>NC_133689.1:5024166-7893333 GCF_048934315.1 Petromyzon marinus | reverse complement strand
CCCAATTGGCAGCGGTGTTCTCGGCTTAATCATCAGCTTCTCACATCTGCTGAAACGTGTTTGTATGAAGGAGAACATTGTATTTTGCAGTAGTGCTACATCCACGTGAATTGTTAACGGAAGAGCTGCATCTGAATGTTGTATTGGATGTAAATCGCAAGTTCTGGAGTTGCAAGCCGCGACACTTCAACCAGTTCGTGTTTTTTTTTCATTCGAGCCGCGATGACAACGCATAATAATAATAATCATTTTGCATTGGACAACTTTGTGCCACCCACATTCGAGTGTGAGACACTTATATGAATGTGTATATATTGTGGTTCCAGCTAGAGGAGGCAACACAGTCTGCCTCGGGTCCACTCGTCTCAGCCGATAATGCTGCAGCGGCGCGAATTTATAATTGGAACACGAAAACCACGAGTGGTGGTCGTGATGATGCTGCTGCTGCTGCTGTACCAGCGCTGGGCTCCACCAGACCAGTTCTCCGGGGACGCTGCCTGCGTGCGCCCGTCTGGTAGGGTACGGTGAAACTGCTGCCAGCAGCATTCCGGCTTCTCAATCAGTTCACCTGCGAGCGAGTCACCTAAGGCTGGAACAACAACCGTGAGATGGAATCTGTTGCCTCCCTCCCTCCCTCGACCTGGAGGCGCCAACTGCCACCACCTGCTCCGGGTGCATCGTGCGAGCTTTCGTGAATGCAGCAGCAGCAGGAGTAGCAGCAGGAGCAGCAGCAGCAGCAGCAGTGTCGTTGTAGTGCGGCATTGAATGCGCTTTCTTCTGCAGCACGTGCAAAGCTAATCAGTGGAAGTAACGGCACTGTTCAAAGCCCGCCTCGAGACGCATTTATTTTCTCTTGCTTTAGGTTTCCTGAATCGCCTTCTCTACCTGTTAGATTTTTTTTCCCCCTCCTTTGGCGAACAATTTCTTTATTTGGGATGCACAGCGCCTTGAGTACCTTGTAGAAAGGCGTTTTCTAAATGTAATTTAGTATTGTTTTATATATATAGTCCTTGTCCAGGTGCGGCATTGTTGTAATGATGTATACATTCACGAACTGAAATTGACTTTATTACGCTGCATCGGATGGTGCGTGTCACAATCGATTCTTTCCGTTTACACCATTTAAAAGTGACGGCTCACGTCCACACGCAGAACACAAAGGATATTTATTGTAATTGAGATGAGCTGCTAACAGATGCATCTCTTTGCAAAATGCATCAACAATTACAGTAAAGCGAACATACAATGCAAGATTCACAATGAATTGTTTAGGTCGGATCGCGTAAGTGCGTCAGTAAAAATGTGTGTCGCAAAACCCTCCTCCACCCGACAGCCGATTCAAAGTTGTCACGTGGACAAACGTCTCGATACATTTTTTTGCGTCAGCAGCACCGCCGGTAGTTTTTGGAGCACCGTGTTAGAGCGATAAAATCGTACACCCGACAAGATCACCCATCAGAGGTTTTGCCCATATTTGGTCATTGCGGATTGCTAACCGATATTTCATTGTATTGATTCCGCTCAGTCGATCCATAATAAACAAACATCAAAAATACCGGGTTAATCATCATTTGTGGGTTAATCGCCGTGTTGATTAATTGTTAAATCCATCCATGGATCGAGTTATGATGTAACACCCCCCCCCCCCTTCATTTGATTGGCTAATATCAGCAAGATCGGTGATTCCGTCAGCTTTGATTGTGACCAGTGCCCTTCAGAACTTTATTTTAACAACTTGGCACGACGATTCGCTCGCAGATATACAGCCAGCATCATCAGGCAGTCGCCAGAAACGATTTCTGGAAACTGCCTGACAGCTTTATTCATTGGCTTGTGTTGGATGGAGGAGGGAATACGATGCACATTGTACTGACACAATCTGACCCAGCAATCAATTATGAGACCTAATATTGGTTGCCTAAAGCCCTGCACGTGTTAAATATGCATGCATGTTTACATAGGTGTGCATATAATATACAGTATAGCGCCTCCAATTAGCACGGTTGGCTACGTACGGTGCGAAAGAAGTTCAACGTACATACACGCAATGGCATACTGGCTTATCACACTGTTACTATTGTGACGAATCGAGTTTGAAGTTATCGTCACAATGCCTTTGGCAATTGATACGTGCCCCCAACGAGGCAAGCTCGGCATAAAACGGTTACCTGGTACGGTGAAAATCAGCAATGGCAACCATGCCGTGTGTGACGTTGGCCACACCAGATCATCGTGTGGCGCGTTAGTGTTTAATAGATGTTTGCAGATACGGTATCGTTAGAAGTATGGGGATCTGCGTGCGGTGCGTGTAATTGTAACAGATGCCGCGCTCTAACATGCTAAGTGTGGTTGGTTGCGCTGCTGATTTCAGCCTCGCGAGAAAGGCCGCATGAGGTTCCATCGTCTCCACAACGTCCAGATCGCCCTCGACTTCCTGCGTCTTCGCCAGGTGATTCCGCTGCGGGGCCAATGTACACGTGCTCGTAGCGACACACGAACCCCCGCCTCCGGAGTCATGAGGTCTCGTAAATTACCTTGAGAGTTTGTGCGAGATAGCATCTCTGCCGCAAACTCATTGCCCAGATTCAAGTTCAAGCTCATGACCTTCCTCTTCTCCTCTGCCTTTGACTATCCCATCTCTTATCAGAATGTTTATTTCATCCTAGAGAAATCCGATGAGCTATGAAGCTCTTTTTCGCAGATGTCCAGTAGGGGCGTGTCATAAAGTTACAACAACAAACAATACGAAAAAAAACCCGATAGGGATTGCAAAGTGTATGTAAAGGTAAGCAAGTCACTAAAGATATATGGAAAATATATGACTTAAAAATATATATAGTACAGATACAGGATATATTATCTTCATGATCATCAGCTGTGATCATCTATGGAATGCTGGATGCACACTGCCATCACAATCCATCTTCCTGGCATGCATGAGCTCTTCTCATCACTGCGTCTGGGGATGCGGTGGTACTTTGGCGCTCTATAAGTCCAGACTGTAATTGTAACCGCGCAGATCAAGCTGGTGAACATCCGGAGCGATGACATCGCTGACGGAAACCCCAAGCTGACCCTGGGGCTCATCTGGACCATCATCCTTCACTTCCAGGTCAGAGGGCAACACGTGGAATGTTCAAATTTGATGATGGCTTGCTTTCTCACCTGCGAATTCTGTTACCTCTTTAGACCCGTTCTGAATATAAGTTGTCTTCAGATCGAATACTTAATTGATTTGTCTTTTTCTTGTGTATTGATTTGGAGGTCATTTCATGCCGTTTGAATTGCAATATATATTGGATGTGGCGGCCTTGAAATAAACATTCATTGCGTCACATGGGATTTGTTTTGAATGTTTATTTTTGTTACAAATCATTTTTTTCACCCTTTGTTAACAATTTCAATGACGTTGTGCTCAATTGCCTTTAAATCGAACAATGACCTTTGTTTTTTACTTTTTCTTGTGCATATTTAGAATACACAATAGTGTTCAAGTTTCAAGTTTCATTTATTAGGTATAGCCCTGTGAGCCATGCGGCTCTTGAGTCGGGTGCAACCGCAACAAACAAAATATGAACAGAGAAACAGCTTAAAGCGACGACGCGCAACAGAAACATCCTGGGATAAACCAGCAAATCTTCCAGAAAAACCCCCCCCCACACCGTATTACAACGCTGTGTGCAAAAATCCCAGTGTGATGCAAGTCAAACAATATCAACCATGAGACACCATTGGAACCTCCTTTGCCAGTAGCAAAATATAATTGTTTTTTTCTGTTACCCTTTTATATGTGCGCCTTTTGGCGTCATCTGGTATAATACTTTGTATCGCAGGCACCACTATTATCATCACTGCTCTGTTATTCACAACTACGATGAGCACGGTTGGCTACGTACGGTGCGAAAGAAGTTCAACATGCATGCATACAGCTCTATCAACCCACCTGGCCTCTGTGGGGGGAAAAATGTTAACTGCTTTTTGTAAAAAAAAAAAGGGATGCCTTTTTTTCCCCAACTATTGCATGAAAACTTCACTTCGGTCTCGAATGCATCGTCGTTATCACGGACCACTTTCCAACGCGCAAATACTCGGAACGGCTTCGACAAGCGAGAGCACTTCACGCGAGGAGGCGCGACATTGTCCCAACATTCGTGCGACTGTTAACTCTCAACGTTCTTGCCAGAGAGATGGCAACGCGCGAGGAGCGCACGCAAGCAATGGAAATTGTGTCAAAGGGGGAGGCGAAATAACAGACAATGAAGGTGGCTTTTCACCCCCGGGGGTGGGTTCCAGCAGAGTCATTACTGGCAACAGGAATTTCGCTGCGGGCAGAACACAAGACGGATCTTGCC
This sequence comes from Petromyzon marinus, assembly GCF_048934315.1. Lineage (NCBI taxonomy): Eukaryota > Metazoa > Chordata > Hyperoartia > Petromyzontiformes > Petromyzontidae > Petromyzon > Petromyzon marinus. Next base: position 7,888,981 of record NC_133689.1, on the reverse strand, counting down.
TCGGCGTTAACGTTTCACTCTGCCAGGACAAGGGAGCCATCCTTCGTCTTTATTGGAACGTATTTTTGGCGGGAGAGGAAAAGGCTATTTTAGCTGTTCGTGACAAAAAAAGAAAACCGGAGGTTTGCTTTAACGCATATATTCATGCATTGGGCGAGTGGAACTTTATCCTGGCTCATGGGTATATGTATGCAGCTGGATGAATATGTCTAGAACGTATGTGTAATGTGAAAATACCGTGCTTTGAACAAATACAAAACAAAGACAAAGATCTCCCGTGTAGCCTTTTAACGGACTGTTGGGGCAGTTTCTGTTATTGAAGACTTGTGAGAGCTGGCACGGTGCACGAAGGAGTGGCTGGCCTGCATCACGCCCGCTCGCCCGCCCGCCCGCCCGCCCACCTTTGTCTCTAAAGTGGTGATGTTTACACACCACACCCGGTACTCATTTTAAGGCTGCGTCGACGTAAGGGAGGCCCGGCACCAGTTAATACATTCACCACGGTTATCGGTCATAAGCGGCAACTGAACTCGGGTCGCCGGGTTCGTAGCGCAGTGCCCTAATCACATATGCACCGACAGTAATTGCCCACACGTAGCCCTCAAGCTAACGGTATGAGCCTTTTGTCGACACCTGAATGGTTGTCTGAGAATTGTGCAACCCTTGTGAACAAGCCATAGTCGGTGCCACTGAATCTTGATTGCATTCAGCTATGCATGCCCCTTCGAAGACGCCACATTACAATTGTTGCATGGCTGAACACTCACATGGCCATTCAAACAATTTTAGCATCTATCATACCAACTGCTGTTTCCCCCTAATATTTAGGGTCCCCAATACCTAGACATATATCTCACTCAGTGAGCACTTGGCCTATCAAGACAGTGCAGGCGTACTGGAGTAAAGTTCAACAGCATGCCGGTGCCAGATCTCAGTACAAACCAATTCCTGCCACACCCGAACATAACATGCCGATTCTAGGATTGTCTGGGTCAAACCCAGATAGGTGGCAACTCAAACTGTACGATGTCACTGATCATATCAGCCTCAAAAGTAACATACGGTGAATTTATGGTTGCTGGTGACGTGGTTTGAACCCGGAATGTAATTTGCAATGTATATTAAAGAGGGTTTGTTGCAGCATAACTCCTCCTCGGTGTTTTGCACAACTCCCTCCTGCTCGTGTTCACATTTCTGTGGTCAGAACATAAAATGGGCGGGTGGACTAAAGATGAGCTTAGACGTGTGTGTGTGTGAATTCCAGCTGGGCGTTTTCTAACAGTAAATAAATAACAAATACGCGCACACATTGAGATAATGCTACCTTTCAAACTGCGACTTGCTCTCGGCCACAAGCTGAAAGCAAAACAATTGGAGCATGAGGCGATGTGGTCCCCCGTTTCTACCGAGCGCAGCGTGATTAACCGGAACAGTGGTGGCAAGGGGATCGACTCCTGACACTGAAACATCGTACGGTGGTGAGCACCTGGCGACAGTTACTCCGAGGGGAAAACAAGAAGGATAAACCCAGACATCTCGCTGATGTTACTTTATTTCCTGCTCTGTGTGATTACCGGTACATTAGTCCCCTTCGTCCCCCTCTTCCCTCATCCTTCCCTTACCCGTTAATCTGCTGCTCCCGTACGCAGGTGTGCACGTTGGATTTATTTCCAAGCGTGCTAATCGGAGGTGCGGGGGGAAGGACAACAAACTAAAGGCAGTTCTAAAGAAATTAGTTTTTAATCTAGATTTAAAAGTGCACAGCTCCAGTGGCTTCCTAATATCGGTAGGAAGAGCGTTCCAGACGGCCGCAGAAGTGCATCTTAAAGCGTGCAATGCGGTGACCGTCTTTGTTCGATGGTTAGCCAAACGCCACTGCCCCTACTGCGGTAAGGCAGTTTAACACGTAGGCTTTCGCCACCAATATCCATGAGACAGGTTTTTTTGGGTTTGAACTCGAAAATATATAAATGTGACGATAAACCCGCCACCACCCGACACAGCCAATTGGTAAGGTTTGTCACGTGAACGGAACGTGGCCAATTCGTCACTAGTACAGCACTAACCGGTGTGTCGGAGAGCAACGCCACGACATTTACAATCTGAGTACGACGTTTCGCCGGTAATTACAACGGGCTTCATCAGGCGACAGCCACATTTGTGGAGAAATCCTCCCGTTCCGTTCCTTAAATAGAGGGGCAGGTGTGATGACGTCACTTGTGGTAGAGCAGTGAGCCCAATGTTGAGTGTGCGTTGTTTATGGGGTTTGTCACATGTTCGCACATTTTTATCTCCATCTGTGATGTCCGTGCCCTGGGTTTCACTTCATAACATAGATATCATAGGTCGACAAGCTTCTAGGCATCTGTGGGCGGGAGCGGGTGGGGGGGGGGAGCTTCTACCGAGCGTTTTGGTGAGAGCATCACAGTCGCGTCGTTGATACGTTCCTCGATTAGTCTGTTCATCGTTTGCGCGGTCGTGTTCGAGCCAAAACTTTTGCACTTCAGCGAAGTAATCCGTAACTAAATTGATTCTCGCGTGAACGATTCCACGCATTAATTTTGTCTATATTTCTCTTGTCTCACGACATCCATGCCTCTTGTTTATACCTGTAGCGCCCTACTTGTCCAGGGGTAGGAGGCATTGCTGGTAGAGGCAGTTAGAGCTAAAGAGATTAAATAAATTAATACGTATAAATACAAAATCAAATAACTTCCAACCCTACCCTCACAATATCTGTGCTGCCATCTGATTGCATCTTATCAGTAGCCCCCCTGAAAATAAAACCTGCTTAGGGCCCGATTTGACGTGCACCATCCACCAATGAAATCTAAACGGTAAAAGTATAAGGCATTGGAAATTATAATTATTGTTTGGGGCCGTCCATAAATGACGTCACGCACCTAGGGGGGGGGGGGACATTTGTGACGATGTGTAATGGGGGGGGGGTTTGAGAAATGTGACGTCACATCAAAATTCGCAACTTAAAATAAATATAGACAACACGTTTTACTTACTTAAATTGACGTTTTAAAAAATGTTTTCTCCTACAATATCAGAGTACAGTGCCACATTAAATACGCACTACAATGACAATAGTTTAAAGCGATTTGAAGCATGATTTTTTTGGGGGGGGAGCAGAGCTTTGTGACGTCATATTTGAGGGGGGCTCTGACTTTTTGTGACGTCGTGTGACGAAGGGGGGGGGTTCAAAAATCGTCCAAAATCGCGTGACGTCATTTATGGACGGCCCCTTTTGCCATAATCCAAATGTGGAAAATTTCCACCATATTCTACACAGTATTAGAGGTGGCATTCAATCATTCATGTGTATTGTCGTCGCAGCTCTTTAAGATATTATAAAGAACATGGGACTCTCCAATTGGGTCATACGCACAGTGAGATAGTTTGAGAGGTCTACTTTCAATCAATTGGCTTTTTCGCTATTTGAATACCTCTCGTAGACACGGACGCACAACGCAACCTGGCAAAATCATGGATAATAACGGGCACAATACCTGGTCATACTAGTTTACTCGTTAGTTTTGCAACTTGGTTTTACGAGGTCCACCTATTAAATTACCTTTATAAAGTGACCTAGATTTGGCATTGCTATTAAAAGCTCCAAGACTGTAAAAATTGCATTTGTACAAAGCATGCCTCGAATAACAGTGATAATGCAATATAAGTTTTCTAAAATAAGAGCCTTGGATTATTTATGACCTCGCAGTGCCCTTACGCACCACTCCCCTCCATTCTATACAAACTAGCAAATGGTCCGATGTCCCCACAGCATGCCGTGAAGATTTTACAACGTCTCTGGGAAATTTATATCATAGTCACAACTTTGGGGCTAAAGTTTCCATTGAATGTTTCTGAGGTCTCATATATCCCCACTCAACGCACCCCTCAAACATATTTCTAACATTCTCTCCTCCTCCCTTGGGCCTTGCACTCACTGCACCAAAGCGCCTCTGCAACCCCAACTTGCAAACATTCAGCAAAATAAGTACAGGTACACACACACATTCTGCTGCCACTTATTAATGTGCCCGGCAAAGTATGTGGGTGGAGCTGTTTTTTTAATTATTATTAAAGATTAATCGACTCACGGTGCCTAAGCCCTAAGGAATTAAGCACTCAAACATATTCTACCCGCAGCAGATTTCACAACATATTACAATTTTGTGAAAGAATCAGCGGGCACCCATCTTGCATCAAGAATTACGAACACCGCGCTCTATTTTTCTCTTTGGTAATAAAAATGAAACGGTGAAAGCGATTTCTGCCTCAAATGATCACCGAGGCGGTGCCCATCTCCTGCTTACAGCCCAGAGCCAGTGGTGGACATTCCACATTCCTTTGGTGGGGTGAGTCTCTCCATAGCACAACCACTGCTGACTTCCCCCACAAATATGGTACTAATTTTATCGACCCCGGAGGGATTATGGGGCCGAGTTAACCCCCAATCAGGGTCTGATTGGGAACACAATTATGCATGCGTGATGCGGAAGGTCTTTAACGCCGCTTGTTATATACAGCGCATAGTTCGTCATGACGTCCAACGTTTCGCTGCACGTACTGAGTGCTTCTTCAGGAGCTCAGTGGACCCAAATAACAAAAAAATCACTCCTACATGCGATTACTGGGTGAGAACTCCCAGGAGCAAGGTAGTTTGAAATTCAATTTTCGCATTTTTTTGTAGGCTAAGCGTGGTGGGATGATGCCAACCGATGAGTCAAATGAGATGGCGAACTGTTGAGATATTGTTTTGTGGGAGAACGGGCGTGTGGGCGGGCGAGATGGCAGTAAATTTAACTGCAATCGAATTAAGGGCCGGGGAATGGGGGATTTAGGAGCGAAAGACAGAACGGGCGTGGCTGGCTGTATCCGAGGCTCCTGCGGGAGCATTCTTTGAGCACGGACACACCTTGGCTGGGAACAAGAGGCGTGTCCCCGCGCGGTTGGAGCTTGTACGTACGACACGGGCTGTCGGAGGCGGGGGGGAGGCAGTCAGCGTGACAACAGTGCCTCGCGTTGCGTGCTGTCTCGCGAGAGGCGTGACCGCACCCGGCGGCACTCGTCCGTGGGAGGGCTGCACGCTGGCAACGAAAAAAGAACCCACCACACACGAGGGGGCGTCTTGTTTTTGGTAGCTAATATGCGGGGGGGGGGGGGGCATTATGCTGCTGGATTATTATTTTTTTTCCGCCCGAGGACGACCGCTTGCGTTGCGATAGAAACGTCGCGATATAATATTTTTTTTATTTTGTGTACATTTTTCTTCCTACGTGACTTTGCCGAAAGAACCAAAGAGTATGGATTCCCGCAGTCACGAAAGCTTCAAATCAAGATTAAAACTATTAACTATTTTTTTATTTTAACCAGCTAAGGCTTGAGCTGTATAGCTTAGAGCAAGCATACACTACAAATTGTAGTAGCCCAAAGAAGAAATTTACAGCAGCCGAATACTCTAAAAGCGTGTTTCTAAATGTGGAGGGCAAAACCGGAGGATCCAGAGAAAAATCCACGCGACCACGAGGAGAGAGACACGCAAACTCCACATTTTCAACAGGCGTAAGAGTGGGGATGCAATAAATGACCTCCTGCATACCACGCGAGGTAGTTAACATCTCGCCACGGAGCCAGATTCGCGTTGGTCACAGCGTCCTGTTGTTGCAGTCGCATTTACAACAACGCTCGCTTCGAGATGCCGCACCCGGGGTTCAAATGTTATAGCCGTGCCCTCGTTCGCACAGCGAAGGGATGCCGCCGTGGTGTGATGGGCTAGGACACTGGACCTTAATCCAGATGTCCCAAAAGTTGAAACGGTGGGTTTTTGTATTTCTCCTCCGACCTCTGTCCACTCTGCAGTTTGCGTGTGGTGGTGTAAAGTGGGGAGGGGGTGTGGTACTCTCCCCGCCCCCCCCACCACTTCAAAGATATGTTGGCTAGCGTTGGGGAGCTCCCTCTAGTGGATGTCCCTCCCACCAGCAATTGCATGGGGGCACAAACATCGCAAAGCTGCACATTTACCTGCCGCATATTTACTCTGTGGTAGCAGGACACTGACTAGTGCAGCGAACTATTATTTTAAACGTTCGTACTTGTAATGAAGCTACATGTCTACGTGCCTCTTCTCTGTCAGTGACCTTACGGGTGGTGGATGAGAGGCGGAACGACCTTTGCATTCTTTGAAATCCTTTCCCGCAGCTCCTGAGATGCTACTCCACGCCCATCGCAAACTCCGCCAAATACTCACGCTCGCTTAACCCCATCAACATACCTCTCCCAGTCCTAATTCAGAAGAGGGTGACTTCTTCGAAAGCCTTTCATCCAGCTCAACTTTCTAACCAGGGCTGTCATCTTCATTTGAGGAGTAGTCCAGGACATAGCCCTCCCAACTTCCCCCGCCCGTAATAACCCACAGAGCCACCTTGTCCAGTAATTAAGACCCGTGAACGTCGAGAAAACCCATCGTAACAGAAGCATGAGTGCAGGCCGGAAATCAATTAGTTTCCCGTAAAGCGCGGCATTGTGACCTGAATGTACAACAGCTCCCGGGCCTCATGAATTTTGCAAAAACCACGAGTTGCTGAAGAACTGCATTGTGGTCATCTTGGCTTTAAGGCACCATTAATACATTAAGCAAATGTGAGAAATTGGCAAGATGTGTCGGTAGTGAGCATTGAAAACTGTACTGTGCTGATGGGGCATTTGTCTTACTGCTGCTTGTTGGTATTATTGATGAATGTGTCAACATTTCATGGAAGGAGATATCACAGAACTACTTCTGAGATCCCTTCAAGTGGCTTATCAACATTAGGTTTCGCTGAAATGTTCACACGTGCCCTGCGCTAGAGGGATATCTATTACTTATCAATGAAATGTAATTATGTATTTTTCAGGTAGAATATCAGTGATAAACCTAACTGAAGATGTTTTGTGCACCCACTGGTGACTAGGCTAAGACCATCAACTCACCACACTTCAGAACCTGATTTAACTACGGGTGGTTACCTGGATTCGAACCCAGGATCTCAGCAGCGCCAGCCCTTTGCTGTGACACCTCAACCACACAGCCACCTCACTGTTTTTTATTTATTTTTAGACGGAAAAGTCTGTTTCATTTTCTTTCTCTCCTTTACACTCCTACGGGAGGCTGAAAGCTATAGGTTAATCGATCACGTGCGGCTGGGTGAACTCACCAACAGTGCATTATGTCTGAGAGACTCCTAAGCACATCGAATATTGGGTCTTGAATCAACTGTGACAATGTCTATGTGCGAGGATTAAAGCAAAAACAACTACAGTACGAAGTAAAGGCTGGTGCAATGAATTCACACAAAAATGTAACTAAGAACATTTTATTTTTGCCAGGTAAGGCTCACTAAGCTCTAGAGTTATTTTTCAGAAGCGACCTGGCCACAAATGATAGCTCAACGAAGTGGCTTATGTGAAAATGTATAGCAATCAAATACTATAAACGCTTGTTCCTAAATGTGGAGGGAAAAAACCGGGTCGGGATCAAACTCACGACCTCCTGTATGCTTAGCGAGGTAGTTGACATCACGCCACCGTGCCTCCTCTCCCCCACCATTGTCGATCACGCGACAATGTGATGAAAGCACGGAGCCAGATTCGAGTTGGTCACAGCGTCCAGTTACAGTCGTCTGACAACAACGCTCGCTTCAAGATGCCCGGCTCAGTTAAAATGTTATAGCCGTGGCCTCGTTCGCACAGCGAACGGATGCCATCATGGTGTGATGGGCGAGTGCACTGGACCTTAATCCAGATGTCCCAGCAGTTGAAACGGTGGGGATTGTTTTTTTTTTTAAATCCCCTTCGACCTCTGCCAATACAGCAGGTTGGGTGTGGTGGGGTAAAGTGTTGAGATATCTGGCCAGCGTTGAAGGAGCTCCCGTCCAGAGGTAGCAGGTTTGATTCTTCTGCCAAGGGAAGGTTGTGATATTGGGAAAGTTTTACCCAAAGTTGGCTTCTTCACCCAGCGAATAGATTTCTTGCGCGGTTAAAGTGTGGGCCCTCTGCCCGCATTGCTGTTGAGGGTTCGAGTCAATTTCAAACGGGCACGGTTGATCCCAGCAAGCACGGTGAGCGGCGGAGACCAGAATAGTAACCATTTCATTAGGCTTGCTTGGAGCACAACTTTAACTTTAAATAGCTCTGATATACGACAGTAGTTCTTCCTACTGTAAGACAAACAAGGCACTCCTTTACCCATCCAATAGTCACAACTGTACCTGTGAAATCGTACACGCTTGGCTCAAGGCACGCCCAGCCATAATGTCCCAATGCAGGACGGTATGAAGGCTTTTACTGCCACCTATTGAGATGTAAATAAAATTGGCTCTAGCTTTGCATGTAGCTGATGTCTAATTTTCATGGCTCCAGTGTTTAATGATTTTTGGGGGGAAAATTCGTTACCATGATGTCATCATGATTGTCCAATTAGTCGTATTATTTTACATTTTGTATTACTCATATTACACCCTATTATCTTCATTAGCATATCCCTGAATAGCAATACAAGAAATGGAAGCAGTATTTGTTTTTCTAAGTGAGCAATATTTTTTTTGTTATGATTCTTCGCTACTCTTTGGTTCTTTCGGTAAAGAACCATAGAATAATTTCCCGCAGTCGCGAAAGCTCCAAATCAAGATTCTTCGCTACCTATGACTGATCGTTTCTATCAGAGGTGTAACGATGTCATCGATTCTTTCGCTCATGGCACGTGAATCAAATCGCTTTTGTAAGAATCGATATTTTCCAAAGCCTGTCATATGTAATGACTGCACGTGACTTCGTACAGCCACTGGAGGCGCTACAGTCACAATATTACACGGATCGTTTCCATATACCCAAAAGTTAATGAGCACCACAATCCCCCCCCCCCCCCCCCCCCCCAATTTCCCTCCTCTCATACATCAGCTGATTATGATGGCATCATGGTAGCTGCAGTGAAAGCCTAAACAACATCCCCATGCAGCCTGAGGTGCTTAATTTATCATGTCTTAAACTAAACCAAAAATATATTTTTTTATATTCTTTTGTTCATTCGGTAAAGTCACGTAGATAGAAAATTATGATAAAAATGAAGTGAATAAAAATAATAAAAACAAAAAAAAACACTAATGTAGACTGCAGCCTGGTTCTTAATCGGAGTGAGTGTACCTGCAATCTATAATGTAGACTGTAGCCTGGTTATTACGTTTTTATTTTATTTTACAAGGTAAGTCCCACTAAGCTACATATCTCTTCTTCAGAAGCGACCTGGCCACAAATGATAGCTCAACGAAGTAGCTTATTACATGGCCAAATACTCTAAACGCACATATCTAAATGCGGAGGGGAAAACCAGAGGACGCGGAGAAAAATCGACGCGACCACGGGGAGAACACCCAAACTCCAAATATGCAGCAGGCGTCAGTGTCAGGATCGAACCCACGACCTCCTGTATGCCAGACGAGGCAGTTAACATCCCACCAAAGCGTTTCTGTGTACTTTGCCAGACTATGCACCAAACAATCATCTTCCCCATGATCTCATAATACGGGCGATTTGAAGTATTGTCATCCTTAGATGCTTTGTAAATTCAAACTTGATTATAAACCAATGTTGTGTTGCATTGTATTTAAGACCATAACCAGCCCCAGATCGGGCCAATAAGTTGCTTCATTACTGTTCAGATGAAAAAAACCCCCAATGCTTCTCATTGTTTATTTCTTGTTCATTGTGTGCGTCTATGTGCACACGCAAACAAGTTGTATTGAGCCTGCGGGCAAAGCATTGGGTGTCTGTGGTGAAACAGGAATGGCAAATAAATAAATAACCACACTTTCATCTCCACCCTCTTTTTGGGAAGGTGGCATTTTCACTCCTAAGCCAGAAGGCAAAAAAATGTAAAATGGCCCAGGATGTGGCCAGTCAACAAACACATAAAACTTCGCCTTCCAGTCTACACACACGTGGCACGGGACCCCATTATTACTGCCACCTGTCTTGCACAAAGATGTTTGAACTACTCGCCAACGTCTAAAGCGTTCTTTCTGGCTTCGTGTATGCATTGTGCTCACGCGAACACATGAACTCGGTGGCAGTCAGTGTCGTGAAGTCAAGAAGTACCACTCTTAGCCTCAGTTTGCGTTGCCACTATCGTGCAGGATTTCACAATTTACTGAGCACCGATTAGGTTACCCACACTGATTAAGTTACCCAGCTACGCTACGTGCGTGTGTGTGCCGAGAGCTAATTCTCACATACAGTAAAGAAAAAAAAACACATTCGTCAATAACACTGTGGCCTTAAAAAGCACAAATATTTCAAATAATGGGACGTTTCTGGCAACGACCCTTCCTCACGTGTATTTAAGTTAGTTGTGCTTGTGCACCACTGCTGATGCAGCATCACCAAAAAAAATATCAATGTATAGTCCAAATTTTGATTTATATTTTTATTATTTTATTGTTTCCCTTCTACGTGACTTTACCGAAAGAACCAAGAATATAATGTATAGTCCAGTGCAGATATAATGAAGAATCAAGCCAGCCTTTTTTCTGAGCCAACTTCTCGACACGATTACGAACGCGGTTTGCTCACTTTTGCATTTCCTCCCGCGCACGCTCACAAGTCTGGGCCACAAATATACAGAACTGTGTCTGGGAGAGAGATGATGACAAGGCAGGGCAAAACGTGCGAGTTTCAACCGGCACGGAACCTGTCCGTGGGACTTATGCCGTGCCGTGGTGTCTGATTTTTTTACAACGGCTTGTCACCCGTAACCCGTTATTTATTTTATTGAGGCCGATAGGTGGGCGGGCACTCGCAGGTCTGTTTGTCCATGCAGTCGGGCTTTTTCAGAGGATAGGGGAGCGTCAGGGACGAGTGTTTTTAATTGCCCGTCTGTGCCAACGGCCAATCCCGTGCCGGGGTCAAGCGTTGCTTTTGCGGCGGCGTTAATCTCAGCCGGGCCATCGGCAAAATTCCAAAAGTACAAAGATGGCTGAACCCGCCAGGGAGGGGTGCGGAGTGTGTCTTCGCGTTATTTTGACTACGCCAGGTTGATTAGCAGTCGGAGCAGACGGCGTCGAGAGTGAGCGTCAAGAGCTGACAAAAGACAGCGGTGATGTCCGTGGACATTCCGGCATTACGCAACGGGTTGGCTCGTTGGTAAATCAATTAGCGTTTTTTTATCACTCTTCTGGCTGGGTTGTTTTTTTTGTTTGTTTGTTGTTTCGTTATTTTCTTTGTATAAAGGGAGGCAGACAAAAGAAGACGATTTTTACAGGGCACTGTGTCCGCGAGCGAATTTACAACTAAGGGCGGAATCGTGGAGGACGTGTGGCAACGCTGGGGCGAGTGGCAGCTGCTGCTCACGAAGTAAAACCTTGCGCAAGAGATGGGCAATGCGTGTGGCTGCGTGCGGGAGGGTGCCGGCGTGGGGGAACGGCGCACCACCGTGGTGCCTTTGGTCCCTCCAGGACCTCCCCGTAAGGGGGCCGCGTGCCTCCTTCACTGGCCTGCCTCCCCAGACCTCAGCCTGTGCTCTCCAGGGTTCTGCTCTTCGCCCAAACTTGAGCTGCGCAGAATGAGGATTAAGACTCGCAGGGGGGGCAACCTGTCAGCCGGGCTCAGGAGGGGTTCTCCAGATGGAGGGCCATCGTTTGAAGCGCTGCCTTCGCTCGGCGACAGCTCGCAGTGCATGCCGGGAAGGATGCTGGCGGTGGCAGAAGCCGTGGCGTGCCGTTGGAGCAGCACGGGCGGTTCCTCCTCCACCCTCCCACCGTCTTCCCTGGCGTGCTCCTCCATCTCCTCCCTACTCCAATGGGGGGAGGGTGACGTGGAATCGATGGCAGACTCGGCGCAGGAGGAAGGACAGCCGTGGGGACGCAAGGTGCACGGCTTGAGTTCGAGTTCAACCGCTGCCCAGCAGAGCAAGGCTAAGGTCAAGAAGAAGAGGAAAAAGAAGAGCACTCTAGAGCAGGGACATGCGGGGGATGCTCCTGATGGAACCGCGGCTCGGAACCCTACGTGGCCGATGCCACGCGCGCGGGACCTGCCCGCATACAGCTCGGACGACGTGGCCTCTTTTCTGTCCGAGTGCATCGGGTTCGCAAGTGCAAGCGAGAGGCGCGCTCTACCCAAGTTCCCCGCGCTGGACGAGCAACTCCACTGGTGTTATTTTTCACCGAGAGCGCAAGCGGCCCCCTCGGAGATGTCCCGCAGGTCGACGGGAGACTCTGGGAGCCTCGCGTTTGGCGACGGAGGAAGCGAGGGCGACAAAGATATTAAAACGATTCGATTCGCAGCGGGCGCAATGTCGTCTCTTGCGGAACTCGGTCAAGGGAACGGTACTCACTGCTCACAGAGAGACAGATCGTTCTGCAGACAGGTGTGCTCATTCACACACCTGTACCGTTAGGTGGCAGCAGCGTTATGCCTGTTGCGTCTCTGTCCTAATGCTGAACTTATTTCGCACCGTACGTAGCCAACGGTGCTAATTGGAGGTGCGGGGGAAGAACAATAAACTAAGCACAAAAAGCAGTTGTAAAGAAATTAGTTTTCAATCTCAATTTAAAAGTGCATAGCCCCAGTGGTTTCCTAATGTCGGAAGGAAGAGCGTTCCTCACGGCCACAGAAGCGCATTTGAAAGCGCGCAATGAGGTGAACGTCTTCGTTCAATGGTTAGCCAAACGCCGTTGCGAGGATGAGCGGAGTTTGCGTGATGGTTCCTGCTCCTCGTGTGCAATGAGTGGGACCTTGCGTGGGACTGTCGAGTGCCTTCCGGACCACCGCGGCCCGGCTTTGCACGTCGCACCGGACCTACAGGCAGGCGCGACGACAGAGGTCGTCCGCGTTGCACCTTCATCTAGACACGATGACCACTGGACTTCAGCGGTAGCCGTGTCTGGATGGAAGGAAGCGCAAAAGATACAGTTTGAGAACCGCTCCGTTAAATCGAATCTAGGATGATTAATTTCTCTCCTAAAATTATCGCTTCAAACCGAATGTCTCCTTTTTGTTGAATCTGACATCTTAGAACATTTAAGTCAACCAGAACATCTCCAAAACGATCAGCGATTTAAAACAAAACGAGTAGCATCAATGATTCCGCGAATTGGAATCCAGCTTAAAATGTTCCGAAACGTTTTCGTTAGCAAATAAACTACGCGCATTTACGCGCACCTAACACCATTCACCGTCCGTCATGAAATGGCATTCTAACGGCGGGCGCCTGCGTCGCGTTTGCCCGCTCGCAGATCGCGGACATCCAGGTGTCGGGCCAATCCGAGGACATGACCGCCAAGGACCGGCTGCTGCTGTGGTCACAGCGCATGGTGGAGGGGTACCCGGGCATCCGCTGCGACAACTTCACGACGTCGTGGCGCGACGGCCGACTCTTCAACGCCATCATCCACCGCCACCGGTGAGAGGGCAGTTCCAGCAGGGCGTGGGGGCGGAGGAGCTCGGGGCGGTAGGAGGAGGAGGAGGAGGAGGGGGGGGGCATTGAAAGGTAAAGGTGCAGCCCAGCAATTCCTTGCACGCGTCACTGCTTGGCGGAAGGTGTTCCCACTCCGTGGCTAGGGGGAGCCCCTTGAGAGGGTGGTTTTTTTTTGGCGTCATCTTCCACGCCGGCTCAGACGTCTTGGAAGGGGTGGGAGGGCTCACACTTTTCCCTGCCACGTGCGACCTGGCGGACGACCCAGGAACGGTTCGGATAATCGTCACTCGTATTTCCCATGAGCGGGAATCGAACTTGGGTGGCCACTTTTCGTAGCGAACTATGCAGCAATGCTGCTCCCCACTATGCAGCAGTACGTATGTACACAGTAACGTCGTATGATTGGGTGCTTGGAGTTGGTGTGATATATTATTTTCGAAATCAATTTCTTTAAGCGTTTTGTTAGTGAAAATGTGACATTTAACTTCATATATCATAAGTGTGGTGAACATGCCCATGCAGTATTTATTTAATTCCCACCTGCTTTAACACGTTTTCAGACGGATGAATTTCTATCCATGTTACCACCCCACCCACCCACCCAAAAAAAAACACTTGCCTTCCTTGAGCATTACTGTGTTCTGGCTTGGGGGAACATGATCCACACTTGTGGTCGTAGATCAATTTAAACCATTTCAACTACTGGCAAAATACATGTCGGAGCGTTATGAATCACACCAAACGGAATGTAAAGAAAGGGTTTTTCAAATATCAGTCTCCTTAGTCAACCCCCCAAACAGTTCTTGTAATGGTTTTAAAGTCTCATACCATTTTACAACCTCTGACTATGTTATAACCAAAATCGGTTTGTATACATTACATATTTAATCTATATAATAACGCTTCCTGTACGCTCACCACTCAGCATATGTTTCATGAACCCGCACTGACCCACGTGGTGAAGTACGGTCAAACAATCCCCCACGACTGAAAGGCATCGTGGAGCCTTCATCCAGCAGTGGATTGATAAAGGGCTGTAAATGTTTACCTACATTTGTGTCATCATTGTGATCAGCCATGATCAATCCACTGCTGGATGAAAGCATTCGCCAAGCCCGAAGCCATTGACCACGTTCAAACCATCAATCAAATAAATACCATAGCCTTTGTAGATCATTAAAACCATATGACTCAATGCCAAACAATACAATAATCTGAGCGTTCATAAACTGGTGCCTAAGTTAAAATTGTTTTTACATATATATAATTAAGCATACCGATATTAAATGATTAAAGGACTAAACCACCTGTTGGAAATAGATGAGATGCCACGCTGTCAACAAAATATTCAACAGTGACAGTAGACGATGTTGGATTGGTGAAAAACAAAGGCATCAATTATAAATGTAGAAAATATTTGATTTTTTAAATTTACTGTTGATGGTTTAATGACCACTGGCAGTTAACTACGGAATAAATGGGAACATACATTCATGAAGAAGAATGCAAATTGGGGAATCAAGATTAATACGAGCAAGACACAAATCACACACAGCAAGTTTGCTAAACGATTTAGTATAACCTTTACAGCAGCTCAACCAGGTCTCAATTGAAAAATAGCTCTTTGTATGAAGCTTTCGTGAATGCAGGAATCCATATTCTTTAGTTATTTCGGTAAAGTCACGTAGTTAGAAATAAAATAAAACAAAGCGGTCATCATGACGACCGCTTGTGTTGTGATCGAAACGTCGTGATTTTTTTAATTTTATTTCTAACTACGTGACTTTACCGAAAGAACCAAAGAGTATAGCTCTTTGTACGTACTGTACGTTTATTTGATTTCTTCACAAAAAAGCTCAATGGGCTTTTACCGAAACAATTGATGTATGCCTATTGGATAGACGCAATTGGGAAACACAGACTTGTCACTCAAGGGAGACTTGGGATCAAAATGATGAAATGAAGAGGCGGAGTAGAGCATGTTTGAGTGCTTTTGGAAATCAACTTGATAATGAATAGCAGCATACCATTGAGCTAAAAAGAACGTTCTTAATCAGTGCATATCACCCGCTCTGACGTACGGATCGGAAACGTGGACATTCGGGAATACATTTTGGATAAAAGCTGAAAGCTGAGCAAAGAAGCTTTGTAGATCTTGGCTGATGATAAAAAATAATATTGACACGGAAGATGTTGACACTGCTACCGGTGATTGGCTGCTGGCCGAGTTGCCCTTAAAAGAAGAGCTGTATAGCTCAATGAGCGTCACTCTGGAAAACAACTTCTGAATTCCCGACTTAAGATTGCAGTACGTGGAACCTGCACAGGTATGTGATGTACTCGCGATATAGGTGTGGTTAACAGACCCATGTAATCATTCAATGCACGCAAGTCTTAGCACGTTTCCAACGGGACAGGTAACCTGCTTTGGTGTACCGTGCATACACCCCTGCGTATATAAAATATTATTTCAGCGAATTAAAATGTTGTTTGAGTTCAGGCCATGTTCAGTCGCTATTACATACTCTCTGTATCTCTGTGCCTCTAAAACATTATATAAGCTAATTATTATGTTACTTGAGATAAGGCCAATTACAGCTTAGATGTTAATAGTAAGTGATGTCTACTTGTGCCAAGTATTCCTCCGCTTACGAGCACTGCTTGTATAATGTTTTATAAAAGACAAAGATCCCCCGTGTAGCCTTAACAGACTGTTGGGGCAAGTGCTGTTAGCGAGCACCTATGAAGGCCTGCACGGCACATGCGGGGAGGTGGGGGGGGGTGTCCAACACGACACCTGACCGCCTTTGTCTTCCTAGTGGCGATGACTTTACACACCATACCAGGTGCTCATGAGAGGCCGGCAACCAATTCAAATATTCGTCACTGGTGTTGGCCACGAGCAGGAATCGAACTCGGATCGGCGGGTTCGTAGGGCAGCGCGCTAACCGCTATACTACCGCTCTCCATATTTCGGGTTATATATCTATCCACGCACATGTAAAAAACATTCGCGGCTGAAGCGCAAGCGTGCAAGTGCCTGTCTTGGGGCATACTTTGGAATTTCTGCGGACAAAATAGTTGGCAGCGCTAGGCTGACACGAGCTCCCAATGCAAGTGAAGGGGCGGGGATGGATTTGAATTTGGTGCACATCTGCGGAAAGGATCGCAGTGTTCCCGCTCAGTGCAACACTGACACCGTTATGCCCTCCGTGTTCTTAAGTAGCGGGGAGTTTTTATTTTTTTACAGTGACGCTGTCGTTCCTTATAAACCGTTTGCGAGCTGCGGCCACACGCGCATCTTCAGCGGAACCAGCGTCGGGATGTTTACGACCGGCGGCGCTTTTAAAGTGAAACTTTAGTTTTCCTCCTCTTGGTTTTCCTTTTGAGACGTGTTCTTCGACCACCTCGAACAGTTTTATTTTTTTATTTTTGTTGGTTTCTTCGCGATAGTTTGATTTATTTCTCAGCAATTCGATTATTTAATATTCAGGGAACAATGAAACGACATGCGGGGAGGCTTAAGCGGGGGGGAGAGAGAGACGGCGGATATATACATGGAGTGCTACAACTACGCAAGCTTGCCCCGTGCGAACAGTGCCGTGCAGTCGAGGGCGGGCGCGGGATTGACACCTGGAATGAGTTCAAGCGGGTGAGGTTTCGCTTGTGAATCCGTTCTTGCGCTCTTTAACCACGATTACGAAAGCTCTAATTGTGGGTTAAACAGTACAAATGTCTCTTTCAAAGTCAGCACGTTCACTTTTTGTGCTTGTTTACCTATGCGCAGTTACCGAGAACTGAAATTCAATTCGCGTTAGGCTTGGGAAGGGGGTGGACAATACATTGTCAATCTCAACGTACCTGATTCACTGTATCGTGCATTTTTCAACTAAAAAAATCTAAAACATCACGAACGATAATGCCGACCAAATGTGAAATGTGTCGCTGATCACATATCAAACGCACATGTCAAATGGGTGCAGTGTGCAACGCGTACATCTAACCAGGTGAACGTGGAACGATGAACCATCTGTCGGCCGTGAAGGTGAATGGCCTCTGAAGTGAATTGTTGTTTCCATCTCGTGTGACATCCAGCGTCGGGACTGAAGGCAAGCCGGTTGATTGTATTTGTTCTACGCGGGCAAGAAACATCGAGCCTCGAGCTCTTTTATGATAATGACGAGCCGCTGGGCAGTGCCGCGTCAGTTATAGCTGTGTGCCGAGGTGTGTACGTATGTACGTTGAACTTCTTTCGCACCGTACGTCGCCAAACCGTGCTAGTCGGAGGTGCGGCGGGGAGGCGGGGAGGAGGGGGGGGGGAGAAGGACGACAAACGGTAACCGCAAACAAAAGGTGACTCGCTTTTTTTGCCGTTGTCGTAACTTCAGACCGGAACTGATTGACATGAAGCGCGTGGCCGTTCGGGCCAACCGGGAAAACCTGGAGCAGGCCTTCACGGTGGCGGAGCGCGACATGGGCGTCACGCGGCTGCTGGATCCCGAAGGTGAGCGGAAAACGAGGGAGGTTGTGCGACGTCGCACGTCGGCTCGGGAGATTCGCACGTTAAGAGTGGAATGCAGGGCAATGCGAGGCGGCTCTGAGGCAAGCTCAGTGTTGGTTTTATTACCACATGCGACGCTGACCCGAGGCGCTGGCACCGTAACCAGGATCGAATTGTAAGCACATTTACTTTGAGAAAACGAAACTAAACGAACTAAACTACGGAACAAAACGAAACTTTTTATTTTTTTATCTTACCAGGTATGGCCCACTGAGCTATGTAGCTCTTTTTTTTATATAAGCAACCTTGCAATGACGAATGATTGCTCAACGAAGTGGCTTATCGCGTGGAAATTTATTGCAGCCAAATACTCTAAACGCACGTTGATTCTAAATGTGGAGGGAAAACACGGAGGGCCCCAGAGAAAAATCGACGCAATCATGGGGAGAACATGCAAACTCGAAAATATACAGGCGGCAGAATACGTTTAAACGCAGACCCATCTTTGAAATGCCGACTGCCTATTTATTGTAGCGGCAACACCTACAAGCACTGAACGTGTAGCTCATCACGGTGTGATCTCGTTGATTTACACGGCTAGATTGCACATCTTGATGAAGCAGTCCAAACACATCATTCATCGCCCCGGCAATTTGCCCAGTCGTCGTTAGAGTTGAACAGGTATGTTTCGTGCCAAACATTAAAGATAGAGGAACATTTGCCAACAAAGATGAATCATCCTCCTAGACCAGTGGTTCTTAACCTTTTACTGCAGCCTTGAATGTTAATGAATACAGATATTTTATGAAACAAAGTAGTTGCACTTACGTGCCCGTATTTAATATGTTTTTCAATTATTAGCTTCTAAAAAAATCTGGCCACGTCTCGCACCGCCAGAAAGGGCATCTCGCACCGCCTGGGGGTGCGTGCACCCCAGGTTAAGAACCGCTGCCCGAGACTGATTGGACTGAGCGAAACCAATATATGCTGTCTCCACGTCCTGTGCCCCAGATGTGGACGTGCCATCCCCGGATGAGAAATCCATCATCACCTACGTGTCGTCCCTCTACGACGTCATCCCGAGGATGCCGGAGGTCAACTCTGGACTGAATGCAAATGTAACAATGCGCACGTTTGTCTTCGCGTCTCATTTACGTTCTCCACAAAAGGTGCGGCCTGGTGGCTGGCAAAGTGCTGAGCTGGCACTGATGAGACCCTCGATTAAAAATCCACGCGGCCACCTGTGTATGGTCACAATATTCTCACGAAATAACAAATAACACGGACCCCGAAAAGGAAGAAAAAAGCACTTTGGTCGACAAAATTCCAACTCTGATAATAATTGGACATTTCAGTTCGATTGCAATGCACTGAACGTCTTTGTAGCAGGGTGCGGGAAAAAGGGATTTCTGTTATCGTGCTAACCTCCAATTAGCACGGTCGGCTACGTATGGCGTGAAAGAAGCTCAACATACATATACACACACACACAGATCTCCTTCTATCGGAGGCCGCTCCACCGGCGGTGGCATCAGCAATACATTGCAGGGCTCCGCCTTTTGTCACCTTTACTCTGCCTCACCATCTACACCGGACTGCGATGTCAACAAACACGTTAATCTTTGTTCTTCCTCTGCGCGGCCACAAGGAGGTGGAGTTGCGCTGGACAGAGTACCAGGAAATCGTGGTGATCATCATGCAGTGGATCCGCCAGTACATCATCATGTTCCAGACTCGGGCCAACTCTGCCAACCCCACAGACCTCAGGGTACGGATGCTTGGGTCTTTACCTACGCAGAGAGCCGTCAGCGCTGCTTCGCGGTCGACGTTAATGATCCCCTGACATCAGTTGGGGTTTGGATCACAGTCATCGCCCCCTGCTGGCTGATTAATGACCCGGATCACTCTCGCAAATGAGACTCATCCTGGTGTCTTGAGTTCTCATTTGGGTTGAGCAAAATGTTCTTCAGCTTAACTTAACACGCAAGCTTTCGCGACCAATGTTGTTCATGATAACATTTTTAAGGGTTAGGCTGCGTAAATGTAACTGTGTCATACACCCACCTCCACCCGACACAGTACTCAATTGTTATTATGAGTAACTTGAACTAGAAACTTGATATAAAGGATGGTAATAAATGGAAACCTATATCCTAGAGGGTGGCAGAAACATCATAGGATGGGAATGGAATACATCAACATTTACACACGCAGTAGGCATGTAATTATTACTGGTTTCATCGATTAAAATATATGCTTACATTCATTATCCATGCATTGAGTCGTGCACATGAGAATAGATTTCTTTCGATTAATTTGTTTTATGTGGTCGAGTCGCGTAAAGCAAATCATGCAGGCACTAGCTTATCCAGGCATCACAACAGCAAGCAAATAATTAATTCATTATGTGCTAGATGCCTAAACACATTGAAAAAAAAATCTGTGTTATTTGGTGAAACGTCTGGCGCAGGAGTGTGACTTTGCCACGAAGGTTTTCCCAGCCAATCGTAATCCAAGTTTGATAGTTCAGTGTTAAGCTTTTGCCACGCACTAATGTGGGTATCTTCAACAGTAGTGCGGGGCGAAAGCTGGCACTGAACATATGCTCAACATGTAGCTTAAACCAGGGAGACTACATCCAGGAATATATGCGAATCGACGGCTGTGCGGTCTACTGCACACATTTAAATACTGAATGCGTAGCTGTGCTGCAGCTGATTCATAAAAGAACAATAGCAGAACTCGTGCCACTCGAGTCGGCGACCTCCGCTGCCCGCTCATTGTCTCAAGATCCGGGTTGCCATTGTGGGCGCGGAGCCGCTCACGCCGGTATCCCACCGAACGTGCCGCCCGAACATTGTCCCGCACCGCCTCGCCCTCGCCTCTTCCCGTTCGGCCGCGGGACTCCTGGAGCCCGCTCCCGGCGACCGCCACGGCGGCCGGGCCTGCCACGTCCCACACGTGCGCCCCTCAAGCCAAGCTCTCTCGCCGTTCTCTCCTCGCGCTCTGCCAGGCCCAGTACAACCAGCTGGTGCACTTCCGCGAGGTCGAGCTGCCGGCCAAGGAGGCGGAGCGTCTGCGCATGAAGAGCCTCTTCATGATGATGGAGGTAACGATGCAGCCCGGCACCCGCTGCCATTCTTGCAGCGCCGTCACGTGGTCCCTGTGCATGTGCGATGGGGACGGTGGGGGGGGGAGGGGAGGGGGTAGCCACACAACGACTCAGGGGAGCGACGACGGAGTCAATCATCATGCAGGTTTGTTTTTGGGTTAGATCGACCTAACCCACAAAAACCTGTATTATGGATGATATTGGTCGCGAAAGCCCACATGTTAAACTGACAGAGTCAATCTCAGACAAGCTTTACACGGGTGTTAGACTCTGAACGGAACGAGTAAGGACACGATCTGCTTCTGAATATCGTGCATTCAGCCCGCTGCTGCGCAGGTTGTGGCGTGGATACCGTGCAGGAGAAAATGTAGTGCACGGTGAAAAGGGCCACCTCCTAAGCCAAGAATCACTGGTCGCCGTGGTGGTGGAATGTTAACTACCTCGCCCGGTATACAGGAGGTTGTGGGTTCGATCCCGATCCAGACGCCTGTATATTTGGAGTTTTCATGTTGGAAAGGCTGTGACGCCCAAACTGCAAGACAGTTTGTATGTAGTCACATCAATCCTGTCAATTAAAGTAAGGATACTGCAGCAGATCAGTCGGAGTGTGTGTGAGCTGTCATTAGAAAACGTGTGGCACACGTTCATAACCACAGCATTCCAACGCCGGTGCTTAAATATTGCACCAACATTTTTTTTTACTTGACCATAACGTATATGTAACTTTGACCTTTACCCGTGTACCGATAGTTCAATGTTAATGTGACATTTTAATGGAGGACTACTGCTGTGTTATCTTGGTGTGGTCTGGAACTGGTTTGTTGTTGTTTTTTGCTGCCTTGCCAAAGCTTAATAAATCGGACTTATATAATCGAAGCATTATTTATTTACTATTTTGAACCCCTATCGTGTTTTTTTTGTATTGTTTGCTGTTGTAACTTTGCCGACCCCGCACCCACACTGGACATCTGTGAAAAAGAGCTTCATAGCTCATCGGATTCATCCTGCAGTCTAAATAAATATTCTGATTTTGATTTAGAAGAGGGAGCTTGGCCTTCAGTGGGTTGGGGGGGCTAAACCTCCAGCCCCCCCTCCACTGCCCCCCTCGCTCCCCCCAGCCTCCCTCCAGTCCCCCGGCAACGCTACGGGCCTGTCCTCTGCACAAGCCTTATCCTTTACCTGTGCAACCTTTGTGCTTGAGAAGCATTCAGTCTCTTGCCCGTGGATCCCAACTTTTACCTCTAGGTACCCACCATGTAGCTGGCCTTATTCAAGGATGGAGTGTCACGGTGTTTCCATCTTCCCAACCAAAATCCAATTACTTCCACGAGGACCACATTTGGCCCACTTGCTGCTTGTAATCTTACGTCTATTGCTTCGTATATATTATGAAAATACAAAAAAGCAAGATCAAGGAAAGTTGATATGAAAATATGACCGTGACCACTGCGTGATTTTGCATGCAGAGAACTTGGCGATATAGTCCCTACATTGTTCATGTCTGTAAATTGCTTGTTTTCATTTAGCTGTGCTTAATCTAACGTTTCAACCATTCACAGGGACTAGAAAGTCTCGATAGGACATATTACTAATTCGACATGGCCATTGCTAGGTGGCTATGAAATTGAAGTAATCAGCATATTCCCAATAAGAATACATAAAGAAATGTTTTCGTCTTAATTTTAATACATAATTCATTCTTATATAATGTCATTAGAATAAAATGCCCCAATAATAAGGAATTAATGCTAAGTCAAAATAAGTCTGACTGACAGTCTTTATCGTTTAACACTGTCTGTAAGCCTTTGACCCCCACCTTCCACCATTAACACGAAGAATCTAACCCTGGCTCACAGAACTTGATCCAGTCTGGCCACATCAAGATGCCTGTTGGCTACCACCCCAGCGACATGGACAAGGAGTGGAACAAGATGCTCCTCACGATGTCCGAGCGGGAGAGGGAACTGAAGATTGAGATCGACAGGTGAGCGTCAAAAAAACGGAGTCTAATTTTTCTTCCTCCAAACGGAGTCCGTTTTTATCGACAAAAAGGAGCAACCTTAATTTGTGTTTATCACAGGGGCCTTTAAACCTTAAGCACTTGGGGGCTGCAGATGTTCTGCCGCAACTCCGATTAGCACGGTTGGCTGTGTACGGTGCGAAAAAAGTTCAACGTGCATCCACTTATCTACCTGCCCAGCAGAGGATTGGAAGACGCCTTAACTGATAACAAAAACATCTTCAATATTTTTTTCCCCGCAACAGAAACATGATTCTTACAGTGATTGGCAAATCCCTGAAAGAGTCATGTTTCCCTGTACGAGTCCTATTTCTTCCTCCGAAAAAGTAATGCGTTTTTTAGCGTGCCTTTTATCGGCCTAAAACAAAACGAGCATGGGGGGGGGGGGGATTTAAACCTTAAGCACTTGGGGCTGCAGATGTTCTGCCACTGCTCAGCAGAGGGCTGGGAAATTACTGCGCTGATGAAAAAAAAAAACATCTGAAATATTTTTTTCCTGGCGGAAGAAAACGTGACTCTTGTAGGGATTCGAAGAGGTCTGTATTTGCCAATTCAAATTCTGGGGCCAAGATCAGATGTTTCTCCATGCTTGTGTTGGCTGACATCACGGTATAATCTGCTCTATTTGGTGAGTACTGACTAACCGTTAGCCTTGACATCGCATTTGAGAATTTGACTTTCCTTGCACGGTGTTTTGATCTTGCGTTGGCACACATTTATTTTGCTTCGGTGCTCTGTTTGAAGTTTATCTTTCTATTTATGAAGGGTCGCTCTTGAGACAGGGCACTTTCATACATTGCTAGACGCCCTTTGGCTTGGTTTGTATGTGCGCAGATTCCTGCTTTAACTTTTAATGGCCTCAGTGACAAAGGTGCCGCGGTTAAATAAACCCTTGAGACCTCTTGTGGCACACGCATAATACTTTGCCCTTTTACACATCACGTGAGATTGGTGAGAACAAAACCGTTTCTCACCAACGTGACGTTTAGTATCACTGACACCGCAACCTGCCATGACGAAGATTACATTACATCGAGGGCCTTTTACTTAATGGTGTTTATTCGGAAGGCTACAAGCTGTACTCTCGCTGTTTCGTTTCTTGTGCAACTACAAACCAATGTGTCCTGAGCCGTGAGTCTGAATGCAATTTGTGATGATGTAGGAGCTCGATATGAGAACACCTTACATACTGTAAATACACATGCGTACACTACACTGGTGGGTGAGAGGTAAAACCCTGGTAGGAGCAAACCTCAGGAGTCTGTGCTTATATCCAGCCTCTATTGGATATAAGAAACAGCAAATAAATGCTGTATGTTTTGATTACCCTTTACATTTGAGAGTCCTCTTTGCAGTTGTGACCTTATATGGCTTCTGCTTGTTACGAAGATCACATGGTTGGAAGACAAGCAGTTGAGAACCAGTTGCCAACTTAACACATTCACGCTCTTAAGATGGAATTTGATATGGCACTCCATCCGATGTCGAGGCAAGTTTCTAAGCCGAACCATCCGTCAATCGAAAAAATATAATCGTGACCTTGGATTCGCTCTGGAATTGAGTGTGCCTGCAGCGATACGTGCGCTGAAGGAAATTTAAATAAATAAACATTTCATCCAATCACACGTCGCCCTGATGTCCACAGGGCGAATGCTTTGCGTGGCTGCAGATAGCGTCTCTTCTGAGCCCCAAGCATGCTTTCGGCCAGGAGACTTGAGTGGGACGCGACAGACAAGATCTGACCTTCAGAGGAGAGACAGCTTCGTCCCAAGGCTCCAAAAGCCAAAGCGCCAGACACCGCTCCATTTTGTCATAATTTTTTTTTACATCTTAGTCGTTTGCGTGTTGTCGTCGTTGTTTGGATTATTATTGTCATTATACAACATTAGATTTTTCATCGTTACCATTTTATCGCCCAAGAAGATGAAGAAATGTCCATGCGTGAGAGGCATTAGGTGAAACATTTAAGCGGCAGCGCTTATTGGCTGGGGTATTTTTATTATTTTTCTCCTTCTTCAAAGTCGCCTATAGGGCCTACTCTTGTCCAGCAGCATGATGAACCACCAGGCGGTTTTTCAGAATTCGGCGCCGCTGTGTCCCCGTGGACACGTCAGGGTGATGCATCAGCCCAGTTCCGACGCCTTTCAGGCTGCCTATGACGCAGATCGACAGCGACAGTTTTCCTCCGGCTCCCTCAGTAATTCCAGCATTGCCACGAAGCGGGCCCCGAGCTACAGCTCCAGCTCAGCGGCCCTTGCCGGCGGCAGGAGTGCAGGTGGCGGAGTGGCTGTTGACGGCTTCAGTGCAGGCGGTGGTGGCGGTTTCGGTGGCGGCGGTCGCAGCGGTGTTGCTGGAGGAGGAGGTGGTGGTAGCTCTGCAGTCTTCTTCCCTAGCGGTGGCACTAGCGTCGCCATGGAGGGTGGCCCCTTTGACACGCACGAGCGAATGGTGAGCCCGGACCAGCGGGCAGCCTCACCGTCATTCTTCACGGCGGAGGCCGGACCCAGGGCTGTCCCTGGTGCGCATCCTGCGATGGCAGTGCACAGGGCCGGAGCCGCGTCGCTCCGGAGCTTCAGTGACATCGATCTCTATCCAGGCCAAGCCTACCTTGGCATGGCTTCACCGATGCCAGATTGTGCTTCCCTGGGTAGCACAGCAGCCATGGGTTTGTCCGGATTTTCTGCACAGAATGGGACAGGCTACAGGTACGGTAATGTTGCACGTCGTTTCACCATGGATTTTCTTTTCAGAAGAATTACATTAATAAACACCACGTTCGTCTGGTGCGGGCAATGATCTTGTTTCTGTGTGAGCACTGTAGAATGTGCAAGCAATGATCTTGTTTCTGTGTAAAAACTGTAGAATGTGCACACAATGATCTTGTTTCTGTGTAAGCACTGTAGAATGTGCACACAATGATCTTGTTTCTGTATGAGCACTGTAGAATGTGCAAACAATGATCTTGTTTCTGTGTGAGCACTGTAGAATGTGCACACAATGATCTTGTTTCTGTGTAAGCACTGTAGAATGTGCAAACAGTGATCTTGTTTCTGTGTGAGCACTGTAGAATGTGCAAGCAATGATCTTGTTTCTGTGTAAGCACTGTAGAATGTGCAAACAATGATCTTGTTTCTGTGTAAGCACTGTAGAATGTGCACACAATGATCTTGTTTCTGTGTGATCACTGTAGAATGTGCACACAGTGATCTTGTTTCTGTGTAAGCACTGTAGAATGTGCACACAATGATCTTGTTTCTGTGTAAGCACTGTAGAATGTGCACACAATGATCTTGTTTCTGTGTGAGCACTGTAGAATGTGCACACAATGATCTTGTTTCTGTGTAAGCACTGTAGAATGTGCACACAATGATCTTGTTTCTGTGTGAGCACTGTAGAATGTGCAAGCAATGATCTTGTTTCTGTGTGAGCACTGTAGAATGTGCAAGCAATGATCTTGTTTCTGTGTGAGCACTGTAGAATGTGCAAGCAATGATCTTGTTTCTGTGTAAGCACTGTAGAATGTGCAAACAATGATCTTGTTTCTGTGTGAGCACTGTAGAATGTGCAAACAATGATCTTGTTTCTGTGTGAGCACTGTAGAATGTGCAAGCAGTGATCTTGTTTCTGTGTAAGCACTGTAGAATGTGCACACAATGATCTTGTTTCTGTGTAAGCACTGTAGAATGTGCACACAATGATCTTGTCTCTGTGTGAGCACTGTAGAATGTGCACACAATGATCTTGTTTCTGTGTAAGCACTGTAGAATGTGCACACAATGATCTTGTTTCTGTGTGAGCACTGTAGAATGTGCACACAATGATCTTGTTTCTGTGTAAGCACTGTAGAATGTGCAAGCAATGATCTTGTTTCTGTGTAAGCACTGTATAATGTGCAAGCAATGATCTTGTTTCTGTGTAAGCACTGTAGAATGTGCAAGCAATGATTTTAGCATGTGTTAGTTAATTACTTGGAGTGAGGAGCCAATATCAGAAAAGTATAACAAAAATATCTTAATAATGGATTTCTACTTTTATGGAAATTACTGCAATACTTTCTTGCAGCAAAATGCAAATATTAGAAACTTGCAATTAACTTGGCAACTCTTAACGATAAACTTACGGGTCATTCAGATTTAGATTAAACAGTATGTTAATATATTGCACACACTAACACATGTCCATCCGATCATATATTGCTTATTTACTTTAATATACATGGACACTAACATACTGTCGACGGATTCTAATGAGCAGTACATGCTTCTTCTTTTTTTAAATACATGTTTTATAACATAGCATGACTGAGTATCAATGTGCACACTGTGAGTGGTATAACAGTCACTTAACGGGACACATTCCCGCAATTGTGTTGAAGAAGTATTTGCTGTCTGTGTTTACTCTTAAAACGCTTGTCCAAATGCTAAGGTGGAGACATTCCTATTTAAAGCTTTCGTGACTGCAAGGATTCATCTTCTTTGGTTCTTTCGGTAAAGTCACGTAGAATGAGAATAAAATAATAAATTGGTAAAATAAAATAACACAATAATATTCTCACGACGTTTCGGCCACAACACAAGCGGCCTTCATCAGGTGAAGGGACGAGACTGTCTGGAGGACAGCGCTGGAGTGTTTTAAAGGCATGTCACTCCAGCGCTGTCCTCCAGACAGTCTCGTCCCTTCACCTGATGAAGGCCGCTTGTGTTGTGGCCGAAACGTCGTGAGAATATTATTGTGTTATTTTATTTTATCAATGTATTATTTTATTCTCATTCTACGTGACTTTACCGAAAGAACCAAAGAAGATTGATACATTCCTATTTAGCCACAAAGCCTAAATACATGGTTAGGTCATAGTTTTTTTGTTAGTGAGCACATACTGTATTAAGGCCAGCTTGGTACACGAGCAAGGGGTGTGGCCATTAGAACACCTGGCTGGCCTGCCTTTATTGTTCTCCCTCATGCTGATCTTTACGCACAGCCCCAGGTACTTATTTAAGGCTGATTCAACCCAGCGGAGGCCCATGACGCCTTCAAAAGTTCGCTGCCACTGTCATTGTTCGTGGACGCGAATCAAACTCGGGTCACCAGGTCTCGAGCGCAGTGTGCTAACCACTGCCCCACCGCTCGCCACATGTATACACAAACACCTGAAGGCAGCCAAAGACTCATTCCCCAAGCTGCTATATGGATTCTTAAAATGAGGAGGCTCTGCATGTGCACATTGCACAGTGCACTGCAGTTCGCTGTTTTTGTTACATTTTCTTTTGTACGCCAGTGCTGGTTTTATCTCGGTTGGTGTTCGAACACGTCAGGGCAAATGTTGGTTCTGCCCGGTATGCAGGTAATGCAGGGGATGGAATTTTGCCTTGTGCGAGATCAAATGTGGCATGTGTTGCAACACGACCTCTCACTGCCACAGTGTCTTCATACTTACTGTATTTGAGGGAATACATGGAGCAAATGTTTTAAAGGCGCGTACGAAGCCAAGACTTTTAGAGGCACCATAAATAATTTACTGTATCTTTTTTTGTAAATTCACGACAGTCCTTAACGTGGTCAACGATACATTTTGTCATTGGCAATAATGTGTCTTCACTCATTATTAACAATAAAATAATGTAAAGCCTAGCCAAAGCCTCCATGTGCATTTAAGCAGAAGCAACACCAGTAACCCCCTAGCCTCTGAACCAATTTTATTGTTTTAGAAGACGCTCTGCACATTCGTCAAGAACACCGACTTAAAACAGAAACATATAATGGGCACCGTATGGGACCTTTTTTATTGCCAGAAAGGGTAAAACCTATAATACATTTTTCATGATAGGCACTGTTTTAGGAAATTATTCAACTTAGCACTTTATTTTTACCTTTGAGGTCACGGTGTTGTTGACGAACGTGTTGAGCGTTTTGATCATTCTCCTTGTGCACCACTGCCGATGCATCGTCACCAAATATAATTTGGTATCCGCTTTCACCAAGGTGTTGCGTGCGATTGTGAAATAAAAAAATGAAGTCAAATAAACCGTGAGATGGCCGTCGTCACCTTAACTTCGTGAGGAGCAAGGCTGAACGTTGCACATTTGTCGCCACTGCGGAGAAGCTAGGCCAAAGCCACACGAGAGGGCCATGTCTGGCCTCTCACTCAAAGCAACGTTCACACGTGCTCGATATGGTCCTACGTGGTTCATGAAGTCAATGATGGGGATTCATTGCGTGCGACGTACTTACAAAAAAATCCGCAGACTACCTGCTGGATCTCCTCTCTGTTTCAAAGAACATATTTGACCTCAGTTCTTCGCTCATTTAACAGCTTCACATTCCCTATTGCCGTACAAAAACCGGAGGAAGGGCCTTTGCTATTGATGCCCCCAGGGTCTGGAATGCTATTGCCAATAAACTGCAACTTGAATCGCTACCAATGAGATCTCATTTCAAAACTGCTCTAGAGGAGTTGTACACCCCTAGCTGCCACTGCTATTCATTGGCGTAAAATAAAATAAAATGTTTTCGCTCAGGGTGACGCTGCAAAGTATTATCTGTATTTTGATTTAGCGTGCTGATCTTTAAGGTGCATTGAAAAATTTGATACTCCGACTGATGCTTCTGTTGTTGTGGAGTAACTCATGCAGCCAGCTATGGCTCTAGGATTTGGTGTTACATGTTATTTATATATTGTAAAAATTCGGTCACAGTCCCTGTGATCACTGTTACGTTGCAATTATGGCTTTGTTATTTTGGTGATTTGGAAAACGTTTTTTGGTTTGGACATGTTTGTTTTGTTGTAGTACGGAGTTAGACTGACGGCCTTAATCTAAGTTTTCTTGTGGTTGTTGTTGTTGTTTGACTTGCATCCCCCTGGGATTTTTTGCACACAGCGTTGGTGTACGGTGCATTTTTCAGGAATATTTTGCTGTTTTTTTCCATGGATTTTCTGTTTTGCACAGTCACACATAGTCACTTTAAGATGTTTTTCTTGTTCGTGTTTTTGTTTTTTTTGTTTGTTGTGGTTGCACCCGATTCAAGTGCTTATCGACACTTGTGGGGCGGTGCGGTAGGGTAGCGGTTAGCGCGCTGTGCTGCAAAGCCGGCTAACCGGGGTTCGATTCCCGCTCATGGACAACACCAGTGATGGTTATCTGAACCGGTTCTGGGCCTCCCATAGGTGAACTCGGCCTCAAATGCGTACCTAGTGCCGTGTGTAAACATCGCCACTAGGGAGACAAAGGTGGCCGGGCATGGTGCCGTACCGGTCTTCATAGGTGCTCGCTAAAAACAGCACTTGCTCCTACAGTCTGTTAAGGCTACACGGTGGGTCTTTGTTGTTTTCAACACTGAACGCAGGCTGGACATGCTGCAGAGAGTCGCCGGCAAGATACAGAAGGACGCCTTGGTCTGTGAAGATCGCCTCAATCAGTCCAGCAGCATGCTTCAAATGGTATATCACAACATATTCACTTCCACGTGTTACAAATTCTCCTTGTAGCATGGCAATTTAACACACTTTAAATTTAACACAATTTAACACAATTTCAATTTAACACAATTTAACACACTTTCCGAGTGACGCAGAGCAAACAAGCCGGTGCCAGCCCATCCTACAGGTTCGAGCAAGAAATATTGTATTATTAGTTTTTTTTTTACGTGGAGACGTATATGAAAGAGAAATACTGTTTGGTTATTTATTTGCCATTATTTTTCTCGATGACAATCCTCAACAAAACTGCACTGCGTAAGAGAAGCGAAGCACCCATCACCACCCAGTCACTTTTGAACCTAAGTTTACCCAATGAATGGGAGCCGCATGGCGTACGGGTGACCTTTCACCACATGAGTGATGCTATAAGGGAAAAGTGTGTTTTTGCTCAGGTCATGTGTTTTCTTATGGACCTAGGTCGAAGGTTATAGGTGTTTACATAGGTCATCATAAATAATAACACCGTCTCCTGGATTCTACTCGTGATAATGAACCTTTACTCAGCTCTGTACAATGCCGATTATTTCTCACATTGGCCTGCCTGAGTATCTTTTTAATTTGATAATTGACACATTTGTAAACTTTGTTCATGCATGTGTTGTGACCGAAATATTACGACTGATGCCCTTATCCAGTCATCGTCATTATGTTAAATTTGTAGGAGATTCTAGATTTGAAGTTTTTGTGACTGCAATGATCCATACTCTTAGATTTTTTCGGTAAAGTCAGGTGGGA
This sequence comes from Petromyzon marinus, assembly GCF_048934315.1. Lineage (NCBI taxonomy): Eukaryota > Metazoa > Chordata > Hyperoartia > Petromyzontiformes > Petromyzontidae > Petromyzon > Petromyzon marinus. Next base: position 7,857,680 of record NC_133689.1, on the reverse strand, counting down.
TAGTTACAGCAAGAACTAATTACTTATTGCTGTGACTATCCCACCTGATGACGGAGGCTTGTATTGCTTCCGAAACGTCGTGATTTGATTAACTTTATTTTTTTACCTACGTGACTTTACCGAAAGAACCGAAGAGTTTGTAGGAGATGTTCGTTGCTGTGTGATATTCACACGGATTGTTGCCAAATTCCGATTCGCACAGCGTCCTTTAATGTTTCCATTTGTTTGCACTCGGCACGACGGACGCCTCCAAGATCATCGCTCACGCAGTTCTGGGACATTACACGTGGGTGCGATTGCACGCGTGTGTGTGTGTGTGCACACACACACACACACGTGTGTGTGCGTGTGTGTGCACACACGTGCGGAGAAGGGCAGTGCGGCGGTTAGCGCGCTGCGCTACGAACCCGACGGCCCGAGTTCAATTCCCCGCTCACGGCCAAGCCCCAGCGACGGTTATCTGAATTGGTCCCGGGCTTCCCCCAAGGTTGACTTCGCTTAAAAAAAGAGTACCTGGTACATTGTGCAAACATTGCCAAAGGCGGGGCCCACGTGGTGCTGGCCACCCAACTCCACGTGTGCCGTGTCGCGGTCTTCATAGGTGCTCGCGAACAGCACTTGTGCCAAGAGTTTAAGGCTAAAGGAGAGGGTATTCGTGTTGTAGAGAGTGTCGGTGCAGCGGTTAGCACATCGCACTACAACCACAGTTACTGGCCACGGAAGTAGTTGGAATACGAGTCTGGGCCTCCACTGGGTAAACTTGGCCTAAAATGAGTAAATGGGGTCGTGCAGTCAACGTCAACAGTGGGACAAAGGCCCCAACGGTGTTGACTGCACCACCCTCTCCTGTGCCATGCCGCCCTTAATGTACGCTCGCCAACGGTACTTCCTTAACGGCCTGTAAGGAATGCTCTGTTTTTTTGACGTTGATTATGCAGTAAATGTTACCATTTACCGTGGAGACCATTAAACTGCCTACAAATTGAAATACGGCAGTGATAGTTCACTTGCCACCCTCGGGCTCAAATAGAGACTCAAAGAGTTACGACCCGAATGTCCCCGGCACATCGGACTGAACTAAAGAGCCACCTTTGTTCGTGTGTTTTTTATGCAATCCCTGACTTTGGCACTCGTACAAGGGCACATTTAGGAGTCAGCACATAGCACACTGGCACTTGCACACTATGCAGGCACAACAGTTTAACAAATCTGGCATTGTGGGATCACGTTCGCACAAATACTCGAGTAACAATTGTCGGATTCACGTGGTTGTTCAGAGTGATTTTGGGCTCACTTTTGCAGTGAAAGCTATTCGACACCGCAGACATGATCATCAGTGGCGAATATCTTAACACTTTCCCGTTCCGAGACGTCTGCAACTTGGAGGGTGGGGGTCCCGTTAACTGCCGAATCTCGGAACGTGCAAGCAGTTAGCGTTAACTTTATTTAGATAGGCGTAGCGCGGCTGTTTTTTAAAGACATTGTACTCACCACAGAGAACTGTACCGACACTACCACACCCTACGATAGCTGACGCCAAATTGTGCCACGTGCCCTTCCGCATGGCCTTTTACTTCCAATTCCCTCCACAGAAAGGAATCGGAATAAAAACTGACGTCAAACACGTACGTCGTCAAGTACTTGTACGTCATCGGAATGGGAAAGGGTTAACGGGTCCTGTGTCGCTTCCCTAAGTTGACACAACCTTTAATGGACATACTATTTTGTTCTTTCGGTAAAGTCACGTAGAGAGAAAATTAATAGATCACGACGTTTCGATCGCAACACAAGCAACCGTCATCAGGTGAGACAAACACAGCAGGAGAACTGCTGACGTAGGAGAAAGAGCTGCTGCAACAGCAGTCAGGAAAGCTTCAAATCTTTACTGGACACTTGGGTGACAAAGGCCGTGGTGCTGGCCACACCATCCCGTCGAGCGCCATCACCCACCTTAATATGTTTGCGTCAACAGTGCTTGCTCTCACAATCCATACAGCTACAAGGGGGGCGGTGGGGGTGGTGGGGTGATCCGTGGTCTTTTGTTACCGCTTACCTTGCCCTGTGGTTTCTGCCGCCCTCCCTCGCTCGCTCACGCCGTGCGCCCGCCCCTGCGCGCAGGACATTCGGGCGCTGGAGAATCACCGGGCTCCGCAGCACGAGGCCGACATCGAGCGGGCGCTCAACGAGTGCGACGCCATGATCCGCGAGCTCTTCATCGACGTGCAGACGCTCAAGGATGGCCGCTTCTTCCAGGCCGAGCTCATGTACCGAAGGTTCGCTTTACGCGCTACGCGCACGATGAGGGGGCGACGCGACGATTGGCGCCGTTGCTCCACGAAGAGGAGGTGACGTCGGCCACCACGGCGCTTCGTACCAGGCTAGGCGAGCGTTGAGGCCATGTCAAGTGCGGAAGATTCGCCGGCATGAATGAAATGAACTGGCAGATGCACCAGCTTCGCTTGAACATTGTGCCAACCCGCCGCGCTGCTCGTTGTTGTGACCGTCGCTCCTCCGCCCTCCATTGTTGCCGGAGGATGACTGCCTCCCACTGCTCCGCAGCGTCCTTCGCCAACCTCCTCCACAGAAAAAGCGATATTGGAACTGTTGGTACCAGTCATTGTGGAGGCAGATAATTGGTCTAGCTGTGCGCGTGGAAGCTTCACACACACACACGCTTTCACACTTAGACACACACCCACACATACAAAGACAAAGATCCCCCAAATAGCAAGTGCTGTTAGCAAGCACCTATGGAGGCCGGCATGGCTTACGAGGGGGTTGGTGGCCAGCACCACTCCCGTCCGCCTTTGTCTCCCCAATGGCGATGTTTGCACATCGCACCAGGTACTCATTTGAGGCTGAGTTTACCTAGGGGAGGCGCAGGACCGGATCAGATAATCGTCACTGGTCTTTGTGGCCAGGGACGATTATCTCAAACTCGAGCCGCCGGGGTTCATAGCGCAGCGTAGCGCTATCCGCTACACTACCGCTCCCCACACATTTCCACACAGTCAGACGCACACTTTCTCACACATGCTCACACATACATGTGCACAACAGCCAGTAATGTAACTGTGACTTGGCTGCAGGTGCAGCGTGTCTATTCCGGAATCAGTTATAATTGTTGGTGTATGTTGGTGGCAGGGCCCTTTGGAGCCAGGGCTGACGATCAGACAGAGCCCTGTGAGACTCTTGAACCTGCTGGGATGTGAGGTGGCCACGAGATTACAGCATCAGATATCAGAATATTTATGATGAACGTTTTTTTTTATTAAAAAACGATCTGAACTGTGGAGGAGAGGGTGGTTGTGGTGACAACTTAGAGACCTCAGTTTGATCCCCGGCCATGGCTAATGTCAGCGTTATCTGAACCAGTCCTTCACAAACCTGCATAGACCAGCGTAGTGAAATGTGGTATAACAACCCCCACGACCGAGAAGCCTTAATCCAGCAGTGACGAGATGTTAATGACCTACCCTGGTATACAGGAGGTCGTGGGTTCGATCCCGATCCTGACCCCTGTATATTTGGAGTTTCCATGCCTCTCTCCTCGTGGTCGTGTGGATTTTTCTCCGGGTCCTATGGGTTTTCTCTCCACATTTAGAATAGTGCGTTCAGAGTATTTGACTGCTAGAAATTTCCACGGGATAAGCCACTTCGTTGGGCTATCGTTTATGGCCAGGTTTCTTCTGTCGCATACTGATCGTTAAAAGAGCTATATAGCTCATTGGACCTTACCTGGAAAAGTAAAAAAAAAGTTTAGTTAAAGTTTTTGTTCATGCTTGACAAAGGGCTGCAATTATAACAATTACGATAGGTGTACCATGCTTACGATAGGTGTACCATGCTTGCCGAATGCTAATGCCGATGCGCTGCCATCCACAGAGTCTTCCAGCTGCACGAGCGCTTTGTGTCCATCCGCTCCGAGTACAAGACCACAGTTGGCGCTGCCAACGTTAGCTCGGAGGTGATCAGCGTGAAGGTGCCGACGATCCAGGTGACCTCGCCCCGACCTCAGGACGACTCCAACATGAAATACGTGCGCGACCTGCTCGCGTGGGTGGAGGAGCACCAGGTGAGGTGGGACGAGGTGGACGGCGGCTGGCCACCTGGCACGATCGCGTCACACACCACGCGCCCACAAATGAACCGCAGTGCCACAAATTGAACCACACAATGCCCTGCGTCATTTTTCTTACCCTCTCATTTGTATTATTTCGAGCGTTTCACATCCTGCTTGTACTATATTGTCCTCTCCGTTCGCCCATATGCAATGCAAGATGCCTGCATTATTTGACTAAACTTTCGCGAATGGTATAATTGGTGCAGGAATCAATATGAACTGATACATGCTTTCTCTCGTTACATGGCCACCACCCAACCAAATGATGAGCTCAGGCATTTAACACCTCCTCTATTAAAATCTACGTCATATATCTGGCAGGTTGTCAGGGGGCTGGGGTGGCTGGATGTTAACTACCTCGCCTGGTTATACAGGAGGTCATGGGTACATGGGTTTTATCCCAACTTTGATGCCTGTATATTTGGAGTTTGCATGTTCTCCTCGTGTTCGCTAGGATTTCTCTCTAGGTCATCTGGGTTTTCTCTCCTCATTTAGAAAAAAACATGCTTTTGAAGTATTTGGCTGCTATAAATTTCAACGTGATCAGCCACTTTGTTGTGGCCAGGTCGATTCTGAAAAAGAGCTTTTTAGCTCAGTGGGGCTTACCTGGTAAAATAAAGAATGTTTAGTTTGTGAAACATGTAGAAGTAAGAAAAATGCTGAGCATAACAGAAGACTTGATGCAAGTGGTAATGAGAAGGAAACTGTGCTTGTTTGGTCACATATCCAGGATAGAGAACAGCAGGAAAATAAACACTGTAATGATGGGAATAATGGAAGGAATTGTTAGAAGAGTAAGACCCTGCAGAGAATGGCTGGATGACATAAGAGATTGCTGCCATGTTAAACCTTTATAAACAGTTATACCTTTAGAGGCTAACCCCCATTTCCTGATGACGACTGCTTATTTTGCGATCGAAAAGACGTGGTTTTTATTTTATTTAAATTTTATTTGTATTATTATTTTTCTATCTACGTGACTACCGAAAGAATCAAAAGAACATGAATTCCTTGCAGTCACGAAAGTTTTAAGTCAAAATATAGCCTCAGTATGTTTGCACAGGATATAGGGAAGGGGAAGCAAGTGACAAAACTTTCAGTAGGCACCTACGGGCTTTCTGCCCATGGAGTTTGATCGATTGATTGATAGTTTAGTTCCTGACACACTTCTCAAGGCTCTTGGAGAGCGTGCAAAAGTAGCCGTCGTAATGAAGATAACCCGGGTTTCGGCTGTGCTCTGTTCGTTTTACGTCGCAGGCTCAGATTGAAAAGGCCGAGTGGGGACCTGACCTGCCCAGTGTGGAGGGCAACCTCGAGACACATCGCGAATTCAACCGCACCATCGAAGACTTCCGCTCCAGCATCAACGAAGCCAAGGCGGGCGAGGTAACTGCCTCCCCGGCGGCGCCCGCTCACTCGTTTTCCGCAAAAAAGTTGCGCCGTCCCTGATCCCATTCATTATTTGAACTAATACATCAGAAGGCCGCACTCATTACACACAAAGGGCTTGTCACGAATGAACCACGGTACCCAGCTGAACTCGTTCTGGGGGCTTAAACCGTCACGCAAAGTCCGGTCATCCCCGCAGCAGTGGCTTTTGGCCAGTTCGTTGAACAAACACGGGCACTGCATCGCGCGTTTTCAGACGCGCTTCTGCGGCCATCTGGAACGCTCTTCTTTCCGATATTAGGAAGCCTCTGGAGTTATGCACTTTTAAATCGTCCGGATTGAAAACTCATTTCTTTAGAAGTGCTTTTTGTGTTTAGTTTGACGTCCTTGCCCCGCACCTCCGACGAGCACGGTTAGCTATGTACGGTGCAAAAGAAGTTCAATATACATATATTTGTATTATTCGTTAATGAATTTATATTTTGATTGCGTGACAATTGAAACATATACATTTAATATTTTTTTTAATCTCATGTATGCCACGTGATTAGCATAATTTATGTGCAATTCAAACGATGTGCATTTTGTGTAATGCGGTTCACAGCTATCATTTGTCTATACAGTACAGGGTGGGGACGCGGCCCGGAGGTAGCGCATTCGCCGCCGCTTGTAGCAGAGGTGCACAGTTGGAATCCGGCGGCCGCCCTGGTTAATACTGCGGGTGTATTACCCAAATAATAATGTGTGTTGTCTGCTTCACGGCGGGAAGTTCAAGATCCCGTGACGTCATTAGCAAGAGTCGGCTGTTGTGTGCCGGCGTCATGGTTCCCAATTTGCCAAGTTTGGCAACTGCTGGCAAATTACTCAAATGGGAACTATACATGGCAACTGTCGCCCCCCCCTCCCAACTTACGAAACCTTGGCAGGACCCTCTTGAAAAAGAGTCATGATACTTGGTGAGGCTTTCCTGGGTAAGCAAGCATAGTAAATAATAATACGTGTAGCCATCTGTTTTATTTGTAACCGTTTTCCTTTTGCAGTCCAAGATATCACCAGCAAACAGAGGGAATTATGCTGATTACTTCGGAAGACTGGAACTGCAGTATACTCGCTTGCTGGTGACTATGAACACACCTCATCACACTGAACGGATCCCACTGCTCTGTGCAGTTCAACGGATACTAGCCTACATTTCTGCAGCAATTCAAATCAACGTTTTTTTTTTTTGCTGATTTACAAAAACAATATTTTGACAGTGTGGCACATCGAGACAATAATATCCGTGTCCAGAAAAAAGTACAGTCTGTTCACCTACAACGCGTGGTTTTCATAACGCGGATTGGATATAACGCGATCGAGTGAACAGAACTACCTCGTGCGAGTAGGAATAAGCGGGTGTACGGGTGCCTCGGCGTAGCATCGCACAAGGCACTGGGATGCTGCTGGATGCTTCTAGATGCTACCAACGCCCCTCGGTCTTTGTTCAGCCTGCTGACACATTTCACGTGTTATCACGGACTGTGCTTTATCCTACGTGAGATATAATTTATTACAACGCGATTTTTCCATAACACGGTGTTCTTCAGGAACGCATCTACTGCCGCGTTATAGGAGACCAACCTGTCAACCCATACGGCATATCTGTATTCTTGTACTGGGAAATTGGGTTTTCAGGTCAATGCGGCGTACAGTCGTTTCAGTATGGGCAGCAATAAAGTCTATTTCTTTGTTTCTCCCTTGTGATGGGACTTTGTATGCTTTACAAGGGCAGTTTGTAACCCGAGTTGTCATTAGCCATGGGGGCAGAGCATACTGAGCGTGCGCGTGTGCAGAACATGTCGCGGAGAACGTGCAAACTACAAATACACAGCAGGCGCCAGGGCCGGGATCGAAACCACGACCTCTTGCGTACCAGGCGAGGGAAGTTGACATCTCGTAGCCACCGTGATGTTCGCATCCGTGCGGCCGGAGCAAACTGAGCGTTTTGCGCGCCGCCCGTCCAGAACATGTCGAGGAGCCGCCTGCGGCACCTGGAGAGCCTCCACGCCTTCGTGGTCCGCGCCACCAAGGAGCTCATGTGGCTCAATGACCGCGAGGAGGAGGAGGTGAACTACGACTGGAGCGAGCGCAACCACAACATGAGCACCAAGAAGGAGCAGCACGCCGTGAGTACACCGGCAGCCCCGCTCGATTTGCGGCAGGCCACGGGTGGTGACGGCAAGCCGCGGCCCCGGAGCCGCGAGCGCCTCTTCAAGGGACCGCTGCGTGACGTCACTCGTGAGGGACCGCCGTCTCGTCGTCGGTTCTTGGAATATCGCGTTGTTTTTTGTCACCGAGTTGGAACAAAAACTTTGCGCCCTTCCTGTTATTCTGGTTGCCGTAACCTCCCCCCCGCCCGGTGTAGGGGATAAGCCACCGCTTGTTGTTTGCTGTGTGCGGCTGCGAGGCGAGGCAGGAGGCTCGGTAACGCAAGTCTCTCCCCACCCTCCCCACCCTCCCCACCTGACTATGCAGGTGCTCATGAAGGAGCTGGAGCAGAAGGAGTCGATCATCAACGGCATTCAGGACAGCGGGGAGCAGCTTCTGGCCAGCAACCACCCAGCTCGTCAGACCATTGAGGTGAGGGCGTGGCGGGCCGGCAGTCTAGTGCAGCGTCAAGTAGCCGGGGGCCTGCACGTATGCATTGTTATTGTTGTGTTACGTGTCAAAGTGAGCGAATCAACTCACAGCTGCAGCCCGGGCGTGGTGATGCACACCTGTAACCCACTGCTTTGGGAGAAAGGAGAAACCGTGGGGGCAAAATGTTAACTACCTCGCCCGGTATACAGGAGGTCGTGGGTTTGATCCTGATATTGACCCGTGATCACGTGGATTTTTCTCCGGGTTCTCCAATTTTTCCCTCCACATTTAAAATCTACATGTGTTTGGAGTATTTGGCTGCTATATATTTCCACTTGACAAGCCACTTCTTTGAGCTATCACTTGTGGCCACGTCGCTTATGAAAAAGAGGTGCGTAGCTCAGTGGGCCCCAGCGACCACTGTACAACAATAACTTTTTTAAAGAATTAAAACGACTCTACATCGGAGTATCTGGAACACTTCCGCCGAACGTTTGCCACGGCCTTGCGGACCATCAGTGGCCTGTCGACAACACGGTTGGCAACTCTTGCAAAAGCCTCAAGGGTGAATCATTTAGAGGCGCCAAACGTACGAACCGCAGCTGCGCACAGCTCCATTAACGCCGCTCGCGCGCTGTCTTCCGCAGTCCTACCTGGCTGCCATGCAGACCCAGTGGAACTGGATCCTGCAGATCTGCTGCTGCATCGAGACGCACATCAAGGAGAACACGGCCTACTTCCAGGTGCAGTGGCCCAGCTCACAGTGGCTCAGCTCACAGTGGCCCAGCTCAGAGTGGCTCAGCTCACAGTGGCCCAGCTCACAGTGGCCCAGCTCACAGTGGCCCAGCTCACAGTGGCCCAGCTCACAGTGGCCCAGCTCACAGTGACCCAGCTCACAGTGGCCCAGCTCACAGTGGCCCAGCTCACAATGGCCCAGCTCACAGTGGCCCAGCTCACAGTGGCCCAGCTCACAGTTGCCCAGCTCACAGTGGCCCAGCTCCAGTTGCCCAGCTCACAGTGGCCCAGCTCACAGTTGCCCAGCTCACAGTGGCCCAGCTCACAGTGGCTCAGCTCACAGTGGCCCAGCTCAGAGTGGCCCAGCTCACAGTGGCCCAGCTCACAGTGGCCCAGCTCCCAGTGGCTCAGCTCAGCGTGGCCCAGCTCACAGTTGCCCAGCTCAGAGTGGCCCAGCTCACATTGGCACGCTCACAGTGGCCCAGCTCAGAGTGGCCCAGCTCACAGTGGCCCAGCTCACATTGGCACGCTCACAGCTGTGTTATACCCTGGCAAGCATTGTACACCATCAGCAGGTGGTAACCCCATCTGCTAGACTAACCTACATAATATGTGCTCTCATTAATATTGACTTAAGTACATCACGGTTGGTCGATGGTGATGATAAATTAGCTTTTTTGTTATCAAGCTGTTGCTTCAGATGATGACGAAGCTAAGGATGTTGTTAACGCTGTTGCTGCTGTTTGTAATGACGGTATTGTGGTTGGTGGTGGCTAAGATAACAACAGCAATGTCATTGATGCCGGTGATGTTGCCACTGCTTTGTGGATGGCGTAGCTGATGCTGCCCTTTTCTCGTGCTGCTGTAACACGGAGGCTCGCTTGGCACTTTTAGTTCTTCAAAGAGGCAAAGGATGTGGAGGAGGGCCTCAAGAGCCTGCAGGAGACAATCCGCCGCAAGTACACGTGCGACAAGGCCAGCAGTCTCACACGCCTGGAGGACATCGTCCAGGACTCGATGGTGAGTGTTGACGCGTCGACCGGGACTCTCGTTGCAGGTCCGAGACGTCGGACATCGCACCGAAGAAAAGCCCGCGGCACGACCCGAACACGCAACGGAGAGCCGTGCAGCGCGACCGCTAGAATCTATGCAGCTGTGGCGCGGCCGTTCGTCCACTCTGGCGGCCTGTGACCTTGTCACCCATCACCCACCCACCCCCAACCCCACAACGCGCGCAGGATGAGAAAGAGCAGCTGCTGGAGTACAAGCGCCTGGTCTCGGGGTTGGTGAGCCGCGCCAAGACGATCGTTCAGCTGAAGCCGCGGAGTCCCGAGAACCGCGTGTGGAGCACCCTGCCCGTGAAGGCCATCTGCGACTTCAAGCAGCAGGAGGTGAGGCCGCATCGGGGCCGCCGTAGCCACCGCCATTAACGTAGCCAACGTGCGCAGTTGACGGCGGGACGCGCCTCGGTGACCCTGGGCGGGGTTTGGCAATGGGGATGAACGGATGAGCCAAGTTTAGAGCAGATCCGCCACGAAGGATTTTATGGATGAACATGGCCCAATGTCGATTTCTTCTCGCGTCGAGTGACGTGAGATTGGATTTTTAAGTAGAGGTCACAATGGCGGGTGCTGTGTGGAACATCCAGAGCAAATTGACGAAGGGGGTTTAGTCCATTTAGCGTTTCATTAGTAGTTTAGCGGTAGTCACAAAGTGGTAGAATGATAGCTCCAACAATTTGCAGGCACGATCTAATTCCCAGTCAGTCTCCCATCCAAGTACCGTCCAGGCTACAAACCTGCTCAACTTTTGAGATCGAACGAAATTGGGGGCGCATTCAGTTTGGTCGAGTCCTACACGCGACAAAGAAGATCCCTGACTCTGATCTTCCGCTAACCTTAGGGGCCACAACCATGAACCGCATCGACTGCACAAACCATGGCAGATATAGAAATGGAAAATTAAAAACTATCTGGTGCGTGACTGTGGTCACCCAGAACACATCACGGAACACGTAAAAACTCATTTGCCGATTCACAAAATACGAAGGAGGCATCATCACAGCGATTTGCTCCGCTGCGTCTGACTCAATTATCTGGCTCAACCACCTCAATGTGATATTATAGTTATTTACCTGCACGAACATCAACCATGAGCGGAAGAATAAATCCTCGACAATTGTCCATTACCTGTATCATTAAAGTACGCGTGTATCCATGCCGTTGTCGCTAATGTGTAGATCACCATCTACAAGAATGACGAGTGTGTGATGGAGGACAACGCCCAGTGCACCAAGTGGAAGATCATCAATCCCATCGGCAATGAGGCCCTGGTGCCGTCCGTGTGCTTCCTCATCGCCCCTCCAAACAAGGACGCCATCGAGCTCGCCACCCGGTAAGGGAACTCTCGCGCAGCGATCACCGGGACCGCCGCAACATCCGACCGTGTCCGCCCGGTGTTCGCCGAGCTGCATTGGCTTCCGGCTGCCGAAGGAATACGTTATCAGGTCGTGCTCACGACACAGACAGAGTGCTTGCCACGTATCAACAACAATACCTTGCTGAGCATAAACCATAACATGAACTCCGGTCAGCGGCTTTTGGCTCGCCATCGAAAATAGACGGTCACCGCATCGCTTGCTTTCAGATGCGCTTCCACGGCTATCTGGAACGGTCTTCCTTCCGATTGAAAACTCGTTTCTTTAGAACTTATTTTTGTGTTTAGTTTGTTGTCCTTCCCCCGCGCCTCCGTTTAGCGCGATTAGCTATGTACGGTCCGAAAGAAGTTCAACGTACATACATACAACACGAGACCGCTGTGTTGACGCATTCACCGTGTTGGTAGATTAACGAGACGAGCCACAGCACTGTGATTGGCCACGCAAGCCAAACTATGGACTATAGAGTAGACCGCTGTAGCCTGCGCTCCTTCAACGGAGGAAGAATAGCAAAAACTACACAAACTCTCTCCTTAGGCCCTCTTGTGGCTAGTAGAACTTGGCATTGAAACACAATTTGGTTTTTTTTTACCAGGTAAGGCCCACTGAGCTACGTAGCTCTTTTTCAGAAGCGACCTGGCCACAAATCATAGCTCAACCAAGTGGCTTATCACGTGGACATTTATAGCAGCCAAATACTCCAAACTCACGTTTCTAAATGTGGAGGGAAAAACCGGAGGACCCGGAGAAAAATCCACGTGACCGCGGGGAGAACGCGCAAACTCCAAATATACAGGCGTAACGGTCGGGATTAAACCCGTGACCTCCTGCATACCAGGCGAAGAGAAGCGAACCACTTCAGTTGTATTTCACAGTTTTACAGTGGTCGGGAATAGAACCTAAACTGCCTCGTTTTACGAAGCGCGTATAGAATCTCCTATAGGAGGCCCGCATAGCGCTTCACGCCATATCCTGCCGCGCACAGCTTAATTAGCACGCAAACAGCGCAATGGTCAGATGTTTTTTTCTTACCTGTGCATTGTTAAAATGTCGCTTGCCTGTCTATCTCAGTCACCTTTGCAGCTTACCTCAAAATACGAATCTTTTTTACCGAATATTTTGCAGAATGGACCAGAGCTATCAGAACAGCATGACCTTGTGGCACCAGCTGCATGTGAATATGAAGAGCGTCATCTCCTACCTCTACCTCACCAAGGACATTGAGTGCATTCGCAGTTGGACTGTGACAACGGTGAGAGTGCCCACGAGCCAACACTGGCATCGTTACAATTGGTCGAGGAACAATTCATAGGTTAATTTATGTTAAATAATAATGGTATAAGCATCACACCGTGCACGGCAATGAATGGTATCAAGATCATGCAATTAATGTTTGCACAGATTGTAGCACGATGATAGACTCATACAACTTTTGTTTTTTCCATGCACAGAAGAATTGATTTGTCACCTGAATTGTTACAATTGATCAAATTGCCGTGGGATGATCCATCGCATTCTCAGTTGCGGTGCGTTCTACAAAACAGGGTTTTTATTTATGCTCGCCATCCATCTCCACTCGAAGGTTGTTCCTCCTCATCTGCTGCTCCTGTGTCTGAAATTACCCTTCATTTGCAGTTCACGTTTATAACTCTCAAAGGTTAAATCTGGACCAATGGTGCATGTCATCCAACACATGTACATTTTTTTTCTCTTCCCTGAGATTCGTATATGTTCCACATGCTATTACACTGGCCATATCCCTAACAGTATCTGAGACTTTATCTGGCTGGCTGGCACTCTGGTGAGAGCACTTGACTCACACATTTGAGGACTACAAGTTCAAACCCAGCAGTCAAGTAAATTAAGTAAGGTCTCTTCTCCTGTAACGTGGTAGTTGCGTCATTGAAGAGCGTGGCGTTATAATAAATAATGTGTAATGTGGGGTAAAGCACAGTTCGCGATAACACATGAAATGCGCACGCAGGCTGAACAAAGACTGAGGCACGTGGGTAGCATCTAGAAGCATCCAGCAGCATCCCGCCTTATTGTGTGATGCTACGCCGAGGCAGCTGTACGACCGTTTATTCCTACTCGCGCGAGTATGTTGCGTGCAATTCGCATCGACGTTATAAAAAATGTGTTCCAGAATACATTCATCGCGTTGTATCCAATTCGCGTTGGGACACCAACACGCGTTACGGGAGAACAGACTGTACCGCTCTGCGACAAGTCAACATTCGTTGTCCATTGGAGACCCTCTGATACTCGTCACGTTAATGTGGAATTTCACAACTGCGTGGGCCACTAAAGGAAACGAGCGCCTCACTGGGACGGAAGAATTGCCAAGAGGGCGCGGCTTCCATCCATGCGCATTTGAAGCAATTTGCGGGACCCCGGGGTCCCATCACTGCCCCGGGGTGTGAAACCCCGCGTAGCGACATGAGTCTTGTTACCTTACCGACAACAAAACTAGTGGTCAATCGATTGGCCTCGTCGAGAGCTATTCGGGGCACTAGGTTTCGTAAAAAGTTGAAAAATTACATAAACACGTTAAATTCACTGTCTGGGGGGCGGCGGGTACGCCTTGGCAAAGAAGCTGAGGATCGACGGCTGACCGGAGGGCGTCGTCGCCGCGCGCGACTGCGGCGGACGCCCCCCGGGGCTCGCGTTTGGCCGGTGGGGGTGGCGCCCATCGTGTCGATCGCCGCCTGCTGCTGCTGCTGCTGGCGCTTGTTGGCACGGCGAGTCTGGGCGGGCGGCGCGTTGCTGTCGGGATCACGTAGTGGGGCGGACTGAAAAATAATAATTATTGACCTGATTTTTGCGGGACCCCAGGGTCCCGCAAAATGATCCATTTGTACAACCTCTGTTGTGTTCGTGTTGTGGGTTTAATAAAAAAAAATCTAATAAAATCCTGACCCCCTGCCGCACGACCGCCCTTGTCTGTTGACACCACCGCCGCCACGCTGCCGCTTGCAGTTCAAGACAATGCCTCCAGATCAGTACGAGTCGGTGATGAAGAACCTGGAGGTGCACTATGAGGACTTCCTGGAGGACAGCCGCGACTCGCAGCTCTTCTCCAGCACGGACCGCATGACGCTGGAGAGGGACATGAGCTCCTGCAAGCAGTACTTCGACCAGCTGCTCATCACCCTCGAGAGAGGTGGCTTTGAGCAACCACTCCGTTGGGGGTTGTTGTTTTTTTGGGGGGGGGGGGGGCGTTGTTGCTGTAACAGCGGCGTGTTGTTCTAGTGGCGCCGTGTCCCGACGTTTCGTCTGTGCGCGCCGGGGGGGGCTTCTTCAGGGTGCTGGTAAGCACGCGGAGCGAAAACGATGGGGACATCGTGGCGGCAGAACAACGCGCAGTGTGAGGTGGAGCATCTTCCTTAAAACGCTGACGAGTGGGGCTGTGGCCAGGTGGTGTGAAGATGTTAAAGCGGTGCCGAGCCGGCGTTGCTGAGAACATTGTGTTCGAATCTGTCAGGGTCAAATTCTAATATTACCCGCAAATTTCTCAATCAGCATTACACATCGCGACCATCGGCAGACTTAATGCTCTTGCAAATGAGACCGTCCTGTGCTCTTTGAGTAATAACAAAAATAAACTTGAACAGAATAGGTTTAACAGGTACGCTTTCGCAGACCAATATTATTCATAATAAAGGTTTCTTTTTGGTTAGATCGCATGAATATAAATGTGTCGTTAACCCACCACCACCCGAAAACAGCCAATTAGCACTCTTTGTCTCATGTTAAACAAAACGTGCTAATTAGTTACCATTTCAGCACACCGGTGTGTTGGAGAGTGCAGCCACGACGTGTTCAGCGGAATGCTCCCGAACTTCCACACCTCGTTCAGCAAACTCTCACCCCGAGCCCCCCGCCCCTCGGCAGACCCACCGAGGCAAGACGATCGTGACCTCCGTCTCCCCGCGGCGCTTTCCTCTGCTCTCAGACGAGCGCGACGAGAGCATCTGCAGCACCCTCCTGGTGCAGCTGCAGGCCATCAGGCGGCGGCTGGAGGCCTCGGAGGACCGCATGATCCGGAACATCCGCTCCCCGCTCGAGCAGCCCGACCCCGTGCAGGAGAGCTCGCAGAGAATCATGGAGCACGAGGTGCGCCGTGGCAGCACGCTCTCGTGCCGCGCAGAAACACGGGGCTCGGTTTGATGCCTTCGACTCGGGAGACTTTTTTTTTAGCGCCTTCTCCCCGCGATTCCGCGCGGGTTTCTTCAGCGTTCCGTGGTTTCATTATTCATGCGACCCTTTGTTGTACTGGCAAAAAAAAAAAAGGTCCCATAGATATAACTGCTCGGCCCGAGCTATAAATGGTTTGATGCTTGCGTTGCCTTTTGTTACTGCTTGCCTTTTGGCGTTCTCTGGTCTAACGCTGGTGGTGAGACAAGGCCATGAAGAAGGCTGTCTCTGGTGCAGGCCAATCAATTTCAAGGACAATGCCATATATTATCAGGGCATGTGTGTTTGCATGTTTTACCACGAGTACGTGTGGTTAATGCAGGCTCGATGCCATGCAGTAGGTGTCTATTTTATGTTTGAACATATTAACACCTGTGTTATTGCCAAAACAGGTAAAGCTCACAAAACATATATAACGTAGCATTTGCTGTCCAAGCATCCCAATGTTGACAAACAATTACCGCCTGCAAATGGCTCAATTGGGACAATAGATAGCGACATTTCCCGCGTACTGCAGTACCCTCCTGCCATGTAAACAAACAGAATAATAATAACAATTAACATCCTACTTCTGCATGTCAGCTACACCGAATGGCAAGGAGAATCTCTCATAATGTTGAAAGAGGGGAGAGCTACATGTACACGCATTGTCCCTAGCAGTGTATTAGTATTATTATGATCGTCATGATTACGCAACTGACAAACATTGGCGTGGATCATCGCGGGTCTTCGCAAAAATATGAGCAGAACTCCATTTGATATCTCCACGAACGAATAATCAAATACATAAGTGAATTCGCCCATCTGCCTATTGCGGTGTTCTTCGTTACAAGGCCCGCTGGCCACTGGTGGCCCCTGGTGGCCTTTAGTGCGGCCCCTGACGTGCGGCCTCTGACAATACACACCGCGTGACACCCCCCCCCCCCATCGTCATTATTGTGCCGCTGTCAAACCAAATGTGTGGCGGCCCTCACCCTGATGATGTCTTACCCCCCTCTGAAAATGAGTGAAGACCACTGGCGTGTTGGCTTTCATAACCCACACAATGAAGCAGCATTTGTTCAAGCAAGCAAACTCAGGCCCGGTTTTGGACGTTCGGGGTTTCATTGGCAGGGTCAGGCTCGCCAAACGAACTCTGCTGGATTACCAGACGTCATTGACTAGCCTGACTCTGCTGATTAGACCCGGCAGGGTGGAAGTCAATCCAGAGCGGTGCTTGCTTGAACGAGTGATGCTAGATAGTGTAGGCCGTGGACTAAACCATGTTTTTTGTTTATACGTGAAGAGGCAAAGTTAGTTCTGCTAATATTTTATCAGGCATGTGCAGCACGCATTGACTAAATTTGTTAGTCGACTGGAGAAGTTTGGTGAGTTTTCGGAATCAGAACTTTGGAAAACCTGGCACGAAGTTACATCGTCGAAGGAGTCGATAACGTAGCGTTACAAACGAGGCTCACTGTTGTGCCCACGTGGATGCAGAAACTCCACCAAGATCTGGAGGACGTCAAGGTGGACCTGAGCCGTGTGGTCACGGAGTGCTCGGAGGTCCTGGCGCAGGGCAACCAGTCCGGCAGCTCGCCGATGCTCAGCTCTGAGCTCAACCACACCACCCAGAAGATGGATCAGCTTCACTCGCTGTCCACCATCTACCTGGAAAGGCAAGGGACACGCCCGGAACACCTCAATCAGAGTCGGCCTTTGACAAAATGTGAACATTCGGGGACGCTCTCAGCCGGCGTTTTATTTGCGTTGCCTATCGAAATGAGATAAGAACGGTGATTTGTCGTGTTCGTGAAGGCTGAAGAACATCGATGCGGTGGTGCGGAGCTCGCAGGGCGCCGAGACCATCGTGCGCACGTTCGAGAACCGCCTGTGTGAGGACGACACCCTCCCCACAGACGTGCAGGGCATCGAGGCCTACAAGACTCAGCTCAAGGTGACCCACCCCACACCTCCCCACCCTACCTCCCCCAACACCCTGCACCACCCACACCCCACATCCCCACCCTGCCATGCCCAAAACGCCAACCCATTTAACACCACACTTGTCTTCTTGTGTAGTCATTGATGAATGAATTACGACTATATGAGGTGGCAGGAGGCTTTGGCTAACAGTGCTTCGACGTCTCAAACCTATTCATCAGTGTGCGTGCATTCAAACGCAGCGCGGTGGGTGACGCAGCATGCTCACCGAGTACCGACCGGTGTCGTACACACGCAATGAACGCGCCGTTAGTTCCGCCCCTGGCCCTGCTTGGCCCCGAGTCAGAATCACATGTGCTGCGAGGCAAGCAGCGTACGACTGTACCGCGAGGGCACCGCGATGGGCTCGGCTTGGACGCGCCGGTGATGCATAAAACAAAAACGGGGGGAAGTACAAGAGCCGTCCTGAGCACCTCCCCTCTCCCCCCCCCCCCACCATCTTGCACTGCCCCGTCACTCTCCCGCCACAGCAATGGCGTTCGGAGGTGGAGCAGAAGAAGGCGGTGTTCTTCGCGATGGAGGACGAGCTGCAGCGGGCGCGCTCCGTCAACGAGCGCATGCTGCGCAGCCACGGCGAGCGCGATGTCGACCTCGACCAGCAGCGGCACAAGGTGGAGCAGCTGCTGGAGCGCTGGGCCGGCGTGCAGACGCAGATCGACTACAGGTGCGGGTCCGGGCACGCGGAGCGGCTGAAACACTTGTGCGAGTGCCGCCCCCTTTTGTGTGGTGTGTGTGTTGTGTGCGCTGTGTGTGTGTGTGTGTTGATCTTCTTTCGCAACTCGAAACATGTGTTACGGTCTTTGTTTATTCATTAGAATGAATACGTGTGCACTTCCTGAGAATGGATTCTTTTGAAAACTGACACACCACCTCTGAAAGCCTACACGAGTGCTCTTGGAGTGTCTCCTCCATGTGAAAATCCCTCGTTGTCTAGGTGGTTGACACCTTTTTCATCGACCTAACCCACACGCTTTTCTCAGTCAGCCTAGGTCTATCAAAACTGTGCAGCACATTTTATTAAAGTTTAACACAGTACCACCAGATATTGGTACCAATCGATTGTTGGCACCCGAGCACATATGTATGTTGAACTTCTTTCGCACGTACGTAGCCAACCGTGCTAATCGGAGGTGCCATGGAAAGGACAACAAACCAAACACAAAAGGTGGTTCTATAGAATTGAGTTTTCAATCTAGATTTAAAAGTACATAGCTCCAGTGGCTTGCTATTATCGGAAGGAAGAGCGTGATGCAGTGACAGTCTCTGTTCGATGGGCAGCCAAAAGCCGCTGCGAGGATGACGGGAGTTCGCGTGGCGGTTGATGCTCCTTCACGAGATCATCAAGATTTTGTGGTTCATTTGTGGTCAGGACTTTGTGTGTAATGAGTACGTACACAGGGCGCAAGAGCTTAGTCAACCTCCCTCCACCCCCCCCCCAAATTCAGTTCATGCTTGGGGGGGTCGATAAAAAAAATGACAACTTTGTGGGGAAGTCAAAGCTGGTTGTCGTATGGATTGACTCACACTTTCTGTCGCTGGCTCACGGCTGTAAGGAGGAGATGAGCACCGCCTCAATGCTCAAGCCGGAAACCACTTTGACTTTGGATGTTTGTTTTAACGAATGAATGCATCACTGTAGACTGAGGGAGCTGGACAACCTGGCCAAGCTTCTGCGCAGCTATCGAGAGGGCTCGGGCTGGCTACTCACGTGGGTGGACGACACGCTGAAGCTTCAGGAGAAGCTGCAGGCCACCAAGATAGAGGATGTCCGAGGGCTGGAGGAGCAGCTCGAGAGAGAGAAGGTGAATAACATTGTCCCCTCTGACGTGGAATTGACAACACTTTGCTCGGGAAGTCTGACGGATGTGTAGGTATGTACGCTGAACATCTTTCGCACCGTACGTAGCCAACCGTGCTAATTGGAGGTGCAGGCTGGGGGGGGGGGAAGGACAACAAAACAAACTAAACACTAAAAAAGTAATTTGAAAGAAAGGTGAGCCTTTAATCTATATTTAAAAGTGGATAGCTCCAGTGGCTTCCTTATATCGGAAGGCAGAGCGTTCCAGACGGTCACGGAAGCGCATCTGAAATTGCGCAAAAATGGACACAGCTCGATGCTCGTTTGAGCATGGGGGGACACTGAATTGGTCACGGTTGTGATCGGCATCAACAGTGAGTTTGATTTTCTTCCCTCTCTTGCAGAACCTGGCCAATGACATTGAGAAGAACCAGATCAAGGTGGATGAGAGCCAGAAGTCTTCCGACCAGTACCACTCTGCAGCTAAGGTATGGCCTGCACACGTATTAGATTCAAGGGGAAATTAAGGCATCTCGGAGTGGTCAATGAATATTAAACTTGGATTGTACCAAATGTTTTGGAAATGCAATGCTAACCAGCTTTTGTGTCACTTGAGTCGGTTGGCTCAGTATCAGTTGAAGAATCTCTTCTTAGCAGTTCTGGATAATGGCTTAGTGGATTGGCAACGTGAGGCATATTGTTTCCACTGCGTTGTGTCTCCCCAGGAATACGAGATGCACCTTCTCATATACAAGGCCACGGCAGACACTCACGGAGGTCTCAAGTCTCCCATCAAGCGCCGCCGCCTGGTTTCCACCTCCGACTCTGTGCTGCAGGAGGTAATGCGCGGACAAAATGAACAAACGCACGCACAACAAAGGTCTCCCGTGTAGCGTTGACAGACATTTGGAGCAAGCGCTGTTAGCTGTTAACTATGAAGGCCGGAAAGGCCTTCATAGTTAACGCGGGTCGCCGGGTTTGTAGCTCGGCGTGTCAACCACTGCGCCACTGCTCCCCACACACACACACACTTGTACACACATGATAATAATATTTAAGTTGATTATGAGCCCTGCCTTATATGGTATATTAACAGCCCGCTTGTGGTTGACCTTAATATGAAATATATTATTCATAATAAAGGTTTTTGGGTTAGATCGCGTTTATTTATAAATGTGTCGTAACCATCCACCACCCGACACGGCCAATCAGCAAAGAAAAGTGTCACGTTGACAAAAGACAAATAATTCACTACTTCAGCCCACCGGTGTGTTGAAGAGTTAATCCACATTTACAGTTTGAGTACGACGTTTCGCTGGTAAATACTTCCAGTATCATCGGGCAATTCGCCAGAATGGTAAAGCCCTCGCTTGCTCCCGGTTTTATATAGAGCAGAAGAGTGACGTCATCACTTAACTCATCAGGTGCAGTGATTAGAGGCGGAGGGGGGGTAATGTAATTATATAATCGATTAGTAATCAGTCATTGGTTATGATTAGTAATGAGTTGTAGATTAGTAATTCTTTAAATCAAAATGTAATGTGTATTATTTAATAATACGCTTCCAGGCCGCACTAAGCCGGTAGCTGTCAGAGCGATTAAAGTTATTCTTGTTCCTCTCAATTTCAATGGATTCTCTAATTAGTCTTTGCCAGTAATAATTAGTTTTACACACCACTGCAACATTGTCAAAATCAATTGAGTGTCCTTGTTGACAAGCATGTTCTGCCACTGCCGACAGTTGTGTTTGAGATAATTTAATATTTCTCTGATGTTCTTTTAGTCTTACGCTGATGTTACGTCCCGTCTGCCCAATGTAGCAGCTGCCACATGAACAATTAATCCGATATACACCTTCTGTTGATAGTTTAGGTAATGCATCTTTAGTGCAAGATACTAGTTTTTGAATTTTGTGTACTGTACCAAATCTTACTGTAATGTTTTGCTTTTGCAAAAAATATATTACTCATGTCAGTCTGTTGCTACTGTAAATGAGCCAATAGTGGTGCTAAAGCCTAGTGTGCTATCGTGATGCAGTTTTCTTCCCATGAATGTCATGGCATTCAGTAGGGAAGAACTCCCCTTGTCTGTTACCCTGTCACCCACGACTTCTGTTGTCCATGGGAGTCGTTATCAGCAGTAATTCTGTTCCAAATATCCGAAATTAGCCACCACATTTTCCCGTGCATTAGGTGTGTTAAATATCTCCGCGGATAACAGGATCCGTGGTATTTCTCCGGCACATCACCAAGAATGAGTGGAGTCCTACCGTAAGCCGTAATGGACAACACTTTGCTCATCAATAAAAATCTAATTTAACCCAACATGGACACAAGAGGATTATTAAATTCAACCATATTTAAGTGAGAACTCATCACCTCGTGTAATCAAGTTGGATGCGCGACAAATAATGAGAAAAGCTGATGGTGCAGTCCTGAGGGATATAAATTTGAGACGTGAAACATTTTGAGTGGTGATCTTGTAAAAAGTGGGGAAAATTCCGCTTGAACTATGAGTTCAATATCAGACGTAGCAATGAATATAGCTGTGTGGGCACGGAGTGTGTGGACGATGTGCGCCTACTAGGGTGTTACAGCTTTTCGCGTGTGTCTGATGTCTCGCGCTTGTAGTACATGACTCTGCGGACCCGCTACACGGCCCTTGTCACCATGACAAGCCAATACGTCAAGTTCCTCAACGAGACCCTCAAACGCCTACAGGATGAGCAGGTTAGCGGACGTACACTCGCACATGTATGTACGTACTTATGTTGAACTTCTTTACCACACTACGTAGTTGACCGTGCCAATCGGAGGTGCGGGGGGAACGACAAGCTAAACACTGAAAGAAGTTATAAAGAAATTCGTTGTCAAACGACGTTTAAAAGTCCACAGCTCCAGTGGCTTCCAGGGTGGCTGCACTTCGCCCCGGAAGGTCAATGACGTGTCGCGGAATTCAGGACTGTGATTCGAATCAAGAATAATGTCTTCCTTTTACCATCCTGTTTGTATTGTTTTCAATGCTTGTTGTTGTTGTCTCATTGGAGCATATATAACAAATGTACCCATTTTGAGTTTGATACAACATTAGGTGGTGGATAATGCTACGTGTGTATTCATGGCATATGTCTCAATTGATTTTACGAGCATTGCAGATTTTCCACTTCCCCTTGTGTGTCAAAGGAGCCTATCCTTAAGCTATGATTGATTGATTTATCTCACGGAGCCTCTTCATGAACTGAATCAGCTTGCAGCATATGCAATTCTAGATTTGAAGTTTTCGTGACTGCAGTGATCCATACTCTTTGGTTCTTTCGGTAAAGTCACGTAGGTAAAAAAGAAAATCTAAAATATTTTTTTTCTACCTACGTGACTTTACCGAAAGAACCAAAGAGTAAGCATATGCGATGCTTCACTCCAAGCCCTTGGAGTTTCTTGAGACCTGAATCAGTTGGTTGAAGAAGCTCCCAGCACGTGAAACGAGGACCACGGGGCATGGTTGGCTACTTACGGTGCGAAATAAGTTAAACATTCATACATACATATGAAAAATACGCGGGCACAAGCCAAAAGAACATCAGAGAGCAACCCACTTACACGATAGTTGAGCAAAAACACAGTAGCCAGCTTCTGACACCACTTGTTCAGCCATTGCTAACCGCGCACCTCCGATTAGCAGGGTTGGCTACCTACGGCGCGAAAGAATTTGATGTACTCGGACCCAATAGCCCCCTCTCTTAACGAGCGCCGTCCGTGTGCGCGTGCGAGGGCAGAAGCGCTCGGAGAAGGTCACGCAGCAGCAGGCGGAGCACACCCAGCGCGAGGTGGACACGGCCATCTTCAGGCTGACGGAGATCCAGGTGGAGCTGGAGCGCCAGCGGCAACTGTCGGACGTGTACGCGCAGGAAAAGGTGCAGGCGGAGCGCGAGGCCGACAAGCTGCGGCACATCGTCCAGGAGGAGGCGGAGAAGCGGCGGAACACCGTCGAGGCGGCCGCGGTCCAGAAACAGGCCATCGAGCAGGAGATGGTGGAGCTCAAGAACCGCTCCGAGTCGGAGGTGCGCCGGCAGGCCACCCTGGTGGAAGAGGTGCTCACGCAGCGGCGTCAGATCGAGGAGGAGATACGCGTCATCCGCGTCGAGTTCGAGAGGACGGCACGGCAGAAGGCCGATGCGGAGGGCGAGCTGGCGCGCCTCAGGGCCCTCGCCGAGGAGGCGGCCAAGCAGAGGCAACACGCCGAGCAGGAGGCGGCGCGCTACCGCAGCCTCGCCGAGGAGGAGGCGAGCAAGAAGAAGCTGGCCGAGGAGGAACTCCAGAAGAAGGTCGCGGCGGAGCAGACGGCCGCCAACCAAAAGAGGCAGGCCCTGCTCGAGGTCGAGCGCCTGAAGAAGATGGCGGAAGAGGCACAGAAGAAGAAAGATCAGGCGGAGGAGGAGGCCAAGAAGCAGATCCGCCTGGCGAAGGAGGTGGCGCAGCAGAGCATCGAGGTGGAAATCCAGGCGCGGAGGGTGTCCTTCGTGGAGAAGGTCAACGAGCTGGAGCAGAGCCGCCAGCAGGAGCACACGATGATGACGGCGCTGCAGGAGGAGTCGCAGCGGCGCAAGAAGATGGTGGAGGACGCAGAGAGGGCTCGGCAGGCGGCCGAGATGGAGTTGGAAAAGTGGCGGCAGAAGGCCGACGAGGCGCTGCGTCTGAAGCTTCAGGCCGAGAAGCAGGCCCAGCAGAAGAGCTTGGCTCTAGAGGAGGCGGAGAAACAGAAGTCGGAGGCCGAGAGGGAAACGTCCAGGAGGACCCAGTCGCAGGAGTCTACCCTGCGCCAGAAGGTCATGGCGGAGGAGGAGCTGGAGAGGCAGAGGGCCATCGCTGAGGAGACGTCGCAGCAAAAGTTGCAGGCGGAGCAGGAGCTCATTCGCCTTCGCGCCATCATGGCCGACTCGGAGCAGCAGAAGTCCCTGCTGGACGAAGAGCTGATGCGACTCAAGGCAGAGGTCGCTGAGGCGGTGCGCCAAAAGAAGGTGCTGGAGGAGGAGCTCGCGAAGGTTCGGGCCCAGATGGAGGAGCTGATCAGGCTGAAGCACAGAACGGAGGAGGAGAACAAGAAGAAATCCAAAGAGGAGAAAGAGAAAACGCAAAAAATAATGGAGGAAGAGGCTTTGAAGATGAAGGAGCTCGCGGAGGAGGCCGCTCGTCTGAGGGCTACGGCAGACGAAGCCATGCGCCAGCGACATCTGGCAGAGGAGGAGGCAACTCACCAACGGGCGGAAGCCGAGCGCATCCTCAAGGAGAAACTGAACGCCATCCAGGAGACCAGCAAGCTCAAAGCAGAGGCTGAGATCACCCTGAAGGAGCGCGAGAGGGAAAATGAGCGGCTGAAACGGCTCGCTGAGGAAGAGGCGCACCAGCGACGGATGCTGCAAGAGCAGGCGACGCAGCAGAAGCAGGCAATTGAGGAGGAAATGGCAAGAATCCGACAGCAATCTGACCTTGAAATGCAGCGCCAGAAGGCTTTAGTCGACGAGACGATCATTCAACGCCGATTGATAGAGGAAGAGATACATATTTTGAAGATCGAGTTTGAAAAGGCGTCCAAGGGAAAGCTCGACCTTGAAGGAGAGCTGAAAAGGCTGAAGATAATGGCTGATGAAACAACCCGGCTCAAGGAAAATGCCGAAGAAGAGGCGAACAAACAGAAAAAGATAGCGATGGATGAAACTATGCGGAAGAAAGAGGCTCAGGAAGAAGTGTCCCGCAAGACGGTCGCCGAGCAGCAGGCCGCGCAGCAGTGGAAGGCAGCCATGGAGGAGCTGGAGAAGCTCAAGAGGAAGGCAGATGAGGCGATGATGCTGAAGCAGAAGGCCGAAGATGAGGCAGCACGTCAGGTGAAGTTGGCGCATGAAGCGGCGCAGACGCGTATCAACGCTGAGGAAATGGCACGCCAGGCGGCTCTGGCCGAGAAGGACGCTGAGATGAAGAAGCTCCGGCAGAGAGAGGAGAAGACGGTGGAGCAACTTCGCCTGGAGGCCGACCGCACGCGCAAAGCAGCGGAGCAGGCGGAGAAGGCTCGAATCGCCGCCGAGAAGGAGGCCAGCATGATCCGGCAGCAGGCCGAGGAGGCTCTGGTGCTGAAGCTTCGGGCGGAGCAACAAGCCGAGCTGAAGGCCCGCCTCCAGGAGGAGGCAGAGAAGCACAGGCGTGAGGCGGAGCACGAGGCGGGAAAGCGCACTCAGGCCGAGGAGGCTGCGCTGCGCCTGAAGGCCTTGGCCGAGGCCGAGGCGGAGCGGCAAAAGCGCATCGCCGCGGAGACGCAAAAACAGAAGTCGATGGCCGAACAGGAGCTCACTCGTCTGCGGACGATTCTGGAGGATAGCGACCACCAAAAGTCAATTCTGGAGGAGGAGCTGATGAGAATGAAAGGAGAAGTGGCGGAGGCGATCAGGCAGAAAGGCCTCGTGGAAGAGGAGCTGGCTCGCCTCAAGGCCCAGATGGAGGAGCTGCTCCGGCTGAAGGCGCAGAATGAAATGGACAACCGCAAGCGCGCTGCCAACGATTCCGAGAACATGAAAAAGATGCTCGAGGAGGAGGCGGCCAAGATGAAGCAACTCGCTGAGGAGGCCGCCCGGCTCCGCACCAACTCGGACGAGTCAGCGCGGCTCCGCAAGCAAGCGGAGGAGGAGTTGGCGCAGCAGAGGGCCCTCGCCGAGCGCCTGGCACGCGAGAAGCTGCAGGCCATCCAGGAGGCCAGCCAGCTGCGCGCCGAGGCCCAGGCGGTGCAACGGCAGTTCGACCAGGCGCAGGAGAGGGCCAAGAAGCTGTCGGAGGACAGGACGGAGATTCAGAAGAAGCTCGAGGTGGAGACCCAGACGTTCCAGCGCACACTGGAGCAGGAGAGGCAGAGGCAGCACGAGGTGAACATCGAGGCGGAGCGGCTGCGGATGCTCGTGTCGGAGCTGACGAAGGAGCGCGCGCGCGCCCAGGAAGAGTCCATCAGCCTCAAGTCGCAGATGGACGAGATCAACTCCAAGAGGGTGTCGGCCGAGCGGCACGCCCAGGAGAAGATCCAGCTCCTGCAGAAGATGGACGTCCAGAAGTCCCAGACGGATAACGAGGCGTCGAGGTTGAGGGCCACGATTTCTGAGCTGGAGCGTGAGAGGGAGAGGCTGAAGAAGGAGGCGGAGAAGGCCCATACCGAGGCTCACGAGGTAGGACGTCTTGGCATCACCACCATCGCCACCATCACCACCATCATCATCACCATCATCATCCTCACCATCACCACCATCATCACCATCATCATCACCAACATCACTACCATCACCACCACCATCATCACCAACATCACTACCATCAGCATCACCAACATCACTACCATCACCACCACCATCATCACCAACATCACTACCATCAGCATCACCAACATCACTACCATCACCACCACCATCATCATCATCACCACCACCACCACCATCATCAACATCATCACCAAAATTATCACCAACATCACCACCACCGTCGACCTAGTCTTTAATATTACAATCACTCTCATCTCCTTCAATGCTATTTACATATTTGTTGTCAAGATCAATATTTTTAATCATTGTTATCACCTGAAAGTTGCATTATTGATGGACCCAAATTAAAATAACAAGATACTTAGTCTTGTTTATAGTTTAGATCTGTGTAATCATATTTTAATAGTAATGGAAGTGCATTATTACTTCATTTATTTGTCCAGGATAGAAACTCAGTCAATCTCAGGATTTGTTGTCGTCAAAATTTCTGCATTCGGGTGTTTGGCTTAATCAATATTAAGGAGATTAAATTATACACAAAGGGATGACATTCAAACAGGTTCGCAAACCCGTTTGCTGTACAACCTTTCAGGTTTTGTAGTTTCACAGACCTATATTATCCACCAACCCTTGTTGCTTTGCATTCAAATACAGTGATGCATTTGAGTATATGTGAACCCTTGAAAATCCCATTCCGACAATTACTTTAGTGCTATATTCACGACATTCGAGCGTAATAGCGCACATGCAATATTATATGCCGAACGTACATTGTCTTCTTTGTTTTTGCACTTGTTGGGAACTTCTTTTGCGGTTCTTTGCCTTCGCTATTTCCCCACCTTTGCCACATTCTGAAATCCGAACGCCGTACGACGTACTCACTTAATTCGCGAGAGCACGCTGTAATACGCAGGGTGCAAATCTGCCACGTGCACATTTGCAGACCGTGTTGGCGAAAATCAGCAGTAATACAGTGGTCAGGTATACCATTCTTTCATGGCGATTTTAAACAAACTATTTGGCGATGCTGTACGAGCAGGAGTGCAAAAGCACAAATAACAATTGAAAAAAAAATTAGGTTTGTCAATAGCACTGCGTTTAAAATTAAGAAAAAAATATTCAATTGGCGATGTTTTGGGTGCTCGCCTGTCTTAGTTTATGTGCTATGAAGAGTGATTGCCCAAAACGTCGCTTGTTCTATACATTTTTATAATTTTAAGGCCACAGCGTTATTGGCGAATATGCCAAGGTGCGCGTACGACAATTTGATCGTTGGCACCTGTGTCTGCCGTGCTTTATAAAGTCTGTATTCCTCAAAATCTTAATGGCATTAACACAGCTCAAAACATTGCCACATGTTTTGCACGTTGCATGGTTTAATATCTCATGCAATTCAGAACGGTTGATCTTTTTAACCCTTTTAAATGCTGTACCACACTTTGGCTTCCAAACTGGTTCCTTGTCATAGACAATGCAATATATATGCGTACCTTATTAACAGTACCCAGCAAATGTCCTCTACGCACAGAAACATTCATTGAAATTACATTCTTTTTAACGCCAAAAAGAGACAAGTTGGAATGCAGGAACACCAACTTGTTCAACCGTGTGACTTTTAACACCTTCCAACCTGGGGGGCTGAACTTAACCGCAAAGTGTGTTCGCGAGAGGCACCTGCTTGAAAGGTGACTTCAAGCACTTTTCCAGTGGATCCATTTCTCTTGCTTCCGTAAGTGCAGGATCCGTGCTGGCATCTGCAAGCGATTTGCGGATGTCATCTGCATGTGAAGAGGGGGGCATTTTGCTCAAAAGACAAGCATCTGCTATAACCCCCCCACCCTTGTCGGCATCGGCTACAGCGGCGTCCTTCATTCGCAAGGCCCGCCGGCCACTTGCGGCCCCTGGTGGCCTTTAATGCGGCCCCCTTACGTGCGGCCCACTGACAAATAGACAACACGTGTGACAACACCCCCCCCCCCCCCCCATCATAACGCTGTCAAACCCAGTGGTTGCAAATGTATGGCGGCATCTCACACTGATGTCTTATCGGTGAAAGTGCCCCCCCCCACACTCCCTGAAAATTAGTGAAGAACATTAAGCTACGCGCTTATCAGATCAACATCAACCACCTTTGCAAAACATTGCAAAGGTTATCGCCGGGCTGCTGCTGTGTCGATTTCAGAATAAAACAGAAAGTGTTGTCGGAGCTTAAATGCAAGAATGATTGTAATGTGCAACTTATTCCATTTTATAAAATAGCAGCAGGTGAGAATGCAAACCGAGCTCAAGGAACAGGAGGCTCAGCTGTGCCGGGTGAATGAAACCGAAGCCAGAAAACAAAAAGCAACGTCAGATCAAGAAGTCAGCCACCTCAAGACACAGCTAGAAGATCAGGAAAAGCAGAAGGGCCTCATCAGTCAACAAGTTAATGAAATGAAAGCTGCCTTGACTAAAGCGCAGCAAGAAAAGTTGGCCACGGAGAAGACTCTTGAAGGGCTGATGGTTAAATCAAAATCGGAGGAGGCTGCACGCGTGAAACTGGAGTCACAGGTCCGCGAAATGTCAGCGCAGAATCAGAAGGTCCAGGCGGAGCTGAAGAAGAGTTTGAGGGACGCAGAGCAGGAGGTGCAAAGGCAGAGGCAGCAGGCCGAGGAACTTCTCCGCCAGAAGAATCGGATCGAGGAGCAGTGGTCCTCCGCCACTACATCCATGCAGCAAGACGCCATTGCTAGGCAAACGAAAGCAGTGGAGGAGAAGAACATGAGAACATCCATTGAGAAGCACACGCGTCAGAAGGAAGCCGACGACAGGATGATATCGACGCTCAAACAGCAGCTGGAAATGACCGCAGATTTAAAGAGAGGATTTGAGAAGGCCGTCTTAGAAACGAAGATGCAAATCGAGGGCACACTTAAGGAAAAGGCTGAATGTGACAGAAAATGCAAATTGCACAAAGAACAGATCGATTCCTTGACCGCTCGCTTGCAGAAAGCCCTGCTACTGAATCAGGAGAAAGGCAAGACGGAACAAGAGGCTGTCAAGCTAAGAGATGAGTTGGATAAGCTTAAGTTAGATCACGATCAAGAACTTATGAGGGTAAAGCTGGAAGCACAACAGCAGGCCCTAAAACAAGAAGCGAACTTGAAGCAGAATTTAGAGAGGAAGGACTTAGAGTTGAAATATGGGCTCGAGGAAAAAAAAACCTTAGCCCAGGAACTCAAGATCGTCACAGGTAAATTACAGACCCTTGAGAAGACTAAGGCACAAATAGAAAAGACGATGGTGGAGCAAAAGAATAAAGCGGAGAAGGCCGAATGGGAAAAGGCCACGATGGCCACGGACGCTGCCAAGCAGAAGACATTAATAGAACAATTGAAGGTGCAGGCCCAGAGGGTGGAGGTGGAAATGAAGGCGAGGCAAGTGGCCGAGAGAGAGGGAGCGCGCAAGTGCGCAGAGCTGGAGCAGGAGATCGCCAGGCTACAGGAGGGTGCAAAGGAAGCGGAGCGCCGGCAGAAGAGCGCCGTTGGGCAGGAGGCCTCCAGCCGGCAGCAGTGGCAGCAGGAGATGGAGGCCAAGCTGCACCACAAGGACAGCCAGCTGAAGGAGCTGGGGGCTCAGAGAGATACTACGCAGAGGGCATACGAGGAGGCGATGGGGTTGAAGAGGGACACGGAGGTGGAACTGGAACGTCAAAGGAGGCGGATTCAGGAGGACGAGACGAAGTGGGAGGCACTGAGGTTGGAGGCTTTCGGAGCAAATCGCGTGGCTGAGGAAAAAGATGCGGAGAATAAGAGGTTGCTGGATGAGGTTTCGAAGCAGAAGCTCGCAGTAGAGGTACTCGCATCCCGACTCAAGGCAGACATGGCCAATGTTTGGGGTGAAAGAAAATATTTGAATCGGCTCGCATTTAAAACACACAGTCTTTGTTTATACAGTGATGTGTGTACTGTATATCACAACACAGATGTTGAAATAGCCAATTTTCAACGGGCTCTAAAATACGGTTCTTGAGAGTTTGTCTCCAACATCGATGAGAAACATGACGTTCATTGTTGCACCTGCTTGCGGCTACAGCATGGATTTGTTTTTATCCAAGTTGAATGGAGAAACAAACGAGCGTCACGCGTGCAATAATGGTTTGAATTTCTGAATACAGCTCACGTACACAAATGAAATTTTTTTTATACATGCTTACATTTTACAAGTTGAACATTTAACAGTTTAATCGGATGGCAAAAAGTGTTTTAGTCTATGGGACCTTTTTGCCAGTATGAAATTGAAAAATAAGAATGGGCTTTACCCTTTCTGACAATCAAGCAGGAGGTGTTAAGATGTTCAAACACCAAATGGATATCCCTATTGCAAGGCATTGAGTCCGCATTAGCCACACGTTACTTGTGGCAAAAGTCGCAAAGAAAACATGCTCTGATAATATTTGCAATTGTCTTTGAAGCTACACCAGAGGAGGCCTTCTTTATTGTCTTGTCTCACCAGTGTTAGACCAGAGAACGCTAAAAGGCAAACAGTACACTAATAGCTCGAGTTGCGCAGTTATATCTATGGGACTTTTTTTTTAAGTCTGCGATTATCAATCAGTGTCAGGCACACTGCGGTTCAAAAGTGAGCGGGCACGATGCACACGGTAAGCAACGCAAAACACTGATATTTTTTTTTCTAAAGTCACACGGGATGTGGCAAAGTCAAATCTCTGTTCGTGTGCCATCTTGTTTTTAGGTCAGATACGCATGCAATGTTCATCTTTCGATTTTAAACTACCTGCGTTGAAACAATGTGTTCATGTGTACTCTTCGGGGATTTCTAACTGGCAAGCCTGGCACAAAGCAAACGCATTCCTCGTGTTGCCAATCACTTGTTTTTCTAATCAGAGATATGAAGCAACATTTGTTGAATATACAGTAATACCCCCCCCCCCCCCCCCCGTTAACGTCTATTAACAATACATAGGCAAGTTTCCCAAAGACAATGCATTTTTTTGATAAGTTCATAATAACATAGTAGCTATTTTAAATATTTTCCTAAAAAATAATCACGATGCCCTCTGCGAAGCTAGTTGGATAGAGGTGCCATACTCTGGCTCTCCAGGAGAAAGCCAGAGTTAAACTGAGACTCGCATGTGTTCCGTTTTTAAGTGAGACAGTGTTTATCCCTTCGAAAGTGTGAGTTTTCTCTGAATGCTTCTAGTGCCGATAAGACATTATTAGAGAGGACCCCAGAGCTTGGGCAATTGTTGGCGCCAGCTCATCCCGCCGCTGCCTTTCCTGGCTCGTCTGGAGTCTCTCCTCATGCCTCTGAGCCGTTCTCTCTCTCTCACTCACACTCACTCTACGAGAGCGAGCGAATACCCTGCAGCGGTGGCACGTTACGAGTTGAAAGCATTACCATGAACGCCTCCAAACACCATGTAGGGTCATGGGGGTTGTTGGGGAATGTTGGTGAAGAGTTAAAGCCAGCGCTTGGTCAGATTTGACTCAGTCGGCTGGGTTCAGCGTGCACCGGCCCTACCATGCCACTGCTTTACCCCTTGTTAATGGTGGATGAGGAGCATTTTTTTAAATCAATGTGTTAAAACTATAAACATTTGTATAAATTTAATGACAACTCCGTATGCATCCATTTATAAATACCGTATGGATTATGCTGGCTTCTTAAACAAATGCTGCTTTGAGAATATACATACACAGAAACGCAGAGGGCCTGAGCGTACGCAGGTAGTGTTAAAATGCGAAATGCCATTATCCTAAACATCTAACGTTACCGGCACGTGTTCATAAAAAAAATCTCAAATGGCTATAACTTACAGTTCTCTATTCTGACACGTGTCTGACCTGAAATCAAGTGGTGTCTTTTTAGTCCTGTCCGTTGCCTTTTCTTCTTGGTTTTGACTTCACTTGTTGCACCTTGCACTTTCTTCCCCGTTCCCGTTTCTTGACTTTAGTTACTGAGCATTGAGGAGTCGCCGCAGGTGAAATGTGCCCAACGGTTTGGTGTAATGCGTTTCGAATGTTGCCGCCCAGTTTCAGCTTGCCCCGCAGATTCCTGGGTGTTCGCACTGCTGCAAAAGGCGCATGACGCTGTGTGTTGTAAATTGCTGAAGCTGTGATTCTTGTACACTTCTTCTTTATAAGAGTAGCCCTATCCTCTTCAGAAGAAGTGAGGTATGGAACAGGAGAACTCCTCTTATCCGCAAAAATGTGAGAATTTTATGAAACTAACAGTTTTTTTTAAGAAAATATTTTACCAGGTAAGGCCCACTGAGCTATGTCGCTCTTTGTCGGAAGCGGCATGGAAACAAATGATTGCTCAACGAAGTGGCTTATCACGTGGACATTTATAGCAGCCAAATGCCCTAAATGCATGTTTATAAATGGGGAGGGAACAACCGGAGGACCTGGGGGAAAATCCACATGACCACGGGGAGAACATGCAAACTTCAAATATATAGGCGTCAGGGTTTGGATTGAACCCACAACCTTGTGTATATCAGGCGAGGTAGTTCATATCTCGCCACAGCAGCACCCTTCGAATTTGCGGATCCCAGCTCAATATTGCGTAACCCATTATCTGCAAAGCTATCCACAATTTTCTCTACTATCCGCAGATAATCGTCGCTAATTACAATTGGAAGAATAGGGCTGATTATGTATGATAATAAAAGTGTCCGCAGACCCAACGGCTCATGTAGATAACAGGAATTGTGGGTAATGGGGGAAAACAGATAAGAGGAGTTCTCTTATGTTTGTGCTTAAAGCTGCGACTACTGCACCCGACCTCCCCTCCCATCACGCCGCAAGTTCGGCAAATGCTTTGGAAGCCATTGATCACAACATCGCTAAATGCTAATGCGCTTATTGCTGTTGTAACGTTTGTGGTCGCGCTGTACGAATTCGGATATACAGGCACTGGCACTGCGCGAGTTTTATCCACTATATATATATAAAAAAAAATGTTTAGAAACATTAAACTTTTAGTTGCAAGAATTAGCATGTACAAGTAGGAGTTTTTTTTTTTAATTCAATGTCTTACTCACATTTTATATGATTATCATCTTCAGTCATACGAATATGCATTTGCTTTACACAGTTGGTTACTATTAATAGATTTGCTCATTAATAACGTTTATGAATATTAAGTTTTTTTTTTTACAAGTGCTGTGCCTGATCCCAAACTAGCCAGTATAATTAACCAAAAGACCGCACTGCATTAACACAGTAGTTTCCATTTTATTGATTTGTTTTTAAACAACACATTCATTTCCACGTATCAATTATTCAATTCCGTATCTTACTGCTCAATGCCGTTCGACTAACACGCTGAGCAGTCAAAAACATGACCGCATTTTTTCCCCAAACTAAACTCGCTCTCTTTTGCCCCCCGCCGCGCAGACGGTGAAAAGAGAGGAGACGGAAATTACGCACAAGATTGAGATCATGCAGAAGCAACTGAAGGAGGACAGCGTGAAGTACCAGCGAGAGCGAGAGTCCATGCTGCAGAAGCAGCGGATCCTTGATGAGGAGAAGGCGCGGCTGGAGAGGACCTTGGAGACGGAGCTGGGCAAGGCCAGGTCGCAGCTTGAGGCCGAGGCTCGCATGCGCAAGCAGCAAGAGGAGGAGAACGCTCGCCTGCGAGCTCAGATGGAGGAGACCCTCCGCAAGCAGAAGCTGTACGAGGACGAGTTCCAACGGCGTCAGCGCGAGGCCCTGGACCTGGAGAAGACCAGGTCAGACGAGGAGAAGAAACGCGCCGAGCAAGAGAACAAGGAGCTCCTCAGGAAGCTCAAGAGTCTGGAGGAAGAGACGAAGAGGCAGAATGAGCAGAAGAAGCTGGAGCTGGAGAAGCTGGAGCAGGAGAGGAAGCTTGAGATCCAGAGGCTTGAGGAGCAGAGGAGGATTGAGCTGCAGAGAATTGAAGAGCAGAAGAAGATTGAGATGCAAGCGTTGATAGAAAAGACGAACGCAACCCAAACCAATGGGGAAATCGAAGTGGATAAAGCCAAAACAAATGGAACCAGCAGTGGTTCCAGCACCATAGAGACAACATACATTTATTCTGAGATAGAAACACAAAAGGAATTTAAAAATACTATGATGGACATTCCTTGTGGACAATTTTCTGGCAAGCAAATGTCAGTGTGGGAGGTGTTGTACAACACAAGTTTGATCAATGAGAATAAGAGAAATGAACTACTTTCGCAGTACCGAACCGGAAAAGTGACCATCAAACGCATAATCATCATAATCATTGAGATCATAACCAGGATCACATCATTTAGCTTCGACGGACTGCGTCGCAAAGTGACGCTGCAGGAGCTAATGAGCTCTGGCCTGATCACTCAAAAAACTGCAAATGATCTCGAATCTGGTACGACGTCAGTTGAGGAAGTTTCCCATTCCATCCGGAACTACCTTGACGGTTTCATCGGCATTGCTGGGCTCTACATCGAGGCAACAAAGGAAAAACTCTCAATTTACAGTGCAATCAAGAGGGGGCTGCTCAGGCCAGGCACAGGGCTGGTATTGTTGGAAGCTCAAGCAGCCACAGGCTTCATAGTCGATCCTGTGCGAAACCTGAAGTTCTCCGTGGATGAGGCAGCGCAGAAAGCTCTGGTCGGTCAAGAGTACCGCGACAAGCTTTTGTCGGCGGAGAGAGCAGTGACTGGCTACAAAGACCCTTACTCAGGGAAGACCATCTCACTTTTCCAAGCAATGAAAAAAGGCCTCATTCTCAAAGACCATGGCATCCGTCTCCTGGAAGCACAGATTGCTACTGGAGGCATCATTGATCCTCAAGCCAGCCACCGGCTCCCTGTGGAGGTTGCATACAAGAGAGGACTGTTTGATAAAGAAATGAACCAAATCCTGCTTGACCCAAGTGATGACACCAAAGGCTTCTTCGACCCAAACACCGAAGAAAATCTTACCTACCTGGACCTGATGCAGCGGTGTATCACTGATGCAGACACTGGCCTTTGCCTGCTCCCACTCAAAGAAAAGAAGAAGGAGCGGAAGATGTCTTCAAAGTCTTCAGTGAGAAAGCGCAGGGTTATTATCATTGATCCCGACACAAACAGGGAGTTGACAGTTTCTGAAGCCTATCGTAAAGGCTTAATTGACCATGAAACCTACGTGCAGCTCTCTGGACAAGAGTGTGAATGGGAAGAGATTGTTACCACCGGTAGCGATGGTGTCGTTACTTCTGTTCTCGTTGACAGACGATCAGGGCGACAGTATAGTGTGGAAGAAGCAATCGCTAAAGGTAGCTTAGATCCATCAGCCATAGAGATGTATCGTTCAGGTCAGCTTTCTATCACAGACTTTGGTGACCTCCTGACAGGCAATCAGAGCTCCAAGAGCACGAGCAGCATTCAGTCAAAGTCATCTTCATTTCCAATGAGTCCGTTGCTCAGCCCTGACAGCACTGACAGCATTTGGAGTGACCCTACAGAAGAATCGTCAGCCATTGGTGGGATCCTAGATACACAGAAGCTCGAGAAGATCTCAGTCGCAGAGGCCATGCGCAGGAAGCTAGTGGACAATTTCACAGGCCAGAGACTCGTGGAGGCACAGGCTTGCACAGGGGGCATCTTGGATCCATTTTCTGGAAAGCGTTATACCATCAAAGCGGCTGTAACAGAGGGCCTCATTGATAGCCGCATAGGTCAAATGATCTCAGCATCAGAAAAGGCATTCATTGGATTTGAAGACCCCATCACCAAGGCCAAGCTTGGCATTTTACCAGCGATGAACAAGGGCTTGCTGACGTACGAGTCTGGGCGTCGCTACCTGGAGGCTCAGTATCTGACCGGTGGTATGGTGGAGCCAGGCAACCCCAAGCGTCTGACACTGGAGGAGGCACTGCCCAAAGGTCTCGTCGATCAGTCGAACATGAAGAAGCTCCGCGATGTGGCCACTCACTTCAAGTATCTCACTTGCCCCAAGACCAGAGCAAGGATGTCCTACAAGGACGCCCTGGACCGGTCCATGGTGGATGCAGATAATGGGATAAGGCTCCTGGAGGCCAGCGGGGTCATCTCTTCAAGCGGTGGGTTGGGTTCAGCGTACGGCTCCCTGACCAGCTCCAAAGCAAGTTCAAGGCAAGGCTCGAGGCGAGGCAGCATAGATCTGGGCTCGGGCTCCGGCTCAAGCTTTGGAGGCCTCGGCTCCTCTGGTTACAGTTCAACGTCGTACAACAGCATGAGCTACAGCGGCATGGGCTCTGGAGGCTTCAGTTCTGGGAGCTACACGCAGCGGAGATACTAGTTGCAATGCACTTAAAGCTTCAGGCACCCGAGAGAGACTGAGTCTCCAGGTTTTGTGTTGACCATGATGTTAGTGTGTGTGATCTCATTGCTTTCAACAGTTACATTAACAAGAGAGCACATTATTTTAGGATGATTATTTTTTAATGAGAGGGAAATGATTGCTGGCCATAGTGCTTTATCACCTGACATGTTTGTCATGGAAAATAAGACCCATATTGGTTTGGGTGCATTTGTAATAAAACAGCATTTACTTCCCATTATAATTTTTGTAACATTAGTAAAACCGTATTAAATGGTAAAATAGGTATGTTACTGTTTCTACGGTATAAATTAAGCTATAAATAAGTCAGTATGGAAAAGGGAAATTATAGCATTACATATTTTACTTGCGGATTCCAAATACCACCATAAAACACAATATTAATATTAAATGCTTATTTTATGTTATTCATAAATGGCGATCTATGTTTGAAACTCGTAATCTCATCCAGGATAAGTAGTTTTTATCCATTTTGCAATTTGTATGTTCATTAATTTCTTTAAAACAACAATGCTTTCTCTATGTATGTGCATGGAGGCAAAGCGCAAACCTATATCAATTTAGTCGGTATTTCTAAGACCAATGATGCTGAACTCAAAAAATTGCTCTAAACACATTTTCTTGATGTAGCTATTGCCTTGAATTATAGCACCTCCACTTGAATGCAAGATGTAAATGCAAAATGCGCATCTCATACTTTTCCATGCACACTTAAAAATGTTTTTACCCGAATGGTATAAACGTTGGTCAACATATTACGAGATACGTACAAGCTTTTAGAAGTCTTCACCCACGTTTCTATTTTTTTACACTACATGCTCACTACTCCACATGGAATTCACTTGTCTGAGCTGGGTGCTCACGGTAGTGGTATAATGATTTTATATAAAGTATATAAAAAGATAAACAGTTGCCAATGTCAATACAAGTGTATAAAATAAAGGTCAATTCACTCACAGCATGGACATGTTTTTAAAAATATATATTTCACGGTTTGCTGAGCACAAGGCCTAAATGCCCAAAACACCGAGTGGGCGTTAACGAACAACATTATTAAAGTTGGAATGGATAAAATCCGGTTGCGTTTTTGGCTCAGGTTTAAGCAGGCAATTTACTCCATCTCATGTGTTTCCAATTCACTTGCTGCATAAATATAACGGCCACTTAAGCGTCGCTTAAGCGAGAGATGGTCACAGGTGCGTTACGTAAAGGCGCCCGTTTGTTGCAATTGGCCAGTGAACCGGCAACCAATGGGGTTTCAGTTTGTAATCGAACGAGCTCTGAAATTCCAAATGGAAATGACAAGACGGTTGAACAATCGTCAGGCGCCACCAGGGTGCAATCTCACGTAAGTTCCACTGCGGTGGCCGTGAACGCTTCGTCGTATATAAGATGTTCAGATGCTGGAGCTTTCACCAGCGTGGTTCTTAAAATAACTTGCTTATGGAGTTTTATTAATTTACGGTGGAGTAAGGTACGTCTAATTGAATTACACAGAAGCGTGTATACAGGACGTTACATACGGTTCTGAATAAGATCCTTGCAATGGTTTAATTGAAACTGGAAAATGTAAGGCGTAGTATTTGCTCCTCAATACCGCCGCAAGTGCACAGATAAAAGTAACTGACACCATCGGCTTGCGCGTATTTAGGCGCTTTTGCAACCAAAAGCTTCAATTTATTATTTGATATATTTTGTACAAAATGGTTTTAGGGGATGCATGCAGGAATTTTGTTTCTCATTTAAGCAGACGTTTTGAAATGAAAGTACTTAATCAGACTATTTTTGCATGAATGCTTTATTGAATAAAATCTCTCCAATGTCGTTTTTATTATTTTCAATTTTGCTGATGTGCTTAACTGGCAAGTTTGCTTGGGCATTGTTCTATGCATTTCATTTATAAGAGCATGCATGTATGTGTTTTGGTTCCAGTCATATCTGTATTTACTCAGTACATTAACAAATATCTCTACTGCATTCGATGCAATCGTAACCTTTCTTAAATGCTGTTTTTAGCCTTTTACTACTGACCCAACTGACCAAGTTAATGCAGCTAGCATTACATAGGGAAATAGTGTAGAAACACTGTACTTGTGAATAAAGGTATACGTATATCCACTTTAAACGTGTGTTTTTGTATTTTTTATACATTGTGCGGAAGTTAACAATTTCAAAACCAAGAAGACTCTCCAGGCCAACTATTTAACTAATTAGCACAGATGCGTTGTTAATTTAGACACAGAAGTAATACAGCATCAGGCTATATTAGTAAAAATTCATGAACCAAGTGTTTTAGCCAAATACCTATACATAGAACATTAATTACGATCAGTCTTTCAGCTTTCCAGACCAATATAATCGAGCAACATTTTTGTTTTAAATGAATCAAAAACTCTGCTGCTTGATAATAACCATCGTCTGAAAGGCAAAAAGCTGATGGACTAAACACATAATGCTGTAATGCGTGCGAAGACAGAACGGAGTTAATGTATGAATGACACTTCATCACCCGTTCCTTGGCAAAGAAGCCGCCGTTGTGAACGAACACGGTTCGCACGCACGTCTTGCAACTCAGAAAGCCGCCGGTGTTCGATACCGGCATCCGGCGCTTGGCGTGCGAAACCGACGATGCAAAAGTTTCTTAAATTCTCGCCGCCCCCGCTGTGGCTCCGCAGCGGTATAACCGGGCCACAGCTCCCAATGTGAGTCGTGTCGGCACGCCGGCACGCTGGGCGTTAGTGGCGGAGCGGTTCCCCAGGGTCGCCACGAGGTGGCGATGTAACGCATTCATGCTTCCCATCAGCCCCGCTTGACCGGGTAAAGTCCGGCTGAGCGATGTAGCTCTTTTTTTTGTTTGTCAGAAGCGACCTATCCACACGATATAGCTTAACGAATTGGCCCATCATGTGGAACTGTATCGCAGCCAAATATTCTAAACGCGTGTTTCTAAATGTGGATGGGCATCCCATACTCTTTGGTTCTTTCGGTAAAGTCACGTAGGTATAAAATCAAATAAATCTCGACGTTTCGGGCGCAACACAAGCGTCCCATCATCAGGTGGGAAAGCATGGTCTGCTGCTGAGGCAGTCTTTTAAAAAAAGTCTATTTTAAAGCTTCAAATCAAGATTGGATGGGCATCCTCTGTACGAAATAGTGCTATAGAAAAATGAAGATTTATTTGATTGATGGGAAAAAAACCGAAGTACCCGGAGCAAAATTCGCACGAACATGGGCACAGAGAAACACGCACACTCCAAATATACAGCAGGCGTCCGGATCGGGATCTAACTCACGACCTCCTGTGTACCATACGAGGTAGTTAACATCTTCACCACCGTGGGCACCTAGGGACTATTGTCTTCGTGGGTAGCCTTTTCACCATGCATCACATTTTGTCCTGCAAGGTATCTGTGCCGCACCGGCACCGCAGCGGGCTAAGAGGCGCTTGTTCTAAACAATTGATTCCGAATCAATATTTATCCATACCGCAGGAATACGATGAGCTATGAAGCTCTTTTTTTTTGCAGGTGACGAATAGTCACAGATGTCCCAGGTGGTGTTGTGGTGTCTAAAACGGAAGATAAAGAGCGCATGACATGAAGGAATGTTAGTTCTTCACGCGTGGGCATGCAAAACCCAACTTTGATCACACTCCTTTTAAACTTAGTTTTTGTTGCGCATCCAACAAACTCTTATGACTCACAGATGGCGTGCAGTTGGTAATAACTTTAAATAGTTGTCATGGCAACAGCTTAAAATCACGTGCCACCAAAATGTAGATGTTTAGTAAGGAAACCGGATTTTTTTTTTGTAACAGTAAATTACACACGGGCCATATGTGTAGTCTCGTCTTATTTTTTTGTCTCTTAAGAAACGTTCTAGATATGTATGAACTTCGGATGCACCATTTGACTCCAGCCTTGGCCGACCAACTGCTTGGCGTGCCGTACGGAAAACACGGATGCATCAATTTCAACAGATAATGTCGGGGGATATAATTACGGCTAAAAATAAACGTCACCGTTGCTTGTAACAACAATAACATGCGGTGAAGAAATGCACAATATGCACGGGTCCCCCTATTCATTGCGCAATGCAAGTGCCAGCACTTCTTTCCATCAAGACCTTCAAATAACAGTAAACACCCGGGATCCCACCTTGCATGTCATCAAATAGCTGCCTGTGGCCCCGTCAGAATCAGAATCTGCATTTATATTGGAGGAATTCGATGAAGCTATAAAGATATTTCACAGATGTCCCAGTGTGTGTGTGTGTGTGCTCTCCACAAGCCCTAACACAGACACTTGACTTATGTAGGGTCTCCTGAAAAACACGACAACCAACAACAATGTCGTAGTCCAGAAAGTTGGCTTGAGAGTAGGTTGAATGTGGATAAAAAAAAAGTAAATCGGTTCAATGTGTGATCATCTTTTGGGCAGTGCCGGATTAAGCTAGTGAGGGGCCTGTAGCGTATGTTATGAAGGGGCCCTAAATGAAAAAAAAATACAAATATTAAAACATTCATTTTTTGTTTGCATGGTAAAGTAATTGTATTTTTTCATTTGCTACACAGCCAGATAATACGACAAATCGCTAACCTTAAACACCCAGTCGTTCGTAAAAGTTGAAGGCAGTATAATACGATAGTAGTAGATAGCTTGAAATCATTTAGCGCGGGGCCCGTAGCATATGTAGCTCGCTTTGCTTACCAGTATAATCCGGCACTGCTTTTGGGGATATAGCATGCAATTATTCCTAGAAATTGTATTGTAACCTGTTCCGATATTTGTCCTCTTAAAATACGGCGTTTGTGGCCACCCGTCACCGAAGGGACATCAAGATGAAACAAACTCAAAGTTTATATTTTTTATTCACTTCACAGAGCACTTACAATTCAACGCACTGGAATGCAAAAAAGAGTGCCGACGTCAACCAGCGCGGAGTAAAATAGCCACCAACGTCGCTCCCCGGCAGTCCCCAGCACGAATAGGCCACTTGTACCATCACATATACAGCAACAAGCACCCCCCCCCCTCCCCATCCGCCTTCATGAATTCATCACGATGAAATCCGGATTGTAATTCCGCCATGCATCATGTACAACAAAGCTATCTACTGGACTGTATAAACACACTTTTATAAACGCATGTATACTTTACATAGTGTACAATCGACCTCTATATACACAGATGTACATATATGTATAGGATGCTATTAAACAGTGCTCTTATCATCGCAACAATAGATTTTGTTCATTAGTCATGCAGCTTTTTTTTTTAAAGAGACTTGAATATTGTAATTAGAACCGTCAAACCATTTTTTGCGACACTGTGGCACCGATAAAGATGTCGATTTTTAGACCTAAATTTGAGTTCAACGTCCAAGCAAGACTTAATTGGCTACTCCTTCTGGCTAGCATACTCTAACAATACTCTAGCAATAATTCCTTCAACCTTCCCAAAGCTAGCATAATTCTACACTTTCATACGACACTTTTTGTACGACTGTCATTCGCAAAGACGGCTTCAATAAACTGCGCGATTCAAAGGTATTGCGCGCTGTTCTCCAACGCTTACCGAATATACAGGGTGCTTCAAAAAAACGTTAACTTATACGGGACTATCGTTTTTAATGGAAAAAGAACGGATAATACACGGTAGCGTGATAACAAATGTATGTTTTAATCGCTTAAAAGAGTCTCCACTTGTTCGCCATCGTTGTCAACACGTGGCCTGGGATCTTCTCCAGGTGATCTCCAGAGCCCGCGGGCAGCAGCACATGCCACGTGCTGTTGTTGCAAATTCTCGGAAGTGTTAACATTTTTTTAAGCACCCTGCATTTTCCATGGATGACTAACGTGCTTCGCATTTCTTCACAAAATCCCCCGACCTTCAATAATAACAAAACAATAGGCCTTTCTAAGTAATCTAATGCCCTCCCCGCTCGTAACATAATTTTTCATTCCATTTGAAAATGTATACGTATCATCTCATGCATTTATTACAGTAGGACTCCACTAACCTTCAACCATATTACCCACAATTCCTGTCATTTGTGGCACCTGAAAAGTTCCATGGAAAAGTAGTCATCCGTGTCCTTATTTTTCCTGTTATCCACGATTATCCAAGGTTTTTGTTCCAGTCGTTCAAAGATAAGTGGAGGTGAGTGGCGCATCCATAATCTCATCTTAGCCTCTTCATGGTTTTCTTTTCATTTAAGAAAGTAGAAATAAGTTGTGCGCTCTTTCATAAAAGTGACGATGTGCTCTCGTGTAGATAACCAACCTTAATCGGTTTTAATTTTTATGAAAAAAATACATCTAAAACTCACACTGTACTCCACCAATGTGTGTGTAACTAAGCTAAATGACAAAGGGAATCTCACTTGGAAACATGAATAATAGCATATAGTACATACAAATGTATGTATTACATTCATGTGAAGCAACAACGTTATATAGAAACGTTTTTAAGTAAACCCAACCAGAAACATTTTCGTGCATTTTAAACAGGCAGAACACAATTACAAACGTAATCATCAATAATATTCAACTGCTATGTCGTGATTAAATAAACGTAGGTTTTTAAAGAGAAAATCTCTGCTTCACTAGTAAACATTATTAATCACAAGCGGATGATGGACAGTGGTCAAGAGTGATAACAGAGCGGCAGTCAAGCAATGGAATGCATCCGAGGAGATGGAGCAATGAAAACGGTTCACGTGCTGGGTGGATTGTTACATCGAATAATTTTTGACTGGTGGCAATGGCTTGGGGAGGCCTTCATCCAGCAGTCGATTGACCATGGCAGACGATGAAAAAAAGAATATATATACCAGGTGGAACAATACATTTGTAAGCAAAAGTGGGAGATTCCTTGTTCAAAAGATTCTGAGACCTGGGATCGCATTTATGAACCGGCTGATACATACAAACAGATTTGTGATTGTCCACATTATCCCCATAAAAATGAACCCACAGACCAGTAACCACCGTGTCCTATGCATTGCATCACACAAAACACCATTACACAATGCATTGCAAATCCTTACTCTAAATGTTTGAGAAATGCCATTAAAGCAATTACGTAGAATCAGTATTACAATTACAGTTTACCCATCCCACCAATTCCGTTTTAAAAAAACGTTGAGGATCAATACAAAAGTAGAATAGATGAAGGGATTTTTCGGCGTTTAGAATAAAGCATCAAACTATTTTGAAAACAAGCTATTCAAGGTATGCATGCGCACATTATTTTCCAAACACAGTAACTACTCAAATCAATGCATTACAGTATTAGGGTACATATATTTAATGTATGCTCAGTCCGACTTTTTTTGGTATTTGTTATAAAAAACGACTGATTTTGCAATATTATATTTGTAACGATACTTTCTATTAAATCATTGAATGTTAAGATTAAATACTGGTATTTGGTAGGTCAAAAATTAATACTATTATATTACTCTTGATTTCAGTTATCCACTTACTGAAGTAGTGTGCAACTATAATTAATCACATTTCTATATCAAAGTCCAAAATTAAGTGGTGCAAAGAACAGTGGCAGTGTCCCAGTACAGGAAGATAATATATAGAAACAGATGTCTACCAATGACACGCAACCCTCTTGGTAAACTTACGTAGCGCTTTCCTTATGTCTAGATACGTCACGTATTCCCAAGAGTGTTCTCCTAAATCGTTGACCAGTACTTTTAGATACTGAATACATATTAAAGATCGGTCCCATGTGGCAAAGGAGATCGATTTAAGCAACTCACATTTGGCTTTGTTTTTTTTGTTCTTCCCGTTCATTTGTCCTCTATTGTCCAGGCCACGAGGGTCCCCTAACCGTTACACATTTTATGTTACACATTAGGCCATCG
Source organism: Petromyzon marinus (assembly GCF_048934315.1). NCBI lineage: Eukaryota > Metazoa > Chordata > Hyperoartia > Petromyzontiformes > Petromyzontidae > Petromyzon > Petromyzon marinus. The sequence goes on along the minus strand of NC_133689.1, from coordinate 7,812,911 downwards.
TGCAGTTTGATTCTGTGCTTTTATGTTTTGTGTCGAATTAAAAAGGTAAATTTCGATTTAAAGCTTTCGTGACTGCAATGATTCATCTTATTTGGTTCTTTCGGTAAAGTCACGTAGAATGAGAATAAAATAATAAATTGATAAAATAAAATAAATAACACAATATTATTGTGTTATTTTATAGAATGAGAATAAAATAATAAATTGATAAAATAAAATAAATAACACAATAATATTATTGTGTTATTTTATTTTATCAATTTATTATTTTATTCTCATTCTACGTGACTTTACCGAAAGAACCAAAGAAGAAAAAGGTAAATTGTTGTAAAAGCCCAAATGAATTATAAACCATGACTAGGCATCCTGAAATCAAATACTAAAGCGATAGCAAGATAAAGGTGCAGCCTTTCGATTGATTGCTACTGGCATTAGGGCCTCTACTAAGGAAAGCGCTCAATCATGTTTAGATATTTTGGTCTACTCGTCAACGCTGGACATACGTCTTGGAAGACATGAGCGTACCCACACTTTACCCAACCGCACGGAACCTGCTGATGAACTGTGGCATTTATACTGCTGCGTGGACCGATGCAAAGGGCTTTAATAAACTTTCGACGTTTTAACTGCCACGCCGGGAGATCGAATCGAATGGGCGAGCTTTGGAGTGCAAGTCCAGTGTGCTAGCATTATATCACGACAGCATCCCTACCCTCCTATGATACACTGGGCAGTTTGTCACTGTTTTGGTGCTAAAGAATTGTGCTTTGGTGCTATCACTCGACAGGTCAGGTATTCCCACCTTTTTTAATAAGATGATCCACACTTAAGAACTTGTGGCTTACGAATAATTGTGATTTCCACGAGATGACTTCAATCAGGTGCTGTATTTAAAGCCAAGTTGGGCCACATCTTTGTGAAATTTGGCCAACGGATGGAAAAGGAAGGCCTCGCCAGACTTGAGCTTTGAGCAGCTCATTGTTGCTACCCTGTCCAAAATCATGCAGGGAAATGTTCTAAAAATCACACGAATCAATTGTATGATCATTGATTGCATAAACTGTCTACCCAAAAATACAAAAACTACCACAATTTAAACATTAACTGTCCACGGGCAGAGAGTGTACATGACTTATAGTACACACCAAACTATGAGAATAGGTTTTCCCCTTTTTTCTGGCAATAAGCAGGTGTTAAGATGTTAAAACACCAATCTGAAACCTTTTACAAGGAATCATGTCTGCATTAACCACAATACTTGCGTTCAGAATGCAAACAAAATACAATCTGATAATATGATGCATTGTCTTTGAAACTGATTGGTCCACACCAGAGACAGCTTTCTTTTGAGCCTAGTCTCAAAACGGTGTTAGACCAGAGGACGCCGTTTTGAGACTAGGCTCATATTTTGGTACTGGCAAAGGAGGTCCCATGAAGTACACACCAAAGCAAATGCTATCATATAATTTCAATGCTCGTTTGTAATACACCATAAACATATACTGCTGTACAATCGCTGCAACCAGTGCAGCTGGCTCGTATATATATAAACTCACACACCTGCCACCAGGTGAGGCTGCCAACCTATTCCCCATGGGTGGCATGTAACTCAAGAGGCTAATTTTTTACGCACAATAATGGTCTCCTGAGCAAAGGTGTCACTTTAAGTGCTTATTCGAACGGTTGGAGTGCATGTGTAGATTTTTGAGACAACGCTGTGAATGCGTCACATGTTCACAACGTAACATTATCAACACATCCCGTCAGCTCGGGTGCGCACCTGTGCAACGTGAGTAATAAACAGGCTGTGGATATATATTCTTGGTTCTTTCGGTAAAGTCACGTTGAAGGGAAACAATACAATTTTATTGTTTTATATATATTTTAGTGTTTCCCTTCAACGTGACTTTACCGAAAGAACCAAGAATATGAATCACTGCAGTCAAGAAAGCTTTAAATCAGGCTGTGGATAATTGTTTATTTTTGGCTTTCCTTTGAGGTGGATTCATCTCGTGCCCCCCTCTCAACCCTGTAAAACATCATGAGCTTCGGCTATAATCCTCTTGGTATCTTTTGGAATGTTTCCCAAAGCCGTCGTGTCTCTGAGGTTCCCTATCCTAAGTAGTTGTTTGTGATGGCTCCTGGCAATGTGTAGAGAAGCAGGGCGATGAAGAGGGCGAAGACGAGGAGGACGAGGGCGGTGATGATGTACCACTTGTAGTTTTTCCAGATGACGAGGAACAGGGACTTGAATGGATTTGTCAGCCACGAGATAGAAGTTTTGGGGCGACTGCGAGTAGAATAAATAAAACAATACATCACATCAACTAGAGAATAACGGGACATGGATATTTTAACATTTTTTTGTCAACTGCTTCAATATAATGATGTTTCAGAATATTATCGTTACTCTGCGTTGGACCAAGGCAACACAGACACACACGCTCATAGTGAAAGTAAGCGTATCACAATCAAGCAAACACAATGTGTAAATACTTAAAACGATTGAAAAAAAGGACAAGGTTAAAGAAAATAGGCAGGCAATGGGATAGGTACGAAAGCAGGATTAGCTATAAAGATTATTAAGCAGGGAATAAGGCATGCAAGTGTGAAAGGAAACCCACCACCACTAGGCCCCCAGCAGCTTTTTGACCATGTAGCCAGGCATGTTGTAGATGAAGAGACCGAGAAGGACCAACATCAACAAGGCCACCACGAGTTTGATGATAATCCACTTGTAGCGATGGCAGATGACGTATTTGATGGATTTGAGTGGGTTCAGGAACCAGATGAAAGACGTGTCCGGCCGACTGTCCGTGCCGGCGGTAAGAGTGAAAAGGAGAAGAGAAGTTTTTGTTGTTGAAAGAAAGAGAAAGTATCAAGAAGAATAAACATAGCATCACATATTGCAGCAATACCAAACGCTGAGAGAGTGCAAAGTTGTACAAAATACCTGGAAATTCCCCACTGCTCTTGATACCTAATCAAGCATCAATGTTGTTCTCTCATCTACCGACTCACCTTGCCCATCCTCATCGGATGGCTGAGGAGCAGTAAGGGCAGAGTTTTTAGTATAGAGGCAAGGCAGGTGCTCTCATAAATTGTCAAGCCAACCTGCTAGTATTACTATTGTTTGTTAATTGAGACTGCATCATCATTCGCCTTTCGGCAAGATAAACTGTGGGGGCAAGATAAACTGTGGGGTCAAGCAGTTGGCTACGTGGCACTACACTGAGGTGCCATCCACGTGCTTTGTCGTCTGAGCCACCCTGCAACCCTGTTCTCTGGTTATTCTAAATTTATTTGACATATGAAAGACTCCTTAAAGATTTGGTCAACGATCCAAGTGCAGGACCCTACTGGAAAAAGGGTAATGAGACTGATGCTTTCCCAGATAAAATTGATGTTACTATTACAATGAATGCTGACTACAATCCTGTTTTAATCTAGACAAGGACAGTGTGGAGTAGTGGTGAGCGTACTGTGCTCTGAACACGGCAACCCATGCGTGATTCCCACTCAAGGACCAAGGTTCTGGGCCTCTCCTAGGTGGACTTAGCCTTAAAAAAGCCCCCTGGTATTGTGTGTAAACATCAACACTGGAGAGACAAAGTTGGCCAGACGTGGTGCTGGCCACACAACCTCTATGCGCACTGTGCCATCCTTCATAGCTGGTCGCGAACAGCATTTGCCCCAACACCCTACAGGGAAATCTTTGTCTACTTTCTTAACTTTGTCTTTGGCTGCTGGCTACCCAAAGTACTTGTGCTCTGAGCTGCACTACACGTTTCGGTACTGAACACCAAGTCGTAAAGCAGCAGAATGTAGAAGCGACAGACTTAGGCTTCTCGAGGGGGTCCGGCTCGTTGCGGCCCAGCCCTGCTGGGTTCTTCTCCGCCTCCTCAGCCGTCAGCAGATGCAGCTCGGCCTCCACCTTCCCCTGCAGGGTGCACGCACACAGGGGTCGCGCAGAGGTTACGCAGTGGCCACGCAAGGGTTATGCAGGGATCACGGTGAGCAGAGCAAAAACACAATTCCTATTCGCCTACGTCGGCACTCGTCCATTCATGCAGCCTTGCAAACCGTGCAACCGGGCCACGCGTTGGCTCCCGTGGGACTCATATTTGAATAACTCTAAAGTTATAAAAGTCTGATGGAAACGCAAAGAACCGGGGGACGCATCCTCCAAATAACTGACTCATTTGAGCATAATCATAGTGATCCCCAGCTGTGATCTTGCGAGTGAGGGAGACGGTATGTACAAATGTACGTGGAACTTCTTTTGCACCGTACGTAACCAACCGTGCTAATCGGATAGAGGAAGAGGGAGAAGAAAAGGCTGAAGCAGAAGGAGGACAAAGGAAAGAGTGGGATGACTGGCAGAAAAAAAAACACAAGTGGTAGTCAGATCTGAAGCAAAAAAAACCGCCACTAATATAAGAGATTAGTTGGTGATTAGAATATGCCAAAACATAATTTTTAATCGATTAATCATGATTGTCATAATCATAAATCAACATGTGCTCTATATATACTGTATATATATGTGAAATACCGTTTTTATTTTCAATAATTGCACAGCCATTGCACTTGGTAATGAGTTATTTTATATGACACACATCGGGTTAGCATTGAAGCTGGAGCAAGTTATCCGTTAAATCCACCCAACGGTCAGCAGTGCATAGCGGTCTTAAAGATGATCGAGTGTCACACAAGGCTGAGTTAAGAGGGGCGACCCCTTCAACCTGCGCATGGTCACTGCCGTGGATTTCATCACGGACGGTGGCGTTGATGGCCGGGCGAGTAAGGAAGCTACATTTCACGTCTAGAGCTCTTGAGCTGCTACTTGCAAAGCGAGATATCCTTCAAAATGAATCCAGGCACAAATTGCATGATTAATCTGGGTTCCTTCAAAATCTAGCGAGCTGACGGGCTCAGCCCAGTCGGCGACGATTCCACTCATAATTTGCTTTAACTTTTGTTTTTCACTTGCTTTTCAGCATTTCAGCTCTGAGAACTTCATTCATTTGGTTTATTTTATCCACATGCCAAACACTTCTCTACAGCACAGGATGTGAGAAGGAGCTCCGTCCACTTTCTGCATGCAATTTTGAAAGGACATCTCTTCTACCCGTAACACCGCAGTGAGAGCACAAATTGGAATCTGAGAGGGAATTGATCAAACGAAGTAAAAAAAAAAAGACTCGCTTTTACCCGTTCTGGTAATAAAACAGGTGTTAAGATGTTCAATCACCAAATAGTTACCCCTTATTACAAGGCATCAAGTCTGCATTAACCACATGTAGAATTTTTTTTCCATCATTTTGACACTGGCATAAAGGTCCCATAGATATAACTGGTCAACCCGAACTTTAAACACTTTGATACTTGCATTGTGTTTGTACTCTTCGCCTATTGGCATTCTCTAGTCTTACACTGGTGAGACAAGGCCATAACGATGCCTGTCTCTGGTCTAGGCCAATCAGTTTCAAAGACAATGCATACATATTATCAGAGCATGTTTGTTTGCACGTTTTGCCACAATTATGTGTGGTTAATGCAGACTCGATGCCTTGCAACGGCTACCTATTTCGTGTTTGCACATCTCAGCACAGCCTGTTTTATTTCCAGAAGGGGTGAAGCATATTCTTGTTTTTTCATCATTTTGAAACTGCCAAAAAAAGATCCCGAGGATTTAAAAAATAAAATAGATATGTACGGACGCGGTACCGTGAGCTCCTGTTCGTCGTTCTCGTCGCGGGAGACAAAAGGCCACCAGCCCTTGACCCGTTTGAGCTTGAAGATGGAGATCATGGGCACCGAGCCGTCCATCTTGAGCATGTTCAACGTGCACTGCTTGGAGGACTTGGCCCCTCGTGGGAAGCGGTTGAGGTCCAACTCAATGGCACCTGGTCGTGAATGCACAACGGTCAAACCACTGCAACAATGTCGTTGACGCGGGCACGGAGGTCCCCCAGTTTACCCTCGTGAACATGCCCAGTGAGCGAGTGATGTCCGTGAGCCTGTATAGAACGTGAGTGGGAAGTGTGACGAGCACGCTCGGCTGCATTAGTCTCCGCCTGTGTGTATGTTTGCACATTACACCTGGAACACATTTTATTGTGAGTCATCCTAGAGAATTCCCAGGCCCGGCTAAGATTCGTAATGCCAATAATGTGTGTATGGCCTGGGATTGTTGAATTTAGGTTGCTTTCACAGGGACATTCTAATACATACAGAGGACTAAAAGACAAATACCCCCCATAAGTGCTGTTAGCGAGCATCACTGAGGGCCACCACAAGGTACTCATTTGAGGCTGAGTCGTCCTAGGGGAGGCCTAGGACCGAATCAGATCATTGTCACTGGTGTTGGCCGTGAGCAATAATCAAACCCGGGCTGCTTGGTTCGTAGCACACAGTGCCGCTAACTGCTACACTACCACCCCTCGCACAACACAAAGACAGAAACACATTCACCCAAACCAACACACTGACACACATGTATATTCACACACACGCAACCGCACACACGCATACACAGAACCATGCAACACACACACAGAACCACACACATACAACCGAGCAAATGCACACACAGAACCGCGCAAACACACAAAACTGCACGTAACTACACACGGAACTGCACACACACACGCACACAGAAGCACAAACGCCGTAGCAGGGCCTCACCAAGAAAGTCGTCGGCGGAGAAGTGGTCGGCGTCCCACACCTGCAGGGTGAGGCGAGCCGGGATCTTGTACTCAGTCTCGTCCCACGAGAAGAGGGACTCCTTCTTGGAGATGACGATCTTCTCCTCAGCCACCAGGTAGTCGAAGGGGTAGATGAAGCGCCAGTTGAAGTTGCCCTCGCCCGTGAGCGAGTGGTAGTGCACGTCCGTGTCCTGTTTGTCCTCCTGCTGCCCCTTGAGCCAGCTGCCCGCGAGCGCCGCGCAGACGCGTCGTGTGTTACAGCGGCGCGGATGAGTTTGGACAAACACCGCGAGATTTGTCGGGGGGGATCCCGTGGCGCTTGCATGCAGCGGGGGGGGACACGAGGTTCATTGACCTCTTTACGGTGGTGTTTTTTGCACATGCCCATGCTGTGTGCCGCTTCTATTCTTGCGTACGATGGCAATATGTTCAGGAGCTGATTAATGTCAATGCCGAGATCTGCTAGCCACGTCAAGAGGGCTTCAACAGAGCGAGAGTTCGTGTAGCTTTGCTGTTCCTCCCCCGTTGAAGGAGGGCAGACTGCAGTGGTTTAGTACCGTATGGTAAACCACTAGCCTGCGTGTACACTTGCATTATTCCCATCGTCCCACTTGTATATTTTGTCTACAATTATAAATAATGCATTAATGTAGCCATACCCCTCCCCATTCATCAAAATTATATTAACTTTGTGGCAAATATATTTAAGCATTGGCAAATGTATATGCATAGGTTTACTCATTTGTGGATACAGTAACCAATTGTCCATAAATATAGTCTGTAATTATATCGGTGTTACATGCATATGTCATGAAGTATGGTCAAACACGACCAACATGGTGTTGGGGAGGCCTTCGCAATAGAATTGTGAAAGGGCTGAACAATATTTTGTTTTATGATTAGACAAACACAATTCATTGTCCTCCCCTTGTCCTAAAACTTCATTAAAATGAAAGAATACAAAATCAATTACGCTGACAATTATACCTGGGCATTGGTAGCTATAAATAGCAGTGGTAACAGTCTACATATAAAAAAACACATTTAATGGCACTTGAAGTGTGGTCTTCCAGCAGTGATTCTCAAGCGTTTGCGTGGCACTGAACACATAATTTATTTAGCAAATGGCTTTTAAAAGAAATTAAACTGTACAGCAATTAAACTGTACAAACAACTGTCTGTCACTGAAACGCTGGTTTTGAATTCTGGTTACTTGGATATGACCATAAATACCATACACAAAGGCTATAGCTGCAATGCTGAAATTAGGATGATTCATGCCAAAAGTGTACGTGAATTATATTTTAATTCATAACTTGGGATAAAATAATGTGGCTTTCATTTCAACCCATTTACACAGCACCATGATGATCAGTGCTGATCGCAGTGCTAGATGTAACATACCCCACAATGTGGGATAATATGTACATTATCTAAGGTGTCACTTAATTTAGCCACTTTCACTGATTTAACAGCAGGGTCATTGTACATTTATATAAAACTATTCCATCCTTCTTTAATAAAATACTGTTCAGACAAATAGTAAATCTGGTAAATATCCTTACACACACAATTGTCTTATGTTATAAAAAAATATATAAAATATTGCAATTGCTAATGTTTTAGATGGGCATAATATTGCTAGCAATCTTCACGTGGCAAATGAAAGGACTAGCACTGTGTCAATGAATACATCCGAGTACAGCTTTTACAGTAAAGGACTGAATTTAAATATCTGAAAACCTGGACTATAAACCCAGGGTTCCTCCCCCGAGCGATTGTCGAATGCACAGCTCACAGCTTGAGAAGCAATGCTTCCAGAACCCATGAACACACACGACAATCGACTCCCCACAGTGCTATGGGCATGCTGGGAAGCATGGGCGAAAAGGACAAGCTCAGTAAAGTCACTGCGATCGCAACAGGAAATAATCACAGGCAAAGGGGCAGTCAGTGCAGAGAAGAAAGTGCATAAGGGCATGTGGCACGGTTTGTGCACGTTGTGTAGCGAATAGGGGATAAAATAAGCATTACTGGGACACTGCAATTTGAAATGATCTCACACCATTAACTTTACAGTGTAGTCGTTTGCCAGGGATGTGAGAGACTGCAGTGCATATTTTCGCTGTTGTGCTGTATAGGTCTCTAAAAGTTTTCCGGTTGTACAGAGAGTGTAGTTCAGCATGATGTCTGACGTTTCGGGATGACAGCAATATGTTCAGGGGCTATTCAGTTCCTGAAAAAGCTCCGAGCACATGCAGTGATACTTGGGGCATCACACCGAACTACGCGCGGCTAAAATGTAGCACACATCGGAGAGCCGCACAATTGTATATGAATGCCAAATATATGCTTCGATAACAAAAGAACATTCTAGAGTTAAAGAAAATTGCTGCGGGCATTGCTTTACAGTCTGGTGACGGACGATCATGGTCACAGCAGCAGGATGCCATGCCAGTTTTCACAAAATTGCCGTGACTTGTCAGGGAGGAAAGGGACCCAGGAAGATGTGTGCATGCCGGAGGAGGTGTCCAGAGTAATCCTGGACACTTTCACAGAACGATGGCACTTGGCATGGCACAGGGTTCATGGGTTACCGACAGTGTCATCCATTTTCATTGTCTTGAGGAAGCGCAGAAATCTGCGGAGGAGCTGATTGATGTAAACTTTGCAAGGTGCATAATTGTGATTAGTTATAACTGTAAAGGAACAGGCATGTACACTGCACACTTGTGTTTTGGCAGTGACTTTCAATTACGAAGTAGAATGATTGATACTGGAAAGTGAATCAAAATGATTTTCGACTAAGTTTCATCCTTCCACAGATTTCTTTTGGGGAGGGTCTCACTCTTGTTAAGAAGAGGTGTTTCAGGGACAGAGACAACAAGTGTAGAGACAAGGAGTTCACGTTCATGCACAAAACATTCATTTGCAATCGCATTCATAGATCGCAACTGCACATTTAAAGTGACACTGTATACTCCTATTCAAATTGTTAAAGATACACTTAGCGGACCATACTCTATTTCATGTGACTGAAAGAATGACTATGTTTATAGTCACATACCATCTCATATATTCATTGAATATTTCGATAGTTCTAATGGGCAAAAAAATATTACCTCTAAAGATGTCACGCATTGTAACATTTGCCAATTGTTTTTTCCCCCATAACACGAGATGTAAATACTGGCAAATAATTGGCGATAGAAGCAGAGTGAAATTAAAAACAGTTGAAAAATATATATTCATCATATAACATAGGGCACCAAATAATGCTAAGGGTCAATGTGGCCCATGCATAGAGGCACATGGGATATTTTGTTTTATTGTCGCCAAACAAGAGTCTGTTAAATTTGATTTAAAGCTTTCGTGACTGCAGGGATTCATATTCTTGGTTCTTTCGGTAAAGTCACGTAGAAGGGAAACAATGAAATAATAAAAATGTAAAACAATAAAATTCTCACGACGTTTCGACTGCAACACAAGCAATCATCATCAGGTGTGAAAACCACAGCAAGAAAATTTGAAAAAAGTGGCGCTTTTTTTAACGTTAGCACGATAGAGAGCGATTTGGTAGTTATTCAGATGGACGAGTCCATCTATGTTCGGAAAAGAGGAGGGGGACACGAAAATAATGGATGCGGTCTGAAAGCCACCGTGAGCGTGAACAATCAATTAAGACCCGAAATGGTTTATCAAATCCTTCCAATGATTGCTAAGCCAGAATCTATCTTCTCGGTTGAAATGGTCTCTGTGTTTGTATATGTGGAGAGCCTCATGAACGAATCTCTCATGGTAGCCAGATGGCTTGCAGAGAACCTCTGTCTTGGAGAAGTCAATGTCATGTGAGCCTACTGAATTATAACAGTGATCTGCCACGGCCGAGGTGTTGGTCCTACCGTATTTTAGGTCTGCTTTGTGTTCACGGATACGGTCCGAGACATGTCGTTTGGTTTCTCCAATGTAACTACTACCACAGAGGCAACTTAGTTTGTAGATGCCAGGGTACTGTATGTCCGGAATCACATCTTTTACAGACGGAACCAGATTACGGATTTTATGTAAGGACCTGGATCTTGTGTTTAATCAAGATTTTGGAGATCTTTTTTGTGATCCCCGCAATGTAGGGTAAAGTGATTGCTTTGAATGGCTCCTCAAGAGGGTCCTTCTTCATGGTTAGAGTGATAACTTTGCGGATTGTGTAGTCGGAGTAACCATTAGCCTTAAGAGCTTGGTGTACGTGCTTGAGTTCACTGGCTACGTGTTCCTGGTCGGATATGCATTGGGCTCTATGGTGCAGAGTCTTGATGAGGGAATTCTTCTGGGATGGATGGTGGTGGGAATCCGGTTTCCATATACCCAGCCATCAGATTTACCATGGGAAGTCAAAAAAGATGGCAAGCTACCTTTTTTGGATGTCCTAATAAAAAAGAGACCTGACGGTTCAATGAGCCACTCTGTCTACAGGAAAGCTACCCATACGGATGCTTACCTGAAACCGGATTCCCACCACCATCCTCCGTGGTGCTAACGTTAAAAAAACGCCACTTCTTTCAAAATTTCTTGCTGTGGTTTTCACACCTGATGATGATTGCTTGTGTTGCAGTCGAAACGTCGTGAGAATTGTATTGTTTTATATATTTTTTATTTTATTGTTTTCCTTCTACGTGACTTTACCGAAAGATCCAAGAATAAGAGTCTGTTATTTTGCATCCGCTTTCAAGTGAACCAGTCGAGGTCGCATATTTCACAATAGGACAAAAGCATACAGTGTTTCTTTTAAAGGCGAGGTTGCTTTTACCCTCGCACGTAGATATCCGACATCTTCTCTCCCGTCATGAAAGCATCGTCTTCCAAAATCACCTCGTCGGTGTTCCAAATGATTATACGCAGCTCATAGCTTCCAGTGAGAAGGCGTTAAAAGGGCAGAGGAGACGAGAGGAGAAATTAAGAAGGCAAAATGTATCGCGGCCACAGGGAGTGGCGGAGGGGCGAGGCTGTACGTACCCGCGCACGTAAATATCGCTCGAACGCTCGCCTGTGAAGAAATTGTCGTCCTCAAGCGTAACCTCATCCGTGTTCCATATCACAACCTTGAGCACGTAGCTGTGGGAGCGGAGGGGGTGTGAGGGGGTGGGGGATTGTGTCGGTGGGCAGGGAGGGAGGAGGGTCAGCAGGAGTGTCCCAGCAGGCAGGCGACAGGGGCGTGTTGGTCGATGATGTGGAGTCGAGGCTGTCGCACACGTGAGTTTACAACATTCCCGTCTCGCTCGTCCAGGTGGGTGAGAGAAGATGAAAGGGAGCGACGTTAATTATGAATGTTCACAGGTTCACACACGGCCGGGGCATTTGTGGTGCACACACACACACACACAAGTATGGCAATTCAGGGACCTGCAAAACATCCAGGGCAAGTGCTCAACCAATTGCTGAATAATTGCACCCAGTATTTTGACAAGTGTCTCATTTGACACCATTAGTAATACAAGGGCACAGGTCCACCTCCCCTCCCTCAATATAAAAACTAAACGACATTTTTTTTATTTTGCCAGGCAAGGCCCACTGAACTATGTAGCTCTCTTTCAGAAGCGACCTGGCCACAAATAATAGCTCATCAAAGTGGCTTATCATCTTGACATTTCTAACAGCCAAATACTCGAAACGGCACGTTAATTCTAATTCCACGCGACCACGGGGAGAACGTGCAGACTCCAAATATGCAGGCGTCAGGATCTGGATCGAACCCACGACATCCTGTATACCAGGTGAGGTAGTTAACATCTCACTACCGTGATGCTGTTACAAGACATGTGGTTTGCCACCAGAAGGGTGAGCTCAGCACCAAATCAGGGGTCAACTCAGGCCTTCATTTCTCCTGGGTAACTAAAATAAGTATCACTTTTGTCAATGTTAGTCGTCCTAAGGATGACTTTCCCCAGCCATGTAATAGGTCGTGTTCGCTTTGTGTGCAATATATATACTGTGTGCAGCACTGCGTAATATTTATTGTGTGACTGGAGTACAGTATGTGTACTGAGTATGTGGCCTTTGTTGTGGTATGTATGAAGTGTACAACATTGTGTACTGTGCATTGTGTTTATGTCGTCTAAACGCAATGCAGTTGCTGCGGGGTCCACTTTCTGCCCCACTTCTCTCTCCCCCTCTACTGCCGAGGCCTATATAACCTCGTGCCACGGCAGATATTTAGCCTACTTCAGCAGTTTTTTCTTGCTGTGGTTGTCCCACCTGATGACGATTGCTGGTGTTGCGATCGAAATGTCGTGATCTATTATTTTTCTACCTACGTGACTTTACAGAAAGAACCAAAGAGTATGTGTACATAGAGTTTGCCATATGTGTGGATGGATTTGTATGTAATACATGTAGCGTATACCGTGTAATATTTAGCGGCTAATGCTTTTTTGTATATACAATGTATCTGTAGAGTAAATGCAAATGCTGGCACGTATATATAAGTTATGTGTATGTAGAGAGCCATGTGTGTGCGTCTGCTATATATTGGTAATTTTGGTTTGCAGTGCATGTGCTGTGCACATATGGCACGTGTAATGAGCTTGTATTGTTTTATTCATGTAAACGCCGCTCGTGTTTGCGAGGGTTGTTTTGTATGCGACAATAACATTGGAGTGGTGCCACACAAAGGCCTGCGCACGTGCTAAGGAATAGAGGCCTCTAATGTCTGAACCAGAGGTCGGCAACCAACATAAGAAGAAGAGCCATTTTTTTGTTCGGATTCGGTACAATCCTCGATATTTCAAGAGCCGCAATGCACACGAAGCGGTCCGTAAGAGATTAACCAACAGGTTCACAAAGCCAACGTGAAGTGTACTGTCTAGTTTGGGAATTTCACAACTCTGCAATCCACAAACCCTGGCACTGGGTCAGTGATTTGCAGGTGTCTATCGTCTCACCTGGTGTCACATTTGTGGCATTTCTTTTTCACATGTTAAATAAGCAATAAGCAAGGTCGAGTGTGTATGTGTGTGTTGATGTTGCATGCAAGGAGTGTTTTTGTGTTAAGTATGGCCTTGAGCCAGCGTATTTGGAATTAAAATCCCTGGTACGTTCTAGATTTAGTGCTGATTAAACTTTCAAGTCTCTCCAGAATGTCTAACCACATATGCTGGCTTGGCTAATTCTTTTTCCCCCTCGAATATAAATGTAAACGTACAAATACTGCGACTCATTGCACATGTGAAACTCAACAACGTCTAAGCTCTGATGCACTGATATTAAAGCCAAACCCATAAAAAAGGACATGACCAACATGGGAAGTGTTATATCCACATTCTATTAACCTGCAAATAGAATTCAATAAGTTCATTAAAAAAAGTCAAATTGAAATACTCTTTGATTATTTCGGTAAAGTCACATAGGTATAAAAATAAAACAAAAAATAATATATCACGACGTTTCGATCGCAACACAAGCGGTCATCCTACGTGACTTTACTGAAAGAACCAAAGAGTATGGATCCCTGCAGTCACGAAAGCTTCAAATCAATTGGACTTCACTAAAAAACAAATTGTTGAAACGCCAAAAGAGCACCTATATAATTACATTTCTTAAACCCCAAATCTTCAAAACGAATCAATTTGCTGTCAACTGGTTATAACACGTGTAACGTGTACGTGTGCTTAGCCACTGCAGGCTCTTTGAGCCCAAAGAAAACACCCCTTCTAAAGTGAGTTCCGACGTGTATTTGGACCCTGCAGATCCACGCAGACAACGCAGACCTCTTGGGTTTGCGTGGAGAGATGTCCACGGGTGGCCCTGGGTGCGGCATGTCCTTCGGAAACATGTCCACCCACATTTCCAGACGACCCTGCAACGGCACAAAAAATCCATTTCAACATTTGAGGCCCTTTAACACGTAGGTATTATGAATTTGAGGCCCTGTCAGGGAGCAATGCAGTACCTCAGTCAGAAATGCATTCATTCCAGAATTCTGTACACCAGCGCGTCACTCGTGATGTTAATGGGGTTCATACACCAAGGCGTACACCAATTTATTTTCTGTGATGTCACCACTGAATGGAACGTAACGATAATGCTTGTCGCACACGTAATTCCATTTTCGATGAAGACGCAATCCGAGAAACCGACGTATCTTTTGGATATGTACCTCGGCTTTATGAAACCCGGGCTATGCGCCGTCTTGAATAAATGAATAAATGAGAATGATAGTCTAAAAATCTCGGTCAGCCACTCTGTTGATGAGGCCACCACATTGATGAATTCAATCCCGTGGAGGTTATGTCACAGTGGGGCGATAATGGCATGTTTGACCATAACTCTAAAGTCTGACAGCCAGCCTGGATCACGCAGCCCATTAAAGGAAATGGATCTATAAAATACCAAATTTTGGGGGGTGAGGGGTACAGGGGGGTGGGGTTACATCTTCCTGTACACCAGAAAGCAATTAATGGGCTTGAACCGAAGAAGACCTCAGACCCTTCCACTCGGCATGTCATATGCCATGGAATGTGTTCATAGTGTGGGTCAAGGGCCTGGGCGTGAATGTGGGAGGTGCCCACCTGCTCAATGCCAGTCTTGTCGGGGTGCAGTAGAGGCCGTGTCTCCACGTGCTCCGGTACCAGCTTGCAGCCCACACGGGCAATCTCCTCCCAGCTGTGCAGGACCTTCAGTGCCAGGTGCTCCTCCGTCTGCTTCTTGTGACCTGCACCATTGATGAATGCGTCATGGCACTGCAGCGAACGCTCTCCTCACCAACACGCGGGGGCAGGTTAGGATTCCAGTCCTTCTACTCCACACATAGCTCCCTCCTTCATCCACAGCTTCCTCCTTCATCCACAGGTCCCTTCCCGACCCTCCTCCCCACCGCATCATCACTACTCAGACGTCCCCTCTTATCCCCAAGATCCCCTGTTCCAATCGCTCCCCCTCCCCTAGTCCGTCGACCAAGAGCTAAAATGTATTATGATAATTATGTATCCCATCTTATGTACATATTCATACATGCTTCAACGAGCGTTGAATGGTACTTATCGGCAATGATGGATCCAAATAACATATGCAGTGTCTCTGTCTATCAAAACAAAAATCAGTGGGGATGTTCTTCCAAATGGTGCAACCTCAGAAGATGCTTCTGATTTTATGAATAAAAAAAGTCACGATGATGATGAGGATGATTACTGGGCTGGGTTAACCAGGCAAGGGATCTGAATCCTTCCAAATATTTTGGTGTGGTTTGTTTTTCTGAACAATTCAAAGTAATGATGGCACACTTCGCCTGGTATACAGGAGGTCGTGGGTTCGATCCTGACCCTGTTTATTTGGAGTTTGCATGTTCTCCCTGTGGTCACGTGGATTTATATCCGGGTCCTCCGGTTTTCCCAAACACATTTATAAACACGAGTTTTAGAGTATTTGGCCGCTATACATTTCCAAAAGACAAGCCACTTTGTTGAGCATTCATCTGTGGCCAGATCGCTTTTCTGAAAGAGACCTATATAGCTCAGTGGGCCTTACCTGGTACAATAAAAAAAAAATGCTACGTAGTTTTAGTTTCTCACCGCTATCATCTTCCATCTCAGTGGGTCCATTGAAGATGCGGTTGGCCACCTTGACACGGCCACCCGGCCCGTAGTGCGGCCCATCCACCTTGTTGTCTTTGCACAACTTGGCCAGGATCTGTGTCGGCTTCATGGGGTCGCGCCACGTGTTGTAGCCGTGACTACAGGCGATGCGCGAGGGGAGGGGAAAAGAGGCGCATTTATTTGTCATGCTACAGTCTACATTATAGACTGCCAGTACATTTACTGAGGTTAAGAACCAGGCTACGGTCTACATTATAGACTGCCAGTACACTCACCCAGCTTAATAACCATTGCTACAGTCTACATTATAGACTGCCAGTACACTCACTCAGGTTAATAGCCATTGCTACAGTCTACATTATAGACTGCCAGTACACTCACCCAGCTTAATAACCATTGCTACAGTCTACATTATAGACTGCCAGTACATTTACCGAGGTTAATAACCAGGCTACAGTCTACATTATAGACTGCCAGTACACTCACTCAGCTTAATAACCAGGCTACAGTCTACATTATAGACTGTCAGTACACTCACCCAGCTTAATAACCATTGCTACAGTCTACATTATAGACTGCCAGTACACTCACCCAGCTTAATAACCATTGCTACAGTCTACATTATAGACTGCCAGTACACTCACCCAGCTTAATAACCATTGCTACAGTCTACATTATAGACTGTCAGTACACTCACTCAGCTTAATAACCATTGCTACAGTCTACATTATAGACTGCCAGTACACTCACCCAGCTGAATAACCATTGCTACAGTCTACATTATAGACTGCCAGTACACTCACCGAGGTTAATAACCAGGCTACAGTCTACATTATAGACTGCCAGTACACTCACCGAGGTTAATAACCAGGCTACAGTCTACATTATAGACTGCCAGTACACTCACCCAGCTGAATAACCATTGCTACAGTCTACATCATAGACTGCCAGTACACTCACCCAGCTGAATAACCATTGCTACAGTCTACATTATAGACTGCCAGTACACTCACCCAGCTTAATAACCATTGCTACAGTCTACATTATAGACTGCCAGTACACTCACTCAGGTTAATAACCATTGCTACAGTCTACATTATAGACTGCCAGTACACTCAATCAGGTTAATAACCATTGCTACAGTCTACATTATAGACTGTCAGTACACTCACCCAGCTTAATAACCATTGCTAGTCTACATTATAGACTGTCAGTACACTCACTCAGCTTAATAACCAGGCTACAGTCTACATTATAGACTGCCAGTACACTCACCCAGCTTAATAACCATTGCTACAGTCTACATTATAGACTGCCAGTACACTATACTCTTTGGTTCTATTTGGTAAAGTCATGTAGGTAAAAATAAATAAAACAACGTGACTTTACCTAATAGAACCAAAGAGTATGGATCCTTGCAGTCACGAAAGCTTCAAATCTAGAATTGCCAGTACACTCACCAAGCTTAATAACCAGGCTACAGGTTCGCCGATGCGACAAGATCATTGCGCGAGTCCATATGACTCGACACACGTAAACCCCCACACAAAGGTCACAGTCATTGATCAGTGATTTAAACATCAAGACTGCTCAAAAGGGCGATTAGCAAGTCCACCGATGTTACAGGATCGTCGCGTGAGTCCATTTGACTTGGCACACACAGATTCACGCCCCGCGGAAAGGTCAAATTTGTTAAAATCCGTGAATTAAAGACGAATGTCGCCACTCACACAGCGTACTGCTGTGCGATCCCGCACGTGGCACGGTGCCGGCTGTAGTAGCGGCTCTCAAGGTCAATCTTCGTCTCTCCAATGAGGTCATCCATGCCCACCAGGTCCCAGTCCATGACCTGCACAGTGAGCATCGACTCCATGGGGAAGGTGGCCTCGATGTCAAAAGACCTGGAAACAGCAAAGTGATCACATCATGCTTACTGCACAATGCTTCACCATAAGATAAACAAATACATTTTGAGACCTTCAGTATGTATGTCGAACTTCTTTCACACCGTACGTAGCCAACCGCGCTCATCAGAGGTGCGGGAATATCACTTTTATCGTAATAATTGCGCAGGGTGTATTGATGCATCACTTCATTGATTGATATTTATTCTTAAGCCAATGCACATGTAAAAATCAACGGTTTTTTTTAATTAATGTGTCATATATAATGGGGTCATGTGACCCTTCCAGCAACGAGAGGCTGCTATACCCTTCACAATGTCAAAAAATGTGGTTATTTAATCAAAATGTCACAAAGAATTGTGACAATTTATCTATTTACTCAGTTTAACACGTAGGGAGGGGTACGACACATTTACAAATAACGTGATCTAACCCAAAAACCTTTATTATGAATAATTTATTTACTACAGGACCAAATTTCTACACCGCAAAAATTAGCCTGTTACAATGTCAACGCTTCATAAATTGGTCGCCAATTCAAGGATAACCAACACTGCATTGACATCTTAAGCGCTATAAGCAATGGGATCAGGTGAAATTAAAACCGCAATTGGCATGACAGACGTCACAGTAACATGAGCACGCACTTTCCAAAGATGGGGTTCAGCTGCTTGGAGATGTAGTTTTCATTGTCCTTCACCTCGGTCTTGCCCAGCTTGATCACAATGTACGGATCCGCCTTCCCATTGATGTCAGCCGGATGGAGGTCAGTGGCCTGGTTGCCAGATGAGGCAAACGGAACAAAGACGGCAGAATATTGTTACAGGTGAAAGTGAAGTGGGAGCCCTGCAAATGTCTCATCTCATGCCACAGCAGCTGGTGGAAAGGCTTCCGTTAGAAGGAGCTCTGGAGAGCCCCACTTGAGGGTAATATATCCTTCTCTTTCACACTGGCTAGACTTCACGGAAGAGGAGGAGGGCGTACCCACACTTCACTCCACACACACCACCTGCCGATAGACCAGACATGGGCAAAGTACGGCCCCCGGGCCGTATACGGCCCGTTGGGCTTTTTAATCCGGCTCGCCGAACTTGTCCAAATTTTATTATTAAATTAAATTTGACCTTTCTCCTGTAATGCCCCCATTTCCCCATTAGATGGCGCACTTTGACCGGGAGTGTGGTGTTGCTGGCCCGGCCCCTCTGTCAAATTTTAGAACCCATTGTGGCCCGCGAGTCAAAAACTTTGCCCACCCCTGCGACAGACTAACTGTGGTGAACCCATGCATGCTGCTGGGTGGACAACTGCCACGAAAGGAGAATGAAGAGGCGACTTCAGGATTGCAAGTTCAGTGAGCAAACCATTGTACCATGGGCCGCATCTCCAAAATCATTGGCAGGTTAACTTGCACTTGGTCTTTGGTTCTTTCAGTAAAGTCACGTAGGTATAAAATCAAATAAATGACGACGATTCGGGGCAACACAGGCGTCCGGTCATCAGGTGGGAAAACTTGTACTTGTCAAACGAATGAAGATGATGAGGGTGGCCAACTTTCAGTGGATTTTTCTCCGGGTCCTCTGGTTTTTCCCTCCACATTTAGGAACGTAAGTTTAGATTATTTGGCTGGTATAAATTTCCACATCATAAGCCACTTCGTTGAGCTGCCATTTGTGGCCAGGCTGCTTATGAAAAAGATCTATATAGCCCAGTGGGCCTTACGTGGTAAAACAAAAAAACTGTAACTAACACCCAAGTGAGTTCACTCAGTCAACGCCTCTGAAAGTCTGGTCGAAGTGATGGTTTTCCCACATGCAGTGGACTTGACGGTGACAAAAAAAACGTCCGAAGCAATCCACCACAAATCCCCCCGTGAATGTGGGTCATATTCACCTTTGAAGATATCGGAAAGTATCCAAGCCACGGTAAAAATGGCAATCTCTTTAGGGAAAAAAAGCCCAAATGGGAGCAGGCAATGCGAAGCCTCAGCAGCAGACCACGCTTTCCCCACCTGATGATGGATGCTTGTGTTGCACCCGAAACGTCGTGATTTATTTGATTTGATTTTATATCCACGTGACTTTACCGAAAGAACCAAAGAGTATGGATTCCTGCAGTCACGAAAGCTTCCAATCAAGATTGATGCGAAGATTATTCAATGGACGCGTACCGGGTGCCCCAAGTGGTGACCTAATAGGCACTTACTTTTTACAGCTGTTCTCTTAGCAGGTATAGCGAGTTCACTCAACTAAGTGAGCACTTAATTGAGGAGTTTGTTTAATTGCCAAAATGTAATAGCAATTGTCATCGGCCACAATGATAATGCATCAACCATCGACTAACTGGTCGGGATAGGTAGCACTAACTAGAAAGTACAGTTGTGTTCTCCGATAACGTGGTAGTTCCTGAAGAACACTGCGTTATGAAAAAATAGCATTATGATAAACAATATAGGGTACAGCACCATCCGAGACAACATGTGAGATGTGTATGCAGGACAAGCAAAGACTGAGGGTGCATGGGTATCATCTAAAAGCATCCAGCAGCATCCCGTCTTGTGTGACGCTACATCGAGGCAGCTGTATGTCCGTTTATTTATACTCGCGCGAAATAGTTCTGTTCACTCAATCACGTTATCTCTAATTCGCATCCGCGTTATAAAAAGTGTGTTCCCTAATACGTTCATCGCGTTATATCCAATTCGCGTCATGAATAAACACGGGTTATAGGAGAACAGACTGTAAGGTAAACTGTTCAGAAAAGAAAAGTGGGCGCAGACAGGACACGTTACGAGAAAGTCGATGATGGTCGAGAATAATGATGGAGTGGCAAACAGTGAAAGAAACGTGTCCGGGAGGATGCCCACCGAGATGGAGCAATGAAATCAGTTTATGTGCAGCTTCTAGGTGGAGGGTTGTATCTTCAGCATCATGAGATAAGGTGCCAGTTGTGCAAGGCCTTCATCCAGCAGTGGACTGACCATGGCCAATGGTAATTATTTAAACCTTGGACGGGTTTAGACGGATTATTATCAGCAGGGCATGGTCTATTAAACCCAGACTCCTGCGTATGCCCCAGTTAACGGCAAGGGCCAATCACAATGTGGGACCCACTCACCGTCCGTCCACAAGTGGGTTTCAAAATGATGGAACATATCAATGGAGGTTTGAAAATGGCCTTAAGGAAAATACTGCATTGCTGCTGTGTGTGCCGATGGCGTACCCGCACGATGTAGACCCTCACGAGCACGTTGATGGGGTCGTTCGTGGGGATGCCCTGGAACATCCCAAACTGGGCGTCGTACCCCACCTCCTTCAGCACGTTGTCCGCGAGGGGCCACTTGTACACGCAGGTCGAGCCCTGCCGACAAGCACCGCAATGACGACAACAGTCGTGTACACAGCTGTTGACCAATCCATTCCTCGTGTATTCATATCTTTATAAAACTAAACTAAATATATATTTTTTTTAATTTTACCAGGTAAGGCCCACTGAGCTATATAGCTCTTTTTCAGTAGCGACCTGACGACAAATGATAGTTCAACGAAGTGGCTCATCACGTCGAAATTTATAGCAGCCAAATACTCTGAATGCATGTTTCTAAATGCGGAGGGAAAAATCAGAGGACCCGGAGAAAAATCCACACGACCACGGGGAGAGAGACACGCAAACTCCAAATATACAGCAGGTGGCAGGGTCGGGATCCCCACGACCTCCTGCATATCAGGCGAGGGCGTTAAGCATCTCACCACCCTGATGGTAAGGTTGTTTGAAAAAAGGTTTAGGTCACTTCAGTCTCACCTTGAAACGTCCCACCACCCTCTCCTCATCCAAAATGTCATCTTCATCGCTGGTCTTGCCACGATACAGATTGAATGTGTGTAGCCAGTCCTCAAAGTTGTCAAACTCTGCCTCCAGCTCCTTGTCATAAACCTGCACAGGGGCACAGTCCATCGGCTCAGTGTGTGGCATGGACAAGCGTGCGGAGAATTTAAAAGGAAGAGCGATGGCACTGTTGAGTGGAGGGGCACTCACTAGGATATTTTCCCATAAAACAGAGCACCTTTATTGCAATGACTTGGCAGAGTAAAGATTAGCAAACGCAGCCAATGAGGTCCTCTTAACATGTACTTGATTAGGCTTAAGTTTGGCCTCAAGCTACTGGGGTTCTGACTTTACGAAACTGAGGATGGATTTCAGGTTTTTTTTTTTACTAGTCATTCCCATTGCTACTTTAGGCGATATTTCAACATCGCAAAAAAATGGGTGCAAAACAACATTAATCACCACACTAAGGTAATGTCGATATTTAGTGCAAGCCAAGCGCCTTTCGTTATGCAAACAGGTACCTTAAGAGTACACACGCTTTGGTCAACACACTTCAATAAAATGCGTGGCTTATAACTAGCGGGAGACGAGCCCCATTGGAGAAAAATAAACAGAAATAAATACCCAGAAACATTGGGTCATTTGTCTGTCTCTGTTGTGGACCAATCAGTTTCAAAGACAATGCATATATTATTATCAGAGCATGTTTTTTGTTTGCATGTTCACCACAAGTACGTGTGGTTAATGCAGACAGGATTCCTTGAAAAAGGATTCTGTTTGGTGTTTCAAAATCTTGACACCTGTTTTGTTGCCAGAAAGGGCAGCTTGACAAAACATTTTACGTGACCAACAGCTATACAATATCTGGAAATTGACTTGAAAATTGGTTTGGATGTGGAAATAAATGCACACAAAGCCTATCTTTAAAGGTGGATGTGTTAAAGCAACGTTTCAATGCCATTGTGCCAAATGCGCCAACTCACTTATTCATGAATGCATGGGTGATATTATTTAGTTGTATAATATACAGTCAATTAAATACGATTTGAAGAAAAAAAACACGTAATATTTTTTTGGGCCGAGTTGGGAATTTGCAGGTACAAATGTTATTCATTAGTAAATTGCCTATTTGTGTAATTAACAAATGAACTTAATATGGACCTTTGCACAGTTGTGGGTTATTTTTTTAAAATGCGGCAATTGTTAAATGCTATGTAATTAGTACAAATTACCAAAAGAGTTGGATATCTAAATTGGCTCAGTTTCTACTGGATTAATAAACATCAACTAGATGTTGGCGGATACTGCATTAAAATAAAAAATATACGCATAGCTTGGCGATGCAATTAGGCACGACGCTTGTTTTTATTATTTTGTTCTGATACTCCACTGCCCGCAGTTTGCACTGCCATGCAGTGAAGAATATACACGACTCAGTTAAAATATCGGTATTTTCCCCCTGGTTCTTTATTTCATATGCTCTCTGGAAAAGAGCAACAACTCATGAAGGTTTTTGGGTTAGATCGTGTTATTTATAAATGTGTCGCAACCCTCCACCACCCGACACGGGCAATCAGTAAAAAAAGTGTCACATTGACAAAAGACAAATAGTTCACTACTTTAGCCCACCGGTGTGTTGAAGAGGGTTGCGGACACATTTATAAATAACGCGATCTAACCCAAAAACCTTTATTATGAATAATACTGGTCGCGAAAGCCAACATGTTAAGGAGCAACAACTATATGTCGTCGCACAGGTCTTTGTTATTAAGCTAGCACCAATACAAATAAACAGAGGTGGTGAGCAAACGTAGACAAAATCGATAAGCCAGAATAAACACTGATACAAAAAAAATCGAGGTCTGTGCCTTGAACAGTGGAGGAACTTAGTTGTGCATCACTGCTACCGCCTCTAGGAATGCTGCTTAAGATTAGAAAAACGGGCAGGGTAAAGTTTAAACATGTACCTTAGCGACATGCATTTAATTGGCTTCACTGATATTAGAAAACAATGTATGGCTCATTTACAATTATTTTGAATGAGTGGGAAAATGAAATTAATTTTAAAATCCTCATTATTTTGCAACATCCTCAATGCCGAGACTGTTCAGCAAAAACGAACCACATTCGTTTGGCGTGTAAATTGTGAACCAGAGGTGTGATTCGCTAAATGCTCTGCAATTCTTCACATTTCTTCGATGACCCCCTAAAAGCCTTCACTGAATAATCCCGCCGAAATATCTCTGTTGAAAAATGCATTTTGTTTCCAAGAGAAATAAAAATGTCTTGGGAAAATCTGGAAAGAAGGGGGAGGAACGAACACAGAAAATACACACATGCATCTCCCACCACCATGAACCTGTGCATGCTGTCACTGCCCACCGCATACATCGCTCCAGATTGCCGCAGAAAAGAGCTCAGCCAGTCAACAGAGAAGAATTAACGTTAAAAGAAAAAAAAATATTCGCATGATACAGTCTAGCCCAGTGGTTCCCAACCTGTGACCCAACGAGCCACCTGGTGCGCTCTTGCAAGGCCATCGCAATTGATCCGCGGAAATGATGCAGACGCAATTAACTTTCACTAAACACCATTCGTCTTCGCCGCCTGGTGCTCCGCGAAAATTCTTCGAGGGTTGAGCGGTCCCGCGGGTCGAAGAAAGGTTGGGAACCGCTGGTCTAGCCGATCATGGGATAGCCAGCCCTTGCGTACTGCCGCAAAACAAATGCATGTAACTGAAAGTAACATGTATTACGCAATGCACAACCATGCAAGATTTCAGCCACAATTCACGAAAAAAAACTGCCGTAACTTCCTATTGAATTGACCAAATCAAAATCTCTCCATTTGAAAGTCTCAGCGAGGGGATATTCCTTTCACATTATAGTCAATTTGTGTCCGGCAGTAAAATAATGATGTTATCTTATGTTATGCCATGCTGATGACCAAATGCATCTGTTAAATATTGGCACTTCATTAAATAGAACACGAACGTTATATTCTAGTGATGGGCATTAATCTAACGAAGTTATTTCAGGCTGGACTATTTTTTTTTGTATATAATATATTCTTTAATAACATGGGAAGGTGATGCAAATGGCAGATTTAATGAAAATTAACTGGAAAGAGAGAGGTATTTCTGGGGAATGTAGTATATTTGTGATTTGCAGCTGAATCGATTAAACCATATTCTATAGGTCCATTGCAGAGGGCTCTGGGTAATGAAACTCAACCAAAAGCCAGCCCAGGTTTTCCATGATATTCCACATCAGGTACGATAAATACAAGCCTGGAAAATGGCATCAAATATAATGTATCTAATGGTACCTTGTAAGGAATATGACTGGGCTGATCTTTGGACTGGGTAATCACTAGCCAGCAC
The DNA here is from genome assembly GCF_048934315.1 of Petromyzon marinus. Classification (NCBI taxonomy): domain Eukaryota; kingdom Metazoa; phylum Chordata; class Hyperoartia; order Petromyzontiformes; family Petromyzontidae; genus Petromyzon; species Petromyzon marinus. The sequence continues at coordinate 7,787,506 of NC_133689.1, read as the reverse complement.
CAGTTGTCGCATCTACCAGAATTGTAGAAATGCACTGCCACCGAATGCAGAGGAAGGCACGGCCTATGACACCTGCATAACACCTGGCCCCACCATTAGCCAGAGGTAGGGTATGGTCATTACTGTACCATCAACAGTCCAGCAGACTTCATAACCATCAAACAGTGCTTCAGCAGTTCTGGGTTCATCCGATGCTATGGCAAGAAACATCGACCACCAGGGTTAGGGCTTTGTCGATCCACACGTAGACGGTGAACGCCACACCTTGGTGATCCAAGGCCGAGCGAAATCTGCAGGTGCTCATAATTCAAAAAGCAAACTGTACCACGTGCAGGTATTCACGGTTGTGCTGTGTAGTACATAATGATGGTGTTACTACATCATGTCGTTCATGATGATGTACGACGTCAGACAACTAGGCAGCACATCGTGATGTACTAACTCGTGTGTGTGTGTGTTGGGTCGGATCAAGGGGGCTAAGCGGGCACGGCACGGGCTAGAGAAGAAATGGAGTAATGTGGTACAGGAGGACGTGGAGCTGAGTTGGCTTGCCGATGACTGGTACCAGCGGTGTCAAGATCGGCCTCTGTGGAGGAGGCTCGTGAAGGACGCTGCTACTCAGCAGTTGGAGGCAGTCGCCCTCCAACAACAACGGAGGGCGGAGGAGCGACGCTCACAACAACGAGCGGAGCGCCGGGTAGCTAAAGCACAGTAAGTTGGTACAGTAGGGGGCACAGGTGGTGCATCAGCCAGTCGTCTCAGTCAGTCGACCTGTGACACCTGGGTCTGCCCCGTGACCTCCTGCCAGTGGGCTTTCGACACTTCACGTGGCCTCAAGGTGCACATAGCCTGGCACAAGCGTCGTGGTGACGTCACCGTCACTTAGTGGCAAATGGCGGTTGTTGTTGTTGGAGGGTTACGTATCAATGACGTTGCCATTAAGATGTCGGTACGAGGTTTTTAAGATGATGGCGATGGTCGTTGATGGTGCTGGTGATCTAAATGAGGGTATGTATTTAGAAAATGAAATTGGTATTAACACTAAGGCAATGTTGTCATGTTGGCGAGGTTACAAAAGATAGCATTTAAAACGCTTCTGTCCTGTAAAATGTACTGAATTGACAAAACAAATCAAATAATGCCACCATACATTCACATGCAAACAATACACAGATGGATACACACAGGAGCATCAGATCCACACCTTTCAATAAATATTTGTAGCTCATTTCAATGGCTGGGAGCCATTTGAATCTATAAAATCTCTACAAAATCGGCAAAAGAAAATGGGATTTACCACTATGCAGCAACACACGTGCATATATATAGGCCATTAATACACTAAGTCCACCCCAGGTCACATGAAACCTTTTTGTTGCCATTACACCACGTGACTTGCATATTATTTTTTTATTTACCTATGATACACTGTGATACACTGGTAAAGAAGAAAACAAAAACGCATGTGTCAATAAGACGGCCCCTATAAGGAAAAAACGTGACGTTTCGGGCAATGGCCGTTCTTCATGGCAGAGATACTCTACAGGGCAGGTGTTATCGCCGAATGGGGCGCGGCTTTGTTATCGGTGCTTGTGCACCCGCTGCCAATGTAGCATCGCCAAGGGTTTTGTTGAACGGTAATATCACGAGCACCTCGCCCAGGCCTGGAGTTTTGTTTCCTGTCCGTGGCGTTGGTCGCCTAGAACGGTCGCCACCGTTGGAAGTCAGCCTCGGTGACGCATCAATGATTCCCAGGGGGGTTACAAATGCTTTTAAAACAGGCCGATCCATTCATAGACACCCCACTGACACGAAAGGAAGAAATTATAGGGAAAACCACATTTTGCATCAAAGCCTCTAAAAATCTCCTATCAATCTCAATAAATGTATTACATCTGTTCACCCTCTCGTGTGTAAGATACGAGCCATTGCTTTCACAACATTCGGTCGACTGTTGAGGATAAAATAGCAGGGCATTTTAGAGCACTGGTATATCTATAAATGGATCACACACTTAGTTTATTGAGCTCGACTGCAGTTGACAAATATTCATGGGACTGGCCAACCATCTCAATGCAGAATCCCCTTTAAATAAACATCTTCAAACTCAGCGAGGCCTTTCAGGTTGAACGAAAGGGCTCTGTTACGAAACTCGAAACACGTTAAAATGCAGCGTCGCTTAAGCATCACTTTTACACACGAGGGTAGTCTGACAAGTGCAAATGCCTTTCACAAAAGACACACACAGGGCACCAAGTGAACAATGTAAAAACAAATCTGTCGCATCTAAATGCATTTACCTAGCAGCGCTAAACCCATTTAAATCCATCCAATATTGAGCTTCCCCTGCCCAGAATGTGCACGAGCCCTTCTCAAAAATAGCATTCAATACAAAACATATATTGCATTGCTTTTTAAATTATATTACGTGTGGAGCTGCCCAGACAGTATGATTACCGGTTACTTTAAGAGCACTTAAATTAAATCGCCTATATTCGATAAGCTGCTACAAACAGGTGTAAATTGGTTTCTCCCGCCAGTTTGGTTCGTAGGGCCAACTGGAAATTGCTGATGAGGTGAACTTGGAAGTTTCATCGGAGCCCTTAATACACAAGTGCATTCTTACGGCGCTTATAGAGTGCCTGGGGAAATCTATGAAATAAAACAGCTAAATTATTTAAATCCGAGCGTTGAAAACATGCGCAATTCTCTTGCATTACAGATAACTGTGAATGGATTATGTTTTAAAGTCGTTACATTATTTTATAGTGTTGGAAAGTATTACATATAATCAGTGGTCTTCTGGAATGTACATTAATTTTGGAATCTGAATTCTGATTCCAAATAACCAGGATTGTGAATATAAAACCAGTTGTCGTGCAATGATTGTTTTATGTTCTGATCACATTTTCCATTCGCTGCATGGACAAATTGCAGTGTTTCCCTTTGAATTAAAATCCTATAGATAGGACTGGCTCATGAGCCTTGCAAGAGCTACCAATTACACACTGAAGACCAAGGATTATCTGTTAATGTAAACGTCACAGTCATCATTTCAACAGCAAAACCTGGTTCATTTGAAGCTGCAGCACATAACCACAGATTACATATTTGAACAAGATAACACATTCTTTATTTCCATAATGAATGCCTATTTATACTGCAGCTTGGTGGTAATTACAGTCGGTTCATCCTATTTATAAAAGCAAGCAGGTTTTTGCCATTTTACAATCATTACAACTGTCACTGTCTTTTTTTAAACCCACAATGGTCCTTACAATGACTAACCGGGCGGTTTTGAAGTTCTCAGAACAGAGAACGAAGACCACTCGTTCTAAAGAATCCTTGCACCGTGGGGCGTATGTTCATATACAGTAATCACAGCACAACGGTGTCCTTCAAGTAGCCCCAAGATGAGAAAGACCTTCAGTCATAAACTGCTGTGATGCAATCATGTGACCTGTACCATGTATTCCCAGTCTTTGTTAGCCCAAAACAATGTTCAGTGATCTCAGATAAATATCACAAATGTTATATTCTTGGTTCTTTCGAAGCAAGAATATGAATCCCTGCAGTCACGAAAGCTTTAAATCAAAATCACAAATGTTCTTAAAAACAAAAACACACACACATTGTCACACCATGGGGAAATCCCATACTTGAACAAACAATAATGTAAAAGTTACATTGAACAACCCAGTGATTAAATACAGACAATGCAATAACAACGGTCACCCTTATGAATAAATACCTACACATACTGTACCTATGCAGCTGAATGGATAAAGATTTTAACGTACCCATATAACCACAATTTAGTACATACACCATGCACACAGTGCAGCCATGAGAACAATGTATGACTGCCACGTATTTTTGGACACAAATAATACAAAAAATGGCATTTTATCAATAGCTATATGTGCCAGTGATTTGGGTTTCTACAAGGCACAGGTTGACGCTATTGGCTGCACTTCAGTGTCACATTCATCGTAAGGCAGTCTATTAAAACACGGATAGATTGTATTAGCGACACTGTGGACTGCAGGAGTCAATAGCCGCATCCACCGTGTACCAAATTCAGAACAATGAGACTACAGTCTTATACTTGACTCAACTGTTACGTTTAATATGGAAATCGCTTTGGCTTTTGCAAAGAGCAAGAAAAGAAATCCATTTTGAAAATCGATAGCAGCCAAATAAGGTCAAGCTACTTATTTATTATAAAAAAGTAGCTGGGTGCGTAGAAACACCACGTCTTTGCTCATTTGGTGGGAAGAGGAAGGCCCATGAGGGATTTCAGTTTCTGTCTCGGCAGGAGACACAAATACAATTGGCTAATACACACGTGCACCTTCGCCCATCCCGTCGGGCCAGGTTTAGTTCGCTGGCCAAGGCGTGATGGCAGGCACGATGTGTTTTTTGGCATTAAGGCTCCACAGTGGGTGTCCCTGTATTGTACCTTCAACTCTTCCACTTGAAGGTGAGGTTTCTTCTTCAGCTGTTTGTCCTTGTCGGCCGCTTTGTGGAACTGCAGGGCCTTTCTTGGGGACTCTGCGCCTGCCAGTGTTACGTTTGTGTGGCGTGGGAATGTTACATTGTTACATTGGAGCATGTGGGCATGAGTTGGTGTAATTGCAAGTATGTGCACGTGTGTGTGTGTGAGATAGAATACATCACATCGTGAGTATGCTTGCTAAAACTGTTTAATATCATTGGTCTTGAAAGCCAATAGGCTGAGAGACTAAAACATATTTTCATTTCGTGTGAAAACACAGACTCGAGTTCTTATTATATTTACTTCTATAAGCAATCGTAATGAACATCTCCTCATTTACATAGAAATGCTCCAAAGTGACCAGAGACTTTTAAGAGGGTCTTCCGAGCACCCCTGAGAAAATGTCTCCACGTTCAAGGATCTATGCTGCAGGCGCCAGTCGAGGTTTGATTGTAGGGCATTGCTGCAGGAGGCCGTGGGTCCGATCCCGACCCTGACACCTGTATATGTGGAGTTTGCATGTTCTCCGCGTGGTCGTATGGATTTTACTCCGGGCCCTCCGGCGTTTTCCCTCCACATTTAGAAATATGGTTGCTAGAAATGTGCACACGATGAGCCACTTCGTTGAGCTATCGTTTGTGTGGCCAGGTCGCTTCTGCAAAAGAGATCTGTTGCAGCTCAGTGGGCCTTAACCGGTAAAGTAAAAATTAGTTCATCGTAAAATATTGAGCAAATAGCAGACAAACCCTGGACTGGCTCTGCAGTGGCTCCCTCCACTGCATCTTCACCTGGAGTCTGCAACCGACTCTGCAAAGCGAAATACACAGGATGCAATAACACAAAAAAGGTAGCAGAGGAGAACACAGGGAATGATTCAATGAATCAACATTCTCAAAAGAATAACGATGAAAACCATCATGGGACCTCCTTTGCAGACGTGATTCTTTGTAAAAAAAGTTTCAGTTTGGTGTTTTAACATCTTAACACCTGTTTTGTTGCCAGAAAAAAAGGAGAAAAACCTATTACGATGAAAAACATTTCAGTAGAAAGATGCAACACAAAAATTAGATACCTCTTAGCATTTATTATCATGCAGAGGTATCCATCTCATTGTGTATGCTGGGTTCGGGTGCAATATCTTTTCATGATATAATGCGATCTTGTGACAATATAGCGACGATCATGACATCAGTTTCACATAATTTTAAAATTGTATTTTCATTGTTTTTGTGCTCAATTCTTGTCGATTGTGTTTACGCACCACTGCCAATACTGTGTTAAGTTTTAATTGAATGCAAATAATTATTTACCAAACGTTAACCCTTTCCCATTCCGAGACGTCTGCAAGTTGCAGGGTGGGTCCCGTTCACCGCTGAATCTCGGAACGCGCAAGTAGTTCAGTGTTAATTTTATTTAGAAAGGCGTAGCGCTGCTGTTTTTGAAGGGATTCTCCTGTTGTCACCACAGATAACCGTAGCGACACGACCGCACTCTACGATAGCTGGCGCCAAGCTGTGCCAGACGTCCTCCCACGTGGCCTTTTTACTTCTGATTCCGTTCAGAATCGATTCCGTTCCGATGACGTAACGGAATCGGGAAAAAAACAAACTGATGACGTATGCCCTACATCATCGGAACGGGAGAGGAGTCAATTGCGCCTACGCACTTCTGCCAATACTGTCTTAGGTATTAATTGAATGTGACAATTCACCGCACGTTAAAATGCATCTCTCGAGAAACATTCCTTCCTGTAAAACAGAGAGACGCCAGCCCCACCCACTTCCCTACCTCTTGGAGCATCTCAATGGAGGCAAAGTACTTGGACCACCAGTCCAGCACGCTCTCGTCACGCTCTGCATCCTCTGGCTCCGTCTTCTTTTTTTTACTCTTCTTGCCCTGGGTGGCCCCCGGCTCTCCCTACACAAGCAACATGCCCGCAGATAATTTTTGACGACCGAGGGCCACAATTTGCTCGGTCTTTCGTTGAAGCCGTTGGCCCGCTTGCGCAAGCGCACACACACACGACAAAGCACTCACATTGCAGAAACTTCAACACGGTAAAGGAAGCATCTAGGAAGGTGGATTAAAGGGAACTCTCATCATCTATTTTTTTTTTTTTTTTATAATCCAGTGTGCGCACAGGCCCTTTGTCAATCTACTGCTGACTGAGGGACTTCTATACCAGAAGGGTTGAAGGTGTGATTTTACCATACTTTACCACGTTGGTCAGAGCGGGTTGGTGAGGGCACAGAAGCGTAGACATGGGAGCGTAGAAGCACGGTACAACAATGGAACTTGCTGCACTGCCCTTTGCTGCCAACTATGTATGCACGGAGATCAGACATCCGAACACTGGCCAGGCTCCACCGTTTACCAGACTTTGTGAATAATTGACGTTTATATTTTCTTACCCAAGAAAGTCTTGCATTTAAAAATATATATTTATACAGTATATGTCAGGAGCTGGTGTACCTGGCTAAACCCCATATTCACGAGGGGACACTAAAACACATTTATGTTGAACTTCTTTCGCACCGTACGTAGCCAATCGCGCTAACCGGATAAGCTGCTAGAAACCTACTTTGCAATGAAGGGGCATTCACTTGTAGATAACAACTTCACTATCCTGTAGGTAGGCACCTCAAAGAGGATCCATCTCTACAAAAACTATGAACAGGGCCGCACAGAGGGCGGCGGAGGGGTCGGGCAGAATGCCATATGGCGCACCCTAATGGCACCATCCACAGGACCAGTATTGGGGCCCTCCTTTTGTGCAAGGCTCAAAGCAAATTGCCCCCTTTCCCCACTTCTCTCTGGGCAGCCCTGCCCATCAACGCCAAGGTCAAGTTGCTGATTTTGACTTGCGTATTTGTGCCACCACAATACATAGAACAAAGATGCAACGATCGTCTTTGTTCAAGCCACCGAACAAAGACGGTCACTGTGTCGCGCGCTTTCAAATGCGCTTCTGCGGCCGTCTGGAGCGCTCTCCCTTCCAATAATAGAAAGCCACTGGAGCTATGCAATTTTATATCTAAATTGTAAAACTAGGCCGCAGTAAAGGTTAAGAACGACTGGTGCAGTGAATGTGCTATTACACACGCCCTCGATGGTGATTGTCGTCTCTGTTTTCTTGTCGGAGTCTGCCGCGTTCGTCTCCACGATTTGCTTGATAATCTCGGCATCGCTGGTCGCCTGCTTCACTGTGAAAGCAACCAGATTGCAGCGGAGTGAACACACCTGCCCTATGCACACATTGCTGGCCAAATCTCAGACAAAACTATCCCTTACTTCATTGGCACACAGTGCACTTCTTCTACACTCACGCACAATAAAGCCATAGGGGGGCACTCACACTTCACCCCAGTGAAGCCCAGTGAAGCCACCAGGTTGACAGAGGCTATAGTGAATTAATACATGTTTAAGTCACCTGGACAAGGAATTGAACCCAGATTATGTATACACTGATGTGGTGTATTCACCTACCATGTGCGAACATAATGACAGTATTACTCATGTGCAGTTAGGTAGAATGCCCACAAGCAGAATAGTACAAATCTGTACAGATATCAATTGTACAGATTTTAGGTTGGCTGAATTGAGTACAGCACTGGGACCATGTATGCATGTGCCTGTAATTAGCTTTGTCAAGCTTCCAAATTGCTATAATGATAATGAATGCAATGTATGCATTTACCTATACAAATATGAATTAACATCTCATGTGGCTCTGAAAGGCCAAGTTAGGTAGACACAACATGTCGGGAGTATACATGGGCCATGATAATTCTTGTTAAGAATAACTGATGTAATAACGTACATGGTACATTGATGTGCCATACTATAGTACCAAAGACTCACCTAAATATGGAGGGAATGGATCAAAAGGTTATCTATCTTAGCCCATATATAGATTGTGAATCATGACAATGACGGCATGAGTCATGACGTGGACGTCGATGGAAATAAATGAATGATTGCCATCGCGTAGCTTAATATGGCTCACGTTGTTGGTGATGAGGATGCGCGTTTGCAGCGAGGTTAACTGGCAGGGATGATGCACAAATGTGCGACTTGTGGTATTGTCATCGAGTTCAAAAGGGTTGACGCAATTAATCGAAGGTACGATGGTTAAACATGCAGCACGGGAGGATGGGGGCCATGAGCACACGGTCAGTTACCTCGAAGGACAGCAAACCGTTTAGCCAGGAATCGAGGCTTAGCTGAGCACAAGGTAGAGGCAAAGAAAGTTCAGGGCAAGGAAGGTAGGGAAGATGGTTTCAGGTCAAGGAGCAAAGGGTATAGGAAAACAGTCAGGGATCGGGGGCCAAGGAGGCAGGCATAGACAAGAACACGTGACAGGAGTACCTGTGCATTATTTTTATTTAAGGTAAGGCCCCACTGGGCTTTTGAGTTCTTTTTTTCGGAAGCGACCTGGCTATCAAAAATGATAGCTCAACGAAGTGGACTACCACCTGCAAATTTATAGCAGCCAAATAGTCTAAAGGCTTGTTTCTAAATGTGGAGGGGGAAACCGAATGACCCGGAGAAAAAATTCACGCGGCCACGGGGAGAACATGCAAACTCCAAATATACAGATGGCAGGGTCAGGATCAAACCCACAATCTCCTGCATAACAGGCAAGGGAGTTAACATATTGCCACCGTGATAAAGCAAAACGGTTAAATTGCCATAAAAATGATGAAACAGTGTTACATGTTTAATGTGAATTTATGTCCTTTAGCTAGATTACAGCTAAATAAGGTGTATTTTTAGGGCATAAATCTATTCAATCGTAGTTGCCCAGAATGTAAGGAAACACTTTTTCTAATTGTGACATTTTTGAAATAACACTGACAAACAACGGCGTATTCCCACGCATAATGACATCCCAAGATCGTAAATATTTGTTTTGAAGAAGATAATGTTATTTGATAACCTGCAGTGGACATTACTGAGTGGCCGTGAATCTGTCGGATCACACCCGCCAAGCAGTAAACAGTCTTGACCACTTGGTTACTCAGCTGCTCAGGTTGAGTAACCTAGTGGTGAAGAAAAGACACGTGTCACTCCCAAGTAAGTCCACGCCGTATACCATCGAAAGAACAGCTTACTGAAGAGAGAACAGTCGATACATTTGCATTGAAGCCTTTTGCAGGTAATTCAAAGCAGTACATATACTATCGGGCCAGAGGGCATTTCCGCTATAACGGCTTCACAATTGGAAGGCTGCCAGTTATACATCTTCATTGAGTTTGCACTCAGCCAGCCATCACTCCAGGGACGGATGGCTGAGTATCTGCGAGAAGTACACAGTGGTCGTACCATACGGATTGGTTCACGTCACAGCAATGTGGAATTTCAATACCGTCACTGGATCAGGGCTGCCAACAGAGACGTCGTGTTATTATACTCTCCTGAAAGTCAGAGCAATTATTTCCGGCTCACACGGGCATTGAGGCGGTGATCATCACCTGTTCACAGCCCTGAGCCAGTGGTGGAAATTCCACATTTCTATGGCAGGGGACGAGGGAAAACCACTGATATCTTCCCCAAAAAGTTGTCCTCAATTTACCAACCGCAGAGGAATGATGGGCTGTGTCAACCCCCGGCCAGAAGTTAAACTTGAAACTTTTCCGATTGCGAGCTGCTTGCTCTACCACCGAGTAACCTGGCCATGCACTGCCCATGCGGCGGGGGAAAAACAAATTAAATGCAGTGCTCAGTGGCAAAATGTTTGTGCGTAATGGACAGCGGGACACTTACTGCTGCCTTGGCGGCCCATGTCTGGCCCCGTGGTGTGGAAAATGAACTTGCGCAGGGAGGTGACCGTTTGCGAGCCCACGAGTATGTAGCGTCCGAACGCGCGACAGTCCACCACTCGGATGTTGAGTGGCGGGTGGAACAACTCGTTCTCTGGCAGATCCTGTGAACCAACCACACCGAACTGATGTATCCTCCATCGAGCCACTCCCTTCACTTAACCCCCCCCCCCCCCACCACCACTGCAGCTTGCGAATTACGGCTACATATTTAATCTTGTAACTCCTTACGAGTAGAGCTCCGCATGATGCGCAGTGTATCGGCATTCATGCATATTTTAGTCAATGGTTGCACCCTTTGCGTCCTTTATATCGGCTTCTGCGTCATGTACGAATGCGTTATGAATAAAACTGGTTTCGCGTTTTATTACCGCATAATTTAACACATCTCCGTGTAAGCCTTCAGGGGGGACCGTGATAGAAAATGTAATTGTTTGTATTATTTTGTCATAGGTTTAGACTGGACAATAATTGTGCCAAATATCAGTTTTCTAACCCCATCTAGAATATCATTTAAAATTAAATCACTCCCTTTTCACAATCATTTCAATGTATAAATGTACAACTTCATCGACAGAGATTCAAATGTGAAATATAAATAATTGTCGAGTCTTTGCATTATAGTAGTGATAGACTGTGTTGTTCAAGTACAGTATTTGTGTTTCCAGTTATGTTTTGCCAAGCGAAGGGCAAACGATATGTTCAGCATGATGCATTGTGCAATAACTTTGATGAATGGAGGAAACCAAAGTGTATGAACACAGGCTTAAATCTTTTTTTTTTAAACCAGATTATCTGGGATAAAAGTCAGAGATTTTGATTCAGTGCCTGGCACAGATATTATTTTTTTAGCACAGACAGTTTAGTTTTAACACAGACATTCGTTTTTCGACAGCCACACAGCCACCTCCAAAATTAGAGGCAAGCCGCTTGAACTGCACTTTGAGCACCGTGTCCAAACAAACCTGCAATGCCTGTTGCGACATAGCCCGAGAGAACAATCGTCACTTACCACTTCAAAGAACTTGACAAGGTGGCTGAAGTTGGGGTTTTTATTGAAGTCGGCGATCACCACCGACTGGATGCCCTTGCCCGCACACTCAATGTCAACGCGTGGTCGATCCACCGACTGCAGCTGCACTCGCTTGAGATCCCTCAGGCCCCAGAAGAGAACCTGCAGCGTGACACAGGCCAAGGGGGGTGACACTAAGCATTGCAAGGGAGTGGTGGTGGCGGTGGTGGTGGTGGCAGCGCTTGGCTTCAAGCAAACGAAGCAAACGCCTGCGTGTGTACGTTGAACTTCTTTCACAGCGTACGTAGCCAACCGCGCTAATCGGAGGTGCGCGGGAAGGACGAACAAACTAAACACAAAAAGCAGTTCCAAAGAAATGAGATCTCAATCTATATTTAAAAGTGCACAGCTCCAGTGGCTTCCTAATAAATGAAGTGCACAGGGCCCCAAGCAGCTGAAGGAGAGGTCCCAGGTTCGTGAAAAGTAGCGGTGAACCAAATGCCAGCTCGGATTACAATCCCATTGAGCACAAAAACTTCAAATTAACAAACAGAAATACAATTAATTCCACGCATCCCTTATTTGTCTCCATCGCTTCTTGCGTCCGCACCCACCTCTGTCGCTTGTGAACGTCTCTCATTTCCGCTACATCTCTGCATCATCCGTAACTCTAATCTCTCATCGCACTGTGTTTGTTTCTCTTGTCTATACAGTGAGGGAAAAAAGTATTTGATCCCCTTTTGATTTTGTACGTTTGCCCACTGACAAAGAAATGATCAGTCTATAATTTTAATGGTAGGTTTAAGTGAGAGACAGAATAACAACAACAAAATCCAGAAAAACGCATGGCAAAAATGTTATAAATTGATTTGCATTTTAATGAGGGAAATAAGTATTTGACCCCTCTGCAAAACATGACTTAGTACTTGGTGGCAAAACCCTTGTTGGCAATCACAGAGGTCAGACGTTTCTTGTAGTTGGCCACCAGGTTTGCACACATCTCAGGAGGGATTTTGTCCCACTCCTCTTTGCAGATCTTCTCCAAGTCATTAAGGTTACGAGGCTGACGTTAGGCAACTCGAACCTTCAGCTCCCTCCACAGATTTTCTATGGGATTAAGGTCTGGAGGCTGGCTAGGCCACACCAGGACCCTAATGTGCTTCTACTTGAGCCACTCCTTTGTTGCCTTGGCCGTGTGTTTTGGGTCATTGTCATGCTGGAATACCCATCCACGACCCATTTTCAATGCCCTGGCTGAGGGAAGGAGGTTCTCACCCAAGATTTGACGGTACATGGCCCCATGCATCGTCCCTTTGATGCGGTGAAGTTGTCCTGTCCCCTTAGCAGAAAAACACCCCCAAAGCATAATGTTTCCACCTCCATGTTTGACGGTGGGGATGGTGTTCTTTGGGTCATAGGCAGCATTCCTCCTCCTCTAAACACGGCGAGTTGAGTTGATGCCAAAGAGATCCATTTTGGTCTCATCTGACCACAACACTTTCACCCAGTTGTCCTCTGAATCATTCAGATGCTCATTGGCAAACTTCAGACGGGCATGTATATGTGCTTTCTTGAGCAGGGGACCTTGCGGGCGCTGCAGGATTTCAGTACTTCACGGCGTAGTGTGTTACCAATTGTTTTCTTGGTGACTATGGTCCCAGCTGCCTTGAGATCATTGACAAGATCATCCCGTGTAGTTATGGGTTGATTCCTCACCGTTCTCATGATCACTGCAACTCCACGAGGTGAGATCTTGAAAGGAACCTCAGGCCGAGGGAGATTGACAGTTATTTTGTGTTTCTTCCATTTGCGAATAATCGCACCAACTGTTGTCACCTTCTCACCAAGCTGCTTGGCAATGGTCTTGTAGCCCATTCCAGCCTTGTGTAGGTCTACAATCTTGTCCCTGACATCCTTGGAGAGCTCTTTGGTCTTGGCCATGGTGGAGAGTTTGGAATCTGATTGATTGATGGCTTCTGTGGACAGGTGTCTTTTATACAGGTATTAAGCTAAGATTAGGAGCATTCCCTTTAAGTGTATGCTCCTAATCTCAGCTCGTCACCTGTATAAAAGATACCTAGGTGCCAGAAATCTTTCTGATTGAGAGGGGGTCAAATACTTATTTCCCTCATTAAAATGCAAATCAATTTATAACATTTTTGACATGCGTTTTTCTGGATTTTGTTGTTGTTATTCTGTCTCTCACTGTTCAAATAAACCTACCATTAAAATTATAGACTGATCATTTCTTTGTCAGTGGGCAAACGTAAAAAATAATCAGGGGATCAAATACTTTTTTCCCTCACTGTATCTCATCTGTTGCCTCGCTCGGAGTTTCTGCATTGAAGGGGTGGTGGAGGGGGCAGAAATGATTTCTGATTTTGAGATCTTAGCAGGCGGGCGAGCAGCACCACTCTGTTAGAGAGCTCCGTCTTTGACAGCAGTGCCTTTGATGATGGCCATGTTCACATAAAGCATTCACACCATTATTAATTCTCCATAGACGTGCTGACGCATTCACACACATCGGCTGTTAGGTCCGGACCAGGTTTAGTTCATGGTATAGCTTGCATTTAATTCCTCGGGAGAGCAGTAAGGGGGACTGCCACGTTCAACGATTGAAAACAATAAAAATGAAAATCGGTGAAAACTAAATAAACAATTGTGCACGTAATGGATCGAATGAGTTAATACAAAGATTTGGAGTGTAACGATATATATGATTCAATAATTAATAATGAATGAGTATAATATGCAAATTATATGCGAAAAATAAATTTAGAATAATGGAATGATGAAAAAAGAAACTAAATTAGAGACAAATTAAATTCCAAATCCATATTGCTGCTCAATTATATCCAAAGCATAATAACTGAAGCAAATGCAATCACACATGTCACCACTTTAGAAACATCCTCCAATAATTCTCACATTTGTCAGAATTTACAATTGAGGGTAACTGCATTCCGTTAGCATTCCACCACATTCCAGTCTTTACAATGGCGAAATGTGATCGATTAATACTAATCTGTCTGCAGCAGGACGCACGGCAGTGTTTGTATCTCTTTGATCCCGCTTTCCAGGGGCACACACTACGTGCTCAAATGTAACTGGCAAAAAAAATTAGAAATTAAAACACTGGGATCAGAGGCAGTGTGTGTGCGCTTGCCTGTACAATGCAAGCATAGGAGGTCGTGGTGGGAAGATGTGGGGGGTGGGGGTGTGAGCTCACCTCTATCCTGTACTTGGCCAGGACAGGCCGAATCCCCTTGGGCACCGGGATGATGGGCCCTCGGTCTGTGTCGTTCAGTCCGGAGACTGGAGGGAATTTACAGTTGTCTGCTGGTGGGACCTATGAGAGCACAATCAATTGCAACACGGCACGGCTTTCCCGCACCACGCAGAGATGAACACTGCAAATCTCTTTCAGTGGACACGTGGACGACACATTTTTATTTTATGTATTTTGTCAGCGGCCTCGCCTAGCCTCTCTTAAGAGAATGCAGGCTAATTTTGAAAGCGGGGTACGTATTTGTTCATTGTGCAGGGTTGGTGTAATGAGATAGGGCATTTGGGCTGAAACTAACCCTGCGAGCATTTAAACAAGTCCTATAAATATCAGCGAAAGTCAAGGCCATTGCCGAGGCTTCGCCAAGGGCTATTGGTTAGCGCACATGTATGTAACACCTATTGTAAATGTACACAGCAGGTGATCCTTCCGTGCCACAGCAGTAAGTGCATCCTGTAAACAATGTCTTTAGCATAAGGCAATTCGATTCACACTCGGTAATGACATTCACGATTGTGGGGTGAGCAGTTGCAAGGACAGAGGTCAGCATTCATGTGATAGAAGCCAGTTCGGTGTAAGCGGGAGGGAGCGTGGTGGGGGGACAAGGTGAGCATCCCCAGGTTACACTGACACACTGGCGGAGCTAGTGGGGGGGGGGGGTGGTACGTGGCCCCCCAATCATCCGAACGAAATCCCTCATTTCGATCAGATCATTGGAGTTTTTTTAGTAATAAATCGGCATTTTGCGACCCCCACTGGCACTGTGTAGCATATTATTATGTGTCAGGAACTCTATGAGATGAAAGCATAATAGTCTGAGTCCATAATTGGCAATAAGTAACGGCAAAGCAGTTCTAAGTGACTCAGTGAATTGTGCGCAGTTGCGTATACAGTACACGACTTCCCTGAAGGCATACATTCAGCGAGCGCGATGCCGATCACACAAAGCGGTTCGAATTCGACCCTCGATCGATGGCTGCACCATCGCCACACACGCGTCGAATAAAAAGCAAGGGACAAGTCCTTACTTACTAACAACTCCTATCATTTTTCATTGCTGGAGGGGTTGCCCCTCCTACCTGAAAATCCTGGCTCCGTCATTGTACTGACGCTCGCATGGCCTTCAAGTAAACGCACACATGCTCATGCAAAATTGTAAGTTGCTGGTTCCCATCCTGAGGTCCGTGGATCGCTGGCAGCTCTGCCAGGCCACGGGGAAGTATATCACACATGGAGGTTCTGTGAACAAAGTAGAGGCCGACTGAAACTGAATTTATGGCTTCGGCTGAAACCGAAACCAGACCAAAAGTTAAAAATTAACTTTCGGCCGAAACCGAAACCGAAACCAAAAGTTTAACTACAATTTCGACCGAAACTGAAACAGAAAGGGAAATAACCAAAGTTACTGAACACAAGATTTATGAAATGTCATGATGCAATGCTACTTTAATTAAAAATAAATCTAGAACTAATCATTCAGAGCCTGCAGTAAGAGTCGCTAAATATCAAATCTTTAAGTGTTACTTACTAAGTAATTATATCCAAACAAACGAATGTTATAGTTAAGAAACAACGGTTTTTCCACATTCAGCCAGACAGGCTGCCATCTGTCGACCGGTCATATATACATTAGCAGACCAAGGTTGCGGCTGTAACCTCACTCCCAAGCTGCTGCTGACGTGTGTGTGTTTGTGTGTACGTGTGTGTGTGTATGTGTGTGTGTGCCAGATGGGCAACTCTGTCGTGGACAGTGCTGTGGGGGGAGGGCCAACTCCGATTGGCTCCTCCCCTCATGGCGTCTGTGACCACCACAGGGGCTAAACGGGGGCTCTGGATGGGTGCGAGGGGCTGGTAACACCTCCACCTTCAAAAAATAACCAAAAAATTATGTCTTAAATATGTAACTAATAAGCTTGTGCCGGAGGCCCCGGGGGGACAGGCGTCTATGACGTCTCCTGGCCAAACTCCAATTGGCGGAGCCAGGAGATTGAATCTGTACCCTCGGGGCTCCTCCAGAAACAACGAAAAGCCACTTCGTGTGGCCACGTGGAATGTTCGAACGCTCACTGTGGAGGAGAGGCTGCCAATCCTCTGTCGGGAGCCGGACCGGTACCGCCTGGATCTCTGTGGCACTCAGGAGGTCCGGTGGACCGGTTCTGGCTCCTGCCACCATGAGGGGTGGACAGTCGTCTACTCAGGGCAGCAGACTGTCAAACAACAGGGTGTGGCTCTTCTTTTGATCAAAAGAATGAAGGCGGGCATGGGAGCGTGGCGGTGAGGTGTGGGAAGCTGTTATCCCCAGGCTACTTTGGGCTCGCCTTCCCATCAACCGGAGGCGAGGAGTGGTGGTCGTGGTTACTTATGCCCCCACCGAAGACGAACATCTGTGGAGGGATGCAGGCAAAGCCGATGAGTCAGATGCCTTCTATGACCTCCTGTCACAGGTGCTGGCTAAAGTGGCCCCTCGAGATAGAGTCATCTTGTTGGGTGACTTCAATGCCCGAGTTGGTCATGATGCTGGCACCTGGTCTGGAGTGATTGGAGGGCATGGGCCAGATCAGCTCAATAACAACGGTAGGAGACTGCTAGATTTTTGTGCAGTCCATGGGCTTGTAATTACCAACACGCTGTTCCGGCATCGGCGCATCCACAAAAAATCATGGATGCATGCTGGGTCCAAGCAAGAACATCTGCTGGACTACATAGTGACGGACCAGCGGATGCGAGCCCATGTCCTTAACACCAGGACCTACCGTGGAGCTGATCTGCCCTCTGACCATCGACTAGTCATCTGTAAGATGCGCCTGCCATTCTTCCACTCCGGCGGTGGGTGTACAGCCAGGACCCCATTCCAACCTAAAGTGGCCTGGTCTCAGTTATCTGATGAAAGTTGCAAGCGAGAATTCCATCATCGTTTGCGGCTGGGATTGGCACCTTCCCCCACTCCTCCTGATGTCGAGGGTATATGGGCGAGGTTCAGTACTGTCACTCATGCAGCTGCATTGGCTGCTTTGGGTACGCGGTCCAGACCTCCCCAGAGACCCTGGCTGACAGAGGAGGTGTTCAGGATAGTTGAGAAAAAGGGACAGGCCCACTGTCATCGGCTACAGAATCCGACGTCAGAGAATGAGGAGGCTTACCACAGCCTTCGCTCGGAGGTTCGGAGAGCTGTGAGGCGCTGCAAGGATGGGTGGTGGTCGCGGGTTGCTGAGGAGATGGAGTCTGCCTCAGTGGCCCACGATCACAAATCTCTATTTAACTCCATCAAAAAAGTAACCTGCAGCACCACACCTATTACCATCATTAGGGGAAAAAACGGTGATCCAATCTCCGACCCCCAGGAACAGGTTTGCAGATTTGCTGAGCATTTCTGTGAGGTCCTGGGGGAGGGAAAATCCCTCAGCCAAGAAAACATCGTGGCACAAAGTGGGGATGACCCTGCTGAGGCTGCGGTGCCTCAAATATTGGAAGAAGTCACCCCCTGTGAGTGGCTGGCTGAGGTGCCATCTGTTGAGAAAGTACTGAAGGCTATCCGGAGTCTGAGACCAGGAAAGGCGCTGGGCAGAGATGATCTCCCAAGCGAAATGCTGAGGGAGGGTGGCGTTTGTGCACAGACTGCCCTATATGACATCGTAACAACAGTCTGGACGACTGGACGGGTTCCGCAGGATTGGAAGGATGCCCTAGTGGTCCCCCTCTTTAAGAAGGGGGACCGCACAGACTGTAACAACTACAGGGGCATCTCACTCCTCAATGTGCCGGGAAAGGTCCTGGCAAGGATTATTCAACATCGCCTTGCCAGGCACGCTGAGGAGAGGCTTGCGGAGCCCCAATGCGGTTTCAGGAAAGGGCGGTCCTGCACAGATGCCATATTTTCTGTTCGTCTGCTACAGCAGAGGTGTAGGGAATTCCAGCAAGACCTATATCTCTGCTTTATTGACCTGGTCAAGGCCTATGATACCATCAGTAGGCCTGGCCTCTGGGTTGTTCTTCGTGCTTTTGGAGTCCCTGACCCTCTGCTCACGATCATTAAGGACCTTCATGATGGTGAGCGGGCCCAGGTAAAACTACGTGGCCGGGAGTCAGAGCCATTCCCTGTACACCTTGGGGGTGCGACAGGGATGTCCTCTGGCTCCCACATTATTTAACATCTTTTTGACCACGTCGTTCGTGAAGCCTTCAATAGCTGTACTGGGGGAATCTCCATATGGTACAGATATAATGGGAGGCTGATCGATGCCCGGGTGCGGTCAAGGGATGGCTCCCTATTGCTCAACCACGTTATGTATGCCGATGATTTGGTAATAGCTGCTCATTCAGAGGAGGAGTTGGAGACGCTGCTGCTGAGACTGGAGCGTGCCACTAAGAGATGGGGCCTTACCATCAGCCCCACCAAAACTAAGCACCTGCCTGGGCACTTTGTACCATCGGACACTCCACCCCCACAACTGCCAATCGGTGATGGGGCAGTTGTGGAGAGAGTGGAGAGTTTCCCATACCTGGGCAGTGTGCTTATGACCGGTTCCAGTTTAACAGCAGAGGTCTCACTCCGAATCAGTCGAGCGGCAATATCTTTTCATCGGTTGCGTAACGCTGTGTGGAAGCTACCTGGTCTGTCGCTCAGCACTAAGCTTCAGGTCTTCTCGGCCACGGTCATTCCCTCCCTTCTCTACGCTTGCGAAACGTGGACCCCCCTAATGGAACATCTTCGCCGGTTAGAAACATTTAGGCTAGCCTGCCTACGATCCATCTTGGGTTTAACCAGGCTAGATTGTGTGAGGAGCTCACAAATCCTTGAAAGATCTGGGCAAGGTTCCATCGGTGAGCTCCTCCGGCAGGCAAGGCTGCGTTGGCTGGGTCATGTAGCCCGTATGCCCAGCCACCACATGCCGAAACAGCTTTTGTTCGGCCGGATTGAGGGGTTTAAACGGGCGCGGCACAGGCTAGAGAAGAGATGGAGTGATGTGGTACAGGAGGACGTGGAGCTGAGTGGACTTGCCGATGACTGGTACCAGCGGTGTCAAGATTGGCCTCTGTGGAGGAGGCTCGTGAAGGATGCTACTGGGCAGTTGGAGGCAGTCGCCCTCCAACAACAACGGAGGGCGGAGGAGCGACGCTCACAACAACGAGCGGAGCGCCGGGTGGCTAAAGCACAGCAGGTTGGCACATTAGGGGGCACAGGTGGTGCATCAGCCAGTCATCTCAGTCAGTCGACCCGTGGCACTTGGGTCTGCCCCGTGACCGCCTGCCAGCTAGCGTTCGACACTTCACATGGCCTCAAGGTGCACATGGCCTGGCACAAGCGTCGTGGTGACGTCACCGCCACTTAGTGGCGAATGGCGGTTGTTGTTGTTGAGTTTGCAGCCTATCGCATAGGATTGCCTAGGCTCTAAGAAAAGCTGTCTCGGGTGTGGACCAATCAAATTCAAGGACAGTGCATATTATTATCAGAGTTGTCTCTTTTGTTTGCATTTTGACTGCTTGTGTTGTGGTTATTGCAAACATGATGCCTTGAATAAAGGTGTCAGTTTTTGTGCCAGTTAAAAGGGTAAAACCTATATTCTTAGTTTTTTCGGTAAAGTCACGTTGAAGAGAAACAACAAAATAACAAAATATATATAAAACAATAAAAAATTCTCACGACGTTTCGACCATAACTCAAACGGTCATCATCAGGTGTGTCGGTTTGCATAAATTTATTTTGAAAACGGCATATTTATTTATATATATAAAAATAACGTTTGCGTCACGCGCAACGATGGCAGTTTGCCAGGACTAGTCCATCTATTTTTTGAAAAGAGGAGGGGGGAGACGAAATTTGTTTTTATGTATGCTGTCTGAAAGGCACTGTAAGCGTGAACAATCAATCAAGAACTGAAATGATTTATCAAATCTTTCCAATGATTGCTAAGATAGAATCCATCTTCTCGGTTGAAATTGTCTCTGTGTTTGTATATGTGGATAGCCTCATGAACGAATCTCTCATGGAAGCCAGATGGCTTACAAAGAACCTCCGTCTTGGAAAAGTCAATGGCATGTGAGCCTACTGAATTAGAACAATGATCTGCTACGGCCGAGGTGTTGGTCCTACCGTGTTTAAGGTCTGCTTTATGTTCACGAATGCGGTCCGAGATATGGCGTTTGGTTTCTCCAATGTAACTACTACCACAGAGGCAACTTAGTTTGTAGACACCAGGGTATTGTATGTCCGGAATCACATCTTTTACAGACGGAACCAGATCACGGATTTTATGTAATGTGTTGAAACGGACCTGGATCTTGTGTTTATTCAAGATTTTGGAGATCTTTTTTGTGATCCCAGCAATGTAGGGTAAAGTGATGGTTTTGAAAGGCTCCTCAAGAGGGTTCTTCTTCATGGTTTGAGTGATAGCTTTGCGGATTGTATAGTCGGAGTAACCATTAGCCCTAAGAGCTTGGTGTACGTGCTTGAGTTCACTGCTTATGTGTTCCTGGTCGGATATGCATTGGGCTCTATGATACAGAGTCTTGATGAGAGAATTCTTCTGTGATGGATGGTGGTGGGAATCCGGTTTCAGATAAGCATCCGTATGGGTAGCTTTCCTGTAGACAGAGTGGCTCATTGAACCATCAGGTCTCTTTTTAATTAGGACATCCAAAAAAGGTATCTTGCCATCTATTTCGACTTCCATGGTAAATCTGATGGCTGGGTGTATGGAATTGATGTGGTCGAAGAATTTGTCTAGAGCAGGCCGGCCATGTGGCCAGATGACAAAAGTGTCATCCACGTACCTCTTCCATAAGGTTGGGCGCAGAGTGGCAGTCTGGATGGCGTCAGTCTCAAATTTCTCCATGAAAATGTTAGCTATAACTGGAGAAAGGGGGGAGCCCATTGGGGTGCCCTCAGTTTGTTTGTAGAAAGTTCCATTCCAAGTGAAGTATGTATTGGTTAAACAGTGTCTCACCAGGGGGGGTACCTCAGTGTTTAGTCCTTGATGAACCAAGTCTTCAATGATTGCAATGGTGTCAGGTACAGGAACCTTGGTGAATAAGGAAACTACATCAAAACTGACAAGCAGGTCGTCTGGGGACAGGGAAATACCCTTGATTGTTGATACCAGGTGAGTAGAATTTTGTACCGCAGAGGTGGTCTTTCCAGTGAAAGGACGCAGGATTTCAGACAAAAAACGAGCTAGTTTGTAGGTGGGGGAGCTGATAGTAGAGACTATGGGACGAAGAGGTGTATCAACTTTATGTATTTTTGGTAAGCCGTATAATCTTGGTGGCCTGGCAGCAGAAGGTTTCAACGAAAACTGTTTAGATTGATCAATTAATGCGGTTGAATCAGAAATTATTTTGTTGGTTTGTGTGACGAGGCTGTTGGTGGGATCTCTTTTTATTTTTGTATAACTACCATCGTCGAGTAATTCTTTAATTTTGTTGTTGTATTCTATTTTATCCATGATAACAGTAGCATTGCCTTTGTCAGCTGAGAGAACTACAATATCATTCCTCTTTTTTAATTTATATAATTCAAAACGCTCATCTTTGCTGAGGTTGCTAGCTGGCATCTTAGCGTTTTTGAGGGTTGCAGCGATTTCAGATCTTGCTACGTCTGCAGCGATGTGACCCAGGCCCCTGAGAGCAACGTCTACTTGGGCAATTATATCATTAACTGGTATGTGTTTAGGTGTGACTGCAAAGTTTAGACCTTTAGCTAAAACGGATTTCAGACCATCGGAAATAGAACTGTTACTGCGATTAATTACGACTTTATTAACGTCTAACTTTTTGGTGTGTGGGTCCGGTCTTTTGTTTAAGAGGAGGTTAAATTTGGAAATCAGGTTTTCCTTACATTTGGTCGACATAGTAGCAGCTGAAGAGGCAGTCATATTGTCTACATGTTCCCAATCCGATGTGGACATTATTGCCGTCAATGATAAGTGTGATTTGTAGAGTGTCTTGTCTAACTGATCTAGTTCTGTGCGTATAAGTCTGATTTTTTCTGAGATAAGAGCTAAGCTAGTTTTGAAAAGAATTCGTTTCGCATTAGAAGAAGTTACAGTAGCAGAGGTGAGTGTAAATGCGATTGGTATTACCCCAGAGTCGCGGCATCTCTTCAGGAAGGTGAGAGACTCGATCAGCTGAGCTTTCTTATCCCGGAGTTTGTTGAAAGATCTTAAAGTTATGTGAAAACCCTCCCCGTAGAGGCGATTAAATTTTGATTTAAAGCTTTCGTGACTGCAGTAATTCATATTCTTAGTTTTTTCGGTAAAGTCACGTTGAAGAGAAACAACAAAATAACAAAATATATATAAAACAATAAAAAATTCTCACGACGTTTCGACCATAACTCAAACGGTCATCATCAGGTGTGTCGGTTTGCATAAATTTATTTTGAAAACGGCATATTTATTTATATATATAAAAATAACGTTTGCGTCACGCGCAACGATGGCAGTTTGCCAGGACTAGTCCATCTATTTTTTGAAAAGAGGAGGGGGGAGACGAAATTTGTTTTTATGTATGCTGTCTGAAAGGCACTGTAAGCGTGAACAATCAATCAAGAACTGAAATGATTTATCAAATCTTTCCAATGATTGCTAAGATAGAATCCATCTTCTCGGTTGAAATTGTCTCTGTGTTTGTATATGTGGATAGCCTCATGAACGAATCTCTCATGGAAGCCAGATGGCTTACAAAGAACCTCCGTCTTGGAAAAGTCAATGGCATGTGAGCCTACTGAATTAGAACAATGATCTGCTACGGCCGAGGTGTTGGTCCTACCGTGTTTAAGGTCTGCTTTATGTTCACGAATGCGGTCCGAGATATGGCGTTTGGTTTCTCCAATGTAACTACTACCACAGAGGCAACTTAGTTTGTAGACACCAGGGTATTGTATGTCCGGAATCACATCTTTTACAGACGGAACCAGATCACGGATTTTATGTAATGTGTTGAAACGGACCTGGATCTTGTGTTTATTCAAGATTTTGGAGATCTTTTTTGTGATCCCAGCAATGTAGGGTAAAGTGATGGTTTTGAAAGGCTCCTCAAGAGGGTTCTTCTTCATGGTTTGAGTGATAGCTTTGCGGATTGTATAGTCGGAGTAACCATTAGCCCTAAGAGCTTGGTGTACGTGCTTGAGTTCACTGCTTATGTGTTCCTGGTCGGATATGCATTGGGCTCTATGATACAGAGTCTTGATGAGAGAATTCTTCTGTGATGGATGGTGGTGGGAATCCGGTTTCAGATAAGCATCCGTATGGGTAGCTTTCCTGTAGACAGAGTGGCTCATTGAACCATCAGGTCTCTTTTTAATTAGGACATCCAAAAAAGGTATCTTGCCATCTATTTCGACTTCCATGGTAAATCTGATGGCTGGGTGTATGGAATTGATGTGGTCGAAGAATTTGTCTAGAGCAGGCCGGCCATGTGGCCAGATGACAAAAGTGTCATCCACGTACCTCTTCCATAAGGTTGGGCGCAGAGTGGCAGTCTGGATGGCGTCAGTCTCAAATTTCTCCATGAAAATGTTAGCTATAACTGGAGAAAGGGGGGAGCCCATTGGGGTGCCCTCAGTTTGTTTGTAGAAAGTTCCATTCCAAGTGAAGTATGTATTGGTTAAACAGTGTCTCACCAG
The DNA here is from genome assembly GCF_048934315.1 of Petromyzon marinus. NCBI lineage: Eukaryota > Metazoa > Chordata > Hyperoartia > Petromyzontiformes > Petromyzontidae > Petromyzon > Petromyzon marinus. The sequence continues at coordinate 7,763,263 of NC_133689.1, read as the reverse complement.
GGGGGGTACCTCAGTGTTTAGTCCTTGATGAACCAAGTCTTCAATGATTGCAATGGTGTCAGGTACAGGAACCTTGGTGAATAAGGAAACTACATCAAAACTGACAAGCAGGTCGTCTGGGGACAGGGAAATACCCTTGATTGTTGATACCAGGTGAGTAGAATTTTGTACCGCAGAGGTGGTCTTTCCAGTGAAAGGACGCAGGATTTCAGACAAAAAACGAGCTAGTTTGTAGGTGGGGGAGCTGATAGTAGAGACTATGGGACGAAGAGGTGTATCAACTTTATGTATTTTTGGTAAGCCGTATAATCTTGGTGGCCTGGCAGCAGAAGGTTTCAACGAAAACTGTTTAGATTGATCAATTAATGCGGTTGAATCAGAAATTATTTTGTTGGTTTGTGTGACGAGGCTGTTGGTGGGATCTCTTTTTATTTTTGTATAACTACCATCGTCGAGTAATTCTTTAATTTTGTTGTTGTATTCTATTTTATCCATGATAACAGTAGCATTGCCTTTGTCAGCTGAGAGAACTACAATATCATTCCTCTTTTTTAATTTATATAATTCAAAACGCTCATCTTTGCTGAGGTTGCTAGCTGGCATCTTAGCGTTTTTGAGGGTTGCAGCGATTTCAGATCTTGCTACGTCTGCAGCGATGTGACCCAGGCCCCTGAGAGCAACGTCTACTTGGGCAATTATATCATTAACTGGTATGTGTTTAGGTGTGACTGCAAAGTTTAGACCTTTAGCTAAAACGGATTTCAGACCATCGGAAATAGAACTGTTACTGCGATTAATTACGACTTTATTAACGTCTAACTTTTTGGTGTGTGGGTCCGGTCTTTTGTTTAAGAGGAGGTTAAATTTGGAAATCAGGTTTTCCTTACATTTGGTCGACATAGTAGCAGCTGAAGAGGCAGTCATATTGTCTACATGTTCCCAATCCGATGTGGACATTATTGCCGTCAATGATAAGTGTGATTTGTAGAGTGTCTTGTCTAACTGATCTAGTTCTGTGCGTATAAGTCTGATTTTTTCTGAGATAAGAGCTAAGCTAGTTTTGAAAAGAATTCGTTTCGCATTAGAAGAAGTTACAGTAGCAGAGGTGAGTGTAAATGCGATTGGTATTACCCCAGAGTCGCGACATCTCTTCAGGAAGGTGAGAGACTCGATCAGCTGAGCTTTCTTATCCCGGAGTTTGTTGAAAGATCTTAAAGTTATGTGGAAACCCTCCCCGTAGAGGCGATTAAATTTTGATTTAAAGCTTTCGTGACTGCAGTAATTCATATTCTTAGTTTTTTCGGTAAAGTCACGTTGAAGAGAAACAACAAAATAACAAAATATATATAAAACAATAAAAAATTCTCACGACGTTTCGACCATAACTCAAACGGTCATCATCAGGTGTGTCGGTTTGCATAAATTTATTTTGAAAACGGCATATTTATTTATATATATAAAAATAACGTTTGCGTCACGCGCAACGATGGCAGTTTGCCAGGACTAGTCCATCTATTTTTTGAAAAGAGGAGGGGGGAGACGAAATTTGTTTTTATGTATGCTGTCTGAAAGGCACTGTAAGCGTGAACAATCAATCAAGAACTGAAATGATTTATCAAATCTTTCCAATGATTGCTAAGATAGAATCCATCTTCTCGGTTGAAATTGTCTCTGTGTTTGTATATGTGGATAGCCTCATGAACGAATCTCTCATGGAAGCCAGATGGCTTACAAAGAACCTCCGTCTTGGAAAAGTCAATGGCATGTGAGCCTACTGAATTAGAACAATGATCTGCTACGGCCGAGGTGTTGGTCCTACCGTGTTTAAGGTCTGCTTTATGTTCACGAATGCGGTCCGAGATATGGCGTTTGGTTTCTCCAATGTAACTACTACCACAGAGGCAACTTAGTTTGTAGACACCAGGGTATTGTATGTCCGGAATCACATCTTTTACAGACGGAACCAGATCACGGATTTTATGTAATGTGTTGAAACGGACCTGGATCTTGTGTTTATTCAAGATTTTGGAGATCTTTTTTGTGATCCCAGCAATGTAGGGTAAAGTGATGGTTTTGAAAGGCTCCTCAAGAGGGTTCTTCTTCATGGTTTGAGTGATAGCTTTGCGGATTGTATAGTCGGAGTAACCATTAGCCCTAAGAGCTTGGTGTACGTGCTTGAGTTCACTGCTTATGTGTTCCTGGTCGGATATGCATTGGGCTCTATGATACAGAGTCTTGATGAGAGAATTCTTCTGTGATGGATGGTGGTGGGAATCCGGTTTCAGATAAGCATCCGTATGGGTAGCTTTCCTGTAGACAGAGTGGCTCATTGAACCATCAGGTCTCTTTTTAATTAGGACATCCAAAAAAGGTATCTTGCCATCTATTTCGACTTCCATGGTAAATCTGATGGCTGGGTGTATGGAATTGATGTGGTCGAAGAATTTGTCTAGAGCAGGCCGGCCATGTGGCCAGATGACAAAAGTGTCATCCACGTACCTCTTCCATAAGGTTGGGCGCAGAGTGGCAGTCTGGATGGCGTCAGTCTCAAATTTCTCCATGAAAATGTTAGCTATAACTGGAGAAAGGGGGGAGCCCATTGGGGTGCCCTCAGTTTGTTTGTAGAAAGTTCCATTCCAAGTGAAGTATGTATTGGTTAAACAGTGTCTCACCAGGGGGGGTACCTCAGTGTTTAGTCCTTGATGAACCAAGTCTTCAATGATTGCAATGGTGTCAGGTACAGGAACCTTGGTGAATAAGGAAACTACATCAAAACTGACAAGCAGGTCGTCTGGGGACAGGGAAATACCCTTGATTGTTGATACCAGGTGAGTAGAATTTTGTACCGCAGAGGTGGTCTTTCCAGTGAAAGGACGCAGGATTTCAGACAAAAAACGAGCTAGTTTGTAGGTGGGGGAGCTGATAGTAGAGACTATGGGACGAAGAGGTGTATCAACTTTATGTATTTTTGGTAAGCCGTATAATCTTGGTGGCCTGGCAGCAGAAGGTTTCAACGAAAACTGTTTAGATTGATCAATTAATGCGGTTGAATCAGAAATTATTTTGTTGGTTTGTGTGACGAGGCTGTTGGTGGGATCTCTTTTTATTTTTGTATAACTACCATCGTCGAGTAATTCTTTAATTTTGTTGTTGTATTCTATTTTATCCATGATAACAGTAGCATTGCCTTTGTCAGCTGAGAGAACTACAATATCATTCCTCTTTTTTAATTTATATAATTCAAAACGCTCATCTTTGCTGAGGTTGCTAGCTGGCATCTTAGCGTTTTTGAGGGTTGCAGCGATTTCAGATCTTGCTACGTCTGCAGCGATGTGACCCAGGCCCCTGAGAGCAACGTCTACTTGGGCAATTATATCATTAACTGGTATGTGTTTAGGTGTGACTGCAAAGTTTAGACCTTTAGCTAAAACGGATTTCAGACCATCGGAAATAGAACTGTTACTGCGATTAATTACGACTTTATTAACGTCTAACTTTTTGGTGTGTGGGTCCGGTCTTTTGTTTAAGAGGAGGTTAAATTTGGAAATCAGGTTTTCCTTACATTTGGTCGACATAGTAGCAGCTGAAGAGGCAGTCATATTGTCTACATGTTCCCAATCCGATGTGGACATTATTGCCGTCAATGATAAGTGTGATTTGTAGAGTGTCTTGTCTAACTGATCTAGTTCTGTGCGTATAAGTCTGATTTTTTCTGAGATAAGAGCTAAGCTAGTTTTGAAAAGAATTCGTTTCGCATTAGAAGAAGTTACAGTAGCAGAGGTGAGTGTAAATGCGATTGGTATTACCCCAGAGTCGCGGCATCTCTTCAGGAAGGTGAGAGACTCGATCAGCTGAGCTTTCTTATCCCGGAGTTTGTTGAAAGATCTTAAAGTTATGTGAAAACCCTCCCCGTAGAGGCGATTAAATTTTGATTTAAAGCTTTCGTGACTGCAGTAATTCATATTCTTAGTTTTTTCGGTAAAGTCACGTTGAAGAGAAACAACAAAATAACAAAATATATATAAAACAATAAAAAATTCTCACGACGTTTCGACCATAACTCAAACGGTCATCATCAGGTGTGTCGGTTTGCATAAATTTATTTTGAAAACGGCATATTTATTTATATATATAAAAATAACGTTTGCGTCACGCGCAACGATGGCAGTTTGCCAGGACTAGTCCATCTATTTTTTGAAAAGAGGAGGGGGGAGACGAAATTTGTTTTTATGTATGCTGTCTGAAAGGCACTGTAAGCGTGAACAATCAATCAAGAACTGAAATGATTTATCAAATCTTTCCAATGATTGCTAAGATAGAATCCATCTTCTCGGTTGAAATTGTCTCTGTGTTTGTATATGTGGATAGCCTCATGAACGAATCTCTCATGGAAGCCAGATGGCTTACAAAGAACCTCCGTCTTGGAAAAGTCAATGGCATGTGAGCCTACTGAATTAGAACAATGATCTGCTACGGCCGAGGTGTTGGTCCTACCGTGTTTAAGGTCTGCTTTATGTTCACGAATGCGGTCCGAGATATGGCGTTTGGTTTCTCCAATGTAACTACTACCACAGAGGCAACTTAGTTTGTAGACACCAGGGTATTGTATGTCCGGAATCACATCTTTTACAGACGGAACCAGATCACGGATTTTATGTAATGTGTTGAAACGGACCTGGATCTTGTGTTTATTCAAGATTTTGGAGATCTTTTTGTGTGATCCCAGCAATGTAGGGTAAAGTGATGGTTTTGAAAGGCTCCTCAAGAGGGTTCTTCTTCATGGTTTGAGTGATAGCTTTGCGGATTGTATAGTCGGAGTAACCATTAGCCCTAAGAGCTTGGTGTACGTGCTTGAGTTCACTGCTTATGTGTTCCTGGTCGGATATGCATTGGGCTCTATGATACAGAGTCTTGATGAGAGAATTCTTCTGTGATGGATGGTGGTGGGAATCCGGTTTCAGATAAGCATCCGTATGGGTAGCTTTCCTGTAGACAGAGTGGCTCATTGAACCATCAGGTCTCTTTTTAATTAGGACATCCAAAAAAGGTATCTTGCCATCTATTTCGACTTCCATGGTAAATCTGATGGCTGGGTGTATGGAATTGATGTGGTCGAAGAATTTGTCTAGAGCAGGCCGGCCATGTGGCCAGATGACAAAAGTGTCATCCACGTACCTCTTCCATAAGGTTGGGCGCAGAGTGGCAGTCTGGATGGCGTCAGTCTCAAATTTCTCCATGAAAATGTTAGCTATAACTGGAGAAAGGGGGGAGCCCATTGGGGTGCCCTCAGTTTGTTTGTAGAAAGTTCCATTCCAAGTGAAGTATGTATTGGTTAAACAGTGTCTCACCAGGGGGGGTACCTCAGTGTTTAGTCCTTGATGAACCAAGTCTTCAATGATTGCAATGGTGTCAGGTACAGGAACCTTGGTGAATAAGGAAACTACATCAAAACTGACAAGCAGGTCGTCTGGGGACAGGGAAATACCCTTGATTGTTGATACCAGGTGAGTAGAATTTTGTACCGCAGAGGTGGTCTTTCCAGTGAAAGGACGCAGGATTTCAGACAAAAAACGAGCTAGTTTGTAGGTGGGGGAGCTGATAGTAGAGACTATGGGACGAAGAGGTGTATCAACTTTATGTATTTTTGGTAAGCCGTATAATCTTGGTGGCCTGGCAGCAGAAGGTTTCAACGAAAACTGTTTAGATTGATCAATTAATGCGGTTGAATCAGAAATTATTTTGTTGGTTTGTGTGACGAGGCTGTTGGTGGGATCTCTTTTTATTTTTGTATAACTACCATCGTCGAGTAATTCTTTAATTTTGTTGTTGTATTCTATTTTATCCATGATAACAGTAGCATTGCCTTTGTCAGCTGAGAGAACTACAATATCATTCCTCTTTTTTAATTTATATAATTCAAAACGCTCATCTTTGCTGAGGTTGCTAGCTGGCATCTTAGCGTTTTTGAGGGTTGCAGCGATTTCAGATCTTGCTACGTCTGCAGCGATGTGACCCAGGCCCCTGAGAGCAACGTCTACTTGGGCAATTATATCATTAACTGGTATGTGTTTAGGTGTGACTGCAAAGTTTAGACCTTTAGCTAAAACGGATTTCAGACCATCGGAAATAGAACTGTTACTGCGATTAATTACGACTTTATTAACGTCTAACTTTTTGGTGTGTGGGTCCGGTCTTTTGTTTAAGAGGAGGTTAAATTTGGAAATCAGGTTTTCCTTACATTTGGTCGACATAGTAGCAGCTGAAGAGGCAGTCATATTGTCTACATGTTCCCAATCCGATGTGGACATTATTGCCGTCAATGATAAGTGTGATTTGTAGAGTGTCTTGTCTAACTGATCTAGTTCTGTGCGTATAAGTCTGATTTTTTTCTGAGATAAGAGCTAAGCTAGTTTTGAAAAGAATTCGTTTCGCATTAGAAGAAGTTACAGTAGCAGAGGTGAGTGTAAATGCGATTGGTATTACCCCAGAGTCGCGGCATCTCTTCAGGAAGGTGAGAGACTCGATCAGCTGAGCTTTCTTATCCCGGAGTTTGTTGAAAGATCTTAAAGTTATGTGAAAACCCTCCCCGTAGAGGCGATTAAATTTTGATTTAAAGCTTTCGTGACTGCAGTAATTCATATTCTTAGTTTTTTCGGTAAAGTCACGTTGAAGAGAAACAACAAAATAACAAAATATATATAAAACAATAAAAAATTCTCACGACGTTTCGACCATAACTCAAACGGTCATCATCAGGTGTGTCGGTTTGCATAAATTTATTTTGAAAACGGCATATTTATTTATATATATAAAAATAACGTTTGCGTCACGCGCAACGATGGCAGTTTGCCAGGACTAGTCCATCTATTTTTTGAAAAGAGGAGGGGGGAGACGAAATTTGTTTTTATGTATGCTGTCTGAAAGGCACTGTAAGCGTGAACAATCAATCAAGAACTGAAATGATTTATCAAATCTTTCCAATGATTGCTAAGATAGAATCCATCTTCTCGGTTGAAATTGTCTCTGTGTTTGTATATGTGGATAGCCTCATGAACGAATCTCTCATGGAAGCCAGATGGCTTACAAAGAACCTCCGTCTTGGAAAAGTCAATGGCATGTGAGCCTACTGAATTAGAACAATGATCTGCTACGGCCGAGGTGTTGGTCCTACCGTGTTTAAGGTCTGCTTTATGTTCACGAATGCGGTCCGAGATATGGCGTTTGGTTTCTCCAATGTAACTACTACCACAGAGGCAACTTAGTTTGTAGACACCAGGGTATTGTATGTCCGGAATCACATCTTTTACAGACGGAACCAGATCACGGATTTTATGTAATGTGTTGAAACGGACCTGGATCTTGTGTTTATTCAAGATTTTGGAGATCTTTTTTGTGATCCCAGCAATGTAGGGTAAAGTGATGGTTTTGAAAGGCTCCTCAAGAGGGTTCTTCTTCATGGTTTGAGTGATAGCTTTGCGGATTGTATAGTCGGAGTAACCATTAGCCCTAAGAGCTTGGTGTACGTGCTTGAGTTCACTGCTTATGTGTTCCTGGTCGGATATGCATTGGGCTCTATGATACAGAGTCTTGATGAGAGAATTCTTCTGTGATGGATGGTGGTGGGAATCCGGTTTCAGATAAGCATCCGTATGGGTAGCTTTCCTGTAGACAGAGTGGCTCATTGAACCATCAGGTCTCTTTTTAATTAGGACATCCAAAAAAGGTATCTTGCCATCTATTTCGACTTCCATGGTAAATCTGATGGCTGGGTGTATGGAATTGATGTGGTCGAAGAATTTGTCTAGAGCAGGCCGGCCATGTGGCCAGATGACAAAAGTGTCATCCACGTACCTCTTCCATAAGGTTGGGCGCAGAGTGGCAGTCTGGATGGCGTCAGTCTCAAATTTCTCCATGAAAATGTTAGCTATAACTGGAGAAAGGGGGGAGCCCATTGGGGTGCCCTCAGTTTGTTTGTAGAAAGTTCCATTCCAAGTGAAGTATGTATTGGTTAAACAGTGTCTCACCAGGGGGGGTACCTCAGTGTTTAGTCCTTGATGAACCAAGTCTTCAATGATTGCAATGGTGTCAGGTACAGGAACCTTGGTGAATAAGGAAACTACATCAAAACTGACAAGCAGGTCGTCTGGGGACAGGGAAATACCCTTGATTGTTGATACCAGGTGAGTAGAATTTTGTACCGCAGAGGTGGTCTTTCCAGTGAAAGGACGCAGGATTTCAGACAAAAAACGAGCTAGTTTGTAGGTGGGGGAGCTGATAGTAGAGACTATGGGACGAAGAGGTGTATCAACTTTATGTATTTTTGGTAAGCCGTATAATCTTGGTGGCCTGGCAGCAGAAGGTTTCAACGAAAACTGTTTAGATTGATCAATTAATGCGGTTGAATCAGAAATTATTTTGTTGGTTTGTGTGACGAGGCTGTTGGTGGGATCTCTTTTTATTTTTGTATAACTACCATCGTCGAGTAATTCTTTAATTTTGTTGTTGTATTCTATTTTATCCATGATAACAGTAGCATTGCCTTTGTCAGCTGAGAGAACTACAATATCATTCCTCTTTTTTAATTTATATAATTCAAAACGCTCATCTTTGCTGAGGTTGCTAGCTGGCATCTTAGCGTTTTTGAGGGTTGCAGCGATTTCAGATCTTGCTACGTCTGCAGCGATGTGACCCAGGCCCCTGAGAGCAACGTCTACTTGGGCAATTATATCATTAACTGGTATGTGTTTAGGTGTGACTGCAAAGTTTAGACCTTTAGCTAAAACGGATTTCAGACCATCGGAAATAGAACTGTTACTGCGATTAATTACGACTTTATTAACGTCTAACTTTTTGGTGTGTGGGTCCGGTCTTTTGTTTAAGAGGAGGTTAAATTTGGAAATCAGGTTTTCCTTACATTTGGTCGACATAGTAGCAGCTGAAGAGGCAGTCATATTGTCTACATGTTCCCAATCCGATGTGGACATTATTGCCGTCAATGATAAGTGTGATTTGTAGAGTGTCTTGTCTAACTGATCTAGTTCTGTGCGTATAAGTCTGATTTTTTCTGAGATAAGAGCTAAGCTAGTTTTGAAAAGAATTCGTTTCGCATTAGAAGAAGTTACAGTAGCAGAGGTGAGTGTAAATGCGATTGGTATTACCCCAGAGTCGCGGCATCTCTTCAGGAAGGTGAGAGACTCGATCAGCTGAGCTTTCTTATCCCGGAGTTTGTTGAAAGATCTTAAAGTTATGTGAAAACCCTCCCCGTAGAGGCGATTAAATTTTGATTTAAAGCTTTCGTGACTGCAGTAATTCATATTCTTAGTTTTTTCGGTAAAGTCACGTTGAAGAGAAACAACAAAATAACAAAATATATATAAAACAATAAAAAATTCTCACGACGTTTCGACCATAACTCAAACGGTCATCATCAGGTGTGTCGGTTTGCATAAATTTATTTTGAAAACGGCATATTTATTTATATATATAAAAATAACGTTTGCGTCACGCGCAACGATGGCAGTTTGCCAGGACTAGTCCATCTATTTTTTGAAAAGAGGAGGGGGGAGACGAAATTTGTTTTTATGTATGCTGTCTGAAAGGCACTGTAAGCGTGAACAATCAATCAAGAACTGAAATGATTTATCAAATCTTTCCAATGATTGCTAAGATAGAATCCATCTTCTCGGTTGAAATTGTCTCTGTGTTTGTATATGTGGATAGCCTCATGAACGAATCTCTCATGGAAGCCAGATGGCTTACAAAGAACCTCCGTCTTGGAAAAGTCAATGGCATGTGAGCCTACTGAATTAGAACAATGATCTGCTACGGCCGAGGTGTTGGTCCTACCGTGTTTAAGGTCTGCTTTATGTTCACGAATGCGGTCCGAGATATGGCGTTTGGTTTCTCCAATGTAACTACTACCACAGAGGCAACTTAGTTTGTAGACACCAGGGTATTGTATGTCCGGAATCACATCTTTTACAGACGGAACCAGATCACGGATTTTATGTAATGTGTTGAAACGGACCTGGATCTTGTGTTTATTCAAGATTTTGGAGATCTTTTTTGTGATCCCAGCAATGTAGGGTAAAGTGATGGTTTTGAAAGGCTCCTCAAGAGGGTTCTTCTTCATGGTTTGAGTGATAGCTTTGCGGATTGTATAGTCGGAGTAACCATTAGCCCTAAGAGCTTGGTGTACGTGCTTGAGTTCACTGCTTATGTGTTCCTGGTCGGATATGCATTGGGCTCTATGATACAGAGTCTTGATGAGAGAATTCTTCTGTGATGGATGGTGGTGGGAATCCGGTTTCAGATAAGCATCCGTATGGGTAGCTTTCCTGTAGACAGAGTGGCTCATTGAACCATCAGGTCTCTTTTTAATTAGGACATCCAAAAAAGGTATCTTGCCATCTATTTCGACTTCCATGGTAAATCTGATGGCTGGGTGTATGGAATTGATGTGGTCGAAGAATTTGTCTAGAGCAGGCCGGCCATGTGGCCAGATGACAAAAGTGTCATCCACGTACCTCTTCCATAAGGTTGGGCGCAGAGTGGCAGTCTGGATGGCGTCAGTCTCAAATTTCTCCATGAAAATGTTAGCTATAACTAGAGAAAGGGGGGAGCCCATTGGGGTGCCCTCAGTTTGTTTGTAGAAAGTTCCATTCCAAGTGAAGTATGTATTGGTTAAACAGTGTCTCACCAGGGGGGGTACCTCAGTGTTTAGTCCTTGATGAACCAAGTCTTCAATGATTGCAATGGTGTCAGGTACAGGAACCTTGGTGAATAAGGAAACTACATCAAAACTGACAAGCAGGTCGTCTGGGGACAGGGAAATACCCTTGATTGTTGATACCAGGTGAGTAGAATTTTGTACCGCAGAGGTGGTCTTTCCAGTGAAAGGACGCAGGATTTCAGACAAAAAACGAGCTAGTTTGTAGGTGGGGGAGCTGATAGTAGAGACTATGGGACGAAGAGGTGTATCAACTTTATGTATTTTTGGTAAGCCGTATAATCTTGGTGGCCTGGCAGCAGAAGGTTTCAACGAAAACTGTTTAGATTGATCAATTAATGCGGTTGAATCAGAAATTATTTTGTTGGTTTGTGTGACGAGGCTGTTGGTGGGATCTCTTTTTATTTTTGTATAACTACCATCGTCGAGTAATTCTTTAATTTTGTTGTTGTATTCTATTTTATCCATGATAACAGTAGCATTGCCTTTGTCAGCTGAGAGAACTACAATATCATTCCTCTTTTTTAATTTATATAATTCAAAACGCTCATCTTTGCTGAGGTTGCTAGCTGGCATCTTAGCGTTTTTGAGGGTTGCAGCGATTTCAGATCTTGCTACGTCTGCAGCGATGTGACCCAGGCCCCTGAGAGCAACGTCTACTTGGGCAATTATATCATTAACTGGTATGTGTTTAGGTGTGACTGCAAAGTTTAGACCTTTAGCTAAAACGGATTTCAGACCATCGGAAATAGAACTGTTACTGCGATTAATTACGACTTTATTAACGTCTAACTTTTTGGTGTGTGGGTCCGGTCTTTTGTTTAAGAGGAGGTTAAATTTGGAAATCAGGTTTTCCTTACATTTGGTCGACATAGTAGCAGCTGAAGAGGCAGTCATATTGTCTACATGTTCCCAATCCGATGTGGACATTATTGCCGTCAATGATAAGTGTGATTTGTAGAGTGTCTTGTCTAACTGATCTAGTTCTGTGCGTATAAGTCTGATTTTTTCTGAGATAAGAGCTAAGCTAGTTTTGAAAAGAATTCGTTTCGCATTAGAAGAAGTTACAGTAGCAGAGGTGAGTGTAAATGCGATTGGTATTACCCCAGAGTCGCGGCATCTCTTCAGGAAGGTGAGAGACTCGATCAGCTGAGCTTTCTTATCCCGGAGTTTGTTGAAAGATCTTAAAGTTATGTGAAAACCCTCCCCGTAGAGGCGATTAAATTTTGATTTAAAGCTTTCGTGACTGCAGTAATTCATATTCTTAGTTTTTTCGGTAAAGTCACGTTGAAGAGAAACAACAAAATAACAAAATATATATAAAACAATAAAAAATTCTCACGACGTTTCGACCATAACTCAAACGGTCATCATCAGGTGTGTCGGTTTGCATAAATTTATTTTGAAAACGGCATATTTATTTATATATATAAAAATAACGTTTGCGTCACGCGCAACGATGGCAGTTTGCCAGGACTAGTCCATCTATTTTTTGAAAAGAGGAGGGGGGAGACGAAATTTGTTTTTATGTATGCTGTCTGAAAGGCACTGTAAGCGTGAACAATCAATCAAGAACTGAAATGATTTATCAAATCTTTCCAATGATTGCTAAGATAGAATCCATCTTCTCGGTTGAAATTGTCTCTGTGTTTGTATATGTGGATAGCCTCATGAACGAATCTCTCATGGAAGCCAGATGGCTTACAAAGAACCTCCGTCTTGGAAAAGTCAATGGCATGTGAGCCTACTGAATTAGAACAATGATCTGCTACGGCCGAGGTGTTGGTCCTACCGTGTTTAAGGTCTGCTTTATGTTCACGAATGCGGTCCGAGATATGGCGTTTGGTTTCTCCAATGTAACTACTACCACAGAGGCAACTTAGTTTGTAGACACCAGGGTATTGTATGTCCGGAATCACATCTTTTACAGACGGAACCAGATCACGGATTTTATGTAATGTGTTGAAACGGACCTGGATCTTGTGTTTATTCAAGATTTTGGAGATCTTTTTTGTGATCCCAGCAATGTAGGGTAAAGTGATGGTTTTGAAAGGCTCCTCAAGAGGGTTCTTCTTCATGGTTTGAGTGATAGCTTTGCGGATTGTATAGTCGGAGTAACCATTAGCCCTAAGAGCTTAGTGTACGTGCTTGAGTTCACTGCTTATGTGTTCCTGGTCGGATATGCATTGGGCTCTATGATACAGAGTCTTGATGAGAGAATTCTTCTGTGATGGATGGTGGTGGGAATCCGGTTTCAGATAAGCATCCGTATGGGTAGCTTTCCTGTAGACAGAGTGGCTCATTGAACCATCAGGTCTCTTTTTAATTAGGACATCCAAAAAAGGTATCTTGCCATCTATTTCGACTTCCATGGTAAATCTGATGGCTGGGTGTATGGAATTGATGTGGTCGAAGAATTTGTCTAGAGCAGGCCGGCCATGTGGCCAGATGACAAAAGTGTCATCCACGTACCTCTTCCATAAGGTTGGGCGCAGAGTGGCAGTCTGGATGGCGTCAGTCTCAAATTTCTCCATGAAAATGTTAGCTATAACTGGAGAAAGGGGGGAGCCCATTGGGGTGCCCTCAGTTTGTTTGTAGAAAGTTCCATTCCAAGTGAAGTATGTATTGGTTAAACAGTGTCTCACCAGGGGGGGTACCTCAGTGTTTAGTCCTTGATGAACCAAGTCTTCAATGATTGCAATGGTGTCAGGTACAGGAACCTTGGTGAATAAGGAAACTACATCAAAACTGACAAGCAGGTCGTCTGGGGACAGGGAAATACCCTTGATTGTTGATACCAGGTGAGTAGAATTTTGTACCGCAGAGGTGGTCTTTCCAGTGAAAGGACGCAGGATTTCAGACAAAAAACGAGCTAGTTTGTAGGTGGGGGAGCTGATAGTAGAGACTATGGGACGAAGAGGTGTATCAACTTTATGTATTTTTGGTAAGCCGTATAATCTTGGTGGCCTGGCAGCAGAAGGTTTCAACGAAAACTGTTTAGATTGATCAATTAATGCGGTTGAATCAGAAATTATTTTGTTGGTTTGTGTGACGAGGCTGTTGGTGGGATCTCTTTTTATTTTTGTATAACTACCATCGTCGAGTAATTCTTTAATTTTGTTGTTGTATTCTATTTTATCCATGATAACAGTAGCATTGCCTTTGTCAGCTGAGAGAACTACAATATCATTCCTCTTTTTTAATTTATATAATTCAAAACGCTCATCTTTGCTGAGGTTGCTAGCTGGCATCTTAGCGTTTTTGAGGGTTGCAGCGATTTCAGATCTTGCTACGTCTGCAGCGATGTGACCCAGGCCCCTGAGAGCAACGTCTACTTGGGCAATTATATCATTAACTGGTATGTGTTTAGGTGTGACTGCAAAGTTTAGACCTTTAGCTAAAACGGATTTCAGACCATCGGAAATAGAACTGTTACTGCGATTAATTACGACTTTATTAACGTCTAACTTTTTGGTGTGTGGGTCCGGTCTTTTGTTTAAGAGGAGGTTAAATTTGGAAATCAGGTTTTCCTTACATTTGGTCGACATAGTAGCAGCTGAAGAGGCAGTCATATTGTCTGATGACCGTTTGAGTTATGGTCGAAACGTCGTGAGAATTTTTTATTGTTTTATATATATTTTGTTATTTTGTTGTTTCTCTTCAACGTGACTTTACCGAAAAAACTAAGAATATGAATTACTGCAGTCACGAAAGCTTTAAATCAAAATTTAATCGCCTCTACGGGGAGGGTTTTCACATAACTTTAAGATCTTTCAACAAACTCCGGGATAAGAAAGCTCAGCTGATCGAGTCTCTCACCTTCCTGAAGAGATGCCGCGACTCTGGGGTAATACCAATCGCATTTACACTCACCTCTGCTACTGTAACTTCTTCTAATGCGAAACGAATTCTTTTCAAAACTAGCTTAGCTCTTATCTCAGAAAAAATCAGACTTATACGCACAGAACTAGATCAGTTAGACAAGACACTCTACAAATCACACTTATCATTGACGGCAATAATGTCCACATCGGATTGGGAACATGTAGACAATATGACTGCCTCTTCAGCTGCTACTATGTCGACCAAATGTAAGGAAAACCTGATTTCCAAATTTAACCTCCTCTTAAACAAAAGACCGGACCCACACACCAAAAAGTTAGACGTTAATAAAGTCGTAATTAATCGCAGTAACAGTTCTATTTCCGATGGTCTGAAATCCGTTTTAGCTAAAGGTCTAAACTTTGCAGTCACACCTAAACACATACCAGTTAATGATATAATTGCCCAAGTAGACGTTGCTCTCAGGGGCCTGGGTCACATCGCTGCAGACGTAGCAAGATCTGAAATCGCTGCAACCCTCAAAAACGCTAAGATGCCAGCTAGCAACCTCAGCAAAGATGAGCGTTTTGAATTATATAAATTAAAAAAGAGGAATGATATTGTAGTTCTCTCAGCTGACAAAGGCAATGCTACTGTTATCATGGATAAAATAGAATACAACAACAAAATTAAAGAATTACTCGACGATGGTAGTTATACAAAAATAAAAAGAGATCCCACCAACAGCCTCGTCACACAAACCAACAAAATAATTTCTGATTCAACCGCATTAATTGATCAATCTAAACAGTTTTCGTTGAAACCTTCTGCTGCCAGGCCACCAAGATTATACGGCTTACCAAAAATACATAAAGTTGATACACCTCTTCGTCCCATAGTCTCTACTATCAGCTCCCCCACCTACAAACTAGCTCGTTTTTTGTCTGAAATCCTGCGTCCTTTCACTGGAAAGACCACCTCTGCGGTACAAAATTCTACTCACCTGGTATCAACAATCAAGGGTATTTCCCTGTCCCCAGACGACCTGCTTGTCAGTTTTGATGTAGTTTCCTTATTCACCAAGGTTCCTGTACCTGACACCATTGCAATCATTGAAGACTTGGTTCATCAAGGACTAAACACTGAGGTACCCCCCCTGGTGAGACACTGTTTAACCAATACATACTTCACTTGGAATGGAACTTTCTACAAACAAACTGAGGGCACCCCAATGGGCTCCCCCCTTTCTCCAGTTATAGCTAACATTTTCATGGAGAAATTTGAGACTGACGCCATCCAGACTGCCACTCTGCGCCCAACCTTATGGAAGAGGTACGTGGATGACACTTTTGTCATCTGGCCACATGGCCGGCCTGCTCTAGACAAATTCTTCGACCACATCAATTCCATACACCCAGCCATCAGATTTACCATGGAAGTCGAAATAGATGGCAAGATACCTTTTTTGGATGTCCTAATTAAAAAGAGACCTGATGGTTCAATGAGCCACTCTGTCTACAGGAAAGCTACCCATACGGATGCTTATCTGAAACCGGATTCCCACCACCATCCATCACAGAAGAATTCTCTCATCAAGACTCTGTATCATAGAGCCCAATGCATATCCGACCAGGAACACATAAGCAGTGAACTCAAGCACGTACACCAAGCTCTTAGGGCTAATGGTTACTCCGACTATACAATCCGCAAAGCTATCACTCAAACCATGAAGAAGAACCCTCTTGAGGAGCCTTTCAAAACCATCACTTTACCCTACATTGCTGGGATCACAAAAAAGATCTCCAAAATCTTGAATAAACACAAGATCCAGGTCCGTTTCAACACATTACATAAAATCCGTGATCTGGTTCCGT
Organism: Petromyzon marinus; assembly: GCF_048934315.1. Lineage (NCBI taxonomy): Eukaryota > Metazoa > Chordata > Hyperoartia > Petromyzontiformes > Petromyzontidae > Petromyzon > Petromyzon marinus. Next base: position 7,746,838 of record NC_133689.1, on the reverse strand, counting down.
CTGTAAAAGATGTGATTCCGGACATACAATACCCTGGTGTCTACAAACTAAGTTGCCTCTGTGGTAGTAGTTACATTGGAGAAACCAAACGCCATATCTCGGACCGCATTCGTGAACATAAAGCAGACCTTAAACACGGTAGGACCAACACCTCGGCCGTAGCAGATCATTGTTCTAATTCAGTAGGCTCACATGCCATTGACTTTTCCAAGACGGAGGTTCTTTGTAAGCCATCTGGCTTCCATGAGAGATTCGTTCATGAGGCTATCCACATATACAAACACAGAGACAATTTCAACCGAGAAGATGGATTCTATCTTAGCAATCATTGGAAAGATTTGATAAATCATTTCAGTTCTTGATTGATTGTTCACGCTTACAGTGCCTTTCAGACAGCATACATAAAAACAAATTTCGTCTCCCCCCTCCTCTTTTCAAAAAATAGATGGACTAGTCCTGGCAAACTGCCATCGTTGCGCGTGACGCAAACGTTATTTTTATATATATAAATAAATATGCCGTTTTCAAAATAAATTTATGCAAACCGACACACCTGATGATGACCGTTTGAGTTATGGTCGAAACGTCGTGAGAAATTTTTTATTGTTTTATATATATTTTGTTATTTTGTTGTTTCTCTTCAACGTGACTTTACCGAAAAAACTAAGAATATGAATTACTGCAGTCACGAAAGCTTTAAATCAAAATTTAATCGCCTCTACGGGGAGGGTTTTCACATAACTTTAAGATCTTTCAACAAACTCCGGGATAAGAAAGCTCAGCTGATCGAGTCTCTCACCTTCCTGAAGAGATGCCGCGACTCTGGGGTAATACCAATCGCATTTACACTCACCTCTGCTACTGTAACTTCTTCTAATGCGAAACGAATTCTTTTCAAAACTAGCTTAGCTCTTATCTCAGAAAAAATCAGACTTATACGCACAGAACTAGATCAGTTAGACAAGACACTCTACAAATCACACTTATCATTGACGCCAATAATGTCCACATCGGATTGGGAACATGTAGACAATATGACTGCCTCTTCAGCTGCTACTATGTCGACCAAATGTAAGGAAAACCTGATTTCCAAATTTAACCTCCTCTTAAACAAAAGACCGGACCCACACACCAAAAAGTTAGACGTTAATAAAGTCGTAATTAATCGCAGTAACAGTTCTATTTCCGATGGTCTGAAATCCGTTTTAGCTAAAGGTCTAAACTTTGCAGTCACACCTAAACACATACCAGTTAATGATATAATTGCCCAAGTAGACGTTGCTCTCAGGGGCCTGGGTCACATCGCTGCAGACGTAGCAAGATCTGAAATCGCTGCAACCCTCAAAAACGCTAAGATGCCAGCTAGCAACCTCAGCAAAGATGAGCGTTTTGAATTATATAAATTAAAAAAGAGGAATGATATTGTAGTTCTCTCAGCTGACAAATGCAATGCTACTGTTATCATGGATAAAATAGAATACAACAACAAAATTAAAGAATTACTCGACGATGGTAGTTATACAAAAATAAAAAGAGATCCCACCAACAGCCTCGTCACACAAACCAACAAAATAATTTCTGATTCAACCGCATTAATTGATCAATCTAAACAGTTTTCGTTGAAACCTTCTGCTGCCAGGCCACCAAGATTATACGGCTTACCAAAAATACATAAAGTTGATACACCTCTTCGTCCCATAGTCTCTACTATCAGCTCCCCCACCTACAAACTAGCTCGTTTTTTGTCTGAAATCCTGCGTCCTTTCACTGGAAAGACCACCTCTGCGGTACAAAATTCTACTCACCTGGTATCAACAATCAAGGGTATTTCCCTGTCCCCAGACGACCTGCTTGTCAGTTTTGATGTAGTTTCCTTATTCACCAAGGTTCCTGTACCTGACACCATTGCAATCATTGAAGACTTGGTTCATCAAGGACTAAACACTGAGGTACCCCCCCTGGTGAGACACTGTTTAACCAATACATACTTCACTTGGAATGGAACTTTCTACAAACAAACTGAGGGCACCCCAATGGGCTCCCCCCTTTCTCCAGTTATAGCTAACATTTTCATGGAGAAATTTGAGACTGACGCCATCCAGACTGCCACTCTGCGCCCAACCTTATGGAAGAGGTACGTGGATGACACTTTTGTCATCTGGCCACATGGCCGGCCTGCTCTAGACAAATTCTTCGACCACATCAATTCCATACACCCAGCCATCAGATTTACCATGGAAGTCGAAATAGATGGCAAGATACCTTTTTTGGATGTCCTAATTAAAAAGAGACCTGATGGTTCAATGAGCCACTCTGTCTACAGGAAAGCTACCCATACGGATGCTTATCTGAAACCGGATTCCCACCACCATCCATCACAGAAGAATTCTCTCATCAAGACTCTGTATCATAGAGCCCAATGCATATCCGACCAGGAACACATAAGCAGTGAACTCAAGCACGTACACCAAGCTCTTAGGGCTAATGGTTACTCCGACTATACAATCCGCAAAGCTATCACTCAAACCATGAAGAAGAACCCTCTTGAGGAGCCTTTCAAAACCATCACTTTACCCTACATTGCTGGGATCACAAAAAAGATCTCCAAAATCTTGAATAAACACAAGATCCAGGTCCGTTTCAACACATTACATAAAATCCGTGATCTGGTTCCGTCTGTAAAAGATGTGATTCCGGACATACAATACCCTGGTGTCTACAAACTAAGTTGCCTCTGTGGTAGTAGTTACATTGGAGAAACCAAACGCCATATCTCGGACCGCATTCGTGAACATAAAGCAGACCTTAAACACGGTAGGACCAACACCTCGGCCGTAGCAGATCATTGTTCTAATTCAGTAGGCTCACATGCCATTGACTTTTCCAAGACGGAGGTTCTTTGTAAGCCATCTGGCTTCCATGAGAGATTCGTTCATGAGGCTATCCACATATACAAACACAGAGACAATTTCAACCGAGAAGATGGATTCTATCTTAGCAATCATTGGAAAGATTTGATAAATCATTTCAGTTCTTGATTGATTGTTCACGCTTACAGTGCCTTTCAGACAGCATACATAAAAACAAATTTCGTCTCCCCCCTCCTCTTTTCAAAAAATAGATGGACTAGTCCTGGCAAACTGCCATCGTTGCGCGTGACGCAAACGTTATTTTTATATATATAAATAAATATGCCGTTTTCAAAATAAATTTATGCAAACCGACACACCTGATGATGACCGTTTGAGTTATGGTCGAAACGTCGTGAGAATTTTTTTTTTATTGTTTTATATATATTTTGTTATTTTGTTGTTTCTCTTCAACGTGACTTTACCGAAAAAACTAAGAATATGAATTACTGCAGTCACGAAAGCTTTAAATCAAAATTTAATCGCCTCTACGGGGAGGGTTTTCACATAACTTTAAGATCTTTCAACAAACTCCGGGATAAGAAAGCTCAGCTGATCGAGTCTCTCACCTTCCTGAAGAGATGCCGCGACTCTGGGGTAATACCAATCGCATTTACACTCACCTCTGCTACTGTAACTTCTTCTAATGCGAAACGAATTCTTTTCAAAACTAGCTTAGCTCTTATCTCAGAAAAAATCAGACTTATACGCACAGAACTAGATCAGTTAGACAAGACACTCTACAAATCACACTTATCATTGACGGCAATAATGTCCACATCGGATTGGGAACATGTAGACAATATGACTGCCTCTTCAGCTGCTACTATGTCGACCAAATGTAAGGAAAACCTGATTTCCAAATTTAACCTCCTCTTAAACAAAAGACCGGACCCACACACCAAAAAGTTAGACGTTAATAAAGTCGTAATTAATCGCAGTAACAGTTCTATTTCCGATGGTCTGAAATCCGTTTTAGCTAAAGGTCTAAACTTTGCAGTCACACCTAAACACATACCAGTTAATGATATAATTGCCCAAGTAGACGTTGCTCTCAGGGGCCTGGGTCACATCGCTGCAGACGTAGCAAGATCTGAAATCGCTGCAACCCTCAAAAACGCTAAGATGCCAGCTAGCAACCTCAGCAAAGATGAGCGTTTTGAATTATATAAATTAAAAAAGAGGAATGATATTGTAGTTCTCTCAGCTGACAAAGGCAATGCTACTGTTATCATGGATAAAATAGAATACAACAACAAAATTAAAGAATTACTCGACGATGGTAGTTATACAAAAATAAAAAGAGATCCCACCAACAGCCTCGTCACACAAACCAACAAAATAATTTCTGATTCAACCGCATTAATTGATCAATCTAAACAGTTTTCGTTGAAACCTTCTGCTGCCAGGCCACCAAGATTATACGGCTTACCAAAAATACATAAAGTTGATACACCTCTTCGTCCCATAGTCTCTACTATCAGCTCCCCCACCTACAAACTAGCTCGTTTTTTGTCTGAAATCCTGCGTCCTTTCACTGGAAAGACCACCTCTGCGGTACAAAATTCTACTCACCTGGTATCAACAATCAAGGGTATTTCCCTGTCCCCAGACGACCTGCTTGTCAGTTTTGATGTAGTTTCCTTATTCACCAAGGTTCCTGTACCTGACACCATTGCAATCATTGAAGACTTGGTTCATCAAGGACTAAACACTGAGGTACCCCCCCTGGTGAGACACTGTTTAACCAATACATACTTCACTTGGAATGGAACTTTCTACAAACAAACTGAGGGCACCCCAATGGGCTCCCCCCTTTCTCCAGTTATAGCTAACATTTTCATGGAGAAATTTGAGACTGACGCCATCCAGACTGCCACTCTGCGCCCAACCTTATGGAAGAGGTACGTGGATGACACTTTTGTCATCTGGCCACATGGCCGGCCTGCTCTAGACAAATTCTTCGACCACATCAATTCCATACACCCAGCCATCAGATTTACCATGGAAGTCGAAATAGATGGCAAGATACCTTTTTTGGATGTCCTAATTAAAAAGAGACCTGATGGTTCAATGAGCCACTCTGTCTACAGGAAAGCTACCCATACGGATGCTTATCTGAAACCGGATTCCCACCACCATCCATCACAGAAGAATTCTCTCATCAAGACTCTGTATCATAGAGCCCAATGCATATCCGACCAGGAACACATAAGCAGTGAACTCAAGCACGTACACCAAGCTCTTAGGGCTAATGGTTACTCCGACTATACAATCCGCAAAGCTATCACTCAAACCATGAAGAAGAACCCTCTTGAGGAGCCTTTCAAAACCATCACTTTACCCTACATTGCTGGGATCACAAAAAAGATCTCCAAAATCTTGAATAAACACAAGATCCAGGTCCGTTTCAACACATTACATAAAATCCGTGATCTGGTTCCGTCTGTAAAAGATGTGATTCCGGACATACAATACCCTGGTGTCTACAAACTAAGTTGCCTCTGTGGTAGTAGTTACATTGGAGAAACCAAACGCCATATCTCGGACCGCATTCGTGAACATAAAGCAGACCTTAAACACGGTAGGACCAACACCTCGGCCGTAGCAGATCATTGTTCTAATTCAGTAGGCTCACATGCCATTGACTTTTCCAAGACGGAGGTTCTTTGTAAGCCATCTGGCTTCCATGAGAGATTCGTTCATGAGGCTATCCACATATACAAACACAGAGACAATTTCAACCGAGAAGATGGATTCTATCTTAGCAATCATTGGAAAGATTTGATAAATCATTTCAGTTCTTGATTGATTGTTCACGCTTACAGTGCCTTTCAGACAGCATACATAAAAACAAATTTCGTCTCCCCCCTCCTCTTTTCAAAAAATAGATGGACTAGTCCTGGCAAACTGCCATCGTTGCGCGTGACGCAAACGTTATTTTTATATATATAAATAAATATGCCGTTTTCAAAATAAATTTATGCAAACCGACACACCTGATGATGACCGTTTGAGTTATGGTCGAAACGTCGTGAGAATTTTTTATTGTTTTATATATATTTTGTTATTTTGTTGTTTCTCTTCAACGTGACTTTACCGAAAAAACTAAGAATATGAATTACTGCAGTCACGAAAGCTTTAAATCAAAATTTAATCGCCTCTACGGGGAGGGTTTTCACATAACTTTAAGATCTTTCAACAAACTCCGGGATAAGAAAGCTCAGCTGATCGAGTCTCTCACCTTCCTGAAGAGATGCCGCGACTCTGGGGTAATACCAATCGCATTTACACTCACCTCTGCTACTGTAACTTCTTCTAATGCGAAACGAATTCTTTTCAAAACTAGCTTAGCTCTTATCTCAGAAAAAATCAGACTTATACGCACAGAACTAGATCAGTTAGACAAGACACTCTACAAATCACACTTATCATTGACGGCAATAATGTCCACATCGGATTGGGAACATGTAGACAATATGACTGCCTCTTCAGCTGCTACTATGTCGACCAAATGTAAGGAAAACCTGATTTCCAAATTTAACCTCCTCTTAAACAAAAGACCGGACCCACACACCAAAAAGTTAGACGTTAATAAAGTCGTAATTAATCGCAGTAACAGTTCTATTTCCGATGGTCTGAAATCCGTTTTAGCTAAAGGTCTAAACTTTGCAGTCACACCTAAACACATACCAGTTAATGATATAATTGCCCAAGTAGACGTTGCTCTCAGGGGCCTGGGTCACATCGCTGCAGACGTAGCAAGATCTGAAATCGCTGCAACCCTCAAAAACGCTAAGATGCCAGCTAGCAACCTCAGCAAAGATGAGCGTTTTGAATTATATAAATTAAAAAAGAGGAATGATATTGTAGTTCTCTCAGCTGACAAAGGCAATGCTACTGTTATCATGGATAAAATAGAATACAACAACAAAATTAAAGAATTACTCGACGATGGTAGTTATACAAAAATAAAAAGAGATCCCACCAACAGCCTCGTCACACAAACCAACAAAATAATTTCTGATTCAACCGCATTAATTGATCAATCTAAACAGTTTTCGTTGAAACCTTCTGCTGCCAGGCCACCAAGATTATACGGCTTACCAAAAATACATAAAGTTGATACACCTCTTCGTCCCATAGTCTCTACTATCAGCTCCCCCACCTACAAACTAGCTCGTTTTTTGTCTGAAATCCTGCGTCCTTTCACTGGAAAGACCACCTCTGCGGTACAAAATTCTACTCACCTGGTATCAACAATCAAGGGTATTTCCCTGTCCCCAGACGACCTGCTTGTCAGTTTTGATGCAGTTTCCTTATTCACCAAGGTTCCTGTACCTGACACCATTGCAATCATTGAAGACTTGGTTCATCAAGGACTAAACACTGAGGTACCCCCCCTGGTGAGACACTGTTTAACCAATACATACTTCACTTGGAATGGAACTTTCTACAAACAAACTGAGGGCACCCCAATGGGCTCCCCCCTTTCTCCAGTTATAGCTAACATTTTCATGGAGAAATTTGAGACTGACGCCATCCAGACTGCCACTCTGCGCCCAACCTTATGGAAGAGGTACGTGGATGACACTTTTGTCATCTGGCCACATGGCCGGCCTGCTCTAGACAAATTCTTCGACCACATCAATTCCATACACCCAGCCATCAGATTTACCATGGAAGTCGAAATAGATGGCAAGATACCTTTTTTGGATGTCCTAATTAAAAAGAGACCTGATGGTTCAATGAGCCACTCTGTCTACAGGAAAGCTACCCATACGGATGCTTATCTGAAACCGGATTCCCACCACCATCCATCACAGAAGAATTCTCTCATCAAGACTCTGTATCATAGAGCCCAATGCATATCCGACCAGGAACACATAAGCAGTGAACTCAAGCACGTACACCAAGCTCTTAGGGCTAATGGTTACTCCGACTATACAATCCGCAAAGCTATCACTCAAACCATGAAGAAGAACCCTCTTGAGGAGCCTTTCAAAACCATCACTTTACCCTACATTGCTGGGATCACAAAAAAGATCTCCAAAATCTTGAATAAACACAAGATCCAGGTCCGTTTCAACACATTACATAAAATCCGTGATCTGGTTCCGTCTGTAAAAGATGTGATTCCGGACATACAATACCCTGGTGTCTACAAACTAAGTTGCCTCTGTGGTAGTAGTTACATTGGAGAAACCAAACGCCATATCTCGGACCGCATTCGTGAACATAAAGCAGACCTTAAACACGGTAGGACCAACACCTCGGCCGTAGCAGATCATTGTTCTAATTCAGTAGGCTCACATGCCATTGACTTTTCCAAGACGGAGGTTCTTTGTAAGCCATCTGGCTTCCATGAGAGATTCGTTCATGAGGCTATCCACATATACAAACACAGAGACAATTTCAACCGAGAAGATGGATTCTATCTTAGCAATCATTGGAAAGATTTGATAAATCATTTCAGTTCTTGATTGATTGTTCACGCTTACAGTGCCTTTCAGACAGCATACATAAAAACAAATTTCGTCTCCCCCCTCCTCTTTTCAAAAAATAGATGGACTAGTCCTGGCAAACTGCCATCGTTGCGCGTGACGCAAACGTTATTTTTATATATATAAATAAATATGCCGTTTTCAAAATAAATTTATGCAAACCGACACACCTGATGATGACCGTTTGAGTTATGGTCGAAACGTCGTGAGAATTTTTTATTGTTTTATATATATTTTGTTATTTTGTTGTTTCTCTTCAACGTGACTTTACCGAAAAAACTAAGAATATGAATTACTGCAGTCACGAAAGCTTTAAATCAAAATTTAATCGCCTCTACGGGGAGGGTTTTCACATAACTTTAAGATCTTTCAACAAACTCCGGGATAAGAAAGCTCAGCTGATCGAGTCTCTCACCTTCCTGAAGAGATGCCGCGACTCTGGGGTAATACCAATCGCATTTACACTCACCTCTGCTACTGTAACTTCTTCTAATGCGAAACGAATTCTTTTCAAAACTAGCTTAGCTCTTATCTCAGAAAAAATCAGACTTATACGCACAGAACTAGATCAGTTAGACAAGACACTCTACAAATCACACTTATCATTGACGGCAATAATGTCCACATCGGATTGGGAACATGTAGACAATATGACTGCCTCTTCAGCTGCTACTATGTCGACCAAATGTAAGGAAAACCTGATTTCCAAATTTAACCTCCTCTTAAACAAAAGACCGGACCCACACACCAAAAAGTTAGACGTTAATAAAGTCGTAATTAATCGCAGTAACAGTTCTATTTCCGATGGTCTGAAATCCGTTTTAGCTAAAGGTCTAAACTTTGCAGTCACACCTAAACACATACCAGTTAATGATATAATTGCCCAAGTAGACGTTGCTCTCAGGGGCCTGGGTCACATCGCTGCAGACGTAGCAAGATCTGAAATCGCTGCAACCCTCAAAAACGCTAAGATGCCAGCTAGCAACCTCAGCAAAGATGAGCGTTTTGAATTATATAAATTAAAAAAGAGGAATGATATTGTAGTTCTCTCAGCTGACAAAGGCAATGCTACTGTTATCATGGATAAAATAGAATACAACAACAAAATTAAAGAATTACTCGACGATGGTAGTTATACAAAAATAAAAAGAGATCCCACCAACAGCCTCGTCACACAAACCAACAAAATAATTTCTGATTCAACCGCATTAATTGATCAATCTAAACAGTTTTCGTTGAAACCTTCTGCTGCCAGGCCACCAAGATTATACGGCTTACCAAAAATACATAAAGTTGATACACCTCTTCGTCCCATAGTCTCTACTATCAGCTCCCCCACCTACAAACTAGCTCGTTTTTTGTCTGAAATCCTGCGTCCTTTCACTGGAAAGACCACCTCTGCGGTACAAAATTCTACTCACCTGGTATCAACAATCAAGGGTATTTCCCTGTCCCCAGACGACCTGCTTGTCAGTTTTGATGTAGTTTCCTTATTCACCAAGGTTCCTGTACCTGACACCATTGCAATCATTGAAGACTTGGTTCATCAAGGACTAAACACTGAGGTACCCCCCCTGGTGAGACACTGTTTAACCAATACATACTTCACTTGGAATGGAACTTTCTACAAACAAACTGAGGGCACCCCAATGGGCTCCCCCCTTTCTCCAGTTATAGCTAACATTTTCATGGAGAAATTTGAGACTGACGCCATCCAGACTGCCACTCTGCGCCCAACCTTATGGAAGAGGTACGTGGATGACACTTTTGTCATCTGGCCACATGGCCGGCCTGCTCTAGACAAATTCTTCGACCACATCAATTCCATACACCCAGCCATCAGATTTACCATGGAAGTCGAAATAGATGGCAAGATACCTTTTTTGGATGTCCTAATTAAAAAGAGACCTGATGGTTCAATGAGCCACTCTGTCTACAGGAAAGCTACCCATACGGATGCTTATCTGAAACCGGATTCCCACCACCATCCATCACAGAAGAATTCTCTCATCAAGACTCTGTATCATAGAGCCCAATGCATATCCGACCAGGAACACATAAGCAGTGAACTCAAGCACGTACACCAAGCTCTTAGGGCTAATGGTTACTCCGACTATACAATCCGCAAAGCTATCACTCAAACCATGAAGAAGAACCCTCTTGAGGAGCCTTTCAAAACCATCACTTTACCCTACATTGCTGGGATCACAAAAAAGATCTCCAAAATCTTGAATAAACACAAGATCCAGGTCCGTTTCAACACATTACATAAAATCCGTGATCTGGTTCCGTCTGTAAAAGATGTGATTCCGGACATACAATACCCTGGTGTCTACAAACTAAGTTGCCTCTGTGGTAGTAGTTACATTGGAGAAACCAAACGCCATATCTCGGACCGCATTCGTGAACATAAAGCAGACCTTAAACACGGTAGGACCAACACCTCGGCCGTAGCAGATCATTGTTCTAATTCAGTAGGCTCACATGCCATTGACTTTTCCAAGACGGAGGTTCTTTGTAAGCCATCTGGCTTCCATGAGAGATTCGTTCATGAGGCTATCCACATATACAAACACAGAGACAATTTCAACCGAGAAGATGGATTCTATCTTAGCAATCATTGGAAAGATTTGATAAATCATTTCAGTTCTTGATTGATTGTTCACGCTTACAGTGCCTTTCAGACAGCATACATAAAAACAAATTTCGTCTCCCCCCTCCTCTTCTCAAAAAATAGATGGACTAGTCCTGGCAAACTGCCATCGTTGCGCGTGACGCAAACGTTATTTTTATATATATAAATAAATATGCCGTTTTCAAAATAAATTTATGCAAACCGACACACCTGATGATGACCGTTTGAGTTATGGTCGAAACGTCGTGAGAATTTTTTATTGTTTTATATATATTTTGTTATTTTGTTGTTTCTCTTCAACGTGACTTTACCGAAAAAACTAAGAATATGAATTACTGCAGTCACGAAAGCTTTAAATCAAAGGGTAAAACCTATTACGATATCTTGTTACTGGCAAAGGAGGTCTCATAATATAAATGTGTCGTTATATCAATTAGTAAGGTTACAACGAATCGGCACGTTTCGTTTACGTGACAAACCTTACTAATTAGCTATGTCAGGTGGGGAGGGTTACGACACATTTATACTTCCGCGATCTCACCAAAAAACCTCGATTACCGATGAATATTGGTCGCGAAAAGCCTACGTGTTAAACATACATGCGTAACTCTTGATTTAAAGCTTTCATAACTGCAGGAATTCATACTCTTTGCTCTTTCGGTCAAGTCTATTATTTTTTTACTCACGTGACTTGCCCGAAAGAGCGTCAAGAATAATATCGCGGCAAGGATAATCCGCATCTGGGAAAGTTTACTCTGAAAAGAGAGCGAGGTGAATCACCTTCAGTCGACACTGAACCGACTCGGCGCGAGCCAGGGGAGCGAGTTTAACGTCATCCCCATCACAGAGAACCTCGGGTCACGGACCCGGGGCAATGAGGCGAGAGGGAAAGGAACGACGATCGGCGGAAATGAAAACGGCTGAAGCGATCGGTGCCGGGAAAACGTTTCGGTTACAGACGAGAAGTGGCGATCGCGCGATCGAGTCCGATAGAGTTCCACGACCACGAGGATAAAAAAGAAGAAGAAAAAAAAGATGGATTTGTTACGATTATACGCGAGACGCACGAGCACGCAAAACGCAGACTGAGCCTTCACTCGTGTTTCGTGTTGTCGCTTGGCGCGCGTTAAACTCTGGGCGCAGGGCTACCAACGCCTCTCGATGTGAGCAGCCAACATCGCTCAATCAATACGTACACCGCTGTTCGATTTTCATCTAGTATCTAAAATATACTGAGCTTTACTAAACCCGTCCAACGCTCTTCCCTTCCAAGGTGTGGCCCTTCCGTGTCCACAAGTTGAGCGCGCGATCACAACGCAGCCCTTGTTTCCGCCATCGCCTGAGAAAGAGTGACGGGACTGTTTGCGGACAACCTCGGCGAGCTCTAGGAATACGCAGCGCGTATTCCTAGAGCTCGCCGCGTAAGCATAGACTGCTCAATTGATTGTACGCCACTTCTTGGCGTCTCAAAGGGCATCTGGCCTGACACTGATGCCGTGGTGATGTCAGGGCCAATGATTTGGTGAATGACGTGGGGGAGGGGGGTGGGTGGTGATGCCGCTGTTATTCTGGCGAGTGCGTGCGTCACCTGCAGGAGCTCAAACGATGCCAGCAGCTCTCCGGCAGTGACCGGGCCTCGGTAGATCTGGTAGTAGTCGAGCATTGGAGGGAAGCGCGGGGGTTCGTACGGCTCCGTGCTGATTTTCACCACCGGCTTGGCCAGTGCTCGTCCAATGAACTCGGCTTTGCCCTAAAGGAAACGATATCACCGTCAAGTTCAAGGTTGTTTTGTGGGACCAGGTGAGAACTCAAGAAAGCACGATGAGTCTCGTTTGCGTGAGTGCCCTCGGATGACCAAAATGACGGACGCAAAACAAATACGATGAAGTAAGAACGACGAAGTGTCAGAAGCATCGGTAATTACAGCAACAAAAGCTAGATCTCAATGTCTATTTACATGCTTCAACTTGAACGCTCTATTGTATTCAAACACGATGATTTCCTGGTGAAATTAGAGACCATTATTTTTTTATCAAAAGGACTACAATGTAACTTTGTTATTTGAATTCATCATTACCATCATCATGCATTATTACAACACAAGGCAATTCTGGTTCGTAGAGAATATAATCGCACGTCAGTTTCAGCAATGTCCTGCTACAATAGCGGAAAGCGCAGCAGAGCCTCCACTGTTTCGCTCATCACGAACCATCGCGTTCACCCACACCGAGCACTATTGTCGACGACGATGACGACAGCCCTCGACTCACCACGGTGTCTTGGTCGAACACCTCGATCACGACCATGGGGGGGTCGTCTCTCAGCTCGCGTGGCTCCCCGTACATGTAGACGTCCTGGAACTGCAGCAGCTGGTCCCACGTTGGGCAGAGCGTCTCCTGGAAGACCTGGTTATGCCACAGGGTCGTGCGAGCCCGAGGGTTAGCCTCCTACGAGTCGCCGCGCTGTTTAGGCCGCAATATGGTTGAGTTTTTTAATTTTTGTGCGTTTGGTTTATCTGTTTGCCTTTCCTTGCTTTGCACTCCTATCGTGTGTTTGTACTGTTTGTTGTTGTAAAGTTATTGCCCGCACCGAATGGACGTCTGTGAAAAAGAGCTTCATAGCTCATCGGATTCCTCCAGTATGAATAAATATTCTGATTCTGAAAAGCAACGCTGCTACTCACGCAGTGAAGCAACGTAGGACTCTCCATCGTACAGAAACCACGTTAGAGCGTTTGCAGAGAGATAGGCACGGGGTGACGCTGTGCAACGTTCCCCTTTGTTAATCCTGTGAATCGTGAAGTCTATCTTAGATGTGGAATATTTCCAGGAGTTTACCATGACAATATATTGAATACAGCAATATTACGTAATGGGAAATAGCAGGAAGAGCTCACTTGGTAGAATACCAAACAAGAGTTACGATCAACTGAGCCCATCGTTTTTCTTGCGCAAGTTGCATGAACACCACAAATCACTGGCAAGTGGTCGGTTAACACAGGCCGGTGCCCTGCCATGCGAATGTGAAATTCACACCAAACGGCTCAGGACTGGATCCGATGGATCCGAGCTGCGCCCGAGGCCCGACCAGAGCTCGATGACACAAACTCTGCAGCGTGGCGCGGGGACCCTCGCGGAGTCTTACGGTTGTCTCATCGCGCCGGTGCCGGTGGGTGGTCGGCGGGGGTAGATGCCGGCGACCTGCCGGGTACATTCACCGAGCGCGACGCGCGAACCCTCGTTCGAGCCGCGTCAGCGACGCGCTCTTCGGCAAACTTTCATTCGAGTGGGCAGGCAGAGAGAGGCCCGAGCAGCCTGGTGTACCTCGGTGGACTTGCAGTGGGTGGAGAAGATGACTCGGGCGAAGGGGTCGGAGAGCCCCGTGCTGTCGGCGGCGAAGAGGCTGCGAGCCTGGTACATGTGCGCGCGCAGCTCGAACTGCGACCTCTCTGCGTCGCGGGGGAGGGGACGGCACCGTGAGAAAACAGATCTGGTACGGCGATAAACGTACGTATGTGTGTTGAATTTCTTTCGCGCCGTACGTAGCTAGCCGTGCCAGTCGGAGCTGCAGGATAGGGTTGCTACTTTGTTTTGTCCCCGTGCAGTCTGGCAATTGCTGATCTTGTTAAGGAGCATAAACCATCACGCAAGCTCTGGTCATCCTTGGAGTGGCTTCTGGCTGGGCCATCGATCAAAGGTGGTCGCCGCATCGCGCGCTTTCAGATGCGCTTCTGCGGCCGTCTGGAACGCTCTTCTTTTCGATATTAGGCAGCCACTGCAGCTACGCAATTTTAACCCAGATTGAAAACTAATTTCTTGGGAACTGATTTCTGTGTTTAGCTTGTTGTCCATCCCCTGCACCTCTAATTAGCCACGGTTGGCTACGTACAATGCAAAATAAGTCAACATTCATACATACATATGTGCTCGGGTGCCAGGAATTGATTCGTACCGAGATTCGGTGGTATTGAGTTAAACTTTAATAAAGTGCGCTGCACAGTTCTGATAGACCTAGGCTGACTGAGAAACGCTTGTGGGTTTGGTCGATGGAAAATGTGGCAACTCCCTAGACAACGGGATTTTCAAATGGAGGGGGGGGGGGGACACTCCAAGAGCCCTCGCTTAGCTATAATTGCAAGTCCATAGGCTTGCAGAGATCGTTTCTCAGTAGCAACTTAACCTATTCTCAGCAAGTGCACACACATGCATTCTAATGGATGAATGAATAAATAAGTAATGCATCCGACACAGCCAAATAGCAAGGGTCGTCACGTAAACAGAACGTGGCCAATTCGTCACTAGTACAGCAACACCGGTGTGCTGGAGAGCCAAGCCACAACATTTACAATCGGAGTACGACGTTTCACCAGTAATTACAACTAGCTTAATCAGGCGACAGCCAGATTTGTGCTGTATGAGTGAAGAATTGGCATGTTTCTGTTTACGTGACAACCCTTACTATTTGGCTGTGTCGGGTGGTGGCGGGTTTAACGACACATTTATATATTTACGCGATCTAACCCAAAAAACATTAATTATGTACGATATTGGTCGCGAAAGCCTACACGTTAAACCAAATAAATAATGAGTATGAAAACAAAAAATTACCTTAACAGATGTTTAGAAGTAACCCTGTTTGAGAACAGCTGACAAGGTCAACACGGCACATGGCAAGGGAGCACCGCACATGTTCAACTGCCTTTGTCTTCCCAGTGCTCTTGCTCGCAACATCATATCACTTGCTCATTTTAAACTGAATCGACTTGGAGATGGATCAGCCCAGGTTCAGATACCATATTCCACTGGCATTGCGTGTTGCCACACACACGTGGATATATATAAGAGATAGAGATCTCCATTTATCATGATAGACCACAGGGGGAAGTGATGTTTGTGAGCACTCTCGAAGATCAGCATGACATACTACCACTACATTCAGCCACCCCTTTTGTGCTGATGCTTATACACTGCATTAGTTACTCATTTTAGACTGAGTCAACCTAAGGGAGACTCACAAGGGAGCCCCAATATAGGTTTGATGCAGAGGTTGGAGTATCACATGCGAATGGCCACACTGCACTCATGACAACAACAACAACAGCCACCATTCACTAATGAGTGGTGGTGACGTCACCACGGCGTTTGTGCCAGGCCAGGTGCAATCCCGAGGCCAACGTGAAGTGTCGAAGGCTCGCTGACAGGAGGTCGCAGGACAGACCCACGCACACATGAAAATACCTCGCAAGATAAACAGCACGATATAACAGAATTCAACATAAGAGCATTCCCCAATTGACGTACTGTGGTAGTTGAGGACGCTCGGCGGAACACCGGTGACCCCAATTTTCTTCTCCTCAAAGCCGCTGGGCAGACCAGTGAGGAAGTCCTTGCGTTGCTTGTTGAGGCCCAGCCAGAGGTAGGCCTCCAGCTTGGCCTGCATGGTCCAACCGCCCGAGCCGAAGACACGTTTCCCCGGCAGCTACCAGCACATTGGGCACAGCAGGGCAACGTGAGTGCGCGTGAGCACGGCGAACCAGCCAGCCTCCTTCCTACAGACGCGAATGTCAAATGCTGCCTCGCTCACGCCGGCGCCGATGCCATTCCTCGACGACGTTAAAGGGCAAATTTGGCTAGATTGTGTGGCCTACCTCGCCACACTTTAGTTTGCTGTCCCCACGCCCGCACCTCCGATACGCACGGTTGGCTTACGTACGGTGCGAAAGAAGTTCCACATGCACACACACGTACGCGTTTGCTTCGTTTGCAAATGCCTACAACCACCGCCGCTGCCTTGCGATGATCAGTGTCACTACCTGGCTTGGGTCACGCTGCAGATTCTCTTCTGGGGCCTGAGGGTTCTGAAGCGAGTGCAGCTGCAGTCGGTGGATCGGCCATGAGAAAGAAGTTCAGCATACACAGGCGATAAATATTTCAACTTGGCAAACAGAAAACTGCCAGTTGAAATTGTGGTTTGAGGTTAATTAAGCCCATCATATCCCTGGGACTGATCCAATGAACACCAAGGTTTGTGAAGTCACCAGTAGACATACGGTGAAGCTGGTCTCAGTCGCAGGAATGTGAAATGGCCACTCGTTGCTAAAAATGAGCTCTGCTTCCATTTCTGGCAGTGTGGGGAGGTCCGCATCCAACAGTGGATTGACAAAGGATTGTAAATACTATATATTTGTTTTATTTTTTTATATTTTTTATGGATACCAGAAAGCCTGTAAGGTGTTTACCTGTGGTTACTGCCTAAAAAAAAACCTCCTCTGAATTGTAATGCGTAGCTATTGTATTAACCCTCCTTGTGCACACATTGATTTGCAGTGTGTACCTATCCGAATAAAAACGGGGGTCCATTTCACCACCAAAGAAGAACACGTTGAGGTCCATCAGTCAAGGAGCCTTCTGGACACATTTTCCAGCAGCATTAGCTTCAGCATGAAAATCCTCTCTCAATCTAGACTTTGTGTCCCATAAGCCGGGTGCTGCCTATTAAATGTTGGGCCTCAACAAGCAACGCAAGGACTTCCTCACTGGTCTGCCCAGCGGCTTTGAGGAGAAGACTTAATGTCGTTTAAATGTTTTTGTTGTGTTGAAATGTGCCCTTGTCTGTTTCATTATTAAGAATTAGTCACAATCCACTGACAATAACTTTAATCGCTCTGACAGCTACCGCATTAGTGCGGCCTGGAAGCGTATTATTAAATAATACACATTACATTTTCATTTAAAGAATTACTAATCTACAACTCATTACTAATCATAACCAATGACTGATTACTAATCGATTATATAATTACATTACCCCCCCCCTCCGCCTCTAATCACTGCACCTGATGAGTTAAGTGATGACGTCACCCTGCTGCTCTATATAAAACCGGGAGTAAGCGAGGGCTTTACCATTCTGGCGAATTGCCCGATGATGCTGGAAGTATTTACCAGCGAAACGTCGTACTCAAACTGTAAATGTGGATTAACTCTTCAACACACCGGTGGGCTGAAGTAGTGAATTATTTGTCTTTTGTCAACGTGACACTTTTTTTGCTGATTGGCCGTGTCGGGTGGTGGAGGGTTACGACACATTTATAAATAAACGCGATCTAACCCAAAAACCTTTATTATGAATAATATTGGTCGCGAAAGCCTACGTGTTAAACACACGTATTGTTCTCGCCATGCACTACTGCCGAAAACCCATTGCAAACCCATGGAAGTCGAAGAAAAATAATAATAATAATAATAACTACGGATACATTAAACGAGCACGTCGAAAATATAAACAGCATGCGTGTGGAATGGAGGAGAAACTATTATTGTAAATTATCAACGGATAATTCAACAGGCATTGTCGACCGACACGCGTGCAATTGTATCCTATGCCATCAGCAGTAGATGGAATTGGATTGAGTTGTGGCATTAACTCACCTACGGATTCCGCATGAAAAGAAATTGCCATTAAAATACACAAATTGTGCGCACAACATGAGCAGGCGTTGCAGAAAGCAAAGGGATGTCGGGAACGGTTAGCAAAGGAGAGAAGAATACTGAAGCGTTAAACAGTTTTAAAATCAACGGCTCGGTGAAACTTAAGACGGTAAAGTTACACTTTCCTTGCTGAAATTTCTAAAACGCTCTCTCTCTCTCTCTTTTTGCAGCCGTTTACACAACGCCAAAACACCCTTCGCCCGTCCAGGTGGCTCAGCGGGAGAGCAGAGAGCCGCTCACAATCTGGGAAGGTTGCGATTTCGAATCATTGTCTGGCCGTCAGTAACAAGAGTGGCACTTTGTTGCCGACGTCAATCGGCGGTTGTTTTGTTTTTTTAGAGGCTCGCCCCTGGTCATGTGGGGTGAGTTTCTCCAATGTTTTTCCACGTT
This sequence comes from Petromyzon marinus, assembly GCF_048934315.1. Lineage (NCBI taxonomy): Eukaryota > Metazoa > Chordata > Hyperoartia > Petromyzontiformes > Petromyzontidae > Petromyzon > Petromyzon marinus. Next base: position 7,727,913 of record NC_133689.1, on the reverse strand, counting down.
GGTTGTCCAATGTGGAATCCCTACCACTGGCTCAGGGCTGTGAATGGGGGATGAGGACTGCCTCAATGTTCAGCTGAGCCGGATATCATATTTGACTTTTTTTTTAAACCACCCGAGTCGAACTAAAGGTTGTTGATATAACATTATGCAAATATTTAAACGCGATGTTTAATTAGTTGCAATAGTTACGTATGTTCCTACAAAGAATTGATGTGAATTTTATTTTTGAATTCGGCACATTACTTCACAGTGAACTCAATGGACATTCGAAGTCTTGATGTTCTATGTAATCTGACTGTTTTCTTGCTTTGAGGGCAAAGAAGATGTAACAAATGGGCTATAAAATATTCCAGAAACGTCTGTTTTAATTAATGAAAAATGTAATCAATGCCACCAATCATTGGCTGCAGAAGCCAACCTTGCTTAGCGCGATTTGAAAGCGACTGCTTGAAGAACGTAACTTGCCAATTTATTTGTATTTTGGAAATTAATCCACGCATCAGCCTGTCGGCAGCGAGATGTTAACTAACTCGCCTGGTATGCAGGAGGTCGTGGGTTCGATCCTGACCCTGACACCTGTAAATGTGGAGTTTGCATTTTCTTTCTGATTTTCCTCCGGGTCCTCCAGTTTTTCCCTGTAGTTGCGATAAATTCCGACATAATAAGCCCACTTCGTTGAGCTATCATTTGTGGCCATGTTGCTTCTGAAAGATAGCTATGCAGATCAGGGGGCCTTACCTGGTAAAATAAAAAATAGTTTATAGCATATATTTTGGTGTCATATAAACAGCTCTATGCATTAAAATAAAGGCTACCGAGCAGAAACCAGATTTATTTTTACAATGCTGATTAATAAACATGACCAGATATTGCAGATTTATATAATTGTTAACATTTCAGTATCCTATTTCTACAGCTTCAAATGTGATATGAATGACATGATTGAAATGGAATTCTACTCTTGTACGAGTTATCTCTTTGAGAGGCTTTGACCTAAAAAAAATATTAAATTCGTTTAAAAAAGTTGAATATAAATTGTATTATATAGGGCTAGAAGGGTCAGATCATTCTTTATTGCAACATGCTTAATAAGGACTATCTAAAAAATGTATACATAATGTAAATGACTAAACTCAAGTATAATTGTGGTGACATGGAATGGGTCAGAGAAAGGGATCTGCAGTTGCAGCAGCCCTGTCTGTCAGCAGGTCATGTGATAAGCCAGAGAGAGGGATGTAGGGCAAAGGTGATAGAGGGGGGGGGGGGTACGTGAGGTAAGCCCGGGAACTCGCGAGTAGGTTCTAGAAGGGGGGCGTGGCTGGGGCGGAGCGAGGCCACGCCGGGAGAATAAAAGGGGACCCCCAGCGAAGACTCGGGGCTGTTGCTGCTGGAGTGGGATCCCCTCATCGTGCTGCTAGAAGTCTTCGTCTACGTCTATGTCTTCACCTTCTCGGCGTCGTCAGTCAGGCTGTCTGCCAGCTGTCCTGACTGGGAGCTGTAGTTACCTTTGCAACCTGTGAAAGTTGTTAATAAATAGAGTGCCTCCTACTCCTAGTGTCTCTGAGTCAGTCACTACATAATTAACACGATAATCTACCTCTGGTTCAACTGCTATGAAAGCCAAAGCATGAAATTAGAAATAAAAAAGACAATGTAATTTGGCTTATTACTTGAACTGAAATATCTTTGCCTTTAGGCTGAACATGATCTGGGAAAAAAAACAATCCAATTATAGTGGAGATGGACTTGATTATTTCTGAGAAGGAACATATTCTGTAAACTTTTCAGTCGTAACATAATCAATATCACACACTCAAGGCTAAAATACAAATCGATAAATTGAACGCTGTAATACTGGTGAACTCGTGGCACTAGACTCCACTTCCTAAAACAGTGTTGCAATTCCTATAATAAATGATAAGTACAGCCCTTCATCAATCCACTGCTGGATGTAGGCCTCCCCATACTCCACCCCATTACATAACTGTCACATTAATACAAATGCTGAAAATTCTAAATTTGCTTGGGCAAATTGTGCAAGATGACACTGGAAAAAGCGAGATCAGTCATGAAGCTAATTCGCCTTGATCCTAGGCACACTTTTGCTATCAATATTGAGTTACTAGGGGAATTGAGCGCTGCGCCAGAAATTAAAACTGAGCATTTGCACAAAATTCGATGATTGGTGCAATGACAACTTTAACCTCAGCGGGGCTACGCACAAAGCGATTACGAGAAGAATGTAGGAGGTTGGAATATGAAATTCAGCGGTTCATAATCAGCATAATAAAGACATACTGTATTGGGAACTGCAAGGCACCGAGAATCAAGAAGAATATTTTTTTCCAATGGCCTTTTTCAATTACTGCACATTAAAGGCATAATTTATGCCGTGTCAAACATAATGTCCCAGTAAAACATAATGTTCTTGTCGTACTCCAATTTTTTTAGGTCCATTTTTAATATAGGCGAAGCACTATGTATATACTTGGAGATGTATGAAACGTACTGCGAGTACCGACGGCGGTCAGTAATGTGCAATTCATTAACGTGAACACAGTTTTGCACGGCAGGCAGAGCAACAATGATCATGCTCATTTCCTTGATGTGCATTGTTGTTTATGCCATCAGCTGTGTCTGCCATCATTTCCAAAGGCACATGGTATTTTTCTGTTATTGTATTTTTCTGTTATTGAAGTATGACCTTGGGAAAAAAACGCGTAGACCCAGGTTGAAAATGCAAGTGAGTAATTTCAGGAATTTACAGTATGTTATTTTTTTGTTTCAGACCTTTGTATGGGTTACATGAATGATTAATATCATTAATATGTGTACAGGGTTTAATAGCATGTTTAAAATATTATGCGTGGTTCCATAAAAGAAAGGTTAATTTATAAATATGCAGGAACAGACATCAAAGTAGCAGAGACGCTGAGAATGGCGGTCAAATTATTTATCTGTAATGGAAACATCTGTAAGGTCAGACTTCTCTCTTCAATAAGGTATTTTATTTTTTAAATCAAACAAGGTAACGAATAAAAAAAACCTCTTACACCCAGCAGTGGAAGCAGCCGATTTCTGAACCACGTGCGGTATTTCTGCACTGTGAGTTATTAAAATGCTCACGTTTTTGCCTTGCCGTAATGAGTCCTCAACGGTAGACTTGGGGTCAAAGCATGCACTGGGCAAATTAATCAGGTGGGCAGATTTTAACATAACTGTATTGTCTGGATATAGAAGGTGCACTTTCATCCCCTGTATTTAATAGCAAAAATTCGGGGGGTGGGGGGATTAATTTTGTAATTCGGTAGGTGGTACGTGCATATGTGTGTGAGTGTGACCAGATTATGATAACCTTTCCGACACTGGGCACAAGTTTTTGGGTCTTACGTTCCAGAGCATCTTAAAATCCGGAGAATACGATAAAATATGTTTCTGTTTCTATAAAATGCAACAGTAAAAGTCATGTGCTTGTTGTGTTGCATGTGGACCCATTATTTATTGGAGATAAATTGAACATCTGAATGAAATGGCTAAACCATGTTGCTTTGGCAATATGCTTCACTGTTGGCGATGCACACGTCTGTACATATTTTTTGTTTGCAAAAACAAGACAAGGGACGTTCTTTAATGTGCGAAGAGAGGCATCTGGTGTGGCTGTCGATGTGTGCACGAGCTATTCAAATTGCAGCGTTTCCCTCCTGTTACTTCGTCGGAGATGTCGAATTCAATCAATACTAAAGTTCACAGGACAGGCCACTAATTGCAAAAACGAAATGAGCAACGAGGACTTTACAATTCCTGTCGCTCTAGTTTGACCATATCACTTGCAGTCATAACATTGAATAATTATTGACAATATTTTCTCTTACTAATCACCTTCCTGGGTAATCTACTCGAAGAAGAATGCAGCCGGCTTCAAGCACAATGACCACCACAAGCCAATGAAGCTGTGTGGCGTTTCCACTGCACGGTTGCGAAGGGTCACAGGTGCCCTGCACGTCTGTTAACCTCTGCTGGGGTGGAACGGTGGAGGGGTGGTTGGGTGCTGGCATTTTCAACCGGGGGTACGCAGCCGTGCTGGAGGACGTGGTCTGAAAGAGAGGGAATGCTTTAGCTCTTACCCTAAGGAAAAGCGTTTTGACTTTACCGCAGTCCTTCCCCGTCTCCTCCTCTACGATGGAATAGAGGATATCTTTGGCGGGGATGCGCGCGTACGCGACGCGCTTCGTCTTGTTGACCAGCATCCAGATGAAGATGTCCGGGATGCTGTCCTGGGGCTGCGGGGGAGGGGTACAAAACAGGTGCCACACGGACGCAGGCGGTTCATAGCTGGCGCAACGTGTGGTTCTTCGCCAACTTACATCAGCGCAGCGGAACCCGTGGGTTTCCAACCACCGCGGCCATCAACGCGGCCGCTGAGCGAAGCGTACTGGATGTGGTGTGCCGGGTGGAATGAGGCGCTGTGTGTATACGCGTCCGTGCGCGTCCAAGCTCATCGGCTGCACCGCCCAGTTGCGTGGGTTTTATTTTTTTGGTTTCGCGGCCCAAAGGAACGGCACCTCGTCGGCGAGGAACCGGAGCTTCTGCAGGAAGCCCTCGGCCGTCTTGAGCCGCTCCTTGAGGTTGGCCCGCTTCACCTGCTTCACCAGGCTCTTTGCCTGCGGGCCCATCTGTTCCTTTGGGAGTAAAACGAGAGAGAGAGAGAGCGAGAGAGCGAGCATATTCAAGTCACTCTCGCGTGTTCTGGCTCGAGGGACGACACACTCAATAAGCACGTGCTCTCTACAAGGCCATGCAGAAATGGCACTGTGATGCAGTTTTCTGCCAATAAAAACGAGAGTTTTTTTTTTACTTCACGGAGTGGAGCATTATTTTTGTCCAAAAGTCAGGTAAAGTAGTGACCTCTAGCCAATATGAAATGCTTTGAACCAGCACATTTATTTTGTATTAGTTCTCGGCTGAATTCGAAATTAAATGCATAGATTTTGATTTAAAGCTTTCGTGACTGCAGTAATTCATATTCTTAGCTCTTTCGGTAAAGTCACGTTGAAGGGGAACAATAAAATAATAAAATGTATATAAAACAATAAAAATTCTCACGACGTTTCGACAATAACACAAACCTGATGATGACCGTTTGTGTTATGGTCGAAACGTCGTGAGAATTTTTATTGTTTTATATATATTTTATTATTTTATTGTTTCCCTTCAACGTGACTTTACCAAAGAGCTAAGAATATAAATGCATAGATGTTTTTGCAACCCACGTCAATTAACAAGTAATATATGATGTCTAATATGTATAATTAGCTTAATGTGTATAATTTTCGAAAGTGTTGAACACGTTTTTTTTTATATTTCTCAAAAAATGTACAGCACTTGACATACATTTTAGGCTGAGTCAACTTAGTGGCGGATCAAGCCAAGTTCAGATGCCAATTGTCACTCACACTTTGCATAGCTATGAACCCCCGGGAGTTGAATCACAGTGTGACAACCACTATGCCACTGACGCACAGACACAATCGCGGTCAATACGTGAACTTCATTACCAAGTGGGAAATATATTCTGAGCGTAATATATTCCGGCGAGGGTATAGTAATGTTTAATGCTTCTTACAAGCTCCCTCATGCATATCTTGAGACGGTCCCGGTCCAATCTCGTGCGCCCGAATGCAGATGGATCTTTGTTGGCAAGGGTAAGGAATCGGCTGAAAGAAATTGTATTTTTTATTACATCAGAAAAACCGACAGTGAAATTAAGACCAATGCAATCATCAATACACGAGTGACAGTCGCAAAAGATACGAGTGTAGTATACTGAACATATTCCCAGACTCGCACACAGATTCACGCACACTTTGGTGCTCAATTTCAGAATAAGTATTTATACTGGAGGAATCTGATGATTTCTTTTTTACAGATATCCAGCATTGCCAGTTCAATATCAATGCACATCAGTAATTTAACATTACATTATATGACGGGCTACAGAATAAGCATAAGATGTATAAACTAATCATTAGAAAAAACACTTTTTTAGGGACAAAAATCCTAATTTTCTTTTGCTCATATGCTCAGTCTGCATCTCAAACAGCAAAAGCCACATTCATCCAGAAATTCCCTGCAGTGACACCGACACTGTAAGTAGCCAAACATGCTAATCGGAGGCGCGGGGGCAGGAAATCGGAGGTGATTCTCCGCACGCGGTCTCGGCGGCTCTGCTCAGCGCCCTCCAGACTCACTCTCCCTCACCTGCAACCCACGCTCATTTCCTCCAAGGCTCCTCGCAGCCTCCGCTCTGGGTGTGGCCTCTCCATCTTCATCGTCTCCAAGACATCGCTGATGCCCTCCTCCTGCAGCATGTACATTCGTTGCGACACGTGACAGCATTATTTGCTGCTGCAGCAGCAATTGATTCATTGTCCAGTTCACATGGGAAGAAGTCCTCATTGAATCGCACTTTCACGCGGGTTGTATTTCGTAAATATTTTAGGCAAATCTGTTGGTTGAGTATTTTTTTCTTTGCATGTGGATGAAGATTTTGAGTGCCTGTAGACGACTGACGCATGAGCAAAACAGGCAACAAGCTCAAATTCTTGGTTCTTTCGGTAAAGTCGCGTAGATAGAAAAGAAAAATAATAAAATTAAAATATTTTTTATAATTTTATTAATTTCAATTTATTCCCGTTTTATTTTTTATTATTTTTTAATTTATCTTTTGTTTTCTATCTACGTGACTTTACCAAAAGAACTTTCCTGCAGTCACGAAAGTTTCAAGTCAAAATTTAAGGCAACAAGTTCAGAAAGAAGCTTGCTGTGCCGTCGCCTCCAAGTCAAATGTCGTACTGAATTCTCCGCTTGTCGCAGAGGTTCGCCGTTTGAGCCAAGCAACCACACCCTGGCTCACACCATGAGCACATTGACCACATATACCGCGCGCCATCTGCATCACGGTGGACGTTAACATATCCCGCGATGTTATTCGATAAAGAGTAGGCCGCTCGTGTGTGCGCGACTCCCATGGTCCAACTTTCCCGAATTTGTTAAATGACTCACCAATTGCTTAACCGGATATAATCACAAAGCAAATATCGCCTCCAACTGGCATACTACACTCGTCTGTGATGCGTTGCGCCTTCGTGATAATGGTGCGCTGTAGGTATGACGCCAATACCACGCGTGCTAAATCGTTACGATCACGTTGGTGTCTCGCACAGCACCCGTCCCTGGACACACCAACAAACCCTGCGCGTCATTAAGTGTGGGGCACCGCATCGGGGGCAGCATGGCCAACGCGCACGTACCAGCTTGTCGGCGATCTTGTCGATGATGTTGGAGTTGTAGAGACGCCGTCGCTGGTCGTGCCACGCGCTCCGCACGTACACGCACGGCTTCTGCTCGTAGTAAGGCATGTGGAAGTACTGCCTGCCAGCAAACAGCCGTCAACGTGGGCACAGGTTAGCTCTGGAATACCGCAAGACTGGGCACCTGAGCCCAATGTGCATTCTGACATCATCGCAATTTAATCAGACGCGGTCAATCCACTGCTGTACAAATGCCTCCCCTAGCCGCCTCCATCATGTTATGATCCTGCGATGTAATCATCTCCCCGGTTTATGTCACGATCTGTGCTTCTGTAGAGAGTTTAATTAAACTTGAGCAAAGGGCATTTGACATGGACTGTCGAGGGATTTATTTGTTTTGGGTAGCTTTCACACCAAGGATCCCGACCGTGACACACTTGATAATTAGTCAATGTGTAATTACTCACGACCATCAGGTAATCAGACACTGTTTATTGCACAGCCTGGGTGTGCTAAAGTGTCTGCTGATATTTACACGGCCGCAGAGTCCAGTGATCGGTGCGCTCGCTCCGAGTCCGTTTCAATAGAGTCAAACCACCTGCCAACACCAATCCGCTCAATTCTCACAGCCCCACCCCCCCCAAAAAAAATGTTATCGACAGAATTACAAACATGGTTCAACTTGCTGCAAGCCGATGTCAAATATTCCTGGGACATAATTTACAAAAAAAAAAACTATTTCCTATTAGTGCGGAAGTTCGAGCACAAACATTTGGTGGAAGCGGATTTTTTTTTTCATCCCCACTGCGGAACCAAAAACGTTTCTCTGGCGAAAACACGGAATGCCCGTTTGACGTCAGCGTCACGCATTCAAGTGCACTGCCTGACACGACGTGTGACATAAAACGATTGACCCTGCCTCTGGCCCCGTTTCCCGGTTTGGTTTCTCACTTGGCTCTGTAAAATGCCGGTGGAAAACCACCTGTCACTCAGAATCGGAATGTTTATTCAGAGTGGAGGGATCCGATCAGCTGTGAAGCAGCTCTTTGTCGCAAATGTCCAGTAGGGGTGGGTAAGAACGTTACAGCAACAAACAGTACAAACACATAATAGGAGTGCAAAGTACAGAAAAGGCAAATAAATCACCCAAAAACACAGACAAATAAAACTAAACCATCCACACCCTACCAGGCAAAGCCACCTGAGGTGTTACTGTGAAGGGCTGAATGCTGCAGTGATTCGGATGTGCCAGTGGACAACGGACACGAGACTCAAGTGGATCTTGTTGTTGTGTGAATGCTAATATATACCTGTCATTAGTCTCCGGCTTATAGGAAGGGGTAGTGGAGGACCCAGACGTGTCGTCATCCATTTCTGCATCATCCGTCTCATCATTCAGCAGCTCAGTCTCGTCATCCTCATCCCCCTCGTCGTATTCGTCCTCGTCATCGCTGCGGTCAAGAATATTTGACTTGTTCAGCCCATCCAAGCTGTTTCCGTAATTCCCTGTGAACAAACAATACATCAATAATAATGCCTTCCAAGTTGCACTTGATTATATACCAATATAGTGGGATGCTGCAACAGACATTCACGTGTTCTCTGATCCGTACGTTCCTCTGACTCTCAGTTTAATTGCCATCATTAATCTCTCCGGCTTCTTTGCTTAGAGGAGTCCATGTCTGTGATCCATAGGTCATGACAGGTAATTTGCAATGATTTATTTTTTTTAAATACAAATTGCTTTGTTGCTTTTTCATTATCAAGTTTTACATTTTCCACACGCACTTGATCCTGCTCTCACTCACCCCTTTATCTCAATATTTGTTTTAATATCCCGGTCCGCCTTCCGCAATCGCCCTGGATATATGAATTTTGCGAGCATTTTCCAGCTGTGTTACTCAAACAATTGTTTTCCACTTGTTCAGCTAACTTGTTGATGGTAGCTTTTGTTTTGGTCGTGTTTGTGTGTAGGCCCACGTTGCAGCCTTTGTTGCTAAGTTGCTCTACCGTTCCCATGTAGTTAATGCCCGCTGGGTGTTATTATGGCTATGTCATAAGTAGAATTTGACACGATTAACAAGTCCTTACAACCGTAACTTCATTTGTCCAGCCCAATTGTCAAAAAAAAATCTTCTGATGTGACTGTGCCTTGTATCTCCTTGTCAGGCTCCTCTTATGATTTAGATTTTGTAACGTTGTTATGATAATTTATAGTATATAATACACGCACGACCTGTTTTGTATTTTTACAATGTGTATCTCATTATTATTATTATTATGTATATTATGAAGACCTTGATTCAATGATGCAGCATAGATAAATTAGCTCTTCTGGAGATCATACTGAGCTGAAATGTTGCAAGACATAAATTGACAGAGGAAAGATTATAACATAAACTGTTTTTATATCCACCCATGTGTACTGTAGGTAAGACCCTCCACAAATTAAGAACAATCTAAAATTAACTTTACATATTTTTAAATATCCATACTGGAGTATTACATATATCGGTTGAGTAGCGTGCTATAAATATAACATAGCAACATGCGGGCCTACGAATATCAAGCTTTGATTAATAATTTTGATGTGGCTTGGAATGAAAGAGGTGAAAAGGGTCATAGCTACAACTCTTTATATCAATATAAACATCACCAGCATCATCCTGATAGTTTAATAAGGTGAGAAAGGCATTTGATTATTTTCTGCACAAGTACACCGGCAGTCAGTCATCTCCTTATCACTCCTGCTATGGTCACTGTTGACTTGAACATCACTCATTGATTCCTTAACCTAGAGTAATGACTCGGTCTACCGGACTGACTGCTTCGTCTCAGCCGTACTGGGATCATCCACCACCACACTGCAGGTCACAGTACTCACCCAATTAATTCACTCACTAACCCACTCACTAACCCACTCACTAACTCACTCACTCACCCACTCACTCACCCAATTAATTCACTCACTAACCCACTCAATCACCCACCCACTAACTCACTCACTCACCCACTCACTCACCCACTATCACCCAATTAACTCATTCATTAACCAACTCACTCACCCACTGTCACCCAATTAACTCATTCACTAACCCACTCACTCACCCACTCACTCACCAACTCACTCACTTACCAACTCACTCAACACTCAACCACTTACCTAGCCACTCACTCACTAAACCAGTAACCCACTCACCCACTCACTCACCCATTAACTGACTCACTCACTAACCCAGTAACCCACTCACCCTCTCACTCACCCAATAACCCGCTCACTCACCCTCTTACACCCACTAACTCACTCGCCCACTCACCTACCCACTCACTCACTAACCCAGTAACCCACTCACCCGCTCACTCACCCATTAGCTCACTCACTCACTAACCCAGTAACCCACTCACCCTCTCACTCACCCAATAACTCACTCACTAACCGGCTCACTCACCCTCTCACACCCAATACATCACTCACTAACCCACTCACTCAACACTCACCCACTTACCTAGCCACTCACTCACTAACCCAGTAACCCACTCACCCTCTCACTCACCCAATAACTCACTCACTAACCTGCTCACTCACCCTCTCACACCCAATAACTCACTCACTAACCCACTCACTCACTCACTAACCCAGTAACCCACTCACCCTCTCACTCACCCAATAACTCACTCACTAACCCGCTCACTCACCCTCTCACACCCACTAACTCACTCACCCACTCACCTACCCACTCACTCACTAACCCAGTAACCCACTCACCCACTCACTCATCCATTAGCTCACTCACTCACTAACCCAGTAACCCACTCACCCTCTCACTCACCCAATAACTCACTCACTAACCCGCTCACTCACCCTCTCACACCCAATAACTCACTAATTAACCCACTCACTCACCCAATAACCCACTCACTAACCCACTCACTCACCCACTAACCCACTCACTCACCCACTAACTCACTCACCCACTCACCTACCCACTCACTCACTAACCCATCAACCCACTCACCCACTCACTAACCCACTCACTAACCTGCTCACTCACCCTCTCACACCCACTAACTCACTCACCCACTCACCTACCCACCCACTCATTCACCCACTAACCCACTTACTCACACACTCACTCACCCACTTGCTCACCCACTAACCCACTCACTAACCCACTAACTCACCCACTTGCTCACCACACAGCAGGTCACAATGCTTCTCTGTTTGCTTCTTCCCTCACACTGCTCGACTGTAGAATTCCCTCCCATCATTGTATTATTCTCTCCAAGCTCTAGTTAGCATAAACTTGCTCAATTAAAGAAACGTGTTCCACTCGTATCTGTTTCAACATTGATCATTCAGTTTATTCCTGCGGTGCTGTTTCACATGCTGGGTCTTTGGGCCTGTTTTTAGCAACAGTGTTTAAAAATAAAAAGGATAGGTAACAAAAATGTTCATCCCTTGGACAGCTCTACGCTTGAGGGGGTCCTCCCCATTCTGTGTTGGTCATGGGAGGTGTTTAGCCATACTTCACCCACTGGTCCATGCAGGTTGGTGGAAGCGGTATACGTATATTACACGGTGATTATTCAATATCATCAAGTCCACGTGCAACAATTTACCTCCCATTTTTATGCAATTAAGTGTCATGCATTGGTGTTGCAATTCAATAATTAAAGTATCTATTTTTTTTTTTGCCATGTGTTGCTCGCGCAAAACTACGTTGGCTGCTGGGTTTTGCATGAAACAATGGCACGGCAACAACTGCACTGGGCAAAAGAGATGCATGTAAGAATAATTCGACGGATGTCGAGTGAGCATGAGAACACATTTTAATCCGCGCATTGCTGCACGTTCACTACGTGGCATAGAGCATCTGAAGTAGGACAAACTTAAACTCAGTTACTTCATAACTAAACTGCAAAAAAATTGCATTTAGCTTAACAATGACAGACAGTCACTAAGCTACATCGATAGCACAGCTCCAGTGTGGGAGTGGAAACTCACCAATGCTGATTTCAAAGCTGATCAGCTTGTCACTGATCTTCCTGTCAATCATCGTCGCCTCCAGGAAAGCTCCGAACAAAAAAAACTCTTCCATCTTTCCAGCTACAGACTGTCCGCGCAAGGGAAGAGGCGCACACGATGCATGTATGACAAGAAACACATATATACTTCTTATATACACACACACAGGGTGTCCGACAATAAAGATACCAAAAAATGTTCAAGAGTGTTATTGCTATTCGAGATACTGACGTGAATTTGATATGAATGCACGAATTGGACTTGTAAGGTTAAGTTTGTTGTGAATATCCATTGGTACTTTCTTGCTGTTTCAGACCGCTCGTTCACCCAACTTAACACCATTATATTCGTATCGCTGGGGTTTTAAAAAGAGCACAGTCTTACACTTGAAAACCAAGGGTACCTTGAAGAACTCCTGCTATGGTCACTGTTGTATTGTTATGATAATTGTTTTTTTTACCCTTTTATCTGGCAACAAAACTGACACCCTTTTTTACAAGGAGTCATGTTTACATTGACCACAATGCAAACAAAAAACATAACTCTGATAATGTATGTGGCACTGTCCTTGAAATTGATTGGTCCACACCCGAGGCAGCTTTCTTTAGAGCCTCGTCCAATCAATTTCAAGGACAGTGCCACATACATTATCAGAGTTGTTTTTGTTTGCGTTCCGACCGTAGGTATTGTGGTCAATGTAAACATGACTCCTTGTAAAAAAGGTGTCCGTTTTGTTGCCAGATAAAAGGGTAAAAAACCAATGATCACATTTTGTTACTGGCAAATGAGGTTTTCCAATAATGATCGTATTGTTATTCTTGGTTCTTTCGGTAAAGTCACATAGAAGGGAAATAATACAATAATACAAATAAAACAATAAAATTATCACGACGTTTCGGCCACAACACAAGCAATCATCATCATGACTGCTTGTGTTGCAATCGAAAAATAAAACAATAAAATGATCACGACGTGACTTTACCGAAAGAACCAAGAATATGAATCGCTTCAGTCACAAAAGTTTTAAATCGAAATTTACATCGTATTGTTGTTGATGATACTGCTGTATCATCATCTATCCCTACAGCTGTGTTGGAAAATGTTTTCTCAAAGAGTTTGTGCGCCGAATTAGATTGATGATAGTGAACGATGGACGACATGCAGAAGTTAATTCATGAATCGAAAACATCTAATAAATACAAAAACATTTTTAGCAAACTAAATCTTATACATCTATTACATGTATTCATGTTAAATGTAGGTCGGTATCGCAAGTAACAATACGACTATTCGACGTTCTTTTTGGTATATTCAATTTCGTCATCAACTGAGATGAGTGCCATCCAATTGCTCATTAGCTCATACTTTGTATTTTATTCAACGCGAATGCAACCAATGCCGTCATCACATGTAACTAAACCACCAATCTGTGTCACCACATAAAAAAAAAAACGTCGTGTGTAAGTCCATAAGCCCACGTGTCTTTTCAACACCACTGTTATCAAGCAGCATTTTGTTCAAGCGATGTTACCACGGAATGGCTTTAACCCGCTGGGTCTCGTTCGGCAGAGACAGGCTTGTGAAACAAATGCTGCTTCAGATTCCCAGATGTCATTGTCAAGAGCACTCCACGGTGCATCGACATGCATTTGACAATGGTGGCAGAACAACTGAAATTGAGCTTTAGATCCAGCAGTGGATGACTGTTCCCATGGATGTGACAAATGCTAAAGCAAACAGCCCTGGTCACGGTTAGGTGCTGCAGAATCAGGATTTTTATGCATACTGGAGGAATCCGAGGAGCTATGAAGCTCTTTTTCACATATGTCCCAGTATGAGCGGATCAGAGAGTTACAATAATAATACAAAAACTGAAAGGAGTGTAAAGTATAGGAAAGGTAAGCAAGTCACTAAAAATAAACAAAATTAAGAATAAAAATGAAATGAAGTATATCAATACAAATAGATTTTTCTACAATAAATGCAGCCTTGGACAAGGCAACAAAACAACAAAAACAACAACAGTCCCAGACCACAGCAAGACAACGCCACAATCTGTCAATAAAAGTGAACTTTAAAATTCAACTCTCGATACGCGGGTAAGCATCAAAGTTACAAATCACATTGGCAAATGCGGTTGTGTCCAGCAGCAGTTAACCTTCTGCTCTGGGATATTTTTTTGAAGCAGGATTCACGACGGGGAGGTGTGAAATCTATGTCTTTGTGTTCTCTGCTGGTGTGTCTACCTTTGTGTCTTGAATTAGATTTATGTCGCTGTGTTGTCTCTACCTATGGTTGTGTACCTGGGTGCCTCTCTGTGTGTGTGCCTGACAACTTATATCATGCAAATTTGTGTCCCATTGTCTATGAGTCCTAGCCCTCCTCCATCTCTGGCCTTCTTAAAGCCTCGGGACAGAGTTACTTTACTTCTTAACTGTGCGCGTGTCTCCCCCCATAGGTCTCTCTACGGTAAGTATTCTATCACTATCTTAAATTTCACACTTAACTTACAATTTAACAATCTTTGAAACAGCGTATTCAACCAAACCATGCGTTAATTGTGTTTTAGCCGACCGTCTGTGTTGCTTTATATAGTTTCCAAATTTTGCTAAACCCTGTTTGATTTAGTGTGATGCTTCGTCTCTCTGTATCCCCTGGTATATCTGTGTTAATTCCCCCTACTTAAGGTCTGTATATATATCTGCGGTTATGTGTTTCCTCTACCTGATGATGATTGCTTGTGTCGCAATCGAAACGTCGTATATTATGCAATTCAATTTTTTCTTATTTCTACGTGACTTTACCGAAAAAAACAAAGATTAATTCCTGCAGTAACGAAAGCATCAAATCTAGTTTGAGCTTCACGATGTCCACGAGTGAACGACCGAGCCTGCCAGAGGGACGAAGGGCGTCGAAGCGGCTCCCTTTGCTTACGTCGGCGACGTGAGGGATGGACTCCACCGAGATCTCGGTGTTGGTGCTCAACTCCGGAGACGTGATGTCCAGGATTTCCATGGAGATGCCCAAGAGGAGGCGGGCGCGGAACGACACGCCCTCCCCGAGGCCGTCATTCAGCTCCTGGTGCTCGTCCATGAGCGTGTAGTTCCGCGTCGAGCCGTACATGTTGACCCATGCCGGGCCGAACGTCGGCAGAAATCCTGCAGGGGGGGTGGGGGGGGGGGGGGTGGGTGTGGGATGACGATGGCATCAGGGGTGCCCACGTTGGCGAGATGTTATCTCCCTCGCCTGGTATACAGAAGGTCGTGGGTTCGATCCCGACCCTGACGCCTGTATATTTGGAGTTTGTATGTGCGTTTGGAGCATTTGGCTGTAATAAATGTCCACGTGATATGCCACTTCGCTGAGCTATCGTTTGCGATCAAGTCGCTCTTGAAAAAGAGCTGTATCGCTCGGAGGGCCTTACCTGGTAAAATTAAAGAAAGTCTAGTTTAGCTTAAGGTCTCACCGCAGCCACAGCTGTTGATGCCACCTCAACCTTGCCAACACTTTATACCCGCCACCAGGTTCCTGCAGCTGCTGCACAGCAGACACATGACCTCCAGGATCTGCCCAAAGTTTGGCCCGAGGATTTCCCCTTTGGGCCCTGGGCTCGTGGAGACCACTCAAATGCCTGTCTCGACAAATCGGCCCTCACCCGTCCTGCACATACGTGTCCCACCCAGTAAACGTTCTTTGCCGAACCATATCTGCAACACCTTAACACCTTTCGCATGCTCATTTGTGGATTGTTGAACCGCTTTATCCTGTTTCGCCACAACATGCCCTGCATGCGTCTAATGCACTCGTCCTCAAATGCCAGCAACTTATTTTTGAACTGCATATTTCGAGTCCAGATCTCTGCTCCATACAGTGATAGCACTCCCGCAAGACTGACATGATCAGTGGAATGTACCACAATCGAGTTTGTAACATCTACCCAGCTGTAACTCAGGACAATGTGAACCAGGAATGAACATTGAAGTGACAGAATACCGGGTCCATTAGATTACCAAGGAAGGGAGAATAAACCTCTGGTATTGGTGCAACACAAAGCATGCTATTGCGCAAAATCTGAATATGTTCAGATAAAATAACGCAGTAGGAGGGGAGGGAATACAAGTTTCCAAGATAACGAAAAGAGAATGAGGGTGGAAAGAACATCCAATTAATAATCAGCAGAGAAGAGGAGAAAAACGTCTGGCCCTGAACTGGGAGAGCAGGTGAGTAGTGCTTACATTGGGGGGGGTCAAATCACAAATAATGACCTTTCATTGAGTAGGGGTTGATTTGAGACATCCAGATTAAGCCTTGTGTACTGAAGCACGCAGATGGTGGGAGGTTAAATGATCTGAGATTAGGAAGATAGATAGAGGCAAACCAATGGGATTGTGCACAAACACTGTTATTATCTCCAAAGCACTGTACCAGAAACTGAACAGCTTACTGACAGTACATCCATGTATCCTGAATAGGCATCGAGGTTGGAATATACCGCACGACTTGTACGAATGTCTCATCCCATGAACTGCTCTTCCCTGCTCTGCGCAGAGACATTCAGTTAATGATTAGCTCGCGGAGATATGTGTTTCTTTCACTTTGTCAGTGATTCCGGTTTCCTCACTCCAAGAGATGTGTGCACCCAAGTCAAGTGAGAATAGAAATTGATCATGGGATTTTTGTGTAATCGTTGGTAGCTGGGCTGGAGCTTTCCAACTCAATATATATTCAACAACCTTCACTCCAAGGGATTACCAAAGGCTTCAAAGCAACCATCTCGCATCTCAGTTTAGTTATCTAACATGGACATTAGGTGCTGATATGGTATTCATTTCCAATTGTTTTAAAGGCAAAGCGCTTTATTGTGTGATGGATAGGCAATCGAACACACCCGTCTTATCCACTGAATATAATTGTTACATTTTAAGTGAGATGTATATTAAAAAAAAAAAACATGTAACATCATACACAAACAACATGTAACATCATACACAAAAAAAGATATTGTGCTAATAGGGAGCTGCCTAACAACTCATTGTCAACACGTACTTCGAAGCCCAATAGTTACGTATTTATTACGTATTCATTTCCCGCACTTACGCTTAGCACGGTTGGCTACGTACAGTGCGAAAGAAGTTTAACATACGTACATAACAAGTCGATTGTGTTGAAATGATCTACTATTGTATTAAAAAGTACAGCAATAAGATTGTATGTGTTTTTGTATCCTGCTTTGTCTCTAATACTGCAGCATGACCAGAGTCCCCCTTGGCTGGTCGAGGGTTAGGGGAGGTGGCCAGGTCAGCCACAGTCGAGAGCTAAGTGAAGAGAAGGGGTAGTTGTGGTGTTGATTCATTCGGGGGGGGGGGGGTCCATAAGCAGACATTTATTTGGAGTTTGCCCCTCTCTGGATTTATAATCTCCTAGAGCAGTAATGGCCAACCGGTATCTCCCAAGCCACATGCAGCTCTTTAATCCACCACACGCGACTCTATCGCAGGGGTATAACGTGGAACATTCTTCCGCAGTAGCAAAGGATAATGAATGTCTCCCCATGCTGTGCCAAAAAAACTTTCAATATATTCACACACTTATATACATATACACTTGGCTCTTTGCAGAACGGATGGGTACTTTTTGGGCTCTTGGTCTGTTACAGGTTGGCGACCCCCTGTCCTGGAGTTATGGCAGAGGAGTTTTACGCTTATTTGTTTAGCCAGGTGAGAACTCAAGAGGCCTAGGATCATCTCAGTGTCAAGGGAGACCTGGGATAGAATGACAAGATAAAATCTGATTAAATAAAGTACAGCGGAGCAAAAACAACTGTCATATGAAGTATGAACAAGAGATACAGATGCACTGTGATCAGAGAAGCGTTGCAGTGGGACGAGCGGAGACTGATGTAGACGTTTCTATCGCCACGCAAGCAATCGTCTTCAGGTGGGAGAGAGAAACAGGCTGCCTTCCGATGATTGCTCAATGTGTACCCATAATTATCAAGTTCAAATCGGAGCAGTCTTATTCTCTCTGAGGTTAAATCTAGGCGAGCGTTAATACGCTACTCGCATTGAGGACATCTATAAGAACGTGTGGGAAAGAGATAATGGGAGCTAATTCTCACGTCGAGCAGTGCGTGGAGAGACGCAGAGAGAGAGAGAAGAGCTGTGACCTTTAGTGTGGTGGTTGAACACGCTGTGTGGATCAGACAAAATGGTCAGCGTGGTGGACCCGAGTCCTCATCATGGGCGGACTAATTGATGAAGGAAGATGGTGGTAACAGTCCTCACGGTAACAGCTACAGAAGGGTCGTACGGAGGCGACCGACCAGCGGACAGCAAGTGACTGGAGTGAATCACAATTCCAACGAGCGAGGCGGGGGGGGGAGGGCACCTTTATCCCCGTCGTTGCAAATCTTCTTGAGGTCGATGAAGTGAGTGCCGATGGCCGTGTCGTTGACTTTGTCACTGTCGCGGATTTGTAGCTTCATGCGGCGGCAGAGAGGGGGGAAGAGCTCGGTGAACACCACCTGCTCGTTCCACACCGGCTCGTAGCTGCTCCGCTGCACGGACGTCTTGCCCTAGGACCAGTGCACAGCACGTAGCACAAGGGTCAAACTTTTGTTTCCCCACCCCCCCCCAGGTAAGGCGCACTGAGGTACTAAGCTCTTTTTGCAGAACGGATCTAGCCACAAATGACAGCTCAACGAAGCGGCTTGTCACGTGGAAATGTACAGTGTCCAAATACTCCAAACGCACGTCGATTCTAAATGTGGAGGGAAGAATCGGAGGACCGGACAAAAAAAAATCCACACGACCACGGGGAGAACGCGCAAACTCCGAATATACAGGCGTCAGGGTCCAGATCGAAGCCACGACCTCCTGTATACCAGGCGAGGGAGATAACATCTCGCCAACGTGGGAGCCCCTGATGCCATCGTCATCTCCCACTCCCCCTCCAGGATTTCTGCCGGCGTGGTATTACCAGGCGAGCTCGGTAGCATCTCGTCACCGTGGTGCCCATGCCAATAAAGAAATGCATGCAGGGAAGGCACCTGTCTTAAATTGGTCCTTTGACCCTATTTGCTTTCAGGACTTAGTGTAAAAAGCTATAAGGGATGGCTGCCTTCGTGTGATGGATGGGTTCCTCGATTGAGAAGAAGGCCCGTGACAGAATAAGACCTTCTCCATCCTGTCCAAAACAAATTGTGGGTTAGCTGCCTCCATTCCCCAGATATATTCCTGTATGCACGTATTCAACAACCACAAGACACACTCGATTGCGCTCAACCATATTGTTCCTGAAGGTTAGCTGACCGAAAACTGAGATTGGGTTTGATGTTGGCCATAGCATCATCCTCAAAAGTCACACTTCAACAGCCAAGGAAGAGATTATCAAACAGCAATTGCAGACCTAAAGTAGGCATCATTACCTTTATGTGTGGATATGAATGTATTCATGTCAAATATGTATATATGTTGAACTTCTTTCGTAACCGGAGGTGTGCACATATTCACACGCTCAGCATAAAATGGGCGTTGCACGCAAATGTGCGGCATTAAGGGTTGCGACGATCGTTCCCCTTTACACCCCCCGCTCGCCGGCACCTTCTGTCCGGCGAAGGAGACTTGCACGTAGGGGTCGACGAGATCCCTCTCCTGGCCCATGAGGGCCTTCTTCACGTTGGCCACGATGGCGGTGTTCATCTTGGGCAGGCCCTCGGCCTTGTAGATCCTCACGAAGAAACGGGCCCACTGCCGATCTGCCGGGATGCCTTCCGGAAGCAGCAGATTCCTTCCCAGAATAAAATGAAAGTATGGACGACACAAAAGTGTTTTACGGGAGCAAACACATCTAAATTGTTTGTTTTTACCTGATTTGATCTGCTCGTAGAATATATGGTTCTACTTGTATTTGATGGAAGCTTTAATACTGCTGCTATTTTCTGCTGAATTGGCTATTTTCATGACAGATAAAGGCAGAAAATTCCTTTGCAAGCACATGATTCAGGCCAATATTTCATGATAAGTATTTACTATTTTTTTTCATTCACCTTTATTTAACCAGGTAATAAATCCTTGAGGTTAAAAACTTCTTTTGCGATGGGGACCTAGCAAGAAGTCAGCAAAAATAAATCACCACGCACATACACACAATTTTACTGATATTGGCATCGTAATACGAAGTATCCATTCTGAACGTTCGCAAAGCAATGCATCACTATGTGATGGAATGGCCCATCGAAGCAGATATTACAGAACTACTCCTGAGATTCCTTAAGGTAAATCTTCATTGCATAGCATTCACACCAATATATATTTTTAATTCTCAGTGCTGCCAATATATAAACTAAATTTAATGTGATTTTGTTGTTGTTATCTATTCATTGGCGGCCAGCCTGCCATCCATAAACTCACTCTACTTGAGAATTTTATACTGGAAACCTGAATCTCATCAGTGCCAGCTCAGTGCTCTGACTCCTGAACCATGTAACCATAAATTCAAGCATTTTTATCTTATTTTAAAAAGTGTATAAACGGCAAGAAATTCCTTTATTTAAAAAAAAGATTCTGTAGCATATAATTGTTTTACATCCAGTTATTTGGAGCATATTTTACATAAGTTAACGCACATGCACATTGAAACACTTTTTAAAGACACTACGGGATAAAGGTTGCACAATTATTATACTTTAGGCTCCCCTCTTCGTATTGACAAGAGTTATGAACATTGCAAACCAACTTTGAGCATGTTTCTCAATTTTGATGTCAATCACACAAAATGCCATGGGCTACCTCTACAAGTGGCTCAGCGGTAGAGTGAGCTTCACACAAAAAAACGTTGTGAGTTCAAATCCTGGTAGGAGGGGTTGACTCAGTCCACCCTCCCTCTGGGGTTGATAAAATGAGTACCTCTTTGTGGGGTTGTCCTGTGGCTCGACTCATCCTTGCCATACGAACGTGGAATTTCCACCACTGGGCCGAATTGAATCCCCCTACTGAGACTTGAACTCGCAACCTTCTCATGCTTTGCTTAACGCCCCGAACCCGCAGCGCCACACGGCTGATACAGGCCAGTCGTTTTCACACCAATCACTCCCACTTGAATTGTTTGCAAGAGGCGCTGCCGTCATCACGTTTAGGTGCTGGTCAGGCTGTAAACGGGAGATGCGCACCACTTCAATTTGCAATTTGAGCCGGAAATCATCGACCTTTTTTTTTGTTTACCCCCCCCACCCCCCTTTAACTTTAAACCTCCTGCGTGAAACGGAGCACGTGAAAGGTACAAACCCTTCAATGGAGTCGGCGTCGTTGTCGACGGACTTGTGCGGCGTCTTGATGTTGTCGCCCTTCCCCACCACGGCGATGTCGCAGTTCACGTAGCCCTTGATGCCGGCCGTGATGTCGTCTGGGTCGGTGAGCACGGCCCACTTGTGGTAGAAGCGGTGGTCTGCCGGCATCGACAAGGAACGCGGCGGGGACATCGCGGTTAAATTCACCGTCGCTACGAGACGGTGGCTTTGCGCCGTCTGCCTGGCTGGCTGAGGGAAACGGCCGGTATGGGCGCGCGTTAAAATCCCGGTTGGTTTCTCCCCCTGCTTTAAACCCAGGAGCACCGGGCTTGGGATTTTGTACGCGGAGGATCTGTGCCCTCTCCCTGCATGGTTACAGTTTGTGCTCTTGTTGAGTTACAATAGACCAAACAAAATCTCGGTTGGAGGTCAACTCGGGTCTACCATCCTTGTGCAGTCGATAAAATAAGTACCATCTTGTGGCAAGCTAACAGCGGTCATCCAACGGAGATGCCTATTGTAAGAAATATTCACCGCTGGCTCTGCATGGCCCATGCAGATGAGGGCACTGCCCGATTGCTTTTTTTGTTGAGCAAGAGACAGTTTTTAAGGTCGAATTTTTTTAACCATTAAGGTGTGGCACACAATCGTAAAAAAAAAAAACACGTCAAAATATCATATGCTTCATTTGCGTTTCCAATAAGCGATTACTTTGTGTACATGTAGAATAATGCTCATGGAGTTTTGATGCAGGCATTTTGCAATGCACCGACTCAAAATTCCACATTACTTGCGCTGGTGCCATTGTGAAGGGTTGATGACTGTGGGGGAAATGTGCACTTTATGGCAGATGCAGACAGTATGATAGAAACATATCAGTTTAATACAACAGGGATAACATACAATTGGGATTGAGCATTGCCCACTTTCAGACCACCGCCAGGCACTGTACACATCAGTGATGTATAATATTGTATCTCCCAGACTAATGGATTGTGGTGTAGCTTGGAACATCTGAAAATAAAAAGTCAGTCGAATTTGTGAAATTGTGCGTGGATTTCTCCACAGCAATACTATTTGATATACAAACCATCATTTATTTGCAGTAGCAGCGTGATTATCTCAATTGTACACCTGGAGCCAATGTCAACGCTTTAAATCAATACTGGTCAGTTACATTCAGCCACAGAGTCTCTATCAAGATCAATATGGGTCCCCATGGCTGCAGGACCAAGAGAGTTCGTTTCTCTTCATATTTTCAACAAAACAAATCGAGGAAAGCCCAGAACCAGGGTACACGGCATCCAGACGCCCAGCATAAATATATGCGACAGTAGTTTGTTCTGTTTCACCAAGAGCTATCTGGGTCACCAAAATGGAAGTGTGTGCCCTTAGTTGTGATCTAGGAAACAATATAAATACTTCTGTATTTTAATCACCTTAAGTGTACGAAATAGAATGGAAACAGCTGACCTATAATACCCCATCCCCCCCCCCCCCGCCATGCAGGATATCGCACAATTTTCACTGCTGTTCGATTCACAATAGCAGAGTAGATATTAGGAGTATAACCAGTGACCTTTGCCCTGACAGCCAAATGCAATCTGTGAGCCTCCCTGGCCCCAGTCCTAACCCCTTTCAGCCTCAGAAATCACATTGGGATATCAAAAGAGCAAGAGGGCTGACTTTCTAAATAATGTCGCTCGGCTGATATAAATCAACGAACACAAATAATACTCCTCTTTTTATTGGTGGCACACGTGTGAAGGCATTGGAGAGCCACACACCCGTGCCTGGCAGCTGATAAAATTGTACATAACTGAATTATGCAATCATCTAAGGAATGTCTGACTGCTTCAAAAACCAAGCCATAAAGCAGATTTAGAAATAATGTAGATATCATTAAGCAGCCATGATCATGACACAATTTCTCCACCCCAACTTATTTTGGAATTACAACGTAATCACATTTCTGGACGGCAAGAATAAAATATGCAATCAATGTTCTGAGCAGAACATGTGCTGTGGATTTTTTTGTTGTTTACACTCAGTGCCAATCGGGGCATTTGGCGTACATTTAATACCGGGTTAATTTAACACAGAGGTGCGTCTGTAAGGCAAAAAAATTAATAAAGCCACCGCAGTAATGGTTAAAAGATGGGTGCGCATTGGAGCAACCGACAGGGAATGTCTCATGGTTTTCATATTCCACCTTACTTTGAAAGCTAATCACACAGTGAGCAAAGCTTAATGAACTGAGAGATGTAATGCAATAAAGTCTTGCCAACTGATGATAATTACGACGACGATAATGATGATGGCAACATTGCTCCCCCCCAAACAAGCTCATATTATGTTGGAAGCTCTGAAAAAGTGGTACACACATTCCACATTGTTATGGCAGGAGCAAGCATTTTTATTACATAACCACTGCTGACTTCCCATGAAGTCAAACTCATTTTACCGATGAAGGATGGTTAATGGGCCGAGTTGAACCCCAGCTGAGATTCGAACTCGCAACATTCCCATGCTTAGCTCAACGCTCCAACCTTCAGCGCCACCCAGCTGGATAGGCAGTCGCTTTCACCCCAATCACTCCCATTTGAATTGCTTGCAAGAGACACTGTTGTTATCACTTTTAGGCGCCGCATTTACATTTGTCAATCTTATCGTGACTCAGAGTGAGATTTTGTCGTGGCCAAAGGAGGGAAAGGCAGCAAATGTGCCTTGAGGAGGCAGTAAAGCAAGTAGGTGTCTGGGCGTGAGTTTGAGAGATATCTCCTCCTTTGCAAGGATTTTCCCCAGGCACTTCGGGTGCCTTTCACAAGGAACAAAAACGCAACTGTCTGATAACCCAACAAGGATGAACACCTCCGATTACCACCTCCGATGAGCACGGTTGGCCACATATGGTGCGAAATAAGTTTTGACACACACACACACACAACACTTTTTTTTTTAAAGACTCTTTGCAACGTTCACGAGCCCAGACTTCAACAATTTCAAAGGACAACTCCCTTACCAGGCTGACTGTAGACTGTACCGACGTCTAATTTGAAGGTGCCCACAAGAGTTCCACTTCGGATTAAGTTCTTTGAGTGGATCACCTGCGAATAAATACACGAATACACGAGCGATGTGATCATGACGGGTAGGCAATTGGCATAAATCATCCACAGCTGTATGTATGTACACATGTATGTGCGTATGTACGTATGCATGTTGAACCTCTTTCACACTAAATGTAGCCAACCGTGCCAATTGGAGGTGCGGGGGATAGGACAACAAACTAAACACAAAAAAGCAGTTGTAAAGAAATTAGTTTAAAAAAAAACTCTAAGCTGAACCTAGTTCTAACAACTGAGTTAAATATATCAGCAACAGAATACTTTAAACACCTTAAGCAATATTTTCCTCCAGTTTTTACTTTCTTGGACGGGATATTCGGAACTGTGCTTGATTTAACTGGCCATAGGCCGTAAATGGGACTATCGATCCACAGAGCTCTAATGAATATGGCACAATTTGAGATTTGTGTTATTTTTTTAAGTCAGACTTTTATTTCCATATGCATTCATGTGTTATGTTAATATTACAAGTAAAAAAAAACAAGTAGAGGACATTAATACATGGAAATTAGAGTATACATAACTGTCAAAAATAAAGTGTTTTTGTATAATTTTTGGAAGTTCTGCTGAACACTGTATCATTAAATAAAGCTATGCCATCGTAATTATTCTGCCGTCAAATGTCCACAGGTCCCACAAGACGAGCCGATACTTCAAGTGCACGATCCACTTTAAAAAGAAACGCTTATAACTCTGACTGCAGAAATGCGACGACACTCACCGAGAGCTTTATGATCTTGTCAAACATCATGTTGGGAGGCGTGTGGAAGTCAAACACAAAATACTGCAACGAGAGGGAACGGGTGAGTGAGTGCTGCAGCTCACTCGAGGCGCTCGCGAGCTCAGCGGCAAGCACACATTTACCCGGGGACGCCACGACATCACTTTGCCACAGTGTTACTTTTTCACGGCGGGCGGTGACGCGGGCCCAGCGGCAGCGCGTTCGCCGCTCATTGCAGAGGTTCGCGGTTCTAATTCCAGCGGCCGCCCCGGTTAACTACTGCAGGTGTACTCTGGTGACCACGGTGATATACCTACGAGCCGTCCGCTTCCTGTTGGACGTTACAGATCCCCCGACGTCAGGGTCCAAATTTGGCAAGTTTGAAAATTACCAATAAATTACGCAAATGGCGTTTTACGCACAGCGGCAATACATCGCCCCTGACTGACAGACTGATGCCCCAGGTCACTCTTTCAAATAAGACTCTCCTGGTCTATTTGGTTCTCACATGGTTAAACAAAATAGCTTATACTACGGTACAATATACATGTTCACAATCGGATGATTACAACAGTATCGTTTTTGTGCTTTGCAGAACTTCAAGCGTTAATACACCTTACCGAAATGTTATTAAACTTGCTGTTGAATCAACATAAACCTACCACGGGTCTGCTAATCATTGCAACGTTACAAACTCTGATGCTTATAACGCAGATGAAATCTGTTACTCAAGAAATACAATCACAGCACGATGACAATTATATCATATAATCACCATGCCGTTAATCACTCCGGAACACGTTTAGCAAACCACTAATATAATGGGTAATAGCTAATGTCTTTATTTAATGCATTAATCACTGCGCTTTGGCTATTTCATTAATATTGTCAGGATTTATTCGATTCACCATTCGTTTATGTGGGTTAGATCGTGTAGATACGATATCATTTTTAAATGATTACCCTTCACCCCATGCACGAGCTGAGCTTTTTCAACACCTGAGGATGCTGGTTGTAATCTCCAGCGAAAAAGTCATTCATAGAAAATCGAAAAAATGTTGCTTGCTCTTGAACGGTTCAGTTTTGCTGATAAACCAAATCAATGGGGATATTTGCCCACACGACAGATTGATTTTATTAACTGTGTTGTGTGGTGGAGGGGTATAGTAATATTTTTTTTAATCTCCACGTTCTAACCCGAAAGAGACATTACGAATCATATTGGTCGTGAAAGCCTACGTATAAATATGTAATATAAAATGAATACAAATAATCATAGTACTGTATCACGACATTTAGCAGAACGGATGATGCAATTATTGGGTATCGTATATATCAAACGAGATATCGCAATGTCACCCTGTAGCGACGACCCTAACATGGATCTGTGGGGTGCCACGGTGGCGAGATGTTAACTACCTTGCCTGGTATACAGGAGGTTCATGGGTTCGATCCCAACCCCGATGCCTATATATATAGAGAGTTTGCGTGTTCTCCCCATAGTCGCATGGATTTTTCTCCAGGTCCTCCGGTTTTTCCCTCCACATTTCGAATCAACATCCGTCCAGAGTATTTGGCTGCTGCTGTAAATGTGCACGTGGTAAGCCCACTTCGTTGAGCTATCATTTGTGGCCAGGTCGCTTCCGATAAAGAGCTATGTAGCTCGGCGGGGCCTTACCTGGTAAAATAAAAAAATGTTTGTTTAGTAAATATGCAAAAAAAATCAGAAAAATGCCCTCACCTCGTTGTAGTAGGGGCAGTTCGTGGACTCCTTCTGGCTCGTCTGTTTCTTCTCTTCCCCGACCTCCACAATCACAACCGGGTCCATGTTGAGGCCCACCAGCTGTCGGGCCTCGATGATCATCACGCTCACCTGGCGGACGCAAGGACGCAAGGACACTGGTGGCCACTGCAACCGCTGCATGATGCCTCGCAGAGATCACCCGTTGTGAGTTCCCAAATGGGGAAAGGGAAGTCCATGGTCCGCGGAAAATGGAAAATAATGGTAATCGTTGTACCTTGGGGTCAACATGCGGGGTCACCAATAACGTAAACTCCTTATCCAACAGGGGGCAGCAGTGGTTACGGCATCATGGGGAAGGAAGGCTGTGATTTCTTGGTTGAACCTGGTCGATGGAGCCCTTTCACCCTTCGGGTGAGCAATGAAACGAGTGCCACTTTGTCAACGACGAAAAGTCAAAGCGATTTCCTGCTCCAATGAGCGTTGAGCTCATCTCCTGTTAACAGCTCTGAGCCAGTTGCACAGATGTCATACTCCTATGGTGGGTGCAAGTCTATCCTGTTGACTTCCCCATAAAGTGGTACTAACTTTATCAACCCCAGAGGAATGATGGGCTGAGTCAATGCCTGACCAGGATTTGAACTCGCTACCTTCCGATTGTGCGCCACTCGCTCTACCTATGTACAAACACTGGATAACCTGCCATGGGAATGTGGAATTAGTATCACTAGCGCAGGGCTGGAAATAAGAAGTGAGTGCCATTCGATGCCAATTCAAGGAAAAATAAACTTTTACTTTTTTAATTCACGGTCAACTGCAGAGTTACCATAATGTAAAATTCTACATTTAAAAAAGCTGCTCACTGGAGAGCGTTCATTATATTGGCCACAATTTTGTCAGTTAACTTTGCATGCAATGTCATATCATTCATTAAAAAAAACAGAATATAAAGCCATTGTGTCCCTGCTTCATGTGCAATGCAATTTGCCGCAACTAATTAGGAAGGCGATTTGAAAGTTGGGTGGGCGAAAGCTTGTGCCAAAATGCCCACCGCTTTCATAATTGGGATCATATCTGGAGGGGACACCTTGACTCAATTGTGGGACGCAATACAAATATTATTATTACTTTAGTGTGAATGACTCGATGCTACAGGTGCTTCAGCTCCATGTGGAGATGAATAACAGTGGCCTGTCTTCTTTTAATAGTATTTTGTGATTTATTAAACTCCAGCCACTTTTAATTAGTACTGAGCAGACAAAGTGGATAATTTAGTAAATGTAATGCTGCCGCTGGAATTAAACAGGACATTAAATATTACAATCAAGGTTATGCGTCATGCATGTTATGCAAACTGGCAGCATTACATTGGACTCCTAACACAAAGTGGTACACAGTCACCTGTGAGACATTCCTCTGTGACCTCTGTCCAAAATGTCACGGAGAAGGGCGAACAACGAATTCTTAAAGAGTTGCACAAGTGAGGGGTTGAGCGACCACACGGTACTGGCGAGTCCTAATAAGGACGAAAACCAACCAACGGCTGTCTACCTCCGCTACCCGTCAGTCTGTCACGTTTGCTCATGTTTATTTATTTTGATAAGGACCGTGATGATAGTTTGTTGCACACTGCACAAAGGCTGTGCGAGTTCTTCCACGTTTCTGTTTGTCGTTCGTCACCTACAAATTTCCACCAATAATTGTGCGGTTAATTACCGCGGAGCTAACGGACGAGGAGTGGAGGAATGCGTACAATGTTCTGGCTTGTTGTGTCATCAACAACGTATCACGATTTATTAGTTTCCTTTGTTACAGTGCCTGTGATTGTATGAACATTGGGGAGCCCTTTGCCGAATCGTATTAAGTCTAAGAGTGCCTCTGTCCTGCATGATAGGCTTTAGTGATTTCTACTCTACTATGACAATGCAATGTTCGCGAGACAAACATCCAGGAACTAATTACACGACAGTTCGTATTGGCACTGCAGGAACTATACAGATGCTTCATGTATTTATTCTGACCTCAATTAAAGCAATGTCATTATACACACCAAACAACATGATTCATTATGGCAATACTGCATTGCCGTGCAATTCAACGATAATTTCTTTTTTTATTGTTTAATCTGCGTTGTTTCTCAGGTTTATTGATGAACCAACACTATTCGCTCGTCAGGGGTCAGTCACCTCCCCGTTGCTCTCCTAGCGCTGCTGCCGTGGTTACTGTTTCCCGTGAGTGTCACTCATTGATTCATCCACTCACGTTGAGGACTTGATCTGCCAGACATTGACTCTTTGGTCTCATCCACCACACTGTGTTAAAACCACCACCACACAGCAGGTCACTACATTTATCTTTCTGCTTCTTCCCTCAACTCCATAAATGTCCTCCCATCATCTCTTCTCCCCGTGATCCTGTGGATTGTTTTTCTCTAGTTTTCCTCCGTTCGTTTAGAAACGTGCGTCTGGAGTGGTCGACTGCTGTACAATTTCCGCGTGACAAGCCGCTTTGTTGAGCTCTCATTTGTGGCCAGGCCGCTTCCGACAAAGAGGCGAATGGCTCAGTGACGTCCTGATGACGATCGCCTGTGTTGCGATCGAAACGTCAAAGTTTTTTGTAATTTTTTTTGTTATTTTCTTTGAAACTATCTACGTGACTTTACCGAAAGACCCAAAGAATATGAATTCCTGCAGCCACAAAAGCTTCAAGTCAAGATTTAAAGTAAAAAAAAAATAAGTTTAAGTTTAGTTTTTCTTTCTTTTCCCCAAGCTTTCATTATAACTTTGCTCAATTCCAGAAATGTAATAAGCATTGTTATCGATTACAACGTTAATCGTGCTCTGTTGTTTGACTACTTGGTGTGTTGTGCCATTAGGCCTGCGTTCAGAAAATGCGAACGAAAATAAACGCCTGCAGTTTTTTGTTGTTGTTTTTATAACACCACATGGTGTAATGGTGGTGAGCGGTCTTCCTGATGGTGCCGTGGCAAGTGCCCGTCATGTGCCTTGGCTGCTGTGCGGTGGGGGGGAGATGAAGAGAGCCGTGATGGGACACCGCCATCGTCCATCACCAGAAGCCACCGCCACCACCTTCACCGTCACCGTCACCGCCACCGCTACCGTCAACGTCACTGCCGCCACCACCGCCACCTTCACCACGACCGTCACCGCCACCATCACCGCCACCGCCACCAGCGTGTGTACCTGGTAGCTCTGAGGCTTGCCCGCAGTCGGATCGACCCTCGGCTCCGGTTTCGATCTGTGAGCAAAGCATCGCTTCGCCGTTTAATGCCAGCTCCTGGCGTTGTCAAACGCCTTGTACGGTGATGTTAACAAACACGGTTTGTAACGCGCACGTGTTTCTGGAAGCAGACGGAATGTTTGGCTGGTGTCCATAGACACACAAGTAAACATCTAGGTATACGCACATACCATTAACACATTACATACACACAACATACATAATACAGATTTTTTGTTAAATCGCGTAAATATATAAATGTGTCGTTAAATCTGCCACCACCTGACACAGACAATTAGCAAGGTTTGTCACGTAAACAGAACGTGCCAATTTGTTACTAGTACAGCACACCGGTGTGTTGGAGAGACAAGCCACAAAATTTACAACATACATACCCGTCACAAACATATTACCGCACGTTGTAATCTTCCTGTTCTCCTCTGTGCGGTAGATGATCGTCTTCTCTCCTCAGAATGTGGATCATTGTCACTTCTAGTCGTCAGTTATCTCAGATGCTTTGGACACCATAGACCGCTCCGACGTCCTTGAGCGCCTCCATAACCATTGAAGGCATCTCCAAGTACATTAATCTCCTGCTTCCACTCTTACCTCTCAGACTGCTCTTTCTATGTTTCCATACGAGGACTGACTCTCACTCAGACACCCTCGTGCTAACGCATACCTGTCAAACCCTAATCGGTGTCTACCTTATTACGGACCAATTCAGACCTTATTGGTCACCCCGTGCCCTTATAAATCTTATAATTCATCCTAGCAAGTCCCATCACAAGGGAGAAACCCAAACAATTAGGCAAAAAAATGTCGTGCCCGTATTAAAACGGCTGTACGCTGTATGGACCTGAAAACTCAATTTCCCTGTACAAAAATACGGCGTAAACCATACGGGTTGACAGGTATGCTATCGTGTCCTGCAAGATCCCATGCCTGACCCCCATACATCGCAACAACAACAACAATAATAACAACAATAAAACAAACACGTATCATTTCAACTTGGCTTGCACGCAGCATTCGCTCACTCTCAACGAGAGCGACGTGGTGATCCAGTGCTAACGATTGCCCAAGCTCTACAATACTCTATATATTGAGATGTTTTCAACCTGCCCAAGCCAGCTTCCTCTTAATGGACTTTAACATTTTACGTCTTAAACTCGCACATGTTCAATGATCCATATTTTCCTCTTTCCGCAGACCAGTCTAATTCGAAGCATGCATCTCTCCTGGTGCAATTTTCAGCACTTTTCAGCTAATCTCTCAAAATCACATCTCACGCATCGGTTGGCATCATTCCACCACCCCCGCTGTACAAAACAAACGGTGAAAATGTCATTTCGGGCGACTTTGCTCCTGGCAGTTCTCACCCAGTGATCGCAAGTAGGAGAGTGAAGTGGAATGGCATCACGCTGCTCTCCAATGCGTTTTTTGGGGGTCCGCTAATTGTAATTTCTTTATCAAAGTCCACGTTTATGATCAATCCTGTTGGTTTGACCACCGATGTGTACACCTCTCGCCTCGTGGTCTGTCATTGCCGGGGGGGGAGGGGGGGGGCGACGGAGCCGAGGGGGGGGGGGGGGGGCGACGGCGCGAGCAGAGGGAGCCGACACTGACTTTCTCACACATCATACACTGACTCACTCACACCATGCACTGACTCACTCACACCATGCACTGACTCACTCACACACCATACACTGACTCACTCACACACCATGCACTGACTCACTCACACATCATACACTGACTCTCTCACACATCATACACTGACTCACTCACACATCATACACTGACTCTCTCACACATCATACACTGACTCACTCACACATCATACACTGACTCACTCACACCATGCACTGACTCACTCACACCATGCACTGACTCACTCACACACCATACACTGACTCACTCACACACCATGCACTGACTCACTCACACATCATACACTGACTCTCTCACACATCATACACTGACTCACTCACACATCATACACTGACTCTCTCACACATCATACACTGACTCACTCACACATCATACACTGACTCACTCACACCATGCACTGACTCACTCACACATCATACACTGACTCATTCACACATCATACACTGACTCACTCACACCATACACTGACTCACTCACACATCATACACTGACTCACTCACACATCATACACTGACTCTCTCACACATCATACACTGACTCACTCACACATCATACACTGACTCACTCACACCATGCACTGACTCACTCATACATCATGCACTGACTCACTCACACATCATACACTGACTCACTCACACCATGCACTGACTCACTCATACATCATGCACTGGCTCACTCACACATCATACACTGACTCACTCACACATCATACACTGACTCACTCACACCATGCACTGACTCACTCATACATCATGCACTGACTCACTCACACATCATACACTGACTCACTCACACCATGCACTGACTCACTCATACATCATGCACTGGCTCACTCACACATCATACACTGACTCACTCACACATCATACACTGACTCACTCACACATCATACACTGACTCACTCACACCATGCACTGACTCACTCACACCATGCACTGACTCACACATCATACACTGACTCACTCACACCATGCACTGACTCACTCACACCATGCACTGACTCACTCACACATCATACACTGACTCTCTCACACATCATACACTGACTCACTCACACATCATACACTGACTCACTCACACCATGCACTGACTCACTCATACACCATACGCTGACTCTCTCACACATCATACACTGACTCACTCACACCATGCACTGACTCACTCACACATCATACACTGACTCTCTCACACATCATACACTGACTCACTCACACATCATACACTGACTCACTCACACCATGCACTGACTCACTCACACCATGCACTGACTCTCTCACACATCATACACTGACTCACTCACACCATGCATTGACTCACTCACACATCATACACTGACTCACTCACACATCATACACTGACTCACTCACACATCATACACTGACTCACTCACACCATGCACCGACTCACTCACATATCATGCACTGACTCACTCACACATCATACACTGACTCACTCACACATCATACACTGACTCACTCACACCATGCACTGACTCAATGACACCATGCACTGACTCACTCACACATCATACACTGACTCACTCACACATCATACACTGACTCACTCACACCATGCATTGACTCACTCACACATCATACACTGACTCACTCACACCATGCACTGACTCACTCACACATCATACACTGACTCACTCACACCATGCACTGACTCACTTACACCATGCACTGACTCACTCACACATCATACACTGACTCACTCACACATCATACACTGACTCACTCACACCATGCACAGACTCACTCACACCATGCACTGACTCACTCACACCATGCACTGACTCACTCACACATCATACACTGACTCACTCACACCATGCACTGACTCACTCACACATCATACACTCGCACAACCACTCACCCATTCACTCATCATACACAGGTTCACTCATCGTGTGCTGGCCCACTCGCACATCATACACTGACTCACTCATTATGCGCTGACTAATACATCGTGCGCCGACTCACACATCATACACTCACTCAACCTAATACTGACTCACTCATCATACGCTGACTCGCACATCATACGCTGACTCGCACATCATACGCTCACGCTGCTGCTGACTTATTCACACATCATACACTGATTCACTCATCATGCGCTAACACATCGTGCGCTGACTCGCACATCATACGCTCACGCTGCTGCTGACTCACTCACACATCATACACTGACTCACACATCATACACTGACTCACTCATCATGTGCTGACTAACACATCGTACGCTGACTCACACATCATACACTCACTCAACCTAATACGGACTCAACCATCATACAGTGACTCGCACATCATACACTCACTCACGCTGCTGCTGACTCACTCACACATCATACACTGGGAGTGTCGTGCTGCCAGCTATGGCTGCAGGTTTTGTCGTACGTGTTATGTATATCGTTTATTGTTAAATTTAAATTCACAGTTCCTATGATTACTGTTGTTACATTGTTTTTGTAGCTTTATTTTGGTCTGGCTGTGGTGTAATATTTTTCTGCACTGTAGATTCATATTTTGTTTGTTGCGGTTGCACCTGACTTCAGAGCCGCATGGCTCACAGGGCTATACCGAATAAATGAAACTTGAAACTTGAAACTTCTTGTCGAGCTCACCATCACGAATCCCTACAGCTCTCTCATCTCCGTCTCATTCACAACCCTTTTTTCATCTCACCCGTCTGTATCACGTGACGTCTCGGCGAGCCACGTCTCCCCCCACGAGACCACAGCTCAATGGGCCACTCTCCAAGAGCCTTCGGGGGGGGAGCAGGTGTGTCCCGTGGTCCACCGGATGAAGAAACCTGGCCTTCGCGTTCTACGTTGTCCCATGTAATACGTGACGTCCTCTTTTGGCTCCGCTCACCTTTTGTTGGAAACATTGGTGGTCTCGACGATGCCAGAGGCGAGGGAGATGTTGTCCAGCATGTCGCCCCTGCTTGCCGCCAACATCTTCCTGTCCATTTCCTCTATGTCCATATTCTCGTCATCTGTAGTTGTAGTAATGACAGGAGGGATGAGTCGGACTACGTCCAAAAAACACGATTCCGCATAAATTCCGGCTTACAGGATCTGTAGCGTAACCAGCTTGAACCTCAACACATCTGGGCCAAATTTTGATTTAAAGCTTTCGTGACTGCAGTAATTCATATTCTTAGCTCTTTCGGTAAAGTCACGTTGAAGGGAAACAATAAAATAATAATAAATAATATATATTTAATATATATTTTATTATTTTATTGTTTCCCTTCAACGTGACTTTACCGAAAGAGCTAAGAATATACATCTGGGCCAATTAATATAGTTGAAGATTATAGTCGTCTCCTTGGCATTAACACTGTATATTTGCGCTGTGTATCTCACTGATTTGTTCTCAGCTGCTAAGGAAGCTCCCAGCACGTGGAGTGAAATTTGTGTTCGTAGGTTGAACTTCTTTCGCGCCGTACATAGCCAAGCGTGCTAATCGCTCGCTAACAGCACTTTTCACAAAAGTATGCTAAGGCTATATGGGGGATCTTTGTATTTGTATGTAAATACAACCTTACAACCGTGCATTTGATTACGCATTTTAAGTACACACTCAACGCACATGCCACTGATTCATTATCGCATGCACCTGGTGCGTGAGTTAATTTGGTGCATGCGGCGATTTCATTGCCACGTGCACAAAGCGTGTGTCGCATTCCCCACCTTCTGCGTTGAGGTTCGTAAGCACCAGGCTGGATTTCGGTGGCCGTTTCTTCGCTCCAAGTTTCAGTAGAAAATTCCTGTTGCTTTAAAACAACATTTCAAACGTGCGTGTCACTTAAAATACACCTCATGACGAAGGCATTTGAAGATGCATTGGTCTCCCAGATTAAAATCCATACTCGCTCCCAAGATACACACACGTCGAATTGCTGTGTAAATCCGGCAGCCACTAGAGGCACTAAATTCACTATAACGGAAAACAAGAAACAGATTATCGATTCAAATCGCAATACTGAAATTAATCGAACCGTGAGCGGGTGAATGTCCAGCCTTCAGCATGCAAAAGAGAAATGTGCAGCCCTGCGATGACGGCTCGCATCACTACTGGCATAAGGGGCTCCACGAGAGGAAACTCAAGAAAGTCCATCTCAAAGAGTGCGTGGCCTACTCTTCCGCTCTGGCCATACGTCTAGAATGGTGGGAGCATCCACACTTTAACCGCACCACGTGTGACCTGTCGGTCGACTGACTGCGGTTGAACCCATTTACACTGCTGGGTGGACAGAGGTGGAGAGAATTAAGAAACGTACTCCACTGTTTCATCTGCCGCGCCTAATAGATCGAATGTAGCCAGCGACCTCCGGATTGCAATTCCCGTGAGCTAACCAGTACGCCATGGCAGCATCCATCCCACCACGGTTGGCATATGGGATCTTTCCACGTGTGAATGTATTTTGCCGCATGTCACGACGTAGAGAAACATCAAAAGGCAGCGGTGGAAATGCACATTTATGTGTGTGTTTGGAATAAATCATGGGAATATTACAGAAAAGCAGACATGCAGGAATGCAGGTGGGCAGGCAGGTAGAAAAGAAATCGATGAGCAAACAAGCAGAACACCACTGAAGTAAATACAACAGTGTAGCCTAATGATAATACAATGAACGTAAACAATGAAGGTCAAAAGGTTTGTGTTGGCCCAGAGTACAGTCATATTCACTGCAATTGAAACAACTATTAATTGAAACAGAGTGTTTGGCTTCATTCAATTAGTGCTATTATTTGGCAGAACTGGGAAACGGGCCTTGCAATTTGATTCACAAAACCTTAACCACTCGTCCGTGCAATTATATATTTTTTCACGAGTCGATTGCATTAAATACACAATTTAAGGACTTATTTTTTCGTGCTTAAAATATTTTTCCCAAACGTGCCGATGAACAAATTGTCAAAATAGTGACGCAGATTTTCTTTTGTTTACATATGGCTTTAATTATTTATTGAATATATTTTTCTGAACTTTCAAATGCAGCATCGCAGGCCATCTCATTAAAGATATCCCTACAGGGTTGAATAATTGGGGGTTTATGGAGTCAATATCTGGAAAGAAATCATAAAATGCACTTTAATAAGTGAAGCCACTCGGGTCAGACCAAACAGCGGGGCAATAAGCAATAACAATTTGAAGACATCATTCTCCTGTATTTGATTTAATAGAATCATATGACCAGAAACGCATGCATGTAATTGGCTCATTTGCATTGTAAGGAGCTAATAACGCGGGTTAAAAAAAACTATTCATAAGGCTATCTGATGCCGAGTTGCAACGCGTGTGGTTCGGCATGATGTCCGACGTTTCGCTCCACGTGCTGGGAGCTTCTTCAGGAACCGAATTGAAGAATCTCCCAGCGTGTGGAGCAAAAACATCGGAGAGCTGTTCGGCACAACCACGAACACCTATGCAGTCACGAGGAAATTCCGAGGTGAGCAATGAGGGCATTTGAGAGACCCGATTATATCACCGATCTCTTATCCCTTTGACCTTCAATATGCACCCTTGGATATAAATTCAAGGGTGTTGCCTTTTAGGGCCTGTACTTTCAAGAGCTGTGACTGAATGGAATTGCGACAACAACAAAAGCCCCTTTGTAGGCTAAAGTAAAGTAAAAAAAAAAATATGTCAAACGCTTGGAACAAAAAATATCTTCGCACTTATCAAGGCCACGAAATGCATGCCGAAAGGCATCGAAGGAAGCTTGCTGACAAACCCAAAAATGGATGAGAGTTTTTTTTTGCCTCAGCTAGCGAGAAAACCGACAGCGTCTCATCAAAGACAGCGTTTAAGGAAGCAAAGCAAATACGCGACCGTTGGTGAAAGACTTCAAGCCAGGCAATTAATTTACAGGCGCGGATGAACGTGCAGCAATTAAGCGCAACGATGTTGACAGCCCAGGCGCTAACGCTCGCTTGCACCTTTCCACGTGCAGCCAAGTGAACTTTGTACGAAAACACGAACGTCTGTTACGTTAAAACGAAGTAAAATAGAGCTCAAATCGCCGGGACCAGAATCTATACGCAAGTCCCAGAAAGGTGGAAAGGTAAACAAGTTTGTGAGTATTTGACAAATCATCCCTTACGGGTACATCTGATTTTAGATCTGTCAAACAAAGTGCTCGAGCTTGAAGTTCAGATACTGGCCTAAACAACAAGGTATATATATTCTTGGGTCTTTCGGTAAAGTCACGCAGCTAGGTTGTTAGGTTGTTAGATAGGTTGTTATTTTCTTTCAACCTATCTCCGTGACTTTACCGAAAGACCCAAAGAATATGAATTCCTGAAGTCAAGATTTAACAAGGTATGTATATATAATCTGGGCTGGAACATTCGTTACGAAGCACGGTTGACGCTTCACTTATGCCGCAACGTGGAACCTACTTCGTGTCCATGCGAAATCTTCTGGTGTCCCTAGATTTGATGCTAAGGCAGGACATCTTAATATCGCTGAACCTGGTGGCCACCCCACTGTGCGAGCCGCTGTGAGCAGGGTGTGCGCGTATGCGAGTCCGGACAGTGTTGGTTCACCATTCGCGAGCGCGTGTGCGTGTTGGTGTCATGTGCCCGTGTCACGGGGGAGAGAGAGTGTGTGTGTGTTAGAGGTGCGCGCAGGTAGCGACGTGCACTTGTATAATTAGAACAAGGCAGTGTGTGTGTGTGTCAGCATGTGAAGGTGTGTGTGCGACGGCGCGTGTGTATGTGTGTGTGTGTACATGAGCGTGCACACAGGAGACCGTGTTAGTGTATGTAAGGGAGGAATTCGGGAAACAGAGGGGGGAGATTAATTAGCAAGGCATGACAGACAAAGCAGAGCACGCAAATAACCGATCAATCGCTCAGAGGAAGCAGGAGGAAAGGAGATGAGTGCGATGCGTGATCCATATTCGTTATTGGGTTTGACCCACATGGTATATTTTATGCAAACATTATTGTCATTGACCCTCCACCACCCGGCAAGAGTGTCATGCTTACAAATATCGTTATTTATACGTGGCCAATGTAACGATGACATTATGCTCGATACAGATCCACATTCATGACGGAATTTCACATCAACGTGTTACTTTTTCTCAACCAGCGTTGGGCTCCTTCGGATGATTCACCTGAAAATCGAGTGAGCTGCAATTAACACGTTAAAAATGCCTTTATTAAACCAAGACATCACTACTGAGCTTCAATACCTAATTTTTATGAGGGTCCTGTATTGGATAATGCAGCCTGCAGCTGACCAAAAGCCAGCCTGCAGCAGGCCTGGCGCCATCCTGGAGTCGGCCTGGAGCTGGCCTGGAGCTGCAGCCGAGCTACAGGAGCTGCTCCACAATAGGAGTCAGCAAAGCCAGAGCACTGCCAATCCCTCCTGAAAGCGGCGGATATTTAGAGGCTCATGCCATTCACGAGTGCTTGGCATGTGGTAGAAACTCGGAAATATCTAGAGACGTTGGCAATGTTATCCGATGGAGCCTACAAGTTCCCCATTTTAAATTTCGCTCACGTAATAAATTTACAATTAACTGTAATAACTGTAAAAAAAATGCTCCATGCTAAAATAACTGAGGAGCAGGGAGGGGTGGGGGGGTGTTGGTACAGGACAGAGAGCACACACACTTTTGCGATGAGAACCCGGTAACCTGAGTTCGATTCCAGGCCATAGCCAACACCAGTGGCGAGTGATCATCTCAACTGATCCTAGGCCGCCTACTTTGCGAACCCCCAATGCCCAGCGTGGTCAGGTAAGACCAAAACAAACCACAATGACCCACGTGGCATGGCGAGGCTGTCATCCAGCAGTCAAACGAGACAGGGTTGTGAATGAATGAGAACCAAATAACTGTAGTTTGAATACAGAGTAATGTAAAATAGCATTCAAATTAACTGCACGGTTGATACCGACTGCAGTTTGCGAACAACGTAGCCTTTTACTGAGCAGGTAGATTTAATGTCGTGATAAAATAATAATAGTGTACGGACCTTTGTCAATCCACTGCTGGATGATAGAGTCTCGTCCCCATGTTGGGCCATGTGGGTCGTCTGATCCGTGCCTCACCACACAAGTCGGTGTGGGTGAGGCACGAACAAAGACAAAGATACCCCGCATAGTCTTATCAGAGTGTTGGGGCAAGTGCTGTTAGCGAGCATCCGATGAAGGCCGACACGGCACACGACGGGATGGGTGAGCATCACCATGCACGACCGCCTTTGTCTCCCTAGTGGCGATGTTTACACGCCGCACCAGGTACTCATTTGAAGCTGAATCGACCGAGGGGAGGCCCAGGACCGGTTCAGATAAATCGTCACTGGTGTTGGCCACGAGTGGGAATCGAACTCGGGTTACTGGGTTTGTATCACAGTGCGCTAGCTGCTACCCTAACGCTCCCCATGTTTACAGATTCAAATCCTGGTCAAGGTTAACCTAGCCCTACGATCCCTCCTTGGTTTGTAAATTGAAACCTAGCAAGGCTTTTTTTATTTTCCAATATAATACAAATATGTTTTTTATAAGAAAAAAAACTGCCGCATGTGTCTCTGAGCCATCAAGTGCTACTAATTGTGCATGAGTTGGTTGAAAATGGCAAGTCTCATGGAATCTGTGCTTGCAGGCTCCAATTATAACATTACATAGGATGGCAGTATAACCCATGCCATTGTCTACGCAAAGCAATGATAATGAGGCTATGCGTGTGTCGAGGTCAACTGACAACATGGTAAGCTATAAATAATGTAATCTCTTTTAAGAGTGATTTTTCATTTAAATGTTGCCATGCACGCACATGTGTACACAACGTACACGAGGTCGTATAATATTGCATTAAATGCCAGTGTATCTGTGCAGGAACATACAGTAGCTGTAGTCCATTGAGAGCAATGGGACATCCAACCTGGCACACAACATCTACAGTTTTGGCAGCAATTCTGGATGCTACACACGCAAAACTGGAAGAAATCCAACACAATTATGTTACTGTTCAACCACTGGTTGCCCAACATTTAACCCAACAGTGGCTTTTGTTTGGAAACAAAATTATAATGTTTAAATGCCTGAACAATATGCTGTAGGTAGACATCCCAGCGAGAGCTGTAATTGGATATATTTATGAGAAGCAATTTAGAATTGTAGACCACTGAGATGAATATTCAATCTTAGACGGCAACAGGAGTACAGAGAACGAACTAAGACCAATAACCACGATGTGACGCCATCATGCAGAAGGTTTCACTTGCAGCTTGGATTTATCCTTCTCCTTCAAAAACATTCAACCTAATCTGTAACCATAATTGATAATGAAATAAAGTTATCATATTTGTGCCTGTTTTTGACAAGCTACGGATTACGTAACATTGTATTAATCATGGCGACTTCAATCCACCACCAGATAAGAAATTGACGACACCAATTTGAATAGAAATTGATGCCTGGCATTCCATTTTCTAGTTTTGTGGCTCAGTAAGCCTTCAAATTAAAACGCCTTGGCTAAATTAATAAATGGTCCCTTCCAGCTGTCACTCACAATGTCTGCACCTTGCATTAACATTGAATGGCAATTATTTGCATGCAAATGCACACATGCTCTGTAGATCTGAACGTATTCCATATCGTGTTGCGCAATCGACATTTTTTTGTGCGTTACGCTAAAAGTAAATATTTCAAAGCTTATCGCTCATAATGCGAAAAACATATATATATATTCCTTAATTGACACAGGCATGGACATTTTCTCACACATATGAATGGTAATATGTGCTTGGTGAGATAAATGCTCATGCAGACTCTATGCTGCCTTTAGAAAATGGATTTCTAAAGCATTAGTAAATGGGTAAAATTCTGAAAAGAATCCATCCTATTTCCTGATGGTCCAACATTTAGTCCTCTGAATTTTCGTTTTACACCCACAAAAAATATAGTTTATTCGAATAATAATATGGCGAGTTTACTCAGGAGAACCCCAATAAGTTCCAATCTTATTTTTTAGGAAGGTATTGTGTAAGAATATACAGCAAATCTCCATAATAGGGAGCGCTTTGCATGCTGAACAAAACTAGAGTACTCCCCCATATAGCCTTAACAGATTGTTGGGGCAAGTGTTGTTAGTGAGCACCTATGTAGGCCGGCATGGCACACGATGGAGTAGGTGGCCAGCACCACGCCCGGTCGCCTTTGTCTCCCTATTGGCGATGTTTACATACTGCACTAAGTACTCATTTGAGTCGACCTGGGGAGGCCCAGGACCGGTTCAGATCATCATTACTGGTGTTGGTCTTGAGCGGGGAATCGAACTCAGTTCTCTGGGTTCGTAGCGCAGTTGCCCTAACCGCTACACTACCAAATACTCAGAGAAAACCTAGATGTATATACACACACACGGGGATACTGTTCCAAAACTCAGTACAGGTTGGTACACGCACCCTAAATGCTGTACCGTCACCTCTTGCCCATGCAAATTTCACAAATCTCTGTATGGGCCACCAACCCTTCTGTGCAAAGCTCTGGATGACAGGCATGCACGGCCACTTCTAGTCGAGTATAAACGTATATACCAAAGCATGTTTGAATTTAATTTAAATTTCAAGTGGTAATCCCATATTGATTATACAAAGTACTTTTGCACACATGTGTGTGCCAGGCACATGGCCATGGCATGGGAAACGTTGTGGGTTTTCTCTCCAACACACCGGTGTGCTGAAGTAGTAACTAATTGGCACGTTTTGTTTACGTGACAAACATTTATAATTGGCTGTGTCGGGTGGTGGCGAGTTTAACGACATTTATATTTACCGTGATCTAACCCCCCCCAAAAAACCCTTTATTAAGGACAATATTGGTCGCGAAAACCCAACTACTACTACTACTACAACATGTTAAACTGCACGAGAAACAGTCCGTGTGGTCAATCGCGTGCTGAGCTCTTTAGGGGTGCATCTGTGTGCTTCGTAAATTATTCATCGCAGGCGGCGATGACGCACGACGCATTACCGCGGCGGTGCCATCGGCAAAATTGCCTGGAGTATTAGCGGCAATTATTACGTTTTCCCGCTTGAGCGGGTGGTCTGGCCGATTTTAAATAAAGGAGCC
Organism: Petromyzon marinus; assembly: GCF_048934315.1. NCBI lineage: Eukaryota > Metazoa > Chordata > Hyperoartia > Petromyzontiformes > Petromyzontidae > Petromyzon > Petromyzon marinus. Next base: position 7,684,676 of record NC_133689.1, on the reverse strand, counting down.
GCATGGATCTCGATGGAGATTATCTCTGGCATTCGTGGTAATAATTGATACATCTTCACTTGAAGTGAACAGGAGTGACAGTGAGTTGTCACTGGGGTTGCCTTCATTTCAAGGATCCACGGTCTCAGCTGGATGCTTGCAATGGGTACGAATTTGCAAGGAATGTGCAAGAGAAGCACATTGGAAAACATCAGCAATAAAAGGCAGCGCAGAGAGAGCAATCAGAGACTTCATATCGGCCAGATGGGAAAAAGGCGTGGTCAGGAATGTAATCGACTTTTCTGAAATGTTTTTTCGTATAAATAAAAAAAAACAAGCATTGGAATTGTTTTAACTGAAACATATCCAGTTATTAATGGGAGCCAGTAAGTGGTTTTGATAAACCATTTTGAAAAGATCAATGACTGGCCCTGGTTAGTGCAATGGGCTAACAGATGCTCCCAAAAAGATGTATTTTAGCTGTAATTTTAAGGACCATAAATTCGGTGAGTTATTAAATGGCTCATTTTCTGACAAAGATGATTAGAGAGCTCTAGGTATCGCTATTAAGCTCTCAAATGAGATCACGGGTTACACGGGGAACCTACATTACAAACGGCGATAAATTATTCCGTTCCTAAACTGCCTTATTATTTTTTCCACATCATAACAATCAAGCATTCTGAATCGCTGCAATAAAACATTGTTGCTTCCTCTGAAAGAGCAACAGGAAAACGAGGATTGAACTCATGTGGCCTCTGGGCGTTGTATAATTTTAAGGAGTGAAACATTTACTGTGTGGACAGAGAAGGTTTCCCGTACAGTACATTTGCCGCTTCTCATACAGTGCATCGGTTTAACAAAGTAAGACAATGACACCTGCTTTCTTGACGAAGTCCTCAATATTCATCCGTGAAATGCTTTTGTTTCAGATTTTAAATGTGGCTCAACTTTGAACCATTTTCGTTTGCAAAGGTTAGTTGAGGTTTGCACATCACAAAATATGAGCATACACTGGAGCCTTTCAAAGAAGGCAGCTGTAAAAGGTAGGACAATAAAAAGAAAAAAAAAGTCTGCCCCACAAGATCATCGTGAACGCCAATAATGGTGTCCAGCTTCTCGCCTCACCTTTTTGCATCTCCAGTGGTCTCCATGCTTGGCACGAGATTCTCTGTGTCCTCTGTGGGGGTTGGGATAAAGTCCAACTCGTTCCACTGGCCGACCGTGCTGTCGAGCGCAAAGTACTTGAGTTCCAGCGTGACCGTGGCCTGGGCACGCGGGAGTAGAGAGGCGACACTGTTAGGTGTGTGCGCGAGGGGTTAGTGTCCGGCCCTGCAATAACTTTTTTCTGGCACGTCTTGTGCATTTGGCTTCCGGTTGCCGAATGAAAACATTGTAAGTTCACACTCATTACGCACAAAGTGCTTGCCACAAATTAACCACGACACCTTGTTGATCTCGTCAAGGAGCATCGACCATCAGGCGAACTCCGCTGATCCTCGCGGCGGCTTTTGGCTGGCCATCGAAAGAAGACGGTCACTGCATGGAGCACTTTCATATGCGCTTCGGCGGCCGTCTGGAACACTGTTCCTTCTGATATTAGGAAGCCACTGGAGCTATGGACTTTTAAAATCTAGATTGAAAACGCAGCTCTTCAGAACTGCCTTTTGTGTTTAGTTCGTTGTCTTTCCCCCACACATGCGATTAGCATGGTTGGCTACGTACGGTGCAAAAAAACCGGACCATTACACCATGGCAGTTGACAGATAGGTAGAATGGATACGTACAATGCAGCCAGATAGGTAGTAGTTCTATCAGGCCAAGTTTACCAGATAATTTAAAAGTATTGAGTCTCATTTTTCACTACTGTGGTGTATTATGGGTAAACTCAGAACACGGTTCTGGATATTCAAAAGAAAAATAAGTTTCAGTCAATTAGCCTATTGGCTTTCCAGACCAAAGTTATCAAGCAGCAATTGTTTAAGGAAGCAAACTCTGTAACAAGTGGTGCTGGATGACATTGGTCTGCGATGAACGAAAAGACGTTTTATTTATATGTGGCTATAGAGCATGGAATTCTATATAAGTCACCATGAAATGAAAGGATAAGTTGTTCATTGAAAATATTGTTCTACACAATCGTGGCTAATAAACTGACAAACGCAAGCCTGCTATTACACATACTAATGTATAGCTCTGTTAATTAACTTTTGCATGCTCTTCCAGTGGTCTTGTGGATTTTTCTCCGTGTCTTCCAGTGTGTCCCTCCATATTTAGAAACATTCGTTTGAGTTATCATTTGTGGCCTGTTCGCTTCTGAAAAAGCTCAGTGGGCCTTACCTTGTTACATTAAAAGTTTAATTTTTTTTTTAAAGACACATTTAACATGAATATGAATAATCATACAGCATTACCAAATTATTTTCAATGGGGTTATTATTTTTAACACGGGTTAAAAGGCTCCCACTGGGCATTAATACAGTGATATCGCAGTTATTATTTTGTCTATAAAACCTTTGAAAAACATGGATAATTACAAACTAAAACAAAAAAGCTGTGCTTCCTTACATACAATATACCATATTTTAATTCAATTAAAATATTCATGTCGAAATGTGTATTGTCCATCATTGCTGTTGTTACTTGTCAGAGAAGGATATAACATAAATCAAGAGTTACTTTACACTTCACAAGGACACAAATTCAAAGTTAATTTATAAATAAATATCTAGGTAATTTTCGCATAGTTACAGCTAAGGCAAGGAAATGGTGAATTTGTGGATACATTTATTTGCATTCAAAAACAATGTAACATAGAGAAATTCTAGATTTGAAGCTTTCGTGACTGCAAGGATCTATACTCTTTGGTTCTATTCGGTAAAGTCATGTAACAACAAAAATCATATTTTAGAACCAAAGAGTAACATATAGTAAGTCTAATGCTTGCAAAAACAGCTTGCAGAACACTCACAATTGAAGTCAGGGCATTTTCAATCCATCTACATTTTTTGAAGTATATAATTACATGTAAATCCACAGGCAACACAAAGAAGATACGCCGTTCCATCACAAAGTAACGTGTTTCATTCACCCAAGACATAAAAAAAAAACTTGCAACTGCTCATCAGCACCAGCCCCGTTGCTTAGAAGAAGCAGGAATCATCAAAGATTCACGTTCGAACATTCCACGGAGTTGCCTTTTCTGGGTGAATAGGAGGTCCCGTGCATCTTTAACTGCCAGGGAATTCACCCCGTCAATCACCGACTGCTTAGCCACCATGAAACAAACAATTCAGCCGGTGACACGCGCAATTACGTCCAAATTCATTGATGACCATTACACGGACAACAGGCTTCCGGCATTAAGTGAATTGTGAATGAAATATTCACGCCCTTCTATTATGGTATTACACGTCACATGTTCGGCTGCCGGTCAAAAATCTATACATTCATTCCGTGGCTTTGTGCCCCATCTGCCCCCACTTTTGTTGGATGCAGTATGTACGAATGCAACCAATGAAGCTTTAATCATTGATTATCAAGGAATTACAATCATACCATTTTACGAGTCGTGCGTATCCGCGTAAATATGATTCCATTTTAACCAAGTTGCTCGGCAGGCTTAGGAAGAACGTTGTTAATAATGCAAGCACTGCCATGAAAATGCTCTGTGCAGGAAAGCACCGCACAGTGCATTGTAGGCTCTAAAGCCATGCTTAACACTTAGGCTTTCACGACCAATATCATCCATAAGAGGTGTTTTGGGTTAGATAGCGTAAATATATAAATGTGTCATTAAAACCGGCCACCACCTGACACAGCCAACTAGTAAGGGTTGTCACGAAAACAAAACGTGGCCAATTCGTCACTAGTACAGCACATACTGGTGTGTTGGAGAGCCAAGTCACAACATTTACAATCTGAGTTCGACGTTTTGCCAGTAATTACAACTAGCTTCATCAGGCGACAGCCAGATTTGTGCTGTGCAAGTGACGAATTGGCCACGTTCTGTTTACGTGACAACCCTTACTAGTTGGCTGTGTCGGGTGGTGGCAGGTTTTAACGAAACATTTATATATTTCCGCTATCTAACCCAAAAAACATCTTATGGATAAAGCCATGCTGTTATAATCCATTTGTGTTCTCTACCATTTACCGACCTAATCACACACTTGCATCACAGCACACCTGTACAAAGTCCAGGTGTGGTGGTGGTGCTGGAATCATTCAGGGGCCCTGAGCAGGTATTGTTTTGGGAGGCTTCTCTTTCAATTTACAAAATCCCAAGTGAGATGACCAAAGATATAAAGACAAGATATGTAAATGTAGCACGATGTAAATACAAATAGAGATTAACAGGAATGAATATATATATACAAATGAGAGAGATGAATTGGCTGTTTAACGTTAAGTCGTCCGTTATGATTATTAAGATTTAAATCTGAGCACATTTTTAATGCACCTAGGGGCAGAGCCAGGATTTTGACTTTGGGGGGGCTGACTTCAAAATTCTGAGATATCCAGTGTAATATTTTCCAATGGGCGCCACAAATGTATAAAACAAATTTTATTTGGATTTGAACGCGGAGTTTATTAATAGGTCGGAGCCGCTGATGTGGCTAATAAGTTCGATAAGTTCAAAAGGCTGCCGCTCAAGCAGCCTGCAGGGCAGCACAAGGTGGCAGCCTGCAGGGCAGCACACAAGGTGGCAGCCTGCAGGGCAGCACAAGGTGGCAGCCTGCAGGGCAGCACGAGGTGGCAGCACGAGGTGGCAGCCTGCAGGGCAGCACAAGGTGGCAGCCTGCAGGGTAGCACAAGGTGGCAGCCTGCAGGGTAGCACGAGATGGCAGCCTGCAGGGCAGCACAAGGTGGCAGCACAAGGTGGCAGCCTGCAGGGCAGCACAAGGTGGCAGCCTGCAGCATTTTGCAGCAGCCGGATATCTGGTTATCCCGATTACTGACTTTCCCAAAATTTCAGGGGGGGCTGAGCCCCCCCCCCAGCCCCTCCTGTGGCTCCGCCCCTGAATGCACCTAAAGTTTTTGATTGAATCTGATTTTCTGGGGCCCTTAGGCTTGTCCTTGTTTTGCTTGTTTCTAGTGCCACAACTGCATCCTGGTTCAAGACCTTCCTCATCCGCTGAGGCTGCACCACTCGGATGGAAATCCACACTCGTTGTTCTCTGGATAGTTTGAGCGCTTCCAAAATAACGTGTAGTTTTTTTGTTTTTTCTGTTTAGAACTATCATTGGTGGTGAGCACCCACCAACATTCAAACATTGTAAAAATGTGTACAACACACTATTGTTTATCCACTGATGGATGAAGGCCCACCGAAGCTATGTGTTAGTGAGCATGGCTATATTTTACCATACTTTATTTACCATGCTGGTCAGTGCAGGTTGACGAAGCGAAGAAACACGGGGCCAATTCAGTTATCTATTGCCAATGATGTGAGCCATGGCAGGGAATCAAACCTTTACCAGAGGTTCATCACGCAGCATGCCAAACCACAATGCCACCACTCCCTCGCAGCATATTCGGTGCCTCACATTTCGCTGCGATGAACACGCGCCACTATTTGGTACAGGCCCTTGACATGTCGTTGCATTCAGGCCCGAGGATAAATCCGAAGTGCATTATTATAATTGTGGTCATTGTAACTGGTTTGGTGCTGGCAGCACACTCAAGTGTTCACCACGGTGGTGGCGGTGGCGGTGGTGGTGGAGGTAATCGCACCGGCGCATTCACCGTTGAGCGGGCGCGAGTACGGCCGCCCTGTCGCGGTGCCGAGGGCTCCTCTCTGTTCTCACCATGATCGAGGCGTTGTTGTCATCGAGGAGCGTGTCCGTCAGCTCCAGGTGTCCACGCTCCACCAGCAGCTGCAGCACCATACGGAAGGTGCCCACCAGCCTGGCGTGGCCAAAAATGGCAAAAACAGAATCCGCATTTAGCCTCAATGGCCGCACGGGGTGCACAACTGCAGCGAGTATCGATTTAAATCGGAACATCTCACTCAAGAATAGTGTGGTTAGCATCACATATGCCCCGACCAACACGGGCGGAGATTGCGGGGGGGTGGGGGGTAGCGCACAGGGGGGCAATGCCACCCCCCCCCCCGCAAACTAGGCACCTTTATAAATTTATTTTCAGTAGCTTCATATTTTAATTAAAAATAAAAAAAAATTACGTGCATCCGCGATTCCTAATGTGAGGGACAAAGCGAACTGTCCCCCCCCCCACCCCGCAAATATAGACGTCAATATCCGCCTATGCCGACCACCTTTGCCTCCCCAGCACCGAGTTGCCATTTTATAGCAACCTGGATTTCGAGGAGGCCCAGGCCAGGGTGGGATAGTGATCGCCACTGCTGTTGTGTATGGGTCGTGAGCTGAACCGAGGGTGTCGCAATCCCACGATGTGCTTTAACTGCTGTCACTGTTATCACTCGCACAGAGCAGGCTGCAAGGGTGCGTGTGTGGGATGAGACGGCATGGAGGGAGAGTGCAATAAATACTCTTAAGGAGGTTTGACAACACGACAAGAGTAGCATCTAAACGCGTGTGTAAGAAAATAATTCTGAAGTGAGTATCCACAGTCAAGTAAGAAGTGTCGTGTCTTCAGTTTCAATTTCAAATTGAATACAGTCAGCGGGATGCATGGCTTGTGAAGGGTGTTCCAGACAGTGGGGACATAAGAAAATATAGTGACCTCCCATTTAGGAAAAGCTAATCAATCTGGGGAGATAAAGAGATGAGCCGAGAGAGCAGTGTTGATTAGAGCACAGCAATGAGAGTAGAGGAAGATGAGAAAGGAAATGTAAGCAGGGACAAGAGCCTGGAGGGACTTTGGTGAGGATAGAATGTTGGGTGCCAAGAGCGATGAGCGATAAATAATAGGTTTTGCGTGATCTCATTGGAAGAGAATTCAACCACAAATCCATGAATAATCACATAAATCATATCACACCAGCACAAGTTCACGCATGCACAAAGTGATACTGTATGTACGCAAGGCCTTTTTAAATTCCCAAAGTTGTTGAAGATTAAAACATCTCAATCTTATTTCCCCAATCGTTCCTGTCACTTGGCATTCCCCAATTTCAGCATCGGCACAGGTTTTATTCCCAGCCAAACATTCTTCAGGCTGGCATTTTGAAACTCTTTACGAGTTCCCACTATTCAATCGTTAATTGTCACCAGCGCAAGAGGCGTCGTTATAATTTCTGCAAAACCTTTTCAGCAGGGAGAGCCACTGAGGCCAATCAGTTGAGGTCACTCTGTTACCTCTTGGGGGGGGGGGTCACAGCAGGAGCAAGGGGGTTTTCTGGCAAGTATAAATTTCAATCAATGATAACAGCGAGTGGGATTCACAGAGCCAAACGTGGGCCGCATGTCACCGCATTTGTATTCCGGGAAACGAATGCCAAATAACCTACCCACGACAGCAATAAGCTCGTGCCACCAGCAAATAACCGAGCACTCCCCGACTTTAACTTTCCCTGGGATGAATTATGCTGCGGTATTTCAATACGGCAATATCATTAAGCTCAGGAGGTGCCCAGGATTCACCCAGGCCAGCACGCACTCAAAGCCGAAGACTTAAGAAATGGACAAAAAAAGAATGCTACCGGTTAATATTAATCTCACGTGAAATATCAACCGGTGCTCACAGGAGAGAGCAGTCTCAACTTCTACTGGTTGATGAGGATTCCACGTCCATAGATTTTAAGGTCAATCACTAAAGTTTCCCCATTTTCCGCTCCTAAACCTTCACCGGCAAACAAGCGTCGCTGTGCTTATCTTAAAGACATTAGTTCAACAAAAAAAAAACTTTTTAAAAAATTTGATGATGGCATATAGCATTGCAGACTGGCACACACATGCCCAGAGGGGACACAGCTACAGTGATAACATTGTCCTTAAAACCGTTGGATTTTTTGTTTTCTTTACGGAAATAAATCCCACTCGTGGTGGAGTTATGTTGCATTAACACCTGGGTAACCTGGGTAACATGAACAAGGTGCTGTGCAATGTTGTAGGTTTGGGTTTTCTTCGGACTGTTCACGAGAACATTTGACGAGGCAACAAAAGAGATGCACTCGAGAGTGTGGCGCGCAGTAAAATCCCTCCCGCGCACCTGTCATTGTGACCTCACATGCACGGAGCAGACTCACAGTGGCGCTCAGGAGGTCACACGTCACACGCACACACGCGCATGTGCGCGTGTGTGCGTGTGTGTGCGTGTGTGTGCGTAGTGGGGAGCGATAGTGTAGCGGTTAGCGCGCTGCGCTATGAACCTGGCGACCCGGGTTCGATTCCCGCTCACGGCCAACACCAGTGACAATTATCTGAACCGGTCCCGGGCCTCCCCATAGGTCGACTCAGCCTCAAATGAGTACCTGGTGCGGTGTGAAAACATCGCCACTAGGGAGACAAAGGCGGTCGGGCGTGGTGCTGGCCACCCACCCCCTCGTGTACCGTTCCGGCCTTCATAGGTGCTCGCTAACAGCACTTGCCCCTACAGTCTGTTACAGGCTATACGGGGGATCTTTGTTTGTCTTTGTTGTGCGTGCGTGTGCGTGCGTGTGCGTGCGTGTGCGTGTGTGTGCGTGTGTGTGCGTGTGTGTGCGTGTGTGTGCGTGTGTGTGCGTGTGCAAGCATGTGCACGCGTCGCTGAGCGTAGCACGTCGTTCAACGGCAGTGGGGATTCACTGCTGAACATCTACACGCATCTACACGCATCTACACGCAATAACCATCGGTGCAACCGGAGTCCGTCCAAAGGACGCACGGTTGAGGCATTTGGAACTTCATTGTCAAAATTCACCCCACCCCACCCCCGATTAGCGTGATATTTCACAGATGAACAGAGTGAAGGTGATTTTCTTGCTCAATGAGCATCGAGGTGGCACTTCATCTCCCACTTTACAGCCCCGAGTCAGCGGTGAAAATGCCACATTGCTATGGTGCGATGCAAGTCTATCCACAGCACAACATCTGTTGACTTCTCTACAAAGTGCTATTACATTTTATTTATTGGACGAGTCAACCCCCCCCCCCCGCCGCTGAGACGTCCGGCCAAAATCCTGAACACAGTAGATAACGCTTCAGAGTTAACGACAGCATTCCCTCATTGTTCACGAGGGGATACGTTCCAGAGATGCTCGTGAGCAGAAACATTTCGCGGATGATGATATTTAATTAATTACCTTAAATAAATACGTAGATAATCTATTAGATAGATGGAAATTATCATAACACAGCAATAACAAATGGATATATTTTTTAAAAAACTAACTAAATAAAATAATTCTTCAAGTATTTAATCATCGTTGATAGATGAACTTGGGTTCATCTCATCACTTTTTTTCTCTCCCTGTCTCTCTCGATGCAGTCATGCGGAGTTCCAGATGCGATTTGCGGAAAACCAAAATCTCGGATAGCAAGTTCGTTAATAACTAGGGAATACCGTATAGCCCAGCCCGAGCATAACCGCCAAAGTAAAGTGAAGCTATATTGTATTGTAATTCCAGAGGGAGGAAAATAACAAACTTTACTTATTGCCATTGCCTGCTTTGCTGCACACAGACAGAGTGCACACACTGGTTGGTACATGCACACTAATGACAAGTACACAACCATACAATTTGGAATGGTTTTAGGATTACGAAAGGTGTAATAAATATGAGATTTAAAAGAAACATAGATATATCCTTTAAACATACGTATGAACTTATACTGTCCTAACTCTGGCATTTCTCCCACTTCAGTAAAAAAAATATTGCTGTGGTTGTCACAACTGATGATGATTGCTTGTGTTGCAATCGAAACGTCGTGATTTAATTTATTTTATATTTTCACCTACGTGACTTTACCGAAAGAACCAAAGGATATGGATCCTTGCAGTCACGAAAACTTCAAATCTAGAGTGCTAGAAACTATTATGGCTGGTATAGCACAAGGTAATGATACAATTTAGATTTGTACGGCATCTAAACGTGAGCAATCTCAAGACACTCTACGGAAAGAGTGACAATTGTTTATTTATTTTTCAGAGAGACACAGTCATTGGCAGTGGACACAAAGGAAAGTCCTTGAGCCTGGGCTTGAACAGGGGCCTTGGAGTCGATACTCCCTGCCAACACGGATTGCCGGTTGGCAGGGAGTATCAGAGCATGAGGGCAGCCGAGATGAATGAGCGATCTCCCACTGAGCGAATGCTGACCGGGGACTTTGATAGGAACCTTTGATCGCTAGAGCGGAGGGGGCGCGTGGAGGGGAGGAGAGAAAGAGATAGAGAGGGCTGAGTCCACAGAGATTCTTTACGATGGGCGTGTGCAATCGCCATATTGATGTCGGATTGGATTGGGAGCCAGTGGAGGTACTGGAGTACTGGAACGTTAGGGAAATGTGATACTCCTATTCTTGGTTCTTTCGGTAAAGTCACGTAGAAGTGAAATAATAAAATAATAAAAATAAAACAATATAATAAAATTCTCACGACGTTTCAGCCACAACGCAAGTAGCCGTCCTCAGGTGAAGAACAGAGCTGTCGGAAAGACAGCGTTCTATTTAATTATGTTTATTATTATTTTATTGTTTCCCTTCTACGTGACTTTACCGAAAGAACCAAGAATATGAATCCCTGCAGTCACGAAAGCTTTAAATCAAAATTGTGATACTCCTGGTTATGTCAAGTTAAACTAGCGGACTAGAGGACTCCCAGGCTAGGTTCAGAAAACAACGACCACTGATCCTGTTCATGGACAGGAAGAGAGCCAGGGTTGTTTCAATCATGCGGGCATGGTGCTCACTAGATATGCAATGGTTCATCCCCACTCAGCATCATATGTAGAACTTATTTTGCACCATATGTAGCTAACCATGCTAATCGGAGGTGCGAGTCGATGAATTGTCAAGATTTGGCATCATTATTTAAATCAAGAAACTATTAGATTTTTATTCTTTGTCCCGTCTCATTTGCATCGTCTATCTGGCATGTCGTCCTTTTAAGTTGTACGAGCATACATTTATGCGAGCTTACCATTTGAAGATTATTTTCAATAAAATAAAAATTCACAGACACACAATTCAATGCAGGCATCGATCGTAAGGCTTAATTTTCATCAAATAATCACCAAAACATTCGAGGACTCGTGATAACTGCTAAGCAACTGCTCACCATGGTGACTGGCATACGTACATCTGCTAATCCCTACCCGACAGCGCACATGGGTCAGTGTGTCTGTACTCGAGCAGCTATACAGTGCCTTCGGGGAATACCCATTGTCATGGATAAATACATCATTAATCAGGAGTATTATGCATCATTAATGCATATTTCCATCGCAGCAGCTATGCTAAATTAGTTCAACGGAATGCTAAAAAAACAAAGGGGGTCTTGTATTTTTAAATAAGACGTAAATAAAATATAGTCTAATCATTAATACTGCATTGGTCCCTATTCACTATAATTAGGGTAACTCGGGTGTCTCTGCCATAAGTTAAATGCCAAAGGTGTATTAACTTTTCACTTCACAAATATATATCGGTAGTATGTGTCACATATATGCTTTTGATTGAGAAAATAATTGGGGCGCAAAATAAATGTAAGATTCAGTGAGTTATTTATACTGTGAATATTCATTTCTTATGATTTTGATCATCTCTCCATATATTATCCATTAATAATTCAATAATTAACATATATTGCATGAAATAAATGTCTGTCTTTGAAGTGTGTTGAACTTCTTTCGAAGCGTATGTAGCCAACCGTGCTAAATCTGTAGTGGACGATTCCGATTAAAAATCTGAAAAGGTTTGTGATATCTCCACCAACATACATCTTACTTGTTACTTTAATACACTGGGCTACTTGCTATTGGTATATCCTGTGTTTCTTGGTCATACAAATGAAAGCCGAGGTCCAAGTGCGGCTTTCCGGGTTGGGTTCTGCGTGTCGAACATTTTTCTCGCAAGTTCGCGCCACGCACTACTACTGGGGGCGATCTTTAGGGAGTTGTAGCGCGGCGAAAACTTGGGGCAGGAAATGCTGAGCGCAAGCCGAAAATCCACGCTCCGATTGCACACACGGCCGCAAACACTTTCGCGCTAAACGGACACTAGGCGTTTGGGAAATTGGGGTCGGCGATTGACCGGCATTATTGTATTTGTCATCCAACCTGAGAAACCTCTTGTCATGTGCTCATTCCAGGCTGAGTTGACCTGCCTGCTCGATTGAGGGCAATCTGGATAAGGCACAGTGGTTACGGATACATACGATTAGACATGGATATTGCAATGCCATCCTAGGTCACCTGCCACTCTGCCAGCCCCTACCATTAGAGCCAGCCGAAAGAGGGTGGCATTCATTGATTCGTAATGCTAATGCTCAGTGTGCGTGGCTGAAATTTCCATTGCAGTCACTATCCATTGCTCAGCTCCTAGCATACGCACCTTCAGTCGAGGGTTGAACCATCCTGACAAACAGTTTTGTTTTTTGCTGCTTATGTCATTGCAGCTGGTTATTTCCAGCTACTTGCGCGGTCGAGCCAAGCATTTATTAATCAATCAGCAGGACATACAAGGGCAAGGAAAAAAAGAGGTCAAACGGACGTAAAACGTCGCCATCTTTCTTTTCGTTTTCCCCAAAGGGAACCAATTTCCGGTAAATCAACGAACATTCCGTCACACTCGTTAACAGCGGCCGCGGAACCCACGACGGTTCGTGCGCCCATCGATGAGGCTCGATAGAGCGCAAAATGTGAGATGCAAATGCGCACGCCGGACGCGCGCGAGCCAGTTGGCGACCAACTGTCGCGGAAAAAGAAAAAAACCAAAAAAACAACAACCGTGGAGTTTAACCTTTGAGAGCTCACAACTTCTGTGAGCGAGTGTCTGGCCATTCACTGAGCATTTCTGTTCACGGCATTAAAACACCGTAATGTGCATTGTAATTAAGAGGCAATTACATGCGGACGCCAGTGTTAAATTACGCCGACATTAATTAACCTTTCAACCTAATCTTAATTTACTCTGAGTAGGTGATAAATATGTAGTATTAACAGACATTAAGCCTGCACTTTCATCATTATTACTTCTGCCATTGCTTTCATATATATATTTTGTAGAAGGATGATCTTCATGAACAGACTGATTACCGTGTGCAAGGAGCAGACAATAATTATAATTTGAGCATGTAATATTTGTTATTTATTTTTCAATTTGTACTTTATATTCTTGGTTCTTTCGGTAAAGTCACGTAGAAGGGAAACAATAAAAGAATAAAAATATAAAACAATAAAATTATCACGACGTTTCGACTGCAACACAAGCAATCATCATCAGGTGTGAAAACCACAGCAAGAACATCGACTGCTGTGGTTTTTATTGTTTTATATTTTTCTTATTTTATTGTTTCCCTTCTACGTGACTTTAGCGAAAGAACCAAGAATATGAATCCCTGCAGTCACGAAAGCTTTAAATCAAAATTTGTACTTTATTTGGATTTTATTTTTTATTGTTTTAGTTTATTGGTTTGTACTTTAGTACAATGTGTACTTTATTTTATTTGTTTTGCTTTTGTCATTTCGGGGACTCGGGCCACTCTTGCAAATGAGACTTCATCCTTGTCTCTCCTAATTAAACAAATTAAACTTTCAACTTGAATTTGCCTTGTTAGCGATGCAACTTTGAGTATAAATGATAAAAAAAGAAACAATGTAATTTCCCCCATAAATGTTATCCCGATTGTGCTATCGGCATCATGGCATGAGACGATCCATCCTTCCAGACACAGCACCTCGCAGATTAACGGAGAAGGATCATACTGTAAATTCCTTTTATTTAGTTAATTTAATTACCGCCCATTCCAGATGTGTATAAGAGTGTGAACTCAATAATAAATGTTTTCGAATCATTTAACAAATGCACTTTTTTTAAAACAAGATAGCTTCACTTATTAGCGGCAATGCATCGGAGACAAACTCTGTGGATCCTATTATTTGCAGGGGTATCCGCGACTTTACTCTGCCTATCCGTGGCAGAAAATAGTGTGGTTCAAATGAAGATAATAGGTTGAATTTGCTGATGGCCTCCTCTTATCCATGTAGAAACATTGTCGATTCACAATAACACCCAAAACCATGGAAAATTGTGCACAGGGAACAATAGTTGTGCAGATGAAGGGGACTATGCACGTATCATGTTTATTGCACGGTAAAGAGGACCTGCGAGTAACACTCCCACAGATAAGCGGAGGTCCGCTGTCATTCATTAATTTAAAGGCAACTCATTGCAGATTGACACCCTGGGGAACTAAACATTTACTTAAATTAGAAGTAAAAAACTTTGTTCAAATGCTTTAACCATATTAATAGGTTTTTACCCTTTTAACTAGCAACAAAACTGACACAATTATACAAGGGATCATGTTTGCATTAACCACAAGACTTGCGGTCAAAGTACAAACAAAAAGACAACTCTGACAATGAATGCACTGTCCTTGAAATTGATTGGTCCACACCCGAGACAGCTTTTTTAAAGCATAATCTCACACGGCATCAATCTGGTCCAACACCAACGTGTGAGACGAGGCTCTAAGAAAAGCTGTCTCTGGTGTGGACCAATCAATTTCAAGGACAGTGCATATCATTATCAGAGTTGTCTTTTCGTTTGCATTTTGACCGCAAGTGTTGTGGTTAATGCAAACACGATCCTTTGTATAAAGGTGTCAATTTTGTTGCCAGTTAAAAGGGTATAAACCTATTACTATATCTTGCTACTGACAAAGGAGGTCTCGTAATGCTTTAACCATATTCCATTCGACATTCTAAATTGAGATATACTGGAATGTAACGATTAATATGGGGACTCAATTGCGAGATAAAGAGCGAAGGCTTAATCGCAGCGATGTAAGACAGTTCACAATCCCAAAAGCCAGGGATAATTGCTGGCAAAACAACAATAACATATCCGGGGAATACACTAATAAGGTCACCACCTTTATTTACTGCATAGGGCCCCTCTCTTTATTCCAGCCATGATAAGAGATCTGCTAGGAATGCGACATTGACACTGAATTGCTACAAGAGAGAGCGTGCCGTGCAACGTTTCCTAATGCTGCAAATGATTCAAATTCTTTATTCATTGTCCCTCCAAAGCATAGTCCATATTTGCCAATAGTTGCACATTTAATTAGGTCCACTACACAAGTGCTACTTTAGTCAATCAATTTAATTCAGGAATTGAAGATTAGTAATGAAGGTCCATGAACACAGTTGTGAAGAGAGGCCCTAAAGCCTGGAATATATGTAAAACAGCCAGCAATAAATTGCAAGATTCAGGACAATGTGAAAGTGAACCGATAAAAAACGGGCATAATCAGTAAAACGCTATATAATCAGTGTGTGAGCATTAGTAATTGTGGCAACAAGACTAAAAAAAAGACAGGTATTTTTAGAACCAATGTTAGGTTTGTAATAAGCAATGTCTGTTCTTTTTTTTTAAACATGGGCTGATAGCGTTGCAGTGAATGGCGCGCACCTGTGTTTAAATTGTTGAATCTGCGCAGACCCCATTCTGTGTCACATTATCAAATTAAACACTAGCTTCAGTCTCTCTCCCTCTTGATTCATGTGACATTCTAGGTCCAGCCAACTCGCTGCAACACGATATACGAGAACATTATACACGTATGGGCATGGTGTAATGTTTATTCACGGGCATGTGAAAGTAGTTTGGCAGAAATCTAAAACAACAAATGACCAAAGCTCTTTGGCTAAAAGCCAATTTTCTCACTCCACGTAATCATTTATACCGGAGGCATGGGCTGAGCTATTAAGCTCTCTTTTCACAGATGACCAGTAGGGGGAGATCAGAACGTCACAAGAAACAATATAGAAACACGATAGGAGTGCAAAGTATAGGAAAGGTAAGCAAATACGTTTTAAAAAAAATACAAATACAACTAAAACATGTGTCTCTTAGCAGGTAAGGCCCACTGGGCTATTCGCTTTTTCAGAAGTGACATGGCCACAAATAATAACTCAACAAAGCGGCTTTTTCGTGTGGAAATGTAATAGTGACACACCACTCCATTCTACCAGTTGCTATGGAAAACTTCAAAGATAATTGTATAAATATTGCTTTATAGATAAACATGTATTTTTGCAGAAATTTAAACGAACTAATAAGAGTGTTATCACACAGTGACTTAAAAAAGAGTAAGACATAATGCATGATGTAAAAAGACATCTATTTTACCTGCATTCACTATTTTGTCTGCTGACCTGTTACTATATTTACATGTATATTTCTATAAAACATTTGTAATACAGCCAATAAGGGTATAATCGGGGTGGTGATATATCCGGGTAGTACATTAAACACTTTTGCCACTTGGTGTAGAGGTTTGCAGTTCGAACCCCGTGTCCTCCCTGGTTAATACTGAGTGTGTATAAACCATAAATAGTTGACGGCTTATTCACGGTGGACATTAAAATATCTTCCGAGATTATTCGAAAATGAGTATGTCACGTGTCGTGGTTCAAAACTGAAAAATTACCCGCAGATTACTCAAATTGGAAAAACACACGGCAATCCTCGCTCCTACTGCAGACTAAAATCACATGTGAAACACGGACACTTCACGATAGATAAGCGTGTACTCTGAGAATGGCGTGAATAGCAAATGTACACTTGATATGATTTGATGAACCTGCAGACATCAGAAGAGAATCAATTATAAGACTGTTAATGATAATTAACATTGCCTCTGCAGAGGTCGAAAGATAAATAAATACATTCCAAAACTAACTTGTATTAAAAACGCTTGTAAAATGTCCACAGTTTTAAGCGTACAGTTTTGAGCTGGCTTTCACAATCAGGAGTTGACCAAACATGACTGTACATTATGCTGTACTGCATCACAAGCTTCAAACAAGCTGACAAGCGAATGAAAAAAAGAGATTAGGAAACGTTCGTATGTATGATGAACTTCTTTCACACCGTGCGTACCCAACCGTGCTATTCGGAGGCGTCCCAGACATCTGCAATATGCTTTGATTAATTTCAATTGCCTACCTGTCACACTGCTAAACACCTACAGCCAGTGTACAGGCCATGGGATTAAATTGAAAGACTATCTACAATACATCAAAAAGGATAGCCCTCTGTTCATAGCCCAGAAGCAAGCACGTCAAAATGCACACATCGCAATTGGAGCTCTATCTCAGACTCTTCATTTGCGCTGCCGGTAGCTTGTGTCATGACGGGTCGATGTGAGATACTTCACAAACTACGACACATTACAGATATCCAAAACTTGACGATGTTGCTCTGCAAACTCATAACATGGCAATTATGCAGCACTCTCACACAACTACTCTCGCGTTGTTCAGGTCTTGCGTTTTGAAAGGGTTTACTCATATGGCCCGCTGTTCAGTACCTGTGGACCGAATCTCATAATAATAATGCATAAGTGGTTTGAAAATGTTCAGCCTATATGCGTAATTTTCGATAATCTATCAACATAACTCGTTTTGAACTGTAGGTGGAGTAAGCTTTGAACTGGGCCACGCTCGCAATCAAACGTGATGATGCCATGCGGCAAACGTGGAAATGGATTTTCAATCAATGGCATCTCTCGATAAGGTCAACTTCAGGAGCCGTGTTCTTTTAAAAAAAACGTGACTCATGGTGGAATATTACAAAAATAATATATATTTAGCTTTTCGATTGCAAAAACTATGTGAGACCTTGGTTAAAACATTTGTTTTATGATCCTTTGGGTGTGATCGTGGAGGTCAGGGAGGAAGATGAGTGGGGGGATGGCAGGGTGAGAGCCCATTCGAGCCGCGAGGTCAGGCAGCGTTTGAACAAGAAATAAGCTGTGGCGGCTATTACTGGGGCAACCTGGCACGGCTTCGATCTGCTTCCTATCCTAATCGCCATGAAAACGTAGCGTACATCTCTAAATGTGTTGCATTGCAAGTCAACAAGGACCTGGAATCTGCTTCATATGTCACGGGCGTGAACAAAAAAAAAAACACGATAAAAATCCACCTTAAAAATCATAATCACGGATTAAACTACGAACAAAAACTATTGAAAAAGACCAACAATGTACTTGTACAATGCTGGGAAAATAAATATTTGCAACGAAATCACGTTCACATCGGCACCCCAAAAACACCCACGCCAGCAGATAACTTTCAAAAAGGACACACAAGCATTGGGTTGAAAGAGACAAGGGGCTGAAAAACACCGTCAACAGTAAAGCGTAGCCCGGTGATGTTATTCAGTTTCATTTATTTGGTATGGCCCTGCGAGCCATTCGGCTTTTGAATCGGGTGCAACCACAACAAACAAAAAAACATGAAGACGAAAACATCTTCAGTTCGCCTTAAAAGCTGTGAGATGTTGTACCGCCTTCCGATGCCATGGTCCATTGGTTCTTTGCCAGGCTGACCGCCAGTTACAATCCCAAGGCCTCTTCTTTGGAATAGAATTGTCAAGAAATCCCACCCTCTTTGGGACATCGAACCCACTCACCACTGGCTTCGACACACAGTGGGGACTGCAGTCGCATACAAATGTGAGGATTTAGGTAGGTATTACATTTGCTGAGTCGTGATCTTTATGAAATCGAAAATGTCCCCTTACGACCCAAAAAGGGTTTTTTTTTGTGTGTGTGTGATTTGCAAAGGCGTGTTACAGCAAGTGTCTCTTGCGTGCGCACAAAAATCAACGTCCCATTTTGTCTCACACACGTTTAAATTTGATACGTAAATTATATTGGTACTGTTCGTCTATTAAAAAATATATATTTATATATTTTAGAACCACATGCCTGTGATGACGGAATAATTATGGATTACACACCAGAGTAAGCACATTTCAGTTTGCATCAATTGTAAGAACTTCCAATCGCAGGGGTACTGACTGGGTGTTATGGGGAGATGAGGAATTAAGCACCAGCAAAATAGAAACATCAAAACAAAAAGACAACAGCACACACAATATATCAAGGCACAATGGGATATACACACTAAGTGGTATAGCATTGCATAGTTTAATCGATCAATACTTAATTGATTAATTATTGATTCTTGAGCTCACAATAGATGCATTGTGACTGGTATGAGAAGAGGTTTTCCCCGTTTTTCTGGCAACAAAACCGGTGTTAAGATGTTAAAACACCAAACTGAAACCTTTTACAAGGAATCATGTCTGCATTAACCACAATACTTGTGGTCAGAATGCAAACAAAAAACATACTTACTCTTTGGTTCTATTGGGTAAAGTTACGTAGGTAAAAAATTAAATAACAAAAATCACGACGTTTCGGCCACAACACATACTTCATTGGACCTCCTTTGCCAGTACCAAACATACTCTGATAATATATGCATTGTCTTTCAAACTAATTGATCCACACCAGAGACTCTCTGGTTTTGTGTTTTAACATCTAAACACCTGTTTTGTTGCCAGAAAAAAGGGGAAAACCTATTCTCATATTTTAGTACTGGCAAAGGAGATCCCATGATGTGACTGGTATGTTTATGAATATATATGGAATTTGTTGTACGCATTGGGTTCACATGGACCTTGTAGCCACTAGTGGACACTGCATTCACCAAGATGTAAAAAAGGTACATAAATTAATTATTGAACAGATTCTTGATTCTAAAAAGCAACAATTAATCTTATCATGGTAGAGTGGGTGGGGGAGTGAACCATCACACCTCCAACGTAAATACACACAATGGATTTCCAATGAGCTTTTGCCCTTAAGTTGCTACTGTTTATTCACGTTAAAAATATATTAAAACGATAGTATGAAACAGAAAGGTATCCTCCGCATAGAGGCTGGTTAGTTGAATATGTAGACTTTCATGACCAAAATTATGTCCCATTATTTTGTTTCAGATATAAATTTGGGTTCTGATAATATTTTGCTTTTCCCCTTAATTTGGCATTATACCCACATGATCTCCCCCCCAAAAAATAATTATGAATCAGTGTAGTATGTAATGAAATAAAAGACACGCTTCCAAAAATGCATCCTGTTCAAGGCCAGGCAACATAAAGTATATATTTACACATCCGTATTTTATTTGCAATAAAATATTTTATGATACAATGAATTATGCTACTAATAATATTCAGACCTCAATCAAGTGCCAATAACATTCGAATCGATCAGAAATTTTCATGTTAAAATGCTTCCTATTTTAATGTTACCCAAAAAAATCCCTTGAGATGGAACGTCTGTTTTTGCAAGTGTCCAGGGTGTCGCATACGTAGCAAGACTCATGGTGAGACCCATAAGGTGGAAACCAGTCCAGAGAGTTTTCCTGTTTAAGCAAATGCTGCTGGAAAATATTGATCTCGAAAGCCAATAGGATGATGGACTAAAAACAAATATTTATATATGTGCAGCTGGAGAATGGAATTCTGCTAAGAGTTGATTGTACCCATAATGCTTCTCGGCAACGCATATTGAGTTTATGTATGACATTGCTATATGAAGAGCCCCCTAATGCCCTGTCAGGCATGGGGAAAATGCGAGAGATGAATATGTTTTGTAAGCTGAATTATTTTCTCTTAATTCTGAATGGAAACACAGCAATTTACTCCCTTCAAGAAGCAACAAGATCAATACGTGGAGGCAGAGGACAAACACAATTCAGGGAAATTTCCAGCTTATTATAAGCAAGGGCACTGCGGATGCCAGTAAGGCTCACTGCTTGAATGGCCAGCATCTACACATGAACACCAGGTACCAGAGAGGCATCCAGAAATGGGAACAAGCCAGACGGGAAGACCAGAGTGGGAACCCATCGGTAAAAACCCACAGGTTATGTGAAAGTAAGACTGAGTACAGCATCACAGGTCGATACGTAGTGGATGTCAAAACATGTGGAGATGTTCACAATAAAATAAAATTAAAAAAACGTGTCCTGCTCAATATGAACACTGCCGGATGGTGGCGGTGCACGTCTGTAGTCCAGCGTTGTGAAGGAGAAGGGTTGGTGGCTCACACAAATGTTCCGAAACTCCCTTACTGTGGGCATTCAGATGCCGTACCCCGGCGCGCCAGGAGACGGCTGTACCCTACAGAAAAACATGTGGCCTCCAACTGTTCCATCTGTGCGGGACGTGGGGTTTCTCTAGGCGCTCCAAGTTTCCCCCCACGTTGTACGACTCTAATTGGCTGGAAACAACGCGCATGACAGAGCAGCGCAGAGCCTGGCCATTGGTGCCGCCGGCTAACCCCGTTGCTTCTTCACGCTCGTCTGTGGTTACGAGTCGCGCCTCCGAGTGGCGCCTCCGAGTCGCTCGCTCTTCGAGAGCGAGCGACTTCGAGAGCGAGCTACTCGGAGCGCCCGTGCCCGTTACAAGCCGAAATTATTTTTTTATTATAATTATTACTGCGGGCAGTGCTCATCTCCCCCTTTAGAGCCCTGAAACAGTGGTAGAAAATATAAATGGCACTAAAATCGGACGTCAAAAATTGTTGACATCGCCACGAGTGGCACTTAATTGACCCCAGTGGGATGATGGGCTGTGTCAGCCAGGATTTGAACTCGCCACCTTCCTTATAGCGAGCCACTTGCTCTAACGCTGAGCCACGTTGCCGGTCTGTGAACTGGATAACAGAGACTGACTGATGACAGGAATGCATTGTAACATGCTACACTGGAGTCGTTTCTTTATGAGGCTAAAGACAGTGTACAACATCACTGCGCAATTGGTTCAGATGAAGGGCTACAGACAATAAGAGACGCCATGGTTACAGAAGTCCCCCCTTATTTCACGAACTTGCTTTCCGCGAATCGCATCTCGAACTCCACATGGCCATATTTATCAACTATTACTGAACGAGACTTGGTTCGAAGCTTTCGTGACTGCAGGAATTACTCTTTGTTTTTTTTTTCGGTAAAGTCACGTATAAATAAGAAATAATAAAACAACATAATAGCGTACGACGTTTCGGTTGCAACACAAGCAGCCATCATCAGGTACAGAAGAGCTAAATTTACGAGAGAGGGGAAACACATAACCCCATATGTATATACAGACACCCAAGTAGGGAGAACTAACACAGACACATACTTGTCTCTCTGTGTCCCCTGTTGTGTCTGTGTTAGTTCCCCCTACTTGGGTGTCTGTGTATACATCTGGGGTTATGTGTTTCCCCTCTCTCGTAAATTTAGCTCTTCTGTACTTGATGATGGCTGCTTGTGTTGCAACCGAAACGTCGTACGCTATTATGTTATTTTATTATTTATACGTTACTTTACCGAAAAAAACAGAGTATTATGGAACGCTTTATTTTTAATT
The DNA here is from genome assembly GCF_048934315.1 of Petromyzon marinus. Lineage (NCBI taxonomy): Eukaryota > Metazoa > Chordata > Hyperoartia > Petromyzontiformes > Petromyzontidae > Petromyzon > Petromyzon marinus. The sequence continues at coordinate 7,662,351 of NC_133689.1, read as the reverse complement.
ATAACCGTTTTTTGTGTGTGTTATTATGATAGTGTTCATGTATTTAATAGGTGATGTATTTATTAAAGGGAATCTATTCACGAGCATCTCTATAACGTATCCCTCGAATAACGAGAGAATGCTGTACATGTGGCATGTGTACTGCATAGCTCACGGCGTGTGACCATCTGTTCAGTTATTAAAATAATATATATTTTACAAAGTTTTAAATTATAGAGACAATGCTGAATGCTAAATACATTTTGCGTTTACCAAATTCATATACAGGCCAACACTCTATATTTAATTTATAGCTATACATAGAATATGCATTATATATATTTTTTATATACATAGATACATATACGGTCTGCTTCGGGGGGTGGTGCCTCCTGTAATCCAGCACTGTGGACGCGAGGGTTAGTGGATCACAGAAGAGTTGGGAAACTCGCTTCCCGTGGGCGTCGAGGCGCCAACCGTGGCTAGCCAGAACCAAAAGGCAGTACAGCAAATGTGGATAAATATAATCCACCCTGTTTGCGCATCGCATTGTGATGAAGTTCCGTAAATGACGCTACTGTACAAAACCCCAATCATATTATTGCATATCCTGAATAACAACAGCAACAGCCATTCACCACTAAGTGGTGGTGACGTGACCACGGCGCTTGTGCCAGGCTACGTGCACGCATTAAATATGCTGAATACACGTATATACTCACACAAAACAAATATGTCCCATGTAGGCTTAACAGACCAGTGGGGCGGTCTGTTATATATGTACACACGCAAATATTCACGTATATTCACACACAAATAATATGCCCGATGTAGGCTTAACATATCGCTGGGTCAAGATTTGTGAGCACCAATGAAGGCCAACACTGCACATGAGGTTGTGTGCCTAGCGTCACATCTGCCCACCTTTGTCTTCCCCAGCGGCGGTGTTTACACATTCACATCAGGTGCTCATTTTAGGACGAGGCTATCTATGCGAGGCCCAGAATTGGCTCAGATGTTCGCTGTGAGCAGGAATCAAACTGGGGTTCGCAGAGTTCATAGCACAGTGGGATAACCGCATTATCACACACACATACCCATTCACACAATAATTTATTAAGTTAAAACTCGACTGAAAACATTTTTTTTAGAACTGCTTTTTGTGTTCAGTTTGTTGTCCTTCCCTCCGCACCTCTGATTAGCACGGTTAACTACGTATGGTGTGAAATAAGTTCAACATAATACGTAGATATACAATCGTTGAACCAAACCATCTGGCCACTTCTAGCACACTCCACACTGGTCAAGCTAAGAATGTTCATTTGGTTACCCAAAGCAGAATTTCTGAAAAGCCAGATTTAGACATTAACATGTCAGTATTTACATGACGCTGAATAGCCCATAGCATTTCAGATGCAATTGTGAATGTCTCGCTTTGGTTACAGATATGCGATGCAATTACTTCACGTGTTCGAGACAACGTCACTGCAACTTTATTTTAGCATTTCAAAACAAAACCAGTTACAGGTATGGGCACATTCCAACCAGGCAAATGTTCAAATAGATGTTACTTTGTGCTCGTTTTAGACGCCTGCATTGTCTCTTGTATTTACCTACGTAGCCTCAAAGAAAAGGCAAATACAGTCATATTTGATCGATGTCGAAAAGAAAACAGGCTTTACACGAAACCTCCATGTAGGTACAATTACTTTAAGTGTAGACCTTATACAGCTCACTGTGGGCTGTTGCTTAGCATTGTGGCCGCTTAGAAATTAAACGTAAGACTATCTCCAAGCTTCCCTCAGCATCACCCCCCCTCCCCCATGTTCGACAGCGAGTAGCTGCATTCATCACGCAGTGGATTGACAAAAGGCCGTGAATTATCGGTATTATATTTTTAAAAAAATCACTACCATCTCCGTATAAAACCTTTTGGTTTTGTTTTACTAATCCATCAGAACTATGGGCACTCCGGACCGTTTCATTACAGCATTTGGGTCGGCCAGACCAACTCTGGGCCGCTGTTGACCTTGTGGGGGCTCGTCAGCACAGCCAGGTCTAGTAAACAAATGCTCTTATTCATTGTTTTTTTTTTCGGTAAAGTCACGTTTGTAGAAATACAATAAAATTATATTAAACCAAAAAACAATCAAGACGTTTCGATCACAACGCAAGCGATTATTGTGATCGAAACGTTGTGACTGTTTTTTTTAAATATAATTTTATTGTATTTCTACAAACGTGACTTTACCAAAAAAAAAAACGAGTAATTTTATGCAGTCACGAAAGCTTCAATACTTTATAAATGCTCTTATGTTGCCAGATATTAAAATACCCGTTCTCTAAACAGGTTTCTCGATTCAAGTCCTCGTCACCCCCAGCGCATGATGATGATGGCCAATCAGTCGTTTATATTCAATACACAACAAACATCATTTGCGTCACTGTGGAGGATATGAACCACACAAGAAATAAGCAGACAAATATATTTCCGTCATAAATCTGTCCACATAGAAAAAGAGTAGTATTTTTTCACTTCCCATCAACCACAAGACCTTCTGGGGGTGCATCATTTCAGTAGATGTTGTTCAATGCAAGCAAATTCTGAACAGGTTTTTACATACACTGTGGTTGTCCCGTGTATATGCAAGGCTATTGGCAACGCGATGTCAACATGGGGCATCCCTATGTAAATGCAATGCTATAGCCAAGACTGTATAAGCATTTGGCTGCCCCATGCACATGCTAGGCTTATACACTTCACTGCTCTTGGAATAATCAGGATATAGCCTCGTCTAAGCTGCTCTGAAACCACACCAGCCGGTGGGTATTGGCATCAACTAGTATCACCATTAAAGCCACAATGACCAATGCCTGCGTAATACGCATGCGATGCCAATTCTGGCGATCCCGACCCGGTGGAATTGACCAGCATTACCGATGGAATAGCATTACACCGGCGTCAGCCACACATTTAAATGGCAATTCCATTAAACCAGGCAGCCCTCCATTGGCCTTCTCTTCTTAACCTGAATGGCATTGTCAGGTTCTGCACGGCCCAGCCCATCAACATTCCGAAATGTCACCGATTCCACGATCCAATTAAGGAATGATATTCCAGCCTCAGACTGGGATCAGAATTCTAGGCTGGGGGATCGTGAGAATTAAACCAGCGGTAGCCAAACCACGTTGCATTAACAGTCTTAGTTTGACAGGCATGAGACTCAGAAGATCAAAACCAGTCCTGGGGTTTGACGCTTCAACAAACGCCATTATGAAACATGAGTCCAGTCAGAACGTAGGCTATTGGATTGCAAAAAAAAACATGTTTCACAAACATCTATGTCGAGAAATGGAACTTTTGTCACGGGGTTTTTTGTTTCAGACGTATTCAGTTGTTCCACACCTGTCAAGGTACAATCTGCGTGTGATCTACAGAACCCCGCCTCCACATCGTTGGCTTACAGACTCGTGCCACCACACCCAGCAACAAGGCTCTGCATGTCAAACATCCAACCATGGCTGAAGCCAAGGCACCTTTATGTAATCATAATAATAACGGCGACATCTATAGCGCAATAAAGTGGCAAGCCATTACAAGGGCGCTGGACATATATAGACATTTTATATACGTTATAAAATGCGCTTGGCTCGGAGCTTTTATGGTCTCGTTAAGCTGTGCTCTGGGCAAATAAAATCTCTCACGACACCTTCGTAAAAATAATTTTATATTACACAGGGCCACAACGTGTACTCATATTATAAGTATATCAACATCATCATCAGCCGTGATCAATCCACTGCAGGATGGACGCCTCTTCAATCCGTGGCCACATCTCACGTTCCTGCGATGTTAATGCATCAGCTCGCATCTGCACACAAACTGATTTAATCGCTCCATCTCCTTGCTGGAAGTCATCTCAGATGCGTTCGATTCCTTGGATGCCACTCCGTTATTATTCTTAACAATTGGCCACTGTCCTTTTTAGTGACTTGTCCTGCTGAAGACCACGCTTACTTTCTTAATAGTTTGAATTACTACGTATCTAATCCACGTGTTACAAAGACGGTTATTGCATCACGTGGATTCAGATGCGCTTCTGCGGCTGTCTGGAACGTCTTTCCTTCCGATATTAGGAAGCCACTGGAGCTATACACTTTTAAATCTAGATTGAAAACTCATTTCTTTAAAACTGCTTTTCGTGTTTAGTTTATTGTGCTTCCCCCACACCTCCGAAAAGCACGGTTGGCTACGTACGGTGCGAAAGAAGTTCAACATACACATATACGTACAGCACGCTCCTCTTTTTGTTTCCTCATACAATTCCAAACATATATCCTTCTACGTCTATTTGTGCAATTTTAAGTTTGTGTTCTACATATTTATCATTAATAATCACGATGCAGTAAAAAGTAAATTAAACGTCTTGTTTTGGTATATATCTCAGCCTGTGCTGTGTAAAGTTAATTATCAGAGAGCCTTTCTGGCCTCCCCTGTGGACCAGGCAAACAATGTGTATCTAAGTGGCAGAAATTACGCATTGGTCAGACATGGAACAAGCGCGTTGTGATTCGTACTTTCAACAATCCTCTGAAAGTTTAACACGTAAGTGAGGGCTTCACCATTCTGGCGAATTTCCCGATGATGCTGGATGTAATTACCAGCGAAACGTCGTTCTAAAAAAAACTGTAAATGTTGTGGATTCACTCTTCAACACACCGGTAGGCTAAAGTCTTTTGTCAATGTGACACTTTTTTGCTGATTAGCCGTGTCGGGTGGTGGAGGGTTACGACACATTTACAAATAACGCGATCTAACCCAAAAACGTTTATTATGAATCCTCTGAAATAAACTGTTGTCTGCACGCAGTGATAATTATCTCGGCATATTTATTTTAATAATGCTCCATGTAATGGTGAGTTTAACTCATTTCAGAGCTTGATCTTTTTCGTTCATTAATCACGAGGAGAGGAAAATAATTCCTCTCTTTATAGCTGCTTAAAAAATACATTTCTAACATTGATCAATATATTTCAAACGCATTACAGCCCAGTTAAGAGCGTTAAAGCACATACGCCACTTAACCTTTTCATATTTTTAAGCTCGCATCGTGCCGTATCTCAACTCAAATTGGGAAAACAGCCACCATAAACTTGAGCGTTCGGATGTCCCATCGATTCTGTAACGGTTACCGTTTCAGTTGCATCATTGTGGTCATTCGTCACCCTCGTGGCCGATCCAACGATACTCATTTGGGGTGACGAGTTAAGCTCCTGCACAGGTGAGTAATTTATCTTCATGTGCAGTGTTTGCTTGCGGCAATTCTTGCGGGGGGGGGGGGGGGGAAATAATTGTGGCGGCCTGCATTCCATCAATCTCGCACAGCACTGAAGGCAAGCGAGTGTAATTGTTCAAGAGCTAAATTACCTTGCTTTTATAAGCTTCTGGTTTTGTTCCATTCAGTCGCACTCTGTTTAACCATGATTTCGTTTCGAATTAAATTGATGTTGGTTTTGCACACAGGCGATTGCTGTGACCTATTAAGGCAAATAAGAGTGCTGGTATATTTTATAACTGAACTATTAATTGTCAATTAGCATCTGCTGAAAGTAAAACAGCTGACATGACGACCCTTTCTACGCAAGCTTGCAATGAATAACAAATAACGGGCCTCAGTCTCCAAAAAAAACAAGAAAACCCCACGAGAACCCTGGGGATATGAGAATTCAAACACTTCTGGCCTCTTCGATTGACGTCTCAAGGAACTATTTTAAAAAGGATGTGAATATTACATGAACTACGTGTAACATTGCCATCATCGCACACGCATCCCCCCCCCACCTTCCAATCGTACCTCTTTAGGTTGTCGGACTGTTAGCAAGTGCCTATTAAAGTCAGCACATCTCTTGAGGTGCGAGTGTGGCCAGCAACACACACATGGCCACCTTTGTCTCCCGAGTGCTAAAGTTGACGTGTCACAACAAATGCTCATATTAGGACACTTCTGCCGCTAGGAGTTGAACCCCCGGTTGTCGGGACTGCAGCAGAAGTTGATAACCACCACTGCCAAATCATGTGCATGTACAGCCCTATCTTGTCAATCCATTGCTGGATGAGGGCCTCTCCATGCCATGTGGGTTCATGGGGGTTATTTGACCAAACTACACCATGCTAGTTAGTTGATGATGAAAGCCGGGGGTGGAACTTAGACATGGGTGCAACGATGAATGTCCCTGAACTCTGCAGCCTAAAACGTAGTTCCCCAAGAGCATGTTGGTCACTCACCCGAGCTCTACCCAGGCCCCACCGTACTTTGCTTGTGAGATCGGCCTGCTTTGGTGGCCATAGCTGCAAGCAAGGGCACGCACAGAGACACTTTGCCGTGTACGCCACGTGCGGAATTGTTGCAAAATCCCTAATTGGCGAATATTTGACACCGAACATTTGATTGATGACTCGAAGGGAACCACTATTCCCAGTGGACACTGCCATTGCTTTGCTGGCGGTAAAAATAAATGTGTTGGGTCCATAGGTAATCACGCAAAAATATCCAACAAGCAAGTCCCACACAAGAATCAACATTGGCAACGTTCATAAGTGATGTATTCAAATATTAACAAATTATTTCCGCATACCATAAACAAGTGACCCAAAAACAAAACTCAACAAGTTTGTTAATAACACGGTGGCCCTAAAGGAAAAAAAATAAATATGCAACGTTTCAGGCAATGGCCCTATTTATATTCCTGTTAGAGCAGTGTTTTTGACAATGCGAGTTTTTTTGTTATCTGTGATTATGCACCACTAGAAATGCAGTGTCAGGAAAAATCTGTGAAAAACAGACAAAAAATGTAGCATGGGTCAGGAATATCCATTTTTCATCCAGTTGAATATTCTCAGACCGCATTTCCATATTCTGGCACTGGGGAGCATTGGACCAGCGTCACCTCTTGCACACGTTGAAATTAAGGCATCTGTCTACATTTCGGCTAAGCTTGCTGTTCAACATTGCATAGGTAGCAAATGTGGTGTGTAGTATGCGGGACCACTAGTTAAATTTTTTTTAGAAAATAATTTATCATGAATCTATATAATTTATGGGGGGGGGGGAGTGGTGGTGCATTGGTAAGCACATAGTGTTGTGGCAATTTGTGTACATTTTATCAAATGTTGTGCAATCTTCTCCGTTGCTAACCGAGTCACTTCCTGTACAAGTGTTATGTTCTATTTCTTGTTTATTTCAAATGGTGAAGTGCAATTTAACATTCCTTTCAAATCAATATTTCCAACGTTATTGTTAAACACAAGTCTAGCTTTGTTGAATTTAAAATGCATCTATTTACTCTTTCTGGTTAACCCACAGTACACTGACCGACTGACCTATGTTCGTTTCCCGGCCATGACCAACATTATCTGGTCGGCGATATTTTAACTGGTCCGCGGCCTCCCCCTTTCGCCAACCTCCAACGACCAGCACAGTGAAGTATGGTCAAAACCTCCAATGACTAATATGGTTGTGTGGGAGGCCTTCATTCACTCAGTCCCCTTATAAAGGAACACAGATAGAGAGAATGTGCTGTTTATACATGGCGAGTAATTACCGTAATATGCCGAGATAATTGTCAGAGCATGCACCAATATGGTACGGGGAGTCTTTCATCCAACGGTGTATTGACAAAGCCAGAGATTATTCATTATTTATATGTCAGAACGTGTCGTCAAATGCGTGTATGTAGACTTTCTTTTGCACCGTACGTAGCCAACCGTGCGAATGGGAATGAAAGGCCACACTTTCTGACTTCCAATGCTGTATGTTGGTGGGTGAGATCTAACCTGAACCCAATGTTCCTATGTCAGTGCCTATCAAAGAATGTCCTATTCTTTGAAGTGAACACCCTATGTGGAAACAAGTCTTTGTGTCCTTCTGTGAATGCAAGCATTTGATAAAATGCCGAAATCTTTACAATGTTTAATTCAGGAATAAAAATTCCTCTTCAAAATGGGACCTGCGCAGCTGAACAGCCATGCAAAATAGATACATCTGTGGATCTCTTTAACATAAATGCAAAGCAACTGAATAAATAAATACATTAAAAGCATGCTTATTTCGACTGACACCATAGGTGATCGATTCATAGTTTCCCCACTCAAGTAACAGATTTCACATTACATTTCAAAGCCCATACACGCATCTCCCACCAATCTCAACACAACTGATGAAATCTGGTAGCACCCTCCTGGTACACTTTGTTCGACATAGTTGGTGCTATTTGCATACAGCATTCAATGCTGTGTCCGCAGAAGTCACCGATATCTCGTCGTTTTTCACCGCAAATCGCCCGCGCGTCTCTGATGGGACGTCACCAGAAAGACAGACAATCCAAAGGGGTAGTCAGGCAAACGCAGGGAACCACACAACACGCAAACAACAACAACAACTAACTGTACGAGGCCAGCCGTTAGAAATCAGTGGGGGTATCTATAAATGGGTCGCCCTGTATATGTATGTGCAGCAGAGTACTGTATTGTGGTTGTGTTGTCAACTGATTTGTGACAAGCTTAAAGTTCCCCCCATAGGCATCCACTATGGTTTACATCTAAAGTGGAGCAGACAATAGATACGTCCATTACATCGGAGCCTTTCATGGGCCAACAACGCTCGTCTGACAGATTGAATGAAGCCTAAATGCCATCTTCACAGTGAGGGGTTACACTCGTCTTCACGTTCCAAGACTTTGAGAGCACAAACAAACCTCTCAACGCCCTCTAAAATGAAATTATTTTGGATAGAGTACTTTCAAATTCTAAAGTGCCTTTTCCTTTTCATTCTATTTCCTTCCATTTCCCTCCGTCTCCCTTTTCCTTTGTCTTGCTTCTCTGCTACTTCATAGATCGCCCATCACTGGGGGAGCTGCGAGAGCAACGCTTTCTTTGTGCAGGTTCGGGTGGACGTCGTATGCCCTGGCGCTGGGCTTTTATGTAAATGTTAACCGTTGACAATGTGTGTGTATAATTATAATGAACCAGTAGCTTGATTGGTTCACGCACATTCACCATCTGTCACTTTGAATAAATTCACAATTCCAATAGCAACGTGTAATCCAGCGCAATGTATTTACACATTTTTGTTTTTAAAAAAAGGACGTTACAAAGCACAGTTTTCTTGCCCGAGACAACCACCTACTACTACTCATTAACCAAGACCTCAACAATGTCACCGCGACAAACTGAAAACCTCAGCCCCCCCTCCCGCTCCCTGCTGGGACCACACTTGTCGCAAATCCTAGAATCTCGCCCCAGATCTGGAAGAACGCTGGCAAAGAGAGTGGAACAACGCGGACACCCAGAATAAACAACCCAAACATCGCACCTCCTCGCTTTGTCATTCCTCCGAGAAGACACCGGTGGTGTAAGGGGCCGTCCATAAATGACGTCACGCGATTTTGGACGATTTTTGACCCCCCCCCCCCCCCCCCATCGTCACACGGCGTCACAAAAAGTCAGACCCCCTCCTCGCCCCACAAATATAACGTCACAAAAAAATAAAGCATGCTTTAAATCGCTTTCAACTATTGTCATTGTAGTGCGTATTTAATGTGCCGATGCACTCTGATGTTGTAGGAGAAAACATTTAATTTAATTAAGTAGAACGTGTTGTCTATATTTATTTAAAGTTGCGCATTTTGATGTGACGTCACATTTCCCAAACCCCCCCCACCCCCTCGTCACAAATGTCTGACCCCCCCCCAGGTGCGTGACGTCATTTATGGACGGCCCCTAAACCATCAATCGCATCAGAACATCAGCAGGGCCCGCTGCGCCACACCTCCTTCATGTTCTGGGTTCTTTCTGTAAAGTCACGTAGAATGGGAATAAAAGAATACAATTCTCACGACGTTTCAGCCACAACACAAGTAGCCTTCCTCAGGCGAAGAAACAGGACTGTCCGGAAGACAGCGCTTGAGTGAACACTGCCAAGCATGGACAGCGTCTTTTAAGCTGTGTGGGAGGAACACAGCGCCTTGACAAAGGAGTTAACATATAAATTAGCATGTAACTGGGGGACTAGCATAATGTTGGTGTGAGGGATTAGCAGCAGTTTACATATCAACAGTAAATTAGCATGTAACTGGGGGATTAGCATGATGTTAGTATGAGGGATTAACACCACGGAGAACGACGAGCTTGTGTTCAGACGGACGAGTCCATCTATGTTCGGAACGGAGGAGGGGGGAAGAGGAGGAAACAGCCACGGTGCGATGCTCTGTCCTGTGTTGCGTTATAACTATGCTACAATATTATACCTTCCAATCTAAACTACATTGTACAATATCGTATCCATAGACAAATCCCACCCTTGAATATTACAATGCGTTACTATACACTACCCTATACTTTAGACTATAAAATATTAGACTTGTAGTATTACACTATGTATTATTCTATTAACCCTACCGTATACCACACTGCTGTATATTCACTATACAATTACGGTACTATATATTGCCTTATGAATTATGTTAAAAATTACACTGTTATACTATTTATTATTATAGAAATGCTATAAACTATACTACTGACCGTCGTGTGATAGGTACTAATAGGCAGTGCCAGCGAATGGACTGCGGTCTGAAAGTCACCGTAAAATACAATCAATCAAGAACCGAAATGGTTTATAACGTCTTTCCAATGGTTACTAAGCCAGAATCCATCTTCTCGGTTGAAATTGTCTCTGTGTTTGTATATGTGGATAGCCTCATGAACGAATCTCTCATGGTAGCCGGACGGCTTGCAGAGAACCTCCGTCTTGGATAAGTCAATGTCATGTTGGCCCACTGAATTATAACAGTGATCTGCCATGGTTGAGGTGTTCATCCTACCGTGTTTCAAGTCTGCTTTATGTTCACGGATGCGGTCCGAGATATGTCGTTTGGTTTCTCCAATGTAGCTGCTACCACAGAGGCAACTTAGTTTGTAAACGCCCGGGTACTGTATGTCTGGAACAGCATCTTTTACAGATGGAACCAGATCACGGATTTTATGTACTGTGTTGAATCGGACCTGGATCTTGTGTTTATTCAAGATTTTGGAGATCTTTTTTGTGATCCCCGCAATGTAGGGTAAAGTGATGGTTTTGAATGGCTCCTCAAGAGGATCCTTCTTCATGGTTGGAGTGATGGCTTTGCGGATTGTGTAGTCGGAGTAACTATTAGCCTTGAGAGCTTGGTGTATGTGCTTGAGTTCACTAGCAATGTGTTCCTGGTCGGAAATGCACTGGGCTCTATGGTATAGAGTCTTGATGAGGGAATTCTTCTGGGATGGATGGTGGTGGGAATCCGGTTTTAAGTAAGCATCCGTATGGGTAGCTTTCCTGTAGACAGAGTGGCTCATTGAACCATCAGGTTTCCTTTTAATTAGGACATCCAAAAAGGGTAGCTTGCCATCTTTTTCGACTTCCATGGTAAATCTTATGGCTGGGTGTATGGAATTGATGTGGTCGAGGAATTGGTCTAGAGCAGGCCGGCCATGTGGCCAGATGAGAAAAGTGTCATCCACATACCTCTTCCATAAGGTCGGGCGTAGAGTGGCAGTCTGGATGGCGTCAGTCTCAATTTTTTCCATGAAAACGTTGGCTACAACCGGCGATAGGGGGGAGCCCATTGGGGTGCCCTCAGTTTTTTTGTAGAAAGTTCCATTTCAGGTGAAGTATGTGTTGGTTAAGCAGTGTCTCACCAGGGGGGGTACATCAGTATGCAGTCCTTGATGAACCAAGTCTTAAATGATTGCGATGGTGTCAGGTACAGAAACTTTGGTGAATAGGGAAACCACATCAAAACTGTTAAGCAGGTCGTCTGGGGACAGGGAAATACCCTTGATTGTCGAAACCAGTTGAGTAGAGTTTAGAACCGCAGAGGTGGTTTTTCCAGTAAAAGGCCGCAGGATTTCAGACAGAAAACGAGCCAGTTTGTAGGTGGGGGAGTTGACAGTACAGACGATGGGACGAAGAGGTGTATCTTCTTTATGTATCTTTGGAAGGCCATATAATCATGGTGGCCTGGCCGCAGAAGGTTTCAATGATAACTGTTTGGTTTGATCAATTAATGCTGTTGAATCAGACATTATTTTGTTGGTTTTAGTAACGAGGCTGTTGGTGGGGTCTCTTCCTATTTTTGTGTAGCTGCCATCGTTGAGTAGTTCCTGAATTTTGTTGTTATATTCTATTTTGTCCATGATGACAAAATCATTTCTGATTCAACAGCATTTTACAAACTTTCCCATTAAGCCATCTAGTGGCCAGCAGACCTCTACATTGGCATTTAGCTCCTGAATGTATTGCCATGCGCTAGAATGTCATTACATTTTCAAATAGTTTCAGTAAAAACAAGACACGGGGGTCCTATTTACCAATTACCTTGTTCTACAAATATCTCAGTCACGGGGGGCTGTCTGATTATACTTCACCATAAACAGCACTGACTGACCTTTAAAATAAACACAACTTGTGGAAACAAGATTTCGCGTGATTATCAACCAATAAAACCATCTGATAAGCCAACAAGATAGAACATTTTACATGGGAGACACGAGTTGAAGACAAACCGTAATAAAGTTTAAACATTCACAGTTCATATAATTGCTGTAACGACACATCGGTAAGTGCTCAAGATTGACAACAATAATTGTGATACTGTTGACTGCTCAGCGATGCGAGTGCATATCGATACGAGTGCATATCGATACAGATGCGAGTGCATATCGATACGAGTGCATATCGATGCCGATGCGAGCGCACGTCACCGCGGCTCTCGCTCATGAGACCGTCGCTGTCTCGTGAGTTGTCTCGCCTTGTACAACAAAATAAACCTTGCACGTGGCATCACCAGTCTTCGATCTGAAGCCGGGCGCGCATCTCCCCCGCGCATTCGAGTGCGCTGGCGGAGAGCACATTTCTTTGTTTACACAAATTAACTGGTCCCCCCCCCACCACACACATGATGACCCAGAAAAATTAAACCTCCGGGGACACATCGCCTGCGTCTGTAGGCAACTTTCTCATTTGTTTAGCTACTACCAGGGAAAGTACTCGGCTTAGTCGAACTGCGCTAGCTCTAAGGGTCCTCTAGTCAAAGGGCAGGAAGGACTTCACACGTGTGTTGCTAATACGGAGGCAGCAGCAGAAGACAGTGGATTATTCACAGACGCTGCCGAAAAGATATTTATCATTCACGCTCAGGACAATACCCTCCGAGTCTCCCGTGGTTCATACTTTGTGAATGTGGTGCCTATGGGTGCACTTCGATACAATGTAAAAAAAACACACGTTGCAGGACCGTGGGAAGCCAGGACACTTAAGAGTAGATTTATGACAGATGTCTGCTGTTGTCTTCCTACAAAACGCAGTCGTCCAAGCTTACTTTGAATCAGGATAATTGATTTTACATAAAAAAAAAAATATGCAACACAAAGTGCATTTATCTCATGACAAACCACGAGACGCAGCTTTAAGTACCCGACTGGTTTATTTTTGTAATAGATGTGCAGCTTGTGCTAGGTTTATACAGTCAGTGTAAACTAAAAAAATAACAATTCCTCTTTAATGGCTGATGGATTTAGGCCTCGAAGCGAAGGGATTGCCTGCTGTCAGAATTAATGACTAGCGACCAGTAAACACGCAGGAGCACCTTACGAGCGACATTTTCAGTGGATAATAAAAAAAACAAGTGTCAAGTCTGGTCGTGAATGAGGCCTGAAACCTTCCTGGCAATGTTCCTTCTGCAGTTGAAAGATAACTAAAATGTATATTACTGGTAGGGACCTCCTGGTTACACCAGCCCACAGGGGATTATTGTGTCCGTCCGTCCGTCGTGCATCAAAAAATGGGAGGGGTGGCACTGGGTGGAGAGGGGAGGGTGGGGAGGGTGGGGAGGGGCTGGTCACCCCGTGGTGCCCTTATAAAACTCAACGTTTAACCTACTCACGCCGGCTTGTGCCCGGCGTGAGTAGAAGTGGCGCCACTTCTTTCAAATGTTCTTGCCGTTGATTTTCACACCTGATAATGACTGCTTGTGTTGCAGTCGAAACGTCGAGAGAATGTTTTATGTATATTTTATTATTTTATTCTTTCCCTTCAACGTGACTTTACCGAAAGAACCAAGAATATGAATCACTGCAGTCACGAAAGCTTTAAATCAAAATCCAACACTTCTTACTTGTGAGAACAATCACAGACTACATGTGACGAGACGGTTTTTCTTAAGCACTTGAATGTGGATATAAGTATTTTAAATAGAGTTCGATTTAAAGCTTTCGTGACTGCAGGGATTCATATTCTTGGTTCTTTCGGTAAAGTCACCACGTAGAAGGGAAATAATAAAATAATACAACAAAATAAACCTTGCACGTGGCCTTCACCGGTCTTCGATCTGAATCTGGGCGCGCACGACTTTCTCAAACGCTCAAGATGCCGTCAGGGTTCGTCAGGGGGGGGGGGGGGGGGTGGGGGGGTGCAAGCGTCGCTCTACATCTCCCCCGTGCAATTCGAGTGCATTCGACATCGTTTCATTATTTCCCTTCATCGTGACTTTACCGAAGGAACCAAGAATAGTTTTAGTTGCTTTATTCTGTGTACATTGGACGTGGAGAGAAAAAAACAACCCAACACACTGAGATATCGTTGTGTTGGCAATGTTGTCTCTCACCTGCTTGTACTGCAAGGCGTTTGGTTCTGGGCGATTGTAAAGACCAGAACAAACGACAGTCAGAATGCGTTTCTGCACAAGTAGGATTTCAGCTAACACTGATCATCAAACTTCAGGCTCATAAAGTTTCATACATGCCCCAAAATTGATTATTAAAATGTAGATTTTTACAAATATTGTCAATGTCAAGGAGTCCATGTTATGCAGTGATGGTAATGGTTCAGCAAATAGCACTTTTAACTCTTCATCCAAAATAGAGATTACCTCGCATAGCTCTTCTGCCAATCAAAATTAGAAACCAAATAGTATTTTTACGTATTTACTTTCTAACAAACTGATAAGTCTCTGTCTCCCTCTTTGTTTTTCTATCCATCTTGACCGATTTTTCTTTCGCGAGCTGTTTTCTTTCGTTGTCAAATCATGGCTCTCATAGCCATGCAAATCACATGCCAGAAAATCTAAATCACAAATCCTGCTAATTCATTTCGCACCATTAACCCACAAATTAACGGAACTGTGTTCAAAGGATTCCCACTGCCAGCTCCCGGATTACATTCTGCGCAGAGGGACAAATTAGAGTGGCGATGCACCATGTGCCAGGGGCTTTCGCTGATCTCAGCATTCGTGCGGATCGTTCCGAGTCCCATAAGCAGGGGAAACATAAATGAATTGGAAATACACAAACCCACACACTTTACCCATCTCCCATGGTAACTCGTTACCGGCGTAACAGCTGTCCGATTCACTACACACTTCGGGAAAAGGTTACCTCTTAACGTCATCATCCGCACGTTGTCTGTCTGTGAGTTTTTTTTTTTGTACCAAAGATCACTTTGTTTGCTTGTGTTATCTCTGCGTTGTACGGTTATCGTAATCTTGACCAGGTCGAGCTTGTTTGTACAAGAGTTGGCGTAGGCTCAAGTTGTTACCTGGTAAAATAAACTCTCCGATGTTGATTTCACATGTGGGAAAGTAGACATAGAAGAAGACAATCTTTCAAAATCAGCAGGCATTAATAAAAAGGGACACAGAACAGCATTAATGAAGAATTTAATTTGGCTTATTAATAGACAAAATTATCTTAACCACCTCGAGCAAGTTTGGCAGGATGCTCTGCTTTCAAGTAACTGTTTCCGGGATGTAATCGCAAGCTATATTCTAATTTATGAATGTCGTATTTAAATGATTGCGTAACAAAATGGATCGCTGTGAAAATATTCTACTGAACAACCAGCTATGGCCCTTGAACGACATTACGTAATTGACAAGCCAGTCGTTCGAATGTATAAATGTATATTTGTTGCGTGTGTTTAATTTGTCGTCTTTCCCCCGTACCTCCGATTAGCACAGTCGGCTACGGATGGTGCGAAAGAGGTTCAACATAGCGCATATTTTGTAAAATGAAACTATTTCACGTGCACTTTCATCTTGAGACAATGATGGTGGGGTTTTTCATTTCTTCCCCATCTTAGATCCACATATGCCCATGTCATGTGCGCTTTTGCCATGGCAATGGTTCGTAATAATGGGCGGAATATTGCCTGCAACCATGTCATACAGCCATATAAAAAATAAAACAAAACCCTTTGGCATCGGGCTGCTATATAGCATTAGTAGTGCACACGAGGCACTTTGAAAATGAATTAGAGTAAATAGAAATTACATTTTGGTTTACTCGATTCTCTGCTGCCACTGGGAAAGTGTGCATCACAAAATTCAACGTTTATTTTCTAATTTCTAATGAACTTAAACATGAATACAAACACAATCGTTCCATCTTATTATTAACAGTAAATTCTGCAAACTAATAAAAAAAACTTTTTTTATATATATATAAAATCGGTTTGAAATCATTAACGATTCATAATTTCGAGAATAATTAATCATTCGCTTTGCAAATTAAGCCCCTCTCACGAAGGAATCCTGAAGCATTAAGCACTTCATGAAGCCAATTATAATTTACTGCGGCGGCGCAGTAATTAGCACACCGCAATAACAACCTGGTTTACCAGAGTTCAATCCCCGGCGATGGTGAACGCCAAGCGAGGAGTGATAACCGAACCAGTTCTGGCCTTCCTCCCCTTTCACAAACCTGCAACGGACCAGCTCGGTGCAGTGTGGTGAAGAAACCCTCATGACCGACTTGGCGTGCGAGGCCTCTATTAAGGAGTGGCCGTAACTTCACGCGTGTAATACATTGGAGACTATGCACACGCGTGTGCGTGTGTGTGTGTGCGGTGAACTTCTTACGGGCCCCTATGTGAGCCAACGGTGCTCATCGGATGGTGTGGGAGAAAGATAGCAAATTAAACACAAAAATCTGTTCTAAAGACTTACGTTTACAATCTCGATTTTTTTTTTATTTAAAGGGCATTGCTCCAGTGGTTTTCTGGAGCAGAAGCGCATCTGAAAGCACGCCACGCAGTAACCGTCTTTGTCCGATGGCTTGCAGAAAGCTGCTGCGAGGATGGCCGGCGTTTGCGTGATGGTTTACGCTCCTCGACGAGACCAGCAAGGTAATAATGTGCTCTGAATGCTTCACTAGTTGTTACGGTAATGTGCTCAGAGAGGAGGGCCAGAGTCTTTCCTGCACTGGATGTGTGTTAAAGTTTATTTTCCGTAGTGCAGCGTTTTTCACGCTGTTAAACCTGCTCTGTTTATTACTTGGTTTAGGTTCCCTTTATACAAATAGCTTTAAACACGTCAGCACTGTATCGTATATTACACAACATCAGAACCATGCTTGAGTCGTTTGGCAACCCCCCTTGACTGGCGTGGGGCTCATACAAACACATTCAAGGCCGAGTTAATGCAGAGGAAGTGCAAGACAGGTTAAAATATAGATATATTCAGGAATTGAAGTTAGGTCCCTGAGATCAGAGAACAGTGTGCAAACCATTCCACCACCCACTCCTCACAAACTAAAAACACATTTTTTTTTACTTTAGCCGATAAGGCACACGGAGCTATATATTATTTTGCAGAAGCAACCTGGCCACAAATGAAAGCTCAACGAAGTCGTTTATCATGTGGAAATTTATTGTAGTGATATATGTACTCAAAACATTTTTTTTTTACGTGGAGAGAAAAACCAGAGGACCTGGAGAAAAATCCACGTGACCACGGGGAGATAGAACACACAAACTCCAAATATACAGCAGCAGCAGGCGTCAGGTTCAGGATCGAACCCACGACCTCCTGTACGCCAGGCAAGGTAGTTAACATCTCGCCACCATGCCGTGCACATTTATGAAACATAGCTTCTGTATTTTGATTTAAAGCTTTCGTGACTGCAGGGATTCATATTCTTGGTTCTTTCGGTAAATTCACGAAGGGAAACATTTTATTTTATTGTTTCCCTTCTACGTGACTTTACTGAAAGAACCAAGAATATAAAGCATCTGTAGTACATATTCTTTGGGTCTTTTGGTAAAGTCACGTAGATAGGTCGCCGCCCACCACTCACATTAACATTAGCTGCCCCGCCCATGCTGCTGACATTTGGTCTATGCCCATTTCAAACCTTTATAAACAGTTTGCCTTTTCCTGATGACGACCACTTGTGTTGCGATCGAAACGTGACTTTATCCAAAGACCCAAAGAATACGAATGCCTGCAGTCACGAAAGCTTTAAGTCAAGATTCATCTGTAGTACATTCATCACGAAAGGCCACTCGTATAAATATATGATTTGATTAAATCATAATTTAAGTATCCGTCCAGGAGACCCCACACTAAGTCCTAGAACTCTCTTTCAGGAGGGCCCTGCATCGGGTTTTTATATCAAGCTGCTTTCAGCCAATAAATCAAGAGTGGGAGGAAACCTTAGAAAATCCACGCTCACAAGGGGGCAAAACACACGACCCCCGTACAGATGGAAACAGATGGTGATTAGTCCACTTGCTGTACTGTCCTCTCCTTGCAAGCCATGGTGTGACAACTTCAATGCCCACATTTGCGCGATCCCTCCAACTCTCGCCTCCACAGTGCATGCACTATCACTGCCCGACTGGTGGCCTTTCTCATGGTCTCTACGTTCAATTTATGGCAGAAAATATTGTGAGTTCTGTGTTTTTGAATTCAAGGTGAAGGTGCAGGAACTCCGACTGCTTGCTCACATTACTGCTGGCAGAAGGGCCTCCACACGAGGGCGTTGCGGAGCTCCTCTATGGTTATTGTTAGCCTACTCTTTCCTTGCTGACCAGGCATCTCGGAAGAGGCTGGGAAGAACACGCACTTTACATCACCAACTGTGGTGTGCTCATTCATACTGCTGCGTGAAACTCATCCAATGGTTGGCAACTGCCATGCTTGGAGACTGAATCGAGCCAGCATACTTCCAGTACACGAAGACAGCATCCTGATCTTTAATAATATTACATTATGGTATAAAATATAAGGTGGCCGCAGCCAATAAACCACATTACAGTGACTGCAAACTTCACCTCATTGCATCCAATGTCACATTGAACCTGCTGAGAAGCGTCCGTTGGGTAGGAAAAAAAAATCCCACCAGCAGAAATAAATAGGCAAGCTACCGAGAGGCTGGGATGAATTATGCTCCAACAGGGTCATTTGGTCGTGCGTTTAGAAAACCATTCAATATTGTATAAAGACGGAGTGGATTAAATCCTATGCTATAGTAGCTGGTAGCATGCATCAGAGTTCCCCTGTGGCTAACTGAGACGATGCATTCAGGTTCTGTGACGTACATTGAGCTACGTGGTAGCCAGACTAGGGGACTCTCACGGCCTGATTAGCATTGAACATTTCAAAGTGGCGACTCGTAGGCCCAGGGGGTTTTGAAGTTTAGGAAGCGGGGTTACCCGGGTGGTCAGACTGTGGCGAGAGGAGTCTCAGATATCTCCCTAGCCTCGGGCTAGGAAAACCCTTTACCCAGCTCGGAACAGTCATACGTCTGTCACAGAACACGGATTCAAATTATCTGACAATAACCGTCAAGGAAACGCCATAGGGCGTTCGACGTCAAATGTCACACGCGTGGGAGAACACACCTCGAAGGCTACGACATGGCAAATGAGGAGCGCTTTGCCGGTAAGTGTCACGCCCAAGTTCATTGTGCCCACCACACGCCTGTTGTTGCACGTTCACAGGTACTTTGATTTTTTTTTTTAAACGAGGGGTTGAGGAGTGACGTGTCCAAACGGGGGAAATTAAATGCGCAATGATATATGCTCCATAATAAAGCGTTATTAATTTGTGATACCGCGTTGGCAGTGGGTGCACGAAAAATATTGTTTTTTTATTTCTTTATCTCATTTGTCAATGACACTTGAAGGAAAATTTTGTTAGAGGTGACGTTTGAGGCAAGGGCCATTCTTAAAAGCACATGCATTATCTATAATAATCACATGCATTACCTGTAATAATCACATGCATTATCTGTAATAATCACATGCATTATCTGTAATAATCACATGCATTATCAGTAATAATCACATGCATTACCTATAATAATCACATGCATTATCTGTAATAATCACATGCATTATCTGTAATAATCACATGCATTATCTGTAATAATCACATGCATTATCTGTAATAATCACATGCATTATCTGTAATAATCACATGCATTCTCTATAATTATCACATGCATTATCTATAATAATCACATGGACATATGAAGAAGGCATATTACCCTAAACGTTGATCGTTATGAAATCTTTTTTTTATTTTAAAGGCAGTGTTATTGACGAATGTGTTGAGTTTTCTTGTACGCTATATAAATGGACTGTTTTTTCCTACTCAAAATAGCATGGGTGCTGGCTTTGGTCACTTGAACCTTGCAAGACAGTATGACCAGCTTAGCCACACGATTGCGTGAATTACCTGCTCATGTGAATTGTCACCAAACGCATCCGTGTACACATGCGTGCGTCCTTGTTCGCACAGCTGAGTGCAATACACCATTGCTCACTTTTTATTGTATGCGAGCACTCGCACACACAAACACACAAATCCACCGGTGCATGCGGCCTACCTTTTAGAGAGCAGCTTACTGTAATTGTAAACTCGGACTTCCAAGGTTTCACTTCCATTGATTGCGCTAGCCAGCGGCCAGCGAAAGGTCTGCGGAACAAAGGATACATCACGTCAAGCAGAGTTAGCGGAGTCTGTAGTGGAGCACCACACAGGCCAAGATGACCCAATCAATACATTCAGTGCGGGAGTGTACGGGAGACCCAATTCGTTGGAGAACATTGATGTGAGCTGGCAAGCACGTTTCCACTGTGTGACTGATGGGGAAGCTTCACAGAACATCCACTTAGCAAGATAGCCCTTGGTCGTATTCTGTTTGCGAATGGAAAGATCAAATGCGTGCACACTGCTATTTCCAGATTCGCCTAAGAATAAAAATCCCACAATGGTATTTGGACGGGTAAAAAACATAGATGCAGGCACGTCAGATGGTAACACCCATTGAGCATTGAAAAATGTTTATGCTCCTACTGATACTCCTGCTGTTATGGAGTGACTCATGCTGCCAGCTATGGCTGCAAAGTTTGGTCGTACATATTATGTATATCGTTTATTGTTAAATTTGAATCACAGTTCCTATGACCACTGTTACATTGCTTTTATAGCTTTATTTTGGTGATTTCGAAAACGTATGGTTAAGCCATGTTTAGTCAAGTACGGAGTTAGTCTGAGAACTTTATCTAAATTGTCTTATGGTTGTTATTGTTAGACTTGCATCCCATTGGGATCTTTGCACACAGCGTTCATGTACGTTGCTTTTTTCTGGAAGATTTTACTGTTTTTTTCCTGGATGTTTCTGTTGCGCGTCATCACTTTAAGATGTTCTTTGTTCGTGTTTTTGTTTGTTGCGGTTGCACCCGAGTCAAGAGCCTCATGGCTCACAGGGCTCTACACCTAATAAATTACACTGAAAACTGAGCAAAGCAGCTCCTATCACAAGGATGGCCACAGGCCAAGACCGACGGCATTGGCAGCAGTTATTTGGCATTGCAGGGAGGGAATGCATCGGGATCCTAGGATGAAAAGCGCATCGTGAAATTTTGAATTATTATGTTTAAGATAAAAAGAACAAAAACTTAAATGATTAAACATGAAACCCGTGTTAAAAGTTATTGTAAAAAATAAACAAAATGAACAATATACAATGCCTAAATACAAAATAAAAAAAACAGTGTAAATAAATCCTGTCACTGTGAGGGCACTTGTACATCAAAGAAAATACGCAAGGTAACGATGCGATTTTTGAAGTATATACTGTATATCGACATGTTATTTTTAATAAGCAGATACAGTTCTGTTGTTTAACAAGAACAGAACCATCTGGTCCCCACACAGCTAATAGGCCTCATTAATCAATCTCGCAGCTCGGAGGCGGAAAACCATTAACTTCTCTTCGTCTCACAACTGGGTAGCCTCCCTCCACGCACAAAGGTGTTGTATTGTACTTCGAAGATGTATATACTGGCAAATAAGTGTTTGGGACTGGAATCAAATTATAACGCCGAGGTTATTTAAATAGTCCAAGGGGGTAAAAATATTGCGGTGGAGAGCCATCCGAATATATTTACTCTGCATTATAATGACCTGCAGGTGGTAAACAGGCCCTCATCAGCATGATTTGGGCCGGTAAACAGCCGCTGATGGGGTACCTGGAGTCAGGGCCCTCCCAGAATGCCGTGAGAGCCCTTGCAACGCAGTACAGCAACATTGTATATTTATTGTGCATTTTGTCAATTGTGGGTAACTATGTGCCACTTGGAAATAAATAAGATTGAGTTAGTTTACTACATCCCTCAATTAACCAAGACACTGCATAATACGTTTTGCACAATTTTCTTCTAAATCGTACTGTGAATTATATTGTGGCTAGTCTATCAATAAATTCGCAGAGTAAATAACCAAGTGTATTAATTCCAGAGAAATTTGTACCAAGCCTTTGCCTTCCCAGTGACGGTGTTTATACATCGCACAGGGCTCTCATTTGAGGCTGAGTAGATCTAAGGGAGGCTCAAGGCTGGTAAGGATCATCGTCACTGGTGTTGGCTGTTAGCGGGAATTGAACCCGGGTCGCCGGGTTCGTAGCGCTGTGTGCTAACCGCGACACTACCACCCAAACGCACAGAAAAACAGACCTCCGTGTTAGCTAAGCTACTATATTTTGGTAAATACTGCTTGTACACACCTATCATGCCCTTCCACATTTCTCTCCCCATCTCTGTTCATTAGTCAAGAGCTTAAAGTATGAACTATTTTAGGCCGAGCCAACCTCCTGAGATTCTCGTTCCAAATGCCATCGATATGCCCAGTAAGGAATTGAATGTGGACCATCGAGACTGCAGCTCAGTGTGCCATCATTTCATTAACCGGCCGCAAACACACGGTCACACGCACACACGAACGCACACACAAACTGTCAAATCAAACATCTCCCAATGGGGGAACAACTAGAGAAATAGCAAGCTGTGCACAACATTAAGATTGTATCTTGGTGCTGTCAACATCCCTCGTTAGGAGCATCCCAGAGAACTGGCGTCTCTGCTGGTGCTTTGGAACTATAGGAGGGGGAAAGGAAGGTTCCAACTAAAGCCTGCCATAGCATGATAGACACATAGAGGAATAGGTTTTACCCTTTTAACTGGCACAAAAACTGACACCTTTATTCAAGGCATCATGTTTGCAATAACCACAACACAAGCAGTCAAATTGCAAACAAAAAAGACAACTCTGATAATAATATGCACTGTCCTTGAATTTGATTGGTCCACACCCGAGACGTCTTTTCTTAGAGCCTAGTCTCCATTGGTGTTGGACCAGAAGATGCCAAAAGGCGTACAACTCAAAAACAGCGCACTATCAGAGTATTGAGGGTGTCAGTTTTTGTGCCAGTTTGAAGGGTAAAACCTATTCCTCTATCTTGTTACTGGCAAAGGAGGTCTCATAATGATAGACACATTAACTATTTAAAATTTTACCAGGTAACGTCCACTCCGCTATATAGCTCTTTTTCAGAGGCCATAAATGATAGCTCAGCAAAAGTGGCTTATCGCGTGCAAATGTATAGCAGCAAAATACTCTCAATGCGCGTTTCTAAAATGTGGAGGGACAAACCGGAGGGCCCAGGAGAAAAATCCATGCGACCACGGGGAGAGAGACACATGCAAACTCCAAATATACAGGCGTCAGGGATGGGATCGAACCCACGACCTCCTGTATACCAGGCAAGCTAGTTAAAATCTCCCATGATTTCGGGGTTATCCGAGGAGAGAACCCTCACTGCCAAGAGAATTTCGTGCCCCGAGGGAGTTGCTCTCGCTGACAAGTTGAACTTTGCAATTCACGCCGCACCACGCAAAACAAGTTTCTGGCAAATGTTTCCCATCCATCACCGCAGTCATAACAACGTGCGACTTTTGGTAATTCCAGTGGCTGGTTAGGATTACGCACGACAAATAAACATTAATGTATATTTCAGGGCGCCTTTGTCGAGAGAAGAATCGATGATGAAGTGTGGAAAGCAGTGCGCAGTGCAACCACCCAGGTGCACATTTCATCAGCACGGCAAAGGTGCAGCCCTGCAATGACTTGCTCGCACCACTGCTAGCAGAAGGGGCCTCCGCTAGCGGGCATCTCTAGAGCTGTTGTTCTCCGCGGTATTTTTGATCCTGCTCTTCCACGCTGGAGGAGCCACACTTTACCCCCACCACACATGGCCTGGCACGTCAACCGAGTGCCATACCCACCAATATACTTCTAGGTGCACAGAGGCAGGGGCATTTGTGAAATGTGCTCATTGTTTCGACTGCCTCGGTATTGCAAATCCAGTGCGCTAAACCACAACACCGCAACAGCTAACCATCACAGTGCTATTGACTCCAATACCACGGTGATGTTAAAAGGCAGAGGTTGGCAAGATTTGGTCACTTGACAAATGGTATAACGATATACAAATTTGGCACTGCAGGTCACAAGATGATAACTACACAAATTTGTAGTGGGGCACCACACAAACCAAAGATGACCCAATCAACATAGTCAGTAGTGGGAGGTGCATGGGAGACCCAATTCGTTGGAGAATGCGGTTCCACTGTGCGATTGATGAAGACGCTTCAAACAACATCCACTTCGCAAGAAAGCCCTTGGTTGGATTCTGTTTGTGAATGCAAAAAACCCACAATGGAATTTTGACGGGTAAAACACAGATGCA
Organism: Petromyzon marinus; assembly: GCF_048934315.1. Lineage (NCBI taxonomy): Eukaryota > Metazoa > Chordata > Hyperoartia > Petromyzontiformes > Petromyzontidae > Petromyzon > Petromyzon marinus. Next base: position 7,637,465 of record NC_133689.1, on the reverse strand, counting down.
GGCACGTCAGAGGGTAACACCCATTGAGCTTTAGAGCTGGGATTATTGGTTCTACAAGCAAAAGCAAGTAGACCACATTTCCTTTTTGAAAACACATTTCAGGTAATTTACAGCTTGTCGAAATGATTGCAGAAGTTTACAGGCAGCAGTTTGGAAAATGTACATTGTTCTTAATCCACCAACACATAGTGTACAATTAAAAACACGTCTTTTAAAGGTGTACATATTTAAGGTGTAAAGTTTCCATCTGATTTTCTTTTTTTGGAAAACTCCACTCAAGCCAAGTGGAGAATGCAACCGATTGCATCACTCGAAATCAACAATGTACCCACACACTATTTGTAAATGTATGAACACCAAAAGGCTTCTGACATTGAGAGGCAGGTTACTTCATGGCTTATCACCCTAAACTCCCCAAAAAAATTGTAATATGGACTCCAAGAAGTGTTTAATCACTGTAGAAAATTGAACAACCTTCAGGGCATTCCAGATTAATATTTCCCAGTGGTGTGTTTTTTTTTAAACATTCACACAGCTACATTCAATACCCAACACATTACGTAAAAGTCATATTTTACTTGCAAGATACTTGGGTCATGTTGCTCGTGCGAATTTGGTTCATTTCCATTGCCACTAAAATGTGACAATTTGGGCTTTTCATGAAAAACATTTGAATTACAAATTAGTTGTATTGGTGTCATATCCATTGAAACGAGGTGTCCATTTATAACTCTCGTAGAGTAGTGCATCACCCCGAGTTATAGAATCGCTTGCCGAAGGCAACGTCACAAAACCACTTATGAGATTCCTTCAAGGGGCACCACAGTGGCGAGATGTTAACTACCTTGCCTGGTATGCAGTAGGTCGTGGGTTCGATCCCGACCCTGAGGCCTGTACATTCGGAGATTGCGTGTTCTCCCCGTAGTCGCGTAGATTTCTCTCCGGTTCCTCCGTTTTTTTTTTCCCCTCCACGTATTAAAAACACGCGTTTGAGTATCTGGCTGCTATACATTTCCACAAGTTGATAAGCAACTTTGTTGAGTGATCATTTGTGGCCAGGTTGCTTCTGAAAAAGCGATATAGCTCAGTGGGCTTTATTAGTTGGTTTAAATGTTCTCCACTGCAATAAGAAGCATTGCACATCCCAGCACACCCGGAGAAGGAGAACCGTTTGTCGCTTGGGAATGAAACGAACAATTATTATTTTTTTTCCTCAAGAGCTACAATTTTGCCGAATGAGGCAAGAATAAAAGTTGGATATTTGGATGATTTGTGCAGCCATTAACCATCCAAATCGCTACACTTGAGATTATGGATGAATCAGGGCTGGCTATGAACCAACATGTGAACCCAGAACCTCAGCAGTCCCGGCTCAGTGCCTTAACTTCTGAGCCACCCGGCCACCTTGAGACTATCGGAGTTTTTTTATCATTATAATTGGTTCTATATTTTCCACATAGGAAGCAAAAGGTAAGCATGATTCTAATTGCATACGAACTTTGAAATCAAGGGTGCCCCCACTGGTGGCAAAAACTCAGAATAAATCACCTGCAAAAGCAATAATGGAAGTAATTACACAGAGTGGCTTTCTTGCTCAACACCAAATCAATGTCTCTTAAAACAAAAATCTTCGGAGTTAACACTGAAGTAGCAGTTCATGCTTTAATTTGTTGACATTGTTTTTAAGTCCATTGAATTCATTACCAGTATTATTATGTATACACTTGTTTATCCAGGAGGAGCCTTGCTCAGTCTCAACTCTTTTTCAACAGAGTCTGGACAAGTGTTTGGTGCAGGGGGAGATTCTGATACATCCAATCCAAAAGGGTAATGTGCAGGTCATTTTTCAGCATTGGGAAGTTTGCCCAATACCAGTTAAATTTTGTGGCTTTGTAGGTATTAAGAGGAAACCAGAGACAAACCATGCAGAACACGAATAGAACATACAGACTCCACAAAGAAAAGGTGCCCGAGTCTGGATTCGAACACAGGCCCATCTTGTTGCGAGGCACAAGTGTTACCACTGCAATGTCACCATAGGAGGTGGTGAAATCATGTGGCTATGCTAACTCCCGTTTCAATCACGTGGATATGTGAAACGCAGATCCCTTTGGTCCACAATGCAGAATAAACAATTCGCGTATAAGCTGTGCTGAGCCGTAGAATGACGTGGAAAGAGTCGAGTGAATATAACTTAAGTTTTACAGTGACACAATGCCCACTGGCATATGGGAAATCATAACAATGTTTGCTTGGCAAACTACGTAAAATTAAATTTATTTCATTGGAGAGTGTGATATATATGGTTATTGTTTTTTTTTTATATTGCAGAGGAAATTCGATTTCAATATCAGCATTAGACCTCCTTTGCCAGTACCAAAATATAATAATGGGGTTTTTCCCCTTTTTTCTGGCAACAAAACTGAAACCTTTTTACAAGGCATCATGTGTGCATTAACCACAATACTTGTGGTCAAAATGCAAACAAAAAACACTATGATAATATGATGCATTGTCCTTGAAACTGATTGGTCCACACCAAGGGACGGCTTTCTTTTGAGCCTCGTCTCAATTGGTGCTAGACCAGAGGACGCCAAAAGACGTCACACAGCTCAAAGACAATGCACTATCAAAGTAATGAGGGCTCGGGGTAAGCATCTACATCATTAGACCTCCTTTTCCAGTACCAAAATAGAATAATAATAATTATTAATATTAATGCATTTGATTATGTTTTCGTTTTGTTATTTTATTATTTCCCTTCTAAGTGACTTTACCGAAAGAACCAAGAAAGATGAATCCCTGCAGTCACAAAAGCTTTAAATCGAAATATTAATATAATAATTATTAATATAATAAGAATAATTATTATATTTTGGTATGGTGTGGACCAATCAGTTTCAAGGACAATGCATATAAAATCAGTGGTTTTTTTTGCATTTTGACCACAAGTATTGTGGTTAATGCACACATGATTCCTCGTAAAAAGGTTTCGGTTTTGTTGCCAGAAAAAATGGGAAAAACCTTATTATTAGATTTCAATATGTTAACCTATATACCAAGATGGCCATAAAACACTTGGCAATCCAAAATATGGGGAAAAACAAATCAAATTCGGAGACAATGCGTACCCCCCTTTATAAATCTGTCCCTTCACGTAAAAAAAAATTCAAGGTTTTTTTGTTTACATCCCATCAGCCACAAGGCCTTCCGGGAGTTCATGGTTTCAGCCGTATCGGTTTAACACATGCAAGCTCTCGACTGGTGACGGCATACAGTATTTAATCAGCAATCAGAATTGTTTGAACAAATGCTGTTCATCTGCCAGATATTATAGCCAAGGACCCTCAATGTTAGAATGTGGTCCTAGTTAAAGGAAAAAAACTATACGTATCTATGTTGAACTTAAATCTTGACTGAAAGGTTTCGTGACTGAAGGAATTCATATTCTTTGGGTCTTTCAGTAAAGTCACGTAGATTGGTTCAAAGAAAATAACAAAAATAACAAAAAAACTACGTTTCGATCGCAACGCAAGCTCTAGGGTATTAAAGCAAGCGGTCGTCATCAGGCCGATCGAAACGTCGTAGTTTTTTGTTATTTTCTTTGAACCTATCTACGTGACTTTACGGAAAGACCCAAAGCATATGTTGAACTTCTTTCGCACCGTACGTAGCCAACCGTGCTAAATGGGAGGGTGCGTGAAGACACAACTCTAAATAATGTTTGGTGTTGCTCCATCAAACCGGTCACAGCGCGGTGGTGTGAAAGACAGCGGAGGGGGGAGGGAGGACCGACGACGAGGTGTAATGTCACCGACGACGAGGTGGAATATCACCGACGACGAGGTGGAATATCACCGACGACGAGGTGGAATATCACCGACGACGAGGTGGAATATCACCGACGACGAGGTGGAATATCACCGACGACGAGGTGGAATATCACCGACGACGCTGACCATTTCAAAAGGGATTTGCATTTCTGATCGTACTGGGGCCGTTCGGGTACAGATACAGGAGGCTACAGCATGTAAATGGTACACGCAAAACACACCCCCTTCAGACAGCAATCGGCCAATCATTCCAATGCGACAGGATATACGTGGCCTTATTAGCATGGGCATACAGAACAGTTATAAATTTTGCCAGGCATGGCACATTGGGGGGTGGTAGGGCTATCGGCATAGACGCCGACTCTCATTTGCCCCAGTGCTGGTGACCAAGGCTAAAACCGAGACACGTCCCGATTCAGGGTCGTCGTACGATTGAATAAAATAGATCGTTTTTGTTTTACGTTTCAGTAAATGGTGGAGGCTATGCGGGCAACGCGATACTTTTACATACAATATGTGCATGTATAAATTAACAACAATCGTTACAAACGCAATTCAATGCATTACGTTTTGTTGGCTTCATGATCTACTTTATTCAACGAGTTGACGGCATTGCTACACCTCAACTGATAAACTCGGCACATACGCATCATGTCCAATACTGGTATTGAGCCGAGTTCACCTACCTACCTACCTAGGAGACATTAATTTCTACCCTCGTGTATTCACGAGAAAGCGAGCCTGGGTTCATTGAACGCGGGTGCAGCTCTCCCATCCTCGCACCACACAAGTGGCACTGCGCTTTCATCCCCTGGAGCAACAACAGTATTTCGGCAGAGCACGCGGAAACATTCCACTGCGAATGCCATTAAGCCGTAGCGCACTGCAACTTTAATGTCAACGCACTAGGGGCGGAGCAGGGCATTGGAGTCTCCATAGCCCCTCTGATCCATCCCTGAAGCAGCGGCATTCACAAACGAGTCAGCACGGGCAATTCCTGCAGCCCGAAATCGCTGAGAGAAGGTGCAATGCGGAAATCTCCACCGGATCTACAGTGGAGTTGTCCCTAAAGGTTAGCGATAGTGCAGGGGCTTCTTAAACTCCCATTTCCGCACAGCGCGCGATGGTGAAGGGGGTGTGTGCAATGAGAAACGACTCAATTTTGCGCGTGCGGTGAATGGAAGATAAATTCGCAAATGCGCCAAAGGTGGAAGGAAAGTAAAGGGCATGCGAGGGACGCAATTCAAAGATTGTATTAGTCCTTAATAATAATAATAATGTAACGTTTTTCATCTCCATTGTGATCAACATCGATTAGTATTGCCGGACTGGAAGATCAATCCATAAATCCCCCAATTCTTCAAAATAGCGGCATCCATACAAAACCTGCGTTAAGGGTCCATTTAATAATATAAAAATAGCCACTTCAAGTTTATCAGATGACACACTTTTCACAAATGCGTACGTGTACCTTAAAGGAGATACAATTATTATATTACAAACAGAAAGATCTGAAACCACGAGGCGGAATAATTGTGTGTGGGTGGCATTGTGCGAGACTCAGTGATGTGCAATTTGGGCACGTTATATTTCCAACCATTAGCTAACGGGTTACATTTAGGCTAACGTAGCCAGTTGAGGTGGTTCAGGCACCCGGTAAGGATGACCCCCCCCCCTCCCCCCCGGTAGACTCCCCCTGGAACTCTACCAGGCAGCAGCAGCAGCGTCCCACTGGGCGAAGGCCCTGGGGGGCTGGCCCAGGACCACGCTGCTGCTGGTGGGACGATGTCGCTCGGCTGGCCTGGGAACGCCTGGGAATTCCCTAGGAAGAGCCAGAGTCTGTGTATAGCCGTGTAGTGTATAGTAGTGGTGTATAGCAGTGTCGTGTATAGTAGTTTATAGTGTAGTAGACAATGACACGTAAAATAAAAGTGTAGCAATGCAATAAATAGTAACAACGAGACAAGAAAAAAAGAACAGATTTTTTTTTTTAAATCAAGTTGTGACTGAATCGTTACGATTGATTGTATTGCTGAGAAGAGAGACCGGAAGTGAATCACAACCTTTGCACTCACCATTGACGCTCATCACACAAAAACTAAAAAAAAAGCAAACTCATTAAAACTACAAAACTATCAGATCTTCCAAGAGATGTGATGAAGGGCGGGTCTTTGTATACGAACGTTGAAAAGGTGCAGTGCATTTTGTCGGACTGTTTAAATGTTTAACTCGTCGATGGCTGTCATCGGTTCGTCCATGACGACGCCGGCACGGAAACGTTCGGGCAGAATTGCTGTCCCAGCCACTGTGGCAATTCAGGTGAAGAGACGGCACTCATGCCAGGGTTAGCATTGCTCAGCCATGTGTGTCTGCACTGTTGCGTGCGAGTTCATGGTCACGCCCCGGATTGCAGTTTCGCGAAAAGAAATGTTGACACACAAAAAAACCCCAGCTCCGTATAGATAGGTATTTAAATCCAGTAACAATGTGAAAGATGACGCGTATAACCCCGTCTCTGCTGTCGCAAAGGTATTTCCACTCTTTTTTTTATTTGCAAGACTGAACTGTCATCACGTTGGCCTCAGGTAACAATGAATTTTTTTTTTAGGTAAAAAATACAATCTTTGCTTTAATGTAATACGAAATTCATGTAATGCTATTTGTGATGGTGCTTAGTAACTTTTATTTTGACGACTGAACTCGTCATAATGCGACGCGCATCCGTTCCCTGTAACAAAAAATGCTTTGTTGCGATAAAAACTAAGACCAAACAATGTTTAGAGGCCATATACACGTCAGGTGCAAAATGCCTTGGAGCGTTAATAATGCCACGGAATGTAAAGCTATCGTGAGCGACATTGTGATCCTCAATGATGTGCACGAGAAGACAGTTCATTCTCGACTTTTATTTAAATCAGGCTGTGGTCCACCAGATGTGTTTCATCGAGGGCACAAAATAACGTAACAATCCTCATTGCATTAAAATTTGGGATACGTAAAAAAAAAACATGAAACAGATATCATGAGGCACCGACACGTTAAGGATTCTCATTGCCACGGTGAGTCAGCTGTAGAAAAATAAAATTCTCCAAAGTCTACTGTAGCGTGGCTTCTGGGATTTACTTGTTGACGCCTAACCCCTGTATCAAAAGAAAGCCATTTGTCCCACAATCATAGGGTAAACGACGTCCCTGATCAATGTCTTCGAGCGGGGAGGGGATCCCGCCACCTGCAGCATTTGACCCCTCACGCCGCTCTGGGGCAATGCCAGAGCGGGCTGCAATTCAGAGGGTTTGCAGTGCCAATTAGTCCGTTTCTTAGTTATGCACCTCCCAACGATTTCAACAATCCTCTTAAATATATTGTTGACGGCATGCAACGTGGCCTTTAATTCCAATGAGCACGGTTGGCTACATCCGGTGCAAAATAAGATAAAAAAAAAATACGTACACGATACTGTAACAACCACCACCCACCCCCCCTTTTCCATTGGCACATCCACCTCGAGCCAGCACGGACCCCCCCCCCACAGCACGGTTTTTCACCGCTTCTTTTCCGAGTCAAGCCAGAACCAAACTGTGGAGCGTTGGCCTCACGAGAAACCAGCCGACTCCGGCTCATGGCCAAGCAAAGGAGCGGGAGGACGGAGCGGCCAAATGTCACCGACCGCTCAACGCAACGCCCCGGACCGCGTGGCGACGTGCAGCTGCACGGTTCGGCTGCTGCGGTGAGAAAATAAAACTGCGTGGTGCCTTTTCGAGCTGCTCGGGGGCATGGCTTGGCACGAACCGGAGAGGCTCGCCTCGTGCGGCGGCGGCGGCGGTGGTGGTGGTGGTGGTACTTGCCCCACTGGTGCAACAATCGGCACTAACCTCGCCCCCCTCTGCACCGCTCAAAAGTAATAAAGGATCATTTCCAGACCCCCCCCTCCTAAAAAAAACGGTGCCATTGTATGTGAAGTGCATAAGTCGAGTGACTAAATGTGTGTTCAGTGCTACTGGTGGCTGGACTTTATAAGTTTCTGTGTAGAATGGTCCTCTTTAAATCTTGGGTCTTCATGTAATTGCACACTCTCAACCTTACAAATTTAAGTGGGGGGGCTGCCAATGTCTTTTTTTGCGTACACTTTTACAGCACGCTAATTTTCAAAACAGAAATTCCATCGAAGAGAAACATGGCGGAGTTGTGACGAAGCGGGATATTTGGCTGCGGAAATCGGCTTGCGCTGAGAAAGGTTTAAAAGTCGGCAGCCGACTGCGAACATCCGTAGGGTTGACAAATCAGTATTTACGATACGTCTTTGATACGCGGCATCCAAATGCATATCTGCGGCTCAGGGGTAGAGTGAGCGGCTCCCAATCGAAATGTTGCAAGCTCAAATCCTGGTTGGGGGTTGACTCGGCCCAACATCCCTCCTGGGTTATGAATTCCTGCAGTCACGAAAGCTTTAAATCAAAATATAACAAGTACCACTTTGTGGGAAAGTTAAGTGGTTGTCCTATGGACAGACTCGCCACCCCGCCCCTGCCTTACCCCACCCACACCATAGGAATGTGGAATTTCCACTACTGGCTCAGGGCTGTCCTCCGCCGCCTCAATGCACATTTGGGCAGGAAACCACTTCGCCTTGTGGGTGAACGCATGGGCAGCCCCATGAGAGGTGCAGACTCAGAGGCAGAATAATAGGACTACAGCACTCTCGCCGAGTCTAACAGTGAAATGAACGCCTGCGCGATTAACCACATGCCCTCTTTTCTGGGATATATAAAACCAACATTACATTAGCAAGGTAAAGCTCTGTAGATTATATTCTTAGTTTTTTCGGTAAAGTCACGTTGAAGGGAAACAACAAAATAATAAAATATATATAAAACAATAAATTTATGCAAACCAACACACCTGAAGACGACCGTTTGAGTTATGGTCGAAACGTCGTGAGAATTTTTTTTATTGTTTTATATATATTTTATTATTTTGTTGTTTCCCTTCAACGTGACTTTACCGAAAAAACTAAGGATATGAATTACTGCAGTCACGAAAGCTTTAAATCAAAACTCTGTAGATTACTTGGGTTTTAAAACGTAATTTTTCCGCGTGTGTGTGTAGGCCACGTGGTTAACAATACGTAGAATATGATCGGAGCCAGACTCGAACGCTCGCGTTACACACGCTGCACGAAGGCGCGCAGTGTGCTGCTCCTCAAATGGAGAAGTGCAGGGACACTCCGATTTGAATCGTCTCGCAAACACGTCGTCACTTTGTGAACACCACTGCCGGATTTGCACCGCCTCGACCCACACACGCCGCCGCCGGCATCGTCCGCCCCCCCCTTCCTCGTTATCCGTCACCTCTCAGCCTTCGCCTCCACCATCTACGCCGCAAAGTCACCTTGATTGACGTCGTGTCGACGTCCGTCGTCGACACGTTTGAGGAACCCATCTCCGATCTAAACCCGGGCTAATTACCGATGAGACAAGACGCAACAGCGGTCCTGAAACAGGGCACTGTGGTCCCCTTATTATTTGGTGACCACAGGCACCCGTGACCCTCAACGACTGCAGCTCCATACAGACTGATGAGACGGTTCTCTTTTACTTAAAAAAAAATCGGTAGATGCATTCGAGTCTGCTTTGAAAACCCAGCTCTTTAAAGCGGCCTTCCCTCTTTAGTGTGGTCGGTTGCCCCTGGTTTTGCTTTTGTTTCCTGATTTTCATTCATTGCGCATCGGGATCCTCCTCGGATGGAATGCCGCATTATACATTTGATTTATTATCGTCATTGGGACAGGCGCGCAGCATCAGCTAAGCTTTGAAACCCACCCATCTCGTACCCCCTTCAACCCACAACGTTGAGCCTTTGAGCATCCCCCTTCCCCCCCACAGATACTTGTGAAGTGGCGACTCCACCCTTGCGTGTCTGAATATAGTACAGTTATACGTGTGTGTGTGTGTTCATATCACCACGAGTTGTGCAATCGAAATGGGATGTCATTGGGAGCGGCTGCATGCCCATGGTGTATGTTAAACCAGTCGAGGCTTGTCACCAATAAAAATGTGACGATATGTAGAACTGGTTTAAACAATTCGCGCACCGTTCCAGTTGCAAATATATCTCTGTTAAACGCATTTTTTTTTTACACCCCTTACCACAAGTTTCACTGTGCAGACATCTAAAAACATTGCACTGTACACGCATTCTTTGAAGTTAAGACTCGCAAAGATGGGGTAGAGTGTGGCTACTCTCAATTATTTCTAATGAGGTCTTACCGGCGTGGAAGAGTAGGCCAAATATACCCCCTCGGGGGGGGGGGGGGGGGGGCTCTAGACAGTCCCCACAAGCGAAAGCCCTTCTGCCAGCAGTGGCGTGGCCAAGACATTGCAGGAGTGCAGCTTTTACTTTTTATACATCGGTTAAAGTACTTTTAGAAAACACATACATTGCTTGATATACTACAGAAATGTATGGGCGTCCCATAACAGTTGGATATATGCGCATCGCAGGCGTTCGGTAACAATGAATGCGTTTGAGCAGTACGTGTTATGTTGCCTGTGAGGAAGCGAAGATGAAAATGGTTTGGTAAGGTACTGTGTAGCATTGAAGGAAACGCAAAACATCACTTAACTTTTGCCAATGTGCCAGTCTTAATGTATGCAGTTAAGCAGCTATCACAAGGAGTTCTACTATCAATTGCAGCGTATAACCGGAAGACTTATCAACGTGAAAGGCATATATAATGTGAGCAACTGCGAATCCTGAAAGGTCTACATTGATTCGACATTTTCAAGACGCCGTATTCCAATAAACACGTTTAAAGAGAGACTTGTATTCGTGAATTCTTGCATCGATTTCAATATTTGTTGTTATTCGTGTGAACAATAACCAATGGAAGTCTCTCGTGAACTGTCAACACATTCATCAAAATAGCACTTCCTTGAAATTATAAAAAGCGTATAAAGATTACTTTTTGGAGCAACGATCCTCATTCACAGCACATAGAGAGAGGCCAGAGGTAGATTGTGTGATCATTTAAATGACACATGTATTACATTCGCATACTAGTTTAATAGCCTCTAAAATATGTGTGTATGCAAATATATGCATTTGACACGGGCTGGAGAAGAGTTGGACCGATGCGGTATGGGAGGGTGTGGACTTGAGTGGACCTGCCGAAGACCTGGCACCAGCGGTGTCACGATAGGACTATGGATGAGGCTCGTGAAGTACGCTGCTGCTACTGGGCAGTTGGAGGCAGTCGCCCTCCAACAACAACGGAGGGCGGAGGAGCGACGCTCACAACAACGAGCGGAGAGCGCGGGGCGGATAAAATCCAGCAAGTTGGCACAGGAGCGCGTACCACTGGCGTGCATCTTCCAGTGATCACAGTCAGCCAACCCAAAGCACATGGGTGTTGTCCGTGCCCTCCCGTCAGCGAGCCTTCGACACTTCATGTGGCCTCAAAGTGCACCTGGCCTGGCACAGGCGCCGTGGTGACGTCACCGTCACTTTCTGGTGATTGGTGGGTATTGGTATGCATTATTTTAATACAATGGACATTATCAGTGATTGGTATATGCACCCGACTAGCACCTCTGCTACAAAAACGTAGCCGCAAATGAATGAATGCCCGAGGCAGTGTTGTAAACATGTAGTGAGGAAACAAGGTACGCGTTTGTACACACACCCACACACCGCTGCCTTCATTAACCGACCGCTAATTGCGCTCGCTTTAAAAGTGGCCGTTAAACGAAGTGGGGGAAAAAACAAAGTGAGGTTCAAACAACTCATGAAGGTTTTCTTTTGTTTTGTTGCAAATTTGAAATGAGGAGTGGACACCGACGCAGACCGCCGGACGTTTTGGGTTACGGACCGAGTCGAAGCGTGCTTCATCTTCGCAGTTCTCGAACACCTTGGTGTCGTAGGGCGAGTCTGGAGAGACAGAGGAGGAGACCGATTAAGAGTCAGGTTTTTTTTTTTTTTTAAATCCACACACAACGTGAGCACGTCTCTGGCACATCCGACTTTAGCCGCATCAATCACCTATTAATCAATGAGCTGTGATCAATGGGAAGAAAAAAAACAACAAAGTCCAGGCAGTCCAATTACGTTACATATTTTTTTTTTACATACACACTTTAAAAATCCACTTTATTAAAATGTGGTTCGCCATTCCAGCGTCACCAGATTGACGTTCAACAAGATGAGTACCGTATTTAAGTGTACGGGAAGATAGAGTGACCGATAAACACAAGGTCAATGGTACACTCACAATGAACTACTGCAGTTGCCTGTGTGCAGCATGTTTATGCGCAAGTGTGAGTGTGTGGGGAGCGGTGGTGCAGCGGTTAGCGCACTGCCCTATGAACCCGGCGACCCGGGTTCCATTCCCGCTCACGGCCAACACCAGTGACAATTATCTGAACCGGTCCCGGGCCTCCCCTAGGTCGACTAAGCCTCAAATGAGTACCTGGTGCGGTGTGTAAACATCGCCACTGGGGAAACAAAGGCGGTTGGGCGTGGTGCTGGCCACCCACCGTTCCGGCCTTCATAGGTGCTCACTAACAGCACTTGCCCCTACAATCTGTTAAGGCTATACGGGGGAAATTTGTGTGTGTCTGGGCACAACACTGCAACAGCAATTTAGTTGACCCTTCAAAATAACTGCTGTTTACAAACACGTGAGAATGTTTACCAAAAAAAATGTGTGTCACATCTTGGTGAACATAATATAAAAAAAGCACAAGAAAGGCTTACGGGCACCGAGGAAAATCCCTGTCTGTAATCTACTGTCACAATTTGACGCCTTTGACAACCTCACCCAGGTGAGTGCATGAGACATCCGTATACTAACAGCACATGGCAACTTACAACGGGCTTCATGGAAAATGCAGCATATCAAAATCCAGCACTTTATTACGAATCGTACATATAGCAAATTTTATATATCAAAATAAAATGTGTTGCACACAAAGCACACGGAGGTATAAATAAAAAAAATAACTAATTTGGAAGGCGTTCTATAAAGTAGCTTGGGAGTGTATGTTTTTAATATTCGTACGTTGAACTTCTTTTTCACCGTAAAGTAGCCAACCGTGCTAATCGGCGTGAGTCATTCGCGAAAGCAAGGCAATTGCTGTTAGATTAATGTGTGCTTCAATGTACTAAATACAGTTAACTCAGGTTATAATGCACCACAGCACTCCAAACACACGGACGTTGGACGAACACAACACACCAACTTCCATTGTGCTGCATTCAATGCCCTCCCTGCGAGAGGAAAGATATTTACTACCCCCGAGGTATTTGCTTCATGTTTCCTTCCTTTAACACGAGAGCCAATATTTACACTTCATTGCAACGCAGTATAACAAAGTTTGCTGGAGTGGGTCAAAGACCAGAATCCAGACGTGCAGTGTGCTGAACTACAACCATTCAAAATGACCTGTCATTTAATCAACAGCTTAGCGGCGCGGGGACAATACACCCCTAATGATGGCTAGAAAGTTTTAAAAAAATCAATCCAAGTGTGTATGGTGTATACACAGTACAAATTAGGGATAGACCAACGATTCATGTTGCATTGCTATCCAGGGACGCCTTTTTATGTCATGTTTATGCACAGTACCGCTTAAATGGTAAGTTGACTAAACTAAAACGTTTCGATGTAAAGCTTTCGTGACTGCAAGGATTAATCTTCTTTGGTTCTTTCGGTAAAGTCACGTAGAATGAGAATAAAATAATAAAATAAATAAGACAATAACATTTTTTCACCTGAAGAAGGCTTCTTGTGTTGTGGCTGAAACGTCGTGAGAATTTTATTGTCTTATTTTATTTTATTATTTGATTCTCATTCTACGTGACTTTACCGAAAGAACCAAAGAAAACCAAAACGGTTTATTTTAAGTCAATAGTTGTGATGTGGAGCAACTGGCCTTTGGTCGCAGGAATGTGGAATTTTCACCACAGGATCAGGTTCGCAAATGTAAACCGCCTCATTCTCGACTGAGCTGCGGATACACTTTTGACTTTGAACGATTCACGTCCAAAATAAATCAGGCCATCATATGCATTCATCGTTGGGGCATTAGCCTTGTCACGCAGCGACTCACCGACACGAGAGATAGCTGAAATGCCCTTGCCTTGCATGGTATCATTGTTCACAATGCCAACACATAGGAGTGGGGGGCTACCACGATTAACATTTCAAGCACAGTCGCAGGCTTCGTCTCAAAAGCCCACCACCTCGGACAAACACGCGTGGGATTTTCTTTTTTGGCGGAGGGAAATATGGGACGTCAGTCATGGAAGTGCGTACGGACACAACAGGAGACTCGCAATGGGGACACCCTAGGATTAAACTCCCCAAGGAACCATGCGGCTTGGGAGTTCCACAGAGATTTATTGGTGCAGAAAGCTCCAGGCCAATTCAGCGACTCATCTGCCGACTTCAAACATTAAGAGATGATGAGCATCATGATGTGGTCATGATCATCATTCGAACTCAAATATATTTTGGGAAGCGATTATATTATTAAATATGATCAACTTTTGGACATTCGGCAGCATAATGGCTCCATGCAGGATACGTTTGTGTATGCTCTGAAAACAATGCCGGAGAACGCCTTATCACTGAAAACTCACAATTTACAACATTATAAGCACAACTCCCATTGCATTTTGCTTTTTCTGTCATGTATTGGTTGACCATTGACTCTTGGACCTGAGATTGTAGCATAATTAAGGATCAGGAGGAACTGTGGCAGGTCATGGAAGGTGTATTTACTGTATGTTTAACACGTAGGCTTTCGCGACCAATATTATTCATAATAAAGGTTTTTTGGTTAGATCGCGTTATTTATAAATGTGTCGAAACCCTCCACCACCCGACACGGCCAATCAGCAAAATAAAGTGTCACGTTGACAAAAGACAATTAGTTCACTACTTTAGCACACACTGTAAAGTTGCCCACCGTGCTAATCGGAGGTGCGGGGAGGACAACAAACTAAACACAAAGAGCACTTCTAAATCAATGCGATTTTTTATCTAAAGTGTAATGTACTCGTATACTCTGTAATTCTTGGCCAAAGAGCACAACGCAGGCCTCAAACAATATCCCGGTCAAGAGAAAAATACTCATCCCCTGAATAATTCAGGAACGCGAGTGATCTCAACCCTAAAAAGGGCCCTATCCATTTCATTACATCGGCATAACCCAGTTCTCGCAATACAAGGGATTATTTCACACAAGTGCACGGTGCTAAATCTACCTCGTGACACAACATCAACAATCAGACAATATCCATCCCTCCAAATATAATATATATTTTTTCTTACACATTCCCTCAGCCACACAGCCTTCCAGGCGTGCATGAAAAAGTTGTGGTAGTTGCCCTCAATCAGTGAATCAAACATCCAGAGATTTTTTTTGTGTTAGATCGCGTAAATATATAAATGTGTCGTTAAACCCACCACCACCCGACACAGCCAATTAGTAAAGGTTGTCACGTAAACAGAACATGCCAATTCGTTACTAGTACAGCACAACGGTGTGTTGGAGAGCCAAGCCACATTTACCATCTGAGTATGACGTTTCACCAGTAATTACAACTAGCTTCATCAGGCAACAGACAGATGTGTGGAGAAGTCCACCTGTTTCGTTCCTTATATAGAGGCGTAGATGTGGTTACCAAACTTATACTCTCTTGAGTCAACGTACATTACGCATGCGAATTATGCGGGCCCATTGATCTTGTCCTTCCTGTCCATTGTGTGTATCAAACAAACAAACATATAAACATCATCTCCGGTCGTGTCCAGGACGTATACTCAACTTAAATGTAATATTTGAATCACGTGCACAACGTCAGTCCCAGTTTCCCTCCAAGGGCTTTCGCCGCTACATCGCTTACCGAGTGTCAGCGTTTCTCCTGTGTTACGGCCAGTCACTGTTTTGCGGGAAAGGAAAGGAACACCTTAAGTCGGCGTTCAACGACTCTCTACACAAAATATCAGCTATCAGAGCCAGTCTCGGTTCGCAGGTGACTTCGTCACTGGCAAAGCAACTGCCTTCTGCCAATCCGGAGGGCGTGCGTTGGTCATTGTTCCCGAGCGATGCTTCCACGGCATTGCACGGAACCCTGCGATGGAGCTGGAGATTCAGCAGCTGCACTCGACGACTCCCCACTTGTGTGCGGTTTGATGAGGTCCTCAAGGACTGGGTTCGAGACAAGAATTGCACCCACACATTCATCACTCCTCTGCCATAAATTACGCAGCTAATAGTCCAACCCCGGGCATTGTGAGCCCCGTTTTTAAATTATTGCCCGAACTGCCGAACTAGGTGAGCCAGCAGTGAGTCACCCGCGTTAGCGGAGATCTCCTGCCGAGCTGTAGGGGTGCAACAGGGAATCTACAACCGTAATGGGACAAAAAGAGTAATGCTCCACCAATTTAAATGATTAAGCATTGGATATGCATGTCAAAGGTCCACAGCCACGAGTCAAACTAAAGTTTTGAAGAAGATATGCTTAGGCGGTAGATTGTAACCACTTTTATAATTGAAATAATATAATACACGTTACGGTGTGTGTGTGTATGCATTCATACTTAGTTTGCACATCATGGAAAAAGGGCACAGTGGTTAAAACCAGCGTCTATATTCACACCGTGCAAAACGGTAGTCATTGTATGTATATAATTATCCACAGGACGTATTTAAGTCACTTACATATTCATCAATTGTGGTGCATTGGTTTTATAGTGCATAATTTGTAACTTTAACGTTTGAAAGTTCAAAACCTGAATGGGTATCAATTCACAACATATATTCCTTTTCTAATCAATAGCCACGTTGTAGGAAGTCAAGAGAGGTCTTACTAAGCATAAACTCACCACCATTATAAAATGTGGAATTTTCATCACCGATTCAAGACTGTGAATTGGAAATGAGTGCTATAAATCAGACTCCTTAAAATCCATCATCCCTTCCAGTGATGTGTCCTGCCAAAGCCCACCTAGCTCTTCTGAACAGCTAAAGTTATGGACTTGACCTGCATGTGTTCTCTATTCCATGTATTCGTTTTTGTGTCTCTCAGCCAAATTCCATCCGTTTTGTAAGTGTCCATGTTTCTGATCCGCATTAGAGCAGGTCATATGCATCGATTACATTGGTTTGTCTTTCGTTCACATGATCCAAGTTCAGCTTTTCTCTATTGCTCCAACCCACTTTTAATCCACTTCCTTAATTTCATAATTCTTATCTTGGTTCACCTTGCACGACGGTTGGCTACGTACGATGCGATAGAAATTCAACATACAGTGAGGGAAAAATGGTATTTGATCCCCTGCTGATTTTGTACGTTTGTCCACTGACAAAGAAATGATCAGCCTATAATTTTAATGGTAGGTTTATTTGAGAAGTGAGAGACAGAATAACAACAAAAAAATCCAGAAAAACGCATGTCAAAAATGTTATAAATTGATTTGCATTTTAATGAGGGAAATAAGTATTTGACACCCTCTCAATCAGAAAGATTGTTGGCTCCCAGGTGTCTTTTATACAGGTAACAAGCTGAGATTAGGAGCACTCATTTTAAGAGTGCTCCTAATCTCAGCTCGTTACCTGTATAAAAGACACCTGTCCACAGAAGCAACCAATCAATCAGATTCCAAACTCTCCACTATGGCCAAGACCAAAGAGCTCTCAAAGGATGTCAGGGACAATATTGTAGACCTACACAAGGCTGGAATGGGCTACAAGACCATTGCCAAGCAGCTTGGTGATAAGGTGACAACAGTTGGTGCGATTATTCGCAAATGGAAGAAACACAAAAGAACTGTCAATCCCCTCGGCCTGGGGCTCCATGCAAGATCTCACCTCGTGGAGTTGCAATGATCATGAGAACGGTGAGGAATCAGCCCAGAACTACACGGGAGGATCTTGTCAATGATCTCAAGGCAGTTGGGACCATAGTCACCAAGAAAACAATTGGTAACACACGACGCCGTGAAGGACTGAAATCCTGCAGCGCCCGCAAGGTCCCCCTGCTCAAGAAAGCACATATACATGCCCGTCTGAAGTTTGCCAATGAACATCTGAATGATTCAGAGGACAACTGGGTGAAAGTGTTGTGGTCAGATGAGACCAAAATGGAGCTCTTTGGCATCAACTCAACTCGCCGTGTTTGGAGGAGGAGGAATGCTGCCTATGACCCCAAGAACACCATACCCACCGTCAAACATGGAGGTGGAAACATTATGCTTTGGGGGTGTTTTCTGCTAAGGGGACAGGACAACTTCACCGCATCAAAGGGACGATGGATGGGGCCATGTACCGTAAAATCTTGGGTGATAACCTCCTTCTCTCAGCCAGGGCATTGAAAATGGGTCGTGGATAGATATTCGAGCATGACAATTACCCAAAACACACAGCCAAGGCAACAAAACAGTGGCTCAAGAAGAAGCCCATTAAGGTCCTGGAGTGGCCTAGCCAGTCTCCAGACCTTCCTCCCATAGAAAATCTGTGGGGGGAGCTGAAGGTTCGAGTTGCCAAACGTCAGCCTCTAAACCTTAATGACTTGAAGAAGATCTGCAAAGAGGAGTGGGACACAATCCCTCCTGAGATGTGTGCAAACCTGGTGGCCAACTACAAGAAACGTCTGACCTCTGTGATTGCCAACAAGGGTTTTTCCACCAAGTCATGTTTTGCAGAGGGGTCAAATACTTATTTCCATCATTAAAATGCAAATCAATTTATGACATTTTGACATGCGTTTTTGTGGATTTTTTTGTTGTTATTCTGTCTCTTGTTAGGGTCGTCGGCCCCCGGGATCTCTCCTGCCTGCGACCCTGTCCGCGAAGTACCGACGCCCCCAGACTCTCCACTAGTGTGGGAGCTGCCGCCGCTGCACTCCTCACCGGGCGGGGAAAGGTCGCCGCGCTCCTGTTCCCCCCCCTGTGCTGTCCCCTCCCGAGTCCGGGTTTCCTGCCGGTGAGGCATCACCCTCGACCGCCCTGGGACCCGCTAGCGCTTCGCCAGCACCCGAACGCGACGCTCCCCGCCCGCGCAGTCCCACGCACCAATCACACGCGGGTAACAGGGGGTTAGAGGTCGGAGGGTAAGCGACGTCGTTCGTACCCACTCCGGCGATTGGGGGGATTGGATTAAATGGGTTTAAAGGGCTATGCGATGGGCATGCGTGCGGGATGGGTATCCGTTCGCAACGTGGGAGTCCGCAGCCGACAATTTGTAGCGCACACACCCCACGCGGCGCCGCTCCACACACGCGGTGACCACCGCGAACAGCAAGCGCACCCACGCTTCCACTCTCTTTCCACACCCTCGCAAAAACCACACCAGTCCGTTATTTAATCGCCGACGATTTATTCCACTGGGTCGGCGAGCCCTTATTTAACCGAGTCAGTCGGGATCAGCGGGGCAGGACCAATCTATCTCTCGATAGTCGGCACTATACTCTACCTGTCCTTCTCCCCTTAACCCTCTCAGGTTTTCTTTTTAAGCTAAGTCCCAACTCCCTGTTTCTCTCCCTCCCTTACTCACGGTTCGTCGTCACTGTCGGCCGGTCCTCGCGGCGCGTCGATACGTCCCACGGACGTTCGCGCGGCTGGACCCAGGAGTTGACGGGCCTGGGGTTGACTCGAGTAGCCAGAGACCCTTTTCCCTTCGCCCTGACCCGCTTTATTCTTTCTACATCAAAGGGGCTACCTGGTGCCGACTCGCGGGCCAATCAGCTCGCTGGGATCACCCGCCAATCGGTAGGCCCATCTGTATCCCAGCACCCCCCGGGCCGTTGCTTTCAGCGACGTCCGCATCTAAATTTACCTGCTCAGCGGCCATCCAACCAGAGGGCGACCCTGCTTTCCCGCTGCTCGTGGCTCCGCCCTCCCCCCTACCTGCCCTGCCGACCCGTGTGCGTGAGGTGCGTACTAACCGCGGTGGCGGGGCTGCCCCGCCGTGAACATGTCATTTCTACTCAAGTCACGGCGCCACGGTGTGTGTTAGCGTCGGAGGAGACCGTCCAATTCCCTGGCCGCAGGAAACCGTGAAGATTATCCCTTTACGAGGGCTTCTGGGTGAAAACCTGTCGGCCAGGGTGTCTCCCCACGCGCTCTAATGGTGGGGGAAGTGCGTGCGTGTGTGTTCCGGTGGGGGGGGTGGGGAGGTGGTGGGGTGGAGCAATGTCGGCCTCGCCGCTCGGGGGCGGCGAGATCGCAGGTGGGCCACCCGCCGATCGGCTCCGTGGCGGCGGCATCACACTCTCACTGCTCAAATAAACCTACCATTAAAATTATAGACTGATCATTTCTTTGTCAGTGGGCAAACGTACAAAATCAGCAGGGGATCAAATACTTTTTTCCCTCAGTGTACATACGTACATGCCTTCAGTGGAAACTGGTCATTAAAAGCGATATAGCAACGTGCCAAAAAGGGGAGCTTTTTAATTCGCCTAAATAAATGTTTTGACTTACCAAGTAAAGAAAACGGTTAAAACTAAACATGGTGTGCAGCGCGAAAGTTGACGGCGGTTTGGGGAGGCCTTCATCCAGCAGTGGACTGACCACGGCTGATGATGATAGTACAACGTTACAGCTGGTAATTCGGTGGAATGGGGTGGGGGGACTGTAACTGTGGTCTTATGAGGACAAACAATAGGGCCGTCGAAATATCGTGTGCATGCCAATTCACCGTTCCTCGAGTTAACGTTCGGTGTTACATTTACTCCAACATTAATGTTCCGACTCTTGGGAGAGACAAAAGCCCTCCTTTGGAGCGGCCCCGAGTCATAGCGCTGTTAAATAATCACGCTCGGAGAGGCTCCTGCTTGACCGGGTGCTGTCAGTGTCTGCCGCTCAAGAAAAGTTCATGCGATTTCACGATGCCTCCGAGGCTCAGCAAATTTGTACGGTGTTAAAATGTTTTGTTATATGGTATGTAAAAATGCGCACCGTATGATGGCTAAGCATTTCAATAAGAGGAAGCTGACATGGTGGTGGCAAACATTAAACGAAGCCTGCTTACGCTGGTTGGCAAAGTAAAAAAAAATGTACAGGAGCTCACAATGAAAATTTGAATACACTGTACATTCTTGTCCATTATGCAGATGTGTGGATATTTTGCGTGCATTTTTAACACAACGAAGGTGACGCTTTGGCCTGTGATCCAGCACACTGTGGAGGCGAGGGCTTTTGGATCACACAAATATTGAGAAACTCCCTTGCCGTGCACGGCGAGGATGTGATATAAACAGACTTTCCAGAAGATAGTAACAACAGTCCGTGTGGGATTAAGCGTTTCCCTCTCACGCGCGTAGGCTTTCTCTGGATGCTCCTGTTTCCTTCTCGTGTAAACGTGCCTCAAATTGGCCAGAAAACATCTTAATATATAAGGGACTGCAGAGCTTGGGCAAGTCTTGGCGCCGGATTGACGTCTGGCTGCCTTTCCTGCTCGTCTGTGGCTCCTCGCGCCTCCGAGTCGTCTCTCTCTCTCTCTCTTCGAGAGAGTGTGTGAATATTGTGCGGCATGTTAGAGGTTCAAGTTGTTATTCCACATTCACGTTTACCGAGGAGAACTCTCACCGAGTCACGTGGCACTTTTCAGGAGAGTCCTGCTTGGGGATGTTTAAACATTTGCTTTATCAGGTGCTAACGTGTGGGATAAAGTGTGTGTGGAGAAAACGTACGTGTAACTGAAGATAATAGCAAAAATGTCAAAGGTGCAGCCCCTGCAATTGCTTGTTCAGGCCACTGTTGGCATAAGGGTTATCTCCACTACAGGGGTATTTGACCCACTCTTCCAGGACGCTCTGACATCTTGGTAGACGTGGGAGTACCCACACGCTCCCTCACCACACGCAAACTGCCGCTCGAATATCTGCGGTGAACACATTTACACCGCTGGATGGACAGATGCGCGGGTGGGGGGGGTTAATAAAATTGTTCCATTGTTTTAACTGCCACGCCAGGAGGTCAAAGCGAACCGGTGACCTTTGGATTGAAATTCCAGCCTACTGACCATTATATACCGTATAGCAGCAGCCCGACCAGCAGATAACACTTCAAAACCGACATAATCGTGAGCAACCTTACTTTCTGTAACCCTACATCCTCATACAGGCCACATCACTGTGACGCAAGTGGGTGTCCTCGCGGTACATGATGTGTCTCGATGCGATCAACGAACCCCCACCTCCAACAGCACCGTGCCACACTACTGGGCGCGTTGCCGTGACCCAGAAACCGTGAACACGTCGTGTGTGTGTGTGCGCGCTTGTCTGCTGCTGCTGCTGCTGCTGCAACGTTGAGACTTGTTTCGACGTTGCGAAGCCGGTGCAGTGCTGCAGTGTTCTAGTTCTGTTGGGACACTTTTACCGGCGTGCAGCGCACACACACCACACGCAAACGAGAGGCATGCGCGTTGGCATACAAGGGCGGCGCCACCGCGAAATTCCTCCCATGCCATCATTTTAGCTGCGTCAAAACAATCGTTGCGAGTTAGGGAAATGCGAAAGGAATACTAACGTGTGGATATGAACGTCTCCGAGAGACGGGGGAGTTAAGCGGGTTTGAAGGATGTCTTTCAATTCGGGTGTTGCGAGGTGCCAATTTCAATTGGCGGCCCTGAGCGAGCGGTGGCAATTGCACATTCCTTTGGCAGGAGTTCATTCTTTCATGAGGACAGGAACTTTCACGCTCCCGAAGGAGCGGCATTTATTTTTTGCCCATACGAGGATGATGGGCGACTTTCCATTGAAATTCGAAAGTTCCAATGATTCCCACCTCGACTGAGTAAGTACATCGTCATATTTGTTTTCCCTCGATTCCGTACTGCTATTAAGTTTGCGCAAAGGGCAAAGATGTTTCACACTGCAGGCTGCACTGTAGCATAATACATCAATTCACCAAATGAACTATCCCTGAAGGGTCAAAGTAACAACGTCGATGGCCTGTTTTCTGGGCGCGGTTTTCTCTGAATTGATAACAAAAAAACACATTTCAAATCTCAGCCTCTTTCGTCGCTTCTACGTGACGCAGCTTTTTGTGAAACAAGACACCGAAAACATTTTGGTTTTACTACCACAGGAACAGCCCGGTGTGATATGTGAATGACCGGAGCACTGTACAAGACACAATTCAGTCAAAAGTCCATTTTCTCCGCGAGAACTTCCTCCAACGCAGACCACAATAGAGTATGTTTTCTAAAACGTCTCTTTATGAAAGCAATTGAAAAAGAAACCCACGCGATTTGCAAGAAGCAATAACTGCGCAACTGCAAACATTTTTTATTTAATACCCATCTGGAGCCAGCGCTTGCAGTGTCGCCTTCAGACGAAGGTACAACAATTCATTCTCAGATTTGTCAAAGCATAAAGTAGCCTCCGGGCTGGTACAAGCTCATTAAATGACGCTTAAATGCATGTATAGCATGTTTTTTTTTATTGTATTTTATGCACAAAAGATTAATTAGGTTCGATTTAAGTGTTTTACACCAATAGACTCATACGATCCTATTCAATGTTCCGTATCAGTATCATTCTATAATATGCGATTCACCTACGTACATCTGCTATTTGTTTCTACAAAGATGCGAAGCTAATGTTAATTTTTTTTTGCTCTAAATAAATCAATATAAACATTACCCGTACGCGCATCATACGCACGCACGCATGCGTATCCAGAGATTGCACACGATATACATGCGCGCTCTTCGCAACAAAAATAAAACACAGGCACATATACGAAACTGATCTGCTGGTTCAATGCCGAAGGCTCATTTCGAGGATGCGCCCCGACCTGCAATAATGTCAATGGACAGGAAGCTGGGGAAATTATTCCAAAGAACAAATGGACAACGCATTGAGCACCCTCTCCAAAGACGTAACACAACCCGTGTGTTGTATGCAACTCAGGGTTGCGATGTCGTGGGCAGGAGGAACGTGGCGAGCTGTAAGTGCAGCAGCGGTCAGCGCTACGCTGCGCTACGAACCCAGCGCTCCAGAGTTCGATTCCCGCTCACGGCCCAACACCATCAGTGGCGATTATCTGAACCTGTCATGGGCCTCCCCTAGGTCGACTCAGCCTTAATTGAGTATCCGGTGCGGTGTGGGGAGACAAAGGTGGCTGGGCGTGGTGCTGGCCCACCCCCACCCCCCTCGTGTGCCGTCGCGGTCTTCATAGGTGCTCGCTAACAGCACTTGACCCAACAGTCTGTTAAGGCTATACGGGGGGTGGAGATCTATGCCTTTGATGAAGGTCGTCTATCAGCTGTGGACAACGCTGGATGGGTATTGATGCACCCAAACAGATCAAGCACGAGTGGTCATTGAGACACCCTCCAAGAGGAAGCTTCCAGAATGAAGGTGGAATGTGCAGTTTGTAACAGAAAAAAATACAATAATTTTTTTGACAGTATAGAGGAAAGACATAAACCACAAACTTAGCTGTATTGAACTTAAGTACATGAAATATTAAAGTAAATCAATATGATGATATTATCATTGACACCGATAACGCATTAACAGCACGCGCACACACACAGACACACGTGTTTGTCGTTTGTCCGTGTGGTGAGAGAGAGAGAGAGTCTTGCGATCCCCACTGCCGTGCGTACCTCGGAACGTCACCCGGGCAATCCGGTCCGCTTTGCCCCGAAGCTTCTCCACCCGCTTCAGATGGACCACGAGAGCCATCTCGACCCCACCGTCTTCAGCCTTTGACGGCCGCGTGCACTCGAGGCTTGAAGCGAACCACAGCCGCAGCTGATGCCCCCACCCCCCACACGGCTCTCCGCACACGCAGAGAGAGGCTGACCGGCGCTCAGCTGACTGCGGGCATTCTCATTGCCAGTGACACTCCACACGGAGCCACACGGAGTACGAACGAGAACCCTTTTTTTGCATGCACGACGCCTGGCCGCTATATATACGTGCTATAATAACACCGTGATGGGTTTTTTTTTGGGGGGGGGGGGGGTAAATAAATGAATAATCAATTGCCCGCGCGAAGCGTTTATTTTACGGCGGTGCTGTTTAGCTGGATGACTGTTACGGTGAACTGCTGCTGCTGGAATGTGTGAGCGGCACACACGGAAATGGTGGTGGTGTGTGTGTGTGCTTTTATGGCTGAGTGCACGCTCCCCCCTTAGCCTGTGTGTGGGGTTGGGGGACTGTGTGTGTGTGTGGGATGTGGGTGGAGGAGACACAAGCCAAGCCCATACAGGTGTAACCAGTCAGGCAGCTCGGTACCGCAATGTGGGACAAACCAGACTGCAAACAGCGGACAATGAATACAGCGTGAATCAAGCAACACCTCCCACCTCCCCCGTTGCCTTGCTGGCATGAGCAGCCCTCAATTGACTGTTTCCCCGATGCGGTCCGCGAATGATTGACACGGGAAATGCATCAGTGTACGAAGCATTTAAATAGCACACCTTCGTAAACACATGATTGATCGATGCGCTTACGGATACACGACACACCCCCCTTTGAGATTGGTTCATTCTGAAACAAATCGCACCAAATAATGGAATTAAATGGGATGATTGTTAGAGAGGCAATATTTGTGTAGTGACATAGAATGGGTCGTCACTACGACGCGTAGCGCTGGTTACTGGTAGAGAGCGGGATCGCGGGTGCAATAGCCCGGTCTACCAGCAGGGCACGTGATAGGCACGGATGTAGGCTAAAGGTGACAGAGGGGACACGTGGGGCAGAGTCCAGAACCTTCTGGTAGGTTCCAGAAGGGGGCGTTGCCGAGGGCGGAGCCAGGCCACGCTGGGGAGTATAAAAGGGAGGCCCAAACACGCTGGGTCAGGGCTGCTGCGGTTTGGGACTGGAACCCTTTGTCTTCACAAGTCTTCGTCACCGACTTCACCTCCTCGTCGGTGTTGGGTCAGGCAGTGTGCCGACTGTCCTGACCCATATATAGTTATCCCCTGTACTGTGGAAAGTGTATAATAAACGTGTGTGCATCCTACTATTAGTGTCTCTGAAGTGACTCACTGCATATGTCTAGGGCAGGATGGAGTACTTCTATACAATGAAATTTGATCATGAAAAGCAACATAAAGATTCCAGCTGGGCAGTATTCATGACTTCTAGCCTGGGATTGTGATTCCAATCTTAAAATGTCATATTTGATTCCTGGAGGGAGCAGAATTGTGGAATTGTGGGGTGGTCAGACTGGGGAAATCAAGATGTGACATTCAGGTAAGAAGGGGTGGGGGGGGTGTCCATGCAGGCCTGGTCAGCCTTGCGGAATCGCCATTACCAATGTACGGCTGATGCCTTTGTGACTTTGTGATTTGTTTCTATGGTGATTCTAGCTGATACCGGCCTGCTGGTATGGACCCAAATACAGCCGGCTGAATGGCCACTCGTGTATGTTGTAACGTAGGAATTGCCCACCGACCAGAAATTTTAATTCGTGCAGAAATCGTCCAGGTTGGAATTGTAGGAATCCACTGGGGTTTTTTTTTCTGCAGCAAGAACCACTTTTAATCAGTGCACATTATCTGTCATGCCATTTGGATCAGAAACATGAACTAAAAACCCTAAAAAGTGTTCAAATAAGCTTAGACAGGTGCAAGTTTGGAATTAGGCTGAGAGCCTTGCCCCCCCCCCCCAAAAAAAAAAGCAGTTCCAAATAATTGATACTAGAGATACAATGTTGATTGTTAAGAAAAGTAAATGGGCTTGGGTAGATCCATGATGGATGTTTTTTGGGTTAGATCGCGTAAATATATAAACGTGTCGTTAAACCTGCCACCACCCGACACAGCCAACTAGTAAGGTTTGTCACGTAAACAGAACGTGGCCAATTCGACGCTAGTACAGCACTAACCGGTGTGTTGGGAGAGCGAAACCACAACATTTACAATCAGAGTACGACGTTTCGCCAGTAATTACAACTAGCTTCATCAGGCGGCAGCCACATTTGTGGAGAAATCCTCCTGGGCGTGGGTAGCCTCACAGTGCTCAAAGGGAGAATAGTTAGACAAAACGAGGAAACACGCCTGAGGGGGTGACCTCTGTGGAGATTGAGTGGTGATAGCTCAGGAGACGGATTGTGATATCGAAGGCGAATGGCTATGACATGGGGAGGCCGTAATCGAGCAGTGAATCGATCATGGCCGATCATGCCATTATTTGAAGATTCCTATTTACATCCACGTGAATATAGTAAATTGGTGGCCACTGTATCTACGTGAATATTTACTTTATATAGCTAAATATATGCAGTTCTCAGTGCTGTTTAATAATCCCTTTAACCCATTCACCAAGTCATGGAGAAGTGCGATGAATAAACCCTCATCACCATCATGCTATGGAAAAGGTCTTCATCCAGCAGTGGATTGACAAAGGGTTGTCCAACATCATCATCATATATAAATGGGGTGAATATAAATCCAATCTGCATGTTGCATGTTATAGAGACAAATGCACTGAACATCTGTAATCATATGCATCTGTAGTTTAGAAAGTGCCTTAATGAGCTGCATTAAAGCCTCATGTATTATGCATACAAAAGGTCGCAAGAGTACTGAGTAAATTTCTAGACATGCACACATTAAAAAAAATCCCCATTTACCCCTGCAGACTGTTGGAGCCAGTGCTTTTAGTTGAACCCCGTACCGAGTCTGGTGCTGCGCATTAGGGCGTGATTGGTCTACCTATTGCTCATATTGCCTGCTGTACCAGATCGTAATTTTAGGCTGAGTCAACCGAGGGGAGGACGGGGTCCAGGGCCAGATACAAATCCACAGCAGCCAGGAAGCAAACGTGAGTTTGCGGAACTCGCAACAGAGCACGGAACCCACATACGCACGGGTCTACGTTGCCTATATGTGGAAGCTGTTTGGTGATCCCAAGTCATTCGACGAGACACTGCACCACTTAAGAATTGATTACCAATGTGCAGTGTTTGTGAATGGGGAGTGGTGATGAGGCAAACACAGTGCCAGGGTAGCAGCTCGTCACTGAATTGTAGATGAGATAGGGGAATTTAGACCAAGAGGCACTACAAATATTTGACAGTATGTTTAACTATTCTTTGGGTCTTTCGGTAAAAGTCACGTGGATAGGTTAAATTTTTTTTTACAAAAATAACAAAAACTACGACGTTTCGATCACAACACAAGCGATCGTCATCAGGAGGAAAGAGGATGAAAGCTGCTGAATGTATGTTTAACTAACACCACTCTGTGGCAGTGTGCTACAAGGAGCCTATAAAATGGACTTGTCTTCATGGTTAAATGTCACCACATTAACGGGCATGTGCAGCGCACATATACAGGAATATCCACGTTTAATTGTCTATTTCATAGGCAATCAGGTCCAGAACCTTGTGTGCTCATGTCATCACGATGCAATTAAAATAAATGCATGTTCATGTTAAACAGTTCCATCCCCCCCCCTCCCCCCCACCACAGTG
This sequence comes from Petromyzon marinus, assembly GCF_048934315.1. NCBI lineage: Eukaryota > Metazoa > Chordata > Hyperoartia > Petromyzontiformes > Petromyzontidae > Petromyzon > Petromyzon marinus. The sequence goes on along the minus strand of NC_133689.1, from coordinate 7,609,187 downwards.
GGATACTGCGAAAACGTGACTCGGCACAATCAAAAATAATGTGCTTGATATAAGTGCTTTGCTGCACTCCTAAGTATCCCTGTGCAATAATTTCTGGTACATTAAGTCAGGAACAGACCCATAGACAGTGGTGGCACTAGGCACAAGCAAACTAAGCCAATATTCAGGACACTAGGCAGCTGAAGGAGCCTCAAATTAATGAAACAAAAATCTGTATGAAGCCAATATCAGCTCAAATCCAAATGTCAACAAAAAAAAAGCTAATGGCCATAACAAGTATCTCTCTCATATTTTTCTTATCCGTATCTCTCTTTGATCCAAGGCCACATGTATCTCTCATCTGTGTCTCAATTCTCTCGTCTCACTCCATCCGTATCTCTTGTCCAAATCCCTCATTTCACGACATCGCTCTCTCTTCTCTCATGTTACTACATCTTAGACACACTTATTAAGCGGTGTGCTTTCGCTACGTTGTCCCCACCTGAAGAAGGACGCTTGTGTTGCGCCCGAAACGTCGTGATTTAATTTTTTTTTAAATGTTTACCTACGTGACTTTACCGAAAAAAAACAAAGAGTATTACTCCGTCTTTAAAATGTGTCCAAAATGCTCTCCTCTACGACACCTCTAACTCGTGTCTGTATCGCTGCTGTCATCTCACTCGGAGCCATCTCGCTAAAGAAGGGGGCCCCTGAAAAATAATTTCAGTGTGGGCCCCCCAATGGGCCAGCACAAACTCTGCTGACTGAGAGAGAGGGGAGGGGAGGAGGCACGACATTTCTGTATTGTTTACACATCCAGGTGGAATCGTACTGGCTCATGTCTTCCACCCGGATGGGCCCAAGGCAGCCCTGTTGGACTGGAATGATCAATGGGGACTTGTGATTAAAATCCCCCCTGGCCACATTCATGACCCTTGCCACCTGCTTAAGAGCTGGGCCAACTCCGGAACCGATCGTCAAAGGTTCCACGTGGGTGCAAGGTGCACATGCTACATCGTCACTGTGGTCATATTAAATCACATGGTGTACAATTGACGAAGATCAACGATTCTAACTTAACGCAATCTCACCTCAATGTAAAATGAAGTTAGTTTAATGTTCAATTCCCGACTCGTGGCTGTGCTAGGATATGTATGTATGTTGAACTTCCTTCGCACCGTACGTAGCTAAACCCCGTGCTTTTCGGAGGTGCGGGGTAGAAGTTGATGCAGGGAATGTACCGATCCCACTGAGCATCATGACTCATGGAATAATGGAACACGAACCCAGGCTCCAGTGTGCATAGCTATGAGGCAATAATGCCCTCACCTGTACACTGTGTAACAACCTCGTGTACGAGCAACAGTATTTTCGTTTGGTTATGAAATATAGTACTTTCTCTTAGCTTGTTTCGTGCTGTCACATACAAAGACAAAGATACCCCCAGTATAGCCTTAATAGACAGTTGGGGCAAGTGCTGTTCGCGAGCACCTATGAAGGCCGGAACGGTACACGAGGGGGTGGGTGGCCAGCACCACGCCCGGCCGCCTTTGTCTCCTCAGTGGCGATGTTTACACACCGCACCAGGTACTCATTTGAGACTGAGTCCACCTAGGAGAGGTCCAGGACCGGTTAAGCTAATCGTCACTGGTGGTGGCCGTGAGCGGGAATCGAACTCGGGTAGCCGGGTTCATAGCGCAGCACGCTAACCGCTCCACCACCACTCCCCACTAAACCTATCGTCACAGACACTTTTGGTTCCTCCATTATATAATAAATATAATAAAGAAAACAACTACAAATTATTGTGTCTTCTACTTGAAAAATATTAAACGTTTTCTCTCTCAATCCAGCAGGGGGGGGGGGCACTCATCTCCCATTTTTTAAGTCCCCGAAAAAAATCCCCAGATAAATAATTACAGGAATTAAAAATGATTGAAGTGAACGTTCCCTGAACGATAGGCAGTAGAGCGAGCGGCGCGCAATCAGAAGGTTGTGAGTTCGAATCGTCGTTGGGGGTTCACTTTGCTCATCATCCATCTGAGAGAAGTCAACAATGGTTGTTCGCCCCCCACCGCGATACGAATTCGGAATTTCCACCACTGGCTCAGGGCTGTAAACGTGAGATAATCCCTGCCTCGACACTCGATTGAGCCCCGAAATCACTTGGAATTGCCTGGCCCCCATATTTAATCATTTATTTGCAACGCTCATTCTGGCTGATCTATTGAAGAAGACGACCACACACTTGTTTAAGTGTACTGATAACAAGAGTATTTGGCCTGAATTTGGATAGAGACGCTGGATAGACATTGTAAGCTGGGCTGTGGCGAAACTCTCTGCTTCATATTGGATTTTTTTATGTTTATAGCAGTTTCCCTAACAAGTGTGGCACATAACTAATTTCCTGCGAATTGTTCTGAGTCAGTGGTGGATATTTCACATTTCTCTGGTCGGGGGGATGTCATTCAATTGTACAACCATTGTTCGCTTTCCACAAATCAATAGTTATTTTATCCACTCCCCCAAGAGGAAGGGCTGATTTGACTCCTGACAGTTTAAAACTAAAACTATCACCGAATCACCCTGGATGCTCCTATTCTCATCAGACCTCGAAAGCTAAACGGGGGCTCTCGTTTTGATGGCGAACAGCTTGGGAGTAACAGACGACGCAGGCTAATGTTGTAAGGTGGCCAGGAAATGACACAGTTGATTATTCAATCTGTCTGTGGAGCGATTCTGCTTGTGGAGAAAAAAAGAGGAGCGGGGCTGCTGAATGATTTTGTTGTTACAGCAAGCGGCTAATGTCCGCCACCTAGTGAATATTCCCCATAGTGAAGCAACTGATAAAAACAGTCTGCCACAGCAGCAGACCATTTCTTTCCCCCCGTGACGATGGACGCTCATGTTGCGCCCGAAACGTCGTGATTTATTTTATTTTGTACCCACGTGACTTTACCGAAGAGTAACTGATAATAGTGTTGAATATCCGTAACAAATGTTTTTTGTTGGGTTAGATCGCGTACATATACTGTAAATGTGTCGTTAAACCCGCCACCACCCGACAGAGCCAACTAGTAAGGGTTGTCACGTCAACAAAACGTGCCAATTCTTTACTAGTACAGCACACTGGTGTGTTTGAGAGAAAACCGACATTTGCAATTCGAGTACGACGTTTCGCCGGTAATTACAACTAGCCTTATCAGGTGACAGCCGGAGTTGTGGGATAGTTGTTATTTGTTTCCTGCCCTCTTCTCACAGAAAAAGCTGTCAGTAAATACAACACTTTTGGAGCTGACCCTTACATAAGACCTGAACCATCCATTGCATGGCCACGAATCACTCAAAATTGTGAAAAAACCGTGAGTCGTACTTATTTACCAGCTCGACTTTTGAGCGGAAAACAACAACGCGTTTTATTGACATGTATTGGCGTGCCATGCTTTTATATAGCCTGCCATTGAAAAGGAGTTGAAAGAACTCGGAGAAAATGCACCACACTGCAAATATGATGAAAGCAACCCGCGTGGCGAGCGTGATGCCTTAGTTGCGACCGCTTGCCTGCCGTTCAGCAAATTATGTTACAAACATGGTGTGACAATTCATCGTCGCAGAAGGACCTTGTGCATTTATAGAGATAACACAAATGTATAATTTATGAAAAAAAATGTGTTTGCATCGAAATAGGACCAATTTATTACAGAAAGGAGTATTGCCTGTAAGCATGCGGCAGGTCACCAGCATTTCATGAAGCAAGTCTGGCTGCTGATGAGACATTGAATTGTGGACATCAGTCCAGAATGTGCTTGCGTTGAACGAATGCTGCTCATGAGATGCACTTCCAGAAGGCCGTGCAGCCGACGCATTTTGTATATTTGTTTTTATTTAATGTAGAAAGACCAAATATGGGAAGAAAGGATTGTGTTTGATGGTATATTTCAGATAGAACATTCAGCATAAATGTTATTAATTATCGTAATTGTTTCACCAATATGTTGACGAATGTATCTAAGCTGTTATTTGTAAGTATATGCAACGGTGACTAAAATATATTTTTTATCTCAATTATTTTTGCTTCCTTGGGGAAGCAGTGGTGCAGTGGTTCGCAAACTGTGCCGTGAACCCGGTGATCCGAGTTCAATTCCCGACCAAGGCGAACATCAGTGGCGGGTGACACCAGTCTTGATCAGCTCCCCATCACCAACCCGCACGCGGGTGAAGTATGATTAGGGATTCATTTATCACTCAATATTTTCCTGAACGACGCTAAAGCTGGCTCGTAGTAGGGATTATCAGCGCAAGACACTCACTACCCCATGTAGTACAAAGGACACAAATCCACATTAATCCTACAAAATTCTACCCTATAATTCTGTAATCCAATTAACAGGTTTTAAACCAAAATAATATTAAAAACAACTTCCAAAATAATTTCCCGAATGGCATTCTGGATTGTTCCAGCTGAAATTAAGTACTACGGACAAGAAATCCCAAATTACTCCGATTAAGCACAGTTGGCTACGTTTGGTGAGAAATAAGTTCAACATACGTACATACATTAGGAGGCCTTCGTCCAGCAGTGGATTAACAAAGGCCTGAAAATAATTATTACTTTATTGTTGTACTCGTCTTTATCACAGGAAGAACACCACCTTGGCACAAACACATGCAACACTGTCTATAAAACTGCCTGTGGCTGTAGTAACATGCATTCGCTTTTTTTGAGCCCTGCTTAGTCACACCACCATAATTATGAACACGACTGTGAAAATAAATTGCTAGGCAAAGTACTGTGTTACAACACATTGAATGCAATGCCTATATTATTCCTACTCTTTGGTTCTTTAGGTAAAGTCACGTAGGTAAAAAAATAATAAATACATAATGCGGTTTTATTAAAAATATTAATAACTTATTTTTATTTATTATCTTTTACCTACGTGACTTTACCTAAAGAACCAAAGAGTATGGATCATTGCAGTCACGAAAACTTCAAATCTAGAATATATTATTCCTGCTCTGTTTTTTGAGTGATGATTTTGGCTTGTTAATTATTTTCGGGAAGCCCTTTGTAAAGGGAGACCAATTTCCATCTTGGCGCAAGTGAAACGCAGCCACGTTCGAGTAACCGCCTAATGAATTCCAGTATTTGACCCCCATATTCGAATATTTAATTTCATACATTCAAGCAGCGTGTACAGACACCATGCGGTGTGTCGTCTGAGTACGTGAATTCAGATTTTGATCCTGAATTTAAGTCCGAGGTGTTGTCTGCATCCGCTTGTCAGAAAACGCATGAGATACTGCCCAGACACTGATTTTCAATGGAAAAGCTGTTTGACCACATATTCAATATCAAACTCAATATTCTGCAGAATCCATATAGTTGTGCCCTGAAAATAGCCTGGTTTAATATTAACAGTACTTAGATTCCAACCTTGCCATTGCAACTGCTAGCAGATGAATAAGACGCTCTATGTGATCAATATCATCATCATGAACATCATCAGCCGCGCCCTATCCACTGTTGGACGAACGCCTCCCCAAGTTGTTACCACCACTCATGGTCTTGTCGTGCAAAAACATTTATTTTGCTCTTGCAAGTGTGTTCATGGAATTGGCTGCTACTCCGTCTTGACCAATGACCCTGATCCCTCTGCTGTGATGTGTCCAACCCAGGTTCCCTTATCTCTTAAACAATCAATATGATGTATCTAATTTGAATTCGATTTCAGATATATTTTCTTTTTTGGTCTTAGTGTAGTTCTAAGGGGTCATTTATTTTTCCTGGTCTGACAATAATTGTTCCCGTGATAATCACTCTGGTGTGTTTTACACTCCAACAAATACATTGAATTGTTCAGCAAACTTGTTGTCTGTGACATTTCTTAGGTCCATTATAGTTGCAGAGAACACTATATATCATGGAGTATTGTAATAACATAACTGTGTTACTAAAATGGACCAAAATAAGAAAAAAAAACTATATTTAAGCAGAACATTATTTCAGTCTCTCAAGACTATTTAAAAGGAGGCTGCTCTTTTGGATATTTGGCCAATTCTTTGCAGAGTTTTTGTTCGCGTCTGTCAAATAAACGTATAACCATCGCTGCATAATGGATATAGCACAATAATAAATATAATAGTTCTCTTAGGACTGACACAGTCCATCTGACAATCGCAAGTTAAAGTTACCTCTCTGTTCCAGCTACTCCCCTCCGGCAGAAGGCTGCGGTCCATCAGGACCAAAACCTCACGCCACAAAAACAGTTTCTTCCCATCCGTTGCTGGCCTCTTGAACAAGGCCAAGGGCATACACTGACTTTAACATTTTATCTACAGAATGACACCTTGCCATATTTACACTATGTTACCCTATTTGTATTTTTTTGTATTTTTAGATTGTATCTTATAGCTACTTTATATTCAATATTTATTCAAAATGTTACATACTTTAGCCCCTTAGTGTTAGTTAGACTTTGTACCTTTAGTATAGTTAGACTTGTATACCATTTATTTTAGATTTAAGATTACTATATGTTGAATGTATGCACCTTCCTGCCAAAGTAAATTCCTTGTCTGTGCGAACTTTCATGGCGAATAAAACCCATTCTGACCTGAAATGTCCATGATACAATTCACAACCCAATGGAGATTACCGTAGTCGCTATGAATAGATGTAATATCATCATCCTGTGATTTGTATTTATTCATCAAGAAAGTATCGCTCATTCCCGATAAAAAAAATTATAATTGATGTTCATAAGAACGATTAAAAAGTGCGTGGCCACGCGTCAGAGATGAATTTACTCTGCTCAACATAAATAATGCATTACTGACTGCACTAAAAGGGTTCTTGTGCAGGCATGGAAGTGCTGTTAGCACTGCTGCACTCCTGAGTGGGTGTGCTCGCAAAATGTTACAGGATGTTAACAGTGTAATAAATGCATGGGCGACAGAGTGGATTGACGGATGGATATGGAGATGGATGAACGGGTGAGTCAGTGGACCGATGGATGAATAATAATAAAAAAATACTCAAACCTTTTCATTCAAACTGATGGCTTTATCGAGTTGTTCCTTACCATGCTTTGTTATAACCAGTACATGGTAATGCAGATAAATGAATTACACATTATGCCTGGGTGAAGACAATTTTATTAATCAAAGGCGGGAAGATGTCCTTTGTTTTCACAACCGCAGAGAGATATGGCCTAGGATTAGGTCAAGGAGTGCAGCTCCAAACGAACGAGATAAAAATACCCAACACTCGTCTAAAACATTGTGCTTGCAAGACAGAGCATGCACGCACACATGAAACACGTCCGTGTGTGTGCCCGCTCGCAAGAAGAAATGCATTGCCGAGCCAAATACAGCATTATTGCCCCCATTGGTCTACCGGCGGTGGCTGTGAATGATGCTCTGATTGCCCTTTTGTGGCTAACATGATAAAAAAAAATCCCCACAAAAAGGGGTCCTTTCTGAAATGCGCGCATGTCCTCATATCCCATCATAGAGTGTCAACAAATTCTGCAGCGCTTTATAATTTACAATCGTCTCTTTTATTATTACTACTGTAGGCGTGCACCAGATTTGAGCTGCCCGTGTAATAAGTCTGCCCAATATTCTATTTAAAACAAAAACCCATACTAAGTTCAGCGGTGCTCACAGCGCAGAATACGGCGTTGTTCTCTTATTGAAATGTATTTTCAGGATACTCTATTATTAGATTCCAATATTAGTTACACCTATTATGCATACCACATGAGTAATATTACGAAGCACATGAGTAATGTTATTGGAGCTCAATGTCCATTACATCTTTTACAGGAGTGGCTACGAGTGAGTGAACCGAGAACTCTAATGTACTTCATTTACCAATATTCATCCTGACAATCCAGGGTCACGTTTCAATCCTTTTACATTTTGATGAATGTAGTCACCCCTAGCGGGTGTAGGGATCTTGTGACTTACTGACATGACGTAACAAAAAAAAGCATGTGATTCTTACACACATTATCTTATAATCGAAAGTGATCAGTCCATGTACAGCTACATGCATTGCTCCCTGGAAATGAGTAATAGGTGAATAAATTAATCTGACGACATATTTTCAGAATTTAATCTCACTGACAGTGGACCTGTCTTGCCAATTTCTAAAATTAAGCTCTTCAACCTTGGCTAACAGATTAACATATTATCTAGGCCATATGTTAGTTAAACTGCCAAATCTCTAGACTGGAAAAGACGATGATTTACAGTAGTATTCATGATAAGTAGAGACACCTATCGACGTGAATATAACTGGCCACTTTGTTGGTCCTGTTTGCCGCAAATGATCACAGCTGTTTCATGCACGCGTGGTAATTACTTATCGATGTCACTTGCAATTTCCTCCGAGTCAGGGCAGGTAAACAGTGAGAACCTGTGATACTCTTTGGTTCCTTCGGTAAAGTCACGTAGTTAGAAATAAATTAAAACAACTCACGACGCTTAGATCGCAACACAAGCGTTGTTTCATTTTATTTCTAACCACGTGACTTTACCGAAAGAACCGAAGAATATGGATTCCTGCAACCTGTAATACTTCAACTCCTCGTGCTGTTAGGGGCCGTCCATAAATGACGTCACGCACCTGGGGGGGGGGGGGGGTCAGACATTTGTGACTATGTGTGACGAGGGGGGGGGGGTTGAGAAATGTGACGTCACATCAAAATGCGCAACTTTAAATAAATATAGACAACATGTTCTAATTAATTAGATTTTTTAATAAATGTTTTCTCCTACAACATCAGAGTGCAGCGCCACATCAAATACTCATTACAATGACAATAGTTTAAAGCGATTTGAAGCATGTTTAATTTTCAAAATGGAAATATGGTTTTGGAGGGGGGGGGGGGGGCAGAGCTTTGTGACGTCAAATTTGAGGGAGGGGTCTGACTTTTTGTGACGCCGTGTGACGAGAGGGGGGGGGTCAAAAATCGTCCAAAATCGCGTGACGTCATTTATGGGCGGCCCCTAAGCAACGATGTCGTGCAGGCACGATTTTATTTAACGCCGTCACAATCTGAAAAATACGAAATGCAGGCCGAGTTGGAAAATTCTGGACGCTCCCAAAAGATTTGCTGTGGATTGATCCGAAGGGGAAAGTGGGTTTGGCAACACACACATCACGTGCTGTCCAGTAACATCACTATTGTGAGCCTGGAGACACATACATATGCCACAATGTCAATGATATTGAAAATTTGAAAATTCACAATACGATTTCACGTATAAAAAAAAACTCATGCCCAATATCATCACATACAGCATGTGCACATACAGGTTTATATTTATTGTAAGCGATGGTCGGTGGAGGCTGCCATTCAACTGTATTTTGGCACGGGTCATTGCTCTCGCATTGGGCAATGGCTGTGCACCTTCAAGGAAGGATGCCTGCGATCATTTTGTGCATGGCGTTACCCTTAATATGTACGATGCCAATGTAATTTATTTGAAAGAGATCAACAGGTAAAATTACGACCTGAATTTACATCAAATGTATATACAGTCGACTCTGGATTATCCGCGCTAATAATGGGGAGGATGGCCACGGGTTACTCAAAATCACGGATAACACAAATAATATCCAATTTCCGCGGATATCTGTGCCAAAAGCTAACGATCGGCGATCGATGCTCGTGCTCAGTTATAATATTTCATGCACCCGCACAAAAGACTCGGCCCACTAAGTGGATGATAGCAGAGCCACGCCTATCAACATCAATCAAACTCCGCCCACTGTTGTAAAGATATGCAACTACTGCACTGTAGAGGCGAACATGTGGATGTCGGATTAACCGAAGCAACAAATTCGTTCGGTTTAAGCACGTGACATTTCCAAGAATAACAATGTATAACTGTTTTTAGATGATTAATTTGGGCTTAAGGGAAATTCCATGAGTTATTCATTTATGTCAAAATCTCATGTGCGTGGTTAATCCGCTCATCGGAAAAATTGCACGCGGATAATCGAGTCTACTGTATACAATATATATGCATGTGACAATATGTGGCCCACGTACGTATATCGTGCATGTGAAGGGGAACTCACAGGGGGCAGAGCCGTCCCTAGGGTACGGCGAATCGGGGCAACCGCCTCGGGCCCCGCACTTTGGGGGGGTGTCCCGCGCTTCAAGGTCACGGTGTCAGATGCAATAGTTCCGGTTTAGTTTGAAGGTGTTTGGGGGGCCCACGCAGGGGAATTTGTCCCGGGCCCCGCACGACCCCCCCCACCACCCCCCTTCTCTTAAAAGTTGTTTAGCGTGTGAAAATCCCTCACACTCCGAAGCACATGCACTCGTCGGAAGCCATCTCTCCATACCCTGCCCAGAGGTTGATCTAACCTCCTCATGTCCACCAACGCTGCCCCTTCGTCTCTGCCTCTCATTCTCCCCTCTCCTTCCTTTTTCTTTCCCGCCAAATATCACTCTCTCTCGTTGCAAGTCCTCAGCCAGTTCTCTCTGCTTTGTTCTCCCAGCTGTCCTTCATTAATTCATTGTTTACGGTATCCTGACGTGACCCTTACAACCACCCCAAACGTGTGCTCGGGTTCATTAAAAAAAACTCTCGGCCAAGCGGTTCACCCAGCGTGATCATTCCCCCCGGGACGAATAAAATGAGCACCAGTTTGTGTGGGAAGGGATTTGGAATTCCCACCACTGGCTCGGGGCTATGAGCAGGAGACAAGGGCGGGCTCACACTCAAAAAACACTTTTAATTATATGCATGCATTTTCTGACTGGTAGACAAGGCACATGGGCTGTGTTTCGGCTTTCCATGACTGCAATTGTGAGCTCTGAATTACAAATTAACAGGAAACTCATTGCAATCAAACACTGCTTATCTTGGCAAAATATTTAATCGGAATCCATGAGAGAAAAAAAATGAGCTTTAGTCAACACAGAATCTGGCGACGAATCAGGCACAATTAGAGGAGATTTTTTTTAAAAAACGCCAAAAGTCATTGTACATCCATAATAGGGATGTTTGGGATAGGCCGCGTAAAAATGAATGTCTCCTTAAACTCACGACCACCCAACACAGCAAATTAGTAAGGTTTGTCACTTCAACAAAAGGTGGCAATTAGTCACTAGTTGAGCAACATCGGCGTATTGGAGAGTAAAGCCATAGCATTTATAATTGGAGTACAGTAAAACCTTGGATTGCGAGCATAATTCGTTCCGGAAACGTGTTTATAATCCAAAGCACTCGTATATCAAAGCACTCGTATGTCAGTTGTGATCACGTGACGCTCGGCAGACAAAGCGTATACGTACACTACTCGTATTGCAAGACCTCGCTCGTTTATCAAATTAATATTTACTTAAACATTTTTACTCGTCTTGCAAAACACCCGCAGACCAAGTTACTCGCAATCCAAGGTTTTACTGCATAACGTTTCGCCGGCAATTACAACTGGCCTCATCAAAATAATTGTGCACATTAAATCTTAAAGCAAAGCGGTAACCTGTTGCCAGGTATAAAATTTAACGGTGATCAGGTGTACTGCATTGGCCCTACAGTTTATGGCAATGGTGCACAACACTTTGTAACACATCCTGCACTCCAGCCAGTCTCGGCATATGGTGATGAAGCATCTCATCACGGTCTCATGGCGTCACAACATGCGGGCAGAGGGACTGGCAGACACACGTTGGCAGCTGTGTTGAATCGTTTTAATAATGAACAAATGCCGAGCAAGTGAAGGACGCATTGCTATACGTTCACAGGTGGTCACACGCTTTGGTTTATTACATTCCGTTCTCTTTAAGTATTGATAATAGGTTTTTCGCCTTTTTTTCTGGCAACAAAACTGGTGTTAAGATGTTAAAACACCAAACGGAAACTTTTTTTTTTACAAAGAATCATGTCTGCATTAACCGCAATGCTCGTGGTCAGAATGCAAATAAAATAACATACCCTGATAATATATGTATTGTCTTTGTAAAAAAGGTTTCAGTTTGGTGTTTTAACATCTTAACACCTGTTTTGTTGCCAGAAAAAAGGGGAAAAACCTATCATCTTATTTTGGTACTGGCAAAGGAGGTCCCATGATGTAGATGCTCTTTAAGTATTATTTTAAATAAATATCTCGATTTGAAGCTTTCGTGACTGCAGGAATCCATACTCTTTGGTTCTTTCGGTAAAGTTACGTGGGTAGAAACATAAAATAAATCACGACGTTTCGGGCGCAACACAAGCGTCCATCCCACCTGATGACGGACGCTTGTGTGTGCGCCCGAAACGTCGTGATTTATGTTATTTTATACCTACGTGACTTTACCGAAAGAACCAAAGAGTATGTTAAATGAATATGTTGAAAATTTTAATTTGCAAAACAGATGTGTTTTTTGTTTCGCCTTCATGTAAGATACCAATCGTTACGTCATGCGGACAACCAATGGGGCGGGAGCAGTGGTGCAGCGGTTAGCACGCTGCGATAAGAAACCAGCGACTTACGATCGATTTTTGGCCACAGCTAAGGGAATCTGAAACAGTCATGGGCATGCTCATTGTTTTTTTTCGGTAAAGTCACGTATGTAGAAATACAATAAAATTATATTTAAAAAAACAATCACGACGTTTAGATCACAACGCAAGCGATCTTCATCAGGTGTCAAGAACAAATCACGGAGGTAAATACAACAAAAAGATGAGAGGCGAGAATTCAACCAACCTGAAAAAACATTATGTGAAGCACATCCAGTCAGGCCAACAACACAGTTAGACACTTCCTGGCGGACCACGAATTTCAGAAGAAGGATGGACATCCAAAACCGTCTTGACAAGTAGCTGTATTATTGTGTTATTTTATTTTATCAATTTATTATTTTATTCTCATTCTACGTGACTTTACCGAAAGAACCAAAGAAGATGAATCCTTGCAGTCACGAAAGCTTTAATTCGAAAAGTAGCTGTAAATTACGATTAGTAGAGAACCGCTTGGTTACTGGAGTCCTCAGCAAGATAAGTAGAGGATACGCTTTGGTTCTTTCGGTAAAGTCACGTAGGTAGAAAATTATTAATAGAACACGACGTTTCGATCGCAACGAAAGCGACCGTCTTCATCCTGCACTCCATGACAGTCTCGTCCTGTTTGCTTCAAGACAGAGCCTTGACACGAAGACGGTCGCTTGTGTTGCGATCGAAACGTCGTGATCTATTAATTATTTTCTACATTCGTGACTTTGCCGAAAGAACCAAAGAGTATGGATTCCTGCAGTCACGAAAGCTTCAAATCAAGTAGAGCACACTTTTACCTGCATCTGAAATTCTTCCTAATAGCGACGTGGCCTTGGAAATTACCAAGGCATGTGCGTTAAAAGCATCGTTATACGAGTCAGCTCCTGTTTGTGTACCGTGTAGGGCACCGTCGTGATTAATGCAAATAGCAGGGCATTGCAGGATTGACATGGGTTTACTTAAGCATCTATCTGTTGTCAAATTGCAATGCGTCTCCACTTAATTTCCTCAAGGACAACAAACGTTTGTACATTTCCCATGCGTTGCCCTCTCATCCTGTTTGCTTGCATATGGCTGAGGTGCAAATGCCACGGTTGAGCTGATCACATCCGCTCAGCCTCGCAAACTGGACGTGACAATGATGATGATGAGATCTGAATAGCAACTCGGATTTGTTTTTATTGTAGGTAATAAATACAAAGCTGGGGAAACAGCCAACAAGCTTTAGCGGAGCAAGCAACAGAGCCCGTGCGCCCTATTGGTCATTGCTCTAAGTGGCCAATTCTTCAGCTACAGCTTTCTCTAAAAATGCTTTTAAACAGGGCCTGATGCATTTCCTGAACCCATTAAACTGCGGGACAATGAAAGTGGCTTGCTAAGATGCAAGGTTTGCACGTTTGCTAAATGGCTTAGGTGCTAATGCTATGGCTGCATCAGAGCGCTGCACCAGTATCGCCGAGATCGTTAATTTGAACTTGAAATCCGAACGTCTCAAGTGTAACGCTATTTATGGCTTTAGCCCAGTCATCAATAACTGCACCGAATATATGCATTATTTGGGTTTACTATGAAACGTATCCCAGTCTAGGCTTGATAGCAAAGCGGACCGCTTGTTTGCACAATTGTAAGGCGCGCATTCACGGGGGTCTTAAAGACAGAGCCTTGACGAATATTAAAAAAAAACATCACACAATGTGCCTGTGCACTCTCGCCATAATGACTGGAGATTTATATTACCTTAGGATAGTGGATATATTAAAATGCCGCACTATCTCTCCATATGCTCATTGGAACGCAAGGATGTAAACACGCAGGAATACACACGAAATAATAATCATATGCATCACTGTCATCATCATCATCACTCTGTAATTGCCCAGCGTTTAAAACCAAATGAATCAAGCACAATCCCAGTTCCAGCAGCAGTAAAATGAAACAATACATTTTTTAAATTTTATTTTACCAGGTAAGGCCTACTGTGGAGCTATTTTTCGGAAGCGACCTGGCCACAAAATGATAGCTCAACGAAGTGGCCTATCGCGTGGACATGTATAGCAGCCAATTGCTACAAACGCATATTGATTAAAAATGTGGAGGGGAAAAACCGGAGGACCCGGAGAAAAAACCACTTGACCGAGGGGAGAGAGAACACGCAAACTCCAAATATACAGGCGTCAGGTACAGGAACGAACACACGACCTCCTGTATACCAGGCGAGGTAGTTAACATCTCGCCACCGTAGGCGCCCCCGAGGCAAAAGCAAACGAAGCAAAAGATTAGTGCCCCATGTAGCTCAAGAAGACCAGGATTTATGAAAACAAATTGAGGTGCATTAAAAAATGTGGTGGAAAAAAATTATCCTAATGAAGCATAATAAGCTAATTAACAAACACAAAAAGGCCATTCGTCTTTCTATTATCTAACTACATATTTGTCTTAATTTCCCTTAGCTCACTACAACTCCACCTGTCGTCTGTATCCCATCTGCCATCTCACGTAGCTCTTTATACATTGAAAGGCCTCACCAACGCAAAAAAATATATTCTGCTCAGGGCCGCCTATGGGCTTATAACAACGCCCATGACCAGGTTTTTATTTTGCAGAACCAACCGCATGCCCAATACTGACACCTGGCGACGCCTTAACACGAAGCCACCCAGTTTTTCGAAGCTCCGGACGTTTCCAAGACAGCAAACAGCACCGTTCTCATCAATATAGGACTGCAATGTGCGCTTCCCGCTGAGCAGCCTCATTGATTACGTAAAATGAGCTTCAATACAAATACGACAAACAAAGTCTGGGTTATAGCGACCCCACGGCAATGACATGTTAATCATAACTAAGCCGCCATACGAATGACAGAATAGATAAGCGGACATTGTCTTCTTCATGCATACGTCTCTCCACACATATACAAATAAGAATATTTTTGTGTGAAATATATATATGGACATGAAGCATACGTTGTTTTCGTACCTATTGTGTTAGCAATATATTATCCACAATGACGGGAACAGTTAGTGTTGTGTCATGTGAAGATGCCATTACAGCTGGAAATCAACTAATCCGTATCAGGCCCTCATTTCCCATTGATTCTAATAAGTAAAAAAAGTGTATAGAATGATTCATATTTATATTTAATTTCCGAAAATTAATCCTACTCACATACAAGATAACGTTTTTGAGTCCTTTATATTTTCTCAAACACACGCATTTAGTTTGCAGCGAATGAGGTTTTTGGTAGAAGTCATGCTATTAGTGATGAAATCCATCCAAACAATGTATGATTCTGGCGGCCTGAGTTTGATTCCAGGCCATGGCTAACATCGGTGGCAAGTGATATCGGAACAGGCTCTCAACTCTACTTCGCCAACCATATAATTGTTTGAACTCACGGAACACGCATCTACAAATTAAATATTTCCGATGTATGTAATGCATATGCTAAGAGAGAGTACTACCTTCCTTAAAAATAATCGACCAAATGAGAAGACACGGGACGAGGCGTGGAAAACAAATGTTACACTTCGTGACAACCAGACGATACAGAACATGTTTTTTTTAATGAAATCGTCATAATGTATCGAATCACCAGGTGTTAATCATTACATGTCTTGCAAATACAGACAGCCACCATTACTGAGATCATGGGTCCAAATCTGAGTTTCAGCTGCCCATGTTTGAACGAGCTGCTCAAGTTGAGTGAGTTTACAGTGCAGTCTTAGCCCGTTCATGAATAACTGCATACAATTATTTTTAAACAAAAAAAATGCTCTCTTCCCCCCCCCCCCTGCCACGCACCGCCTACACAGCACCTTCGAAGATGACGCATCATCATCATCCCTCCTCACTGATATCCAAATGGACATGCCGCACTAACACCTCTCCTCCACCCACCTCCTCCTTCTCCTCTCGACACAACACTCTTGGTTAAACTTGCACAACGCCAACTCATGGAGCTGTAAGTCACCTGGGCGTGACTGCTCACCCCGTCTCCAACATTCTCAACAGTGCTTACTTAAGCCCAATGCGACGTTGGGGCATTTTAAGACTGATTGAAACGAGTATCACCTTGCTACAGACGCGTATCACGGTTGGCTACGTACGGCGCGACAGAAGTTCAAGGTACACACGTACAACTGGTGTTAGAAGACCAGTGTCTTTTTTGCCAGGAATATGCATTCCCGAATTCCAACCAATGTCCTGTGTTAGCTGGCTATTGTGGACCAGTTTTCGGCCACCCTGCTCTGTATTGGGGTTGTGCTGCTTCTATTGGGGTTGTGCTTCTGGATCCTAGCAGTTACAAAAGCTTTAAATCGAAAGTTGTGCTTCTTGTTTCAGCCCTGTAACAACACAGCCCCAATGGCTCTTGATACGGGATTGTCACCTTATCCACAGACCAATCCCGGATGTGGTTATCAAACTAAAGTCTATCAAACTGTGCAGTGCACACCGAAGTTCAGAACAGCAATGCTAGAACCAGATCTTGGTACAAATCAATTCCTGCCACCCTAACATAGTAGATATATGCCAAACTCCCAGACTGTCAGGGTTAAATCCTCTGAATGAAATCGGATTCAACCCGTACAGGTGGCAACCGCACTGAAGTGGCAGGCCAGTGTGTTTGTGCAATGTTGCTAATTTGCAAAACGCTTGGGTAGCACTCCGTGAAGGTTGTGTTCTTAGGAAATGAAAGCGAGGCAGTCTGATGAGGCGCCTAACAAAAATACGCGCTGCTATATAACAGCATCGGCAACGGCCGACGATAACGCAACAACATCGGAATGTATTTTGTGAACGTCCATTTCCGACATCATCATCATCACCACGTAAGTCCTGCCGATGGACAGCACCACCCTGCAGCGTGTCGTAACATCCGATGGGAGTCTCTCTTATGCTTGACCGTCTTTTAATATAAAATAAAAGTTGTACGGCATTAAACAAAGTTTTTTTTATTTAATATCTCGGAAGTTTTACGGCTGAGCATTAACAAAGCAGTGGTGAACGCGCACCGTGCATTAAACACTGCCACCCGAGTTTCACTTCTGGTCACGGCCAGCATCAGTGGCGAGTCACTCTCGTGACATTGGGGAGGTGCTTGATTCAGTCGTCGATTTGTCAAATGGCTGTCAATTTTACACTTAACACGTAAAACTAACTTAGTGCACTACACGATAACAATGCAGAGGATCATTTATTTTGAAATATAAGATCAAGCCTCTGCTATATCTATAATCGCAGTGCTTTACCCTATATTAAAAAAAATGACCATTAAAATTAAATGACGAAAATGGCATCGCAATTGACTTTACAGATACATTCAGGTGAATGATGTTCGCTTATGTGTATACATTCGCAGCACGAGAAAGGTCCGACTTGTTAAAAGGAAAACATTGTTAGATAAAATATGAACCCACTATTTTTCTTCATGATGCAGACATGCTTCGTGCAGTCATATTTAATCTGAATTAAGATGTCTTGAAGATAAATATAGCATACATTTAAGCGTATGTAATGTATAATTTATCGGCACTGTGTGATTGTTATTAGTGGCAAAAAATCAAACATGATTTGCATTAACAGGAATTCATCATAGATCTCTGTCAAAACCTTCAGTTTATATTTTTAAAAAACGTAAGTAATTTCCCTGTGCTGAGTTGAAACACATACAGTGTAATTATAATGAGCTGGTTATAAATAAGATAAAAATAGCGCAGATACACATTGTGAGACGCATGAGGGCCTTTATTATAGCAGTCAAAACGCCAGAGTGATTCTTCTGCCCGAATGAGCATTGACACATTGCTCATCTCCTGTTAGCAGCCCCTAAGCCAATGAAGGAAATTCAACATTCCCATGGCAGGTGTGAGCATCCACAGTACAAACCACTGTTGACCTCCAAATAAAATCCTTACCCACTTTATCGACTCCGGAGGAATGATGGGCTGAGTCTACCACCGACCAAGACAACAAAGATTTGAACTGGAAACCTTGCGATTGCAAGCAACTTGCCCTGCCCCCGAGACACGTGACCGAATACAAGTGTTTGTATATACTCTTTGGTTCTATTCGGTAAAGTCACGTAAAAAACAACAAAAAATATAGATTTTTTGTTGTTTTTAAAAATATATATATATTTTTTGTTGTTTTTTACGTGACTTTACCGAATAGAACCAAAGAGCATGGATCCTTGCAGTCACGAAAGCTTTAAACCTAGAATTGTTTGTATATATACCACATCATATACAAAAACAAACATTTACATTTTTTAATTAAGCTAATATCTTGAAAAACAAACGTGAGGTTTGCTTTTGTTTTTACTGATTGCAAGTGCATGTTAGCCAGGTGCTATTGTGGTTATAACGTGTATCGTATGGTCGGATTTGGGACTATATCCACTCTTAATCCCTCCAGGGTGGATGAAATTGATAGTCATGGGAAGGCAAGACTAATCGCTCCTACGGACTAACGGACACATGCCATGAGAATGTGGAATTCCAACCACTGGCTCAAGGCAGTCAATTGATATGAGCACTACTACAGCTCTCCGGTGTGTTTTCCTGTTGTTTGGCATCATGTCCGACGTTCCGCTCCACGTGTTGGGAGCTTCTTCGTGCATTCTATTCAACAAAAAACCTCCGAGCATGTGAAAGCAAACGGCAGACACCATGCCCCAGGACAACACGCGGTACAGGCAAGCACTTTGATTGTATGAAAGTGTGAAAACTCTGAATATGTTTGACCGTTTCTGTCACTGAAACAAGTGTTAAGATGTTCTAACATCAAATAGAGAGACGGCCCTCTTCATCGCCGGGTGTAGCCCAATCAGTTTCAATGTTCGCCATACGTACGCGTGGCTAATGCGGGCATTGTTCCTTTCAAAATGTTTACATTTGGTGTTTGAACATCTTAACACCTCCTGTTTTATTGCCACAAAGGGAGGTCCTATGATGTCGCTGCTCACCCCGAGTGGCATTGTCTTGGTGCTGTTCGCCTTTTGGCGTTCTCTGTTCTAACACTGGTTGAGAATAGGCCATAAAGAAGGCTGTTGTCTTGTGTAGGCCAATCAGTTTCATGCATCATATATTGTCGAAGCATGTTTGTTTGCATGTTCAACACAAGTACGTGTCGTTAATGCGAACTTGATTTTTTGCAAAAAGGTTTCTCCTGTTTCTCCTGTTGTATAGCCACAAAGGGTAAAGCCGTATATATACTTATTTACCATGCTTTGATTGCAATTACGCTCGCAGATTAACGCGTACGCTTTCGCGACCAATATTATCCATAATATCGGGGGTTTTTTTGGGTTAGATCGCGTATAAATATATAAATGTGTCGTTAAAACCCGCCACCACCCGACACAGCCAACGAGTAAGGGTCGTCACCTAAACAGAACGCGGCCAATTCGTCACTAGCACAGCAACGCCGCTTGTGTGTTTGGAGAGCCAAGCCACACACATTTACAATCTGAGCTCGACGTTTCGCCGGTAATTACCACTAGCTTCGTCGGGCGACAGCCACATTTGTGGAGAAGCCCACCCGTTTCGTTCCTCACATAGAGGCGTAGATGCGTTCGCTGGGTCTCGTCTCACTGTTCGTGTTCCACCGCCGTGAAACAAATGAGGAAGAAGAGAAAAAAATTAGCGGAGAGCTTCCTGACAGCTTGCGCACAGCGGAGTTCCTCGCCAGGGCAATGCCATCGTTCTAGATTTTGAAGCTTTCGTGACTGCAAGGATCCATACTCTTTGGTTCTATTCGGTAAAGTCACGTAGGTAAAAACATAAAACAACAAAAATCACGACGTTTCGGCCACAACACAAGCGGCCTTCATCAGGTGAAGGGATCAGGCTGTCTCGAGGACAGCGCTGGAGTGAAACACAGCCACGCTCAGACCGCACACAGCTTAAAGGTCGCGGTCTGAGCGTGGCTGTGCTTCACTCCAGCGCTGTCCTCGAGACAGCATGATCCCTTCACCTGATGAAGGCCGCTTGTGTTGTGGCCGAAACGTCGTGGTTTTTTTGTTTTGTTTTATTTTTTTACCTACGTGACTTTACCGAATAGAACCAAAGAGTATATGTAACAATGCCATCGTGTTTACACGATCTGTCACTCACGCTCGCTCGCTCGCCCTCAACACATTGAATGAAGATGTCGTAACGATAATAGATTGAAATGATGCAGCGTGCAAATAAAAAAGTGTCTCGAGGCACTGTCAAGAGCACCTGACGTAACAGTAACATGAAAGTAAAAGCACGAAGATTGTTTTTTTTTAATTAACATACGTCAATATATATTAAAAAAAAAACGTGCGGCTCGTTGCAGGTGTAAACACTGCGTGCAGTTTCTATCGCCGATACAGTCAAACATTTAATTCGGATGTTTTGACGGACTGGGGGTTGTCGTATAAAATGAGATAATCCCATCAGGTATGGGTGTGAGTACTGGCACTACTCCACCGTATTCCATCAAGGTAAACTATTGCTTTGGATGATAATTAAATTCAATCATTAATTCGATGATGACGATGACGACGATTATGGTGGCGACGATGATGATGATGAAGGTGGTGGCGGGTGTGTAGCAGCGTGTGAGTTGTTTTGCGTGAGTAAACTGTGCGTGAGAATGTGTGAAAATGTAAGTGAGAATGAGCTGTGTGTGAATGTGTGTGAGTGAGCCGTGCGTGTGAGTGAGCCGTGTGAGAGTGGCCGTGACGAGAGGGACTTCTGCGTTCGTGTGTGTGTGTGATGGTGTGGTGATGTGCACTCTGTGTGTGATGGTGTGGTGATGTGCACTCTGTGTGTGTGTGATGGTGTGGTGATGTACACTCTGTGTGTGTGATGGTGTGGTGATGTGCACTCTGTGTGTGTGATGGTGTGGTGATGTGCACTGTGTGTGTGTGATGGTGTGGTGATGTGCACTCTGTGTGTGTGTGTGATGGTGTGGTGATGTGCACTCTGTGTGTGTGATGGTGTGGTGATGTGCACTCTGTGTGTGTGATGGTGTGGTGATGTGCACTCTGTGTGTGTGATGGTGTGGTGATGTGCACTCTGTGTGTGTGATGGTGTGGTGATGTACACTCTGTGTGTGTGATGGTGTGGTGATGTGCACTCTGTGTGTGTGATAGTGTGGTGATGTACACTCTGTGTGTGATGGTGTGGTGATGTGCACTCTGTGTGTGTGATGGTGTGGTGATGTGCACTCTGTGTGTGTGTGTGTGATGGTGCGGTGATGTACACTCTGTGTGTGTGATGGTGTGGTGATGTGCACTCTGTGTGTGTGATAGTGTGGTGATGTACACTCTGTGTGTGTGATGGTGTGGTGATGTGCACTCTGTGTGTGTGATGGTGTAGTGATGTGCACTCGTGTATGTGTGTGATGGTGTACACTCGTGTGTGTGTGTGTGATGGTGTGGAGGCTGCTAGATTTTTGTGCAGCCCATGGGCTTGTAATTACCAACACGCTGTTCCGGCATCGGCGCATCCACACAACATCATGGATGCATGCCGGGTCCAAGCAAGAACATCTGCTGGACTACATAGTGACGGATCAGCGGATGCGAGCCCATGTCCTTGACACCAGGACCTACCGTGGAGCTGATCTGCCCTCTGACCATCGACTTGTCATCTGTAAGATGCGCCTGCCATTCTTCCGCTCCGGTGGTGGGTGTACACCCAGGACCCCATTCCAACCAAAAGTGGCCTGGTCTCAGTTATCTGATGAAAGTTGCAAGTGAGAATTTCATCATCGCCTGCGGCTGGGGTTGGCATCGTCCCCCACTCCTCCTGATGTCGAGGGTAAATGGGCGAGGTTTAGGACTGTGACTCATGCAGCTGCAATGGCTGCTTTGGGTACGCGGTCCAGACCTCCCCAGAGACCCTGGCTGACAGAGGAGGTGTTCAGGATGTTCTTCTTTGGTTCTTTCGGTAAAGTCACGTAGAATGATAATAAAATAATAAATTGATAAAATAAAATAACACAATAATATTCTCACGACGTTTCGGCCACAACACAAGCGGCCTTCATCAGGTGACTTTACCGAAAGAACCAAAGAAGATGAATCATTGCAGTCACGAAAGCTTTAAATCGTGTTCAGGATGGTTGAGAAAAAGCGACAGGCCCACTATCATCGGCTACAGAATCCCACGTCAGAGAATGAGGAGGCTTACCGCAACCTTCGCTCGGAGGTTCGGAGAGCCGTGAGGCGCTGCAAGGATGGGTGGTGGTCGTGGGTTGCTGAGGAGATGGAGTCTGCCTAAGTGGCCCGCGATCACAAATCTCTATTTAACTCCATCAAAAAAGTAACCTGCAGCGCCACACCTATTACCATCATTAGGGGAATAAACTGTGATCGAATCTCCGACCCCCAGGGACAGGTTTGCAGATTTGCTGAGCATTTCTGAGGTCCTGGGGGAGGGAAAATCCCTCAGCCAGGAAAACATCGTGGCACAAAGTGAGGATGACCCTGCTGAGGCTGCGGTGCCTCAAATATTGGAAGAAGACACCCCCGCTGAGTGGCTGGCTGAAGTGCCATCTGTTGAGGAAGTACTGAAGGCGATCCGGAGTCTGAGACCAGAAAAGGCAGCGGGCAGAGGTGATCTCCCAAGCGAAATGCTGAGGGAGGGTGGCGTTTGTGCAAAAACTGCCCTATATGACACCATAACAACAGTCTGGACCACTGGACGGGTTCCGCAGGATTGGAAGGATGCCCTGGTGGTCCCCCTCTTTAAGAAGGGGGACCGCACAGACTGTAACAACTACAGGGGCAACTCACTCCTCAGTGTGCCGGGAAAGGTCCTGGCAAGGATTATTCAACATCGCCTTGCCAGGCACGCTGAGGAGAGGCTTGCGGAGCCCCAATGCGTTTTCAGGAAAGGGCGGTCCTCCACAGATGCCATATTTTCTGTCCGTCTGCTACAGCAGAGGTGTAGGGAATTCCAGCAAGACCTACATCTCTGCTTTATTGACCTGGTCAAGGCCTATGATACCATCAGTAGGCCTGGGCTCTGGGTTGTTCTTCGTGCTTTTGGAGTCCCTGACCCTCTGCTCACGATCATTAAGGACCTTCATGATGGTGAGCGGGCCCGGGTAAAACTACGTGGCCGGGAGTCCGAGCCATTCCCTGTACACCTTGGGGTGCGACAGGGATGTCCTCTGGCTCCCACATTATTTAACATCTATTTTGACCACGTAGTTCGTGAAGCCTTCAATAGCTGTACCAGGGGAATCTCCATGTGGTACAGATATAATGGGAGGCTGATCGATGCCCGGGTGTGGTCAAGGGATGGCTCCCTATTGCTCAACTACGTTATGTATGCCGATGATTTGGTAATAGCTGCTCATTCAGAGGAGGAGTTGGAGACGCTGCTGCTGAAACTGGAGCGTGCCACTAAGAGATGGGGCCTTACCATCAGCCCCACCAAAACTAAGCACCTGCCTGGGTATTTTGTACCATCGGACACTCCACCCTCACAACTCCCAATCGGTGATGGGGCAGTTGTGGAGAGAGTGGAGAGTTTCCCATACCTGGGCAGTGTACTAATGACCGGCTCCAGTTTAACAGCAGAGGTCTCACTCCGAATCAGTCAAGCGACAATATCTTTTCATCGGTTGCGTAACGCTGTGTGGAAGCTACCTGGTCTGTCGCTCCACAGTAAGCTTCAGGTCTTCTCGGCCACGGTCATTCCCTCCCTTCTTTACGCTTGCGAAACGTGGACCCCCCTAATGGAACATCTTCACCGGTTAGAAACATTTAGGCTGGCCTGCCTACGATCCATCCTGGGTTTAACCAGACTGGATTGTGTGAGGAGCTCACAAATCCTTGAAAGATCTGGGCAAGGTCCCATCGGTGAGCTCCTCCGGCGGGCAAGGCTGCAATGGCTGGGTCATGTAGCCCGCATGCCCAGCCACCGCATGCCGAAACAGCTTTTGTTCGGCCGGATCAAGGGGGCTTAACGGGCGCGGCACGGGCTAGAGAAGAGATGGAGTGATGTGGTACAGGAGGACATGGAGCTGAGTGGACTTGCCGATGAGTGGTACCAGCGGTGTCAAGATCGGCCTTTGTGGAGGAGGCTCGTGAAGGACGCTACTGGGCAGTTGGAGGCAGTCGCCCTCCAACAACAATGGAGGGCGGAGGAGTGATGCTCACAACAACGAGTGGAGTGCCGGGTGGCTCAAGCACAGCAGGTTGGCACAGTAGGGGGCACAGGTGGTGCATCAGCCAGTCATCTCAGTCATCTCAGTCAGTCGACCCGTGGCACCTGGGTCTGCCCCGTGACCTCCTGCCAGCGGGCGTTCGACACTTCACGTGGCCTCAAGGTGCACATGGCCTGGCACAAGCGTCGTGGGGACGTCACCGCCACTTAGTGGCGAATAGCGGTTGTTGTTGGTGATGTGAGCTCGTGTGTGTGTGTGATGGTGTGGTGATGTGCACTCGCGTGTGTGTGATGGTGTGATGGTGTACACTCGTGTGTGTGTGATGGTGTGGTGTACCTGGCGCAGCCTGAATGAGGCCTGGTTGGTCGCGCACGTGGCGCAGCCTGAGTGAGGCCTTGTTAATCGTGCACGTGGCGCAGCTTGAGGCCTAGTTAGTCGTGCACGTGGCACGGCCTGAGTGAGGCCTAGGTAGTACTGCACATGACAGCTGTGTTCCTGCCAACGCAACATTGCGACGGACCCCAAGCTCTGTTCCTGCCAAGGCAACATTGCCACGGACTCAAAGCTTTGTTCCTGCCAAGGCAACATTGCCACGGACCCCAGGCTGTGTTCCTGCCAGGGCAACATTGCCACAGACCCCAAGCTGTGTTCCTGCCAAGGCAACATTGTGATGGACCCCAAGCTGTGTTCCTGCCAAGGTAACATTGCAACGGACCCCAAGCTCTGTTCCTGCCAGGGCAACATTGCCACGGACTCCAAGCTGTGTTCCTGCCAAGGCAACATTGCCACGGACCCCAAGCTGTGTTCCTGCCAAGGCAACATTGCCACGGACCCCAAGCTATGCTCCTGGAAAACTTCATGGAGATCGTCAAGACGGCCAAGGGTCGTGAATGAAGAGTCCCCTGTGTGGGCTTCAGTGGGGCCGTCTGGTCGGGCAGCAGAGACACGAGAGGCCAAGAAACGACAACCCAGTCGTGGGCTGAGCTCAAGGAGGGCTAGCTCGAGCACCATCCTGCGGCGGGGAAAGGAGGTGGTGCAAGCGGTTCAGCCGAGCCCACACCAGCCAAAAATCTGCTGTCCCTGTCTGGGGGGGGGGGAGGCGCTGTTAAACTCTAGCACGTGGGCGAGAAGCCGTGCATGTGTGATGAGTGGGGCAAGACGTTTTCTCGCGCTCGGCCTACAAGTATATTTTTTTCTTTTCCGCTTGTGTGTTAATCTGTTTACCCTGGATATTTTAGAGATGGCAATTCTCCTGCTGTGTATCCTACTGCTGTCCCTCCCGGCCATATCTCGTGCCACACTCAACTCTACAAACAGCTACCCTCGTTACTTTGCGTTCATACTTGTTGCTCGATTTGCCACGACACCTGCAAATGAAACAGCTTATAGACACTTCTACACTCCATCATTGTATAAGATCAATGCATATATTATCATAGTATGTTTCTTTGTTTGCATTTTGACTGCAGGTATTGTGGTTAATGCAGACATGAATCCTTGTGTAAAAAAAGGTTTCAGTTTTGTTGCCAGAAAAAAAGGGGAAAAACCCTATTATATTTTGGTACTGGCAAAGGAGGTCTAATGATGAAAATAGTAATCTTAAGCCCAGGCGGCTGACAAAAGAGAAATCAAGACAGTAGCAGAAGAGAAACAAGTACCTCTCATAGATAATATAAGGGGGGATAGCAGGGATTTTATTCCAATTCATGTTCATTCAGACAATGAAAACATTATTTAAACACCCGTTTCCACATGAAACCTTCACCCACTCTCAAGATTAATTCAGAAGCGTACTGAATCGGAGGGTATTCTTTTCACTCAAGGAGTAGTACCAGCAACAAATTGCCTAAATGCAACATGCACATGCGGGCATTAACATGCCTGCCAAACCCTGATCAGTGCCTCTGCTTATTACAGACCAATTCAGACCTTATTGGTCACCCCGTGCCCTTATAAATCTCAACGTTCATCCTACAAAGTCCCATCATAAGGGAGAAACACAAACAAATAGCCAAAAATGTAGATTTATTTTGCCCGCATTAAAACGGCTGTACGTCGTATGGACCTGAAAACTCAATTTCCCTGTATTAGAATACGGGTAAACTGTATGCGTTGACAGGTATTTATAACACTCAGATGCCATTCCATAGACTAGTTCACACACCCACTTTCTGTACTGCATGGCCACTTCAAAGCTCATTAGAATTGAGTGTCTCACAAATCTGCGTGAATCACCATCCCTTACCCCCAAACGGCACTACAGGTGCATGCGATGTCACTACTCTTGTGGATTCAGTGTTGGTGCAAGTTCACATGCCAACATTAGTGCACGCTTAGAATGCTTGTGGTTCAGTGTGAATTACTCACGCCGAGAGGCTCTGAGTAAAATACTATTATATATATTTGTGTCACTGCTAACTTAGTAGATGAGTATTCATACATTCTGTTGCCCAATGCTCACGGTCACGGGATGTCTATCGTGCACGTGAACACAGCTCAGTTCTCCTCTGCAGGAGTCGCACTCATCTGGTGGGTGCTCTTCTTTGGCTGCAAGTCCATCGCCAGTTTCGCCCATCAACCAACACCCCGTACAGCGACGTGCCCTGTCCAAAACCCACGGAACTCTTCTCGAACATGCCATTGCGATCCCTCCGATTTTGGGGTGTTTGTTCCCCTTGTCCTCCTCCTCCTCCTCGTCGTGTTTCTCAGTGCACTTCCGAGCAACGCATCAACGCAATGTGTCTGTGTGACCACAGCGTTGTGTGTAAAGGCGAGGCAGAGGAATGGGTTTAGCTTTGGAATAGAAGTTATCTGGACGTAGCGTCATTGACGGCGTAAAGCCATGGGAATCAAATCGCAACACAGCACAAAGTTATTCAGGGTGTGAGTATTAATCTCGTCAATCACGCAAGTGTCACCGACAGCAGTGAGGTTTTGGTGGCCCCTCCCTGTGCACATGCACAACAGCGTGACGCACGCGCTCAGCCGCATACCACAAACAGCCATAAATGCACACCCATGTGCATTGTGCCCGCTCACACGTTCCAGAGGCTGCAGGCACACACAGTCATCCATCGACGCAGCCGGCACCGCTTCAAAATAATTGCTCAGCACTGGCAATAATTGTTACTCCCGAGACGTGCTCAGTGTAGAGCACGCATAGGACGCATTTCGGGGTGGTCAATCAATGTGCAGACGCGTGAGTGTCACCGCATAGCTCTGAGCGCAATGAGAATGCCCGCAGTCAGCTGAGCGCCGGTCAGCCTCTCTGCGTGTTAGGAGAGGGGGTGGGGGCATCAGCTGCGGCTGTGGTTCGCTTCAAGTCTCGAGTGCACGCGGCCGTCAAAGGCTGAAGACGGTGGGGTCGAGATGGCTCTCGTGGTCCATCTGAAGCGGGTGGAGAAGCTTCGGGGCAAAGCGGACCGGATTGCCCGGGTGACGTTCCGAGGTACGCACGCTGGCCCAACACTCACATGCATTCACGACACATATGCACATTACGCTGCACACATGATCACCAACAGGTATGCATCTGTAGATATATACAAAAAAAGTTAACATGTGGACAATGTCAGTGATATGTTATCAAGTACATTTTATTTTTGAAAGCTTTAGTTGAACAATAAGTGTCTTATTTTGCCTGTAGGCTTTAACACAAACATCGCTTCTGATTCATTATTTGGGTCAGATAAATGTATTTTTTATTATTTTATACGTATGCTAATATAGTACACATAGGCACCCCTCATTCCATTAAAATTGTCGCCTTCCTTTTAAACATGCACGTCCGCGTTATTCGTGCACCTATATTATTTCTATAAGATGCCCGTATCGATGCAAATTGTGCTTTATACATAAAGATGTTATTGATTCATATCGGCATGCTGTCTTCTTCCCATTATCTCAGCCGGGGAGGAAGTTCTGGAAAAAACTCACCCCATTCGAGCCATTGTAGGGATAAGAGGAAGTGACCCCAAGAATATGACCCAATGGCACATACTTTGGGTTATCTAAGCCTTCGAAAGTGAAGGGAAACTAATCCCCTGTTTTGCTACTTGCACATATAATAACAATGATAATAAGTGGCCGAAAAGTGATGGCAAATGCGTGCTAATATCCGTGTTTATCCATTCTTCACCAGTCAAAAGAAGGAGTAAAATGTGTGGATAAAGTCAGATATAAGTTTCCACCCAAAGCCACCCAATACCATATCCACTCAATGTCATAGCCACCAAATATCAAATGAGAAAGAGGACTTTTACGCTAATTTACACGACATTTTAATGTTCTTGACTTTGAATCCTTTAGTTATTTTTCTCACGTATTATTCTTCCAACAATGAATGTGTACATGTCCTTGTTTATGGGTATGTTCATTGAGACGTGCCGCCTAAATGAGTTCCGCTAAAGTCCTTGCTGTATTGATTGCATCTGTAGCCATCCTGCGCCGTACACAGCTGACAGACAACTCTCATCACAAACACACAATTGCCAATGCCATCAGAGACAATATTTGACGACGGGCTTCCTTCATGACCGGCGTTCTTGTGAATATTCGACCCCTGCTTGCTGTCCAATCATATATTTTGACGTCCAACTGAGTAAGCCTGAGCACTGACCCGGCACAGTGAGTTATGTATGTTCTTTATATCGTATTCACTGTCTACACGCGTGTCATCTTATCGTATTTTATATTTATAGAGCGCCCTTAGCTCAAGGCGCTTCGCATAGTTTGAATGCGGTAACATAACTAAAATTATTTAGATGGCGGGGGGCGTGCAAGGAACGAGGAATGAGTGAGCGAAAGAGAGGGTGCATGGGACCACGAAAAGGGACTACAGGGGAAGGACGGGAAGGAGTGGAGAGGCGAGGGGAGGGATGAGGAAGATGATGGGCAATGGAGAAGAGGCGAGGATTGAAGAGAGGGACGAAGGGAGATTCAGGAGGGGGCCTATGTTGAAACACGTGTGGAGTGTGAGCTAATTACCTCGTGATGACGCTATACATTGTCTATTTTATGCCGGAATCATTATTTTATCATGACCCTGTCTTCGTGATATGTGAAAACACATGAGTATTACCGCAGTCTCAACTTGAGGAGTGGTAGGGTAATTGTATTTTCTCATGGAAAACATTGCTGCTATTGCTTTTTGAACTAAATACAGTAATGTACTTTTTTGCACGTGGTATAATCACTATCTGGAACTTAGCCTGCCTGGTTTTGAGTAAGAAACACCTCTTATTTGACATGTTATTTCAGAAAGAACTATGCCGTGTAGAAGCAATGCAAAGGGTAGGAGTTTGGAATGTGTTTTGTAAGACAAATTACTTTGAGCCTTTGGGGTTAGTTGTGATTATTTATTAAACTACTTATTTATAGTTGGGCAGTGCTTTAACCTTATTTAAAGTACGGCCATGGAGCAATGGTTTGCCCATGGCGCTATGAACCAGGTGACCAGTCTGATTCATCATTGGCGAGTGCAATCCTATTTATTTGCCCACACGCTGACCAGTGCGGTGAAGTATGGCCAAACAACACCCAACATTCCACAAGGCATGGGGAGACCGTCATCCGGCAGTGGATTGACAAAAAAGCCTGTACGTTATGGTTATTAAGGTGTATATCTATATACAAGTAAAAATCTAAACTCAAAATTCCAATACATTTTAGGACTATAGCATTGCATCGATCCGCTTACGACCAAAATCAACCCGTGATGCTCAGTGATCTCGTCAGATCTCACATGTCCAGTAAGGATTGCGTCTGGGTGGTGTTCGGAGGCAGACAATCAGACAACCATGCAGGTCAGGTTATCTTAGGCTGATGCGGGGCTACAGCTGCGGTACACAGCAGGAAGAGGCAGCGGCAAAAAAAACAAATTAATCGTTGTGCTGTACTTTCTATGCGCCCACGTCCGCATTCGCTGAGCAGCGCTGAGCAGCGTGGCAAAGTATCACCACACAAAACGTCGTTAGCTACATGGCGCGGAGAGGCCTTCATACAGCAGTGGGTTTACACTGGGCTGTAAATTATCATTATTGGTGCAATGGTGTGGTGTAGTTGATTGGTGGAGCGCAGTTATAGTTAAGGTTGTAGTGTATTGGTGTGGTATAGTGTTTAGTGCTACAGTGAAAGTGTAGTAGTCATGGTAGTGTAGAGTGGTAGGGTCATCTTGTACCATAATGTGTAGTGTATTTATGCGCGTGGGTGCTCTATTAGTGTGGTGTGGGGTGTAGTAGTTCACATTCTTGAACAATTGTCATCGGTGTGTAGGTGTGGTTTAAAGGTCGGGGTGCTGTGCTGGATTTGCAGAGATCCTGGGCATGAATCAAGGCAAGCCATCTGTGTTTAAACTGGGTTCTCAAGTGTAACTTGTTGGCCGACTCAGCCTGGTCACAAATGATTTAAACATAGAGATATATGTTGAATTTGGTTATGCACTTAAATTTGTCTACGGTTTAATATTCGAGAGCTTAAATATCTGTTTGTCACGTGAGAAATTATTCTCATTTGCAGTGGGTGGGAAAGTGCTTCTGTTTACTGTGTGGACCAGAGGTCAATTGAACGTATCTCCGAGGAAGTTCTGTGACATCAGCATCCGTGGGCTATTCCAAAGCACGATTGGTTGCCCTACTGTGAGAGATCACAATAGATTCTTGGCTTGACAGCAATAGCAAACGGTTGGGAGGGGGGGGGGGATGTAACATATATACCAAGAAAACTATTAACATTATAATTCTTGTATTAACAGTAAGAGGTAGAGTATATATGTCTTCATTAGCTATCATGTATCCACTTCTGGATGAATAGCGCCCCACGCCGTTGCGTATTTGGCTGTCAATAAAATCCTGCGCTGGACTCGTCGCTGGAAGAGATGATGGCCAGTGGTCAAGACGAGTGACAGAGCGGCAGCCGCAGGAGGGACACACTGAAACGATTATTAAGGTGGCACTCATTACCCACAAAGTGCCTGCCGCAAATGAACAACACTTCCTTGCTGATCTCGTCAAGTAGCGTAAACCATCATGCGAACTCCGGTCATCCTCACTGGCTTGGCCATCGAACAAAGCCGCTCACCGCATCGCGCGCTTGCAGATGCGCTTCT
The DNA here is from genome assembly GCF_048934315.1 of Petromyzon marinus. Classification (NCBI taxonomy): domain Eukaryota; kingdom Metazoa; phylum Chordata; class Hyperoartia; order Petromyzontiformes; family Petromyzontidae; genus Petromyzon; species Petromyzon marinus. Next base: position 7,577,443 of record NC_133689.1, on the reverse strand, counting down.
GCGGCCGTCTGGAACGCTCTTCTGACGTTAGGAAGCCACTGGAGCTATGCAATTTAAAGTCATCTCTATTGAAAACCAATTTCTTTAAAAACTGCTTTTTTGTGTTTAGTTTGTTGTCCTTCCCCCCACACCTACGATTAGCACGGTTGGCTACGTACAGTGCGAAATAAGTTCAACATGCATACAGTACATACAAATCAGTTCGTATGCAGGAGCTAAATATGTGTGCATCGCGAGTGTTTGAATGTATGTTTCACTTATTTCGCCCTGCACGTAGCCAACCGTGCTAATTGGAGGTGCGGAGGGAATATTAAAACACATCTTCAAATTCATTCTTTGGGCATGTATTCAAATGTATTTATTTCTGAAACCTCAACTACTTTAAGTGCCTTTTACATGGATTTACACGGATAGTAATTAGGATATTTATGCCATATGTATTTTATCAACACAATTCACATGACTAGACAAGGGATGCCGTTTTTTCCTGCTGAATAAATACACAATAAGACATGCCCCCCCAGCCCCCCGGCTTGCTTTCAGCCCTGGTATCGTTTTACTTCAGCAGGTGGCATGGACTTCTCCACCAGACGAATTATAATCCATGATTTGTCAATAATATATCTGATCATCTTATCGGTATATCCCAATATATTGTTTTTACCTCCAGGCAGCACCGATTTACATACATTTATGAAAGAGGTCAGCGGTAGACAGTGTTTAATTTCAGCCAAAATAGTCCATGATGCTGGTCTGGCATTTATTCTGGCACACCACATCTTTCCTATGAACAGATTATAGGAATATAGGGTGCAATAATAGAGGATTATTATGGATTGTACTCTGGTGACAGGGCCTTAAGTCAATAACCATACTCCAAGCCAGAGAAGTGGTGCCTGGAAAAGAATCGAGCCGTAAAATAATCCCTGGATATTGGTGGTAATCTGACTCAGTTCCACCCTTGGGGTTGTACATTATAACACTGAGTGATAATTTCGTGTTACAATGTGCAGCATTCAGCGCATGTAAAACGCAATAAACCCTTAAATCGTGAATCTCTTGCAGATATATTTTGAAAGCACTTCCAAGTGGCTTTGTCATAAAAGTCTGAATGTACAAAACGAAGAATGACCACTCCCAATTTCAGTCAAAGAACCTTCGATAAACCGTGATTAACATTGTCTACACTTGCGTGCGTAAGACACTCATTTCATTATGAAATGTGTAACAATTATGTGGCATTGTTAATGACATTAATGAAGTGGAACAGTTTTATTTATGCAGGTGCCTATTAGTGCAGGTGCCTGAAGTGTTTCTATTGTCATAGAAACACTTCATAGCATCACATCATAGCCCTACAGTACAGGGTGGTCTAGATGTCTTGTGACCCCCAAGTAATGACCCTTTAAAAGTTTTTCCCTTTGCTTATTCATTTCTGCTTTCACACCCCCATTGGTATCCAAGTTTTAGATAATAAATTTGGGTTGATGGTGAGGGGGGGGGTCACAAGATATCTGTACCAACCTGTACATCACACAGGGTGACAATGGCAGCACTGAAGCGATGATTAACGAGGCACTCATTACACACGAAGTGCTTGCTACAGATGAACAACAATTACCTCGCCGATCTCGTCAAGGAGCATAAACCCATCGCGCGAACTCCAGTCATCCTAGCAGCGGCTTTTGGCTGGCCATCGTACAAATACGGTCGGTCACTGCATCGCACACTTTCGGGTGCGCTTCGTAAGTGGCAGTAAATGCCTTCCTAGCTGTTACATTTTTTTGTTGTTGCGACTGAATTGGTGAAAAATAATATGAGGCAGGGAATATCCTCAAATGTATGAAGATCTGGCCCATGGACTATGAAGCGAAATGAAGTCAGCGTGTGTGCGTGCAACGTGCATGCATTTGCGTCATGTAATCAGGCTGCTCTGCTCTTTTTTCAGGTCTGACTTTTGACACGAATGTGTTTGAAAACTGCGAGGATGAAGCCCGCTTCGACAAGGTTTGTGTTGAAATGTTAGTCTATATTGGTGTGTGTTAGTGACTACCCTTCCCACCAAATATAAAACAAAAAATATTAAACTATTTTTTGTATTTTACCAGGTAAGGCCCACTGAGCTATGAAGCTATTTTTCAGAAGCGACCTGGTCAAAAATGATTGCCCAAGGAAGTGGCCTATTACGTGAAAATGTATAGCAGCCAATTACTCTAAATGCATATTGATTCAAAATGTGGAGAGGAAAAACCGGAGGACCTGGAGAAAAATCCGCACGAACACGGGGAGAACATGAAAACTCCAAATAACAGGCATCAGGGTTGGGATCGAAACCACAACATCCAGTATACCAGGCGAGGTAGTAAACAACAAATAACCTGAAGGCCTGCATGTCCTCTTAACTGATACCGATTTATTTAAATTCTCACTCTATGTATGTTGGGCGAGGAACTGTTAGTGGGCTTCACCTGCTTTTTTCCAAGCATTAGTCTCACAGACCCTTTCCAAAAAAATCGCAAACATTTAGCGAGTTAAAATATGACGACACATGCAGGTGCAGCAGTCATTACGGGTTGATGCAACATTTTTTTTTTTATATAGATCTAGCTTCCACAACAAAAACGTAAAAAATCGGACCCCATACAGTGAGGGAAACAGTATTTGATCTCCTGCTGATTTTGTTCGTTTGCCCACTGACAAAGAAATGATCAGTCTATAATTCTAATGGTAGGTTTATTTGAACAGTGAAAGACAGAATAACAACAACAAAATCCAGAAAAACGCACGTCAAAAATGTTATAAATTGATTTGCATTTTAATGAGGGAAATAAGTATTTGACCCCTCTGCAAAACATGACTTAGTATTTGGTGGCAAAATCCTTGTTGGCAATCACAGAGGTCAGACGTTTCTTGTAGATGGCCACCAGGTTTGCACACATCTCAGGAGGGATTTTGTCCCACTCCTCTTTGCAGATGTTCTCCAAGTCATTAAGGTTTCGAGGCTGACGTTTGGCAACTCGAACCTTCAGCTCCCTCCACAGATTTTCTATGGGATTAAGGTCTGTTGCCTTGGCCGTGTGTTTTGGGTCATTGTCATGCTGAAATACCCATCCACGACCCATTTTCAATGCCCTGGGTGAGGGAAGGAGGTTCTCACCCAAGATTGCATGGTACATGGCCCCGTCTTTGATGCGGTCAAGTTGTCCTGTCCCCTTAGCAGAAAAACACCCCCAATGCATAATGTCTCCACCTCCATGTTTGATGGTGGGGATGGTGTTCTTGGGGTCATAGGCAGCATTTCTCCTCCTCCAAACACGGCGAGTTGAGTTGATGCCAAAGAGCTCCATTTTTGTCCCATCTGACCACAACACTTTCACCCAGTTGTCCTCTGAATCATTCAGATGTTCATTGGCAAACTTCAGACGGGCATGTATATGTGTTTTTTTGAGCAGGTGGACCTTGCGGGCACTGCAGGATTGCAGTCCTTCACAGCCTAGTGTGTTACCAATTGTTTTCTTGGTGACTATGGTCCCAGCTGCCTTGAGATCATTGACAAGATCCTCCCGTGTAGTTCTGGGCTGATTCCTCACCATTCTCATGATCATTGCAACTCCACGAAGTGAGATCTTGCATGGAGCCCCAGGCCGAGGGAGATTGACAGTTCTTTTGTGTTTCTTCCATTTGCGAATAATCACACCAACTGTTGTCACCTTCTCACCAAGCTGCTTGGCAATGGTCTTGTAGCCCATTCCAGCATTGTGTAGGTCTACAATCTTGTCCCTGACATCCTTGGAGAGCTCTTTGGTCTTGGCCATGGTGGAGAGTTTGAAATCTGATTGATTGCTTCTGTGGACAGGTGCTTTTTATACAGGTAACAAGCTGAGATTAGGAGCACTCCCCATAAGAGTGTGCTATTCTCAGCTCGTTACCTGTATAAAAGATACCTGGAAGCCAGATATCTTTCTGATTGAGAGGGGGTCAAATACGTATTTCCCTCATTAAATGCAAATCAATTTATAACATTTTTGACATGCGTTTTTCTGGATTTTTTCGTTGTTATTCTGTCTCTCACTGTCCAAATAAACCTACCATTACAATTATAGACTGATAATTTCTTTGTCAGTGGGCAAACGTACAAAACCAGCAGGGGATCAAATACTTTTTTCCCTCACTGTATTTCGGAGGGCACTTAAAAAACAATTTGGTTTTCAGCATTATGTTTTGGCATAAGTATAAATGTGACGAGGCATCTGCCAAATTTAAGCTTCACTATCGCCTTAATCTCTGGAGGGCTATAATTTATGCGCCAAATTTGAATATCCTGGTTTTTGGATTTAATATGCTGGTGTCATAAACCAAACTTTAAATGTACACCAAATTCTATCTTTTTAGCCATTCTAGAGCATCATAGTGTACTGGGTGGTACAGGTGTCTTGTAACCCCCAATTAATTGACCCCTACCATTGTTTTCCTTTGCATATTCAATTATGTTTTAAATAAACCTTACTTAAAAAAATAAGACATCTGGACCACCCTGTACATCAGTCAACCACGCACTATCGGCGATTACACAAACGTGCACACAGACACAAACGTGCTTGCTAGAGTGTCGAATTCTAGAACGATTGTGTTTCATGAACATTTAATGAATCCAGCTCTGTTGTAATCGTCACATCATGCAGTTTGTCTCCCTAACGCGTAGGCTTTCGAGGACCAGTATTACTCTGATCTCGAAACGTGATGGGGTTCAACAATGATGACATCATCCTGCACTATTTAAGACCAGAAGCAGGTGGATGGCTTCACTATGCTGGCAAATCGCCCGAAGATGCTGGATGTAATTACCAGCGAAACGTCGTACTCAAATTCTAAATGTTGTGGATTCACTTTTCAAACAAACACCGGTGGGCTGATGAAGTAACTAATTGGCGTTTTGTTAACGTGACACATTTTTTTACTGATTGGCCGTGTCGGGTGGTGGAGGGTTGCGACACATTTCTAAATAACGCGATCTAACCCAAAAGCCTTTATGATGAGTTCGTCTCCTCTCCACTGATATTTACCACATTGTTCCAAGTATTCATTTCAGGCTAAGTCAATCTGCAGGAGGTACAAGCCGTGTTCAAATAGTATGGATTGAAGAACATTCGCATGCCGAGTAGAGGCTGTTAGCATTGAATGATAATTTAAGGCTTTTAAAACAGAATATACACGAGAAAGTTAGAATCAGTTTGAGTTCATAACTTTCGTGTCAAATAGTAGAAATAATAATGTCCATGAATCTCCACCTTAATACTGTATACATTTGCGTGTAAAAGCATAATTAAATGCCTATGTTATTTGGATATCGTAATTGTTGATAATTGTTTAATTTATTAAATACAACTTTTGATAAAAAAAAATCCCTTTCATGCTGATACATATGCTATACACATATATACCCACAATTAAAAAGAGTGAGATCAAAATATTGACACAATGCATCACTGCACATGAAGCCACTGGAGCTTTGGACTTTTAAATCATCTCGATTGAAAACGAATTTCACGAGAACTGATTTTGGTGTTTAGTTTGTCGTCCTTCCACCCTGCACCTCGGATTCGCCCCGTTGGCTACGTACGGTGCGAAAGAAGCTCGACACTGTAAACACTTTTGAGCAGAGAGTTTCCCTTCCGCTTTTGTGTGCCTTCGCTGTCTCCCACAAATATGTCTTGGCAACACACATTTGTGCACAGTCAATTGCTTGTAAAATAGTAACAAGGTGACCCATTCATAGACATTCTGAATACTATACTATACAAGTAATTGCTGCATGCCCCACAGAGGATAATGTTAAACGATTGAATGAGCTCTATTGCCGATATAAAAAATAATAACAATAAAATAATAATAAAAATATATTATTTGGCGCTTTCGTGACTGCAGGAATTACTCTTTGTTTTTTTTTCCGGTAAAGTCACGTGACAAAACCGAAAAAAACACAAGAGTAATAAAAAAATATATTGTATTATTCTATCTACGTGACTTTACCGAAAGAACCATATACTGTAATATGAATCCCTGCAGTCACGAAAGTTTTCAGTCAAAATTTAAGCTCTATTGCGATTGGCGGGAGATGTGTCAAGGCTTGACACGCTGTTTTCTCTACAATTTCATCCCATTATTTTAGTTCAGCATGTATCCATGGAGCACCTTGTACGATACTACGAGTTATGGGACACTACATTTTATAGTATATCATGTACTTATGCAATGTACATTAGAAAACAAACTTACAGTCGCAGGTTCGTCGCATATGAGACGTGTTCAAGGACACATTTATAAATAACGCGATCTAACCCAAACACGTTTATTGTGAAGTGTACAAGGCACTCACGAAGTCTGTATGTAGGTTTCCATGAATCATACTTGAACTAGCATATGCGTTGTGATTTAATTGAATGGGCAATAATGCCATGGGTACAGTCAGAGCCTGTTCTGAGTCCCTGGTGCTCCTCACATGTGTATTTTATCGTTCAAAACCAGTTCTAGGCGTAGCAACTTTTCCTGCTGCTGACACGCGTAAACGCCGTTTATGTATTACTCTTTGGTTTTTTCGGTACAGATGATGACGATTGCTTGTGTTGCAATCCAAACGTCGTAGGCTATTATTTATTTTTATTTTTATTATTTCTACGTGACTTTACCGAAAAAACCAAAGAGTATTTCCTGCAGTCACGAAAGCAACCAATCAAGGCCGTTTATGTATGTCACGACGTGGCCACTCCCTTTGACATCTGGTTTTGGATTTCTCAGCAACATCCAATGTGCTAAAAACACAAGCTGCCATCTTCACATGGACGATTTCGCTCGGAATGCACCAAATAACGCTGTTTACGGGTCAGCCGAATATCGACGGCTTGAGAAGTATTCTCTGTCTCCCTCTGTCTCTCTTTGTTCCCCTGTCTTTATCTTTACATCACTCTCTCAGTCTACCTACTGTGTCTCTCCATCTGATGTTGTCTCCTTGTTTGTATCTGTCTCTAGCTCCCTCTCCGTCACTGCCTCTGTCTCCCTCGTTGCATTCATGTTTCCATCCATCTCTCCCTCGCTCAACTTTGTTTGCTATCTCTCTGTAGCATTTCATCTGTGTCTGCCTCCGTGTCCCTCCCTGTCCATCTGTGCCTTTGTCTCATTCTCTCTCTCTGTATCCCTGTGTCTATCTTTGTATTTCCCACTGTGTTTCTCCCTATCTGCATTTTTTGTCGACTGTCTCTGTCCCGCTTTCTCTCTGTCTGTTTGGCTTGCTTCCACTGTCTCTCTTTCTTACACCGGTGTCTCTCCCTCCCTTGCCTTGTGCTCACGGTGAGAGTTGTTGTCTTCGTAGCCGCTGTCCCTCGTCTTACTCTCTTGCTGGCCAACCCCGCCGTGAGCCATATTCAGATTCACATTTACTATTTCGGCGAATTCACTTGAATATATGATGTCTGTACAGCCCTCTTTGTCGATCAACTTCTTGCATGAGGGCCTCCTGATAACTCCCCACCTTCGTAAATCCACACTCTCCAGTGTGGTGAAGTATGGTTGAATAAACCCTCACGACCCCCACAATTCAACTGACTACAAATAATAATAATATTATTAATAATAAAATCAGCTGGCACGCTGAATTCAAAAGCAAATGCGAAATGTGTGGTGCACCCCTAATTTGCATAGAAAAGTATGTAATACATGTACTATAATTAAGATTTCAACACAACCAGCTTTTTCTGATTACTATCAAAAGCCCAATATTATTTACTGTTTTTCCAAAATAGTTATTTTAGTGAACAGTTTATCCAGAAATAATTCACAAAAACTGATTTATAGAGAACGCAATGCTTCACCTGTTTGGATTCATTGCATGAGTATTATATACAATATGGGCCGTCCATACGGTGTGAGATTGATGAATATCGGCTATCGTGGGCAGCACGTGACGTGGTCGTAGGGCAAGTGTTAGTGCTCGATTGTATTCCCTTGCGCCAGGTCTTAGGTTAAGTTAGCAGTCCAAAACTGCTGGTTGGTGGTGCCTCTTGCATCAAACATTACAAGAGGAGTTTTTTTTCCCCCTTCCCCCTGTGGTTATTAGACCAATGGCTTCCTTTGTTAAGGAGGTAATATGTCAACATGTCATAGCTGAAGGCACGCGTTGAAACGACCTAATTAGCACACGTTTAGAAGTTTGAGTTGTTCAACCAGGCGAGAACTCAAGAAACAAGCAGAGTCTCATTTACAACGGTGACCCCCAGTGGAACAAAAAAATGGCCACGGTCGGTCCATGTTGAGCTGACGTTAGTCCAGCGGTTCCGACCACGTGCCAATGTTGGTCCAATGTTTGACTGTTGGTATTCACGCCATTTGCATAGCACAAGAAGGCGTTCTCCATGATATGTCAACATGCCATGGCAGTGGTCACTCCACAGTGCACATTTGTGACATCTTCATGACCCTTTCAAAATGTAATACAGCCGGCTGGCTATCAGAACCGTATAGTTATATCGCTGCGTGCCAAATATCAAATAAAATATGAATTCCAATGTGTATTCGCCAGGATAAGTAACCAAATACATTTTAAAATCCCTTAGATATGTTGCAAGTAATGCAAGTGGGTACAACCTGTGTTCAAATAAAAGCTATTGATGCTTTATAAATGATGGTAATTATATATATCAAGTTAAGGTGCAGCTCTGCAATTACTTGCTCACACTAGAGCCTCTCTCTTCCACACTGATCAGATGTCTTGGAAGAGGTGAGAGTAACCACACTTTACTCTTTACCCCACTGCCCACCAATGGACTAACCATGGTGTTACCATTTATAATGCTGGTTGACTAGAGGAGAGTGGATTTAACAAACAAAAAACTGTTAATATATGACAATGTATATTACTTACAATTATTAAAGCTTCAAGGCATTCATGACCATAAAGGTACAGTCTTCTCAATTGGTACACTCGGAGATGTAATTACGCTATACGTGTAAATAAATTTTTTACACGTTCTGTTTTTTTCTTCAACACATCTCATAAAATTAGCCCATCCTCACCGGAAGCCCTTATTTAATAGGTCAGTCTTCACGGAGGAACGCTAACCTTTTAAAAGTACACCGTGGCTGGCTAAATGAATAATCAATCTGTCAATCACGAACCTTTATATAAAAACCAGGTAGGAGGCCATTGAGTTTGAAAGTAATTTTAAATGAAACATAGATTTACAAAAAAACAGATTAAATACTGGTCGCAGCATTTATTAAACCGAGCAACCTGTGGACTACGTTTGACCTCCGTCAGCAGAGGCCAGCAAGCTAACAACTACATGCAGATATAAATAATAACAAAAATGTATCACCTCGTCATTTAATTCGTTGGGATTTCCGAAGCTAATGTCTTGTGGCTTTTTGGTTGAGATTAATGTGTGGCCTCGCCTGATTATAACAGATTATAACAGATTAATGTGTGGCCTCGCCCGATTATAACCGATTATAACAGATTAATGTGTGGCCTCGCCTGATTATAACAGATTATAACAGATTAATGTGTGGCCTCGCCTGATTATAACAGATTATAACAGATTAATGTGTGGCCTCGCCTGATTATAACAGATTATAACAGATTAATGTGTGGCTTCGCCTGATTATGACAGATCATAACAGATTAATGTGTGGCCTCGCCTGATTATAACAGATCATAACAGATTAATGTGTGGCCTCGCCTGATTATGACAGTTATGCGATTGATGTTCCCTGCCAGAGAACATGTGACCCGTTTCGTTGGTTCCATCCCAGTTTCTGGTGTGGCAAGCATTCTTTTCTTAAACATATTCAACTCTTACATCCATGCTTCTGCCAGAAGTGATCATCCGCTGCCATTGTTGTCACATATCTATCCCTCAACACGGCTGTAAATCATAAAACCACAATATATATTTTTAAGTTAATCTTGCACAGTTAAGCCAAAATGCACCAATGTCATCACAAATCTGCACTCGCATCCGGCTGTACAGTACTTGGTAAAGGATATACCAGTCGTGACGTTAGAAAAATTAAACACATTTCACGAGATTGGAGGATCAAGGTTGCATAAGGTTTGATTAAAAAAAACATGAATAACACTGGTGTACGTATTCTGCGAACGCCAGTGTTTTATTAAACAAGGGAATTTTGTATTTTTGGTTCTTTCGGTAAAGTCACGAAGGGAAACAATAAAATAATAAAAATATAAAACAATACAATTCTCACGACATTTAGACTGCAACACAAGCAATCATCATCAGGTTGTGAAAACCACAACAATATTTTTTCTTCAAATTTTCTTGTTGTGGTTTTCACACCTGATGATGATTGCTTGTGTTGCAGTCGAAACGTCGTGAGAATTTTATTGTTTATTATTTTTATTATTTTATTGTTTCCCTTCTACGTGGTGACTTTACCGAAAGAACCAAGAATATGAATCCCTGCAGCCACGAAAGCTTTAAATCCAAATTTAAGGGAATGTTGTTTTCACGACGAGGAGTAAAACCATGGTCATCGCCAGCACGAACTCCCCCATTATCGACATGGGCTTAAATAGATGCAGGACCTTTTGGAAGGTGGTGGGGAGGAGGAGTGGGGTCTGTGTGTACGCCTCACTCGCCAATCCGACCCAAGTGGAAGCGCAGACAAGCACCGTGAGCTATTATCTCAATGCCCATGTTAGGGGCCGTCCATAGATTACGTCACGCACCTAGTGGGGTGGGGGCGGGGTCAGACATTTGTGACGATGTGTGACGACGGGGGGGGGGTGGGGGGTGAGAAATGTGACGTCACATCAAAATGCGCAACTTAAATCAATATAGACAACACGTTCTACTTAATTCAATAGACTTTTTAATAAATGTTTTCTCCTACATCAGAGTGCAACGCCACATTAAATACGCACTACAGTGACAATAGTTTAAAGCGATTTGAAGCATGTTTGATTTTTTTTTGGGGGGGGAGGGGGGGCAGAGCTTTGTGACGTCATATTTGAGGGGGGGGGTCTGACTTTTTGTGACGCCGTGTGACTAGGGGGGGTGGTCAAAAATCGTCAAAAAATCGCGTGACGTCATTTATGGACGGCCCCTTAGGTAAGGTGGAGGCGGAGTGAACCAGGGGTATGTATTGTGCGTCACAATTGTATTAAGCAAGCGTGCGATGGTGGAAGATGTCAGGCTTATGATCACCTTAGTAATCATCAGCCATTTGATAGTTACGTAGGGTCTGATTTCTGGTTGCTTCCTTGCTGTATTTTATCTGTTTCGATTATTGATGACCCAGGCCACGCTTGCAAATGAAACTCATATCCTGGTCTCTTGCATTCTCATCTGGTTAAACGCATAAACATCACTTGATCCAGCTGCTGTCAACATCAAATGTTTAAAAAAACACGCATGCATTTTTGTTGTTGTTGCAATGCAGCATACATCATGGTACTCATATAAGAGTGAACAGCTTTTGTCAATCCACTGCTGAATGAAGGACTTCCCACGTCCATCAAGGTGGTTATTTGACTGTACTTGACCGGAGTGTGGTGAAGTTAGCTGGAGCTGGCACTTAAATGTGGAGTATCAAGTACAGCGTTCAGTATGCTCAAAATTGCACCGCCCCCATGCGTAATTACTACATCAAGAAAGTGCATCTCTGCTAAAGGAGCAGTATTCAAGCATTGCTTCTAGACGGGGGGGAAATGAATTGCAACCGACAGTTGCTATCCGTTGCAATCGAGAGGCGCAATTAAATGCGAATGGGGTTTGAGTGCTTCATCGCAATTTGTGTGAACGGTGGTGCCCAGGTTATGTAATCATAGTGCTGCATGCGTTCACATTTAGGGCAGAAATGTGAAAGCACGCATTCCGTGCAATTAAACGTTCTTCGCTGTATTATGCATGCAACTTGAATTAAAGCATTGCCCATATGTTTAATTGGCAAGTATATATGAATGGTCGTGGATTGATGTTTACTAGGTTACTACAGTCTAATGGTGCATACATATTGTAACCCCCTAGTTATGGATAAAAATCCTCAGTGAAAATTGAAATGCACTTTTAATACACTTATATTTTTACAGGTGAGCATTCCTACATTTTCTTGTATAACCATGTGGAATAGCTTCCTCTCGAACCTCAATTTCAATGTAGGCTCCCTTGCCACCTCCTGCTATGGCTCCATGGCGCTACTTTGTGAGTTGCTGATTCTCTATATTGTTGACTCGAGGGATCTGTGCCACACACAGCCACTTCTGTCACTGCAGTACGGAACACAGGCACCATCCCCCTTGACAATATCCCACGACATGTATAAACATGTGAATGAATGCATCAACTTAAAAAAAAACCCATAAGTATTCACCATAATACAGGTTTTTGGGTTAGATCGCGTAAATCTATAGATGCGTCGTTAAACCCGCCACCACCCGACACAGCCAAATAGTAAGGGTTGTCACGTAAACAGAACGTGGCCAGATTGTCACTAGTACAGCACACCGGTGTGTTGGAGAGCCAAGCCACAACATTTACAATCGGAGTACGACGTTTTGCCAGTAATTACAACTAGCTTCATCAGACGACAGCTAGATTTGTGTTGAAATTCCCCTGTTGCGAGCAATGAGGGGTGGGGGGAGGGTGAATAATGAATGCATATAGATGACAATGGGTGTCCATTGCCCATTGGGCTATTTACATGGTAGTTAATGTACAATATACATGCACATTGTTAGGCCCATACGTTGAGGTTGATAGGCATTAACCTAGAGATTCTAGATTTGAAGCTTTCGTGACTGCAAGGATCCATACTCTTTGGTTCTATTCGGTAAAGTCACGTAGGTAAAAAATAAAACAACAAAAATCACGACGTTTCGGCCACAACACAAGTGGCCTTCATCAGGTGAAGGGACCGTACTGTCACGAGGACAGCGTTGTCCTCGTGACAGTACGGCCGATACGTCGTGATTTTTGTTGTTGTATTTTTTACCTACGTGACTTTACCGAATAGAACCAAAGAGTATTAACCTAGAGATTTGAAAGCACATTGAATTAGGGCGCGGCGAGAAGCCGGCCTGCGTAATTGTAACCGCTATTGCAAGGCAGGTTGTTTGTTCTGTTTATGCCACGAGGAAACAGTGATATTTACATGATTTACATGTTGATGTTCAAATTAAATAATCCATAAATATGTCTTTCTAGCACTTCAGTAGATGCCATGTTAAATTGATTCGATGGGATGGAGCAGTATGTTGTGAGTCAAATATTACTATACAGTAGAGATGTTTTTTGCCCCCCTCCCAATTATCAGACTGATTCGAAATTTCACAACATAGATACTGAGATTAACAAAAAATTGGACAATTTTAGCATTACCAATAACTTCTGTGATGCCATTTCTGTGCTTTTCTTTCCAACGTTATGTCACGTGGCATTGGGTGAAATTTTGTCCGTCTCGTATGTTACGTCTTTTTTTGTAAAGTATCCTAACCTGAATATGCGTAAGCATCGAATGTGATAATAGATTCTGAGACTCTCTATGCAATACATCTATCGTGAGCTTTCTACCCAATGTTAATTGATGAGTAGTAACACGCCTATTAACCTCAAAGTGTCTCTCGAGCCACTTTTGTGAAGACAAATCCCAAGTGCCAGCACCTAATGATGCCATTGAGAAGTTTCCCACTTCATAATCAATTATTCCGTAAGCAGAGCTGCGATGGAGTATACATGCGTGTTAGGTTTTCCCGTGAGCCCATTGGTATCGGCCTATGCATAACCGTATTAAGAAAATAATAAAAGTATCATAATGATACGCAAATATTGTGGTATTGCCAAGAAGACAGAGAGAATACAAAAAACTGTACAGAAACCTGTTTTGTGTGATGCGGCATTCACTTGGTAACTCTCAAATGGTGCCAATGTTCTCTTGGCAGCGAGCCTTCTTTACTTGAGTTACGCTCATCATGGGAGACGGATTTCATTCGTGTTGCAGATATCTCTTTCAGACGAGGCCAGGTTTTAAGTCGTGGCCTTCATTACCCCTTCATATAGTTTCAAAGCACCAGCACAGATGTCAGCTCTCAGGAATGCTCGTAAGAAGGGATGCTGACAGCACAAAATACAATGTTTGTGTTGTGCACAGCTTTCCTTTCCCCATTGAGAGATGTTTCCTTTGACAGTTTATGCGTGCGTCTGTGGGTGCGTGTGATCCTGTTTGTGGCCGGTCAATAAAGTGACAGGACACTGAGCTACAGTCTCAATGACCTACGTTCAATTCCTTACTGGGCATGTCGATGGCATTCTGAACATGACTAATGAACAGAAATGTGGGAGACACATTTGACACGGTTTTATAGGTGTGTACAAGCAGTATTTACCCACACGTACCAGCCTAGCTATAATGGATGTCTTTGTTTATATGTGCGATTGTGTTTGGGCGGTTGTGACCTACAAACCTGACTACCCGAGTTCAATTCCTGCACAGGCCTACACCCTTGATGATTATCTAAACCGCTCTTAGATCTCCCTCAGGTCGAATCAGCCTCAAATGATTACCTGGTGTGATGCGTGAACATTGTCACTCGGAAGACAAAGGCAGCCGGGCATGATGCTGGCCACCCACCGCCTTATGTGCTTGCCGTTCTGGCCTTCATCATAGGTGCTCGCTAACAGCACTTGCACCAAAAGTCTACGGAGACTTTATGGGGGATCTTAGTCTGTGTGTATGTACGTATGATGAATTGAACATTGTTGTGCCATCAATGATACACATTTGCCTGTAACAAACATACTTGGTATACTCTCGTAACATTCCACAGACTGACTACGAAAATAGATTTAAGGTATTTGGAATGAAATGCTTCTCATTTGATCACGTGCTCTATGTTGGTAATGGATCACGGAAGCATATTGCCATAACACTCCGGTAACAACATTTATACATAATGGCCCGTAACAGCTAGTAATGCCTTTTATGCTATCCTGGTGGAAGCCAATGTTGATTCAACACTAATGAGTTACCTTGAGAGACAGTATTCACCCTGCGGTGATTTAATGAGTCTAATTATAATGATGCGCGTAGGATTCTAACCCAGGTTACCATTTGCTAGCTGGATAAGTGCCTTCCCCGTTTGCCGTGTGGATAGAAGGGGCCTCTCTGACCATGCACGACGGGGTTGTGGTTGCGGGGAGCATCTAACAATGGGAGCATAGCGCAGCGCAACAATGGGCTTTGCTGGAAAACCCTCCGCTGATTGGTGCAGCAGGGCATCAAAGCATTTGTCCAGGTTCAATCGCGATTAAACTTCTGACATCTGATGACACCGGGCGCATTACAGGTGATTCGGTAATAGGCTGGTGAAATCTAATTGCATAGTACAATGATATTTGTTTTTTTTGCGTGTGTATGTATAATAATAACAATTACGAAACCATAATTACACAACATTTCGTGCAATTACGTTTAACGGTTTAACAGTTTGCCAGAGTGGCCAGCTTTTTCTGACCCTGGAGGTTGCAACCTCCTTGGCAGCGCGAGGTCATTGATGGACAGTGACGTCACCGCATCGAATTCGTGAGCGGAAAATCAAACGTCGGGGGTGCCGTCAAATCCACCGTCATGAATTTGATAGTGTAAGTTGTAGATGCGAATAAGCGACAGCATGACCAATAAAATATACGAAACATTGTTTTATTTCACCAGGTAAGCAGTGCCGGATTAAGCTCGTACAGGGCCTGCAGCACATATTATAAAGGGGCCCTAAATTTAATAATAGGGGTTTTCCCCTTTTTTTCTGGCAAGAAAACTGAAACCTTTTTACAAGGATTCATGTCTGCATTAACCACAATACCTGCAGTCAAAATACAAAAAAACATTATGATAATATATGCATTATCCTTGAAACTGATTGGTCCACACCAAGGGACGGCTTTCTTTTGAGCCTTGACCCAATTGGTGCTCCAACAGATGACGCCAAAACAGGTAAATATGAAAACACGTAAATGTTTAACTTGCATAGTAAAGTAATTGTATTTTTTTCATTTGCTATACAGCCAGATAATATGACAAATCACTAACCTTAAACACCCAGTTCATAAAAGTTGAAGGCGGTATAGTACTATAGTAATAGAACAGAATCACTGAACTGGAACTGATAGATTGAAAGCATTTAAGGCGGGGCCCTTGGAAGTGCGGGGCCTGTAGCATGTGCTACTTTTGCTCATAGGATAATCCGGCACTGACTTATGAATTCGAAATGGGACTAATCTGTAGCATAACCAATAAAACATACGAAACATTGTTTTATTTTACCAGGTCAGGCCCACTTGAGCTGTATAGCTCTTTTTCAGAAACGACCTGGCCACAAATGATAGCTCAACGAAGTGGCTTATCACGTGGGGAAATGTATAACAGCCAAATAGTCGAAGCGCGTGTTTCTAAATGTCGACGGGGAAAAACTGGAAAAATCCCCGTGACCAAGCGGAGAACATGCAAACTCCAAAAATACAGGCATCAACCGATTTATTTGGGTTTAAGTTAATTGGTTTTGGGTTATTTTAAACCTCATGATAAATCACGTAACTAGGCTTTCAGATTATACCTCGTTCATCGGTATTGGCGGAGCGGTCTTGGAAGAGTTCCTCACTAATAAATAAAAACATGAATATTTACGTACAGATTAATTACTTACGTGTATTGATGTGCTGTGCTGAATGGGCTCCACAGTGGAGTATATAGCGTCCGAAACCCCAGATGAATTCATTTAACATGTCACAATCTGCTTAGGAATTTCTTAAAATTAAAACCAGTTCAGACTTTGTTTGCCGGGAAAACATTGATCCAGTGGATGTGAAGGCTTCAAGACAGTGACGTGGCCTAGCAGTACCACATTCGCCGCTTGTTGCAGAGATTCACGGTTCGAATCCAGCGACCGCCTTGGTTACTGCAGGAGCGATAGCCATGACGCACGCTGTCTGCTTCACAGTGGACGTTAAATATCCCACGACGACGTTCAAATACTCAACTGGGATTATACATAGCAATCATCGCCCCCCGACTGGCCAATAAATGCCCAAGATGACGTACAAGTGAAACTTCCTGGTCTCTTGAGATCTCACCTCGTTGAATAACATAGCATAAACTAAAAACCTAACTGTGATTGCATTTTTAGTATTCACCATATTTGAATAATTACCCAAACACTTGATAACGATCATAAATTTAGCCCTTGCATCTATTTTTACGTTTGCCATTTCAATGGTGGGGTTTTTATTTGGTGCTGAATTTACGAATCGAAATGCAGGAATCAGCGTCCGGCAAAGTAACAATGTTCCTTTCCCTCTCTCTTCTTCGGATGATTGGATGTCTTGAAACCTTCCAATGAGCAGATAATTATGAATGTTCCCCACAATGCCCTGGGCTAGCGCCTGCGCTCCCACGCTGAGTGTATTGAAACATACATTCAGTTCGCCTTTTGGTGTAAGAAAAAAAAACAGTTTCAAAGACAATGCATATATTATCAGAGCATGTTCACCACAAGTACGTGTTGTTAATGCAGATTTCATTCCTTGCAAAAGGTTTATAATTGGTGTTTGAACATCTTAACACCTGTTTTATTGTCAGAAAGGGTAAAACCTATTTTTTATTTTTCCATACTGAATCTATTGCTTGGGTCATCTTGGCCTGTGTGGTGCCCCACTACAGACTCCGCTGACTGTGCTTGATGTGATGCATCCTTTGTTTCCGCAGATATTCCGTTGGCCCCTGGCCACTGCAATCAATGGAAGTGAAACCTTGGAAGTTCAAGTTTACAATCATGGCAAGCTACTCTCTAAAAGGTAGGAGTTGTGCCTGTATATATGTGTGTGTTTGCCTGGTACCAGCAGTGTCAAGATCGGCCTCTACGGAGGAGACTCGTGAAGGACGCTACTTTGCAGTTGGAAACAGTCACCCTCCAACAACAGCGGATGGCAGATGAGTGATGCTCGCAATGGCGAACGGAGTACTACTGTGTTGCTAAAAAGCAGCGAATTGGCACAGTAGGGAGCACAGGTGGTGCACCTGCCAGTCATCTCAGTAAGTCGACCCATGGCACCTGGGTCTGTCTCGTGACCTCCTGTCAGTGAGCCTTCAACTATTCACTTGGCCTTCGAAGTGCACCTAGCCTGACGCAAGCGCCATGATGACGTGACCGCCACTTCGCCGCGAATGGCAGCAGTTGTTGTTGTTGTTCGCATCTGCCAGTCATCTCGTTCGGTTAAACCCATGACACTTGCGTGCTTTGTCCATGGCTGAAAATGTGAGAATTGCAGCCAATGTCTTGCTGTGTGCAGAGCCTCACTTGGCAAAGCTGAGCCCGCAGTGGGGTCACCAATTAACGTGCAGCGCGGCCGCCGGCGTGGAAGTCACGAACTGTGGGGTGGGGGGGGGGTGGGGGGTGGGGGTGGAACAGGGCGAGTGCGATTTGGCCGCCGCAGTGGCGAGATGTTAACTACCTCGCCTGGTACGCAGGGGGTCGTTGGTTCGATCCCGACCCTGACGCCTGCTGCTGTATATTTGGAGTTTGTGTGTCTCTCTCTCTCTCATCACCATCATCACGGTGGCTAGGAGATGTTAACTACCTCGCCTGGTACGCAGGGGGTCGTTGGTTTGATCCTGACCCTGATACCTGCTGCTGTATATTTGGAGTTTGTGTGTCTCTCTCTCTCTTATCACCATCATCACGGTGGCTAGGAGATGTTAACTACCTCGCCTGGTACGCAGGGGGTCGTTGGTTCGATCCCGACCCTGACGCCTGCTGCTGTATATTTGGAGTTTGTGTGTCTCTCTCTCTCTTATCACCATCATCACGGTGGCTAGGAGATGTTAACTACCTCGCCTGGTACGCAGGGGGTCGTTGGTTTGATCCTGACCCTGATACCTGCTGCTGTATATTTGGAGTTTGTGTGTCTCTCTCTCTCTTATCACCATCATCACGGTGGCTAGGAGATGTTAACTACCTCGCCTGGTACGCAGGGGGTCGTTGGTTTGATCCCGACCCTGACGCCTGCTGCTGTATATTTGGAGTTTGCGTGTTCTCTCTCTCTCATCACCATCATCACGGTGGCTATGAGATGTTAACTACCTCGCCTGGTACGCAGGGGGTCGTTAGTTCGATCCCGACCCTGACGCCTGCTGCTGTATATTTGGAGTTTGTGTGTCTCTCTCTCTCTCTCATCACCATCATCACGGTGGCTAGGAGATGTTAACTACCTCGCCTGGTACGCAGGGGGTCGTTGGTTCGATCCCGACCCTGACGCCTGCTGCTGTATATTTGGAGTTTGCGTGTTCTCTCTCTCTCTCTCCGTGGTCATGTGCATTTTTTTCTCCCGAGTCCTCCGGATTTTCCCTCCACGTTTAGAAACATGCCTTCAGAGTATTGGGCTGCTATAATTGTTTCACATGATAAGCCAACTTCACTGGGCTACTATTTGTGGTCAGGTTACTTCTGAAAAAGAACTTCATAGTTCAGTGGGCTTTACCTGATAAAAATAAAAATAAATTGTGGACACACATGGGTTGTTTCCGGCACTCTAGCTTCCCTCTATAGTCTATACAAATACAGTACATTTCGATTGAAAGCTTTCGTGACTGCAAGGATTCATCTTCTTTGGTTCTTTCGGTAAAGTCACGTAGAATGAGAATAAAATAATAAATTGATAAAATAAAATAACACAATAAAATTCGCGAGAATTTTCGTGAGAATTTTATTGTAAAATATCACAATAAAAATAACACAAAAACATTCGTGAGAATTGTATTGCGTTATTTTATTTTATCAATTTATTATTTTATTCTCATTCTACGTGACTTTACCGAAAGAACCAAAGAAAATACAGTACAGTATACTCAAAACATAAATTGGTCGTTAGTTGCCATGTGCCCATACCTGTTTCTAATATTATTTTCGAGAGGCAAAGATCGTTACGGTGGTGTCATCGGTGTTGTGTGTGTGGTTGTTTTACCGCAGGTGATGTTTCAAAATTACTCCTGCACGGGTGCATCCTGTGACATGCAATTTCTCTGACTTTTTTTTTATTAATTTGAAAACACTGCTCCTTTGACTACTAAATCAACATCCATGGGCTGGCCAGTGTAGAATTGCACAAAGCCAACTGGGCAGTTTATTCGCGTCAACATTTTCGGGGTGTTTTTTTGCAGCTGTATGGTACATGTGTTTACGTGAAGTTACAGTATGTATAACATTGTATCTGTTTTATATAGATATATTACGTACGCGTATTTAATGATTGAGCTGGCGGGCTGGGTATCGTTGGCATTTAGCAGCGTAAGTTGTAAGCGTTTAGCAGCATAACAGGCAGGCACTTAAAATTAAACATTTAACTTATTGTAAATGCTTCAGAAAAAAAAACTACTTGAGGCTACGCTTTCCTTCTTCTGTCTGTCCTAAGCAGCATTTATCTTTAATCTAAAGGGCTTGCCAACTCCGTGTGTTAACAAAAAAGTGTCCATTTGTAACATCAATCAGTCAGTCTCACGTTTAAACTTTAGATGGGGTAAAGCTCTTCACTTTTTGCATCTCAAGGATTTTTTTTTACTTTTGATGTAAAACCTTGATTGGCTTTTCTAATTTAGCTAAAACACAATCAGTGTTTATTTAAAACTCGTAACAGTTCAAATTTGAAACCTACCTTTAACAGGCAGGACATATAAAATGTCTTTTCACATGATGCCTTTTTGCCTGTCACATTGCTAAGTCAAAATACCTTATATCCACGTATGCATATAAGTTTTTATTATCATTAGTGAACCATGGCATATACAGGTATATTTATACAGATATTCTATAATGATATAGTGTGTCACGCCCAAAGGACTTTGATCCTTTGTTGTTTTAGTTTTCTGCCAACCTACTTTCACATGCCCGTGAGACACGTTACACCATGACCATGAATATATCCTGTTGCAGAGAGGTGGCTGGCATAAGGTGTCACATCCATCAACAAACAAAGCCTGGATGTAATGTTCAACTTTAAAACATAACAATACAGTACATTGGATTTACGCACAGACATTCCTAAATGTATTGTGAATTTTTGGACAGGTGTGCCCTCTAAACTCTAAATATTTAATGATTTATTTTCTAATTATAATTATTACACTTTTTTACACGCTTTTATTTAACTCACTCTGTCTATTGTATCCTCAACTCTGTCTGTTGTCGTACCCTTAAAATCTTGTAACTCAGTTTTAACCCACTTCCCAATGTCGTATCGTCTGCAAACTTGGTATACGTATGTCATACTGATGACAATACTATATTCTATGATTAAATTAATAAATGTAAGCAATCTTTTTTTAGATCTTATGTTTCGGCTTGTGTCTAATTGTCCACGCTTAACCCACGTTGGCTGTAAATGACCACGGTCCCCTTACGTTATGACAAGCCTGGGGCCACTTCCTGGAGTCGTGGAGTTGTGCCATTACTCGTACGGTACATTTAATTAAAGCGTGTTTTTATATATTTTTTAAAATATTACTTATTCAGCCAAGCCTCGCTTAGTCTCATCACATTTTCAGGAGGGTCCTGCCAGCTGCTTTCAGTAGGGGGCAATAGTTTCTGCGTATAATCCCCAATTGAGTCATTTGTGGGTAATTTTTTGCACATTTGTAAAAAAAATTTTACCGTGACAACGGCACAACAATGGACTACTCGTGAAGCGGACGGCGCCGTGATTTTGTGCGGTTTAATACATCCGCAGTATTAACCAGGGCAACCAACCGGAATCGACCGCTGCAACTCGTGGCAAAACGTGCTACTGCTGGGCCACGTTACATGGTTGATGCTTGGTTGTTTTACACGTAATTAATTATAGCTTGAAAATTTGACTCCAGAAAGTGGCTGCTTTTTTTGAGAGCTATTGCTCCAATTACGAGTGTTAGTAAATTGCTTACAGCATTGCCTTTGCTGTACGTACGTTTAACTTCTTTCGCACCGTACGTAGCCGATGGTGCTATTCGGAGGTGAGGCAGAAGAACAAAAATCTCAATAAAATGCCAGGGTTGCCCTGGTTAATGCTCACTTACTCCCATTGCTGTTGTTTGCTGACTACATTACATGACAAACCTGAGTGCATCCGCTTAGCAACTTTAATTTAAAGAGCCATCGTGAACCTTCATTTGTAAGTGCTGCACGGTGGTATGTAATCACAAGGCACCAGGAATACCATTCGAATTGGTCACAACAACATGAGGAAACATTGCACAGCTAACCGTCTCCGTTGTAGCAAGTCAGTATCAATGTCGCTTTCCTAGAAGAGGTTTATCTGGGATGGTATGAAGAGAGGGGCCCTTTGCAGTAAATAAAGGTGCTGAACTCATAGCGGTGTCTTGCCAGTAATTATCCCTGGCTTTTGGGACTGTGAGTGTTGGAGAAGTGAACTGTCTTACATCACAGTGATTGAGCCTTCCTGCTCTGTCTCGCAATTGATTCCCTCGATCAATCCTTGCGTTCCAGCATATGCGTCAATTTATAATGGCGATACATTACTCACTTTCAACAGTGCATTCACGTAATATTGCCGAATTCGAGTCATAAAGATCATCCTTTCTTTCCATCAATACATGTGGAGTTAATGACAGGTGCAATTCCCAGTTAAGTTTACCCTGTGACGTGCATCGCACAGCAGATGATGTGCTTTGCCATTTCCCTGTCAACGTTGCTGGGTGGGTATAGGAGTCAAACTGCTGACGTGTGCAGACTAGGCCCGGCAGAAAACATGCTGATGGTCAGGATTTTCAGATGCCTAAAATATATGATTGGAAGTCGACAAAGGAGGACATCCGCGGCATGCTTGAAGCCGTGGTATGCTGGAATGCACTTTAGTTTCAACACTCCAGCTGCTTGGGGCATTTTAATGGGTGTGTTTGAGGATGTTGACCACAAAGACCTTTTTAAAAGACTTGACCGACTACTTATTGCCATGGCCAAGGAATATTGTTTTCATATGTCTGTCTGGATGTTCATCTGCACAACAACGAGCGGAGCGCCGGGAGGATAAAAAAAACAGCAGGTTGGCACAGTAGGGGAGGGGGGGCACAGGTGGTGCATCTGCCAGTCATCTCAGTCAGTCGGCCCATACCACCTGGATCTGTCCCGTGACCTCCGGCCAGCGGGCGTTCGACATTTCACTTGGCCTTAAAGTGCACATAACCTGGCACAAGCGTCGTGGTGACATCACTGTCAATTTGTGGCGAATGGCGGTTGTTGTCAGTACATCTGAGGACAACTTTACATGTTCATGAAAAACAACGATTGCTACAATACTCATCACACAGATTAACAATACCCGTGCATAGATACATAGTTTCTGGACGCAATTGGTAACTTTATTTTTGTAGTAATAGGTTTTTACCCTTTTATCTGGCACAAAAACTGACACCTTTATACAAGGGATCATGTTTGCAATAACCACAACACAAGTAGTCAAAATGCAAACAACAAAGACAACTCTGATAATATACACTGTCGTTGAATTTGATTGGTCCACACCCAAGACGGCTTTTCTTAGAGCCTAGTCTCCACTGGTGTTGGACCAGAAGATGCCAAAAGGTGTCAGTTTTTGTGCCAGATAAAAGGGTAAAAACCTATTACTATATCTAGTTACTGGCAAATGAGGTCTCATAATGTAAATTTTATTTTTGCTTTAAATGAAATGTATTGTTCTGCACTTGCAATTAATCCTACGGCCAACAATATTAATTGGTAATGTCGCAATAATCCATGTTTTTATACGTGCAAAACATTATACATAGAGCATTGGGGTGCGGTTGAAGAATCTCATGCAAATATACGTATAAAGGCTCCCTGAATGGACTGGCTTCCAAATTGTTTTCTCTATGTGTATCCTAATACGTATTTTCAGAATATGGTCATACGGTAATTTTTTGTAAAATATTACATCTGCACGTAACCAGCACATGCGAGATGTTTAAATCACAGAATAGCCAAAAGCGACTTCACATTTTACAGACAGCGCTTGAAAGTAATGATCGGACTTTTTCATTCATTAAAAAAAAATACAAAAATACTTTTGCCATTGTAATGTGCTTACTTAGTATGTTCGGCAAGGCAGATTATTATGGTAGCCACAGTGGCTATTTCCTCAGGGCTTTTGCCGTATATACTGTATAGGGTGTGGATCAGCGAATGCATGCATGTACGTAAGTCTGTGTAGGGAATAATGACATGGTAGTTGAACACATCTCCCGATGATTGTGGGTCCTGGTCATGCACAACATCAGTGGTCATTGATGACTGAATATAGCTTGGTCTCCTTCCTGCTCCATGCAACTTTAGTATTTTGTGCACCCTACCAACATCCTCCAGAGTAGTGCTGAACAAACACAGAGTTTTTGTGTATTGTGCCAGCGTTAATCGGTGCCCACTCTGGACGAGTTTCAGATTTTAAAAAAATGGACATCGCATTTTCATATAATTTGCATGATGTTACAATTGAACGTGTCCTCCTACGAACAAACGTGGGGTCATTAGATGGCACGGGACACCACTCTTGGTGGGAAAAGAGGTGGATATGATGTGGTTAAAGTGACATCACTTCCTGTGAAATAATATTTCGCAGAAATCCAAAACTGTTTAAGGATCATCTGAAATTTGACATCTAGGCCAAATTTTTGGATTTTTTTAATTCGAGAAACATATGGATTTTGTCTGCGGGTCCTACGGTTTTCCCTCCACATTTAGAATCTTCAAGTGTTTAGAGTATTTGGCGGCTATACATTTCCACGCGATTAGCCACTTCGTCGGGCTCTCATTCGTGGCCAGGTCGCTTCTGAAAATAGCTATATAGACCAGTGGGCCTTAGTAAAAAAAATATATTTTAAAATTACATGGTGTTTGCAACACTATAGCCTTGTGTGCTATTTTGTGGTCTGAATAGGTGCCCGCTAACATCATGTACTTTCGAGAGTCTACGAGGCTAAATAAGGAATCTGTTTTTGTCTGTGCCACGCCAGGCTGGTGGGGACCTTCCGCATGGTGCTACAGCAGCTGGTGGAGCAGGGACAGCTGGAGCTGACGGAAACGCTCCTCGATGAAAACAACGCCTCGATCATGGTGAGCTCAGGGACGGGCCACCAACACCGAAACGAGTTTACAGAATCGGAAGTTTATTTTCCCACCGAGTAAAGCTCGTGCAGCCGTGAAGCTCTTTTTCAAGGGCAACTCGGCCAGCAAAAAGGCTGAAATGGGGGGTTATAAATATGAAAGTACAATGTACGAAAAAATGCAATAACAAAAAACGCATCACTACGACATTCATACAAGTGATGTTCCAAATTTTCGGATTAATCCAAACAAATCTTGAGACTGGCCTAGATATGAAATTTATTATGAAGCAGAAAAAATCGAACCTTGGATTGATCCAAAAACATGACATCACAGGAAAGGATGCCCAACATTGTCACTTCAGTGCATTTCCTGCCAAATAAAGTGTCACTTTGCGTTGAGTGATGACACCTTCATTAGCACAAAGACACATTACATCTTTAAATCAACTAACATATTTACAAAATAAGTAATACTTAAATCTGAAACTACAGGTCACAACGCTTTACTTTTTTGCTTCTTTCCTCAAATTTCTCCAATTTTGGAATTCCCTCCTCACGTCTCTCTTCTGCCAAGTCCTTACAGCCTTGTTCGTTTCAATAAACGCGTTAACTCTTGTGACCTGTCTTCACCAATTACAGTTTCCTCCCACAGGAAGCCAAACTCCCAGTAATAATAATAATATGGATTTTATTTTCTCATGTGCCCAGGCAACGGTCACACTGGAACTCCAATACCAGGCGCTCGATGGCACAGTGGGTGCGTGGAGCGAGCGGGATTTTGTGGCATTCCACAACCGGCATCTCATCCCAACCCCGACAGGGGACACGGACACACTCATGCCAGAAGACGAGACCGGTGGAGGTAAAAAAAGGTGAGCCCTAAAATTTGGAATGTTGCTGGATTTGACATTTATGTCGAACTTTTGTCGCACCGTACGTAACCAACCGAGCTCATTGGAGGTCCAGGGGAAGGACAACAAACTAAACACAAAAAGCAGTTCTAAAGAAATTAGTTTTCAATCTCGATTTAAAAGTGCTTCCTAATATCGGAAGAGCGTTCCGGGCGGCCGCAGAAGCACATCTGAGAGCGTGCGATGCAATTACCTTCTTTGTTTGGTGGTTAGCCAAAATATGCTGCAAGGATGACCAGAGTTTGCATGATAGTTTTACACTCCTTGACGAGATCAGCAAGGTATTGTGGTTCCTTTGTGGCAAGAACTTTGTGTGTAATGAGTTTGACCTTATAAAATGTTGAGGTACAACATTGAGAATTGTAAAAAAAAAAATCCAAAAGCTTTAAATCACCACCCCCTTTGAAACACTTTTGTAAAAAAAACGTGCTTATTATTTTTGACATACCTCATAGCATTTTTATTTCGGAACCAAAAAGGTTGAATATTGACCACATTGAATATTTCATGGAATATTGTAAGATTGGGTAATATTCAGGGCACGAATAAAATATACATCGTTGAAACGTATATATATATATTTATATTCATGTGGCGTTAAACGACAGAAGTCACTTACATTTCTGTCCCCCAAGGTAAATATCTCTCCTTATGATTACAAATGTCTCATAGCCCACAGGGGGTTCACTGTAAGACCTGTTTTTCTTGCTGCCACTTCAGAAGAACCAGAACGTTTTAACTCACAGCAGTTTTGTTTGCCATATTTTTTTTAAAAAGATGTTTAAAATAGCAAGACAAGATACTGTAAGCAGTAACTAAAGCCACTTTTTGATGGGGCTGTCTCAGGTAATTTGTAATTTTATTATAGTCAATAAATTAACAACACAATCTAAGGTTCCTAATTTGTAGAAAAACAATTAGTCAACGGACATTATTGAATTTGGGTAGTTATCATAATGCAGATACAATTATAGTTAGGTGTCATTCTGGCACGTGAGCATGTGTTAGCCCTAAACACCAAAAGGCCTCGTGCCATTTCTATGATGGCTTATCAAAAGCACGCTTCCACTGGAACTTCTGCCTCGTGTACCCTTGCCTCTAAGCAGACCAATCGTGCTCAGATCCATTACAACACACACGTGCATTCGGGGTCGCGACCTCTCAGGTGCAAAAAAAAATTAAAACCCCGGGGCATATCATGTGAAGAAGAGCAACTCACAGTTCCAGAAGAAAGGAGAGCACTGTGTACATTCATTTGAGTGAGGTATCATGGTGCAATTGACAAAAAACTGGACTTAATATCCTGAAAAAACTTGCAGATTTACCGGGACAGCAGCTACCTAAAGCAGAGGATTAACCCCGCGGAAATTAGAACAAAGGGAAACCCTGGCGTACACATACTTACATGTCAATGGTTGTTCACCTTGGAACAGTGGACTTGTCCTACAAAGCCCTGGAGTGCCTCACACACTGCCAAACACTCTGTGGCTTGCAAATGGGGTTCGGAGAGCTGTTCTTCCGTAGATATATACGAAATGCCACTCGTGTTTAAAACGTAATGCTTTTCAAATCCACAGGAAGTTCTTGAAATTCAATATTGGACGAAAAAAATCCAAAGACGATGAAGCGGCATATGTGAATCCAACTTTCGAAGGTGAGAAAGGCCACTTACTTGGGTTGCACGAGGTTAAAATCAGTGGCAACTTTGTTATATTAAATACCATTCCAGCTACAGCAAATACGCTTGTCTATGGGCAAAGGGTACGCGTGGCACGCATTTGCCAAGTGCTGTGGGCTTTTGTAAACCAGAATATGGGCGACATTCAGGTTGTGAACGTGCTTGACCGTTCCCGGTGTGATTGCAGATAGCGAGGATTCTGATGGATCAGGTGGGATGTCGGTGAGTGGCAAGGGCGATAACCTGGACACCATTTCCATTGCCTCAGGCAAGGTGGAGACATCGGATGTTTCCAACAAAAGGTGAGTGCGGCTATAAAGGGCGGTCGTGTAAGGAAAGCAAGATGGAATGAATCGATACGATAGAATGAATCGATAATATACCACAGATATTGCGGTTTTCACGGGACACAAACATGCCTGCATTACACCCCCATCACGGCAACCTGATGCAGGTATTTCCCCTAGTAGTGCAATATGGTCATGCAGTATTGAGCCACTATATATGTCTAGATAATAAAAAAAATCTATATATATAACTCTATGAAAGCGTGTTTATACACGTTCAAGGAAACTAGAACATCGGTGAAAAAAACCCACATTCATACAGGTGGAAATTAATCAACTTGCTCGACTGCCTTACCCTGCTGAGCAGGGAGATGGTGACCCCGACTCCTACGGGTAAGGGAGGGAGTTTCACAAATTGGTGTTATTCACCAACCCTCACCTTTCAAGGTGCTAGAATGAAGTAGAAGCTGAAGATGTGGTCTGGTTTCAAGACAAAATTGCGCACATTCTACGAGAGGAGGCACGGAACATGACCCAAATCTACATCCAGGTCGCGTGATTACGTGGATTCGGTTTGCTCGATCTGGATCCGTCAGTCAATTCAATGCAATCAATGAAAATAAAGTGTTTTTTTTTTCGTAAAAGTACTGCGTAATAATGTAACTCTTATTTACACTTCTCAGTATCGTTTGTCAATGTATGCGCATTCTGTAAATTTTATGTTGGTATTTTCACGTCAAATCAATGGGACTGAAATGGCTTCGTGAGACTTTGACAACGCCAGGAGCTGGCATTAAACAGCGAAGCGATGCTTTGCTCACAGATCGAAACCGGAGCAGAGGGTCGATCCGACTGCGGGCAAGCCTCAGAGCTACCAGGTACACACGCTGGTGACGGTGGCGGTGATGGTGGCGGTGTCCCATCATGGCTCTTTTCATCTCCCCCCCCACCGCACAGCAGCCAAGGCACATAATGAGCAGGCAGCAACACCGTGCACCGAAACATCACGATGCATCAAACCAATTACGAGAATGTGTTACATTTATGTTTTCATCATCATCATCCGTGGTCACTCCACAGCTGGATGAATGCCCTCCGCCAAGCTGCTGACATATTTCACGATCCTGCGATTTAACAATTCACCTTACACCTGCACACAAACTGATTTCATTTATTCATCTCCAAGTTGAAGGTCCTTTCATAAAAAATATATATCCATTCATTGGCTGTAACGCCATGATTATTCTTGACCATCTGCCATCATACATTCTAGCGGTCTCCTGCCCAAGCCTGCTTAATTATACTTAACAGTTTGAATTTTGTCATCAACCTGCTTATGTTCTCGAATCCAATTTCTGTCTCTCAATGTAATCGCAAGCATGCATCTCTCCAGACTTGTTTTGGGCATTTCGATTTTTTTCACATGTTTTTTTAATGCTCAATTAAATTCAAGATACCTTCGGCTTATTAGCTTGTGTTGGAAAGATTAATGTTGGAAACTTCTGGAAGCAAAATAATACTCAAGGCACTATTCAAGTGCCTAAAACACCAATATGAAATCAAGTCTGTCCCATCAGTAAATATAAAAGTATTTCTTTTTTTTTAACTGACAGAAAATAAGCCACAAACCACGCTTATCTCTCTGGTTCACTTAGGCCTCACTGCCACCTTTAATACACTGCTATATGGGTTACTACTGATCACTCCACTCTTCGTAAATGCCTACATTGCTGCCTCTTGCCCTCCTTCCCCCCACCCACCGCTGCTCAGGGGCGGAGCCAGGATTTTCAGCCCGGGGTGACATTCAACAAATGTTAATTTCAAGAATGATTTAGAGAGTCAGGCTGTTGAACTAGACGCCATCGGTTGGCGACACACTCTGACAATGCAGTTGCACGGAGTCCGCCAGACCGAGTGTCGTACACTTATACGCAGGATGTCACCCCTGTCACCCCCCCCTGGTTCCGCCCCTGCCGCTGCTTGTGCGTTGATCCCAGGCTGCCTTGCTGGGTGTACACTCTTTCTGGGCCCCTATGCTGCCTGCGTCCATCTGGTGACTTCCGCTGGTGGTGCCCTTCTACTGGGCTGTGCTCTTCCCAGGCACCCTGCTGAGTTTGCGACTACAATACTCCACCCCGGCGATGTACGATCACATGTAACTTCTTTATTTTCCACTGCGCCAATAGAGCTGCACTGTGGCAGTGCCGAAAGCCAGTCCAACACAGCTCAAGAGGCGCCAGGTGGATTGTTTTACTGCAGAGCCAGATCAGTATCACATTAATAACCCCACCCCTGGCCCTGCTTGGCCCCAAGCTAGTCTCACATGTCTTGTGAGGCCAGAGTTTCATGGTTTGATTTTTGGCTCACCTCAGCAAATAGCCAGTGGAAAACCACCAGCACCGTGAGAGCCCTGCGCTGGTATGGCTCAGATGTGCCAGTGGAAAAGCAATAATACTGCTGGATATAAACACTTCTTCAACCTCCGTTTTTCTTTGGTGATATATATTTGAAAACTTTTTTTTTATCAAAATCTCTCCATAAACTCTATTATTGCTATTATTGTTGTAACAATGTGATTCTTCATATGCGTGGTGATATTAGATAGGCTTTTCATGGATGCTATTATCTGCATTTGACTGTCAAAAACACTCCTTTTGTTCGAACATACACCTGTGCATAAATGTAGATATTAGAAGGGAATTGCAATTACCGCGCTTCCAGTTTGCTCCACTCATCCATGGAAGGACTGTGGGGTACTATAGAGGCTACAGTACTTGTGGATGTCGCCTAGCCAGAAATAAACATGAACAATATGAGCAATAGTACATGAAAGTGTAGTGCGCCATACGATTATCTTCATCATCAAGACCGTCATTATTATCACGACCAATATCACCATCATCATAACCACCATCGTCACCATTTTTACCATGACCATCAACCTGCACAGGATGGGATGAACAATATGAGCAATAGTCCATGAAAGTGTAGTGCGCCATACGATTATCTTCATCATCAAGACCGTCATTATTATCACGACCAATATCACCATCATCATAACCACCATCGTCACCATCTTTACCATGACCATCAACCTGCACAGGATGGGATGAACAATATGAGCAATATTCCATGAAACTGTAGTGCGCCATACGATTATCTTCATCATCAAGACCATCATTATCATCACCACCAATACCATCATCACCAACTTTACTTTACTGGCCCCCACCATTGGAATGTGTAATTTCCACAAGTGACTTACGACTGCCCATGGGGATGAGAGCCAGGGTTTTTCCCAGCATCATCTGTGGCGGGCAGAATTGCCCGAACTCAGAAGAATCCTCTGCTGGGTCCGTGAGCGGGGTTGCTGTTGCCACCACAATCCCCTGTCCTCTTGTGCAGGTGAGTGTGATGATCATTCGCGCACAAAAGCTGGTGGGACTCAACATAGACCCAATGGTGATTTTGGAGGTTGGAGATGCAAAGAAGAAAACAAGGATCGAAAAATCCACGAATTGCCCCAACTACAACGAGGTAAGGGCAACAACACACCCTGCAGTTTCATAGTTCCCAATTATTGTCGTGGGCCTGTGCTGCTGGTATACAGCCCTAACTTATTTTTCGTTTATCTTTCGTTGCAGTATTTCGTGTTTGACTTCAACACGGCTCCCAACACAATGTTTGACACGATGATTAAGCTGACGGTGAGTGTAATATTCAAAGTCGTACATGACGACAAAAGTCCATCGTACGGATACGGGTGGCCCAGGTAGATCGTTCACAGCTAGATGGGCAAGGGGAGAAAACACGAGGAGAGACACGAAGACAAACATGTGTGGAGAGATCAGGAGAGACGAGGGGGAACCATTTAGAGTGAGATTCACACAAGTAAACACAACGACAGAGAGACACATTGAGAAACACATAGAAAGACACAAGGGGAGAGAAAAGAAAAGACGCGGATGAGATGAGAGACACATTTAGAGTGACACTACCTCGCCTGCTATACAGGAGGTCGTGGGTTTGATCCCGACCCTGACGCCTGTGTATTTGGAGATTGCATGTTCTCTCTCCCTGCGATCGCGTGGATTTGTATTCAGGTGCTCCAGGTTTTTTTTCCTCCAAATTTAGAAACATGCGTTTAAGAGTAGTTGTCTGCTATAAATTCCCACATGATCAGCCACTTTGTTGAGCTACCAGTTGTGATAGCCAGGTCGCTTCTGAAAAAGAGCCACATAGCTCAGTGGGCCTTACCTGGTGAAAATAACAAGTAAAATTGTTTCGTTTAGACACTGCCTTCAAGTGTTGAATGCTGCTTGCACCTGGCTGTCTGATTCATACTTCTCCTCACAGCTGTCCGTGGTAATAGTTGCATTGCTGATGATTTCCGTGTGTTTATTCACAGGTAGTTCACAATAAAGATGCAATCCGAAGTGGGACTCCAATTGGCACCTTCAAACTCGACGTTGGCACGGTCTACAGTCAGCCTGGTGAGCGTTTATTATTCATAATTGTTGTAATCTTGGCTCGTTATAGCTGTGTTCTGACTTTGAGACTGTTTTCCAATCCTGTTTCAGATTTAAAATCATTTTGGTTTCTGCTCGTCAACGTTTTTGCTTCGAGCGAAAGTCATCCAGAGCACTGCATCATGCGCTTCTGCAGCCATCTGGAATGCTCTTTCTCCCAATATTAGGAAGCCACCGGAGCTATGCACTTTCAAATCCTGATTGAAAACTCTTTTCTTGAGAACTTGTTTTTGCGTTTAGTTTGTTGCCCTCCCGCACCTCCGATAAAGCACGGCTGGCTACGTACGGTGCAAAAGAAGTTCAACATACTTCAGAAGTTCAACATACGCCAGAAACCAAACGTCTCAGAGCGTAGTTTTTTTTTTAGCCTAGGGGATCCTAGGTTTGTGAGATTTCCTCCTGCAGAAAAGGGTAGCCTTGGAAAACCTTGGACCCAATGGCTGGATCCACCGATGGCACCGATGAGAAGATGTGCACGTCCTTGACATTCATCGCAAAGCAGCGTAGCAGGCTCTTTGTGGACTTGAGAGACACAGAAGGCTTGGTCCACTCATTCTCGACCTGCCGGCGGGACGACTCCAACAGAGGGAACGATGAATAGTTGACGGGTCTATCTCAGGATTACAGGATCTCGTCCTCCGTGGGCCTTCAGAGATTCACGCTCGGAAGAGTATTCCGAAACCCAACACTGAAGCAGACTCCGAAACAAAGGTTCTCCTGCTCTTATGGACCTAGCCTCGAGGTGCAGCTCCTGCTGGACAGTCCGGTACATAAAGCTCGATTAAGTGTCTCTGATCAAACTTGTAACCGAGGCTCAGGGTCGCCACACTCGTCCCAGACGACCAGCTACTCCTCGAAGGTAGAATCATCTGGCGGCCCCTGAGGATGGGCTCTTTTCCTCACACCTTCAACCACGCCGGCACCAAGCCATTGCTGTTGTGCCATGGCCGAACGAATATCCTCACAGGGATTACCCTGGGTTTGGTGAAGTCTGCGACGTGCTGCTGATCAGATGAATCTTATTGCTCTGAACTTCCACGTGTCTGCTGCGGCATTGACGACACAAATCGTATTAAGATTCGAGAGAGCTCCGGGAGTTTATCAAATGCTTCTCTCTATGCTAATGAGGATCACTCAAACTTTAAAAATGTAAAGCTTATATTTGTGCCAAAAGTGGTGCCAACATTCTAACGTGCAGTTGTCAACTGCCTTCAAGCTCACACGCACGAAGCCAGAGTACCACTCAGCCAAATATAAAGTGCAATGCTGCAGGATAATAATAATAATGATTTACAGTGTTGTTGATGATGCCTGTCCACCACTTTCCTTGTCCATGTTCATCATAACTGGCAGACCACCGCTTCTACCACAAGTGGGCCACGCTGATTGACCCAGACGACATCACGGCCGACGTCAGGGGTTACGTGCAGTGCGACATCACGGTGGTGGGGAAAGGCGACAACATCAAGAAGTCGCACAAGTCGATTGAAAGCGACGACGACTCGCTTGAAGGGTTTGTGCATTCGGTTCCATCTTACACAACATGACGTAGCCAAAGTAACTTTGTGGACTCGATATTGAACATAGGTGGAGAAGAACACCGCTAGGTTTCATGCCAATTATGCCAATTAATAACGGTCCATAAGATCGGGCATAACACACATCTTTATCGTGTATCTATTTTTTATGTTTCACAAATGTGTATGTTTGATATACACAAGTGTGTGAGCGTACGCAGACCTTTCTCAATTCAATGTTTGTGAAAGTTAATGTGCTACAAAGCCTGTGATACAACCACCCTTCGTGAACTAAATTTCACTGACCATAGACCTGAGTGCACTGGAGGAAATCCAGCCTTTGAATACACTTTCAGATGTTAAAGACTCAGATTAAATCTGTAGAGATGATACTACAGCCAGATAAACTGTCTCGAACGTTTCATTGAGTTGCTCGGGAAACACACTCGAGCAGCTAAAGAAATGTAACCTCAATACAACGGAACGAGTGTCGCAATGTGCATGCAATTTTAGGCACAATGCCTAGAACGCTATCTCTTCTATATCTGCACTGTCTCGACACCGTGCCCACATTTGCCCTCCACCTGTAAAGACCCTCAAACAAAAAACAGGCAATGTGTTTAACTTCTAGTTCACCCTTTCATCAACTTACTCTTTCTCCCCCAGCTGTCGACCTTCCTATTTTCCCAACAAGCGTTCCCACTGTTTATGTTGTCCCTACACCCGTGCTCAATTAACAGCAAACCTTGCGACGTTTCCCCCTCTGCACCTGCACTCGAACGTTAAACATATCTCACGTAAAATTTTCTACTGGCTGTTTTTTGGTTCGTTTGCTCGTGGAAAGGAACCTGATACTTCCGGATGGCTGCAAGGGGGAGAGGCAGTGGGCCCGTTTCTACGTGAATATCTACAGGGCCGTGGGCCTGCCCAAGATGAACACCGCCATCGTGGCCAACGTGAAGAAGGCCCTCATGGGCCAGGAGAAGGACCTCGTCGATCCCTACGTGCAAGTCTCCTTCGCCGGACAGAAGGTGCCAGCGAGCTGGGGGAAAAGGGGAGCGATCGTCGCAAGCCTTAATTGCTGCACCATGCATGCTACGCTGTGCGTGTGAATCTGTGTAGGGAGTGGAAGTGTAGCGGTTGGCATGCTGCACTACGAATTCAGGGACCCGAGTTTGATTTCTGCTCACGGCCAACACCAGTGACGAGTATCTGAACCGGTCCCGGGCCTCCCCTAGGTCCACTCAGCCTCAAATAAGTACCTGGTGCAGTGTGTAAACATCGCCACACGGGAGACAAAGGCGGTCGGGCGTGGTGCTGGACACACACCCCCTTGTGTGCTGTGCCGGCCTTCAGAGGTGCACGCTCACAGCACTTGCCCCAACAGTCTGTTAAAGCTATACGGGGGATCTTTTTTTTTTGTGAATTAGTGCATAACATACATAATATGCTGCCGTAATAATGGTTAATACACTGGATTCATCTTCCAGTGCAGCAGTTGAAACAATGTTGCAAGTTAATTAAATTACCATGCCTCTTATCGACGCAGCAGTATCAATGGGTATGCCACATATTCTTGGTTCTTTTGGTAAAGTAGATAGAAAAAAATACAAATAAATTGAAAATAATCAAAGCAAAAAAACCACAATAAAAATAGTAAAATAAAAATAATAAATTGAAAATAATAAAATAAAATAAACCACGACGTTTCGATTGCAACACAAGCGTTCTTCATCAGTCTTCATCAGGCGGAGAGGTATGCCACAGCCAATCGGCAGGTCAGGCATGGTGGTGGAAAGTGTGGCTGCGCCCACGTCTTCCAAAAAATATGGCCAGCATGGAAGAGAAGCGCAATATGTGCATGTATGTAGAGTCCATCTAAAAATGCTCCCGCAATTCTGCAGTATCAAGGCTATATCTGACAGCGAGCCCCTTTCATTGACTTTAGACTGATATGGTCAGAAACAAGTACAATGTTTAAATGTCAAATGACCTTAAAGAACAGCATGACTTAAGACCATGAAACGTATGCTAAATATGCCGGAGAATATAGATAGGCTTTTCTTCATACAACCATTTTGAATCTCCCTTTATTTTTAAGTATACGAGCCACTTTACAATGCTAAAATCGCCAACACCAAGTCCATCGCACTCACTACCATTTCACTAACCCCTTTCCGATGCGCTTCTGCGGCCGTCTGGAATTATCTTCCTTCCGAAATTAGGAAGCCACTGGACCTATGCGCTTTTAAATATAGATTGAAAACTAATTTCTTTTTAAATGCTTTTTTGTGTAAAGTTTGTTGCCCTTCCCCCGCACCGCCAATTAGCACGGTTGGCTACGTAAAGCGTGAAAGAAGTTCAACATACATAAATACCACTTCTCAGTACATGCAGCAGAGGAGTGTACTTTAATGCAATATCAAACTGACAATGGCAATCACCAAAATAAATATTAGATAGAAACAATAATAACTGGACATCTGTGAAAAAGAGCTTTATAGTTAATCAGATTCCTCCAGTATAAATAAATATTCTGATTCTGATGTGTTCGATTTATAGCAAATACCAGGCAAGGAGCAACAGAGATCACATATTAGAGCATGCCCTGCATGTCCCAGAAGACTGTAGGCTGACTTGCAAATAATCAAAATTAGCACTCATCTACACTAATTACACATAAACAGCAAATGCATTGCTTTACAAACAAAAGCTGTCCCCAAATTATAAGATCTCATGCTCAACCAACCTTATACCCTGATCTATACTTGATGAGGACACAAATAATTACCATCGGCCACGATCTATTCACCGCTTAATGAAGTCCTCCTATAAACGGCCGCCATTTTGTTCTTATGGTTCTGCAACGCAACAGCCTGCACAAAAGTTTATTTCATAGTTCCATCTCCACAGTGGACACAAACGTCGGCCACGTTCCCTCCTTTGGCCGCCGATCCAACGTTAGTTCCACTCATTGGCCGGCATCCCTCATCACCCTTGCAATGTGTAAACGCCGCTTAAAACCACTGATCGATGAACTCAAATGCTCAAATGCAGTTTCATGTTTCATAAGCAAACAGATGCCTTCCAATGTATGCATGTCTTCATGATTTGCCTGTAAGTGACCTCTTGTGTTTCGTTATATATAGACGCTGCATTATATTATGTGGTGCGATATCGTAACTGTTGTTATTATTACTGTAACTTCAAATTTGATGTTTCTCAGGGTTACCATTTGCGTTTTTATGCCTTATTTGCAATATGTTCTCTAACCATAATCCTCACTTTAGTTAAATATTTAAAAGATAATTTTGAAAATATTTATTACACATTGTCATCTGTTGCCATTTTTTTCCTTCCTTATGTATTTCTTTTTATTTCTATATTTCTCGCGACCCGTTATGTATGTTATGTTTGCCAAGGAACCGATGCCTTTATTGATGAAACCCGATGCAAGAGCTTCTTAGCTCACAGGTTACTTTAAAATAAACTGAACCGAACTGATTATCGCGATGAAATTATTATCTCGCGATTGACTCTGCGTGCTGCGTGCTGTGCACTGGCGCCCAGGGCAAGACGTCGGTGCAGAATAACAGCTACGAGCCGGTGTGGAACGAGCAGGTGGTGCTCACCGATATCTTCCCACCACTCTGCCGCCGCATGAAGCTCCAAATCCGCGACAGCGACAAAGTCAACGACGTGGCCATCGGCAGTCACTTCATCGACCTCACGAAGATCTGCAACAATGGGGACAAAGGTGCGCCAGTTTGTAGGTGAAAGTGAAGCCCTTACAATGACTTGCTCGCGCCATTGCTGGCGGAAGGGCTTTCGCTAGAGGGGGCCCTCTATAGAGCCCCTCTATAGAGAACTATAGCCACTCTAGAGTATTTTGGCCTACTCTTTCACGCAAAGAATACATTTTTTCGAATTAGCACGTTGTTACATTCATAATAAATGTTATTTTGGGTTAGATCGTGTAAATATGAATGTGTCCTTACCCCACCGCCACCCGACACAGCAAATTAGGAAAGTTTGTGACTTCTTCAACACACCGGCGTGTTGGAGAGTAAACCCACAGCATTTACAATTTGAGTACGACATTTCGCTGGTGATTACAACCAGCTTCATCTGGCGATGAGCCAGAATTGTGTCGAATCTTTCTGTTTCCGGTCTTAACGATACAGTTGTATTTAAGCGATCGACTCTTCATTCTGAATAACAATGGTCGCGAAAGCCTACGCGTTAAACGGACGTCATTGCATGCCGACTCATTGTCCATAGTTGGGCATGCTTTTGTACCCAAGCGAACAGTGTTCGTCAGATCACTCATCAAGCCAAACGTATCATAATTATCAGTGCTTGTATTTGCCAAATGAAGTGCGAAACCAGGTTAATATGATGGTGCTTGCGCGGTCATTGCTAACCGGGCTGCGATCATCTCATTATCACTAAGAACACAGTTTTAATCGCACGTAAACTCTGGATTTCAACTATGCTGGCAAATTGCTTTGATAATATTACAACGAACATCTTCGTTGCACAGTCAAAATGAATGAGTAACAGATCCCGAGGAGGCTCGATAGCTAAGATTTGTGTCAAGGAACTGAGCCCGCATCTCTCGAAATGCTGGCTTTGCAGCCCTCAGTCATCCACTCGGGTGGAGGAGGTTGAAGTTGTTCATTGAGTCGACCCGTCTCATCCCGGTCACCAGTCTTACACAAAATCCTCGTTCTGAGTATCTACCCATCCCTCTTGCGTATGTGGTGTGTGAACGTGGTATCATAGGCAACGGGACTCGAACACGTACTTGAGGAGAGAGGTTCCTGAAATGAATATATTTCAAACCTTTCATGTACGATTTTTAATGTTTAGATGCGGTACAACTAAAGTACTGTGGATATGAAGGCAATTTTGTTGCACAATTACGCCAGTTTGCTCACAAATACCTTTATCGCAGTATATTGGAGTACTGAACCTCTCCATGCCCTGTGCTCCCACCCACGAGGTCCGCTGTAGATCCCCTTCATTTAGGAGTGGGAAATATATGACCTGCTAACCACACCGTGCCTTGGGAGAGGTTTGTGCCTTATTCTTCCTCCTCTAAAGACTGCCGTATTATTTATGAAATAAAGAAGTTGCCGGTGGCTTTTGGCGATTTTAAATCATCCCGTTGAAGGGAGTCTAACTGAGTGAACATCCCTCAAGGGACAATTATGAAGAAAGAGTGTCCCAGACTGCCGCAGAAGCGCATCTGAAAGTCACTGCATCGCGCCCTTTCTGACGCGCATCTGCGGCCTCCTGGAAAACTCTTCTGACATTAGTAAGCTACTGAAACTATGCACTTTCAAATCATCTAGATTGAAAACTCATTTCTTTAGAACTGCTTTTTGTGTTTAGTGTATTGTCCTTTCCTCTGCACCTACTGATTAGCACGGCTGGCTACGTACGGGTGCGAAAGAAGTTCTACATACACACATTAACACAATTAAACGACTTTGTAACAAACAAAAAACTTACCACGTTTGTTCGTCCTTCTTTGTATTCCTATCAACATGGTGCTGTCAACTCGGTGTTCCTCACGTTCCCTCCGCTACACAGCTGATATATATGCGTAAAGAGGTGTTGCGACGATGTCATCGTCACCGCCCCCCCCCCCCCCCCTTTTGCAGGCTTCATGCCGACGTTCGGCCCGGCGTGGGTCAACATGTACGGCTCGACACGCAACTACACGCTCGTGGACGAGCACCAGGAGCTGAATGACGGCCTCGGGGAAGGCGTGTCGTTCCGCGCCCGCCTCCTCTTGCAGCTCACCACCGAGCTGCTGGACAAGACGTCCCCGGAGCTGAACAACACCACGGAGGTTATGGTGGAGGATATTCCGAGGATCAATGATGTAAGCGAAATGCTGTTCTAACGGCTTGTCTCGTCGCTGTCATTTTATTTCTTAAGATTCACAAAACGTAACTCTGTTTGTGGTGTACACCTGCATTTCAGCTCTTTTTAGGAGAGGGTTGGTGGATTGTATGGATTTGTAAGACATTTGAAAGGATGTCCAGTGTTGATGCATAGCGAGTGACACATATCTTGGTAAGGCCCCACCCTAACAGGATTAACAAGTAAGTGGTTGAAAAGTAGCATTTAAAATATTAGGATGGTAATAAAATAGTTTTTAAAAAATTACTAATTGATGGTGATACATAAACGTAAAGTCACTCATAAATAAACGATTAAGATAAATACAGCTGAAATTCAAACAGCCAAATTAATGCACTGTGTACGCATGTTCCTCTTGGTGACAGTCGGTGCTTGGGAAGATGGAAGAGTTCTTCTTGTTCGGAGCTTTTATGGAGGCCACGATGATTGACAGGAGTATCAGTGAAAAGCTCATCAGCTTTGAAATCAGCATTGGTGAGATGCCACTCTCCACCTCATTCATTTATACCATCTGGCAGTGTGTAGGGCTGTTAAGACATTACAAAATCACCCTCCAGAGATCTCTTTTTTCGCGGTTTTGGGGAGTGCCATTAATGGGAGGGGTGAGCTTGCTTGACAGAGCACAGTTGTTGGATGTCTGGTGAAATGTTTTATTAATTTCAGCCGTAGGTCTGATTCTACATTTAGCTTCATCCTGTATGTTGATAATGGCAATCATAGGAATTCCAGATACAAAAAAATGTCAATGCCCTGTTTGAAATCTAGGAATATTCCCCTCTTCTGCTGATTCATGCCATACAACAACAGAGTGTTCGCTAACAGGTATAACACCTGCCGATTGTGTGAACTCTGGAACATTTTAAGCTTTCGTGACTGCAGGAATTCATATTATTTGGGTCGCGTAGATAGGTTCAAATGAATAAAATAAAATAAACAAAAATCTACGACGTTTCGATCACAACACAAGCGATCGTCATCAGGAGGAAAAAAATAGGGGGAAAGCTGCTGAGGCAGACTGTTTTAAAGGTTTAAAATAGGTGCAGCCCATGGGTCATAAACAAAGTGGACGGGGCTCTAGAACATTTTGCTTCTGACCCAGTGGTGGCGCTAGACCAGGGGGGTCGGCAGCCTGCGGCCCCGGAGCCGCGTGCGGCTCTTTAAAGGCACTTGCTTTCGTGACACGTGACTTATTAAGGAACCACAGTCTCGTATTTACCACAGTGCATTGCGGCTCTTGAAATATTGAGGGTTTTTTTGGGTTTTGACCTAATTCGAAAAAAAAATTGGCTCTTCTTGTCATTTTGGTTGCCGACCTCTGCGCTAGACATAAGCATAGCAAATGAATGGCCCCAGGGGCCCCGGATTCATTAAACAAATAGGGGTTGAACGATATTTTCGGTCAAATTCCAAATCCTAATCAACATAAAAAGCGATGTAATCTCATCCCCACTTTGTCTGCACCTGTTTGCCCTTACAGTGAGGGAAAAACGTATTTGATCCCCTGCTGATTTTGTACGTTTGCCCACTGACAAAGAAATGATAAGTCTATAATTTTAATGGTAGGTTTATTTGAACAGTGAGAGACAGAATAACAACAAAAATCCAGAAAAAACGCATGTCAAAAATGTTATAAATTGATATGCATTTTAATGAGGGAAATAAGTATTTGACCCCTCTGCAAAACATGACTTAGTACTTGGTGGCAAAACCCTTGTTGGCAGTCACAGAGGTCAGACGTTTCTTGTAATTGGCCACCAGGTTTGCACACATCTCAGGAGGGATTTTGTCCCACTCCTCTTTGCAGATCTTCTCCAAGTCATTAATGTTTCGAGGCAGACGTTTGGCAACTCGAACCTTCAGCTCCCTCCACAGATTTTCTATGGGATTAAGGTCTGGAGACTGGCTAGGCCACTCCAGGACCTTAATGTGCTTCTTCTTGAGCCACTCCTTTGTTGCCTTGGCCGTGTGTTTTGGGTCATTGTCATGCTGGAATACCCATTCACGACCCATTTTCAATGCCCTGGCTGAGGGAAGGAGGTTCTCACCCAAGATTTGACGGTACATGGCCCCGTCCATCGTCCCTTTGATGCGGTGAAGTTTTCCTGTCCCCTTAGCAGAAAAACACCCCCAAAGCATAATGTTTCCACCTCCATGTTTGACGGTGGGGATGGTGTTTTTGGGGTCATAGGCAGCATTCCTCCTCCTCCAAACACGGCGAGTTGAGTTGATGCCGAAGAGCTCCATTTTGGTCTCATCTGACCACAACACTTTCACCCAGTTGTCCTCTGAATCATTCAGATGTTCATTGGCAAACTTAAGACGGGCATGTATATGTGCTTTCTTGAGCAGGGGGACCTTGCGGGTGCTGCAGGATTTCAGTCATTCACGGCATTGTGTGTTACCAATTGTTTTCTTGGTGACTATGGTCCCAGCTGCCTTGAGATCATTGACAAGATCCTCCCGTGTAGTTCTGGGCTGATTCCTCACCGTTCTCATAATCATTGCAACTCCATGAGGTGAGATCTTGCATGGAGCCCCAGGCCGAGGGAGATTGACAGTTATTTTGTGTTTCTTCCATTTGCGAATAATCGCACCAACTGTTGTCACCTTCTCACCAAGCTGCTTGGCAATGGTCTTGTAGCCTATTCCAGCATTGTGTAGGTCTACAATCTTGTCCCTGACATCCTTGGAGATCTCTTTGGTCTTGGCCATGGTGGAGAGTTTGGAATCTGATTGATTGATTGCTTCTGTGGACAGGTGTCTTTTATACAGGTAACAAGCTGAGATTAGGAGCACTCCCTTTAAGAGTGTGCTCCTAATCTCAGCTTGTTACCTGTATAAAAGACACCTGGGAGCCAGAAATCTTTCTGATTGAGAGGGGGTCCAATATTTATTTCCCTCATTAAAATGCAAATCAATTTATAACATTTTTGACATGCGTTTTTCTGGATTTTGTTGTTGTTATTCTGTCTCTCACTGTTCAAATAAACCTACCATTAAACTTATAGACTGATCATGTCTCTTCTCTTATCGCACTGTATTTCATTACATTGTATATTTTCTGTCATCTTCTAGATTTAAGCGGGTCCCCCCAAAAAGTAGTGCCTACTTAGGGCCCCCCAATGGACCTGCTGTGACTCCTAACATTCATATGATTACCCCTAATTTGAAACGTCACTCTTA
This sequence comes from Petromyzon marinus, assembly GCF_048934315.1. NCBI lineage: Eukaryota > Metazoa > Chordata > Hyperoartia > Petromyzontiformes > Petromyzontidae > Petromyzon > Petromyzon marinus. The sequence continues at coordinate 7,534,258 of NC_133689.1, read as the reverse complement.
ATGTCGATGTCCTGTCATTCAAAGGGAATTACGGAAACAGCATAGACGGGCTGAACAAGTCGAACCCCCAGGAGCGCAGTGACGACGAGGATGAAGATGACGATGAGGATGATGAGGAGGAGACAGTGCTGCTGACAGCTCAGAAAGCCAAGGGCACGGATGAGTTATCGTCGATGTTCTCTACCACACCTCCCATGAAGCCAGAGACTAACGATAGGTAATTGTGCTCGCATAAGCATTCTCTGTTATAGTCTCATAGACTGCCAGGGGGGCAAGCACTGATCCTACTCTTTGGTTATTTCGGTAAAGTCACGTAGGTGAAAAATACAAAAATAAATAAAAGTAAATGAAATAACGACGTTTCGGATGCAACACAAGCGTCTGTCATCAGGTGGGAACAATCACAGCAAAAAGCAGGAGGGGGGGGGGGGGCGGAGACAAGGATAGAGAGGGTGCAGGGGAAAGGAGGCAAATGAGACATTGAGGGTCAATAGCCTGAAGAGCAGGGGGCAGTACATGGAGCACGTAAGGCACATTTCTAAATGATGGGACTGGGCAGGGCTGGGTGTAAGAGGCTGGGGATGTGGATATGAGAGCAAACAATTAAGCAGTTAAGGTTTTACCTGGTTGATAACATCCTTCCAATGATTGCTCAATTCGTATCCATCTTATCGGTTGAAGTTACGTCTATGTTTATATATCTGTTTTTTTTTGCTGTGATTATTCCCACCTGATGACAGACGCTTGTGTTGCATCCGAAACGTCGTGATAAAATTTACTTATATTTATGATTTATTTTTTATCACCCACGTGACTTTACCAAAAGAAACAAAGAGTATGAAACCTTGCAGTCACAAAAACTTCAAATCGAGAAAGCACTCATTCCGTCTCGTCCTGTTGGGAGATGATTTTACTCATTCCATTTCATCGGATGTATTTTCAGCAGTGGTATTCACTGTCTTGTCGAATCCGAAATGCTCCCATTCCAAACGCAACTCTTAAATCTCGATTGAAAACTCATTTCTTTCGGGCTTTTTTGTGTTTAGTTTTGTTGTCCTTCCCTCGCACCTCCGATTTGCATGGTTGGCTACGTACGGTGCGAAAGAAGTTCAACATACATGTATGCAACACATTGGAGAGCCACACAGCTTCAATCACAAAAACCCGTGCGGTAGTAATTCAGTTCGCTCCAGAATGCACATAGGGGCTCAGGCGCACAGTCTTGCGGTATTCCAGAGCTAACCCGTGCCCACGTTGACGGCTGTTTGCTGGCAGGCAGTACTTCCACATGCCTTACTACGAGCAGAAGCCGTGCGTGTACGTGGAGAGCACGTGGCACGACCAGCGACGGCGTCTCTACAACTCCAACATCATCGACAAGATCGCCGACAAGCTGGTACGTGCGCGTTGGCCATGCTGCCCCGGTGCGGTGCCCCACACTTAATGACGCGCAGGGTTTGTTGGTGTGTCCAGGGACGGGTGCTGTGCGAGACACCAACGTGATCGTAACGATTTAGCACGTGTGGTATTGGCGCCATGCTTACAGCGCACGATTATCACGAAGGCGCAACGCATCACAGACGAGTGTAGTATGCCAGTTGGAGGCGATATTTGCTTTGTGATTATATCCGGTTAAGTAATTGGTGAGTCATTTAACGAATTTGGGAAAGTTGGACCATGTTGTACGTACGTAGAACTTCCCTCTCACCATACGTAGCCAACCACGCTAATGACGCAGGGTTCATAATTATTTTTGTTGGGTTAGAGCACTTAAGTGTGAAGCCAAATGGTGTTTAACACCCTACTCCAGCGTTCGCAGATAAACAAATCAAGTTGTCACATCACCAAATCGTGTCAATTTAATAAATTTTCAACCAACTGGTGTGTTGAAAGACAACACCACGGCATTATGCAAGGATTTGCAGGGAGTTTTTTGCATACTCCTTATTGTTTTTATTTCATTGTCCATGTTTACAATCGATATTACGATGGGCAATATGCAATTATTTACATAATTCGTCATTATCAAATTCAGTTTTCAAAATTACTCAACATGCTCTTGCACTTCACTTTATTTCATAATTTTATCCCGATTCACTTTCAGTAATTGCCATAAATCCACAGGCTGTGTTGCATTTTTCCAGCTGTGTCTTTCCAGCAAATAATTGCATTTTTTTAGTGAAATCAATAGTACCAATATGAATAGTAGCAGCAGCAGCAGCAACAAAGCTGTGTCATGTGTTTGAATTATTGCTGAAATGGAAATTGTTTGTGTGTTGCAGGATGAGGGCATCAGCGACGTGAAGGAGGCTATGAAGACAGATAAGCCCCACCCGGAGCGCAGGCTGCGAGGAGCCTTGGAGGAGATGAGCAGTGGTTGCGAGTGAGCTTCACCCGCCGCACCTCGCACCCAAGTGCCTGAGCCCGCGGGGCGCCTAGCTACGGGTTGTCCCCTTACAAAGCCGATCACGCAGTGTACTGACCGTCCTGGAGTCACAAACCGGTGAAACCGTGTCCTCAGCTGTCGGTGTCGCTGATAAACATCTCAATGTAGTGCAGGGAAATTGGAAATTAATGTGGCTTTTATTATATGAGCTGCAGACTAACTTTTTTGTTACTTTAATAATATGTAAATTAGGTTATAGAAATATGGTTTCATACACTGTTTTATAAATATATGTTAGACTTAGTCATATTTTATAGCACATCATGTTAAATTCATCCAATTAGTGTAATGCTGTTGGGCTAACACAATTGAAAACTCAAGTATAGTAATGTTTGCGAGTCTGTGAGTATTTTTTGTATACTCCACTCATATTACAATCACATTACTCCACTCATATATTTTTGGTTGTGACTCGTGTGTTGGCAATTCGTCGGAATGTTTTTTTTGCCAGTTTAAAAATATGTATTTTTGTTTTATTTCAGGCGATTCTGTTCCCTGGCCAATAAAGATTCATCGTCAATTGATTGCACAGATCTTGACCGAAAACGGCTCAAGATGCGCTTGAAGGAGCTTGTAAGATCTTATTTTAAAGATTAAATAAGTGAGAGTGTTTTACCACAAGTATGTGTGGTTAATGTAGACTTTATGCCATGCAATAGTTATCTATTTGGTGTTTGAACATCTTATAATCTCCTGTTTTATTTCCGGAAAGGGTAAACCCACATTTTTTTCACATATTTCGTGCAACTTTTTTACTGTATGCGGTGGCACACCCCAGAAAGGGAAAAAAGAGTCAACGATATAATGAATGTAAAAAGAAAAAGGAAAGAGGAAAGGGAAGACACGAGATATGAGAAAGAGTGAGATATGAGAGGAAAAGGATGGGAAATGTATAACCCAGACCAAATAGTCAGAAAATACGTGGATAAACTATGAACTACACATTTTTTTTCTCATTCAGAAGGGATATATGAACCTTATGGCGGTATCCCGGGGTACCACAGTAACCACGGCTCTCGCATAATGTCCGTGATGCAGTCATTTTGAGTCTGTTGATGGTCGGCGATGGGGCAATCGACTCATCTCGACGAGCTGTACGCGATGCACTATTCAAAGTTGAAATTTTCAATAACGGATTTTTTTATGCTAATGTTTGGCGTTTCGACATTGCGGAGTGGCACTGATTTCGGATTGATTGGTACCCCAGTCGCGGAGTAAAGTAACACCCCTGGAAAAAAAAATAGTGTCCCAGAAATAAAATATTTAATTGCCTCGGCCTTTTGGAATTATTTCGTACCCCTGGGTACCGCCATAAGGATCATTTGATGTTAGGGAGTAAGAGGCTAGATAAGGGCCTCTATGCTGTTGCACAGAGCAGTCTGTTCTCACAGCGGGCGGTGGGGAGAGGGGAGGGATGCGTTGTGGGGGTGGTCATGCAGAAGTCACGTGATTTATAAAAGACTGAGCTGATTTAGAAACATATATAATATACAGCACTCTTTTAAAACGATGTTATGTATGTTATTTATACAAATATAAATAACTATGCTGGCAGCATTAATGACATGATGAGAGTCATGCTTTCTTGCTGCTTGTAAGCACACCTTTGTGCGATGCTATTTCTCTATGCTAGTGTGGATGTGACCAAACACTTAACTCTTTTTTTTTCCTCTCAAGGAGCATATTAGCGTACAGTGCAATAACCTGATCAAGCAGGTGAAGGGTAAAAACCTCAAGGAGCGGGTCAAGACGGTCGAAGGCTTCCTGCAGAAGCTTCGGGTCCTCGCTGACGAGGTGCGTTTCTGAGCTGTGGAAAACTAAAGATCCTGATGGCTGAGTAATACAGCACACAGAGCACTGTTGAACTGTGAAAAATGTATCCAGGTAGATCACCCACGTGTTCTCTCGTCTGACGTATGTATGTATGCATGTATGTTGAACTTCTTTGACACCATACGTAGCCAACCGTGCTAATTGGAGGTGGAAGGGATGGGCAACAAGCTAAACACAAAAAGCAGTTCTAAAGAAATTAGTTTTCAATCTTGATTTAAAAGTGCATAGCTCCAGTGGCTTTCGAATATCAGAAGAGCGTTCCAGACGGCCGCAATGCAATTTATTATCGGCCTTAATAGCATGCACAAGGTATAGCCCTGCATTTGTTTGCTTATGATATTGCTGGAAAAAAAGAGACTATACTCGAGTAAAAGACTTGTCTAGATGGTATTTGGCTTACACTTCCACGCCGGCCAGATGTCTTTGAAGAGGTGGGAGTACCCACAGTTTATCCCCACGTGCACGGCCTGTCGATCAACTAATTGTGGTGTGGTATCTAATCAAAGACTTACGCATGATATGCCAGATGACACGAGAATTTGAATTTTGATATAGCGATGATGCCAATTACAATGCGTAGTGTACCACCAGGTAGGTAAAGTTCATCATTGCACATTACGTACAAAGTGACTTGGTGGTGGAGGGCGATGCCTAAAAAGGCTTGGGGTCACTCACAATTTGCAGTGTTATTAACGATTGTGAAGGAGTAAAAAAAAGCCTCAATCGAGATAGTCACTGCAATATTTAAATGTATTTATGCGAGCTTTTAAAAACTGCTGAATACTGTAACACACAGCATTGCTAAACTGTATTTGATCACGACTTCCTGGATCTTGCCCCGAATATGCTTGATGTAGTTTCACGCGACACGTCCTCATTGCAAAATGTTGTGAGATTGCTCAACTTGCCGGTGAGCTGAAATAATAATGATAACAATAATATGAATCCGCACGTTGAATGCTTGTACACCGCTTGACAATGTATATGTTTGCTTGTGTCAGGCGGTGGAGGATCTTCATGACGCGGAATTGGTCATATCATTGTGGCCTCACCAAAAAATGTATTGCGTTGGCCCTGTGCTTCGCTCCATTGGTGGTGCTGACCCAGCATTGTAAAATCTATATTATTCTGAAATGAATAGTCTGGAACAACCACCGTTGACTTCCCACAAAGTGGTATTAATTTTATTCACCAAGGAGGGATGATCGCCTGAATGGTATTTGAACTCACAACCATCCTATTCTGAACTGAGTACCCTCAAAGTTTTTGTGTTAAATGTGAATCAAGCCATTTTTTTTTAGTTTTGTCAGGTGCTCTGTTTCAAACACATTGTGTTGAATTCATGACGCTAGAATTCTCAGTGGGTCCACAACCCCTACGCCAACAAAAACCGACGTTGTGGCTCCTGTTGTTCACTGCAGCCTCAGCACAGCATCCCGGACGTGTTCATCTGGATGCTGGTCAACAAGACGAAGCGCATCGCTTTCGCCCGCATCCCTGCCAAAGATATCCTCTACGCCAACGCCGATGAGGAGTTGGGGAAGGACTGTGGTAAAGTCAAAACGCTTTTCCTCAAGGTAAGGGCTGGATCATTCTATCCCATACAGACGATACAGGGTGGAGCCCATATTTGCTGTACTTCCTTTAATCCGGCACTGTGGAGGTGAGTGTTGGCGGATCGCACAAACGTTGCAAATCTCCATTGCCCATGAATGCAGAGGTGGTATACCCTGTCTTGCCAGGATAAGTCAATACAGCATACACAGGCAGGGCTAGGTTCCCGAGAACGAGCTGTAACCCGAATTTTCCACGTCGGAAACGGAACAATTTTCCCCCAGATTCAAGATAAAATCCCATAGCCGGAAATAGTTGTGCCTCCCCTACCCGATTACGAGTCGTTTTCTCTAGGTACTCTTTCTCGCTGTCATCCGTATTCTATCGCTATCTGTAACGTATCGCTATACATACGCTGCACACGTCTCATGATTCTTTAAATTCATTAAATATCGACCCTAGCACCACCCGTAATTAAAATAATGGCATATGTACTGTATCCAATTGTTTATGAATACCACGACACATATAAATATTGTTAACAGAAAGCGGTCACTTCCGAATGTTCGTTTATCGTGCCATAGACTCGGCCTTGACTTCTCTGATCACTGCTGGCTTAAGCAATTGAAGTGTAATTGTGTAAAATAGAGTACGAACAGGAAATAACTCATTAAAATAAACTTAAAATGAAGAGCACTAGCAATAGAAACTGAAAGTTACGAGACGATGTGGCGTCTATACACACGGTAACAATGTAATAGCGTGACTGACAGTGCAGAGTGGCTATACATTACCGCCTTGGGGAAGATGCTGCCCGCCTTATGCCTCGCTCCGCAGTATTCATCCACAATCTCACTGCGCTGCGCTACAAACGCAAAGTTCTGCATATAGATTTATTTTTTTTAACATGATATATGGAGCATTTCTGTAAGGTCGGATTTCCGTAAGACAGGTCTTCCGCAACCCGGGGACTTACTATATATGGACTCCACCTGTTTCGCCTAATGTGGGATAGATAATTTGTTGCCCACGCACGCGTCGCTTTTCTTTTCACATATAAACACTCGCCAATTGGCCGATAATACCTTCATATGTCGAGGTCCGCAGAGCTTGGGCATTCGTTGATGCCGGCTCATTGCATGCCTGCCTTCACACTCGTTTGTGGCCGCCTTGCGCCTCCGAGTAATGCTGCCTCTTCTAGAGTGAACACTGTGCGCTTTAAAAAGTTGAAATACTCGACACACACACACATGCACACGTGCACACACGTGCCCTGTTCTTCCCCTGTGCTGTAGCTGCCAGGGAAACGTTCGTTTGGCCCGGGAGGTTGGGCCATGCAGGCCAAGCTTGAGGTCTACCTCTGGCTGGGCACAAACAAGCAACGCAATAACTTCCTCAACGGCATGCCCACTGGATTTGTGGAGAAGAAATCGATCGATCCCACCGTTCCTCCAAGGGTCCTCACCTACAGCAGTACGTCAAAGGACATGCTTGTAGTATATATAAAAAAAAAAATGTATTCTTATGCATTTGGCTAATGTTGTCTATGGGCGGATGTTTGTGCTTCTGTGTGTGTGTCAACAGCAGTGCTATAATTCCTCTGACCTGGGTTCAGTTTAAAGCCATGGAAAACAGTGGCAATTGAAATGTAACCCCTTGCTGGGCCTGTCCTCGGCGGAGTTTAGTAGGGTGCAATTGTTCTTCATGGAGTGTCCCCTGAATGAGATAATCTCGAGCTGCTTATGGTTGCCAACTTTTCCATTGATAAAACCCAGCCATATTTCTCAGTCTGCCTAAGTCTATCAAAACTTGTGCGTTACACTCTCATAAAAGTTTAATACAATACCACCAGATATCGGAACAAATCAATTCCTGGCACCCGAGCACAGATGCCAGTTGCCAGACAGCCCGGGACAACCCAATCCCGCAGCTCTGATTAGCACGGCTGGCTATGTGCGGTGGGAATGAAGTCCAACATACATACATATATGCATCGCTGCTCCAGATCTCTCACAATGCCGTCCCCTCCCCCGCGACGCAGAGAGGTCGCAGTTCGAGCTGCGCGCGCACATGTACCAGGCTCGCAGCCTCTTCGCCGCCGACAGCACGGGGCTCTCCGACCCCTTCGCCCGAGTCATCTTCTCCACCCACTGCAAGTCCACCGAGGTACACCAGGCTGCTCGGGCCTCTCTCTGCCTGCCCACTCGAATGAAAGTTTGCCGAAGAGCGCGTCGCTGACGCGGCTCGAGCGAGGGTTCGCGCGTCGCGCTCGGTGAATGTACCCGGCAGGTCGCCGGCATCTACCCCCGCCGACCACCCACCGGCACCGGTGCGATGAGACAACCGTAAGACTCCGCGAGGGTCCCCGCGCCACGCTGCAGAGTTTGTGTCGTCGAGCTCTGGTCGGGCCTCGGGCGCAGCTCGGATCCATCGGATCCAGTCCTAAGCCGTTTGGTGTGAATTTCACATTCGCATGGCAGGGCAGCGGCCTGTGTTTAACCGACCAGTCAGCGACTTTAGACTGTGCGGTGATTGATTGTCGTGCTAATGCAACTAATCCAAGAAAAAAACGATGAGCTCAGTTGACCTAAACTCTCATTTCATCTTAGAAACTTACAATCTAGAGGGCATTTCCCATTGCTACTAATTGTTAGAAACGCCTGTATTAAAAAAAAAGAATCGAGATTATTAATGCTGTAAATCGTGAAATCGATATGAAATGTTGCACTGTTGCCAGGAGTTTACAAACGCCTCTCCATGCAAATAATCTCACGTGGTTTCTGTACGAAGGAGAGTCCTGCGTTGCTTATTGTGGCCCAAACAGCGCAGCGACTTGTGGGAGGCTAACCCTCGGGCTCGCCCGACCCTGTGGCATAACCAGGTCTTCCAGGAGACGCTCTGCCCAACGTGGGACCAGCTGCTGGAGTACCAGGACGTCTACATGTACGGGGAACCACGCGAGCTGAGAGACGACCCCCCCATGGTCGTCATCGAGGTGTACGACCAAAACACCATGGTAAGTTGAGGACTGCCAATTTTTGATAATGCTGCTGGTGATGGTGAAATGTGATTGTTGTATGTATGTATGTTTGTTGAACTTCTTTCGCACCGTGCATTGCCAACCGTGCTCATCGGAGGTGCGGGGAAGGACAACAAACTGAACGCAAAAAAACTGTTCTGAAGAATGGTTAGGACAGTGGGATCTTGGTAGTCTTCAATGTCAATTTTTCATTCAAACTGATTGCAAATATCTGTTTAAGTACAAATTAAGTCATTAATATCCAATTCATTTCAAGATTTTATGAATCCAAGTTGGGTTTGCACAATTTAATGATGAATGCAAATGCTAATTCGATGCCATAACGTTTGTGGTGGCATGAATGGGGTTGATATTATAACCACCAAGAAATTTTAAGTAACAAAAATATTTAGCATTAATTCTGAAAAGTTACCCTTCGAATTTGGATGCAGCAGTTGTCAACAACTGATGGTGATTGTGATCATTTCGTTTAATTTAGGGCAAATCCGAGTTCATTGGTCGAGCACTGGCCAAGCCGGTGGTGAAAATCAGCACGGAGCCGTACGAACCCCCGCGCTTCCCTCCAATGCTCGACTACTACCAGATCTACCGAGGCCCACTCACTGCCGGAGAGCTGCTGGCATCGTTTGAGCTCCTGCAGGTGACCCGCGCACTCGCCAGAATGACAGCGGCATCACCCCCCCCCCCTCCCTCCCATTCACCCACTCAGTGACATCACCACGCATCATTGTTGGGCTAGGTGAACTTTAAAAACAAAACGAAAGGTAAAGAGTTGCTGGCAAGAAGCCACTGGCTAATGTGTCACCAATAAACATACTAGGGTAGTGCAAAAACTGCTATTCATTTTTCCAATTTCCTTTACTTTAGCCACCCAATGCCCTGCCAGTTGTAGTGAGCAGTGTTCCTTTGCCTCCTGTTGTTGATGGGGATGCCTGCAACCAAATGCTCAGTAGCATCCTTCAAATGTCTACACACATACAAATACCAGCATCCTCCTATAGTCATACAGGCTGTTGGGGCAAGTGCTGTTAGCGAGCCAGCATGGCATATGAGGGAGTGGTGTGGCCAGGACCATGCCTGACTGCCTCTGTCTGCCAAGTTCTGGTGTTTACACATCACACCGACTAATTCAGAGTTGACTTGATCTTAGGGAGGTCCACAACTGCTAACCCCTAACTCTGAAGCCACTACTGACTGTGAATTTATAATCACCTTCTCTTCTTATTCTTCCACGCGTTTGTCCAACTCACGTGGGGGTCTGTTAAATATATTTTTTGCACTGCTGCTATGGCATGGAAGAATACTCTGCATTGTGTTTGCACTATAAGTGCTACAAATATGTGTTATAACAATTAACACGAAGTGAACCATTATCAGTGGCCTTAACTTTAGCTATTAATTATTAATGCCACTTGTGCAAATGCTTGCAGTACAAGCCTCAGCTCCGATACCATTGCACCAAGTTAATGCAATGAGCAATACATACCACTTTAAAAAAATATCTAGATTATATATGTAAAAACACATTTGTCAAGAACACTGCCTTAAAAGGAAAAACATAATCGGTGACGTTTCGGGCAGTGACCTTACTTCCTAGCTCGTAAGAATAATTGTGCACCAGTGCCAATGCAGCATCAGTGAGATGTTGCCACTGATTGCATTGCATAATCGAAAAAAAACCACACGCACACACCTTATATGTGTCTTTAAAAAAAAAAACGGTGTTATATAAATCTACGCAGCGGTGTGCGGTGTTGGATAACCTTGACGCGTCGCAACTGATTGTCATCAATAGGTCCCACCTGCAGAGAACTGCAAATTCCCGTCACTGTCTGGACCTACTGGCACTGACCGTGGACCCGTCACCGCCGTCCCCATGGGTATCCGGCCTGTGCTGGCCAAATACAGGATAGAGGTGAGGCAGTGCCCCCAACCCCCTTAAATCTCGATTGAAAACTCGTGCATTGGGATTATTTTGGTGCTATAGATGTCCAAATGATGGGCCATTTTGTTGAGTAATTATGTGTGGCCAGGTCGCTTCTGAAAAAGAAGTTAATTGCTCAGTGGGCTCTGCCTGTTAGAATGGGGATGGTTTAGTTTTATTCGTGTGTTTGGTTGATGTGTTTATCGTTTTTGTACTTTGCACTACTATCATGTTTTTGTATTGTTTGTTGCTGTAACGTTCTTACCCACTCGTACTGGACATTTGTGAAAGAAGAGCTTTATAGCTTATCGGTTTACTCCAGTAAAACTAAAATATTCTGATACTTTAAGATTGTTTTGTTTAGTTTGTTGTGTCATTCTCCCGCACACTCCGATTAGCGCAGTTGGCTCTGTCTCTGCGTGCAGATTGTCGACCTCAATCTTGAGGAGATCCAGTTTTGTTTGTTTGAAAGACCTCTAAACACTTCAGCGGAGAATTCCCTGACCAGATGTGTCTGAAAAGTCGGTCTCACAGAAGGATGTTGAGCTATGGTTTGATTATTCAGGACCAGGATTGCACATGATACCCCCAACGAGGAGCAGCATGATCGGAAGCTTACTGGAAAATCTCCACGAACATACACACCGTGATGGTTGTATCCCTCGAAGGAAAATAGATTTTGGGTCAGGGAGGGGTGAAACGAGGACGAATATATGTGGGAGGTAGCAGAGAGAGCTGAGCAGGAGAAGGGTGAGCTATAAGGAGGGAGGAGTGGGTTGAATCGATTGGTGTGAGGGCAAATAGAGAGAGGATGATGGAGCAAGGGGGAGAATGGATATGAGGGAGGGTGAGAAGGAGGAAGACATATAGTTGGAGGGGAGAAACACTGAGGGGAGAGGGAAGGTTGAGGAATAAAGGAAAGGAGGAAATTAGAGAGAGAGGGGAGATATTTTTGTTGTAAGGAATGTAAGAGGTGGGGCCGGAGGGGATAGAGCGATGAAGGATTAGAGGGGAGGGGGAGAATGGGATGAGTGGTTGGGTAGAAGTTAATAGAGACATGGGGGGGGGGTAAACAAGATGAGGGAGGTGAGCTATGATGAAGCGAGTTAACACAGGCAGAAAGCAAAGGGAGGGAAGGAGTCATCGGTGGTGATAGCTTAAGAATAAATGTTCATCAAACAGACCAAAACCATGGAGCAGCAGCTCAGGCCGACTCAGGGAGTAAGGACCTCCAGGGGAACACGAGTAGGCCTCGTTGACTGCATTAAATCAAACAAACCTAAAAGCATCTAAAACTTTAAAACCAAATTGGTGTCAGTGTCGTAAAGAAAAAAAACCCACCCCTATTAAAATCCTCATCAGGATTGCTATAAACTGCATCAAAATATCACTGTCCTGGTCACAAAAGCAAAGTTTGTGGGGAATGATAGCCATTGTCTGTACTTTTGATGCATAAGCAATTAGAAAATAACACTTACTACCCAGGAACACAATTTTTTGTGTGTTCTCGTCTTTGCCATTGTCTTTGAAACTGATTGGTCTACACCAGAGACAGTCTTTTTTAGGGCCTAGTCTCACCAGTGTAAAGCCCGTCTCACAGCAGTGAAGTTGCCAACCTCTGAGGCAGTGAGAAACGTGCTTAAACAAAAGTGTTACTTTTTTGCGTGCAGTATTCTTGTACAGGGATATTTCAGTTTTCAGGCCCATATGTTTGTGTTTCTCCCTTGTGATGGGACTTCTTTGCAGGATGAACATTGAGATATATAATGGCACGGGGGTGACCAATAAGGTCTGAATTGGTCTGTAATAAGGTAGGGGCACTGATCAGGGGTTGACAGGTATGGTACAGGAGCGGAGATTCGAGCTGGAGTCCCAGATTCAAAGAAACCCACCCCCAAGAAGTCTCCACGTCCAATTGTTGTGCGCCTGAATTGACTGATTTTCTTTATTTTAAAACAATTCATGTGCAGCCACCGTACTGGACATACGCTCTACAGTTCGGAAGTACTACATAGGCATGTAAAAACAAAACTTATTTCCCAACAAGTGGGATTAAAAGACAGAGATTAATTTAGTTTAAAACATTTGCAGGATCAGCAACAGGCACAGACAGACTGAAAGAGAAGTTATGAGGACAGACTTCCTTTAAACGATTTGCGCAGAAATTTATAGTAGCCAATTTAATTTCACGTACGCTTGCGAGCGATAATTGTTACGATTCTGAATACGCCATTTTATTTCATTTTTTACGCCGCAGCTGCTTACCGAGAAGGAGGTAGGCAAAGCAGTCGCAGGCGGTCAAGTCGCACAGCTCCCTTGAGTGATTTGGTTGCACAACTGATCGCTTGGTTGCGGTGCTTTCTTAGTGTCACAGCTGATTCTGGGCCTGTGTCACGCTGCAGATTCTCTTCTGGGGCCTGAGGGATCTCAAGCGAGTGCAGCTGCAGTCGGTGGATCGGCCACGCGTTGACATTGAGTGTGCGGGCAAGGGCATCCAGTCGGTGGTGATCGAAGACTTCAATACGAACCCCAACTTCAGCCACCTTGTCAAGTTCTTTGAAGTGGTAGGCGACGATTGTTCTCTCAAAATTGAGATGCGCTTCGGCGGCCGTCTGGGAAGGCTCTTCCTTCCGATTTAAGGAAGCCACGATAGCTACGCACTTTTAAATCTAGATTGAAAACAAATTTTGTTTAGAACTGCTTTGTGTTTAGTTTGTTGTCCTTCCCACACACACCTCTGATTAGCTACATATCGTACGAAAGAAGTTCAACGTACGTACATGCAAAGATTATGATGGTGGCTCACACCCTGTGCTCTGTGGACCAATTGTGGTCCCGAATGCTGTGAGAAGTGGTCCATGGAAATGTCGCAGATACTTTTATTTTTATTTTTTGAAGACAGCAAATGTTTTATTTTGTTTTTACTGCACGGTAGTCCACACATTTTATTTGAGGGTTGACTGTTCTGTGGGTCCAGATGAGTTGAAAGCTGCGCGATCATGACCCTGGTTAAAAGGAGGTGAGGGCTGTTGGAGCTTATAAATATATTGTTTCAAGAGATACTTGGTACATACAAATGAAAGCATTAACCAATCTAGGTGCAATGTATTCAAGACTGGTTAATTATGGCTTTGCAATCCAAGGACTAAAGAAAATAAGATACTAGTTTCTTGCTTTAATAAAACAGTAGGATATTATTTCATTTTCACCTACAATGTCCTAATATGTCCGATATATATATGACATAACACGGGGAACTATTATAATATTATTCATGGGATTAATGGAGATAGGAGTTGGATTTTTTTAAAGTATATCTGGTTAAAATATAGCAAGGAGCACCGAACAAAACGTAGGGGTTTTGTTTTCATGTTATAGGATCTGCCAGAGAAGGAGTTGTACCACCCGCCACTCAACATCCGAGTGGTGGACTGCCGTGCGTTTGGCCGCTACATCCTCGTGGGCTCGGACACAGTTACGTCACTGAGCAAGTTCATCTTCCATGCAGAGGGGCCCAACAAGGGCCGCAGATACAGCGGTGGGTTGCCCCAGCGTACTGTGTCCACTGCACTCAACCCTTTCGCTACCACAATGGCAGGAAACATCTCGCGTCTCCATGGTAAAATGAGCATGGTTCGGCACTCATTCTCCATCATCAGCGTTTCGCACAGAGGTGGAAATTTCACACAATCCCCGAAGAGAATAAGGCATACGCTGCGGGGTGTAGGGATCACACAATGAGCGGCATAATTCAAACATCACGTGGACGACAATGACTTGGAGAAATTAAGCAAAAGCAATTGAGTCAATTGACCATTATCTGCTTGGTTCCTCGAGTATGTGTGGACCAAGACGTTGTCCTGGGGCATAGACAGATTTCGATTTGAAGCTTTCATGACTGCAAGGATTCATCTTCTTTGGTTCTTTCGGTAAAGTCACGTAGAATGAGAATAAAATGATAAAATAACACAATACAATTTTCACGACGTTTCGGCCACAACGCAAGTGGCCGTCTTCAGGTGAAAGATACAGAACTGTCGGGACGGCCGCTTGCGTTGTGGCCGAAACGTCGTGAGAATTTAATTGTGTCATTTTATTATTTTATTCTCATTCTACGTGACTTTACCGAAAGAGCCAAAGAAGCACAGACAGATGTTTGATCATCACCGGCCAGGGTCAATCCGCTGCTGGATAAAGGCCTCCCCATACCACCGCCACCTCTCACAATCCTACGATGCAACGAGTTATCCAGCACCTGCACATGAACTGATGTAATACGTAATCTCCTCAGTAGATGCCCTCTCAGACACATTCCATTTCCTTGGACAGATGTTTAGTCTTCTGTATTATTTTCCTTTTGCAGTTGCGCCAACGACCAATGATGCTGACTTCATGAAACAGATCATGGAGACGAGTATGTTGGACCCCGACAAAGCAGAGACGGCGATCAACATCGAGGGCGTATGTAGCGATTATATAAGTGCCTCACCTGGTGGCGAACCATGAGATTAGTACACAAGCTTGCATTGCTTTATGTGTTCAACAGGGCTCCATCATTTCAAATGAATGCCCTTGCTTATGACAAAAAAATGTGAACACATTCGTCAGTAGCACTGACTTAAAAGTGGAAATATGTACGGTGACGTTTTAGGAAATGACCCTTCTTCATAGAACATAAATAAGTTACTAAAGGTCCTTAGCCAAAACGTTGCCCATTCTATCTATATATTTCCTTTCAAGTCAGTGTTATTGACTAATGTGTTGAGTTGTTTTGTTATTTGTTGTTTGTGCACCACTGCCAATGCAACACCACCGACTCATTATTTAATCTGCAAATAATATGCGATCAGCAACATGTGTGCAACAAGCCTGCCTCTTGATTCGATCCAGAAGGTTAAAACCAGTCCAGAGGTTGCGTTAAAAAATTGCTGCTTGATAATATTGGTCTGGAAAGCTTATAGGCTGATCGACTAAAACATATATTTCTTCGTGGAAACAGATCAGAGTTATGCTTATACATTACAACTTTGATAGCAGATTAATTAAATGTAGATGCAACCTAGAAAGCAGATAGGACCTACAAGCTTGTGTGTAGGACCTTCATTACTCCACAGGTCTTATGCACAAGCTTAACCTCTTGCTTGCCTGAGTGTCACCTCCATTAGGTACTGCATGTAGGTTTTCAACTGATGCTCTGGTTTATAGCATACAAATGTTTATTGCTAATGAATTGTCCAAACAAGTAAACATCTCTAAAACTTGTATTTTGAAATTAATTTCCTAGATAAGCATATAACGATAATGCGTATAGGCTAGTGATTGAAAGTGAGACAGATTCATATCTATTCCATAAACATGGAACCCCTTTACCACTTGATGCCTTGCAATATGAGAATACGTTTTCCCCTTTTTTCTGGCAACAAAACAGGTGTTAAGATGTTAAAACACCAAACTGAAACCTTTTACAAGGAATCATGTCTGCATTCTGACCACAAGCATATTTTGTTTGAAAAAAACATACTCTGATAATATATGCATTGTCCTTGAAACACCTGTTTTGTTGCCAGAAAAAAAGGCGAAAACCTATTATCATATTTTGGTACTGGCAAAGGAGGCCCCATGATGTAGTTGCTCACGCCTTGCAATAGTTGTCTATTTGATGTTTGAACATCTTAACACCTCATGTATGTATCATTTCAGAGAAAGATTCAAATCAACTTTGTTTGAGATCCTCTTCCTAAATATACACTTTGCTGCAACGGAGTTGCTGTGACAATGAATACGTTTATTTTAATTTTCTGCGCGTGACAAAAAACAGTGACGGAAGAAGCGAAACACCTACGCGTGTCTGTGTGTGCGGTGTAGGACAAGCAAGTCGCCATCCCGATCACGAAGAAGAAAAAGAAGAAGGAAACCTCTGACGATTCGGACGAAAGCGTGCTGGACTGGTGGTCCAAGTTCTTCGCATCCATAGAGATGCTCAAAGAGGTATGATAAGCAGGCTCATTTCATCAAGTACCTTCGGCCATAAATGTACGTACGTATGTATGTTGAACTTCCTTCGCACTGTACGTTGCCAACCATTCTAATCGGAGGTGCGGGGGGAAGGACAACATACTAAACACAAAAGCAGTTTTACAGAAATGATCCATAATATAGGTTTTTGGGTTAGATGGCGTAAATATAAATTTGTCGTTAAACCCGCCACCACCCGAGTAAACCCACAACATTTACCATTCGTGTACAACGTTTCATCGGTTTAACGACTCATTTATATTTACACGATCCAACCCAAAAACTTGTATTATGGATTATATTGGTCACAAAAGCCTAAATGTTCAAGAAATTCGTTTTCAATTGCTGTCTCCTTTTGGTGGAACAATATCCATTTTGGAGAAACTCAGCCACGTTCCAGTTTTTTGTAATTCACAAGAAGCTTATTTTGCCACTCATGTTGGTACATTTCTCATTTTTTGTGAACCAGCTCACCTCTTACTTGAGACTATCTTTGTCTCTTGAGTTATCATCCTTCTAGTAAACTTGAAACTTAAAATACTTGGACACAGCTTGGTCAACAGTTGCACAAAGGGTCACAGTGGGTGAAGCTTTGGCAGAATGAAGGCAGGACTAAGGCAGAGCCTGTGGCCCTTTTGTATTTCTGTTTTGCAAATGTACATTTTAACATTGTGATACTACATATAGTGGTCACTTGTTGATTTTGGAGCCATGTGAACCGAATTATTTACAAATATATACAGAATAAAAGCACATGGATTCTTACACAAGCGGTTTGAGGTTTAGAATCAATGAGAATCGATACATCATTACACCTTTGTTTTGACATGTTTCTTCGATCCATGTGTACTGTGGAGTACTTCGATAGGGCTATGTCATGTGCCTAATACTGGATAAAAATGCCTGTGATGGCAAGACAGAAATAATAAAAGTATTTGGCCTCCTTGTTCTTTCAATTTGCAAGTTTGTGGCATAAAATCTGTCAGATTTACAGCACCTCAAAGCTCTGCGAATGGCCATAAGTACGTGATGCTGCTGGTCCTGCAAATGCTGCTGATCACGATGATTTGCTGGTGCTTAAGATTATGATAATACCATGATGGCATTTATGATATGAATCATTTTCGTAAAATGCACAAAAATGTATTGAAAAAAAGTTACCGATTACATATTGTTCCTTTAGAACAGTATTATTGAGGAATGTGTTGAGTTTGTTTTTATTATTTGTATAAGAGGTCTGGCCTTGGTTTGTGAGATATCTAATCACTAGACATTTCCACTGAGTCAAATGCCTTTCATGTTTTGCAAAGGATAGGCGTAGTGGTAATCATGGTAATTGATTTAGCCTTCAGATTTTTCCTATTTTTCTAGTCCAGAATTTGATTAAAAGTATGTATGGTAAAGAAACCTTTTCTAAACCCAGATTGCTCACAAGACTGGTTGGCCTTTACATGTTTCATATTCTGACTTACGTGAAAAAAGTATAAACGTGCGAAAATAATGCATTGGTCATTTGGTAACTAAGTCCGTTAATTTTCTTTCAATAATGTTCCATCAACTAGTCTCACTTTTACAGGAGAAACAAGCAAAACACTTTGAGCAGGGCTAGGTTTTCTGTTATACCTCTCCAGAGTATTTTCTAATGTCACCCTTCAAACTTGAACATGTAATTTCAGTGATGTGAGAGCATGATGACATACAGTAGCATCTGCCCATGAATTGAAAGTATTATTTCATGTAAAAAAAGCTTCAAAATCATATCAGGCAGCCTGGAACACACAGCCTTTTGACATACATACAGGATAAGAGATATTTGATTGTTTGGGTTTATTTTCCCAAAAAATGTCGACTTTGTCACTGCTTTCAGAGTTTGCTGTGATGCTCTTTTTTATGCAGAGTCGACGGCAGACTCCGGAGGACGATGCAGTAGAGGGAACTTCTGCAGAGACTGTCAAGGGTTTGTTCTTTTTTCCATCATCTGGCTGGGCCCATCGTACATAACTTGTTTGAAATGTGCAACATAGATTCATTAATAGAGGTACATCTTCTCTAGTATTCCAAAGACCTCTCACAATTCAATATTAATTTGACTCAGTTCTAAGTGAAAATCCGGAGTACCCGGAGAAAAATTCACACGACCACGGGGAGAACATGCAAACTCCAAATATACAGGCATCAGTTATCGGGATGGAACCCACGACCTCCTGCATGCCAAGCGAGGTAATTAACATCTCACCATCGCGGCGCCTCTTAACGTCAAGGACCCACGTTGGCACAGCTCGATTGTACCAGTGGGAAAAGGGGCCTTATAGCATAACACTCCCTGCATCGTACTTGAACATAAGGCAAATAAGCTCTACATGGATGAATGTTTCCACTATATCTTCACAACATCTTTTATCAACTGGGGGTTACCAAATGCAGGTATGACCCAATTATTTGGTGATATTGCGTTGGCAGTGGTGCACAAGCACATACAACAACAAAAAAACTCAACGCATATGTCAATAACACTGCCCTAAACGAAAAAATATATAATAGACGATGTTTCCGGCATTGACCCTTCTTCCTTTAATGTGCTATGAAGTTAAGGAGGGCAGGGTTATTGACAAATTTGTTCAGTTTTAATTATAACTCAAGCCTGAGCATTCCCATGTGTCTAAGTTATGTGATTTAATGATACAAATTGTATTGTAAATGAATTTTCAATATATAACATAAACATGGAATGATTAATCGATTTATTAAACTTGACTCTCAGGACACATACGTTGAATTTTAATGATAAATACTTCATATAATTTATTTATGTCGTTCTCGTAAACATTGCAGAGGTTCATCCTGTAGATGCTACCACAACAGGCAAAAATACATTCTTGAATTGTGACCCCAAATTATGACCATTCCTTGAATTCTAAACAGGATGCATTGAGACACGCCTATGAAAAGCCTATTGTTAATATATAGTAATTGGAGACCTTTATCATTCCACTGCTGAGTGAAGGCCTCCCCATGCCATGCCAGTCATGCAAGTTGTTTCACCATACTTAATCAAACTGGTCAGTGTGAGTTAAAGTGTAGAGGGAGATGCAGGACCAGTTCAGATATCACTCACCACTGATGTTAGCTATGGCCGGGAATTGAACTCAGGTCACCAGCTTCATTGTCCAGTGTGTTGATCACTGTATCACCATTCCAGCAATTAAATACGTCAGGTTTTTTTTTGTTGCTTTCTTATGCTTGTGCATAAATGTGTAACATTAGTATAATGTCCTATGTTACCATTCACACAAACAATCACATTCCAATTGCCAAAAACAGCAGTGGCCCCAAAAAAGGCTCGGAAAAAAGGGGCCGACAAGGACAGCGACAAACCAACGAAGAAGCCTGGACTGCAGGTGGAAGAGTTGAAGGTACAATCCAAGGCATTTCCACTCCAGAGCCATGAATGCCATAATCACTGGGACCTTGTGTTTTATCAACACTGTGGGCTGCAGGGTGTACGTAATAGCAGCCTTAGCCACTAGGTGCCAAAGTCGGCAAAATTAAGGATGCAATCTTGTAGTTTTACTCAATCCTCATTTTGAAATACAAATCAATTTGGAAAAAAAGTGACAAAGTTAGAATGTCTCTTCTGCTCCAACGTATTCAATCACGATTCTACCTTGATTGGATGTGCATACACATCGTTTTCCTGGCGTGCAAAGCAATGCACCATAGGGGCTTTTAGAAACCACTACCTTTGGCTGTGGCATATGTATCAGTATCGTAGTAGGCAGCTTTATTAATGGGCCAACCTCGAATTGAATTTGGCAATGGACCGCTGCTTTGAACAGTCAAAAGTTCCTCCTGGAAACTCAGATCATGAACACTCAAGGCATTTAAGAAATGCTGCCACCGTCATCCAAACGGTGTAAGTAGAAAAGCGTATCTTGCTAAAATAAATGCATTAAGTTATTAATATAGTGTACGTCCTGTAGCATATTCAACGGATTGTATTGCATATGAGATGGTGATCGTCACATTCGCACTCATAGTCAACCCTTGATTTTGAGTGTGTATCTGGTAGCTTTTGCAAAGGTCGTGGTAGCTCTTGCAAAGGCCAATTCTATCTGTAGGCAAACTCATAACACACTTGTCATTACACACTTGTTATATGCAGAAATACCTTCGCTCAAAAGATCGCGTGATTTATTTCCATTAGGGCAGTGTTATTGACGAATGTGTTGAGTTTGTTGTTTGTGCTAATGCACCACTGCACATGTAATATTGGAAGATAATCTAAAGCAGTGTTGGGCATGCACATTCATCAAACAATATGCAACCCATTACAGTATGCTTAATTATCCATATAGCAAAACACTGCGTTCTTGATGCAGTAAAAGTATAATTTCGTGAAAATTCCATGAATTCATTGGTACAATTATCGTCTTTTTTTTTTTTTACAAAAGTGCTGTGAATACTTAGATTAAAAGTTATTATTATAATTGATGCTTCCTGAAATGTTTTTATATACATTTGAAATGACAGTATTGATACTGTATGTAGGATAATACAATTACAATGTAATGTTTGCCATGGATGTTATTATGTTTTAACATATCTCACCAGCATTGTATAATCATCTAAGAGTATACAGTACTGTAATTTGACCTTAGAATACCTTTCAGGTTCACATTACAAGCATGCTGTCTTAAGCATTTTACCAATGCTGGAGGCAACTAGTTAAAAATATAGCACTGAAGTATTGAAAATTAAATGATTCATTTAATGCAGTATATTATGTTTAAACATGTGCTGCTAAGTAACCGATCATGCTTGAGGCAGCACCTACAGTAGGCTGTATAACTGAAAATGCATTGCAGTGATTGTTAATGATGGATCTAAATTCAATATATGACATGTTTTGTGTTCTCGTAATCTTGTCGGTTGGTTTTTGGAAAGAGAACCCGTTCTTGTAATGTCTGGCAGTACCAGTCGGTATGATTGTAGGATATCTTGTCTGGGTGTCAACCCGGCCAGTCAGTCTCCCATCCTCCTCTGATGGGTTGCTTACCAGCATCACTTTTTTCTCTGCATTTACATGGAAGGCACAGTTTGGTATAATTATTGTTTGTTAATTAATTAACCCTTATTTTTTAAAACATAATTTCCCCATGACAAGGCCCAACTTGACTCTTGACAACCTTGTAATTAGTACGTCGTGTTGCCACCTCATAAGAATAAGAAGTTGGTACATACATTCAAATGAATTATGTTGAGTTGTCCGTGATTATGCAACTGAGAAAAGCCAGGAATTATAATGTCCCAAGAAGACGTACACGTTTCCGAGGGCACCCTAGGGGAACTGGGACAGGTGGCAACCCTATTTGCATCAGTTGCTTGGTGTCATCCAGCCTGCTGACTCTTGCCTGCAGAAGAAAGCCAGGCTAGCAAGCAGAGGTAGGCCATGCGTGGCCTTGGTAACTGCTGGCCCAAGTACCACTGGTGTCCACTTGCCTGGCTCTGCACTTGAAGGGGAAACCACCGTGCCACAAAGCCGTTTCGGCCTCCATCCCATTGGTTTTGAGGTTCTCTCACGGATTCGGAGCCAGTCTTGCGTGCACATAGCCCATATCATCACCTCAACTGAAAACTTACTTTGAGGGTGAAGGCCCAGAAAGTGAAGCTCAGTGGCCATTGCCTCCCAGTTCTGTTTCCACCGCCACCATCACCAAAGCAGCTCCATTCAATGAACGCAGGGCCCTTGCGAGACCCACAGTTTTCAGCCTTATTCTCAGGAGTCCATCTGTAGACCTGTCAAACTGCCTATTCATACCATGCTGCCTTCAAGTGTTACTTGCAGCCCTACCACTCCTCACTGGTGAAACCCTATCCACTGTGCAGGGGATAAGGACACCCACCGCCTGGCATTTGCATCTGATGTGGAAAATAAACAGTTGAGGTTTGTGTGGCTTCAGCAAGGCCTGGACATTTCCTCCCTATATATTTGCTGCAATTCACGCCGGGAATGGTATTCTTCTTGGCCTACCCGGCAGGAGAAGCTTCCAATTTCGTGTGGACTTCCAGGAATAATCAACCATCTCGGCAAGTTCCACCAAGATAATTGTATCAACTTCCTCAGGGATCATTTCGAAGCGGGTGCAATGTTCCATGATGGAGGTGAAGAGCCCGCAACTCCGATGCGCACAGTTGGCCGCATATGGTGCAAAAGAAGTTCAACATACATACATCCAACTCTTGGTGTCTGACACACTTTTGTCCCATCCTAAGATTGATGGCTTTGCAATGGTCGGCACTCATCAGGGCTGGAGCACTGTGGACGTGCCACTGGTCCTAGATGAGCAGGGATCTTGCTTTGTGTTGATGCCAAACTGACATGCGTCACCTTGCATCAGAGACACTGTTTTTTTTTGTTGTGGCCATCACTTAGGTCAGAAGTGTTAGAGATTCGAAGGCTTTTTGTGAAAATAGCAATGGTTGCAGCCGCTGCAAGGGCACAATGGGAGGTTGCTGCCACCACCACTGTCGTATGGAATTCCCACTCCTCAGCCATCCATGCTGCTGGATTCTTGCCCCTGCTGCTCTTGTTAAAGTCTAGGCTCACACAACTTTAAAAAAAGGTCTGGGCTCACGACTTTTGACTGATCATTTGCCTGTGACTGACCAACCTAATTCTACAAATTTGTATATTTCCCCATTCGGTATCCCCAAAAGTGCATCTTGCACTTCATGTACATCATCTTGAGATGCTGCATCTTTTAAATTCTGTATACATCCAAGTTGCATTTGATTAAAATGTAAGTATGAGGACATCCTTAAAAGTATGTTTTTGTATTCTCTGGAAGCACCCACAAGGCTCCCTCCTATCTCCCCGTCTCAGCAGAGGTACTAGAAATGGGGTTGACTTGGTGGAAAATAGGGTAAGAGCATGTGGCTGATTGTACGATGGTAACCAGTGTCAAGTCTGCAAGTTGATCGACACATGACACTGCAAAACCAAACCGTATGCCAAGAAGGGAGGGAGAGGATCTGGTTAAGAAAATATACGGTATTGTTGTGTCCGTCAGACCATAAGAAGTTCCAGAAAGAAAGATGCACCCCAAACTTGTGCTCAGTGTCAATGAAGTTTTACAAATCTAATTACACACACCTACCGGACTTTAAAACAGTCTGGTATAGTTTAGAGAATGCGGTATTAACAATTGACCTGTGATGTATTATGTGATGCTGGTTGAGCCCCCCCAAACCTACTCGCAAAGGTTTAAGAGGGGGATGGGAGACTGGCTTTTAAATAGTTCTCGGTGTCGTCTTGTTCACACTCAGACGAGATCTGTAACAAGCATTACCGTTGGTGCTGC
Source organism: Petromyzon marinus (assembly GCF_048934315.1). Taxonomy (NCBI): domain Eukaryota; kingdom Metazoa; phylum Chordata; class Hyperoartia; order Petromyzontiformes; family Petromyzontidae; genus Petromyzon; species Petromyzon marinus. The sequence goes on along the minus strand of NC_133689.1, from coordinate 7,510,085 downwards.
CAGAGCTTTACAAAAATCTGACTTACGTAACTCTTTAAAAAAACGTTTCCAGTTTGGCAGGTGAACGTGGGACTTATTTTTTTCCCTCGCCAAGTCCTGTGTTTTTGCATTGTGAAGACAATCGATATCATCCATTCCTTCCCCCCCTCCTCTCTACCCTCTTTCCCCCAAAACAAAAACAACCAAAAAAAGCCACTTGTTGGTCACTCAAGCCACACTGAGCGAGCTGTAAAGAAGGGCTACTCAACATTCCAGGCAGTGGCACCCAGATTGGACGGATTAAAACTGGATCAGGGCTGCTGGGTCAGTACGTACAGATGTGATAGCTCCGTAAATTGCATGCCTTTATGTGCTTAAAGGAATTTGCACTTGCCAGACTTCCCCGGTCTTTGTTTTTTGTTTGTTATAATTGCGTGCAAGCGTTTTTATTCAACACTTGTGTATTTGGTACGTATATAAGCTGGCTTTATTAAAGAGCATATGCACACATATACTGTATATTCGTTACATATAGTCCCGTTGGGAACCGTTTATACAACACCCAAACAAATGGGTGATTTTTTTTACGAAGTATTTAATTCACCTCGAGCAGAAGCCAAAGGCGTAGGTTTGAGTGCGGTTTTTACGATCTTCCAGCATCCAAACTGGCAAAGGAATCGCATGTTAGGCAAGTGGTGTAACAATAGCAAGAAGGTAAATCGTTCATGATGTCGGGATGAACTGGGGAGGTCAGGCATTGTAAATGTCCCATATGTGTATGCTATAAGCCTGTGACCAAATCAATGTGCTCAATCCCCCTCAGATCCTAAAAGCTAAGCAGTATCTTCGAGTCTGGACAGTGCTTGAACGGGTGATCCCCGTGCATAAAACAGGTGTTGTAGGCTGCAGGGCTATGCGGGCAGCTGAGGCCAGTGCAGCAAATTACATTGTTGCACTGTGCTTCTATGCTTCAAACATTTGCTTCCGGCCTTCACCAATCCACGCGGATTACGGTGAATTAAACTCCCATGAACCCGCATGGCATGTGGAGGCCCTGATCCGGCAGTGGATTGGGGAAAGGTCCTCAAATTTACTTGTACGCTATGTAATTCGGTATATCTGTTTTGTTATAAAGATATTGTTGAGACCGACATGGCTCCCAGCGATATATTTGAGCCACGTATAGTTTCAAGGTATGTATATATGTGCTGTGTCTGCATATATGTGTGTTTGTCTAAATATATAGTATATAAAGATAAAGTTGCAGCCCTGAAAATGTCTACGCACGCCACGATAAGTTTTTTTTGGCCTGCTCTTCCACGCTGGCTATATGGCTTGGAAGAGATGATATGCAAACAAAGTTTTTGTTCACTTATTCTGGAAGTTACATGTTATAGAACAGAAATATATTCAGCTCCATTGGCTTCCACATTATTGAACCATATTTTGTTTTCCTTCGAGTTAACCAAAATATCATTAGTCCCACGGATACTTGCATTTACATCATCACCATCCCTGTTTGCACAAAATATTTCATCAAGCAATATTTAATTGAAAGCATACATTATTTGCGCAATTAAAAATATGCGTACCTTTCCACCATAAATTCCAGGAGATTATACCACATTGACGTTTCAAATTTGTTGCCATCTTATAGCAAATTGCCGGTTGCACTGGTGCCCATGTTGAGTAGCCCGACTGAACATCACGTCCACCGTGGCCCCATCTAATCTGAAGTTCTGGGCCAATAGACTTGTACAAAGGGTTGTTCGCTTTACTTGATGTTTTTTTGGTTCTCAACCCGCAAAGTGACAAAGTAAAACATCTTCTGAGAAATGTGTGTAAAATGCAACATGATTTATGCGCAGTTGGTGAAACATTTCCTAGCTTAGGATGGTGGCCGTTCACACCGTTTAGTTGCAGTCATGCTACACTTGCCAAAATTACATTAGAATCATACAAGTCAAATCCTAAATCTACGATACTTAAATGTATATAAAATTTGATTGAAATTGTAATTGATTTAAAATCCAAATATATGATCTATAGAAGAACTTTCTCTGCCATGAAGAAGGGCATTTGCTTGAAACGTTGCTTATTACAGTATATACAGCTAACAAAACGCACAAGGTAACTGTTATTGGCCAAATATCCCAATGATAAAAAAATTGCAAATGACTCAATTGAGATTACGTGTAGCAACATCACCCCCTACTGCGAACATTTGGTATGGCCCTATTTAAAAAGAGTTGGGCCTCAGGCTTTCTGAGGTTCAAAAAACAAATGTCATATATTTTTTTCTCTTATGTTATTTCTTGACGGACGTGTTGGATTTGTATGACTTGCGCTCGTGCGCCAATGCCAATGCAGCAGCACACGTGTTTAACTCTCGGCTTTCTCCTGGTCCTGCAGCTTAGGGGGAACATCTTTGTGTAAGCCCTGTGGAACAAGGAAGCTAATCCTGGCCGACGTGTGTGTGTTCGTAGCGTCGCATGAACCCAGAACTGCTGAAACACTGCTTGATGGTCGTGAAGTCTGGCGGACTCTGCATGGTACGGTAGGGTCACCAGGCCCTATAGTGGGGCCCAGGTGTTATGAGCTGTGCCTCCCTTTGGGCTCGGTGGAACTTTCATTCTAGATAGTACATTCATTCGTTGGTCAATTGATGTATTAATTAATTGCTTAATACGGTCCTGTCTCTCCAGGTTAAAATGCAAAAAAAAACACATTTCAGTCCATCAACCTATTAGCCTTCTGGGCCAATGTTTTCTTTTCTGGCAGTATTTTTTAATCAGGTGGACAAAATCTAGACCGTATTTAGCTGAGTCGAATCAGGGTATTCTGGGATTTCAAATACTGCTGTTTAAATTCCTGAAGACCCATAGGCTGATAGGCCAAAATTTGATATTACCAAGAGTCCACTATGATATAACATACATTTTGTACAATTGCATTTGTGGAATTATTGTAGATGTAACAACCAGGAATGGCTGCTGAGAAACCAGTGTAAATATCAGCCTAAATATATTACATCCTGGTACAATCAACAAAGGTCACATTCTAAAACACATTTTAGTCCAATACATAGTCATGATACATTGATTAGGAAGGCACTTGAAGGAATTATACAATGTTTAGCTCGGTACATTTGTGCATCACCATTTACATAACAAATGACCATGGTTAATTTGCTGAACAATTGTTGAATAATAAATGCAGCTGATAAATACTATAATAAATATTATTAACAAACTTTGCCTGCATTCTCATTTAAATGTTGTGAGATTACTCTCACCTCTAGTGCTGCTGAGGCAGTCATAAATATGGCCACGTTTGATTCAAGTGACACTTTTATTAACTGGTTGTGCTGGGTGGAGGCGGGTTTATGACTCACATCGTTACAAGACCTAACTCAAAATAAACTAATTATAAGTCAATATTGGTTGTGAATGCCTACATATACAATAAACTATAAACTTTAAAAAAATACACATTTCATCCAAACTAGTTTGACTTCGGTAAAAACAAATTGGAGCAATGTTGAAGTAACTTTGCCTCTATAGAAGGCACAGGAATGACTGATACAATAATCCATATTCTGTTCTGTAAAAAGCAACTTTCCCACTGGTTTTAAGTGACATTTTACAGCGCATTAAACTTACATGAGCACTTTTATTCATGAAAAAAGTTAAAGTGATTCTCACTAAAATGAGCGTTGAGACAGTGCTCTCTCGTTTACAACCCTGAGCCACTGCTGGAAATTCCACATTTCTATGGCACGAGCGAGTTCATATAATAAACTACTGTTAAACTTCCCCATTAAAGTGGTACATATTTTATCAACCCTGGAGGGATGATGGGCTAAGTCAACCTCCAACTAGGATTTGAACTCGCAAACTTCCAATTGCGAGCAAGCCACTCTACTTCTGAGCCACCTAGTTGTACGTACACATGTTGAACTGCTTTCACACCGTACATATCCAACCGTGCTAATTGGAGGTGTGGGGGAAGGAAAACTAACTTAACACAAAAAGCTGTTCTAAAGAAATAAGTTTTCAATCTAGATTTAAAAGTGCATAGCTCCAGTGGCTTCCTAATACTTACACATCATATTCTTAGCTCTTTCGGTAAAGTCACGTTGAAGGGAAACAATAAAATAATTAAATATATATAAAACAATAAAACAAAAATTCTCACGACGTTTCGACCATAACACCGAACCGTTTGTGTTATGGTCGAAACGTCGTGAGAATTTTTGTTTTATTGTTATATATATTTAATTATTTCATTGTTTCCCTTCAACGTGACTTTACCGAAAGAGCTAAGAATATGAATTACTGCAGTCACGAAAGCTTTAAATCAAAATTTACACATCAGTTACACTGACGACACATCCCACCTGGCTCAGTTGCTTAACAAAAGTGGACTCTTCTGCATTTGTCTCCGAAATTTTCTCTGCTGAGGCATTGCAATACATCTGCCCTCATGTACCTGCTCACGAACTGCGTCGTTAATACACTCCATTCAACAGTTAATTTTCCATACTCAATAAAACTGCACGCTTGCCAATGCCACACACTGATCCCATTTGCCTTTTATTTTATGCAGGTTTATGATAAGGAGCTGGAGGCAGAGTTCAATAACTTTGAAGACTGGCTGAACACGTTCAATGTGTATCGCGGCAAGAACAGCGACGAAGACAGCGACTTTGACAAGGAGAGATTGGTGGGGCGTTTCAAGGTGAGTCCATACCTGTCAACCCCTTATCAGTGCCCCTACCTTATTACAGACCAATTCAGACCTTATTGGTGACCCCGTGTCCTTATAAATCTCAACGTTCATCCTACAAAGCCTGCATTGAAACGTCTGCACGCCATATGGACCTGAAAACTAAATTTCCCTGTACAAGAATACGGGTAAACCGTATCGGTTGACAGGTATGTGAGTCCTACGTGGACAAAAAGTAGAATGTCAGTCTCATATATTTATATATTCACTTAATTAAAGCTGTCATATTTTATTGCGTTATGATAACTTTATTAAATATGTTAAATGCAGTGCAAATTTGAGTTAGTATGTATGTATGTTGAACTTCTTTCACACCGTACGTAGCCGACCATGCTGATAGGAGGTGCGGGGAAAGGACAACAAAAACAGGAGCTGCAGAGATTTCATTCCTAAGTTAAAATTCTAATCAAGGTCAACTCAGCCAATGCTCCATCCAGAATTGCTCAAATGAGCTTCGCCAAGTTCTGACTTATCACTGCTTGGTGAGAAGGCAGTCAGCAGTGGCTACTGTACAGATTGACTGGCCCCAATATATGAATGTAGAAATGGTCACTGCGGACTTGCGATTAGCTATGGAGGTGAGTTCCACCCCACACAAACTTGAGGACGAAAACGCACCAATGGTGACAATTAGCTCTAAGATCTAAGTTCATTTAGGTCTTGATCTCACACCTACATTTAGCATCACATGAAAAAAAGTACCATTGAAGTATATAATACCTCTAAATAATAATGTAGTGATGAATGTGCAGGGGGAGTGATGGCACAGTGATTAGTGCACTATGCTATGAAGCTGGCAATCTGTGGCGATTAATATCTGGAACGACCCTGGCCCTTTTCACCCAACCAGCACTGGCCATCGTGGTAAAGTATGGCCAACAACCCCAATGACCGGCAGAGTGTGGAGATGCCTTTATGTGTGCATGTTGAACTTCTTAACGGGGAGCGGTAGTGTAGTGGTTAGTGCGCTGCGCTACGTATCCAGCGAACTGGGTTCGATTCCTGCTCACGGCCAACACCAGTGACGATTATCTAAGCCGGTCCTCCCGTAGGTCGACTCAGCCTCAAATTAGTACCTGGTGCGATGCGTAAACATCGCCACTGGGGAGAGAGGCGGCCGATCGTGGTGGAGACCCCCCTTGTGTGCCGTGCCGGCCTTCATAGGTGCCCGCTAACAGCATTTGCCCCAACATTTCTGTTAAGGCATCACGGCGAATGTTTGTCATTGTTTTCTCGCGTACCGCATGTAGCCAAACGTGGATTGACAAAGAGGTGTGCATTGTCACTGTTTCTTCTAATCGCCACGTGTTGATAGATAAATGAGCTGGTTTATTCGTGGCTGTTATGGTTCTCGCGGCAGGGCTCGGCCTGTATTTACAAGTGGCCCCTCTCCAAAACGGTGCTGGACGAGGTGGGGTACGACCCCCAGTTGGGGATGTTCCAGGGCATCCCCATAAACGATCCCATCAGCGTACTCGTGAGGGTCTACATCGTGCGGGTACGTTCCTTCAGCGTGCGCGCGAGAGTGCTGATTGTGCTAAGTTGCTACTGTGGGGGGTTCGATGGACCTGCATTGATGTGTTCCATCACTGGAAATCTTCGCTGAAAAACCCCACACATGGGTTGGTGGCATGGCCACGTGGTAGCACGTTCACCTTTCGCTGTAGATAATCACGATTTTAATGCATGGGCTGCCATAATGATTACTCTGAAGTGTAATAACCGTAACATATGCTCCGTCTGATTCACAGTGGGCTGTAAAGATCCCCTCACGTCATTGACGTCAAACACGACAGTCGGGAATAGTGTAACTGGCCTCTGGGTCCCAATTTGTAAAAATCTAAAATGATAATTAATTTGGGACAATACATAGCAATCGTCACCAGCTACAGGCAGACTAATGCCTCTCAAGTTACTCTTCCAAACGAGACTGTCCTGGTTTCTAGAGTTATCACCCGATTAAACAAAATAAATTTGAACGCATTGGTGAGTTTCAATGCTATTCTGATGCATTGGTCCAGAAGATGTTCCATGATGAATAAATTACTTATTATTTTTTCCTTCTCATTACATCTGATTATTGCTCTATTTTGTAGATTCAGAAAAACTGACGTTGCCTGTGCATGTTGTAGATTTTCTCTCCAACACACCGGTGTGCTGTACTAGTGACGAATTGGCACGTTCTGTTTACGTGACAAACCTTACTAATTGGCTGTGTCGGGTGGTGGTGGGTTTAACGACACATTTATATTTACGCGATCTAACCAAACAAACATGTATGATGAATGATATTGGTCGCGAAAGCCTACGTGTTAAATTGCCTGTACATGTTTCTGCGTATTGTGTTAAGCTAACCTTATCTGGCGAGGAACAGCTGCAAAGTAGCATCCACTTCATAATAAAGGTTTATGGGTTAGATCGCGTTATTTATAAATGTATCGTAACCCTCCACCACCCGACACGGCCAATCAGCAAAAAAGTGTCACGTTGACAAAAGACAAATAGTTCACTACTTTAGCCCACCGGTGTGTTGAAGAGTGAATCCACAACATTCACAATTTGATTACGATGTTTCGCTGGTAATTACATCCAGCATCATCGGGAAATTCGCCAGAATTTTGAATACGACGTTTTGCTAGCAATTACATCCAGCATCATCGCCATTCTGGCGAATTGCCCGATGATGCTGGATGCAATTACCAGCGAAACGTCGTACTCAAACTGTAAATGTTGTGGATTCACTCTTCAACACACCGGTGGGCTAAAGTAGTGAACTAATTGTCTTTTAAATTTTGATTTAAAGCTTTCGTGACTGCAGTAATTCATATTCTTAGTTTTTTCGGTAAAGTCACGTTGAAGAGAAACAACAAAATAACAAAATATATATAAAACAATAAAAAATTCTCACGACGTTTCGACCATAACTCAAACGGTCATCATACACCTGATGATGACCGTTTGAGTTATGGTCGAAACGTCGTGAGAATTTTTTATTGTTTTATATATATTTTGTTATTTTGTTGTTTCTCTTCAACGTGACTTTACCGAAAAAACTAAGAATATAATTGTCTTTTGTCAACGTGACACTTTTTTGCTGATTGGCCGTGTCGGGTGGTAGAGGGTTACGACACATTTATAAATAACGCGATCTAACCCAAAAACCTTTATTATGAATAATATTGGTCGCGAAAGCCTGCTTCGTGTCTAGCATCCACTTGTCCCTCAATGTGTGTCCAATCCAAGAGCTTAACTGTCCCGCTGCAAGTTTGCAATGTGTATTTCCAAGAGAAAATACATTTCATAGTGGCTTAGATATGTTTTTATATCTTTAAAGCTTCATATTGAAAAACAACTTGTAAATGCACATCTGCAATAGCTTTATTGTGCACGTGTTTGTTATCACATTGAAGCCATGAACCTGCTGCTCGTAAGAGGCGAGTATTATTTAATGTAGAACATTGTTTATTGAACCCAGGAAGATTGCACTGGTTTTATAGTTTTTTGTATACATATTTTTAAACAAAGGGAAAGGTAGTATCTTAGAAGACAGGACTAGTTTTACCCTTGCAAGTAAATATAGGCTCAGCGTTTCAAATGATGATGCGTTGATCGTGTGGCCAGGAGGCGGTGGCACGTGCCTGTAATCCACCACTAGGGAGGTTGACATTTTTTTAAATAAAAAAAAACCCAACGCAGGACCCTCCTGAAAAATAATTATTGAACGTCATGTGGCTTTCCTGGATATAGTAGTAATTAATTTGTTATTATGTACTATTAAGAGGTACTGACTCAGTACCAGAACATACCAACAATTCTCCAAGCCAACAAGCCACTTCATGTGAATAAACTTGATACCTATTTGTTCCGTTTGCTGATCTGGGAACCAGGCGACTGACCTCCATCCGGCTGACATCAATGGGAAGGCGGATCCGTACATTGTGCTCAAGCTGGGCAAGACCGAGGTGAAGGACAATGAAAACTACATTCCCAAGCAGCTGAACCCCATCTTTGGAAAGTGCGTGCTCATGTTATTAAATACGGTGTCTTGGTGTTATTCATGATAGTTTTTTTACGTAATGGATTTCCATTAGATATGCTTACGATTATTATTATAATGGCAACATAGACATGGTAAATGTTGTTTATATGTTGTAAATGGAACTGCATAATTTTAACGTCATTATCATGAGCCAGCCATGATAAATACACTGTTGGATGAAGGCCTTCCCCAGCCACCACCATCTCTCACGATCTTCCAATGCCAGTGATCCATCCAGCACCTGCACGTGAGCTGATGTCATAGCTCCTGCTACGTGGACGTCCTCTCGGATACGTTCATCACCTTGACTGCTACTCCGTCATCATTCCTGACCATTGTCTATCATCCCTCCTAGCGATGCATCCGCCCCAAGCCCACTTTTATAGTTTGGATAATGTAATTAAACCCGTGTTTGTTCTATAATCCGTGCGTTCTGCTATCTGTTTCTCGCTGTACAATGTTATTGAATAACAATGCAGCGTATAGTGATGATGTAATCGCTTCGCTGTTTCCAGGTCTTTTGACATCGAGGCCACCTTCCCCATGGAGTCGATGCTCACTGTGCAGATCATGGACTGGGACCTGGTGGGAATAAATGACCTCATTGGAGAAACCAAGATCGACCTGGAGAATCGCTACTACAGCTATCACCGCGCCACCTGTGGGATAGCACAGCAGTATGCCATGTGAGTACCAAGAATAATTCCCATTCCGCTTGATGCTTCTTTTGAATTTTGTAAAGGGTTTAAGTGTGTTCAGCTCTGGACATACAAAACAACGTGCATCAGCAGAGTTCACAAGTGACTTTGCAGCCTTGATGTTACATCAAGGCGATTGGATGTGGCTGGCTTCTTGACCAGATTTGCAGCAGATAAAACTCCTGATGATATCCTTCATATATGATAGTGCCATTATAATAATTACCGCATGTATTATTATCATTATATATTTTTTGTGTTTAGTTTGTTGTCCTTCTCCACGCCTCCGATGAGGCTATGTACAGTGCAAAAGGAGTTATACATACTCTTTGGTTCTTTCGGTAAAGTCACGTAGGTATAAATTAAATAAAATGAATCACGACGTTTCGAACGCAACACAAGCGCCCATCTTCAGGTGAAAATCGCGACAGCTGTGATGTCTGCTGCTATTTGAACATCAAATTTGTTTGCTCCACAAGTGGCAATACAAGTGGACCATCTCAGCCGTGCTGGAGAGAATGCTGTGGGAATGCGCCATAATGAAATACAGGTTCAACCGACGCAGCATTGTGAACAGCAGTGACGGCATGAACTTGTGCGCAATGAGCTGAACACGCTGTTGCTCTGACGTCCGTTCCCCAGCCATGGCTACAATGTGTGGCGTGACCCTCAAAAGCCGACGGAGATCCTGGCCCAGCTCTGCAAGGACAACAAGATGGCCGAACCGGAATATGGGCCGACCGGCCGTGTGAAGGTGGCCAGCCGCATCTTCACAGGGCCCACCGAGTTAGAAGACGAGACCGGTGAGGATTAAAGCATCTTGTCAAAGCAGCTCAAAAGAGTTGTGTTTTGAAGGGCACACATCTCAGCCGGGGGTCGGATCGACTCAACTCTGCGGTCACCGCCGCCTTTGGGTTTGTGAAAATCAGCACCGTTTTTATGAGGATGTACCGGCCTGCGTAAGGTGGTAGCAGTTATCATAATTATCTTCGTTGTCATCATCCATCATGCTCTGTCCACTGCTGCTGCATGAAGGCTTCCCAAATTCATAACCTTTTTTCATAGTTTCCTGCTGCAATAATCCATCTAGCTCCTTCACACGAGCTGATTTCATTGCTCCGTATCCACGGTGGTAGTCCTCAGGCATGTCCCCTCCTTGGGCTGCCACTCCAACGTAATTCACAACCATTGGCCATCATGCCTTCGAGTTATGTGCCCTTCCCAAGCCCACTTTCAATTTTTAAAAGTCGATATGAATCTTGCTTTGCATTTGTTGCTTGATCCATGTCTTCTTTTTTTTCTGTCTCCTCACTGTAATATCCAAGCATACATACATGCTTTGCACACTTTTCTTCATTTGTTCCATTTTCTTTGTCAGTGCCCATGTTTCTGATTCATGTCAGAGCAGGCAGCATGCTTCCGATTGAATACTTTCTTCGTCAAGCATATTGTTACATTGCTTTCGATCGTTAAGTTCAGTCTTCCAAAAAATTACACCAATCTGCCGTTGATTGCCTCTTTCTTAATTTGTTAATTTGTTAACACAAATTTGTTAACACAAATTAAGAAAAGATTATCCACACAAACAAATTATTGTCTTCCTAAAATTGTATTGGAAAACAAAGGCATAGACATGAATTGAGAATTAACCATTTTCAGATTTGCTGATGACAGCGATTGTAAGAATCAGTGGAAATCAATCGCAGGATTGTGTGTGTTTTATGATTTCAGGTCACATAAAGGAGACCAATGAGCATCTGGCACTCAAGGTCCTGCACAACTGGGGAGAGATCAGCCCCAAGGGCTGCCGGCTGGTGCCAGAGCATGTGGAGACGCGGCCCCTCCTTCACCCTGACAAGCCTGGCATTGAGCAGGTGGATACCTCCAGCTTTTTTTTGTCCCTCCACATTTAGAAACGTGCACTTAAAAGTGTTTAGATTTCGATTTAAAGCTTTCGTGACTGCAAGCATTCATCTTCTTTGTGTTGTGGCCAAAACGTCGTGAGAATATTATTGTGTTATTTTATTTTATCAATTTATTATTTTATTCTCATTCTACGTGACTTTACCGAAAGAACCAAAGAAGAAAAAGTGTTTAGATTATTTTTCTGCAATAAATATTCCACGTAATAAGCCACTTCGTTGAGCTATAATTTTGTGGTCGAAAATATATGAATGAAAATAGCTCTTTTGAGGAATGGCCTCGTATCTCAGGTTAGAGTGCTGAACTGGTACCGCTGAAATCCGCAGTGGCACTTTGTTATCTCCCTCGCCTGGTATACAGGAGGTCGTGGGTTGGATCCTGACCCTGACGCCTGCTGTATATTTGGAGTTTGCATGTTCTGCTTGTCATCACGTGGATTTTTCATTGTTATCTCCCTCGCCTGATATACAGAATGTTGTGGGTTCGATCCTGACCCTGACGCCTGCTGTATATTTGGAGTTTGTATGTTCTGCCTGTCATCACGTGGATTTTTCTTTGTTATCTCCCTCGCCTGATATACAGGAGGGCGTGGGTTCGATCCTGACTCTGACGCCTGCTGTATATTTGGAGTTTGTATGTTCTGCCTGTCGTCACGTGGATTTTTCTTTGTTATCTCCCTCGCCTGATATACAGGAGGTCGTGGGTTCGATCCTGACCCTGACACCTGCTGTATATTTGGAGTTTGCATGTTCTGCCTGTCGTCACGTGGATTTTTCTCCGGGTCCTCTGGTCTTTCCCTCCACATTTAGAAACGTGCATTTGGAGTATTTTGCTGCTATAAATTTCCATGTGAAATGTATAGCTATCATTTGTGGACAGGTCACTTCTGAAAGAGTAACCTAATAGCTCAGTGGGTTTTACCAGGTAAGATAAGACATAGTTTAGTTATATGAGTGTATATATTTTAAAGTTATTTGTTTACCTTTACTATACTTTGCATCCCCATCGTGTGTGTTTGTTGTCGTAACGTTCTGACCCGCCCCTTACTGGACATCTGTAAGCAAACAAAAAAACAACTTCCTAGCTCATCGGATTCCTCCAGTACAAATAAATATTCTGACTCTGACTACAATGTAACCACGTTGTACACATTACAGAGCATGTGGCATTGCGTAAAACCAGATGAGATCTCGGTTTTGAGCCCTCGGTTACCTTCTGCAAGATGGAGGAGTTTCATTGTGGAACAAATGCAATGCGTTTAATTGTGAAAGCAGTGTAACGATTTCACAATTCCGTTGTACAGGGGGGGCCCAGATGTCTTGTGACCCCAATTAATTGACCCCCCCCCTAACAATAGTTTCCCTTTGCGTATTAATTTCTGTTTTAAATAAAGCTTACTTACAAAAATATAAAGTTAAAAAAAAATTAAATGGGAGGGCGGGGGGGGGGGCGGGGGGGGCGGGGGGGGCGGGGGGGGGGGGTCACAAGATATCTGGAACACCCTGTACGCCTCTCGCCTGAATTCCAGTTGCCGGGCTGTCGCACACAATACTTGAACAGTGCAGGTCCCCCCGTGTAAAAAGGGCCTTAAGTTCTGACATGAATTTTTCATCGTTGCAGGGCCGTGTGGAAATGTGGGTGGACATGTTTCCAAAGGACCTGCCGCACCCAGGGCCACCCGTGGACATCTCTCCACGCAAACCCAAGAGGTCTGCCGTTCAATCTTCATTTGAAGCATTCATGACTGCACAAATTCATACTCTTTGGTTCTTTCGGCAAAGTCACGTAGATAGGAAAATAAATCATGCAAATTTAGCAGTCTTTGGAGGGTCGTTGATGAACCAGGTAAAGTGTTCACTGTTGTGTTGGCCGACTCTCTGAGTTGCATTACATTTCTAAGTTTGCTAAGTTTGATCTGTTTTGCTTGTTCTCTCTCTAACCTTGTTCCCTCTTTGAATTTCACCACCACCCTCTCGCCCGTTACGGCAGCCCCTCCCCCTCCCCTCCCTCCCCCCCCCTCCCTCGGATCTATATGATGCCCTGTCACAGTGGCGAGTTTCCCTTTCTCACCTGAAGACGATTGCTTGTCGTTGCGATCGAAACGTTGTGATCTATTATTTATTTTTCTATCTACGCGACTTTTACCGGAAGGTCTGCCGCTGTCTGCGTGGGACTCGCGGTGCCCGCGCACGGATCAGTAGTTCTCATCTATCGCCGTTCATCGTGCTCAGTAAAAAGCTATGAATGTGCATTGTCAAAATAAAAGAGCGGTGTTGCTGCCTACGTTTGTAAAAGGCTTAAATTCGACTGCTGCACGAGGCAGTGCGCATCTGTTTACGGCCCTGAGCCAGTGGTGTTTAATTCCACTTTATTATGGCGAGGGAGAGTGTATCCATAGGACCATCGGTGTTGACACCCGATGAAGTGATCACGAATATTTTATTGACCCCGGACAGATGAAGGGATGAGCTGACCTCCAACTGGGATTTAAACTGATGATGGTAATGATGGTAATGATAATGGTGATGGTGCTGATGATGATAGTTATGATGGTGTTGCTGATGATGATGATGGTGGTGATGATGATAATAATAATGATGGTGATGATGGTGGTGGTGGTGGTGATAATAATGATGGTGGTGGTACTGATAGTTATGATGGTGTTGCTGATGATGATGATGGTGGTGATGATAATAATAATGATGGTGATGGTGGTGATGATGGTGATGATGATGATTAGCACAGTTGGCTACGTACAGTGCAAAATAAGTTCAACATACATACAAACTCACAACCCAGGTCACTTGCAAATGAGACTCGATCCTTGTCTCTTGAGTTCTTACCTGGTTAAACAAAATAAACTTGAACCTATTCCACTGTGTCAGCTAGCTGGATTACACCGTATAAATAGGAAAAAAAAAACCGTTACCTGTGTTCATACCAATGAGGGTTGAGATGCACTTGTTAGTAAATCAGTTGCAATGATGAAGCAATCGAACGAGTATTTGTGCTGGAAGATGTACACTTCCCCGACCAACGTGTTTGTATGTACCTTGATGAAAAAAAAAGAACAGGCTTTAACCTTTCTGGCAATAATAGAGCAGGTGTTAAGATGCTCAAAGACCAAATAGACACCTATTACAAGGCATCAAGTCTGCATTAGCCACACACTTGTGGTAAAATATGCAAACAAATATGCATTTATGATGTATGCATTGCCATTGAAACTGATTGGCCTACATCAGAGAGCTTTTTTTTATACATTTGAATATACCTCGCCATATTTATCGATATTTATACATTCTGTGAACATTCCTCTTCTGCAACGCATCAAACACAAATGTTTTTGGCACGCATATTTAAAAACACGTGATAGGGAATATCCTTGATTCATGACCTGCATTTTGTCAACACGAACCTCTGTACAGAAATCTTGTCAGCTTAATAGCCGACTCCACCAACAATCCTCTCCCGATCTCCCCCTGCGCTCGCCCCCCCTCCCCCCCACAGCTACGTGCTCAAGGTTGTGATATGGAACACGGATGACGTTAAGCTTGAGGACGACAATTTCTTCACAGGCGAGCGATCGAGCGATATTTACGTGCGCGGGTACGTACAGCCTCGCCTCACCCCCACTCTCCATGGCCTCTTTCTATATTTTTCATACCAGTATCTCTTATCTCATTTGCCCTTCTTGCTGCAGGCTACATTTTTAGTTTTTACTCATTAAAACGTTCAACTCAAATTTGCGGCCTTCTTTATCAAGTGCAGAAATTCATTTTCCCCATAATTGATTTCCACTGCTTATAATCACTGTCATCAGCTCAATCTGAAATGTTTAATTATTTATCCATTTATGTTCATGCCATTTATTTTCCAACACAATTTTATGGAAGACAATCCCTTTGTTTCTGTGAATAACGTTCACAAGTGGTAATCCCCTAGCTAGACTCTCCTTCTGACAAGTATCTTGTTACTTTCTTCATGCGGCCTCAGTGTAGCCGTATTAATTTTTTGTCAGTTTAACGCATAGATTTTCGCGACCAATAATATCCACAAGAGGTTTTTTTATTGTGTTAGATCACGTAAGTATGAATGTGTCGTTCAATTCGCCACCATCGCACACAGCCAATTAGTAAGGTTTGTCACGTAAACAAAACGTCCCAATTCGTTACTAGTTCAGCACACCGGTGTGTTGGAGAGTAAACCCACAACATCTGCAATATGAGTACAACGTTTCGCCAGTGATGAGGCTGGTTGTAATTACCAATTGTAAATGTTGTAGGCTTACTCTCTAACCCACCGGTGTGCTGAACTAGTAAATAATTTTGATTTAAAGCTTTCGTGACTGCAGTAATTCATATTCTTAGCTCTTTCGGTAAAGTCACGTTGAAGGGAAACAATAAAATAATAAAAAATATATATAAAACAATAAAAATTCTCACGACGTTTCGACCATGACACAAACGGTCATCATCAGGTGTGACCGTTTGTGTTATGGTCGAAACGTCGTGAGAATTTTTATTGTTTTATATATATATTTTATTATTTTATTGTTTCCCTTCAACGTGACTTTACCGAAAGAGCTAAGAATAGTAAATAATTGGCATGTTTTGTTGTTTACATGACAAACCTTACTAATTGGCTGTGTCGGGTGGTGGTGGGTTTAACGACACATATTTACGCAATCTTACCCAAAAAAAACCCTCAGGTTTTAAATAGCCAAAAGTATTTTTATGGAGAGCTAGGTTTGTGAGCACTAGGATGACTATCAATTTCCACTGTATTTTAATGCCTTGTTATAGTCTACAAAGGCTAGGCATAATGGTATTTCATATTTATTGGTCCTTTCTAGAATCGGATTGATAATGTGCATGTTGTCAATGTATGCTCATTTGAAACACCGACACTGATTATAAGTGAATGTTTTCCTGAAGGGAAATATATTGATATTTCCTTGCAATGATAGAACTAGTCTTGCCTATGAAGATGCCGAATGACCATCTTATAACTTCTCGCATTCCCTGCTCAAGACCAATTTCCTACAGAAATTCACGGGGTCACACTAATCACCACAGAGTACCGCAAACTGCTGTAAACTTAGCGCAAAGTACCACAAATTAACAACCAAAGTACCATAAATTGCACTCTCCACCCGCAACTCAGTTTTCAGTTTCATTTATTTGGTATAGCCCTGTGAGCCATTCGGCTCTGCCCCCCACATCATGTTCCCCTAGCCCCCCCCCCCCCCCCATTGTTTCAACTGCGTGAGATTTGTAACTTTTCTAACTTTCCAAATTTGGGTTATGATGCCAGAACACATTTGACAGGATATTTCACTTCCACGGTGAAGCACATCGTGCATATTCTTACAGTTAATACACCCACTGTTTTAACCAGGGCAGGCCTGCCGGACTTCAACCATGAACCCCCACAACAAGTGGCAAACGTGCGACTCCTCGCTCGGCCATGTCCCCGCACGGTGCATGCAAATATCCATGATGAACGAGCAACCTCGCGCTCGCCGCAGCCGCTTATTGCAAATTAAATTGAGCGTGCCCGTGTTGTTTGTCATGGTGTTTGTCTAAAACCCTTTGCATCGGAGAGACCATTGTAATGACTGACTCTTCTGAACCGGCTGATGCGGCGTTCGCGATCAGCTGGCTCAAGGGGAAGGAAGTGGACAAGCAGGACACGGACGTGCACTACCACTCGCTCACGGGCGAGGGCAACTTCAACTGGCGCTTCATCTACCCCTTCGACTACCTGGTGGCTGAGGAGAAGATCGTCTTCTTCAAGAAGCAGTCCATCTTCGATTTGGATCCAACCGAGTTCAGGATGCCAGCGATCCTCAACATGCAAGTGTGGGACGCCAACCACTTCTCTGCCGATGATTTTCTTGGTGAGGTCCTTTTCGTATTTTTTTTGTGTGACTGTGTACACGTGTGTGCGTACACACGTGGGGAGTGGTAGCCTAGTGGTTAGTGCACTGCGCTACGAACCTGGCGACCCGAGTTCGATTCCCGCTGACGACCAATAACAGTGGCCAATATCTGAACTCGTCATCATTGGTCTGTCCGGGGTCGACTCAGTTTTCAAATTGAGTACTTGGTGAGGTGTGAAAAATATCAGCACTCAGAAGACGAAGGCGGCCGGGCGTGGTGTTGAGCGCCCACCCCCTCGTGTGCCATGCCGACCTTCATAGGTGCTCGCTAACAGCACTTGCACCAACAGTCTGTTTAAGGCTATATGGGGGGGATCTTTGTTGTGTGTATGTGTGGGCATATTGGTGCCGTGGCATTCTAGACAGTCAACATAAATCAAAGTGATTTCTTGCACCAATGAGCATTGAAACGACGCTCACCTCTTGTTTACAGCCCTGAGCTAGTGGTGGAAAAATCACGTTTCCATGGCAGGGGTCATTATCCACTCTACGTTTTGCCCTTGATGCCCCCTATGAACTCGTCATTGCAACTTGTACATGCCCCTCCCCCCCCCGAATATCTGGAGAGACCATCACTGGGCTGTCTTCGTCTTAAAGCTCCGCTTAAACATGTTAACTAATGGACTACCTAGTTTCTATAACTCCCTCCCATAGCCTCAGAAGTTCCTCCTTATTCTCACAAAAAAATTATATTTGCCTAAACTTTGTTTGGTAAAAAAAAGTAATTCCGCATTTCTGCTCCATGTTTGTGGAATACTCTTGCCGATCATCTACAGCTTGGTTCCCTCCCTTAACTCTTTAATATTGTTTGTACAATTGTGTTCTATCCAGTCGCCAAAATATCACGGTATAGTCTGCATAAGAATAGGTTTTACCCTTTCTGGCAATACAACATGTCACTTATTTCAAATGTTCTTGCCGTTGGTTTTCACACCTGATGATGACTGCTTGTGTTGCAGTCGAAAGGTCGTGAGAATGTAATTGTTTTATATATATTTTATTATTTTATTGTTTCCCTTAAACGTGACTTTACCGAAAGAACCAAGAATATAATACAACATGTGTTAAGATGTTCAAACTTTTGCAAGGAATCAACATGCAAACAAACACACATTCTTTGAAGGCTGTCTCTGGTGTAGGCGAATCAGTTGCAAAGACAACGTCATATATTATCAGTGCATGTTTGTTTGCATGTTCACCACAAGTACTTTGTGTGGTTAATGCAGACTTGATTCCTTGCAAAAGGATTCTATTTGGTGTTCTAACATGTTCACGCTTGTTGTATTGCCAGCAAGGGTAAAACCTATTCTTATTTTTCATACTTTGATACTGCCAAAAAGGTCCCATGATATAGTCTGCATACATTGTAAACAACTGTTTTTTACATGAATAATTTTCCAATTTTATTGTGAGTATAAACATCGTATTCAATTAATCAATGGGTGCCTCTCTATATGCATCAGTGCCGAAACCAAGTAAGAACAAGAGTAGTCCCTTGGTATACGGCATCCCAGTATATGGGATTTCGTCAAGATGTAACTCTTAATTAGGAAACGAATTTGATCTACATTACGTTAAATTTTAAGCTATGGAATTTAGAATCTGTAAAATATAAATTATTTGGGGGTAAGTTGAAAAATTCACGGTTAATCGTTGGTCCTAGCATACATTTCAAACTGCTCCAGGTAGTTTGTGCGCAGTTTTCATACTGTACCAGTTTCGTAACTTATTTAGAGCATTATTACTAAATGTTTTCATAACATTATGGAATTTCACGTTAAATATTTGCTTAAAAAAGGTTTGCTGCATTCCTAAGTGTGATTTAATAACATCTTGGGGCCGATTTTTTGTTCTTCCGTAGGATTGCATCTCCAATTATATAATGGAATTTTGATTTAAAGCTTTCGTGACTGCAGGGATTTATTTTCTTGGTTCTTTTGGTAAAGGCACGTAGAAGGGAAACAATAAAATAATACAAATATAAAACAATTAAATTCTCACGACGTTTTGACTGCAACACAAGCAATCATCATCAGGTGTGAAAACCACAACAAGAAAATTTGAAAAAAGTGGCGCTTTTTTTAACGTTAGCACCACGGATAGCGATTTGACAGTTTGTTCAGATGGACGAGTCCATCTATGTTCGGAAAAGAGGAGGGCGGAGACGAAAAATAATGGATGCGGTCTGAAAGCCACCTTAAGCGTAAGACCCGAAATGGTTTATCAAATCCTTCCAATGATTGCTAAGCCAGAATCCATCCTCTCGGTTGAAATTGTATCTGTGTTTGTATATGTGGATAGCCTCATGAACGAATCTCTCATCTGTGGTTTTCACACCTGATGATGATTGCTTGTGTTGCAGTCGAAACGTCGTAAGAATTTTATTGTTTTATATTTTTATTATTTTATTGTTTCCCTTCTACGTGACTTTATCGAAAGAACCAAGAATATATAATGGAAGTCAATGGAAAAATAGGGTTTATGGAATTTCGCTTCACGAACAACTTTTCAGGAATATATATCTGTTCCATATATCGAGGGATGGCCTGTACATGACACGTTTTTCTTATTATAATTATAATGTAGGACCCTATATAACAAGATTGACACTTTAGGACGTTCCTTCTCCTGCAAAGTTGTTGATACATGCCCCTATGCATGTTGTCCCCTTTCATACCCAGGTAAAATTGAGTTGGACCTCAACCGCTTCCCACGAGGGGCCAAGTCCTCCAAGCAGTGCTCGCTGAACATGCTCAAGATGGACGGCTCGGTGCCCATGGCCTCCATCTTCAAGCTCAAACGGATCAAGGGCTGGTGGCCTTTTGTCTCCCGCGACGAGAACGACGAACCGGAGCTCACGGTACCGCGTTCGTCGTCATGAATCTCCCAGAGAGAATGATCGCGCACGAAGCCACTGCTGTTGTGTCCCTGGGTAAAACAATTGAAATGTTTTGCCCTGGAAGGCCTCCGTGAGTTTCAAGACTCTTTTTTCAGGAGGATCCTGCTAAGTTTCGCAGCAGGGGTGAACTTTGCTATGTACATTTACCACGGATATAATATGTGTAGCAACTACAAATCGATGTCTAAGCTGGAAATCCCACAGTTGTCTTTAGAGCACAACGAGTGAAGCCCCATCATGCCCTCACAGAACGCTCACAGTTGACATGACAGTGGAAAACATCGTGAAGTTATGTCCACCGCAAGAGTATGAATGGACGAGTGTCGACGTGCGAGAATATAAATTCTATTTTTGCTCTGCTCACCGCGACTCCTGCGTGCCCCCTCTGTGACCACTGTTTGACCCTGTGTCCATGCGTCCTGCAGGGGAAGGTGGAGGCCGAGCTGCATCTGCTGACGGCTGATGAGGCGGAGAAGAACCCGGCAGGGCTGGGCCGCAGCGAGCCGGACCCCCTCGAGAAGCCCAAGTCTGTCTCTGCTTTCACTCCTAAAAAAACATTTACAGCACAATTCGCATTTCTACCAGGACTTCTCACGAAAAAATAAAACGAGATATCCTGTCCTCTGTCGTATTCAGACGTGAAAAATGCTGTGACCAGTGATACTTAGAATACACTTAGAATCTGTTCATTCAGCCGCGAGCCAAGTGCACATGGCAAGCAAACCCAAGACACACGACATGGCAACACAGTGTCAGGGCCAGCTGCGTGTTGTAAATGACCATGGCTGCAAAGCTGGGCTTTGCAGGAATGCTTTGCAGCAATGCCTTGCTGGTACTTTTGCTTGTTTGTATTCAACTTGTGTTTTCTTGTTCCAAAGTAGATTTCTGATCATGGAAATGAAAAACTTGTTTTGTAATGAATTACTGTATCTTGAAACAATTATAAAAAAAAATGTAACAAAAATCTACATCAAATGTACCGCTATTCTTGAACTAATGTGATTATTTTCTTCGTGTTTTTTTTTTCTCACAGTCGCCCGAAAACCTCTTTCTCATGGCTGACAAATCCATTCAAGTCCCTGTTCCTCGTCATCTGGAAAAACTACAAGTGGTACATCATCACCGCCCTCCTCCTGCTCATCTTCGCCCTCTTCATCGCCCTGCTTTTCTACACATTGCCAGGAGCCATCACAAGCAACCTCATCGGATAGGGAACCTCATAGACAATGGCTGTGGGCAACTTCACGGTGACCAGAGTATACCAAGAGGATCTTACCCAGAGCTGTTGACTTTCTACAGGGTTACAAGAGCGCGAGATCACATCGCCTGTTTATAATCCATGGAGCACGGGTGTACACAACTCAAGGGATATGTTGATGATGTTACATTGTAAACATGTCCCACATAATGGCAGCATCTCCCATGGATTTACACATGCACAACTGTTGGGAGGACACTAGAAATGACAAAAAAAGAACAATATCCTCTTGAGTTGTGTACCAATCTTGGGAACGTCTTGGCTTCCTGCTACGATATTAAATCAGGTATGTGTGCTTGTAAAGAATACACCACTGTGCAGGTCATCGTGATTGTCCTGTGTAGCCCTGTGATGTCCTTTCGGGTTGCAGTGCATTTTATTCAGCACAATGTCCGATGCATGTGCTGGGAGTTTCGGGAATTTAATTTAATTCTTGAAAAAAACTCTTGAGTTCCTAAAGAAGATTCCCAGCATGTCAAGCGAAATGTTGGACCTCGTGGTGACCAACATACAGTACAACCCGAAACACATTGCAGTGTACAGAATATATCTAAACACAAAAGAATCTGTTACACTAAGTAACATTTTTTTCTTGGTTCATAAGCCTGTGGTCCTTCGACTCAATGCCGGACCAAATTTTTGTTTTACAGCAGCAAGTGTTTAAGCTGGCAAACTATTAACCAATGTCATCTTTCTGAGTCTCGTAGCAGATGGTGGCATATTTTACATGCACGCTGTTGGTTTACTTCATGTTACGTACGAGATCCCATCCACTAACATCGGCAACATATGCTTGAACAGGTTCAACTGATAATCAGAGTTAGAAGTGCAAAATCATGTTCAGGGGTTTTCCTCTTAAACAAATGCTGCTGGAGAACTTTGGTCCGGAATGCCTCTCGGATCATTGACCAAAAATCGTATTTTAAGTGGTTAAACAGCACCATTGTCTACATTACATTACATCAATAAATAACATTTATATACTGTATGTGTACATATCGATCAGCAGCTGATTTAGGTTCACTTATTGTAAATTTAGAATAAGGACGTGGTGCATTAAATGTTACTTTTGTATGTGCTGTATTGTAATTCATGTGCACTTTTTTTGCGTGCTGATGGACTAAGTTTCTAATGAGATGAACTTGTCGCTTAGGGAATAGAGATCCTTCAGCTAGTGTAAATGCAACTTTGAAATTACGGTCTTTATTGTTTTGCCCAAGGTAGCAAGACTGAGATGCCCAAAGTTAATATCCATAGAGGGCTTGCTTTACACATGTTGATCAAATGTTATTAAACCCTGATGAAAATGTGGATACATCTTCTTGGTTCTTTCGGTAAAGTCACGTAGAATGGAAATAAAATAATAAAAATAAAACGTAATGAAATAAAATTCTCACGACGTTTCGGCCACAACACAAGTAGCCTTCTTCAGGTGAAGGAACAGAACTGTCGGGACGACAGCGCTTCAATGAACGCTGCTAAGCTTGGGCAGCGTCTTTTTAATCTGGGTGGGAGGAGCAGAGCACCTTGACAAAGGAGTTTACATATCTACAGAAGAATTTAGCATTGAGTGTAAATGCGGTTGGTATTACCTTAGAGTCGCTGCATCTCTTTAGAAAGATGAGAGACTCGATTAGCTGAGCCTTCTTATCCCGGAGTTTGTTGAAGGATTTCAAGGTTATGTGGAATCCCTCTCCGTAGAGGCGGTTAAATTTCGATTTAAAGCTTTCGTGACTGCAGGGATTCATAAAAAAAAATGTGTATAGTTTGAGCTTGAATACAGCGTGTGGATGAACACGTATGAGAGCCACTATGTATTTTGTGTGGTCAAAACTTACTGGATGATCGTTCACCAAAATAAGCTCTTAAAGTATTTTTTACAGTCCCAACATCGCATAACCATTTTTTAAAAAATTAAAGATTGCAAGTGAATAACTGCTTACGAAAACATAATGCACAGTAACGGATAAACAGTAATTGTTTTGATAAAGTGCCTAAATGCAGCCCACATCTCAAGGTAGTATTAAAACAAAGAACAATAACAATACTCTTTGGTTCTTTCGGTAAAGTCACGTAGGTAGAAAATTAATAGGTCACAACTTTTGATCGCAACACTGGCATCCGTCATCAGGTGACTGCAGCAGTTCTCCTGCTGTGTTTGTCCCACCTGATGACGATTGCTTGTGTTGCGATCGAAACGTCGTGATCTATTAATTTTCTATCTAAGTGACTTTACCGAAAGAACAAAATAGTATGGATTCCTGCAGTCACGAAAGCTTCAAATCAACAATTTCAATAACCAAGGACAAGATTAGGGAAATATAAAAGGCAAAACATTGAGGTAGAAGACAAAGGAATACAAGAGAACTTCAACAAGCCAGGACCGCTAATGAGACAGAGAAGAAGGCCTTTAGGAGTGCTGGAGTCTTGGAGGCCCAGCACTGATGAGGAAACAACCAAAGGCCACAGGGTTGTACATTTTTTCCACACACCAAATCCAGAGATAATTCCCAATCACCGTAGGTTTATCAAAACTATTCGGTATACTGTGATAATGTTCAACACAAAGTCACTACCATATCTCGTCACAAATCAATGCCACCCGAACACATGCCAATTCCCTGGAATGACAACCCTATCCTACACCAGCCCTATCTGACGACACCCAATCCCAGCACCAACCCGCATGAAACTCCAATTGCACCATGAACTGCAACCGTTTAAACTGCACCGACCATGCCATCTGCCCAAAAGCTACCAGAATAACTCCGATTCTACCTTGAACTAGTGCCGCCAGTGGGTCCCTGAAGAGACCAGCATGATTGGGAGCTCAGTCCCAGCAAGACGATGGGAGAACCCAAGTGGGATCACAACCACGTGCCAGCGTAACTCAAGGACAGCTAACCATGGGACCCCTGGGGCCCGTGAGGCTCACGAGACCTCCAGCACTGCCAGGAGAACTTCACGGCTCAGCTATAGCAGGTCCCAGGCCAGGCTTGGCACCACCATAGCCCCCGCGAGACTTCCAGCACTGCCAGGAGAACTTCACGGCTCAGCTATAGCAGGTCCCAGGCCAGGCTTGGCACCACCATAGCCCCCGCGAGACTTCCAGCACTGCCAGGAGAACTTCACGGCTCAGCTATAGCAGGTCCCAGGTCAGGCTTGGCACCACCATAGCCCCCGCGAGACTTCCAGCACTGCCAGGAGAACTTCACGGCTCAGCTATAGCAGGTCCCAGGTCAGGCTTGGCACTACCATAGCCCCCGCGAGACCTCCAGCACTGCCAGGGCCCAGCGCCCACGAGCCCGGGAGAGAAGCCGTGGCCCAGTCCCAAGCAGAGGAAAGCAGCAGCAACAACAACAAGGAAAGAGGCCGGAGGCAAGAGGAAGGGCAAACGTTCGCCAGGAGGCATTACGGACAATTGGAACCACTTCGGAAGACCTACTGTTACTTTATTCAAATGCCTTGCTGTGGTATATGTATGATAGTCACGTTTAAACTGCAGCAATATGTAAAAGTATCGCATTATTAGAATGTATAAATGAAAGATTATTAGTTCCTAACACTTACTGTATTCTAGCCTGATGTGCAGATATTTTGTAAATTCAAGCCATAATGGTATTCATAGTGGGTTTTTTAAGTATTCAGAAAATCTCTATTGATACTGTAATTGAATTTTTTTAAAAATAGAATAATATAAACAAAATCGTCATAACATATGCAAAATAATGTTCAATATTGCAGCGTTAAAATAAGAAATAAAAGACACCTATATATGTTAAAAGAGAGGCACGGTGATTTAATGCAACGTGGCAGTTATAAAAGATGTTGTATAATAGCCTCCTGTACATATGAACTGAAACTTACCTGCGATTATCAGGGCAGAGGGTGTCCCATAGAGGAAAATCAAATACTTTATCATTTGCCGTCAAAAATGTGTAAATGACAGTAGTTTGAGGAATGGCCTCGTATCGCAGAGGTTCGAGTGCCGAGCTGGTACCGCCTCATATGCAGAAGGTCGTGGGTTCGATTCCGACCCTGACGACTGCATATGTGGAGTTTTCATGTTCTCCCCATGGTCGTGGGCATTTCTCTCAGGGTCCTCCGGATTTTCCCTCCATATTTAGAAACATGCAATTAGGGTATTTGGCTGCTATAAATTTCCACACTCTAAGCCACTCCATTGTGGCCAGGTCGCTTCTGAAAAATAGCTATATAGCTCAGTGGGCCTTATCTTGTAAAATAATAATAATACAAATTGTGCATAGTGTGATGGCCTTCTGCTGAATGGATTGGCCACCAATGCAATAGACAGCAACCAGCAGGGCCACTCACTCGTCGTCGTAGATTATCATCACAAAGGCCCCAAAATGAGAACACGCAAATAAATAAAACTACGCAAACACGGTCGAGCATGAAGTGGGTCGCTTAAGTATGTGTCGCACACACACGTAGGTGCGAAATGTGTTTTTTTTTTGGTACAAAGCCATGGGATCCCTTCGAGACAAATTACAATGAAAGCCGACGAAAACACGTGCCCTCAACTTCCAACAAATGCCTGCTGCGCACCTCGGCCTCACGAAGAAACTGATCACGACGTCGGCCCGCTGTTACGCAGCATGCCCCCTGCCACCCTGCCCCTTGCGTTTCACGGTACGCCCTGCCTTTGCTTGAGTGCACGGGGCTGAGCCTCAAAGGCTGAAGTGGCAGGGCAGTGTGTTTGTGTAATGTTGCTCATTTTCAAAGCTTGGGCAGCACTCCGTGGAGATTGCTTTCTTACGCAATGAAAGCGAAAGAGAAGCGGACCTGATGAGGTGTCTTAACAAAACACTCGCTGCTATATAACGGCATCGACAACGGCCGATCGCTTTATGAGCCTTTCCAATCTCCCTGCGCACGCTGTTTCGGATGAAAATCGGAATACATTTTTTGGGCATCCTTTCCGACATCATCAGCATCATCACCACGTGAGTCTGCTGACTGACAGCACCACCTTCCATTGTGGTGTACATCCAATGGGAGTCTTGGTTCACCTCTGTGGGACACCCTCTGCCCTGTTGCATTAATAACGTCTTAGAGAATGAATAACGTACTACAGAAGAATAACGTGGTACAGAATTAATAACGTCTTACATGTTTAATAGCGGCTATGGTCGTAACCTGGGAGTTTCCCTCCAAAGTGAAAGATTCTGGCCATTTAATGTATACACGTTAATGTTATAACACGCAATTAAACGTAGACATCACTTTATATTCTTCATATTTTTCATTTATATAAATTACATCCAGCACACATTTTGACGATTTTTTTTACATGTAACTTTTATAACTAGTAATATTTAGATTTTACGTTTAAAAAGGTACGTTTGAATCAAAATGACTACCTGTAATACATTACTACCTGTAATACATTATTTAAATGTAATATTGGTAGATATATCTACTTACGTATAATTTCGGTACGTATTTTACAAAACTTGTAAGAAAAAAACTAATACATGTCCCAATTGATAAAAACAAGTTTAGTTTTTTAAAATATATAATACTATCCTATGTTAAAATATAAATATTATGTGATTGTGTTTCCAGACTGTTGATTTGTATTAACATTTAATAAACGATATTATAGTTTCATGGCATGAGTTTCAAATGTTATGGGTACGCATGTATACATTGGCAGCGCTATATGAATGTAAATGTAGTTGTTCTTTGCTGTAAATATCCGAAAAGTATAAACTCAAGTCCCTTCCTTTGTGAGGGGGCCAAACTATCCCTTTGTAAGTGTCAGACATTGCGCGTAAATGTGGAATGAGTAAACACTGAGACGTCTGTTTATATTGATGGGGGGGGGAGCGCTAGGGCAGAGCCGTGCTTCTCAACGTTATTCACACCACGGCACACACTCGACACTGATGAATGTTCGTGGCGCACCGAACAAAAAATCCGTCGTTTCTGGATTTTCTGGCCGCTGTCCATACGAGGGCGCCACCGCTGCTGCTTCTGTCGCGGTGGAATGGTTTTAGCACGCTGGGACCTGCACTCGATCAGGCGACGGTTCAAGTGCATCTCCCACCTCAACAGTTGAAACGATGGGAGCATTTTTTTTAAATACCCTCTGTCCAGCCAGCAGTATACAGTTAGTGGGTCAGCATGCAACGTGTGGTTGGTTAAAATCCGGGCACTGCCACCTCTTCAAACTTAGAGTCGGCCAAATACACTCCGCTAGTGGAGGGCCTTCCGCCAGCAGTGGCGTTGAGCAAGAACTTACAGGGCTGCACCTCCGATTTAAAGCTTCCGTGACTGCAAGGATTCATCTTATTTGGTTCTTTCGGAAAAGTAACGTAGAATGAGAATAAAACAATAAAATAACACAATAAAATTCTCACGACGTGAGAATTTTATTGTGAGAATTCTCACGACGTGAGACTTTTTATTGTGTTATTTTATTGTTTTGTTCTCATTCTACGTGACTTTACCGAAAGAACCAAAGAAGGGCTGCACCTCTTTTGCCCAATTGCACATGGACGATTTGAGAGCGCCGGGGTGAGGTGGGTGCTGACAGCCGTCTGCCGGACTGCACCGCGAGCAATGAAAAGGAGAGGGTAGGGGGGGGGGGGCTGGATCGGCCACTGAACGGCACGGAGGATCGTTCGTCGGTCCCAGCCTTTGAGCAGTGAGGTTCTTTCATAGAAAATCCGAAAATGCAGCGGCGCACCTTGTGACTTTCCTGCGGCACACCGGTTGTAAAGCAGTCACGTGGTGGTCAGCGCAGCGTTGCCCCCATGAAGCTTTTTTTATCTAACTCGAGGCCAATAACAGTGGCTAATACTTAAACCGGTCCTGTACCTCCTCTAGATGGACTCAGCCTTGAATAGATTCCTCGTGCGGAGTGCGTAATTCGGCAGTGGGGATCCAGGCGTGGTGTTGGCCACCCACCCCTTCGTGCGCCATTCTGGCTTTCATGGGTGCTCGACAGAATGCCCCAAGTCTGTTAATGGCCATTAAACCGCAATTTCCAATAATACTTGAATGGTATCCTTCAATTAACCAGGAGGTTAAATATATGAAATTTTAGGCACGTGAAAACATTGCTTCTTTAGCAAGAGCAGATGTCACACATTGATGCAACCGTAATATATAACATTCAATGCTAACCATAATTTGATGAAAATATACGTCTCAAACCGTAGACATACAACCCGTAATAAACCATCGACAACATACAGACGGTGCATGTAACAAACATACAGCCAATAAACATAAGTAAGGTTTGGGAAGATGGAACTGAGGCGTTACACTGTTGAGATCTGTAACCCCCCCCCCCAACCCCCCCTAATGATTGAGGCAACAACTTCTCAAATTCTAGCAAGCAGGGGAAGCACCAGAGGGGTGGTCGTTGAGGGTTCGAGGTAGCACGGCTAAGAAAAAAATTGTATTGTAGTCGGTGGCTGCAGATGTGAGTACGATTTTAGGTTTGCCCTTGGGGTTCGTTTGTCATTGTTTTGTTCGTGCCTATTTGCGGTACGTGGACACACGCGAGAGACACATTGTGTCTCTCGCGTGTGGCACTGTTCAGAATGAGAGAATTTGCAATATATTAGGCTGTGAGCGTTCCATACATATGTAGTGGATAAATGCCATTGTGCGTCTCAAAAGTGACTATCCTATTAAATCCTGCCATAGAATTGTATAACACGTTGGCTTTCGCGACCAATATTATTCATAATAAACGTTTTTTCGGGCAATTCTGATGATGCTGGATGTAATTACCAGCGAAACGTCGTACTCCAAAATTGAAAATGTTGTGGATTCACTCTTCAACACACCGGTGGGCTAAAGTAGTGAACTATTTGTCTTTTGTCAACGTGACACTTTTTTACTGATTGGCCGTGTCGGGTGGTGGAGGGTTACGACACATTTATAAATAACGCGATCTGACCCAAAAACCTTTATTATGCATAGAATTGTAGACATTCCATTGCCGGCTCAGGGCCATATAATTCAATGAACAGCCATCCCACAATGTTGTACATTGGGTGAACGCTTTGGGTTATTTTTTTCTTCCCCCGTACGTTTACAGAAATCGTGGCGATGAAGAAGGCACTGGTGACCGCCGCCTTCCTGGGTCTCGTCTCCCTGCTCGTGTTCTCTGTTGAGAAAGGAGCGGAGAGCTCCCTGACAGGTGAGCGCAAGAGTGGCCGCTCGTCATCCGCAAACGCGCTCCGCTGGCGCGCGGTCTGTCATTCGACCGCTCGCCCGCTCCGCGCGGAGCGGGGAAAGTTGAACGAGCAGTTCGGTTAAAGCCGACCGACGTTCCCCTGTAGCTTCCGAACCTTGCGGAAGCTCAGCCACTGTTGAATGCAACCCATTCTCGCTGGGCTGTGTTGATAGTCAAGTGGCTTTTACAATGGAGCAACACATCGAATGCTGTCACGTATTGGCACCTGTGTATCCTCCCCCTCCGTTCTCGCATCACACGTGCGTGCATGTGACTTCTCATAGTATTTACATTTCACACATCAACACGTCCAATATGGCATCTTCCAACCATTTCCTGATCGTTTGATTTGGATCTACTACCGTAACATTCTTTATCTCCTGCAAGATCTCGTATGTTATCCGAAGATCTCCGACCCTCTTCTACCGTGAGTTCTATCTTCATCTTAGTTCTCAGCCACAATTCATTCTACTGCTCCTCTTCAAGTACCCGTCCACTACAGCTAAAAGAATCATGCTCCATGACACGATGACGAGATTAGACTTGAGAAGACACTCAACAGACGACACAACTAGGGGCTCTTATTGTTAAACTAAAAACTATTAAACTATTTTTGATTTGACCAGGTAAGGCCCACTGAGCTGTATAAGCTCTTTTTCAGAAGCGACCTGGCCACGAATGATAGCTCAAGAAGTGGCTTATCGTGTGGAAATTTATAGCAGCCAAATACTCTAAACGCACACTCTTTGGTGCTTTCGGTAAAGTCACGTAGGTAGAAAGATAATAGATCACGATGTTTCGATCGCATCACGAGCAATCGTCATCAGGTGGGACAACCACAGCAAAAACAAACTGCTGAAGAGGCCTACTTCAGCAGGTTTTTTTTGCTGTGGTTGTCCCACCTGATGACGATTGCTCGTGTTGCGATCGAAACGTCGTGATCTATTATTTTTCTACCTACGTGACTTGGCCGAAAGAACCAAAGAGTATGGATTCCTGCAGTCACGAAAGCTTCAAATTACTCTAAACGCATGTTTCTAAATGTGGAAGGAAAAACCGGAGGACCCGGAGAAAAACATTTCCACGCAACCACGGGGAGAAACACTCAAACTCCACGTA
The DNA here is from genome assembly GCF_048934315.1 of Petromyzon marinus. NCBI lineage: Eukaryota > Metazoa > Chordata > Hyperoartia > Petromyzontiformes > Petromyzontidae > Petromyzon > Petromyzon marinus. The sequence goes on along the minus strand of NC_133689.1, from coordinate 7,479,220 downwards.
TACAGCAGCACGCGTCAGGGTGGGAATCGAACCCGCAGACCTCCTGTATACCAGGCGAGGCAGTTAACATCTCGCCACCGTGGCACCCACTGGCTTGCTTACTTCTGCCGGTCGTTTGGACACCGTGTGCCCTGGCCCTGTGTTCTTCTACCACCTGTTTCTGATGCTGCTGCTGATGCTGCTGCTGAAAATATAACCTAATAGCCGTGATGACTCACGACAACGCTTTGCACACAGGCTACCTGGGAAAGCTGGGAGACCCTTTTGTGAACACCGCCGTGCAAGAGGCTCTGCACATGGTCGACAGCGCAATTTTCAACACAGTGAAGAGGTACCGCTCGCCTCCAGTGCATTCCGCTGACGCGTTCACGCGCCGTCGCTCGTGTATGAATGACCAAACCAACGTGCTTCAAAAAGCAACATGCGTTCGCGGCCCACGACAGTAATGGCATAAAATACTTTCGCTCTGGCAGATAATCTCAACAAGCGGTGTTGTCGCGCGCCACGTGTGAAGCACGTACGTGCGTATGCGTGGTCCCCGATACATCATCATCGTCGTCGTCGTGTGAGGAGTGGTTGAGTGGCGGTTTGCGTACTGCGCTACACAAACCTTTAAAGCTGAGTTGTGCTCTACCGGCCTTAATAGGATCCCGCTAACAGCACTTTCCTGGCAGGCTAAAAGGTTCAATGAGGAAATCGCCTCGTTGATGTTTTCACATATATATACTGTATATGCACACTTGGTCAGAACATTCACTTTACTGAGCCTATCGGGTAATTATAATTAACGCGTAATTATAGACACGCATTACGACTTTGCGACTGGTAAAGCCATTATTCATTGTCCTGGGTGTAAAAGTTGAAATTATGTAAATTTGGCGCTGTTTGGGTCGCCAACCTTCATGACATAGATGACATCGTTCATAATAAAGGTTTTTGGGTTAGATGGCGTATTTATAAATGTGTCATAACCCTCCACCACCCGACACGGCCAATCAGCAAAAAAGTGTCACGTTGACAAAAGACAATTAGTTCACTACTTTAGCCCACTGGTGTGTTGAAGAGTAAATCCACAACATTTACAGTTTGAATACGACGTTTCGCTGGTAATTATATCCAGCATCATCGGGCAATTCGCCAGAATTTTGAATACGACGTTTCGCTAGCAATTACATCCAGCATTCTGGCCAGAATTCTGGCGAATTGCCCGATGATGCTGGATGTAATTACCAGCGAAACGTCGTACTCAAAAATTGAAAATGTTGTGGATTCACTCTTCAACACACCGGTGGGTTAAAAAAGTGAACTAATTGTCTTTTGTCAACGAGACACTTTTTTGCTGATTGGCCGTGTCGGGTGGTGGAGGGTTACGACACATTTATAAATAACGCGATCTAACCCAAAAACCTTTATTATGAATAATATTGGTCGCGAAAGCCTGCTACGTGATAAATAGATGACATCAACTGCGGATCCGTTGTTTTGCTTGGTATTTGTTGTTGTTGTTGCCTTCTTACAGGAGCTCCAGTATTAAGAAGAGTCTGACCCCCGTGGAGCTCTTGGCTTTCTTTAAAAGACCTGAGCCAGAGAGTCAGCAGATCAACCGAGCGGCCGAGGTTATGGAAACAACACTGCACCTCATCAAACACAAGGTTCACCAGCGGCACAAGCGCTCTGTCAATGCCACAGGTGCATTACTCTTTCAACGGCCATGCGTCCTCCACTGTAATCTCTCTCTCTATGCGTGCGTCCCATTGATCGGATGTGGCTGTTACAGAATTGTGGCGAAAGAAAATTGACTCACAGTTGGAAGGTTGTGAGGTCAAATTATGGTCATGGTGATCGACTCAATTCTTTCATCCTTCCAGAGTCAATGCAACTGTTTTAAGAAGCCGGAGCTGTGGTTATCGTGTAGACTAGGCCCGACCGTGAGAATGGGAACTTTCCGAATGGGAGGTCAGAGATGCCAGCGGAGATAAGAGCTGCCCCTCATTGCCTCTTTAAGCAGGGAGACATTCTAATCCATAATAGAGGTTTTTTTGGGTTGGATCGCGTAAATATATAAATGTGGCGTTAAAACCCGCTACCACCCGACACAGCCAACTAGTAAGGGTTGTCACGTAAACAGAACATGCCAATTCGTCACGAGTACAGCAGATTGCAAATGTTGTGGTTTGGCTCTCCAACACACCGGTGTGCTGTATGAGTGACGAATTGGTGACGTTTTGTTTACGTGACAACCCTTACTAGTTGGCTGTGTCGGGTGGTGGCGGGTTTAATGACATATTTATATATTTACACGATCTAACCCACAAAAACCTCTATTATGTATGATATTGGTCACGAAAGCCTACGCGTTAAACAGACATTCTAATGTTACAGACTATTGGCCAGAAATTATTTGTCAGTACACTTTGACACAATTGTAATAACTACTTACTGATAAAATAATCTATCAATACAGGTTGGTATTCACTGCCTTGTAGACGACGATGTGGAGCTTTTTGAAATTCATCGTCGCCAGTAGCCATGGTCAATCCACTGCTGAATGAAGGCCTCCCTAAGCCACGGCCACCTCTCCCCGATCCTTCGATGCAACACTCAACATGTCACCTGCACACAAAGCTGATTTCATCACTCCATCTCATCGGTTGACGTCCTGGAAGATTATCTATGTTCCTTGGCCGCCGCTGTGTTATTTATGCTTGACCAAGGGCCTTCTGGCCACGTGTCTTGCCCAAGACGACTCACTTTTGATCTTTTATTTTTTTTTACTCGGCAATGAAAATGTGTATTGTCGTTTCGTAGGCTTCGTAGAGCTTCAATACTTAAAACTCTCTGCCCTTCCCCCTATCCCTGAGTCACTAACACCCACGCAGTACCCGTTTGTTTTTACTCTGCCACAAACAAATTATGATTGCGTGTTTACTTGCGAATGGCTAATGCAGTGTTATCCTCCAGTATATGTCAAGTGTTATAACACGGCACAGTCTTTACATATCGTATCAAACGTTTGTGATTACCTCCACTGCTGGAGATTACACACACACAGATGCTAAGCCATCATTCTCAAGGCAGTAAGGATTGTCTTCACGAGACAATGCTCACCTCTCACTAAGTGGTGCTCATTTTACCAGCCCTAAAGAAATGATGATGATGAAGGTGGTGGAATGATCCCCCCGCCTTAGAATGTATTCCGTCTACTGTATTAAATAAGCCTGCAAGCCTACCAGCATTAACATAACTATTTATTTCAATATTCTCTATACTGTAGGAATGGGGGATGGGGGGTGTTAGATATGGGGAGTATAGGGTGATGTCACTATGAACAACAATGGCACGAACAACACTGATGTGTTTGTTAGTGTCACGAACAACACTCATGTGTTTGTTCGTGTCATGAACAACAATGATGTGTTTAAATTTTGATTTAAAGCTTTCGTGACTGCAGTAATTCATATTCTTAGTTCTTTCGGTAAAGTCACGTTGAAGGGAAACAACAAAATAATAAAATATATAGTTTTATATATATATTTTATTATTTTGTTGTTTTCCTTCAACGTGACTTTACCGAAAGAACTAAGAATAATAATGATGTGTTTGTTAGTGTCACGAACAACACTGATGTGTTTGTTCGTGTCATGAACAACAATGATGTTCGTGTCACGAACAACACTGATGTGTTTGTTAGTGTCACGAACAACACTCATGTGTTTGTTCGTGTCACGAACAACACTGATGTGTTCGTTCACGACACGAACAACACTGATGTGTTCGTTCACGACACGAACAACACTGATGTGTTTGTTCTCGTCACGAACAACAATGATGTGTTTGTTGTTCGTGTCTCCCCAAATCTAAGGTCTAAGGCAGGGTGGGGGGGGGGGAATTGTTCTAATGTCAATGTGGGTGGGGGGGGCTGTGCTGGCACCGCCACAGACCTGCTGTCCATGGACGTGCTGCGGACAGTCGCCAGCCTCTCGGGCTGCCGGCCACACCTGCAGACCCCCGCCTGCCCCAACACGTGCCTCGCCAGCAAGTACCGCACCATCAGCGGCATGTGCAACAACAGGTGCAGCCACGACGCACGCGCGCACAATGACCCCCCCCCCACTATCCCCCCCACTAACCCCCCCCACTAACCCATCCCCCCCCACTAACCCCCCAGCTAACCTCCCCACTAACCCCTTCACTTACCCCCCCCCCACTTACCCCCCCACTAACCACCCCACTAACCCCCCCCCTCCACTAACCCCCCTACTAACCACCCCATTAACCCCTCCACTACCCCCCCCCCACTAACCCCCCCACTAACCCCCCCTAACCCCCCCCCCCTCACTAACCACCCCACTAACCCCCCCCCCCGTTAACCAGCCCAATAACCACCCCACTAACCCCTCCACTACCCCCCCCCCACTAACCCCCTCACTAACCCCCCCTAACCCCCCCCTCACTAACCACCCCACTAACCCCCCCCCCCCGTTAACCAGCCCAATAACCACCCCACTAACCCCCCCACTAACCCCCCCCCCCCACTAACCCTCCCACTAACCCCCCCACTAACCCCCCCACTAACCCACCCCATGGTAGTCTTGCACTGCCTTGGCGGGTGGCAAAGTGCGCTGTGCGGGAGGTGACGGCGCCCGGGGTGGTGATGGATGGGACCCTCGCCCCGGTGCCGATGTTTTTACTTTTTAATACGCTGCACCAGACACTCGTTTAATGCCGAGGCAACCTAGCGGAGGCTCGGTGGGTACTTTAGATGTCACTCGCCATTGATGTGAGCTACGGCCAAGCACCCACACAAGACAAAGATGCCCCGTATAGCCCTTTAACAGACTGTCGGGGCAAGTGCTGTTCGCGAGCGCCGATGGAGGCCGTGACGGCACACGAAGGGGGCCGGTGGCCAGCACCACGCCCGACCGCCGTTGTCTCCCCAGTGGCGATGTTTTCTACACACCACACCGCACCGGGTACTCATTTGAGGCGGAGTCGACCTAGGGGAAGGCGCAGGGACCGGCTCAGATAGTCGTCACTGGCGTTGACCGTGAGCAGGAATCGAACTCGCGTGGCCGGGCCTATAGCGCAGTGCCCCTCGCTATAAGCGCTGCACTACCGCTCATAATGCACACAACGCTCCACACACGCGCACTTCAAGGGTTACCAAAGCTACTTCTCCTCCGTCTCCTCCTCTCCACTCTTCTCTCTCTCTCTGGATCCTTGCACCAGCCTTCATCTCAGGCCACCCAGAATCTACCAGGCTCGGCTCTCTTGCTCAGAAAACCACTAACGTCGATTGGTCGTGAAAAGAGAGTGCTTAACATCTCGATTCAAACGTCCACTCCCCACTTCACGTAACTCTCGCTCTCTCTCTCTGCCCACTCAGTAGTGCGCATTCGGATTGTTATCGTTGCAATGCGCCTGTTAAAGGTCCTGGGGATATCCTGGTGGCAGTAGAGCTTGCCATTGAGGCAACAGGTTACAATTGTCTTGTGGCATGAGCGTCGCCACGTGTGCCCGATATCAAAGCGTGCCCGCTTCCTGTTTGAAACAAAAGCGTTACCCACACTGCGAATACAATTTGCCGTTTACCTTGTAGGTATCAACCTGAGCTCAATATCCCGGGCTGTCAAATACAGTATGAGAAATAAGAATCGGCTTTAGCCTACCTTGATTTGAAGCTTTCGTGACTGCAGGAATCCATAGTCTTTGGTTCATTCGGTGAAGTCACGTAGGTATAAAATAAAATAGACCACGACGTTTCGATCGCAACACAAGCAATCGTGACTTTACCGAAAGAACCAAAGAGTATTTACCCTACCTGGCAATAAAACCCCGTGTTAAGATGTTCACACACCAAATAGACACACCTATTGCAAGGAATCAAGTTGACACGTTGACCACAAGTGCGTGTGGTTAATGCACATCACGTTATAGTCAGCCACACTCTCGTGGTGGCATCGCTGCAGTGTCGCTGTATGCGTTCTGATCGATGAAATCGATTTTTTCTCGTAGTGACGTCAGTAGACGCAGCTGATCGTACGCTGAAATGATTTTATTCACATCAACAATACCTGAAATAATTTCAGACAGCGTGGGACATTCGAACCTTGATGCGTACAGAGCAGTGGTTGCTGAACCTTTACTGCGGCCTCAATCGTAAAAGAAAATGTATAATGTTCTTGGTTCTTTCGGTAAAACTTGGTTCTTTCGAAAACCACAGCAAGAAAATTTGAAATGTTCTTGCTGTGGTTTTCACACCTGATGATGATTGCTTGTGTTGCAGTCGAAACGTCGTGAGAATTTTATTGTTTTATATTTCTATTATTTTATTGTTTCCCTTCTACGTGGTGACTTTACCGAAAGAACCAAGAATATGAATCCCTGCAGTCACGAAAGCTTTAAATCAAAATTTAAAATGTATAATGTTAATACGTATACAGCGTATAGGTTTGATGAAACAAAGTATTTGTATGTGCCCGTGCTTAATTTACCTTCTAAAACAATCTCACACCCCCGGATAGGGCACCTCGCACCTCCAGGGGACGCGTGCACCCCAGGTTAAGGCATAGAGGGTACATCGGTAGTCGTTTTATGTGGTTGCCTGCTAATGTGGATATTCAAGACGCGAGCACAATCAGCAGCTGACAATTGAAAGCTCATAAGTTCAAAACCTCGGTTGAGGTTTTAACTGAGCTTTGAACTTAAAATATTTAGGCTGTACATTTGACGCCACATCGGAATGTATTCTCTTTTCTTGGCAGATCACGTGCAAATATTAATTGTCAAAGTAATTTATTTATGTGTTGTGAAGCAAGGTGAAGCAACGTGCTATACTCTTTGGTTCTTTCGGTAAAGTCACGTAGGTGAAAAATATATAAACATTTATTTACTTCTATTTTTAATGTATTATTTATTATTTTTTCACCTACGTGACTTTACCGAAAGAACCAAAGAGTATGGATCCTTGCAGTCACGAAAACTTCAAATCTAGAATGTGGCATACATTTAAACTGTCGCCAATATCATCAACATTGTAACGATAACATATTTCTATAAATCATCTTTCAGACCTTTATTCTCATTCATGCTGTGTTCAACCACCACACTGAAAGTGACAAAAACATCTCTGGTTCTTTCTTCTCACGTTCTTACAACCCCTCTTCAAGAAACAAATAGCCTCTTATCTATGACACCTTCAAAAGTGCTGTCTGTTGATGCCCACTGCAACCCTTTGTGGCCCAGGTGGCTTCTGAAAAAGAAGCTGATATCTCAGGGGGGTTAAACCTGGAAAAATAAAAAAAAATTCGCGTGATTTGTTTACTTTGTGTAAACTTTGCACTCCTACCGCGTTTTTGTATTTTGTTTTATGTTGTAACGTTCTGACCCGTCCCTACTGGACATCGGTCAAAAAAAATAACTTTAAAAGCTCATCCAGTAATAAATAAACATTCTCATTCCGTGCTTCCGCAACTGCGCTATCAAAATGTATTTAACAAAAAAAATTACACTCCTTAACTGCGAAAAGATCTCTCCTCCCCCGCCGCCGATGAAATCCCTCGCGAAGTTGAGTGCTGGGGCCCCCCTAAGGGGCCATCCATTGAGTAGGTACGCAAAAAATCTGTCAAAACTTGACTTCTCCCCCCGTCCCTGTACGCACGCGGACTTTTTACAGCACTCCCCCCCCCCCCCACCACTTGTACGTACGCTTGACGCAGCCCCGGCATCCTATAGAACGGCCGATATTTAATCCACGCAGAAACGATCAAGGATTAATAATAATATGAACGTGTTTAAGCAAACAGATAGTCCACCGCCGGACTATCTAACTCATTTGAAGGCCAATGTAGATACATTATTATCGAGGCTTCACCCCCCCCCCCCTCGTTTCCTATGCGTGCATTGTCAGTAGACCCTCCATACACAAGCGAACGCATTTGGGTTAACCCCCCCCCCTCCCCTCTCCATGGCGTACGCACTAAACGGATGTCTCCACAGCGGCCCTATTGACGCCACTCCCGACGGGGCGAACCTCTTTCAGGTTCAACCCGCGCTGGGGCTCGACGAACGTGGCGCTGGCTCGCTGGCTCCCCGCGGAGTATGAAGACGGCTTCAGCGAGCCCAAGGGCTGGAACCCCGGCCGCCCCTACAACGGCTTTCCTCTGCCCATGGTCAGTGAGCCTTCAATCCGGGCGAGGTGCCCTTTTTTTTTCTTGTTCTGCTTGGTCGAGTAGCGGAGTTATTTCCATCACGGATGGGGTTTGAACCCTGCAGTTTTTGCCCGTCTGCCTAGGGGGCATGTTCAATGTGAATTTGCATCACTGCACGTGCGCGCTTGTTTCCCCAACAACTACGCATACGGCCAAGTGGGAAAGCTTCATCCTGGATTGTACGATAAAAAGAAGCACCTTCGTCAAATAAGGTTTAGTTTTAATCTTGATTTGAAGCTTTCGTGACTGCAGGAATCCATACTCTTTGGTTCTTTCGGTACAGTCACGTAGGTAGAAAAAATAATAGATCACGACGTTTCGATCGCAACACAAGCAATCGTCATCAGGTGAGACAACCACAGCAAAAAAACATTGCTGAAGTAGGCCAGTAAGGTTAAGTTTTGCAGCATTGTAAAACAAAAAAAACATGCAAAGATTAAAGACGTAATTCAAATGGTAAGAACAGTAAGTGGGCTTGGGCATTACACGTCGCTTGAAGGAATTACGGCCGATGGTCAAGAATAGCGATGGAGTGGCAGTCAAAGGATGGAAAGCGCCCAAAAGAATATCCATCTAGGAGATGGAGCGATGGAATCAATTGGCCTCGAGGTCGGCGTTCTTCGTGGCAAGGCCCGCGGGCCACTGACGATCCTTGGTGGCCTTTAGTGTGGCCCTTGACAATAGACAACGAGTGAAAACACCCTCCCATCGTCACCAGCGTGCTGCTGTCAAACCCCCAATGGTTCCAAATGTGTGGCGACCCTCACACCGATGAAGTCTTATCGGCGAAATTGCCCTCCGCCTCCCACCTCTGAAAGTTAATGAAGAACGCTGCTCGAGGTACTGGCTGGATTACTGCATTGCGATACCATGAGAGACGGTGAAACATTGGAGAGGACTTAATTCAGCAGTGGATTGATCACTGCTGATGATGATGCAACAATTATATCAGCATAGAAAATGTGTTACACTGAGTAATCGAACAGCCTAATAATGATAATACTTCCAATTATTGAGCGCTTTTCATCAAGGATCTCAAAGCGCTGTACAGAATACACAGTAGCAGCAGACACTCAGCATAAAAAAATAATTGTATTTTAAATACATTTTAAGAATCCACTTATCGAATGAACTAAAAGTTTAGTAATCTGAAGCGTATAAATAGGTTAAGACGAGATTTTTTTGTTAAATGTCCACAGACTCAGAGATCCCTGATATCTCTTGAAAGGGCATTCCATAGCCTGGGGGCTACACGGGGAAAAAAGCTCGGGTCACCCATAGCCAGAAGCCTCCACCTGCCAATGCTTAACTAGTCAATAAAAAAAGCAGTAGAAGATAATCATATGAAAATAAAATAAGGCTTCTTCGCTATTCTATGAAACCTGACCCAGAATATCGAACCGCACTGCTCAAAGCGGCCCATGCAGAGGAACGGCCGCCCGGATGTCCCCAAAAGGCAATCACCGAGGACTTAATCCAGCAGTGGATTGATCACTGCTGATGATGATGTCGAGTGAGGGCATTAAAGGTTGCGAGTTAAAATCCTGCTCGGCGGGTTGACTCATCCCACCATCCCTCCGCAGTTGATGAAACAGGAGCAATTGTGCCGGGGAAAAACAAAACAATGGCTGCCGTGTGGAGACACTCAGCTCCCGCCATAAGAATGGGGAATTTTCACCTGCTGGCTCCGGGCCGAGTGCCGCATTAATGCTCATGCGGGCAGTAAATCACTTTAGCGGGTAGGCCGTCGTGTACTGGCATCACTGCCCAACAAATCCCGAAAGTGAAAGCCAAGCCACAACTAAACTGTGGGGAAATAACAATGCCGAGAATGACCACTGTTACGTCCTGCGCTGTAAACATGCTTCGACCGGTCTTCTCGACAAAGGTGGCAATGCCAGCAGCCTCTCTGCTGGGCGTCAAAGCGACCCGTGGCCGCTGCCCGCGCAACCCAACGTGGCACGTCGTGAGGATGCTGCCCGCCCCTCTTCCATCAGGTGCGCACGGTCTCCAACGAGGTGATGAGCACCCGCAGCGGGCAGCTCACGGACGACGATGTCTTCTCGCACATCATCGTCGAGTGGGGGCAGTACGTCGACCACGACTTCGCGCTGACGCCCCAGAGCCTCAGCCAGACGGCGTTCATGAGCGGCCTCAACTGCAAGGAAACGTGCGACAACCGTAACCCCTGCTTCCCCATGAAGGTGCCCCCCCCCACCCCCCCCCCCACCCCCCACCTAAAGACTGTGCAGCCGGTTCCCACCGTGGTAGCTCCTGCGATGTGTTTTCAAGCGTGTTCGAGGGTGCGAACGAAACGTCGGACATCGTTCCGAACTACACGCGATATAACCCCAAAGAACACGAAAGACAGCCCCTGACCTCTATCTTCTTCACTGTTACAGCCTCGAATTACTTTGAAACTTCCTATCTTTCAGATTCGGATGGTTGTTCCCGATACCTGTATTTTGCTTTCCATGCAAGCTGGCCTATAATGAATTCGCCCTTCAAGTTCAACCAAACCCCCTTAGTCCAACTCACTGTCAGCCATGTGTATTAAAATAAGACAAAGATCCCCTGCATAGCCTTAACAGACTTTTGCTGTTAGCGAGCACCTGTGAATGCCGGCATGGCACACGAGGGGGTGGGTGGCCGGCACCACGCCCGACCGCCTTTGTCTCCCCAGTGCTCATTTAAGGCTAGGGGAGACCCAGGACCGGTTCAGATAATCGTCACCGGCGTTGGCCGTGAGAGCGGGAATCGAACCCGGGTGGCCGGGTCCCGTGGCGCAGCGCGCCGACAGCTGCGACTCCACGCACACGTGGGGGCCGTTGTTACAACGCGTGCACAATCCACCAATCGACGCCCACTCACAAGCCCGCCCGCCCGCCCGCCCGCCCCCCTCGCGCGCGTCACACAGGTGCCGGCGAACGACCCCCGCGTGACGGACCGCGCCTGCCTGCCGTTCTTCCGTTCGTCGCCCGTGTGCGGCACGGGCGAGCAGAGCGCGTGGTTCGGCGCCGTGGGGCCCCTGGCGCCGCGGCAGCAGATCAACGCGCTCACCTCGTTCATCGACGCTTCCACCGTGTACGGCAGCACGCCGGCGGCGGCGCGAGCCCTCCGCGACCTCGACGCCGACGAGGGCCTCATGAAGGCGAACGCGCGCTTCGACGACGGCGGCCGCGAGCTACTGCCCTTCCAGACCACGGGGCTGCCGACGGCGTGCGCGCAGGACCCCGACGACCCGTTCGGCGAGCGCATCGAGTGCTTCGCAGCGGGCGACAACCGCGCCAGCGAGGTGCTCACACTCGCCTCCGTGCACACGCTGTGGGTGCGCGAGCACAACCGCCTGGCGCGGGCGCTGCGGCAGATGAACCCGCACTGGAGCGGGGAGACGACTTACCAGGAGGCGCGCAAGATCGTGGGCGCCCTGCACCAGGTAACGATTAGGCCGCTGTGAGTGCGCACTGCGACGATGAGCCGCTTCGTTGAGCTGCCACATGTGGCCCAGGTCGCTTCCAGAAAGAAAAAAAAATTGCTCTGTTGCTCAATGGGGGGGGGGGGGGTCTTACCTCTGTAAAATAATAATAATAAATAAAATAAACAGTTTCTAGTTTTCTGTAGGTGAGCTGCCCGTGCCGGCTTGGGTGGCGGAGGTCGTAGGTCATGCCGCCCAGGCCTGGTGAGATGGCTACGTAGGGGGCTGCTCGCGCTACTCACGGGGGTCCCGTCGTCCGCAATTCCGCCCTTTTTATCCTTGGAAAAATGGCAGATATAATATAGGGGTTTTTTTTTTGTTGTTAGATCGCATAAATATAAATGTGTTGTTAAACCATGCCACCACCCGACACAGCCAATTAGTAAGGTTTGTCACGTGTCCAACCTATATTATGGATGATCTTGGTCGCGAAAACCTACGTGTTCAAACAAATGGCAGATAATTGGGTGAATTTGCTGGCGTGTCTGGGCGGCGCCTGTTAATGCGGAAATGTTTACAGATTAGAGGATGATTTTGGCACTTCTGGAATGGCCACGTGATTAGTCTGTATACGCAAAACTAAATCTGTGTTGAACAACTGGGCTTCTACTGGGACCATCCCAAAGTGTACAGATGGTAAATGCATCCATTTAGATGATGTGCACACTGTGGATATTGCAAGGCACTGGTAAATACCCAGGTAACGATCTATTCAGGCTATACATTCACGCTACACCTGAACGTGTTCTCTTTTCTAAGCAGATCACGCGACAAAATCAATTGTACACATACACGGTGACATTGTCTCCCTTTGCCGCCGCTGCCGCCACCGCTTGCAGATAATCACAATGAGAGACTATTTCCCCAAAATCCTGGGCGAAGTGGCCTTCGAGGAGCATATTGGATCCTTCAAGAGCTACAACCCGGGCATAAACCCCACGGTCTCCAACGTGTTCACCACGGCCGCCTACCGCTTCGGCCACGCCACCATCTCGTCGCAAATCCGCCGTCTCGACGAGAACTTCCAGGAGCACCCGCGGTTCTCCACCATAGATCTGCACGAGGCCTTCTTCTCGCCGTGGAGGATCATCAAGGAAGGTAAGGGGGGCGGTGGAGGTGGTGCGGGTGGACAGTTTACATCCGGGAGATAAATTGCCCGTGACTGTTGGTTCCCGAATGCTCCCAAGTCGCTCCTTGAGATCGGCAAATGATGAACTTTTTGGTGGTTATCTATGGGACCTTTTTGCCAGGATAAAAAAATGATGAAAAAGCGTAATGGATTTTACCCTTTCTGACAATGAAACAGGTGTTCAAACACCAAATAGATATATTTTGCAAGGCATCGAGTCTGCATTAACCACACGTACTTGTGGTGAACATGCAAACAAAAACACCCTCTGATAATATTTGCCTTTTGGCGTTCTCTGGTCCGACACTTAACACCTGTTTTGTTGCCAAAAAGGGTAAAACCTATTGTTATGTGTTTCATATGCTGTGAATATATATATGTATTGTCTTTGAAACTGATGGCCTACACCAGAGGCAACCTTCTTTATGGCCTTGTCTTACCGGTGTTTGACCAGAGAAAGCCAAAAGGCGGCTATGCGGTCAGATGTGGGACAACATTGTGTGTGTACTGCATGCGCTATTCGGCAGATATCTGTCTCGTGCGGTTTCACTCTGCGCGCCCTCTTTTGGAATGCATCTACTATCGCATAAAGCGACGGAAACTTGTATCTGTTTGCATCAGCTCATTTTGGAGTTATATCGATTGGCCAATGTTTTTAATGATTATTATCAGAGTATTATTATTTGTAATGGGCCAACCCTTCAAAAGTCCAAATGTACGTAGAAACTGACTTTCCATGAACAGTAGAATGTTCCAAAGTTTCTGACGTTGCATTCTGGGTACCCATGATGCAGTGTGGTATCTTATTTATTAAAGAACAATGTCTGCACAGTCATGCATTCCTGGACCAAACCTACCTTGCTTCAACAGTTTCATGAAATCTAAGCACAACTCAATGCTGTGTCTGCACATATATATTTTAGTCCTGCCTGTTAGCTTTCCAGACCAGTTTCATGAGGCAGCATCTACTTAAGCCGGTAAACTCTGGACCAATTTCGACCTTCTGGGTCTCACCAGCGGAACGATATCCAATTCGTGGACAGCTTCATCACACGGTCACTTTGTGCACCACGACACGGCACTTTTCGATCACCCCCCCCCCCCTCCTCGCTCGCAAACCGACGCCAACGCCCCCACCATCTTCCACCGCCCCACCCACCCCCCTCTACGTCACCGCAGGAGGGTTGGACCCCCTTCTGCGGGGGCTGCTGGCGCGGCCGGCCAAGCTGTTCGTGGCCGACCAGATGATGACGGAGGAGCTGCGCGACCGGCTCTTTGAGCTCACGGACAAGGTGGCGCTTGACCTCGCGTCGCTCAACCTGCAGCGGGGTCGTGACCACGGCCTCCCAGGTGCCCCCCCCCTACCCCTCGCCGCACACCCCCACCCTCCCCCCCCCCCCCCGGCATCATCCGTGACGATGCCACCGGTCGCGCGCCGGGTTGGGAATAGTCCCCTAGTGGATGCTGGGGGCCCTTCTAAGAATGGCCCCCAGCATTGCATTTTAAGGAAGAATAGAAAAGTTCATATGTAATTGTCTACAAAAGAAGGGTCACATCCGTACTTTAGTAGGACTGACGTTTAAAAGTTTACCCGCACAGGTTCCAAATTTTCACAGGACTCAAGTATGGAGGTAACAAAGTAGAGTAACATAACATACATTCATCGAGCCATTCGTGGGTTATATGACAGATAATAGTGCTGGAGATATAACTTAACACAACACAGCCTTACCTAAATCTCGATTTCAATTAGCCAGTCAAAGCTAAGGCAAGTGTCTGGTGGCCAAAACCCATGACTGACTACCTGGGCAATCGCCCAATTCCTTGGTGGACTGCAAACAATAATTCAAACTACAGTATCTGGCCTCTCATCCTCCTTTTCAAATCCTGATCACTGTTAACTTAGTCTCATGATCATCGTCGTCATATTCATAATTGCTGCGAATGACACCATCATCATTGTCATCGCCATCATTTTTATCCCATTGGAATTTCTATAATGTACGAATAATAATTGTATTATTTATCCAGGAAAGCCAGACTGAGTCATATGACTCATTTTCATTTTAAGATGTTTTCAGTAAATTAATTGCGAATATTTATTATATAAGTGGGAGGAATCCGGAGCACCCACACACAAGGGGACATACAGATGGAAACAGATGGAGATTAGTTACCTTACTCCACTGCCTTCTCCCGGTGAACCAGGGTATGGCACCGTGATGCCCAAGGGAAGGGAGTTTCGCAATATTGTGTGATCATCCAACCCTTGCCTCCATAGTGCTGGATTACAGGCGCGCACCACCGTAACGAACCCCACCCGTTGGTGTTCACAATTTAGTTGAAAGTCATCGGTGGGAATGCCGATCAGAGGATTTCAGTACAATTGCCGATACAGCCTCCACGTACTTATTTTCTCGTGGAGGTTAACTGGAGAACATACAGTAAACTCACACGTCGAGGGAGCTAACAGCCTAGCGATCATGAGTCCACGTAAGGTAAGGTCGTAACCTACTGTCCACTCTGGCGACATCGCCGTCCTGCAACTTGGCAGGCGCTCAAATAGGACCACGCGCGCGCTTGACTCGCAAAAACCTCCGCCACAATTTTTTTTATTACAATCGCGAAGCACTCTCGCCCGCCTCTCACCCTTGCCGCGTGCCGCATCTCTCCTCCTCTCCATCGTCCAAAGGCTACAACGACTGGCGCCAATTCTGTGGGCTGTCTCGCCTGGAGACGGCCGCCGACCTCTCCAGGGCCATCTCGTCCCCCGACCTGGTGGCCAAGCTCATGGAGCTCTACGGCCACCCCAACAACGTGGACGTTTGGCTCGGCGGGCTGGCCGAGGACCTGCTCCCGGACAGCCGGGTGGGGCCTCTCTTCGCCTGCCTCATCGGGCGCCAGATGAAGGCTCTGAGAGACGGGGACAGGTGCCGCCGCTAGACGCGAATTTCCGTCGACGTTTCTCTGCTGCGAACGCGCGGAGGGCTTTTCGCGGCTGTGCCGTGCGTGTCTCCGACGTGCGTCTCTCCGACGTGCGTCTCTCCGATGTGGTTCATTTTTGATGTTGTTGTTCGGGGTCGTAACCGCTTGCGTCGTGTCGTCTGACGTTTCGCTCCACATGCTGGCAGCTTCTTGCGGAGCTGAACTCAATACTTGTCAACCCATATGGTTTACTTCGTATTCTTGTACAGGGAAAGTAAGTTTTCAGGTCCATACGGCGCACAGCCGTTTCAATACGGGCAAAAAACAAAAAGTATATTTGTTTGCGTTTCTCCCTTGTAATGGGACTTTGTAGGATGAACATTGAGATTTATAGGGGGGCACGGAGTGAGCAGTAAGGTTTGAATTGGTCTGCAACAAGGTAGGCACTGATAACGGGTTGACAGGTATGTGACCTGAAGCTAAACTAAGTGGGCCTTGCCTCGTAGAAAAGAAAAGAGTATGTGTGTATGTTGAACTGCTTTTGCACCGTACGAAGCCAACCGTGATAATCGGGTTGTGCGGGGGAAGGACAAGCAAGTAGATGTAGATCAAGATCAAGTTACTCTCCTCCCATGCGTGTGTGCGTGCGTGCGTGCGTGCGTCTCCTTTAGGTTCTGGTGGGAGAACCCGGGCGTGTTTACTCCCGCCCAGCGCACGGAGCTGAGCCGCCACTCACTGTCGCGCGTCGTCTGCGACAACTCCGGCCTCACCGAGGTCCCCGTGGATGCCTTCATCCTGGGCAGGTATCCCGCCGACTTCGTCTCGTGCTCAAGCTTGCCGGCGCTCGACCTCCAAGCCTGGCAAGAGAGGCCGACAGGTACCGGCGGCGTCGCGAGCGTCCGACTCGTTGCCCGCAGTCGAGCGGCTGACGACGCCTAAAAGTCGGACCGACTCCCCTGGTGGTCCTCGCCGAAGGAATGTGGAATCCGTTCGCTTTTGTTGTTCGTTCCGTCACCGAGTTAGGGTCACCGGGAGGGATGAGCACTGCCCGCGCACCCGTTGGAGCAGGGAGACAACCTGACTCCACTGACTCTGACCTGCACTGCTCCTCAGTCATGAGTCGCGCTACTCACCCCACACACACACACACACACCCCCATTCCTAACACTAAACTATAATCTATTTTTACACGCTTTTATTTAACTCACTCTGTCTGTTGTTGTTGTTGTATCCTCAAATCTTGTTACTCAATTTTTACCCACTTCCTAATGTGGTATCGACTGCACACTTGGTATACTTATGTCATACTGACGACAATACTATATTCTATCATAAAAAACATATAAAAACATATATTTTAAAACATTATTGTTTATATGTTATGTTTCGGCTTGGCTCCAATTGTCCACGGTCAACTGACATTAGCTTTAAAACACCAAGGTCCCCTTATGTTATGGCAAGCTTCGGGGCCACTTCCTGGAGTCGTGGAGTTCTTCCATTACTAGTACGGTACATTTCATTAAAGCGTGTTTAAAAAAAGTATTTTAAATGAAACTTATTATTTTACCAGGTAAGGCCCACTGAGCTACATAGCTCTTTTCAGAAGCGACCTGGCCGCAAATGAAGTGGCACATGATGTCGAAATTTAGAGCGGCCAAATACACGAAACGCACGTTTCTAAATGTGAAGGGAAAATCCGGAGGACCTGGAGAAAAATCCACGTGACTACGGGGAAAACGTGCAAACTTCACATATACAAGTGTCAGGGTCGGTATCGAATCAACAACTTCCTGTGTACCAGGCGAGGCACTTAACATCTCACCACCGCAGCACCCATCTCCTGTAGCGTGGCGGCCAAAACGGGTGGTGTGAATTCCACTTTCCTTTGGCTGGGACCATTCAAAGATAATGATGCGTACACTCTCTGTCTTTACTTGTGGAAATCTCTTCCGAGTATTTGGACTTTTAAAAAAAGGCCCTGAGTTGGGCAAAGTATTGTACTTTGTTTGTGTCATGTGATTATGTCGCGTGCGGGCGATAGTGGTTAGTGCACTGCACTGTGAACCTGGCATTAGACATGGGTAATATCAGTGACGAGTGACAGCTGCCCCAGTTGTGGGTCTCCTCCAGGTCGGCTCAACCCTAATATATGTTGAACTTCTGTCGCACCGCACGTAACCAACCGTGCTAATCAAAGGTGCGGGGGAAAGGACAACAAACTCGATGCTTGAATCAGTACTTGGTGCGGTGTGTAAATATTATCATCGGGGGAGACAAAGGCGACTGAGCGTGGTGGCTCCACCGCACCTCCCCCCCGCTCGCGTCACGCGCGTGCCTGAGCAGGCGGTCGCTAGCGGCGCTTGCCCCCGCCGTCTCCGACGCTACACTGTGGGGATCTTCATCCTCGTCCGTGACTGCGTGCAGTGGGGCGCTGCGGGGAGCCACCCAGCATCCAGAACGGAGGCTTCGTCCTGTGTGCCAGTGGTGGGGAGCCCCAGGTGTCGTACATGTGTCACAGTGGCTACAGACTCACAGCCCCCGCCGACGTCACGTGCACCTTCCAGGGCTGGAGCAGCCCGCCGCCCACGTGTGACGGTGAGAACACGACGGCATACCGCTGATGACACGCCGCCGGTCGCGTTCACCATCGTCATCGGCGCCACAGTTTTCCCAATGGTGATTAGCACCGCAACCGTCATCACAATCATTTTCATGATCATCATTAGCACCACCATCATCATCGTCACCACCACCACCGCCACTATGCTTTTCCCCATTGTGATTAGCACCGCAACCATCACTATCATCTTCACAATAATTTTCATAATAATAATTGGCACCACCACCAATGGTGGTGGTGCCAATGTCATCGTCACTGTGGGTGCGCGAGGGCTGGTGGATCGCACAAATGTTGCGACATTTCCTTCCCGTGGTCGTCGAGGTGCCATATCCTGGCTCGCCAGGAGGAGGCGCTGCAGCAAATGTGGACGAATACCATCTGTTCCATCTGCATGGAATAGAGTGTTGCCCCCTCGCACACATGTGGGTTTTCTCAGGGTGCTCCGATTTCCTCACACGTGTATGAACATTGATCAGTAATCGGCTGAAGTTACATTCATCTGTGCGTCTCCTTGTGCGCAGCGTTGTGTGATGCAGTTAAATAAATTAGGCTACTATATAATAAACGGATATTCTTCTCATTATCGTAAACGCCATCATTATTGTTACTATGATCACCATCGCCGCCACCGTCAATAACATCATATCACCAGTTTAAAGGCTTCAAGACCCCTTGGTGCCATTCATAAGATGAGAATGTTGTGTGTGAACACCACAACCCAAATCTAGTTCACAACCTAAATTAAAAGTTCCGAAAAAATAAGCGGTTAAACAACAACAACAACATTAGATACCTATGGTTACTAACCCAATCTCAGTGAGCCCTCTCATGGTTACATAACCGCCTCATAAACGATTGAACAGAGGATGCCGAGTAAATGCAGTAACTTCGACGTGAAGGACGATGTTATGTTATCCAACAGAGAACGGGCCGCGTGAAATGCTTTGCTTGACGAGCCTTTCTCTACAAACGCACTCACAAAAAGCGTCACACCCTCCGGGGCAATTCGGCTCCCGATTCCAACGCCCGGCCCGTGACCCACGGGCGGCACGTCACGCTCATCCTCGCTCCGCTGGTGCGTCTCCTTCGGCGTCGAAAAACAAACTTCCTAAAGAGGCTTCTCGTGAAGAACATTGCCAGCGCGAGTGACGAGGCTGGGCCGAAGGAAGGCACTTAACAAGTCACCCCCCCCCCCCAGACCCCCCTGCCCCCCCTCCCCCCCTCTTAACAAGCCAATACGCTGACGCCATCGATTGATCCGATCATCGATTCTCTTTGTGAAACCCATGATCACGCGATGGACGCAGCACCTCCAATATCTATGTATGTTGTATGTATGTTGGACTTCTTTCGCACCCTACGTAGCCAACCGCGCTAACCGTAGGTGAGAAAATGGCCTCAGGCATCTCTGGCGGCGAGCAGTTCCGTACGACAATTCGCAATTGTAGCGTCGTCGAATTGTACACGCCTGCTTCGAGGCGCGTCATCGTCCGCCAGGATCTATCCACGGCTGGATGAATGCCGCCCCAAGCCATTGCGTCCCGCAAGACCGCACGATGCAACAATCCGTCCCGCAGCTTGCACACGAGCTGACCTCAACGCTGCACCTCCATATAAAAGCGGTTGTCCCAACTTTGGCCGCAGCAACTCAATCGTCTCAGCCACTTACGGCGATGTCTCACACCCACGGTCCGGCGACCATATTCACAAAAAAAAAAAAATGTGTTAGACCGCAGCTTGCGTCGGCAGCGTGAGTGAGCAAATATTGCCAAACACAGCGTGAGCTCCCCCATCGGCGCCCATGGCGTTAAGGATCACGATGACCACGACGTAGACGCCGCCGTTCATTCTGCCTGCCCCCCCCCCCCCCCCCCGTCTTACAGACGTTGACGAGTGCTCCGACGAGACGACGCCGCCGCCGTGCCACGCCTCGGCCTCATGCGTCAACACGGACGGCGGCTTCGAGTGCGCGTGCACGGACCCCTACGTCCTCGCCGACGATCGCAGGACCTGCATCGGTGAGCGGGCGCCCTCTCAGCCACCCAACCCCGCGGTCGCTCGCTCGCACGCTCGCTCGCTCGCACGCTCGCACGCTCGCTCGCTCGCACGCTCGCACGCACGCACGCACGCACGCTCGCTCGCTCGCACGCACGCACGGCCACGTTCATCGTCTCCTGGACGAGACGGAGAGAAACGCGTCAGTCACCCCCTGCCGTGGCCAATTTGTTCCATTCGTTCTCTGGGTCTCCACGTACGAAGCGCATCTTCTTTCGTATGGGTTAATAGCAGCAGATTAGAGATGTCATTTTTTTGTTTGTTTTTGTTTTATTTGTTATCCACTCGAGCGGAGTGGAACTCGTCCGTTCCTCCTTTAGAGGAGTGAAGGCAGCAGCTTCGTGTTTACCACGTGGTCGGCGGTTTGGGATTCGTGGCCGCACTCTCAGGCCCGCTGAATCTTTGGTGTGACATTTGTGCATCGAATAAGTACGCATATGCGTGTAGATTGAACTTGTTTCGCACCGTGCATGCCTAACCGTGCTAATCGGAGGTGCATGAGAAGGAAGGACAACAAACTAAACACAAAAAGCAGTTCTAAAGAAATTAGTTTTCAATCAACTGCATATGCTCCTAATATTGGCAGGAAGAGCGTTCCAGACGGCTGCAGAAGCGCGCGATGCGGTGACCACCGTTCGATGGTGAGCCAAAAAGCCGCTGCTGCGAGGATGACCGGAGTTCGCCCAGATCAATACGGTTTAGTTCCACAGCGTACTGGCTTTCGAGAAGCAAATGTCACGAAGCGGTGTTTCGATTAAAGCAAGCAAACTCCGGACTTTGTTTAGGACCTTCTGAGTCCCATCAGCGGCGCCAAATCTTGCCAAACAAATGCTGCTGAATTGCCAGACGCTATTGGGAGGAGCACTCCGGATGTTGTTCAACTAAAAAGTCAACACCGCGCACAAAATCCATGATGCATTGACGTGGAGCATTTGTTCGGTCGTCGAAAATATAAGCAGAACTTGAGTAATAAAGTATTAAAGCTTTCGTGACTGCATAAAAATATCTTCTTTGGTTCTTTCGGTAAAGTCACGTAGCATGAGAATAAAATAATACATTGATAAAATAAAATAACACAATAATATTCTCACGACGTTTCGGCCACAACACAAGCGGCCTTCATCAGGTGAAGGGGCGAGACTGTCTGGTAGGACAGGGGCGAGACTGTCTGGTAGGACAGCGCTGTCCTACCAGACAGTCTCGCCCCTTCACCTGATGAAGGCCGCTTGTGTTGTGGCTGAAACGTCGTGAGAATATTATTGTGTTATTTTATTTTATCAATTTATTATTTTATTCTCATTCTACGTGACTTTACCGAAAGAACCAAAGAAGATGAATCATTGCAGTCACGAAAGCTTTAAATCGAAATGCATAAAAATACTCATTGTTTTTTTTCGGTAAAGTCACGTATGTAGAAATACAATAAAATTACATTAAAACAAAACACAATCACGACGTTTCGATCACAACAATCGCTTGCGTTGTGATCGAAACGTCGTGATTTTTTTTTGTTTTAATATAATTTTATTGTATTTCTACATACCTGGCTTTACAGAACTTGAATGTTGCAACGGAGTGGGGGCTCCGCTTACCTTTGGTGTGTTCCATTGTTGGTAATGGAGGAATGCAAGTAAACGTTCACCTCAATGTGTGCTGGGCCCATCGTGTCAGAACTTGTCAGTCGTGTCGATTCTGCTTAGCCGGGTGAGAACTCGAGAGAACAGGATGAGTCTCGTTTGCGAAAGTGACCGCTGCAGTAATAAAGTAACCATACGACAAGGCAGCAGCGACTTTGATTTCGACAGAATAAAGACCAAACAAAATAATCCTATACAGGGAAATTTACGTAAATATATCACAGCGTATACAGTCAGTGCATTCAATCATAATTCATTAAAAATTGAAGTTTTTTTATGCACATGGAGATACAAATTATTTCTGCTTGTGTTAACCTTGCAGAAACTGGACATGTGAAGTGTGTGTGTAGCGGTTAGCGCTACGCTGCGCTGTGAACCCGGCAACACGAGTTCGATTCCCACTCACGGCTAACAACACCAGTGATGATTATCTGAACCGGTCCCGGGGCTCCCCTAGGTCGACTCAGCCTCAAATGAGTACCTGGTGCGGTGTGTAAACATTGATACTGGGGAGACAAAGGCGGTCGGGCGTGGTGCTGGCCACCCACCCCCTCGTGTACCGTTCCGGTCTTCATAGGTGCTCACTAACAGCACTTGCCCCTACAAGTCTGTTACAGGCTATACGGGGGATCTTTGTGCGAGCAGAGTGGATGAGTGAAAACTAAAGATGAGCGTTTCTCTGTTCACCCTGCTACAGACTCGGGCAACCTCTCGCTGGCGACGATCGTGTCCATCGTGCTGGGATTTGTGAGCGCTGGCAGCCTCCTCTCCTTGATTGCGATCGGAATTAAACAACTGTAGGTGGCTCTGCATTGACGCGCACACAGCGACCCACGGCATTCATCTACCGTCCCGACAGCGGTCGAAATGGGGCTGGCATACAACGCTACACCAGACCGTCGCGATTAAAAATGATTTCCTATTCCTATGTGACGGTGTTTCCGCAGAGGGAAACGGTGGTGAGCTTGAGCCCCCGGACGTAATAGCCACCGTATACCAACACTGGATACAGGGTTCTTCAAACAAATGTTAACACTTAAATGGGACAAGAACGGATAATACTACACTGTAACATGATAACAAATGTAATGTTAATAGCTTCAAAAAGTCAAAGAGTCTCCACTTGTGTTCGCCATCGTTGTCTAACGCGTGGCCTGGAATCTTCTCCAGGTGATCTCCAGAGCCTGGAGGGAGCAGCACATTTTTTAAAAATTATTGTTGCAACTTCTCGGAAGTGTTAACATATTTTTGAAGCACTCTGTAAATTAGGTACTCTATACATATGAAGCAACACTGTTAATAGGTGATGTCACTATTCTGTTTAAGACAATATCTTTTCACAAATATTCTTTGCAAGAGATGCAGATTTACGAAAG
This sequence comes from Petromyzon marinus, assembly GCF_048934315.1. Lineage (NCBI taxonomy): Eukaryota > Metazoa > Chordata > Hyperoartia > Petromyzontiformes > Petromyzontidae > Petromyzon > Petromyzon marinus. Next base: position 7,455,792 of record NC_133689.1, on the reverse strand, counting down.
GACCGTTACCTTTTTAAACGAAAGCACACGCATCTATATGTATTAAAAATTGTATTGTTGTAACATGTTATTATTTTAATCACTGCGGCACGTTTCATTCGGTGAATAGAAGCCGTAAACAAAACGCGGGAAGTATTTCATGAATATTCCGTTGAGCGGTAATTTAAAAATACATGGACATCTGAGAAGAAGAAATGAATAATTATTCTTCATTGAATGGAATAACCAGATGAAAGCCATTTGAAGTAGCATGCTCCTGTTGAACTGGCCACTTGGAGATAGCACATGCTGCACCGGAGTGATAAATCCTCACCAAGCTCACACAAAAGCAGCGCATCAGCAGCCGGTGCACCTATGTATGTTGAACTCCTTTTGCACCGTACGTAGCCAACGGTGCTAATCGGAGCAGTTCTAAAACATATGAGCTTTCAATCGAGATTCAAAAAGTGCTTAGCTCCAGTGGCTTCCAAATGTCTCGAAGGAAGAGCGTTCCAGACGGCCGCAGGAGCGCACATGGAGGCGCGCGAAGCGGTGAACCTTCTTTGTTTCGACGACCAGCCAAAAGGCCGCAGCTGCGAGGAAGACCGGGGCATGCGTGATGGAGGTGCGGGGGAAGGTGTGGCGAGTGCCTGCGTGCCCGCGTGTTCTAGGATGCAGATGTCCAAGCTTCAAGGGCGCTCCTCCAACGTCGTGTCCGTTAAAGCCGCGGACAACGGCTCCTTCGTGAATGACAAAAACTTCACCCGCACGGGCTCCAAGATGTCCCATGACTCTGGAATGGAGGTAAAACGATGCAGAGCGATTCGCCAAAGGTTTCACCTTCGTCGTCATCGTGAGGGTCATCCTCATTGCTGTCAAGATCATCATAATCGTCAGGAGCATGGTCATTGATATCTGGATCATCATCGTTGCCACCAGAATCATCATCATCATTGTTAGGATCATCATTGCCATCAGGATCATATTCGTTGCCACCAGGATCATCGTCGTTGCCATCAGAATCATGGTCATTTCCATCAGGATCATCATCATCATTGCCATCGGGGTCACCGTCATTGCCATCAGGATCATCGTCGTTGCCATCAGAATCATGGTCATTTCCATCAGGATCATCATCATCATTGCCATCGGGGTCACCGTCATTGCCATCAGGATCATCGTTATTGCCATCAGGATCATCATTGTCAGGATCATCATCATTGCCATCAGGATAACATTTGAGAGGCGAATTCAATGAAATGAGCTATCAACATGTAAGAATAGCTAAGAAAAGCTGTACAGTAAACATTCATGATTAATATAATTAGCTTACCAAAATCATACATTATCATTATCTTGATTAGCAATATCACTCCTACGTGTATATCAACATCATCATCATCATGAAATATCTTTATAAAGGCATGATGGCATCTTTGAATTCCCGTGTAAATGAATCTAAACTTAATGTAGGCTTTGACCGAAGCAGCTTCAGAGAACCGGAAATAATGTCCAGCGCTCTGGAGTCCATCGCTGGATGACGGAATCCCAGTGCTGTGTGCCAGTCCATGGGCGCTTATTGGACCGTACTCTACTGCACCGCTCGGTGTGTGTGTTGTTGAAGGCGTAGTCGGGGACGTGGAGAGCTTGACCAGTTCGGGTATCAGTCGCCTCTGATTTTTTTTTGTTAGTCGCAGCCCGGGGTTCACCTAGTGGCGCGGACGCTCAGACAGCCAGAGGCTCTCTTGAAAAAGCCGAATTAGCAAAAGGGTCCTGTAGATCTTCCACATAAACAGTGTTTGGTGTACATTGCTCGAGAGTGCGTTTGCACAAGGTGGACGTGGCGGTTTTGCTAAAAAACAAAACAAACAAAAAAAGTTTTCCTTTGCCAGCGCCGCCGTATTGAACTTGCCCCCACTTGGAGGCTGGGCGCGCGTGCGTCATGCCTCGGACATTTAAAGCAGCGGGCACGCACATTAAAAGGGTTGCTTTAGCCAGGGCCGCGCAGAAGGCACTGTGCCTTTAGGGCCCACGGATAAAGGGGGTTACGACAAAAAAATGTGGCCATGTTTTGTTGTTGTTTGTATGCATGATAAGACAATGGTAACCCAGATATCTTGTTGAATGAATATATTTATATATAGCAAGGATAGGCAACGGAGTGTCTACAAAGAGGCAGAGTTATGGCAATGTCAATCGTTTTTTGTGTTTGTTTTCATAAGGCGTGAGATAAATTAACGCCGGAGATGAACTTTTCGAAAGAAAAAAAATAATTGTGAAAATTAGCAATAACATCTTCAAATGGTTTTTTTTTTCGCGAGTGCCGGCGGCAGTGGTAGTGACATGGGGCAGCTGCAGTGCCCGCTGGAGAAAATCCGACGAAACAGAAGTGCCAAGGGGCCTCCAAGACCCCTAATCCGGCCCTGGCTTTAGCCACCCTTGTAGGACGAACTGATTTTGACAAAAAGTATGCGCGCGCATATTGGTCCAGTGACATCTCACCGGCGGTAATTTCGTTGGCGATGTCAAACTTTTGTTAGTCCTTAGTCTGGTTGACGACAACCTGCGGAATTTTAGTCTTAAGTCTGTGGATTTCCATGCAGTCATCCTCTTGGGCTAGTCCACCAAAGCGAATGAGAGCCTCTTCGTTATGTAACTGCCGGTGTGTGCTGTCACTCCTCCCCACCCGAAGCTAATCAGTAAATATTTTATAAACAGTGCATACACTTACATCATTTGGTCTTCTACTGTGCAAAGCGGTGTTATTGTTCAAAAAAGAAAGCATGTTAATTAGACATTGATTTCACCTGGTCATAGTCGGTGGTGCTGAGCTATTCACGAGCCGTCGTAGTCATCATTTTGCTTCATTATTTCCATCCACTCTGAGTCGTTGTTGACTCAAAACTAATTTTATTGACAAATAATGTCATCACTAATTTCACAAACAAAATCAATGCCGCGCTCCGCGCTGACCCGTGCGTGTCTGTGTGTGAAGGCAAAGACAAAGATCTCCCGTATAGCCTGAACAGACTATTGGGGCAAGTGCCGTTAGTGAGGCACACACCCACCGTTATGGATATGGGTGTGTGTGTGTGGTAAGAGCATGTGAGGAGCGGTAATGTATAGGTTAGCGCGCTGCGCTCCAAATCCAGCTACCCGATATTCGATTACCACTCATGGCCAACACCAATGACGATTATCTGAACCGGTCCTGGGCCTCACTTAGGTCGACTCAGCCTCAAATGAGTACCTGGTGCGGTGTGTAAACTTAGCCACTGGGGGAGACAAAGGCGACCGGGCGCGGTGCTGGCCAACCCGCCCCCGCTTGTGTGCCGTGCCGGCCTTCGTCGGCGCTACTCGCGAACAGCGCTCGCCCCAACAGTCCGTTAAGGCCACACGAGGTATCTCTGCGTCTTGTTGTGTGCCGCTGCCGCAGAACGACGGAAGGGAGAGCATCCCGGGCTCCGTTCCAGACCTGCCCGACGTCATGTAACGTGGACCCCAGCCTCTGCCGTCATCGGGTTGAACCCATCCCCACCAGAAGACCTGCGGCAACTCGTGTCGACGGTCCTCATTTTAACGAGCTTAACGGGCACTCTCATTGTTGAACGTGCTTGGCATTCACGCCGCCCTAAGTTCTATCAGCAAACTCTACGTTCAAGGAGAATAGGAATAGGGGCGCCACGGTGGCGAGATGTTAACTACCTTGCCTGGTATACAGGAGGTCTTGGGTGCGATCCCGAACCTGACGCCTGCTGTATTTTGTAGTTCGCGCGTGTCTCTCTCTCCCCGCGGTCACGTGGATTTTGTCTCCGCGTCCTCCGGTTTCCCCCCCCCCCCTTTCCACGTTTAGACTCAACGTGCGCTCAGATTATGCGGCTGCTGTGACTTTCTGCGTGACGAGCCACCTCGTTGAGCCGAGGGGCAGTGCAGGTCCGAGTCAGTCGAGTCACGTCGCCTCCCTGTGGCAGTGCTCATCTCTCTCGGTGACCCTAAGTCAGTGGGGGGGGGGGGGGGGGGGTAAAAAATAAAAATAATTCCACATTCCGATTTAACGCTTTCGTGACTGCAAGGATTCATCTTCCTTTGGTTCTTTCGGTAAAGTCACCACCACGTAGAATGAGAATAAACTAATAAAACAAAACGTCGCCGTGAGAATTTTATTGTTTTACTTTATTATTTTATTCTCATTTCTACGTGACTTTACCGAAAGAACCAAAGAAGACATTCCACATTCCTTTCACGAGGAGCATTCTCTCCCCATGGCATAACGACGATTGCCCAACGTATCGTGTTGGCCGAAAATTGCATCGTTTGCCTTAAACAATTATTTTTATGCCAAAACCCCCCCCAAAAAAAATCTTAATTTGTAAATCACCGCATACAACCGGTAATACGCATCTGAAGCATCTTCCGTGTGATGAAGTCAAGGCGATGAGATGATAGTTGTTCGTGAGTCACGCCAATTTTGATGGAAAATATTAAATCTTATTGTTCTCAAAGCTAAAGTTTCCTCGAAGCAACTGGAAGCTGGGTGATGAGTGCGGTCATGAGCTTAGTTAATACAAATTAAACCGAGGTTGTAATCGGATATCGTGATTTGGATATTAAAAGCCAGGTGTAAAAAAACGAAATAAATCCCATTGCCTGAGAAGAGACATGACCTCGGTTTTCCATTTTTTGAAAATCAACCAAATTGAATCAGTTGCTAAGACTTAATTGAGGCTCCTTTATTGTGCCAATAGAGGGGTGAGAAGCCCCGTCGGTGAGTTGTGTAAAACTGGCATGATTAAATTACTGGTATTGGTTGATGAAGTGATGAGAATGGTTGACATTATAAACATTATAAAAAAAAACAGTTTCTTTTGACCGCAAGAAACCTGAGAATATGAACTGGAATTCTTGACTCTTACCTGAGCTTCAATCCCATTAATGTCCCGAAAAAAACTCAAAAATATTCCACTTCTATTCATAAACGTGACCATTTTGTGTCGGCCAATGGAAACACAAATGGTATTCTTCTCCATAAACTCCCATCACCAATTTGTGTATGCTCGTTAAAATATATATTTTTTTTACAATTATAAACATTCTGCCAATGGCTACATTTTTTTTTAAATCCTTGTGCTCAATTGATTTTCTCAAAATTTTTACCCCCCAAAACTATTGGCGGTACAATTCCTCCTGCAGATTCTGCCGCTTAACAGAATAACAAATGGAAAACACATTTGATCTCAGTCTGTCAAGTTAATAATAAATAACAGTGATTCGTATATTAAAAGAAAAAAAACATTAAAATCACGTTAAATTAATCGGAAGGTGTAACAGGTGGCAGAGGTGGCCATAGGAGCTCAAGGACAGCTTGGTCAGAGCACGGGGCCAGTGCAGCAAACATCGCGGAATCCAGCATGGACAGCCGCCTTGGATTTACCGATGTTATCAAGTTTCAGAACACGAATCAGAATCCTGAATTAGACTAAAGGAATCTGATCAGATAAAAGTTCAGTAGGTCACAGATGTGCACTTAGCAGGTTGGTGGGCTCAGCCTGGTCGCCAATGCTTTTGACTTTAATTCCATCGAGCCAAATATGAGGGCGAACATTTTTAAACATGTTGGATAATTGGCATGAGGTGAATCACACGATAGAGAGCTGGAAGGACACCGCGTGTAATGTTGGGTCAAAAAAATTGCTTCACGTCAGCGATTCTGCTGATCGACAGATTTCCATCAGGGACATTGAATCACCGTGTGACACGACTCCAGGAACGCGATTGGCATTTAACTGATTATCCAAATGCAAACATTATAATTTTAAGAACAACCATGGGTGTTTCGGCAAGTGCTTTCACACGCACAACACCATGGGCAGTAATATAAGAATGGAATGGCCTTCGGCGACGATTGGTTTGAGGATTGCTGATGACGATGGTGATAATGCCCAGAGCAAAACAGTTGAAATCAACCAAATGGATATTTATATGAACGGTTCGTCAACCAGAACGTTTCCGTTGTGTTTGTTTAGAGCATTCCTATGGTGGTGCAGTGCCTCTATCAAACAAATACTCTTCCCGGCTGATGATCACAGCCTCGGTAGACACCTCATTTGCTCTTAGATCAGAGCAGTCACACCTCTTTAATACAATCATTTGTTCCACCAACAGATATTTGGTAACAGGGATGGTTGTCCTTGTATTTGCTTTTAAATCAAAATGTTGACTTAAAATTACACTACTATTTTTGGCAAAAGTGATGTTAAAGAAGTGTGACTGATTAGCTGAAGCTCTTGAAAATGTACCTAGTATGTACTTAAGTTTTCGATTAAAACAAATCTGAAATTTAAACGTTACATATTTTATTGCCAATATTTTTCACATGAAATATTGATTTTGCATAATTTATTACATTTTACAGGCTTCATGTTAAATCAGTTGCTTTGCTTCTGTACACAGACATTTATAGCTGTCAATAAAATGTAATTATTTAATCGTTCAATCGTGAAAACATGCAAAACATTAATTGTATTTTTTTCCAAAACACTCAAAAGAAATTCATAACAACGCCAGTCGTAACGAATGTGCAGATGTCAGCTCAAGCTTCCTGAAAGTCACGTGACTTGTGTGTGGCCACACCCACTCTGGATCCCTCCTCTCTCCACGCCCCCTGTGAAAACAGACACCGCTCCTCAATGCAGCAACGCTGAAGCTCTTATATAGCCTCTTCCTCTCCATCGTATTCTCTCTTGACCCTTGGGTCACATTTTTCAGTTCATGTTTCCATTTTTTTCCTCTTATTTCCCATTCTTCTCACTACATTTCCTTTTTTTTCCATATCCTTGACTCTTGTTTGTTTCTGTACTAGACAACCTACATAATAACCGACTTGTGTTTGGCAGTGGGTGGGAAATAAATTGTTTTATAAGATTCCCCCCCCCCAAAAAAAACCTCTGTATTTTGTCATCACATTATTGGCATATTTGTGGTGACGTATCAGGCTTAATGAGCCTTTGTGAATTTAAGCACACGGACTGACCACCTTGCCTCCCTTTTACGTTGTTTCATTGCATCTCAACTTTACATTACGTAATCCAATATTTGACGTTGCAGTCGTGAACGCTATGTTTTTTTTCTACTGCTTAGCGCTATACAAATCTGCAATGTACTGGCATACTTTTGGAAAACAAGTTGTGCTTCATTATAAAGTAGTTGTTGTGTTTCCATAAGCACTTCACATTGCCGGATTTTGGTTGGGTTCAGGAAGCTGCTGTGATGTTTTGGTGAAGGCCAAAGGGACGGCATACCGTTACAGAGATGCAAGGGGTGGAAAAGGCAACGTTATCATTGTAATTTTCTTGAACAGAAACAACGTTTTTCTGTAACCCATGACCAACATTTGAAATGACCTTAGCGAGTGTGTATGAAGAGTCACGTGTCTATAAAATTAGCTGGTGACAACCATAACATTCATGATTTACATGAATATCAAATAGAGTGACTAAAAAGTATGAATCAACTCGGGATAAATACTTAGCATACTTAAGAATTTGGCTGAAATAAAAAAACAGGGTTTTGCTGAACTCTAGTACATACTCGCTACCGATTATGATGCACTTTTCTATGATTACTGACCACAGTGTACATTATTACATGCTGCCTGTGTACACATACACACGAGATCTCTGTCTTTATTTGGATCAGCACTTTCTACCTCACTCCATGTTCACCAATCATCAGGCACACGTGGTGTGTAATGACAATTTACATGTGAAGGTTGGTAGATTGGAAAACGCTGGTTTAAAAGATTTGAAAAGAAAACAACAGTCTGCATCAATGGCGAGCAAGCCAGGGATATCTAAATGTGAACTCATTGAAAGTTAATATCTGAATAAATAAAATAAAAATGCATTTAGTAAGAAAAATTAAACTGATTTCTTTTAAGAAGCCTCCGATTGGTCTATAAAAATCCCATGAGGTTGCAATTAACCACTTAAAAATTGTGTATGAGCATGGGTATTTACACAAGTTAATTTTAACGCTTTGACGAGGTACCTTCATTGTCAATCTGCCGCTTAAATACAATGATTGTAAATCGTAATGTTTATTCCAACGTATTTGCAATAAATATTGAGATTAATTGCTCTTGGTTGAACTCTCTTTGATTCCAACATTGTTGCACAAATTAAATGTGTACTGTCAAACACTAAGAAGCCTTTGCAGTGTTCTCTTGTTCATTCCCTCTGGTGCCCTTGATGAGAATTGAGTAGATCTGTGCTCAGCGCAGGACAGGAATCAAGCCAGGATTGCTCTGTGACCTATGAGCACCTGCTTCAGTGGCCATTCAGGAGAACCACAGCAGCATGAATACAACATTGGTTCACAGCCATTAGCAATTATGATTCCAGAGCCACAACGAGAAGCTCCAGCGATCTTGCTCATCAGGAACCCTAACCCAGTAAACGTGCAACGTTGGGCGAATGTTGGCATGTAGTTGGAACCGTTGGACCAACGTTGGCCCAATGTTCCATATTCACTGGGTATCACCCCGGTGGATGTGTGGCGCAGCTGTTAGCACACTGCGCTGTGAACCCAGAGATCCCAGTTTGATTCCAAGCCACGGCTATCATCAGTGACAGATGATAGCTCAGCAATTCTACGGTCACTCTGCTTCAGCAACCTGTATGTTTTACGTATGTACGTTGGACTTCTTTCACGCCGTACGTAGCCAACCGTGCTAATTGGAGGTGCGGGGTAAGGACTACTAGAGTACGTCAGTGTACTGACCAGCAGAGTGATGCATGGTCAAACAACCCCCCCCCGCCCACAATGACCAACAGTGAGGGAAGTCCTTCAGCAAGCAGTGGATTATGATTTTTTAAAATTATTATTGTAATTGCCATTGTTTACCCAGGTAAGCCTCACTGAGTCTCCACTATTTTTCAGGAGGGTCCTGGCAAGTTTTTGCAGAAGGTGAGAGAGTAATATGTAGGTAATGTATCGAATTTGGGATATTTGGCTAATACCAGGTACATTCTACTTTTTGTTTTGACATGGGAGGAAACCGGAGAACCTGCAAATAGGGAAGTGGGGGGGAGAACTACAAACTCCACTGAGAAATGTGGCTGAGTCGGGAATAGACCCAGACCCTGAGTCAGGAATAGACCCAGACCCTGAGTCAGGAATAGACCCAGACCCTGAGTCAGGAATAGACCCAAACCCTGAGTCAGGAATAGACCCAGACCCTGAGTCAGGAATAGACCCAGACCCTGAGTCGGGAATAGACCCAGACCCTGAGTCAGGAATAGACCCAGACCCTGAGTCAGGAATAGACCCAGACCCTGAGACAGGAATAGACCCTGAGTCAGGAATAGACCCAGACCCTGAATTGGGAATAGACCCAGACACTGAGTCGCGAATAGACCCAGACCCTGAGACAGGAATAGACCCAGACACTGAGTCGCGAATAGACCCAGAACCTGAGTCAGGAATAGACCCAGACCCTGAGTCGGGAATAGACCAAGACCCTGAGTCGGGAATAGACCCAGACACTGAGTCAGGAATAGACCCAGACCCTGAGTCGGGAATAGACCCAGACCCTGAGTCAGGAATAGACCCAGACCCTGAGACAGGAATAGACCCAGACACTGAGTCGCGAATAGACCCAGACCCTGAGTCAGGAATAGACCCAGACCCTGAGTCGGGAATAGACCAAGACCCTGAGTCGGGAATAGACCCAGACCCTGAGTCAGGAATAGACCCAGACCCCGAATCGGGAAGAGACCCCGACCCCTCTTCTCGCGAGGCAAGAGTGTAACCACTGCGCCACCCTTCCACCCACCGATCGAATTGACAAAGAGCTGCTGGATTATATTACCCACCGGGTAGAGGAATTCCTTCTTATGGGTGTCCATAAAGGGTTAGTCAAGTCTAATTTTATTTTTGTGTACCGTAGAGTGGTTGGAGTTTAGTTTGTGAACGGATGTTGGCAGCTCTGTTTGTGTCTTGTCGGACGTATAAACAGCCCCGCCGTTGTCTGGCGCCTCTGTGGCACAAATCTGGCACTCACAGAGCCGTCACATTAATACGCAACTTAAAAATCTTTCATTCAATAGGGGATGGTTGATGTGGAATTCAAGGTCATGGGACGAAGGAGGCTTGAGATATTATCCTGGCTTAGGGCCAAGAATGACATTAATCCAGGACGGGCAACAAGTTACTCAGCAATGCCTCTGTATGAACTTTTATAGAGCAGTGGTTTGCTGGTCAAGTACATTGAAAATTATTAAGACAATTATTGCACAGCAGTATGAGCTTTTAATTCTACATTTTGTGGGAGGGGGAGGGGGACTCAAACCACTTCTGTAGCGAAATTATTAGATTAGAACCGCAATAACGCATAACTTCAAAGATTAAAATCAATTGTTATACTCATACATGCATTGAATCGTGTGCGTAAAGCATTAATTATTTTATATTTTATGGAAGTTATATGCGGTTTGTACACCGTTATATTCTGTTTAACAAGGTGAACAAAACTGTACACATGGAAAAAAAAAACCCTACCCAGTAAGAACGTCAGTGAGGACAAGACGAAAACAATCGATTCATGAATCACAATTCGTTAAAATTCATGGAATTGTCGAGATGGGGAGTTAATGTTTTACTTTCTTCGTCATTGCATTCCTATTAACCAAAACATCATTAATTCCATATACCAATACGTGTCATTGCAGTAAAAATAGCGGGACCAAGCGCACCGAAGAAGCCAAAACAAGAGGATTTGTTTTTACTTTGGTCTGCCAACACACTCGAGTCACACAACAAAAAGGCAATTGACCTTCCTACTTGCAAAACCACGACTTTGTTTCAAACGGAGCTTTTATACTTCCAACAAGAAGTAAAAAAAAAACAAGACCTGTCGACATCCGTTCACAAACCAGACTCCAACCCCTCTACCCAAAGGTGAAGTTGTCCGTCCGCAGATTTTCTTTCGGGGCGAGCACTCAATGCAGTGGGTGACGGGAGGGGAGGGAGGGAGGGAGGGGGGCAAGTGGGTGGGGGGCTTCGAGTGCGTTGGAGAAGGTCAAATCCTCACCACCAGTCCATCAATCAGTCAATCGTCGCCACGACGAGCGCCCGGTCGGCTGAGACCGAGGGCTTCGCTCTTATTGAAATGTCCCCCCTCCCCCACCCCCACGCGTTCCACACGCCGCCCCACCACCTCTCACCGCCACCACCGCCACGACCACCTCTCACGAACGGAGGCTACTTCAACACATTCGGGCCTCCTCGAGCCTTTCGGCAAGTGACACCAGAGTGGGATTAACCGCATTGTTCTGCCGTCTCTGCATAATGGGAATATTTGGTTACACGCGCAAATCCAACAATCTTTAGGGCTCTTTGTCACACTCAGTGGCTCCCCACCCCCCCCCCCCCCCCCGAGTTGACGGGCATTCAGGTTGTCACCTGTCCCGTTTGATCCTTGACAGTGCAGTCCATAATTTGCTGGACATCTGTGAAGCTTTATTGAACATCTCTAAATAATAAAAAGAGCTTCGTTGCTAATCGGATTCCTCCAGTATGAATATTCTGATTCTGAATTGGCATCGTGCGTCCGGGTGGCAGGATTTCATTTGTACCGACAGTTTGGCGGCATTGTCCTTGAACTTCATCACAGTAGACTGCACGGTGTTGATAGGCCGAGGCTGAATGAGAATGCGTTTGAGTTTGGACTACCGCTGAAATGGTAGAAACCCGAGCGTGTCAATAAGTGTCGTGGAGCCAACAAGATGCTAATTAATTTTGATTTAAAGCTTTCGTGACTGCAGGGATTCATATTCTTGGTTCTATCGGTAAAGTCACGTAGAAGGGAAACAATAAAATAATAAAAATATAAAACAATAAAATTCTCACGACGTTTCGACTGCAACACAAGCAATCATCATCAGGTGTGAAAACCACAGCAGTCGATGTTCTTGCTGTGGTTTTCACACCTGATGATGATCGCTTGTGTTGTAGTCGAAACGTCGTGAGAATTTTATTGTTTTATATTTTTATTATTTTATTGTTTCCTTTCTACGTGACTTTACCGAAAGAACCAAGCATATAAGATGCTAATACCCTGATTCTTGTGCATCTCTTGACACATCGATTTCACGTGTACTGCACTTTTTTATCATTCCACTGCTGGATGAAGGCCTCCCCATACCGATCTGGGTTGTGGGGTTTATATGACCATACTTCGCCACGCTCGTCAATGCGGATCGGTGAAGATGGGAGACCACAGGTGTGGGAGCAGTGCAGTACAACCGATCCTCTCGCACTGTCGTCTCATGTCCACAAAGAAGCCCCGGCAGTAGTCGATGATTCCCGTGTTGGACCCGGTGGGCATCCATTCAAGCACAATCCAGGCTCAATCGTGCTTAGCTTCTGAGATCTGATGAGACTGGCTGCACCCAAGTACTCTTTGGCTATCCGTGACTCATTATTCCACTGTAAGTTCAAGCCCCAGATCCTGAGAGACGCACAACCCCCGTCTTCCCATTCCAGCAGCCCACCAGCTGCGCTTGATATTAAATACACAAGCTGATGATACTGCATTATGGCAGCAGCGCACAAGCACATGAAACAACTTATTAACGCTGCCTGCCTCAAAAGGAAACGCATATTTGAGTTTGAGTGTTTGGATATTTAATAATAATAGGAATGCATTATTCCATGAATAAATTACAGCCTTGCGGCTGTTTGCTCGAATGGCAAGACCTTTCGCTGAGCAAAGGGCCTCCTGGCTTTGGAAAGTCAACAACAGTCTCCAGAGCTTTGCGGAGTAAACGCACGGTTGGCGATGTACGGTGCGAAAGAAGTCCCCTCTGCACAGATACAAACGAAAAGAGGTCACCGGCCTTTCAAAATTATGCGAATGATGCAAACGACTCGATTTGTAACAAATAATACCAGCATTCGCTTTAAAACACCTTGCAGCAACCATTGGGGTTGTCAACTTGTGAGGGGAGGGGGTGTTGGTGGCCGGTGATCGCGTTGTGAAATCTGCGACGTTGCAGCTCCTGCCAAGGGTACAGATCCGCAACTGCTTTGCTCATGCCACTGCTGGCAGAAGGGCTTCAACTGAAGGGAGAACCCTTCTAAGAGGGATTTTTTTTTGCCGAGGCAACTGTGGTGTGCCCATTTACACTGCTAGGCGGACAGAGGAGGAGGTGGGGGGGGGTATTTGAGAAACTTTCCCATTGTTTCAACTTGCCCGCCGGGAGATTGAATCGGCGACATCTGGATTGCAATTGCTGTGTAACATTGCCCGAGTCACATGTAAGAAAAAGAGATCTCCATGAAAATATAGGTGTGCTCGTATCGTAGGCTACATTTTCTAATGAAAAATTGTCATTTCACTGACGGGTTCTTTGAAATTCAATTTATATCACAGTTTTGTGATAATGTTCAGGTCGGGGTGATATCGGACATCTGTAAACTGTCACCCCAATGGTAAGAGCTACCGAGTGTTCATTCACCATATTATCTCCTCAATATAAATACATAAACATTATGTAAACAGAATGAATTGCAAAGTGAATAGTGAACTCGAGCGCCCTAACGCTGAGAGTAACATGATTATTGAAACGGAGAGACTTGATTCAATCACCAAACAAGCCACTCAAATTTCGATTAAAAGCTTTCGTGACTGGAGGGATTCATCTTCTTGGTTCTTTCGGTAAAGTCACGTAGAATGAAAATAAAGTAATGAAATAAAGTAAAATAATGAAATAATGAAATAAAATAAGCAAAAAATAAAATTCCCACGACGTTATAATTTTATTTCATTATTTAATGTCCATTCTACGTGACTTAACCGAAAGAATCAAGAAGATTAAGCCACTACAAAATCTCGAATTTGGATGCTGACCTTCGCTGGGCACACGAGGGGGGAGACTCACCGCCGACACGACATTCACGTCGGGGGGGGGGGGGGGGGGGTGGTCCTGTCAGCTGATGCGACTGCTGCTCATGCCACTCAACCTTTGCGTTGCTACCGAAAGCTGCATGAAGATGCGGCAGCGACCGAGACAGCTCCAGCTCAGCCCACACGCAACCGTCTCCCGCGGCAGGACGAGGCACATTTGTAAGCCTCAACTCAAGGTGCTTGGACATGTACGTCATGTGCACGTATGTTGAACTCCTTTTGCACCGTACTTGACCAACCGTGCTCATTGGAAGGTGCGGGCAAAGGACGGCAAACTAAACGCACGCATAAATGTTTTCAATCTGCGGCGAATTGGTCGCAGCCGACTCCACAACAAGTCAAGCGAATGGAGTCAGTGGATCAGTGAGCCACAGTGCTGAGTTGATCAAAATGAGACGTTGTTGTTGTTTGAAAGCGGTGGTGAATGAGGTACATATTGAAGTGGTGCTGGCCACTTCACCTCCGCCTTGTGCCCTGTTCAGTAAGAAATGAACATTGGCAACATTCTGACGTCTCGTCCTTCACGATGAATGCAGCGTTGTTTTTAAAATTCAGGGGGGGGGGGGGAAATCCCCACAAAATTCACAGAAGTTTTTTTTAGGTTAATAATTCACTATGTAACGCAATTTTTGTTCCTGTGTAGTGTTATTTTTTTATTGCTTATGCCTAAAAAGTATAGAAAATGGCTATTATTCCCCACAAACTTTGCTTTTGTGACCAGGACTTTACGTGAAGGAATTACACAAATGCACACGACGTTTTTTCATTGAAAATAGCTACATTTCTAAATATCACTGTCCCGGTCACAAAAGCAAAGTTTGTGAGTGGAATAATAGCCATCTTCTGTACTTTTGAGGCATACGCAATTGGGAAATAACACTTACTACCCAGGAACATGTTTTTTGTTAGAGTGTATAATTAACAGGTTACCCCCCCCTCCCCCCACTCTCCACGGCTCCACTGCAAATTGTCACAAACGCACCGCAGCAATTAGGCCTCGAGTGTCCCTTAAACACACGCGGCACAGAAATCCGCACGACGAGAACACGCCGCTATTTTTCTTTTCTGAGTAAACGGAAGTCAATCTCGGACGAGGCTTGAACGGCGTGTTTCTCAAACAACACAATAAGTGTTTTCGTTCTGAGCCCGTGCACAGTGCGCATTTGCCAATAGCTGAGCGTCGGCCCCCCTGCCTGCTCATGCAGAAAAGCGGCTTCATCCTGGCGTTTTTAGGCTTCACGTTTCCCTTTTTACTTTAAAAAGTCAAGTATTCAGGCAATTGTCGTCCTGACATTCGGTACATTAAATACGTCGCAAGCAGAGATAAACGCGTTTTTTTCTCTCTCTCCCCCCCAATACCTACTGACACCTCTCAGACTGCAAGCAGGTTGCAGAAGTTAGCAATGTCCATGAGAAACGCAAACAGTTATCGCTTGTGAAGGCTCGCACCTGTTCGTGACAGGACCGTCTGCAAAATAGCCTTGTAATCCTGTGAACAAGATTCTGTTAGTTTTATTGAGACTTTGGCATTTCAATCAAGCAGCGTCATTGCTAATTTAAATTTGGAATCTTCAGGAATATGTATTTAACTGAGCAGTACTTGAATTTGACGGGATTACGAGTTGCACATAGCTGATGGAGGCATGTCCTCAGCTTTCACTCATATGAAGGGCAGCAATCGTATTGGTAATAGATCTGCAACGCATTCATATATTTACGGAGCTTCGTTTCAAAATTGTGGTCTGATATGCAGGAAAACGCTTTCTCACTTTGCCTCCAAAAAATAAAACCCTGAACGCAATCTCATCAGATCTCACAAGCGAAGTAGGGTTAAGTTTGGTGAGTACTTGGATGCGAAACTGCCTGGGAATGCCAGGTCTTGTCGGCTTGGGTTGAAAGATGGACAGGATTGTTTCTCACTCACTTGTGGGTTTTCTCCAGGTACTCCATTTTTCTGGAGAATAGAATTGACGAACCATCCCAATGCAGGCAGGAGAGTTGATGAGGACCTGTTTTTTGATGGAAATTATTGTTTTTATAGTAATTAATGGAAATTGAACAATAGCTTGACCTGCTTCATGGAACTCCATTAAACCCACCTCAAAGACCATTATTGGCCTATGAGGGTCACTTCACTTTTGCACATCACATGCCGAACCGCCTGAGGAGCCCTCTGGGCGGAATACACGATTACGAACATGCATTTCTGGTCACGTCCGACTATTGCCGAGTCCCATGAACATATAACAGGGGTATTCAACAAGATTAACAATACATCTGTACGTGGCAAAGGTTATAGGTGGGGCGAGTGGAAATGGGTGGAAACACGTGCAGGGTTTCCTGTACGAGGGAAGGTTCGAGAAGGGAAGTTGGAATATGGAGGAGTCCGCTGGATCCGTCTACCGGGGAAAGTGCTGGAAGTTGCCAGGGTTCGAGAAGGGAGCAGTCGAGCGGGTACATAACGGGGGAGCCGAGGCCCGCGATTGGGGCGCTTACTCAGGGGGGGGGGGGGGGGACTGGTCGATGACTGGAGGTGGACAACATCGGAGCCGACTTACTAAATGATCTACGTCGTGCGTGGTAAAACATCTAGAAAGACCGTTTAATGTTAATCTAGTGGGAGCCAAAACGGGGCTGCAGATCGTCGTAGCCGTCGCGAGTACTCTCGCACCTTTGTAAAAACGTTCTCCGGATAATAATGATAAGAGGGTTTTGGGTTAGATCACGAAAATGTATCGTTAAATCCCGCCACTACCCGACACAGCCAACTAGTAAGGGTTGCCACGTAAACAGAACGTGGCCAATTCGTTACTAGTACAGCACACCGGTGTGTTGGAGAGCCAAGCCACAACATTTACAATCTGAGTACGACGTTTCGCCAGTAATTACAACTAGCTTCATCAGGCGACAGCCAGATTTGTGCTGTACGAGTGACGCACTGGCACGTTCTGTTTACGTGACAACCCTTACTAGTTGGCTGTGTCAGGTGGTGGCGGGTTTTAATGACACATTTATATATTTACGCGATCTAACCCAAAAAAAAAACTATTATGGATTTTGGTCGCGAAAGCCTACGTGTTAAACGTTATCGGGAAATAAACATCATTCCCCTGAAAGAAATGGAACCTGCGAAGGAGCATCATTACACAACTGCAAAAAGAATTGTAAAAACTACCCTGTGGGGCCTACGAAAAGTGGGACTAATTGGAGAACAGAAGATATTGTTAAAGACTTTAAAATAGAGCAGCCAGGAAAAAAAAACATATTTGAGTACGTGGAAGAATCACGAACCCCGCTCCCATACTCGATGGTTGTATTCATTGGGTCCAGTCTCAGCACTGAGCACTGGAGCGTCTGTCTGAGCCAAGGTCGTAGCCATGGAGTCAACATTGGGGGGGACCAAATCTTCCAGGGGGTCTGGGGGTCCCCCCCGCAGAAAAAAATCTAAATTTGAAAACCCATTTCCTGCCATTTCGTGCCTAAAATATTAAAAAATTCACTAACACATGGGATGGATTTTAAATTTTGATTTAAAGCTTTCGTGACTGCAGTAATTCATATTCTTAGCTCTTTCGGTAAAGTCACGTTGAAGGGAAACAATACAATTATAAAATATATATTGTTTTATATATATTTTAATATTTTATTGTTTCCCTTCAACGTGACTTTACCGAAAGAGCTAAGAACATGGAATGGACTTATTTTTACAATAATGTCTAAAAGTCTATTGTGTTACATTGCTCTGTTTTTCTTTTTTTTTACCTTTTCTGGTTTCATTGTATGTAATGGCAGAGATTACGGATTAATAAAGTACAACCATAACCACAATCATATAAACATAAATCTATGCATTGTTATAGTGAGGGAAAAAGGTATTTGATCCCCTGCTGATTTTGTACGTTTGCCCACTAACAAAGAAATGATCAGTCTATAATTTTAATGGTAGGTTTATTTGAACAGTGAGAGACAGAATAACAACAAATAAATCCAGAAAAACGCATGTCAAAAATGTTATAAATTGATTTGCATTTTAACGAGGGAAATAAGTATTTGACCCCTCTGCAAAACATGACTTAGTACTTGGTGGCAAAACCCTTGTTGGCAATCACAGAGGTCAGACGTTTCTTGTAGTTGGCCACCAGGTTTGCACACATCTCAGGAGGGATTTTGTCCCCCTCCTCTTTGCAGATCTTCTCCAAGTCATTAAGGTTTCGAGGCTGACGTTTGGCAACTCGAACCTTCAGCTCCCTCCACAGATTTTCTATGGGATTAAGGTCTGGAGACTGGCTAGGCCACTCCAGGACCTTAATGTGCTTCTTCTTGAGCTACTCCTTTGATGCCTTGGCTGTGTGTTTTGGGTCATTGTCATGCTGGAATACCCATCCACGACCCATTTTCAATGCCCTGGCTGAGGAAAGGAGGTTCTCACCCAAGATTTGACGGTACATGGCCCCGTCCATCGTCCCTTTGATGCGGTGAAGTTGTCCTGTCCCCTTAGCAGAAAAACACCCCCAAAGCATATGTTTCCACCTCAATGTTTGACGGTGGGGATGGTGTTCTTGGGGTCATAGGCAGCATTCCTCCTCCTCCAAACACGCCGAGTTGAGTTGATGCCAAAGAGCTCCATTTTGGTCTCATCTGACCACAACACTTTCACCCAGTTGTCCTCTGAATCATTCAGATGCTCATTTGCAAACTTCAGACGGGCATGTATATGTGCTTTCTTGAGCAGGGGGACCTTGCGGGTGCTGCAGGATTTCAGTCCTTCACGTGTAGTGTTACCAATTGTTTTCTTGGTGACTATGGTCCCAGCTTCCTTGAGATCATTGGAAAGATCCTCCCGTGTAGTTCTGGGCTGATTCCTCACCGTTCTCATGATCATTGCAACTCCACAAGGTGAGATCTTGCATGGAGCCCCAGGCCGAGGGAGATTGACAGTTCTTTTGTGTTTCTTCAATTTGCGAATAATCGCACCAACTGTTGTCACCTTCTCACCAAGCTGCTTGGAAATGGTCTTGTAGCCCATTCCAGCCTTGTGTAGGTCTACAATCTTGTCCCTGACATCCTTGGAGAGCTCTTGGGTCTTGGCCATGGTGGAGTTTGGAATCTGATTGATTGCTTCTGTGGACAGGTGCCTTTTATACAGGTAACAAGCTGAGATTAGGAGCACTCCCTTTAAGAGTGTGCTCCTAATCTCAGCTCGTTACCTGTATAAAAGACACCTGGGAGCCAGAAATCTTTCTGATTGAGAGGGGGTCAAATACTTATTTCCCTCATTAAAATGCAAATAAATTTATAACATTTTTGACATGCGTTTTTCTGGATTTAGTTGTTGTTATTCTGTCTCTCACCGTTCAAATAAACCTACCATTAAAATTATAGACTGATAATTTCTTTGTCAGTGGGCAACCGTACATAATCAGCAGGGGATCAATACTTTTTTCCCTCACTGTATGAAGACAAGTCCAGATATTGTGGAAAAGGTTAAGCAAATTGTTGTTTTTATTTACATAGCATAGCAATTATTTTTTAATATTCTTAACCGCAATATATTTGAATAATTACGGCCTTGGTCTGAGCTGAGCTCAAGAGACAAGGAAGAATTACAGCACGTGCGTTGGGTCCATTCCTAAACCTTAGAACAGTCTTAAATACCCGAGCCCAGAAGGGCAATGACCTGGCCACCCCCCCCCCCCCCCCTGCCTGCTCTGATGAGTCCTGTGTACCTGACACCATCGATGCAATGTATGATGTGAGAAAGGATGTGGAATAAAATTTTTTTAATAATAAATATAAAAAAAACTGTCAGCGGGTTTAAAATGTAAACCGTGCCCAATTTCTCGTATGTTCAGGTGGGGCTAATTTGATGAACCGTTAACCGACTATTGTTAATAGTACAGAGGTTGTTAAAACCACCGTTTTTCTATTGCGTTATTTGCTCACACTAACCACCCGCACGGATGTACCCCACTTGTGTGAGGAAAAGGTTGATTGAAGTTGCAAGAATATTTATTTCGCTCCATCTTTCATACGGAAAAAAACGGGTAATCATCATTAGTCAATTGTAGCAAGAGTTATTTTCCAATTTCCACTGACAAACAATTGATTACAATGATCGTATAAGCCGAGTAAATGTTAGCATTTACAAGCTAAGAGGCATGCACCATATGTTTGATATTATTCCGAGCAATGCATTCCATCAAGCGGCACGCGCTGGACACAGTTGGAGAACGTGATTAAACACAATGTTTCCATTTCTTGAACGCCCTTGCAAACCGAGATGTTTCCACCTCAATGGATTTCCCAAGCGAAGTATTTAAATTAATACATTCGCAGTCAACCGTCTCCATTTCATGGGAGTAAGAGGCAGTCCAGGTCACTGTGAACGGAGCAGGGCTTCTTGCACACATCACCAACACTAAATCTGAATGAGTGAACTTGGCATTGCACTATGCACATCGCAGTGAATTACAAACCAAAATATAGTACACGCACACACACTTTATTTCTAATTTGTTCATTTGGTACCGTGTAATATTTACAGTATCTTCAGAGTTCATTTTGAGCTTCGGAGAATCCCCCTTATGAGTGGACGCGACAATGTACATTTGTAATGCAAACATTTGGAGAATCACTGGCCAAGCACTGAACAATACGCAAATGTATAACCACATTTAAATCCAGTAATTTTAATAAACCAAAGTATATCATCACGTAAACGACTACTATTCGATTTAAAGCTTTCGTGACTGCAGGGATTCATATTCTTGGTTCTTTCGGTAAAGCCACGTAGAAGGGAAATAATAAAATAATAAAATTACAACAATTAAAAACTAATAATTAATTTTATAGCTTTATTTTTATTACTTTATTAATATAAACGACTACTTGTTTAATTTACCATAACTCTACTTTGCTACAAAAGGAAACCACTCGAAAAGATGGAAATGGAGATACATTAATTATAACTTTAAAACATTGTATGAAACCATGCATGATCAGGCACAATTGCAAGAGGTTCAGCGCAGGTACCTTGCGTTCACACTCGTGCCCCATTCTGAAGCACGACACCCCTCACTCGTGCACGACACCCCTCACTCGTGGACGACACCCCTCACTCGTGGACGAGCGAGAGAAATTCTATTAAGGAAACACGGGGCCACTTTTTCAGTTTTGGGTTCATGAAATCTGGTTCCAGTAAACGCATTTCAGGCCACTTAGGTAGGTCTCAAAGAAATTGTCCCATCACCTGGAGATACTATTTGGTTGCCATCATGACATTACCATTATGCTTAGCCTTTGAAGATGACGCAAAAGCATTTGACTCAGTAGAAATTTCTGCTGTCATCCAACTATCACAAAATAAGTATAACATTCAGAATGAAAACCATTCACGTGGATGAAACAACTACACAGAGATCGCATTAGATTAACAATATATATCAGAGACAAACCCGATATATATTCACACCAACAAAAACGAAACTTCGAACACTTGAATTGGAAAAATAAACGCTCTAAAATAAAGAAAATAACAGCCATCTCAGATTTGCTGCTGAGGCAGTCATAAAAAAGTAAATGGAAATTAACGACAGGAACTGATTGAAGGACTATCCAAGACTGATGCGAAGTTGGGTTCAAGATAAATCCGTGCAAGACAAAAGCCATGCACAACAATATTGCTAAAACTGGCAAACGCATCAGAGTGTGTACACCTTGGGCAATTATTTAAGATGGAATGGGATGAAAATAAGGAACAGGTTGGGACACATTTGTAGAAATTAACTTGGTAACGAAAGCAGCACATCGATGTGCTTAAATGCTTTAACTATAGTATTGTGTAGATTAAAGAGTATATATTACCTGCTATGACATATGGATTGCGTAGACATTACGTGGCGCTCAGTCGCAGCAGCCATGAGCAGCAAAACAAAAAAAAAGGGCATCCAGTGAAAGGGAATGTTTTGTTTGTTAAATATTTCAGTGCCTACAATCGGATGCACACCTGGGTTTTTTTTTACCTGTGCTCGTGTTTAGGTAAAGTGATGGAGAGACTGCCTTTATTGTTTTACCACTCGTGAAAATGAAAGGAAAGCCATGCGTGGCTTGTACAGGCAATTGCAATCTGTTGCTTCGAGCATGTAACAGCAAGCCCAGAAAAAGGGCTGGGCAGTGAAACTGAAACATCCTCTCGCCACGCCTGACATCACACGACGGCTACTAATGCTTGCCAGAACAATCCACCGCACCCCCCACCCAATGTGAAAATGTAGATGTATTGTTTTAATTCAATAAAAACACACACTGTGGCTGCTTTGAAGCGGTTTTTCTTGGCGCAAATTGTACACAAGTGGGGACGTCCCACTTGGGACACGAAAGTAAATGACATAAGCAAGCGCAGCCTGATAAATCGATGCCATGAGCATTACCTGCGGGACATTTTGGCTGTGTGTCTTCTAAGATAATAACACAATTCCACAG
The DNA here is from genome assembly GCF_048934315.1 of Petromyzon marinus. Taxonomy (NCBI): domain Eukaryota; kingdom Metazoa; phylum Chordata; class Hyperoartia; order Petromyzontiformes; family Petromyzontidae; genus Petromyzon; species Petromyzon marinus. The sequence continues at coordinate 7,433,366 of NC_133689.1, read as the reverse complement.
GTAAAGGGGTTAAGGCACTTAGCCCGATAGGGCTGGGTCTTACCAGCTCTGTTTGGACTGCACGCGAGCTGAACAGATTATAAGGATACTCAGTAAGTGCTCAGTGAAAGTCAAGTTCCCATTAGAGTAATTATGAACACTCACGTAGTTGCTCAAGCTTGTCTCACAAACAAGTTGCTACACAGCTTTAAGATTCCCTGCCCAGCTCTGCAGAGTGCAGGTTTTAGGAATTTAGAGTTTAAGTACTATTATAGTAAAGTTCTCTTAAGACTCTTCAAGCATTATAGTGCACCATATTCAAAGCATGTTATTACGACCAGCAATCTCATAGGGGGGGGGGGGAGCACAAGATTCGATTAAGTTAATTATAAAGTAGATTTACAGATCATACTGCTATCTCTGCTTAAATAATTAAAGTATATCTTTAAATATACAAGTCATACAAATGTGTGCTGAGCGTTATTTTAAAATCTCTACGGTTCCAAACATCTATCTACATGTTTATAAATGTGTACATCATGTTAAGGACAATAGCAAGCGAATAGATTGATATTCTTTAGAAGAAATACTTTTGGTGACCTATTCCAAAACCACAAGAGCAGCAAATTATTTTACAAAACATCGATGTATTCCTTGAATCTTACACTCCTCTTTCCATACTAAAAATAGCAAGCACAAGCAATCGGCAGGTTTAAATCAATGCATGACAGCGTTAGACTGAAACGGTTCTTTGTGGAAAGGAAGATGTTCACTGCTGCACACAATTAAGATAATAGAATTGAACATAGAATTGATTTTGCTCACCCCATGACCATAGACCATTCCTAAACGCTTAAATTCGAAACCGTCCTTGATAAACTATAGTGAGAAACCAGGGCAGGATGCACATATTGCGTCTGAGATGTAGCAGGTGAGGATGTGAACAGGCAATAGGAGATGGATGGTTGATCCCCATGCACAATCGGTGTTATAGGCTAGTAGAACTACATGTGGGCAGCAAAGGGCAATGCAGGAAAATTACGTGTTATACTTCACTGCTATGCTCCCCACCTTCACCAACTCGCACGGACTAGCATGTAGTTGACCTTAAGGAGGCCCAGGGCTGGTTATTCTAGCACATGCCACTAATTTTTTGTGATTGTGGGAAAATCGAACTCGGGTCACTGGGATTAAAGCGTAGAGCGTAGTGCGGTAGCGAATGCATTGATGCAATACTGGCACATAACAGACCTTAACTCTGTGTATGTGCACAGTAATCAACGGCCACTGCATCGCGCGCTTTCAGATGCGCTTCTGCAGCCGCCTGGAATGGTCTTCCGATATTAGGAAGCTACTTGGAGCTATGCACTTTTCAATCTAAAATGAAAGCTAATTTCTTCACATCTGCTTTTTGTGTTTAGTTTGTTGTCCTTCCCCCGCAACTCCGATTAGCACGGTTGGCTACGTACGGTGCGAAAGAAGTTCAACACGCATGCGTACAACCTGGCACCGCGTGTCACAGTACAACCGGACATCACCAAAGTGCCTGACAACCACACACACAAAAAAAAACCTGAATTAAAAATATCGCAGCACGAGGGGCACGAGAGCCCAGGTGTGTGGCCTGCTTGCCCGAGTAAAGTGGCAACAGCCCTTGTGTGGGTAGGCACACGCACGCCGGTTGCCATCGCCTCAGAGCAGGATCTTGTACTTCACGGTGCGGGGGACGCGGTTGATGACGAGCCGCCCGTCGTAGCTGAGCGAGGCGAAGAGCCAGGGGTCGGCGGCGGACCACTCGACGGCGTACACGCTGTCCTCGTGCTCCTCGTACGTCGCGATGATGCTGTCCTGAGGGGGCTCCTTACTCCTGTTCACGGGGGGGCGGCGAAGCGGTGAAAAGACACGCACACATGAGTCGTGTATTGCCAGATCTTCGTCTCTTGCCAGTACTGGCAGCCGTTCAGAGGTTTGTTGATAACTTAATTAGAATCTTGCCATTTCAGAAAATTATCGAATTTCTTTCGTCCGGCTGGGTGGCACTGTAGTTGTACGTATGCATGTTGAACTTCTTTCGCATCGTACGTAGCCGACCGTGATAATCGGAGATGCAGGGGAAGGACAAGCAAATATAAAAAGCAGTTCTGAAGAAATGAGTTTTAAATCTAGATTTCAAAGTGCATAGCTCCAATGGCTTCCTAATATCGGAAGGAAGAGCGTTCCAGACGGCCGCAGCAGCGCATCTGAAAGCGCGCGATGTGGTGACCATCTTTGATGACTAAATTATAATCTTATTATTTAAGAAAATAATCTATATTCTTTTGTCTGGATGGGTGCCACTGTAGTTAAGAGCCAGTGACTTGTAGTGGAAAGGCTGCAAGTTTAAATCATTATTGGGAATCACTTCAGGCTATAATGAGTAGGCACAATTTGGAGGTCAACCGTGGTCACCCTACGGTTAGACTGACCCCTACAATGAGAGTGAAGAAATTCCACCACTGGCTGAGGACTGCCAAAGATGAGCACTGCCACATTGCTCATTTCAGTAGGAATTATATTTAATAACTTGTAGTTCAATTTTGATTTAAAGCTTTCGTGACTGCAGTGATTCATGTTATTGGTTCTTTCGGTAAAGTCACGTTGAAGGGAAATTTACCCAGTTAAGTCCCTCACATTCCCTAGACCCATGTGGCTTTGATGGATCACCCAGAAATTGCAATTTCACAACTGGATCATAATACAGGTAGAAGTACAGCAAGAACGACTACTTAGCTACCCCTGTGCAGTTTGACTGTTATTCTATTAAAAGCAAGAGTTTTCCTGGCTACACCCAAAAGACCCAAAGATATTTAAAAAAGGAAATTATCAAACATCCTGAAACAGGACCCCAGTGAAAGTGCATCTGGAAATTAAGGATTTCCTGCAAAAAAAGCTTAAGAAAATACATAATCAACATTGTAATAAACTTTCATTGTTCCTCTGTGAGCGAGGCAGTTAATACTTGATGTATTATCGTCAAAACAATTAAGGACCCAATCTGTCCAGAAGGTACCAAGGACCTTGATGATGCATTGCATATAATTTTTGATCTTTGAACCAGGTAATAAAAGTGAACAAAATATTTATATTCTTGGTTCTTTCGGTAAAGTCACATAGAAGGGAAACATCCAGACTGCCACTCTGCGCCCAACCTTATGGAAGAGGTACGTGGATGACACTTTTGTCATCTGGCCACATGGCCGGCCTGCTCTAGACCAATTCCTCGACCACATCATTTCCATGCACCCAGCCATCAGATTTACCATGGAAGTCGAAAAAGATGGCAAGCTACCTTTTTTGGATGTCCTAATAAAAAAAGAGACCTGATGGTTCAATGAGCCACTCTGTTTACAGGAAAGCTACCCATACGGATGCTTATCTGAAACCGGATTCCCACCACTATCCATCCCAGAAGAATTCCCTCATTAAAACTCTGCACCATAGAGCCCAATGCATACCGACCAGGAACACATAGCCAGTGAACTCAAGCACGTACACCAAGCTCTTAAGGCTAATGGTTACTCCGACTACACAATCCGCAAAGCTATTACTCCAACCATGAAGAAGGACCCTCTTGAGGAGCCTTTCAAAACCATAACTTTACCCTACATTGCGGGGATCACAAAAAAGATCTCCAAAATCTTGAATAAACACAAGATCCAGGTCCGATTAAACACATTACATAAAATCCGTGATCTGGTTCCGTCTGTAAAAGATGTGATTCCGGACATACAGTACCCTGGCGTCTACAAACTAAGTTGCCTCTGTGGTAGTAGTTACATTGGAGAAACCAAACGACATGTCTCGGACCGCATTCGTGAACACAAAGCAGACCTAAAACACAGTAGGACCAACACCTCGGCCGTGGCAGTTCACTGTTATAATTCAGTAGGCTCACATGACATTGACTTCTCCATGACAGAGGTTCTTTGCAAGCCATCTGGCTACCATGAGAGATTCGTTCATGAGGCTATCCACATATACAAACACAGAGACAATTTCAACCGACAAGATGGATTCTGGCTTAGCAATCATTGGAAGGATTTGATAAACCATTTCAGGTCTTAATAAATTGTTCACGCTTACGGTGGCTTTCAGACCGCATCCATTATTTTCGTCTCCCCCCTCCTCTTTTCCGAACATAGATGGACTCATCCATCTGAATAACTACCGAAAGAACCAAGAATATGGATCCCTGCAGTCACGAAAGCTTTAAATGAAAAATATTTATAATTGCAGGTAATGTGCCAGAGGAAAATAAGAGTCTTTGGTGTGGGAGATTTAAACTAAATTTTCACAGGCATGTTATAGTTCATGGTTAAAATATATAATAGCCAAGCAGAAACTACGGCTGATTAACTTGTAGGGTGCAAGGCTTACTTGGGCTCCGTGTCGACCTTCTCGTCTGCATCACTGGCTTCATCATCGTCATCATCAGCCCCCTGCCCATAGGGCTCCGACGAGATGGACACCATGTTCGAGAGAATCACGCGACTGTCGCTGCTGCTGCTCAGCACCAGCTGGTCGTGCGAGTGGTTGTAGCGAACGCTCCACACCCTGCGGTCAAAAGGAGGCCTCGTTAACGTCACACGTGCTAGCACGCACCACCACCTTCGCTTGCTCGCCTTCCCCAGCATTGAACTCAACGCGCCAGGCGGTCGCTTCTCCTCCTCCGGTGTTGCCACTGCATGGCACCGCGGTGGTGAGATGTTATCTCCCTCGCCCGGTATGCAGGGGGTCGTGGGTTCGATCCCGACCCTGACGCCTGTGTGTTTGGAGTTTGCGTGCGCTCCCCGCGGTCGCGTGGATTTTTCTCCGGGTCTTTCGTTTTTTCCCTCCACATTTATAAACATGCACTGATATTATTTGGCTACTATAAATTTCAACGTAAAAAGCCACTTCGCTGAGCTATCATTTGTGGCCAAGTCGCTTCTCACTGCTCTACTCCCTGCCCATGGTGACATCTATAAACCTGCACCTCGTCTGCATTCCATATAAAAGCTATTGTAAAATCTTACTTCACGCTGTCCACATCTGACGTAGCTTTTAAATATGTCAGATTAATTTCTATAAACGTACAAAGCATATCTTTATATATTCATGTTGACTGCAATTTCATTTGTTGTCTTATTAACATCACATTCCTATGTGCAGCATCGATGCACACACTGTTCTACTGTGGCGCTGCATTACAACTAATCTGCGCAATTTGAATGCATTTGTGCTTCCCGTCAGTGGGTTCCAATGGTGGAATTAGAAAAAAATTATGAAAAGAATAACAAAAAATACCAATGAATCGTGGAAAAAAATACAGAACAATGCTATTCAAATGGAAACCTGTCATTTGATGATGTAAAGAAGCACAGTTCCACTTCTCGTGACTGTGAAGGGAGCTTGACGGGCAGACTGACCATTGTGAATGCCCTTCTAAGACTGACCAGAGAATGCCCTTCTAAGACTGATCAGCGTGAATGCTCTTCTAAGACTGACCCGTGTGAATGCCCTTCTAAGACTGACCAGCGCGAATACCCTTCTAAGACTGACCAGAGAATGCCCTTCTAAGACTGACCAGCGTGAATGCCCTTCTAAGACTGACCAGCGTGAATGCCCTTCTGAGAGTGACCAGCGTGAATGCCCTTCTGAGACTGACCAGCGTAAATGCCCTTCTAAGACTGACCAGCGTGAATGCCCTTCTAAGACTGACCAGCGTGAATGCCCTTCTGAGACTGACCAGCGTGAATGCCCTTCTGAGACTGACCAGCGTGAATGCCCTTCTGAGACTGACCAGCGTGAATGCCCTTCTAAGACTGACCCGTGTGAATGCTCTTCTAAGACTGACCAGTGTGAATGCCCTACTAAAACTGACCAGTGTGAATGCCCTTCTAAGACTGACCAGTGTGAATGCCCTTCTGAGACTGACCAGTGTAAATGCCCTTCTAATACTGACCAGTGTGAATGCCCTACTAAGACTGACCAGTGTGAATGCCCTTCTAAGACTGACCAGTGTGAATGCCCTTCTAAGACTGACCAGCGTGAATGCCCTTCTAAGACTGACCAGTGTGAATGCCCTTCTAGGACTGACCAGCGTGAATGCCCTTCTAGGACTGACCAGCGTGAATGCCCTTCTAAGACTGACCAGTGTGAATGCCCTTCTAGGACTGACCAGCGTGAATGCCCTTCTAGGACTGACCAGTGTGAATGCTCTTCCAAGCTGCGCACAGGCTCCGTTGGGTTACGGGTGTCCCAGAACTTGACCTTGCAGTCGTCGCCACAGCTCGCCAGGTAGTACTGCTTGTTTGGGTTGAAGTCCATGTCTCTTACCAGCTGTCCATGTGCGTTCTCGATGCAATAAGCCTGGCTGCATTGGGACACGTATACGGGGTTAACGTCAAACCATTCCTTAAAGTGCACCAGTGAATTAGGCAAGTGTAGAATTATAAGAGGTTTTGCTTACATTTGTTCAAGTTTTTTTTGTTTTATTAAAAGCAGCAACACCGTTGTTAATATGCACTCGGGCAGTCACTGGCCAAAGTGAAGATTTGTTTTTTTTTTCCCCAGCAGATAAATAACTCACATCGAACTGTGGTAATTGTGCAACATGATATATCTATTTTTCGATTTCAAGCTTTCGTGACTGCAAGGATTCATCTTCTTGGTTCTTTCATTGAAGCGCTGTCATCCCGACAGTTCTGTTCCTTCACCTGAAGAGGGCTACTTGTGTTGTGGCCGAAACGTCGTGAGAATTTTATTGTCCTATTTTGTTTTATTGTTTTATTCTCATTCTACGTGACTTTACAGAAAGAACCAAGAAGATGATATATCTATGTTAATTAAATCTCCTCAATTATTTTGTAAGTCTGCTCTCACCCTAATCTCTTGAGAAAAATGAATTTCCACTTGGAGGTTCTTTCAGCTAGCAGTGCACCAGCTGGTATTAGAATACAGCTCTGGAAGATGAGGTCCCATAACTACTTATACACACAATTCAGCAGCCACTTACTACACTCGATGGAAAACGTGTATATACCTTGCGTATAATCTTTTTAACATGGCAATGGAGCCAATGCATATTATCGTCAAGAGATGGAATATCCAAAATTAAGTAACAAAATGTTATTAAGTTGTTTGTGCTGACACCGGTGACCCCGGTAGAATAAAGTCTCACTTAACTTCAGAAATGGATTAATCAATAAAGGATTCTCAAGATTCAAACCTCAGATCTCAGCGGTGCCAGCTCAACTACCCTGATATGATATTATCCCTTAGCTATTTGGCCCCATCATTAAAATGTATAATGCGCAAATTCAAATATTATATTTGCTTGTTCAATAATATTCATGAAACATGTGTTCAGGGGAGCCTAGTTTGGATTTGAACCTGCAACATTGCAGCTAAACAGGCGACTGATCCAGCCAGTGATCTTTGTAGGGATCATTTTATTCATACTCCTTATACAGTATACTGTTAGCCAATGCATTTAAAATCTGAAGTTTGCGTTGTACAAAGAATATCCTAGCCACAATACAGTTTTGCTATAAACTGCTGCCCTCATCTGGCCGAAAGTGAAACATTCGGTGAATGCGAGCATTGAGTGACCATTTCCGAAACAAACATATGATTACAGACCCAAATGGTGTCGGCATTCTACCGATGAAGTGTGGTGCGGTGCTCATCTGATCATTTGTACGATATGCGTCGAAATCACTCCCACACCACAATGATGGCTTCCCAAAATGCGGCACTCGCTGTATCAACCCTGGAGGGTTGAAGGTCTGAGTTGACCTCCCCCCCCCAACCAAAACGTGAATATTAAACGAACCACCTGAGAGTTGCAATCATACAGTTTCTCAAAACTCATCTAATTTTACTCACCGTCCTTTCTCCGAGTTCTATTAATCCTGGAACCTATTAAGCTTCTGTGGTCAGATGACACACACACACAATAATTATTGCAGATAGCCCAACTCTATAAACATCATTATCTGCCGTCAATTCACTGCTGGATGAAAGCTTCCCAAAGCCGTCAGCGTCGCTCAAGGCCCTGCAATGTAACAAGCCACCCAGCACCTGCGCGCCAGCCCACGTCATCGTTTCGTCTCCAAAGTCGACGACGCACTGCTGGACACGTTGCCTCCCTTTGACTGCCACTCGTGTCGTCATTCTCGACCACCGGCCATCGTAGTTTCTTGCGACGTGCCCTATTCAAGCAAACGTCTTTTTCTTGACAGCACCTACGATTAGCACGATTGGCTACGTAGGGTGCAAAAAAAAGTTCTATATACAAAACCTGTGTAAGATCTACAGTCGGCGTGTCGCTCCATCTCCCAAAGTAATTCCACAAAAAATACCCTGAGGTTTATTTACACTTAAAAAAAATTTGTTCCATTTTCACAGCCGTGTAGCATAATAATTATTTGTGTATGTTTCGAATCAAAATGTATACACATCTCACCTGTAGTAAACATTCTCACGCAATGTAAGCCAAGTGTATCAGTATTTAGCATGTTGTACTCAGAAAGCATCCACTCATTCACAATCATAAGTGTAACAAATAGGATATGGCAGGGCACAAAGAACCTCTACATTTTTAATCAATTGCACCGTTAAAAAAAACTATTATTCAATATCGGGTTGGCAATGCGTCATGAATATATGTATTAGGTTTCTCTGATGTGGGTGTATTCAGACTGACAGGGCTGAGAGCTGTGCTTGAGCCTGCTGTTTTTGAAGGCACAGTTGTTGAGTAGTTTCCTTGCCTCATGGACCGGATGTCCCAACCACGGATGACCGTGTCGTTTGCCGTCGCCACTTGCGTGCAGTTGTGATGGGGGCTCCAGCGTCCCGCAGTGAACTTCAGCTGACCCTTCCCCTCCAGTGATGTGGAGCTCGTCAACTTCAACACAAAAAACAGACTGTTGGGGCAAGTGCTGTTAACGAGCACCTATGAAGGCCGTAGCGGCACACGAGGGGGTGTGTAGCCGGCACCACACCGGGCTGTCTTTGTCTCCCTCGTGGTGATGTTTACACACTGCAACAGCGACTCATTTAAGGCTGACTCGACCTAGGGGAGGCCCAGAACCGGTGCAGAAAATCGTCATTGGTGTTGGCCGTGAGAGCAGGAATTAAACTCGGGTCGCCTGGTTCGTAGCGCAAAACGCTAACCATGACACTACCGCTCCCCACAACTTCAACACACACATACACACGTGCGCGCACGTGCAGACGCAAACGTAAACACACACTCGGCGGCGTAGCACAGCATGCAATCAGCGTTGTCCCTCCACAACTGATGTTAACCCAATATATCAGGTGGCTGAGTTTCAGCTGCGTCAACAAATGGGAAATCCAATTCCAAACACAATTTCCAATGACGCACATGGCCGCGCAGTACTTTCCAGAGGCACATGCGCACCATGATTTGATGGTTAAAAAATAACACTATTCACAAGACATTATGGAATGTTAAAAGGGCCTTCACACCATGTGGCTTATAGCTCCATGTATCGCGAAACACCAGGAATATCTCTGCTATAAAGAAACTCATAAGTTGATTTAATCTCTCTCCATTAATCATTACTACCTTTGCAACTCACAGCAGTCATTACTTATCTTAAGCCATATGCTGAAGTAAATGTTGATTTGAGTTATATCATGAATACGCACACAAATACATGTAATACAGGTATGTGAGCATGTTCTGTACATGTTAAGCGAAGCGGTGTGTATGTGTGACCATTGTCCGAAAGATAACCTGTTATATATATTCCCTTTGCAAGGCAGTGTCATCAGTGAGTGTGTTCAGTTTTGCAATTTGAATTAATCCCAAATGCACCGATGGGTCTTGTTATTTGGAGGCATGAAAGTTCCATGCATTATATATATCACGTTAGATGTGAGCAAAGAAGTAAAAGAAGATTATTGCTCGCACAAGCGTGGGTTGAAGCACATCTCCTGTTCACAGCACTTAGCCATTTGTGAAGAACACCACAGTCCCAGCGCAGAGGCTACTCTATCTAAAAGACAACCACGATCAACTTCCCGCAAAGTGGTAGTCATTATATCAACCACAAAGGGCCGTGGTGACCACCAACTGGGATTTGAAACTCCCAGCCTTCGGAAAGCAGGTAAAACGTCCTAACCACTGTGTCACCCAGCCAAAAATGATGCAAGAACGAGATGCAGTATTGCGCAGGACGTCTGTGTTAAGAGGGCGCAAAGTTAACCGAAACACAACTCACAACGGCTTGCGTGGAGCTTTCCTTTAGGTCCCAGCATAGCAGGCGGTTGTCGGAAAGAGTGACTGCCTTACTGCCATCGCCAAGGGGTTCCCATAAGACACTGCACGCACGACGGAAACGTGCATTCCTTTAATTCAGAATCTTTGTTTATCCTGGAGACACCGATGAGCTATGAAGGTCTTTTTCACAGACGTCCAGTAGGAGCAGGTCAGTTACAACAACAAACAACACAAAATAACCATAGGAGTGCAAAGTATAGGAAAGATTAGTAAATCACTCTAATATGCATTAAAACTAAACTATTTTAATTTTACCGGGTAAAGCCCCCAGATACAAAAAATCTGCAGTCTCTTCAATGTCTGTTTTTCATGTTCGTTAGATACCAGTTCACTGTGTGCCAAACATCAAACATCTATAAACATTTTATCTCTCATGGCAGAGCTGGGCCACATTAAGTCAAGGATCTAATTTATATTGCAGGCCTTGCTGTGCAGTCTATGATGGCCGGGGGGGGGATCATCAACTTATGGCTGCCCAAGTTACACACTCAAGATCTTAGTGGTGACGGCTCATTGCTGTGACATGTTATTAAACTAAACAATGTTTTTTTTTTACCAAGTAAGGCCCACTGAGCTGTATATCTTTTTTGCAGAAGCGACCTGGCCACAAATTACAGCTCAACGAAGTGGCTTATCACGTGAAAAAACATAGCAGCCAAACACTCTAGTCTAAACGCATGTTTCTAAATGTCGAGGAAAAAACCAGATGACCTGCAGAAAAATCCAAGCCATCACGGAGAGAACATGCAGACTCCAAATATACAGGCGTCAGGGTTGGGATGGAACCCACAACCTCCTGTATATCAGGCGAGGTAGTTAACATCTCGCCACACGAATGGGCATAACCCGTCAAGCCACCCATAATTCTGAGAAAATGTAATTGACATTACTTTATGTTTTCAGGTACTTTGGCAAAGCACCTATGGACTATTCAGACCATGAAGTGAAGATCTGAAGTTAGTGCATCCACGGATCTCATCATTCATCACAAAGGTTTTTGAGTTGGATCGCGTTATTTATAAATGTGTCACAACCCTCCACCACCCGACATGGCCAATCAGTAAAAAAATGTGTCACGTTTACAAAAGACAAATAGTTTAACACGTAGGCTTTCGCGTATTATTAAATAATACATATTACAATTCCTTATAGGGGAAACACATACTAATTAACGGATTACTAACATAGCATATAATCACTACACCACATTACAACTAATTACTAATCTACAACTCATTACTAATCATAACCATTGACTGATTACTAATCGATTACATAATTACAATATCCCCCCCTCCGCCTCATATCACTGCACCTGAAATGAGTTAAATGATGACGTCACCCTGCTGCTCTATTTAAGACCGGGTGCAAGCGAGGGCTTTACCATTCTGGCGAATTGCCCGATGATGCTGGATGTCATTACCAGCGAAACGTCGTACTCAAACTGTAAATGTTGTGGATTCACTCTTCAACACACTGGTGGGCTAAAGTAGTGAATTATTTGTCTTTTGTCAACGTGACACTTTTTTTGCTGATTGGCCGTGTCGGGTGGTGGAGGGTTACGACACATTTATAAATAACGCGATCTAACCCAAAAACCTTTATTATGAAAAGACAAATACTTCACTACTTTAGCCCACCGGTGTATTGAAGAGTGGCCATTTGCCAGAATAGTGAAGCGATCCACCTGGTTGCAGTCTTAAATCGTGCAGGATGACGTCATCATTGTTGAACCCCATCAGGATTCGAGATCAGAGGTGGGGGTGTATGCAATTATGTAATAGATCAGTAATCAGCCTAAGACTTAGCATGTGCCTCACCTTTAAGGAATTGCAATGTGTTGTGCATTACTTAATAATACGCTTCCAGGCTGCGCTGAGTCTATTGCTATCACAGCGATTAAAATTATTTGAATTCTTCTAAATTTCAATTGATTCTCTAGCTAATCTTGGCCAGTAATAATTAGTTCTGCATAACACTTCAACGGTATCAAAATCAATTGAATGTCCTTGTTGGCAAGCATGCTCTACCACTGCTAACTGCTGTGTTTGGGAGAATTTAATGTTCCTTTGGTGTTCTTTTAGTCTTACGCTAATGTTACGTCCCGTCTGTCCAATATAACACTTACCGCATAAGCAATTAATCCGATATACACCTTCTGTTGATACCTTCGGTAATTCATCTTTAGTACAAGACACTAGTTTTTTTTATTTTGCGTACCATACCAAATCTCACTTTAATGTTTTGCTTTTGCAAAACACAGGCTAATTTGTCAGTAACTCCCGAGATGTATGGTATTTTAATTGTTTTGATAATCTGATCACTTTCAGCAGTATTGTTGTTCGACCTTGATTAGGCATTCAATGCTCTGTTAATTTGAGCATTATTGTAGCCATTCAGTCTTAGTGGTTCTTTAACATGTTTAATCTCTTTCCCTAAACTTTCACCATCTGACACGGTCTTTGCCCGATGTATGAGTGTCTTGATGAGAGAGCATTTCTGTGCTGGGTGATGATGCGAATCTGCATTCAGATAGGCATTAGTGTGTGTTCCCTCTCGGTAATCACTGTGTGTGTTATTTTGCCATTTTGACCGCGTCCAAGCAAAATATCCAGGAATGGGAGTGTGTTGTTCACCTCCATTTCCATGGTGAACTGAATGGCTGGGTTTTGTGCATTGAGATGATTGAAAAACTTAAATAAGTGTATCTTTATCATGTGGCCAGACAACCAGAGTCATAGACATATATAAACCAAAATATGTTGTTTATTGTACTTGAGGCAAGTGCTGTTGTTTCAAAGTTTTCCATGTACAGATTTGCGATAGCAGGAGAAAAAGGAGAGCCCATTGCTGCTCCTTCCTTTTGTTTAATGACGTCACCTCTCCACAAGAAATAAGTGTTATTTATCTTCTTTGGTTCTTTCAGTAAAGTCACGTAGAATGAGAATAAAATAATAAATTGATAAAATAAAATAACACAATATTCTCACGACGTTTCGGCCACAACACAAGCGGCCTTCAACGTCGTGAGAATATTATTGTGTTATTTAATTTTATCAATTTATTATTTTATTCTCATTCTACGTGACTTTACCGAAAGAACCAAAGAAGATGAATCCTTGCAGTCACGAAAGCTTTAAATTGAAATTTAAAGTGTTATTTAGACAATGGTCGGCTAGTTTTGGATTATCTTCCGGTAAACCTGACGTGCTTGTGTCTGTGTTGGGTGGTGGAGGGTTGCGACACATTTATAAATAACGCGATCTAACCCAAAAACCTTTATTATGAATAATAGTGGTCACGAAAGCCAACGTAGATCTCAGCATGTTGGGGTGATCGTGTGTTTACCTGTACTGCATTGGGAAGACTGGCTGTAGAAACACACAACATCAAGAAGTCCACGAGTGATGCCATCTTCAAGACATATCTTACCACTCATCTTTTTCATACCGGATATTCCAACATCATTCCAATTTTATTATGAAAGTATTTTTTTCTATAAGATCCTGTGAAACTCACCACAATGTACTTTTCCATCTTCAATAACGTGCTCAAGATTTGGTTCAAACTTGATGTGTAATAAATAATTACAACGCTTAGGTGCGTGCTTATTTATCGCGTCAATATAACAAATACTGAGACGAAGTTGACAATGAAAAGTTAAAAGCATTTGCTTGCATAAGTGCTTGAAAAGCTCCAGGGTTCTCACCTGGCCATGTTTCCGTGGCCACTGTTGTCAAAGTGACAAAGCAGCTCCAGGGCTAGTGGGTTGGTTCCACTCTCGTCAGCAGGCTCACTGCTGCCCGAATCAAAATCCCTCGGGATGCGCCACACGGACGCACACGACTGCAGCTTATTGTCCACCACTGTGTAGTCGTGCCCGAACATGGATCGAGGAAGGGGGAAAAAATATATATATCACGAGTGAATCCTCATCGAACTGTCGCGAATGTCAGACTTGCCAACACAACAAGGGGTGGTGGGGTGGTGGTGTGGGCCACAACTACTCCTGGTTGTTGTTTGAATGACAACTATAAATGTTGACGCTGTGTCAGATGATTACATTATAAATATTTTTTTATCAATGGCAGACCTTGGCCATGTTCAGATATGACTTGCCACTGATGTTCTACATGACCATCAATTGAATCAAGATAGCTATGATCAGTGAGTGAAACACCATAAAACCCGTTTGTAATTAAGCATCAGCACAAATGATGCACACACACACAAAGTATAATCATGGCCTGGAAACTGAAGCTCTAAAAAAACAGTGAATGGAGGACACTGCTATTTATGTTACACAAACTAACCGAGCACATCTGTTTGTGTCATTTTGGCCAATCGTGAAATTGATCATTCAACGAGTAGCATTATTAGTCGTCATTTGGAGTTTGCAGTGTATGTGCACAAGTCATAAAGTTTGGACCTTCGCCCGCAGGTTCTTACTGGTGTTGTAGCATGTCGCCACCACATTCTTGTCCCCAGGGCTGGCGCTGATGTGCCACACCTCACCAGAGCGATGGTAGAACACGGTCTTATTAATCACGTTGTTCTCATCGTCAAAGTCAATCACGTGCACCTGTACGGAAATGCATAGCAAGTGATCATTTTCATTGGCTCACGAAAAACACAATCTCTTTCAACACGAAGGCATATTACTCGTTTTTTTTTGTCTTCAGTTGTTACCTCGGCCATTTCGGGCACGTGTGTTATTTTATCACGGGGAAAGATGGCTTTCTAGGACATACAAATCATTTGAACGAACACAAATTGCCTTTCTGGGCTGCATTATAACCATTTGGTTATCTATCCAGATAATTCAATATTTTAGGCATTTTATAATTATAGGCCCATTGCAAGGGCATGTTATGCTACCCCCTGTATAAGTTGTACAGCAGCATTACAATGCAAAAACTACAGCGATGTTTAATTTCCATACCTGATTGTCAAATTTCATCGACTGTGTTCCCACAAGAAAGCGGATAGCATCTGTCTCGGCTGTTTGTGCAGTCAATGTTCGAGCCTAAATTGGGAAAAAAAGGTGTAAACATTTATAGTTTGCACTCTGCAGTTTTGATTCGCGAAGTGTATAAATACAAAATTATTGTTTAGCTACACATTTAATCATGTTAAGATGAATATATTTCAATACGATGCACGTTTCAAAATTCCATGGACAACAAATTGGCTTGCACTTAAGAATACTCTTTGTGATATTACATGGCAAGTGTGCATTGCTTAGACTTATAATGGACCATAAGAACATTTTAATCTTGCTACCCTATATGGTATTTGTGTACTGGTTCGACACATTTTATAGATCAATACGTTCTGAGTATCTCTGATACTTAAGAATGGCATTGAAATCAGGCACATCTATACTGATTTTGCAGCCTAAATTTGAAGAGAGGATTGAATAACAGAGCTGTAACTTGTGTCATTTATGCAGGGAAGTTTCTTTCATGATACTCTTGCATTAGAATGCGTGACGAATACTTTTTTCAAGGGTCCTGTGCATGTGAGAGGAACAATGGAGTACCCAGAGAAATCCCAAGCATACAAGGCAATAATACTCATAGGTCCACACGTACGGGTTTATGAACCCATCGGTAAATTAGTCTGTTAATCGAGTCAACTTGGCTAGAATCCCATCAGCTGGAGTAATGCAGAACAGAGCTTCAGCAGACTGGGGAAGGAGGATGTACAGAAAGAGAGGAAATATTAATGCGAGGGGATGAACAGCATCAAGGTAATCACAAAAAATGCATCATTGCCAGCACACACCATCATCACTTATTTCTGTTGGACACCCTGCCTTCACGGTCCACTCTTAAGTGCCCCACTATCTGAATGTAGGTCTTGTTCTTGGTCACCGACCTCTGGGTGTCACTGGAACGTCTGTCTTGGTCAACTGCCTTCTCACATCATGCACACGTGACCCACCCATGGCAACCTCCTTTTCCCGACTACACTATGCATTGCTCTGCCTTATTATAATTATTTCCTCATGTTCTATTCTGAACTGTCAAGTTACCCGATTTGGTCAGGAGAGGGGATGAGGAGGTTGGAATTAAACTAGACATGAGGTGGAGTGGTAAGGCTGTATGTGGCTTTGGGTTCGGGTAGGGTTAGGCTGTAATTGAGATTGTTATAAACACATGGGTGTTATGGGAGTGAGTGAAATGGTTACACTGGAGAAAAGAGTTGTGTTCTGATTATCGGAGAAATAAATACAAGTCAATAAATAATTTGAGTCCACGACTAAATTATGAAAAGCATATCTTTTATAAATACTATATTGTGATCATCTAGACATCTGAGTATGACAGCATTGTATAGTTACTATAGCAAAATCAATGTTGCTACACTGTCCCCTGAGGACCACTTATAACCGTGGCCCATAAGATCTGTTATGAATAATGATCCTCCATCAGAGCAATAACCAGGCTCAAATCTTGCTGAGCTTTCCGAGATCTGACGAGGATGTTTTTAGTCATAGGAAAAATGCAAGATACCCTCTTATAAAGCCTTATAGACTGTTGGGGCAGTCGCTGTTAACGATGATCACCTACTGAGTGATGTGAGTGCCGGGTGCTGATATTTACGCAATGTCACCAGATGCTCGTCTAAGGCTGAGTCTACCGAGTCAAGGTCTAAGGCATATTCATGAACGCAAAAATCCGAAGTGATTTCCTTCTCAAATGAGAACGCGAGGCGCTGCTCACCTCCTGTTTACAGCCCCGAGCCGGTGGTGGCAATTCCACATTCCTATGGCGGGGGACGAGTTTCTCTTTACGACAATCACTATTGATTTCCCCAGTGTTGGTATGCACTGAAGTGGTATGTATGGCTCATACGAGTAACACAATGCGCTCACAAACTTTGCCACCGACGTTAGCCGTGGCCGGGAAATTAAGCACTGGTTGCAGGGTTCTGTAGAAGTCTGCTAAACAGTGCCAACACCAATACCGGCCATTCGACACTAAGTGACTACGATGTCACCACGGCCCCTGTTGCCAGGCTAGGTGCACTTTGAGGCCATGTGAAATGTCGAAGGCCCGCTGACAGGTCACGGAACAGACCCAGGTGCCATGGGTCGAATTACTGAGATGACTGGCAGATACACCAGCTGTGCTCCCCACTGTGCCAACTGTGTGCGTTTTATCCACCCGGCGCTCCGCTCGTTGTTGTGAGCGTCGCTCCTCCGCCCTCCGTTGTTGCTGGAGGGCGACTGCCTCCAACTGCCCAGTAGCATCGTCCTTCACGAGCCTCCTCCACAGAGGCCGATCTTGACACGACTGGTACCAGTCATCGGCAAGTCCACTCAGCTCCACGTCCTCCTGTACCACATCACTCCATCTCTTCTCTAGCCCGTGCCTCCTGTACCACATCACTCCATCTCTTCTCTAGCCCGTGCCTCCTGTACCACATCACTCCATCTCTTCTCTAGCCCCATGCCTCCTGTACCACGTCACTCCATCTCTTCTCTAGCCCGTGCCGTGCCCGTTTAGTCCCCTCGATCCGGCCGAACAAAAGCTGTTTAGCCATGCGGTGGCTTGGCATGCGGACTACATACACACTGTATATAACGCACACAGATATATATATAAAAAACACAACACACATGTGTCACACACACACACACGCATAGAACCTCTGGAACGTTTCGGGGCCTAGAAGCGCTTCACGGCGTGAGGCGTAAAAACGAGCCCCTCGTTATTTACGTGGAAACAGCTCACGTGCCTGAAATTCGATGCCGTAGATGACGGGAGCGTCGTCCTCCATCGTGCGGCGATAAGGAGGCAAAACTCTGAATATTTGTGTTGTCTTCTTGTTACTATTTAAATGTAAAACCCGAGATTTACACACAAACACAGGAACAGCCAACCCCGCCGTCTCATTGAAACCAACGCGTTCAGCCCTACCCCCCACCCACCACCGCTCTTTTACATTTCCTAGAGCGCATGGGCGAAGCCGGCAAACAATGCTTCCGCGTGATTGGCCAACGTCCCGCGCGCGCACGCGCTCGAGGTAAACGCGCGCGATTGGCCTAACGCGTCGTCGATTTAGTGGGGGGGGGGGAGGAGGGGGGGGAAATGGGGCTAACTTATGCGCTGTGCGAAATATAAACGGGTGGCCGGAACCAAAAAACTCTAGACGCTGTTAGCCGGAACACAAAAACAAACAATCTTAGACGCCGACCGCTAGGGGCTCGCTGGCTCTCAAAGTTGTTCACCAAGGGGCGAGCTAGCAGCGGCGTGAACAAAAAACAAACAAAAAAAGTTACTTAAAAAAAATTAAAACGAACAGCAACAACGAAACGGGGCAAAGAGGACATTTTAACGACGCGGTTTTGTTTTTTATTATTATTTAGAGCGAGCGAGGCAATTCTCAACCGTGACGATGTTCCCAAGTTGACCGCGCGTTTTGTATTTATGTAAATCGGCGGCAGCGGGCCCATGCGCGGCTCATGGGCTAATTATTAACTAATTACGAGCAGAAAAAACGTGGTGGTGGTAGGGGGGGGTCGCCGTTCATGCATGACTTCATTGTTTTTGTTGTTTGTGTTTAACTTTGGGTGGGAGGGTGAAAGCTGTGGGAAGGCGGCAGCGGCGGCAGCGGCTCGTCAGCGCGGATGATGGAGCCGCTTCAGATTCTGGAGTCAGACTCGCACGGAGGTGAGGGAGCGCGCATCCACTTCGCTCTCACTCGGAGTCAGTCTGCCTGCCTGCCTGTGTGTGCGTGTGCTTTGTCGTGAAGCGAGGACGCTGGTACTGGGGCAATCGGAGGCAGTCGTCCTCCAGCAACAACGTAGGGCAGAGGAGCGACGCTCACAACAACGAGCGGATAAAATGGAGCAAGTTTGGCACAGTACAGCTGGTGGTGCATCTACCGGTCATCTCAGTCAGCCGACCCATGGTACCTGCTGGGTCTGTCCCGAGACCTCCTGCACCTAGCCTGGCACAGTAGGGGGTTACAGCTGGTGGTGCATCTACCGGTCATCTCAGTCAGCCGACCTATGGTACCTGCTGGGTCTGTCCCGATACCTCCTGCACCTAGCCTGGCACAGTAGGAGGGTTACAGCTGGTGGTGCATCTACCGGTCATCTCAGTCAGCCGACCTATGGTACCTGCTGGGTCTGTCCCGAGACCTCCTGCACCTAGCCTGGCACAGTAGGGGGGGTTACAGCTGGTGGTGCATCTACCGGTCATCTCAGTCAGCCGACCCATGGTACCTGCTGGGTCTGTCCCGAGACCTCCGGCACCTAGCCTGGCACAGTAGGAGAGTACAGCTGGTGGTGCATCTACCGGTCATCTCAGTCAGCCGACCCATGGTACCTGCTGGGTCTGTCCCGAGACCTCCTGCACCTAGCCTGGCACAGTAGGAGGGTACAGCTGGTGGTGCATCTACCGGTCATCTCAGTCAGCCGACCAATGGTACCTGCTGGGTCTGTCCCGAGACCTCCTGCACCTAGCCTGGCACAGTAGGAGAGTACAGCTGGTGGTGCATCTACCGGTCATCTCAGTCAGCCGACCTATGGTACCTGCTGGGTCTGTCCCGAGACCTCCTGCACCTAGCCTGGCACAGGAGGGTTACAGCTGGTGGTGCATCTACCGGTCATCTCAGTCAGCCGACCTATGGTACCTGCTGGGTCTGTCCCGAGACCTGCACCTAGCCTGGCACAGTAGGAGGGTTACAGCTGGTGGTGCATCTACCGGTCATCTCAGTCAGCCGACCTATGGTACCTGCTGGGTCTGTCCCGAGACCTCCTGCACCTAGCCTGGCACAGTAGGAGGTTTACAGCTGGTGGTGCATCTACCGGTCATCTCAGTCAGCCGACCTATGGTACCTGCTGGGTCTGTCCCGAGACCTCCTGCACCTAGCCTGGCACAGTAGGAGGGTTACAGCTGGTGGTGCATCTACCGGTCATCTCAGTCAGCCGACCTATGATACCTGCTGGGTCTGTCCCGAGACCTCCTGCACCTAGCCTGGCACAGTATGGGGGTTACAACTGGTGGTGCATCTACCGGTTATCTCAGCCGACCCATGGTACCTGCTGGGTCTGTCCCGAGACCTCATGCACCTAGCCTGGCACAGTAGGAAGGTACAGCTGGTGGTGCATCTACCGGTCATCTCAGCTGACCTATGGTACCTGCTGAGTCTGTCCCGAGACCTCCTGCACCTAGCCTGGCACAGTAGGGGGTTACAGCTGGTGGTGCATCTACCGGTCATCTCAGTCAGCCGACCTATGGCACCTGCTGGGTCTGTTCCGAGACCTCCTGCACCTAGCCTGGCACAGTAGGAGGGTACAGCTGATGGTGCATTTACCGGTCATCTCAGTCAGCCGACCTATGGTACCTGCTGGGTCTGTCCCGAGACCTCCTGCACCTAGCCTGGCACAGTAGGAGGGTACAGCTGGTGGTGCATCTACCGGTCATCTCAGTCAGCCGACCTATGGTACCTGCTGGGTCTGACCCGAGACCTCCTGCACCTAGCCTGGTACAGTAGGAGGGTTACAGCTGGTGGTGCATCTACCGGTCATCTCAGTCAGCCGACCTATGGTACCTGCTGGGTCTGTCCCGAGACCTCCTGCACCTAGCCTGGCACAGTAGGAGAGTACAGCTGGTGGTGCATCTATCGGTCATCTCAGTCAGCCGACCTATGGTACCTGCTGGGTCTGTCCCGAGACCTCCTGCACCTACCCTGGCACAGTAGGGGGTGCAGCTGGTTGTGCATCTACTGGTCATCTCAGTCATTGGCATTGGTAGCGAGGTTGATAGTCTATGGTCTGTGATTATCTCCATCTGTGCGTAAGTCTGCGTGTGTCTTTGCTCAGCCGTGTAGAGGTGAGGGGTGTCCCTCTGCCCCGTGGGTCTGCGAGTCATCTCCACCTGTATGTATGCACAATCGTGGGGTATCTGCCATTCATCTCAGTCGCCACCCCGTAACCTGTCGGCAGCGAGCCTTCTTCGACACTTCACGTGGGCTCAGGGTGCACCTAGCCTGGCACGAGCGCCGTGGTGAGTTCACCGCCGCGGTTATTGTTGCTGATGCTGTGCTTGGCCCTGGAGAGGTGAGGAGGGTCAAATCGTCAGTGAGTGAGTGTCTGCGTCTGTGTCTTGACGTTTTTCTCGTGGAACCAGATGAGATCTCATGATACTGGGACATTTTATTAAATGGGCAAGAGTCTATATGTTTGCCTTTTGTGTGTGCGCGCTGTCGTGTAGAAAGTGCACCTAGCCTGGCACAACTGCGCTACGAACCCGGCGACCGCGGCCAACATTGGTGACTGACATCTGAACCGGTCGTGGGCCTCCCCTAGGTCGATTCAGCCTTAACATCTGGTGCGATGTAGAAACATTGGTACTGAGGAGACAAGGGTGGTCGGACGTGGTACTAGCCACCCACCCCCGCGTGTGCCCTGCCGGCCTTTATAAGTACAGTACTCCAGGATTTGCTAACTCCACTTTCCCGTACAATCTGTTCAGGCTATACGGGGGGGATCTTCGTCCTCTGTTTACAGCATATGGAGAGTATTTCGCAAACCCAAAGAGTTCCATCCCGCCAGCCAGCCCCGGCAAGTATCAGTGGCAAGTGGTATCTAAACAAGTACATGGGTCTCTCCTTGGTCAACGTATTGACGACTATATTTACCCAAGAATGTCAGTGTGTAACGCGCGTGACGTCACTCCACGTCGACCAGCCCCCCCTCATTAATGCCGTGGAGGCCGCCTCACCGATCTTATGCTAATTTTAACCTGGCAGCCCTTTGATTGGTGGAAAACCCACCACCGTCGCGGTCGCTGCCCACAACTCACATTAACATAAGCTGCCCCGCCCATGCTGCTGACATTTGTGGTTGCGCCCATTTCAAACCTTTATAAACAGTTTGCCTTAAGAAGTTAACCCCCTTTTCCTGATGACGCCGGGTCCAAGCAAGAACATCTGCTGGACTATATAGTAACGGAACAGCAGATTCGGGCCCATGTCCTTGACACCAGGACCTATCGTGGAGCTGATCTGCCCACTGACCAACGGCTTGTAATCTCTAAGATGCACCTGCTATTCTTCCACTCCGGTGGTGGGTGTACATCTATAGCCCCATCCATACCCACAGTGGCCTGGTCTCAGCTAGCTGATTAAAGTTACAAGCGAGAATTTCATCATTGCTTGCAGCTGGAGGTGGCATCGTCCCCCCCCCCCTCCTCCTGATGCCGAGGGGAAATGGGTGAGGTTTAGGACTGTGGTTCATGCAGCTGCAATAGCTGCATTGGGTACACGGTCCAAACCTCCCCAGAGACCCTGGCTGGCGGCGGAGGTGTTCCGGCTGGCTGAGAAAAAGTGACAGGCCCACTCCCACCGTTTACAGCATCCCACATCGGAAAATGAAGAGGCTTACCGCAGTCTTTACTCGGAGGTTGGGAGAGTCGTGCGGAACTGTAAGAATGGGTGGTGGTCACGGGTTGC
The DNA here is from genome assembly GCF_048934315.1 of Petromyzon marinus. Lineage (NCBI taxonomy): Eukaryota > Metazoa > Chordata > Hyperoartia > Petromyzontiformes > Petromyzontidae > Petromyzon > Petromyzon marinus. The sequence goes on along the minus strand of NC_133689.1, from coordinate 7,410,583 downwards.
TGAAGAGATGGAGTCTGCCTCAGTAGCCCGTGATCACAAATTACTCTTTAACTCCTTCAAAAAACTATCTTCCAGCGCCACACCTATTACATCGCCGCCACTTAGTGGCGAATGGCGGTTGTTGTTGTTGGCTTCTTTGTACATCAACACTTTATTACGTTCTTTACATTTTTTTATTTTACCAGGTAAGGCCAACTAAGCTATATAGTGCTTTTTCAAGAGCGACCTATCCACAAATGATAGCTCAATGAAGTGGCTTATCGCGTGGAATTTTACAGCCGCCAAATACAATAATCGAATTTTTCCAAAGGTGGAGGTAAAAAACCGGAGGACCCAGAGAAAAATCCACGCGACCACAGGGAGAACATCAAACTACAAATATACAGGCATCAGATTTGGGATCAAACTGACGATCTCCTGCATACCAGACCAGGCGAGGTAGTTACCATCTCGCCACCGTGACTGCTATTGGTCTCACGAGAGGACTTTTTCAGATCCCTCTCAGAGCAGTGTGAGTCTTGGTGTTAGAAAACACCCCCAATATATTATCTAGATTTATACAGCAATTATTGGAATGCAATTCTCCCTATTTTTAAAATTATATTTGCTGATAAGAGGAGTTCATCGGCAAGCCCATCCTATTCGTATTTACTTGCATTTCTTTCACGGATAAGGGGAGTAGTTTTGCAGGCAATCCCACGGAGAATATGATTGTCAAGTTTTGACACCTACACCATGGCGGATAGGAGGAGTTCCACTCTTTATGATGAGTCTGCCCTCGTCGATGTGTCTCTTCTATATCCTTAGCTTCATGCATGTTATGGCCTTTTGTCATCGTGAACATGTCCCCTGACCCCGTGACTATGATTTGTGATCATCTCCTTTTTCTATAAAGTTTACTGACAGTAATTATAAATAATTTAACATCGCATTTTAAATGGATGCTGCTCTGATATAAAATGGTTAGCCTACTGGATTTTCAATCCCCAAGGGTCATCGGTTCAATCTCCCACAACAGCAGTTGAAACAACGGGCAAGTTTATTGAATCCCTCCCACCCCGTCTATCCACCTGGCAGTATTAACGGAGACAACCACAGATGGTCGATCAGAAGGCAGGGCACGCGTGGTGTGAAAAAATGTGGATACTTCCACCGGTATAAAAAAAAAACTATTTGGCTACTGGGGAAGAGTAGAGACCAAAAAAACATCCAGATGGGCTCCCACTAGTAGAGGCCCTTCCATCAGCAGTGACAGAGAGACATTTCAGGGCTGCACCTTTACATACACCTATACAATATATACACATACACCTATACAGTCACTTAAAAATGTTCACACCTGCAAGATTAAGACGTTAAACTAATCTTTAATATCACGGCGTGAAGATAATTATATTTTTTAACCAGATTAATGTTTTAAAAAATACCCGCATTAGCATCATAAGCCACTTGCTGAACCTTAGCTATTTCCTTTCATTCACTTGGAATCCAATGAATATGCGTTTTGTGCCAACTTCCAGGTATTCTCTAAGCAAAACGTGCCACCTCGGCTGTGATTACTGTAAGCGGAATAATCCGATTAGGAGTGCTACAGCACTGTGATCGCAGCTTCACCACCATGGTATTGCAGTGTCTGTAACATTCGCCTTTCTTGCCAGTATCAAAGTATAAGAATAGGTTTTTCCCTTTCTGGCAACAACACAGGTGTTAAAATGTCCAAACACCAAACGGAAGTCTTTTGCAAGGAATCATGCCTGCATTAACCACATGTGCTTTTGTTTGTGTGTTCTCACCACAAGTATGTGTGGTTAATGCAGACGTGATTCCTTGTAAGAGGTTTTTGTTTGGCGTTTGGACATCTTAACGCGTGTATTATTGCCAGAAAAGTTAAAACCTATTCTAATACTGGAACATTCGAGTTCGTGACAACTTGGGACGCAATAATCTATGTCGATTGAAGCACTCGGCCACTCGTATACACTCACCACTGCACACCCTGTCGAATCTGCCAACACATATGTGACTCGCTGAATGATGCGAGTCAATAGAATTACTTAGCACCTGTAATTTAGAGTTTAATCCTGTTGATATTCCCCTACATTTAATTGTATTTATCCTTTCAGTGTGCCCTCAAAATAGTTAATAAACCGTGTCACACTTTTTGGGGGAATAGGGGTACCCTAAAAAAGTAAGGAAAAAAACAAAGTGGAAAATTTACATTTAAAGCTCAAACATTGTATAACATGCAAAGGAATGCTGACGTGTTACTCGCTGTGCCCCCTCCACACTTCATAGCAACGTGGAGTCCCAGTTTGTTGCTGTCCTGTATATGAACTTCCGTATGTATGTTGAACTTCTTTCGCTCCGTACGTAGCCAACTGTGCAAATCGGAGGTGCTTTAGGTTTGCGAGCTGCACAATTTTTCTGGTGTTTTTTATTACCCTTTTTTATGAAGTATATCAAGAGTATTTTATATATTAAAAAAAATGACTTAATTAACGTTTTACGCTATCGATGGGAAAAATATAGTCTTCATTCATTGACCATAATGACAAGACACCTCTGAATTAATACAGTATTTTGAGAATACACTTAAGGGTGCTTCCAATCATACATTAATATTGATTCTTAAGCTCACGATACAAGCATCGAATTAAATGGCGGTTGCTCTCAGCGACGTAGTACAGGCAGTAAAACGACAAGCACTGCTCACGTTGGCTTGGCTACTAACGCACGTGCACACACACTGACGTGTGCGTGCACGCAGGCTCTCAGCGACGGAGTACAGGCAGTAAAACGACAAGCACTGCTCACGTTGGCTTGGCTACTAACGCACGTACACACACACACACTGACGTGTGCGTGTGTGTGCACGCAGGCTCTGCCATGCTGCTGGCGGCCACATGCGCCGTGGCTGCGCTGGGCGGCCTCGCCTTCGGCTACGCTCTGGCCGTACCCTCGGGCGCGCTGCCGCACCTCCGCGATCGCTTCCTGCTGAGCTCGGCACAGCAGGAGCTGGCGGTCGGCGCCGCGCTGGCGGGCGCCCTCGTCGCCTCGCTCCTGGGCGGGCCCCTCCTCGACCGGCTGGGCCGTCGCTCCGCCGTGGCGTGCAGCGGCGCCCTGCTGGTGACGGGCAGCGCCTTTCTCGCGTGCGCACCCTCGTACGCCGCGCTGCTCGGGGGCCGCGCCGTCGTGGGGGTGGCCATCGCGGCGTCCTCCGTGGCGACGTGCGTCTACGTGGCCGAGGTGGCGCACCCGCGCCGCCGCGGGGCCCTCGTGTCGGCCTACGAGCTGGGCGTGACGGGCGGGGTGCTCGCCGCGTACGCCGCGAACCTCGTGCTGGGGAGAGGCCCCGGGGGCACGGTGGGCGGCGTCGCGCCGTGGCGGTGGATGTTCGGCCTGTGCTGCGTGCCGGCCCTCGCGCAGGTGATGCTGCTCGTCGCGTGCCTTCCCGCGTCGCCGAGCTCGCTGCTGCGGTGCGGGCAGGCCGAGGCCGCGGAGAGGACCCTGCGCAGGATCCTGGGCCAGCAGGATGTCAGCGCAGAGATCGACGCACTCAGGTCAAGATTTTAGCAGCCATCAAAGGGCGATTTTCAGTTTTGCGTTTGAAAACAGAAAGTTTTTTCCACAGTTTTATCCTAAATGTGCTATCGGCATTGTGTCATGAGACGATATGTCCACCGCAGTTCACATCACCCATTATCAGACAATGGCCCGCAGAAAAGGGTATCACAGAACCACTTCTGAGTTCCCTTCAAGTGACCAAATATCGTCACTAGGGGAAGCTACGTAATAATTTAGTACATTTGGTATACGCATTAGTCTTATATTGCATGACTCACGTGAAGGCGCAATCTTTCACACACAGTGTGCAAAAGTTTAACAGTAGGGGTGATGTTGCTTTGTGAAATCAAAATTGAGTGTTGTAAAGTTAAAAAAAATGTTGACCATGACACTGGCACACAACAGCCTCCTCATTACATCACGGAATCTTAATGTCCACTGTGAAGCAGATTGATCCTATGTTATGGTTAATATACTTGCGGTATTAACCAAGGAATGTTTCCAAATGAAGAGAAAGCGACATTGCACATGATGGTTAATTTTGGTGCAGTCGTTTGTGGCTGCCTCCATTTGAACCGGCCCAGTGGTTGAGCCGGTACTGTTGGTGAGTTAAATAAACCGGTGGTGGATTTACATTTCTGAGGGTAAAGCTGAAATGTGTGTAATGGTACAATGATGATTTCGCTAAGAACGTCTTATTAATCAATCCTAAAAAACGTATATATATATATTTTTTTTATATATATCTGTTGCTCTACATCAGGGGTGGGGAACGTCCGGCCCGCTGGCCGTATAAGGTCCGCAAAATCATTTGGTCTGGCCCTGCCAAGGCAACCGCAGGCGAGACTCGAAATTCAATAAATCTAGGAGCAAACCTGGAAAATCAGTCACGAGTAGCAACATCGTCAATACCAGCTAACATCATCGCACGCCTCATCAAAGAGAATCAGTTCCAGCCATCACATTAGGGGTGAGTTAATTAAATGTTTGACCAAATATAACAGGCTAATTTTTAAGTTGATAATTTTGTATGGCCCGCGAATGATGTTATAAATATCCAAATGGCCCTGGGCAGAAAAAAGGTTCCCCACTCCTGCTCTACATCAACATCAGCCGTACGAAGAAGAATACACAATGGTGTACCACACTGAGCAGAACCTGATATTAGCTGCAATATCAAAATAGCTTAGCCTTTTATATTTGTATTGAAAGTTGGTCATTTGTATACATGTCGCAATACTTCTTCCATCGACACAGTGTCTAAAGATGCTGTACGTGGTACTTTGTCAAAAGGCACGTTATCAAATTATGCAGAAGAGGAGGGATTTTATGTGTTTAATATGGAGGGAAAGGTTAGGGACCGGATATATAAGGGAAGCAGACATCAGTGGTGTGATGGTGAGAATAAACACCGTGGTCAGCCATAGGCCGGGAAGCGGAGATAAGTCTTGAGCCTGGGGCTTAAACGGAGACTCGGGCAACAGTGCTGACAGCCAAGGAAAGGAAGCTCCGTACCGTCCGTAGATTTGTGCTCGTTTGAATGTTATCCCAGCTCTTACGGCAGCACAATCCTCTCTTAAGATGTGATGTCACAATGTTACCTTCTATAATCTACGAGATGCAGTAGATTGATGAATGAATGTACATATATTTAAAACAAATTAAATGTTTCTCATCTGCAGATCATCTTTGGAGATGGAGAAGCAATATAGCGTGCTTGACCTTCTACGGAGGAAGGTAATGAGCATAGAGGCACTGCTATTGGCCGTGAATAATCTTCAAATTAAATTTGTGAGGGGGATTTCAGTGTCAGAATGAAACGACTCAAAAAATGTATTGCAAAAAATGCAATAATATTTTTACATAAAGGAAGAATAAAATGAAGCAATGCCTCCTTTAAAATTCCCCAACCTACTACCTTGCCTGGTATGCAGGAGGTCGTGGGTTCGATCCTGACCCTGACTCTTGTATATTTGGAGTTTGTATGTTCTCCCCATGGTCGTGTGGATTTTTTTGCGAGTCATGCAGTTTTTCCCTCCAGATTTAGAAACATGCGTTTAGAGTATTTGGCTGCTTTAAATTTCAATGTGATAAGCCACTTCGTTGAGCTATCTTTTGTGGCCAGGTTACTTCTGAAAAATAGCTATTTCGCTCAGTGGGCCTTACCTGGTAAAATATTAAAACAATTCTAGCTTAAATGCACCTTCTCTGCCGCCTTTGCTGTCTGAAACTCCTCCTTACTAGGTTGCATTGGTGACTGTCCTTGTCCAATTCCTGACTCTCAACTCCTCCTCCGCCCATGACTAACAACCTCACGTGATCACACTACCTCCCATCTCTGACAACTGATCGTCGCCTCTTCCCACAACCTCTTTCGCCCACTCTTGAGGCGTGGTAGCGTTGAGACGCTTTTGAGATCCATTTGTAATTACGTACATGGAATTACGTAACCCTTTCCCTTCTGCAGGTTGCAAGATGAGTCCTGTTCACCAGTGAATCTCGGAACGTTCAAGCGGTTAGCGTTCAGATTATTTAGAGAGGCGTAGCGCCGTTATTTTTAAAAACATTCTTCTCACCAAAATAATAAAATATATATAAAACAATACAAAATTCTCACGACGTTTCGACCATAACTCAAACGGCCATCTTCAGGTGTGTTGGTTTGCATAAATTTATTTTTAAACGGCGCATTTATTTATTTATTAAAAAACGTTAGCGTCACGCGCAGCGATTTGGCAGTTTGCCCAGGACTAGTCCATCTATATTTTTTGAAAAGAGGAGGGGGGAGTCGAAATTTTTTATAATGTATGCTGTCTGAAAGCCACTGTAAGCGTGAACAATCAATTAAGAACTGAAATGGTTTATCAAATCTTTCCAATGATTGCTAAGATAGAATCTGGTGAGACACTGTTTAACCAATACATACTTCACTTGGAATGGAACTTTCTACAAACAAACTGAGGGCACCCCAATGGGCTCCCCCCTTTCTCCAGTTATAGCTAACATTTTCATGGAGAAATTTGAGACTGACGCCATCCAGACTGCCACTCTGCGCCCAACCTTATGGAAGAGGTACGTGGATGACACTTTTGTCATCTGGCCACATGGCCGGCCTGCTCTAGACCAATTCTTCGACCACATCAATTCCATACACCCAGCCATCAGATTTACCATGGAAGTCGAAATAGATGGCAAGATACCTTTTTTGGATGTCCTAATTAAAAAGAGACCTGATGGTTCAATGAGCCACTCTGTCTACAGGAAAGCTACCCATACGGATGCTTATCTGAAACCGGATTCCCACCACCATCCATCACAGAAGAATTCTCTCATCAAGACTCTGTATCATAGAGCCCAATGCATATCCGACCAGGAACACATAAGCATTGAACTCAAGCACGTACACCAAGCTCTTAGGGCTAATGGTTACTCCGACTATACAATCTGCAAAGCTATCACTCAAACCATGAAGAAGAACCCTCTTGAGGAGCCTTTCAAAACCATCACTTTACCCTACATTGCTGGGATCACAAAAAAGATCTCCAAAATCTTGAATAAACACAAGATCCAGGTCCGTTTCAACACATTACATAAAATCCTTGATCTGGTTCCGTCTGTAAAAGATGTGATTCTGGACATACAATACCCTGGTGTCTACAAACTAAGTTGCCTCTGTGGTAGTAGTTACATTGGAGAAACCAAACGCCATGTCTCGGACCGCATTCGTGAACATAAAGCAGACCTTAAACACGGTAGGACCAACACCTCGGCCGTAGCAGATCATTGTTCTAATTCAGTAGGCTCACATGCCATTGACTTTTCCAAGACAGAGGTTCTTTGTAAGCCATCTGGCTTCCATGAGAGATTCGTTCATGAGGCTATCCACATATACAAGCACAGAGACAATTTCAACCGAGAAGATGGATTCTATCTTAGCAATCATTGGAAAGATTTGATAAACCATTTCAGTTCTTAATTGATTGTTCACGCTTACAGTGGCTTTCAGACAGCATACATTATAAAAAATTTCGTCTCCCCCCTCCTCTTTTCAAAAAATATAGATGGACTAGTCCTGGGCAAACTGCCAAATCGCTGCGCGTGACGCTAACGTTTTTTTATAAATAAATAAATGCGCCGTTTAAAAATAAATTTATGCAAACCAACACACCTGAAGATGACAGTTTGAGTTATGGTCGAAACGTCGTGAGAATTTTTTATTGTTTTATATATATTTTATTATTTTGTTGTTTCTCTTCAACGTGACTTTACCGAAAAAACTAAGAATATGAATTACTGCAGTCACGAAAGCTTTAAATCAAAATTCTTCTCACCGTAGAGAACTGTACGCTATAATGTTATTTTATTATTTCTTATTTATACGTGACTTTACCGAAAAAGCCAAAGAGTGTAGCGACGTGATCGCACCCTATGATAGCTGGCGCGAAACTCTGCCGCACGCCCTCCTGCATGGCCTTGTGGGAACCTCGGCACCGATAAAGTTATATGATTTTAGTTTTTCTTCCAGCTGATACGTCATCGGAACAAAATTTGAAGAAGAGCGGGAAAAGGTTTAAAAACAGCTGCTGCCGTTGCCCTCGCGACGATCGCCGTCGCTGACGCTGATCGCGTTTTCCTCAGGATAGCATGCGCACGCGCATGCTCATCGGCGGCGGACTCGTCGCGTTCCAGCAGCTCACGGGCCAGCCCACCGTGCTCTTCTACGCGGCGAGCGTGTTCCGCGCGGCGGGGTACCGCGGGGAGGCCTCCGTGCTGCTCGCCTCCGTGGGCCTCGGCCTCGTCAAGGTGGCCGCCACCTCCGTGGCCGTCGCCGTGGTGGATCGCGTCGGGCGCCGCCGCTCGCTGCTCGCCGGCTCCGTCGCCATGGCTCTCTCGCTCGCGGCGGTGGCGGCCGCCACGTCTGGCCTGGGGGACGCAGCGGGCGGGAACACGAGCGCCGTCGCGTCGGGAGGGAACGACACGATGGGCGGTGAGAGCGGCGTCTCTCTCGCTCGGCTGCTTCTGTCCAGCGTTGAGCGAGGGCAGGCGCGACAGTCGGTTAGAGTGGCCTCTAGCGCTCTGCTCCTAGGCAGGTCATCATTGCTTTTAGTTTATTCTGATGTGCAGCAATAACCCCGATTTACGTCTGCCCCATTTGCGTTGTTTTGCAATTACGTCGTCTCTTTGTATGTATGTTTATTGAACTTCTCTCGCAGCGTACGCAGCCAGCGACGCTAATCGGAGGTGCGGGGGAAGGACAACAAACGAAACACTAAAAGCACTGATTTAAAGCTTTCGTGACTGCAATGATTCATCTTCTTTGGTTCTTTCGGTAAAGTCACGTAGAATGAGAATAAAATAATAAACTGATAAAATAAAATAACACAATAATATTTTATCAGTTTATTATTTTATTCTCATTCTACGTGACTTTACCGAAAGAACCAAAGAAGACTAAAAGCACTTATAAAGATATGAGTTTTCAATTTAGATTTTCAAGTGCATAGCTCCGCTGGCTTCCTAATATCGGAAGAGTATTCCAGATGGCTGCACAAGCACATCTGAGTATGCATGTTCTCCCCATGGTCGCATGGATTTTTCTCCGGGACCTCCGGTTTTTCCCTCCACGTAAATTTAGTAAATTTCCACGTGATAAGCCACTTAGTGGAGCGATAATTTGTGGCCAGGTCGCTTCTGATAAAGAGCTATATAGCAGAGTGGGCCTTACCTGATTATTAGTAAAAAAAACCGTGTGTTTTCCAACCAATTGTACTTCAACTACAAGTTAAGTCCATCCTTCTGGGTGCATTGTCTGACGCAGGGTGATACACTGCTAGCTGTGAGAGTTGCAAGTAGCGATCATTTGTGGCCAGGTCGCTTCTGAAAAAGACCTCGGTGGGCCTCGCCTGATGAAATAAAAAGTGTGTCATAAAAAAAATGGATAATAAGTGGAAATACTTTCATTTTTGTAATGTTGCTTTGCTCAGAATCTTAACCACCCATCATCATCCCCTTCCTGCCACTGCGGCACGGGAGCAGGGCCATCGTGGGCCAACTGGACGCACGTGGAGGATGGAGGTGTGAGCGTGGGCCCCACCGCCCGCTGGGCCTCGCTGCTCGCCATCCTGGCCTTCGTCGGCGCCTTCTCACTCAGCTACGGGCCTAGTGAGTCGAAGCCGCGTCGCCACACGTCAACAAGGGAAGATGCAACCCCAAAAAAACCGCATTCCAAATCGAGCTCCTCTTATCCTCTTGGACTTTCTTGGCGGGTAACATTTGTGGATGAGAGGGAGTTTTCATGTTATCCGAGAAAAAAATCCTTTTAGTTATAAAAATTATGTTTCGATAATAGGATGAATTCATCCACTTGACTTTTCTTAACTGCAACAAAAACGTGGCTGATATCGGATGAATTTAGCGCCAGCAGTGAGTGAGCAGTTCTGGGTGATGCCTCTTGCTCATGAATTACGACAGATAATTATGATCAGAACGATCATTCTGCAGATTGATAGATCTTTTTACAGATGAATTTGGGGCCATGCATATTAGGGTTTTGGATGTATCAGGGTCACAGATACACAGTGTATATTATACTATTTGGTTCTTTGGGTAAAGTCACGTAGGTAGACAAAATAATATATCATGACGTTTTGATCACAACGCAAGTGACCGTCTTCAGGAGGGTGTGGGGGAGGGGGGCATTATAAATGTACTTGGATCATACAAGCAGCATGAGAAGTGTGTATAACCCACTATAGCAAGCGGTAGCTGACAGCTTATTTTTGTGCTTTGAGCATTCTCCTATATATGTGGGTTATCAATAGGGATCGATTTGTTTCCCACATTCAAATTATAATGGGCCAAAGATTCCAGGCAAAATCCTTCCTAACTTAGATTTTTTGAACACAGTAATGTGTTTCTAGGTAAATCAAGAATTCGTATCATTAAGTATGTTAAAGTTTCATTATTAGAAGCATGGTGGTCAGTTATCAGTTGTACAATGGCTGCTCAAATACCCCAAAGCACCCTGTACAGGAGTGTCAATAACATGTGCGAGTTTTGCGGGTTGGCAAATTATATTAATAATTAAAATTAAGTACTTGTTATATAGAGGCACCAACTATGGGAATCGGTGCCTCTAGCATTAAAATGTTAGATTAGCGATACAAAGTGTTTGTTGTGCCAGTGTGTCCGTGTCCCCTGTACAGTGACCTGGGTGCTGCTGAGTGAGATATTTCCAGCTGGCATCAAAGGTCGGGCCATCGCTGTGACCACTAGCCTCAACTGGGGCATCAATCTGGTGGTGTCGCTCGTCTTTCTGGATATCATCGGTGAGGCTGTCGAGCGCCTGTTATTAAGGCCATGATCCATTTGGGAAATTTTTTTGCCGGCAAATTGTCACCAGCGAGAGTGACCGTACCATTTTCCGATGTAAACAATTTAGTTGCCCATATCTGGACAAATCCGATTGCTGCTGCCCTTGAGTGAGAAATTGGAATGGCAACTTCCAATCAGATCAACAGAGAGTGGTGGACGTGGCTACCAATGTGCTCTATAGAGTTAATCAAACACACTTAAAAAAAACGTATCATTGCCAGACAGAACTCCATCATTCTACTCCTTTACCATGACAATTTCTCATTAAGAACCAAGTTATTGTAGGTGCTCATAGTAAATACGTTGCGAATGACGATAGTTGGCAATGATTGCCCTGCAGTTTCCACGAGTGTATCATGGCCTTTTAATGATCGGAATTTGAAGTTGGCTCCATGACACTTGACGATGTTCCACTATTGGGCCAAAATGTCAACACTGTCTGCCTCTTTCACAAACATTTCCTTTTTGTCTACATCTCGGTGTTTATATTTACTCACTCCCATTATTCATCTGCTTCCAAATCCAACTCTGTATCGTAGCGCAAGAACAAGTAAGCCTTTATGAAGAAACAATCTGGTGTGGGATTGAAGGGCTTTCCATATTACCATACCATAACAGCAAAGACACATGGTGTATGGATTCATGTAATTTATTATTCACGTGGAAATTACGTAACAATGAGGCTGGTAAGGGGGGGGGGGGGTGCTGAATTGTTTCTTGTCTACTTTCTAGCGTATGGATTGTGGTTTTATGTTTCTCTACACGAGCACTGGCAGGTAGTGAACGCAGCTGCTTATGGTGACCAAATGTTAGTGCAATGGTAAAGTAATGTATTGACTATACTCTTTGGTTCTTTCGGTAAGTCACGTAGGTATAAAACAAAATAAAATAAATCACGATGTTTCGATTGCAACACAAGCAATCATCATCAGGTGGGAAAACCACAATTCTCTCCGTCCAGCTTCACGTCCCTCTCCTAGCGTCCACGCAGCACCCCCCCCTTGCCCCTCCCCCCTTGCCCCTCCCCCCTTTCTGACCTCTATAACCTCTTACCACGGCAACTCTCTCTCCCCCCTTGCCCCTCCCCCCTTTCTGACCTCTATAACCTCTAACCACGGCAACTCTCTCTCCCACTTCAGCAAAAAAAATCTCGCTGCGGTTTTCCCACCTGATGATGATTGCTTGTGTTGCAATCGAAACGTCGTGATTTAATGTATTTTATTTTATACCTACGTGACTTTACCGAAAGAACCAGAGTATGGATCCCTGCAGTCACGAAAACTTCAAAATCTAGATTAATGTATTGGCTGTTGTGCATAAGTGGGGGTATCACTTTTTTTTTTCTTGTACAATGTGTTTTAGTGCAATCAACACCCTTTAACAAGTCTGTGCTCCTACTTGCATCTCCTTGTGTATGTACTAATCAATATCCCACCACTCACGAAGTCTTTAAACCTCTTAAACTCTTGCCGTTCTTTCCCTTCCTACCAGCCTCCAATCACCCTCCTTTTTCTCAATGCCTTCTCGCACCCTTCACTGACACCTGAGGCTTCTGTGCCATCTCTGTTGGCGAATATAACAAAACACAAAGCAAGGCAAGTTTTTTTGCTTTTGCGCAGCGTCCAAATGCACTCGGCGTCAATGTATGGAGTGGCCGCCCAACCCTGCAGCTTGTTTGGTTTACAGTGCGCGCGTGTGCTTAAGTCGAGCGCAACGGAGATCCTGCCGACGAAACCAGATGAACGCGTTTTTTTTTTCTGTAAGCATGGTGCTTTGAGTTATAAGGTAAAATGTGCTAAATAATATCGATTATCATTATATATGATCGTTACAATATCTGTTGCGACTTCAATTACCGCAAACACATTGGTGACTTGACATGTTCCTGACCGCTGGAGCCTGAACGTTCCACTCTTAAAATGTTATCGTCATGTATTATTGCGCATGGATATGATCTGAGCATTGCAGTTTCCTCCAAAAATGCAGTAACAAATGCTCTGAGGTTGGTCAAACGGGCCAAATAGTACCCCCTTGAAAATTTTACGAAGGCTTGATTCAAATGCTCTCAAAGACTGATTTCACTTGTGCCGTGTCAGATTTGACATGGGGATGTTTGTATCACCTTTCCCACAGAGTGCCTGGGGCTATCGATGACATTCCTGCTGTATGCTATCATGGGCGTGGTGTCCGTGGTATTTGTGAACGCGTTCGTGCCCGAGACGAAGGGTCAGACCCTCGAGGAAATATCCCAGCAGCTAAATTCCACGTGAGACCCACCACCACCACCACCCACCCACACCCCAAGGGGCGCTTGCCACCTTTAGAACAAAACCCCCACGATGTATGCCAAACACACCCCCACAGCATTATGAAATTACTGGTGAAGTTGTCACACATATCCAATTTGTGGTCGAGAAGTCTCATAAAGAATTTGAATTGTGACCAGGGCAGTGTTTATGCTGTGTTATTGTTTTGCACTGATAGTCCCCAGAGCTGAAATGGATGCCTCCTGCCTATAACACCGAGCAAAAATTTCATAATTGGTTTAACAGCTTTGGACTGCTGATGAAATCCAGAAGATCAAAGCCAATCCAGATTTTGCCTACTTAAACAAAATGTCATTCACACTGCTGCTTGTTTATGCATTTCGTTGATAAACACAGTTATCCACAACATTGCACCGTCAGTTTTATGCTGATGTAATGAAGGTGACAGTCAGTATCTTGTTTCGCACTTCTAATAGTTATTAGAAGGTACCACCACATTGACATCACTGCCATTAGCAGCCATGTGGGAGAATACTTACAAGCTCACAAATCTCACTCAAGCCACTTAAACCTGTCACTATAAAATATCGTTATTGAATGGGTGTGTAACGCCACAATTTATCTGTTAACATTGATTGTTGGCTTGACGATAAATGCGTAGAATCACGTGTGTAAGAATCAGTGTTTTTTTTTTTTTACTATGGGATGTAAATGTGAAGGTGATATGTTCATGTTACGTATTAGCAGAGCAAATGGAATTTTTGAAATTACACGGAACAACATGAGAAATGCAACTGAAAAGACTAGAAACCACGCAAAGCTAATGATTGAATCACGGGTCTGAATTTGCAACAATGTATTGCATTACTAAGGGGAGGGGGGAGGACGTGGGGTGGGTGAACTGTCGCATTTGTTGAATTTATAACTCGTCTTATTTTTTACTTGTTCCAACCAGACACACGAGGGCGCTGTGGTGCTGTGGAGATGCGAAGCGGAGGCAGAATCGCGAAGAGGTCCAGTACAGGCGGCTGGATGGTTGCGCTCCCCTTTAAGGGACCCATTTCAGCCGGATTGACACGTGGCTTTTCCAGGTGTACGGTTTATACTGCATTTCTATAAAGCGTTTGCTCGGTAAACAAGTAATGAACACGCAACCATTTTGGGATGGTCAAGTTAGCAAGATCACAAAAGAGCTTCTGAATTTACACGAGAGGATTTATTTAAATAAGGCTTTAGTAACTGTGATATGTATTGCATTTTCAGTCGGTCATTGTGATGATCAAATGTTGACGCTGTAGCCAGCCAAGTTACCAAGATCACAAAATAGTTTACACGTATGTAAGCAGTTAAGGCAACTGCACAGTACCAGTGGAAATTACATGTTACAAAATAAGTGCAATTATGACGACCAATTTAGCAATTGCTTGCCTATTTATCTATGTGCCTTTTAAAAAATATATATAAGGGAACAAATATTGCTTTCGCCCACAAACATTTTGATGCCTTATCCTTATGGCGAAAAAACATCGGGCGAGGTGCAACCCAAATCCAACGTCATACACTCCAGTCATACGCGCACAGAGTGACGCATTTGTTTAATATTCTAATTTAATCAATTGTTGTGCCTTGATGCGTCGACCCAATCATTGCGCGCGTGTGTACATAGTGGGAGCGGTAGCGTAGTGGTTAGCGCGCTGCGCTATGAACCTGGCGACCCGAGTTCGATTCCCGCTCACGGTCAACAGCAGTGACGATTATCTGAACCGGTCCTGGGCCTCCCCAGGTCGACTCAGCCTCAAATGAGTACCTGGTGCGATGTGTAAAATATTGACACCAAGGAGACAAAGGCGGCCGGGCGTGGTGCTGTCCACCCACCCCCTTCGTGTGCCGTGCCGGCCTTCATAGGTGCTCGCTAACAGCCCTTGCCCCAACAGCCTGTTCAGCCTATACTGGGGATCTTTGTTTATCTTTGTAGTGTGTGGCAGGAGATCCTGCTGTTTCTGCTGCCGCTGTACACGATTGAACCCCTTGAATTAAGGCAGGGTTTCTCACACGTCTCGGTCCTCAATTTTTCCTTTCCACGTTTGGCCAATTTCCAGTCGAATGCAAAATGTCACTAAGCACTGAGCACATCTGACGATTGTAAGTAAAAAAAAAGAATGAATGGCATGTTGAGGTCAAAGACTGAGGCCCATAAAGGTTCAGAGGTGCAAGCACGGGTTCTCACGTAGCAGTCGTGCTGTACAGTGTGTTGCAGCGCTTGATGTCGATCATTCCGCAGGTGTGTGCATTATAACCATTGCCTCTTCATATGCATGGGGAAGCATAGCAGCTTGTTAAAGAAGTTAAGTTTATTGCACGACTGCCTATGATCCAGTGCATTTTCAATTCCTCACTGCTGCCCGACGTACCATAGTGCCATGTCCTGTTACCAAAAGTCACTTGCCAAATTACACCGGGTACACTAGGTGATTGGCAAAATGTGGAAAACTGGTCCAAAAGGGGTTCAACGTGCCCCGTTGGTGAAAATCGCAAGGGGTAGAGGATGTGCTGGGATGGTATCTGTCGACACTCCATATCACCTGGGATTCCAGGAGATTGAATACCCTGCGTTCGGGTTGTATTTCGTCAGGACACTCATGAATGGAATGTGATGACGATTTGAAAGTACTTCGACAGGGCGAAACGCCTCCACGCTCTGACGCCATTTTGGGGGAATGGTGGTGCACATCCAGTGATCGAGCACTTCGGAGGCAAGAGGTGGTGGGGGAGAAGGTAGATTTACGAATAGGCCAAACCCACCGAGCTGTGAGCACCGGCAGCATATCGAGAGCCGAGCTAAATTTAATTACCGTACAAGGGACAGACTGAACTGTAAGAAAACAATTGCAATAAAGTATAGGGAACGGTGCATTTTGTGTAAAGCACCAATTACCCCAGGGGTTATTACCATTGGAGGACCGATGAAAACCACACCTTTGGTGTGAAGCAAGAAGCACGTCTATCTTTTCTAAACTCTTGAGCAGTAGTGTAATCGTTCTGTCCAGGCCTTTAAGTGCTGTCCCCCTCATTCGAATGTGTGGTATTCTCCAGGTAACTCCACTTTCTAACGCACTCCTTAAAAGTTTTTGGGTCGTGATGGTTACGGTTGTGATAGGGATGTGGTGTTTTGTAATTGATTGTGACTTATAACATGTTTTGTAGTGTCTATCATAATCGGCAAAGGGAATAATGATAAGCTTGGATTTACATGTAGCAAACCTATATTTTGCATTTTTTTTTATATTTACTAACATGTCCGCTCTTATATGTTTACATTGGCCCACTGTAGGAAATGACTTGTGGCAAATAAAAAAAATATTGCTCAACTGTATTGGGAATGTTCTTAATAAATGCAGAGTGGTAATGTTCTACAAATGCACACCATGTAAATAGAAAAATAAAAAATATCACGACGTTTCGATCGCAACAAGCAATCGTCATCAGGTGAAGAATATAGCGGGAGAGCTGCTGAGGTAGGATGTTATAATGGTTTGAGATGGGTGTAGGCCAAGGATCATAGGTGAAGTGGGCGGGGCTAGATGTTAAATTTGCATGTAAATGTAAGATCGGAGAGCTGAGCTCCTCCACGACGACGAAGCTGTGGAGGTGGCCATTGAGAGATTAGCATGTCAATGTAGAAAAAACGAACAACACGAAAACCACCGCCACATCGAGGAAAACGAGCAACGGTGGCTGTGTTAGTGAGACATTTAGCCTGGTAATTTCGAAAATAACTGCTAACATCGGTAGGTAGGATGGAAACATCACAGCCAGTTATGACTTAAACTGGTTTATAACGTCATTCCAATTATTGCTCAATTTGTACCCATTTTCTCGGTTGAAATTGTGTCTGTATTTATATATCTGGATGGCTTCATGAACGAATCTTTGCCGATAGCCAGTGGGTTGCAGAGCACCTTTGTCTTGGAAAAATCTATTTCGTGCGTGCCCACAGCATTAAAACAATGATCAGCCATGGCTGAGGTATTGGTCCTACCTGTGTTTCAGATCTGCCTTATGTTCACGAACACGGTCTGATACATGTCGCTTAGTTTCCCCAATGTAACTGCTGCCGCAGACACAGCTTAGTTTGTAGACACCGGGATATTGCATGTCAGGGATCACATCCTTCACAGATGGAATCAGATCACAAATTTTACGTGCTGTTTTGAATCGAACCTGAATCTTGCAATCGAAACGTCGTGATATTTTTTTAAATGATTATTTTTCTATCTACGTGGCTTTACCGAAAGGCCTAAAGAATATGAATTCTTGCAGTCACAAAAGCTTTAAGTCAAGATGTAAATATAGTATTTCAACTGTCTGCAGCCTGTGAGTGTTATACCCTCATGTGTTTGTATTCTCCGAGTTCTCTGGTATTCTCCCACGTGCAAATACTATAGGAGGACATGGGCAGATTTCAGCACTTTGCTTAAAAAAAGTCTTCACACAGTAAGGCTGTCCATAGGCAAGCATCTATGAAAGTATTGCCATATTGAGTCATGTACAACACAATAAACACCACGACACAGATTTGGTGAATAAGGCATTGTTTTTCTTTACACATTTGTAAAATTGTACAATATACAGAAAATGACAAAAACCCTGACATGTTAATAAAAACCTATTAAAGTATGATCGTTTAATCATTGCATGTGCAGTAAACATTTGTTCCTTCGGGGAGAAATATAAACAACATTGAACACAATACGATTATGCAAAAAAAATACTGGTTTGGAATTAATAAATAGCAGTAACATTTTACATTATGAAACAACCGGAGCACACAGAGAATGTAAAAGTTAATCTTTCCACTAAATACCATCTGTGCAATGCTAACCTCTACAGCACAGTAATTAGATTTTAAAACACGTTAACAGTTTATTTGTACGTACCTGCTTTATGAACAATAACATGTTTCAACAATACATCTTAACGGTAAGTTGCAATTACTGTATTTTGTAAAAAAAACGCACAATTGTAATGCTACGATGCTGCACTGCGAGTTTTTTTGTTAAGGCTTTTTGTTGACCTGCTATTTCAGTCCGTGTCAGATCCAGGAAGGCACAGCTTGTACAACCTGCAAAGAGAAACGAGTCGGATAATATCTTGATTTGAAGCTCTCGTGACTGCAGGAATCCATACTCTTTGTTTTTTTTGGTAAAGTCACGTAGGTATAAAATAAAATAAATCACCAGATAATGCTCTGCATCTATTCAGATATCAAGTCAAACATTCAAAGTGATTTCCGGCTCAAGTGACCATTGAGGAAGTTGCTCATCTGTTAACAGCCCTGAGCCAGTGGTGAAAATTCCGCATTCCTATTGCAGTTGCGTCTATCCATCAGACACAACCACTTGACTCCCCCCCCCCCCTGCCCAATCGTAGTTTGGTAATAATTTGTATCGACCCAGAAAAGAATGATGGGTCGAGTCAATCCCCAATTTGGATTTGAACTCTCAGAACAAAACATTCTCTCCCGCTGAGCCACCGGGCCATTTAAGACAAACAGCAATCGATCTCGAAGGCAATGGATGTTGAGGCTTGTGTAATTTGCATGGTGGTGTATTTCTGCTTCAAGCACAGCTTTCAGGCGTGTTGGTAAAGGGGCATTGTACACGCGCACGAGATGACAACTTGAAGGACCTATTGGTGGCCAGTATAAAGCAGTACGACGAGTCGGTTTTTTTTATCGTTGCATATTTTTTGACGCTGTTGTCCGAGTACGGAGGTTAATGGAAGTGATTGTTATCGTGAAATGGAGAGTCTTGATTGTACAAGCGCTATATTCATGGCGTATTTACATCGCGGAAACTTTCCGCAAAACGACGCCAACGCTCGCTCCACAGTCCTAGTTCAGCTTGGTTAGATTTAAAAAGCACTGGCACACAGCATAGCTATCAAAACAAACACTTTCATTCACGAGTAACTAAACTCGTAACAAGTTTTGTCAAACATATGAAATATATATATAGATTTACGTGAAAATTCCCGCTCGATAAGATGTCAACAGAGGAAACATGAGTGGAGCAATTATATTGCCAATGTACAGGGTGGTCCATTTAATTCTTTAAAACTTAATTATTTAAGTAAGGTTTATTTAAATAAAAAAAACATGAATATGTTAAGTGAAAAAAAAATTAGGGGCCAATTCATTGATGGTCACAAGACATCTGGACCGCCCTGTATAACTTATTTCAGGTTTCTGCCATCCTAGACCCATCCAGCTTGTCACTCCTTGCCTCTCAAGGCTTTTCTGGGCCGAGTAGCTTGACTTGTTTCGCCTCCCCCCCCCCCACACCGCGTTCAACCATCGCACTGCGGATCACATCGCTTCTCCCTCCGATTCTTCCCTTGCACTGCTCGACTTGATAATTTCCCGCAATCGTCTCTTTTCCCAGGTTCTTAGACCATTGCTCAATTCAACAAAAGTGTTCACTCTTATTGATCACAACTATAACAGTGCTGCGCCTTTTGTCGATGGCTGATTGACGTTTAGGGCCTTGGGGCCTGTGTTCAGCCACTGTTAGAAATTAATAAATAACTTATAGACAAATGTAACCCTCGCAAGCGGCTTTTGGCTAACCATCGAACAAAGACGGTCACTGCATCGCGTAATTTCACAGATGCGCTTCTGCGGCCGTCTGGAATGCTCTTCCGTCCGATATTAGGAAGCCACTGGAATTATGCACTTTTAAATGTAAATTGAAAACTCAATATCTTTAGATCTACTTTTTGTGTTTAGTTTGTCGTCCTTCACCCGCACCTCCGATTAGAACGGTCGGCTACGTACGGTGCAAAAGAAGTTCAACACGATGCAATAAATCGTGGCTGTATTGTAACAAAGGGAATTTGCATTCATAGTGGCTTCTGGACGGCGTTTGGCGCTCGAATGGAGCCTTGAGACAGCCAATGGGTACTCACCGTGGCACAGACTGCGGCGTTCGGTCGCGCACTCCCAGGTTTTTCCCGGTGTTCTGGACTCTTGCACCCTGTAAACAGCACCGGCAAGCAATAGGGTGCATTCACAACGCACACTCTGCAACACGCACAAGCATCTGACTGACTTATAGTGCAGGTGTGAAAGCAGCAGGGCTTCTCTGGTTGTGAGTTTGTGAGTTCAAATACCAACAAACCACATCAGGTCAGCCGAAACAGTTACAGGGAGCTGATTTTGTTTCTCCATTGCCGGAGTAAACTGATAACGATCATGCGCTCTACTTATTCTAATCATCTGCATATTTTGTTGTTGATTAAATCCCGATCAACAAATTATTGAAATGGCCAGGGGCCTTGATGAAATGAGGAGATCAATCGTGGAGTGAAGGATAGAAAAGTCTAAGGTCCAAGAAGACCACTGACGTTATCATCCAAATCACAATTCAACACTTGTAAATACAATTACCACATGATGAAAAACAATGGTGGGAATTCAACAGTACAGGAAAACTTGCCCAACACGGCTTTATCGAACGCATGTTTCGGGCTGTACACGGTTTGACGCTTCTAAGATTCTCACCTCCGTTCACGCACAACAGCACATGGCATATGTTCACATTGCCGCATGCATCTAGCCGCGCAGTCATTGAGGACGCCAATTCATTACAGGCGCCTGGGTGGCGAATCATGAACCTTGGATTGACATAGGGAGCGAGCCTCGGGCTGGCAATTCAGTGTCAGGGGCGAGCGTTGCGCGTGAGTGCTGCATTGTGGGAAGAGTGATGGAGATGCGGGTTTTGTGTTGAAGTGAAATTCAAAGAGTGTATACACACCCACACAAGTCGTGGAGAGCAACTCAGTATCCTTGAGTACAATAACATAGGGGGGGGGACCATGTAGAATTGGTTCAACAAAGAGGGAGTGGGTGATCATTTCAGACCCGGGAACGCAACCCTATTTTCCACAAGGTATTATCTTGTCGAACGTGGTTTTGCCCAACACTGATATTTACATGAACGTAACCCCTGCATTCAGCGAGATCTGCCTGTATTTGTAAATAACCAATCTATAGATATGCTCCTACCATATCGCATTTCCACGAATGACATTTTCCGCGAATGGCATTTCCACAAATGCCCGAGTACAGCCAATAGAGATGCACTCCACTTTATGCTCACTTTGGTATGGTGGGGGTTGTGGGGCAGCGAGTTATCAGCAACAGTTCATTTCCTAAAATGTGGAGGTTGTCGAGTTTGCATGGTGGCTGCAGTGGTGGTGTTGCAGACGTTGCAAATGCTTGTGATGTTGCCCGTGAACGATGGGAGTGGGGAGCGTCAGACCATGTGCTCCACGGCTTTGGTTTCGTGTGTCCGCAGTCTCAACGTGAACCATCTCTCATTGTTTAGTTCGTTGTCCTTCCCCCCCGCACCTCCGATTAGCACGGTTGGCTACGTACGATGGGAAAGAAGTTCAACGTGCATACTTAACGTGCATTTTCCACGGGTGCTGGGAGGTTGGCCGTATCTACCGTGCAATGTTCGCACGTGTTTGAGTATGGCCCACTGTCCTTTGGGTCGTCGATTTGCATTGCTCGGCGAGTGAGAGGCCCGCGTGCCAAGCGCCCGTGATATTAGCACGTCGCTGTGTGCATGGGGGGAGTGGGGGGGGACCTCTACCTGCTTTCTCATGACGTCAGTCGCCTGCATCATGGTGCGCGGAGGCAGCCCGTGACACCGTGTGAGCCACGCCACCTGCTCCAGCGTCACCTGCAGGGTGCACCTGCGCACGCGGATCGGAGAGCAACGCGGGACCGGCACTTCGTTTTTGAGCCAGTGGGGTCTGCAAAAACGCTCTTCCAGGAATCGTTTTTTGGCGCGCCACACACAGGGCGGGCCGAGAAAATTCCCCGGGGAGGTGTGGTGCAGGGGGGGGGGGGGGCATCTTGAAATATCAATGCATCTTCTCTACTAGATATCAATGAAACACCAATATTAATAAAATAACTCATCGCACTCCTGGTTTCTGCCGCTGATGCCACATTCATCTCGCCTTATATTGAATCTGATTTTCATAAACCTGTTCATACGATTTATAGTGCCTTATGCTGATAATGCCTACTTCCAAGACAGCCTAGCAGCGTTCCGGAAACTATTGGGTGAGAAATTAAGCTCTGGACAGGGCCATTGCATGGCTATTGCATGGCTATTGCATGGCTACAGCACCGGTGACAATACAGCGCCTCTTGCAAAGCACACAGCTTCGGTGTGGTCACTGCCATGCACTGCATGGGTATCTGCCACGAGGTTCACGTGGCAGAGCCGAAATGTATTCATTGCGTTTTTCTGTAATTCAGTCTACGAAAATAATACTCTGCTGAACTGTACATTCCATGAAACAAAAATGGCTTACGTCATATTGTTATTTTTTAGAGGCTTTTACCACAAATCATCTTGGAGCTCATGTTATCAATTTAAGCAAGGTAGCGATGGCGAGATGTTAACGGTGGCGTCAGCTGCACAACATTTTAGCGATCTCCTGATTTTCCCAATAAACCACTCCCAGAAAGGGGCGTGTGGTTGCTGTGATGGGCTGCGTAAATAAACAAAACATTGATACGTGGAAAGACCAATCTGTCTCAATTTGTGTACAGTCAATGATCAACGTATCTTGCGATTGTGTTGTTTTGTTGCGGTTGCACCCGAATCAAGAGCTGAATGGCTCACAGGGTTATTCCAAATAAAATGAAACTATGAAAACTGTCAAGAAGGCATTTGCTTTGTCGTCTTTTCAGCGGTGGCATTATGGGCAAACGGCTGGAACGTCGCAGAGCGTGCGCGTGACGGCAGTTGCGGCACAGTCCGACATTGCCGTTGGAACAGCTCAAGAGGACCGCGGGGCGCTGCTGCACGGCTCCCTGCCGGCCCGCCCGCCCGCCCGCCCGCCTGCTCGTGCGCACGCCTGCGAATGAGCGGGCGGGCGTCTGACTTTCGCGTGAATCCCATTTGGATGAAACGAGCGCTTTCGCCACCGCCGCGGTAGCAGCGGCTAGAATTAGTCATTGATCGGCGATAAAGCGCCGTCCCGCTAAACGATCATGAGATACCACTCCAGTGTATCGCATTAATTATTGACAGAAGACAAACGTGTACTTTTGAGAGCGCCTCTGTCGAGCGTTGATGGATTTAGCAGGGTGTGCGAGAGAGAGCGGTGGGTGACCCCCGCCCCCCTCCGCCCCCCAAGGACAGCGCCGACCGTCGTGTCATTAGCGTGCCTCTAAAGACGTTGATATAGCGGTGCTCTCAAAAGTGGCGACGCGCGATGAATGGGCAACAAATGGATGTGGCGGTCAGAGTTCAAAAATGGCGAGCCACGGTGGTGAGTTATTAACTACCTCGCTTGGTATGCAGGAGGTCGTGGGTTCGATCCTGATCCTGAAGATGCCTGTATATTTGGAGTTTGCGTGTTCTCCCCGTGATCGCGTGGATTTTTTTTCCGGGGCCCTCCGGTTTTTCACTCCAAACATGCATTTTATAGTATGTGGCTGCTATAAATGTCCACATTATAAGCCGCTTCGTTGAGCTATCATTTGTGGCAAGGTCGCTTCTGAAAAAGAGCTACGTAGCTCAGTGAGCCTTACCTCATGAAATTTTAAGTTTCGCAAGTTTAGTTACAAACCTGTTTTCCAACCAATTGTACTACAACTACAATATAGGTCCGTCCTTGCGGGTTTCATTGTCCGACACAGGGTGACACGCCGCTAGCCGTGAAAGTTCCCAGTAGAAATGCCTTAATTTTACAACATGATGTCGATAACACAATTGGAATATAATGGAGGTGGAGGACGTATACATTTTCAAATAAATCGGTATCACTGAAGATGCCTTTGTTAAAGCGCAGTCCTGGTATGGCTTTGCTCACGCCACTGCTGGCATAAGGGCCTGCGCACTAGAGAGACTTCCAGAGAGCCCCCTTCACAGGGCATTCTTGGCCTACTCTTCCACGCAGGCCAGACGTCCTCAGGTGGTACACAGTCTGTTCTCCTGTAACGCGGCAGTAGTTGCGTTCCTGAAGAACACCGCGTTTAGGAGAAATCTAGTGATAATAAATCATATGTAATATTGTGTTAAGCACAGTCCGCGATAACACGTGACATGCGTACGCAGGCTGAACAAAGACGGAGGCGCGTGGGTAGCATCCAGACGCATCCAGCAGCATCCCAGTGCCTTGTTGTGCGATGCTACGTCGAGGCGGCCGTACAACCGCTTATTCCTACTCGCGTGACGTAGTTCTGCGATTTTGAAAACGTTTTGGTTTAGCCATGTTTGTTTGTTGTAATACAGAGTTAGCCTGATAACTTAATCTAAATTGTCTTATGGTTGTTATTGTTTGACTTGCATCCCACTGGGATTTTTGCACACAGCGTTGAAACGCGGTGTTTTTTCTGGAGGACTTTGCTGTTTTTTTCCTGGATTTTTCTGTCGCGTGTAGTCACTTTAAGATGTTCCTTGTTCATGGTTTTGTTTCGTTGCGGTTGCGCCCGAGTCAAGAGCCGTATGGCTCACAGGGCTCGATACCTAATAAATGAAACTGAAAACTGATCGCGTTGTATCACATTCGCGGTCACGTTATAACAAAAATGTGCTCCCGAATACATTCATCGCGTTATATTCAATTCGCATTGTGAAAACCACGCGTTACAGGAGAACAGACTGTACACCAAGCTACTGCGTCGACGTTTCTGCTGTGGCCCATGGACCACACACGCAAGGGAGATTGCAGTCGAACGGGACGCGCACGCACGGCACGCCGAGCGCTCTGCCGCTCTCCACACCTGTGCACGCCACTGTTGCAGATGAGCACGTGGCACGCGCCCAGGCGGTCGCAGACCTCCGCTGCGATAGGGAGCAGCCCCACGCCGGAGCTGCACGAGGGGGAGATGCTGGGCTCCACGGTGGAGCTCCTCCAGGGGGCGAGCAGCCCCTCCATCAAGCGAATCAACTCATCCAGGGCGCTGAACGGCCTCAACAACTGGAGGAGCAAACGTGGAAAGACAGGGATCATTTAGTCTTGCAGTTCATCGGTGCAAGTGCTGCTAGCGAGTGCCTATTTAAGGTCGGCACGGTAAACGAGGGTAGTGTCTGGCCATTATCAATCCTCATCATTGCTGTTTTCCCATTGGTCATGATTACATATGACACTAGGGGTACTCATTTAAGGCTGAGTTGACCTCAGAAAAAGCCCAGGACTAATTCAGATGATTCACCAATGTAGGTTGTGAGCGGGGAATCGAACTCACGTCGCCGGGTTCAAAGTGCGGTGCGCTAACCACTGCATTACCGCTCCCCACAATACACACAGAGTACATATAACTTGGCCGCCCATTAAGCCAAACTGATTGTAGGGCAAGAGCTGTTAACGACTGGCCATTACCCTCTACACCCACCCAACCCCTCTGCCTTCCCCGGTCGACCGTGGCCAGTACGTAATCTCATGGACCTCATGAATGGGAGCCATGCAGTCCGATCGGCTGAGCTGCAGTACATTATTCCAGCAGCGGTAAAAAACAAAAAACATGGCAATCGTCTCAACAAAAGAATCCTCCACACTTGTTTGTAAATTCGAAGCCCCTCTTGCTGACGCTCAGCTTCACCGTTATGCTACCCCCCACCCATTAGGCCCATTCTCCTATCCTGAAACCTCATCCCTTTTTATTATTATTATTAATACGCTCCACTACCCCCCCCACTCCTCTCTCTTCTCAACGCTGCGTTCTGCAGCCACGGTTCAGCCGGCAGCTTGAAGCCAAGGGGCCGGAAAAGAGACTCCAGGAATAACATACAGCCGCAGAGAGTTCATGACGACAGCGATGGCAAAATAGCTTCTGGCTTTGTGTTTCTTGGATTGGAAGCATGTGGAATTTGAGGGGTTTGAGCTCTCGCATTTCTTTCATTATTTGCATTGCATTTCAACAGTGCGTATCGTGTTATATTATGCAGACACCCGACTATAAAGGCACATATACACATGGGTAGGATTCAATGTTATATTTACACATGCGCACGTATGTAACGTATATAGTAAACTGTAATTCCGCATTAAATTAAGCAACGCTACATGGCTGTCGTGATATATACATTTCCCTTGAACTTATAAACTTTGAAATTCGCTACTATACAGCTTTTCGAAAAATAACATTCATAGTGGTAAACAAAAACTGTACGAACGGGATTTAGTTTTATTTATTCTCTATCTTTAACCATCAGTGCCTTTTTACTGTGGTTTACATAGGAATGGCAAAGCTGCAAAGGCAAAGGCGCAGCCCTGCCATTGATTACGCACACCACTGCTGGTAGAAGATCCCACACTCGCGGTAGGCTCTAGAGAGCCCCCCTCGAGGGTATTTAAGTGTACTCTTCCATGCTAGCCAAACGCGTTAGAAGAGGTGGGAGTACCCACACTTGACCCCACTATACGCGACCTGGTGATTGACTAACTGCGGTAAAATTATTTTATGCTGCTGGGTGGACAGAGGCAGTGGGGGGGGGGGGGGAGCTGGTTTTAAGAAACTTGCTCGTCGCTTCAACCGCTTTGCCAAGAGGTCAAATGGAGAGGCATACTCTGGATCGCAAGTTCAGCGTTGCGAACCATGCACCACAGAAGCGTCTCAAACATATAATTTAGATATCAACACGCTATTCCATATCCGAAATACGATGGGGATCATCGCTGCCGGCTCACCTGACAGTTACTCACTTGCCTGCGGCTTCTGTGAGCCAGATGGCACTTAAATATCTACTCCTCCTTCCTCATTCGAGGCACTAACTCCCCTAACTGGGGCCGGGCGGGGTGGCGACTTCACCGAGTTCTCGAGCGGGCACCCCCCCCCTTCACTGGCGTTTCGTCGATTAGCCCACGACACCTCGGGCGGAGGAGGAGGGGGGGCTTGACGACAGAACCAGCGTCCTGGAACTACCCCCCCGATCCGCCACTCAACTCAGCCCTGCATCTCTACCTACTGTCTGTTTGGGGCTCTGCCACCGCCCGTTCCTCTTCAGCCAGAACCAACGGGGATGCCACTTTTTCCTGCTTGCTGAGAATGACTTTTCATTTCGTAGCGATTGTATTATTATCATTACTCCGTGCCGTACCTTGTCAACTGCAGCAACCTTGGCAGATGAATCCGACGGGAGTTTTGACATATCCAAATAGAAGGTCCTGTTGAAAAAAAAAATATCTCATACCAAAAATATATTTAAAGCACCACGATATTGCGTAACATGAAATTCCATCCCTACGGATGTTTAAATTGTCATTATAACTGTGTAAAATAAAAACAAAATTTCATTACTGTGTAGTGTGCGTTTTTCTGATTCAATGTTTTATATCTCGTGCTCAGAAATAATTTGCCAAACACTCCTCGTGCTTTGGGAATTGATCAATGTTAATGTTTATACTTCAACGTTGATGGTAGCAGTTCATTCTATTGAAAACTGACAGGACACTCCGTGAAATGGATCTCCGGTTCTATGTAGGCAAATGTAACAAGTTGGAGTCTCTCTAAACTCAAATCAGCATTGGACGGTGCCCATACCAATGTGGTGTCAATTAAATATTTATATGGCAGGGGTCAAGTCTCTCCATAACAAACCAATGAGATTATCCTGCCAAGCAGGTTGGAATTATTTTGACCCCACGGAGAATGGTAATTATGATGGGACTAGTTCCAGAACCTTCTATGGCACCATCCCCACCAGGGGCCCATCTTTGGACAACTTTTGGTCATTCAGTTAGAAGATTATTTCTGGACAAACATCTTTGATATGAATCAAGAGTAACGTTAAATCAAAAAGGTACAGGTATGGCCTTGCAATTGCTTGCTCATGTCATTGCGGGCAGAAGGGCCCTCTGCTCGAGTGAACGCGAGCGTATTTGGTCTACTCTTCCACATTGACCTGACACTTTAAACCACCACACGTGGCCTGCACATCGAATATCTGTGGCTGTACCCATTTATGCTGATTGGTGCAGAGCCAAGGGGGAGGGGGGGGGGGATCTGAGAAACGTGCACCGCTACTTCAAATGCCGCGCCAGAAGATCGCATGTGGATTCCAAGTCCAGCGTGCTAAGAATCACACTAGGTCAGCTCTGTATGAAGATTATAAAAACCTAAAATCTATGGGTGACCGGGACTTTGCTTCCATAGCACCTGGACTCATGTCCGACATTTCACTGAATTATTCAGTACGTCATGCCAAACATTACGCAGAGCATTTTTTTGCTCCATGTGCTGGGAGCTTCTCCACAGTATACACCATACGTGGATTCTATTATTTCATGTGGAAATATGTTCAGGAGATGAATGCCAATGTCTGCTAGCCACGAGAGGGCTTAATGAGTATTGTGATCCCTACTCCGTTGAAAATTGTGTCGCAGTACATATCTAAAATGGAAAATATGGAAATTGTTTGGTTGTGATACTCATAGCTTAATACAGCATGCAGGGCATTTGGGTACCTGAGGCTTCTGTAGTAGCGCTGCACCTTCTCAAGCGAGGCTGCGTTTACGTGACCTTGTAAGTCCTCCGAGGAGGGCCCTTCGTTCGGAGACAGCTTGTCCATTCGCTCAAGTGCTACGGAGGGGTCAAACGACACAGAGATGAAGCAAGGAGCCAACTTGACCTCATGGGAAGTTATTAATCAGGACTGTGCTGCTAGCTTGCCCACTGTGTGTGTGTGTATGTGTAGTGGTCGACTTCACGCGGACAACTTCATTCTTTTCTCCGACACCACTTTTTTTCCAACTTTCCACATTCCGTCTATAACTTCACAGTTCCTCTGTTTGCCACAGCTCGCTCGCCGCGCTCCGGCCGTCTCGCTTGCTCCGCTTCCTCCCGTCTCCCACCGTCTCTCTCCGTCGCTCGCTGTCTCTCTCTCCGTCACTCGCTGTCTCTGTCTCTCTCCGTCGCTCGCTGTCTCTGTCTCTCTCTCCGTCACTCGCTGTCTCTGTCCCTCTATCCGTCACTCGCTGTCTCTGTCCCTCTCTCCGTCGCTCGCTGTCTCTGTCCGACACTCGCTGTCTTTGTCTCTCTCCGTCGCTCGCTGTCTCTGTCTCTCTCCGACACTCGCTATCTCTGTCCCTCTCTCCGTCGCTCGCTGTTTCTGTCCCTCTCTCCGTCGCTCGCTGTCTCTGTCCCTCTCTCCGTCACTCGCTGTCTCTGTCTCTCTCCCTGTCTTTCTCTCTGTCTCTCTCCCTGCCTGACTCTCTGTCTCTCTCCATGTCTAACTCTCTCCTTGTGTCTCTCTCCCTGTCTCTCTCTCCTTGTCTCTCTCTTCCTGTCTCTTGCTCTGTCTCTCTCCCTGTCTCTCTCCCTGTCTCTCGCTCTGTCTCTCTCCCTGTCTCTCGCCTGTCTCTCTCCCTGTCTCTCTCCCTGTCTCTCGCTCTGTCTCTCTCCCTGTCTCTGCTTCTCTCTATCACTCTCAGTCGCTCCTTGTCTCTGCTCCACTGCTAGCTGTTCTGTCTGCAATGTCTTCTCCCCGTTTCTCCCACACCTGCGTCGTTCCAGTCCCAACCACAACTCCTACTCTGTCTTCCCGTCTCCCGATTATATCCCCGTTCTCATTACCCACCAATTAATTAGGCCGCGTGCCACCGACGCCCCGCGTCCCCCTGCACCTGTTACCTGCCCCCCTCTATTCCCAGACATTCCGACGCCACCTCGTCCTTGATAACAACCCCAGCCAATCACAGCCGTACATCGCTCCCTGGCTTAATTGGCCCGTCATTACTTCACAGTTTCAAGCCGCCACACCTGGCCGGCCCGACGTAACCCCACAATTCCATAACTCGCGCGTCTTTACCATTTCCCCCTGTATGCGCGTGTTAATCCACTACATATGTACCAGACATGTACGGATGCATTGATTTGTTACAAAACAATGAATGAGTCAGCTAGAATTGGCAGGAAGGCACTGAAAATAAACTGACCACAATAAGACAGAGCAGCTGCATGTGTCCGCTGATCGCAGAAGTCCATGCCTTATCATTTAAATTTAAGGACAACAAATAACAGCACGGTGCAATATCCATGGCAACCACGGGGGTTTTGAACACGGTGTCCAACAGAAGGATCAATTTTCGTGCATTTGCGAGTGATGGTTAACCTCAACTTGACCCAGACTATTTGCAGATGCCAGAGTTGTGAGTCTGAACAGTTTGGGTCTTTGCAGACGTCATCGACTGGGGACATTTCAAATTCCAACCAGGCACAACCGCCTCGTTGTGTCTCACGCAGCCAGCCCCGCACGCCGTCCGAACGACTGCCAAAAAAGCCCTCGGAGGGGATCAGAAGTCGCGGATGTAACGTGCGGGTTTCTTTAGCGTCTTTCAAGTGCAGCGCTGTGATGTCGCAGCCCGGCAATTTCTTAGTTTGAGGCCACCATTGACAGATGGCGCAGCATTCAATAAGAACGTTTCCTACGAAGTGCCTTGTCAGCAGAACCACATTTAGAAAAAAGGCGCAAACTTAACGAGAGCCAGCAGTTTTTGAAGTTTGCGCTATGAAAAAACGAGCACTCATTTAACTATTTCTGGTTCTTTCGGTAAAGTCACGTAGAAGGGAAACAATAAAATAATAAAAAAAAATTAGAACAATAAAATTCTCATGACGTTTCGACTGCAACACAAGCAATCATCATCAGGTGTGAAAACCACAACAAGAAAATTTGAAAAAAGTGGCGGTTATTTTTAACGTTAGCGTCTACAAACTAAGCTGCCTCTGTGGTAGTAGTTACTTTGGAGAAACCAAACGACTTGTCTCGGACCGCATTCATGAACACAAAGCAGACCTAAAACACAGTAGGACCAACACCTCGGCCGTGGCAGATCACTGTTATAATTCTGTAGGTTTACATGAAATTGACTTCTCCAAGACAGAGGTTATTTGCAAGCCATCTGAGTACCATGATAGATTCGTTCATGAGGCTATCCGCATATACAAACACAGAGACAATTTCAACCGAGAAAATGGACTCTGGCTTAGCAATCATTGGAAGGATTTGATAAACCATTTCGTTTCTTAATTGATTGATCACGCTTAAGGTGGCTTTCAGACCGCATCCATTATTTTTCGTCTCCCCCCTCCTCTTTTCCGAACATAGATGGACTCGTCCATCTGAACAAACTGTCAAATCGCTCTCCGTGGTGCTAACGTTAAAAATAACCGCCACTTTTTTCAAATTTTCTTGTTGTGGTTTTCACACCTGATGATGATTGCTTGTGTTGCAGTCGAAACATCGTGAGAATTTTATTGTTTTATATTTTTTATTATTTTATTGTTTCCCTTCTACGTGACTTTACTGAAAGAACCAGGAATATGAATCCCTGCAGTCACGAAAGCTTTAAATCAAAACTCATTTAACTGTCAAATTCACTGAATAAACTCATCGTTTCAGTCCGAATTGACCCAAGAGGGGCAACAGGCCAGAGTAATATATTATTTTGTGAATGGTGATCATCCGGGATGTAATAATGTACCCCTCCAAATTTGATGATTCAGGGTCACTATTCAAATTAATTATATTAGATAACTATTGCCGCCTTCACAAACCGTTGCTTTTTCACGACACATACTTGCACAAATGCTTCGGTTATTGGATTTTCTGATTTATGAACAAAATTTCACATCTTTTTCAGAATTTTCAGATAATTCATATATTTGTGTCTTCGTGCTCACGAAAGTGGCATCACGCGACGCCACGTGTTCCGTTTTTTGGCGGGCAAACAGCGGAAGTAGCATCATTCATATTTGTGATGTCACTTCCCTTTTCAGAATAATCTGAAACAATAACTTTTTGGAATCTTCTAAAAATGTTCCTGATATGTGAAATTAGCAAAATAAAAAACAAAAAATCAGGAATCAGTCCTTAACGAAGGAATCAGCCTCAACAGAAATGTTGGAAAAAGTGCTT
Organism: Petromyzon marinus; assembly: GCF_048934315.1. Classification (NCBI taxonomy): domain Eukaryota; kingdom Metazoa; phylum Chordata; class Hyperoartia; order Petromyzontiformes; family Petromyzontidae; genus Petromyzon; species Petromyzon marinus. The sequence goes on along the minus strand of NC_133689.1, from coordinate 7,378,431 downwards.
TTAGTGAGCACCTATGAAAGCCGGAATGGCACACGAGGGTGGGGGGGGTGTCCAGCACCACGCCCGGACGTCTTTGTCTCCCTACATATCGCACTAGGTACTCAATTGAGGCTGAGTCGACCTAGGGGATTCCCAGAACTGTTTCAGATAATCATCACTGGTGTTGGACATGAGCGGCGAATCGAACTCGAGTCGCCGGGTTCGGAGCGCAGCGTGCTAACGGCTACTCTACCACTCCCCTACCAAACAGAAACACACACGAACACCTTTCGCATCACCACTTCTTAAACTACCGCAAAACACCGCTGTGTCCAATTGGCATGCACGGCGTGAGTTACGAACTATGAGATGTGGACACAACTTCAGCCGAATGCGATCTCGTGAGTTAGCGGGTGGGTGCGATGGGTCGCGTGGAGGAGCAGAGGGCTTCAACGGCAGCTGTGCCAGATTTCTGGGGCGGCGGGAGGAGGAGGAGGGGGTCACTTTCTGGGCAATCTCTGTCCAAGTGTAAACTCACGCGAGGCCCCACGGAGAGGGAAACACAAATACAGCGACAGGAAACAGGAGGAAGAAGAGAAAGGATTGGATTATATAAAATAATAATGATTATGATGCTGCTGGAGAAAGTCACTCACAAAATATAACACAAGTAGACAAATAGAAGCGTGGATGTTTTTTTACGAATGATGCAAGATTATGATCTGCGACTTCCCTTTCCTCCCACCTCCTGCACTGTAGCCTTCTATTTTTAGTCCTTCACGCAAGGAGCTGCTTACAAAGAGAAAGTGTTACAAGTCCCCTTAAAAGTGAAGTCAGAACCTACAGGAAATCTGCAAGGTCGGGAGAGAAATCTAAAGCAATTTCAAGTCCGGGAAGAGATATCTGACAATGAGTAGGACTTGATAATTATTTATACACGTGTGTGCTATTGTTCATACACGTGTGTGCTATTGTTCATACACGTGTGTGCTATTGTTCATACACGTGTGTGCTATTGTTCATACACGTGTGTGCTATTGTTCATACACGTGTGTGCTATTGTTGGGGTTTTTTTAAGATTGAAAAACAATTGCCACAGTGGTATTTCGTTTAAAGCCACGCTTGCAAAGTTAACACTGTGTTCATATTGTATAGCTAGGGGCACCACGGCGGCGAGATGTTAACTCCCTCGCCTGGTGTGCAGGAGGTCGTGGGTTCGATCCCGACCCCGACGCCTGCTCTATATTTGGAGTTTGCGTGTCTCTCTCTCTCTCTCTCCCCATCGTGTCGTGGATTTTTCTCCGGGTCCTCGGGGTTTTCCCTCCACATTTAGAAACACGCGTTTTGGGTTTTTGGCTGCTGTAAAGTTTCACGCAATAAGCCACTTCGTTGAGCTATCATTTGTGGCCAGGTTGCTTCCACAAAAGAGCTACATAGCTTAGTGGCCCTTAACCTGGTGAAATAAAAATAGTTTTTTTTAATTAGTTAATAAATAACGTCTTATTGAACCAATTATGTGTGTGCCGTGTGTGTGCGTGCACATTTGTATGTCTGTGTGTGTTTGAGTAATTAGTGGACTGCGCTACGAACCTGGAAACCCGAGTTTCATTCCTGCCTATGGCCAGCATCATTCACAAATATATGCGTGTATGAGCACGTCCGGATGTTGTTTGCATGCTATATGCGTGCACGTGTGGTGAACAGCGTGTGCACGTATGAGTGTGCAATGTGTTTGTGCATGTGTGTGCGTGCACGTGTTTGTCAGAATCAGAAGTTTCTTTCCAGAGTGACGCTCATTCAGGGCAATTCATCTCTTTTTTCAAGGGTGACTTAACTGGCAGGCAACGGCAGCAGCAAAGCATTCCATATTAACAATTACATCGGGTTTTTTGTTGTTGTCGTTTAAACACACTTAATTTGAGCAATTATGCTGAACAATTACATTCACACTTGAACGTTTGTCATCCTAAATAGAGTCAGTTTTAAGCGAGAACAGAGATGACAAACTGGAGATGCCAAGGGACAGAACAAGGTGGTTCAAAAACTTTGGAGCGACTTGCATTAATAGCTTTGGAGCCAAACTGCGTGCAGCATCTAGAAACTGTCAATAGACAATCGGACACGTGGATCGGATTTTTTCTTGGATTGTCTAACGTGTGCGGTGTACGTGTGTGGTGAGAGCACGTGTAGTGTGTTTTTATACGTGGTTTAAATTGTACATTTGAGATGTAAGTAAATTGAACCTCTTTCGAATGTTGAACTTCTTTCGCACCGTAGCCAATCGCGTTGATCGAAGATCGTGTTTTAATGCTCGTGCAATGGTGTTGGGCACTTAACATGCATACGGAAAAGTAAAGCTTCCATTTTCTTGGACAGCGCGCTCATCTCAATCTGTTACTTCTGCTGTTGAAGTTAACAGATAATGGTCTCATTTTAACATCAAGCAGTCACCTTCGCTCACTGCTTTCAGCTCCGCACTCACAACTCACCGATTGTTCCCTAGCTCACCCCACGACCCCCTGAGTCTCCCCCCCCCCCCCCCTCATAACCACAACCGTGACTCTTCCCTCTTCACTTCCTCATCACATGGCTCTCACTCATTCCCCATTCATTCGATACATTCACCACCATCATCATCATTTCCCGTCATCAATGTCGCTTTCACCGATGTCACGCATCACCAAGGATTTGCCCCCCTCCTCCCCCCATTGCTTCCTCTCATCCATTTCATTCACCCCACTTCAACCATTAACCTTCGTATGTACCGCCGCTAATTCCTCGTAAAGCTCCGTTGTTAAGGCGTTATGTAAAAATTCCTTCAAGATAAGTTCCAGGGGCTGCTCGGGATCTAGGCTTGCATTTTAAAGCGCCCTAGAAAAGGGGTGCTTAAAAAAATGTTAACATGGTACTATCGTTTTTAATGGAAAAAGAACGGATGATAACACTGTAACGTGATAACAAATGTAATTTTAATTGCTTCAAAAAGTCAAAGAGTCTTCCCACTTGTGTTCGCCATCGTTGTCATCACGTGGCCTGGAATCTTCTCCAGGTGATCTCCAGAGCCCGGAGGCTGCAGCACGTGTCACGTGGTGTTGTTGCAAATTCTCCGAAGTGTTCACATTTTTTTGAAGCGCCCCCGTATAAATCCGAAATAGTAGATTAGTATCTCCTTCCCTTCTGTGCCGTCTATGCCTCTACACTCAGTGGTTCTCAACCTTGTTTTGGCCACTTTAACCCCGCTTGTTGAAGTTTGTTTCAACCAGGTGTACACCCCATCCGTTGCCTGACCCAACATGGTCCTGAAAAATTTATGTCATGAATAATGAACTCACGTCAATATTTTAACCGATTGTTCATTGTGTGAGGTATCCTAACTAGCGAGTAACTGCAAGCGAATAAAAAAAATATATATCACAAGACACTCTGCACGCGTTACGTAAACCCGCATTGTTCACAATCAATGAGTTCAGAAAGGTCATTGATATCGTTTTAGGTTACCATATGTATTTACATGTTTTCGTAGTTATTTCACATTGGCAGATTCACACGTAATTATTCACCAATGACTCTCATGTATGATATAACTTCAGCGACAAGTGACAGCTGAACCAGTCCCGGGCCGACCCTTCACCTCCACCACGGACACCGGTATGGTGAGGTATGGTCAAACAACCCCCATTTCCAACACAGCAGCATAAGGCGGCCTTCGAATGGCTGTACAATACATCCTAAACAAATACTATTTACAGCCTCTGTCAATTTACCACTGTATGAAGGCTTGCCCACGTCCTGCCGTTCATGGGGCTGATTTGACCATACTTCACCAAGCTGGTTAGTACAGGTCAGTGAAGGCGGGGGGGGGGGGGGGGGATCCCAGGACCGATTAAAAAAAATCACTCACGATGGATGTTGGCTGTGGTTAGAAATCAAACTCAGATCACTCGGTGCATAGCACAGTGTGGTTATAAGGTCGCACTCATTACACAGAGTGCTGTCTACTAATGAACCACAATACCTTGCTCATCTCGTCAAGGAACATAAACCATCACGCGAACTCTCACGGCCATCCTCGCAGCAGCGGCTTCTGGCTGGCCATCGAACAAAGACGGTGATCACCGCATCACAACGCTTTCAGATGCGCGTCCGACTGGAATGTTCTTCCTTCCGATATTATGAAGCCATTGGAGCTATGCACTTTTTCATATAGATTGAAAAGTAATTATTTTAGAACGGCTTTTTGTGTTTAGTTTGTTGTCCTTCCCCCGCACAACCGAGTAGCACGGTTGGCCACGCACGGTTCCAAATAAGTTCAACATACATACATACAGTGTGCTAACCGCTGCTCCACCGCTCCTACACGTGTGTGTGTGTGCATAGTCACGTGTGAGTGTACACACCTTGGGTGAAGAGCACAGGGTGCAGTCGCACCGCGGCTCCCATCTGCAGCCTCGGCGGCAGCATGGAGAAGTAGCTGCCCTCCAGGCAGAACGCCACACGCACGCTCTGCCGCGTCCCCTCCACCTGGTAGGTGATGGGCATGTCTGCACCACGCGGAACACGCGGGCTTGTCAGCAGCCGCACACGCAAGCGTTACCCATAATACAGGGTTTCTTTTGGGGGTTAGATCGCGTAAATATATAAATGTGTCGTTAAACCCGCCACCACCCGACACAGCCAATTAGTAAGGTTTGTCACGTAAAACAGAGCGTGCCAATTCGTTACTCGTACAGCACACACCGCCGGTGTGTTGGAGAGCCAAGCCACAGCAAGTGTGACACGTGTTACACTTGCACACTGTGAACTCGTCGTGACAACAATGCACTACTATAACAAGCAACGAAAACAACTCAACACATTCGGCAAAAAAATGCTGCCCGAACAGGGAAAAAATACGGTATAGGTCAGAGGCAATATTTTGGACAATGGTCCTTCCTCGTAGCATACGATTAATACAATGCTGGAATTTGCGAATTCCTCATAGCACATAAATGAGGAAGGGCCATTGCCCTAAGCATAACTTATTATACGTATATCATTTATTTTAGGGCAGTGTCAATGACAAATTTGCTCAGTTTTTGCTCTTGTGCTTTGCATGCATATCAAAAAATAATGTTTAATGCACTACGATGGAAAATATAACCCGGGAGAGCCTTTCCCCCCAATTGTAACGCTGGACGTGCAACAGTTAACCCATCCCCGTGATACGATTTAAGCTCTATTTTTCACATCGCAAAAAAATGTAGCAGCTTCTACATAATTCGAAGCTCATATCGTTGATGTTACGAATAAAATAATCATCATTTAATTCATAATTAAAAGCACTTGCTTGAGCAAGGGAACATTGTACGTATAGTATTCACGTCAATTGCGAATGCTGGATACTGTGTACGTATATATATAAACACATAGTTACTGAGAGTGCAAGGGGCCCTTGCCACTATTAGCTTTCCAGGGACGGCAGAGCTTCATGGTAAGAAGGCGAGAGTGAATATGTTACCAACAATTAAACTGGGCCCTCACGTGGCCTCTCAGTAGCGCGTCCGCTTCCTTATCAGAGGTTCACGGTTCAAATCCAGCGGCCACCTCCATTGTTACTGCGCGTGCAATAGCCGTGGTGATACTACGCACAGCCTGCTTCACTCACAGTGGCTGTTAATGATCCCCTGACGACGTTTGCAAGAGTGGGCCACTGCGTGACGGCATTGGGAACCCATCGACATCATCGTTGGTGTCCGCTGCAACATTTTGTCATTTGTTTCCAATGTTTCTCCATCTTGTGCCAATATGCTCAAGTAGTGCAACATCCTTCTGGCACAAGTCTCTTGTGTCGTCATCAAGCCATTCCCTGTTAGGGCCTCCACTCTTTCTGGTTCCTTCTGTTTAACGAACTAGACACTTTTAATTTTACAGTTGTTTTGATTTAAAGCTTCCGTGACTGCAGTAATTCGTATTCTTAGCTCTTTCGGTAAAGTCACGTTGAAGGGAAACAATAAAATAATAAAATATATATAAAACAATATTTTTATTTTATTTTTTTCCCTTCAACGTGACTTTACCGAAAGAGCTAAGAATATTTATAGTTGTTGTCCATTCTACATAGGTGCCAGTTTCCTTCTCACCACTGCCTGCATCCTCGGGTTGTCTTCTATGTACAACCTCTTTATAACTTCTATGTTGGCCACTTTTGGGTCCAGCTTAGATGCATTATCCTTCGGCAGCAATACATTTAGAGTGCCAATATCTTGTCTCTGTGAGGGTCCAAATTTTTCAAGTAAAAAAAATTACCCACACATACGTCAATGGGAATTGTACATGGCAAGCATCGTCCCCTTACTGGCAGACTAATGCCTGTTTTCATGGCCAGGTACTGAGTCACTGGGGGTGCCCCTTTAAAATGTGTTGATACATAAAGCTCCATGAGATGCCCTGGCATAGAGGATGCAATGTTAAAAAGAAGAAAAAAAATCATCCTCACTGTTTCGTACCGTGTTTTGAATGAGCGATTTCAAGCATGCTTAAAAAAAACAGTTGCAATGTATAAATAAACTCTGAGAGAGAGAGAGAAAAAACATATCACGGGTTGAAATGAATCCAGTACCAGGGGGTATTTGTCGAGAACCTACGGCTGACAAATGAGTAATGTTCTCAACAGGTAGCACATGTGAGTTGAGTGGGAGAGCACCAGGGATCTCAATTACAGGATGACACTTGTCCTTGCAGCATTCACTTTGCCAATAATAGAACCGTGATTTGCACGCAAGATGAAACCTGAACTGCAAATCCCTGAGTGACTGGTGTTTTAATTTGCTAAAACACATCAAGGCGTTGCCCAACATGTTTCACATAGTCGGTGTTATTCCAGTATGACTTGTATTGGAGGGATTGTGTTTTAATGATTGGGATTGTTGGCTGTGACGCAAGATAGTCATTGTGTATAATGTTAGAGGGTCTTGAACTTTCTCCGGATAGAAGCTAGAACGCTGCCAGGGAGAGAGCTGCATTCACTGAGATAATACGATTGCACTTGGCGAGGTGGTGACAGCACTGACCACTTATGGCTTTATGGTGAATAATGATAATACGTACATTAGGGTCAACAGCACATGTGGTATGCAGAAGGTCCATTTCCTGAAATGTCATTGATGATATATTTATTTTAAGATCTGAACTCTACAACTGTACAGTGGCAGGACAATAATGAAATAGAGCCAAGCAGCTTATTGGGCCCTTCATGCCGACATAAATACAATCTAAATCTATCAATCTATATTTTGGGGCAGTGTCGTTGACAAGTGTGCCGAGTTTGTTTTTGGTTGGGCTACGCCTGTGCACCGCTGCCAATGCAGCGGTCAGCAAACGGTGCATGCATTCGGGTGGCGAATGATGCAGCGATTCATTGATGGATTCACAGTGATTCTTAAGACTCGTGACTCAAGTGCAAACATTTGCACGCATAAGAAATCGATGTTATTTACGTGCATGTTGTATCTCATGGGTTTGTCACCACTGTAGCTACGATACAATCATTATAATTCACAGAATTGTAAAAAAAAAACACTCAATACATTTGCATTCTTGAATAGTGATAATGCGTATGATTGCTTTGTCAAACATATTTAATAATTGAAGAAGTGGAGCCCCATTCAGTTTCAAACTTGGTGCCTGATATGTATATTCACAATCGAACAAACTTGCCATCACCACTATAGACCTTTCAATATCAGCTTCATTCATTACATTATATTCTCCTGATCATAATACATGCATACAATCGTATGTGTGAAAATCAATTCATGAAAATATGTAAATTATATGCCAATGCCATTTCATGTAGTCTAATAGAGCGAACAATCGTCACAAAAATCTGCTACTTTCAAAACCGCACCTCTGATTAGCATGGTTGGCTACGTACGGTGCGAAAGAAGTTCAACATACATACATACATCTTGAGAAGACAATGAAATAACAGGACAATTTAAATAACAGAGGAAAGATCGACGGCCTTCTTCAGGCATATGATAACAAGGGGACAGTAGTGGATATTATGGTCAGTTTGGGTGGATATACAGTAAAAAGCCTGGAATGTGTCAATATGTGAGCGTCTGATGGAGACAGAGAGAAAGGGAAATGAGAGAAACCGAAGCAGAACAATCGAGTAGAGGCCACCGATGTGGAATGGACACTTTTTTTTATCGAGGTGAAGGCTCGTTGAAGGAAGTTCTAAGATGGAAGGACGTCGGAAAAGAGGCCAAGAGGCAGGAAGGAGACGATGCTAATCGATGACTTCAAGGAAGGCGGTGCGTGGTGAAATGAGGACGAAAGCTCCAGGCCGGACAGGATGAATGGAAACCCGAGGCAAAGACCTGCTATTGTGGACAGGGGGGACTAAAGAATATGGGTGGCTAAGGTTGATGGGAGTGCTTACCAGCCAAGAGTGGTGTGGGTGGAGATATCAGTTTGAATTAAGGACGACATCCACAAAAGTATTTTACTCCGCTCGGTAGATCACAGCCGGAGAACATCCGAACCAACCCACCCCCCCCCCCACTGGCGCATTAGTTTGTGTAAATCTACATTGTGGTTCTGCTCACCGTTGCGTTTGACCCCCAGCGAGGGTAAGAAAAGACACGGAAAAGGCACCGCGCCCTTCGCATTTTACAGGCGAACAACAAATTCGGATTCTTGGTTCTTTCGGTAAAGTCACGTTGAAGGGAAACAATAAAATAATAAAATATATATAAAACAATAAAAATTCTCACGACGTTTCAACCATAACACAAACGGTCGTCATCAGGTGTGTGATGACGACCGTTTGTGTTATGGTCGAAACGACGTCGTGAGAATTTTAATCGTTTTCTATATATATTTTATTATTTTATTGTTTCCCTTCAACGTGACTTTACCGAAAGAACCAAGAATATGAATTACTGCAGTCACGAAAGCTTTAAATCAAAATTTAACAAATTCGGAGTTCGCCATCCGGAAAAAAAGAAAGAAAGAAGAAAAAATCCCTTGCAACCTGCCACATCAGTCGCACGCACGCCTCGCTCGCTCAGCGCTGCGGTCGCGAGGGGCGAAGCGAATGTGCGTTTGGCGTGCGTCCGCGCCGCGTGCATGAGCACGCGGCGCGTGAAGAGGCCTCACTGGCGACTGGAAGCTCCTTCTCCACGTGTCGGAAGACAAAGGACACCCTCTCGACGTCCTGCAGGGCGGTGACCGTGTCTTCCAGCATGCTGCGCTCGTCCGGCTGAAACACAAGCGCGCGCATTCGTTCATTTACTATCCCGCTCGTTTGACCGCGAGAAGGCATCGCTGGGTCTTCAAGGCGATTTTTTCACGCACACCATGGCGGTGTGTCGCTGCAATCCGTACGGCGTCTGATGCCGCTTTGGATTGGTTTAAAGGACCTTAACATTCAACTATGACATCATCTGTACAAAGTGTTACTCCCCCCCTCCCCCCCCATCCATACGAAAGAAGAAGAAGAAGGAGGAGGAGGAGGGCTCCTGCCAAAGCGCGTTTTTTTGCAGCAGTAATCCCGTGTGATCATGGCTTCGTTTCTCACTCGATGTTTTTCCACAACGCTGACAGGATGCTTCGGGAGGTAGGATTATCGGCATGAGGCACTACCACACGTACATGGTAGGCCAGGTCACAACAATCCCGTATCATTGTACCCTTTATTGCTATAATAGGAATGTTGCCGTGGCGTGACGGTAAGCGTACTGGACTTGCAATCCGGTGTTTGCCAGTTCGATTTGCCGATGCGGCAGTTGCAACAAGTTCCTTCATTCCATCCCGACTCTGCCCATCACAGTTGGTCAATCGGCGGGTCTCGTGTGGGTGGGGGTAGAGTGTCAGTATGCCCATCTCTTCCAACATGTCAGGTCAACGTGGAAGAGTAGACCAAATACTCTCTAGAGTTCTCTCGAGTGGGGGCCCCTTCTGCCAGCAGCGACAAGAGGATGCAATTGCAGAGCTGCGCTTTTACCTTATTCCTTAAATCCTCTGCACCGGTTTATAAACAAAAATAATACATCTAAAAATAATTCCCAGGAACAGTGCTTTGGACTGTTCCAGCTGAAATGAAGCACCGTGTTTAAAAAAGGAATAATCGATTTATTAATTAAATTCTATTCTCCCGATCACGACGCACGCGTACAACCGCACGTGTGAGAATCAATTTGTGAAAATGACATGCAAATGGAACGCCAATGTCATTTCGCGTAGGCTAATAGAGCGAACAAGCCGCACAAATATCTGCGCTACTCACAGTTCAATAGCACATTCCATTCACTCGAGAGAAAAAATAATAACCGAGCTTCACGACTCTCTTTCAAGAGGGTCCTATTATTTTTAACATCTTTGGTCAATTCCTCTTTGTGCGTTATTTGTGCAAGTGAGATGAATTTTTGTAGGAACGCAACTGGGATGGAGAACTGGAAGCACCATAAGCGAATGGTTACAGGCAAATAGCAAAGTAAAAACCCGGTGAAACACGATTCATAGTCGTGGCTGAACGTGGTAGAGGCGAAGGATGTCACCAGACGAGAAACGATTTCTCAGACGCACGAGTGCACACTAATATTTGTACGTATGAAGTGCACACGCTCAGAAACGCACATGGTAAGTCATTGCTGTCAGCCACTGCTTATCTTAATTCACACTCAAGCAGCAGCAGCAGCAGCAACAAGGTAAAAGTTGAATATCATAACGGTCTTTGGGTTGCCATTTCCACGGCTTGGTGTACCTCACTCAGATGTGTTTGTTATTCACGGGTAATTTTTTTTTCATCATTAAAGGAAGGCCTGCAGAAGATACGTGACAACGCGACATTGGAGATGCGCATGAACATCTCCGAAAAAGTATCACCGCCTACAAATGTCTGCCCAGGCAAAACAGGAACTGGTGTCGGAAGCGCACTGGTTTAAATTTATATTCAGTCCGTTCGCACACACGCTACACGCATACACATGTGTGCGTGTTTATGCCGGACACCCACACACTCGTGTCACAGTGACGTAAACACTTGCACCACGCACAACCACGGGGTCGTTTTCGAGCAAAATCAACTCCCACTCGTGACCTGTGATAAGTGCTCCTTAACGATCTTCTTTCATGCAGTTATGGCCTTGGGAAAAAGCGTCAAATCTGTGGAACAATTCATCAGCCAAAACACACGCACGCGCGCACGCGCACGCGTGTACGATTTTAATTAGCGTCTGGAAAAATCTGCAGGTCAGCAAGCTCGCCAGTGAGATCTCCATTGCAGGAGATGCACTTTTGGGAAGGTCGAGTTAAAGCTTGATCAGTTGCTCCTGCGCCATTGTTCCAAAGCTATTTGTTTCAGCTTAAACATTATAAGAGTGATACTCTTTTTTTTCTGTTCAAAATGTACGCAGATGTAAACTCCCATGCGCAGTCTCGAAGGAACACACGAGGCTTATATTTAAATCCAAAGAACAGACATTCGTTAACGTAATAAAATTACCGTTTTTCATTTATTATTCTTGGCCCTATCCCTTTCAGCACGCTTGTCCATCTGGAATTTCAAGCATCGCTCGAATATGCCTTGGCGACCAAACTGTTTGAAGCGATTGAGCTGGTTTTTTTTGTAACAAAAAAAAAACACCGAGGCAGGCAAAGGGAACAACAATGAACGGAAGAACCGAATGGAAGAAAAAAACGCGGAGCAAATGTACAACGAACAGAGTTTTTGAGCTAATTAAGGGATTTGGTTAACTTTTTTTCTCTCTCTCGAAACTTCTGCAAAGAACACGTGGAAGAAGAGTGGAAAGGGCAGGGAGGGCGGGGGCTGGAGAAATGCCCCACACACCACATGTGGAAAAGCACAACCCCATGGGGGAGAGAGAACACTAAAATCTGTTAGCAATCGAACATTTCCGCCTCGCCACTATTATTGAAATGCGTCTGACATTTAAATAAAGGGGGGCGATGGACGAGAGAGGGCAATGGGTGAGTCGAGTTTTGGGGAAACGTAGCTGTTGGTGGACAGCGGAGATGTACGAGCCCCCTTCCCCCCCCCCACACACACACACACTGCAGCATCGTGCCCCATCCTCCTTCTTTCGTACGGCTGCTGATGTAGATGCAGAGCAAAGACTACAATTTCACATTCAGGCGGCCAAGCCAGAAAACCGCATCGGGAGCAGCGGAGTAGCGCATCATCGCTGCGATGTCGTATTTGCGGATCGGGCCATTGCGTCGTCATACGTTTTACGGACTGTTCTAGTTGACCCAAGTCGCACACTACTGGAGAGTTTTTATTTTCCAATTGTGCATCAGGTATCCCCATCTGCCATGGTTTGCGCAGTGGATGCAGTTTCGGGTGGACCATGAGCTTCGCGGAAGATCAAAACCCAGCGATCTTCTGCGTTGGGTCTTTCATAACAAGATGTTTGTTTGTGAGTTATTTTGAACTTCATTGAGCTCTCCATGCTTCACCGGGGTTGAACTCACATTGTTGAAGGTTACGCCTGAACATTGTGCCTGAAACAGTTTTTGCAGATGAAATATGCAAGATTTGGCTGTCTCCCATTATGATCATTTTGACAAGTTTAGTTTTCCTGATGACGACCGCTTGTGTTGCGATCGAAACGTCGTAGTTTTTTTTTGTTATTTTTGTGACCGAAAGACCCAAAGAATATGAATTCCTGCAATCACGAAAGCTTTATGTCAAGATTTAGTTGTAAGGGATTAACAAAATGCACGAGAGAGGGGATACCGAGAGAAGAAAGGAGGGCAGCGGAAGAGATGCTGAGATGAAACCACGGAATTCAGAAGCCACTCCTGGACAAGGACAACAGAAGGAAAGGAAGGGATGCATGAAACTTCTGCTCAGCAGTGGAACAACAACAACAACCGCAGACACTTTCCACTGTATAGTCATTCATCGTGTTACAGCATTGGTATACAAGTTAGGTCTAATTCTTCGTTGAAATAAACACTGATTTTGCATAAAAATCCCTAAATTGGAATGAGAGTAGGCGGAAGAATCGTCTTAAAAGTCATCATCATCAACGTCGCAATATGCGTTGCGCACATTCCCCACGTGGCCACGTCTCAAGGCGCACATCGCGGGATCGATGAAGCAAACCGGCAGATTCCACAATCACAAGCCACGACACCCGGGGGAGGAGATTTATGTACAAATTGGCCAAGCAGAGGGGAACGTGGCCAGGATATAATTTTATGTTTTATTCGAGCCGTCGTGAAATTTTAGCCAGGTCACATCGGCATTAAATCCACTGTTCTTATCTGGGCAGGGGGCAGGGGGCAGGGGGCGGGGGGGGGGGGGTAGGGGATGTTTAATGTCCACAGGGTGAAGAGGAGCTCGGTTTAATGCCTCGTCAGCTACACCGGAACGCCAGCCTAAACTCTCGCCATCATAGTGTATTTACGTGGTTCCTTCTGCAAAACTCAACAAGCTCAAAAGCTTTTTCTTCTTTGGTTCTTTCGGTAAAGTCACGTAGAATGATAATAAAATAATAAATTGATAAAATAAAATAACACAATAATATTCTCACGACGTTTCGGCCACAACACAAGCGGCCTTCATCAGGTGAAGGGGGCGAGACTGTCTGGTAGGACAGCGCTGGAGTGGTGATAATAAAATAATAAATTGATAAAATAAAATAACACAATAATATTCTCACGACGTTTCGGCCACAACACAAGCGCTGTCCTACCAGACAGTCTCGCCCCCTTCACCTGATGAAGGCCGCTTGTGTTGTGGCCGAAACGTCGTGAGAATATTATTGTGTTATTTTATTTTATCAATTTATTATTTTATTCTCATTCTACGTGACTTTACCGAAAGAACCAAAGAAGATTAATCATTGCAGTCACGAAAGCTTTAAATCGAAAAGCTCAAAAGCATAAAAATAATACTACATCAAGAAAATGAAAAAAAAATACCCAATTGGGTTACTATTTTTATTTGGGCTTCCACAAGCGTTCAAATCCAAATTAAACAATTGTGCAGTAGTGCGTCATGCTTGGAGGTTTGTGCATTATCGCTGGTAATATGACATTAATAACAATTTAAAATCGCTACGCAGACGAATATCATAACCAGTTCAAGATGCTGTCCAAGGGCAAGCATTGAAACGGCGCATAGATGCGCACAAACGGAAATAAGATTCAAAGCGTCAATGCAAAACACAAGAGTGAGGAATAACTTCCAATCATCATAATTATACAGACGGTACGCACACTCTTGTACTTGTCAGTGTTAACCAGCAACGACTCACTGAGACTCGAGACATTTTCAGCAAGCTGCTGAAAACATTGGAAGGTTTGGCCAATTTATGTCAGGAATTATTTAAAAAAATCTCTTCCCAGATGTCTGGCCAATGTGGAAATGTAGGCGACAGAAGGGGGCTTTTCTCTCAAGAGCTAACCTCCTCAGTGGAGGCCCGGGCTTCTGCCAGCAGTGGCGAGACCAAGCAATTGCAGGGCTGCACCTTTACCTATTCTTACATGGGGTAGGAAACCTAGAGTACCAAGAAAACCAAGGTATAAAAGAGAATAATTCTGTAATTCTATTCAGATATGTATTATAGGAATTCTGCCTGTGTGATCACACCAATCCAACAGCACTGCTGAGCTCGGAAAATGAATTGGCAATTTTGTTTCGTATTTGCTACCCATGAACCTACCCTTATAGCTGGCTATGACCAATATAAGTGTGGCTATCATTCCTGACGATTAACGGTGAATGACGATTCGAATTCTTATTTTTCCTGGTGAATTTTAAGACACTGCACCTTTTCCACCAGAAGGTTAGTTTAGAACTCAAGCCTAAAATCACAAATATTCGTTCAGCATTGACACACAAACAAAGACACAGAACCCCCATAACAGACTGTTGGGGCAAGTACTGCTAGCGAGCTCCTATGAAGGCTGGCACTGCACACGAGGGGGTGGGTGGCCAGCACCACGGCCATTAGGCCACGCCACGTCTAGAATGTAGTCGCACGCATTTTAACACTGTTAACAGCAATTAAAAACAATGGCAATTATTTCCCCCGCCAAAGCATCGCTGAGTCTCGGAACTCTTTATTCAGGAAGGACGTGCATCTGGGACGTTTGGTCAAGACCATGACTTCGTGTTTACCAGGGTGGGAGAAAACCAGAGTACATGGAGGAAACCCACACATACGGGTGGGGGGAGGGGGATAACACCCAACACTGCCTGCCATTTTCTGGCCACCCATCCCGACTGCCCCAAAGTGACCTGAAGTGAAATGTTGTAAGGTTACACCAAACCAACAAAGCTAGGAGTAACTTGCACCCAGCATGAACTTTCCAACATTTTTCAAACTCACACTGATGAGAACCAGGGCCAAGAAGCCCCACCAGATGGCACTGCTCGCCGCCGCACTCAAGGACACATTAAATATTTACGTCTGGTTTGGCCGACAGCTCACGCCGCAGCACAGGCCAACGGCGTTGCCGGAATTCGTTGCGTGCGCTTTGCGCCTTTGCATGCAGCGTGCGGGGCAATGCGGGCCGGACAATCTCGCCTTAGTGATGTCACGTACGTGTATTTTAGTACTGCAGACAGATAGCCCGGCGCTGGGGTTGTGCGCTTTGTGACGCGCAGACACTTCCCATTGACTGGAATTTTACAGCCTCGTTTATTTGATCAGCTTCTGTCCGGGCACCTTCGCCCATGTACGCTCGCGCACATTGTTTGCGCGAATATTTTCAGTTTTTTTTTTAAATTACGCTTTATTTATCTTACGCTGCGACGAGGACAGCGTCTTTTGCGAGGTGGTCTTTTTTGCAATCACTTTCCGCAGATTTCTTTTGTTTCATTATTAGACCGACATGCGACGTATTTTATGGCCACGCCATCTCTTTTAATTGGGTCCGGGAGCCGACGTGAACCGGCGCGACCCATCGCGAAGACAAAGGACGCACGCGCAATTAGGCATGCAAACACGCACGAGGACACAGGGACGCGCGTGAACGCGGCGCTCAAGCGTTCGACCAAAGCCAAAGATCCCCCGTGCATCCTTCACAGACTGTTGGGGCAAGTGCTGTTAGCGAGCGGCACCTATGAAGGCCGGAGTGGCACACGAGGGGGGTGGGGTGGCCAGCATCACGCCCGACCGCCATCGTCTCCCCAGCAGCGATGTTTACTACACACCGCACACCGGGTACTCATTTGAGGCCGAGTCGATGTAGGGGAGGCCCATGACCACTTCAGACGATCGTCACCGGTGTTGGCCGTGAGCGAGAATTGAACTCGGGTCGCCGGGTTCGTAGCGCTAACACCGATGCGCTCCCGCTCCCCAAAGCGTTCGACCGGACGCTTGCACACGTGCATGCGTGTGCAAGCGCAGTGTCAGGCACGCGTACACCCATCGCATGAGACAAAGAGAAATACATTTCCTTTTAAAGGCCCTTGGGGAGCACGTGGTCAGATGCTGTTAGCGGATCGCTCCCTTCACTGACGCTGAGTTGGGGGGAGGCGGTATAGAAGCAAGGACGGTGGGTACCAGCATGGTGGCGATTGTACCCCCCGCCCCCCACTCCTCCCTCCTCAAATATATAGGTCAATAAATCTGGCAAGCATCGCATAAAAATGCCAACATAAATCCACCCATCTCAAGATTTTTAATTCACCATCACTATATTCGCGCATTTGCATATTTATTGCTAAATTATTGCTCCTTCCGCACGCATTTAAAATAAGTCTCAGAGTGATGCCATGTCATCGTGCAACGCGTTTGCGAACGAGATACGCAAGAGCGGAACGTTATCATCTTGCCGTATAAAATCCAGACGTCATACGTTCAGGGGGACATTGAAAAGTGTGACGTTGTGAGATGCCTTGAAACATGCCCACAGTCTCAGGAAAGGAAATTGAGAACGGTTGTTCAAACACAGCGGGGATATGTACTGGGCCACCTGAATGCGCATTCAAACTGTGTGCGGGTTATTCTGTGATGGCATTTAGATGTGATTCCTACAACTACCATGCGATTTGTGTCCCACACGCAAAAGTACATCGACAAACATCAAGAATTTAGGCTTTTAGACGTAGACAAAGACCCCAGGCATGGCACACAAGGGGGTGGTGGTGGGGGGGGGGTAGCCGACGCCACACCCAGCCACCTTTGTCTCCCCAATGCTGATGCTTACACACTGCACCGGACACTCACCTAGGAGAGGCCAAGGACCGGTTAAGATATCTAGAACTCGGGTCATTGTGTTCATAAGGCGGTGCCCTAACCACTTCGCCTCCACTCCACGCAAAGACCCCCGTGTAGCCTTAACAGACTTTTGGGGCAAGTGCTGTTAGCGAGCGCCTATGAAGGCCAGAACGGCAGCACCACACTCAGCCGCCTTTGTCTCCCTAGTGGCGATGTTTACACACTGCACCGGGTACTCATTTGACGGGGTGTCGACCTCGGGGAGGGCCCAGGACCGGTTCAAGATAATCATCACTGGTGTTAGCGGTGACCGGGAATCGAACTCGGGCTGCCGGGTTCATGGCGCATCGCGCCGACCGCTACACTGCCGCTGCCCGCACAAAGACAACGATCCCCCCGCGTAGCTTTAACAGACTGTTGGGGCAAGTGCTGTTAGCGAGCAGCGCCTATGGTGAGACAAAGGAGGGGGGGCCCCCCCCCCGGGGCGTGGTTCTGGCCACCTCCTCGCCCCCTCTCCACGTCGCGTGCCGTGGCGGCCTTCATTAGGTGCTCCCCGCAAACACAGAGACGCAAGCGCACGAGTTAGTTATCCCAGCCACACGGAGCGGAGCAGGACGCGGCCACACCTACCAGGTGGGGCGAGAGCAGCGAGCGGAAGCTGACGAGCGCCCCGAGGCCGGCGGTCTGCTGGAGCCAGCGGCGACTCGCCTCCGTGCCGCGGCTCTCGTAGTCGCGGCCCGGGTTGTAGGTGCGCGTCAGCGCCGACAGCAGCTGCTCCGAAAAGACGCAGACGGCGCCCACCAGGGCCTGCGAGAAGGCCGTGTCCCTGCGCGTCTGCTGCCCGATGTCTGAAGGGCGGAAGTCGGATCGCGAAATTGGCATCGCCCCGCCGGCATCGCGGGGCAAAACTCCGTCCCGTCCGCGTCCGCGCACGCGGGGCGATTCCTCCCTCCGTCACGCGCCGTCATCCGCGGATAATACGCGAGGAAGGCTCGGGTTTGCTCGCTCACGGCCCACTGCTGGTGGAAGGCCCCCCCCCCCCCCCCCACTGGAGGGAGCACGAGAGAGCCCCCTAAAGAGGGAAATGACGGCCTACCCTTCCACACTGGCCACGTGACTTGGAAGAGGTGGGAGCACCCACTTGTTACACCCACCACAAGCGACCTGGGTACAATTCTTGGCAACAGTGGCATGTGGCACCTGAAACTGTCCTGGGTCTCCCCGAGGTCAACTCAGCCTTAAATTAATACCCGGTATGGTATGTAAAGACGAGAGTGACGAGGTAGGGTTACTGACAACCAGCCCCTCGTTTTGCATGGGCCAGTGGTAGAAGTTTACAGTTCGAATCCCACAACTGCCCTGTTTATAGGTGCTGCTGTATAACCGAAATAACTAAATATTCCGTGCCATCCACTTCAAATTGGACGTTAAAAAAGCCTTCTTGCTCATTGGAAAAGAGGAGGCTCATCATGCGCAAAGGTCCAAATTCGCCAAGCTAAACTGCAAATTACTCAACTGGAATATACATCGCAATCATCACGGCCCTACTTCAAGAACCTGGCAGGACCCTCATGAAAAAGTCACGTTACCCGGTGAGGCTTTCCCAGGTAAACAAGTGTAACAATAAAAGTCAAAAAGCTTTCATAGGTGTTCTCTAACATCGCTTGCCTCATATAGCTTATAACACGACACAGGAAATCTTTGTTTCCGTTTCAATGGGTTTGAACGTTTTTCTATACTGCACATGTACATACAGCACTTTAGTAAGCAGTGTGGCTGTGTGTGTATGAAGTGGTAATGTAGTGGGTTAGCACGTTGCGCTGTGAACCCCGTGACCCAAGTGAGATTCCCGCTCACAGCCACCAACACCAGTGACGACTATCCGAACCAGTCCTGGGCCTCCCCCCTAGGTCGAATCAGTCTCAAATGAGTACCTGGCTGCAGTGTGGAAACATCACCACGAGGGAGACAAAGGCGGCTGGGTTGTGGTGCTGGCCACCAACCCCCTCGTGTGCCCGTGCCGGCCTTCATAGGTGCTCGCTAACAGCCCGTGGCCCATGACAGTCTGTTAGATGCTACACGGGGGATCTTTGTCTTTGTGTGAAGTACCACACTAACCGTGGGCTCATTGTAATTGCCAGTGTGTCTCTGGGGATGGAATGTGCGGGTGGGTTTCAGAGTTAATGGGAAACACACCTTCCCCTTTTATACGCGAGAGCAGATCACAAAAAAATGCCATTTAAGGCAAATGACTGTGGGCTCACGAGTGGTTATTAATAATGGCGCTAATTCAAACCATAAACTACAGAACAAAATTAAACATTGCCATTCATGTTTGATTCGTTATGTGCTTTAAATAGGTGAGAACGAGCTCGTATCTTTGCAAAGAGAATCGTGGCTACTGGAGCGACAGGGCATTCATGATTGATTTAACTGTTTTACAGGTAATTATCTTTTTTTTGCATTGCTTTTGAACAGTTACTGAGCACAACCCCAAAAGGCCCAAGACGTCTAGCGGCTAGCAACAAACAAGCACGAGCAATGGGGGGGGCAATAACATGGCCTTGTGGGTCGTGCGGTCACCGATTGTTGCAGGGAGGGGGGGGTTCACGGTTCGAATTTTTAGCGGCTGTGCTGCCTCGTACTGTGGTGTGGTATGAACCGTAATATCCCAGTGGGCGTCAAAGATCTCGTAACGTCCGTTCGCAAGAGTAGACGCATTGTGTGCCGGCGTCATGGTTCCAAATTTGAAAAGTTGCTCGCGAATTACTCAATTGGAATATCGAGAGCAATTTTCCGCCCCCTGCTATGAAAACTTGCGGAAGGAGAGGGAGTCACGAGATTCATTCGACGAGGCTCTCCTGGGTAAACAAGAAAATAATTAACAAAAAGAATCAAAGTTGTAGTAAGAGAACGTTTAACACATTTCCTGAGCTGAGCAAGGTTATGAGAGCTTTTTGAAAGAGAGACAATGGGACGGGAATTCCGAAGTCGAACGGTGCGAGGGATAAAATGTGGTGGTTGATCACAGTATGGATGAGATGAAACAGTCAGGGTGGCTGGTTAAAGGACACGAAGACCTACACTTGTACATGTGCAAGTTGAACTTCTTTCGCACCATACATAGCCAACCATGCTAATAGGAGGTGCGGATAATTGATCATTGCAATTGATAATTCCTCCCTTCGAGGAGCTGTTTTAAAATCACACAGCATGTTTGTGTCTAAATTTAAAACTAATTTCTTGAGAACTGTCTTTTGTTTAGTTTGTTGCCCTTCCCCCGCACCTCCGATTATCACGGCTGGTTACGTACGGTGCGAAAGAAGTTCAACATAAATACATTCACAACGGCAATTTGTCAGCAGCTGTAGGAATCGAACTCTTACATCCATGCAGACTGGTTCATTACAGGTCAGTGGTAATGGTGATACACTTAATAATCTCAAATCAAAGCACCTCCCTGCTCGAGCAAACAATTGTATGGCACTCATTTCCATAGGCAGTCCTGAACCATTGATGGAAATTCCATAATCTCATTCCCTCTCCATTGGACGCCCGGAGGTCCCCACCCAACAAAGTGGTCCATATTTTATCGACAGCGGAAGGATGATGAGCCCGAGTGATCTCTGACCAGGACTCGGACCTTTCCAATTGTGAGTTGAACAATCCGCTCTCATTGCACAGCATCACCTGACCAGGTTTTCTTAATCTTACTTTTTTTTTAAACTGATTTTTCTGCTCAAATGAGCGTTGACATGGAGCTCATATCCCATTTTACAGCCATCATCCAGTCTTGGAAATTCCACATTGTGACGTAGTGAGTATAGTCATAGGACAGCCATTGTTTACTTCCACGCAAAGTGGTAATTCTTTTTTTTATCAACCCTGGAGGGATGATGGGCTGAGTCAACTCCAGACCAGGATTTTAACTCTCAACCTTGCGACTGCGAGATGCTCACTCCCGCTGAGCAACCTGGCCAGCATTAATCGTATTATCAGCATAAAAATCTCAAAACCCCGTGTTTACACTGATCATCATAGCATGCAGGCGACATCGTCATTCTGCCCACGTGCACCGGTTCACCAGCGTACGTGCGAGCACGCGTTCTTTCCCCACGGGCGCAAACACGCCGGGCTGTGCACGCGCGATGCAGCGAACATGCGGTTTGCTAATATGATGGGAGATCCTCCAGCAACCACACTAAAGCTATTTTTATTTTACCAGGTAAGGCCCACTGAGCTACTGTATATATCTCTCTTTTTTCAGACTCGACCCGGCCTACAATTGATAGCTCAACGAAGTGGCTTCATCACGTGTAAAATGTAGAGCAGCCAAATACTCTCAGAGCATCTTTCTAAATGCGGAGGAAAATCCACACGACCATGGGGGGAGAGAGGCACGCAAACTCCAATTATGCAGGCCGTCTGGGTGGGACACGAAAACTACGGAGATAAGAAACGCTCCCTTTCTTTTTACGGACGTTGTCCGCTGTCCATGGAGACAAACTTCTGCCAAACACATACATACAAACGTCACGGTTTGCGCTCGTCAATCGTTTACGCACGTGTGGACACGGCGGCGGCGGCGGCGGCGGCGACGGGAGATGGCGCAACCGCGCGGGGCTCAACCGCAGGGACCACCTCGCTCAGGGGGGTCTGAACACGAGCGCTCCGGCGGCGGCGGCGGAGGCGGCTGGGGGGTGTGCCGATTTTGTTGGGCGCGCGTTTACGCGGCCCCCGTGTTAATGGGCGCGCTGGATTTTCTCCATGGCAACAACAGGGCACGGGCGGAATAAGGATTGATGGGGACGATCACGTGGAAATGCCAATGGGGTTGGTGTGCGCAAGTGCGTGATGGTGCGTGCGCTTGCTCGTGGCGAGCAGTGGCGTAGTGGTGAGCGCTTACGCTGCGCTACGAACCCGGCCACCCGAGTTCGATTCCCGCTCAAGGCCAACACCGGTGATGATTATCTGAAAACCGGTCCTGGGCTTCCCCCTATGTCGACACGACCTCAAATGAATACCTGGTGCGGTGTGTAAACTATCGCCACTGGGGAGACAAAGGTGGTCGGGCGTGGTGCTGGCCACCCCCCCCCCCCCCCCTCGTGTGTCGTGCCGGTCTTCATAGGTGCTCGCTAACAGCACTTGCCCCAACAGTCTGTTACAGGCTAGACAGGGGATCTTTGTCTGCGTTTGCCTACCTGTGGGGGCACACGTGAGTGGGTCGCAATTTGGACGCATCTACGCACGTGTAAAAAGGCTGCCACTGCCAAGCGCAAACAAAAGCAAAATACGGAGCCTACGCCGTAGTCCTCATCAGGCGTTCCCAAGAGTATTGAATGAACTGCGTGAACAGTAACCCCGACATGCCGGGGACAACACTTTAAAAGTCCTAGGGCGGCTCCTATCATCCCTCCGTTGTCTTCCGCAGCAGCTCATCACGAAGAAATTAAGTTCACATCTGAAGCTACCCTGGTTTATGCTTACACGTGCCTGAATGTGTTCACGTTGGATGTTAACCATTAATATCTCCGCGTATGTGCACAGGAATCAAGGAATTAATGTATCAGTGTGCATACGAATGTGCAAGTTTATGCATTTATGTATCCTGGTCATACGCTTTGACTTTTGGGTTATCATCAATGCGAAGCATCTGTATGCTATCCCAAAAAAGAATCTGCAATTGTAATTGGTCACGTGTTTCTTTACACTGCATATTACGATACAAGACACATGAAATTGCATACAGCCATTACGAAGTACAACAAATAACCTTCCAATTGTCTGGATATAGAGAGGATGTGGGTGATGCACAGTCGACGAGACGGTGGTGTGGTTAGCACCGTGCTCGCCTGACCGCCTGCATTTGTCTGACACATCATGGCAAGTATTTCACTTAAGGCTGAGTCCATCAAATTGAGGGTATGGTGCCAATTATCGTACATTACTAGAAGCCACAGTCGTGCATGGCCAGGAATTATGGTAGAGTGCTAACCACATGACACACACACACACACAGATAAAGTTACCCCTTACAGCCTTGAACAAACTGTCAGCGCAATGAGTTGCCAGCAGTCACCTAGTAAAGTCAGCATGGTGAACAAGTTGGTGTGACCAGCACCATGCCTAACTGCCTTTGTATCCTCAGTACAAAGACAAAAACGCTCTTTGTAGCCTCATAGGCGAGCGCCTATGAAGCTCGGAATGGCACACGAGGGAGTGGGTGACCAAAACCACGCCCGTCCGCCTTTGTCTCCGCAGTGGCGATATCTTACACACGACACCAGGTGCTTATTTGAGGCAGAGCTGACCTAGGGAAGGCCCCGGACCGATTCAGATAATCGTCACCGGTGCTGGCCGTGAGCGGGAATCGAACTCGAGTCGCTGGGTTTCGTAGCGCGGCGCTGGCCTGCTGCGCTACCGCTCCCCATGTTCACAGCGATACACAACGCAGGCACACAGTTGTCGACTGTCCTTTCCATTCGCCGTAAAAGGAGGAGACGGGCCACGAGGTGCAAACTCGCAGTTGACACTGAACACGCGTTCATACCTGTGCTGTCCAATAGGGCGAGGGTTACTTGTCTCTTCAGCTCTAATGGTAGGGGAGAGAAGGAATAAGAGAGAGAGAGAGAGAGAAATCAGAAACAGTCCAGCTGTCAAAAATCTGCATTTCATTTCCTGCGGTGTAATCGCGGGGTAAATCTGCAAGGCTTCAGCAAATGCTCTCTGCACGAGATCCATAAAAATTAGGGTAATTACTGGAGGGGGGAAGAGGGTTAGTGGCGGGGGGAGTTGAGTGAGGTCAGTAAATTAACGTCCCTCCACGCTTTCGAACGTCGGCGCGCAAGCATTCACTCTATTTGCGCGGTCTCATGTTTCTTCACTGCTTTAAGACCGTCACGCAGACTGTGGATTAACGTTGCAAACCTTGGGGGGGAGGGGGAACAAGGGACGTTGACGAACACCAGCTTCAATCGAGATGTTGTCATCGTTGTTTTGTGCCGGTGATATTCACAGACACCGGTTGTTCAGTTCACGTGCACGCACGGCTGGATTATGCACTTATCGCTCCGTTCAAGTTTGTGCTTCACCACGCTGGTCAGTGCGGGTTGGTGAACGTGGAAGCGTGCACGTGGAAGTACATTACAGCTGACGCCTCTGCTTATGAACGAGTTCGGTTCCAGAGGTCTGTTCGTAAGTCGATTTTTGCTCGCGAGTCCAACTTTACTCCCGTCGATACCAAACATGTTGTACGGTGTGTACACTAAACAAGGGGAATGGCTGTACAAGTTGCATAAACTCCTGTAGATGTAGATACCACTGGTTCTGCATGTTCCGCAGATGGAGATGCTACTACTGCCATCTATTGCGGGGGGGGGGAAGGGGGGGGCAGTTGAACTTACGACTCTCGGTCCGAACAGACAACTGGACATATTAACATGTTTGTTCGTATCTCTGAAAGTTCGTAAGTCGAATGTGAGCAAGTAGTTGAGTATCAGCATGTAACATGAACGCACTGCCCACTGATGGTCACCACGTAGCCCCGTAAGCCTGATGACAACAACGTCTGCGCGTCGTGGGTCAATCTTCCAAGCACTATCCACGATCGAACCCCGCTTGGCTTTAAGGAACCGATGAGATGAGACCACAGAGGTGGGACCATTGTTGGCGCCAGGCTTACACCGCCTGGCTGACTTCCAGGTCGTCTGTGGTTCCTCATGAAACTAAACATTGTTACATGTTATTAGGCACATTCTGGGTAATTTTGTCATCGTTCTTTTCATTTGAACATTGGTTTGGTGAAGCGGGGTGTGTAGGATGGGCAGGATCAGATCGGATTCAGCACGGTCGAAGATGTTAACTACCTCGCCTGGTATATACTGTAGGAGGTCGTGGGTTTGATCCCAATCCCGACGCCTGTATATTTGGAGTTTGCGCGTCTCTCTCCCCGTGGTCGCGTGGATTTTTCTACGGGTCCTCAACATTCGTTTAGAGTATTTAGCTGCTATAAATTTCCACGTGATAAGCCACTTTGTTGAGCTATCATTTGTGGTCAGGTCACTTCTGAAAGAGCTATATAGCTCAGTGGGTCTTACCTGGTAACATATATATTTTATATAGTTTAAAGATATCGCTCGTCATTGATTTTTCTTGAAGCTAGAATTAAACTTAGGTTGTCAAGTTCACAGGGCAGTGCACCAGCAAGGCACGTCCACTCCACACTGTTAAATCATTTGGTCGCATATAACACTCATAACATACAATTGTGTATTTCTATTTTACATCCCATTTATCTAAAATATAAGTTTTTTTTTTATTAGACAAATATTTAAAATAAATATTCCATTACAAACAAAGTGTGTATAATGTCGAGGTTGAGATCAAAGCCACCCCAACATAATAACGGAATATATATTTGCAGACATTTTTTTTTGTTGGGTAAGCAGTGGCTATTATATTCTAGAAACTCAAAAAGACTTGCACAGCTGAATTCATGTTTTATTAAAAACTCACCAAACTGAAAATTATTACCGTACTGTCGTGGTGGATTTTGGGTTTTGCAAATGTCACATACCGGTCTGGAACCCATTTAGGACAATTTTTATTTAATTGGAGACTGAGAGCTTAAACTACCCTGACGTCAGACGTTTATAGCCCTTTAGGGTGCAACGCTGAAGCAAGCACAGAGCAAAAAAAACAGACACGTTGACTGAAGTGCAAGCAACGCCCGAACTAGAAACTTTCACAATCATTTCAAATATCAATTGTTGTTGTTGTTGCTGTTGCAGGGGAAAGTCTCGCCGAGGTTTTCAGAATTTCCGTTTTCAGGAGGGGAACAGCATTGGGACGGTTTTGCAAATTCGAATAAAACGGGTGTGTTGGCTTCGCGTTGGGAAATGAAAGTGGAGAAGCTGGATAATGCTCGGCACGCAACCTCACAGGCCGCATGCCTACAACCCCCGTGGCAAGCCCTGATGGTCACCAATCCAAGTGCTCAAAACCAGGGTTCAAATCCTGCTGAGCTTCTTATATTGGGCACAATTGAGGCGTTTTAGTTATAGGTGTGAATATGTTGAAGTTGTCACATTTATCAGAAGCATTGCTTGCACCAGATTATACACCCACAAAGTATGGTACTTGCGTTTAATTTTCCATAGTTCCTTTCCATACACCCAGTTCATAATGATTACAAGGCCCCAAAAAAACCTCAAATCAGGGCTAGTTTAATTAATAACTAATTATTATCATAGCAACGCCTTCATTTGCTGCTGCACAATCACGACGTTCTACAGCTAAATTAAATTGAGCTCACCCCGTCAGACAAATTATATCTCAAGCGCGCGTTCGCCAAGCGGCACTAAAATCACAAACGGGGGGGGGGGGCTCTCAATGTAATCTTCTCGACTCCCAAAAACGAACCGTAAGTGCGCCTGGCAGCCGAAGGAAAAAACCGCAGAGGCGAGGGGTGAAAACGTTCACAAACCGCCGCGCCGCTACCTGGAGAACACGCCGCTAATTTGTCCGAGCGGGAGCGTGACGCTGGCTCCCTCGCTCGCTCGCTCGGGCCCACGGTAACGCGCCTGTTTCTCCGTGCCGCGCGTGCGCCACGGAGAAACGGGAGGAGCAGAGGTCGGGGCGAGACCCCTGTGAGCGGGCCACGCTAGGGGGGCCCCCACCCCCCTGCCCCCCCCCCCTCTCCTCCGGGGCATTCCTCATCACGCCCACGCTTTCCACGCAGGCAAACGGCGTCTGGCGTGGAAATGTGCTAACCATCAGCGACAAAATGCTCGCGGTATTTTTGCGGGCAGGGAAGCATTCCGTGATTTCGACAACAAGAATACGTGTTTCTCACGCGTGGCCAACACAAGCTGGGCGTGCTACACTCTCTGCATCCCCCCCCCCCCCCAAGTTATTCTCAAATCCCCCCTCCCCGTTCTCAATGCTGAGTCTCAGTGATAAAACATTTTCTTCCTCTGCCCCTACCCTTCTACGCTGTTTCTGCCGCTCAACAACAATCCGCAGGGAAATGCGCTGCAGCTGGTAACTTACACATCACGCTTAACCACCGTCTAGCGATTAACAAAGCGGGATGAATAACTCGGTATATTCAAATCTGAATGGTGGTGATGGTGGTGGTTGTTAGAAGGCAGGACTCGCAACGCAGAAGTCGCCGTTTCCATTGACGTTGTTTAAGTTGCGAGCGATGGGGTAAAGTGTGGAGAAACCCACCTCCTCTTCCAAGCGTGAAAGTTTAGACCAAATACCCTCTCTGAGGGTATGCTCTCGTAAGACGTGCTTCCCCTAACACTGGCATCAATAACACATTGCAGGGATGCACCTTTATATATATTTTTTCATGCAAAATAATTGTGTTTCTACAAGATGGGCACCTTGCTACTTTCCAAAATGGAACGGTTTCTCTGTAGCGGTCACTACTGGTGTCGTGTGCTATGAATTGCCATTGTTTTTAGAACAGCATCCTGATTGTAAATGCCCGTCATTGAAGGCAACTCGTCACATGTATATAAATTGCAAAACTAATTTCTTTAAAACTGCTTTTTGTGCCAAGTTGGTTATGTGCGGTGTGAAAGAAGTTCAACATACATACATTTAGACGGTGAACTTAACTGCTGCATGGTATACACATTTATTCGAAAAACTAGAAAACACACGCACGTTTATTTTATCCTATTTGCCAGTAGGATTCTATTTTGGAATGGCATGTCATTGTTTATCCGTCCTATTGAGTTGGCAAACTGTTTAATTCAACAACACTTATCTGAATACATCAATTAATTGGAAAACAGGTAACGGACACAGGTTTGACTTAAAACATCTTCTGTGGATTAAAAGCACGGCGATTACTCTGGCTCCAAATGTAGGATTCTCAAATTTGCGAACGTATTCAATCACAAGACTTAGACATTATTGGTTATGTTACTACATATTCTTTGGGTCTTTCGGTAAAGTCACGTAGATAGGTTCAAAGAAAATAACGCAATGACGAACGCTTGTGCTGTGATCGAAACGTCGTAGTTTAAAAAAAACATTTTTGTTATTTTCTTTTAACCTATCTACGTGACTTTACCGCAAGACCCACAGAATATGAATGCCTGCAGTCACAAAAGCTTTAAGTCAAGATTCGTGTTACTACAACTGAGATATCTACATAACCTGTGCCGCCCTATCACGTTCAAGATGCCGTCCTATTGGCCAAAACGTTGTAACAGATTCAGTGACATTGCCTGTGAAGGTAGGTCACGGTGTGCTATAATCGCACACTAAATTTGCTTCGGCAATTACCCGTAACATGTTCCCTACACGGATAGGACATTGGGTCTTGTACAACGGGATGTGTTCGGGAACAATTGTATACTACCCCCCTGAATAACAAAGATAACTCGGTAAAATCCACGTTCATAATCAATGCTTTTCCCAACTTCCAAGTGCATCATTATCCAGCCTGCAAATAAGTGCACATGCTTACTCTCACAAGCTGAGGCCTGGAGGATGTTCCCAAAGTGGAAAGGGCTATGAAAACCATCCCTGTTGCAGGCACTGGGTGGGGGTTGTGTCGCATCGCACGGTAGTGAGAAGTGTCGGCGGCTCGGGTAAGGCCTTCATCAAGCAGTGGATTGACCGTGGCTGGTGTTGATTAACTCTTAACAAGGGGAGGTCAAGGTGTACTCGAGTTTTGGAATATTGGCAGGAAGTGCAAGGAATATGATGTTCGAGAATGGCTAACCATTACAAGCTGCACGGAAATGTAAGTTGATTCTTGGTGGATATTCCTACAGGGCCGGCGCTGAACACTGCCATCAAAACCAACGCGTCAAGAGTACGAGGGCTGAAACGTATTAACTTAACAGCAGAACGCAAGCCTCTGAAGATTAATATCGAACATTGATGGTGTGGCGAGAACTTCTTGCAAGGGTTCCATGGGACGATTGAAATCGCAGCTGCGTCTAGATTATTTCGCTGCTCCAAATGTCCACACGATAAGCCACTTCTCAATGAGCTATACCTCGTTGGCAGGTCGCTTCTGAAAAATAAGCGAAGAGCTCGGTGGGCCTTACCTGGTCAAATGAAAAGTAGTTTCGATTTGTGTATTTTGTTCAAGGGATTTGTTTACCTTTCCTATACTTTGCACTCCTATCGTGCGTTAGTAATTGTTTGTTGTAACGTTCTGACCTGTCCCTACGGGTCATCCGTGAAAAAAAAGAGAGCTTAATCGCTCATCGGATTCCTCCAGTATAAATACATATTCTGATTGATTCTGAGAAATGAAAGCTCATAAACCTGCTGTATAGGTAAAGGTGCAGCCTTTCAATGTCTTGCTCAAACCACTGCCGGTGGATTTGGCCTCAACGACAGGGAGCCCGAGAAGGCGCCCTTCTCGGGAATTTTTTTACTTCCCCGTCCATGCGAGCCAGTTGTTGCGGAAGGCGTTTTCAGCTGTGGTAGAGTGGATGATAAATACAGTTTGGCATAATAACATAAAAAAACACGATTACTCGAGGCCAATTATATCGTAATAATGCCATTATTTTATGTAAGAAAGCTCTAAAGAGGATCAGGTTTTTCAAGAGGGTCCAGCGTTAGAATATTTTGCTATGGTCATTCATGAGCAAAGTACTACCATTTTTTTTTAATATTCATTTTACAAGGTAAGGCCCACTGAGCTATATAGCCCTTTTTCAGAAACGACCTTGGCCACAAATGATAGCTCAACAGGGCTTATCACGTGCAACTTTATAGTAGCCAAATACTCTAAACATATAGTATGGCATGTGGGGGTGTAAACTAAATAATCCAGAGAAAACCCATGCATACTCTTTGGTTCTATTCGGTTAAGTCACGTAGGTGACTTTACCGAATAGAACCAAAGAGTATGGATCCTTGCAGTCACGAAAGCTTCAAATCTAAAACCCATGCATGCGGAGACGACAACACTCGGCACTGCTGTCTCCTGCCTATCTCGCAAACCCGTGCTGCCGAAATTCCATAAAAAGCTCTGGGAGTCATCCATCAAAGTATTAACCAGGATCAAAGCATGCTTAGCTTTGTACGATTAGATTGGGACCATTCAGGGTGATTTGGTTATAGCTCAGGCTTAAAATCGCGCAATAAATCAGCACGACTACAAGCGCATCGGAAATGACAACACCGCATCTCAACAACTACGCCACAGCATCTTGCCGATCTCTTTTCAAGGAGCATAGGCCATCACCAAAATCCGGTCATCCTCGCAGCGGCTTTTGGCTGCCCATCGAACAAAAGACGATCACTGCATCGCGCGCTTTCAGATGCGCTTCTGTGGCCGTCTGGAATGCTCTTCCTTGCGATATTAGGACGTCATTAAATAAATGCGGTTTAAATCTAGATTGAAAACTCATTTCTTTAGAAACTGCTTTTTGTGTTTAGTTTGTTGTCTTTCCCCCAAAACTACGATTATCATGATTGGCTACATATGGTCCAAAAGGAGTTCAAACATAAATACATCTTTGCTTGTGCTATTCCAAGAACAAGCACGTGATCTAAACCGTGAGACTGACTTCGTGTTGGACAAACTGCCATAGCGCAAAGGAATGTAACTGGGATGGCAGGCAGATAAAGTCACTGGGCATCGAACACGGATGGTCGGAAACACCAATGGATGTTCTGACCTCTTAAAGGCAGAAAAACTTGTGAGCCAGAGAAAACCTCTGGCTCACAAGTTCACGTGCGCACGTGTGTGTCGCCATTATCACAGTGCGCTGCAGGGCGCGTCCTGGGACGTGGCAGTCCGCGCGTGAGCATCACGTGGTTGCTCTCAAAACCGTTCCGCTTAATTTACGATCTCAAAAAAATACTCTCGCCAAACTCTGGGGCCTGGGAAATGTGCTCACTTCCGTGCAGCTAAAAAAAAAGGGTAAAAGCGAACGTGCACGCTTGCAGAGGGGTCTCTGCGTCACAGTTTATTTTTATTTGTATGAAATTTTTTTGGAGGTTTGTGCCACCCCTCCCCCATCCCCAAATACTCCCTCGCGACAAATTGTCGCACAATTATCGTCGTCCTTCGTCCCGTCATGCTGAGCTAGAGGTGCGCGCTGACGTTGCTGCGTTATGCACGGGCGTTTGAGCCGGGTGAGTCAATATCCCGTTGTCGGGATTAGGTATGTTAAGACTATCCCACAAACACGCGAGCCTCACAGGAATAACTCGCCACGGGTTTGGGTGCATTTCTCTTACTTCCCCTAAAGGACCCGAAGCCTGCATCCTAACTCTATACTCGCTTAACATTTTACTGTTTTCTACTCTCTCTCTCATTTTCAGGATTCTTCCCAAACCCCCTCCCCAAGTTCATCCCGCTTGTGCTATCGGCGTCACACCGTCAGACAAAGTGCCCAAAATAAGATCTCTCTCAAAGAGCAGTGTAACGCTTCGTGTTTGGAGAATGGCCAATGGAAGCCAATGCCACAGAGCTGCCTCTTAATGTAGCCATCACATATTTATAAATGGTTTTGACAATTCCTTTTTATTGTGTTTTTTAGATCTTAGTTTTGTATGAGTCAGGATGACATCATCAGTTTCCGCTGAATTTAATGCCTTTTAGCTGCATAGAAAAGCTATGCATAATGGAATTTGATCTTCATTTTCTTTTCTGGAATATGATTGATGGACTACAGACCCATAATATTCTTATCACACGTATTTAAACTGTTCACGAAGACCAGAGACAACTAACTACATGTTGGCCGATCCACAGATCTTTCAGCTCACCAATCTCAGTTTATAGATTAATCCATGCATCCTTACCCCCAATAGTTTTCGTGGAACGCCTTTATAAACCCAACGCTACCATCTTGTTTCCAAATATATATTTATATTTTAGCTTGCAACTGGTCCCCATTTAGAATGAAAGATGCCCAAGAGATTACTTAAAACATCAGGGATCCTCAAGAGGTCATTTCCACATCCACGATTTGATAAATGCAGCTTTCTTGTTGCATATTTTCCCCAATGTCCTCTCCCTCACCCCCCCCCCCCCCCCTGAGGTTGTAAAATTGCACGAAATGCGATACTCCTTGTGTGGCTAATTCTACTGCAGGCTTCGTCCACTGGCGGCGTCAGCGCTGGGACTAAAGGCGAGAGGGGACACCGCGAGGTTCCAAAAACGCCAGCTCCCCCCGTCGTATTCTGCTGCCGAGTGACATTTTCTTGAACTTTGCTCATTCAATCTTGATTTGAAGCTTTCGTGACCGCAGGAATCCATGCTCTTTGGTTCTTTCGGTAAAGTCGCGTGGGTATAAAATAAAATAAATCTCACGACGTTTCGGGCGCAACACGAGCGTCCATCATCAGGTGGAAAAGCCTGATGATGGGACGCTTGTGTTGCGCCCGAAACGTCGTGATTTATTTTATTTTATACCTACGTGACTTTACTGAAAAAACCAAAGAGTTCGCTCATTTTCTTTGGTTCTTTCGGTAAAGTCTTTCACCTGAAGAAGGCTGCTTGTGTTGCGGCCGAAACGTCGTGAGAATTTTATTGTCTTATTTTATTATTTTATTCTCATTCTACGTGACTTTACCGAAAGAACCAAAGAAGATGAATCCTTGCAGTCACGAAAGCTTTAAATCGAAGTTTGCTCATTTGTTTTAGTGTTTTGTTTTTATTGCCCACGTAGTAGCAAAGACGATTACTGGGACACCGACCGCAAGCCAGCTTCCGTGTAAAGAATTACGTGCAGTGTTTTCAACTTGCTGTTCCGTTGACCGCTTGAACCGCCCATGCAATAAGAGTCTTGAAGCCCTTGAAAATTTTACGAAAAGCACTTCGGTGTTTGCGTCAAATGAAAGTTGAATCAATGAGAGACGGGGATGCTTTTCACGGACTGCTTTGGCCACAGGAATCACATTGTGGTCCAAATCCAGTATCTCAACTTGTGGGATAAATACTATTTGTCTATCCCTCTCAAACACATAGTGGGGTGGTGAAGCTAAGCAAATGTTGTGTAAATTCGACATTCCTATGTTGATGGCCAGTCTGAAAATGTGCTTTCAATAATAGCAAGGCAATGTGCCTCCCTTGAACAGGCAAGCAAATTTTAAGTGCTCATCTTCAGCGGCGGTCCTGAAGCAGCGATGGAAATTTCTCATTCCCGTGGCTGTAGCCAATCTGCCCATGGGAAGAACTGCCGTTGACGTCCCACGCATTTTATTGATCGCGGAGGGAAGAATCAACCGCCAATTGGGATTTGACCTCCCGACCTTTGGATTGCTAGTTGAGTGCTCTAACCGCAGTCTCACGGCTCGGTCACACTACTGCAGGGACAAGTGTTTGTCTAACACGTGTGCCCGCAGTAGTGTGCAGATACACGAGACAAACACGTGTCACCAAAGTGGCATGCAGATAAGTTAGACCAGGGGTCGGCAACCTTTAAAAGAGGAAGTGCCACCTCTGACCAAAATAGTTCCAGAGCTGCATCACACGCACAGATACTTGTACACAAACACAGCAGGTACGCAGCAGATGACAGCACACATTATGACTTAATTAAACTAAACAGGTCGTGGAATAAACCGCATCTATTTAGTTTATTGGCCTCCTCCGTTATTCTTCAACAATACAGTTTGACTGGTGTACATTGTGTTATCAACGAGACATTCCACGGTGACCCATTCCCTGCCATATTTACTCACTTATCTGCACGTTAAAATTGCATTAAGATTTTCATTAAAAAAAAATAGCAAACGACTAACGGCTGCCCGCAAAGGCGGGCAGCCCAAAACAGCCACAAACGGCTCCAAAACCACAGGTTGCTCACCCCCCGTGTTCGAGACTGACCAAGCATCTGCACGGCAGTGTGCAGACCCGTGAAGACTGACAGCCCGCAACGGGCCTGTAAGGTACCGCGCCCCGTGTGTGTGTGTGCGGGCGCGCTCACCGCTCGCGTGCCGGGTGACGCTGTGAATGATGGTGTGGAGGTTTCGGCTCAGCGTTGCAAGGTCGTGTTGCACCTGCAGCTGGATCATGTCGGCGACGCTCACGCTAAGCTCCACCTCCTGCTGGAAAGCTGCATCACAAGCGTAACGTGCGCATGTTGTTAACACAGACGCAAAGGCGAAGGTCCCCTGTGCAGCCTTAACAGACTGTTGGGTCAAGTGCTGTTCGCGAGCACCTATGAAGGCCGGCACGGCACACAAAGGGGTGGGGGTGGCCAGCACCACGCACGGCCACCTTTGTCTCCCCAGTGGCGATGTTTACACACTGCACCAGGTACTCATTTGAGGCTGAGTTGACCTAGAGGAGGCCCAGGACCGGTTTCAGATAATCGTCACTGGTGTTGGCCGTGAGCGGGAATTGAACCCGGGTCGCTGGCTTCGTAGGGCAACGCGCTAACCGCTACTACACTACCGCTCCCCACTGATATATATACACACGCATGTGCAACAACAACCGCCATTCGCCACTAAGTGACGGTGACGTCACCACGGCGCTTGTGCCAGGCTATGTGCACGTTAAGGCCACATATGCACACATACTCACACGTGCAAGTGTGTGTGTGTAAAGGCAAAACTCCTCTGTGTAGCCTCCATTGACCGCTGGGGAAAGTTCAGTTAGTGAACACCTATTTAGGCCGGCACAGCACGAGGGGTGATGTGTACCAACACCACATCCAGCTGCCTCTGCCTCCCCAGTGCTTTAAACACCGCACCAGGTCCTCATTTAAGGCTGAGTCAATCTCGCGGAGACCGATAACCACTTCAGGTATCACACACCACTCATGTCAGCCATGGCTGGGACTCGAACGCAGGCTACCGGGTTTATCGTGGAGTCCAGTGATGTGCGGTGAGGTCAATGGCTGGGGAGGCACTGGCTAGCATCAGGGGGGCGTGTCCTCACTGAGGGAGGCGTGTCCACACTGAGGGGGGCGTGTTAGACAAATCCCCCTTAGTGAGGCAGATGTGATAGCTGCCTCCCCTGGTGCTTTTTTATTGCAGTTTCATGACGAGACCAGCGAGCCTAAATATCTCTATACACGTACGTGAAATAAGTTACCTGGACTATGGAAGGCGAGGACATGTAATGAAGGGTTCTACAAACATTACATTGGTGACACACAGAGAGATAGTAACAGGCACGCACTTATTTCCCGTGCTCCATCCAGTTCCTGAGGAGTTGCGCAATCAGAGGGGAGGCTGAGCTCGTCGCTGCCTCACCTCTCTCGTCTCTTTCTGTATTTGCAGCGGAGCTCCGCAAATTTGGCGATTTTGACCATAAAAATGATTGGAATCGTACAGAAATGACATTTATAACACAGATCAGTGGACAAAAACGTAATTTTGAGTTTATTATTTTTTACTTTTCATAACAGCTATTTTCATTGGAGTATGACAGGTGAGGCTGTTGCCTCCCCTGCCTCCCCTGACCGCACGTCCCTGGTGGAGTACGTGAAACACCAAACACCAGCGCAGAGGGCGCACAGTGCAGGGCCACGTAGCACTGGAGGTGCGCAGGTGAAGAAGGAGGGGAAAGGGAAGCAGACAACCTCACCCTGAAAAGTGAGCTCAGGAGTCAGATGCTTTGTCTTCTCAAACGCGCTGCACGCCACAGCTCCGCCCATCACCTTTGTGAGTGTCTCCACCTGCAGTCACAATAATAATAATAATAATTGCGATTACGAAGATTATAACACGGCATTGTTTTCACAAGTATTGAGTGATGTCCGTCTTCCATTGGTGGTCCTGTGAGCCAAACGTGATGGGAAAAAATAATATATATTAAAAACCACCTCAATTCTTGCATAACAATCTCTGTAAATTATGAGAATACATTGCATCTTTGTGGGTGGGTGATTTGTTACATGCCAATTGAAGATGGTGCAAGTAATGGATTTTTGATGGTCGATGTTGGACTACGATGATGACGATGATGATGATCACATTGACGACAGGATAAGTTGACCATTGCCAGGATTTTACAACTTTCATACCACGAGCCCCAACACTGCAGCTAATGAGCTCACCCAGGTGATAATATTAACAAGTACCGCATTTAAATTTCGAGTTAAAGCTTTCGTGACTGCAGCGATTCATATTATTGGTTCTTTGGGTAAAGTCACGTATAAGGGAAACAATAAAATAATAAAAAAAAATGTAATAACATTCTCACGACGTTTCGGCCACAAAGCAAGCAGCCGTCTTCAGGTGAAGAAACAGAGCTGTTGGAAAGACAGCGTTGCTTGCGCTGTTGGCCGTAACGTCGTGAGAATTTTATTTTGTGTGTTATTTTTATTACATTATTATTTCCCTTCTGCGTGACTTCACTCGTTCTTTTGATTCCGATTTGTCTGGCAAGTGTTGAAGAGGAGGCCAAATATCCCTTGTGGGGGGGGGGGCGGGGGGGGGGGACTCCCTCCAGCTCCTTTTAGTGGACGACACTTGTGCAATCGATGGATCTCAGTGCAACGCATTGAATCGTCTTCTTTCGTATGGCCGATGCAGATGCGGAGCAACAGCTGCCGTTTCACATTCAGGAGGTCAGGCCAGATAAGCGTCTCAGGAGTGGCCAAGTGCATCGCTGCGATGTCTCCTTCGTATTTGTGGGTCGGGCGTCGCGTCGTTGAACGGTCTCTGTTCTGGATGACCACATTCAGTTTAACGGTGCATGCAACTACGCGGCACCTTAGCCATTGCTCTAGATTGTTCACGATCTGCCCAAAGCAAAAGCATGTGTTGGCGATACTTTGATGATAACGTTGTTGTTGTTGTTCGTGAGCGATTATACGCGTTCATAAAACAGCATCTCCCTTCGCTACGATTTTATCATGAGAAATAGAGCCCAGCGTTATTTTATAATTAAAAATAAAATAACAATTAAGACGAGGAAGGAAGGCGATGATGCATTCCTCCTCAGACTTGAAACTATTTTATCAGTCAAGAACATTTTCTGATAATATTTTTACGTATGTTAAAGCAGATGCAGCATTGCTTAGATACCAACACTGTGCATAACAGCAGAACTTGGCGATTGGTAATTACAATTGCCATTTCAGAAGCTTGATCTCAGGTGTGTAACAATTCTCCCCCGTGCGATTTGATTAATTTTAACGATTCTGGGTGGCAATTTGATTCAAGAATCATTCACATAAGTGGTTAATGTAGCACCCAGAGTGGATTCAGGGGTCATATGAACTAAACATATACACCGCACACAAATGTTTGTCCGGCCAGGTGGCTTGGCGTGGGAGCTCACGGCTCGCAATTGGAAGGTTGCAAGCTAAAAATCCTGCTTGGGCGTTGGACTCAGCCCATCATCCCTCGAAGGGTGAATAAAATAGTGTACTAATTTGCCGAGAAATCAACAGTGGGCTGTCCTCATGTAAGACTCGGCCCTTGACACAGGAATGTGGAATTTCCACGACTGGCTCAGGTCTGTGAGAACAAGGGATGAACACCACCTCAATTGCAAACTTGAGCAAGAAATCACTTTGGCAAAATAAACCATTTTTTTAATGTCACACACAACTCAGAGCAATGATCATGAGCATTAGAATCTCACTTAATCGATGAATCTGTGCATCTTTACAGGTATACCGAATTAAGTTAGTTGGTTAGTGAGCATATTGGGTGCAGTGTGTCTTTGCACGGCGCGTAAAAATGTGCAGCTCTGATTTGTCGCTGCACTCCTTCCAATAGTCGAGCCACCAACAAAGGACTCTCAGGAAGAAGTGGCGGGGGGGGGGCAAAAGTTGGAAAATAAAATAGCAGCACGTAAAGCTGAAAACAACAAGGACATTGCCTTCCAAGAAAAATCTAAAGTCACAAAGGTGTAAAAGTTTAATTGGAGATGCAGAACGCCCAGAGACGCATGTGGCTCTTTACGGACTGCTTCGTGACGTAATGTACATGTGTATGTGTAGTGATGTAATGTACCGTATGTACGTGTATATATGTGTGTATGTAAGTTAGCACAGTATGGGGGGCGGTGGTGTAGCGGTTAGCGCTACGCTGCGAACCTGGCGACCCGGGTTCAATTCCCGCTCACAGCCAACACCAGTTACAATTGTCTGAACAGGTGCTGGGCCTCCCATAGGTCGACTCAGCCTTAAATGAGTGCCTGGTGTGATCTGTAAACATCGCCACTAGGGAGACAAAGGCGGCCGGGCGTGGTGCTGGCCACCCACCTCTGTGTGTGCCGTGCCGACCTTAATAGGTGCTCGCTAACAGCACTTGCCCCTACATTCTGTTAAGGCTATACGGGCTCTTTGTCTTTATCTATGTAAGTTGGCACAGTAGGGGGCACAGGTGGTGCATCGGCCAGTCATCTCAGTCAGTCGACCCATGGCACGTGTTGGGTCTGGCCCGTGACCTCCTGACAACGGGCGTTCGACACTTCAGGTGGTAGCCTCAACGTGCACCAAGCCTGGCACAAGCGCCGTGGTGACGTCACCATCACTTAGTGGCGAATGGCGGTTGTTCTTGTTGTTGCACATGCGTGTGTGTATATATAAGTGGGAAGCGGTAGTGTAGCGTTTAGTGCGCTGCGCTATGAACCCGGTTCCCGCTCATGGCCAATACCAGTGACGATTATATGAACCGGTCCTGTGCCTCCCCTAGGTCGACTCAGCCTTAAATGAGTACCCGGTGCGATGTATAAACATCGCCACGAGGGAGACAAAGGCGGCCGGGCGTGGTGATGGCTAACCACCCTCTCGTATACTGATCCGGCCTTCATAGGTGCTCGCTAACAGCACTTGCCCTAACAGTCTGTTCAGGCTATACGGGGGATATTTGTCTTGTGTATGTGTGTATGTATGTGTGTATATACGTGCGTATTCACACGCATTGGGGCCCTTGAAATGTTGAGTTCTGTAACGAATTCTGGAAGAAAAAAAGGCTCTTATTATTATTTTGGTTTCCGACCCTCCTGCCCTAACACAACAAATAGCTATGCCAGGGAGCGTGTCGCTGATTAATGAGCTACTCCCGTTCAAAATATGACTGATATTTTAAAATGCATAAAAGCAGGACGATACTTGTTTCGCAGTCCCTCTGAGGTTCATGCGTGGGTGGGTGAAGGAAATGTTCATCTAATCTTTTCCCTGACCTTGAAACTAAAAAATTGCAAGAACATCTTGGGAAGAATGTGTGTACATAGGTGTGCAAGCGAGCGTACGCAAGCCAGTGCGCGTGCGTGCGTGCGTGCGTCCGTAGGGAGCCGGTGGCATGATGGTTAGCATGCTGCACAACGAACGTAAACGAGCCTCGGTTCAATCCCATGCCGCGGTCAACATTGGTGCAGAGTTATATTTTGAATCGGTCCCGGGCCTACCCTGAATTGAACTCGGCCTTCAAATGAGTACCCGGGTTCGTCGCACAAACTTCGGCACGGCAAGAGACCAAGGTGGCCGAGCGTAGTGCGGACTCCACAACCCCCCTCTCGTGT
Source organism: Petromyzon marinus (assembly GCF_048934315.1). Lineage (NCBI taxonomy): Eukaryota > Metazoa > Chordata > Hyperoartia > Petromyzontiformes > Petromyzontidae > Petromyzon > Petromyzon marinus. The sequence goes on along the minus strand of NC_133689.1, from coordinate 7,338,834 downwards.
GCAGTTGTAGGTCTACAAAGGCGCTCGCTTGAAGCGGTTGCCCCCAACGGTCTATGTAGGCTACACGGAGGATCTGCGTGTGGCCTTGCTTGTAGCGAGTCACTGTAATGCCAAAACCATCAAACAACGCATCAACGGCGAGTTGTGCCATCCATGCACAACCCCGGCGGTTATCGCTGCAATTTGTACAGCGTCTACTGCCACCTTGGATTGGATGAAGGACCTTAACATGCAGCTATGACGTCTGTAAAAACCGTTGCTTGCATGCCATAAGAAAGAAGAATTCCAATGATCGTGAGCTATTGGCCCGTAAATCTGCTCTATTACCCTCACCAGCTTGATGCAAGTCTACACGTCCCTATCGTCAATCGTCTTTGTCGGTGCTCATTTGTCAGTCCTGAGCTAGAAGAGAAGGTTAAAGTCCGTTTTGATATGGCATCGAGCCAGACGATGAAGATGACAAGCAGTGCCTTAGCACAAGTGCTGCTCGTTTAAAATGAGAGACGAGATGACAGGGCTGAGCAGAGCCTGGGTAAGGATTTGAAACCCCATGATCTCGCAACCAGCTGCCGGTTGCTATACCCGCTGAGCGGGGGCGCTGCGGTGGTGAGACGTTAACTACCTCGCCTGGTATACAGCAGGTCGTGGGTTTAATCTCGACCCTGACGCCTGGATATTTGTAGTTTGCACTTTCGTGTGTATTTTTCTCCAGGTCCTCCGGTTTCTCTCTCCACATTAGAAACATACGTTCACACTGTTTGATTGCTCTAAATTTCCACGTAATAAGCCCACTTCGTTGAGCTATCATTTGTGGGCAGGTCACTTCTGAAAAAGCTATAAGTGGGCCTTACCTGTTAAAATAAAAATAGTTTCGTTTTAGTTTAATATCCCGGGCAGTTTAGCGCAAATCGCCTGACCACCGTTGTCGCCTTTAACGATTGTGGTCACCTATCCCAATAACACAGAGGGGGTTCAGAAACTCACGTTTCAGCTGTATTCGAAAGGTCAAAGCGACTCGCCGCAGAGACACCAACACCGCACGATCACATCCCCCATTTTCAATCGCGCTCCATCGTCTTGTGTGCCCTTACGTCAGACCCATCATCAGCGTACCTGCGCAAAGAGGTGCTCCAGGCATCCCTGCAGCCTCTCGTGTCGGTCCATGGCCAGGCTCAGGGTGTCTGGCGACTCCTCACCTGGTGACAGAAAGAAAGCAGAATGGGATTGAGCAACACAAGCCAGTATATCAGCTTATCCTATGGAGAGGGTGAAACTTGACACTACAATCCTGCATAGAATTGCATTATATGAATAACCTAAAACCCAATAGGATTTGCAGGGTCACAATTATTATTTTATGGAGGTCAAAGGTTATAAAGTCATCGATATTGAATTATCAATAACAAATATCCCTGTTTCCTTCCGGTCAGGATGATTCCTTAATCGACTCTGCATGATGAAAATTACCAAATTCGTGTGACTGACTCACAGATGGACTAATGATCTATTTTACAATGTAAATCATTTGTATAATTATAAACTCTTGCTGAGAAATGTTTGCTTAATTCTTGAAGGCGTTTAAGGAATCTCCTGACGGGGTTACAATTGTCATTATTCTCTGGACTTTCGCTGATGTCAGCAGCTGCCACACCACCTATTCATCCCCTTCATTGTGTTCATGTTGTGTCTCTGTGGTGTTCTCGTAGCATTATTGACATTAATGTGGTTTGCGATGTTTAGCATTGAGATGTAATTCACGTAAAATTACGCTATTTAAAATAAATGCATTATGACAATTATTAATCAGATACAAAAAAATGATAGGTACACGGATAGGCAAGTAACCGATTTTTATGCGATAAAATGTTCAAATTTAAAATCATTATAAATAATAAGACGTGTGGTAATGCGAGAGAAATATGTGCTTAAAATATTTAACATACGTTCGTGCAAATTCGTGGCGCTTAAAAGCTTCCGAAAGGTCTGAATGGGTAATGATGGCATCAGCGTGGGAAGTATAAATCTGAGGCCATCTCTCTTCACATGCCAACCAGCACCACAATCACGTCACAGAAATCTCAATAACGTGACTTTGAAATATGCAAACAAATAACAACTCCTGGAAAACGTTCAAAGCATGAATGCCAAATCTCGATAATCTGCCGTTTATATTTCTCCAGCGGACCACCGTCACACAGACTCCCGGTGAAATGTATCAGGAAATATGGCTTGGGCCGAAGTGGCCATGAGGCTCACAGAGCCCATAAAGCCCTTGAAAGGGCACTGAACTGGCACAACTGAAATCCTGGGCTTCAAAGTCAGGCAGCCACCCACGCTCAAACCACATTCTCAAATGTAGAATACATTGGTGGTCTCAGCCCATTCAATAATAAGTGTACAAAAAACACATTGTGCGCATTTTCACTTCATTTAATTGGGTTTTTAGCCAGTTTGGGCGGTCATTAAATGGATGCATTTCACATACCCAAGCTTCCTTTGAAAAAAAATATATGATTAATTGCAGATGCTGCCATCTGGGTTAGACAGGATCCATCAAGGAGACGCAAAAAAGGCATTCTTGTGATGTTGTCATCATCATTATCTGCTATTGTTCCCTGATGAACATCTCATCAAGGCATGATTCCAGCAGAGAAGTTGATGCCGTTGCAATGTGGCCTGATGTGGGTGAGGTTTGTACAGACGGCCCTTTGTTAAAACCCCCGCTGGATGAGGGCCTACCAACAGCGTGGCGGGTCGTGTCGGTTTATCACCACGCTTGACCGATCTGATCAGAGTGGGTTGGTGCGGTGGGGTGCGTAGATGGGAAAGCATAGAAGTACGGTCCAACAGTGGATTTACTACACTGCCCTCTGCTGTATCCCCGCAGCCATTAACCACCTTTCTGTGCATGGTGGTCCCCGTACAAGCAATATCTAGGCTCTACCCTACTTAGCTACAAATATCTGATGAGATTAGGGCCACTTAGCGGTTGGTGGATCGTATAATTCAGCGATAATTGGTGAAGGACCAAAAGGAAGCCACTGGAGCAATGCACTTTTAAAATCGAGATTGAAAACTAATTTTTTTTTCGAACTGCTTTTTGCGTTTAGTTTGTTCTCCTCTCCCCCGCACCTCCAATTTGCACGATGCGAAAGAAATTCAACATACACACGAAACGTACAACAGGGGAGTGTGAAAGAGGTAGGAACAGCCACCTGTGATCAGGCCAGGTGATTGAGCTCAGTGAGTGCGGTTGACAGGGTCTCAGGTTCACACGCGCCGCGGCTCACCCGAGTCGACATCGTCGCTTAGCAGAGAGGAGCATCGCTGACTGCCGCAGTAACTCGTGAGAGACATCACGGAGTTGCGGTGGCTCGGGCAGTCGCTGCACAGCAAAGGCAACAAAAGACCCCTCAATTAATTTCAAATATTGCTGCTTTTTTATACCAAGGCTTTTACAAAATGTGTCGGCAGACATCGCAGTCTCAATATCATAATCATCGTCATCATCATAGGAATAAGTCGCAATCGTTTGGCTGAACTTCCTTAACTCTCCCTAAGGACTTGTAATCCTGCAGTCGAACAACCCACGAATGTTTAATGATTTTCCACTTATTCTTAGTTTTTTCGGTAAAGTCACGTTGAAGGGAAACAACAAAATAATAAAATATATATAAAACAATGATTTTCCACTTCTCAAAGTGGACGGGAGACTCTGAAATTAATCGTCAGCATTATTCATGGTGGCAGAGCATTATCAACCATCATTATCAGCCATGATCTGTCAAATGCTGGATGAAGACCCCCCCCCCCCCCCATGGCCGTTGCCACCTATCACGAGCTTGCGATGCTGCAATACACCTCAATCCTGCATGCCACCTGATCTCATTGCTACATCTCTGCAGTGACCATCCTCTAAGGCATGTTCTCTCCTCTGACTGCCATTCCATCATGATTTCTCACCCATCAGCCATCGTCGTCCCCTTCTAGCGATGTGTTCTCGCCAAGCTCACCACCAACTTTCTTTAATGGTTAATGTGAAGTCTTGGAATGTGCACTCGTTCATCGATCCACACACCTAGCAACTGCACACGTAATTATCGCAAATTGTCATCGTCGAATGTGAAGCGCACACATTGGTTCCCGTCGATAACCAGTCGCAAATCTGCATGTCCATATCGGCAGCCTCACTCCTCGCTCCGTCTCTCGGCCCGCACGCCGGGGGGCCATCGCCCCCCCCCCACCCCTCACCTGTAGGAATCGCGGTTGCTCGTGGCTGTGTCGTGGCCCGAGTCCTCCTGCTCCTCCTTGAGCACCTCGAAGCTGACCTTGCGCGGCCGCTCCGCGTCGCCCTTTCCTCCGTCCACGTTTCCGCCGGCGGCCACCTCCAACCCCCCCGGGTGCCGCCTCTCACCGCCGCCGCCGCACGTGGCCGCCCCTTCCGCGGCGGCCACCGCCGCTTTGCCGGGCCCCGCGTCCCCGTTGCACGGGACCTCCGCGCACGACGCCGAGGCCGTCGCCCTGGCGACGGCGTCGCCGCCCGCGTCTCCGTTGGCGGAGGGCCGAGGCTCCCTCTCGCCGTGGCCGTTGGAGAGGCCTCGCTCCCGCGTCCTCTCCACCGCGTCGGCGGACTCGCCGCTCTCCATGAGCACGGCAAGGAAGCTGCGTGCGGGAACGGCAAAAAGGGGGAAGCGGGAAACGCGAGGCGAGGTGCGTTCTCACACCGGGCAGGCGTGCCCGTGCTGTCTTGGCTACGTTCACAACGAAATGTCACCAGGGTCCCAAAGGTGCCCCCTTATTCTGGCTCTTGAGCCTCGGACATTGATATCGAGCCTTGAGAATCCTATGGCTGTCACTCTCGCTCTGTTCTGCCTGTCCAGCATCAACACTGAACCCTAAAAATCATGAAGGTCCAGTATTCTGGCTCTCTGAAAAGGGCGAGCCTCGCACATGCACAATCATCGATGGCTTTGACTGGCCCGAACAACACCCAAATTTACGAATCTCAAGGTGCCTTGGCTTAGTTGTCGGTGTGCTATTGTGTCATTTAGTGTCTACACAACTACTAGTCATGCGTTCTTACCCGATTAGATTACAAACGAACGATCTTCAAGATTAAATCAACTGTGTTTGCCAGCGCTATGAAGTGACATCAAAACACCCCGTGCTTCAAAATATACACGGCAAAATGCAATTGTTAGTTGATTTAAGAGCAACACCTGCAACACCATAGATTTATTGGGGTGGTTTGTTATCCGTCGCTAACACTCATATTTTTATCCACATAAAACGATTGAACTCAATGTTTTCTTTTTATTTTACCAAGTAAGGCCCAATTAGCGATATAGCTAATTTTTCAGAAGTGGCCTGGCTATAAATGATAGCTCATCGGAGTTGGCTTATCACGTGCAAAAGTTTAGCAGCCAAATACCCTCACAGCATGTTTTGTAAATGTGGAGGGGAAAACTGGAGGGACCACACGACCACGGGGAGAGAGACATGCAAGCTACAACTATTACAGGCGTCAGCGTCGGGATCAAACCCAGGACCTCCTGTATACCAGGCGAGGTAGTTAACATTTCGCCACCGCGGCGCTCGAGGGTGGCTACACCTGCCCACAATATCTGGCCACGCAGTGGCGGTACTTTTGCCCGGTGCGCTCATGGTGCTGACGAACCCCGGTGAAGTTGAAACCAATCCCGTTTAATGAATAAGGAGAAAAGAATTAGACCCTTGGGCTAATTAACTAAACTGTATTTCTTTTTCAACGATTGAGCAAACTACCATGATCCAATCAGAGAGAATGTTGGTGCTAATACATATTAGGTTGAGCAATTTATCCATTCTGCTTGCTATCTCGAAATATGGCTGAAGCAATGGTGCAGCGGTTGTTGGATCACTGCGCTATCAACCCGGCCACCTGCGTCCAATTTCCAGCGACAGCCAACATCAGCGGCGTCTGCTATCGGAACTGGTTGTGGGTTTTCCCCCTTGAGCGTTCAGTTTATTTGACTTGTTACAAGGATGACGGTCCCAGTTAGCCAATTGCCTGGCTATTTTACACGGGAGGTCTGTGGTGCGTGAGTGCAGCATCAACAACGCCGTTGCACAACCAACAAAAACGAGGTATTTCACGGTCGGGAAACGAAACACACAAAAATTAGAACAAACAAGAAATCAATCACCAGACCACATTGACCAGAGTGGAGAAGCTTGGATAAACATCCTCCGCTGGCTGAACATTACGATGAAAACATTTTTGAGACATTACAAGAATAATATCACATTCCTGTTTGCTTGACAATGGATATCTCCAAGGCTCTTCTATATGCATATGGCTCTTCAGAATAAATGTATTCAGAAAATGCATCTGAGCTCAAGCATCGTCTCGCTCCGACTACTAGAGCCGATGTTAATCACGCCACACCGAGAAGCCGTTTTAGGCTGGGTCCACCTCGTGGAGACCCAGGCTTAGGTTTAAACACCAATTTCTAACCCAATACACATCCTGACTTGAAACTTTCGTGACTGCAGGAATTCATATTCTTGGTTCTTTCGGTAAAGTCACGTAGATAGAAAATAAAATAAAAGATAATAAAATTTAATAGAATTAAAATTAAAATAATAAATTGAAAATAACAAAAGCAAAAAAAAAACCACGACGTTTCGATTGCAACACAAGCAGCCTCCGTCTGATGAAGACCGCTTGTGTTGCGATCGAAATGTCGTGGTTTTTTTTGCTTTTTTTACTTTCAATTTATTATTTTTCTTTTATTATCTTTTATTTTGTACTTAATTTTCTATCTGCGTGACTTTGCCGAAAGAACCAAGAATGCAGCACACATCCGAGAATGGAAGCAGTTCAGCAGGATCGTAACACCGTGCGGCGTAAACCACAACAGTCGCCTCCCTCCACCATCGCGCCACCAAGCCCCACCTCTGCACTTGCGCCGAGCCCCTGTGAATCTCGCGCATCACCCCCTCGATCTTGGCCAGCAGTTGCGTCCAGGCGTCCCTCGTGGGAGCGCCCACATCCCTCGCCCCGTGGGGGGTCCTGCTGCTGCTGCTGCTGCCGCCGCTGCTGGTGGTGGTGGTGGTGGCGGCGCCGCCAGGCCCCGGGCCGTCCCCGGCGCTGGGCCCGGCTCCAGAGGGAGAGTGGCCCCAGGGAGCGCCCATGGTACCCACGCAGTGCTGCACGTACACCATGGGGCTGAGCTTCCCGACCGCTGGGACACGGAGGAGATATCGGGACCACGCGGAGCCCACACGGGGAGAACACGGGGAGAACACGGGGAGAACACGGGGAGAACACGGGGAAAGCACGGGGAGAACATGGGGACCACATGTGAGTTTTCCACTGGGCACTCTGGTTTCCTCCCCCATGTATAAATGCTCATCGCCAATTGGCTGAAAGCATCTTACGACATTACTCTTTTGGTTCTTTCGGTAAAGCCACGTAGATAGAGGCAACACATATCTTACGCTATATGTTGCCTCCAATGTGTTGCGGGGTTGTGCATCCATTGTCAAACGCAGTTTTCACGAACAAAGCCGTTGTACGTATACAATTTTTGTTTTTTTTATTTTTACACGTACGTAAACGCTGCTTGTAAAGGAAAAAAATAAAAGTGGCGCACGCAAATACCTTGCTCCCCGCCCTCCCCGCTCAGGTGGGCAGAGGCGGCCGCGAGGGCGTCGGGGTCGATGCGGCTCTTTGGCCGTTCCGTTCGCACCCCGAGCGAGGAGCCGAGCACGGTGGAGTCGCGCGGGTACGACACCTCCAGCACGTTCAGGTGGCAGTTGGTGGGGCAGAAGTCGCTCCCGTGGAGGCTGGGCGTCCGCGGCTTGGCCTGCTTGAACGTGGGCCAGGCTTTGTTGCGCAGCGTGCGGGCGAACTGCGGCACGCGCACGCGCACACACACGCATGAGCACGCACGCGCAGAATAAAAATCCGTCGGGGGCCGCCACAGGTGAGCGCTGCGGCCAGATGTTGCGGGCAGGAGTAGCCACCCTCAAGCGCCGCTGCGGCGAGATGTCAATGACCTCACCTGTTTGTAAAAGGAGGTTGTGGGTTCGATCCCGACCCTGCCGCCTGTATACTTGGAGTTTGCATGCCTCTCGCCGTAGTCGCGTGGAATTTTCTCCGGTTCCCTCCGGTTCTTCCCCTCCACATTTATAAACGTGGGTTCAGAGTATTTGGCTGCGATACATTTCAACGTGAAAAGCCCACTTCGTTGAGCTATCATTTGTAGTCAAGGTCGCTTCTGAAAAAAGAGCTACATTTCAGTGGGGCCTTCCCTGGTAAAATAGAAAGTTTAATTTCGTTAGGAAAGGTTCAAGTTCAATGTTCCTCTTATGTTTGGTGAAGTGGCTTAGCAGCACGCAATCGGAAGGTTACGAGTTCACATTCTGGTTGGGATTTAACTCAGCTCATCATCCCTCTGAGGTCTAATAAAATGTTAAGTTTCTATCGCACCGTACGTAGCCAACCGTGCTTAGCAGAGGTGCGGATGAAGGACAACAAGCTAAATGCAAATATCAGTTTGAAAGAAATTAGTTTACAATCTAGATTTAAAAGTGCACGTTCTCCAGAAATACATGGGTTGTTTTTGCTGTTTTGCTGCCTTTCTCAAGCTTCGAAATGTATGTACTTATGCAATTTTAGCTCACATTTATGTGCGCATGTATTTCTATTTATTTATTTCTTTTCAGTCATTTGCTTACCCTTTGATACTTTGCACTCTGATCTTTTTTATAGTTTGGTGTAACTTTCTGACCTGCCTCTACGGATCATCATAGCTCATCGGATTTCTACAGGATAAATAAAGATTCCGATTCCGATTCTGTTGTTCGCCGGGTACTCTGTTGAGCCCATTACCACACAAAACTGGCCAAGTATCCGAAAGCAGGATGTTGCTTAACAAGAATGTCGAAACTAGGGTGAGGTTTTAATGGGAAAATAACTATCGTTACTTAAAGAGTGATAGATGTAAATATAATACAGTAAGTCCCCGGGTTGCAGAACAACCGACTTACGGAAATCCGACCTTACAGAAATGTAAATATGCAGAATTGTGTGCGTTAGTTACATGAGCAAAAGTAGTGCAGCGTGGTGAGGTTGCGGATGAATACCGCAGCGCGAGGCGTGAGGCAGGCCCGGGCCACCTCACGCCTTTTGAAGCTTTCTGTTCTGGAAAATTGTTCAGTTTCCGACATTACGGCAAATTCGGGTTACGGATCGTTCGCGGGAACCTAACCCCTCCGTAACCCGGGGACTGCCTGATTTGAAATAATTTAAATAAAAAAAGAAAGGCTGCCCTTTCTGGAGGCATTCATGGATTACGGTGGCTTACGGAGAAAGTGGAACACGTAAGTGGGGGTCTCTGTGCCTCTCAGAGCAAAGCATTCCATTCATTTGTTTCCACAGCTGGCTCAGGCAACACCATGATGGGAATATATTTGTTAGAGGAATAAACAGCCATTGAAAAAAAAAACTAGATGAGGAATTTAAACATTTATGGAAGAGAGATGCTACTAGAAATACAACGCTATGATTTACTGCCCGAACTTTAAACCAGTGGGCCAAAAAAAAAAACACCCGCTGATGCACACACAGCGTATCGGGCAGAAATAAATAATCGTTAACAAAATAAATCTTTTGAGTTTTTTTTTCTCGTTGCCTTCAAAAATGCAGCTATTATGTAAAACTGATGTCATTATTTATTGACAGGGGGCTTGCTCTTCACAATTTGAGGTCACGGGCTGAAATGTATGATGTCAAAATGTGTGCGCGCGTGTGGCAACATTGCTACGTCTGGGGGGGGGGGGGGAATAAATACTTGCTGCAAAACATGCAACATCGATTTAAGTTGATACGAGTTTAGATCAATTTAAGTATCTCCCTGCTCATCTCAACCAGAGACACATATTTATCATGGCAACCCCAATGAACAATACTGACTTAGTGGTACCCATTTTATTTTCTGGAAACGATGATGGGCCGAGTCAAACCTCAACTGGGATTTGAACCGACAACATTTCAAATGCTGAGCACTAACTGGAGCACCACTTGGCCGTACTATACACACCGCATGTAAAGAATACAAATCTCAAAGGAACGAATGCACAGTGAAAGGTCCCTTATCTGCGTCGCCATGGAGGGGCGTTAAATGTGGGCATGGCGGGTGGATTCTACTATCTGTGCCTATCCATAAACATTAGCCCTGATATCCACGGTTAGACAATGATAAGAGGATACATTTTTTTCCGACCACACCCAAATTATCCCTCTTAATCACGGATAAACGCGAATATCCCAATGAATTTGCCATCACTTCTTGGGCACTTCTAATTAGGTGAAATACCTATTTGAATAATGATTCACGGATAATAGATTTTACTCAAGTTGGTTTGGGTTTCGGGTAATGGAAGTTGCGGAAAATGTGACCGCAAATAGAAAGAGGCATTTCATTTTATACACTTAAACCATACGCGAGTAGAACTGAGCACTTACAATTTTATAATTGACCAATTACAATAATTGATCGATGTAACTGTATATATATAGAGTTTGAGTTTTCAATTGCTAAAATCACATCGACGCCCCCGTTGTGAGAAAAAAAGGAAGTTGGGATTGAGCGTAAACTTTCAAGGGAAACAAAAACAAAAAATCTGCAGGGAAATTCAAACACCGTCTTATTTTTGTCACAGTCTGTTGGTCATTGGTCACATTTTCCCCTCACTGAGAGACCATGAAATTACCGACTGGAAATTAGCGAATTGTCCATGCGTTCATGCAAACTGCCACGTTTTCAACATGCCTCTTGCTCTCAGCCCCAGCAGAATGCCCTCCGTAAAGTGTAACAAACACAAAGATGCCCCCTCCCTCCCGTATAGCCTGTAACAGGCTGTTGAGGCAAACTCTGTTAGCGAGCACCTACAAAGGCCGGCCCAGGGGGTGGGTGGCCAGCACCACGCCCGACCGCCTTGATCTCCCCCAGTGACGATGTTTACTACACACCGCAGCAGGTACTCATTTGAGGCCGAGTCGACCTAGGGGAGGCCCAGGACCGGTTCAGATAATCGTCACTGGGTGTTGACCGTGAGCAGGAATCGAACCTGGGTCGCCGTGATCGTAGTGCAGCACGCTAACCCGCCGCACTACCGCTCCGCACTACCGTAAGTGTAGCACGCACACACACAGAGGCGCATTTCCCGAAAGGAGCCTCCATCCAAAAACGTGGGTGTAATACTCGCGACGTTTTAAAGCATTCATTGTTACTGGCTACGGTTGAATGAAAAATCTGGGCAAAAACAAGCGCAGGGAACACATAAACGTTGTTGCCATTGGCAAGCGATTTTTCATTTGAACCTGCTGGAGGCCTGAAAAATGTAAGACGTTCTTTTTTTAACAACGCGCCGTGTGATTTCCGTGCGCGTACGATGTTTCTATCATGGCTACCGTTTCACCTGACAGACGAAAACATTGCGCCTTATATATGAACTAGCCTTTTGCCCATCCATTCGTGTGCAATTTGTAAGGCCGCGGTGACACAGACTTATTTCATTGAAATGTTATAATCCCTTGTTCATCACGACGTCCTTTTACAATAGCGTCACGGAGATCGCGTGACGTGAGGGGTTCTGCCTTTGTAGTGAGGGCTGTAAGTTGACGATGAGGAGGGGGTAAGGAGGCGCCTCGCCCCCCCCCATATGGAGTGACGTCAGCCGCTAATTATTTTTAATGGGAGGGGGGGTGTCCATTTGGAAGACGTCGCCTCTTCATGATTATTAATGAGGGGGGCTGTTCGATGCGGAGTGACGTCACCTGCTCATGATTATTAATGAGGGGGGCTGGCCGACGTGGAGTGACGTCACGCGCAGGACACACAGACGTTCTTGGCTCATTATAGTGGTACGTCACACAAGAGGGGTGTGGTCACAATTCCACACACAATTTGCCTCGGCGAAATCATAGCTGGAGGCAAAACGATATCCATTCCTATTCTCTCAAGTTCAGGCCATCGAATTCGGACAGTCAAAAATCGACGTGCGAATAAATTATTTTCAACTCTCATTGTACCCTGCGACACCAGCAGCCAACAGTGACCACTGCGTTCACCGCATTGTTAAATGTGTGCAATTATTACAGAGTTTGCGAGTTGAATTGTCACACCGCTCCTGTGTATTTGACCATAACCTCTGGATTATGATACGCCCACGAAAAGTAAAACGCATCCAAAACTTGTGCCCCGTTCCAATAAAGTTCTACAAATGTTTTCACACACAAAGAGCCCCACCCCCCTCTATATAGCCTTAACAGATTGTTGGGGCAAGTGCTCTAATGAAGCACCTATGAAGCCCGGTACGGCCACAGAAGGAGGGTGGGTGATGGCCAGCACCACGCCCTGCCGCCTTTGTCTCCCGCATCCTCATCTGAGGCTGAGTAAATCTAGGGGAGGCCCAGGACTAGAATCAGAAAATCATCGCTGGTTTTTACCGTAAGCGGGAATCGAACTTGGGTCGCCAGGTCCGTAGCTCCCCCCCCTACACCTATCACGTTATAAGAGACAACCCCAACGTCTGCTTTAAACTACGGGGGGAGAATTGAATAAGGTATAAAGTACCAAAACATAGCAGAAACTCCGTTTTAATATTAAATCTGCCACAAAATGATCTATTTTATTGGGAACGACAATCAATGGGGAACAAAGTCTTCTTTTAAAAAAAAGGCACCTCAAGTGCATCTCAGGACAGACGCAAGACGAGGGAAAGCCAAGCAGCGGTGGAAGGCAGTAGTAGTAGTTTTTTTTATACATTCGTGGGAGACGTTTTGAGAGCAGAATCACACGCCAGGCAACAGACTGGAAACCTCTAAGAGCCTCGAGCACGCGCACACACACACACAGCCAGCCTCGTATTCCCCAAACCCCTCAGCAATTCCTATCCAGCTCAAATCCATTTAAAGACTTTTGTCCTTGCCCCATTTTTTTGGTTGTTCACGCTCTCAGTCTGCATCTTTTTAAAGCCTCACTAAGTTTCGGTTGTCTAAAAAAAAAAGAAAAACACGCTTACCTTCTCAAGCAAACACAAAACGGAGGAGTCACATTGACCGGTGAAGAGAAAGTCAGCGTGACTTGGGTAGGCAAGTATGGCAATCGTTACAAGGGAAAGATGGCCCGGTGGAACAAGACTGGTGACAAATTCGAACTGGTGACCTCACGGTTTTCCATAGAGCACTCTCTAACCACAGTGACAGCGCTCCTCGCTAACCGAGTGGCAATGCAGAGGAGCGAGAGCGCACGCAAAGGGGGTCAACCACCATGGAGGCAGAGTGAAAGCGATTGGCTCGCACACAGGTGTGACGCGGATTGTGGCGTTGCGTGCAGAGGCCTTCATACAGCAGTGGATAGGCCAATTACGATTACTTTCTAAAAACAAGCAATGGGAGCTTCGCTCTCCTCCACTCGTAGTCCTGAGCTCGCGGTAGAAACCCCGTGTGTCCCAAGGCAGAGTGTAGTACCTGTATATAATAATCACAATTGACTACACACAAAGTCGTACCAATTTTAATCGACCGTGTAGAAAATGATTTGGCACGTTTCGTGACAGGTACTGCAAGATCCGACCATGTCCCGTCTGGTGCTCCCCAAGCTCCATTGGCTTCCGGTTGCTGAACAAGTACACTCATTGCACACGAAGTACTTGCCACAAATGAACCACAATACCTTGCTGATCTCATCAAGAAGCATAAACCATCAAGCAAACTCCGGTCATCCTCGCAGCAGGTTTTGGCTACTCACCGAAGAAAGACGCTCACTGCATCGCGCTTTTTAAAATCTAGACTGAAAACTTGTTTCTTTAGAGCTGCTTTTTGCGTTTTAGTTTGTTGTCCTTCCCCCGCACCTCCGATTTGCACGGTTGGCTACGTACGGTGCGAAAGAAGTTCAAGACACATAGATGCAACAAAGTAAAGCCCCAACCGGTAATGAAAATAATAACAATCCGATGTTGTATTGAGCACTCCAACCACCAGTGTTCATTGGTTGCGTTAATGAATTGCACTGGGAACCTGGCCTGTCAGCGTTGTGTTCCTGACCAGGGCTAACATCACAGTCGCCCAAGCATCTCCGCCCACATAAGCCAACCCACACTGACCAGCGTGGTGAAGTACGGTCGCACAACCCCCCGTGACCGACATGGCGCAGGGAAGGCCATCATTCAGCAGTGGACCGACAAGTAATGTAAATTGTTTGTTACTGTGACGCAAGTAGCAATTGAAGATATATTTAAAGGCCACGATTCAAGCCAATAATAGATTCTACATGTCTTGTTTTTACGATCCCATTCATAGTGGTTCGCATGTTTCCTATTTATAGAGTTCAGTTCACTCCACGAGCTTAAATGCAACATTAGCGTGCAAAATTCCATGTAATTTGCATACACCGCAAATCTATTTTCACATCCAAGATGCGATGCATGTATCATAACATACACGACTTCCTCTCTGGCTTCTCTGTGTGCCGTGAAGAAGGAAAATTTACTCTCTTTTTTTCCTTTTCAAGCCATTGTTATTGACGAATGTACTGAGTTTTCATACACTATAAGTGTAAGGATCCATGTTAATCATTCAATAATTTCACCACGACAGGCCTCTTCTATTCAGGGCTCAATTTGTTTCACCGAATAGTTTCCATTTCGGCGGTGGACTCCAATAGGCACGTGACTAATATCACACGGCACGTAGTGAGAGGTCGCAATGGATAGTGGAGCGTTGCCGGATGCCGAAATATGTTGCGGGCCACAAACCCAAACAAACCACCGGCCTGAAATGTTATTTCATTAAATCCCCGCTTCTACGTAATCCATGAATTTGTCGGCAGGCGGACGGACGGACGCAGACAGACAGACACAGCCGCCCGTATTTGGTCAACAACTGTAATTGAGTCAGCCGACAGCGCTACTGACATCCTTAGAGGGAGGCCTTGAAGCATCACAGCTTCCAGCCCGGCAACCACTTCTTCCGCAATAGAGAAGTACGCTCCCAGCCTACATATTACCACACGTGTGGGACCCGGGGTCCGTCGCTTTGACAACATCCATTTCTTAAGAGTCGTAATGCTGGGGAGGGAGGGGGGGGGCTGGCCTATTTTCAACAGCTCCGGCATGTGTCATATGCACGTGTATGTATAAACATTTGTAAGCACACACGCGCGCGCGCATTAAAACACTGGTTTTGCTTGCAGCCGAATATTAGCTTTTTAAATGTTTCACTAACTGGAGACATCGCATTGAAAAATGTGGTTTAAGGTCAAATGTCCATATTTTCTCTGAATTTCCTCCGGTTCATGACCGCGACTATCCAAAATGCGAATGCCGTATCCTACACCGTGTCGGTTGCGTGGATTACTTCGCCATACTTCACCACGCTGGTCACAGTTGCGGGTTGGTGAAGGGTGGCGGGGGGGGGGGGGGTGGGAGGCATCAAACTCTGGGCAGTGGGCCTACAGCGTAGTAAATTAACCACCGTGTCAGTTGCCTTTGAATTCATAGTTTAGAAGGCAACGTTGTCAAATGGTGATAATCGTGGTGAAGACTTTTCCTGAGGACTGCTCTCAATGACATGCTTTCATCTTCAAATTGCTCTACTGCACTTGTATCTGTGTCTGAGCATCACTCCATGTGAGAGAATGGGCCCCCTTGAAGATGAACCGCACACAACCTCCTCCTCTCTGATCTAACACTACTACATGGCCAACATTCATGCTCTGTGACGGGTCCCCCCCTACCACACGGTAAATGTTACCCCGCGGAGCTGGTCGTAACGTTCTTACCCGCCCCTACCGGACATCTGTGGAGAAGGGCTTTGCAGCTAATCAGATTCCTCCAGTAATAAGTAAATATTCTGATTGATTCTGGACAAAGCCAAGCTAAGAGAAAGTAATCGCAACACGCATTTGTTTTGTGGCCATTATTCGCTGGGCTAAGACCGTATGTTGTGTTATGTAGATTAATAAAGTGCCTTAATCAAAAGGCGCTTTACAACATTATACACATTGTACACAGGATGATAGTGATCGATATAAAGAGCAGGATTATCACAAGTCGTGGTGTAGTTATGGTGACAGGAGAACCACCAAGACCTAGCAGCGGCTTTTGGCTGGCCATCGAACAGAGACAGCCACCGCATCGCACGCTTTCAAATGGGTTCTGGGGCCATCTGGAACGCTCTCCCTTCTGGTATTAGGATGCCAATGGGGCTATGCACTTTTAAATCTAGATTTAAAACTCATTTCTTCAGGACTGCTCTTTGTAATTAGTTTGCTGTCCTTCCACCGCACCTCTGAATAGCACGGCTGGCAATTAAGTGGCTTATCATGTGTAAATTTATAGCAGCCAAATACTCTGAACACATGTTTCTAAATGTGGAGAGGAAAAACGGAGGACCCAGAGAAAAATCCACGCCACCACGGAGAGAGAGAGAGAGACACACAAACTCCGAATAAACAGCAGGCGTCAGGGTCGGGGTCGAACCGACGACCTCCTGCATACCAGCCACGGTGGCGAGTTAACATCTCACACCACCGTGGCTCCCCTACTCCATTAAGGCCCAGGTAGCAGTGAGGAGGCCCAGAACCGGCCGAGCTATTCATCCCCGATTTTGGCCCGTGAGTGCGGCAATCAAACTCAGGTCACCGCGGTTCGTGTCGCAGCGCGCAAGCCGCTAGACGCTCCACGCTGTCCACGGCGTAACCCGCGAAGGCCTGCGCGGGTCGACCGTTCACAATCACCTTCTTGTAGGCCACGATGCGCTTGTTCAGCTGCTGCGTGGTGCTGTCGCGCAGACGCGCGGCGCCCTCGCCGGCCGCTGCCACGGCCGTCCCGTCGCACACGGCCTCGCTGCTCTCGCCATCGCGGCCATCCGAGCCGGCCCGGTTCACGCTCGTCTCGCCGGACGGCGTGGAGGAGGAGGAGGAGGAGGGGGCGGCGTTCGTGGTGGCGGAGTCGCGGGGACGGCCGGGCGGTGCGGGCGCGACGGACGTCTCCCCCGCGAGGCGCTCATCCTCCGCGCTCAGCATCTCAAGCACCTGCGGGGGCGGCCAAGCGTACGTCAGACAAAGATCCCCCGTGTGGCCTTCACAGGCTGTTGGGGCAAGTGCTGCTAGCGAGCGACACCTATGAAGGCCGGCGTGGCACACGAGGGGGCGGGTGGGCAGCACCACGCCCGGCCGCCTTTTTGTCTCCCTTGCAGCGATGTTTACAGGTACTCACTTGAGGCCGAGTCGACCTAAGGGGAGGCCCAGGACCGGTTCAGATAATCGCCACTGGTGTTGGCCGTGAGCGGGAATCGAACTCGGGTCGCCGCGTCCGTTACGCCACGCGTAGACACACACACGCACGCACAACTGCACACAGCGGCCCTTTTAAAAGGTAAATTTAACCATGATTCGCTTGCCATGGCCATCGCAACTGCTGCTGAAAACTGTTTATCCATGCAGTGTTCAAGTTGCTGCCAGTAGCTGGTAATCAGGAGGGGCACCACCCTTTGACGGTGACAGTGAAACATCACTGCCCCCGAGCCGAGCCGTAAGCCGAACATTAATGTGTTCTTCTTTCATTGCCACAGATAACGTTTTCGATAAGTGCGTGGCCTCTCAAACGAACTCTGCCCCTCACCATTCTAGGCATGCGACATCACCCAACCGCCACATCAGCTCACGCAGGGGTGATGTTTTTGAATGCCAAAAGCATCAGACGCGTGGACACGACCCAAAAGGGTACCGACTGTGTTTGCAATACTCAAGCTGCTTGCATATTCATTATTTCTGGACAGGCACCACCAAATTCCTAAAACCCAGCCGGTACATAAATACACATTTCACAAGCACAGCAGGCGGCCTCCAAAAACCCGAACAGGTGGAGCCTTTGGTCTCCGCGTTTGAGGCATCACCTCACAGCACCCGATAATCGTAGCGTGCTGTGTTGGACAGTGTCACAGGCCATGCATGGGGTTGGGAGTTCCAAAAAGTGAAATGGCAATAAAAAAAAACCTCCCTCCTCCTTGTGTAACTTGAAACGGTCGGTAAACACCGCCTACACCTGTGTGTCCATTAGGAGCCCTTGCGAGGACACGCACGTGTTTTAAATTAGCCACGGACCGTACCACTTTTTTGAACGGGGTGTTTTTCTCATCTGTTTTTCTTCGGAGGACGGCACTTGACTGAAAAATATGACATTGGAGAGTGTGTCGCAGACGGAGGTACGGATGCCAATTATGTGTACTCTTTGGTTATTTTTTTTTTTTAAAGCGGGAGGTGTGTTCATGCAACGTCGCAAAAAATAGAACTGGCTCTCATCAGTGCATGCACACAACCCACACGTCGGCAGAGATCCCATTGTTGGGCCATGTCGACAGTTTTGGGCACGTTTTGGTCGTGAGCTCCTATTACTGAGGCCAGCACAACACATGGAGGGGACCGTACGTCCATCACCACACGCACACGAACTACCATAGCCTCCCAGCATTGATATTGACACACGACATAACGAGGGTTGCTCATTTTAGATTGAGCAAAACATGTAGCGGTGGTCCAGACCAGACCTGGGGTTGAATGTACTGCGTTGCCTATCACTGCCAAAGTATAACAGCTGGATCACTGGGACCTAAACCAAAACACATTCCACAGACAACAAGAAAAAATGACGTGGCGAATTATGTTAGCGAGCGCCTATTAAGCAGCGGGGTTTGGCCAGCGACACACCCCATCTCCCCTCATGTTTACATACCACTCATTTAAGGCTGAGTGGACCATCAGGTCTGGCACTGATGTTAGTGGTGACTGGCAATCGAAATCAAACCACCGAGTTTGTAGTGAAGTGCTCACACCACAGCGCCACCACTAAATACAATTTGCATTTGACACATACCCTTGTCCATTGAGATATCTGTACGATAGCCACCCTATATCTGTATAATTTGTCTACAGCTTCATCGCAATTGCACCACGATCAGTCTAAAAATAATCTGCACGAATCGACTTGCGGTCCAAGGAATGTATTATTAATTTAACATTTATTTGCACTCTGCGCAATGTTTTCCATGTCTTCATGTTGACGCAGATGTCTTTGCTTCGTTTGGCTCTATTTTATTTGTTTCGCTTTTGTCAGCTTTGGTGACCTGGGTCACTCTCGCAAATGATGATACACGGCGGGTCTCGTGAGCTCTCACCTGGTTAAACAAATAAACTTAACCTTGCACAGGCTACCCAGGAGATTTCATCACCTTTCACTGGAGTGCGGCCAGAAGGCGGAGGAGGGGGGGGGGAGGGAGATACTAACAAAGCAGCCGAGGTGGCTGCTGCACCACCGAGACATTGGCATTGGGGCACGACAACACTGGGGCAGATGGTTTGACTAAACCCCTCCCCCCGCCCACCCCAAGAGGCTCTTGCTGCCCTCGCACGATGGCCGTGTCACACTCACCCGCGTCACCCCCCCCCCCCCCCAACTCTGCCGTTCTTTCCCGCTGGCGGCGATGACAAGCTGACAAAGCTGCGGGGGTCTTTGCTGGCGAAGCTCACGGCGCGCGCGTGTGGGGGTCGTGGTCGGATATGAAACGACCTGGCAACGGTCACTCGCGACGGGTTTTTTTATGTTTTGTTTAAAGGGCGCGCGCGCGCGAAAGAGACGCGCCAGAATTTGCCACCTTCCGCCGCTGCCATCAAGCGAGAAG
Organism: Petromyzon marinus; assembly: GCF_048934315.1. NCBI lineage: Eukaryota > Metazoa > Chordata > Hyperoartia > Petromyzontiformes > Petromyzontidae > Petromyzon > Petromyzon marinus. The sequence goes on along the minus strand of NC_133689.1, from coordinate 7,319,102 downwards.
CCAAGCGGGCCACCGCTCCAGATCTTTCAACTTCCCAGACGTGCAAAAAAATTACACGGCGAGTTAGGGTAACGTTCTGGCCACATGCTGCCGTGGTCTCAGAGCTGCCGGGCTAAGCTGGAAATATTTTTTTTCAGCGTCCAATTATCTGGATGAGATGATCTCTACTTTGTCACGGGCAACTCCCTCATGGACCGGCATTGACCCATAGATAAACACCGCACCGTGAACCTGACGACCTCAACTTGGCCACAGCTAACAACATCAGTGGTGAGTGGAAATTTATAGCAGCCAAGTACTCTAAAATGCATTTTGATTATAAATGTGGAGGGGAAAACCGGAAGAGACCTGGAGAAAAATCCATGCTGCCACGGGGAGAATATGCAAACTCCAAATATACAGGCGTCAGGATCGGGATCGCACACACGACCTCCTGTACACCTGGCGAGGTAGTTAACATCTCGCCACCGTAGATTGTACGCATCTACTAAGCCTGTAATAATAGAATGAATTGTCACAATCAGGGGTTGTGGCTCATTTCAAGAATCCATTCAATTTTTTTTGCCACTGTGGTTAATGTAGCAGCCTGAGGTGGCTGCAGAGTTTACGAGAACCCATTTTGTACAACACATAACAACTGGAAATAATACGTTCCACTGGCAGTTCCGAACCTGAGTGACCAGAATGCGTGCAACTGAATCGCTTGTGTGTGAATGTCCAAGCAGAATACGCCGTTTAATTTCCTTGTCACGTAACCACTCGCCCGAGATGCGGACAAAGTCGCTGCAGGCGATGATTACGTTGCAAGATTCCGAGGAAAATTTGTCTGTGCTACTGATCGCTCAGGCGTGAGCCCAGCCTCACATGCAGCAATGGCAACGCACGTCTCGCGAGTAGGAATCAATTTAAAATCTATCAGAGTTACATTGGCCCACCAGCTAAACACGTTTGTCTGGGACGCAGTGGGGATTATACAGAAATGGGGGGGGGGGGGGGGGGTCTACACTTCCGCTAATCAACAGTGACTGCAACGTGATAACCGCCATTCAAACGCAGCTCCTCAGGCTGGACAGGGGGAACCACTCAAGTTCACGTTTAAAGAGTTCATCGTGGCCAATGCTAAGGGTGCCGTCACACCTCGCCATCACTCCCCCACCCACCCACCCACCCCTTCCTCCTTCTCACAATTCGTGCAGCAGCTGGTACGGTGAACGTCTGACCTCCAACGTCAGCAATTACGGTCTCTGGTTCGTGGAGGCTCACGACATTCAAGCGGTGACCCTCCCCACCCCCTAATTAAGTTGGTCAAAGATCAGTTTGGCCACGGTGGTGTCACAGTGGCGAGATGTTAACTCTCTCGCGTGGTATTCAGGAGGTCGTGGGTTCGATCCACAACCCTGACGGTACCCGTATATTTGGAGTTTGCGTGTTCCTCTCCCACCGTGGTCACGTGGCTTTTTCTCCGGGTCCTCCGGGTTTCCCGTCCACCCTTAGAATCATTGTTCATTTAGGGTGTTTGGCTGCTCTTAATTTCCCCATGATAAGCCACTTTGTTGAGCTATTATTTGTGGCCAAATAAATAGTTCAGTGGGCCTTACTTGGTAAATAAAAAACATAGTAGTTAACATTTAAATAGTTACTATGTATTTGACAATTTAAAGGTGAAATTTCAGAATTTTCTTTCTTCTTTAATCACTCAAAAACAAGCCTGGGCGTAGAAAACCTCACGGCTTCTTGCCCAGAGGGGAGCGTGGCGATGATTGGCTTCAGCCAATCCCTTGCTTAGTATCGAGATTAGCACGAGGAACACGCACATCACGTTTACGTGAAGTGATCCCACGGCAACGCTTGCAAGAGTAAACCAGTACTTAACTCCGTTCGCCTCCTCTCTGTATCATCGCCGTCATGAACAGACGTGCCAGTGCCGAACCAGTGTGTTTTTAGGCACTGCGCATAACTCGGAGTCGCGGAACGCGGGAAAATCAAAGCGCTGAGTGCCCTCTCTCTACATACCGCGCAGGCCAGCCGTTCGCAAACATTTTTTTTTAAAAAACAGAACCGAGCAACACTAAGTGAAACAAAATGACCCACAGCCACACAGCGTCGTGCGTGCAGCACACTCGGGTGCCGTTCCATAAATAGGACGCATCTGGCTCTTTTCCAGAGACAGATGTGAGAGGGGCAGAGGGTTAGCGGAGGAAGAGAAGGGAGGGGGAAGTGAATCAGAGCGAGCGGTTGGTGGGCTACGGGACGATGGGCAGGCTTGCAAAGGAGCACCACGGAGTGGCCGCAGTGATCGTTACATTACGAGAAACGCAAGCGTGCATTCAAGCGCGCAGCCGCATCCGGGATAGGTTCGGACCAGATGTGACGCCGTCGCTGGCGATGCCACGCCAGGGTTTGACGAGTCAGAAGTTCACTTCCATCCCCGCCCATAAGAAAAGGCACACCGCACGTTCATTTACTGCGGCACTACAAGGCATTTGGAAGGGGTGCACAAATGTCACTCAGGCCAAAGGTGAAATTCCAAGGTAACACAGATGCTTATCCATCAACCGTATTGCGATGATGCTGTCAATTATGCTGCTGCTGATGATGATGATGATTATTGGATCAATGAAGCCTGGATTATACGTAGGCTCACTATTGTTGTTTGACTGTGAGTCCTGCTGCTTTAACATTTGAGCTTACTCAGATAGCAACGTTTATAGGCAAAAACATGTTTAATACGTAGGCATTAAAGTGTACAAAAAAAATCAGATTTGGCTTCTTTATTTTGTGGCTGTAAAGTATTTGGAGTTTAGTTTTTTGCATCGTTTGGGTCATTTTGAAATAAAGGGGGCTTTGTTTTTTTGTTGCTCTTCTACTTCCCACTTCTGCTCGTCCATTTTAATTCCTGCAAACACCCCCCCCGGAACACCCCCGTTGGGCCCCCCCCCCCACCCCCCCAGCGAACAGCCCGCCGACGGACGATGCTTGCGGCCCGTTCCGTCCGCCGCCCTCTCACCTGCGCCGCCAGGAGGAACATCCCGCGCGGCTCGGACATCTTCTCGAGCACGTGGCAGCGCATGCCGGCGGTGCGCTCGAACTCGTACGCCACGCCGTACTCCAGCTGCGTGTTGTCCACCGTCAGGCTCACGCCCTCGCCCTCGCCGACCGGCGGCGGCGACGCCGAAGCAGCCGGGCCACCTCGCCGCTCCCCCTCCCCCGCGTCGTCGCGAGCCGCGGCCGCCTTCGGCGGCGGGGTCGGCGGCGGCAGCCGTGGCGGCTGCCGCGCCAGAGCCTCGCCGCCGAGATCCCAGGTCAGGCCGCGGAAGAAGTCGCCGTCCAAGGACGATTCGAACGCGTCTGCTGCGGGAGCCAGCGGGGCAGGGAGTTGCGTTTGGTTAGGGCTTGTTTTGTTACTGCTACTGCTGCAAGAATAAGAACAGTATTTTTAGATAGCGTCGTTCCGTGCAATTTTGCAAGATGCGGTCACGTTCTATTGACCGTGGAGGTGTGATAGGACCGAAGTCGCTCTGAATGTGGATTTAAACTCACGATATTCTGGCTGCGAGTCAAGCGCTCTAAACGCAGAGCCACCCAGCCAGGTCCTCACTCACAGCGCTACGTGTGTGTGTGTGTGTGTGCATGTGCATGTGGAGAGTTTCCCATACCTGGGCAGTGTGCTTATGACCGGCTCCAGTTTAACAGCAGAGGTCTCACTCCGAATCAGTCGAGCGGCATTATCTTTTCATCGGTTGCATATTGCTGTGTGGAATCTACCTGGTCTGTCGCTCCGCACTAAGCTTCAGGTCTTCTCGGCCACGGTCATTCCCTCCCTTCTCTACGCTTGCGAAACGTGGACCCCCCCCTAATGGAACATCTTCGCCGGTTAGAAACATTAAGGCTAGCCTGCCTACGATCCATCCTGGGTTTAACCAGGCTGGATTGTGTGAGGAGCTCACAAATCCTTGAAAGATCTGGGCAAGGTCCCATCGGTGAGCTCCTCCAGCAGGCAAGGCTGCATTGGCTGGGTCATGTAGCCCGCATGCCCAGCCACCGCATGCCGAAACAGCTTTTGTTCGGCCGGATCGAGGGGGCTAAACGGGCACGGCACGGGCTAGAGAAGAGATGGAGTGATGTGGTACAGGAGGACATGGAGCTGAGTGGACTTGCCGATGACTGGTACCAGCAGTGTCAAGATCGGCCTCTGTGGAGGAGGCTCGTGAAGGATGCTACTGGGCAGTTGGAGGCAGTCGCCCTCCAACAACAACGGAGGGCAGAGGAGCGACACTCACAACAACGAGCGGAGTGCCGGGTGGCTAAAGCACAGCAGGTTGGCACAGTAGGGGGCACAGGTCGTGCATCAGCCAGTCATCTCAGTCAGTCGACCCGTGGCACCTGGGTCTGCCCCGTGACCTCCTGCCAGCGGGCGTTCGACACTTCACGTGGCCTCAAGGTGCACATGGCCTGGCACAAGCGTCGTGGTGACGTCACCACCACTTAATGGCGAATGGCGGTTGTTGTTGTGCATGTACGTTGAACTTCTTTCGCACCGTACGTAACCAACCATGCTAATCAGAGGTGCAGGGGAAGGACAGACGAACTAAACACAAAAAACAGCCCTAAAGAAACGAGTTATTTTTTAAGTGCTACGTTATCGATTTGTTGATAAAGGCGTTGTGTTAAAAAAAGCCCTGTGCTTAGCAACTGCGGTAAATAATACAACGTTTGCCCATACCAGCAATACGCAGGAAATCTCAGTCCCACCTGTGATTAATACAATTCATCCGCATTTTAAAAAGAAATAAAGACTCGTACTTCTTACATTGAAAAAAAAACATTTTGTATGTGCACACATAAATATAATATTGTCCAAATATGAAGAGAAAAGTGTAACGTGGTTTAAAACAAGTATTGTTTTGCTATGAAATGTGCTTTTTAGAATCAACTTCAATATTTTTTTCAACATCTGTTACTGTGCACACAAACGTGCTTACAATGTGAGTATACAGACATTCACACGAACGCATTAATGCAGTAAAACGTTTTCAGAACTTTTACAGCAAGAATACTTGCATCCCTTCAAGGTCGATTAAATAAGTACCACGTGGTGGGGAATTCAAACAGTGGCTGTCCTATGGACGGACTCGGCTCTGCCATAAAAATGTGGAATTTCCTCCACTGCCTCAGGACCGTAAGCAGGAGACGAACACCGCATCAATGCTCATTTCAGCCGGCAATTGCCTTGAGGAAGCGATGGATGACAGAAAAGAAAAAAGAGCAGAGGGGACAGGCAGGAAGTGCACTATGGGGGTGACCTTAGAGTATGTGGCTGCTATAAATTTACACGTGATAAGCCACGTGGTTGAGCTAGCATACTTGGCCAGGCCGCTTCCGATAAGAGAGCTATATAGCCCAGTGGGGCCCCTTACCTGGTGAAATAAAAAAAAAAAATTCATAGTTTAGTTTTTCTTGTGCCAAGACGCAGGTCACGCAGGTCACTCACGCACCTTCCTCCAGCTTGCTCTCGGCCAGCTCCGAGATGAGGTCGGTCCCGAACGACGTGTCGTCCAGCGGGCAGCAGGAGCCCGAGTTGAACGAGCAGGCGAGCGAGGGCACGAGCGGCAGCTGGCGCCTGGCGCAGGGCGACGACCTGGCGGGGCTGGAGCCGCACGGCGAGGCGCAGGGCTCGCCGTCGCTCCGGCACGGCGTCATCAGCACGCCGCCTCCTCCTCCTCCTCCTCCTCCTCCGGGCCGCCGTTCCGTCTCGCCGTCCGAAAGGCCCGCTGGGGAGCTGTACACCCAGCGCACGTCCTCCTGCGCCCCCCACGCGGCACCCGTCGCGCCTCCGATTAGCACGGTCGATCGGCCACGTGCAGTGCGCGGGAGAATTTTCAACGTGCGTCGTCCATCGCGGGGGGGCACGCGGCCGCGGTCGGAACGCTCGCAGTCTCCACCGGGCTGAGCCACACGCGCGGTAGCGGCGCTCAGCTCAAGATCAATTTAGCGGTGTGTTCAGTGGCACCTCGAGTGCAGGTGGGATTTCTCCCAGGTTTCTCCAAATGCCAAACAGCTGTTGACCACAAAAAAAAAAAACGTCCTTATGCGGGACCCTGTTTATTTGGCATCGGAATTAAGGGAATGCATTGGCGACGATGGACTCGTCACGTTGCCCGGTCCCCACTTTGATGCTCTGTGAGTTCACGTTGCATTTGGAAAGCTGGCATTTCGCGCAACGACTGGGCTTCATGATCGGAGCTCAAAACTTTCCCATCAATATTGTCAAACGCGCAGCCTTGATGACCATTCCGCGAGCGTCACGGTCAATTTCACATTAGGCGCGTGGCCACGCGCTTATGCGACCCGCTCGTGGACGGGGGCGTCCACACGTGGGACGCGCAGAGGGAGCAGGGGGGAGGGGAGGGGGGAGGAGGAGCTCTTCCTCCGAGGTGGACGTTGCCCCCACCTGCGGCGCCTGGCGCTGGCTGCGGAAGGCGGTGACGTGCGCGATGACAGAGGCGTGGCTCGCCTTGCTCACGTTCGAGCCGTTCACCTTGACGATGCACTGGCCCGGCTGCAGCCCTGCGCCAGCTGCTGCCGTTCCTGCATGGAACCATGGCACACACGCGCGCGGACACGCGCACACACACACACACGCACACACACACACGCAAATTACATGCGCCCGCTCAGGATGCAATGGCCCCACGCTCCCGTCACTTATGAAGCGTTCCAACTGTTTCCCTCGTTAACGTAACATACCGCCAGCTTCCTTTCCCCCCAACTTTTTGCAAGGGCGCTTACAATTTACAATTGGCTCATCTCGTGCTTTTTATTGTTTTCCTTCGAATTTCCGACCCAGAGCGAGCCCCGGCACGCAGCGCCGATCACAGAACTGAAGTGTTTGTGGGAGGTGGGGGGGGGGGGGTGGTGGTGGTGGTGGGAACAACATTTCCTCGAACAGCAGCGGCCCTGAGTACGTCGCGAAAAAAACTGGGCTCACTGCCCCACGCCCAGGTGGGGGACATGAAAGTTCATATTGGGAGGGGAAAAAAGAACCGTAGCATCTCCGGTGAAGAGAACACTGCGAGGCAGTTTGGCGGGAGTGCACCGACTATGGCTTTGCATTTGTCCCCTTACGACGTGTCACTCGCTCCGTAAGTGGAACTCCAAGGTAACGAGGGTGATTTTCTAACGAACCGTCTTCGGGATGATGCTGTCAATTTTGCTTCTGATGATGATGATGATTATTATGATAATGCTGTTCGGATCAATGAAGCCTCGACGATAGGTAATCTCGCGATTGCAGTTTGACTGTGAGACCTGATGCTTTGTTGACAAATGAGCTTAATCAGAAAGCATCGTCAATTGGTCACGTAGGCATTGAAGTGTAAAAATAATAATAGGATGTTGCTCTTTATTTTGTCGGTGTAAAGTATTTGTAGTTTAGTCTTTTTTTTAAATAAGGCTTTTTTTAGTTTGTTCCACTTGCAATGCTGCTCGTTTATTTGAATTCGCCCAGAAATCCCTCGAGCGTTTCATAACTTCATCGCAATGTGGCCCCCGAGTTCGTAACTTGCAGCTCCGTTTCAATCCACCAATGGACGAAGGCCTCCCCACACCTTGCCGGTAAATAATACTTCCCCATGTTGGTCTGTGCAGTTAGTAAAAGTGGCTGGCGGAGGTGGTTGGTGGGGAGTTGCCCACGATCAGTTCAGCTATCAGCCGGAATCGAACTCAGGTCGCCAGGTTCATAGCGAAATGTGCGAATCAGAACGCCGCCTTCACCACCTCCACTCTCCCCCCCCCCCCCCAAAAGAAGAAATAAATTGCTGACCCGTCCATACTGGACATCTGTGAAAAAGAGCTTCATAGCTCATCGGATTCCTCCAGATAAAGATTTTATATTCTGAAGTGTACGCGATACGGGGACTAAGTGAGAAGAGAGTGGCATGATGGGAATGGCATGCTGGGATTGGCATGATGGGAGTGGTATATGCTGGGAGTGGCTTGCTGGGAGTGGCATGATGGGAGTGGCATGCTGGGAGTGGCATGATGGGAGTGGCATGATGGGAGTGGCATGATGGGAGTGGTATATGCTGGGAGTGGCATGCTGGGAGTGGCATGCTGGGAGTGGCATGCTGGGAGTGGCATGCTGGGAGTGGCATAATGTGAGTGGCATGATGGGAGTGGCATGATTGGAGTTGCATGATGGGAGTGGCATGATGGGAGTGGCATGATGGGAGTGGCATGATGGGAGTGGCATGCTGGGAATGGCATGATGGGAGTTGCATGATGTGAGTGGCATGATGGGAGTGGCATGATGTGAGTGGCATGATGGGAGTGGCATGATGGGAGTGGCATGATGGGAGTTGCATGATGTGAGTGGCATGATGGGAGTGGCATGATGTGAGTGGCATGATGGGAGTGGCATGATGTGAGTGGCATCGCGGGACCTATTTGCGTGCGTTCAGTAAGAAAGCATCGATTATCTCCTCCACAATCCAATCAATCCGATAATCGGTCACGATTCAGTTATAATTACCCATGTAGTACGTATAGAATGTGTAGCAGTATGAATCTATAGAATGTAAAGATGTGTGTATTGCTTATATATTTAACGTAATCGACGAATGACTACATCCCTAGCAGACGTAATGAGAGATCGAGTCATTGGATCCAATCGATTCTTACATTGATGCTCCGTGCCTCCAATCGTACAATGGAAAATCGATCAAATCGCCTCCCTCGGAGTGTGATAATTAAGCCGATAGAAATCGGGTGTAGCCAGCTACCGGTGACTTTATAAAGATAGATGACAACACCCACACGCGTAGCGTCAACATGCGTCGGTCTATCTGGTTCTCATTTACATTGTTTACGTGTGGAGGGTACAAGCGCAGGACAATTTAAATAAAATGAAGCCAATCCGTGAATTAAAAGTCGATACATTTGCAGGCACTAACGAGCCTGGAGAGGTGGTCAGTCGCAATGAGGGTGGCGTAGATGTTAACTACCTCGCTTGGTATACAGGAGGTCGTGGGTTTGAACCAGACCCTCATGCCTGTTATATAGTTGGAGTTTGCGTGTTCTCCCTGTGGTCGCGTTACATTTTCTCTGGGTCCTCCGGTGTTGCCCTCCACGTTAATAAACTTGCTTTTAGAGAATTTGGCTGCTATAAATTTTCACGCGATAAGCCACTTCGTTGAGCTATCATTTGCGGCCAGGTCGCTTTTAAAAAAGAGCTATATATAAAAGTTTCGTTTAGTTTCCATAAAACAACTAACCTATTAACAACCTATAAAGCGGTACTTATTTTTATCAACCCCGGGATAGATGATGTGGCTGCGTCAAGGCCGACTTAGGATGCCAACTGACAAACCCACAATGTTTGAATCGAGTGCTGGAACTACATCACCGACCAGGCTGTGTTATAAATACTCATTGATGAACAGTAACGGGCTATGAAAATCTATTCATATCACAGTCTTTTACACGAGCAAAATCCGTTTTTCATAGTCCATACCGAACCGTAATTACAAACTCTCATGAGCGAGCGAGCGTGTTTTACGCTTAACCGCGTGCCATAACGCGCGACAACGTTTAAGGCCCTAACGAGGGGCTGTGGGAGTAGCTTGGGGCACCGGCGGCTCGGAGATGGCACAGTGGCTCCCAGCACGGGGGCAGAGATGGGGACGGTGATGATGGCGTCGTGCCGTTTTGATTTGAAGTAAAAACAATAAAATAAAAAAACAACTTCCCATCCATCAGACGCGCTTGCTTTCAGACGCGCTTCTGCGGCCGTCTGGAACGCTCTTCCTTCCGACACATCGGGAAGCCACCAGAGATACGCACTTTTAAATCGTCATTTACATTGGAAACTCATTTCTTTATAACTGCTTTTTTGTGTTTTAGTTCGTCGTCCTTCCCCCCCGCCGCCGATTGGGGAGGTCGTCTATGTACAGCGCAAAATAAGTCCACACATGCGTGCACACACACACACATCAAAGGGCTGGGATCTACGGCCGTGTGAAAAATAAATAAATTTAACCAGCCGAGGGGTAGCGGGAAGCCAGCTCTGAATGTAAATGAGCGACCGAGAGAGTAGCGGCCTCCTCCGTCCGTGGCAATGGGCATGAAAAGCCCCGTAACAACAAAAAAAAAGCCCTTCCCTCTGCCAAGGAATAAACAGTAATAACATGAGTGTCTTTGTCAATGAATTTAGCAGAAGACTGTCGAAGACAAATGGATCAGTCAATCATTCCTAATCAGGCTGCAGCAAACTTTATGATAAAAAAAAATAGAAATCTCCACCAGGGGCCAGATTCACAACTATAACGAAATGGCCGATTCACCATCGTGTGGTGCTGATTTTGCCTCGTTCGCGGCCGTGGTGGTGGTGGTGAAGAAGAAGAAGAAGAAGATATCGGCGCATTTTTTTTCACCAAACGCTGGCCATGAACATAAACACTCGCCGACGCGCCAATCTGACCCTCGGCGTGGGCATCTGAGAATCAATCGCGCAGTGCTCGGGAATCGATTCAGCAGGGGCGCATCCTCCTGGGGAGGACGGCACCACGCGGAACCCCGCTGCGTGTTGTCTCGAATACACTCACGTCACCGTGAAGGAGTGAGAACGTTCTTATGATATTCTAGAAGGTCTAGAAGGTACTAGAAGGTACTAGAAGGCCGAAATATGCCAAAATAAAATGGTTGAGTGTACGTTTTAGAAACATTACATTTCAAAAGCCAATATTTCTGAATTTGGGCCCCCGAACGTTGTGGGAGGAAGGTTTATTGGCGTTCCCCGTGGGACGGTGCCAGCGTAAAGTTCTAAATTGCTTTCAGTCTTGTCCTAAACTCTCGCAAATTTAAAATGCCCATCATTAGTAAACCAATTCGTTTGCCACCCACAGATGACAGTGTGATGCGAAAGCTGATAGAAAGCAGGCCAAGCCATCCACAGGATAATCGTAATAATAATTACACAATTATATAATACGTAGTGTGAGCCAGGAACTAGTCTCACGCTCCGACTTTATTAGTTCAGTTGGTAAGGCCCATTGCCCAAGATCTTCGGCAATCGCGAGAGTTATAATAGGCCATTGCAGGGTGGGAATGTACAAACTAACAAGGACAAAAACAAACAAAATATTTAGAAGAAGCATACGTCGTTTCGTCTAATCGTGTGTAATGACATGCATGTCTGTACCAATGAGTGTAAACTTATTAGGGAGATGATGTCAGTCGGGTTGTCCAACCCTCCCACATTGGCCACGAGTGTCTACCAGAACTGGCATCGATATCCCTGTGAAAATTGAAAGCAATCCAGGAGATGGTAATTGAGGATATTTTAAGAAAAATATTTAATAAAAATAATAATTTAAAAAATCTCCCGGATTAGCTGCATTCAGACTTGGCAAGCCTAGGTGTGAGAGATTAGCATACGGCTAATCCCTGACACCTAGACCGTGCAACAGCACCAGCGGCTATTGGTGTGAAATATTTCTGTGGGCTTCTCTTCGGTTGGCTTAGCCAAAAAATGGTGTGGCACGGTCAACATGAGCATTGGAGAAACAAAGGTAGCCCCTCCCACCTCCTACCGCATGTGTAAATGGCAGCTGTCATAGGTACCTCCCCAACAGTGCTTATCCTTACACAGTAAGGCTGTGCTCGCCACAAATGAACAACAATACCTTGCTGATCTCGTCAAGGAGCATAAAACCATCACACGAGCTCCCGGTCATCCACGCAGTGGCGGCTTTTGGCTGACCATCGAACAAAGATGGCCACTGCATCGCGCGCTTTCGGATCCGCTTCTGTGGCTGTCTGGGACTTTTTTTTCTTTCCGATATTAGGAAGCTACTGGAGCTATACACGATTAAATCTGCAATGAATACTCATTCCTTCCAACATAGCTCTGATTAGCATGGTTGGCTACGTACGGTGCGAAATAAGTTGAACATACACACGTGGAACATGTCCTGAACAAGCACTGTCTGGAGATTGCAGTGGATTGACCCAAAACCTGGGGCTCAGTCTACAATTTTTGGGGGTTAATAACAAGAGTAACAATGTTCTTTAATTGCCCAGGGCCATCCTCACTGAGTCCCGCGCTATTTTTTTCTGGAGGGCCCTGCATTGGGATGGTTGGCCAATTCCGTCTCCGAGTTTTTTGTAACGTGGTAGAAAACGGGGAGTGTTCGGACAGAAACAAACGTGTGATGTGGGAACTCTCCCAAATCCCGGATAAATTCAACAATCCATTGTTGTACCGCCACCTCGTGTGCACCTCACAGCCACAAAGCCCACAATGCTCGGCATTCCCAGTTAGTCTCCAATCAAAGTGCTAAAACCAGACTCCGTCCTGCAGAGTGTCCGAGATGTGACGTGAGTGGGTGCATTCAGGGTGATGCAGTCACAAGAGTTGACCTCAGGCTTGAGAGCCAAGGGAAATCAATCTGTCCTGGTCTTCTCACCATGATTATCTATTCGTGTGTACTTGAGTACAAATACACACACCGCACACGTGCTTACACTGAATTCCCAGAGGGAAAAAAGGGCATGCTTTTAGGGGTAATTAAAGTCTAGCTCTCCAGGGGGCTCTGATGTGGTATAGCCAACTAGCCCGAGCCTGCAGGGCACTTTAAACCCTCTTAAATTCCCAGCCCTTCTGGCCCTCGGGGCAGGCTGTGTGAATGCTAAACTGTCTGCGTGTGCACAACAGGGGAGATGGGGCTATGGGTGGACTCGGGATGGGGGGGGGGGTATGGGAAGGGAAAGGGATGGGGATGAGAGAGAAGTTCATTTCATTTCTATGAAACAGCCTTTCCTCCGTCCCCTCCCCCACTGACTCCATCAACAGCAAAGCACAAAGGCAGCATTCAGATTGAGACGTCGCGTGTACGTGCGAGCGTCGCGTGTATGTGCGCGGGTGCGTACGGGGAGATTCTACTGGAACATCCCTGCGCGGAGTGCACACGTACGTGGATGCAGAGAAAGCTCGCAGAGAGAGCCCGAAACAACGCACATATGTAGCTTCAATTAATTTCACGTGACAAAATTAATGACTGCATTGTGTTAAATATGAAATTAAAAATGAGTCCCAGCCATTCTCAATCCATGCGTGTATGGCAGCCGACCCATGCCACATCGTTGATGGGGGCTGTTTTTGCCATGCTTCACCAAACTGGTGAGTGCAGGTTGGATGAAGGAGGGATTTAGATGTGGGAATGACCAATTCAGATTTCGGTTGCCACTGGCATCAGCCATGACCGGGAATAAAACTCGGGTAGCTGGGTTCACAGAGTAGCGCGCTACCCGCTGTACGATCTCTCTTCGCCTTTGTAGTTTTAATATGTATTTTTTTAAATTCAATTTGAATAGAAAGTAACCTTTTGACGAACGTGACTCCAAGGTTAAAATTTTCCAGCGTGAACTTTGCTCAGATAACTTTGCTATTTTCCCCGCAGATTTGTTTACCGAGGTCAAAATATACTTAGAAAAAAACATGTGATAAATCAAAGGCTTATAGCTATGAAGTCACCGGATAACCAACAGCCGAATAGAGAATGTGCACATCTCAAGAATATGCTAAAGAGTTGAAAATGTTGAACACAAATCGTAATTTGTGATCTTCTTTCCACAATTTCCTGGCATGTTCCTGGAGGTTCCGGCTTGCACCATTTAATGCGGTCCTCAGCAAAATGCGCGGACAAACTGCGCGGCTCTTTTCCTGCGCAAAATAAAAAAAACACTTGGCCGGGAATAATCTGTTCTCATCCAAAAAAGAATTGAGAGAACTCCAAGTCAAACTGAATTTCGCTTACTCAAGCCGAAATAAAAACAAGCCTTCAACAAATGGCATTTACAAAAAAAGGTGTTCAAATAAAATTCAATAATCCAATTGCGGTGATTTGGGTACGAGTAAAATGATAAAACTTGGTAGGGTTTTACGAATGTTTTGAGAGAATTAAAAAAAAATCTTGACAATTTACCATGCGCAGTGCCAATTAGGTGCCGTTTCTCTTCCGTTTCGTCCCCCACCACAAAGTCCCCTGCACAGTTATTCAACTCGAGTGAGAGACATCTCCCCACGGTCTCAAATGCCGACTCGAGCCAGATTTTTGCGTGAGACTGGGATTCACGACAATATATTCTTCTTGTAAAATAAAAATAAAAGATCACAACACTCACGATGCCAGGTTCATGTGGGTTCTTTTTCTTTTTTTATTTCTGCCCCTCTCATTCAAATGACCAGGGCTAAAACTCACATTTGCGAGACCCGTGGCCTTTTAGCAAAAATCAGCCACTGCAAACAACATCAATCAAAACGCGAGCAATAAAAATGCTCCAGCGCGTAACTTACGCCACTTCCACGCGCGTCTCAAGGTGGCCCAATTTCCTTTTGCGAGTCCTTTCTCGATAAAGGCACGCAAACGCAAATAACGTTTCACGAGGAACAGATTGTCGGTTTACGTCGAGCAGCTACAATCACCGCCTCGAGGACAAAAGTAACTTTTGAAATGTTTAACCCGGAACATGCTCGGGGAATTAATGTTTTCAGCAAGTTAAGGTCGTTGATGGCCATTAAGCCCATCTGCCTCTTGCTTTTTTTGTGACTACTGATAATTAAACAGTTTGATTTCCACGCTCACAGACAACTCATGCATATCCATTTCTAAATCAAAATGTATTTTTTTTTTTAAAACCCATTTATAAAATAAATTGATATATTTTTTTACATATACATTTACAAACATGAATTCCCACCGCGGACGTGACCGACGTCTTTGTCCTCGACATACAGAAGCGGAGGTAGAAAATGCCCGACCCACGTGTATTTTTTAGTGCGGTTTGCTACGTACGGAGGAAGTTGAATATTATAAAATGGGGAACGGTGGGCGGCACATCGGCCACCACGCCCCGCACTGAAGAAGCTGCCAACCTGAGCTTGAGTCCCAGCCACGGCTAGCATCAGTGGCGGGTGGACATGTGAACCGATTCTGGGCACCTCTCCCTTCACCATCCCGCACTGACCAGTGGGGATAAAGCGCGGTTATAAACTCCCATGATCAATATGGCACGGAGACACCTTCATCCAGCAGTGGATTGATCAAGTGATGTCAATTATTATTATCAGCGTGACATTTTCTAAAAGCCTGCCAAGTTTCTGCCTAGGCTCCGCATTTATTGCCGAACCAGAAGTATGAATTCAAAACGTAAGGCTGTCAGATTTTGTTATGAGGCCAAACAGAGAAGAACTGGAAAATACATAACACTTAGGAATGTCAGAGCCCTGGTTGTTGGTCCAATGCACAGGGAACACAAGCCAAGGTTTGACAAACACAGAAGGGGAAAGCATTGTGAGTACTTTCTTTCTGATGATTTTCATTGTTTTTTTTTTACCCCCCCCCCCAACTACTTTTTTTACACACGAACCAAATCGAAACTATTTTGTCCGCATGCAAGTAAGATTGATCGCTTAAAGTCAAGTGAAAATGCTTGAATTGCTACAGCATGTGAATACAGAGTGCAACACATAAGTAGTAACACGGCAGGCACAGATATTAAATATGCTATGTGAATGTTTTAAATAGTTACTATTTTCATGATCATTGACAATCCACTGCAAGACGAAGGTTTCCCCATACAATGTAGGTCATGGGGGATGTTTTGACCATACATCACCACATTAGTTAATTCAGGTTGGTGGAGTTCGGGCCCAGGACTGTTTCAGCAGATATGCAGTGTGCTAACCACTGTGCCACTACTCGCCCCACCACACGTCCGCAATAGACATCAACATGAACACACACGTATGCTCTTCATAGCAACACTCATCTCGCTGGGGACATATCGGCTACGGAGGAAAATTGCAAGAAATATTTTTTAAAACAAGGGACCATCTCTCCATAGGACAAGGGACAGTTTTTTTTTGGTCCAGGCAGTGGCTCTTATTACCAAATCCCAGAGAGAGGTTCACGATGAGATCGGCCTAACCCAGGATGAGATTTAAACTCGTGACCCTTGCAGTCGGGAGCTTGCTGTTCTACCGCCCGAGCTACGCCAGCCACTGCATACAATGGTGCGGCCGGCGGGAAATTATCGCGCCCGTTCATTGGCAGGGGCCTTGGCTGAACGGCGCCACTGCCGCACCAGCCTGCCGGATGAAGCCGCCATCTGTCGCTCCCGAAAGAACCACGGCCAGAAGTGACCGGGTTCAGTGCCACTGACAATGACACAAGCAGTGGTGACATACGCGATGCGCCACCCCCCCCCCCCACCAAGCCGCCACCGCCTGCGACGTACCCCCCCCCCATCCTCTCCTGCCCCTGCTCACCATAAACCACACCCATCACAAGTCGCACTTCGACATGTGCGCTCAAACACTCGACCCTAGCCAATTCTCGAGGTCTCCAGACACAGGCTCCTGGAGAGTCGAGAGAGCTCGTGTCTTGCGCGTTCTGCCAATAAGTCGCCGCTAATCCACGCCAACGCGCAAACTGTTCTCGAAGGCAAACACGAGAGGCGCGAGCCTCCCCACACGCGCAGCCACGCAGACAGCTGTGGCAAGTGCTGCTAGCGAGCATCTATTGAGGCCGGGGGTTGGCGCGCGAGGCGGCGGTGGTGTCACGAACACCACCGCCCGGGTCACCTGTTTCTAAATGTTTTAAAGGGACAGTCAATTTAAGGGGAGGCCCAGGACGATTTCTGATACCACGTGTTCATCAACAACACACTGGAAACACAGTTGTCAGCCACTTGTCATGTACAGCCTCAAGGCAGTTTTGTTGCGATATGTTTCAGTCAATTTCCATGGACAAAGGACAATTGCAGACATTCAATATTGAAAATATGCCAATGCTCTTTGGACTCTTCGACAATGCAAATTCCCAGATTCTAGGTAGAAATTCTATGTTTATATGGTGGGGGTCACATCCATCCACAAACGTAGCCACTGTTGACATCAAACATAAAATGTCGTGCGGCTATAAATTTCAGCGTGACTGCACACAGTGGCTTCGTTTTTGCACGCGATGTTACGCGATTATCTTTGGTGTCCGTGCAAATTACCAGCTTCATGGTTTACTCGGTAACATCTCCGTTACTGATTTCTTGCATAGACCCGGTCATATCTGAAACAAAAGCAAGTGCTGAAGTGCATGCCGCAACGCAAATGTTATAAATAAAGCGTAACATTAAGGCATTTTTTTTTGGGGGGGGGGGGGGGGTTCGATTTTAGGCGTGCCTTGTTTCACAACTGCGTTGACCCTACACAGCAAACACATTGAGGCTAAACGGGGCCTGGTTAAAGCCGACACACAGTTCACGCGTTCACTTTGCGCCTTCTTCGCACATAAAGCTTCCAGAGAAGTGTCACCTTCCTGAGCCACTTCGTCACCATGCCCGATTCACACTCAGGCGACAACGCTGTTGGAAAAGCCACCGCCACGGACCAACAACTGTCTTGCAACATCTCCGGCAGACAGCCTCTCTGCATGGGGGTGGACGGTGGTATTTCCCTTCCACCTTCCAGACGGTACACTTATTGGAAGCAACTCTCTTCCCACTTCAGAGGGTCCTCAAAGATAATTTCATTTGTCACTTCAAAGTCTCGAACGAGTCCGTGAATGGTTCCACTTTCCGAAGGTTTAAAAAAATAAAATTTTTGTACAAAACCGATCACGTAGTTTCCATGTAAAAGCTGTGTTTTTAAAGAAGTGGAGTGAATCGATTAGTCCGTTTGACAAATTAACAGCAATTAACAAAAATTTAGTCGCGTTATGATCACCCATGAATCAATCGTTCGGAACGGGATCATTTCAGAATCTAATATTCACAATGTTTCCTACTTGTGCACGAAGTATAGTGCTAAATTTACACTTGGCATAATGTAGCAGACAACACTGGACAAACAAGACCCAATTCGTGAAAAAAATTTGAAAAGGTTTTACCCTTTCTGGCAATAAAACACGAGGTGTTGAGATATTCAAACACCAAATAGAAAACCTTTTGCAAGGAATCAAGTACTGCACTCACCACAGTTCTTGTGGTGAACATGCAAACAAAACATGCTCTGATAACATATGGCATTGTCTTTGAAACGGATTGGTCTACGCCAGAGACAGCATTCTTTAGGGCCTAGTCTCGCCAGTGTCAGACCAGAGAACGCTAAAAGGCGAACAGTACAAAGAGAATGCCACTATCATGACATATATAGCTCGAAGTGAGCAAACTATAAAGAGAGGCAAAAAGGGTTAAAAAAAAATTGCGAGGTTTCTATTTGGTGTCTGAACATCTTAACACCTGTTTTATTATATTCTTGGTTCTTTCGGTAAAGTCACGTAGAAGGGAAACAATAAAACAATAAAAATATAAAACAATGAAATTATCACGACGTATCGACTGCAACACAAGCAATCATCATCAGGTGTGAAAACCACAGCAAGAAAATTTGAAAAAAAAGTCTTGCTGTGGTTTTCACACCTGATGATGATTGCTTGTGTTGCAGTCAAAACGTCGTGAGAATTTTATTGTTTTATATTTTTATTATTTTATTGTTTCCCTTCTACGTGACTTTACCGAAAGAACCAAGAATATGAATCCCTGCAGTCACGAAAGCTTTAAATCAAAACCTGTTTTATTGCCAGAAAAGGGTAAAACCTTTTCTTGTTCTTTCACACTTTGATACTGGCAACAACAAAAAAAAGGTCCCGAAACAAAAACAATGAGAAACACTGAAAATGAGCTTGCGATAGACAAAAGATTTTTAAATCAAATAACGTCACCCAATCGTGACGAATGAATGTTGTGGAGCGGGGGGGGGGGGGTGCATTGGCACACGGCTAAAACGCATCTTCTATTACAATCACTGTGTTAAATCTCCAAAACTAATGGTACCACGCGCGGTCATGCACTGCCTAAAATAATCTCCTCTACCGGCGGAGATGACGCTACAGTAATCACAAGATATCCACCTTCAGGGAATTATGATGTGCTCAGGGGCAGAAGAACAAGTAGGTTCCCACTTTCACGGAGTTTGAAGTCTTTCCTCTGTGCATGCGTGGGGCTTTCTCCAAGGAACTTGATATTATATAAATTTTGATTTAAAGCTTTCGTGACTGCTGGGATTCATATTATTGGTTCTTTCGGTAAAGTCACGTAGAAGGGAAACAATAAAATAAAAAAGTAATTGGCTTTATTTATTTATTTTATTGTTTCCCTTCTACGTGACTTTACCGAAAGAACCAATAACTTGATATATGTTTGCTTCACGAAGTATTAATGGTCAGGGAAACAAATATATTGGCCAAACTATTTCAGAAACCCTAGACAAATTTGAATCCAGAGGCTCAACGATGATGCGCTTTCGTGGAAACACAATAAAATAATTACACCACTGTCTTCACTGAAAAGATTCAAGTAAAAACAATTTAATTGCACCCTTATTCCATTAGTAAAGTGGGGGTTATTCAGGTGACTGCATGAACAGCCAACGATAATTTATGTGCTGTTGGCAGTTTATATTGTGGACACTTGGGAATATCCCAGCTGGCTCGTTTGTTGATCACACAGAAGAGTTAATTAATTTTTTTAGCTAGGTTTCACCACACAAAGACAAAGATTCCCCGTAAAGCCTTAACAGACCGTTGGGGCAAGTGCTGTTAGCGACCACCTCTGAAGGCCGGCTCAATACACGAGGGGGTGGGTGTCCAGCACCACGCCCGGCCGCTTTTGTCTCCCCAGCGGCGATGTTTACACACCACACCAGGTACTCATTTTAAGCTGAGTCGACCTAGGGGAGGCCCAGGACCGGTGCAGATAATCGTCACTGGTGTTGACCGTCAGCGGAAATCGAACCTGGGTCGCCGGGTTCGAAGAGCAGTGTGCTAGCCGCTGCACTCCCGCTCCCTGAAGACAAAGATCCCCTGTGTAGCCTTAACAGACTTGTAGGGGCAAGTGCTGTTAGCGAGCACCTATGAAGGCCGTAACGGTACACGAGGGGGTGGGGTGGCCAGCACCACGCCCGACCGCCTTTGTCTCCCCAGCGGCGACGTTTACTGCACACCGCACCAGGTACTACCGCTCCCCACACGCACACACGCACCACACACAGGCTAATAAATGAAGGAGCATTGCTCGCAGATGTGGAGAAACGTGATAGCGACCCAGCGAGAGATGAAAGGCAGCACTGTATATTTAAAAGGCTTTAAATATAAAATGGTTAACAATTTCACTTTTGGCAACAACTCATTATCGGACAATCCCAAATCCCCTTTTTATTATTTTATAACCACAGCGGGGACGTTGTAGGAGGGAGAATGCGGCACATTCGAAGGAAAAAAAAACAGAGAGAGACACTGAGAGAGAGAGAGAGAGGCCGCAACAAAGAAGCCGTTCAGATGAGGAGCATGGGGCTGAGCGAGTGGCGAAGAACACGGGCAATGGGGATTGTGGGTGATTGGACATGTGCTGCTTGTTAGTCATGCCTCCTATGCCGGGGACAGCTGCAAAACAGGCGTCGCTCACCACAGCGCTAACGCCACTCCGACGCTAACGCCACTCACCACGCCGCATTCACTCCATCGGCACCGCTTGCTCCGAAATGCTCGATTTCCCCGCACCTCCGATCGTCAAGGTTGGCTACGTACGGCGCGAAAGAAGTTCAACATACATATATAGGGAGCTGGGGGGAGATTCCTGCTATATACAGGTTTTCAATTCCTACGATTCCACCCCGAACGATTTCCGCAGGAACGTGATAATCCCGTGGGCGATTCCCACGTTCGAATCTATCATTGGCGGAGGCACACCCCTGTAAGCCAGCCCTGTGGACGCAACGAGGGTTTTGTGGATCGCACAAATGTTGTGAAACTCCCTTCCCGTAGGGGCGTCAATGCACTATACCCCTGGCTCGTCAGGAGAAGGCGGCACTGCTCCGTCTGCATGGGATAGAGTGTTCCCCCCTCGCAGGCGTATGCTTTCTCCGGGTGTTCTGGTTTCCTCCCACATGTAAGCTCATTCATTTGCCGATAGCGCCTTCGTACGCAGAGGACCGCAGAGCTTGGGCATTGTTGGCGCCGGCTCGCCGCTTGGCTGCCTCGCCGCTTGGCTGTGGTTCTTGGCGCCTCTCTTTTTCTTTCCGAGAGTCAGCGGATTACCGTGTGAGAAACTGTGATTATTATTTATTTGAACCTCATTCAAACGAGGGATTCTGCGATGAAAGATCTGTGCAACAGAATCGAATTCAATACCTAATACGGCTTAGCTAAGCTTCGGCTAAAACGTAGCTTCATCGCCCATTTCAGCGGCCAGAATACAAATTCGTGCCAATTGTAGGTGGCCGGACTTGTCAGTGAAACGCATTTCCGACGCCTGGTGCGCAGCAGCGTTGGGCCGATTCCAGCGGAGCATTTCAAGCAAGACGGCAGGGCCTGTTGAGGCCGGCCCTGGCGCAGTCCGTATGCATACCTGTCGACCCCTTATCAGTGCCCCCTACCTTATTACGGACCAATTCAGACCTTATTGGTCACCCCCGTGCTCCTTATAAATCTCAACGTTCATGCTACAAAGTCCCATCACAAGGGAGAAACACAGACAATTAGACAAAAAATGTTTGTGCCCGCATTGAAACGGCTGTACGCCGTATGGACCCGAAAACTCAATCTCCCTGTACAAGAATACGTGGTAAACCGTATGGGTTGACAGCTGTGCGTATTAGTGGCCGAGATACATGGAGCAGCTCAGTGGATAGCCAGGGTTGCATACACATGTGACTGTCCCGTATAAATGCTATGGGCTACAGGCAAGGCAACATACAGTGAGGGAAAAAAGCATTTGATCCCATGCTGATTTTGTACGTTTGCCCACTGACAAAGAAATGATCATTCTATAATTTTAATGGTAGGTTTATTTGAACAGTGAGAGACAGAATAACAACAAAAAATCCATAAAAACGCATGTCAAAAATGTTATAAATGGATTTGCATTTTAATGAGGGAAATAAGTATTTGACCCCTCTGCAAAACATGACTTAGTACTTGGTGGCAAAACTCTTGTTGGCAATGACAGAGGTCAGACGTTTCTTGTAGTTGGCCACCAGGTTTGCAAACATCTCAGGAGGGATTTTGTCCCACTCCTCTTTGTAGATCTTCTCCAAGTCATTAAAGTTTCGAGGCTGACGTTTGGCAACTCGAACCTTCAGCTCCCTCCACAGATTTTCTATGGGATTAAGGTCTGGAGACTACAGGCCACTCCAGGACCTTAATGTGCTTCTTCTTGAGCCACTCCTTTGTTGCCTTAGCCGTGTGTTTTGGGTCATTGTCATGCTGGAATACCCATCCACGACCCATTTTCAATGCCCTGGCTGAGGGAAGGAGGTTCACACCCAAGATTTGACGGTACATGGCCCCGTCCATCGTCCCTTTGACGCGGTGAAGTTGTCCTGTGCCCTTAGCGGAAAAAAACACCCCCAAAGCATAATGTTTCCACCTCTATGTTTGACGGTGGGGATGGTGTTCTTGGGGTCATAGACAGCATTCCTCCTCCTCCAAACACGGCGAGTTGAGTTGATGCCAAAGAGCTACATTTTGGTCTCATCTGACCACAACACTTTCACCCAGTTGTCCTCTGAATCATTCAGATGTGCATTGACAAACTTCAGACGGGCATGTATATGTGCTTTCTTGAGCAGAGGGACCTTGCGGGCGCTGCAGGATTTCAGTCCTTCACGGCGTAGTGTGTTACCAATTGTTTTCTTGGTGACTATGGTCCCAGCTGCCTTGAGATCATTGACAAGATTCTCCCGTGTAGTTCTGGGCTGATTCCTCACCGTTCTCATGATCATTGCAACTCCACGAGGTGAGATCTTGCATGGAGCCCCAGGCCGAGGAAGATTGACAGTTCTTTTGTGTTTCTTCCATGTGCGAATAATCGCACCAACTGTTGTCACCTTCTCACCAAGCTGCTTGGCAATGGTCTTGTAGCCCATTCCAGCCTTGTGTAGGTTTACAATCTTGTCCCTGACATCCTTGGAGAGCTCTTTGGTCTTGGCCATGGTGGAGAGTTTGGAATCTGATTTATTGATTGTTTCTGTGGGGACAGGTGTCTTTTATACAGGTAACAAGCTGAGATAGGGAGCACTCCCTTTAAGAGTGTGCTCCTAATCTCAGCTCGTTACCTGTATAAAAGACACCTGGGAGCCAGAAATCTTTCTGATTGAGAGGGGCGTCAAATACTTATTCCCTCATTAAAATGCAAATCAATTTAAAACATTTTTGACATGCGTTTTTCTGGATTTTGTTGTTGTTATTCTGTCTCTCACTGTTCAAGTAAACCTACCATTAAAATTATAGACTGATCATTTCCTTGTCAGTGGGCAAACGTATAAAATCAGCAGGGGGTCAAATACTTTCTTTCCCTTACCGTATAGGCATAGCTGTCCCATGTATATACTAGGCTATAGTCAAGGCCATATACACACATGACTACACTGTGTATATGCTAGGCTATAGCAAATCATTCATTTGCCTCGAGCTTTTTTGTAAGTGTGGTCAAAATAGCACACAAAGTTGCAATGTTGATGTGTTACATCACAAAGAGCCAAGGCACTGGGTTTAACTACATATTGCAAGATAATTGTTTTTTTTTATCATTATTACATTTTGAAGTCACATTCGTGTTTTTACTTTGGGTTATGATAATAGTGGTACAATTGCTGTTATTTATACTCACAAAAGTCATCTCGTGTCATTAACCATAACTATTGCAATGTACTGCCTACATATATACACCTAAAATCTTATGTGATACAGCATGAAGCTTAAAAAAAAAACATTACTTTTAACACCGCACAAAGTACAACTTCCTAAGAAAAATATTTTCTCAGGCAATTCCAAATTTCGTGAATTAGCTTTGAAAGGTCAGGACAATTCTCTTGGCTGCTCAATGTTCCATTGCGTGACGTTACAATTCATAGTTTCATCCAACGTCAAATGTTGGTGACGACCAGGAGTGGAGCACAGTGTGCAGCCATGGCCATACGGACATAGAGGACATCACGTGACTTACTGCATCATAAACTATTTGTAATTGGATGGGGTTTTTTTTTAAATCAATGTACACATTTAATTCGTCACCACTGGCCATCGTGTACGGTATGTATGTTGAACTTCTTTCGCACCGTATGTAGCCAACCGTGCTCATCAGATGTGTGGGGGAAGGACAACAAACCAAAACACAAAAAGCAGCTCCAAAAAAATTCCTTTTCAATCTAGATTTCATAGTGCATAGCTCCAGTGGCTTCCCGATATCAGAAGAGCGTTCCAGACGGCCGCGGAAGCGCATCTGAAAGCACGCGATGAGGTGGCAATATTTGTTCGATTGATGAGACCAGCAAGGCATTGTGGTCCACATATGTTCTGGAATCCATGTTTCTATCCATGTCTCCTGGTGTAATCCCAAGGACGCATCGCCCCATGTTTCCCTGTGCACTTTGAGCTTTTGTTTAATAATCTTGACCATTCTCCAGCTTTCTGTTCCACGTTTCACAGCAAGTCATATGGCAGCCATAAAAAAAAACCTGTTCTTTAGGCACGTTGGTTACTTTCATTATCAAGTTCAGCTTTTAAAAAGCACTCCAACCCAGTCTCATCCACCCCTCTATTTGATCATTCTGATTTCATTCCTCCTTCAATAACTGTCCAAAGTATACATCGTTTTGCTTAGCTTCCCAGCCGTGTTCCTCAAGCAGATTTCTCTGATTGCTTTCGTGAGCTTGTTATAAATGATTGGTTGGGTTGCTTGGCTCATATCAATATCGATATTGAGCCCAACTGTTCAGCCTTCTGATGTCCAATGCAATCTATTCGCACTGGACGATGTATTGACTGCCATCAGCAAATATAATCGGGCTAATCTTTTCTCTAATGTATAATCTTGCCTTTGTTTCTCCAAACCAATTTTGAGAAACACATCTTCCACTGTCGCCGTGAATAGCTTGTTCAATTTAAATAACGTGTTCCATTTTAACTTGTTGCATTATAGAGCGGTACACAGTGTGTATGTGTGTGTGACAGTAGTAATAACAATAATAGTAATTCACAGCCCTTGGTCAATCCAGTGATGTATGACGGACTCCCCAATGCCTTTTTGGCTATCCGGATTGTTTTAATCATACTTCCCCGCACAACTGATCGGTGCAGGTTGGCAAAAGGCTGTTTGTGGGCGGGTGTAGACCCAGATTGGTTCACTTGTCACTTGTGACCGATTTCTAGCTCTGATCGGGAATATAACTCAGGTAGCCGGCTCCATGGTACACTGCGCGCTAGCCACCGCAGCACCACTCCACCCCCCACGTGTGGACCTCCGGTTGGCGCGGTTGGCTACGTACGGTGCAAAAGAAGTTCATACATATGTACGCGCATCGCATACGTGGCTTAATAAGGGGAACGTGCAAAACAGATGAGAGGATAAGTCTGCCTGATCGTAATTGCATGAAAAACATACGGCATGCATAATGTTAAATGCGACTATTTTTCTCTATATCATTAGCGGGTTGTTTTAGCCATGGAAAAGTCTGACGCACACACAGACTCGGCAATTACGTTCGACACATAATCAGTAATTGCACGTTAACCAATTACAGACGAGAGTAAGAGGCAAAAAAACATAAAAAAATGGTTTCCAACAGACCATCAACATGTCTGCAGATAATTAATGACCCTCTCCATCCCCCCTATCCCTGACGAAACCACCCCGCCCCCCAAAAAACACCCACCCATCGCCACTCCCCCCCTACGAAGCCAACTTTTCCTTTGGCACATTCCATTCAACGCACGGGGGTGTGTTATGTGAATGTTTAAAATCCCCAGCAAGGAGGACGTTTTTTTTATTGTTACGTCGCCCCCATTGAACGATCAGACTAAGTGCTCCGTGATGATCTCAGCTCCAAGCCCTCCACTTCGCTTGTTGAACCGGCAGAGGCAAAATGCGTGGGCTCAGAAACACATGTTGAACTCATCCTGCAATTGTACGCGTGCATTTGTAAGCTCATTTTATTGTTCGCATTATTGCTGCTCTGCGAAAACCCCATCTTGGTTTCCCACCCTCGTAATTTCCTTACGCGCCGCGCACGAAATGACGACGCTTCAGTTTGCAGTTATGAAATGTCAACGTGTCCGAAAATAATCGACCGCGGCGAGAAATAGGTCGCTGAAAAGTGAAAGAGGGTCGGTTACAACATGCGGATATAGGCACCCAAGCGTTTACAAGTGATCGGTGTCGTATTCTCGTCACGTAGCCCTTCTCTGCATTAAAATACAGATGTGGATGTCCTTGGCTGACACGTTAATGTTTCCAATGCTGCGTTTGCCGGCAGTTTCTTTCCTCTCATCATTATGCTGCTGCAGCTTGTTTACGCAGGAAAGCTTCAACGAGTCTTGTGACTCTTTTTCAGGAGCGTCCTGCCCAGTTATTTTACAGTGGGGGGGGGAGGAGGGGGTGAATGTATTATTGTTGTGTAGATTTTAAATGAAGTAATTTACGGGTAATTTTTCAAATTGGGAAAGTTTGAACCATGATGCCGGGCTCACAATTGGCCTGCTCTTGCGAATTACGTCGCAGGATCCTTAGCGTCCATTGTGAAGCAGATGGCGCGTATTTGCGTGGTTAACACCACAGCACACCACGGGACTAATGAGGGCCGGGGCTGCTGGATTTGAACCGGGAACCCCTCTGCGACAAACGGCGAACGCGCTTCCGCGAGGCCATGTCATTGCCCTGTTACCAAAGTGCACACCGAAAGATCCGTACATGTGTGTGCGTTTTAATTCCCTTCGCATCGCGCGTGGCCAACCGTGCTAATCCGAGGTGCGGCGGAAGGACGACAAACTGAACAACAAAAAGCAGTTCTAAAGAAATGAGTTTTCAATCTCGACGATTATTTAAAAGTGCACAGCTCCAGTGGCTTCCCGATATCGGAAGGAAGAGCGTTCCCAGACGGCCGCAGAAGTGCATCTGAAAGCGCACGAAGCGGTGACCCCATCGTCTTTTGCTCGACGACTAGCCACGAGCACATGATCTCTGCCACTACCCCCGTGCCCTCTCGCGCACACAGATACACCGCCCCACCCTACCTCCTTTTCCCCACCTACGCTCGACACACGATCAAGTCTTATCGGTGGCTTGAAAAAGTCACCGAGCGTCAATGAACCTTAGCAAAGCACACGCCGGACGACGTTTTTCCAAACGAACCTCAACACCGGCGCTTCGGACGTTCTGCGCAACCAGCCGAATGCGCGAATGCGTTCACTTTTAAGCGAGGCGTTGGTGGAGGCGGGGATGCGGAAAAGTGGGGGAAATGTTTTTCTATTCTCTCGTCAAGGCGTTTGTGTGTGGGTCTCGCGTGGTCTTGCCGGTCACCGAGGTCATCACGGAGCAAGGACATCGAGGTCATCACGGAGCAAGGTCACCAAGGTCATCACGGAGCAGACGCACCAAGGTCATCACGGAGCAAGATCACCAAGGTCATCACGGAGCAAGGTCATCACGGAGCAAGGTCACCGAGGTCATCACAGAGCAAGCACACCGAGGTCATCACGGAGCAAGGGCACCGAGGTCATCACGGAGCAAGGTCACCAAGGTCATCATGGAGCAAGGTCACAGAGGTCATCACGGAGCAAGGTCACCGAGGTCATCACGGAGCAAGCGCACCGAGGTCATCACGGAGCAAGATCACCAAGGTCATCATGGAGCAAGGTCACCAAGGTCATCACGGAGTAAGGTCACCAAGGTCATCACGGAGCAAGGTCACCAAGGTCATCACGGGGAAGCGCAGCTCGGCTCATCGTCGCCTTTTGCGTTTGAACCACGAAATGAATCTCAACGACAGCAGTAACTCAATAAACATGGACATCATGTATTTGCATAAAAAACACATTTTTTCAGAGTTAAATTGTTAATTTGGCCTACTCTTCCACGCTGGCCAGACGTCTTGGAAGTGGTGGAAGTACCCACACAGACATTGCAGTAACAATACCTTCCCAACTATATGTTAAAAGTAACAAGATGGTAATTATCTTTTTTACGTACTGTATTACGAAGCTCCAGTTAATGCAAAAAATAGAATTTGAACATCATCGGTGGACACTGTTAATGGCCTTTTTTGTAACGAGCACCGCCGAAAAAAGAATAAACAGACATTTATTTGGCTCGTTGCTGTTTACGAACAAACTGTGCCCGCGTCACCGTCACAGTTATTATCCACGCAGCAGGGCTTCACGACACGATCGCCGGTTTCCCCCTGGAGAGCGGAACTCTGGCCTAACGCCCGAAAGCCTAGCAGATGGACATGCTAAACACGCACGCACGCACGTCATGCTTAAAGCGTGCGCGTGTTGTTGGGACAGACAAAAACGCAGCATCCAAGTCACAGGATGATGGGGAGGGGGGATGGGGAAAGAAGAGAGGCTCAGAAGTTGGATGGCAAAGGCAGCCAAATGAGAGAGAGAGAACAGACTCAGATATGGGGCGCAATGCACTCAAGCTGGCAAGCAGCTGTCACAGTTAAGGGTTGATTAATGAACGCCAGGCCATCAGTCAATTCAACCCATCGATTTTCATTTCATTCTTTCATTCACTTACTCGTTAAAGCCTTACCTCTGCCCACAGCGTGCACTACAGATGGTCCGCATCCCCGGATTTGGAAACCCAGTCCCTCCGCACAGCTGGACACTTTAATGGTCCTGCCGGTTATGGAGGAGCGGCAAAGAGGTGGAGAAAATAATCACTTGCCGAATTTGGCCACCGACGGGCAGGACAACAAGGTGCAGGTGAGAGCCGTGTGGCATGTGGTCCTGATAAAGAACAGAACACGCACTTGTCAATTCATTACATTTGCTGTGGTTGTGCAATGCAATATATATAATGTATTTGCAACAATAACCGTGTGTCCGTGTATTGTTGGCAGCGGAGAACAAAATGCAGTGCGGATTTTCAGGTCCATTTAATTTAAACCTCGGGGCCACATTCAAAGCACAAAGCGTGTTTTGCATTTGAATGGGGGGGGGGGGGGTTGGGGGGAGGGGGTGCAACCGGGCTGTGAAATATAGTCTTGAATTTGGACCCCCCAAGGCTGAGCGAGGAGGAACACTGCTGACATAAAATGGGATAACGGAAGCAGATTAAGGAGGCTGGCGTGAGGTCGGGTGAAAATTGTTCCCGAGAGGAATGATACTTTTCAAAGCCACAGAATGGAAAAGCGTGTCGGGTGTACGTGTGTGTGTGTGTGTGTGCGTGTTATTGTTACGTATTGGTGGGAGTGTTGGTGGTTAGTGCGCTGCACTACGAACCCGCAGGCACGAGTTTGATTTAATGGCCACAGTTAATATCAGTGGCGAGTGATATCGGAACCAGTCCTGATCCTCCTCTTGGTTCACTCGGCTATAAATTAGTATCTGGTGTGGTGTGTAAACATCAGGACTCGGGTGATAACTGTAGCCAGTCATGGTTGTAGCCAGATCACTACCCCGTGCGATATTCCGGCCTTAATAGATGCTTATTCTTGGTTCTTTCAGTAAAATCACGTAGAAGGGAAACAATAAAATAATACAAATATAAAATGATAAAATTCTCACGACGTTTCGACTGCAACACAAGCAATCATCATCAGGTGTGAAAACCACAGCAAGAAAATTTGAAAAAAGTGGCGGGTTTTATTGATTGCTTGTGTTGCAGTTGAAACGTGAGAATTTTATTGTTTCAAATTTGTATTATTTTATTGTTTCCCTTCTACGTGACTTTACCGAAAGAACCAAGAATATGAATCCCAGCAGTCACGAAAGCTTTAAATCAAAATTTAATAGGTGCTTGCTAACAGCACTTTTTACCCAACAATGTGTAAAGGCTACACGGGGGCATTTATGTCGGTGTTATTTTTAAATACATAAGTGACAAATCCAGATCCTTCAGCAAACAAGACGATGGCTGCTATGAAAGGGTTTTCTTTTTTTCTTTACAAAGGAATTGTCTTGAGCTGTTGATATTGTTTTGCATAATGAGTAAACATTCGTAATGGAGAGTTCTGTTGCAGATGAATAAGCCGTGTTATTTTCCTACAGCATGCTGTCAATTCCGCTGGTGAATGAATGACACACCACGCTGTGAGAATAATTTCGCGAACATCAGGGGCATATATCTTAACTGGTTCCGGGCCCTCCACGAGGTTAATCTTTAAATGACAGCCTGGTGTTGTATGCAACCATCAGCACTGGGGAGGAGTGGTTCTTAATAGGTGCTCGCTGACATCACCACAGTCAGTTAGCCACTACCGGGAGTGAAATTGTTGTCTACGTACGTGCTCGAGAGCTACGAGATCCTCGTGCATTTCACGCGTCTCTACGTCCTGACAAAAAGCGGCCCACGGCACTGCCGGCCGCGAAAGAGTGCGGACGTGACGTTCGCGTCGGTCGCCTCGCCAACTCCGAGAGACCCAGCGCGCATTTTCCTGCAGCGTCTCAAAAACCGATCCCGAAATCCCCGAAGCGAAGCGAGCGGGCGAGCGTCATCTCACTCGCGGGGCTTGGTGGCGAGCAGTACGCGCAGGTGCAGGCGCCCGTGATGGCTCTCCCGCAGCAGCGCCTCCACCTCGGCGAAGGAGCGCAGGAACACGGGGTCGCCGTTCACCGCGTACACCTTCTTGCCCACGCGCATCCCAGCCATCTGCCCGACACACGGCGAGGCCGGCAAAACACAACGGGTGACACACAACCCCCTCCTCCCCCCCGCCAACGCTGTCGTGCGTCGGCGGCAGCCGAGGTCGATTCCCGCTCGCGGCCAACGTTTAGTGGCGACTATCGGAACCCATAATTGGTCTCCCCTAGGTCGACTCAGCCTTAAGTCTGTATTTATCTTGGGCCTCCCCTAGGTCGACTCAGCCTTAAGTCTGTATTTATCCTGGGTCTCCCCTAGGTGGACTCAGCCTTAAGTCTGTATTTATCCTGGGCCTCCCCTAGGTGGACTCAGCCTTAAGTCTGTATTTATCCTGGGCCTCCCCTAGGTGGACTCAGCCTTAAGTCTGTATTTATCCTGGGCCTCCCCTAGGTCGACTCAGCCTTAAGTCTGTATTTATCCTGGGCCTCCCCTAGGTCGACTCAGCCTTAAGTCTGTATTTATCCTGGGCCTCCCCTAGGTTGACTCAGCCTTAAGTCTGTATTTATCTTGGGCCTCCCCTAGGTGGACTCAGCCTTAAGTCTGTATTTATCCTGGGCCTCCCCTAGGTGGACTCAGCCTTAAGTCTGTATTTATCCTGGGCCTCCCCTAGGTGGACTCAGCCTTAAGTCTGTATTTATCCTGGGCCTCCCCTAGGTGGACTCAGCCTTAAGTATGTATGCACGTTGAACTTCTTGCGCACCGTACGTAAACCAACCGTGCTTAAATGAGCACGTGGTGAGCTGTGCAAACATCGCCACTTGGTGAGGCAAAGGCTGCCGGGTGTGGTGGCTGGCCACCCACCCCCTTATGTGCCGTGCGGGCCTTCATAGGTGCTGGGGGGTGTAGGCGAAAATCACTCGATACAAATCTGCTAAGGCTATACGGGGGCTCTGTCTGCGTCTTTGTACGTATTTGCATGCTCCAGGCACCACATGCCCAAGCAGCTTCCGTTTGGCTAGACAGAGGAGTCTAAACAGGCACGTGGGCTAGAGAAGCGATGGGCTGACGTGATGAAAAGTGATGTCAAGATCAACCTCTTTGTAGAAGGCTCGCGAAGGTTGCCCGGAGGCAGTTGAAGAAGGGCAGTCTGACCCTCCTCCTGCCAGCGAGCCAATGAGACTTCACGGGGGCTCAAAGTGTATCTCGGGCCTGGCACAATTGTGCGTGGTTACGTCCACGCACAATTGGCGGTGAACCGCAGCTGTCGTCGGCACACTGCTCGCCCGCGGGCCAACGTCAGCGGTGACTATCGGCACCAATTGTGGACCCCTCCTGGGTCGACGCAGCCCAATACGAGGGCCCCTTGTGCAGTGTGCGCACATCGCCCCTGGGGGGACGGAGACAGCCGGGGGCCGTGGTGCTGCCCACACAACCTCCCTTTCGTGACGCTGTGCCAGCTTCAAAAAGGTGCTCGCCAACAGCACTCTCACCGACAGTCTGCAAAAAGGCTATGTTGGAGGGGGGGTGATCTTTTGCCTTCGTTATATTGGTGTTCGGCGTGTGATGCTGCAACGACTAGTCAATTTAAAATCAATGATTACACGAATAATGACGGGAGTGTCAAATCGCAATCTTGTAAGATTCAATGTTTTTCAACTGGTGTTTGGTGTAAAGTGTGCACGTGGCTCATTGCAGTCACAAGAGGCTGCTACAGTTTCCCGCACCTCCGATGAACGCGCTTGGCTATGTACGGTGCGAAAGAAGTTCAACAATACATACCACACTATACACCACTGTACACTACAATAGACTACACTCTACACTACCAAACAATACACTACTATACTGGATTGGAAACTAATTTCTTTAGAACTGCTTTTTGGCGGTTAGCTTGTTGCCCTTCTCCCGCACCTCCGATCATCGCGCTTGGTCACGTACGGTGCGAAAGAAGTTCAACACGCATGCGTGCAATAGCAACTAAACTATAAATTATCGAATGCAATTGAGACCGCAACCGTGATGATTCGTCATATTTGGGGGGGGAGGGAGGGAGGGGGAAATTGTGCGTCTATACTCTGTACGTCCGCACCATGACGATTCCTTATAACTTTAACAAACTTGTGGGGGCGAAAGTGCTGTTCGCGAGCACCGACGAAGGCTGGGCACA
Source organism: Petromyzon marinus (assembly GCF_048934315.1). NCBI lineage: Eukaryota > Metazoa > Chordata > Hyperoartia > Petromyzontiformes > Petromyzontidae > Petromyzon > Petromyzon marinus. The sequence goes on along the minus strand of NC_133689.1, from coordinate 7,286,299 downwards.
AGAGGTAAGTGGGTGGCCAGCACCACGCGCGGCCACCTTTGTCTCTCTCGCAGCGATGTTGACACACCACATCAGGCATGCATTTGAGGCCGAGTCGACCTAGGGGAGGCCCAGGACCAGTTCAGATAACCGTCACTGGTGTTGACCTTGGGAGGAGAATCCACGCTACCGCTGTCCCGGCAGGCACCAATACCTCGCCATTGCCCACTAAGTGACGGTGACGTCACCACTGCGCCTGTGCTAGGCCAGGTGCGCACTTTGCGGCCACGTGAAGGGTCGAGGGATCGCCGAGAGGTCACGGGACAAACCAAGGTGCGCCGTGGGTTGGCGGCACTTGCCTCGGCAGTAGCGTGCGTGCGTGCGTACACACCAAGTCTACCAGGGATGCCCAGGGGGAAGGGGAAAAGTGGCAATTTGCCCCCGGGGCTTCACACAAAAGAGCCCCGCCCCCCCCCCCCCAAACAACAAGCCTGGGTTTGTCATGCCAATAAATAAGGGGGCTCCACATAGCATTCCGCCCCGGCCTTACAGTCCCAAGGCCTCCAGAACCTCTATGCGGCCTCGACAATGCACGTGTCTGCATAATTATACATCACAGCCTGCACGTTGCCGGGTAAACGGACTCCCGCTTCATGCGAATGGAGGCGTGTGGGAGCTGATGTTTGCAAGGCTGTATCGGAGGGACCGGCTGAAGGAGCAATGGCCCGTCTTTTTTTATGTTGACCCGGGAAGCTGTGCACAAACCTCGGCGTAGGAGCCCCTTTCCACAGACTTGACAATGGCCTGGTTGTTTTTGTCTTCAATCTCAAATCCGAAGCCGCCTTTGCTGGGCTTGATCTGCACGTGGGGCGAGGAGAGGGCAAAGCCATTAACGTTGCTGTACATTGTCAGTAACTCAAAGCAGTGCAACTTGACTTAGTACAGCGTCTGAATTCACCCACTGAAAAGATGCAGCAGACATCGGTGAGACACGGGCATCCTGGGGGAAAAGGAGGTACTCTGTACGTTTGTTGAATGATTTACTTGCTATATTGTGCAACCTAGTTATGTCCCAGCTGGTTGTGAACATTTCGTGAGGGGAGACGGTGCTGTCTGCCTAGGTTCAAGGTGAAAAAAAAAAATCCCAGGGATTTAATTGTTGTGTTGACGGAAAAGGCAGTTCCAAAAAAAGTCTGTTCAGTTAAATAAATAAAATCATAAATCGCTCCGATTCTCCGCTGATTTGGCCATTGCCGCTTTTCATCAGAAAAAAATGGCACAAATACAAAAAATCAATTGGGCAGTGCGCTGGGGTCTGTCTATTTATTTATTTATTTAGGCACAATACAAAGCCGGGCAGGAGTGGCAATGCATGCCTATGATCCAGCACTGGGTGGAGGCAGCGAGGGTTGGTGGATTCACCGTGCAGACGCTGTGAAACTTCCCTTCCCACGGGTGTCGAGGGTGACATAACCAGGCGCGCCCAGAGAAGGCGGTAAAGCAAGTGAACTAATCGCCATCCATTTCCATCTGTACGGGGACAGCGAGTTGCCGTCCTCACGTGCGTGAGGTTTCTCTGGGTGCTCCGGTTTTCTCTCGCTTGTATTAAACGTCTTCAAATAAAATGAAACAATTTAGCAGGGCAATCACTAATTGGCTGAAAACATCTGAAAATAAAAAAATCCAACTTAGCAGGACACCGGTATGGCTTTCCTGAATAAATAAGGAAATTATTACAATTCAACAACTTTGCGGATACATCTGACCTATTGATCATTATCGTGATTGTATATGTATGTAACATTACCCTCAAATGAAAAATCTATATCAGGTGACGTTCAGGAAACGTTTCTTAAGAAAGTGCATTGCCCAGAACAGCATATTATATTATTGTTGTTGATGACCGTGTCGAGTTCTTTGATCGTGCTTGTCGCACCAACTAAGATGTTTGCAAGGCTACTTACAGGTGCTACCGATTGCTACGACTAATTTTGGAACCGCAATAATGCTGGTTGAAGGCTGCTGCTACCCACAGCCAGTGACATTGGTTAATACGGCGCAAAGACTTGCTGCTCATGAAACTCGGCGAGGTTAAAAATCGTCTGAACGTTTCCATGCTCCAACGCGTACAATTGGGAAAACATTTTTTTGGTTGTAGGCCTGTGAGCCAAAGAATGAAATGTCAAGTGATTTTATTGGTTAAATCAATTTCACTCAATATTTGTGTTTTTTTTTTAAAGATTTAACTGAATCAATACCCTCTCCAATCAGCAGCCATGTAGAGACCTTTGACCTGGGAAGTGTTTTTTTGTTTGTTCCAGAAGCCTGTGGGGACCGAGGAAGTGATGCAATGGCACGTGATTGTATCTTATCAAGGTACTTCAGGGACATTTATTTCGTTACTAATATGCAACACACAGCAGAAATATCTACGGAAATAGAATTGTGCACCACTAATGGAAAATTGTCACCAAGTATCTTGAGTTTCCAATAATAATGGAACATTAATTTGGCTTTTATATATTCGAATTCTTTCGCACCATACGTAGCTAAAACCGTGCTAATCAGAGGTGTGGGGCTTATTTGAATTAAAAACGTATTTGTATAGATAAAATACTGTTTTCCAATAAATTCTTATTTCTCTAAAACAGCCACCACAGGTGTGGTGCGATTGATTAAACAGTTTTGTTTCTGACTCTACCCGTCACTTGTAGCTTATTTTGAAAGTGCATTCACTGTGTCATGAATGTATTCAATCGTGAGCACTGAGGCTGTGTCCGACGCATGCTTACAGCTCGGAACCAGAGGTGACATTCCTATGATAGGAGCAAGTCTATCTCTAGCTCAAGCACTGCTTGACTTACCCACATTGCAAGTGGTTCTTAACCTTCACAGCAGCCTTTGCACTCCCCCTTTGGTTCTCAATCGTAAAATAAATTGTATGTTAACAAATACATGGGGTTTGATGAAACAAAGTAGTTGTACTTACATGCCCGTACTAAATTTGTATGTTCGATGATTTACCTTGTAAAAAAAACACATGGCCACGTCTCGCACACCCCCAGAAAGGGCATCTGGCACCTCCAGGGGGTCCGTGGTTAAGAACCGCTGCCATAGAGTGTTACTAAATGTTATCGACCCGATAACATTAGTACGATGGGCTGAATCAACCGCCAACCAGGATTTGAACTCCCAACCTTTCGATGGCCGGTTGTGCTTGCTCTACCAGCGGGTCACCCTGGCTAGTTTTTTTATTTTCTCAACGACTGTTAATCCAATACAGGGCACGGATTCAACGAAAAAGGTGAATCTGAAAAACCAGCGGTGGACTTTTAAAAAAGTGCATATATTTCCGCCCCCTGCGAGTTGAATTGACATTCGCAAATACAAATGAATCATTAGTTGTGGCTTTTGGGGAAAAAATACGTTTTATATTGTGAAAGGGAGTATCGACGTGCGAAGAGGACGTTCCATTCTAATAATGCAAATGACAATTGGTGGGAGAAGGCGCACACACAGCGAGAGGGTGGAATCTCTGATCCGTTGGACGATCGCGTACAGGTGAAGATATCGGTGTCGTTTTATTCGTTCTTCGGTATTCAGTTGGCTATGCCTCCCGTTGACAAGTAAAATAAAACAATCTCCCCGAAGCAGACCTCAAACTTTATGCTGTTCGCGGCGCGCACTAACAATAATGCACCGCTTTGCATTTCCAACTGTTATTTTGCAGATAAACTAAACCGTGGCTGCAGTAAACGCTATATATCTTGGCACGTGCGGCATAGAAGCATGGGAAACATTGTTTACAAAGAATCGTCAGTTTAATTTTTTTTTTCCTCGTGGCATTGTGTCGTGAAACAAAGGAACTACGCATCTACGCACGCATTATGGATGGGCGGGGCTGGGAAAGACGAGACAGAGAGGGGGATTGAAGAGATCTCTTGCTACGCACACACGCGCAGATCCCCCCATGTAGCCTTTATAAGACTGTTGGGGCAAGTGATGTTTTACGAGCGCCTATGCAGGCCGGCATGGCACACGAGGGGGTTTGGGTGGCCAGCACCATGCCCGGCCGCCTTTATCTCTCCAATGCTGATATTTACACTCCGCGCCAGGTACTCATTTAAGGCCGAATCAACCTAGGGGATGGCCCAGGACCGGCTCAGATATTCATCACCGATGTTGGCCGTAAGCGGCAACCGAACTCGGGACGCCGGGTCCGCGGCGCAGCACCCTAACCACTGAGCCACCGCTCCCCACACAAAGACAAAGGCACACACACGGCACATTAACGAGTGTAGCGGTTTCACACCATTTGCACACGCACACACGCACACGTGAACGCGCACAACAAAGACACTCATGCATAAGTGCACAAGTGAACACAAGGGTCACATGCATACACGCACACACAACGCACAAGCCAGCACACATTCAGCAGTGACTGGCGATGGGCCAAGCAAGCTCAAACAGCTGAAACCATTTCCCATGCTCCATGCTGTTACAGTCGATTAGCCATTCTGAGCAGATACAGAGGCCTTGAGACGACCCTGGGGAAAATGCGCTATTGAGCTTGCAAAAAGCACGCACGCGCAGATATACAGGCAGACTGAAATGCGCGGGCACACATACACACACACGCATGCATAGAGAGACATGCGTGCATGCGCACACACACACGCATGAATAGAGACATGCGTGCACGCGCACACACACACACGCATACATAGAGAGACATGCGTGCACGCGCGCACACACGCAAATGCGTATGCAGACAAAAGCACGTTTGTGCACCCATAGGCACGCACAAGCGCGCTGCCAAGTTGTTAGTTGGGCAAAGGGCACAGGTAGAAACACATGGCTGGCACAAGCCGTGGACAGCCCCTGTGATCTAAGGAGAGCGCGGGTGGAAGGAAGGGGACTCAACAATCGGTGACAGAGTCACGCAAGCACATTTACCCCTCTCTGCAGGATTTCTCCGCAGTTCTCGCCATCGCCTGATGATGCTGGTTGCAATTACCGGCAAAACGTCGTACTCGAATTGTAAATGTTGCGGGTTTACTTTCCAACACACGGGTGTGCTGAACTAGTAACTAAGTGGCGCGTTTTGTCCACGTGACAAACCTGACGCGATCCAACCCAAAAGAAAAAAAACTCACCTATGGATTATATTGGTCGCAAAAGCCCTAGGTGTTAAACTAAACTCGCGCAAGCAGTCATGATCCGAATACATTTTAAACGCGAATTTTAATAAAGGCGGCGGAAATCTCACATTTAAGCTGGCACAAGCTTTTGTTAGTGAGAAGGTTGGCACAGCACCGGAGTTGACGCACCCCAGCCGTTTTTGCTTTTCCCCCATGTCAAATGCCGAGTCGAAGCGAGCGAGACCGTTGCCAGGTTCAATACCAACTGCTGCCACCGCTGCTATTTGCTTGCACCGTGGTCTGAGATTGAACACAGTCCCATTGGGGTCGTAGCGCACGGCGCACTTTATCCACTTCCACGCACCGATCCCCCGAAGCAAAGTGCTGTCGGTGAACACCGATTAACGCCAACGTGGTGCATTGCAAGGAGGCAATGTGGTCAGGATCACGGGCGGCCATCACATTCGTGGCCGCCCGGCGCTCTCGTTTGCTCGCTACGTTAACAGTTCGCTCTCCTCGCGAGCCGGCGAAAAACGTCAGGAGGTAGAGTCGCATTTCAATTCAAGCATTGCCTCTTTCAGTTCCGCTGTGGCATACGTATCACCTACAGTGGCTACAGGGTTGAACTAAACCAAATGCAAAGAAGATATATACCAATTGAAATGTGTTGCGTCTGTTGTCCTTCCACCACACCTCTGATTAGCAATCGTTAGCTACGTACGGGTGTGAAAGAAGTTCAACATGCATGCATAATTTTGTGGACAATTGCATTAATGCATTATTGAGCAAACAATGTATTACGTTGATGATAACATTTATGTACATTTAACATCCTACTATTTACCACCAACCATGCCCGACACTCATTTGAGGCTGCTTTGACCTGAGGGATAGCTCAGGAAAAGTTATATCACCCCACCACTGATGTTAGCCGTGGCCAGGAATCAAAGCTCGCATCTCCATGTTAATCGTGCAGTGCGCTAACCACTGCACCAACGATCCCCGCATAACAAAGACCTTCCAGATAGCTTCATAGAACACGTTGAGGCAAGCGCTGTTAAGTGAGCACTTACTTAGGCCTGCACAGGACACAAGGGGGAGGTGTGGCCACCACCATGCCTGACTGCCTTTGTATCCCCAGTGCTGATGTTGCGCCAGACACTTATAATTATTTAATGTTGAGCCGACCTAAGGGAGGCCCCCAGGACCGGTTCAGACATTACTCGCCGCTGATGTTAGCCATGGCATGAAATGAAACTCGGATCATCTGGTCCGTAGCACAGCGCACACTATAACCATTAAACTACCACACTTCCCCATTCTCCGTAAGACGCAAAGATGCGCACGCCACACACACACACACACATCCTCAGCCTGTCAGCAATAGAAATAAAAGTATCTCAAGACTTTTGGAGACTATTCAACTCTATTCTCTGGTTACTATGCTGCGGTCCTCGTGCCTCCATTGTGACCGGTGTCATTTCGCAAGCGCCCTGCACAACAATTGGGGGGGGGAGGCAACAACAACAACAACAAAACACCACACAAGGCGCTGCTGCCACCACCACAGCAGCAGCAGCAGCCATCACGAGGAACCCATTGGGGCACTTGCCACCACCCCGCCGTGGAGGCCGATTCGAGTTGATGAGCGAGGACGAGCGGGCGTCTCAAAACAAACGCCGTCCGATCATAGCGCCGCAGCTTCCGGGGCCGCTATCCGCTGCTGGATTGAGGCTCACTTCCCCTCGCCCGTCGCTCTCGCCGTTCCCCGTGGTCTTTTGTAATGCACAGCTACCTGGGCGGTGCGCCCGATCTCATCGCTCCAACGTCAGCGATCCTAGTCCCCGTCGGGCGTCCTCTCATCTTTGGCTGCCATTCACGTCACGAGTCTCGTATATATTGGCCATGAGCCCTTCTGTGTGATGTGTTCTCTTAAAAGCCCACTTGCTTTCTTTGGCAGTCGGTATGGTATCTCAGATTGCATTTTCCCTCTTTCTGTCTCTTAGTGCAATTCCGAGCATGCGCCCTTCTATTCCACTCCGCATACTTTTCAGAATTTTGCTCAATTTCCCTTTGTCAGTGTCCATGTGTAGTACTGTGTAATATTCACGATCGAAAACACTCTTCTTTCGGCAAAACGGTTTGTTGTCACGATCGTTCGGAGGCATACATACAAGAGGGGAATGAGAGCGATTCTTTACCCTTTAAATGTTAATCAGATTTGTATATTTATGGAGCTTGAAGTATGCCTATTTTCATTGAAATTACTGTTAGTTTAACGTAGGAGATGTCAATTGTAATTCATGCCGTTACGAATTCAATTATAATTTCGGACGTGGGACCCTTCACCAGTGTCATGCATAACGTTATTTGGATCGCTTGCTAGATTTCCGTTGTACATATTTCTGGTTGTTTATTCGCCACGTTTATTAAATGTCCCCCTGCTTTTCTTCTATGCAGCCGCTGTAGACCCAATTCCCACTTAACGGTGCTCGCCGCTTTGGCCGGCTTTGCCAGCTCAATGGGCCTTACCCGAAATAAACTGACTGCCAGACCGGTATTTATTGGGATAAACACGATTCTGGAGGTGCTTGAGCTTCCTCAGACCCTAAGCTTATTTTTAAATTTCATATTGAAGCCGCGGTGGGCAGATGTTAACTAGTTTGCCCGGTATACAGTAGGTCGTGGGTTCAATACCGACCGAGCCGCCTGTATATTAGGAGTTTGCGTGCGTCTCTCTCTCACCGTGGTCTCGCGCGGATTTTTCTACGGTTTTTCCCCCTCCACATTTATAATCAACATGCGTTTAAGAGTGTTTTGGCTTCTGTAAATTTCCACGTGATGATAAGCCACTTCGTTGGGCTATCACCTGTGGCCAGGTCGCTTCTGAAAAAGACCTATATAGCTCAGTGGGGGCCTTACCTGGTAAAATAAAAATAAAAAACCGTCGTTCAAATAGTTTTCACATTACGAGCGCCACCGCTGCCCACACCGCAGGTGTCTGTACGGCCGCTCGTGTCCCCCTGGAAGACCCGGAGTGGCTCGCTCACCAGCAGCGTCTTGCCAATGATGTTCTCCACCACCTTGAAGTCGACGCGGAGGCTCACGGAGCGCGAGAGCTTCCGCGACATGCCACCGCTCAACCCCTCGGCATCCTCGTCCGCGTAGAAGCGGAAGAGCAGCGAGTCGTCCTTGAACTCGCTCTTCTCAAGCACTGAATCACAACAGAAGCAGAAGCGGCGGCGGCGGCAGCGGTAGGGCACGGCGCATTTGCCATTGAAACAAAATCGCACATTTACGCGGACGGACAGTGACGCACACGTGTGCATGCTAACAACAACAGCCGCCGTTCGCCACTAAGTGGCGTATGACATCACCACAGCGCTTTGTGCCAGGCTAGGTGCACCTTGAGGCCATGTGATGTGTTTGAAGGCTCACTGGCCAGAGGTCACCGGACAGACCCAGGTCACAGACACAAAACGCTGAATAAATGGCAAAGGTACAAAGCAGATGACCATTCCGCATTATCTATATACGCCTGAGTCAACCTAAAGGAGGTTCAGCCAGGGTTGAATAGGCAAGGAATGTCAACATCAATTAAAGTCTACTCGTACCCTCACAACACATGCATTAAATTGTGTGTGATGAGGACTAACTAGAAATATTACAGACAAATATCGGCCTGATGGAATGAATATGGCTGTAGAGATGAGACGGAACGTATGAGATCGCTAATACACGTGAATCTTGACCCTGAAAGTGACAGTTCATCAATTTGTGGGAGAGAGAGAGAGAGTAGAGAGCAGGGGGTGAGTCTTGGCGTGTCTACTGGCCATTGATTGCCACCCATTCGGCATTGATGTTGCGAATGTCTTTTATTGCCTGCCTGTATACAACCAGCTCAGCAAAAAAGGAGACTTGGCATTGCGAAATAAATACAAAAACAACCAGGCCATTATCGTGCCCCTGCACTGGAAACTGGTGAAAACCCCAAAAAATGCAGATTCACGCTGTTTTACAAACCCCCTGATTATGTTTGGCTCTCGTTTGAAATAGATTATAATGCCTACTGTGGGTATGGATTTGCAATCTCATTCAAACGGTTTCTCGAATTGCAATTTAATCAGTGTTCGGAAGGAATGCACTTTTTGGTGGAAAGGATACAGTTCAGAGGAGGGGATTTAAAACAAGCAAACAAAAATTTATTTCGATTATCTGGATCGGCCCTGGGTTTCATCGAGCCTAGAATGAGTACCCGGCACGGCGTGTAAACATCGCCACTGGGGTGACAAACGTGGCTGGGGTCGTGGTGCCGGCCACACCACCCCCTCGTGTGCCGTGCCGGCCCTCATAGGCGCTCGCTAACAGCACTTTCCCCAGCCGTCTGTCGAGGCTACACGGGGGGGTGGAGACCTTTGCCTTTTGCGTGGACAACGCTCTTGGACGCGGACGGGACACGTAGCGGTGCGTGCGTACGAGTCGGGCGTCCGTGTGGCGTACTAACCGTGGTGCATGAAGCCGTTGTTACAGAGGCCGACGCCGAGCAGGACGGCCTCCTCGCGCGTGCGGCAGTCGCCCTGCTCCCATCGGCACAAGGAGACAAAGACCACCCCCGACTTAGCCACGGGTGGGTCACGCCAGGGCAACGGCCCTGTTCGCGGACTCTGAAGAAGTCATAGCCCGAAACACTATACAGTACGGCTAAGTCCCTCGTTATCGGCGATTTTGGCTCATCCGCGAATCGCATCCGAAACTCTACCACAGCTCCGTCGAGAGAGAGAGAGAGAAAGAAATAAAGTGATGAGATAAAGTGATGAGAAAAAGTGATCAGAGAGAAAGTGATGACAAAGAGATAAGAGAGATAGAGAGAAAGAAACTTCTCGGAGCTTAAGGAGCATCTGCAGATGTTGCTCGTACAATATTCGTCCCCTAATAGCATCATTCACAAAATGTTCTATTCACGAGCATCTCCGGAACGCATCCCTCGCGAATAAAGGGGGAATACTGTCGTAGTAAAAACGCAACACAATCGTCACAAACACTCCGCTATTAAAGAGGAATAATTTTATGAACGGTCCATCCTTAGGAGCAAAAAGAAGCATCACCGATTATGACGGCCTATGATATCAGTTTTCCTCTTGAGGGCAGTGTCAATGCGTTGAGTTGTTTTTTTATTCGTCCGCTTGTGCATCACCGCCAGTGGCACTGCGTCTCTGCACCCGGCGCTCGCTCGGCACCGAGAGGCAACGCTCGGACTTCGCACTGCGGTTTGATGCGGAACGGCGACGATTTCACGACGCGTTAATGTTCACAACGCAATACGCCTCCGCTAAAAATCACTGAGTTAGCAGCGATCGACGCACGTGCTAATACGTTTCGGCGCAACGCGCAATGATGCCAGGGCTTAAATGCCCCCCCCCCCTCCCAAAAAAAACTACTCATCAGACTCGTCGATTTTTTTTTTTCAAGCTGAATCACTTCTTCGTCTCAGCGACGTGGCGGCAACAAAAGACGTCCGGCTGCAAAGCGCGGACGAAACCCGACGGTGAAAAAGGGAGGCTCTGAAGAAGGCAGAAGGACAAAACGATCACGTGGGGACCTTGCCAAGGACCGGCTTGGAGATTAAAAGAAGCCGGCATCGCTGGGTGGTCTCGGAGGTACGCCTCGTTCCGCAGGGTTCAAACTTCGTCGCAAGCCCAGATACGAACTCTCTCTCCCTCTCTCTCCCTCTCTCTACCACCACCCCGCCCCCCACATCTGTTGCAGATGCTAAGAGAATCCCACGACGCTACAACGCGCGATTTGTCCATTGTGAGCTTGTGGCCGGGGGAATCTATCACCCCCCTACCCACCTCAATGTAATCACCGATGAAACGACTTTGGAGCAATAAAAAATAATGTCCGTTATTTACCCAGGAAAGTCCCCATTGAGGCTAAAGATGCGTTTTATAAGTTGTCCTGTGCATCGGGGCGTTTGGCCAATGCCGTGTATGAGTGTTCGCAATGTTGAAGTACACAAAGAAAAAACATGGTCTCTATATTAGGGTCCAACACTTTAATCTCTGCACAGATAGATTCAGGAATATATTGCTGTACTCCGTCCCACTTGCCAGTTGTTGTTTGATTACCAGATGAAATGCAATTATAAGGGAGACTTAGGATAGAGCATTAGGTTTGCAAAACATAGCATATGGGTATGAACATACATTTTCTATCAGAGTGCATTATTTTCTGACCCCCATATCAGTCTCGAACAACAGCTAGGCTCTCTCATGCAACAGAGAGACCCTTTAAACTATTGCGCAATCACAACCAACATTCAAAACGAACGTCGACGAATTCCACAAATGCGAACCCGACATTCGGGGGCAACCGCCCGAGAAAAAGCACACTCACAGAAACATTGGCCAACACTCGAGCGCACCCACGAGTCCGTGCGCAGCCCTCTGGCTGTGAAGTTGTCACGCAGAACGGCAAACCTCCCAGGGGCGACGGGCATCCCGAGCGAGCGCCGAACCGAGGGCGCCAACGGCTCTCGGGCTAAGCTCGCTTCGCCTAACCCCAGCAGCCCACCAATCGCGTTCTTCAGATGTGTTTTTTTTATTTTTTCCCGCGACTAACGAGATGCGTCGATTTGCCAGGGTTACTGTTGCTCGTAGGGAGAGAGAGAAAAAAAACACAAAACACCTGCCAACCGATAGTCCTGGAGCCTACAAGGACTCGACACCGCTGCACAGAACGTCGCCATCTGCTTCGGGGGGGGGGGGGGTGGTGGGGGGGGGGTGGATTGTGGCATCCACGTTGCTGATGCTATTTTTTTAAATTAAATTTTGACTTTAAACTTTCGTGACTGCAGGAATTCATATTCGATTGTTCTTTCGGTAAAGTCATGGAGATAGAAAATAAAATAAAAATAATAAAAAATATACATCACGTGTAAATATATATAAAACAAAAATATGAAGAAAAAAACAAAATCTATTTCGCTTGATTGTTGATGCGAGAGAGCGATCGGCAGTTGGCTTATGATGCCATGAAAAGCGGGTTTGCGCGTGGCTATGGGTTAGCAACAGGAAACGGTTTTCGCGTGCCCCATTGGTTTTGAGGGTTTTTGTTAACTGATCGAGGCCAGGAGGATTTTGCTCGTAAAATATTGGGGGCCCAGCAGGAAAATATTTCCAGACTGTCTATATTTTTTTAATTAATATTCTTGGCTGGTTTTTGTTTTTTTCTCTCATAATTGTGGGTTCAGTGGAAACAAATTCTCTTTTTTTTCACGTGAAATAATGAAACGGAATATAAAAATAATTTTCATAATGATGTATATATATAAAACATCAGTTACTCATAGGTATGTTCTTACACGAATGGTTAAACACTGAAAATTTTAGAAATTGGAAATATAGTTAAGATTTAAAATGCAGGTATAAAATAGGGATTTGTTTTTATTCCGATTGTTCTTATTTACATTTTTAAAAAAAACAAAGGTAATACATATTTAACTTCACTTCATTGTTGTTTACACAAGGCACAAAGACTCCCGTATAGCCTTTAACAGACTGTTGGGGCAAGTGCTGTTAGCGAGCACCTATGAAGGCCGGCACGGCACACGAGGGGGTGGGTGGCCAACACCACGCCCGGCCGCCTTTGTCTCCAGAGTGGCGATGTTTACACACTGCACCAGGTACTCATTTGAGGCTGAGTCAACCTAAGGAAGGCGCAGGACCAGTTCAGATATTCGTTACTGGTTTTGGCCGTGAGTAGGAAACTAACCCAAATGTTCGGGTTCGTAGCGCAGCCTGCTAACCGCTATGCCACCGCTACGCCACGCTTCTCCGCACAAGGCACACACCACACACACACACACGAGTATGTGCATTAAAACAAACCACAACAGCCCTTTGCATTTCTCCCCATCATGTGCTCGCTGATAAAACCTCGCCCGGCTCACCTAACTTTATCAACATTGCCCAGCTCGAGCAAATTACTTGGAAAAGGAAGCAGGACCGGATTCCAGGGATTGGAACGTGGTGCGTTCCTATAACCCGTTGTTTTCACGAGCTCCGTGAACAACAAGCCTCTCAAATCAATCGAGGCAACTGCGGTTCATAATTAAATAAATAATAACGAAATAAGTGGGTTCATTACCCTATACGCGGTCTGTGTAGCGTGAAACACATCTCGTGATTACATTATAGACGTTAAATTGGAAAATGCCTCCTTGTGGGAATTGATTGGTGAATGCATTTAAGTTGATGTCTATCAACTGCTACATTTGGTATGATACATCATATTCCCTATTTAAAGTCGAGGAGTTTTCTGTTGTTGTAAATCTGCACAACGGATTAACAATATTCTCACTCAAGACTGGGACGCCTTTTTATCTTTTGTCTCGATTTTTTTCCAAATGTGCTGTCGGCATCTCGCCAAAAGCAGATATCATAGAACTACTCCCGATATTACCTTCAAGTGACCTCTTATTCACACGGCCGGCAATGTACACTCCCCATGTTTGCCCGACTGCTGAGAGATGTTTATTGCATGGCAGTCAAAATAAGAAATATATACAAATGTATCAATTATCGGAGCTGCAATTTAACCCAATAATTAATTAGTTATGTTGTTTTTTTCCGTGTACAGTCATTGATGACCAGGCTGAGACCATGAGCTCGCTACACTTGAGAGCCTGGTTTAATCACTGACCACCTGGTGACCTCCAAGACAAAATTAAGCATCATTATTGGGGGTGGGTGGGAGATATTGTCTTGAATAAATGCATTTAGGTTACAGGTAATGAGAAGGGAAAACATGAAACGTGTTTATCTGTATACGAGTTAGAGAAATTCCTCCACCTGTAATTGAAAATCCAAAGACAGACACTCACCTGAGACACCAACCAGTCTATAAGCTTGTAAGCCATAATCACAGACTTGTACGTTTTCAGATGGTAATCTTTATCCCTACAGAAATATAAAAACACACAACCACGTGAATTACAGAACAGGCTTTGAGTGAAACCTAAATTAACACTTCATTCGAAATGTATTCCCATGTTCTTTGGTTCTTTCGGTAAAGTCACGTAGATAGAAAACAAAAATAATTTAAAAAAACATATTATAATAAAAAAAACTCACGACGGAATACCCCAGATCTTAGATGCTAAGCATGGTTGAGTCTGGGTAATGTTTGGATGGGCCACCATCCAAACACCTGCGCAACAGGTGGACATTGATCGCAGCCAAATGCTCTAAATGTGTGTTTCTAAATGTGGAGGGAAAGACTGGAGGACCTGAAGAAAAATCCACGCGACCACGGCGAGAGAGAGAGAGAAAACACGGAGACTCCAAATATACAGCAGGCGTCAGGGTCGGGATCGAGCCCACAACTTCCTGCATACCAGGTGAGGTAGTTAACATCTCACCACCGTGGCAGCCCCACGGCAGTTAACATATCGACACAGTCGTACAATTGCCAGATTCACATAGTGGCAAAAAAACATCTGAAAATAATTACACGGTCAATTCTCACCCAACGTTCGTCGTGAAGACATCGGCACACTCTCGCCCAAAGGTTCTTATGAAGTGGAGCACTGCCTAAAGCATGAGTAGGGCCGGATGTGTGAATAAAGCTTGTACATTTTAAAAGAAGATACCGTGCCTTAGTATAATGTTATATTAGTGACTGTTAATAATAATCCAATTACTGTCTTAAGTATCCGTAAAAAAAATAGTTATTTGCAAAGAGAAAGCAAATGGGCTTGGGTAGGACACATCGCGAGAAGTGATCATGGCCGATTTGACTCGACTTGTGACAAAAGTAGCAGCCAGGGGAATAATCCCCGCCCAGCAGTGCATAGATCATGGCTCGTAATGATGACAGAGGAAATACGAAACATTAATGAATTTAGGTTTTGGTGCAAGTAATATGCACGTGGGAAAGTGAAGTTTCAGATTTTCTTGCATCACGCGCTTCTCTCAAGTTGTTACTTTTGGTGTCAACGTCAACGGCTGAGAATCTCATTGCAGGTTGCCCAGAAATCTGCTCCTCTACTTATTTGTGTCTATGCCAACCCCCCCCCCCCCCCACACACACACACACTCCGGCTCTTCTGCGTATTTGACTGTAATGCATCATTCAACTCCGCTGAGCGACCGGTGAATATTGAGCGATTGCCTCTAACCTCGCAATGCTTCCGTTGAACGGCAAAATGAATAAAATCAGGAGGGTGTGACCTTGCGAACAACAAGCTTGGATATTTGAGCGGCACCCTGACGTAGGCGAGTTGAGCAAGCAGGGCGGGGTGCGAACTCTGCACTCACTTTACGATGGGAGAGAAGAGGCAGTGCAGGCGGCAGTAGAGACGCACTCCCTGTGAAGAGAACGTCGCAGCCACGCCGTCACGAGCGTGCGTATGCACGGTTCACAGTCGCTTCATTTTGGGTCAGGTCGTGTGAATGGGAAGGTCGTGAAGCCCTCCCACACCCGACGCGGCCAATTCATGGAAGTGCCGCGTGAAGCGAACGTGGCCAAATGTATGGCCGCTTCAGCAGCACCGCCGGTGTTTGTTGTTGTTGGTGAGCGATCTCACAACGTTTGCATCGGGGCACGGGCGTTTCGCTGGAGATTGCACCCAGCGCGAGTGAGCGACCAGGTTGTTAGCTCGGATCTCGGGTGGACGTGCTTCCTGACCCGGCTCGTCAAGTAGATGCCACGTCGTACCCATTTAAATGTTGTGAGGTTACTCGCCAACAGTAACGCCGGCGCAGCTGCCGAAACAATTATGAATCTGGCCACGTTGGAGTCACGTGACATTTGTTTATATTGGCTGTGTCGGGTGGAGGAGGGTTTCCGATGTATTGTTCATTTTATCTATGCGGCCTAACCCAAAATAAACCAATGTTTAATCATATTGGTCGTGAAATGCTACGTGCATATGCGTGCGCGTATAAGGTCAAAGATCTCCCATATTGCCTTAAAAAACTTTAGGGAGAAGCGCTCTTTGCGAGCAGCTATAAAGACCAACAAGGCACATGAGGGGGTGGGGGTGGCCAGCACCACGCCCAGCCGGCTTTGTCTTCCTCGTGGCATTGTTTACACACCACACCAGGTACTCATTTGAGGCCAAGTCAATCTAACATATATATTATACACACATTCCTACCATTCTTTGGCCTCTGAAACAATTGATTTTTTTTATCTTGAGATGCGGTCATGTTTAGATGCTTTATAAATCCGAATGTTATTGTTTTGTATCCGTGATTTTCTCGCACGCACATTCATGAACTCATGCCCACGCATGCACGCACACATTCAGTCGCACCTGCGATTAGCACGGTTGGCAATGTACGATGCAAAATAATTTCAACATACATGCAAACAACGCTCACACACGTTCAATATCGCACGCATGAGCGCACAAACACACAATGCAATCATGTTTACTCGCTCATAAAACAAAGATAAAGACGAAGATCCCCAGTATAGCCTTAGAAGAATGTAGGGGCAAGTGCTGTTAGTGAGCACCTATGAAAGCCGGCACGCCACACGAGAGGGTGGGTGGCCAGCACCACGCCCGGCCGTCTTTGTCTCCCCCAGTGGCCATGTTTACACACCACACCAGGTACTCATTTGAGGCCGAGTCGACCTTTCTTACACGCACATACATACATTCATGCACATACCACCACATCTCATTAAACTTAACAGCCTATTAGTTACCGTGCTGTTAGTGAATGCCTATTTACGTACCACACATCACCAGAGGAGACGGTGTGGCCAGAACCATGCCCCCTCGGTCACGTTTGTATTATTCCAAGTGCCAGTGCCTCAAGATAAGCATTTTAGGCTCAGTGGACTGAGAGGAGGCCCAAGCCAAGGTTAGACACCAATAGTTAGAGGTGTTGCACTTGGCCAGGAATGCAACTCGGGCTGCCAAATACCATCGTGCATGCACAGAGCAAAGACAAAGATTCCTCATATAGCCTTAATAGACTGTTGGGGAAAGTGCTGTTAGCGAGCACCTATGACGGCCGGCACGGTACACGAGGGGGTGGGTGGCCAGCACTACGCCCGACCGCCTTTGGCTCCCCAGTGGCGATGTTTACTACACACCGCACCATGTACTCATATGAGGCTGGGTCAACCTAGGGGAGGCCCAGGACCAGTTCAAATAATCATCACTGGTGTTGGCCATGAGCGGGAATCGAACTCGGCTCACCGGGTTCATAGAGCAGCGCACGAACAGCTATACTACTGCTCGTGCATGCACACACACAAACACAAATCCCTAGTATACATGACGCATTCAAGCCTCACATCCTCCTCTAATAATCCATGATTATAAATGCATCTGGTATTCTCGTCACTCTTCTCGCGCATGGCTATCACCAAGGTGCTGTGTTTCTCAGTCTGCAGTGGAATCATTGTTAAGAATCAGAATCTGTATTTAGATTGGATGGACCCAATAATCTCTGAAGCTCTTTTTCACAGACGTCCAAGTAGTCCTTTTTCACAGTCGGGGGGAGATGCTGTTACGTGCCATCCCATTTGAGTAACTTCCGTGGTACATTTTCTGAATTGGGCAAAAATGTGGACCACCCGACCGGGTACACAGTGGCCTCCTCATTTCGAATAATGTCGGGGGGGGGGGGGGGGGGGGATATTTTAACGTCCACCGTGAATCAGACAGCGGCGTATCTTATGGCATGTGCAACCACTGTAATAACCGGGGTGGCCTTCTCGATTCCAACCTCAAAAGCTCTGCAACAAGAAGGCAAACGCACAACACTGCTGAGCGATGTCGTCGCTGTCCCCTCATATACAGTGCAATTCGTGTTTTATGCTCCCTCTCCGTGTTTAAAGACGTCTTATGGAGCTGCTCGCTGCTCAAGGACGCTCATGTTATTGCCGTGACTATATTCTAACGTGCTTCATGTGGCCGTCGCTGCTGATGGTGATGACGACTATCGTGGATCTCTCACCTTGGAGATCATGTCTTGCATCTCGTTCCGAGGTTTGAAGGTTCCGTCATCGTAGCGAAAACGATAAAATAACGGCTCATCCTTGAACTGGTGCTTGTCTGAGACTGTTCGCAGAAAGAAAAAAACACACACACACACGCGTGTGCATAAAAACAAAGATCACTCGTATAGACATCCAGACTTGTTGGGGCAAGTGCAGTTGGTGAGCACCTACGAAAGCCAGCATGGCGCATGAGGGAGTATCCCCACCGGCAACGCTGACACACCACACCAGATACTCATTCGAAGCCAAGTAGACCTAGAGGAGGCCCAGGACTGGTTCAAATATTCGTCCCTGATATTGGCTATGAGCAGAAATCGAACCTCAGGTCGCTGTGTTCGGGGTGCAGTGCGAAAACCACGACACTACCACTCTCCACAAAGATCCCCCGAATAGCCTTCACAGACTGTTGGGGCAAGTGCTGTGAGCGACTAGCACCTATGAAGGTCGGCACGGCACACGAGGGTTAGGTGGCCAGCGCCACGCCCGGCCGCCTTTATCTCCCTAGTGGCGATAATTATACACCGCACCAGGTACTCATTTGAGGCTGAGTCGACCTAGCGGAGGCCCAGCACAGGTTCAGGTAATCGTCATTGGCGTTGGCCGTGAGCGAGAATCGAACTCAGGTCGACAGGTTCGGGTCGCCGGGTTCCGCACCTCCGGTTAGCACGGATGACTACATACGGCGTGTAAGAAGCTCAACATACATACGTACGTAGCCCAGCACTAACAGCTACACGACCACTCTGCACGGGCATGTGTGGGTGTAGTACCGGCCCTAGAGGGGCCCGGTGAGCGCTGATGGATAGCGCTAGATGGCACCATGCTTTGTGTGCAGTGCCAGCCCTAGAGGACAGGGTGTGGGAGTGCCGCGGTAGGAATGAGGTTACTAAAGGCCATGGCACTCTGGTTGACCTCGAGAGGACACGTGACAAGTTAAGTCTACAAAGGGGCCCAAGTGGGGGCTAGGGCTGGTCTACAAAGGGGCCTAAGTGGGGGCTAGGGGTGGTCACGTGGTTGGGACCCAAACCCTTCCCGAGGATTCTAGAAGGGCGGAGCCAGCCACGCCGTAGAGAATATAAGCCGGTCTCGAGAGGGACCCGGGTCGTTGTTC
The DNA here is from genome assembly GCF_048934315.1 of Petromyzon marinus. Taxonomy (NCBI): domain Eukaryota; kingdom Metazoa; phylum Chordata; class Hyperoartia; order Petromyzontiformes; family Petromyzontidae; genus Petromyzon; species Petromyzon marinus. Next base: position 7,267,042 of record NC_133689.1, on the reverse strand, counting down.
ATCCTGAACAAACCTTCGTCAACGTTCTCCGTTCAACGAGTCTCCAACACGTGGACCTGGACCCGAGCTGAGGTCCGGTCCGTAGTAGCAGTTACGTTGTAATTATTGTAGTTAGCCTGGTGGTCACCACCCGGCTAACTACACCAGTTACGTTGTAATTAGTGAAGTTAGCCTGGTGGTCACCACCATAGGTTGTTCTTCTGTTAAGGGGAAGCTAACCCATGTGTTGGAGTTAAATAAATGTGTTGCCTCCAGGTATACGTCTGCGACTCAGTTGAACTCACGACATGTATAAATGCTGAATGTCTTTTCGCACGTACATAGCCGATCGTGCTAATCGGGGGTGCGGGGGGGAACGACAACAAACTAAACACAAAAATCAGTTCTAAAAAAAAGGAGTTTTCAATCTAGACATATGCACACACACACACACATTCACGCTCTGAGTAGAATCAGGAACAGCAACCCCCCTACTTAACAGCTGTAATACGATCTGCACATTACACATCACAGTTTAAATCAAAACAGTCCCCTATGTGAGCACTGGGTGAAGGTTGACTTCCCGCTTAAAATGAGCACGTGGTAGTGCTCATCTGCTCCTTTACAGCCCTGAGCCAGTGGCGGAAATGTCACATGCCCCTGGCGTGGGGTGAGACTCTCCATAAGAAATCCAATGTTGACTCCCCCACAAACTTCTACTCGTGGTCATTGAACCTAGAAGGATAACGCGGTTGAGAGTCCACCACCAACTTGGGGATTCCAACCCATAACCTACCTCATTGCGAGAAAAGCACTCTCAGCTGTGCCACACATCTGTATGGAACGTACACAGAGGTGTGGCGCATCTGTATGGCACGCACAGATTCACACGTCCGATTGGCACGGTTGCCGACGTACTGTGCGCGGAAGAAGTTCAACTTGAATACAGGCTGTATACATTACAATGCAACGTACAGCCCGTTGTCAATCCACTACTGCATGAAGATCTCCCCAAGCCATATCGGCCATGTGAGTGGCTAGACCATACTTCACCACGCCGGTCAATGCAGGTTGGTGACGGCGGGGTGGGGTTCCAGGAATGGTTCAGATTTCACTCTCCACTGATGTTAGTTGTGGGAAAGGTGGCTTGGGTTTCCTAGTGCAGTGTGCCAACCACTGTGCCACCCATCTAGATACCTCGCACAGGCAGAGATCATGCAACTGCTGAAGCGTCAATGAGCGGCGGCAGAGGTTGGCACATGGCTTTGCCCCCAACGGAATACGTAACGGCACAACGGTCCACGTTTAAAGTGTTAATTCTTGAGCGTCATCCAAAAACTGCAAACACATGCTGCTCATCTGTCGTAATATATATTTTTTAACACAACTCGCAAATTGTAATAACATTTTTCCCATTATCGAGGCAAACAACGTAGTGCCAACGGGTGAGGCTCAACAGTAGCGCGTGCGTGGCTGGACGACCCCTCCGAGATTGCACGGGAAGGAGGTTTTCCCGACACAATGCGTGACGGCGGTGAGCCAAATGGGCCAGACAATGAGGCTCGCTGGCCCTGGTGGCAGAATCTGTGTTTTCACGGCGACGGTGACCTAACGAGACAACAATGCTTTGGGTTTTTTTTTTTACAGGTTGATGTGGAGGACTTGTTAGCCTGAATGCCATTTTCCCATTACGGTATTTCAAACTTGTCGGGTCATTTGCACAACCCACGCATGGACACAAATACGACCCAAAGACACGTGCTCATCTCTAGTCCTAGTTCTGGCTGATCTAATGGTGGAAAGTTTAGATTCACATGGCAGATACCAGCATCTCCTTAATGACAACAACATAAATCACTGTTGACCACCTCTAACTAAAACTGATGCAGCCCTCACGAGGTTGTGCTATTTTTTGTATTAATCCCTAAGGAATTATAATGATGGATGGCATCAAATCCAATTGGGATATGAGCTCACGATCAAAATTTAAATTCTGCTGCAAAATGAAATATTAGATTTTTGCAGTCACATGGAACACTAAAGACAGTATGACAGTGAAACTCTGCGTACACACCCTGCTATTATCTGGCAGGAGAGATTTTGTACCCGTGTAAAATCTGAGGGGTTTTTTGAGTCAGTGTTGGTGGAACCACTCATTAGAGAAGATAACAAAGATCCACGCAGCTTGGGTTGACGGAACCACTTGCTGGACTGCCATCTTCTGGCCACCTCACAGGCCAAGGAGGTCTCTCTCTGGGAGTTTCACAAAACGTACGTGCATCCACAAAGCCCTCGGCGTCCAGAGCACTGGGGCACCACGGTGGCTAGGAGATGTTAACCACCTCGCCTGGTATGCAGGAGGTCGTGGGTTCAATCCCAATCCCGACGCCTGCTGCTGTATATTTGGAGTTTGCATGTTCTCCCCATGGTGGCGTGGATTTTCTCGGGTTTTCCCCTCCACGTTTAGAAACATGCGCTGAGAGTATTTGGCTGCAATACATTTCCACATGGCGAGCCACTCCGTTGAGCTATCATGTGTGGCCACATCGATTCTGAAAAGAGCTGTATATCTCGGTGGGTAAAAATGGAAACCCCAAACACACTGGATCACAGCCGTGCGCTGCTGCTGCCACCATTACATTTCAAGTTGACCCAGTTAAGGGCTCTTAAGTATGAATGCTATTTTTCATTGACGCCAGCATTATGCATGGCTAAGCTTTGAACCCAGATCGCTGGAACCATTGGGAAGTGCATTAACCTCAAACCAGCGCAAACGCAGACACGCACTTCCTTGACTGAGCGTTGCTTATGCGACACGCCAAAGCGCGGAGACAGATGCGAATCCTTGAGCCCGAATAAGGGGAGGAGTTTAAATAATTCGGGGCAGTTATTTAGGCTGCGGTGCTTAAAGTTTAAACACGGGCTAAAGTAGCGGCAACGCGATGGCTCTGAAGCTGTCAAACGTTAGGGCCTGGGCAGCTTTTTGTGGAGGAGCCGGAGTGCGGGGGCGGCGGAGTGGAAGGTTAAGCAAATGCCACGGTTGGTTTTTTTTGTTTGTTACTCTGTAACCGTTAACTTTGTCAACGTATGAAGCGTTCCTTCCCGAGCAGTCGGTTAAACACGGCGACACTTTTTTTTAATGCGGCTGCAATAACGTTGGCAACGAGATGACGAAGCCAGCAGAGTTTGCTTGCAACAACTTCGCGTTTGCATTTCCTTAAATAGGCCTGGGGGAAAAAAACACTGACCCGGGGAGACAAAAAAAAACAACCTCGACGATTATCAAGACGTGTGTCAGGAAGGCAACTTTTGCTCCATTTAGTTTTGATTGCTATGCAATGAGTTGTCGCGATTCAGGAATTCGGAACCCTGATACGATTCAAGGATTCTCTAATAAGTTGTCCTTTAATGAGCGAATTTGTCGGCTGAATCTTGAGCTGAGAGTCAATAATAATGAATGGTTTTATGCATGGTGAGCGACATACCGTTTGAGTATCTGTGTGTGTGTGTGAGAGAGAGAGAGGAAACCAAAGCACTTAGAGAATAGCCACGCATACGCTAATGTTACATTCAGGGCTAATGGCACACAAACAAAACTGCACAAAGGCAACGGTAACAAGAAGAAAAAAAAATCAATTCTTGGAAAAGAATCACGGCGGTCCATCGCGAACAATTCATTGACTTTACAGGGTGGTAAGGTAATCAACACACCCACAGTGGAAACAACATTAGCAGCAGCAGACTGACACTAAGCTCAACAAATGTGATCAGTACACGAGAAAATAACACGGAGTCAGCTCCTTATATTTATATTTAAAAAAAACTGTGATTAAGCAATTAAAAATACGGAAGAGGAATTCATTAACGGAGTAACAATTAAGCACGGAGCAAAAACGTTTGTGGAATCAGGCTAATTAATATATGCATACGCAGCAAATCTGGCAGAATGTGGCCAAACTCTTAAGAGCTGCAGTTGAAGCATCTGTTAGCATTAATTATTTTTTTCTTTCCTTCATTTCCCTTTGGAGTTGATGCCGGGGAGTTTGTAGACCTCAGATGGCTCGCAAAAAAAAAACCCAGCCGGTGAGACTGCATTGAATTTTCTCAGAGCACTGGCCAAGGGATTGAGAGAGATGACTTTGGTGTTGAGTGTTTGAGTGCACCAGGAAGTGCTGTTGCTTGCATAATTAAATTCCTTCTGTCTTCTCTTCTTCAAATAATGACCACATGAACATATGTGTGCATGTCCGCCTGTAAGCATGCAAGTCTGTGCTGGTGCACACTTGTGTGTGTGTGTGTGGAAGTGTGTTGCTGTACACCAGTGTGTTTATGTGTCTAAGTGTGTGTTGATGTGAGCAAATGTGTGTGTGTGTGTACACGGGGGATCTTTGCCTTTGTGTTGCTGTAGGAGCCTTAGTGTAGCGGTTAGCGCGCTGCCCTACGAACCCGGCGACACGAGTTCGATTCCCGTTCACGGCCAACACTAGTGACGATTATCTGAACCGGTCCTGGGCCTCCCCTAGGTCGACTCAACCTCAAATGAGTACCTGATGTGATGAGTAAACATTGCCACTTAGGAGACAAAGATGGTCGGATGTGGCGCGAGCTATCCACCCCTTTCTTTGCCGTGCCGGCCTTCATAGGTGCTCGCTAACAACACTTGCCCCAACAGTCTGTTACAGGCTATAACGGGGGATCTCTGTCTTTGTGTGTTGCCTTATACAAGTGTGTGTGTATGTGTGTAAGTGTATGGAGGAACTGAGTGTAGTGGTTAAAGAACTTGCGCTACAAACCCGGCGACCCGAGTTCGATTCCCGCTCATGCCCAATAACAGTAGCGAAAATCTGAACAGGTCCAGGGCCTCCCATAGGTCGACTCAGCTTTAAATGAGTACCTGGTATGCTTTGTAAGCATAAGAACTGGTAAGACAAAGGTAGCCTGGTGTGGTGTGTGCTATGCCGGCTATCATAGGTGCTCGCTAAATCACACACGTCGCAAAAGTTTACATAGCCACACATTAACGTGTCCGGATTGCAGTGGCTCGCCCCGACCATACTTTCACGTAAGCGCAAAGCTAAACACAGCAGCGACATCGAGTGTATGTCTGGCAGGAGCGTCCCTCAGGATCGACTGACTCGGCCAAGAGCAAAGCACTAGGCAAAGGTGGCCAGGAGTGCACGATGACCGGTCATTGGCAGGGCCGGATTAAGATTTTGTAGGCCCCTTGGGCTACAGGGTACTGTGAGGCCCCCCTCCCCCCCCCCAGTAATATTTTCAAAAGGAAAACAAAGTTGAAGAAAAATAAAATGTATTTTCACAAGGCTAACAACAAATAAAAAAATCAGTATTCACAAGTGAAATTACTTTTCGCTTCATCTCTGGAGGCCCTCCAGCTGGCGGAGGCCCCTAGGCTGCAGCCCCCTAAAGCCCCCCCCCCCCCCGTGCCTTCATCCGGCCCTGGTCATAGGACCCCTTTGTTCTGTCATCAACAGTTGCCTCAATTGTGCAACCGGGCGAAAATAGAGTCTGTGGTGTGCACGTGTGTACGTGCGTTTTAGTGTCAACCCGATGTAAAATCCGGTCCGTTAATGAAAATAAATATCTGTAAATTGAATTGAATTGGTTGGATGTGCAAGTGTTTAATCAGGGGACCTGCAATATGAAACTCATTTCAATATGAAGCTGAATCAAAGAAACAAAAGAAACTTGGCCAATGCGTTATTAATTAGAGGTGAAGCGTTTGGTGGCTCACAAGCGAAGGCCCTAATCACTTAATTACAAACACTGGCCTCGACTAAGACCAAACACGTGGGGGGAAAGGCAGACGGATCAACCCTGCAAGCACAAACCGGCCGAACGGGGCGCGTGCAATCGGGCTCACCGTCCATCCGGGCAAAATCCGAACGCAGTTGACCAGCGAATTGGATTTGTCTTTAACGTCACGTCTTTCAGCCATCGCACAAAAAAAGACGTATTGGTTCACAAAAGCAACTGTCAGGACGGCTGTGCGTGTGGGGGGGGGGGGGCACTCTTTCTCTTCCCATTAGCCCCGTGCTCCTCTGTGTCTGGGTTGCTTGGGACGCAAGGGGAGGATGATTTGCTCGGGGTGGGGTAACTCTCCCACCCTCCACCCCACTCCATACTCCTGGCCACCCTTGGCTCCCAGCCCAACATTCGTTAGTCACAAAGCTTAATTGCAAACATGTTCTTGTAAGTAATGCGATTCCTTCCTGTCAAATTGTGAAGACACCTGAGACTGGCTACGTGGTGGTTGATGATCCATAAGAGGTTTTTTTTTTGGTTAGATCGCGTTAATCTATAAATGTGTCGTTAAAACCCGCCACCACCCGACACAGCCAACGAGTAAGGGTTGTCACGTAAACAGAACGTGGCCAATTCGTCACTAGTACAGCACATACTGGTGTGTTGGAGAGCCAAGCCACGACATTTACACTCTGAGTACAACGTTTCGCCAGTAATTACAACTAGCTTCATGTGTGGCCGGGTCACTTCTGAAAAAAAGAGCTGCGTAGATCAGCGGGGCCTTACCTGGCAAAAAAAATAAAGTTTATAGTTTAAGAGTTGGAATGGCGAAAAGAAACGCAGCCAAAGTCACCGGCGACATCATCCTTACATATTGAAGACTGACGTTCATCCACAGCAGAGCGGGATGGTCAACAAAGACGCATCTTTAAAGGCTTGGAACTTTAGACTCGGGAGACGTGGGACTCCGTAAAATGTGATTGTACTTGCGGTGGCGACATCGTCGATTTGGAAGCCGCCACGATTATCAGCGGTGGCAACAGCACGGACAACCCTTCATCCAGCAGTGGATTGACCATGCCCGATGATGATGATGATGAGAACTGAAATCTTCAACTCTTCAATGTGCCATCCCCCCCCAACCCCGCCACAGCTCACAGAAGTATGGAAACAGCTCAAGGTCTCTTAAGTGCTTTGCGCACAGAGGGCACAGATGTGGATCACACCGACCACTGTTCAATAATAATAATAATCAATCCATTCACTCGGTGACGTCACCTCGGGTAAGGAGGCATGCGCAGCGCGAACGGGTCACGTTGCACCGATACTGATGCAGAGGGGGATGCTGTCGTGGTGTAAAACAGTCAGCACGGTGGGACTTGCAATCCAGAGGGTTGCCACTTCAATCTCGTGGCAGCGGGGGTGAAACGACGGGTGCACTTTTTATTAAATCCCCACCACCCACACGACCCACGGCACCTCCCTCCCTATCGCCCCCCGCCTCTGTCGAAACCGGCGGCGTGACCACGGGTGGCAGCGCACAGTCGCTACGAAGGTCCGCGTGCGGGGTGATGAGGCGTGGGTGCTCGCACGTCTTCCAAGACATCCGGTGAGCGGCGTGAAAGAGTAGGACAACAAATACACTCCCGGAGGGGCAATCTTCCGGAGCGGCCTCGAGTGGAGGCTCTGCTGCGAGCGGCGGCACCAGCAGGCACTTGCGGTGCTGCACCTTCGCTCGTCCGTAGGTCTTCAAGCACCGGAGACACTCAACACGCCTCATTGTGTTCACCCCCCCCCCCCCTCCAATCCACGTCACCTGGCATTAACTACTGACCACCCAAAACCCACACCTACCCTCGCCCGCAATATTTGAGAACCTTCTTTCCCTAAACAACAATATTTTTTCATTGAGGCCACCCAGTCAGGCCAAAACGATTTCGAGTGTTTCTCTGTTTTTGTTTCCGATGTGATGGTAAAAAGACATGATTTTAAATGAAGCTGTGCTTTTTGTTTGTTTGTTTTAAAGTTCAATGAAACAGCAACCTCACGCAATAACCGTGCAGCGATGAGCATGGCGTCCTGGTAAAGTGCATTCGTACCACAATGAACTGCGTGTGCGAACACAAGACTCACCGCGTACACTCGATCTCTGTGGATTATTATTGGCAAAGGAAATAAAACACACTTTTGAGTCCATCGGCTCACTGACTTTACAGAACCAACGTGATCAAGCAGCATTTAATTGTTTAAAACAAGCAAACTCTGGACCTGTTTAAATCCCTTGGGTTTAAATTTTTCTGGATCTCCAAGCTTGCTGGATCTCATAACCAAGCAATATTGAATGAACAGCCTCGTCTCTGCTGAAGAGACCCAGAATGATGTGATTTGAAAATCAATTTCTTTGGGATTGATTTTTGAGTTGAGTTTGTTGTCGTTCCCCACAACGCGCGATTAGCACAGTTGACTACGTACAGTGCAAAAGAAGTTCAACATACAAATGTTTTGTTTTTTAAACGTAATGTGGAGATGGAGAATGGAGGTGTGTGGGATCTCACCGTGGTGTATGATGCCATTCTCCAGCAGGGCCTGGCCCAGGTTGATGCCTTCCTCCCGCTTGCTGATCTCTCCCACGTCCTTGAGCCACGATACAAACTCACTGTGTGCAAGAAACGCGCGAGCGACAAACAGACAGACAGGTAGATCCCCCCCCCCCCCACCAACCATTCCTCCTGTAGCCTTCAACGGGAATGTTGGGTACATGTGCTGTTCACAAGCACTCATTGAGGAAAGCACGGAGCACCAAGGCGTACTGTTGCCAACACAAGTCACAGCCGCCTTTGTCTCCCAGTGCTGATGTTTACACTGTGTAATTAGGTTACTCAGTCACGGTTGAATTGAATTAGCCTACAAGTATTACCCGGGTCAAGTGACACTCTCCAACAAATCGTGGCCTTGGCTGAGAATCGAACCCATGTGGCTGGGTTCATTGCACAATGTGCTAACCACTGTACCACCGCTCCATCCAACAAACTCATCGTAAGCAAAACAGAATCGCATCAAGGTAAAGATGCCCCTTATAGCCTTCACGTATTTTTGGGGCAAGTGCTGTTAGCGAGCACCTATGAAGGCTGGCACGGCGCACGAGGGGGTGGGTGGCCAGCACCACCGCCTTTGTCTCCCCAGTGGAGATGTTTACACACTGCACCGAAAACTCATTTGCGGCCGAGTCGACCTAACGGATGCCTAATACAGATTAAAATAATCTTCACTGGTGTTGGTCGTGTGCGGGAATCGAACTCGGCTCGCTGGGTTCGTAGCGCAGCGCGCATAACCACTACCCTACCGCACACACGCGCGCACACACGCGCACAGACGCGTACCACACACAATCACACCCACCTCCAGGCAAAAAGAAATGCACACACAGACATGTACAGACGGACAAAGACAAAAGTTTGCGCAACTACCGTTACCAATAATTTTCCTTAAATTCATCGATTATGGTCCTCCGATCAGCACGGTTGGCTACGCACTGCTCGAATGAATATACAAATGTGTCGTTAAACCCGTCACCACCCAGCACAGCCAAATAGTAAGGTTTGTCACGTTAACAGAACGTGCCAATTCGTTACTCGTAGAGCACACCGGTGTGTTGGAGAGCAAAACCACAACATTTACAATCTGAGTACGACGTTTCGCCAGTAATTACAACCAGCATCATCAGGCGGACAGCCAGAATTTTGGAGAAATCCTCCTGTTTCGTTCCTTAAATGGATGATACCATCCAATATCACCCATAATAAAACCTCTATTATGGATGATATTGGTCGCGAAAGCCTACGTGTTAAATTACCCAGAGAAGCTCCAGCAACCGGGCCGCACTCGAGCAAAAAATGGGGACACGAATTGACCCGGGCCACGCGGAGTTCTCACCGGGGTTCAACGCAACGCGAACCGATTTCACCAGGACCCCACCTGCCGAGGAAGCACTTGGGGACTGTGGCGAATTTCTTCTTGCGGTCTCGCACCAGGCCGGCCTGCATGCTCATCATGTGGTAGAGCTTCTCTCCCTTCTCCGACACCAGCATCCACGTGTCCCTCTCCATGCCCAGCCTCATGCCTACAGTGGAGAAGAGCAGGGACAACCGTCGCAAACGTCTCCCCCCCCCCCCGCCACTCCTCTCTCCGTCAGCGTCGGAGACAACTGGGAGAAATCGCGCCCAGTGACAGAGCCCCTGCACAACACGAGGTCTACAGGCTGAACGATTTGGGGAAAATATCTAATTGCGATTTTTCTGACAGATATTGCGATAGCGATTTGATTTTCGATTTAAATTTGTTTAAGTCAAGCTACAAGCTCAATATTCACTGTGTAATAGATGTAAAACATGTGATTGGGCATTACCACATGATACCATCAAAATATGGACTGATTCTATCTTGATTTGAAGCTTACGTGACTGCAGGAATCCATACTCTTTGGTTCTTCGGTAAAGTCACGTAGGTAGAACTAATTCTATATATTCTAATGCAAGGATGAGAACTTAAAATATATTCATTGCTTCCAACATATATTTAAATGTTTTAATTGAAATAGAACAATCAAACATAGAACAATTGTTAAGTTAAATAAATAAAGTTATCATAATACAAAAATATAACAATTCCAATAAGAAAGTAACAGGACTTTTCAAATCGCAAAAAACAATCTCAGCCTTTGCGATTTGCTAATCGCATGGTTTCAAATTGAGATTTCGATTTGAAATCGATTAATCGTTCAGCCCTGGTCTACAGCAGGCACTGCCATTGCTCTCGTTCTCCCGGATGCACGTTGTAGCCTTGCTAAACAAATACGTAAGTCAATTGATGTCGGCCCGCTTTTCCCAAACTGAATCGGGTCGCGAAGGCAGCTACTCCACCAAGGCCTTGCATCCTGTCCTGTCTTCCGCCAGCGGCATCAACTTTGGCTCCCGGATCGCCGGTCTCTACTCGGTCAGGCACACCACCTTAGCTTTCCAGCGCAATCGCGAGTGACCTCCGGGTACAGTACAAACAGTGGCAGTGGGGCTGCTGTTATCCATGACAGAGTGAGGAGTGAACTTCATATATCCTTATTTGTAAGGGGCACCCCACCATGGTGATATGTTAACTACAGGAGGTCGTGGGCTCGATCTAAACCCTGCCGCATGTATAATTGGAGTTTGCATGTTCTCCCCGTGGTCACGTGGATTTTTCTCCAGGCCCTCCGGTTTTTCCCTCCCCATTTAGAACACAGGCGTTTGAAGTATTTGACATTTCCGTATGATAAGCCACGTCATTGAGCTAGGATTTGTGGCCAGATCGCTTCTGAAAAATATCTATATAGCTCAGTGGGCCTTCCCTGGTAAAATAAAAATAAAGTATAAATTAGCAAACGACCCAATAACCCACTTGGAACCATTGGAATGACAGGACTTTGTTTTTTGATGAGTGGCTTTTCTCATTTTATTGTCAGCGTCCTGTTAAGGCCAGAAGGTCTGCATGCCGGGGATAGTTTAGCCACCCCCACATCCCCCTGGCCGCCTTTGTCTTCCCAGTGCTAATGTTAACACATTGTTTAAGTTACTAAGTTTGGCTTGAATTGATTGAGGGCAGGCTCTCTCAAGACTGAAATAGCAATCGTTGCTTTTGCTACACATGGAAGTCATCGTAGTGTTGAATGCTATGGCACTACTCCACACAAACACACATATGCTTAGCAGCACTGACTCATTAAAATGCACACAAGTTCAGCAGTTATACCACTAAGGTCAAAGTATGGCCCATTGTAATTTGTCAGAGACATTAAATCAGGAGGAGTATTGCCCTTTGGAAATTGCAGATTTGGTTTTCCAACTCCTCCATTTGCATGAATATTACATACAACAGTTGATGTCATAATACATACAGCACTGGTTAGGCTGTTATAAGCAACTGGTGAAAAAAATTCAATCAACTGCTGCCACGTAAAAGTAAGTTAAACAAATTGTGCTACGAATATTCCAGAGTTGATTTTCGAGCACAGCCCAAAACATTAATCGTGAACATTTTAACGCACGCGAGGCAGTTATTAGTGTGCCGCAGAGCTAAATTTATACCCCACCCGGGGGAATTCGAGATAAGTTACTCAACTAGCCATGACCCAAAAAGCACAACTTTCCCACCATAGGATTTTCTCATGTGTACCACCACTGCAGAGGGTGGGATTCGTCTTGCACAGCACGTTGTGCGGTCAGAGCTCAGGTCCCCCTTCGACTACCAATCCCTTTCAACCAAATGGACGGCCACTGTGGGTGTCCAGCCACCCCCAACCTCTTTAGATGTGGCTTAGACATACCCATAACATGATTGGACAAATAATCATGGTAGGCTTGAGTCCCTATATTTTCCCCTTTAACACGCCGACATAAATTCTAATTCTGGTGATAAGGTAACCTTTAATTACACAGTAGCGCAAGAACAGTAGGTACAGTACAGTCAAACTATGGTACAGTAGGAGCTCCTCTTATCTATGAGAAAGAGGGGAGTGAATTTCACGCATCCTATCTGTAAATTAACCAATAATCACTGGGGACCATTCGCTAGTAAGTAGGGCGTAATTTCACACTCGATATTTTCCAGAACATTCCTAAGCTGGCTTGGTTTAGGTGTAGGTTTTATGGACGCAAGGTACTACACTACCCGAGTACAGGGTACGCCTACTCACAACAATATTAGAATTCCTGTACCCTATGTGCTCATAATCTTACGTACCGATTCATTAAAAAAAACAAATAAGAATGGTTCGAGGCGGGATTGTATGTGACGTGCCAAATCATTCTCGGAAGAGCCTTCCGGACCTTTTCCAGCTAAAATTAAGCGGCCACTTGAACATAGTTCTGGAGCTCAACAAAAAACAATAAAAAAAATACATCGGTGGGTCTCTCAGCCTCTTCTTTGGAGTGGCGTCCCACTTGGGAAGTTTGGCGTAAGTACCGCAGTTAGTTGTTTTTTTGTTTTTTTTTGGGGGGCTTGCGAGCGGGGGGAAACTGCAAGTGTTCCGGACCCGATCCGGCTGAAACTAAGCACCGGTGCCGCTCCTCAACTTCCAAAGTCGCGTTTTGCCGGTGCCCGTCCCAAACTGCCTCGTTACCGTGGTGGCGACGACACTCACTCTTGCGACACTCGCGCTCCAGGAGTATCGCGTCCAGCCACTCCTGCTTCTCCTCGGGACTCTTGGCCATGCACACGAACCATTTGTTCTTGGCCGTGTTGTGGATCTTCCAGCCGTTGCTCACCGTGTGCCCACTGCTGTGAAAGTCGGCTACGGGTGCCAAGGACAGCCCAGCGCACACACATGCGCACGCACACACGCACGCGCACGCACACACGCGCACACGCGCACACGCACGCACACACACGGGTAGTGTTTTACCATGCGTTCTGTAGTACCGAGCCGCATCTAGCCCCAGATTCAACATCTCACCAAATGGACGAAGCGCCGGCTTGGTGATCTGACGTATTGTCGGCGATGGGGATGTCGGCAATCGTCACGTTTCTTGCCAAAAATCGAACATTGTCCGGCAGGTGAATTGGGCTCAGGCTGTTAAAAGCTTAGATGCACTACGCAATGTTGGTGTGCAATTAGTGGGATGCATTTGCATTGCCCTGCACTGGATTACACAACATCGATCGCAAAACATTGTCCGAGGTGGAACATTATGCAGCAGAGTGCAAAGGATGGTGTAAGTATGGAAAATTAGAAAAACAATCACACACACGTACATGCATACAAGCATTATCAAGCACCCACACACTTACCGCAAGTAACAATACACATATAAATATAACACACATATCGTCACCGATAAAAATCATAAATACATACCTAATAACATAACGACACCGTCCATAGCATTGTGACATATAAACAGTGCCTACATGTCACGTGAATGAAGATCGCCAAATGTAGAGGCAGACTCGATTGGGTGCAACGGCATGCAACCGTACTGCAACGGCATGCAACCGTACTGCAACGGATTGCACGGTGCAATCAAAATATATATTTATTTTTCCAGCCTGAGGACGACCGCTTGTGTTGCGATTGAAACGTCGTCATATCTTCTTTTTTATTTTGTTTTTATTTTTCTTCCGACGTGACTTTACCGAAAGAACCAAGGAGCATGCCATCAAAATTGCGAACGTGCAGCCGCTAGCGCCGCGCCCGCTTGGTGCGCGCGGTAGGATCGCCTCTCACCGATTGCACTGAACGTGCATGCAAGGCCCCCCCCTTGGAAGCGGTAGCCACAAAAAGTTTTGACGGCAGGGCCAGCTTAAATATCGCTCGCCATGGCAATGCCGGCCGCGACTGGGGATCAAACACGGGCCGGCTGGGTGAACACCGCTGCAACACGCTGACCCGCCATCGTGCGCAATAAAAACAAACAAACAAAATAACAAACAAACAAAAAACCGCGACGTTTTTGTTTTTCTGACGACGATCGCTCGCGTTGTGATCGAAACGTCGTAGGTTTTTTTTATTCATTATATATTTTTTCAACCTTTTCAACCTATCTACGACGTGACTTTACCCAAAGAATATGATTTTCCTGCAGTCACGAAAGCTTTAAGTCAAGATTTAACTTTAGGTGAAGTGCCGTTACACAAAGTCAACGCCCGTCCATATACACTCGCGTGACATCGTCTTGCGTGATGTTAGAGGCGACGAAGGGCTAACTACGCAACAGACAAGCCGTCCAGAAAAGGTTCGCCCCCGGGAAGGGCGAGGTCGCCGAACGATGCGGAACGTCGCGTCAAATGCATTTATGTATGTTGTATGTATGTATGCAGAACTTCTTTCACACCGCACGTAGCCACCCGGAAGGTGTGCGCATCCCCCGTGTATTGCCCCCATGGGTCCGAGCGTCATTCTTGTACCACCTCGCAAAGTCAATTAATTGTCATGGAATGTATTGGGGGGGGGGGGGGGGTGGGGGCGCGTTTCGATGAAGTCATATTTATTTTATGTTTCTACATTGTGGTGACTACAAATCGCCTCGGGTCCCATCAGCTTCATTCACGCAATTCGACGCATGTACCGTGGGCGTCATTATAATCTCCCTAAAAATCGACATCAGTAAGTGCCTTACATCGCACGAATATAAAGGTACCCTTAAACCCGCCACCACCCGAAGCAGCCAATCAGTAAGGTTTGTCGCGTAAACTTAACGTGCAAATGAGTTCCTACTTCAGCAATCCGGTGTGTTGGAGAGCAAACCCACAACATTTATCATTTGAGTAAATGATGTTTCGCTGGTGATTACAACCGGCTTTGCGTATGCGCACACACACACACGTAAGAACGTAGACGCAGAGACTTCAGTATCTACATCATACTAGTTACCCGTTGCTAACAACGCTAGCCCTTGAAAAGCACGCGCATTCCGAAAACCGACACTAACTTAATAACTGAAAGGAAACGTACAGAGTTACTGCTCCATTGCAGTTTGTTCACACCAAATTTGAATTCCCGTATTTGCAGCTCGCGAGGCTTTGGCGACGTGGGACACGGAGGTCCCACCCACGCTATGAGAAACAATTGAGGGAACCCTGGGGTGCACTCCCGCAAGTGCAAATATGCGCAATAATGATGCATTCAGGTTTACGATCAGGCCTTACAAGAGCATTAACGAGAAACGAGGGGGGCAGTTTTTTTTTTTCCCTCCCCAAGTTCAGATTGCAATGTGTTACTGGTCGGGTTTTTTGCGGGATTCTCATTCGGTTGAAGACACGGGGTATAATTGCACAAGTGCTGAGAACATCAGGCGGCCGACTGGGACGGTCACAGCAAAAGAGAAAAACGGCTGCATTCACTGCGCGAGGACAGATGCGCACGCAACGCCACCATCGTCATCCTTGGCTTTGCAAAACTGGCACGGGCGCGGACGGACGGACGGACAACGCTAATGCACGTGGAGTAGGAAGGACTCATGGGATGGGTACCAAACAATGGCAATTTGGAATTCACTGCTCCCAAATGCGCTCGCAAGTCGCGAGACGCCGTACGTCGGCACCAATGGACAGGGGGACCCCCGTCGCGCAGATGTCGGAACAATGGGCACGGCCGTGTGGACCGCCCGAAAGCAACTGGACGGAGCGTACGAATGTGAGCACGCTGTGACCGACAGACGGTCCCCCGTTCTGGGGCGACTGCGGGCAGTCGAGGTGCCGAGGGAGAGAGAGCGCACAAAAGGCGAGCCGAGGAAGGGGAGAATTCTAAAAAGAGATGGAGATGCAGAATTGAAGGTTCAACGCAGAACTCTGTAAAAGAGTTAGGAAATAGACGCGGGGAAAGAATTTGGGAAGATGTGAAACGCCACACCTCTGCGACAAGCTTTTGCGCTACAAGAACGGCACGAACGCCACACGTCCTCGCAATGTCGATGCTCGAACACGAATTGCACGATTCTCAGTGTGGCATTTCTGCAGCCAGCGTCGCTGTGGCGTGCGCGGCGGAGCCGCCACCGCCATCCCACGCGGAAGCCGCACGCACCTGTGCCGTCCTCCATATTCTCCACCTCCATGACCTCGGTGTTGATGCGCCCTCGGAAGACGTACAACGCGTCCGCGCCCGAGTTGCTGATGAGGGACGGGCGGCGAGCCGGAGTGCTGCTCTTGCGACGGCCCTTCGCCGACACCACGCTGCGCGCGCCGAGACAAGGACAAAGGTTCACCGAGTAGCCTCGACAGACCATTGGGGCAAGTGCTCGTAGCGAACACCCACGAAGGCCGGTACGGCGCACGAGGGGGAGGGGTGGACAGCAGCACCCCCGGCCGCCTTTGCCCACCCCCCACCGCCCCCGCCGCCCCCCAGTGGCGATGTTTACTGCACATCGCACCGGGGACTCATTTGAGGCCGAGTCGACCTAGGGGAGGCCCAGAACCGGTTCGGATAATTGTCACCGGTGTTGGCCGTGAGCGGGAATCGAACCCGGGTCGCGGGGTTCGTAGCGCAGCGTAGCGCTGACCGCTACGCTACCGTTCCCCACACACGGGCACAGACAGAGACACAAACATGGTAACGGACATACTGAGCGATAGAGAGACACGAAAACGTGGCGAGACGTGAAGAGACAGAAGGAGACAGACAGACAGACACAAACAAAGAGAGGCGGATACAAAGGCATAAACCGGAGCGGTGCAGAGAGCGACACGGCGAGACTGCGGGAAACAATCTGAGCGACAGACTCAGCCAGAGGACACAGAGAGTTGGGTGCCCACACAGAGGGAGAGAGACAGAGAGGCGCGGAGAGCGAAGCGTACATGTCCCTCTCTCATTTGGACCTCGCAGGTCCGCCGTAGGGAGCCCATAAAACTGCAGCTCGCTGCCACTGCATGGCCCTGGGATTCATTGCGCAGACGTCAATCCAGTTCTGGAGAAAGACCGAACCGTTTAACAACGGGGCTCACAGCGCATGAACACCGTGTACTCGTGCATTAACATGGGCCATAAAAGTAGCATTTTTTTTGTTTTATTAAACGTGCTTACTTGCTTCATAATAGATTTTTTTTGGGGGGGGTGAGGTCACGCAAGAAGTGAAACGCGTGTCGTACACCCTCCTCCACCCGACACAGCCAATTAATAAAGTAGTAATGTGACGAAGAACCGGGGGCCTACAATTATTTCGTTACAGCTGTCGTTAATAACTCGCTTACGTGGTGAAACGCAGGCAGCGAAACGGAGAGCCACAGAGCCCCATGGAACCGTGGTCAACTTCGAAACTCCCCGACCCTCTCCCTACCACCACTCGGCCTCTTCCCAGCCTTTTACTGGGAGCACCCCAAGTACAAGGTGAGAGAGAGGGTTGGGGGGGGGGGACCTCACATGTGCCCCTAATGTTTGCACTTCGTGACCACCTCTGGAACGACTTAACGTGCCGCTGTATAACGCGTAATATTATATGGCATAAAACTTTACAGTGTTTACGTTCCACGTGCCCGGACAAAGTATTTTTTTTCCTCTCCCAATGTGCGCAAAAACAACGCTCGTTACACATTTTTAGCGCTTGCCCAAACTCCCGCTAAACCCGCACGTGTTTCCATCAGAGATTTAAAAACAGGAACAGAAAAATGTTAGCAGTCATTGGAAGAACGATTAAAATAAACAATAATTATGTAATTCCTCATTGCGTTGCAACTATTTAAAATGTACAAGAAAAGAGTACATAACTGGATTTTTACATCGCTCATCCGTGCTTAAAATCTGAAACCTCGACAACCTTTAAAGCATGACTGTGTACAAAGACTGTTTGGGGCAAGTGCTGTTTACGAGCACCTATGAAGGCCGGCATGGCACTACACAAGAGGGTAGGTGGCCGGCACCATGCCCGACCACCTTTGTTTCCCGAGTGACAATGTTTACACACCACACACCAGGTGCTCATTTGAGGCCGGAGGCCCGGGGCTGGTTCAGACTATCGCAAATGGTATTATTAGCCGCAAGCAGATATCGAACTCAGGTCGCCGGGTTCGTAATAAAGTGCGCTGACCACGACGCCACCACTCCCCCCCCCCCCCCCTTGATTGTGTACAAAAAACAAAGATCCCCCGTATAGCCTTAACAGACTGTAGGGGCAAGTGCTGTTAGCGAGCACCTATGAAGGCCGGATCGGTACACGAGGGGGTGGGTGGCCAGCACCACGCCCGACCGCCTTTGTCTCCCTAGTGGCAATGTTTACACACCGCACCAGGTACTCATTTGAGGCTGAGTCGACCTAGGGGAGGCCCAGGACCGGTTCAGATAATCGTCACTGGTGTTGGCCGTGAGCGGGAATCGAACCCCGGGTCGCCAGGTTCATAGCGCAGCGCGCTAACCGCTGCACTACCGCTCCCCACTTGATTGTGTACACACATGCACACACACACACAAAGCAAAAAAAATCCCTATTTAACCTTTGAGACAATAGGGGCGAGTGCTCTTAAAGCAGGTGGTGTGGTCCAACACCACAGCAGACTGCTGTTGTCTCTCCAGCACCGATGTTCACACACCACCGGGTGCTCATTTCATGCCGAGTCAACCTAGGGGAGACGCCTAACAGTTTCAGACACTGCTTGCCCTTGATGTCAAGTCTATCTTGCCTAACCGGGTGAGAACTCCAGGGTAGGATTATATATTTGCAAAGCAAAACACTTTTTTTTTTAAAGCACAGTGATGAAGCAAATAAAAACACAACCAGCTTAATATATGCGTGTACATGCTCCCCCATGTACACACACGCAGGCTCACGCTTACACACACACACACAAATTACATAGCAGCCAAATAGGAAACACATTGTGTGGGTTTCACGAACTAAACCACACCAGCGCCGCACGTCAAGGACGCGATGCCGGGGCCAGAATGCAAAGCGGCCGTCGGGTTTGAGTGGAGGGGACAGCGACGGTGGCGGTGGGGGCCGGGGGCTCACCGGGACTTGCGCTTGCAGTAGACGAGGAGGTTGTCGAAGAGAAAGAAGACGCGCTCCTGAATGTTGCCGGCCGAGATCTTGAGCAGGGAGCCCTGCTTCAGCATTTCCGTGCAGGTGTCGGTGATGCTGGAACCCTGCGGATACCACAAAATAAACGCACAACAATAACAACAACAACAACCGCCATTCGCCACTAAGTGGCGGTGACGTGACCACGACGCTTGTGCCAGGCTACACACACACACAAGCAGCGGGTTTCGTTTCGAGAGACGGGGCAGGCGCGCGTGCGCGCAGAACACGTGGCCCCCGCAGGAGGAGGAGAGATAATGCGCGTGGCATCCGAGGCTTGGCTGCACCTGCTTTACGGTTGACATGCAGCCAACAAACGACGACCTTCCGCGAGCGGTCAATATCAGCAGCATCAGAGAGACGCACTCGGAAGACGGCAGTACTCTTGCTGGGACACGTGGGCGGAGGAGGAGGAGGTGGTCTTGTATACGTGACGGGAGCAGCATCATTGAGGGTGTCGCGGTGCCGGGATGTTCACTACCTCGCCTGGTATGCAGGTGGGCGTGGGTTCGATCCCGACCCAAACGCTTGTATATTTGGAGCTTGCGTGTTATTCCCGTGGTCGCGTGGATTTCTCTCCGGGTCCTCCAGTTTTTCCCTCCACGTTGAGAATCAGTGTGCGTTTAGTAGTATTTGGCTGCTATAAATGTCCACACAATAAGCCACTACTCGTGGAGCTTTCATTTGTGGCCATGTCGCTTCTGAAAAAAAGCTATGAAGCTCAGTGGGCCATAAAAAAAATTGTTTTGTTTTAAATGCAGTCTGGCCAGCACTTCAGATTAGCACGGTTACCGCGGTTGGCTACGTACGGTTGTGAAATAAGTTCAACATTCACACATATATGGTGCTGCTTTTCATGCCTGTGCGGTGCATTCGCCTGAAATAAACGTAAAGTCCCTTTTGTCAATGTATTTCTGGATTAATTCCCGCCCCTCCTCCCCCCTCCACGTTTGACCATACTTCACCACGCCGATCAGTGCGGGTTTGTGAAAGGGAGGCGTCCCCATGGTCAGGTCGGATAGCACTCGACACTGATGTTAGGTTAGCCGTGCCGGGGAATTGAAACGTGTCTCTCTTGCAAATGAGACTTTCCTGGTCTCTTGAGTTGTCACCTGGTCAAACAAAATAAACTTTAACTTGATTCTCAGGTATGGGCATTAAATCGGTGGCGACGAAGAATAATCGCCCAGGGAACTTGTTTTGCCTACAACGTACGTGTGTCTGTGTGTGTCTGTGTGTGTGTGTGTCTGTGTGTGTGTAGGGGGGGAGCGGTAGTGTAGCGGTTAACGCGATTCCCACTCACGGCCAAAAGCAGTGAAAATTATTTGAACCGGTCCTGGGCCTCCCCTAGGTCGACTCGGCATCAAATGAGTACCCAGTGCGGTGTGTAAATATCGCCACTCGGGAGACAAAGGCGGCCGGGCGTGGTGCTGGCCACCCACCCCCTCGCGTGCCGTGCCAGCCTTCATAGGTGCCTGCTAAAAGCACTTGCCCTAACAGTCAGTTAAGGCTATACGGGGGACCTTTGTGCGTGTGCAAATTGTCTATCTAGGCACCTTTTTTCCCTCTAATCAGCAAGTCTGACGGTTTTCTGATAGCTTTAATTCGATATCCTGTACTTATCCAGGTGTGGAGAAATTGATGGTGCTCTTTAAAGTGGAAAGCCTGGGCCCTTATATGTCACGCAAGCAGGTGTGAGAGAACGGCCACGCAAATAGCACACAACAGCCTGCTCTTGAGGCGTAATGCCACATGGTCTTTAACTTACCACGCTGCATCAGACAGCAGGCACACACTGTGGCATTGAACTGTAGACGTGTACTGGAAAGCCTTTGCCTCCACCCGCACCCACCCACGCACACACTGCTGTTAGAGAGCCGCTTTGTGAATAGCCAGAAGACGACCGATGGTTGATTGTGGGAGCTTATTGTATGTCGGGCATGTTGGACGTTTGCGAGGCTTGTGATAGGCTTGAAGATGACACGACAAAATAAACACGGGGACACACAACTCACTGCCTATATCAGATTTGTTTGAAAAAATTCTGAGATTAACACGCAAATCGAATGTGCTTCTGCATGGTGGCAATTGAACTGGAATTGTGGGATTTTCAAAATACTTGACATGGTCAGATTATTGCACCGAATGCGCCAAATGGCCGAGTGGAGGCTCGATCAATCACGAGGTCGCCCACAGAGGCCTTTAACTCTCTGGAACCAAGAGAACCAAGAGAAACCCGTGATCTGCTGCAGTGCTTGCGACGAGTTTTCGTAACGATTTAAACTGCCAACGGAACACGCCGAGTTCCAAAACCACACTGGGTTCCTGTTCCGTACCACACAGAATGTTTTTCACGTGCCTGCGCCCCTGGCATCAAGGAAGCACGGTTCGGTTCCTCTCCAGATGCATGGCACATTCTTGTGAGGTTTTTGGTTTCCAGAACCAGTTTTCTGGTAAGGGGTGGAATAACTCATTTCACTTTGCGGAATTCAACTTCTCTTTTCTCTCAAATGTCTGCAGGGTGTGTTGGTCGTTCTGTACGTTTTCTCATTAACGCGACAATGGTTACGTCACGCAACGATCATTACATAATAGTGCCCTGGAGTAACTATAAACGTTCCATTTATTGCAAAAACAAGTTAAACGGTAGAGGTGCAGCCCTACAATGTTTTGCTCACCCCACTGCTGGTGGAAGAGCCACCGCTGGAAGGAGCTCTCGAGAGCCCCTCTATAAGGTATTTGGCCTACTCTTCCACAATGCCCAGACGTCTCGGAAGTGGTGGGAATACCCACACTCTAAACTTTGATCAACTATGACATTTAATTTAGGCCAACCTCTCTGCAGGCTATCCAAATTCTACTTCCACAGAGGCCAAAAGTGAATACCCTCTAAAGAGAACCACCGCTTGCCATAGGAATGTGAATTTACACTACTGGTGCAGATCCAGGGATGGAAAGACGGCACTGCTTCAAGCTCTTTTGAGTCCGGGTTAAAAAAAAAATATTCAAGTTTAACAAATAAATCGAAAAGTCTTAATTTGACCGTGTTCACATCTCATTCATATGCACCACGACCTACGCAGCATGTGAGACTTTTGTCATTGTTCATGCAGACATGCAGACAAGGTAGAGATCAGAGAGATTCATTTGCTTTCCAGGTCAATTCGCTTGGTTACATATTGCCAGTTCTCAAATATATATCTGATATTTCATGCGCCTCTCTCTCTTTGTCTTTCATGGACGTTGGAGCGTCCCCCGTGAGCGGATTGCGGCCATCAACGTTTGCCCGGCTAGCCGATGCCTCGCGCCCACCGCCACCACCACCACCACCACCGCCGCTCGAGGCCGTCAAGATGAAACATTTTGGCGGACCGTTTTGCAACGGCAACAATTGACGAGAGCAACAAAGACGGCCCAGCGAGCGGAGGTGTTCTTCGCCGCGTTCCCCGCCTGCAAACCACAGCCCGTGCGCGGTATCACCAACAACGTCGTCGTGCCAAAAACCTCCCAAACTCCCCCCCCAACCCCCACCACCACCACCACCAGGCCCTCCCCTCCCCCGACTGTCTTGGCTGCGAGCGACGCCGAGAGTTCGCAAGAGCTGACGGGACGGGGTACCAAGGAAGGGCCCCCCCACCCCCACCCACCCACCCGCCACACCCCCAGTGGTAACAAACGAGCCGCAGTCACAACCAGCTGGCGTGCACCGCGAGCTCAACGTCAATGCGGCGAGCCTTGCACGCGAGGACACGCGGCACGATGCGTCGCACGCGCTGCATCTGCCCACGGTGTGTTTGGTCGGGACGACGGGTAGCCGCTGTACCCCGGCGCATTGTCTAGCGGCGGCCGACGACGCAGGCCTGTTTCTCTCAGAATGTCGCACGGTGTCTCTCAAAGGTCTGTCGATTTACGTCCGGTAACTTCCCCTGCCAGTTGTGCATTAGATGCGCGTCCCTTGTCTTGTTTACATAATAAAACCAGGAATCGTCCCAAATCCATTTTGAGGTTTCTGTAACTCCGGTCTACTGTAAAACGTTCTTTCAATAGTAATTTGCTGGGCCAACGTTCGTGACGGGAAATGTTATTTTATTAAATATGTAATCATGTTTCTGCGCCGTTTTGCAATTTCTTCTGCAACACAGTTGTTTTTGCGCCAACTCTATTTGGCTCTTTGTTATTCTTAGTTTCTACGTCTCTGCTTCTCGTTTTGGAGTCCCGTGTCACTCTTGCGAATTGAGACGACCCCTTCTCTCTTGAGTTCCCACCCAGTTAAACCGTACACACTTAAACTTGATCCCCCGTTTAGCCTGCACAAACAGCCTTTAGTTCGCCGTCCTTCCTCCGCACCTCCGATGAGCGCGGTCGGCGACGTACTGTGCGCAAAGAAGTTCAAACCACACATACACGGATGCAAATTCGGACGGCGTCAGAATCCGAATCCTCCTGGTACGCTGGAGAAATCCCACGAGCTGCGAAGCTCTTTTTCAACAAGACGTCCGCCCAGCGCCGGCCGCTCACCTCCCAGCCCTCGATGCTCGACTGCCACTCCTGCAGGGCCTCAAGCCGCTCCATGCGACGCTTGGTCTCGTTGATGGCCGAGCACACGGCCTTCATGCTGCACAGCGCCTCGCCCACCGCGCCGTGGTCGCTGTGCGTCGGAGCCGTTCGCTTCAGCAGCTCCTGCGCGGCACGCGGCACACCGCGTCACCGTCGTCATCGCAGTCGTCACAGTCGTCGTCGCGGTCATCGTAGTCGCCGTCGTCGTCGTCGTCGTCATCGTCATCGCGATCATGGTCGTCATAATCGCAGTCGTGGCAAGCGTAGGCTGCATCACGAACATATTCAATGTCACAGTCATCATCGTCGTCGTCGTCGTCGTCAGCGCCACTGCTGTTTGTTGTGGTTGCACCCGACTTAAGAGCCGCATGGCTCACAGGGCTATGCCTAACAAATGAAACTTGAAACTAAACTGTGGCAGTGTCGCCACTATGGCTGGAAATTATCAATCTGTGTCCGTCGTCATCACTGTCAACATTAAAAAACCATGATCATCATCATCATGATTTATATATATATTTTGCGTGTTTAGTTTCTCGTCCTTCCCCCGCACCTCGGATTAGCATGGTTGGCTACGTACGGTGTGGAAGAAGTTCAACATAGACGCACTAATCATTGCCATAGTTGTCATCAGCATTGTGATGTCATCACCACACGCACACCAAGCGGAGCCCTGGTTCCTCTCGAGTTAACCATCAACGCCCGGCAAAGCGCAGCGGCGCGGAAGTGATACGTCACACAAACCTGTCACTTCGGCAGTACACACACGTTGGTCCTCACCCGCCCGTCTTGCCACGCTCACATTTCACTGCCCAGATTCGCCCACAAGGTGGGGGAAAGTACCGATCATGAGGGCTAAAAACTAACAAAAAATTGCGATGGCTCAGGAAATCGCCGCACTGGCAACGCAGTAAGCCCGTGATGAGGCCGCACTGTGAAGGCTGGAGAACAGGAGGCAAAAAATGCACCGATGCGCCGTTTGAAAGTGGTACGCTACGCTCACGTTAATGAACAGTTACAACACTTCACGGCCTTTTGTCAATCCACTGCTCGGACGAAGGCCTCATATTTGTTCGTCATGAGGGGGGGGGGGCTGTGTGACCATGCTTCGGCACGCTGGTCAGTGTTACTGGGTGAACGGAGGGGAGATCCAGCACCATTTCAGATGTCCCCCCCCCTCCCCCCCACACTGATGCGAGCCATGGCAGGGAATCAAACTCGGATCGTTGGGTTCACAGAGGGCGGTGCAATTTCCGCTGTGTCCGCAGCTCTCCTGCGCCTCGCAGCACGTGCATTCAGGTTGTGCTTGTAGGAATGGATTTTCGTTGTTGTTAAGTGATGCAAAGCACCTGCGCAGGCTGCCCCCTCAGGCGAATGGAAGGACCGAGACGGAACACCACCACGAGCAGGACACCAAAACAAGACGGGAAAAATTATCCTTGACGCTTGTGCCCGAATTGACCGACGGGGCGGGTGAAAGTGGGCGAATCGATAAGAGGCCGAGAAGCAACAAGAGGGCCCCCTCCCTCCTCCCCATCAGCGTGAACCCTCGAGAAGTGGCAGCAGCGGACGTACCTTGAGCAGTAGCGGGTACTTGCAGATCCTCTGTATGGGCGAGAGGAGGTATCCCTGCAGGGGGATGTCATTGTCCCGTCGGCCTCCGAGCAGCATGCACCCCTGAAAGCGTTAAGGACAATGCGTGGCCGTGATGTACGATACCGGTCAAGTCACGGACGCACGCCAGTCGAAGGCCACGTGAGGCCTACTGCTTAGAGATGGCCGGCAAACGATGTACGCGTCCACTGGGTCCACCTTATCTGCACTGATCAGGTCCTCGTGGGGGGATGCTTTCAACCTGGCAACAGCACGGCGAGTCTAAGTTTAGCGCGCTTCTTTATACTATTTACACTCCGTGTGAATTGTATGCTGAACTTCTGTCGCACCGTACGTAGCCAATCGTGCTAATCGGAGGTGTGGGGGGGGAGAGGGACGACAAACCAAAACCATGAAAAGCAGTTCGAAAGAAATTAGTTTTCAATCGAGATTTTAAAAGTGCATCACTCTGCAGACATCATGCACATTAGGGGCGGTCCATAAATGATTTTTGACCCCCCCCCTCCCGTCGTCACACAGCGTCACAAAAAGCTCTGCCGCCCCCCCCCCTCTAAAAATGTAAACCATCCTTCAAATCTCTTTAAACTATTGTCATTGCAGTGCGTATTTTATGTGGCGCTGCACTCTGATGTTGTAGGAGAAAACATTTATTACAAAGTCTATTCAATTAAGTAGAACGTGTTGTCTATATTTATTTAAAGTTGCGCATTTTGATGTGACGTCACATTATGGACGGCCCCTTATTCACCGCGCTCGTAAAATGTTGGCCCCCAAGAAAGAAAAAAAGGTCCCGCACATACACCCCTGCTCTGTAAACAATTTTGTCTCAGGAAATAGGACAATAGATTAGACACATTGTCAAGAATTTCCATGCGGCCTCACCCATTATCGTTGCATTGCAAGAGATCGCCATGGCCAATTCTGTCGTGACTAAAGCACCGTGCCTTCACTCGTCTCTTCCTAATGAGACACCAAAACTTTTACACGGTCAACTACCAACCTCCAACGTACACTCTTACACTTCCACAAGCATCGTACCGTGATGACAGGACGCAATAATGATATGACTTCAGAGGAAGTTTCAACATCCTACAAACCTGCTGTTTCTTGTGGAGTGGTTTAGGATTTTTGTTGTTGTTTACCTCGGAGTTGAGCGGTAGTGCATCAGTTAGCGCGCTGCACTACGAACCCAAGTTCGGTCGTGGGCCTCCCTTAGGTCGACTCAGCCTCAAATCAGTAGATGGCGAGGTGTGTAAATAACGCCACTGGGGAGACAAAGGCGGCCCCTGGCGTGGTGCTGGCCACCTCTCCCTTCATAGGTGCTCCCTATCAGCAATTGCTCCTGTGGTATATGTTAAAGGCTATACGGGAGATATTTGTTTTGTACTTTATTAATGAATGCAAAAAAATGCCAATAATTTACAGAAGCAACATTTTCTTGGTTCTTTCGGTAAAGTCACGTAGAAGGGAAATAATAAAATAATAAAAATAAAACAAAATAAAATAAAATTCTCACGACGTTTCGGCCACAACACAAGAAGCCATCCTCAGATGAAGAAACAGAGCTGTCGGAAAGACAGCGCTCCAAAAGTTGCTTCTTCACCTGAGGACGGCTGCTTGTGTTGTGGCCGAAATGTCGTGAGAATTTTATTTTATTTTGTTTTATTTTTATTATTTTATTATTTCCCTTCTACGTGACTTTACCGAAAGATCCAAGAAGATGAATCCCTGCAGTCACGAAAGCTTTAAATAAAAGTAGCATCATTACTCGTCCTATGGAAGGACTGGCCCCCACTATGGGAAATGTGGAATTTCTACCCATTGCTCCTCAGGACTACCACCAATCATCACCACCACCACCACCACGCCACAGCTCTTGGAGAAAAAGTTGCACTTAAACTCTGACCGCTAGTATTGTGCAATTACATTTCATTAACATCAGAGCCAACACATTGAGAGGGATTGATGGAAATGTGAGCATGCGTCACCAACACCAAGGGAAGCCGGCACTGCTCTCTGCAGTGCCGGATAAAAGTGGGGTTCCAACCCACATCCCAAAAAGAGCGACACTACGGCTCAACCAGCTGACCATCGACGGTCCAGTCATGGGACAGACGCCCACAGCCCTAAACCCCAACTGCCCATATCTTAGCTTCCCTCCACCAACCCGAGATAATCCGAAGCGTCTAGGGCTGCCTTGCACGCGTGCACGTTGAACTTCTTTCGTACGGTACGCAGCCAACCGTGCTAATCGGAGGTGTTATATTGCTGTTAGTAACACAGCAACCATGTGGAAATCAAGGCCCTGCCAGGGTCAATAACCGGCGGATTGCAATGCAAGAGACGTTATTCGTACCGTATTCTCTGGATCATCAGACACTCTAGAAAGTAAGATGCACCCAAAACTCGTGCCCGGTGTCGATAAAGTTATACGAATTTTGGTCACTGGTGGGTGCTCGGGTCTGTCAATGGCAAGTGAGGCCAAAAAAAATAGAATGCTTGTCGTTGGCAAATAAAATGAAACAATGGACCGAGCCGCATTCGTAAATGTTATCTCGCGGACGGCTTAACAGCGAGACTTTTAAAGGACTCGGCAACCAATTGCGACCGGCTCGACATCGGCGGCTTCCTCTCGACACCACCGCCGAGCTCCGTCACCACAGCGGGCACGCGTGCCGTCACCCCCTTCCACCTCCCCGCGCAGCCGGCATCGTCGTCACCACCTCCCCCCCCAACCCCCCCCCCCGACGTTTCAGCACAACTTCCCTCCCTCAGCAGAAATTACATCGGCCGCTTTTGTTTGCGCCTTTTTTCCCCCTTTGCAACGCCGTTTTTTTCAAGCTAAATTAGTCAACTTCCTCCCGCAGCCCCTCGGCGTGCCCGCATTGCGTGGGCACGCGGCACGCGCTGGGGTGCCCACGCATTTACACAAGTTGCAATCGTGTTAATACGTCACGTGAGTGAGCAACTAGCAAGGCCGGGGGATGGCACTGAAGAAGGTGGTGCGGCCAGGACTACGTATCGTAGACAATTCATTTTCGACAAAATGACCAGCGCCAACAGTAAACACTCGCAAACAAAAACTATGGCGACAACAGCGTCCATTCACCGACGAGCGACGTCGACTTCACCACTTCGCTTGTGCCAGACTAGGTGCACTTTGATGGCGAATGCTCGCTTAGCCGGAGGTCACGGAGCAGACCCAGGTGCTTTGAGTCGATTGACTGAGACGACCAGCTGAGACTGAGATGTCGCAGTCAGTTATACATGAACACAACAAAGACAGACCCCCCCCCCATATAGTCTTAAACAGGCTTTTGGGGACAAGTGTTGTTGGCGAACAGCCTATAAAGGCCGGCACGGCACACGGGGGGGTGGGGGGCCACTACCGCGCCGCCTTTGTCTCCCCAGTAACGATGTTCAGACTTTGCAGCAGGTACTCATTTGAGGCCGAGTTGACCTAGAGGAGATCATCGCTCGGAAAATCACCACCGGTGTTGACCGTGAGCGGTAATCGAACTCGAGTTGCCGGGTTCAAAGGGCAGTGCGCTAAGCACTGTGCCACCGCTCCCCACCGCTCCCCAAGCACGCACAGCTTATGGTAGCCGGCATGTTTTTAAAATGCACAACACCTGGGGGAAACCAAAACGAGTGACCGCATGTGCAGCATGAACCGAGAGATTGGGCTGGGGACTGGGCAGCCACAAATACAAAGACGCACAGCTGGTATTTGACTCACTCTCTCCTTCGCTCAATCGCTCTCACACTCACTCACCACCGCTCTCTCTCTCTCTATCTCTATCAATTACTTGCCCTCGCTTTCCTCCAGCACTCACACGATGATCTCAATGATGTCCCTCACCAACCGCTTGAAGTCGCGCAAGACAATTTGGACCCACGCACTTTCACCTTCAACGACGCAACTTCATCCCTGATGATGATGATGATGTTGTTGTTTGGAAAGCCAAATGAGGTTCGCAAGAAGTCACGAACACCTTGCGAAAGACCGGACGCAGAAGATCGCTGGCTTCGCTCTACCGCAAAGCTTCTGGGCCACAACCGTAAACCGCATCCTTTGCGCAAACCATGACGATTCCACCAATGGAAAATTGAAAACTCCCCGGCAGTGTGCTGCGACTCTGGTCACCACCCAGAACAGAACCTCGTAACGTGTAACGACTCAACGCCCGAAAGCCATCACAGCGGCACACTCCGCTACTCAGGACGCAAACGATCTGGCTCAGCCACCTCAATAAAAAAAACAATCATAGTTGTTGCTCCGCATCAACATCAACGGCGCCCAAAAAAAATAAACGCACACGCCCACGCGCTCGATCTCCCTCACCACGAAAAATGCTCGCACGGACGGAATCTTGTTGAGCTCCAGGTAGAGACGTAGGGCCTTCTCGTGGTTGCTGCAGTACTCCTCGTAGATCCGGAACTTCTCTTTCTGCACGAGGAGGAACAATGTCAGGCTAAGGGCTCACACCAATATGCGCTTCACGCAGAGGGGACAATGATTCCCCCACTCAGCCGTGAAGGCCTTCAGGGCAAGTGAAGTCGAGTGGGCGGCACGTGAAGCGTGGCACGGCGCACGAAGGTGTGACCTGGCCGGCACTGTGCTTCATCGCCAACGTTTCGCCGCTGCTGAAGGTTACACACGCCACATTATGAGAACGGCGGCCTCCGTTTTATTTCCATTCACGGCTGGAATCGGTGGCGATCGGTATCAGAACCGGTCCGAGCTGACCTCTTCGCTGACCCACAGTGACCAGTCTTGTTGTGGTACGGCCAAGCAATCCCGTAGCCAACGCAGAGAGCAGAGGCCTTCATCCAGCAGTGGATTGACAATGGGCTATAATTTAATTAAACAAAAAAAACATCAGTGAGGCCAAGGACGAGTTCAGATACAATTCGGCCACTGATGTTAATCGTGGGCGGGAATCCAAACCTGGTCGCCAGGTTGCAATTTTGCGAACCATAGCCTGGACATACTGTTGGGGCAAGTGCTTTTAGCGAGCACCTATAAAGGCCAACACAGCACATGAGGGAGTGGGTGGCCAGCACCACGTCCGGCCGCCTTTGTTTCCCCAGTGGCGATGTTCACACACCGCACCAGGTACTCATTTGAGGCTGAGTCAACCTAGGGGAGGCCCAGGACCCGTTCAGATAATCGTCACCGGTGTTGGCCGTGAGCGGGAATCGAACTCGGGTCGCCGGGTTCGTAGCGCAGCGTAGCGCTAACCCCTCCACTACCGTGTATCCTGCTTCGGAGGAAAAAAAACATTACAGACTTTTTTTTTATCAGATGTGTGAATTGAACTGTCTACAAACTAGCCCGGTGCAGAGTTTGCAGACAGAGAGGCACTCTAGCAACTGCATGTTCGCGAATAAAGTAAAAATGTAAACGTTGTATATTAGTCTGCCAGGTGGCGCAGCAGTAGACCAGTGGAGTGCAACGGCTGGCAATCGGAAGGCACACGAGTTCAATTCCCAGTTAGGGGTTTGGCTTGGCCTTTCATTCCTTTGGGGCCAATGGACAAAGTACCACTTTGTCGGGAAGTCAGGAGTAAAAAGACTGCCACAGCAATATGGATTTTTCAATCACTGGCTCAGGACTATAAAACAGGAGAGATGAGCAAATTTCTTTCGACTCATCATCATCAGTCACCACCCAAACCACTCTCTCTCTGCCTCTTTAGCAGAAGTTTCCCAATCAGCGCACGCCACATGTGGCATCGGCATGGGGAAGCTCGCACCAGGTGCTCTGCCTTTAGAGTCTGCCAAATCTAAAGAGTGACAGGCAACCACCCCCCCCCCTCCCTATGCAGCACCCTCCCACCCATTTCCTCTTCTCGTTAAATTAAACTCCCAGCAGCAATAAACGTTTCAATTTTTTTTGTTATTGTTCATGCCCAGGTTTCACCTCAATGCCACACTTGCACGGAGGGTTTCTGAGCCAAGCTCACGTTTTTCATGAATTCCTGACTTTAAAAACGAAAAAAATGTATTCCGCCATTCCCCCCCCCCCTCCCTCCTGCCTCCCGTTTCATGTTAATGTATTCCATCAGAGTCCTGACCGATTTTCACAAGTGAAAAAAACGGGGGAGGGAGGCGGCGGGGGAGGGGGGGGGGGTACCCGTTCCAAATTTAAAGCCGTTTTGCTCCAATGCTGCAAACAAAGACAAACATGCCGGCAAGTCGGTGGGCTCCATCGAGACGCGGAAAAGGAAAGGGGCGGTCAGGATTATTGTTTAACTCTCTTCTTGTTTTACCGCACCACGCTCTCCTGGCTCTACACTCTTTGTGAGCTGATGATGCACTGCACCGTGTTGTCCTGTCACGCTCATGAAACGTCTTTGTGGTCAGCCCTTCGAGGGTCGCTGCCAATCCCTCAATGGGTTTTGACAAAATGTTCAACTTTTAAGTCGGGTGGCGGTCGGGTGGCGGTGGCTACATACGCCGGCTCCGTGGGAGTTGATGATCTGCAACCCCCTGACTCGCCTAGCATAAGGCCGACGCCATATGTTTACATCAGTACAGGGGATAGAGTGTTTCTCCCTCGCGGCCGTGGGTTTTCTCCTCTGCTCCGGTTTCCTCCCACAAGTATAAACACTCATCGTTCATTGGCCGAAAAAATCTCCTGAAACAAGTTTCCTCAACGGTCCAAATTGTGGGCGGTGAATTCCTGAGCAAACGATCATTGAGGTGGCCGTCCATCTCCTGATGACAGCACCAGAGTGGGAATTCAATTCAGAGACTCAATACTGGCGTGGGAATGTGGAGTGGGAATTCCACGTTCCCACGCCGGTATTGAGTCTCTCAGTAGCAAAATCATCGCTGAATTCCACTCCCAAAGTGGAACTCATTTTATTGGCCCCAGGGAAGTATTGTCAAGCATTACCCTGCACGTGGTGCGTTTCATTTAACAGTTACATTTTGCGTGGCGTTACAATTGCAGGCATAACACGACATTTGTGTGATTAAAAGCGGAACGTTCAAAATTGCAGAAAGTAACACCTAGATGTTCCTAAATGTTCTAAATGTATAATTATTTATTTTACCAAGCCTGACAATTGGACAATCGCGAGTTCAAATCCCACATCGGGGTTGACTCAGCCCATCATCGCTCTGGGGTTCGTAAAACAAGTACCACTTTGTTGGATGTAAAAAATGCTTGTCCTATAGCTGGACTGGTCATCGCCACGAGAATGTGGAATGTTCACCACTGGCTTACACAGCGGCATAGCGTACTGGGCATAGGGTCCTTGTGCCAAGAATATAAACGTGGGCCCTCTGTCTGCCTTCTCTACATCTTGGTAGCCCGGTGTCCGGACCCCACCAGCAAACCCACGAGGCACTGGAGCAGCTACCACCACCTGAACTCACAACAATCGCGTGCAAAGCAGGGACAACACTCCCAACCCTGGCGCCTGGATATTTGGAGTGTGTGTGTTCTCCCCGTGGACGCGTGGATTTTTCTCCAAGTCCTCCGGTTTTTACCTCCACATTTAGAAACACGCGTTTATAGTATTTGGCTTCTGCAAATTTCCACGTGGTGATAAGCCACTTCGTCGATCTATCATTTGTGGCCAGGTCGCTTCTGAAAAAAGAGCTATAGAGCCCAGTGGGGCCTTACCCGGTGACTTAAAAAGAGTTTAGTTTTAATCTAGGGAGGAAAGTGAGGTGCGGCAGGAAGCGTGGCGTACGAAGTGGATGAAGCAGCCCCCAAGTTGGTGGTGCGGCAGCGGCTCGGGCTGCAGGCACTTCTCGATGGCGGAGAGGAAGTCTCTGTGCACGGACAGCAGCTCCTCCACGTTCGAGAAGAGGACCTGCGCACGCGCAATGAGAGACACGGCCACACGCACCATGAGACACGGCCACGTGCTGCACCATGAGAGACACGGCCACGTGCTGCACCATGAGAGACACGGCCACGTGCACCATGAGAGACACGGCCACACGCACCATGAGAGACACGGCCACGTGCTGCACCATGAGAGACACGGCCACACGCACCATGAGAGACACGGCCACACGCACCATGAGAGACACGGCCACGTGCTGCACCATGAGAGACACGGCCACGTGCACCATGAGAGACATGGCCACGTGCTGCACCATGAGAGACACGGCCACGTGCACCATGAGAGACACGGCCACGTGCTGCACCATGAGAGACACGGCCACGTGCTGCACCATGAGAGACACGGCCACACGCACCATGAGAGACACGGCCACACGCACCATGAGAGACACGGCCACGTGCTGCACCATGAGAGACACGGCCACGTGCTGCACCATGAGAGACACGGCCACGTGCTGCACCATGAGAGACACGGCCACGTGCACCATGAGAGACACGGCCACGTGCTGCACCATGAGAGACACGGCAATGCACGCGACGGCTCACACTCAGCCTTTTAGTCCACACAAAAAACCAAGGCAAAGATCGCCCCGTGTAGCCTTGAGAAATTGTTGCGTCAAGTGGAGGCGAGTGGCCAGCACCACACCGACTGCCTTTGTCTTCCCAGTGGCGATGTTTACACACCGCACCCGGTACTCATTTAAGGTTGAGTCGACCTAGGGGAGGCGTATAACTGGTTCAGACAATCGTCACTGGTGTTGGCCACGAGCGGGAATCGAACTCGGGTCGCTGTGTTCGTAGCGCAGCGCGCTGTCTGCTACACTACCGCTCCATCTCATAACTCACACTCGTGCTACTCTTCACTCCCCCTCAGTCTCTCTCAATAAAAACTCACAATAAGGCTCCCTCTCACTAATGGATCTAGAATTTAGGCAAATTAAGTGAGGATTTTTTTATTTACAGAGATGATCGGCTCCTTAACAGTTGAGAAAGCAGTTATATTAATCACGGCCACTCAACCTCGGATTCGAACTCTGTCTCTCTCAGCATCGCTGTCCCAGTGTCCTGACGCCTGGGTCACTTGGCCATCTCCAAATGAGTTTTTTTTTAAACAAACGCTACACTGCGCGTGCTGTACACAATACACAATTGCACGTCAGTAAGAAACCCTCTTACCCAAAGGCTACTGGCCTATATACCACAATAATGAAGAAGAAAAAAAAGGCATCCATTATTCGGCAGATGCAATGGAACACAACGGTTTGACCCAGAATCTTGAATGCACAGCTGAGGAGCTCGAAGCATCACTCGTTCGCTCAACTTGAAAATGTAAGAAGAAAAAAGTCCGGGCATAAATGGGCGTTGTCGTCGTCGCCTCCAAATTCGGCAAGCGAGCGTTTCGGATCGCAGGGCCACGTTGTTCTAAATCACCGCCAGCCAGCGGGATGCGTAGCGATAACACGCGAGCCTCCAATCAAGAAAGGCCTGGATTCGATTCCCAACTCGGGTGCCTTTGTCCGAGTGGAGTTTGTGCGTTCTCCTCCCTATTCTGCACAGGTTTTTCTCCTCCGGATTCCGCTCTTTCCATCTAACCGCCAACAAAATAAATAAAAAAAGGAAGCACGTACAATGTTAACGGGTAAAGCTGCTAAAATGTACCCGTAAACTACCCAATTGGGATTAACGCAGCAGCAACGTCGCCCCCTTGCTGCGCAAAAACTTGGCTGGACCCTCCCGCAAAAGTGCCGTGAGACTCAGCGATTGCCTTCCTCGTTAAACGAGCATATTTAATAAATGTAATAATACATCACACAAGGCAGTCCCCGGGGAAGCAAACAGCGTACATGCGTGGGGGGTGGGGAGGGGGGCAGCACTACCGGCAGTGGCGTGTGCGCGGAGTCAATTTGATGCCATGTTTTATTATTAATGAGATTAGCTTAAATGGACGGAATTAGTCGCATGAAGGAGGATCCGCTCAATTATTTGAGCACACTGCTGCGAGCGCGCGTGCCTGCGTGCGCGCGCGTGCGAATGAGCATTAAAAAAAAGTGTGAAAACCGAGTCAGATTTAAGCACATTATGAAGGTGTCGCTTTCACGCCTCGGAATGGATTAGTGCAACATGATTAACGTACACTGCGATAAACGTACCGTGACCATTAAGACGTAGCAAAAACATGCGTCGCAGTGATGGGCATTCAACGGAAGGGTTAAAGGTGCAGCCCTGCAATTGCTTGCTCACGCCACTGCTGGCGGACGAACGTCCACACGAGTGAGCTCCAGCGAGGCCCTCCAGTGAGCATTGGGCCTACGCTGCCACACTGGCCAGAGGCCTTAGAAGATTTTGGAGCGCCCACCACACGAATCCAGTCTATCGTTTAAACTAAAGCTAAACTATGACACTAAACTACATTTATTTTACCAGGTAAGGTCCACAGAGCTATTTAACTCTTTTGTTTCAGAAGCGACCTGGCCACAAACGATAGCTGGACGAAGTGGCACATTTATAAACGCATTTTTCTACTCTTATAATGGTGTTGCTCTCACGCCTCGGAATGGATTCTAAACGTGGAGGGGGAAACCGGAAGACCCGGAGAAAAATCCACGTGACCACGTGGAGAGACACGCAAACTCCAAATATACAGCAGGTGTCAGGGTCGGGATCGAACCCACGAGCTCCTGCATACCAGGCGAAGCAGACAGCATCTCGCCAGCTGGGGTGCCCCACTAACTGTGGTGAACAGGTTTCTACTGCTGGACGGACAGAGGTGGTGGTGGTGGTGGTTGTGGGGGATTTAAGAATCCTGCGCACCTTTGTTTCACCTTGCCGTGAGGAACTGGCAATCTCTCTGGCTTGCAAGTCCAGTGCGCTAACCATTAAACCACTTCGGATATTTATAATATATTAGAAATGACAGCGAAATGTATTTATCTAGAAAAGCCACAGGAGCTTCGGGGCATTGTGATGCTTTGCCAATGCATAATATTGCTGTGCATGCGATATGTTTAATTAACCGTCTCATGGACTTCATGTGCACCATGGTGGACTGCTGCGAGATAAATGACTGCGGTGAAATTATGTGAAAATATTTTAACGCGTATAGGGGGTTCTCCTTTGACTCTTAAAAATCACACTAAACCCCGTTCCCCACCCCATCCCCTAAAAAATTGACGTTTTGCTTTTAAGAATTCCAACATATAATATTTGGATAGTGGATAATAGCTAAAGGATGACTGTACGGTGATCTCTGGATGGTGATGGACGGTTATAACGGTCGTCTTGGTTGATGGTCATGATACTCGATGGCGGAACCGGTGATTGGGGCGGTGGTAATTGGGCAAAAAAAACAATGCACCCGCTTAACAATTGAAAATCGAGTTTCGCTGCCACGATACGTGCAATTAATCGTGTGCGTTGGAATCAATTGTTTGTGAGTTGTGCAAAGTAAGCACAGGACAAACTAAGGGCAGGTCAATCAATCAATAATGTTAAAACTAACAGCCAACAGGTTCAGGTGTAGCAAAAACGCAGAATTAAACTTGGTGGCAGAAAACAAAATCTGCGAAAGGTTCTGGAGTGCTTACGATTCACATGACCAGTTGAACAACATGAACATTATAGGGGTGGGGGGGTTTTGGTGAATCGTTAACATGCACCATGCTCACACGTGCGTGCTGGCGATGGTGCCTTGTTAGCGGAAGGCAACTACGACGAAAACTCATTTAACAATATATATTCACTTAAACAGGTAAGGCCCACTGAGCTATGCGTCTCCTTTTCTGAAACGACATTGTTATCGCAAATGATAGCTCAACGAAGTGGCTCATCATGCGGAAATGTGTGGCAGTCAAATACTCTAAACGCGTGACGCCGATTCTAAACGTGGAGGGAATAACCGGAGGACACGGAGTAGAATCCACACGACCACGGCGAGAGAGAGAGAGAGAGACGTGCACACTTCAAATACGCAACAGGCGTTAGGGTCGGGATTGAACCCACGACCTCCTGCACACCAGGCGAGGTAGTTAACATCTCCTCGCCACCGTGGCGGTTGTGCCGCAACATCTCTCCCGACGAGCTTCACGGAGGTTTTTTTACCGCGCGGCGCTCCGCACGGTGTACGACGTTCTGCTCCACGTGCTGGGTCAATTCTTCAGCAACCGAACCGAAGAAGAGGAGGATGAGGAGGAGGAGGAATAATTAGCGGCTCCGAGCCACGTGCGGGACAGCGTGCGGGTAACACCACGGGGGTCGCGACCCAACAACAACAACAACAACATCGGAGACACCGACGCCCCGACTTGCGCGAACCGCTCACCGCGATCGTCTCGTCCGTGATGTGCTTGTCAGTCTTGGCAGCCGCACATTGCCTCATCCGCTGCAGGAACGCCTGCCAACGACGCAGAGACACAGAGACGGGAGTCGGCGTGGAGCGGAGCGAGAGCCAAGCCATGCACACAGCAGCAGCAGCAGCGGCGGTGGCAGGAGCGGCAGTTACCAGGAACAACCCTCATCCAAACACAACAGCCCAGGGTACAGTTTTAAAGCAACAGAGCCCGCATCACTTGTGCCCTTCGTAACAAGGACTTCACATGAACATGAGCAATTGTTGCGATGCTTTGTTTTTAAATCTCAGTGGCCTTCTTTCGGTGCACGAGTGAATCTTACTACACCTTCAGTAATTCACAGGGTAAGCGAAAGTCGGAGCGGTGCATTTTAGCATTTGTCGATGCTTTTCAGATGGCCTCTGCCTCTGCACACATGGTGTGCAGAGCGTGCACGCTTGCAACGATTGTAGACACACACACACGCAGGCACGCGTGCAATGACACAGACGGAAAATTACTCGTAAAAAGTCCGTTGAACTATGCAGCCAAAAGTTTGTAAATGCCTAGCCATCATAAAGTAACACCGTTACCACAGAACCGTGCGTTCAGACAATGATTGGCACAGCAGCTTTCTGTTGAGTACCTATAGCAGACACAGGTATAACACAAGTATACATAGTGCGTTACATCCTAGAAGGACAATCACAGCCGTTTGTTAATATACTGCTGGATGAAGGCAATCCCATGCTTTTTGGTCATGGGTGATTTTTGACCATACTTCACCAAGCTTTATGAGTACGAGTGGATAAAGGGCAGAACGACTGCTCGGTTATCACTCGCCGCTGGCGTTAGCCGTTGGAGGGAATCGAACTCATGACACGGGGTTCATAGCGCAGTGCGCTAAACCACATGTGCATACATGTGGTGCATGTGTGTTCATTTTGGGTGTGATGATGCAAGCATTAAATATTGATTATTCCGCTCGCTACACAAGCAATAAGTCATGTGTTTAAGAATCAATGTTTTTCTGTTCGTAAGGGTTGTATGTCACATGGTAATGTGACCTCTGCAGTGACTCAAGGTGCTCCAATTTACCAAAATGTTAAAAAGGGAATTGATTATTCATCAAATCATGACCCTGCATCGCAGAGGATTGAATCATTACACCTTTAGCATAACTATCATCAGAAGATAAAACATTCAGGCCATTTTCATTTTCCCCTTTGGATGAAGTCCTTTCCATGCCATGTTAATCATGGCAGTTTTTTTTTTAGTCATACTTCACCACGCTGGTCAGTGCAGGTTAACGGAGGTCAAGACTGGTCCTGCTGTAACTCACCATCCGGGTTAGCCGTGGCTGGGAATCGAACTCGGATGACAGCGGCTCACAGCTCAGCGTGCTAACCACTGCACCACCACTCCCCCCCCCACCCTTCCCCCCCATAGATGATAAAGGGAGTGCCAAAACCCCATTTGAACGATCCCACGAACGACACAGTTCCAGTAATAAAAGCAGACATTAAATAAACATCTCGAGTATAATGCACTAACTGTGAATAGACGAAGCAGATGTGTAGGCTCACATCTGCCGAATAATAATCCTTACATGACCCCAAATCTGGGGAGATTTCTGTTTCGGCGATGCAGTTTTGCGAGTGTACGTTCATTTTCTCAAGAGTGGAAGCGAAGATTATTTTGGTTTTTTGCTACCCTGCGGTTTAGGGGAACACAGTGTCCCCTTCCCCAAACGTCACCGCCTCTCGTCATGTTCCCTGAAGCCCGACCCTGACACAAAACAGACATCTCGAGCACTGGCAGAACCTTCACAGTCTGCCACAGGTTCTGTCTTGAGTTATTCTTTCCACTGGAGCGGGCAGTGTGAAATATAGTACACCACACTTCATAGATAAGATCTGCTTAGGCACTAGACTTCCCCCCACCCACCCATCCACCCACCCCGACTCTCCACCTCTCTGGTCTGACCGTCGCGTGAACCCACGGTTTTGGGAGGGGAGAGAGATGCTCGCTACGTGGACACACGGCCATCCCACCCCCACCCCCCCCCCTTCTTAAACGGAAATGATTTACGATGAACCCCAAGAGCCGTTCATCAATCGGTTGCGGAATTTTCGTGAGGAACAGACGGGCGCACGTGCGCTTCGATATCACGCAATACACGTCACCTTCACTTTGTGCGGGAGTGGGGGGGGGGGGAGGTGTTTAAGGCTTGTTGCGTAGATTCCTGACAACAACAACAACAAAAATCACGAAAGCGTCATATTACCTAAAGTGAGCATATCTCTAAAAGGTGGCGTTTCAGGCTATTGTTTCTCTCAGCTAAAAGGAGGGACTACTATTACAGATATTATATATACACACGCACGCATGTTTCCTTTTTGGCAGTGTTCACAAATGTGTTGAGATGTTGTTGTTTGCGCTCACGCACCACTGGGCAAAGCCGCATAACCAAATAAATAACATACATTTAGAAATTACCACCACTCGTTACAAATATTACATTTTTCACTTGCAACATTCGTGACCGCAAGGAATTCATATTCTTTGGCTCTTTCGGTAAAAGTCACGTGGATAGAAGAAATAATTTAAAAAGTGAATGTTAATAAAGTTAAATAAAGCGAATATTCACTTTATTATTATTATTTCTATCTACGTGACTTTACCGAAAGAACCAAAGAATACGAATATTAAATTATGCTGGGCCCGTGGATACATTTGTGGATTTGCCCCAAAAACACATCGGAGAGCTACACAGGCACAAGCGCGCAAAACCTACGAAGCGTCTGTTTGCTGCCGCTAGATTTTGTTGAGCTTAAAGTGCACACACGTTCATGATTTCCCCACATAATAATGTTTTGATATTAAATTAAAAAAAATTAAAGTTACAGCTCGTTGGTAACTCAAGGCCTCCCCCCATTCAGAGTGAATGGGTCAGTGTCCATTGGTAAAAGGGTAGCCAGGATCTCTTTAAGATATCACTTCCGCACCGATGTTAGCCATGGTCGAGAAATCACGTTATAAATGTGACTTTAAAAAACATAAGAATTATAATAATTTAAAATGTTCATTCAATCGTGTGTTCAATTACATTCAAGACCTCATCGCTTGCTGACGTTTCGTCAACGCTGGGTCTCTCTGTCCGGACGAATTGATGTTTAATTTGCTAGAATCAAGGATAACGTCCTGACAATAATGACCCCCCCCCATGGTGTGTTTCCATCACCGGAGGGTGCAAGAGAGAGAGAGAGATGTTGGGGTGCCACAGTCTCCTCAAACGCCCCGCTCAACCCGAGGCTTCCGTCAACACAGATCAACGGAACCTCGGATTCAGTTTAGCGGCAAAATTGCTTCAACATTTCAATTTATCCCGGAATAAACCCCCATCGACCCGGGGCGTCGCGGCGACCGATTCAAATTGCACGTAAACACGCTCAAGCGCCTTCTCGTAATTTTTGTTATACATCTCACTTATTGTCTTATTTCCTAATTAATGCTCAGTTGGCCTCCGGCTGCTTGGTGCAACAAAAATTCAATGAACAAAGAGTAAATCGATGGAGGTGCAACTCCACTGGGCCACGGGGGCCGCGGGCACGAGAGCGCGCTGGGTTTTGAAGGCAAAGGGCCGGGACGATCGTTATCGCGTGTGACCAATTTGTGTTTTTTGCGTGTGTGGCTTCGGCTCAAAACGGGAGCCGCACCACCGGCCTTCTTGGATTCGGAGGCTTGTCCCTCTGAAGCCCGCTTCGATCGCCATGACTCGCACGCGTCCCCGATCGGCCGCTGCTTTGTTCGTTACTCGCTGACAGTGGGTCACAGCCTCCCCCCCCCCACCCCCCCCACAACACAGAGCGACACACCAACAAACACGCAGGAAGGGACCGTGTTGGCAGGTGTGCGGCCCCGCTGAGCACAACAATTACAATAGCAAACGCCACGCAATTTTACATCGTGAACACTGCCTGAGAACACAACAAAAACATCGATAGATAAAATGCAGCGTTGATTATTAACCTATGGGCTATTTTAGGTGTTGACTAATAGTAGGATTTAATTTCTCACTCTCTTTTTTTTGCAACGTGGAGTGGAGATTATCGGCATAAGGCACTACCACTAGATACAACGTATGCCGATGCTGCATAATCTTGAATTCTGTACCAAATACAGTATTGCTTGAATCCTATGAAGAGGTTTATATAAAAAAAAAACCACACACAATGAGGACAGAACGGGGCCAGATCAGGGTGCTTAAATAATTCCGGCTGAAGTTCAGATTTCGTGTTAATCGGCCGTCGTTAACATCAAGGCAGATGCACATTATGGAGGCAAAGGCTGGTTCTACCCTTGCAGAGTAGCTTCTGGCGAAAATTAATCTTGCGACAGACAGTCTGTACAGACCTCGTATTTGACGAGCCAACATTCTGAATCGGACAGAAATGTTAGCAGCGGAAGGTAAGTCTCCGGATATGTTATTGGCTTTGGATTCGAGGGGATGGTTTTCTAGAACAACGTTTGCTTGGTCTGGACATGAATATTTTGAATGACATGCTATAAAATGATTTTAAATTACGTGTAATTTTCTTCATAGTTATGCCAATCATGATGAGAGAGCTTTGGCAACTGATTAGCACCACTTATAATTGGTGATCGAGAAGTTCCCTCTCTCTGGATAAACAATATCAGTTCTTGACTTTACAACGCAGACGATTAACACACATCAGTGACTGAGAAGTGGACAAAAAAACTAAGCGTCTCTCCGACTCTGTTGGGAGAGTCCTGCTTGAGATGTTTGGCTGAATTCTGGGAAGGCAATCCCCCACACAAGCGGATGACTCTCGGGCAAGTGCCGACAATTGGAGGCATAGATTAAAACCACGTACTTAGAGGGCTCGCGAGTGAGTGGGAATCCATGATTTAAAATACACGTATGTATGTTTGAACTTCTTTCGCACTGTGTGTAGCCAACAGTGTTAATCGAAGGTGCGGGGGGAGGACAATAAACTAAACACGAAAAGCAATTCCAAAAGAATTAAAGGAAATATGTAAATTATATGTAATAAATTATTTGAACGTGTTGTGTAAATGTCAAGATTTTCAAGGACCCGAAATCTATACAGCATGAGATTATATATAGAAAGACAAAGATACCCTTATATAGCTGTTGGGGCAAGTGATGGCACGGTCACTACCGCTCAGGCCCGGCCGCCTTTGTCTCCCCTCATGCTAATGGTTTGCA
The DNA here is from genome assembly GCF_048934315.1 of Petromyzon marinus. Lineage (NCBI taxonomy): Eukaryota > Metazoa > Chordata > Hyperoartia > Petromyzontiformes > Petromyzontidae > Petromyzon > Petromyzon marinus. The sequence continues at coordinate 7,224,151 of NC_133689.1, read as the reverse complement.
TAACACAACTCGGTGCTCTTTACCATTGCAGTGAAAGCACACAGCAAAACAGTGAAGATTGGCAAATTTTTGTAATGATTAAATATTGAATACAATTAAGTTCAAGTGTATTGTGTTTAACTATTGTGAGGACTCACGTGACCAGCATGAGTCTCAATTGTAAGAATGACCTGAAAATTTTCCAAGAGTCACCTGACCACCATGACCGGAAATTTCGGAATCAAAACACACACAGAAAAACCTGCACACATGAACATTTTGTAAAAACAATTTCTAGCAGGCCTTTGTCAATACGCTGATGGATGAGAGCTAAAAAAAAAAGTTTGGTTGGTCATACTTCACCATGCCGGTCAGTCAAATCTGTTATTGACGAGCGGGCACATACACCGCTGCGGCTTGCAACGGCCCTTGTCCATGGCAGAGGAGGAGGGCCCATTGCCCATAACGTCGACGAACGTTCACGTACCTTTACTTTCGACGAAGGGCAGCGTTATCGACGGATACATTTATACGTTTGCTGAAGCAGCAGCGATTTATTTTAGCATATACCGAACACGCGTTAGAGTGAATAATTATTAAAGTCAGTGCGACGACTGTAGGTTAGCTGTGGTCACAACACAGGGCATTTACCCTCCTCCACCAAGCCCAAGTCTTTCTCCCCCCCCCCCACCCAAACTCTCAAAATCTTCCGACTCCTTTCCAGACACAGCCCAGCCCCCTGCCCACCCTCTCCCCAAACTAATTAATCTCCTCTACCCCCAGTGAGCCCCCCCCCCACCTTCCCCAGAGAATGCTTCAGTCAATGAGTGGCTGTTAAAACTAGCGATGGAAATTCATGACATGTCGTCTTGCATGCAAAAACAAAGAGAGGAGAGGAAAAAAAACCACACGAAGTACGGCAGAGAGAGCGGCACAGAGCGGGGGAAAATAAATCCCAGTAAGGGCCTTGCTTTGCAAAAAAAAGCCACTGCCGGCACCAACAACAGCGAACCGTTCATTCATTCATTAATCACATTCTATGCGTTCATTAATGCATGCACCCAGGCGTCAGAGAAAACTTCAATTTACGAGTCCATTTGTTTAGGATTTCTTATTAAAATCTCATTTAAGGAACTAAGTTGTGGGTAGGAGGTTTTTTGTTGTTTCGGGGGGGGGGGGGGGGATTTACCAAAATGCAGGAGCTCGCAGGACAACTTTGGCTCCATTCACTCGACGTTTAAATTCACTCTCGGTGAACGCAAGCACTTGATTTGCTGGACAGCGTGACAGCGAATAAGGCCGCCGAGTCCAACGACGGCCAGGCAGGCGAGAGGCAACAGCACGCGTGAGCACGTGAATCAAAGCGGAGGTGCCGTGGCAATGAATTTCAGAATCAGGATCAGGAGTTTTATTTTTCCGTGTAAAAGCCTGTTGAGCTAAGAAGCTCTTGTGCAAGGGCTCAGCGGACCCTCCCTGCCCGCTGGTGCAGCACTCAGCAAGCAGTGGGTTGAGAATGGCCATTACGACAGATTCAAAGGTAAGGGCACGTATGCTTGTGGTTAGTACAGCTTTAATAATAATAATTAATAATTACTGCATTTCAGAGAGTCATTCAAGCAATTGCATCCTACAACGCTGCGCATCAATGAGCCAGTCCCTTACACAGGTGATACAAAAACAAAAACTCCACTTTTTTAGCAAATCAAAAACTAAAAGGATAATAAACGAATAACGAGAGAGAAATGCACATAACAAGAAGATGATGATCACAGAGAAAATAAATTAAAATTAGAAAATCTGCTCAGTCTCCATACCCCAGACCACAATTGCAACATTTCACCACTTGGTACTGCGTCTTCCTTCGAACTGCTCGACTTTGGAGTTCCCTCCCATTGTCTCCTATCCCAAGGCACTTTACAACCATGTTCAATGAAAAAAACAGTGTTAACCTTTATTAAGTACAACTTTTACAGTGCTTTTTGTTACTGGCCACTTGCCCATTGTGGTCATCTGAGCCTGTGCTTAGAATGACAAAAATAAACGATGGATGTATGGAAAAATTGCTACATTCTCACATGGATTCAAGGTGAAGAGGTCATCATGGCAATGCCATCACTTCCTTCCTTATGATAGACCTTGCAGCTGTTGCAAAGTCAATATTCAACCTGCATCATCTGTTCTAACGGTGTCTCACCATCTGGCTTTATGCTCCTCGTACACAGAACAATATTACAACTCTCTTATTCTTGGTTCTTTCGGTAAAGTCACATAGAAGGGAAATAATAAAAAAATGAAAATAACACATAATAAAATAAAATTCTCACGACGTTTCGGCCACAACACAAGCAGCCGTCCTCAGGTGAAAAAACAGAACTGTCGGAGCGCTGTCTTTCCGACAGTTCTGTTTCTTCACCTGAGGACGGCTGCTTGTGTTGTGGCCGAAACGTCGTGATAATTTATTTTATTGTTTTTTTTATTATTATTTCCCTTCTACGTGACTTTACCGAAAGAACCAAGAATATGAATCCCTGCAGTCACGAAAGCTTTAAATCGAAATTTATTACAAGTCTCTTACACTTTAAAAAAAACTTTTTTTTTAAATCCCTTCCAGTTAGTGTTTAATGGGCATTTGGATTCAGTGCTTGGACAATGTGAACGCAGGTGCCTGTGAATCGAACCTCACACCCAGCTTAAATAATGTACCTTCTTGAAATTGTAGTCATATTTTAAACTTGCACCAATGGTTGAAGACCTCTCTGCGCCGTGTTGGTTTTGGCGGTTATTTGACCATACCTCACCATGCTGGTCAGTCCGGGTTTCATGAAGGGGGGCCAAGGGCCGGTTCTGATATTGCTCACCAATGATGTTAGCAGTCACTCTTTTTAACTACCTCACCTCGTATGGAGGAGGTCATGTGTTCGATCCCGACCCCTGACGCTTGTATATTTGGAGTTTGCGTCTCTCTCCCCGTGGTTGTGTGGATTTTTCTCAGGGTCCTCCGGTTTTTCCCTTTACATTTAGAATCAACATGCATTGAGTATTTGGCTGCTGTACATTTCAACATGATAAGCCACTTTATTGAGCTATAACTTTGACCAGGTCGCATCTGGAAAAGAGCTATGTAGCTCAGTGGGCCTTACCTGGTAAAATAAAAATCAGTTTAGTTTATATATTTCATTCTGTATTAATTAAGTCTAATTCTGTATACTGCTGTTTTTGGTTATTAAGGATACGTCTACTGTGCAAATTTCGGGGGTCCCAGGCATTCCCTGAAAAGATGCCCTCTTAGTCTCAATGGGCTCTCACGTGATAATAAATCAAGTTTACCCACCTATCCAAGGTCTCCCTCCCACCTTGGTCACCGGCCTCTGGGTGCCCACACCGACGCCCGTCTAAACAGCCGTGCAGCACCACGTTCAACACCCCCCACCCACCGCAACCTCCCGAATTACATCCGCGTCGCTGCCTTCAATCACACGTTGCTGCGGTGAAATGGTGAGCGGCGAAAACTGAGCTCGAAAAATACAGGTTCAGGGGTCGCCGATTTTGATCTCCCGGGCATGGCGGGTTGAAGCAAGTTACTTAGATCGCCCCACCTCTGCGCGACCCAGCAGCGTTGATTGGCAGGTCACGCGTGGTGGGTTAAAAGTATGGGCACTCTCGCCTCTTCCAGGGTTGCCTGTGCGGCAAGGAAGAGTAGGCCAAAATAGCCTTTGGAGAGGTTCTCTAGAGCTCCCTCTAGTGGCAGTTCTTCTGCCAGCGCTTGCATTGAGTAAGCAAATTGCAGTGCTGCACCTTTACAGTAACCTCCTTCAACCGCAAACTTTCAAGTTTGCCGACCCGCCACCGCTATGAAATTCCTAGCATCCTCAGTGTGCAGCATGCCCTTGGGTTATGCCCAACATTATTTTCCATAATCCAAGCCGCGCAAAACCCTCCCAAACGATCTAGCTTTTTTCCCCGTGTCCAGCGATGTTATTCTTTCACACCAGGTGTCAATTGGGAACGTCGAATTGGTTAAAAAAAAAAATTGCACCGCGCGTGAGCGATGATTGATAGGCAAAAGGAAAGGTAGACCATTGGAGGGTCACGGGACCAGCATTTGAAAAGCACTCGCAGCAGCCCATGGGGCCGGCCAGATTTCACCGGGTTTATTCGATCCCTGATCCTTCGGTTTCCTCTGGGGGGAACTCACAACAGCACGTGGCAACTTCTGTACACTCGCTGCACTATATATTCATTGAAATGCAACTTTTGCTTTGGATACAAAGAAAGATTAACGGTGGGGGGGGGGGGGGGCGGTGGGGAAACGGGGGGGGGGGGAGGGTGAGAGGGGAGGGGGCGTAGATCCGATTTAATTTAATCGAGTCAAAGAAGCGTCTTGCAAGGGCAAAATGCCTTGAAAAATATTTATATCTGATACGTTTGATAACAGTGTACCTAATCAGGCAATATGCCGTATTTTTACTCACATTTTTACTAAAATTTCCCCGCGGAGTTAGGGAATGTAGCGTACCGCTCGCTTGAAATCGGTAAGAGGTCTGCCCAAGCAAACACAAAATACGAGCGAGTAACTTAACACGAACGCAGCCCAGGGTCGGGGAGGAGATTTTCTTTTTGTTGGTGGTAAAAAGCGGCAGACTGATAAAAGTGGGTTCCAATGCGAAGAGACAGCAGACCACGTCATCTGGAAAAGCTTAGCGGGATTTGAGGTGGACAGCAAAGGGATTGACAAGGAGTTGCAACCGACGGTTTAGGCGACCGTTAATGCAAAAACGTTCATTGAGTAAATTATTCACTTTTTTCCCAAAGTGCACTGCGGCCGACACCTGGTAAGCACATGAGTGTAGTGCCTGAGGCTGACAAGGAAAGCTGTATCACCGAAGACCCAGGGACTGAACGTGGCTTACAGGGCATTTATAGTACTCGGGGCAACAAGGACCCACCAGGACGAAGGGCGCATTGCGGAGGAGCCTCCGATCTCCGATGTTCTGCTTTAAAAATCGACACGATTTTTCACATCACTTTTGGGTGCAAAAAGCAAATGTCCGCGATGGATATTCTCTATCCGATTGCGGCGCTGTTGAAAATCTCACCGGAGGAAGTTTATTTTTTTTGTTTAAAACATAGAGGCATATATGTATTGCGGCCATATGCTGACAACGAAACATGTAATTGTACGCAAACAGAAAAGAGCGCAGCAGCTCGGCGTTGGTGTCATTTTACGCCGGCCATCCGTTGCCATATGTCAAGTGACCTCGCAATCCATCTACCCGTCCCATACAACAAATGGTATTCCATCCACCCAGGGTGGCCTTTGTTCAGAGTGCATCTATACAACAATCCATCAACTGGACTTCATCCAAAGGTCCATTACTGCGTTAAACAACCGATGGTAAACGAACGAACACGCACGGACCGAGTATCTGATTTCAGTTTTACAACGTTGCGAGTGAAAATAAAAAAAAGCTCATCAGGTGACCTATTTTCCTTGAATGGACTAACGGCAAAAGGTCAAAATTATATGAGACCATGGTTTATATATATGTGGCTCATGACCACGCCAAACCCATACACACACACACACACCCAAAAACAGCACTGGGTTAATCCTAATTTCTTTGTAATCCCCGAACCTTTTCCAGACAAAAGTAAGTTTGCCAATTGTAGACATATAGTGTCTATATTATTCACAGCATTAAAAAATGAGCAGGACAATCTAACACTGTTCCATTAGGCAAAGCAATTCGGGGTGGTGTCTATAAAGCAAAATGTGCACTCTATGCATTTTAAAAGTGCTATTGTCATCGATGCCAAGGAAATTCCGAGAATGCATTGCATCAGTTATGGCATAAACAAGCAAGTTGATCGTCATCTTGCCAAACGTCAGTGGTTTTTTATGTTTACGGCCGTACAATCTACACAATCGTCGCGTTGAATTTTTTTTTTCATTTCACGAAATAATCCCGCGTGCTTTCTTCTGCAGGGACTGGACGTAACACGGGCGTGGCATTGCTCACAGGTTGTCTAACGGTTTGAATGTTCATCAAGAGCCTGAAATGAATTTGCATATCGATGCACTCGCATTGCAATGTGGAGCCCGAGTCACGGGCAAAACCTCGTTTTCTCTTCGTTGGAAAAACAGGTTGGATTGAAGGAGCATCAACTGTGCCCTGCACTCCTGTCAGCGTGGATCACCATCGCCATCATCAGCAGCAGCAGCAGCCAGTGTCCATCCAATCAATGCTGGACACCCCAACCCCTCACGGTCCCCGCGATGTCACGATCTATCTCGCTCCGGCACATGAGCCGACGCCATTGCTCCTTCTCTGCAGCGGGGGGCGGGGGGGGGGGGAGGTGGTCAACCTCTCGTGTCCTTTCTGTCCTTTGGTTGCCATTCCCTAACCACTCTTGCCCACGGGCAATCGTCCCCTTCGAGCGACGTGTCCTGCCGCAGCCCGAATAACCCATCCTCACGGACACAATAACGTCCCCGAGTTGCCTCTGTTCTCCGTTCCACGTGTTCCGCGCTCCCTGTCCCTTGGTGTAATGTCAGCGGGGCCTTCGTCTCCGCTTCATATGCCATACTTTGCAGTGTTTGTTCTCTATTTTTTTGTTGTCGGCCAGTGGGTAAACTGAGAAAAAAAAACGTAAGGAAACCCCAAGACGCACAGACGGGCCAAACTAATTAAAACATAGAAAGCTAACGCTTATTGGGTTCGGGAAAAAAAATAATTAATCGCTCATCTCTGTGTTGTCTGCATCTCTTCCCCCGTTTAACTCCATCTCTCTCCTCCATCTTGTCTGCTGTATATCTCCTCTGTCATCTCACGAGGAGTTTATTCGTTTGAAGTGGGAGGACCCCGAATAAAATTCTGCTTCGGGCCACCCCAATGGGCCATCACCACCCACTGTTTCATTTATTATAATAATGATCATCAATGTGTCCCTGAAATGTGAATGTTCGCGCGCTCGCATTGCACCGCAATGGCATGAATGTAAAGCTTTGTTGTGAGTTATTGAACATTGTAATCTTGCAGTGAGCCACTCACAATTTGAAGCTTTTCGCATGAATCGCAAATCAGTGTCTGCACCCAATCAGATGTCATTTCCCCCAGGGCTAAAACAGCTGTAGACCGAGCACCACAGCTCATCAGAGCCCGGGACGCGGATGCGTGCAGGCAAATTTGACTCTCCGCTAGAACAATAAATTGCTTGCAAATGGGAAGCGATGTTGGCAAACAGAACTTGACCTCCCCGACATGAAAAAAAGACTGAGAAAGGGTACCGTTGCATTCATTTTAATGCGAATGCATAACCAGTGATTGTACACATCGCCATATATGTAAAACAATGCACAACGATAATGTGGACACAAAAAAAAACACGCAGCCTCTGTGCGCTTTGCAAAAAAAACATCAAATAGTTCCCGAAATTCTGCATTCGTATCCTATAGTCTACGGTTTCTATCACGTTTTTTTTTTACGTGAACAACAATTTGCTGAATTGATTTTGATGGAGCCCTAAGACAAAAGGAACAACAATGCAGTTCTCCAGGGACTGCTGATGGTGCCTGCGTAATACACAATGGGTATGCAAGTTTAACACCGTAGGCTTTCGCGACCAATACTATTTAAGAACGAAACACAAGGATTTCTCCACACATCTGGTTGTCACCTGATGACGCTAGCTGTAATTATTGGCGAGACGTCGTACTCAGATTGTAAATGTTGTGGGTTTCCTCTCCAACACACCGGTGTGCTGTACTAGTAACGAATTTGGCATGTTCTGTATACGTCACAAACCTTGCTAATTGGCTGTGTCGTGTGGTGGCGGGTTTAACGACACGTTTACATTTACGCGATCTACCCCAAAAAAACCTCCATCACGGACAACGGCTACGAGCACTTTGTACACGTTTCTGCGAGTCGTTTTAAATGTACGCTTTTTCTTCTTTGGTTCTTTCGGTAAAGTCACGTAGAATGAGAATAAAATAATAAATTGATAAAATAAAATAACACAATAATATTCTCACGACGTTTCGGCCACAACACAAGCGGCCTTCATCAGGTGAAGGGACGAGACTGTCTGGTAGGACAGCGCTGGAGTGAAAAAGCCACGCTCAGATCACGACCTTTAAGCTGTGTGAGAAGAAACAAAGCGCCTTGACAAAGGAATTCGCATATAATTTAGCATTGAAATGGCTGAGTGATTAGCTTGTGACTGGTCACAGAAATGGCTATGTTAAAGTTAAAGCATACACATCCGCAGAGGCACCCCTTGACAAAGGGTTTTTTTGTCCAGAAAAACTTTCCATTTTGTTCTCGTCACTTGCGGATTTCATGATCACCGCATATTCTAAATCCCTGAGACCTTGGTTCAATTCATGGTCACGATGGCACAAGAAGAAGTGACCATTTGGTAACATGACCTTGGCCCAGGCATCCCCTAGGTTAGCTCAGAATAAAACAAGTTCCATAAAAGAGCGTATGAAGAAACACCATCTCAAGGACGAGGACAAACGTGACGAGGCAGACAGGGTTCCAAGTAAACCATGCCATCACGTGGAATATCAAACGTCACGGGTGCTCGCAAATGCATCTTGCCAATACACAAATTCAGTTAAAAGAAAAATCAAGAAAACCGTCTGGCCCGGCGTGCACATTCCAGTTGGAATTTGACATCAAATTCGCGTGTGCGTCTGTTTTGGCGTAAAATGGCCAAAAATGCAAACAACTGCGGGGGGTGTGAGATTTTTCACACAGGCGTGAATTGGCTATTCGCGTGCGTGCACACTTGTTCGTGATCGTGCGAGCACGCACACCTTGCAACGGCACTTGAAAGGATCTCACGTAAAGATGTCGTGGTTGATTGATGATCCACAGCACTCGCCAATTCACTCCAGTCGTTCTCGCTCGTCGGCGGTCAGTCGCCCCCCCCACCGACTCCCCCAGATTGACCATTCTATCGCTACTACAACGCTCACTGGTGACGCGAAGAAACTTCACTCACATTGAGCACTCGGACTACTGGACACTTGACCGTGTTTTTGTCTCGGCCATCAAACGCAGCGTTCAACCACGACCACGCCCGTGTGGGAGTCGCGGTCCTCCAATGGAGAGGGGAAATGGCACTCTGACATTTCCGTCACCAGTTCGGGACGACCGCTGGAAGCGAGTGCCCTATAAAATCGTTTGCTCGAGCAGGGAGGCGCTTTGCTTTGACGTTATGAAGTGTGTCAACGTTACCACTGACGTGCAATGAACCTGTCTGCGTGGAGGTGAGAGTGAGATTCCTGGTTCGAGTTGCCTAAATATTTTGTGTGAATTTTTAAAGCAGCTGCGAGCAGGGAGGCTCCTTGGAATGATCAATTGCCCTCGCCTCCGATTAGCACGGTTGGCTACGTACGATGCGAAATAAATTCAACACACATACATACATAAAAGAGTAGGCCTACGTGCCCCTAACCTACCACACTGCCTGTTTCATGTCATCCACACTGTGATCCACCACCACAATGCACGTCACAGCACTTCTCTATCAGAGTCTTCCCTTGCACTGCTCCACTTGGGAATTCGATGCCCATCGTATGTCTTTTCCCGAGCTCTTATTCAAATTTAACAGGCACGTAATCCGTTACCTATTGCAACATCAATAATCGTGCCATTTTCCTGCTGGCCACTTGGCATTTTTTGGGTTTTTCGGGCCTCTGCTCGGCCTACGTGTCAAACTCTGCTCAGCGATTGCAAATTCTTTTTTTTTGTGTTCACGTGTGGGAGTGTGCGTGCGTGCGGGCATATAAGTCATGCACGCGTCTCCATGAGTATAAGTCACGAGCGAGCGGGCGGGGACGGGGGCCGCACACATGCGCGCTGGGCGTACATGAAGCGCAGCGGGGAGGCGGGGGAGGAGGGACCCGGCGGCATTGATTCGTTGTCTACGGAGGCAAACTCCCGCGCGGCGCAGCCGACGGCATTACAATCACCCTTAGCCCTGCACCACAAGCTCGCTCTCAACACACGGTGGGGGGGGGGGGGGCACGCTCGCTCCCCCCCAAACCCCCCCCCGCACCGCCCGGACTTATTTAACATCCAGCCCCACGAATCGCCATCGATGTAACAACTGCTTTCCCCCACATCTTTTTTTTACTCTCCCCCCCAACTATCTTTCACCCAATCCGATTGTGGCAGCGGCGTCACGCCCGGAGACGTAGCGGTCCCTTTCCAAACCCTCGCTCGCACCACCGCAACGCATAAACAAAAATAAATCCCTGCTGCGTTAAAGAGAATGGCCCGCAGGCGCGGATGTCGTAGAGAGACAGAAGTAGGAGCCCTTCAAAAAGTACTCTGGGCCCACGCGTAACGGAAGACGGCACTTGGTCACACTCGCTCTGCATACAGGAGTGATGCTCGTCGCGCGACAGTCGGACTGATATTTTAATTATCAGGAGCAGGGATTTATCCAAATTGAGTGTGGATACGTAATTGCATGTATTTGTGTGTGTGTGTGTGTGCGCAGTCATTGCCTTTTGCTTTAAAGTCTGTGGCCGTTTTCCCAAATACCCCATTGTGCAACAATCGTTTTATCTGAGCCACAGTCAACTCGACTGGCGCCGTTCTCTTTTAATCTTCTCTTGAGTTTTCTTTCGCCCCCCAATTATGTTCTAATTGTGCCAAGTAATGTGATTGTCACGACATCATCATGAATCACTTTCCATTTGGAAATCCGCAGCTAGCAGCGAACCGCCCTGTATCAGAGAACGGCCCCAGAAGACAATATCACAGAAGTACTTCTCAAAACTCGGGGATTACCTTTAATAAGAACTGCAAAGAATGATCATAATGTGGCAGTCAAACCAACAAAAAAATTTGCCAGGGAAACCTCACACATTCCAAATTAAGCCTGAAATGAAACTTTAATTCACGGTTTTTTTTTTGTTCAGTTATTCACGCCCAGGCTGAGACTCTTGACACCAAGTACCTGGTGAAATTATGGCCTCCTGAAACCTGAAATCGAACCCGACCTTCTCAGCAGTTGACCGCTCAGCGCTTCGACCCCAAAGCCACCCCGAAGAGGAGTACGATTCTCAGAGCACATTCAAAGACAAGCTAAGATGCCCCCAACTCATCAGTACAATGCCACACGTACACATACGCAAACACATACACGCGGTACGTGCCACCATTCCCCAAAAATACCGAATTCTGAATGAGCACATATTTGGCTGGCGTGAAATGTCGTAGTGTGGCATTGCCATTGCCAGTGCCTTGCCCTGGCCGTGTCTCCCTTGCGTTGACGGACGATGAGATATTGCACTGCACAAGGAATTCTCTTCTGGCCGAATCGACCTGAAGGAGGACCGAAGCAGGTTCAGATACTAACCGCCAATCGTGTTGTACAAAGCCAACTGTTTGAAGCTGGGATGACGAGTTTCCTATGCAGTGTGCCTAAGCCGTTGTTGCCACAGGCACGTCGGAGACAAAGATTCCTCCATGTAGCCTTAACAGACCTTTTTTGGGGCAAGTTCCACGAGTGAGCACCTATAAAGGCTGGCACGGCACACAGGGGGGTGTGGTGGTGGTCAGCACCACGCTCAGCCACCTGTGTCTCCCAAGCGGTGATGTTTACACACCACACCAGGTACTCGTTTAAGGCCGTGTCGAAGCACGCACACACTCATGCGAGGGCGAACACAAGCGCATGCACAGCGCACGTCACAAGAAGAGACGAAAAGCTCGCGAATAGCTTTCAACAGCACGGTGGGCAAGTTCTATTAGCAAACACCCATGAAAAAAAAATCACCACATTCGTCAATAACGCTGCCTTAAAATAAAATGTATAATATAAATACACAATAGGCAACGTTTCAGGCAATAGCTTCTTCGTCGTAGCATTATGAAAGCGCGCACAAATACACACACCTACGTGCATGCACACATGACAATCAAATTGATGAAATTGCATTGCAAAGTTTATTTTTGCTAATATGGAATTCCTGTACGTAGTATTAAAATGTGAAAGCCCTCCAGCATGTAACAACTGACTCACACTGGTCAATGTCCAGCAAACTGTAGTTTTTAGCAATTGCTCACATCAAGCCAAATGAAGATGACATCTCAAAGTCCAAGCCTGATTCCGTAAAAAAAAACTTTAAAATCTCTACCAGTTGGCATTTTCTTCGTCGTCTTCAATAAATGTCACGCGGGATCTGGATAGCATTTGCAAATATTTTCGAAATATTAGAAACAGAAATACATTCACATGGCTCTTTGAACGACGCGTGAAATACCTTAACATATTTAAGTAATTTAAACGAATGGATTTAAAGGCTTAAAATGCATTCAATCCCGCACGCTATTACTCCCTCCCACAACAGGAAGCCATGTGGCCACAGTTTCAAAATGTTGAACTTTGCGAGAGAGAAAAAAAAGACTAAAGCGAAATACTGAGTCTGGGTAAAAGTGTGGAAAGCCGAAACAGTGAATGTGGAAAACATTCTTTATTCAAAAAGGCACGATACATTTCACATAATGTACGGACAATTATACTTTTCTGAGTGCTTAGGTTCCAAAGTTTCAAGTTAAAGACGCACACGTTTGCTCTCAAAATGTATTTCACATGGGCCATGAACGTGTCATATCGGCACAGGATCAGAAACTGTGTTGTCAAAGTGTATCAAAATGGCACAGTGGGAAGTATACCCAGCCACACAACACTTTACTGTAACTGCTATCAACGCTATGCCCAAATCATACTTGCATGGTCGATATACTGCACACCACTTTGTTACCCGTCAACTGTAGTCACCTAATGGACAAACTGGCCACCGCCTTTAGAATGTGGATTTTATTTTATCAGCACTGGCTCATGGATGTGAAAGGAAGGCAAGCACCAACCACACACACACACACACAACTACCCATCGTTCTTTTAAGCAAGGGATACCCTTCGAATTGAGTTAATCAACAACAACAAAAACATTCTTTGAAAACTTCCAGATCTTGAAAATGTCCTCCGAGCCGAAAATCCACAAACCACACCGCCACACCAAAACCCAACCTCAAAAAACACATGCCCCTTAAACTCCCTTCCATCCTATACCGCCAACCCCCCAACCACCCACCCATCTCCCCCTCCCCTCCCCCCCCCCCAAATCCAAGATCCCCCAACCGCAACGGCTTTCTGCCCTGAATCCTGGTGCTACTGGAGTGACTGTTTACAATCTTGCAGCGTTTCACCGTGGGTGGACATATGTCTGGCACATGGGCCATGTGCTTGGGGCCCCCTCCTTGTTACTGCAGGTTTTAATGTGCCAGCACGGTGCTTGCCACGTGTATTATGGGTGTCCTGCACATTCAATTTGTTTCATTTTGGAAATGCAATATTCTGTAGTTTGCATTGCGCGCGACCTCGCCTGCCAACATGCGTGCCAAAGCAACACTATGGAATTTCAGCGGAGGCAATGTAAGCAGACGCTCTGTTCCAGTCGAGTGAAAATTCCTTATATATACACACAACATAATAAGCGTAGGAGCAAGAGAGCTTTAGAAATCACGGTAGAATGTTTATGCTGTACACCAGATCCTGCATGCGAAATGTGACCGTTGGGTCCCCCACATCGACCCCCGCCGCGGGACACAAGTCATCACCGTTATTATTGTAGCATCATTGTTGCTCTGCGCGGCATTTTTGCCGTTGAAAATATTCACGACAAATTCAAAACGCGAGTACGCTTTGAAGGTTAAGCGATTTAAAACGAGTATCAAGCAAATCGCAACTTGGACTTAAACTCGCAGAAAAGTGAGCTCTGTAACTTAACCGTCCACCCTGTCCCCCCCCTCCGCTCCCCTTGACGGATTATGCGCCCACTTAACCCCATCACGATGGTCGAGTAATTTCAGACTGACGATGGCTACCATCCCACAGCAGTAATCAAAACGTATATATCATTAGCCAAACACACGGCTGGCGCGTGCCTCTGACTCGCTATTTTGCACACGCTTGTTTGTATATGGACAGGGCCTGCCAAGTCCAAAAGCAGTATTGACATTTTTTGACAATAGCTAAAAACCTAATGCAATTCCATAGGATTTCAGGCACTTCAAAGTCTCATACCTTAGCTAATGAAGTAAACTCCTTCCCCCAGTGCCCTTCAAACTGTGTGACCCACATCCAAGACAACTGGCGGAGCGAAGAGTTTGGCAGACGGCACATTGCGAGAGACGTTTGAACGCGTCATATAAAATGCAGGCTTCCCCACAGCTTTGTAAATAGCCGCCGGATTTTAGACGTATCCGCGAGCTCTTCACAAGCGCCCCGTAGTAGCGACACGTGTTTACAAGGCGTCACCAGAGCAGCGTGAGAGCAGCTGAGGAAGGAGGGGCGGGGGAACAGGGCCTCCTGGAAGATTCACAAGCCGCTTTATTACTATGACGGTGGTGGAAAGCGTCTGCCACGACCGCCGTTACGTCCCATTCATTGGCTTAATTAAGTACGGTATATGCGTAGAGCAATCCACCCGTTATGGAATTGCTCTTAAGCGAGGCTTATCAATCGAAGTACATATGATCAAAGTTTGATCCTCTGATAAATATTCGCTCGTCATTTATCAGGCAGGCCATTAAGAACTCCATTGGGCAGTCTAAATTGTGCGAGGCATGAACACTGCGTTGATATAATGGCTCATCAATGAGCTTGGAGCTGGTTACGCACAGTTTGGTACAATTAGGGCAATTCACATCATCATTTTTTTATTAAAATAATAACAATGGCAGTTCTGTATCCAGGAAGGCCTTATTAAGTGTCAAGAATCGATGAGGATGATTGGTATGTGGGAGGGAAATCGCACATCCGGAGAGAACCAACCACACATACGAACTACCTCCTGGACACTGCACAGTCTATTTCCTGCAGCACCTGGCAAGCGCTGGTGGTCAACCATCCAAGTAAAAGAAAAATATTTCCGCGAAATATATTTTCACTAAAATATGTCAACTTTCAAGAATTGACAATTCTCAGGATATTGCTTCCCGTGACTCTGTAATAATTACATTTTGTATATTTTAAATTTGTATTGCTTTTGTACTTCGCTGTAGTTTGAGTGTGCTTAATGGCCTTTAACTGTAGCTCTCTCAAAACAAGTCTTCCATAAATACGTCTAATCACCGCAATGTATGACGCAAATAGAGCACAATTAGAGCTGTTAGTTACACGAAAACATTAAAAATAATTCACAAATTTGAGGTAATATTACTGCCATTCCATCAATTGCTGCAAAAAGAACATTTTGGACGGTAATAATTGATCGTGTAATAGAAATTTATTTGCACGTTTCATTCTAGAATTTGTCATTTTTTTTAAACATTATCAGGAAATAAAATGTAGTGAGCAACGGCAATTGTGATATTACAATATTTAGTAAAAGGGACTAACATGATAATTGTGGGTCGTATATTGTTCAATATTTATAAAATCATGGTGTCGTCATATCTCTGCAATCCTAGCACTAAGCAGGCTCAACACAACTTAGCTTCCGATATCAAATGATGTCAGTCACATTCATGGTGAGTTGGTCTCAGCACATTAACGCACGACTGTTATTACATTTCACCTCACGTCTATTTATTTTTTTAGCCGTCTTAAGTTCCACATGGTGGATAATCGTGCTGTCATTTTATATCGGAAGCATAAGAAGGAGAAAAAAAACCCCACTTAAGATTAAAACCACCAACCAACATCCATGGTCTTTGACAGCAGATGCAGAGGGGTCCTCTCACTAAACAGAGACATTTCAATTAAGTGGAACATGACCCACCCTGGCCGCGTGCTCCTTGAGTCCCAAGTGATCCCTCATTTAAATAAATCCCTGGTCCAGACCTCTCCCCCCTCCCCTTCACTTTCCCCTTCTCCCTCCTTTCCCAATACAACAGGCGACCCTCCCCCCCCGAGAAACATCATACACGGACGAGACTGACGGACGGAAATGCCCTGCATGCCTGGTGCCGTTGTTTAGAGTCTGGGACCCCCACCCTGCAAGCCTCGAAAGGACATCGCATCCTTCACGCAGTCTGCACAGTAAACACGGGGGGGCTTTACAAGCCGGAGACTGCCAGCCAGACACAAACGCAGACCCCAGCCTCTGCCGTCTGTCATCGGCCAGCCCAACTGTGCCATTGGGTTTTAATTAGGCTTCCTTCATATTCACTTCCGAACACAACAACTATTCATTTTCTTGGATATATAGGTGTTTTTTTTTATTGGGAAATTTATTTTTTCGTTCGTGTGCATGTATGGTCAGCGGTCGTGCAGAGGTTAGCGCGCTCGCTACGAACCCAGCAACCCCGAGTTCGATTCCCCCTCACGGCCAACAACAGTTACGATTATCTGAACCGGTCTTGGGCCTCCCCTAGGTCGACTCAGCTTCAAATGAGTACCTGCTGCGGTGTGTAAACATCGCCACTGGGGAGACACAGGCGGCCGGGCGTGGTGTTGGCCACCCACCCCCTCGTGTGCCGTGCCGGCCTTCATAGGTGCTCGCTAACAGCACTTGCCCCAACAGTCTGTTAAGGCTACACCGGGGATCTTTGTCTTCGCCTTTTGGTGTGCATAAAGCTTGCCAGGTGGTTTAGCAGTACAGCTAGCGACTCACAATCGGAAGGTTTAGAGTTCAAATCCTGCTTGGGGGTTGACTTGCCCAGCATCCCATAGCAGTCAATACAAAGAGCACCACTTTGTTTACAAATCAACCGTGGTTGGCCTGTAGATAGACTCGCTCCTGTTATAGGAATGAATGATTTCCAACACTGGCTCTGGGCTGTAAACAGGAGGTGAGCACCCCCTCGAATGCTAATTTGAGCCGTAATTAACATTGCCTGAACTGGTACCTATACACACTGACTGAAAACACGTAACTATTGCCGTTGTAAAGAAATGTGGAATCGTAAAATAAGTAATAAGATAACTCTTGAGCAACATTGATTCGCTAGAATGGGATATAAAACAGTTGGTAGAGTGCCTGATTGTTTCTTCAATAGCAGACATTAGGTAACAAACCTTTACTATTGACACGGCGAATATATATGTACGGAATTCAACTTCTGTTAGCCCCTCATAAATATTGGGACGATTTTGGCACATCCTATAAACGGGCAAATAGGACTCCTGAAATCCCTGGCGCTACCCGTGAACAATCGGATAAACCTTCGACCACTTACAGGCCACCCCTATTACCAGTTAAAATGCGGATAATAGGATTATTTTTTGGATCGATTCGTCTCATGGATGACATGTAATGTGGCTAACAGTGTCAGGAATACATGGAATTTCAAAGTTCGTTAATAGATTTTGAATAAATCGTACTGAGACACGTGGTGATAACATTTTCATATTTTCTCGCAAGTAAATAGAACCGTGATGACCTAATGGGGTAATTGGAACACTTGGAAGTCACATCTTTAGAAAGTTGGAGCACTGTTTTTCAAAAATAGCAATAGCTTGTTTTGACCCAATAAGCGAACGCCAAGACCCCAAAACATTCGCTCATATACATGTTTCATCTCCGAGGTCTGTCTTTGTTATAATGACTGCAGTAAGGGACTACCAGCCAGCATTTCTAACAGCATATTCTGAGAAATAAAACAAAAATACCTCCTGACATTTCAAACAATGCAGTAAATTAACGACGGGACGCGTAGATTACAAAAGAAATCAATGACCAGGAATGGGGCAATTTCAACGGACCAAGCGTAACAAGTTCTGTTCAGCCATCGTAATACACGCGTGCATATATATTATGATTTTTTTTTTTAACCCACCGCTTTATAAATATTTTGCAAGTGGGGGGAAAATATGCGCCGTGAAACAAAACGACCTAGGGTGCAAAGCTTTCTGCCGAGATGATGCTGCTGCTGCTGCTGCTACGGCGGCGGGATTTCGCAGGAATGTGCTCCTTAAATTAAACGCGTGTTTGTTTATTCGCTGGCAGCGCCGGGCGAAGCTGGCGGCCGGGAGCCCAAGGCTCACCGCGGATTTCGGTGGAAGTACCGGGCCCGCGGCGCTGGCTACGATTACAGAAAGCCCCCCTCCCCGACTCCCCCCCCCCCCCCCACCTCTCTCTTTCGCTCGCAAACGTGCGGGGGCTGCAATGTTTTTAACCCCCCCCCTCCCTCCCCCTTACACATTTGTACAGGTGACTCTGGCGAGACGGTGCTTTCGTTTCCTCAATGTAAACCGGCCGCACGCCTGGTTTTAGAGAGGCGACAACGATGAGCGATGCGGTTTGACTTTGATTGATCGTTTCACGAAATAAAAAAAATCAGATCTACGCTAATGGTAGAAATTCCACATTCCTATGGCGGAAGGCGTGTATACCGATAGGACAAACACTGTTGATTCTCCCCCCCCCCCCTCTACCCATAAAGGGGTAGTAATTTTATCTACCACGGAGTAATGATGGGCCAAGTAAAAAAAAATCGGTGATTGCTTGCTCGAATGAGTAGTGAAGGTGGTGCTCGTCTCCGGTCTACAGCTCTACGCCAAAGGTGGAAATTCCACATTCCTGTGACGGTGGGGGGGGGGCATTATAATCATAGGGCAATTACTGTTGACTCCCCTCCCCCCCCGCCTTATAAAATTGTACTAATTGTATCTACCTCGGAGGAGTGATGATTGGTCAAGTCAACCACCAACTAGGATTTGAACTCACCATGACCTTCCGATTGCAAGCTGCTCGCTCGACCGCCGAGCCAAAGGGCCGATTGATCGTCACTCAAAATGAATATTTGCTCGCACAGCTCCCGGTCGCTACGTCAAATCGGAATGGGGCACAAGGCGCTTCCTCCGTCTCGGTAGGGGCACGATTGTCCCTCTCAACGCAGGTGGATTCGTCTGACGCCGGGAACACAATGGGTCTGCTCTGATTGAGGTGACAGAGTAATGAGGTGTATGGGCATTAACAGCAAGCGGCTTTTGACACTGTACCCCCAAAGGTTAGCTGAGATTGGTGAGCGGTGTGTGGGGTAGTGGGGTTGGTGGAGGTAGTGGGGGTGGTGGGGGTGGTGGGGGTGGTGGGGGTGGTGGGGGTGGTGGGGGTGGTGGGGGTGGTGGAGGTAGTGGGGGTGTGTGGGGGTGTATGGGGTAGTGGGGGTGTGTGGGGTGTGTGGGGTGTGTGGGGGGGGGGTGTGGGGTGTGTGGGGGTGGTGGAGGTAGTGGGGGTGTGTGGGGGTGTGTGGGGAAACGGTGTCTCTGGAGGAGGAGGAGGAGGCAGAGGGAGCAGACAATACAAATCGAGAGACCCAACTCTCCCTTGCACTTACTGGCCCCTCCAGCTTATCAAGTTCGCCAATCTCCCCACACTCCCATGTGGCACAATAGATGCAGCAATCGTGCAACCACGACGGTAAATATCAAGACAAAGACGCCTGCTCGGTTGTGTCGACTGCTCGGGCAAGGTCTGTTCGCGAGCACTTGAAAACGAGCATGGTACATACGGCAGATTGGAACTTTTAATGGGAGACGGACTGGGAATAGCGGCTGGTATTGGCTTAGGCTGCGACGCGAATCGGCGGTGGCAGATTATCCATAGATCCTTGACGCTATCTTCGCCGGAGATTTAATTGCTACCCACTTAAGATGTGTGGGTCTACCTCCAGGCATTATGCTTTCCTCCCACGTGCCCATGCACGCATTCATGGCACCGGCCAAGCGTCTAAATGCAGGACACTCGTAAAATGAGAGTCTTGAGACTCATTGAGGCTAACCATGGATAAACATCGCATTATTATCATCATCATCATTAATTATGGGCACGGTCAAATTTAGACACTTCGCAATAAAGGCAATTATCATCACAACACAATTGCAAATCACACACACGTTCAAGAGCAGACCGGGACAAACTTATCCTCGTCTTTTCACGTAGATGGGCAATGTCACGTGGAAGGAGCAGAGCTGACATTTGGTCTCTCCGGCTCCTTCCATCAGCTGCACGCAATGAGCGTCGTAAATAATATAAACCCCAAGGAGCCTCCGACCTGCATAGCAAGGGAGGCCCCAAAACCTCCCCCCCCCGCCCCGACCTCTGAAACAACGACCCACGCCACCACGACCACCACCAACCCGCCACATGAATCTCTTTCTCCCTCACCCCACCGCCTCCCCTTACGATGCCAGGCGGCGATGGCCATGCACGTGGCCTGTAGTCCAGTACTGTGGAGGCAGCGAGGGTTGGTGGATAGCGCAAAAAAAGTTGTTCAACTCCCTTACACTGGGGGCCTTGAGTTTGCCATTACCCCGGTTTGCCGGGAGAAAGGAGTACATCGAATTGTGGACTAATCTCCATCTGTTCCGTATGTGTGGGATTAAGTGTTCCGCCCTCGCACGCGCAGATTTTCTCTGGGTGCTCTGGATTCCTCCCATACGTATGAACATTCATTAATTGTCTGAAAAAAATCGGAATATAAAAACTAAACGCAAAACCCTCCGGGGCAGGTAAGTTATTATAACAGCTCTACAGCCATCAATACCTTCTGCCAAAGCCGGCATTCAATCTCCACTGAATTGGACGTTGCTGCTTTTCCACTTCTGCCTGAAAATGTCTCCATGTGGCCCTCAGCACTCCGAAGACCCTTCCTCTGGTTCAAGTCCAAGCTCAAGACTCTCTCCTTTGTTTTCATGTGAACGGCTACCGCACTGCCCTCTCTGGCACCAGGGTATTCTGCCCCTCTGTCCCTGCTGTAAAAGTTAATCTCAAACAAAACCGCTTTCTTAAAAATTGTCAAGTCGTTTACTCCGATATGCTTGTAATGTCTCCTCCAGATGTCTACCGGCACAAATGTACCCCCCGCACGAACTTGTCACACCCCCATTCAATGTTGGAAGCTAAGCAGGGATTTTAGCCTGGTTAGTACTTGGGATACGTGAATGTCAACGGCTCGCCAATGGTTGCAGACGCGAGGCTGCGAGGTTATGGCCAGGAAATGGCAGCGTCGAGTATCAACACCAATACAGACAGCCGCAATTCGCCACGAAGTGACAGTGGACGCCACCACGCCGCCTGTGCCAGGCCAGGTGCACTTCGAGTCGCACCAATTGGTATGCATGCGACGTACCGAGTTTTATCCAGGTTCCTCACCTTCTCCCCCCCCCGCTCGCATGAAGCAACACACTCGTTAGAAAGCATCGGCCAAGCATCCAGAAGCGGTAACCTGCTGAAAAACGAGCCTTCCCCTGGACAAACGTGCCGTTCATAATCATTAGCGCGTATTATCACTGGACGTGGTCACACTTGGGACCCAAATTGCAACGGCAAGGACAGAGAGGCGGGGGTGGATGCGCGTTCTCCAGACGAGGGCGGCGGGAGCGATGGGTAAGGGGGGATGGCACCGGTGATGGATGGTGGTGGGGGTAGGGTGCCATGATCCCGTGGATTACTCACGCACACCAAGAACTGCAGGGCCCCAACGTAGTCGCGCTCCGTGCTCAGTATCTCGCTCATCACACACACGCGGAGCCGCTTCTGCCTGTCCCCTGCATCCTTGGACTGCTGAGTCTCGCCAGCCTCCTCCTCCTTCAACAAGGGCAGCGTGACGCTTGACATCCCTAGAGTGGAGGCAGGATCATAGTGGGTGGGGGAGGAGGGGTAGGGGAGATGCTATTGTCCTTCATTTGTTCTGTATTGTTCTTTATAATAAACTGTATGTTTGTTGGTGTATTCGTGTCAACGTTAGGGCGTCATTACGTGGAGCAGAGGATCCCGTATTTTGTTGTTGGGGTTAGGTCACGTCGTAGTTTGACGCCAACATTATTATCATTAGCCCTACCATCTCCTGACAATATCGTCACGTTCTAAAATAAATAGACGTATTTCATTTACGCGCGGCCAATGTGTTGGTCAGAATTCTGACCATTTTAAACAAAGTTTCCCCACCGATGGCGTTGAGATTCCCTCGTGACTGAAGTTGACACCGACATTCAACATTCTTCGTAATGAAGGGGTTTTTTTGTGTGTTAGATCTCGTAAGTATAAATGTGTCGTAACCCTCCACCACCCGCCACAGCCAGTAAGGTTTGTCACGTAAACAAAACTCGCCGATCAATCGCTACATCAGCCCAACGGTGCGTTGGAGAGTACATCCACAACATTTACAATTTAAGTAGTACGTCTTTTCGGCTGGCAATGGCATCACCCAGCATCATCGAGAGATTTGCCAGAATAGTGAGGCAATCCACCTGCTTCCGCTCTTAAAAGGGAGCAGCAATTCACCATTCAGCTCGCACTGCGTTGAGCGCCTTGCGGGCAAACGCACCTCCGGATTATTGATGTCGCTCCAGATCGCTATTAGCCGAAGGTGTCGCGAGTTATCATTCACGTCGCAGATGCTCGTTACCATCACCACCACCACCACCTCCTCCTCCATCGGTTTTAATATCCGGCACTTTATTGCATCCTGAACAGTGGTTGAATGCTGTTACGGCGATTTTGGTGTGCGCGCCAACTTCACCTCGCCGTGGTTAGTCTTGTATATCTATAATAATAATATCTACTCGTAGGAATATTATCTACGATTGTAACGGAGCGGTGTGCTATGGTGGCGGTGCCTGATACTCGCCAATCCCTGCTCCAAAGCCGGCCCGTTTTGCAGCATCCAAACAAATATATGGAGTAGAGAAATTACACCCTGATAACAACCATCATTGCCACCACCACCATCATCATCATCATTATCCTCTTTTCTAGATAAAAACAAAAACAACCATACGAATGAACGTCGTTAGACCAGCGATGAGATGAACATCACCATCATGACCGTGTTCACTACCGTTCATCGCACATGCACTCGGGTGAAAATCAAAACTCATAAGCGAATCCGCAAGCGAGCTGCTGAATTTCGTGGTCATTGTATTTCATTTCGACACATTTACAAAGCACGGAGCCCTTGCGTGTGGCTTGTGTGTGTGTGTGTGCGCGCGAGAGAGAGTTTGATTCAATACTGCACAGGTCTTACTTACTTGCTCATTCATATAGACGCCAGCCAGTGTGTACTTTGCACAATGCACCACGGTTGAAGGAAGAATGCAGTTGCAGCAGTCGTATGGGGGTAGAACAGCTGCCCTAGTCCACTCCCAAAGCCTCCTCTATATTCATCCGCGTCTTGCTACACAGTTGCTTTGCAGAGAGCGGCCTCCTTCTCTGCAGTCACAGTATCTTGCTTGTCTGTGTATGGATATCCCAAGGCAAGCGCACGTGTCGTCTTTTGAGCCAAGCTTACAACACAGACACCGATCGCCCTCTCGCTCTTCTCGCAGAGTAAAAATATGGAGCGGCTGTTTCAGTCCAGCGGCGTCTTTAAAACCCCGAATACGTTGGGGGGGAGGTTGGGGGGGAGGGGGAGGGTTTGTATTTCTTTCAAATATAACACGCGCAAAAAAATATAACCGATGAATTAAAAAGCACCGAGTCTTGATTCGACTGTCCGTTCGGCCACTAAACCCCCCTACCGATGACCGGTGCCGTATATATAAAAAAAAATCAGTTGATCCTTGCGATGGAGCGAGTTGAGAGCGTCACGATAACTCCATCGATAAGCTTGGGATGGGCGCAGCCTTTGCCGAGGGCTGCGACTGCACTCGCGAGACGGGAGGAAGAGCGAAATGCCCCACCAGCCCCTTCGCTCTCTCTCCCCTCCGTCTCTCTCTCCCTCTCTCAAAACGTCGCGACAAGCTGAGCGGTGGCAATTTCCAGTGAGGCAATGCTGGTTGTTGTAAAAAAAATCACAATTGTAAATCTAAATTAAGAGAATTACAAAGGAGCCTAACGGCAGAAGACCACCGCCGCAGCACGATTCGCCTGCGCGTCCACGCCGCACGCGAACTCCTTCCTCCTCCTCGTGCTGCTGCTGCTACTGCCGCTGCTGCCTATGCCGAGTTGACCTCGACCCAGCAGAGAGGATGTGGAGGGAGGGAGAGGGAGGGAGGGAGAGATGGTGGGGAGAGGGATAGGAGAGCGCGGGGGGTGGCGAGAGAGAGAGAGAGAGGAACAGGGGCTTTGGGGTGAAGCGAGGTTTAGTGTGTGGGTGCTGGATGATGGTGGGGTTGTAATGGTGAATGGTGGGTGGTGGTGATAGTAGCGGTGGACACAATTGCGGGTGAGCAGTGTTATAATAGAACACAGACAGACAGAGAGAGGTGGAAGAAAGTTGGAGAAATTAATAGTTGCTGTGCTGGCTTTGCTTGTGGATGGCAGGGTAAGAGGTTCGCGCACAGAGGGGCGGCTGGTGTGGGAGGTGGGGGGG
Source organism: Petromyzon marinus (assembly GCF_048934315.1). Classification (NCBI taxonomy): domain Eukaryota; kingdom Metazoa; phylum Chordata; class Hyperoartia; order Petromyzontiformes; family Petromyzontidae; genus Petromyzon; species Petromyzon marinus. The sequence goes on along the minus strand of NC_133689.1, from coordinate 7,199,882 downwards.
GTTGCAGATGTTGTGATGAATGAGCAGTGATGTAATGACTTCTACCTCGCCTGCGATGGTGCCTGACGTCGCGACGCGGGCCATCGAGGCATTGTTCACTGGGACAGTCTCGCTACTGACGCGGGTAGGCTTTTTCTCACACAGCCAGGATGCCTCTTTTGGTTAAAGCCACAATTGATTCCTGGTGACTACCCGTGCAGGACATATCCCCCCCCCCTCCTCCCGTCCCGTCCTCCCTACAGCAATAACAAAAGCCAACGGGCCCATATGGAAAACGATGGCGCTTATCCCTGAATTAGCATTGAGGCTACGCCAACCAATCTCTGAGCGAATGCGCCGTTCCTCGCAATCGGATGTGAAAACGTCGCTCAGCGTTCCTTTGAAATGTCCCATTCGGGCTGCGTGCCTATGAGCGGTTGTCACCTGGTCGAACAAAACTCACCGCGCCCGATCTCGGCAGACCTCGGCAGCTAACCGGTGGTTGTCTGTGTGGGTTTCAAGAGTCCGGTTCATTTTGAAGACCTCAGGAGACCCAGAGAAAGAGAGAGAGAGACAGAGTCGCATTTGTAAGAGTGACCCGGGCCGCCACACCGCCGTGCGTCCAAGGTTTTCCTTTGGCTTCTAAAGTCCGTGAGCAGTGGCAGAAAAAAATGCCATTGTTGTACGCCGCTGTGCAGCGATGAACTCCCGCGTCGATGTCTTCAGTCAGCATCCCACGCTGAACATCGAGGTTTTGGTTTAACAAACACTCGCTACGCGCATCCATAAATTGATTGACAAAGAGGGGCCGTGGATGGACACGTAAGTGCTGAGCGTGGGACATTTGGCCTCGTGTTGATATGTTCATGGGATTAAACTCAATCGTTATTATTACCCTGACAGGACAATACTCTGCTGCTTAATAGCGGTCTCAACATTGCTGCAAGCGACGTAGTGCCAACATAAGCAAAAGTGTTGCCTGGTTAATGAACATGAATATTTCATGAAACAGAGGCAAGTGTGTATCGAACTACAATGAGAAATATTGTGGGTGCGTGCGCGAAAATCTGACATTCTCAACTGGCCGATGGTGCGAATCGTGAAATCCTCATCATCGCCAGCAGGAGGATCGCAATACGCGATGCATTGTCAAACACAACCACCTCAACCATCATCGCATTGACACCTTAAACGTCATCATCAGTAGTGTCATAACGTCCTTACAAAAACAATCATAAACCACCACCAACACAATCACCAACACTGCCACAACCACCAACGATATTTGCACACTCACCACCACCACAATCATCCCCATCAACAATCGTAACCACCAACCTCTCCAATGAAGAATAAATCCTGCGTGTGTAAACAAGCAATGCCACCATTAATTGTGCCAGCCGTTATACAGCAGGTGAGAGCATTCAGAAGACATCTCATCTCTCTGATTGGCGATACGATCATCACGGCAAGCGTGCAATACACGCGTCATTACCTCTCCACATGCACCTACATATGCGTGCGCATTGCCCGTGCTATTGTTGGGATGTCGCTGGGCAGGTTTCTGTTATGACAAGTGCTCACCACCCCCCCCGCCCCCCATACACACACACGCCACACGCCAATGCCCCCACGCCAATAGGTTTCGAAGGGACCCGAGGCGAGAGATGACGATACCCTAATTGTGTTTCTCTTTTGAAAAACAAAGAGCTGCGGCTCACGGGCCAAGTCTGCCCTCTGGTGGCCACTTTGCGCCCCCCACCCCTACAGGATAAGAAGGTGAGGTGGGGGAAGCGGCAACTTTCCACAAAAGTGCAGCTTAAGAAGGAACGGGCGCGGCACGTACTCCCGTTGTGGGCCACGGTGCAAGCGTCTGCTGAGAATGGCACTCCAGGGAAGACCCAGGTAGCCATCGGGATGTGTCAAATAAAACAAATAAATCACTCGTATATGTTGGTACGTACTGGACATGTGTGAAACACAGCTGCATAGCTCCATAGCTCATCGGATTCCTCCGGTGTAAATAAAGATTCGGATATGTTATGTGTGGAGAGGCAACGCGTGAAGGGGTGTATTGTCCGTTTTTGTTTCTTGAATCATACTCCCCACAACGACGTTGCCTATGACTGTGTGATGTATTTAGGTTGGAGCTGCACATCAGTGCCACCAGAGCCACGCCGTGGTTGTATCTCTCCAGTGCGTAGTTATTATGTTAAGACGAGGAATATATATAAAAGCATAACTCAATTATGTCATGTACTGGACATCTGAGAAAAAGAGCTTTACAGCTCTTCGGATTTATCCAGGATGAATACAGATTCTGATGTCCATACTTTGCTTTGCCCACAAACAAATATGGTTTTTAGTCCATGGTCTAATTGGATTTCTAGACCAAAATAATCCAACGGCGCCTTGTGAAAGCGAGAAAACTCTGGACAGGCTTCAATCTTCTGGTTCTCATCAGCAGAGTAAGACTTTTTTTCACAAATGCTGCTGGATTATCAGACGTTACTGGCAAGAGCACTCCATATAAAATATGAGACCCCATTCAACGCAATTAAAAAAGCAATGCACTCGTTATGCGTTACGGTGGGACATTATGGGTAACAGCAAAACGGGTTACAGGACATCCAGCCGGTATATGTTTATCATCAACGCCCGACACTCTTGGATACCTTATTGGAGTTCAAAATTACGCACAAACACGCTGTAAAATTCCCAACGCAGAGGATGCCTGGGTTTAATCACCCACGGGGTTCACGGTCCGCCCTAAATCGCGTACGTTACAACCCAAGGTAGATATGTGGATGCCTGATGCACGAATGAGAAATTTAAATCTCTCCAGTGTGCGACTGTGCGACATCACGGGGATGGTAACGACTCCACTTGCTCCTGACGCGGCTACCTGGGCCTGACCGCCTTGCACGTGAAAGAGAAGTTGTTGTTGTTCTGCATCGACATCAGCAGGCACACGATGGAGAAGTAGAAGACGAGACTCTTGAGTAGTTTTTTTTTTTAATGTGTACCGCCACCTCAGGCGGGCGGTGCACTAACATCACCTTCTCGCCGATTAGCTTTGATTGAACAGGCATTACTTTACACCTGACCAGTGCCGGATTATCCCAGTGGCACAAGTAGCGACACATGCTACGGGTCCCGCACTTTCAAGGACCCCGCGCTAAATGCTTTCAGGCTACCAGTGATTTCGCACGGCGGGGTGTCTCGCAAAGCATATCGAGTCATCGCGGCAAACCCGCCAATAAAGCAAATTGCCGCCGGCGGTAAGCGCGCACAACCCTCTGCGCGCGGATGAGCCGTCCTGTTCTTGTTGTTCTTGTTGTTGTTGGTGTTGTTATCAAAAGGGTGGTCCGCACGTCTCGGTTATCACACCGTGCCGGTCGACATCCATTCTAAGGTAGCGGTGGCAATAGCCACGGTTGCACTGGAACGCAGCTTCCCCGCGTAACGCAAGAACCCTCCCCGTCTAGTTTCCGATCCTCCCTAAAGGCTCACCTCTGGTCCATCGTTCCCTCCACCCCCAGGCACTCACCGTAATTCCCGTACCCACTGACCTCCGTCCCAGTGCCGGATTATCCTAGGAGCAAACGTAGCTACAAATGTAGCTACGGGCCCCGCACTTTCAAGGGCCCCGCGCTAAACGCTTTCAAGCTATCAATTCCGGTTCCGTGATTCTGCACTTGCTCTATTACTATAGTACTATACTGCCTTCAACTTTGATGAATGACTGGGTGTTTTAGGTTAGCGCTTTGTCGTATTATCTGGCTGTATAACAAATGAAACAAAAAAAAAACAATTACATTACTATGCAAGTTAAAAATGTGTGTTTTGATATTTATGGCCCCTTTATAACATATGCTACAAGCCCCGCTCTCGCTTAATCCGGCACCGCACCTGACTTCAAGGTTCATCACACTCACTTTAAGATATTTCTTGTTCATGTTTTTGTTTTGTTGCGGTTGCACCCGAGTCAAGAGCCGCATGGCTCACAGGGTTATACCTAATAAATAAAAACTGAAGAACTCGCCCCCTGCCCTCGCCACCGCGTCTCCCAGCGGTCCAATGCCGCGCGAGGCTCACAATCGTTCGGGGCCGCAAAGCGATCGCGCTCTGCTCCCCTCGGGAATTTATATTGCGACGTTAATTGAGAGGCTCTCAGAAACCCCACCACACACTTTACCCCACTCCACACACTTTACCACCACCACCACCACACACTTTACCCCACTCCACACACTTTACCCCCACCACCACCACACACTTTACCCCACTCCACACACTTTACCCCACCACACTTTACCCCATCACACTTTACCCCCCACCACACTTTACCCCCACCACACTTTACCCCCACCACACTTTACCCCACCACACTTTACCCCCACCACACTTTACCCCCACCACACTTTACCCACACACTTTACACCCCACCCACACTTTACCCCCACCACAACACCCCCACACACTTTACCCCACCACACACTTACCCCACACACACTTACCCCCACCACACTTTCACCCCCCACCCCACTTCCCCCCCCACCACCTAACCCCACCACACTTACCCCCCACACTTCACCCCACCCCACACACTTCACCCCACCACACTTTACCCCCCACCACACACTTTACCCCCACCACACTTTACCCCCACCACACTTCACCCCACCACACTTTACCCCCACCACACTTTACCCCACCACACTTCACCCCACCACACTTTACCCCCACCACACTTTACCCCCACCACACTTTACCCCCACCACACTTTACCCCCCACACACTTTACCCCACCACACTTTACCCCACCACACTTTACCCCCACCACACTTTACCCCCCACCACACTTCACCCCCACACACTTTACCCCCACCACACTTTACCCCCCACCACACTTTACCCCCACCACACTTTACCCCCACCACACTTTACCCCCCACCACACTTCACCCCCACACACTTTACCCCCACCACACTTTACCCCCACCACACTTTACCCCCACCACACTTTACCCCCACCACACTTTACCCCCCACCACACTTTACCCCCACCACACTTTACCCCCACCACACTTTACCCCCACCACACTTTACCCCCCACCACACTTTACCCCCACCACACTTTACCCCACCACACTTTACCCCCACCACACTTCACCCCACCACACTTTACCCCCACCACACTTTACCCCACCACACTTTACCCCACCACACTTTACCCCCACCACACTTTACCCCCACCACACTTTACCCCCACCACACTTTACCCCACCACACTTTACCCCCACCACACTTTACCCCCCACCACACTTTACCCCACCACACTTTACCCCCACCACACTTTACCCCCACCACACTTTACCCCACCACACTTTACCCCACCACACTTTACCCCCACCACACTTTACCCCATCACACTTTACCCCCACCACACTTTACCCCCACCACACTTTACCCCACCACACTTTACCCCACCACACTTTACCCCACCACACTTTACTCCACCACACTTTACCCCCCACCACACTTTACCCCCACCACACTTTACCCCACCACACTTTACCCCCACCACACTTTACCCCACCGCACTTTACCCCCCACCACACTTTACCCCACCACACTTTACCCCCCACCACACTTTACCCCACCACACTTTACCCCCACCCAACATTTTACCCCCACCACACTTTACCCCCCACCACACTTTACCCCACCACACTTTACCCCCACCCAACATTTTACCCCCACCACACTTTTTGCTGACTGGTCCATTGAACAAAGACGGCGGTCACCGCATCGCGAGCTTACAGATGCGCTTCTGCGGCCGTCTGGAACGCTCTTCCTGCCGATTTTAGGAATCCACCTGAGGCTATTAGCTCTTTAAAATAATCTAAGATTGACAAACTCATTTATTTTGAATTGCTTTTTGTGCTTAGTTTGTTGTCCTTCACCCGGCACTTCTGATTAGCACGGTTGGCAGCGTACGGTGCGAAAGAAGTTCAACGTACGTGCATAATGTAACATTGAATGTAACATTGAATGTAACATTGAATGCGATCCGAGCCTTTAACATTGCAGTCCCCTGTGGTGCCTTGGAATGAAGGTCGGTAAAATAATGTTTTTTTTATTGGCACTAATGGAAACCTTATGAAGCTCACGGCCATTTAATATTTGTTTTTTCTCATTAAATGTATTTTACACAGTTGCAGTGCGTGCACGTGTGTTAGCTACTCGTTCCTTCCCAGCGGTGTAACATTTTAACACATACGTCGTGACAAATGAAAATCAACACCTCCCACCCTCCCTCCAATTGCGGAATTGCGAGTTATCATACCACATATTCCTTGTGTGGACGCGCTATTAAGTTTGTCTGATCTGCGCCCAAGGATGTCAGTATGTCGTGAACACGAGACTCATCAACTTGGTACGCTTGTAGAGCCAGCAAGGCCTCAACTGTGAGCCTCCAGACTTTTTCTCGAGACAATCCCGACAATTTGTGTGTAATCGGATGCCGTGTTGCTCTGTTGGTACTTCAAATTGAGTGACATTTTCCGTTAATGTCGCCATTGGGATGACTTTTTTTCATGCTTGCCAATAGCAGTTATCATGGTATGTTGCTTGTTTGTTTGGTTTCAGATGTGGAAGGAAACCCATTGCAGAACAAAGGGGGGAGGAGAATTTACAAACTCCACGGAAGAGACGCGCCCGCGTCGGGAATCGAACCCAGGTTTGTTTTTCTTGTCGCTCCAAAAAACGTTGCATTCACCAATACAACAACAAACAACAACAAAACTAGCTCGAGTGAACCATTCAGGCAAAAGCGTCACTTTATTCACCAGGAATTGTCACATCTGTAAAATAGACCCATTGGCGAGCGAACACGACATTCGGATTGCCTACGAACTAAGCGACGGCGAACGACACGAACACGCAAACACAGTCGACGGGCAACGTCAGCCACACTCACGAAATATATTTACAACACTGCGCACAGCTCAACGGCACATCCTGACAAGCGTTCCGGGAGGGCGTTTAAATTGCAAAAAAAAATAAAGTCAGCTTTGAACAACAACAACACAAATCAAAAGAGCCACTCCCATTTTGATCCAGACAGATTTAACCTTCACACCGAATGCTGCAACGGGAGTGGCGTTTCAATTAGAACAGCTCGTGCACGTGTGTGTGTGGGGGGGGAGCGGTGGTGCAGTGATTAGCGCACTGCGCTATGGGCCTAGGCGACTCCCCGTTTTCGATTCCCTCCCACGACCAATGACAGTGGCGAATATTTAAACCGCTCCCTGGGCCTCTGCTACATCGACTGAGCCGTAAATTAGTTCCCGGTACGGTGTGCAAACATCATTACCGGGGAGACAAAGGTTGACTGGGACGTGGTGTTGGCCATTCACCACCCCTTGTGTGCTGTGCCCACCTTCATAGGTGCTGGCTAACAGCACTTGCTCCAACAGCGCGTTAAAGGCTATACGGGGAGTCTTTGCCTTGCCGTCTGTTCATGCCAATACACTTGAGTGGGATTTCTGAACATATGCCTTTGAATGGCAAGCTCACGAATTGAGTTTGCAAACATTTTTGGGAACAAAAAATAATTTTCACCACGGAAGTTTTCATTTTTTTTGGTTCGGCAATAATTTATGCAGAGCCACGTGTCAAATGTAGACAGCATGTATTTGTTTGTTTGTTTATTGATTCAACACAACTATGGAACAAACGCTGAATATAGTGTTTCGTTTTACATTGCGTCTTTCATGCAAAATTACATCTCCACAATCGCCGAGGAGCCACAGACGAGCTGGAAGTCGGCAGCCACGCAGTGAGCTGGCACCAACGATTACCCACGCTCTGCAGTCCTCTATATGCCAAAAGATGTCAATCAGCCAATTCATGAAAAGTACGCAAATAAGTTTTGGTGAGATGCATGCTTGGAATTACAGGGAGATAAACGGGGGGGGGGGGGGTTGAGGGGCACCACGGATCGTGAGAGAACTAAATGAGGAGAGACGCCACGTTCAGGACAACCCGCAAGAAGGAACAATGGACAATGGTCGAGGCTAACGACGACGATAAATCAGCCAAAGGAGTGAACGGGGTCTGCGAGGGGCGAAACCACCGTGGAGACGGAGTGATGGAATCATTTCATGCACAGACACGCGACCGATTGTTCCATCGTAGGAGCGTTTGTACGGACGGACTCACGTTGCACGTCTTTCGCGGAGTCAAGTAAGCCAACCACGCTGATGGGAGACGCGGGGTAATGAAGGCGAACTGAACGCACTAAAAGCAGAACGTGATAGATGTGACTGCGTGGAGAGAGAGACCTTCAACCAGCAGTGGATGGACCATGGCTGAACATGACCATAATAACGTTACTGGGAAGAGATTTAGTGTGCAGCGGTTGTTGCGTTGGTGTCTTATAAACGCGGCTCCTTAAAATGTGAACTCTCAGTCGCCCCTTTGGAGCGTAGCCAGACGCATTGTTTCAGCAAGTTATTCGCGATGATGAGCGATTATTGAGAGCGACGCGGTCATTTGTAAATGAGTATTGTACGGTCGATTCCCGGTCACGGCTAACATCAGTGGCGAGTGATGTCTTGAACCGGTCGTGGGGCGCCTCCCTTCACTAACCCGCGCCCACCACCGCGGCAAAGTGTGTCCGTCCTAACGATCCGTGCTTTAAATCTTGACTTAAAGCTGTCGTGACCACAGGAATTCATATTCTCTGGGTCTTTCGGTAAAGTCACGTAGATGGGCTCAAAGAAAAAAAAAACTACGACGTTTCGATCGCAGCACAAGCGGTCGTCACCAGGTGGGAGGTCTTGTTATTTTTCTATTTTCTTTGAACCTATCGACGTGACTTTACCGAAAGACCCAAAGAATATTAATCTGCGCTCTGCACACTGCTTGGGGTTGGCTTCCATCCAGCAGGTGGACCGGCAAAGTGCTGTAAATCGTAATAATTAGTAGTAGTATTGTCGTCGTCATTATTATTATTACAAATATACGGAGAGTTGCGTAAACACGTTGTTCGCTTACGCCAGGCACCTCGTCACGTCGTTGTGTGGTGCACGTTGCAGGCAGGTGTGCGGGTTCGGAATACAATGCCTCCTCCTATTTGGTTGTCTTAACCAGCCGATCAGAGGGAGCTTTTTTATTTATTATTTTGCAGAGAGGGATTTCAGTCGGACGTGGGAGGCAGGTGACGAGAAATGGGAGAAGGTGGGCATCGAGCGACTCCAACCTCTAACCCTCACGTCCTCCAGCCTTCACACGAAAACCTCAGTTGTTCATCATCGCCGGTGGAGAAACGAATTAGGTGGGGGGGGTTGCTGTTTTTGCAAAACATTCTCAATCAACGGTGGGTTTCCTCGTGGTCCGCACATTTGAATCGATTGGCGGTAGCCCCGGGTCACCGCAAAATATTGTTGGGCCGTGCATAGTTTAAGGTTTTTTTTTTTCTGGGAGCATCGCTGGTACTACCACCCTGTCCTGCCGGAGGGCAACGCTGGGAGCGATGATGAGGACGACGATGTCGATCCCGCCAGCACGACCGTGACCGCCGGCCGTACCGAGAGAGCGCCCGGTGCGCCATTGCCTCCAAGTGGTCTCGCTCCCAAAGACAAGGGGGGTGGCCGCCCCCGTAAGAAGCAGAACGTGCTGGGGAATGACCAGACCAGCATCCTGATGTACTTTCAAAACAAGCAATAAACAGCCGTTGTAACGCACAAATCCCCAGCAGCCGCCCTTTTTTATGGGTGTTTTGCGTGCGTATCCGGCTCAGTGACATCTCCCGTCTTCATAGACCTTCTGGTTTCGGAGTTATGGAGGTTTTGGCACCCCCGGGTCACGATGGTGACCCGGGTCACCACCAATCGATTCATTTGATCCGTGGATAGCGGGAAACCTGTACGGACGACTGTTGACTCATTCATTTCCGGCTAAATTTCTACGTCGAAATGTCCCAATCAGTGCTTCCTCGTCCTGAACCGCTGGACCGATTCTCATAAACAATGCGTCACGGGGAAGGTCTCGATCTCAATACGAACTCCCGCTGCAACAGCCAGTCAATTTAAGGAGGCTCTATGTAGTTTGATGGATTCGCCGACCTCATGAGCATTCGCACTGGTACGCGATACGTATCACTCTGTTAGTTTAATTTCTACAATGTATTTATTTTTAAGGTAGTTGGTTGCCAATCTTGTCCAAAATATATCCAGATGTGGGCCTTATTATTGGTTATTTGTGTGGTGAGTTGATCATTGATATTACTGAGCTGTGTACTGAGTTTATAATTGGTATTGATGATCTGTGTGGTGAGTTTAGTATTGGTGTTGGTGATCTGTGTGGTGAGTTTAGTATTGGTGTTGATGATCTGCGTAGTGAGTTTAGTATTGGTGTTGATGATCTGCGTGGTGAGTTTAGTATTGGTGTTGATGATCTGCGTGGTGAGCTTAGTATTGGTGTTGATGATCTGCGTGGTGAGTTTAGTATTGGTGTTGATGATCTGCGTGGTGAGCTTAGTATTGGTGTTGATGATCTGCGTGGTGAGTTTAGTATTGGTGTTGATGATCTGCGTGGTGAGTTTAGTATTGGTGTTGATGATCTGCGTGGTGAGCTTAGTATTGGTGTTGATGATCTGCGTGGTGAGTTTAGTATTGGTGTTGATGATCTGCGTGGTGAGTTTAGTATTGATGATTTGCGTGGTGAGTTTAGTATTGGTGTTGGTGATCTGCGTGGTGAGTTTAGTATTGGTGTTGATGATCTGTGTGGTGAGTTTAGTATTGGTGATGATGATCTGTGTGGTGAGTTTAGTATTGGTGATGATGATCTGTGTGATGAGTTTAGTATTGGTGTTGGTGATCTGCGTGGTGAGTTTAGTATTGGTATTGATGATCTGTGTGATGAGTTTAGTGTTGGTGTTGATGATCTGTGCGGTGAGTTTAGTATTGGTGTTGATGATCTGCGTGGTGAGTTTAGTATTGGTGTTGATGATCTGTGTGGTGAGTTTAGTATTGGTGTTGATGATCTGCGTGGTGAGTTTAGTATTGGTGTTGATGATCTGCGTAGTGAGTTTAGTATTGGTGTTGATGATCTGCGTGGTGAGTTTAGTATTGGTGATCTGCGTGCTGAGTTTAGTATTGGTGTTTGTGATCTGTGTGGTGAGTTTAGTATAAGTGTTGGTGATGTTTGATTTGAACGTTGAGTCGTGTTTATTAAAACACTCTGACCTGGACAGACACAGACCTGCTCATATGCCTAGCTATAATAATCTACTTTGACTGCATTATGGAAAAGCATGGCGCATTTCAAGTGCCCCTAATAAAGACGAAATGGACATTTTTCTCCGTCCGTAAATATGTCATTTGGGATCCGGTTACATAACAGCACGGGTGGTGGATATCGCTTTAAAATATAATGGAAGATGTCTTTTTTTTTAATAGGCAAATTGAGATATTAACCTGTAAAGTCATGCGCCTTTCAAAATCAAACTCATACGGATCGTTGTTCAGCCACTGGCGGCTGAAACCAGGAATCAACCCCATGACCCTCAGCGTTTCTGGGCTCAGCGCTGTGGATCATCCGTGCCACGTAACCACGTGCTGGTCGAATTCATCTGCAGCAGCTCTCACTCGTGCTCGCGTGCAAGAGGAACGCGAGATGCTGCAGCACGAGCTGGGTGCAAAAGTGAAAAGGTGACCTCAAACAGAGAATGACTGAGCGGCGATCTTCCACAATGTCAGGCGGGGGTGGGAGAAGGATGGGGAGGGGGGGCACCATGGAGATGAATGAGAGGAGCGATGGGACAATGAAGGTGCCATGAGAAATAAATGAAAAATAAATGAAATAAAACCGCCAGCTACTGGGACGTGGCCGCGTTGGCCGCTATGAACCCGCCCTGCCGATCGCCGTCGTCGGCGCGGGCGGCCTCGACCTCGTCAGTCGACCGCTCGTAGCGGATGAAGCCCCCGTAGCGCTTCTGCGCGCTTCTGCGTTCGCTCCGGCCGTCGTCGACTCCGCCGCCTCCCCCGCCCCTCTCCCCGTCGTAGCCGGCGCTCTCCGCCTCCACCCCCTTGGCGAACCGCTGGAATCCCCCGTAGCGCCTCTCCCGCCCGTCGCCTTCCCCCGCCGCACCGTCGCCCCCCGCGGGCGCCCGGCTGTACCGCTGGAAGCCGCCGTACCTCTTCTGCAGGTCGCCCTTCCTGTAGCGGATGAAACCCCCGTAGCGCTTACGGAGGTCCGGCAAGTCGCCCCCGTCGTCTCCTCCCCACCCGGGCGCCTTGGCGTAGCGCAGGAAGCCGCCGTACCTCTTCTGCACGCCGCCCCTGTTGTAGCGGACAAAGCCGCCGTAGCGTTTGCGAGGCCCCGCCGCGTCCTCCTCCTCCTCGTCTGCGTCCTCCTCCTCCTCCTCCTGCTGCTGCTGCTGCTCCTCCTCCACGTCGATCGTCCCCGGGTCTGCGTCCGACTCCAGCGTCCTCTGGTATCTCATGAAGCCGGCGTAGCGCTTCTGCGGGCCGTCTTCGGGAGACTCCGGGAGTCCCGGGGTGCCGCCGGCTCTTCCTCCCTGCGCGACGGCCGCCGCGCCTCCCCCCTCCGAGCTCTTCTCGAAGCGCAGGAACCCCCCGTAGCGCCGGCGTCTGGAGGAGGAGGCGTCGTCCTCTGCGCCACCGCCGCCGCCTCTTCTGCTGTAGCGCACGAAGCCCCCATATCGCTTCCACAAGCTCGACGGTTCGGCACGCTGCTGCTGCTGCTGAAGATCGCGATCCTCCTGCAGCGAGCTCGCTACGCGATACAGCAAATGATTGAGAGCGCCCGCCAGCTCTTTGTCATCGTCGTCGTCGCTGACACCACCGCCATTGCCACCACCACCACCACCAACGCCGCCAGCAGCAGCAGCAGCAGCGTCACCACCATCTAGATCGTCGCCGTTACTCATGTAAGCGTCGCCCTCGTAATGGCCGTAGGTTCCGGCCACCGTTTCCTCCTCGTCGTCCTCGCCACCGCCGTTTCCCTCGCCGCCACCTGCCAGCAGATTGCCGGATGCCCCCGCGTGGGATGCATCGAGGCTGTGCTCCGGGCCACAGCCGATCCACTCGAGCCCCTTGGCACGAGCTCCCTCGCATTGAAGGGCGCACACCTGCACGCATCCACAACGCCGTCGTCTCGTCATTGCCATGATCATCGTCACCGTCGCCACCACCACCATCATCATCATCGTCGCAATCGTTTACCGCCGTTGTCATCGCCCGCATCGTCGGGATCACTCGCATCGTCCTGGTCGTCCGTGGTCATCACCAGTGTCTCCAACACCATCATCGTCACCATCGTCACATACCCGACAACCCGTACGGTTTACCTCTCTTTATTCTTGTACAGGGAAATTGAGTTTTCAGGTCCATACGGCGTACAGCCGTTTCAATACGGGCATAAAATAATTATATTTGTGTTTCTCCCTTGTGATGGGACTTTGTAGGATGAACGTTGAGATTTATAAGGGGCACGGGGTGACCAATAAGGTCCGAATTGTTCTGTAATAAGGTAGGGCACTGATAAGGGGTTGACAGGTAAGCCATCATCATCGTTGTGAGTGTCCATCTAAGTTATTACCCCACACGAGCACTGCATCCTACTCCATCCATGCGTGTCTCTATCAGCAGCGGAGTTTCATTCCATTCAAATGTCGCTCCGTCGGTGATGGAGTTCAAGTGAAAGACCCTCAATGCAAGCGTTTACTCTGCTGAGGACAGAACCGGGAGAATCCAATGGGTCAGTAATTAACGGCACGAATTTAAGTTGTAGTAGTCGCACGCTTCCTACGTTTCTTGCATTGAGGAAGGAATATCCTTACAAGTGTCATGGCCGAAAAATGACCCCAAGCCAATATGCAGCCGAACGGCTATTTGAAAACAAAGGTCTCCGCGTGATCGCGTGGAATTGTCTCCGGGGTTTGTTTCCGCTCAGCATTAAGAATCAACGTTGCGCTTGGAGGATTTGGCTGCTGTTATGTTTCACATGACGATAAGCCACTTCGTTGAGCTATCGTTTGCGATAACCGGGTCGCTTCTGAGAAAAAAAAAAGAGCTGATCAGGCTCGGTGGGCCTTACCTGGTACAATTAAGAGAATAGTCAAACAAACAAAAAAACATCTGTAAGTTCACCAGAACGATTGATTTAAGCAAGCCTCACTCCGCTCCAGAGTTTGCTTGAATTGAGTCAACGCTGCTGAAAGTACGCACTCTCAGAAGGAGGTGGAGCCAGTGGGATGTGTATAAAAAAAAATGTTGTATTGATGTGGAGAGACAGATATATGATGATGTATGACCGTTTCAGTGCTGTGAAGTGTGGGTCAATTATGCGCCGGTTAACCGATAAATATCGATTATCCTAGTTCGCCGAATCGCCGTGTGTAAGCATCTATGCCTGTGTAATCATACGTGTGTGCTGTGTGATGTGCTTGCTTGACCCTCTGCTGACACTGGAATGCCGATAAATCCACCCCTATGCAGAAATAACAAGTCAAGACATTCCTAAATAACAACTTCGTTAAATGGAAATATGTATATACAGTATCGGCAATTATTTTCTATGATCTTCCTTTTTTAATATGTTACTTTCTGGGCGGTGTTTTTTTTGTTTTGTTTAAAAATGTGATGGATTATTATGTTTTGCTATTAAGGCCACTCTGTTATTGACTGATGTGTCGAGTTTTTTATTTTATTTTTATCAACCAACTGCAGCCATTTGTTTCGCGATGCTAAATCAAATAATCGATTTCTTAAAACGGTTTGTGACACCGACGGATCGCGAAAGGGCGAATCGTCGTGCACATCAAAGGTTCGAAGAAGAAAAGAAGAAAAAAACTTCCACTCGATAATAATATAAAAACACATTTTTACCCATTCCGGCAAAAACAAAAAACCAGGAGGTGTTAATATGTTGAAGCACCAAATCGACACCTACTGCAACACATCAAGTTTGCATTAACCACACACGCGTGTCATCAAACGTGCAGCCAAACGTGCTCTGACAATGTATACGCATTGTCCGTGGGACTGATTGTCCTGCGCCAGAGACGGCCTCCTCTGTGGCCTTGTCTCACCAAACCTCCCACCAGGCGTCGCTGCTGACCACACGATGGGTCCGCGGCAAAGACAAATATGCGCGCGACCACGGGGAGAACACGCAAACCCCAAATATAAAGGCGGCAGCAGCAGGCGTCAGCGTCGGGATCGAACCCACGGAACTCCTGTATACCTGGCGAGGTGGGTGACATCTCGCCACCGGTGACGTACGCTTGCGTTTGGAACCAAGGCGAACTTCCAAGCAATGCAATGCGGTGTATTTGTTACTGGCGCAATTCACAATGCACTTCTAACCCAGGAACGCATCAGTGAGCCTCGATATTCTCTTTGAGGCGCGTCGTGCCTCGAGCTGTTTGGCCGTCTACGCGATGGTGTGGTGCTAAGGCGAGGAAGCTGGAGTGCAAAGTTACAGCTCAGCATGGTGTGCGAGGAGACTGCACTCGATATCCACACAGATGGAATCAATCATCTGTTGCTTGTACTATCACCTGGCCACCATTAAGCCCGACTCTATAACACCTATTATACCCAGACAGCCAGTATTAATCACGCCCCAGACAGCCAGTACCAATCACGCTAAATAATAATGGTAATAATCCTATTATTATTCTTAGCTCTTTCGGTAAAGTCACGTTGAAGGGAAACAATAAAATAATAAAATATATATATAAAACAATAAAATTATCACGACGTTTCGACCATAACACAAACGGTCGTCATCAGGTGTGAAAACCAACGGCAATAAACATTTGGTTTTTCACACCTGATGACGACCGTTTGCGTTATGGTCGAAACGTCGTGAGAATTGTATTGTTTTATATATTTTGTATTATTTTATTGTTTCCCTTCAACGTGACTTTACCGAAAGAGCTAAGAATATGAATTACTGCAGTCACGAAAGCTTTAAATCAAAATTTAATCCTATTATTGTTTAAACTTGTAGTACGCCACACGCTATTCGCTCGCTGTCAAGAACAGGACTACTCAGCGGCACGAGGAGGAACCACCGGCAGGCAGGAAGGCAGCCACGCGATGAGCCGGCGCCGACATTTACTCAAGCTCTGCGGTCCTCTACACATCAAGGTGTTATCGGACAATTCAACCGGAGCATCAGGATAAAATTTGGTGCGTGCGCTCTGCGGTATTCTCTCGTTATTCGCGAACTTGCTAACCGCGATTTTTGGCTATTCCCGAATGGCATCTGGAATATCGCTATTTCCAAAAGCAAATAGTTTACATATAATTTTTGTTTGTATGTGCCACAAAAAACGAAAACCGCTATTTTGCCGCGGCATTTCTTTTTTTACACAGTTAATGGTAATACAAAAAAATACACACGATTTTAACCCCGGGTGCCAACGCACTTTCACCTGCCAATGAATAAAAGCCATATCTCAGTCTAATCCAAATTCTGCGGACAGCTGTGAGATTATTCTACCGTCACCTTCGGCCCGCGGAGTATTCACAACACCTATCTCGGCCGTAGGCAAATTAAACTGACAAAAGTGGCCCCCCGCTCGAGCGAACAGCGGGAAGCTTAGCAGCTCGCGTCGTTTAGCCACCCTGCGCCAACGGTGTTAGCCGTCCGAGTGTCTTAGGCCACGGGTGGCCAACCTGTAACAGACCAAGAGCCAAAATCTACCCGTGAGTTCTGCAAAAGAGCCAAGTGTTTCTATGTAATATACGTGTACTGGATACGTTGACAGATTTCCGCACAGCACAGGATACGTTCATTATTCTTTGCTACCGCTGTTGCGACAGTGGGTCCTACGTTATGATCCCTTCGACGGAGGGGGATTAAAGAGACACCGGTTAGCCACCGCTGGTGTAGGCGGTGTAACTGCGCCAGGGCCCACATGGGCAGAGCGGCCCAGGCGCTGAGCTACGAAGAGGGAGGGAGGGAGGGGATGGACGTGGCGGGGGGGAGGGGAGAGTGGAGAGAGTGGTCGCCTTTATATATTCCTTAGACTAGGGACCTACACTACGCCACTCGCCCAAAGTGGTGAAAAAATACAAATTGCGATGGCAGGGATCGGCCTATTGGATAAAAAAATGACATTTGATGTGGAAGCTTGCGTCGCCTGTGAGTTCACTGGGCAGAACTCGGGCTGTTTTGGTATGAAACATTCACGGTGTGTGCGGGCCTGGTGCCGGCCACCACGCCCCCTCGTGTGACGTGCCGGCTGAGAGCGCTAAGATGCTCGCTAACGTCCACTTGCCCCAACAGTCTGCACAGGCTATACGAGGGATCTTTGTCTTTGTCAGCACGGAGATGCGTGCAATGCGCCATGACGGCTCCACATCACACCGGGACCTGTCGTGAGATTGGAAGGATGGCTTTTGTCCTCTCCGAGCAAAGCTCACACATTGAGTCACGGCATCGGCATGCCAACACGGACATCACCGCTGCATTACCTCTAAATGCCAAATCTCCGTGGCAGTTCAGCTGTTAGTATTCCTTCGTATCCGCTTAAATCATGTCACGCGCGATACGGTGAATCGCAATCTACGAGTGGATCGCAAGCGATGTTGTTGTTGTTGTGGATCTCAGAACAAATTAGAACAAACAGCAGTGGAGTGTCATTATCCGGTGAATACGGCGACATCAGGGCTTGGAGGTGAAGTGGGGCCAAACAAACCGTTGCGTTGCCTCCCAAAATTGGCCCACGGATAGCAGGCGATGTTCACGCCGCCCGGCGGCCCCGTCGTCTACTCAAGGCCAATTTACTAATAAAATGAGCCAAGAATGTGTGTGTGTGTGTGTCTCGTGCGTGACATCACTCCACATGAGCCCCCCCCCCTAATTAATAATCATGAGCGGGTGACATCACTCCACATGAGCCCCCCCCCCCCTCATTAATAATCACGAGCTGAACAATTTTTCTCTTGAATATTTCAGATGTACTACTGTAAACAAGCTGGTTGTAAACCACAGCCACGTGCTGCGGGCACTGCGGTTCGAGTCTCCCAAGACACGCCGTGAGGAGAGGAGGGGGACACGGGGTGGAGACGAGGCCACGGCGTCGGTCAAGGGGGCACGCCGGCACGGCGTTCCGTCGTTACGCACGAAATCGCTGTCCGCGATGTTTGGCTGTCCACGAATTAAATCTGGAACCCTACACGATGACTGCATCGAGAGAGAGAGAGAGGGGGCTTCGTCAATCCACTGCTGGATGAAAGGCCTCCCCACGGATATGGGGGTTTGTTTGACCCATAATTCACCACGCTCCTCGGTGAAGAGGCACATGCCAAAAAGCACGACAGATATCACTCGCCAGCTACGTAAAACATTTGTTTTTATATTACCAGGTAAGGCCCACTGAGCTGTATAGCTCGGTTTTTTTAGAAGCGACCTGGCCACAGATGATAGCTCAACGAAGTGGCTTGTCACGTGCGGAAATGTATAGCAGCCAAATGCTCTGAATGCGTGTTTTGTAAATATGCAAGGGAAAAGCCGAAGGACCAGGAAAAAAAACACGCGACCACAGGGAGAGAGACATACAAACTCCAAATATACAGCAGCAGGCGTCAGGGTCAGGATAGAACCCACGACCTCCTGTATACCTGGCGAGGTAGTTAACATCTACTAGCCACCGTGGCAGCCCCGTTCGCCGTAGCCGGGTATTGTAATCAGGTTGCCGGGCTGATAGTGCCGTGCGCGAAGCACATCCACCGCCGCTCCCTCCACCTCACTTCACCCCGGGCTAAAAACAAATAAAAACTGACTCGCAAACTAACCCCACATCCCAAACAAGGAAACGTAAAAAGAGGTGGAGGCGCAGCCCTGCAATTGCCGTGCTCACGCGACTGCTGGCGGCAGCGGGGCCCCCGCTGGAGGGATCTAGAGTACAATCAGCTGATTAATTGCAAGGCCCGCTTGCCACTGGCCGCCCTTGGTGGCCTTCAGTGCGGCCTCTGACGTGCGGGCCCCGGCAATACCCCACCCCATGATCATCATCGTGCTGCTGTCACACGCAATGTCAAATGTGTGGCGGCCCTCACGCCGCCGACGTCTTTATCGGCGAAAGTGGCCCCACCCTCCTCCTCCCACTCTGAAAATTAGTGAACAACACTCTCTTAGATAAATAATGATGATGGTCCTTTAGAGAGCCACGTCTCAAGAGGGTAATCTCGGCCTCCACGCTTCCTCCTGAAAATGAGTCTTGAGGCTCGGTGAAGACATCCGTTCTCTCTAAAGGTTGTATCCATACCCATCGTGAAATTATATTCGATGACATGGCCGCGGTACGACAGACAATAAATATTCCCCCGGCTCTCTCTCTCTCTCTCCTTGTTAAGAGACGTATGTGTCCTCGCTTGGTTATAAAGTATTCCATTGAGTTATTGACTGATTATTCGCACGCTATCGGTCACGCGCGTTCAATTGTTCGAGGCCAATTAGGTAATAATGCACTCCGCTTGACAAACGTTGTTCACACGCAGGAGGAAAGTGCACTCCCGAGTTTCCACTGCAGATACCACGGTTGCTTATTAAGCATGCATTGCGCTGTCGAACACCTATCACAAACCCTACGCCCGGCCGTCCCCGTCTCCCCAGCGATTCCACGCTCTGTCAGGTAATATCGTCACGCTAAATCGGCGCTCGATAATAAGCACCTGGGATAGCCATCGAACGGTCACCGCATCGCGCGCTTTCAGATGCGCTTCTGCGGCCGTCTGGAACGCTCTTCCTTCGGTTACGAGGAAGCCACTGGAGCTGTGCACTTTTAAATCATCATCCAGATTGAACTGCTTTGCGGTGTTTAGTTTGCTTTCCGTCCCTCGCACTTCCCTCCGATTGGCACGGTTGGCTACGTACGGCGCGAACGAAGTTTGCCATACAATGATAAGGTGTAAACAATCCGTGAAAACAGAGGCGGCCGGGCGTGGATCTGGCCAACCTACCCCTGGCTAAGAGCCTAGCTTGCCCCATCACCTTCCCCGAACGTGACGCACTGCACAACAACGTTAATGCCAATTTGTATTTGAAAATAGCACGTGCCTGTCCCCGTCCCCCCCCCCGCCCCCCCCAGGTTTACTCAGCACGTTTCATGACACGCGTGTGTGCTTAATGCAAACTTGAAGTGTTGCAGTAGGTGTCGATTTGGTGCTTCAACATATTAACACCTCCTGGTTGTTTTTTTGTTGTTGCCGGAATGGGTAAAAATGTGTTTTTATATTATTATCGAGTGGAAGTTTTTTTTTCTTTCTTTTCTTCTTCGGACCTTTGATGTGCACGACGATTCGCCCTTTCGCGATCCGTCGGTGTCACAAACCGGTTTGATTTAACATCGTGAAACAAATGGCTGCAGTTGGTTGATAAGATACAATTTAAAAAATAATTTTTAAAAAACGTAGCGCATGATGTGGTCGCCCTCGTCACCACGTGGGAGAAGACAAAGGCGTCTGAGCGTGCTTGCGACGTTGACAGCATCGCAAGCCTCTTGACGCGTCCTTCTGGACTCTCGATCCTCCCTGCTCAGCTCTCCGACGCACGTTGGCGGTCTGCGCCACGTGTTGGTCGGCACCGTGTCCGACTAATCGGCAGCGAATCGTGGGGAGAACTGTACAAAGACAGAGATTCCCCCCCCCCCCCCACCCCGTGTAGCCTTCACAGACTGTTGGGGCAAGTGCCGTTAGCAAGCAGCACCTATGAAGGCCGGCACGGTGCACGAAGGGGGGTGGGTGGCCAGCCACCACGCCCGGTCGCGCCTTTATCCCTCTGTGGCGATGTTTGCACACCGCACCGGATACTTATTTGAGGCTGAGTCGACGTAGGGGAGGCCCAGGACCTTTTCGGATAATCGTCATTGGTGTGAGCCGTGAGTGAAAATCGAACTCGGGTCTCCGCGTTCGTGACCGCGGCGCGCGCTAACCGCTCACCCACAATCGCCAGAGAGCTGCACGACACCACAACCCACAGCACAACCAGTGCCGGATTAAGCTAGTTGCGGGGGCCTGTAAAACATGTTATGAAGGGGCCCTAAATAAAAAAAAACACGTAAATATTAAAATACAATTGTTTTACTTGCACAGTAAAGTAATTGTATTTTTTTCATTTGCTATACAGCCAGCTAATGCGACAAATCGCTAGCCTAAAACACCCGGTCGTTCGTAAAAGTTGGAAGGCGGTATAGTACTATAGCAATGGAGCAAGTGCAGAATCACCGAACCCGGAATTGATAGCTTGAAAGTATTTAGCGCGCGGGCCCTTGAAAGTGCGGGGCCCGTAGTAGCTACTACTACATATGTAGTAGCTGCTTTGTGCTACTGGGACAATCCGGCACTGTGAGCACAACCCACAGCACAACCCACAGACCAATTCCCCGCGAGTGCCATTACAATGAGGTGCTCGCCGGCGAGCTGCATACGCGTGGGAACGATACCGCGTGACGTTCACGCGGGCGCGGGAGGCGGCTGCAACGCTCTCAATGTCATTTACATTGAAAGCGATCCTTTTGAGTTCCCACCCCCACACACGCACACACACACAAACTCTCTCTCTCTCCCGCCGAAACATTTCTTGCCAAATTAAATTCGCAATCACCCTCCCGACCGCCCCCCACACCTCTCGCTCTCCTCCACCTCCTCGTCATTCGCCTCTTCCGCTGATTGCACACAGCGCTGTAATTTATGGGCCAGACGCGGACCGAACTGAGTTCATAATGCAGCCGGCGGAGTGTTGCGCAAAGCATATCGAGTCATCGCGGCAACCTGCCAATAAAGCAAATTGCCGCCGGCGGTAAGCGCGCACAACCCTCTGCGCGCGGATGGCCGTCCTGTTCTTGTTGTTGTTGGTGGTGTTGTTATCAAAAGGGTGGTTCGCACGTCTCGTTTACCATACCGTGCCGGTCGACATCCATTCTAAGTAGCGGTGGCAATAGCCACGGTTGCACTGGAACGCAGCTTCCCCGCGTAACGCAAGAACCCTCCCCGTCTAGCTTCCGATCCTCCCTAAAGGCTCACCTCTGGTCCATCGTTCCCTCCACCCCCAGGCACTCGCCGTAATTCCCGTACCCACTGACCTCCGTCCCAGTGCCGGATTATCCTAGGAGCAAACGTAGCTACAAATGTAGCTACGGGCCCCGCACTTTCAAGGGCCCCGCGCTAAATGCTTTCAAGCTATCAATTTTCTTGCTGTGGTTTTCACACCTGATGATGATTGCTTGTGTTGCAGTCGAAACGTCGTGAGAATTTTATTGTTTAATATTTTTATTATTTTATTGCTTCCCTTCTACGTGACTTTACCGAAAGAACCAAGAATATAAATCCCTGCAGTCACGAAAGCTTTAAATCAAAATCTATAAATTCCGGTTCACTGATTCTGCACTTGCTCTATCACTATAGTACTATACTGCCTTCAACTTTTATGAACGACTGGGTGTTTAAGGTTATCGATTTATCGTAGTATCTGGCTGTATAGCAAATGAAAAAATACAATTACTTTACGATGCAAGTTAAACATTTGTGTTTTAATATTTGCATTTTAGTGTCCCTTTATAACATATGCTACAGGCCCCGCACTAGCTTAATACGGCACTGCTCCGTCCCCCGTACGCCATCCCTATTCACCGTATCACGTTTAGCTACCCTCATTGTACCACTCCCAAACCTGTAAGGCACCTTGGATAAATGCGCTTTATAAATATGAGATAAGGCAAGATCTCCAACGTCCTGATTAGCCAGCAACATCATCTACGACTGCCGCCGCTGCTGCTGCTTCTCGATGACGATCGTCTCTTGGTTTGCGCGCTGCAAGAAGGGATAATCTCACTCTACCTCCGCCGTTGTCGGTAATGGGAGTTGTTTAACTGAACTCTATCACCATGTATGACCGCACTCTATATCACGATGTATGACAGTAATCTTTGAGATGCCTGACCGTTCTCTATATCACGATGTATGATCGTACTCTCTCACGAAGCATGACCACACTCTATCACGGTGTTTGGTGATTCCGGAGGGTCGAGATGATGTTGACATCCGTAATGACACCACCTCCGCGTTGTACGTTACGCTCTGAGAAAAAGTCAGTGTTCTCGTATTCAAATTATGCCTGTGAAGTGGCGTGAATGGCAGGCAACAGTACTGGTTGTGCGATTATATCGAGAGGCTGCGCGTTGTCTTGGTGTGTGGTCTGAGACTCGTTCTTGTTGTTGTCTTGCGGCCTTGCCCAAGCTTGCAGTTAGTGTTGAAAAATCGGACTTATATACCCTCATTTTATTTGCTTACATTAAGCGACTTGCTCACTGTTATTGTCTCGATTCTGCGCTCCCCAACGTGTTTTTTGCACTGTTTGTTGTTGTAACTTGCTGAGCCGCCCCCACTGGACATCTGTGGAAAAAGAGCTTCAAAGCTCGTCGGATTCCGACAATCCAAAGAAAACATTCAAATTCTGCAATACAATCTACAATAACTGTTTATTTTGTACGAAATTGTAAAAAAAACGGTACTTCACTGACCCCAAACTGATGATGGGCAGAGATGAAAATTCAAATGCGATTTTGGATTTTAACTTTTAACAAAAAGACTCGAGCTGCCTAATCATAGCAGGCACACTCAACACGGTCCAATAAATAAATTGCATTGCACGAGGTTACAAAAGCAACGCTTTGTGTTGAGAACGCGGTAGTGGTAGCTGTGAGTGGTAGTTGTGGCTAACTGTGCATCGACTCATCGATTAACGTCGATTATTAAGCTCCGGATACATCCAAAAAAGCGCGTGTGTAATAAATGATGTTTTTTTTTATGATTACTATCCACAGTATCTAAAGGGTTTACGTGATCCCTGCAGCCACTAGAGGCCTCGACGGTCATCCTCATGTTACAAACATCATGACAATACATTGAAATGTCGGTTCGCCCCATCGGTGTTAATCCTGACACCCACAGGTACCGCGTTGTCCGGATTATAAGACGCACATTCTCTGTATTTTAAAGCAAACGATGGGGCGGTGCGTCTTATAATCCGGTAGGTGCGGGTCTTTGAGATCAGATTTTGCGTAACTTTATTGACAGCGGACACAAGTTCGGGGTTCGCGTTGCTCTCTGTCGCGTGGTAACTCACACGCGTGAACTGCGGGAGCGGTGGCGTGGTGGTTAGCGCAGCTGCGCCAAGAACCCCGCGACCAGCCTTGTGCGAATCCCGCTCACGACCAACATAAGTGCCGAATATCCGAACATGTTATGTGCTTTCCCCCCTAGGTCTACTCAGCCTGAAATAAGTAACCTGGTGCGGTGTGTAAATATCAGCATAGGGACGGGAAGAGGGGGGAGGGGGAGCACGGGGGAGACAAAGACGGACCGCGGAGTGATGTTGGCCAACCGCACTACCCCCACCGTGCCCCTCTATAGGCGCTCGCTAACAGACACTGATTTCTGCCCTCCAACAGTCTGCTCGGGGCCTGTTTCGGGAGCGGTGTAGGGGAGCGGGGGGGGGGGGGAATTTGCGTCTTTGTGAATCTCTCTTTGTCCTGAGCTGCGTGCGTGCGTGCGCGTGCGTGCACGTTCGTGTGCGCGCGCGTGCGCTCCGGGACTCACCAGGGCGCTCAGGTTGAGGGTGCGGGCGTGCGGCAGCCGCAGGCACCCGGCGCACTCGTCGCGACACATCGGGGCCGCGTGTCGCTGCAGGGCGCCCGCGCCGCCGCACAAGCACAGCAGCAGCATGAGCGAGAACGCACCCCGCCACATGATCGCCTAGCGACGTGTACCACCACCACCACCACCTCCTCACACCACCGATCGACCGGAGACTGGTGAGCGGCAGGGGTCGAACCAGGGTCGCGCAGGGGCGAAAGGGAGTTGGGTTCGACTTCGCGGACGGTGGTCACCGCAGGGGGCTGCGGTGGTGGTCCCTCGCTGCTCGCTGTCTCGGCGCGTCTCTGGTACCGAGTCAGGGAGTCCTCTCCGCGCCTCGACCTCGACTCGCTCGGGGGGTTTCGTTTCCTGCGAACCTTCTTCAAGGATGAACTCAGGAGACTGCGGAGGGGGATAATAAGCGGCGGGCGGACGGACGGATGGATCGGGGGATGCTTGATTCTGGTTAAACACACGGACGCAGAGACACGCAGAGAGACCGAAAGTTAAGCGCGGAGATGAACGGACGCTGAGGACAAACAGGACGCACGGACAGGCCAGGCGACAGATGAACGGGACGCATCACTCGACAGGCAGACGCTTAGGAACATTCAGACAGACAAGCACAATACAGACAGCCGTGTAGACATGCGGGCCGACTGACAGACAGCCGAGACGACAGACGGACAGACATACACAGACAGTCAGACGTGCGCCGCTAATTTAATGTATCGGTCTAAACGGTAGCCAAACGACATTATCACTCATGCACAAGTGTAGCCTATCGTGCGTAAGCTACGAAAGGGAACCTATCAAAGCAACAGTCACTGGCGCTAAAATTTACGGAGGATATTTGCATGCGAACAAATAAAAAAACAAAGACCCCCCGTATAGCCTTTACAAACAGTTGGGGCAAGTGCTGTTAGCGAGCAGCACGGACGAAGGCCGCCACGGCACACGAGGGGGGTGGGTGGCCAGCAAAACGCACGGCCACCTTTGTCTCCCCCAATGTCGATGTTCATACCAGGTATTCATTTCGTTATGAGTCGACCTAACGGTGGCACAGAACCGGTTCAGATATTCGCCACTGATGTGGGCAGTGAACGGGAATCGGACTCGGGTCGTCAGGTTTCGTAGCGCAGCGAGCCAACCACTACACCACCGCTCCCCATCACGCGAACACACCCACACGCGCGCGCACGCAGTCACACATTGATCAAACACCAGATAAGGTAAAGCGAGCGCGTTTGGTATCAAGTTCCTCGCCCACACAAGTGCACTCGGCACCAATTAATATCCCGAATCAATCAAATCCACCGTGGCTTCTGATATTCATATCTACGGAGCCGCTAACGGGACGTGCGGTAATGCGTAAAAGGCGCTGATCATAGCGGGATATGACTCCCCCCCTCCACCCCCCACCACTCGCTCCCGAATCATCTCCTCGGAGCGGCTTGCACGAGGCGACATTACTGCCCTATTTAGGCGACACGCCACTGTTCGAACCTTGAGCAGACTCATAGTTTTTGCTTCGTAAACGTCCGTTCGAGAACATCTCTTGAATATTTTAATTCATGAAAATTACACCCCCACGCCCTTCACCACACCGACCGTGCAAAACTCACCACACGCCTCACCACCGACTATCAATTCACAGATCTGCGGTAGATTTTTTTTCTCGGGGCATGATTGCTTGGCAGCGAACTGCTTAAAAACCGCGTTTTTTTAATTTAAATTAACGCGATTGACACGCCGCGTTGAGGTCAACAAATCCCCGTAACAACACGGACGGCTCTCTTTAACGGATTGGATTTCTGCGACATGTTGTGTACAGAACACAATAATAATGCGTCGCCGTATCGGAACCATAAACAGAAACAAGATGACGCTCTGCTGCGTTGGAACGGGAAGGCGAGGGCGTTAGAACGGGGGAAGTCCATGCGCGCCATTCCTTTGCGCACAGTGGAATCCCCGAACAAGAGGCTGCATTGGCAGCGTTGTTATGCGTTGTGTGTGAGTTGCGATAGCTAAACACCGACATTGGTTAGCAGCCTGAAAACGAAGACGTAATGAAAATACGCGTTTCGTCTGCATTCGCGCCTCTACTACGCAGCTATGTATTTATTCCCAGGCTGGTAGGGGGGGAGGAGGAGGGGGGCGCATATGGTAAAAAAAAACCCAAGACAATTCTCACCACGTATACAACAGGCACACATCGACAGCACGTCACGTGCCGCGCACGCGAACATCGCGAGATCACCAATATCAGCGGGTCCTCTCGCCAAGTTGATGTTCGGCTCAAATAAAGTCACCGAGGTGGTCGGGGTGGAGTGGCTGTTTGAGGTTGGAGGACATCTCGCGATGTCTGCCGCTTAAAAAAACGAGGACGCGCATGTGCAGCAGCGGCTCGTGCATAGCGGGGTGCTGTTTTTGTTGTTGTTGTTGTTGTTGTTGTTTGAATTGTGTCCAGTGCAATTTGCATTCGTGATGCGTTAAAGACACCGAGGGAAGGAAAGGCAACGGATGACTGCATGAGTGAGAGATTGCGAGCCAGGTTCGATTTGGTAGCACGGAATGAAAATCGCGATTTATCGTTGCGGCACGCGGCTCAAGATAATTTTACTCGGCAGTAAAATTCATCCGCGCGAAATGCATAACATTGACTATCGTCACTCATTGAGGTAATTTTGTTAATATCACCATGGTGGTGGTGAACTACTATAGTTTTGAGTCAAGGACACAATACGTTATCGCAAAACTTATGTTCCACTTTAAATATTTCTACATAAGAGGTCGGTAACCAAAATAACAAGAAGGGTAATTTTTTGGGGGGGTGAATTCGGTAAAAAAAGATGTTTGAAAAACCCCAAATAATTCAAGAGCCCCAATGCTTGTGAACAATGTCACGAAGCAGTCCTTAAAGAGCCGCAGGTTGCCGACCCCTGATCTAAATTAGCACGATCCTCGCCACTGAAGTGTCCAGAGCGGTCATCGCTACCGTCTCCAACATCGTTATCGCGGTCGAGTAAGCGGTGACCCCCCTCCCCCCATCGTAATAGCCATCAACTTAATTTCGCTCTTCCGAGTTCGCCAACGAACAACGATTTGTCAGCAGCAAGCATTTATTGTATTGCATCCGTCCCGCGAAATGTGCGCGCGTTACAAAGAGCTTTATCATTATCATGTTGTTTATTCCGTAAGCATCGGTGAATATCCCTGATGCTGCCCATCGGCACCACCATAGTTACGGTCGTCATCTGTGCAATGACGAAAACGAAATTAACTCGACCATTATGGCTCAACGCTAGTCCGTGGATTATGGGTCACCTTGCCAACAAAGAACCGTGCACTGCTAGCAACACTTACAAACACCACGTCGTCAGCATCATCCTCATCACTTACAAACAAACAACTGCACAACGCTATTAACGCCACCACCACCACCACCATCAACATCATCCTGCCTGTGAGTGGACGGTTCGAGGTGCTGCTTGAGCGAGCGGAGACCCATACCAGACCGCGCCGCGCCGCACCGCACCGGACCAAACCCGTACCTGACCCGCGCCAGTCCCCGGCTCGCTGCGTCCACTCGACGAGCGAACCCCATTTATAGAGACGGAGCCAGGAGGAGGAGGAGGCGTGGGTGGGTGGGTGGGCGCGCGCGCGTGCACGTGGGAGTGCGTGGAGCGCGCGCGCGCGTGCCCCTCCCCTCGCCGTGTTATCTGGGATGCGCGAATGTGAGTGAGTATGGGGAGCGGTGGCGCAGTGGTTAGCGCGCCGCGACACGAAAAACCTGACGAGCCGAGTCCGATTTCCCGTTCGCTGACAAAAAATCGGTGACGAATATCTCAACCGGGTCTGTGCCACCGTTAGGTCGATTCGTAATTCAACGAATACCTGGCGCGGTGTATAAACATCGGCATCAGGGAGACAAAGGCGGTCGGGTGTGGTGCTGGCCACCCACTCCCTCGTGTGCCGTGCCGGCTTTCATAGATGCTCGCTAACGGCACTTGACCCAACAGTCTGTTAAGGCTATGGGGGGGGGGGGGGGTGGGGATTTTTGTCTTTGTTTCTGAGTGTTCGAGAGCGATGAGTGGTGGCGCAGTGGTTTGCGCATTGCGCTCCAAGCCCCACTTCTAAACACGACGATCAGCTTGGGTTCTATTCTCGGGCCGCGGCTACTAGCATCACTGCGACGTTTAGAACGTATTCCCGAGCCTCCCTCTAGGTCAGCTCAGCCTGAAAAAATATATATATATAATTAGGCCACAGAAGAGCAAAACCCTGCCCTAAACGAGTATCGTGTTCGCTGGGTAAGCATCAATAACGGGGAGACAAGCACAGCGCAGCGCTGCTGGACCATAGCCTCGCGTGCAGTGTCGGCCTTCATAGGCGATATCTCGTCTATACCAGGGGAGTCGGCAAAGAAAACAACAACAAGAAGAAGACATTTTACAACAAAAAAATTCGGTAAAAAAAAACAACTCAATAGTTCAAGAGTCGCAGTGCACTGTGTGGTGGTTGACACGAGACGTCGGTCCTTAATAAATCCACGTGTCACGAGGCAGTTCCTTAAAGAGCCGCATGCGGCTTCGAAGCCGCAGGTTGCCGATCTCCGGTCTATACAGCAACGTTCAATGAGGGACGTGTGTCTCTGTGTCTGCATCTTTAACAACATTTCCACCGGCACGATAGCTTAACACGGCGCTGAAATCCAAGAATAATTTGACTAATTTTCCACGGATTATTGCGGGGGGAATGCGACGCAGATATAGTGCTCCGCGTAACTCGCTGTGTTTTGTTGTTGTTGTCAGAAATTCATAGCGACGGTTCGTGATGCGTCTCTTCGTCGCAATGGAATGGACGCGGGATTCGCGAATAACGCACTCATAGGATGCGAAGCGCGGCGTGAATTTGTAAGCGGAGTCTGAAGCACTAGAGCACTGCGAGTGAAACGCACTGCGAACTCGGAATCGATTGCCAGCAACGGCAGTAGTCATCAGTGGCAAGCGGTATCAGAAGCGGTGCTCTCGGTCGACTGGCTCTACCCTTTGGGTCGATTGAACATCAAAGTATTACCTTGATACGTCGTGTAAACTGTCAGAGACGAAGGCAGCGCGCGGGGCGGTGGTGCTGTCCACGCGACCCTTTCGTACGCCGTGCTGGCCTTAATAGGTGCTCGCTAACAGCACTTGCCCCAGCGGTCCGTATCATTTATACGTCGGTGTGTTGTCTGTATTGCACTGGGCCGCTTTGGCTACACGCCCGCGTGCCATGCGTTGTATGTCCGAGGAGCGGTGGCGAAGTGGTTGGCACGCCGCGCTACGAACGCAGCGGATTCTTGTTCCATCCCGGGGCGTGCGAATAACCCGAATCGGGGACCGGGCATCTGACCGGGCACAAGTGGAGCATCAGAGATTGGGCGGAGCCGCGAGTGAGGCCACTGATCCCGAACGATCGGCCCACGTTGCAGACAGCCGCTGTCTCCACTGCTTTCAAGGTGGAACGGACGAGATCCGGTCCGCTTTTATATATAGCAGGCAATTCTGGTGGATGAACAGCATCTAAATAAAGTTACATCTTTAATCCGCTGCTAAGAATCCATACGAAAGAAGAGGAGAGGAGGAGAATGGCACCGCTGTCAGCTGGTAAACGATGCTGGCGCGGGCACATCCTCTAGGTTGACTCAGCCCTAAATAGGAGAACCCGCTGTGCTCTATCAACATTGGCGCCGGCGAGGCAGCGCGGGGCGAGCGTGAGCAGTCGAACCGGGCCCCGCGAGAGTCACACGACCCCTTTGTCGCGCTCCTGCTGCCCTTCATACAAGGGGGGGGGGGGGAGGTCGGCAACCTGCTGCCCTTGATACAAGGGGGGAGGGGGTCGGCGACCTGCGGCATTTTAAGGGACTGCTTCGTGACGTTAATGTATAACAACAACAACAAACAAGGACCACCGTCTCGTGACCAACGCCACGGTGCCTCGGTGGCTCTTGAAATATCGAGAGGGGGTGGGTTTTTTTTTCGTTTTTATTACCGAATTTGAAAAACAAAAAGTCCTTCTTGTTATATTGATTGCCCCCCCCCGCCGCCCACCGCTTTAATAGGTGCTCGCTAACAGCACTTCAGAGTCTAACATAATAATAAAAAGGTCGTCTTTTGTCAATCCACTGTTGGATGAAAGCCCCACCCCCACCTGGCACAGCGTGTCTGAACACGGAGGGGTGTTTGACCGTGCTTGACCACGCCAATTCCGTGCTGGTTGGGGGTAAAATACGCGAGTGGGTCTTCAGATCTCGCGAACCAGTTCGGACATCGCTCGCTGACGATGTTTTGATAGCCGCGGGCGTGAATGAACCTGCTGCGGTGGGCCCCGTTCACAGCTCACCTTGCTATCAAACTGCGCCACCAATCTCCACGCCGCTACAACGCAGAGCTTCGCGTTGAATAGGCTCGCGTGTGTGTGTCAGTGTGTGTGTGTCAGTGTGTGTCAGTGTGTGTGTGTGTCAGTGTGTGTGTGTCTGTGTGTGTGTCTGTGTGTGTGTCAGTGTGTGTGTGTCAGTTTGTGTGTGTCAGTGTGTGTGTGTGTGTCAGTGTGTCAGTGTGTGTGTGTCAGTGTGTGTGTGTCAGTGGATGTGTGTGTCAGTTTGTGTGTGTCAGTGTGTGTCAGTTTGTGTGTGTCAGTGTGTGTGTCAGTGTGTGTGTGTGTGTCAGTGGATGTGTGTGGGGAGCGGTAGTGTAGTGGTTAGCGCTACGCTGTGCTACGAACCCGACGACCCGAGTGCGATTCTTGCTCACGGGCCAACACCAGTGACGATTATCTGAACCGGTCCTGGGCCTCCACTAGGTCTACTCAGCCTCAAATGAGTACCTGGTGCGGTGTATAATCATCGCCACTAGGGAGATAAAGGCGGCCGGGCGTGGTGCTGGCCACCCAACCCCTCGTGTGCCGTGCCGGCCTTCATAGGTGCTCGCTAACAGCACTTGCTCCTACAGTCTGTTAAGGCTATAAGGGCGATCTTTATCTTTTGTGCGATTTCGTGTGTCACCTACCGTGCAAATTTGCGCTCTTGCCGAAATGCAAAAAAAAACATCAACACACTGGCCTGGGCGTGATGAAACAGATGCAACTTCCAAAACAAATTCGTAAAAGTAATTTCGAACGAAAACAACAACACCAAGTCGAGTCAAACAGTGCTCGCTGAATGTAGTTCGCTCGTTGTTACATGACGGTAAACATCTTCTTTGGTTATTTCGGTAAAGTCACGTTGAATGAGAATAAAATAATAAATTAATAAAATAAAATAACGCAATAAAATTCTCACGACGTTTCGGCCACAACACAAAAGTGGCCTTCTTCAGGTGAAGAAGGCCACTTTAGCATTGCTAAATTATCCTGTTTGATTTGTACTAGGTGCCTCCGTGGATGTGTAGGCTTTGACTTTAACATAGCCATTTCTGTGACCAGTCACAAGCTAATTACTCAGCTATGTCAATGCTAAATTCTCCTGTTTGATTTGTACTAGGTGTCTCTGTGGATGTGTAAGCTTTGGCTTTAACATAGCTATTTCTGTGACCAGTCACAAGCTAATCACTCAGCTATTTCAATGCTAAATTCTCCTGTTTGATATGTAAACCCCTTTGTCAAGGTGCCTCACTTCTCTAAACCAGCTTAAAAGACGCTACGAATCTTAACAACGTTCATTGAAGCTCTGTCGTCCCGACAGGTCTGTTCCTTTCACCTGAAGAAGGCCACTTGTGTTGTGGCCGAAACGTCGTGGGAATTTTATTGTGTTATTTTATTTCATTAATTTATTATTTTATTCTCATTCTACGTGACTGCACCGAAAGAACCAAACAAGGTGAATCCTTGCAGTCACGAAAGCTTTAAAGACGGTAAACATCCCTAATTCATATCCTAATTCACGTGGCCCGGCGCCACAGGGCACACCCCGCACAATGAGTGAACAGTAGGGGCAGTGCCGGATGAAGCTAGTGCGGGGCCTGTAGCATTATCTTATAAAGGGGCCCTACATAAAAAAAAAACACGTAAATATTCGAACACAATTTTTTTTTACTTGCATACTAAAGTTATTGTATTAGTTTGCTATCCAGCCAGATAATACGACAAATCGCTCACCTTAAACACCCAGTTGTTCGTAAAAGTTGAAGGCAGTCTAGTACTATAGTAATAGAGCAAGTGCAGAATCACTGAATCGGAATTGAAAGCTTGAAAGCGTTGAGCGCGGGGCCCTTGGAAGTGCGGAGCCAGTAGCTACGTGTGTGTAGTAGCTACTACACAAGTAGCTACATCTGTAGTAGCTACTACACAAGTAGCTACATTTGTAGCTACTTCTGCTACTGGAATAATCCGGCACTGCGTAGGGGACGAGTGACATCGATGGGCAATCGCGACTGGCACGGCCCATCCACCTGTCGGACGGAGCTGTGGGCAAGTGTCTCTGGCTCCGTCGTCTGTGCGCATTTAGTGTTTGTGTCTCTGAGTATTGTATGTGTGTTGAACTTCTGTCACACCGTACGTAGCCAACCATTTTGTGTGTGCGGGTTGTCTGTGTGTTTGTGCGCAATGACTGTGTGTATTGTGTGTGCGTTGTCTGTGTGTGTGCGTTGTCTGTGTGTGTGCGTTGTCTGTGTGTTCGGGTTGTCTGTGTGTCTGTGCGCAATAACTGTGTGTGTGTATTGTGTGTGTGTGCGATGTCTGTGTGTGTGCGTTGTCTGTGTGTGTGTGTTGTCTGTGTGTGTGTGCGTAATGACTGTGTGTGTGTATTGTGTGTGCGTGCGTTGTCTGTGTGTGTGCGTTGTCTGTGTGTGTGTGCGTAATGTCTGTGTGTGTGCGTTGTCTGTGTGTGTGTGTTGTCTGTGTGTGTGCGTAATGACTGTGTGTGTGTATTGTGTGTGCGTGCGTTGTCTGTGTGTGTGCGTTGTCTCTGTGTGTGCGCAATATCAGTGTGTGTGTGTGTGTTTGCGCAATGTCTGCGTGTGTGTGCGTTGTCTGTGTGTGTGTGTGCAATGTCTGCGTGTGTGTGCATTGTGTGTGTGTGCGATGTCTGTGTGTGTGCGTTGTCTGTGTGTGTGCGTTGTCTGTGTGTGTGCGTTGTCTGTGTGTGTGCGTTGTCTGTGTGTGTGCGTTGTCTGTGTGTGTGCGTTGTCTGTGTGTGTGCGTAATGTCTGCGTGTCTGCGTTGTCTGTGTGTGTGCGTTGTCTGTGTGTGTGCGTTGTCTGTGTGTGCGTTGTCTGTGTGTGTGCGTTGTCTGTGTGTGTGCGTTGTCTGTGTGTGTGCGTAATGTCTGCGTGTGTGCGTTGTCTGTGTGTGTGCGTTGTCTGTGTGTGTGCGTTGTCTGTGTGTGTGCGTTGTCTGTGTGTGTGCGTAATGTCTGCGTGTGTGCGTTGTCTGTGTGTGTGCGTTGTCTGTGTGTGTGCGTAATGTCTGCGTGTGTGCGCTTTCCATTTGTTGTGGGTAACGGTGGCGCAGCGCTTAACGTCCTGCACTATAGTACCCAGCCACAGTTGATAGCGATTATCTGAACCGGTCCTGGGCATCCCCTAGGTCAACTCGGCCTCAAATCAGTACCTGGTGCGATGTGTAAATATCGTCACAAGCGAGACAAAGGTGGCCGGGCATGGTGGTGGCCAGCCACCCCCTAGTGTGCCGTTGCATGCTTTTGTAGGTGCTCGCTAACAGCACTTACATATACAACATATTTATCTTGTTCCTGGGTGAGTAAGTGTTATTTTCCAATTGCCTCAAAAGTATACAAAATGCCTATCATTTCCCACAAACTTTGCTTTCGTGACCAGCACAGTGATATTTTGAAATTTACCTATTTTCAATGAGAAAACGTGTGCATTTGTGTAATTCCTTCACATAAAGTCCTGGTCACAAAAGCAAAGTTTGTGGGGAATAATAGCCATTATCTATACTTTTCAGGCATAAGCAATTCGAAAATAACACTTACTACCCAAAAACAAAAATCGTGTTACAGAGTGTGATCGTCACCGCCGCTACACGCAAACACACACACACACGTACACACACACACACGTACACACACAACAACAACCGCCATTCGCCACTAAGTGGCGGTGACGTCACCACAACGCTTGTGCCAGGCTATGTGCACCCTGACGCCACGTGAAGTGTCGAACGCCCGCTGGCAGGAGGTCACGGGGCAGACCCAGGTGCCACGGGTCGACTGACTGAGATGACTGGCTGATGCACCACCTGTGCCCCCTACTGTGCCAACCTGCTGTGCTTTAGCCACCCGGCGCTCCGCTCGTTGTTGTGAGCGTCGCTCATCCGCCCTCCGTTGTTGTTGGAGGGCGACTGCCTCCAACTGCCCAGTAGCGTCCTTCACGAGCCTCCTCCACAGAGGCCGATCTTGACACCGCTGGTACCAGTCATCGGCAATTCCACTCAACTCCACGTCCTCCTGTACCACATCACTCCATCTCTTCTCTAGCCCGTGCCGCGCCCGTTTAGCCCCCTCAATCCGGCTGAACAAAAGCTTTTTCGGCATGCGGTGGCTGGACATGCGGGCTACATGACCCAGCCATCGCAGCCTTGCCCGCCGGAGGAGCTCACCGATGAGACCTTGCCCAGATCTTTCAAAGATTTGTGAGCTCCTCACACAATCCAGTCTGGTTAAACCCAGGATGGATCGTAGGCAGGCCAGCCTAAATGTTTCTAACCGGCGAAGATGTTCCATTAGGGGGGTCCACGTTTCGCAAGCGTAGAAAAGGGAGGGAGTGACCGTGGCCGAGAAGACCCGAAGCTTAGTGCGGAGCGACAGACCAGGTAGCTTCCACACAGCGTTACGCAACTGATGAAAAGATATTGCCGCTCGACTGATTCGGAGTGATACCTCTGCTGTTAAACTGGAGCCGGTCATAAGCACACTGCCCAGGTATGGGAAACTCTCCACTCTCTCCACACCTGCCCCATCACCGATTGGGAGTTGTGGGGGTGGAGTGTCCGATGGTACAAAATACCCAGGCAGGTGCTTAGTTTTGGTGGGGCTGATGGTAAGGCCCCACCTCTAAGTGGCACGCTCCAGTCTCAGCAGCAGCGTCTCCAACTCCTCCTCTGAATGAGCAGCTATTACCAAATCATCAGCATACATAACGTGGTTGAGCAATAGGGAGCCATCCTTTGACTGCACCCGGGCATCGATCAGCCTCCCATTATATCTGTACCATATGGAGATTTCCCCGGTACAGCTATTGAAGGCTTCACGAACTACGTGGTCAAAATAGATGTTAAATAATGTGGGAGCCAGAGGACATCCCTGTCGCACCCCAAGGTGTACAGGGAATGGCTCTGATTCCCGGCTACGTAGTATTACCCGGGCCCGCTCACCATCATGAAGGTCCTTAATGATCGTGAGCAGAGGGTCAGGTACTCCAAAAGCACGAAGAACAACCCAGAGCCCAGGCCTACTGATGGTATAATAGGCCTTGACCAGGTCAATAAAGCAGAGATGTAGGTCTTGTTGGAATTCCCTACACCTCTGCTGTAGCAGACGGACAGAAAATATGGCGTCCGTGCAGGACCGTGCTTTCCTGAAACCGCATTGGGGCTCTGCAAGCCTCTCCTCAGCGTACCTGGCAAGGCGATGTTGAATAATCCTTGCCAGGACCTTTCCTGGCACACTGAGGAGTGAGATGCCCCTGTAGTTGTTACAGTCTGTGCAGTCCCCCTTCTTAAAAAGGGGGACAACCAGGGCATCCTTCCAATCCTGCGGAACCCGTCCAGTGGTCTAGACTGTTGTTATGATGTCATATAGGGCAGTCTGTGCACAAACGCCACCCTCCCTCAGCATTTCGCTTGGAAGATCATCTCTGCCCGCTGCCTTTCCTGGTCTCAGACTCCGGATCGCCTTCAGTACTTCCTCAACAGATGGCACCTCAGCCAGCCACTCACAGGGGGTGACTTCTTCCAATATTTGAGGCACCGCAGCCTCAGCAGCGTCATCCTCACTTTGTGCCACGATATTTTCCTGGCTGAGGGATTTTCCCTCCCCCAGGACCTCACAGAAATGCTCAGCAAATCTGCAAACCTGTTCCTGGGGGTCGGAGATTGGATCACCGTTTTTTCCCCTAATGATGGTAATAGGTGTGGCACTGCAGGTTACTTTTGTGATGGAGTTAAATAGAGATTTGTGATCGCGGGCCACTGAGGCAGACTCCATCTCCTCAGCAACCCGCGACCACCACCCATCCTTGCAGCGCCTCACGGCTCTCCGAACCTCCGAGCGAAGGCTGCGGTAAGCCTCCTCATTCTCTGACGTTGGATTCTGTGGCCGATGACAGTGGGCCTGTCGCTTTTTCTCAGCTATCCTGAACACGTCCTCTGTCAGCCAGGGTCTCTGGGGAGGTCTGGACCGCGTACCCAAAGCAGCCAATGCAGCTGCATGAGTGACAGTCCTAAACCTCGCCAATTTACCCTCGACATCCGGAGGAGTGGGGGACGATTCCAACCCCAGCCACAGGCGATGATGGAATTCTCGCTTGCAACTTTCATCAGATAACTGAGACCAGGCCACTTTAGGTTGGAATGGGGTCCTGGGTGTACACCCACCACCGGAGCGGAAGAATGGCAGGCGCATCTTACAGATGACTAGTCGATGGTCAGAGGGCAGATCAGCTCTACGGTAGGATCTGGTGTCAAAGACATGGGCTCGCATCCGCTGGTCCGTCACTATGTAGTCCAGCAGATGTTCTTGCTTGGACCCCGCATGCATCCATGATGTTGTACACACACACACGTACACAACAACAACCGCCATTCGTCACTAAGTGGCGGTGACGTCACCACGACGCTTGTGCCAGGCCATGTGCACCTTGAGGCCACGTACACACACACAACAACAACAACAACCGCCATTCGCCACTAAGTGGCGGTGACGTCACCACGACGCTTGTGCCAGGCTATGTGCACCCTGAGGCCACGTGAAGTGTCGAACGCCCGCTGGCAGGAGGTCACGGGGCAGACCCAGGTGCCACGGGTCGACTGACTGAGATGACGGGCTGATGCACCACCTGTGCCCCCTACTGTGCCAACCTGCTGTGCTTTAGCCACCCGGCGCTCCGCTCGCTGTTGTGAGCGTCGCTCCTCCGCCCTCCGTTGTTGTTGGAGGGCGACTGCCTCCAACTGCCCAGTAGCATCCTTCACGAGCCTCCTCCACAGAGGCCGATCTTGACACCGCTGGTACCAGTCATCGGCAAGTCCACTCAGCTCCACGTCCTCCTGTACCACATCACTCCATCTCTTCTCTAGCCCGTGCCGCGCCCGCTTAGCCCCCTCAATCCGGCCAAACAAAAGCTGTTTCGGCATGCGGTGGCTGGGCATGCGGGCTACATGACCCAGCCATCGCAGCCTTGCCTGCCGGAGGAGCTCACCGATGGGACCCTGCCCAGATCTTTCAAGGATTTGTGAGCTCCTCACACAATCCAGTCTGGTTAAACCCAGGATGGATCGTAGGCAGGTCAGCCTAAATGTTTCTAACCGGCGAAGATGTTCCATTAGGGGGGTCCACGTTTCGCAAGCGTAGAGAAGGGAGGGAATGACCGTGGCCGAGAAGACCTGAAGCTTAGTGCGGAGCGACAGACCAGGTAGCTTCCACACAGCGTTACGCAACCGATGAAAAGATATTGCCGCTCGACTGATTCGGAGTGAGACCTCTGCTGTTAAACTGGAGCCAGTCATAAGCACACTGCCCAGGTATGGGAAACTCTCCACTCTCTCCACAACTGCCCCATCACCGATTGGGAGTTGTGGGGGTGGAGTGTCCGATGGTACAAAATACCCAGGCAGGTGCTTAGTTTTGGTGGGGCTGATGGTAAGGCCCCACCTCTTAGTGGCACGCTCCAGTCTCAGCAGCAGCGTCTCCAACTCCTCCTCTGACTGAGCAGCTATTACCAAGTCATCAGCATACATAACGTGGTTGAGCAATAGGGAGCCATCCCTTGACCGCACCCGGGCATCGATTAGCCTCCCATTATATCTGTACCATATGGAGATTCCCCCGGTACAGCTATTGAAGGCTTCACGAACTACGTGGTCAAAATAGATGTTAAATAATGTGGGAGCCAGAGGACATCCCTGTCGCACCCCAAGGTGTACAGGGAATGGCTCTGACTCCCGGCCACGTAGTTTTACCCGGGCCCGCTCACCATCATGAAGGTCCTTAATGATCGTGAGCAGAGGGTCAGGTACTCCAAAAGCACGAAGAACGACCCAGAGCCCAGGCCTACTGATTGTATCATAGGCCTTGACCAGGTCAATAAAGCAGAGATGTAGGTCTTGTTGGAATTCCCTACACCTCTGCTGTAGCAGACGGACAGAAAATATGGCATCTGTGCAGGACCGCCCTTTCCTGAAACCGCATTGGGGCTCCGCAAGCCTCTCCTCAGCGTGCCTGGCAAGGCGATGCTGAATAATCCTTGCCAGGACCTTTCCCGGCACACTGAGGAGTGAGATGCCCCTGTAGTTGTTACAGTCTGTGCGGTCCCCCTTCTTAAAAAGGGGGACCACCAGGGCATCCTTCCAATCCTGCGGAACCCGTCCAGTGGTCCAGACTGTTGTTATGATGTCATATAGGGCAGTCTGTGCACAAACGCCACCCTCCCTCAGCATTTCGCTTGGGAGATCATCTCTGCCCGCTGCCTTTCCTGGTCTCAGACTCCGGATCGCCTTCAATACTTCCTCAGCAGATGGCACCTCAGCCAGCCACTCACAGGGGGTGACTTCATCCAATATTTGAGGCACCGCAGCCTCAGCAGGGTCATCCTCACTTTGTGCCACGATGTTTTCCTGGCTGTGGGATTTTCCCTCCCCCAGGACCTCACAGAAATGCTCAGCAAATCTGCGAACCTGTTCCTGGGGGTCGGAAATTGGATCACCGTTTTTTCCCCTAATGATGGTAATAGGTGTGGCACTGCAGGTTACTTTTTTGATGGAGTTAAATAGCGATTTGTGATCACGGGCCACTGAGGCAGACTCCATCTCCTCAGCAACCCGCGACCACCACCCATCCTTGCAGCGCCTCACGGCTCTCCGAACCTCCGAGCGAAGGCTGCGGTAAGCCTCCTCATTCTCTGACGTGGGATTCTGTAGCCGATGACAGTGGGCCTGTCGCTTTTTCTCAACCATCCTGAACAACTCCTCTGTCATCCAGGGTGTCTGGGGAGGTCTGGACCGCGTACCCAAAGCCGCCATTGCAGCTGCATGAGTCACAGTCCTAAACCTCGCCCATTTACCCTCGACATCAGGAGGAGTCGGGGACGATGCCAATCCCAGCCGCAAGCGATGATGAAATTCTCGCTTGCAACTTTCATCAGATAACTGAGACCAGGCCACTTTAGGTTGGAATGGGGTCCTGGGTGTACACCCACCACCGGAGTGGAAGAATGGCAGGCGTATCTTACAGATGACTAGTCGATGGTCAGAGGGCAGATCAGCTCCACGGTAGGTCCTGGTGTCAAGGACATGGGCTCGCATTCGCTGGTCCGTCACTATGTAGTCCAGCAGATGTTCTTGCTTGGACCCGGCATGCATCCATGATGTTGTGTGGATGCGCCGATGCCGGAACAGCGTGTTGGTAATTACAAGCCCATGGGCTGCACAAAAATCTAGCAGCCTCCTACCGTTGTTATTGAGCTGATCTGGCCCATGCCCTCCAATCACTCCAGACCAGGTGCCAGTATCATGACCAACTCGGGCATTGAAGTCACCCAACATGATGACTCTATCCCGAGGGGCCACTTTAGCCAGCACCTGTGACAGGAGGTCATAGAAGGCATCTGACTCATCGGCTTTGCCTGCATCCCTCCACGGATGTTCATCTTCGGTGGGGGCATAAGTAACCACGACCACCATTCCTCGCCTCCGGTTGATGGGAAGGCGAGCCCAAAGTAGCCTGGGGCTTACAGCTTCCCACACCTCACCGCCACGCTCCCACGCCCCCTTCATTCTTTTGTTCAAAAGAAGACCCACACCCTGTTGTTTGGCAGTCTGCTGCCCCGAGTAGAGGACTGTCCACCCCTCATGGTGGCAGGAGCCAGAGCCGGTCCACCGGACCTCCTGAATGCCGCATAGATCCAGGCGGTACCGGTCCAGCTCCCGACAGAGGAGTGGCAGCCTCTCCTCTGCAGTGAGCGTTCGAACATTCCACGTGGCCACCCGTAGTGGCTTTTCGTTGTTTCTGGAGTAGCCCCGAGGGTAGGTATTCAATCTCCTGGCTCCGCCAATTGGGGTTTGGCCAGGAGACGTCATAGACGCCTGGCCCCCCGGGGCCTCCGGCACAAGCTTAGTTGTTACATATTTCACTTTAATTCGTGGTTTTGTGGTAATTAATTGAAGGTGGAGGGGTTACCAGCCCCTCGCACCCGTCCAGAGCCCCCGTTTAGCCCCTGTGGTGGACACATATGCCATGAGGGGAGGAGCCAATCAAAATTGGAACTCCCCCCACAGCACTGTCCACGACAGAGTTGCCCGTCCGGCACCGCGAGGAGGTAGGGGGTTGTTTTGCCGGACAACACACACACAAGTACACACACACACGTACACACACACACGTACACACGCACACACGTACACACACACGTACACACACACGTACACGTACACACGTACACACACACACGTACACACACACGTACACGGCCAATGTCAATATTAACGATGGCTCTCCACACCACCTGGGACGTGTTTATCAATCATCGGGGGCGTGCAGCGTGCACACAGCTCCATTAGTGTTGGATCGGACAGAACTGGCCAACGTGTCAACGCGTGCCACTGTGGCCAGAGAAAGAGAGTGCCGGAGTGTGGGAGGCCTTGCTCCTAACCACCATGTCACCATCCTGTACCATCAAGTCGAGCACGACCTCTGGGAGACATCCATGACCCCAGCGCCTTCCACCATCTTCTTCATCTTCTCGCTGCCTCTCGAGGAGTTCTGCAAGAACCGAACTCGTGGCGATCTTCACCTCGTCTAACCACCTCATCGTCCGTCTCTTCTCCTACTGCCTTCTCCGATTCCAAGCCGCGACTCTTTTCTCTTCCAGCCCTTCATTCCCAATTCCCTGACCGAAGTAGAACGAGTTTTTTTATATATTTTTTTTTTCCCAGGAGCGTTACTTCCAAATGTGGAAGTCGCGCACCTAACTCGTCCCAGAAATTGAGACGCGTTTGCTCGTCCGGCTTCTCCCCGGCTGAATGTGCTCAACGCGATTTTCTTCCAACCGGAGAGACGGGGAGAGAGAGAGAGAAAGCTGCCCGCACGCTTTTACGATCGCCGCCGCGTGTCCCCGTTGGTGGCGGCGGATGCCGATGAAGACGAGGACCAAGATCTCGTCGTCGTTGTCAACACTTGACGCAAATGAACGACGATTCCTCGCTGGATCTCGTCAAAGGAGCATAAGCCTACATCACGCGACACTCCGGCCATTCTCGCAGCAGCGGCGGCGGATTTTTGGCTCGGCCATCGAACAAAGACGGCGGTCACCGGCATCGCGCGCTTTCAGATGCGCTTCTGCGGCCGTCTGGAACGCTCTTGCGTCCGATATTCAGAGCCACTGGAAATATGCACTTTTACATCCAAATTGGAAACTCGTTTCTGTAGAAGCGCTTTGTGTGTTTAGTTTGTTGTCCTTCCCCCGCACCTCCGATTAGCACGGTTGACTACTTACGGTGCGAAAGACGTTCAACATACATATATAAGCAACACAGCCCTTGGGGAATGCATACTCTCAGCTGCATTGGTTCAGCACAAGCAAACTCTAAACCCGTTAGAACATTCAGCAGAGGTCATTCTTGCTTAAACCAATGCTGGTGAGCTGCCTAAAGTCCACAGGCAAGGACTCTCGTATGCATGCCTTGGGTTCCTTTTTCTCCCGCAGAAAGATTATTCTAAAAATACAAGTTAGCACAATTCCTTATTTTCCACCATCTAAAACGAGTCTCAAGACTCGGCGAGGCGTAGTTGTATACTGAACTTCTTTCGCACCGTACGTAGGCAGCCGTGCTAATCGTAGGTGCAGTGGCAGGACACGACTACATTAATAACGTTTCTATCTTCAGTTTTTAGAAATTGAACCGCTGTACTGCAAAGCAAGGCACCACCTGAAAACGAGTCTCAAGACTCGGCGAGGCGTAGTTGTATACTGAACTTCTTTCGCACCGTACGTAGGCAGCCGTGCTAATCGTAGGTGCAGTGGCAGGACACCACTACATTAATAACGTTTCTATCTTCAGTTTTTAGAAACTGAACCGCTGTACTGCCAAGCAAGGCACCACCTGAAAACGAGTCTCAAGACTCGGCGAGGCGTAGTTGTATCTTGAACTTCTTTCGCACCGTACGTAGCGAAGGACAACGGCAATTGGCCTTTCGCTTATCCGAGTTTGAGGAATTAAACGACTGTACCGCATCACGGTGGCGCGGTGGTTAGCGCAACGATAGCCGAGCACGTCCAAGGGCAGTAGGGGGGCGATGTTAGAACTGGTCGCGGTTTCTCTCCCCCCCCCTCCCCGCCGTTACTAACCTGCACTGGTCAGAGCGGTAAAGTATGGTCAGAGGACCCCCACGACCGACACGGCGCGGGGGAGAGCCTTCATCCAGCAGTGAATTAACATAGGGCTGCGATTTATGCATTCTTATCAGTGGTGTTTATTATCACACGGTACAGTTGTGTGTTCACAAAGAATGTTTACACGTGGAAACCGTATTTAATTTTCCGTATTGTCCGGATTTACGAGACGCGCTCACCCCCCCCCCCCCCTCCATCGTATTTCAAAGCAACGGCTGGTGGGGTGGTGCGTCTTATAATCCAGCGTGCGACAACATTCGTACAATTCTTTGGGGTTTTTCGGTGAAGTCACGTAGATAGGCTCAACGAAAATAACAGCCAAAAAAAAAACCCCACGACGTTTCGATCGCAGCACAAGCGGCCGTCACCCGATGACGTATCAACGTGATGAACCTGTCGACGTGGCTTCACCGAAAGACCCAAAGAATATGAATTCCTGCAGTCACGAAAGCTTCAAGATTTAACATTTGCATAACTGTCTTGACAGCGGGTAGTGGCACGCCGGCTCGGTGATCCGCGAGAATGCGGCATTTTCAGTTTATTTTCAGTTTCATTTATTTTGGTAGAGCCCTGTGAGCCATTCGGCTCTTGAATCGGGTGCAACCGCAACAAACAAAAACACGAACAGGAAAACATCTTAAAGTGACTGCGTGTGACTGTGCAAACAGAGAATCCAGGAGAAAAAAACAGCAAAATATTCCAGAAAAAGCACCGTACACCAACGCTGTACGCAAAAATCCCGGTGGGATGCAAGTCAAACAACAACAACAACAATCACAAGACAACTTAGATTAAGGCCATCAGTCTAACTCCGAACTACAACAAACACACATGGCCAAAACAAAACAAAAAAAACCGTTTTCGAAATCACAAAAATAAAGCCATAAAAG
This sequence comes from Petromyzon marinus, assembly GCF_048934315.1. Classification (NCBI taxonomy): domain Eukaryota; kingdom Metazoa; phylum Chordata; class Hyperoartia; order Petromyzontiformes; family Petromyzontidae; genus Petromyzon; species Petromyzon marinus. The sequence continues at coordinate 7,155,726 of NC_133689.1, read as the reverse complement.
CAATGTAACAATGATCATAGGAACTGTGACCGGAATTTCACAATAAACGACATGAACAACATGTACCACCAAACCCTGCAGCCATAGCTGGCTACATGAGCCGTGTCGGAGAGTCGGCAAGAAAAACTCCGTTAAATGCTCTCGCTCGAGCGCGTGGTGCAATGCCCACCGGAGACCAGCAGCGGGCAGAAGCGACTCTCGAAGCCAAACGCGTAGCCACGCGCTCTCTTGATGTCTTCAAATATGACTCGGCGCGCCCAGCCACGTGGGCTGCGGCCTTACCGCTGTCGTTACAGCAACCGAATGTCGTGTTCAAGCCTTGCCACGTGCGCGCAAGTCTCGAAACCCGAGTGACACGTGTGTATACTGGACTTATTTCGCACCGTACGTAGCCAACCGTGCACATCGGAGGGGCGGGTGAAGGACAACAAACTAAGCACGACATGCGGTTTTAAACAAATTATTTTTCAATCTAGATTTCAAAGTGCATGGCTCCAGTGGCTTCTTAATATCGGAATACATTGCTGATCTCGTTAAGGAGCATAAACCATCACGGCAACAGCGGCTTTTGGTTGGCCATCGATCAAAGATTATCTATCATTGCATCGCACGCTTTCAGATGCCCTACTGCGGCCGTCTGGAACGCTCTTCCTTCTGATATTAGGACTCCACTTGGAGCTATCACTTTTAAATCGATTGAAACCCCATTCCTTAATAACTGATTTTGAGTGTTTAGTTTGTTGTCCTTCCACCCGCACCTCCGTTTAGCGCAGTTGGCTACGTAAGTTGGTAATTAACTTCAACATATATCAGAATAAAATATATTTATTCATGCTGGAGGAATCCGATGAGCTACAGAGACCAGGATAGGGAGACAATATTGTCAGCTGGCTGCTCATTCTTATATATGTCCCTCCACGTAACATTTGTCAATAAAAAATATGTTTTACTCATCTCATCAGCCACACGGCCTTCTGGGAATGCACAACTGCAGCAGCATTGGTTTAACAATAAGTTCACTGTGTATCGGTTTGCACATTAATTGTCTCATTAGCACAAGCCCGGCTTCCTTGAAACACTAATGCTGCTGAACTGCCAGATGTTAAAGGCAAGGACCCTCGTATGCGTGGGGATTTCTCTGGACACTTAGGAAATCACTCTCTCGACCAGTTCAAAACTCACATGCCACTGTTGTTAGCCGTGGCTGCCAATAGAATTCGTTCTTTAAATGTTCCTGACCTCGAAGACGAAGCAGGGATTTTGCCTGGCCAGAACTTGCGGATGGGCGTATGGCATCAACGTGTCATTTCAACTGAAACAGTCCACCGCTTTTTCAGGATTTGTTTTTACTCCCAACAACATTCAATTCGCCTTATTAGATCATATTAACCTGTTCCTCGGATTACATAAAAAGCGCGTGCATTGATTTAGGATTGTAAGTCCCACTGAGCCACAGAACAATTTTTCAGAAGCGTCCTGGCCATAAATGATAGCTGAACGAAGTGGCTTACCGATGTGGAAATGTATCGCGGCCACGTGCTCTTAAACGCGTGACGTCGATTCTAATTGTGGAGGGAAACCCCGGAGGACCCAGAGAAAAATCCACGCGGCCACGGTGAGAGAGAGAGAACACGTACACTCCAAATACACAGGCATCGCCACAGTCGAGATCGAACCCAGGATCTCCTGTACACATGGCGAGGTAGTTGTCATATCGCCACCGAGGCGACATGTCAACTACCTCGCCACACGGGACAGTGTCACGAGCAGCTGCGACTCTCGCCAAGGCATTTTGAAACCGCCGCAAGCGCGATCGATGTCAGGTGTTGGAGCTCAGTGGTTCTTAACTTCAGTCCTTGCGGCTCTTCCCACGGTGTAGCCGGCCACTTGCTCCCATCACCTCCCGTTGGCGGCGGCAGGCATCGGTGCACCAATAGGTTTGGGTAAAACGCGGTGTTTATACGTTGGGCACGGCCGTATACAGGATAGCGGAAGCCATCAATGGGCTCTTTCGAACGTTCCTCCAAATGTCGCGTTCCATCGCCCCGAGCCAGCACACTTCCTCCTGGATAGGCACGGTCCGCATCATCGTGCGCCACGACGACGAAGATGATGACGACGATGATGACGACGATGATGATAATGACAACGATGATGATGACGACGATGACGATGATGATGACGACGATGATGATGACGATGATGACGACGACGATGATGATAATGACAACGATGATGATGACGACGATGACGATGATGATGATGACGACGATAATGATGAGATGACGACGATGATAATGACGACGATGATGACGATGATGGTGATGACGACGATGATGATGATGATGACGTCAATGATGAGTGAGCACCGTGGTTGGGCTTGGGCGTCCCCTTGCGCGGTTCGGATTTTTTCCCGGATCTATTTTCGACAAGCCCGCATTGGCAAGGCGAGCCGCAACGTCTGATTGAAGGCGAGCCACACCGCTCCGTGAATGAATGGGTCGACGAGCCGGACTGCGAACGGATGGACCCGGGAAACGAGAAGGAAGCGTGAGTTTGGATCTTCGCGCTCTTGAACAAGCAGCGATCAAACTCCTATTATGAAAGTGTTATCGACGAACGCGTTGGGAATTTTCATGTTCGCCAGTTGTGAAAACGAAAACTCGACGGCGTTCGACCCCTGCGCGTTTGCCAATCAACAGGGCTGTACCGTCCGCCTTTAGCTATTTTACACGCGAGTTGAGAATATCGATGTCGGCATTTCCGACCGCTGGTTTCAAAAACACTACTGGCACCACCGAACAAGACGCCGCGCTGCAGCAATAACCACCCAACGTGCCGCGAGAAAGTGCGGTCAGATTTTGCCTCGGTTCTTGCTTCCGCGCGAGAACGCACGCAAAGCGGGTAGCGGACCGCATCTAAATTTAAAATCGTCGGGTCGATCGTGAACCACTTGTCCTTTGCTCATACGAGAGGCGGCCGCAAACATGACCCAACAAACTCCAACCAAATTCCCCACCCGCCCATCAACCAGCGTCCCCTCCCCACCCAGACACGCGGGCGGTACAGCCGCACAGCAGCTGCACTTTAATGACCCTTCACGACATTCGAAAAGAATCCTTAATTATGAAGGCACGCATTCATCACGTTTTTTTTTTTACCGGACGTCAAAGGCAAGTAGAGGCTGTCGGAGGGTCCGATGATTCACTCGAGTTGTGTTCTCTGTCTCTCTCGGTCTTTCTCTCTCCGAGTTGTCTCACTGCGTGTTTCACAACGGCCACGTCAATTTTCTTTTTGTTACCCGTGCCTGGTTTTGTTGTTGTTGTTGGGCACTTATAGTTCCAACGATGGAGGGCCGCGCGTGATGAACCCGCGGGCGCTTGCTCCCTCGTGTTGCTGAGCTGGCCTCGACGACCGCTCATGGCTTTTGTAAGGACGAGATGGGCCCTCATCTTCCTGCTTCTGTACCTGAGCTGGCGCGAAGGTAAGATAGCCCTACCTCGGCATCGCCCGTGTGAGTGTCAGCGACAAAGGGCGTTGCGCATGCTTAAGCGATTCTCATCCGTGAATTGAAGTGGACATATTTGATGCAGCAGACAATCACATTAGTTTCACTTACAACGTTTTTCTTCCCCCTTAACTTATCAATGTTTGGGGCACTACTTCTGTCCAAGGTCACGAAGTTATCATGGCCAAAGTTGGTGATGCGACCGCACCTCTCGCTATCGCTTCCTTCCTCCTGCTAGATCCTGTAGTCAACAACGAGCAAGTGTTTTCACGCTTTATTGTTTCGCCCCTGATCTAACTTTCGTACCCCATCGTCATTTTCTTTCCACCCCCCACCCCCCAATCACAATTTCCGTTGCATTTCTTCCCCGTCTATTTTCAATTCTTGTTTCTCTTTCCACTATTCTTCTCACATTTCTCTATATCTCCTTAGATCACAGCTGAAGACTGCTCTGCGGACGTTCGCTTTATGCCGGTCGCTTGGAATTGTGCAGCCGTGGTTTTGGTTACGTATGTTGTTGACGTATCAATGAAAATGTTTATAAAGTTAACAACCAACCCTTCAGGGACCGCTCTTACAGTCTCACCACTACCATCTAGCTTCAGCTTTTCCTCTTATCTGTAGGTCTATCCCCTGGCATTAGGACTTCCTCTTCACTATAGGTCTACCCACTGGAATTAGGACTTTCTCTTGACTATAGGTCTACCCACTGGCATTAGGACTTTATCTTGACTATAGGTCTACCCACTGGCATTAGGACTTCCTCTTGACTATAGGTCTACCCACTGGCATTAGGACTTTCTCTTGACTATAGGTCTACCCACTGGCATTAGGACTTCCTCTTGACTGTAGGTCTATCCCCTGGCATTAGGACTTCCTCTTGACTATAGGTCTATCCCCTGGCATTAGGACTTCCTCTTGACTGTAGGTCTACCCCATGGGATTAGGTCTTCCTCTTGACTGTAGGTCTACCACCTGGCCTTAGGACTTCCTCTTTACTGTAGGTCTACCTCCTGGCATTAGGACTTCCTCTTGACTATAGGTCTATCCCCTGGCATTAGGTCTTCCTCTTGACTGTAGGTCTACCCCCTCGCATTAGGACTTCCTCTTGACTATAGGTCCACCCCCTGACATTAGGACTGCCTCTTGACTGTAGGTCTACCCCTTGGCATTAGGACTTTCTCTTGACTGTAGGTTCACCCCCTGGCATTAGGACTTCCTCTTGACTATAGGTCCACCCGTTGACATTAGGACTTCCTCTTGACTGTAGGTCTCTCCCCTGGCATTAGGGCTTCCTCCTAACTGTAGGTCTACCCCCTGGCATTAGGACTTCCTCTTGACTGTAGGTCTACCCATTGGCGTTCGGACTTCCTCTTGACTATAGGTCTACCCCCTGGCATTAGGACTTCCTCTTGACTGTAGGTCTACCCCCTGGCATTAGGACTTCCTCTTGACTATAGGTCCACCCGTTGGCATTATGACGTTCTCTTGACTATAGGTCTACCCACTAGCATTATGACTTCCTCTTGACTATAGGTCCACCCGTTGGCATTAGGACGTTCTCTTGACTGTAGGTCTCTCCCCTGGCATTAGGGCTTCCTCCTAACTGTAGGTCTACCCCCTGGCATTAGGACTTCCTCTTGACTGTAGGTCTCTCCCTTGGCATTAGGGCTTCCTCCTAACTGTAGGTCTACCTCCTGGTATTAGGACTTCCTCTTGACTGTAGGTCTACCCATTGGCAATAGGACTTCCTCTTGACTGTAGGTCTACCTCCTGGCGTTAGGACTTCCTCTTGACTGTAGGTCTACCCATTGGCAATAGGACTTCCTCTTGACTGTAGGTCTACCCATTGGCGCTAGGACTTCCTCTTGACTGTAGGTCTACCCATTGGCATGAGGACTTCCTCTTGACTGTAGGTCTACCCCCAGGCGTTAGGACTTCCTCTTGACTGTAGGTCTACCCATTGGCGTTAGGACTTCCTCTTGACTGTAGGTTTACCCCCTGGCATTAGGACTTCCTCTTGACTGTAGGTCTACCCCCTGGCATTAGGGCTTCCTCTTGACTGTAGGTCTACCCCCTGGCGTAAGGACTTCCTCTTGACTTTAGGTCTACCCCCTGGCATTAGGACTTCCTCTTGACTGTAGGTCTACCCATTGGCGTTCGGACTTCCTCTTGACTATAGGTCTACCCCCTGGCATTAGGACTTCCTCTTGACTGTAGGTCTACCCCCTGGCATTAGGACTTCCTCTTGACTGTAGGTCTACCCATTGGCGTTCGGACTTCCTCTTGACTGTAGGTCTATCCCCTGGCGTTAGGACTTCCTCTTGACTGTAGGTCTACCCCCTGGCATTAGGACTTCCTCTTGACTGTAGGTCTACCCCCTGGCATTAGGACTTCCTCTTGACTGTAGGTCTACCCATTGGCGTTCGGACTTCCTCTTGACTGTAGGTCTATCCCCTGGCGTTAGGACTTCCTCTTGACTGTAGGTCTACCCATTGGCGTTAGGACTTCCTCTTGACTGTAGTTCTACCCCCTGGCATTAGGACTTCCTCTTGACTGTAGGTCTACCCATTGGCGTTCGGACTTCCTCTTGGCTTCAGGCCTTTCCCTTGGTCTCCGACATCTGCGTCAGGCTCCAGTGCCTACCACACTATGTTTCTCTGCATCATCCTTGTATATGTCCCACCCATTGCCACCTTTACATTTCTCTCCCAAACATGCACGTCGCTTACCCTATACCCTTCCGTTTCGCACCCAGTATTTGGACAGTCTTGGTTTCCAAAACAGAATGGTAATAATTTTAATGCCTGACTAGTAAGGCGCGAAACAGCGCCAGCGTACTTTGCTACAATATTACATACAGCCATACCTCCATGTACGAAGTAGATGCGTTCATGGAGCTTCGTTCGTATATTGAAACTTCAACTATTGAATAACTTATCGCATTGGTACTCATGAGCATGCGCTCCTAGCCTTCGGAAATTACTATGTCATGCTGTAAACACTTCATAACTTGCCAACCATATTGTAAACAAAAGACAATTCATATTGAAAATAACATTAGAATTTACATTCTACAGCATTCAAATAAAATACTGAGTTAAATAAAATAATCATCGTGATGCGCAACGCTCAAGAATCTATACCTTATTGCAAATCTATTCTCATTTATATCTTACCACGGACAGAAACATTTACAATGTATGCGTTCGTGTCAGTGAAATGTTTTTTATTGCTTAACTAAATTTTTTGCTTTCTGTTCAAAAGTAATAACATCCAGAGTTCAATTTGACCGAAACTTCACTTTGTATCGAATACATGCGCAAGATCGAGGGCATCGCTGTTATATAACAGCAGCAGCAGGGGTCCCATCGGTCAACATACGTGGGGCCAAGGGGTCTGTTTACATGGCCCTGCCAGTGGTGTGGGAAAGGCACCGAGAGAGGGGAGAGAGAGAGGGGAGCGTGGCCAGGGAGGCCGCAAGGCGATCGGCACTGGAGTTAGGCGAAGCCGCAGACGTTTAGCCACCGACTTTATTGACTTCATCGGAAGAACTCAACGTCGGCGTTCGTCTTCCACGTGCGTTTAATTCACCCCCCCCCCACCGCGCGTCACCCAATTCTGTTGCAGGCGGTGTAATTAAAGAGTGGATTTTATTAGTCGGACACGTCAATTACAACTGACGTGTTGCCAATGGCGCTCTGAGCCTCGGCGTCGGCGGCGGATTTTAAAGCGGCGAGGCAATATCACTTGTGACAGATTTTTTATTAGGGAGTCGAGTGACGGGGTTGCCACCGATATCCGCGCCCGCTTCAAGTGCAACTAACGGCGATGCCGTTGCAGCGCGCGCGTGCACGCGTTTGGACGGCATCTCACGTTGTCGGTGAGTTGGAAGCGCACTGCGCCAAGAACCCGGCGACCCGATTTTTAAATTTCCCCCACAACGCGGCCAGGGTCGCTGACGGATAACTTCGCCTCCCGATAGGTCTACTCAGCCTAAAGTGAGCACCGACTTGGTGCGGCGTGACAACGGAGGTGGTACTGCCCACCCCACCACCCTTCTCGTGCGCTACGTTGGCCTTCATAAGTGCTCACGAACAGCACTTGCGACAGCAGTTTGTTAAAAGCTATACGGGGGATCTTTGTCTTTTGCACGAATGCTGAAGTGCGCCGGTTGGCGCACTGCGCTACAAACTTGGTGGCCCCGTGTTTGACTCCCGCTCACGGCAAACATCAGTGGTTATTATCTGAACCGGTCCTGGGCTTGCCCTAGGTCGACTCAGGCTTACATTATTACCTGGCGCTGTGCATAAACATCAGTACTTGGAGAGACACGTCCGCGGCGACGGCCACCGTGACTTGAACAGCGTCGTTTGGCTCCGTGGCACAGAAATTGAGCCAGGATTGGAGGATTGCAACTTCGATTCCCGCTCAGGGGTTGAATCAGAGCTAATATTACGGTCGTCTCTCGCTTAATTAATCAATAGGTATGTATTTTGGTCTTTTGCCAAAATATACGTGCAGCCTAGTGGAACCGTGTTCTCCAGATTATGAGAGGGACAGGGTGCATCTTAAAATCCAATGTGTGTGCGCGTGTGTGGTTACAGGGGCTGCGAACCCGGCGACCCGAGTTCGATTACCGCTCACGGCCAACACCAGTGACGATTATCTGAATCGCTTCTGGGCCTCCCCTAGGTCGACTCAGCCTCAAATGAGTGCCTGGTGCGGTGTGTAAACATCGCCACCGGGGAGACAATGTCAGTCGGGCGTGATGCTGGCCACCCCACCCACTTCGCGTTTCGTGCCGGCCTTTTATAGGCGCTCGCGAACAGCACTCGCCCCAAAAGTCAGTTAAGGCTATACGGGCGATCTTTGTCTTTGAGACGGGAGAAGTACAACTGTATTGTCCTCTGGGCACGCATTCGGGAGGCGTGTTACTCTCTGGCAGCGTGGGGGCAGGGGAGCCGCATCAAGCGACCGCTCCCAGACGTAACCGTCCGATTGTGTGCCCCGAATTGTTAGATATGATTGCAGCCAGTAATCTTTGGTGGAGCGCGAATGGCACTCTCTGCACCAGGCGTCAAAGCGCCCCGCTACGGGTGATCGCTTTCCGCAGCATCTTATAAACCCGTAGAATATTGGCACCGCCAATGGCGTAGTAAACTGCATTATCAGCTCAGGGGGTTGCGGCAATCACTCAGGTGGAGCCCCAAAATTTTATTTGCGCAATTTGCGGAAGCCAAACCGTTACTGCTCTAAATGAATGTAAATAAAACGTGGAACGTAAATGAGAGCACTTTCTGATTTAAAGCTTCCGTGACTGCAGGGATTCATATTCTTGGTTCTTTCGGTAAAGTCGCGTAGAAGGGAAACAATAAAATAATAAAAAATATATAAAACAATACAATTCTCACGACGTTTCGACTGCAACACAAGCAATCATCATCATTGCTTGTGTTGCAGTCGAAACGTCATGAGAATTTTATTGTTTTATATTTTTTTATTGTTTTATTGTTTCCCTTCTACGTGACTTTACCGAAAGAACCAGGAATATGAGAGCATTTTTCATAAACAAAAATAAAATTAAACCCGCTTTTTAAATACTTTTTGTTCTTTCTTACACCGTTGTTGAAAACATATCTCATTATGGTTGTCAAGGGTGACCCCCCCAACTCGGAGCATTGGCGACCAGGTGGGGGGGGGTGGAGGGCAAGGCACCCCCTGCCTACACTGAATGGTCTCTGCATCGCCGCGCTTCTGTGGCCGTCTGGAACGCTCTCCCTTCCGAAATTAAGAAGCCACTTGATGCTCTGCACTTTCAAATCGAGATTGAAAACGAATTTCCTTAGAACTGCATTTCGTGTTTAGTTTGTTGCCCTTCCCCCTGCGCCTCCGATTAACACGGTTGGCTACGTACGGTGCAAAAGAAGTTCAACGTACATACGTAGGACCGAAAGGGATAGCAAAGGCTGGCGAGCATGCGTTTCTTTTTCATTGCATTTCTCTTCTATCCTCGCGTACGGTGGCAATATGTTCACGGCAATATGTTCACGGCAATGTTCACGGCAATATGTTCACGGCAATATGTTCACGGCAATATGTTCACGGCAATATGTTCACGAGCTCAATGCCAATGTCAAGTTCTGTTGGCCACGAGAAGAATGGAGGGGGGCGTTCGTGTAATTTTACTATTCCCCCGTTGAAGGAGAGCACAGACTGCGATAATCAACTACTGCAGTGTACGGTTCTGTAGTTTGCGTTGCATGGCCACAGTCTCGCTGCAGTTTAAACGCACGATCTTGTCAAGGGCCGCACCGCCCAAAGCAAGGAGTTTGACCTTCACTTCGTCCGCCTCATTCATTGTCCCTCGGGACGCGCGCGCCTGCAATCAGTGAGCTCTCAGCCATGCGGCGGCGTTCTGACCGAGCGGCGGGGAGAGGTGGCCAGCCCCGGCTTCCCGCAGCCCGGCTATCCGAACCGCGTGCGGTGCACGTGGGAGATCCGCGCGGGAGGCCGCGACACCGTGCGCATCCGCATGCGCTCCATGCGCATCGAGGATGACCCCACCTGCCGCTGGGACTTCGTGGAGGTAGGGGGGCCGCCCGCGGTCGGCGCCGCTCGACGCATTTTGGATCGGTTCGTCTCGGTTTCTTACGGAGGGGGACGGGGGGGGGGGGTGGGGGGTGGGGGCTGTGGTTAGCGGCGACTTTTTCAAGAGCCGATTCAAGAGCCCAATGGCTCACAGGGCTATGCCTAATGAATGCGCTGATAACAATAACCAAATTACTTTATGCGTTGATGTTCGAGGCCGGGATGAGCCTCTGCGGGAGGGCTGCGGGAGCGATGCTCGTGAACGTGTGACATTCGGGACGATGCGTCGTCATTCCGCGGTTTGGCTTTGATGTTCGCGGCCGCAATCCTCAGAGTGGGCTTCTCCCCGTAATGATGGGTGGCCCGCCGCACCTGGTCGAGTGAAGGATTCAACAATTCTAATAATTTTAACACGTATGCTTTCGCGACCAATTTCATCCATAACGATTATCGTTGGTGCGGCTATTTTATAACACACAATAGACAGGAAGGACAAGTTCAAATGGCTCGCATAATGCATAATGTAAGTTGCCTCAGTAATCCACCCCCCGCCCCCATGTGGTGCAAGAGAGTAGAAGTTTGGTCACCACATCTACGCCTCTATATCAGGAACGAAACAGGTGGACTTCCCCACAAATCTGGCTGTAGCCTGATGAAGCTGGTTGTAATTCCTGGCGAAACGTCGTACTCAGATTGTAAATGTTGTGGCTTTGCTCTCCAACACACCGGTATGTGCTGTACTCGTGACGAATTGGCCACGTTCTGTTTACGTGACAACCCCTACTAGTTGGCTTTGTCGGGTGGTGGCGGGTTTTAACGACACATTTATACGTGTACGCGATTTAACCCAATCATCACTGCGTGCATCACGTAGATTTTTGTTGTTGTGGATTTGCACAAGTTGTCCGGATTGGGTTTCCTGTCACACCCTGCAGCCACGATGCACCACGATGTTCGAAATAATCGCTTGTTGAAATCAATTGTTTAAAACTGTTTTTTTTTAATTGAAGATATTTTATTCACCAGGTTAAGCCCACTTAGCGATTCGCTCTTTTTCAGAGGAAACCTCTGCATGCCTAATAGCTCATCAAAGTGGTTTATATCATCACACGTGGGGATCTATAGTAGCAGCCGAATAATGCGAAGGCATGTATCTTGTTGTGTCGGGGGGCAAAACCGCAGAAAGCCAGATAAAAATCCATGCACAGACCACGGGGGGAGAGAGAGAGAGAGCGATCACGCAAACTTCAAACACACAACAGGCATCGTCAGGGTCGGGATCGAACTCACGACCTCCTGCATACCTGGCGATGGAATTAGCATTTCCTTGACACCGCGATGGGCCATTGTAACCTTGAATTGTCACAATTTGGTGCAGGAGGGTGGGGGGGGATGGTAGTGAAATGCATTGCACAGGTTTGGGGTGCATCTTTGCTGGGGTTTCTCATAATTCGGAGCATACGGTAGAGATCAGTGCAAGGGCTTTTCAAGAAGTACAGAGGCACAATATATTTTCCAATTTGTTTGCATCAACATGACACGCAATTTTGTTCCGCAGTCACCCTCTGTCACAACATCGCACTCCTCATCCTAGCAGCCCGCAAACTTCCCGATTCCACCGGCGCGGAAGCGTTTGGGTTTGCCTTCAAGCCTTGGCTGCACCACCACTCACACTGCCGTCACGGCCTCGGCAATGTCAAACTCGTCCTGAACATTCGGCTTTTTTTTTTGTTCACACGACAGATGGAAGTTTGAATGGGCAATATCTTGGTTGTGTTCCCTTTGTTGCGGAACTTCCCAGCCGATGTGTCACGGAAATGTCACCGTGCGAGTGCCGAGTGTGGGCGTGCATACACGTGTGGGCACAGAGAGCGCACGGGAAAGTCGCATTACTCTGCAGCTGCATGCACGTTACTCCGCAGCAGAACAGCGAATGGCAAATGCGGTGCAGTAGTAGCATCCTCCCATCAATGGAAAACGAAAAACGGTCCCTCGTGTGACTGCTGTGGTCACCAGAGCCTGATCCAGCACTGCCTCCCGTACTGCCGATTTGTGAGCAATATCCATTAAGCTGCTAAAACGTCCACGTGAAAAGTCACTTTGTTGAGCTATCATTTGTGGCCAGGTCGCATACGCGAAAAAAAAGTTAATACCACAGTGGGCTTTATCTGGTAAGGTAGAAAAAATGGTTTAGTTTTATTTGTATATTTTTTTACGTGGTTTGTTTATCTTTCCTGTTGTTTGCATTCCTATCGTGTTTTTTGTGTTGTTCTGACCCGCTGGACATCTGCGAAAAAGAGCTTTATAGCTCATCGGATTCCTCCAGCATAAATAAAGATTCTGATGTATGTTGAACTTCTCTCGCACCGTACGTAGCGAACTGTGCCTATGTGGAGGTGCGGGGGAAGGACATCAAACTAAACACAAAACGCAGTTCTGGCGTGGATGTGGCTTTGACGATCACGATAAATAAATAAAAAACGATCGCCCTCCTGCCTCTCTGCCCTGTGTGGCAAAATCACCTCGCGCGTAAAATTCTTAAAAGACCTTTCAACTATTTTTTATTTATTTTACCAGCTCAGGGCCACTGAGCTGTATAGCTCTTTTTAAGAAGCAACCTGGCCACAAATGATAGCTCACCAAAGTGGCTTATCACGTAATTTAAAGCAGCAAAATAATAATTACATTTTTTTATCAAAATGCTCTAAACGCGTGATGTCGATCGTGAATGTGGCGGGCCAAAACCGGGGGACCCGGAGGAAAAAAAAAATCCACGGGGAGAGAGAGAGAGAAAATATTTCTTAATAACCTCAGCGAGTGAAACCTGATCCCCGTCCCCCTGAACACCCCCCCTCAACCCACCCATGACCTCTGACCCCTTCAACCCCCTCACGACCCCTGACCCCCTCAACCCCCCCACGACCCCCGCCCGCCCCCCCACCACAGGTGCGCTTCACGGGCCGCGAGCCGACGCGACTGTGCGGCAGCGACATGTCACGCGTGCCCAACGGCGGCGTGATGCAGGGCCGCGGGGAGACCGTCATCTACCTGCAGAGCGACGACTCGGTCAACGACGCCGGCTTCCTGCTCAACTACGAAGGCACGCTCGCTCCTTGCAGAGGGCTTGTTGCTCGCTTTGCGGTTCGGGGGGAGGAGGGTGGTGGTGGTGGTGGTGGAATGGTCGGCCGCCCTGGTTAATACCGTGGGTGTTTTAGGCACGCGAATAGAATATATGTGTGTATGGATGGATGTATGCGCCGTCTTGCTTCACGGTGGATGTTAATGGTTCCTCCGTGGCGTTATTCGACAAAGGGTAGGACACACGTGCGCTGCGTCACGGTCCACATTTGCCAAATTTGAAAATGCACAGTACCAACAAATTACTGAGCTGGGTCAAACCCCATAGTATCGTCGCGCGCGACTATTAAACAATATCCGTCTGTGAAGCATAGCATTTTCGTGATAACATAAATAAGCAGACAATACGCCTCCTTCTCATATATGTCCCTCCTCATTAAAAATAAATGCATACTTACACATCAGTTGCAGCGCCTACTGGGCGTGCAACATTTCAGCGGCATTGGCTCAACGCAAGCAAACTCCAGAAACCGGGCATTCGACAGTCAGTGTCTCATCAGCAGTCAGGCTTCACTTGAACCGATGCTGGCAAACCGCCCGATTTCAACAGGAAAGGAACCTATTATAATTGTCTTGCGTTGTAGGAATAATGCGATGCACTAAATTGTTATTGTTGGGATGCCGACCGCATTGATGTTAACTGCCAGCATCTGCGGCAGCGTAAGATTGGCGGTGCACGTGTGTGTGTGTGTGAGACGCTGAACGGTAAAGGCGCAGGTCCTGCAATTGCTCGCACACGCCACTGCTGGTGGTAGGGCCTCCGCTAAGAGGGCGCTCTGCAGAGCCCTCTCTAAGAGTGTGTTTTTGGCCAACTCGTCCACCCTGGCCAGACGACGTACCCAACCACACACGACCTGGAAGGTCTAAACGAGGTCTCAACTCGTCCGCAGTTTGCGTGGTTATGTACGTGTGTGTGCGTGTGTGCGTGTGTTGAACTTTTTGTGCGCCGTACGTAGCCGACCAAGCTATTCGGAGGTGAGGGAATCCAACGCTGCCTCACGGTTTTAGTCCAGAAGGCCAATAAAGCAATGGGCTAACATTATTTTATTTGTATTAACAGACAGGTGGTATTATGGAACTTATTGCGTTGTACATAATGCTGCACGCACGAGTGAAGCTTGATTGATATGCAATATACGAAGAGTGTCGTTTCCCAACTAATTCGACTGCAGCACACCGCATTAATGATTAAACGCAGCGACTGAAGCTTCATGGCCGTGTCCAGGCGAGGGCTCCAGAAACAATAAAACTGCCACCTCACGGTCGTTTTGACATCATTAATTACATTCAAGTTCTCCCCCCCCCCCACGAGCCAAAGGCGATTGGGCCGTGGTGAGGTCAGAAAAGCCAACATAAAGACGGTACCGAAGCAGGGCCCCCGTAGGACATCCTGCGTGTGCGTGCGTTGCTTCACGACTCTCGACCATATCTTAACAACAACAACAACAATAATAATAATAACAAAAATTGTCGAACGCATTCGTCAATATAACACTGTCAGCCTTATCAAGGAAACAAATATGCAACGGGTAACGTTTTGGGGGATGGTCCTCCTTCGCAGCACATACAACTAAAAAGGAAACTAAAACTACTTTTGGTATTTTACCAGGTAAGGCCCACTGAGCTATGTAGTTCTTTTTCACAAATGATAGCTCAACGAAGTGGCTTATCACGTGGACATTTACGTCAGGCAAATATCCTAAACGCGTGATGTTGATTCTCAATGTGGAGGGAAAAAACTGGAGGACTCGGAGAAAAATCCACGCGACCACGGGGAGAGAGACACGCAAACTCAGGCGTCAGGCGTCAGGATCGAACCCGCAAACTGCTGTATACCAGGCGAGGTGGTTAACATCTCGCCACAGTTTAACCACAGAGAAGCACAGACAGGCACGTAGGGAGGCAGTTAAGGCAGTGCTAGTAACGAACGTATTCAGTTTTGCTGTTGTCATTTGTGTCTTTGTGCTCCACTGCAAACGCAGCAGCAGCAGCAGCGGCGGCGGCAGAATCGCCAAATAATTCACGTAGGCCGATATCTGTGTTTTACACAGGGTTTTGAATTTTTGAATCCGTACGGTGTACATTTTTACAGTCATCCTAGGCTCTGCGCAGAAGGTATTATCATTAACATCTTCATCATCGTCGAGCAAATCTTTGGAGACCCTGCCCCTCCCCCCCCCTCCGCTCAAACAAGCCACGGCTATGTCTCAGCTCTGCTGCACCACAGCGACCAGGATTCATCAAGTGCCGTTCAAGAGATGCCACATCTTGACGCTCTCTGGGTTGCGGCGAATGTCAAGTGATAGCGCCTGGCTCATCAAGCGTACCCCCTCCGTCACCACCCCCCCCCCCCTCGCGGTCCACTCGGCTGAAAAGCTCTCAATTTTTTTTAAGTTAAACGGCAGCGATTTTCATTGCAGAAGGGCTTTAATTTGCTCGAGGGCGCCACAGGACTCTTGAATTCACCCCCCCCCCCTCACCTCCCCCCCCCCCCCCCAGAAAAAATCCATACGAATCGATCGCAGTCACGAGTCTGGGCCAAACAGGACGCGCGATGATGCGAGATCGAGTTTGGGGGCCTCGTTGGCGGTGGGGTGGGTGGGGGGGGGATGAGCGCTGAGAAAAGTCGGAGACGCGCCGATGGGTTTTCGAGTGGCTCGGACCGTGCGCGCCGTTCACGCAGAGCGACAGCGAGCAGCGCTCGCTCGCGTTCGGTCGTTGCCCTTCCAGTCGCTGAATTCGAGTTGCACGGACAATGATGAAAGGAAAGAACGAGAAGCCAATACTTTTTGGCCCTGCTTTCCAAGATGCTAAATTTTTGGCCTCGTGAGCCTAGAAATCGATCGCACATGCAAAACACTCTATGCAACACCTATATTTTTGATTTAAAGCTATATGTTATCTATGAATGGTATTCAAATGATGCTGCTGCACTAAGTGTTGATTGTGAAGATGATATGTTATAAATGTTTTGCCTTTTGGACCCTTGAAGGAAGTGTTGTTGACGTGGCCATCAAAACGGCGATTGCCAGTGTGCAATATTGACCACTTGGCACCTTATAATTACTTTTTGGCTAAGTGAACCTAGGAGTAGCTCAAGCCAGGTTTACTTGTCATTAATTGTCACTTGGATGACTAGAGCTGTAGCCGAGTCTATACATATGGTCATGATACGTCATCCAACAAACTGTGCATGTTTGACGTAATAATTTCATGGTTTATTCGAACTATGCAGCGTTAAACCGATGGCATTGGCAGTGGCGCAAAGCACAAATAACAAAACTCAACACATTCGTCAATAACACTTTCGCCTTAAACGCAAAGCAAATATAATAAGCGAAATTTCAGGCAGTGGTCATGTATAATCTTACATTCACGTGAAGAGAGCAAACACATCCATTGAAATGTTGCAGTTTAACACGTAGGCTCTCGCGACCAACATCATCCATAATAGAGGTCATTGGGTTAGATCGCGTCAATATACAAATGTGTCGTTAAAACCCGCCACCACCCGACACAGCCAACTAGCAACGGTTGTCAAGTAAACAGAACGTGGCCAATTCGTCACTCGTACGGCACAAATGTGGCTGTCGCCTGATGAAGCTAGTTGCAATTACTGGCGAAACGTCGTAAATGTTGTGGCTTGGCTCTCCAACACACCGGTTAGTGCTGTACTAGTGACGAATTGCCACGTTCTGTTTACGTGACAACCCTTACTAGTTGGCTGTGTCAGGTGGTGGCGGGTTTTAACGACACATTTAGATATTTACGTGATCCAACCCAAAACCTCTATTATGGACGAAATGTTACAATTGTAAGAGGCAATGTATTCGGCCAGCATTTTTTGTTTAAGCCAAAGTTTTCTTGCTTCCATTCTGTGCAAATGCAGTCAAGTCTAACTAAGCCTGTTGGGTTGTCATTCTTTTGATCTATTGGACTGAAGCAGTCAAAAAATGTACCATACTCTTGGTTTCCAAATGCCGGTTAGGTCAGAGTCTCAGCCATTAGCCAAAAAATGTCACCACAGATTTTCAAAGTGCGGCACTACCATGACAACGTTCATTCATTATCTACCTGTGTAATGTATTGTTGTGCCCTTAAATTTTTAATGGATGTTTAGCTTCTATCAACGTAGATCCCTTCAACTTAGTGTGAGCCAAATTCTTCCATATTATCTGTATTATCGTCTATCTTCAGAGACACATTTGCAGCTAAATATTGTTAAAGATGCAAAGTTCAAGTTACTTGTTATCAGGGGAGGAGGCCGATAGTAAATAGCAAACTGAAGCTGAGAGATTAGGAAAACAGACGTCGGTCAATTCCATGGGTCCATTTCGAGGGTCGGTCAGTAACCCCCTCAGTGGCGAGATGTTAACTACTTCGCCTGGTATACAGAAGGTCGTGGGTTCGATCCCAATCCTGGTACCTGCCGTAAATTTTGGAGTTTGCATATATCTCTTTCCCCGTGGTCGTGTGGATTTTTCTCCGGGTCCTCTGGTTTTTCCCTCCACATTTAGAATCAACGTGCTTTCAGAGTATTTGGCTGCAATACATTTCCACGTGATGATGAAGCCACTTCATTTCGCTATAATTTGTGGTCAGGACGCTTCTGAAACAGCTACACAGTTCGGTGGGCCTCCCAACATCATAACATATTACATGCATTTAACAAATTCCCAATAGTGTAATCCACGATAACGTATTTCATGGATTATGCACTATGTGAGAATGCCTCTTATCGGCAGTGATATGGGGGAACGATGTCACGGCTCCCCGGGGTTACCTCCGATTTTAGTCATCTTATCCGCGAGGTCAAAAAAATTGCAGATAACCCCGTGGCGGATAAAAGGATGAATTTACTACGTGACTCTCCTTATCTTGCAGAGTATTAGGAAGCATCTTTTTCTGTGCATTATGAGTGCAATCGCTGATAATAATAATAAAAATTGAGCCGGGGGATAATGGGAGTTTCAGCAGACCCTACAACTGCCGTGGATAATAGGAATCGTGGCTAATAGGAGTGCAGATAAGCATTCTGCTATACGTACATTATCCTTCCGAATTCAGCCTCAATATGTTTTGGTCTGGTCGCAGTCAATCACGCTTAGCCGTGGTCACCGTCGCGCTCGATGATTTCCGCTCATTTACGGTCATCACAATTAAATAAACACTCTCGCTTCGACTTCTTTGGTTCCTTCGGTAAAGTCACGTAGAATGAGAATAAAATAATCAATTAATAAAATAAAATAACACAATAAAATTATCTGGCCTGATGAAGGCCACTTGTGTTGTGGCCGAAACGTCGTGAGAATTTTATTGTGTTATTTTATTTTATTAATTTATTATTTTATTCTCATTCTACGTGACTTTACCGAAAGAACCAAAGAAGATGAATCCTTGCAGTCACGAAAGCTTTAAATCGAAACTCTCGCTTCGCTTAACCACCCACCGAGGGCGTATAAAGCGTGCATTCACGACTGGACTCAGATCGGTGTGTCCATTCGTTGGTCCGTGCTTTCTTCGATGAAATACAAAAAAAAATTACGGAGAAAAAAACACCGCAAAAAGAGGGGAGCGCAGTACAATCGAGGAACACG
The DNA here is from genome assembly GCF_048934315.1 of Petromyzon marinus. Classification (NCBI taxonomy): domain Eukaryota; kingdom Metazoa; phylum Chordata; class Hyperoartia; order Petromyzontiformes; family Petromyzontidae; genus Petromyzon; species Petromyzon marinus. The sequence continues at coordinate 7,136,892 of NC_133689.1, read as the reverse complement.
ACAATCGATTAATTATTTAATCGAATCACAACCGTTAAGTGTGATGATTCATTGAATTGCCGTGGAGGTGAATCGCTATGTGCCTGATGCAATTAGCTCCGGAGCTTGACTCAACCCATCATCCGCCATGGTGCAATAAAATAAGTACCGCTTTTGTGGAGAAGCTAGCGGTGGTTGCCTTACGGGGAGACTTGCCCCCAACCGAAGGTACTGTGAATCTCCACCACGAAGGCTCAGGGCTGTAAACACTTCAACGCTCATTTGAGCAGGAAATCACTTTGACTTTTGACCTTCTCCAGGGTCATGCCTTAGCAACTCTGGTGAACAAACGTCGGTAAACAAACAGGCTGCATGTTAACCGATTCGCGAGCATGCAGCGAGCAATTTAATGGGCTATGGGACCTATGCGGATGCAGTTTTTTTGTTAAATGGGTGATTAAACCCCCCCCCTGCCCCCCTTGGGGAAAAATAAAATAATGTATTCTTCTGCCCCTCACCTCCTGTTAAAAACAAAATAGTAATGAAATCCTCCCACTCAAAGCAACTCGACAAATTAAACGCAACCCTAATTAGAAACTTGGCCCCGTGTGTCACAGGGGCCACTGTCAAACCTGGCCGGCATTAACAATTGAGGCACCGGGACGATGACCTATTGACCTTTCACCCACGCATCATCGGCCGCGTGTCGTAGAGGATAATTGTGCAGGGATCAGGAGGGGTGGGTGGAAAGCTGGCCCCTCTAGCCATCACCGCTGCCACCCAGGGCTTCCATCAGATCCAACTCAGCCAAGGCCCTCAGATCTATCACAACTCCTCGCATGACCGATGATGTATATCAATGGGCTCATAAAAGAGCTAGGCAAAAGCAAACGAAACAAACTAGTTAGAGACATCTAAGAAACTAATGTTTTTATCTAAAAAGAGATGATACATTTTAACCGTCATCATCAGCAGCAGCCTTTCTCTACGCACTGCTAAATGAAGTCCTCTCCATACCGTCACTTTTCGTTATGGCCCTGCGATGCCACAAAATGCACGCCACTCCAGCGCATGGACTCATCCCATAGCTGCACCTCTGTGGTGGCATTCAGGCTCCGTTCCAACCTTTGGCTGCTATTCCATCGCAGTCTCTCATTGCATTCGTCATCATCTCTTCTCCCACCACACCCTTGCACAGGCCCACTTCATTTTCTTTTTTCTTTTGTTCATGTTTCCAAATTACAATCAAATTGCATGTATGTACGTTGAACTTATTTCGCGCGGTACGTAGCCAACCGCGCTAATCTGAGGTGCGGACGCTGCCGCTGCCGCTGCAACTGTGCCTCCGTTGAAATGTGCGATGTCCGCAGTACTAACCCAGGTACTTGCGTTGCTGCGGCATAACTCTCTCTCTCTCTCTGTCTCTGTCTCCTCTCCTCCCCATTGCAGTCATCCCCCCGCCGTGCGACTCGCAGCCGTGCCAGCGGGGGGCTCGGTGCGTGGAGATCAGCCAAGACGACTTCAGGTGCAACTGTCCCAGAGGCTACACAGGGAAGGTTTGCGAAATAGGTGCGTGAACGTCGCGGTCCATCGCTACCTCCAGCGCAGCTGAACGCACGCACACGCACACACAAAGACAAAGCTCTCCTGGGGGCAAGTGCTGTTAACGAGCACCTATGATTATAATATACCTGTCAACCCCCTTATCAGTGCCTTACCTTATTACAGACCAATTCAGACATTATTGCTCACCCGGTGACCCTTATAAATCTCAACGTTCATCCTACAAAGTCCCATAACAAGGGCCAGCACCACGCCCGGCCGCCTTTATCTCCCCAGTGGTGATGTTTTACACGCACGCACCACGTACTCATTTGAGGCTGAGTCGACATAGGGGAGGCCCAGGACCGGTTCAGATATTCGTCACCGATGTTGGCCGTGAGCGGGAATCGCACTTGGATGAAGGGCTTTGTAGCGCAGTGCGCGAACCACGACACTACCTGCTCACTCATACTGGCACACACTCGTGCACTCACCCACACGGTTGACCAAGCACAGCAAACAAAATAGCCGCTAAGGTCCACTCCCTTCCCCCCATGACGATCGGAATAATTAATTTTATTCAGGATCGTAACGCGATTCAGGAATTGATTCATGTTGCAACCCAGGTGAACACCTGTTAGCTGCCACCCTGTCCTCCGCAACTCCTGTTACATACAGAAAGCTGTTGGGTTTGCGAAGACTCCTATTATAAGTGACCCTATTCTTTCCGTAATCCGTGATTATCTGCACGGCTCCCTGTTACGCTACTTGCTTTTAGAGTTAAGCGGCAAATCCTTCTAATTATTCGCATTTTTTTTAGCGCGGGTGAGTGGAAAAAAATAGCGGATAACCCCACAGTTAATAGGATCGGCGATATTGATCCCTCACTGTACTGTGGTGAATGCAGCAGCCACGAGTGTCTGCAAGGGGTCACGTGAACTCATGGCATGTACTACGACTGAAGGAAGGAATTTTACGATTTCTATTTACAATTATTATGTTGATTGAATGTGTGTGGGGCTTTTGAAGTGCTTAGTGGGCATGTAACAAGGCAACCCTCTCCCAATTAGATGAATAGTAGCATTTTTATTGAAGATTCGTTGTATAGCCATGTGTAGTGAACGTAGAATTTATAACAGCTGCATGTGTCACGTGACCCAATTACATGCAACAAATATACAAATTGAAAAATATTGATTTTAACACACACGGGAGCTTAAATATCGATATCAATCAATGAATCAATGCAACGTAACACCACTTAATAAACACACTAAGCCACCCACATCACCACCGCTTGCATCACGTAGAGGGATTGGAGCCTAACTTCAAGGCATCATCTGACATGAGCTCATCATAATAATATCATTATCATGACTCATTCAATTATTCTGACGAGTTGATGATCTCAACCCAGTTACCGATGACTGCACGAAGCTCACCAGTAATATTAAATTAGTCTTCTCACTTAATTATTATATTAATTTCCCTTAAATGCTCTGGTTTGATTGGCACGTAATGAGTGTATGGGAACCTGTAGCGCCCCTTGATGTGAAACAAATAGGTCAATGAAAGGGATCTCAGAAGTAGTTACCTGATATCACCTTCCGTAGGCCATACTCTAACATACATACCTGTCAACCCATACGCTTCGCTCATATTGTTGTACAGGGAAATTGAGTTTTAAGTTCCAAACGGCATCAAGCCGTTTCAAAACGGGCAAAAAAAACAAATTTCATCTATTTGTTTGTGTTCCTCCCCTGTGATGGGGCTTTGTAGGATGAACGTTGAGATTTATAAGGGGCACGGGGTGACCAATAAGGTCTTAATTGGACTGTAATAACCTATGGCACTGATAAGGGGTTGACAGGTATGAACATTCCATTGCACTGCTCTGAAAGAGTTTCGAAAGGGGTCTTCATCTCGTATAGATATGTATTTTGAACTTTTTTCGCACCGTACGTAGCCAACCGTGCTGATCTCGTGACGTGACACCGACAGCAGAGTTAACATTCAACTCTGAATCAGATTTTTGCGAGAGCTTCCAAAGAAACAAAGACATTGCTGCGGCCAGAATGGTCCCGCACTAATGGCTCGGTGCGACTGGCCAACGACAGCCTTGTACGCCGCCCTTAATTGGAACACCTTGACATGGGGATGTGGAATTTCCACGCACGGACATGACCACGTGCCCCGATCGATCGTCGAAGCAGGGAGGCACTGCCGCTCATGCGACTGCGCGAGGTTGATTGCAGGAATCCGGGGGAGAATGCCACAGTGGTGTCATGTGACCTTGATTTATGTTTGGGGAATGTTTTTTCGATTTTTTTTTGCAGGCGGGGTGGGGGGGTTCTCACGTGGCACAGTTGATTTTGTGCCGAGTTATATTTGCGTCATTTGCTGACAGTTTTTGTTGTTTCTTTCGGGGGGGGAGGAGGGGTGGGTGGCGGGGGGGGGCAATGCCAGATTGTCCCAGTAGCAAAAGTAGCAACATATGTAGCTACGGAGCCCGCACTTTCAAGGGCCCCGCGCTAAACGCTTTCAAGCTATCAATTCCGGGTTCAGTGATTCTGCACTTGCTCTATGACTATAGTACCATACCACCTTCAACGACTGGGTGTCTTAGGTTAGCGATTGGTCGCATTATCTGGCATGTCTAGGAGATGAAAAAAATACAATTACTTTGCTATTCTAGTTAAACAATTAACGTGTTTTAATATTTACGTGTGGTTTAAAAAAAAAAAATTAGGACCCCTCTATAACATGTGCTACAGGCCCCTCGCTGACTTACTCCGGCACTGGGGGGGTTGGTCACTCGTGCGCGTCGCGAGGCTCCCCCATCTTGGTCTCTCGACGTTCTCGCCCGGGTTTAAAGACCGCGGGCTTGAGAGCCCTGAATATGTGTGTGCGGTGGCGCGCCAGCGCAGGGCAAGGTGCGTGAAATTGTTCCCGAGGCGCTCGACACAAAGTCTGCAGCCGTGACATGCCGGGGGCGAGCCCTGTGACCCGAACTGCACGCGTTTCTCTCGCGTCTAAGATGCAGCAAAGCGGGGGGGGGGGGAGGGGGGAGGGTGGGGGGAGTGGGGAGCCCCTTCTTGGCCCTGTTTACGGCCCCGGCACGAGTATCGACTGACCGCGTGTATCGTACGAGCTACGGACGGAGAACTCGCTTGCTGCTTCAGTGAATCGTACATGGTGTTATTAAAGTAAATAAAAAAAATCGGGATGTTGTTTTATCGTTCCCCCACCTCCCGCCCCCCCCCCCCCCCCCCATCTCTTGCTGGCAGGAATAAAAAAAAAATGAAACATTTCGCTCGCGGGGAGGAAAATGTTTTCTGTGTTTTTATTTTGTTCTGCTTAAATCAAACCGTGTAATGTTTGCTCAAGCATCAACAATTCAACTTGCCGTGTGTTATGTGTATAGCACCCCCCCCCCTCCCCTCCAGCACGGAAGCGATGACCTCAAAGTGAGGTGCCTTGCACTCACGGCACATTGAGTTACCGTACTCTCCGGATCATAAGGCACTCTGTTTTTCCTCCAGGTATTTCAGAGCAAACGTTGGGAGTGCTTCTTCTTCTTCTTCTTGTTTGCAGAATGCATTGTCTCCCGGAAGGGTGTGTTTCCATCGACTAGTCGCTTCATCGCATTGCATGATTGCGCAGAGGACAGAAGACACCACTGACCATTTAGTATAATCTTCCAGATGACGGTATCCCCATTTAAAATCAGAACGTTTATTAAAATCATCTGGACGATGGCTCTCCAAAGCAATACCGTATTCCCCAAACAATAAGAAGCATTTTTATTTAAAATGAGCCAAACGTTTAAGGTGCGTCTTATTTTCCATAGCATCTTATAATCTGGAGAAGACCGTCAATACCATGGTTACCGTTTCCCCTGACACTTCACTCGTCGATCCCTCCACTCAAGTCTACCAGACTGAGTCCTCCACTGCTCCATCTCATCCACACTGCGTTTAACCACCGCACCGCGAGGTTACGACCACACACCCACTCAGTTATCCACCTATTCACCCATTCACCTTTTCACCAACTACACTGCAGGTCACGAGAACGAACTCACCCATCCACCTCTTCACCCACTCACCAAATACACTGTAGGTCACAACAACACACTCAGCGAGTCACTTACTCACCCACTTGCCTACTCACTCACCGCACTGATGACCATGACGCTTCTCAGTCTGCTATGCCCCTTCCATCGCTCCTCTTTGAAATACCCTCTTATCCTCTTTTTCCAAGCTCTTGGAATAATAATGGCCTTGTTCCATTCAAGAAAGGTGTTAACTCGTATATATTCCAACCTCGATAGTGCTGTTCGTTGCTGGTCCCTTGACGTTCTGGACCTTTGGATCTGTGTTCAGAAACTGTGCTGAAGAAAGAAAGATGGTGATTACATTCAAAGCTCACGCTCACAATGCGTTTCATTAAATACTCTTTGCAAGAATTGATTATGGAATTTCAGCTCCATGTGCTGTACTATTATCTCGTAGCAGGATATGCAGGAGGATTTATTCACAACTCTAGCTGTCGCCTGATGAGGCTGGTTGTAATTACCGGCGAAACGTCGTACTCGAATGGAAAATATTGTGGGTTTACTGTCCAATATACCCGTGTGCTGTAAGAATAACGAATTGGCACGTTCTGTTCACGTGAAAAACCTTATTAATTGGCTGTGTCGGATGGTGGCGGGTTTAACGACACATTTATATTTATGCAATCTAACCCAAATAATTATATTGTGGAGTCTTTACCTTATTCTTAGCTCTTTCGGTAAAGTCACGTTGAAGGGAAACAATAAAATAATAAAATACCGAAAGAGCTAAGAATATGATTTACTGCAGTCACGAAAGCTTTAAATACAAATTTGAGTCTTTACCTTCTTTCTACTGGCCTTATCATCACACTCCACTTTTAATTTTGACTTTGACCTCCAAATCTATCATCATGCCCTGTCAAATATCACCCCACGCTCGCGTTTTTTTTTTTAATCCCGTCATAAACGCGTTTAACTTAAAATTAAAAACAAGCGTCCTTAACCCAAAACAACTTACGGTTGAGGGGACCGGAAATGCCCTCTGCTCCCTTGCAATTTCGTCTTTTGTTTGTTTTTTTTTTGCTTGAGGGGTTAAATTCTCAATGCAGGGCTCGTAACACCGGAGCCAGAACGGCGCAAATTGCTCGTAATTGCACGCACTCCCTGGGCCACGTTCCCCAAGAGTTCTCTGCGAGCCCGCGTTGCTCACTTATTCCTCGCATCTCCTCGCAAGCCCCCCGCCCCCCCCCCCCCAAATAAAAATGGGAACATTCCGCTCGTTGCGTCTCCACGGTGACGGAGTTCACTTTCCTCGCCCGTGGTCACCTTCCCTCTCGCGGCAACGCTCCCGCTGCTGCTTAAGAGCCCAAATTTGCAACCGTTCACCCGCACCACCGCCGTGTCCCAGGTGTGGGTGCACCTGCCGAGCCAGTGTGGGGTGTGAGGGTCGTGTGTCGTGGAGCGGCGGCAACAGAATACAGAGGGTTCACGCGACAACCGTTGACCCGGGAAAGCGTCGCTGAAGTCTCGTGCCTCGTTTTTCAGGAGGGTCCTGCCAAGTAATTTTTTTGTTTGTTTTTGCGGTAGAGGGCGATGATTTTTTTTTGGTGTGTGTGTGTGTGATTTTACGTGTGGCATGCTGGCCGTCTTTCGCACCGTACGTATCCTACCGCGCTAATCGGAGTTGTGAGGGAAGGGCGATAAACTAAACACATACAGCAGTTCTCGAGAAATTAGTTTTAAATCAAGCTTAAAAATTGCATGGCTCCAGTGGCTTCCTAATATCGCAAGGAAGAGCGTTCCAGACGGGCGCAGAAGAGCATCTAAACGCGCGCGCGGTGCGGCGACCATCTTTGTTCGATGGCTCGCCAAAAGCCGCTGCGGCGAGGATGACCGAGTTCGCGTGATGGTCTCTGCTCCTTGACGAGATCGTCAAGATGTTGCGGTTCATTTTTGGCAAGCGCTTTGTGTGTGTAATGAGTGCGACCTTATAATGTTTTGTTATATATGTGATTATTTTAAAGGTTTAATTTGACCATGATCTCTGCACAGAATGGCCTGCTCTTATGAATGACACGACGGGATCTTTAACGCTCACTGTGCAGCAGATGGCGTGTAGTATTATTTTTGGTTGATACGACAGGATGATAATAACCAGGGCAGCTGCTGGTTTCGAACCGTGAACCTCTGCAACAACAAGCGGCGAACGCGCTACTGCTGTGCCATGTCATGTACCCGGTGACCTGAGTTTGATTAGAGGCCATGACTAACATCAATGGCAAGTTGTGTGAGTTTTTAATGAGTGCTAGGCCCTGTGTGTAAACATTGGGTTGTGTACCAACTTTCAAGGTAAATTTAAAAAAATCTGAACATTGAGCCTAGATATAGAATATTTCTGATTAACCGAAAATTTAAATATATTCGGATTGATATAAAAAGATATCACAAGAAGTGATGTCGCTTCAATGGCGACTTGTCTGCCCTTTTCCCGCCAAAAGTGGCATCACGTGGCATCAGGTGACATCACTTGTGTTATCTCAACGACACGCTTAACTACCGCAGTGTTGATGAAACATCTGGAAAAGATTCGAAATTGTCCTAAAAATACAAAATACAAGGCTTATCCCGAGAAAAAATCAGCTCTTCGGAGACAAAAGTGACCTGGAGTGGTCCTGGGGCTACGCAACACCCTGTACTGTTCGTCTGTTGGCGTCCTCTGGTCTAACACTGGTGAGACAAGGCCCTAAAGGACAAGGCTTTCTCTGGTGTAGGCCAATCAGTTTCAAAGACAATGCGTATATGAATTATCGGAGCATGTTTATTTGAACGTCTTGCCACAAGTAGGTGTGGCTAATACAGACTCGATGCCTTGAACGAGATGTATATTCGGTATTTGAACATCTTAACACCTATTTTATTGCCAGAAAGGGTAAAGCCTATTTTCTTTGGCCACTCCCTTGCCTGCCATGCCATTCTAAATAGGCGCACTCAAACAGCACTTGCCCTATCAATCTAGTATGACTATATGGCATATGTACGTGTGATGATCGATTAGATTGAGGAGCAATAAAGCAATTGGTCGAGAGCACTTCACTGATTTTATCAACCATAGTTGTGTTCAATGCCATGAGCAGCAATACTCACGTTTGGAATATAAACCTGCCATTGGCCAACGTTTGTTTGACAAGAACCCACGTCATCACAATGGACCAAAATGCATTTTCAATTAACATTGAGGGTGATTTTCGGTCCGTTCTGGGTACAGTGAGCGAAAAAGGTATTTGATCCCCTGCTGATTTTGTACGTTTGCCCACTGACAAAGAAATGGTCAGTCTATTATTTTAATGGTAGGTTTATTTGAACAGTGAGAGACAGAATAACAATTAATAAAATCAGGAAAAACGCATGTCAAAAATGTTATAAATTGATTTGCATTTTAATGAGGGAAATAAGTATTTGACCCCTCTGCAAAACATGACTTAGTACTTGGTGGCAAAACCCTTGTTGGCAATCACAGAGGTCAGACGTTTCTTATAGTTGGCCACCAGGTTTGCACACATCTCAGGAGGGATTTTGTCCCACTCCTCTTTGCAGATCTTCTCCAAGTCATTAAGGTTTCGAGGCTGACGTTTGGCAACTCGAACCTTCATCTCCCTCCACAGATTTTGTACGGGATTAAGGCCACTCCAGGACCTTAATGTGCTTCTTCTTGAGCCACTCCTTTGTTGCCTTGGCCGTGTGTTTTGGGTCATTGTCATGCTGGAATACCCATCCACGACCCATTTTCAATGGCTGAGGGAAGGAGGTTCCCACCCAAGATTTTACGGTACATGGCCCCGTCCATCGTCCCTTTGATGCGGTGAAGTTGTCCTGTCCCCTTAGCAGGAAAACACCCCCAAAGCATAATGTTTCCACCTCCATGTTTGACGGTGGGGGTGGTGTTCATGGGGTCATAGCATTCCTCCTCCTCCTCCAAACACGGCGAGTTGAGATGATGCCACAGAGCTCCATTTTGGTCTCATCTGACCACAACACTTTCACCCAGTTGTCCTCTGAATCGTTCAGATGTTCATTGGCAAACTTCAGACGGGCATGTATATGTGCTTTCTTGAGCAGGGGGACCTTGTGGGCGCTGCAGGATTTCAGTGCTTCACGGCGTAGTGTGTACCAATTGTTTTCTTGGTGATTATGGTCCCAGCTGCCTTGAGATCATTGACAAGATCCTCCCGTGTAGTTCTGGGCTGATTCCTCACCGTTCTCATGATCATTGCAACACCACGAGGCGAGATTTTGCATGGAGCCCCAGGCCGAGGGAGATTGACAGTTCTTTTGTCTTTCTTGCATTTGCGAATAATCGCACCAACTGTTGTCACTTTCTCACCAAGCTGCTTGGCAATGGTCTTGTAGCCCATTCCAGCCTTGTGTAGGTCTACAATCTTGTCCCTGACATCCTTGGAGAGCTTTGGTCTTGGCCATGGCGGAGAGTTTGGGATCGGATTGATTGATTGCTTCTGTGGACAGGTGTCTTTTATATAGGTAACAAGGTGAGATTAGGAGCACTCCCTTTAAGAGTGTGCTCCTAATCTCAGCTCGTTACCTGTAATAAAGACACCTGGGAGCCAGAAATCTTTCTGATTGAGAGGGGGTCAAATACTTATTTCCCTCATTAAAATGAAAATCAATTTATAACATTTTTGACATGCGTTTTTCTGGATTTTTTTGTTGTTATTCTGTCTCTCACTGTTCAAATAAACCTACCATTAAAATTATAGACTGATCATTTCTTTGTCAGTGGGCAAACGTACAAAATCAGCAGGGGATCAAATACCTTTTTTCCCTCACTGTATATGTATTTGTGAGTCTGTGTGTCTCAGTGTGAGTCTGTGTGTCTCAGTGTGTCTGTGTGTCTCAGTGCGAGTGTATTGGTCTCAGCATGAGTATATGGGTAGCAGTGTGGGTCAATGGGTCTCAGTGTGAGTTTATAGGTCTCAGTGTGAGTCTATAGGTCTCAGTATGAGTCTATGGATAGCAGTGTGAATCTATGGGTCTCAGTGCGAGTCTAAGGGTCTCAGTGTGAGTCTGTGGGTCTGGCTGATGTGGAGGAGGATGCTTCACATGCTGGGTGGGTGCTCTTTTCCATGCTGGACTCCACCAAGAGATCTTAACAATCTGAACACCGCTGTCTCCACTGCTCGAATGAAATCTGCTCTCGCAAAACACAGATTTTTCAGAGGCCACCGAATGGCCCGTGACAATTTGCCCGTATCTTAGCATTTGCTTGTCTCGTCTTCATGTGAACCGCGTTATATACACACACACACGGCGCTGGCGAGACAATAGTTGAAGGTCTGCTCAGAACACGACGTGCGCGATTCTGGCAAATCACCGCCTTCTGTTCCGAGCCGGCCTTCAGTAGGCGCTCGCTAAAAGCACTTTCGGCAGCAGTCAAAAATGTTCAATGTGGTGGTGGTGGCGGTGGTGGTGGTGTTGGGGGGTGGTGTCGTTTGTAATTTGTTTTTGTTCGCCGGTGCAGACGTCGACGAGTGCTCACCGAACCCGTGCCAGAACGGAGGCCGCTGCATCGACGGCGCGGCCTCTTACACCTGCGACTGCGCGCAGGGGTTTACGGGCACGCGCTGCGAGACTGGTGAGCACACACTCACCTCGCATCGTTCCCCCAGCCCCTCATCCTCATCCCCCCTCCTCTTGCTCCCTTCTCCTCCCTTCCTCCTCCTCCTCCACATCCTCCCTCCACTTGCTCATCCCCTTCGTTCGTTTTCCCAAACTCCGTCGTGTCCAGTGTTGAGCGGTGTTGGTGGGAATTCTTAAGACGAAACTAAACTTTTTTTTTTTAAATTTTAACCAAATAAGGCCGACTGAGCCACACAGTTATTTTTGCAGAAGCGATCCGGCTCTCGTAAATCATAGCTCAACGAAGTGGCTCATCGCGTGGGTGGTAATTTACAGCAGCCAAATACAGTAAACGCGTGATGTTGATTCTATATGTGGAGGGAAAAACTGTAGGACCTGGATAAAAATCCGCGCGATCACGGGGAGAGAGACACGCACACTCCAAATGTACAGGCGTCAGGGTAGGGATCGAAACCACCAATTCCTGGATGAATTCCATGTGTGCTAACCCACTTACACCACGACCAGAAACAGCATCCCTATGGCACTTGATAAGGGTGTGTCCATGTCATCCATGCAATTCTGCCGATCGCCTAATAAGCATGATGCTTGTAACTACCAGCGAAAGCTCGTACCAAAGTATGAAATGTCGCGTGGATTGCTCTCAAAAGCAATGAAAATTGTCCACACGATGCCCTTCATATATTTGGCTTCGTTGGGTGGAGGTGGGTATACCACGCAGATTGCCATTTTAATCACGTGACAAACCCATCCGTAAATCTATGATGAATCCTAGTATCATCCATTTTGATAGCAAAGTTAACCAAGGGTGGTGTCCTCTCTCTCTCTCTACTCCTGTTTACATGCTTCTCGACGTCGTGTCAGTCATGAAGTATAGTCAAGTAACTACTTTGTATGTCAAGAAAGCACATCATGTACTCACTTACAGCACGTGAACCCAACATAATAACCAGTCTAACAAAGGTGACTTATGTGTGTGTGTGTTCTGATGTGTGCGTAGCAGTTAGCGCACTGCGCTACAAACGTGGTGACCTGAGTTTAATTCCCGCTCACGGCCTACACCAATGTCGATTATCTGAACCGGTCCCCGTGCCCTCCCCTAGGTCGACTCAGCCTCAAATGAGTACCTGGTGTGGTGTTTAAATGCATCGCCACTGGGAAGACAAAGGCGATTGGAAGTGGTCCTGGCCACCCACCCCCTCGTGTACCGTGCCAGCCTTCATAGGTGCTCGCTAACAGCACTTGCCCTAACAGTCTGTGAATGCTTAACGGGGGATCTTTGTCTTTTGTGCTGAGGTGTGGCACAAGTGTTAAACACACTGCGTAAAATTCTAACAACCGAAAGTTAAATTCCTAGGCAAGGATTCCGTTTGGCCTAGTTGACCCAGACGAGGCTCTTTCTGGACCGTCCCTAGGTCAACGCAGCCCGAACTCAACCTCTGGTGCAGAGTGCGAACATTCATGTGTCAATATCATTATCGGAACACAAAGGGGGGGGGGGGGGGTGATGTTGAGCATGTGGTGTTACGCAACCCCACCCATTGTGTCGCACGCCACCCTTAATATGTGCTCGCTAGCATCACGTGATCCTACGTCATACGACGGGGCCTTAACGGGGATCTCCGCCACGTGTCCGTGCGCGTGCTTATTCCCGCGGATGCAGATATTGACGAATGCACTTCGGATCCGTGCCAGAACGGAGGCCAGTGTGTGAACGGGGCGGGCTCGTTCACGTGCAGCTGCCTGGCAGGGTACACGGGGACACTCTGCGACTCAGGTGAACCACAGCGAGCCTTCGTTATTAACACTGGGGTCCCGACAGTGCCGGATCCTAGTAGCACAAGTAGCTACACGTGTAGTAGAAGCTACGCGCCCCGCACTTTCAAGGGCCCCGCGCTAAATGCTTTCAAGCTGTCAGTTCCGGTTCAGTGATTCTGCACTTGCTCTATTACTCTAGTACTATACCGCCTTGAACTTTTATGAATGCCTGAGTGTTTTAGGCTAGCGATTTGTTGTATCTGGCTGTATAACATATCAAAAAATAAAATAACTTTACTATGCAATTTAACATTTACGTGTTTTAATATTTACATGTTTTTTTTATGTACGGGCCGACCATAAATGACGTCACACACCTCGGGGGGGGGGGGGTTAGACATTTGTGACGATGTGTGACGAGGGGGGGGTTTGATAAATATGACGTCACATAAAAATGCGCAACTTTAAATAAATATAGACAACACGTTCTACTTAATTAAATGTACTATTTAATAAATGTTTTCTCCTACAACATCAGAGTGCAGCGCCACATTAAATACGCACTTCAATGACAATAGTTTAAAGCGATTTGAAGCATGTTTTATTTTCAAAATAGAATTATGTTTTGTTTTTTTTGGGGGGGGGGTGGGGGCAGAGCTTTGTGACGTCATATTTGAGGGAGGGGTCTGACTTTTTGTGACGCCGTGTGACGAGGAGGGGGGGTCAAAAAAATCGTCCAAAATAGCGTGACGTCATTTATGGACGTCCTCTAACTACCAGCGAAAGCTCGTACCAAAGTATGAAATGTCGCATGAATTGGTCTCAAAAGCAATGAAAATTGTCCACACGATGCCCTTCATATATTTGGCTTCGTTGGGTGGAGGTGGTTATACCACGCAGATTGCCATTTTAATCACGTGACAAACCCATCCAAAAATCTATGATGAATCCTAGTATCATCCATTTTGATAGCAAAGTTAACCAGGGGTGGTGTCCTCTCTCTCTACTGCCGTTTACATACTTCTCGACGTCGTGTCAGTCATGAAGTATAGTCAAGTAACCACTTTGTATGCTAAGAAAGCACATCATGTGATCACTTACAGCACGTGAACCCAACATAATAAATACATTCTTGCAGAGGGAGCTGATAGGAACGTTGGGTTGCTCGGTCAATGGCCAGGGTCAACGGCACCACGTGGTGTATTCCGCGAATATGCCCGACTGTGAGGGCGGGCACAAGCCGGCGTGAGTAGGTTAAACGATCAGTTTTATAAGGGCACCACGGGGTGACCAGCCCCTCCCCACCCAGCCCCACCCCTCCCACCCCCCACCCAGCCCCACCCAGCCCCTCCTCACCCAGCCCCTCCCCACCCAGCCCCTCCCCACCCTCCCCACCCAGCCCCTCCCCACCTACCCCTCCCCACCCAGCCCCACCCTCCCCACCCAGCCCCTCCTCACCCTCCCCTCCCCACCCAGCCCCTCCCCACCCAGCCCCTCCCCACCCTCCCCTCTCCACCCAGCCCCACCCCTCCCATTTTTGGATGCACGGCGGACGGACACAATAATCATCTGTGGGCTGGTGGTGTAACCAGGAGGTTCCTACCAGTACCAGTCTAACAAGGGTGACGTGTGTGTGTTCTGATGTGTGCGTAGCAGTTAGCGCACTGCGCTACAAACGTGGTGACCTGAGTTTGATTCCCGCTCAAGGCCTACACCAATGTCGATTATCTGAACCGGTCCCCTGGCACCTCCCCTAGGTCGACTCAGCCTCAAATGAGTACCTGGTGCGGTGTTTAAATGCATCGCCACTAGGAAGACAAAAGCGGTTGGGTGTGGTCCTGGCCACCAACCCCATCGTGTACCGTGCCAGCCTTCATAGGTGCTCGCTAACAGCACTTGCCCTAACAGTCTGTGAATGCTTAACGGGGGATCTTTGTCTTTTGTGCTGAGGTGTGGCACAAGTGTTAAACACACTGCGTAAAATTCTAACAACCGAAAGTTAAATTCCTAGGCAAGGATTCCGTTTGGCCTAGTTGACCCAGACGAGGCTCTTTCTGGATCGTCCCTAGGTCAACGGAGCCAGAACTCAACCTCTGGTGCAGAGTGCGAACATTCATGTGTCAATATCATTATCGGAACACAAAGGGGGGGGAGGTGATGTTGGGCATGTGGTGTTACGCAACCCCAACAACAACCGCCATTCGCCACCAAGTGGCTGTGACGTCACCACGACGCTTGTGCCAGGCCATGTGCACCTTGAGGCCACGTGAAGTGTCGAACGCCCGCGGGCAGGAGGTTACGGAGCAGACCCAAGTGCCACGGGTCGACTGACTAAGATGACTGAGATGACTGGCTGATGCACCACCTGTGCCCCCCACTGTACCAACCTGCTGTGCTTTAGCCACCCGGCGCTCCGCTCGTTGTTGTGAGCGTCGCTCCTCCGCCCTCCGTTGTTTTTGGAGGGCGACTACCTCCACCTGCCCAGTAGCGTCCTTCACGAGCCTCCTCCACAGAGGCCGATCTTGACACCGCTGGTACCAGTCATCGGCAAGTCCACTCAGCTCCACGTCCTCCTGTACCACATCACTCCATCTCTTCTCTAGCCCGTGCCGCGCCCGTTTAGCCCCCTCGATCCGGCCGAACAAAAGCTGTTTCGGCATGCGGTGGCTGGGCATGCGGGCTACATGACCCAGCCAATGGAGCCTTGCCTGCCGGAGGAGCTCACCAATGGGACCTTGCCCAGATCTTTCAAGGATTTGTGAGCTCCTCACACAATCCAGCCTGGTTAAACCCAGGATGGTTCGTAGGCAGGCCAGCCTAAATGTTTCTCACCGGCGACGATGTTCCAACCCCACCCATTGTGTCGCACGCCACCCTTAATAGGTGCTCGCTAGCATCACGTGATCCTACGTCATACGACGGGGCCTTAACGGGGATCTCCGCCACGTGTCCGTGCGCGTGCTTATTCCCGCGGATGCAGATATTGACGAATGCACTTCGGATCCGTGCCAGAACGGAGGCCAGTGTGTGAACGGGGCGGGCTCGTTCACGTGCAGCTGCCTGGCAGGATACACGGGGACACTCTGCGACTCAGGTGAACCACAGCGAGCCTTCGTTATTAACACTGGGGTCCCGACAGTGCCGGATCCTAGTAGCACAAGTAGCTACACATGTAGTAGCATGCTACACATGTAGTAGTAGCTACGTGTCCCGCACTTTCAAGGGCCCCGCGCTAAATACTTTCAAGCTATCAATTCCGGTTCAGTGATTCTGCACTTGCTCTATTACTATAGTACTACACCGCCTTCAACTTTTATGAACGACTGGGTGTTTTAGGTTAGCGATTTGGCTGTATAGTAAATAAAAAAAATAACTTTACTATACAAGTAAAAAATATACGTGTATTATTTATTTATGGGCCCTTTATAACATATGCTACAGGCCCCGCACTAGCTTAATACGGCACTGGGTCCCGATAAAAAAAGAGTCGGTCCCAGCATAAGGTGAACTGCAGCTGTATATTGTCAACGTCGCTTGTAGACATTGTGTACGGCCATTATGTCAACCCCACCGCTAGATGAAGGTCCACGCCAGTCGTGGTGGGGGGTGGGGTTGTTTGACCATACTTCACCACGCTGGTCACTGAAACGGTGTGGACAGGTGGTGAGAGTCTGCAATATGTTCCAATATCACTCACTACTTACGTTATCCCTGGATGGTAATTGAATTAGGAACTCCGGGTTTTTAGTACAAAGGTTTTTTTTATACCCTCTGTGGCAACGCTCCCCCTCTCCCCTGTTTGCTGGCTGTCATGTTTCATCTGACACTTTGTAAGTGGAACAAATAAATAAGCTCAATCGTTACCCCTGCCAGGGCGGCGAGCCTAGATGCACCCTCAGTTCGCTATGAGGGTGCATTACGCCTGGCCTGTTATATGCTTACAATAAAACACAAATAAATAAGCGGACGATATCATCTCCATTACATGTCCATCTCTCTACGTAAAACAAAAATGTATTTCTTATACGACCCATAAGCCGCACGGCATTCTGGGAGTGCATACCCTTCGCAGCATTGATTCAAGACGAACACAACTCTGGACCAGTTTTGACATGCAGTGTCTCATCAGCACAGTCTGTATGTGTAGATGAATTGATAGCAACGACCTGTCCAGACATACAACCCTTTTTGCCACGGCTGGACGTGGTACCTGTGTGTTTTATTATTGAGCGTGCGTGCAGACATCGATGTGTACGCGTCAAATCCCTGGCAAATTGGAGGCCGGTGCGTGGATTTGCTGGGAGCGATATCAAGCGAGCACCCGCCTGGGTTCAGCAATTATATATTACTCTGAATTATGAAATATAGAAATAATTATCAAATACAGTCGTGCAACAGGCATATTTAACACAATACTCAACACGTTTGTCAATGACATTGTGGTCTGAAAAGTAAAACTATATATAATAGTTGACATTTTGGGCAAGGGCCCTTCTTCATAGCAGATGAATAGAGAGGCCAGAGAGACAATACGAGTTGTACACTGCACTTCGCAACATGGGGCCTTCAAGATTATTGAATGGAAATTGTCTTCTGATGGCCAGTTCCTAAATTGGCCTATGAAAAGTTACGTTATCAATAGCTGTTGTGTAACAGATAAAATCTTCATCAATCAAAAGCATGACTAAATCAACTCATTCATATTCCATTAAAAAAAATTGCATGCACATTGCATAGTGGGAAGACTTGTTCTTGTGAGCACAAGGCACAATCCACTTAGCAATGCATTCCTGGGCCCAATCACCATCTGAATTAAACCGAACAACTCAGCACATTCGTCAATTCCAATAAAAGGATTGTGACTGCCCTACACTCCTGCGATGGAGAAATCTGAAAATGAAAATGTGAGGCACACAAATATGATCATCCGAGAGAGTCCATCTCGGATGATCACATCCGAGAGTCCATCTCGGATGATCACTGGCTTTTTTTATTATCAAATAATATTAATGTTTTGCCTGGCAATATATATTATCACATTGTTCATGTAGAAATTCAATTATTGTATTTCTGGCTCATTTAGGTTTCCCGTTTGTAGATCACTTGTGAGTGTATAGATTCATACCACCATACATTCTTTACGCAACCACAATGGGAAACAGAATTGACTCGTGAACCGATTCATGAACACGCTGCATCCCCACTATAGCGGGGTCAATGGTGACGAAAATATTCATCGACGAAGCGTTATTTTTATTTTACTCAACGACGACTGTGGGTGAATGGAAATCACACGAAGCGTGATTGATGACTCTTGACTGCTCGTCAGAGACCAAAGCACCGCTGACGATGGCGAGACAGACTCAACTCTTCTGGCAGAAGCCGCAGACGAAGATCATTGAGTAACGCTATTCGAGACTGCAATGCATCGAGGAAGATCGAGCTTGGTAATCGGTCATCTCAAGCCAGTTACCCCCCGGGACGCCTGGGTCAGCCAGCGGCGAGCCTTTCGACACTTTGCCGTGACGGGCCTCGGGAGTGCACGTTAGGTCTGGCGCAAGTGCCTGCGGTGACTTCGTGGCGTGCGTGCGTGTGCGCGTGTGCGTGCGTGCGTGCGTGTGTGCGTGCGTGCGTGCGTGTGTGCGTGCGTGTGCGTGCGTGCGCGTGTGTGTGTGCGTGTGTGCGTGTGCGTGCGTGCGGCCGCTGCTGTCCGTCGACGTCGCAGACGTGAACGAGTGCGCGTCGAGCCCCTGTCTGAACGGAGGGAGGTGCCGCGACGGGGTGGCGGCGTTCACGTGCGAGTGTGCGCCCGGGTTCACGGGGACGCGCTGCGAGACAGGTGAGCCCTTCCCGGCCGTCGTGAGGTTTGTCAGCCGTTAAAAGTAACACAAAGACACAGACAGACAAAGACACAAAGATCACCCGTATTGCCTGTAACAGACTGTAACAGACTGTTGGGGCAAGTGCTCTTAGTAAGCACTTATGCAGGCCGGCACGGTACATGACGGGGTGGGTGGCCAGCAACAAGCCCGACCGCCTTTGTCTCCCCAGTGGCGATGTTTACACACCGCACCAGGTACTAATTTGAGGCTGTGTCGATCTAGGGGAGGCCCAGGACCGGTTCAGATAATCGTCACCGGTGTTGGCCGTGAGCGGCAATCGAACTCGGTTCGCTCGGTTCGTAGCGCAGCGCGCTAACCGCTACACTACCGCTCCCCACTAACACACACACACACTAACACACACACTAACACACACACACTAAAACACACACGCTAACACACACACACTGACACACACTAACACACACACACTGACACACACACAATGGAAGCGTCGCCGAGTCCTGTATTGATATTCTGGGCGGTGGAGGAGGAGGGCTATGGGGGGGGGTTAATAATTTGTGTGGGATGGTGAAGTGGGCGAAGGGAATGAATAGAGGCAATCTGAAGTAAATTCCAAGACGAACCGGCACAATTTTTTATTATTATTATTATTTTACCCGCTAAGGCTCACTGAGCTACGTAGCTCTTTGTCAGCAGTGACCTCACCACAATTGGTAGCTCAACCAAGTGGCGTATCATCACGTGGAAATTGCCAGCAGCCAAATACTCTCAACGCGTGTTTCCGAACGTGGAGGGTTAAAAAAACGGACGACCCGGGGAAAAATAACAACCGATGTCCACGCGCATGAACCACGCATCCTGGGCATTATAACTGCTTTAAAGTCACGAATCGATTGTTGTCAGTTGCGTGCCGGCTTAATGAACTGTTTGTGAGTGCATATTTCTGTAAAACCCGGACAGGCTGCCACCTGTCTGGTTTCGACTCGGACTGCCCAGGAATTGGTCTCTGTGTTTGGGTGGCCTGGAATTCCTTTGTACGGAGATATCTGGTAGCATTGTTTTGAACTTTATTGTGGTAAACTGCAGCTGTGTTACACCCAGACCGAGTTAGAAATGCGGAAATCAATCGGCATCTTCGTTCAGAGACATAGGTCACCCCTCAGCCCCGTATCTCCAGTGAGCTGTCTTTGTTGAAGCAGATGCAGTGTGTGACGATCCAATGATTAAAATTAATCATCCTAACGCTCAAGTTGCGAGCACATGAGAATCACTTAATTTACAATTTAATCAAAGTATATGGCAGCATTACGTTTAGCCTAATTAAATTAACTATTCACAACGAACAACTTCTGCACTTAACGAGACGCCACAAGATGCTGCGTCGAGCGGCGTGGAAAAGAACCTGGCACAAAGTCTGTCGACAGCACAACCGAGACCCGAAAACTGAGAGAATCCACGAAATCGCAGGGGAGGTGAATCTGTGAAGCCAAGCTGCTCTCTGTGTTCAAACATGCGCCTGTGTGCTTGAGCGTTGCAGATATCGCCAAACCCGTGGCACAGAATGGGACGCACCGGCGGCGGCATCTGCCATCGGTCGTCTCAGTCAGTTAACCCCCGCAACGCCCGGGTCAGCCAGCGGCGAGACTTTCGACACTTTGCCGTGACGGGCCTCGGGAGCGCACGTTGGGTCTGGCGCAAGTGCCTACGGTGACTTCGTGGCGTGCGTGCGTGCGTGTGTGCGTGTGCGTGCGTGCGTGTGCGTGCGTGCGTGTGTGCGCGTGCGTGCGTGTGTGTGCGTGCGTGTGCGTGTGTGTGCGTGTGCGTGCGTGTGTGCGTGCGTGTGTGTGCGTGCGTGTGTGTGTGCGTGCGTGTGTGCGTGCGTGCGTGCATGCGCGTGCGTGCGTGCGTGCGGCCGCTGCTGTCTGTCGCAGACGTGAACGAGTGCGCGTCGAGCCCCTGTCTGAACGGAGGGAGGTGCCGCGACGGGGTGGCGGCGTTCACGTGCGAGTGTGCGCCCGGGTTCACGGGGACGCGCTGCGAGACAGGTGAGCCCTTTCACGGCCCTCTTGAGAATTGTCAGCCGTTGAACACTCCCCCGTTGTCATCGAAGCGTACGTGTTGACGTTTTGATTTTTGTCAAGATTTTGCAAGGGCCTTTCAACATTCTGTGTTTCTGAATGGAAAAAAAATCATTTAGTAAATTTCCCCATCTGACTACTTGATTTTATTGACTTTCGGATGGTGGAGGGTTATAATTATAATTAGTAAAATTGACATTATTCCTACTCGATCTAAACTATTCGTTTTATATATAATGAATCTGCAAACTGAAACCACACCTTATTCTGTAAGTTTTGTAAACAAATTGGTTATTGTTTGTATTTCCTTCCCTATTAAAATAGACGATGGTGTCTTCCCATAAAATGGACGAAGAAGAACCAGTAAATTACGGTCGTAAAATATTGTTTTGGTTATGATGTATGGTAATTTTTTTTAATTAAAACGTCTTCGCGAGAACCGCCGGCCAGGGATTGTGTGACACACGCACGTTTTTTTTTGTTTTAAACCCATGCACAAAAATGGGCAAAGACAAACATCCCCCCTCATAACCTTGACAGACTTTCAGGGCTGTTAGCGAGCAACCTATGAAGGCCGCCACATGCAGACGAAGGGGTGGGTTGGCCACACGCCACGCCCGGTCACCTTCATCTCCCAGGCGGCGATGTTTACACACCGCACCAGGTACTAATTGCAGGCTGAATCGACCTAGGGGATGCCCAGGACCAGTTCAAATAATGGTCACAGGTATCGGTTGTGAGCGGGAATCGAACTGGGGTCGCTGGATCCGTCGTGCAGCGTGCTAATCGCTACACCACCGCGCCCCACACAAAGAAGGACACAAAGATAAAGATCCCCCGTATAGCCTGAACAGACTGTTGGGGCAAGTGCTGTTAGCGAGCACCTATGAAGGCCAGCACGGTACACGAGGGGGTGGGTGGCCAACACCACGCCCGGCCGCCTTTGTTTCCCTAGCGGCGATGTTTACACATCGCACCAGGTACTCATTTGAGGCTGAGTCGACCTAGGGGAGGGCCCAGGACCGGTTCAGATAATCGTCACTGGTGTTTGCCGTGAGCGGGAATCGAACTGGGGTCGCTGGGTCCGTCGTGCAGCGTGCTAATCGCTACACCACCGCTCCCCACACGAAGAAGGACACGCACGCGCGTGTACACACACACACACAGCGGTCACTCACACTCGGGCTTGCGTAAATTCCACGTGTGATCGAGCGATCGATCGACTCACTGGATTTCCAGCAAACAAAGGAGGGGGGGGGGGGGGGGCGGTGGTCCTGCGTGTTCAGGCTTGTGTTTGTCATATCTCGCAAAGGTGTGCCTGGATTCAGATGCCTCATCGACCGTGGCGGAGTGCGAGGGGCGCGATGCTTCCGGACCGCGCATTGTGCTCGTTTCATTAAGCGGGCGTGCATTAGTCACCTGCGACAATGGACAGTTTGATCCAAATTGATTTCAACGAGGCAGCCATATTTTATTCTATTGGGTTTCATTGTAAAAGAATGGCCTTATTTCGCGTCTGCGCTGAAAGGCACCGGAGCTTTCTTCAAACGAGCTTCGATAATGAATGAGGCTTTGCTCAAGGAGGGCGGTCGCGGTGAATGTAACAACGTTTAACTTAACATTTATAAATATGCACGTACACACGACTGACATATAACATATTTGTATAAGCAGTCAATAATATTAATCATGGTTAGCGCTCTGTTAGCTCGCTGAAGGTGCCTCGTACCATATCGGCCACGGGGATTCTTTTGGCCATACTTCACCGCGCTGAGCAAGTTGGAAGGGGGTGCCCTCGGACCAGTTCAGATATCACCCACTACTAATATTAGCCATGGGCCAGGGATCGAACTCAGACTGCTGGAGTCACAGTGCAGCAAGATAACCACTTTGCCACTTCTCCAATTTATATAATTGCAAATGTATAAAATCTGTACAGCTTATTTAGAAAATATACTTATACAATACAGCACTGTTTTTTTATGTTATCGATATTCACTGGTACTGTCGTATCAGTATGCTGGGTGCATGCGTGTACACGGAAATCTGTGAAACGCGACTGAAAATCTGTGAAAAATACCTGTACGGCTCATCGGATTCCTCCAGTAAAAATAGATTTTCTGATTCTGATAATATTGGTGTGGAGAGGAGGCTCCTGAAGGATGCTGGACTGTAGGAGGCAGTTGCCCTCCAGTAGCAATGGACTGCACTGTAGAGCATCGACTCTCACATCAGCGAGCAGAGTGCCGGGCGGCTAAAAAGCAGCAAGTTGGCACAGTGGGGAGCGCAGATGGTGCATCTGCCAGTCATCTCAGCCAATGAAACCCATTACACCCTGGATCTGTCCCGTGACTTCCTGCCTGCAACAAGCCTCACACATTTCACATGACAGCCTCAAAGCACATCGAGAACTGGCATAAGCACTGTGGTGATGTCACCGCCACTTAGTGGTGAATGGCAGCTCTTATTGTAAAGATTATCCAATTCCACGTTTTGCTAATAGCCTATTGTGCTGAAATAGGATTATTATTTTGAGTTGGTTTTTTTTTCCGATAACTCTTTCCTTGGACTTCATTTTCTCAAAGGAGGTTGTTTTCCATCAATTACACAAACATTGTCATGGTAATAGCATGTGTACCCTTGGCAGGAAATGGAGAGTTATGATTGTGCACACAAAGCATATCCTTCCCTTTCTGAAGAGGACAAACATACTATATTGCATTTCAATTGTCTGCACTTGAAAATTCGAGGTGGAATTCGAAAAATACTGTATATTCTGAATGCCCAACAATAACAACCACAATTCACTACTAAGTGGCAGTGAAGTTACCACAGGGCTTGTGCACTTTTGAGGCCATGTAAAATGTTGAATTCATGCTTATTCCAAGTCACGAGACAGACCTCCGTTCTATTGGCTAAGTGACTGAGATATATAGCAGATAAACTACCTCTGCTTCCCACTGTGCCATCTTAATGTGCTTTAGCTGCCCGCTGTTATGCTTCTTGTTGTGAGCATCGTTCCTCAACCCTTTATTGTTGCTGGAGGGTGGTTGCCTTCAATTGCCCTGGTTGTGTCCTTCGTGATCTTGACACTACTAGTCATCTGCACGTCCAATCAGCTCCATATTATTCTGTACCGCATCAGCCCATCTCTTCTCTAGCTCGTGCCGTGCCCGTTTAGCCCCCTCTATCTGGCCAAATGGAAGATGCTTGGGAATGCGGTGGCTGGGCACGTGTGCTACTCACCCAGCCCATTCATCATACTTACAGACATGCATATGCACAAAATCAAAGCATGCCATTTTTCTGGCACAAATCCATAAGCGTATTATCAATACACCTGCAATTATCTAGTTATATATATAATTACTTACACATCGTGAGCGTACTGTCAGAGCAAGAAAAGGAATTGACATTCATACATGGTTTAGATTTATTTTATTTGTAAGCCAACTCAACATGCCCTATACCATTCTATATATACGTGGCAAATACGAACTAGTGTTAGCTCCCCAATGTAACTCGCTGACCCACCCCAACTGGACATCAGTGCAAAAGAGCTTCATAGCTCATCGGATTCCTCCATTCTAATTAAAAGATTCTGTAAACATTCTGTTTATGGGTCGCACTGTGCCTATTTCGACACGATGTCCAACGTTTCGCTCCACGTGCCTGGGAGCTTCTGCAGCGACGGAAATTCTATCCGTTTCTCAAAGGAGCTTCCGCCCAGCACGTGGCAGCTAAGGCATCGGACACCGTGTCGAACAACACGTGCTACGACCCATAAACGCGGTCGGGGAGCTGCGGAGCACAATCGCGAAAACCATCGCGGAGTGGTGTTCAGTTAGTTCCTGGCCCAAAACAATGTTTTGCTGAGAATTCAAGAGTCCAATTTTTGATCGAGCGAACCTGCTGCTAAAGTGCGAGTTGGTGAAAGGGGGGCGGGCTAAAAGGGGGGGGGGGTCGGGGGAAGGTGGGGGAGGGCTAGGACCAATCCAGATATCACAAGGCAACGTATGTCTTTTCCCTCTGCATATTCTCACGTGGCTTTCACTTTTTCCCCATTCATACGATCCATTCATCATCATCATCATTTCCCATCATCAATTTCTCTTTCACCGATTTCACGCATCATCACGGATTTGCCCCCCCATTGCTTCCTCTCATCTATTTCATTCACCCCACCTCCACCGTTAACTTTGTATGTACGATTGTTGATTCTGTGTAGAGCGCCTTGCATAACGCGCTATATAAATTATTTTAAGATAAGACAGTATGTATGCTGAACCTCTTTCGCACCGTACGTATCCAACCGTGCTAATTGGAGGTGCAGGGGAAGGACAACAGCTATGACTGGGACTCAAACTCAGGTTTGCTTTTTAGTCATGGCATTACACACACACATTATGTGTCTATCATATGGCTATTTCTTCCCCCAATGTGTTCTTTCCTGCTACTCTGCACAGCATCTTGAGATGCAGGTTGCATTTATATGCTGTTCATATAAAAAATTAATTGAAATTTCCTTGTATATGTGGCAAATTGGGTTTGGATTGTTTGTAATGTTACCGTATAATTTACCCCGAAGATGAGGTCAAATTGTAAAACTTGTATTGCCCCAACGAAACACGGTCATTCATTCTATTGCTCAGTCCCTTACTACATGGGAATGCGGAATGGCCACCACTCAATTTCTCATTTAAGTAGGAAAACAATTTTAACTTCATTTAGCAGATTGGAATCAGATGTACGAGACTAGATTGGTGATGTGAAGTAATATTGATGGTGCTCTCATTTACCCAGGAGAGCCTCATTGAGTCTTAAAACTCTTTAACGTGAAGGTTCCGCTGAGTTGAGATGCGTTTGGACAATCGCATTGATGGTCATTTGGCTTCATGTGGAAGAAAACGCACCACGCACACGAGCGGGAGTAATAATTAATTAATAATTAAGGCTCTACGTGGATAGTTTTTCAAGAATCCATTGCTGTACCGCAATCTCCTGGCCATTTCACGGCCCAAGCGAGCGATACCTGGTATTCCCAGGCAGTCTCCCGAGCAAGTCCTTAACCAGGCTGGATCCTGCTCAGCTTCCACATTCTAATGAGATTGGACGCACTCCGGCTGATTGGGTCATAGGTGAAAGTGGGCCTCCAGTGTGGCCGAATGTTGTCCGAAGCCTCGGAGATTACGGCCCCTGCACTGACCGTGCTTGTGCTCACTGTTGACACTGCTTCTGTTGCTGCGACTGCTGCTGCTGCTACTGCTGCCGCTGCTTCTGCTATTGCTGGTGCTGCCACTGCTGCCGCTTCTACTCCTGCCGCTACTGCTGCCACTGCTTCTGCTGCTGCTGCCACTGGCACTGCTGTTGTTTTTACTACTTCTGCCACCGCTGCCGCTGCTACCGCTGCTTCTGCTGCTGCTACCGCTGCCGCTGCTGCTGCTACCGCTGCTTCTGCTGCTGCTACCGCTGCCTCTGCCGCTGCTACCGCTGCTTCTGCTGCTGCTACCACTGCCTCTGCTGCTACCGCTGCTTCTGCTGCCGCTGCCGCCGCGTCCACAGCGGCGCCGCGGGACCCTTGCCAGCCCAATCCGTGCGCGAACGGCCGCTGCGAGGGCCAACAAGGCGAAACCTTCCGGTGCGTCTGCCTGCCCGGCTTCACGGGCCGGCTGTGCGACAGTCCCGTCGCCCCCCCAACCGCGCCGCCCCCACCGCCGACGCCGCCGCCACCCACGCCCCCGCCACGCAGAGGTGAGCGAGCGAGGGAGCGCGTGCGGCGCTGTCGTCTCTGGCCACTGCTCGTACGGTGCGAAAGAAGTGCAACGTACATGCGTGCAACGTGGCGATCGTTGCCGTGCGGAGTGGACCTGTGGAGTGGAATTATATCCGCAAAAGTCCGAGTCATCTGGGTTTGGTTTGGTCGTTCTGTTTTTTATTTTATTTTTTGGCCGCTGCCTCTGTCCGGTCAACGACAGCCTGCGGAGTTTTAATGAAATATTAATCTGTGGATTCCGTGGCGTCGTTCGCATAGTGCAGTCAACCAGACCAGTGAAACATTTGGTCAAATGTTTAGTTTAGTGAATGTTGGTGTCAGGGATGTGCAATCCGTCTCCCCCCCCAAAAAAAATCTACACGACGAAGGGGAGAGAAACATACAGGTGTCAGGGTTGGGATCAAACCCACGACCTCCTGTATACCAGGCGAGGCAGATAACATCTCGCCACCGGGGTGCCCAACAACGAAGGAAAAACTCCGCTGTGTTGTTGATGGATATATTCACTGCTAGTTGCGTGAACAAAGTCTAATACTGCTCCAACGCTAGAGCTGCGTTTACACCGGGAATCTTCCTCCGAACAAAGGGGTGGTTCGATCGGAGCAGGAGAAAAAAAAGATCAGAGCTCGAAACGCCGATGTCAAACTCGTGTCGGACTGCACACGCCAAGTTTGTTGGGGCCACTGAGGCAGTGGCGCAGAAGCTCCGCGGTGGAACTGATTCGCGTAAACAGAGAACGGCGTTGTGAACGCACGTTCGAAGCAGAATCTGTTGCCGTTCACAATTGACGTCTGTATACCCACGCGTTAACCGTAAGGAACCCGATGGGGATCGAGGCGAGGGTGGCCACTTGGCCAAGAAATCAGCGAAGCTTTGCTTCGGGAAACAAGCTTGAGCCTGTGACGACCTACAAGTTGCGCTTACTTCCTTTATGTATGAGAAAGTGGACACAGCTCTCATTTCGGTTATGCTAAACAGAACACCTCACTTTTTTGCTCAGCGTTCTCGTGTAAACGCAGCTCAGTTGTCCAGCAACAGCAACAAATAGAGGAGAGGGCATCTCTGAAGTGAACAACTATCCGAAATATTATTTGGTTCTTTCGGTAAAGTCACGTAGATAGAAAATATTATTATTACAATAAAGTGAATAAAAAACACACGACGTTTCGATCACAACACAAGCGATCGTCTTCAGGAGGAAAGAGGGGGAAGTCAAGGAAGGCAACCGTTTTTAAAGGTTTCAAAAATTGGCGTGGCACAAGCGCTTCGGTGGTTAGAACGAAGTGGGCGGGGCTTATGTAATTTTCTACATGAATTTACCGAAAGAACTAAAGAAAACAAATTCCTGCAGTCGCGAAAGTTTCAAGTCAAAATTTAACTGTCTGAAATATACGAGCTCTGAAAGTCTACCGAGGCCAACATCACCCTGCACAGTTGACAGACCTCACGAATCGCATGCTAATTAGGGAGGATGTGACGACGGTGGATGAGTGTCGTATTGTCCCAGTCTTCTAGTTTTAAAATCATAATGTCCGCTGCTTCATGCACACAAAATGCAATATTACTTTACAGTCTTAACGAGTAAAGTTTCCGGTTGGTATAACCTGCGTGCATCGACACTGCAGTGAATGGACAGTTATCGCGAAGCAAGTCATGTGCTCAGAAATAGTGCCCAGGCACTCCTTAAAAATGATCTATCAACGGCTCGACGGAGCCGTGCCACGTAAGCACTTGAAATTGCTGTCGTATTGATAGTAGTAATAATGACCATCGATAATAACGTTCTTTTTGTTACACAGCAAAGCCTTGCAGAGACTTAAAAGTCTTGTTTTTAGGAGCGAGGGTCCTGCCAATGTTTAACCAAATCCACTCTTTGAGTGTTTGGCACGGTGGTGGGGTGGGGGGGGTGCAAAACTAGAGAAGATGCACACAAATATGGGGGGTTAACACTCAAAAGCTCCACACAGATAGATTCAACAATCTGTTGCTGCGCTGTCATCCGCTGGCCACCTCGCAGCAACTGTTGTCTGTGATCTCCCATTCGTGGGTGAGTGAGTGAGTGCTCACCGGGTACAGCCCTGCTGAGCTGTAGGGATCTGTCGAGGTCGGGTGCATTGGGGGTTGATTGGTTTGTAGGCCATGCGCGTGGTGTTGCCTCTCTCTTCGCTAGGGATGCCCGTGAATAGCACATGTCGGGGATAATGATATTGGCCTACGAAAACGTAGCTTTTTAATAAATGACCTTCAATAAATAATACGGGAAAATTATCATAACACATACTCAAATTGGTTATAATAAACATAAAGATAAGAATACATGTAAAGTTATTAAATGATAGTTTATTAATTAATTTACCACGAAATTATGATGTTGTGCGGTAGCATCATTACAGTGATGGAAAAAAGTATTTGATCCCCTGCTGATTTTGTACGTTTGCCCACTGACAAAGAAATGATCAGTCTATAATTTTAATGGTAGGTTTATTTGAACAGTGAGAGACAGAATAACAACAACAAAATCCAGAAAAACACATGTCAAAAATGTCATAAATTTATTTGCATTTTAATGAGGGAAATAAGTATTTGACACCCTCTCAATCAGAAAGATTTCTGGCTCCCAGGTGTCTTTTATACAGGTATCGAGCTGAGATTAGGAGCACACTCTTAAAGGGAGTGCTCCTAATCTCAGCTTGTTACCTGTATAAAAGACACCTGTCCACAGAAGCAATCAATCAATCAGATTCCAAACTCTCCACCATGGCCAAGACCAAAGAGCTATCCAAGGATGTCAGAGACAAGATTGTAGACCTACACAAGGCTGGAATGGGCTACAAGACCATTGCCAAGCAGCTTGGTGAGAAGGTGACAACAGTTGGTGCGATTATTCGCAAATGGAAGAAAAACAAAAGAACTGTCAATCTCCCTCAGCCTGGGGCTCCATGCAAGATCTCACCTCGTGGAGTTGCAATGATCATGAGAACGGTGAGGAATCAGCCCAGAACTACACGGGAGGATCTTGTCAATGATCTCAAGGCAGCTGAGACCATAGTCACCAAGAAAATAATTGGTAACACACTATGCCGTGAAGCACTGAAATCCTGCAGCGCCCGCAAGGTCCCCCTACTCAAGAAAGCACATATACATGCCCATCTGAAGTTTGCCAATGAACATCTGAATGATTCAGAGGACAACTGGGTGAAAGTGTTGTGGTCAGATGAGACCAAAATGGAGCTGTTTGGCATCAACTCAACTCGCCGTGTTTGGAGGAGGAGGAATGCTGCCTATGACCCCAAGAACACCATCCCCACCATCAAACATGGAGGTGGAAACATGCTTTGGGAGTGTTTTTCTGCTAAGGGGACAGGACAACTTCACTGCATCAAAGGGACGATGGACGGGGCCATGTATCGTCAAATCTTGGGTGAGAACCTCCTTCCCCCAGCCAGGGCATTGAAAATGGGTCGTGGATGGGTATTCCAGCATGACAATGACCCAAAACACACGGTCAAGGCATCAAAGGAGTGGCTCAAGAAGAAGAACATTGAGGTCATGGAGCAGACCTTAATCCCATAGAAAATCTGTGGAGGGAGCTGAAGGTTCAAGTTGCCAAACGTCAGCCTCGAAACCTTAAGGACTTGGAGAAGATCTGCAAAGAGGAGTGGGACAAAATCCCTCCTGAGATGTGTGCACCCTGGTGGCCAACTACTAGAAACGTCTGACCTCTGTGATTGCCAACAAGGGTTTTGCCACCAAGTACTAAGTCATGTTTTGCAGAGGGGTCAAATACTTATTTCCCTCATTAAAATGCAAATCAATTTATAACATTTTTGACATGCGTTTTTCTGGATTTTTTTGTTGTTCTGTCTCTCACTGTTCAAATAAACCTACCATTAAAATTATAGATTGATCATTTCTTTGTCAGTGGGCAAACGTACAACATCAGCAGGGGATCAAATACTTTTTTCCCTCACTGTACGTTATCTGATCACTTTATCTCCATCATTTTATCTCTCGTCTCTTTATCTCTAGTCAATTTATCTCTCGTCACTTTATCTCTCGTCACTTTATCTCTCGTCTCTTTATCTCTAGTCAATGTATCTCTCGTCACTTTATCTCTCGTCACTTTATCTCTCGTCACTTTATCTCTCGTCACTTTATCTCTCGTCACTTTATCGCTCGTCACTTTATCTCTCGTCACTTTATCTCTCGTCACTTTATCCCTCGTCACTTTATTTCTCTCTTTCTCGATGCAGTCGTATAGAGTTCCAGATGCAATTTGCGTATAGCTTGTTGTGTTTAGTTCGTTGTCCTCCCCCGCACCTCCGATTAGCACGGTTGGCTACGTATGGTGTGAAAGAAGTTCAACATACATACTTTAGCCAAAATCGCGGATAGCAAGTTCGCGAATAACAAGGGAATACCGTACTGATAATATACAAACTCATGAGTACTCGAGTGGAACATTATAGGTGATAAAATAAAATAAGTAAACGTGCTATTTTCTGAAGCTCTGCATTCATTAACCGCATTTTAGTTTCAGCCTGCCAGCTTATTGACCCCCTGTACTCGTATTCGACAGGAGCGTTCGTTACAGCAATACAGCTTTGGGCCGGAAAGCTTCAAAGACAATGTTTAAGAACCATTTTCACTCGAAAGAAATCTTGCTTGAGACATTTGGGAAATTTCCATACAGGGCAGGCATGTGGGAGGAAACCAAGAGCACCTGGAGAAAGCCCATATGGTAGCAACTCACATATCCGTAGCTCAGCAACTGACTTTGCTCTACTGCCTTCTACAGGCCACCTCATAGCTCCGCAGTCAGTGCAATACGGAACAGCAGCGTACGGTGCAGGAAGCTCAGAGAAGCCCTTAAATTAAACGGGAAACTGCGCCCACCCCGGATTTAATCCCATCAGTATGACCGCATTCTCCGCTTTATAAGAAACGCTCGTTTTCCTCCGTATTTTAAAGCAAAAATTCGGGGTTTTAGTCTTATAATCCGATAGGTGCGTCTGTGCGCGTGCACGCGTGGCCAAATTTTAATAACGTTATTGACAAGATTGGCGGTCGTCTTACTTTCCGGAGCATCTTCTAATCCGGAGAATATGGTAAGCGCAGTTGACGCATGGTGATGTTGGCTCGGTCGAACAACAACAACAACAACAGCAGCAACCACAACAAACAACAAAACAGCGGCAACGAGGACGATAAACCCAGCCACAGTCATGACAAGCCCCCATTGGCCCGCATGTGCTGTAACGTTGCACCATGCGGCTCAGGGGATCCTGACGGTCTTCTCGAGGAGACCCGGTCCGATGCGGACCTCGCTCCCGAAGGTGGCGGCATCGCAGACGCCAACGAGTACGTGTTCACAGGTACTTGCCCTCGCGCGACACGGGACAGCTACACGCGGACGTGGAGATGTAGCAAACGTCCTGGTTTGACCGGAACACTCCCCGGTTCCAGAAAGGCTGTCCCGGTGTCACATCGTGGCTTTTTATTTTTGTCACCGGTTTAGAAAATATTGGCTTCATGCCGCGCGATTCGTGACAGGCACAAGAGGCGGCGGGCGCTGCTACCTGAGCAGTTGGCGGGGTTTTGCCAAAGGTTTGCTCAGGGGCCTAATGAGCAGTAGCGTGGGGACGATGTCATAAACGGCGAGAAGGACGAGGCCACTCACTGTGGGAGCAGGGCTCGTGATAGAGCGGCCGTGGCTTTGTAAAAAGTCGGTGAGGCCGCAGAACGGATGGGCTGCCAGCTCAAACCATGTGTCCTGGTTGAGCCTCCCAGAAATTCGGTCGCCTCACAATCGGCCACCTCTGGCGCAGCTCACGATCAGCGATCAGGAGGAGTACTTGCGATGCGATGTGTTACCATCAGGAATGAAAGAGTGCATTTCAATGTGACCGCGTCTCAGGTCACCGCGAGATCAGCGCATCAGGAGTCATTGCTGGATTGAAATGTGCTTTGTCACGTGTTTATATAGTCCTTTCAGATTTTTTGTATTTTTGATCATTTACTAAGGAAAGCTTCACTGAGGCGTTAAGCATTTCTAAAGAGGGACCTGCATAGCATATTTTAGGCAAGTCCATAGGGACATAACAACAATTTGTGGCGCAATAGTATATTTATTTGACAAGTGTGATATTTGCAGGACGGAGATTGCCGCGGCCATTCTGCAACCCATGTTCGCTGCCATTTGCCCTCTGCGAAAACATCATAGCGCGGGAGTAGAAACCGTTCCGAAATGTGCCCGTTTACGCATTTGGTCGCGTGCCGGCACATTCCGACTCTGGTTGCGCGACTCTTCCGATACGCGGAGGGAATCGAGCCAGCGCGGCCCGATGTCGCGCGGGTAAAGCCGTCGTTCGACCGTGGGCCCGCCTGTGCTCGCGCAGACGATGTCTATGACCAGCTGGGCAGCGTCGTCCCCAACTCCGGCGCAGAGGTCGGCGCCGGGGGCGGCTCGCTGGCCCAGGGACCGCTGGCGGCCGTCGTGCTCGGATCGCTGGCCGTCGCCGCCCTCCTGGGCGTCATCCTGGCGTTCCGGCTCGGCGGACGGACCCCACCGGCCGGCGCCGGCGTCCCGCCGGCGGATCCGACCGCCCGGCCGCTACCGCCGGGCTCCGGTCACCCAGGCTACCCGGGCCACCTCGGTCACCCGGAGCCGCACGGGAGGCTCACGGCCGCGTTCCGCCGCTCCTGGCAAAGGGTGCTGCGCCGAAACGGTACGCGGCTGTACGTGCGCACTGAGACCGTCCCAACAGTGCAGCGGAACTCAGCCCGTGGGTTCGTGACCCCCCACCCTGACCTCTGGGAAGGGCAGGTTGCGGCATGGATACACCGTGCCAGGAATTTTTTTTTTAATGCACGCGGGGAACTTCAGCGGCACGTTGCGGCGACAAAGGACATTGGTATACGACGTGGCGCTAAAATTTAATATATATTTTTGGGTATTTTACCGGATAA
Organism: Petromyzon marinus; assembly: GCF_048934315.1. NCBI lineage: Eukaryota > Metazoa > Chordata > Hyperoartia > Petromyzontiformes > Petromyzontidae > Petromyzon > Petromyzon marinus. Next base: position 7,103,238 of record NC_133689.1, on the reverse strand, counting down.
GGCCCACTGAGCTATATAGCACTTTTTCTGAAGTGACCTGGCCACAAATGATAACTCAATGAAATGTGTAACAGTCAAATACTCCAAGCAGAATTGTTGCTACTCAGGTCTCTATTGCAAAGCAGACGTTTTGTCTCAAAAAGCAAACACTTTATTGCGAAGTTCATGATGATGATGATAACATTTTAAGAGAGTTTAATAAATAATACAATTAATAATCATCTCTCATATGCATGGATTTTTCTTCAGATTTCCTCCTAAACGTCAAACACAAATAATTGCATCTGCCAAACATCCCACTCAAGAACCCTCCTGGAAAGAAGAAGAAAAGAACAGTGTTGACACTCAGTAAACACAAAAAAAACCACGTCATTAGCTTTGGCCAAACATCCCCATGCTGAAAAAATAACCTGCAAGTCGCTTGATTGCAATCGCACACAGCAGCAGCAACAGCATCACGCACTACTGTCACACCACGGCAAGGGCCCCCTGAAAAATCATCTCGGGACTCAGTGAGGCTTTTCTGGGTAAACAATTGTCACGAATAATGAAAGCGAGGCTTTCCTGTACACGTAATGGGTACCATTATTATTGTTGTGCATCTTGGCCTCGAATTAACACGCACATTTTATTATACTAAATAAATTAACAGGTAACATGCTTCCTTCGCATATCTGTCCCGATCACATTATAATCAAAGTGTGTTTCACACGTAGTAAATTATGATTATTTCGCTTTTAAATGCAAGTAATTTCAGAATCAAACAATGTATTTCGTGATACTGCGTTGGCTGTGGTGCACAAGCAACAATGACAAAAATAATTCATAATAACTATAGGCTTAGTGCTGCTTGGAAGCGTATTATTAAATAATACATATTACAATTCCTTATAGGGGAAACACATACTAATTAACGGATTACTAATGTAGCATATCATCACAATAACACACATTACAACTAATTACTAATCTACAACTCATTACTAATCATAACCATTGAAATGAGTTAAATGATGACGTCACCCTCCTGCTCTATTTAAGACCGGGAGCAAGTGAGGGCTTTACCACTCTGGCGAATTGCCCGATGATGCTGATGTTGATTCACTCCTCAACACACCGGTGGGCTAAAGTAGTGAACTAATTGTCTTTTCTCAACGTGACACTTTTTTGCTGATTGGCCGTGTCGGGTGGTGGAGGGTTACGACACATTTATAAATAACGCGATCTAACCCACTAAAACCTTTATTATGAATAATATTGGTCGCAAAAGCCTGCTACGTGTTAAAATGACAAAAATAACTTAACTCATTCCTCAATAGCGCTGTATCCTTAATATCAAAATCTGTGACGTTGTGGGTCGTGGCCCTTCTTAAAAGAAAAAAGAAAGATGTTGGCTTCTTTTTTTATTGCTATAGAGAAGGGGGGACATTGCCCGAAATATTGCCGGTTATATATTCCTTTAAGGCCTCAGCGTTATTGACGAATGCGTTAGGTTGCAAGTAATTCAGAGCATTGCCCCTGCTCAAACCAGTATTGAGGATGCAAATTCCACATTTTTGTGTCCATGGGAATTCCAATAATACGATGACCACGGTTGACCTTTCAGAAACTTGTACATATTTGAATGAACATAGAGGGAGGATGGGCTGAGTTGACCCCTAACTGGAATTTCAACTCTTCTGATTGCGGGTCAAAAGCACTCTAACTGCAGCGCCACTCAGAGAACGTGTGTTATAGTGCCGTGTTCATCCAGAAAAAAAACAAAAAAAGAATTGAGTCGAATTACTTTTTGAAACTGGTGGTTCTGTCTAAGAATGTTTGGCCAGTCCAACTTTAACGAGTGTATTACATTTGGGAGGAAACTGTCGCACTGAATCTGGAGAAAATCGATCCACATCAAGGGATAGCATTTAATGTTGTAAAAAAAAAACGTTAACCGAATGCTCCTTTGAGTGGCGTCTAATGATCAATACATGCTTTTGATCCACAGGCACAACTGTGCATCCAATACGGTTGATTGTCCAGCCGCTAGCACAAGAAAAGCCCATGAACACACAGAACAAGCCAGCTGTGGATGCCATAACGAAGCCAACTTCCACATCAATGGATAAGCCAGCCATGGACAATGTAAACCAACCCACAACATCCACAATGCACAAACCAGACATAAACAATATAAACCAACCCACAGCGCCCACAATGGATAAACTGACCATGAGCAGTCTTAAACAACCCATGGATAAACCACCCATGAAGGCAAACACCGCGATTATGGACAAGACAGCCGTGAACTCGGTAAAAATTCCAACAGTTGCAACGCAGGATAAGCCTACCATTATTGAGTCGTTTAAAAATACAACCCCAGCGATGGATAAATCATCCATAGACTCAGAAATAAACCCAACGACCACAACACTGAGCAAACCAGCCACGGATTCGGTGAAAAAAAAGCGAAGGGCACTTAAGAAGAATAAACCAGTTACGGACACAGTGACAGAGCCGCCAGCAGACAAGCTGGACACTGAGCCGGTGAAGCAGATACAGAGCGCACCAACCGAGCCACTGGCCTTGGACACGCAGGATTCAACAGGCACACAGGAAGCCCCGACGACAGACTCCCAGAACCCAGAGAACCCCGCGGACGAGGAGGGCACGCCATCAAGCGACCCGCGGAAGCCGAAGCGGACACGCAAGAAGAAAAAGGCAAGCGAGCGGTGGTCAAAGCTCGCGAGCCCGGCCGTGGACGGCCACGACCCGCTGCCCCCTCTGACGATGCCACGCCTGCAGAGGGAAGCGACGTTCATGCCCCCGCTCGCACCCACCGTGGCCCACGAGCTGCAGCTCTTCTCGGCCGATTTCCGGCGGCCGCTGGCCCGCCTGCCGACGCCGTACGAGGGCCGGGGCCCGGCGTTCCTGCCACTGGAGACGCTGCTGGAGAGCCGGGAGGAGCTTCTGGTCCCGTCCACGCCGCCCGCCGGCGTTCGAAGGCCGACGACGCCGATGTTGATGTCGGAGGAGAACAGACGGCCGCCGCAGCTGCCGCCGCCGCCGCCACCGCCGCCACCGCCGCGGCCGCCGCCACCACCGCCGCCACCGCCGCCTCCTCCTCCACCTGTAATGTCCCTCCAGCCCCACAGTGGGCCAACCGTGCCGGTCAAACCGGCGGGTGTCGCCCACCGTCAGGGCCACGTTCCTGCTCGTATCTCTCCCGTCCAAAACCCTCGCTGGATGATCTGACTCCGTGCTCCGCAGTCGCGCGAGATCTAGGGCCCGAGACACGTGCTGTCGGGCCCTTCTGCCAGTCATTTTTGGTGACCCTACACAATTTCTTTGCTGAACATTAGCGCCAATGGGGCAGTTGAAAACTGGGATTTTTTTTGGCCGATTCGTGTTACAAGATGCGTTTCTGGAAGTGTCTGGGTAGCTCAAGAGCTGAGCACTGAGCCAGCACTGCTGAGAATAATGAGCCTGATTCTGAGCAGCCCTTCTTAAGTGTAGTTCGTTGATATATAGTCGCAGCCTGGTTACCAACGACTGCACACACACACAAAATCTAATCGTATAAAACGTTACTTTTTTTTACTTCATTTCTTATTCCAGTTCTGAAAAATGAAAGCGCGTGTAGTTTGACGTGCGATGAACACTCTCTGCAGGAGCATACAACAGGTGTGGTATAAGACACCGACTTGTGTGATGTCTTCATCAAGGGCCATTCTTTGACGACAGTGAGATCCATATGAACCCCAAGACATCCGTCAACAACAATGTGGCCTTATAATAAATATATAACAGGTGACGTTTCGGGTAATGACCCTTATTCATAGCACATAGATAGGGTGGCCAGAGAGACAGATGGGATAATAGAGGTGTAGGGGGCACCATAATCGACTGTATTGGTTCGTGAATGGAATCGTGACCCCAAATCGTGATCATTCATGACATCACAGATGGTGGCGGAGGGGGCGAGGGTGGGGGAGGGGTGAATGATCTCACCCCCCCGCCGCCCCCCCCCCACGACAACCCCCTGAGGTTGCCACCTGTCCGGATTTGACCCGGACAGCCTGGGGCTTAGCAATTGATTTTGACAGAGATCTTCTACCGATATTGCATTGAAACCCTATTAACGGTGTACTGGACCGCACAGATCGCGGTCGCAATTCTGTTCAGGCATTGATTCTCTTTGCTGTATAATTGAGCACTGTGAGAATTGTGGCACACCAGCGCTTCGAGTGACAGCGATGGATCAATTGGGGTTGTAAGGTATGCACGTTGAACTTCTTTCGCACCGTACGTAGCCCCAACCGCGCTAATCGGAGGTGCGGGGTTGAATAACGAACAAATGTCAATTGAGAAAGTATCAATAAAGTTTACAGGGTTTTTTTTTTAAACGTGAAATTAAATATTTTAGATCTGGAAGTGGATATGTAAACTGTGAACTGGCACAAACGTGTAAGCAGTCGCACTTTAGTCGTTTGTCTGGACACCGTAACGTGTTCATAATTTACTTTTTTTAGGGTCAGATTGCGAAAGTAAAGCGTGTGTTACGGTCCCTCCTCCAGCAAAAATTATCATCGTTTTAACTTGAATAGACGTGGCAAATTATTCCTCCTGCAGCACACCGCTGTGTTGGAGAGAAATCCGCAACATTTAACAATTTCAAATTGCCTGACGATGCTGCTGGTTGTAACTACCCGGAGAGACATCGTACGAACCCAATTTGTTAAAAATGTGTGTGGAGCGCTCTCCCAACACACCGGTGGTGCTGAAGCAGTGAGAAATTGGGACGCGTTTGTTCACGTGACAATTTTATCAATCGGCTGTGTCAGGTGGAGGACGGTGTACTACACACATTTTACTTAGGCGTTCTGACCCAAAAAAATATATATTACGAATCATAATTGTCTTGAAAGCCAACGTGTTCAATTTACTGTAACGGGTTTTCCTTGTCTCATTTGCTGTTGGATTTGTGATTGTTAAGTCTAAAAGAGAAAAAAAACACTGGCACCGCTTCGAAAAATTTGAGTTTATGTTGAATTGTGACGAGGATCATCCCGTTTCGCCAGTTGCCCGGCTATTTTACACGGGAGAATCTCGGTGTGTGAGCATAGCAGCAGCAGCAATACAATTCCAAAGACAAAAAGCATCAACATTGCAGAGAGCAAGTACAGGGTCCTTAAGTAAAAAATTATGTTTTTATATTACCAGGTACAGGGCCCACTGAGCTATGTAGCTCTTTTTCAGAAGCGACCTGGCCACAAATGATAGCCCAATTAAATGGCTTATCACGTGGAAATGTATAGAAGCAGACACATACTGTAAACGCGTGTTTCTCAATGTGGAGGGGAAAACGAGAGGCCCCTGAGAAAAAACCACGTGACCACGGGGAGGGAGACACGCAAACTCCAAATATACAGCAGGCGTCAGGGTCGGGATTGAACCCACGACCTCCTGCATACCAGGCGAGGTTGTTAACATCTCGCCACCGCAACACCCCAATCTTGTCTTCAGGAATATAAGATGCACTCCAGTGCCAATAAAGTAATACACATGTGATCACACACTCACCTACCATATGATAAAATGCAACCCTCCCACCCCCAAACTTTGAACTTTAAATACAGGCGGAGGAAAGTATGACCACGATTAAACCCGGGAACCAAGGCACACAGAGTGTTGGGTTGTGCCATACTACTTGGATGTACAAATAATACAATTACTGTATATATACCATTATTATCTTAAGACTACAAATATCGTTTTACATTACTTTATAGATGTTCTGCTCTTGTAACATTTATCATGGCTGCTTCATGTAGTCAAACATATAGTTAAACTCTATACATTAATTCATTATTAATTATTATCCTATCAAATTTGAATTGCCATGTAAATGAAAACTACATTAATATTAATGGTGTGCTGTATTGCTGTATAAATTCATGTTTTGTTATCAAATGTGTACATTTCTGAATTGAGACTTTTTGTGGAAATTACTATATTTTTTTATACACGCAATATTTGTGTGGCCATACACTCATCTTTTCATGACACATGGAGACCATATATACAAACCTATACAGACAAAGATCCCCTGTAAAGCCTTTGAACAGACTGTTGAGGCAAGCGCTACTTAGTGAGCACCTATAAATGCCGGGCACAGCACACGAGGAAGTGGGTGGCCAACAACTACAACCGACCACCTTTGTCTCCCCAGCCGCGATGTATACACATCACACGAGGTGTTTGTTTAAGGCTGCGTCGATCTAGGGGAGGCCCAGCACCGGTTTCAGATATTCGTAACCGTCATTGAGTGGGAATCGAACTTCGGGTCGAAGGTTCGTAATGAAGGTCACGAACTGCTGGTCCTCCACTCGCCACAAGCCCTTGTAACACACTGCTTCTTGCAATTGATGGCAACTGCCTTTCCCATTCAAATCTCAGATATTTTGCTGATTTAGTATCATATATGCTAGGCGCAGGAGAGTCCATCACATACATTATGGCTTTATATCTGCATATATATATATAACTTAAATCTGTGTCCCTTGCAAATATCATTAATAAAACGTCAGCCACTCGACCTGCTCCAGTGCCTCATTCTTTTATGTATTACTCTTTAAGTATTTATGCTGAGCAGTGAAACTTATATTTGGAACTCAAATTGAAATTCATCTAATGCCAGACGTACTGTGAATCGTGAAAGGGCACACTAATCAGTACAATGTTATGTTGTGCTGCTGTTTTGCCACTGTGGCATGTCCTTAATTCACGACGTTGGTCAGTCCAGGTTAGTGCAGAGGGCGGCGTGTCAGAAGAACACTTTTAAGATATCACCACAAATCAAACTCAGGTCATAGGAGTTATAATGCAGTGCACTAACTACCGTACCATCAACTCCATCCATCCCAGACATGCAATTAGTTCTCTTCTTTGGTTATTTCGGTAAAGTCACGTAGAATGAGAATAAAATAATAAATTGATAAAATAAAATAACACAATAATATTCTCACGACGTTTCGGCCACAACACAAGCGGCCTTCGCCTGATGTGTTGTGGCCGAAACGTCGTGAGAATATTATTGTGTTATTTTATCAATTTATTATTTTATTCTCATTCTACGTGACTTTACCGAAAGAACCAAAGAAGATGAATCCTTGCAGTCACGAAAGCTTTAAATCTAAATTCAATTAGTTCTGTTTGTGATTTGTTTACATGATTCACCTTGCTATGTACTGTATCCGGACATGCGTTTACAGTTGAACATAGCAGTCCTGTATATAAAATATATTATTAAATACTATACATGTTTTGGAGTGGTGGTGTAGGAGTTAGTGCGCTGTGCTGTGAATCCGGCGACGTGAGTAAAACTCCTGGTCATGGTCAACATCAATACTATCTCAACTTGTCCTGGGCCCACCAAAGCTTCAGCCACCTCCGATGACCAGGCACAGTGAAGTATGGTCAAACAGCCTCAATGACTGTCACGGCGTCGGGGGAAAAAGGGTGTTCATCTGGCAGTGGATTGGTTAAAACCGTAACAGGCTGGAAAGTATGACTGAATATTTTTTTTACTTAAAATTTTCGTGACTGCAGGAATTCATATTATTGGTTCGTTCGGTAAAGGCACGTAGATAGAAAATAATATATATATAATACAAGCAAAAAAACACGACGTTTCGATCGCTTGTGTTGCGATTTTTTTTTTTTATCAACGTGACTTTACCGAAATAACCAAGAATATGAACATTTGTTTTAAAGGATAAGATTGTTGCCTATAATCCTCGATAAATATACAATACTATTTGACTTGATGTAAGCCACGTCGCCTACGCAACAGAAGCAATGTATCATGCGCCTCAACGAGCCCAATATTTCATTTGCTGGTTAAATTATGGATAATAACTACGACACATTATCAATATCACCGGGAAGCGTCACCGACATCCACCGAGCCTCCACAAAGGTAACTTAACGGCTTAATCACCCCGATATCCACATAACGATGTTGCAGACGATGTCACCTTGCCATTCATATATATCGATGTTGAACTTTTTTCGCACCGTACCCTAACCGTGATAATCAGCGGTGCGGCGGGGTGGGGGGGATATAACAAACTAAACACAAAAAGCAGTTCTAAAGAAAATTAGTTTTCAATATAGATTAAAAATAGCACAGCTCCAGTGGCTTCCGAATATTCGAACTCCTCGGTGCTGGTCTATGAATAACACGCGAGTGATCAAGCCCCATTTGTTAAGCTTGTCAGCTTCCCCTTGTAAATTGGCGTGACAAAATGGCCTTCTGCGGTTTTTTTGTTATTTAATATTAATCTTTTTTCTTTTTTTACAAAATCCACCTCCCGGCAGGAGCCGTTGCTCGATTATTATTTTTATTCTGCTTAAAATCCATCTCCGCGGTTTTCGGGAGCAGGCGAGTAATGCAGTGACTCATCGCCACCACTACCACCATCATCACCACCCGCCCGCGTGTGCGTGGTGTGTGTGTGGGGAGGCGGTGGTGTAGTGGTCAGCGCTACGCTGCGCTACGAACCCGGCCACCCGACTTCGATTCCCGCTCACGGCCAACACCCCAGTGATAATTATCTGAACCGGTCCTGGGCCTCCCCTAGGTCGACTCAGCCTCAAATGTGTACCCGGTGCGGTGCGTAAACATCGCCGCTGGAGGAGACAAAGGCGGCCGGGCGTGGTGGTTGCTGGCCACCCACCCCCCTCGTGTGCCATTCCGGCTTTCATAGGTGCTCGCTAACAGCACTTGCCCCTACAGCCTGTTAAGGCTACACGGGGGGGGGGGGTCTTTGTCTTTGTGCGAGTCACCTGATATAGCACCTTGGATGATCGAGGGCAGGGAACAGCCCCCACCCCATGCGTTCGGATCGATTTGCGTCGCAAGCTTGGAACGCGAACTGCTCGCTCCACGTGCTACTGCTGCTGCTGTGACAACAACAACAACAACAACCCCGACGTCAATCGTCCCATCAATGTGCAGGGGACACCCACCGGGGGTAAGGAATGTGCGACCGCTGCAATTGTCCCCAGCACGTGTCCCCTTGAGAATTGTACTGCCAAGCCCTTCACGATGAAGACCCCCACCACCACCACCACCAAGCAGCTACAAGCCAGTGCCCACCTGCGTCACGTGTCCCCTTCCGCCGCCCCCATGACCCATGAATCAATAGGACCATGAATGCGCATATTGGGGCCCTCGATACAACCGCTGTCCATTTAGGCAGTGCCTCAGTCAAGCTCTGTGAGCAGGATTATGCGCAATAAAGGTTTTTTTGGGGGGTTAGATCGCGTTAAGTATAAATGTGTCGTAAATCCTCCACCACCGGACACGGCCAGTAAGGTTTTGTCACGTAAACAACGAGCTAATTAGTTGTTACTTCAGCCCGCCGGTGTGTCGGAGAGTAAATCCACAACATTTACAATGCGAATATTCTTGCAAATCGCCCAATGATATTGAATGTAATTACCGGCGAAACGTATTCAAATTGTAAAAGTTGTGGATATACTCTCCAACACATCGATGGGCTGAAGTAGTAACTCATTGTGGCGTTGTTTACGTGACAACCCTTACTGGCTGTGTCGCGGTGGTGAAGGGTTACGACACATTTAAACTTAAGCGATATAACCCAATAAATAACCTTTGTTATGAATAATTTTGGCCGCGAATGCCTACGTTTTAAATAATGTGCACCTACACTAAAATACTGCGCGTATATCCAGTGCTTCAATTTCAACTGGAAACGTCCTGAACACTTTTGAGAATTGAAGCTTTTGTGACTGCAGAAATTACTATTCTCATTGTTGTTTTCGGTAAAGTCACGTATGTAGAAATAAAATAAAAATAAAACATTTTAACTAATCTGATGATGATCGCTTGTGTTGCGTTCGAAATGTCGTGTTTTAATTTAATTTGATTTAGTTCATTTTTTTATTTTATTTCTACATACGTGACTTTACAGAAAAAAACCAATGAGTATAGTCCTGAACACTGTTTCGGGAATTATTGATGGCACGCCAAGTGCAACTCGCCTTGTTTGTCGTCGTTGTTACTGCGTTGGTGTGTGTACGGTGGTGCGTTATAAACCTCCCCTCAGCAATTTCAGTTTCAGTTTATTTATTTTGGTATAGCCCTGTGAGCCATTCGGCTCTTGAATCGGGTGCAACCACAACAAACCAAAACACAAAATCACGAACAAGAAAAACATCTTAAAGTGACTATGTGACTATGCAAACAGAAAATCCATGAAAAAAACAGCAAAATATTCCTGAAAAAAGCAGCGTACACCAATGCTGTGTGTAAAAAATCCCAGTGGGATGCAAGTCAAACAACAACAACCACAAGAAAACTTAGATTAAGGCCATCAGTCTAACTCCGTACTACAACAAAACAAACATGTCCAAACCAAAAACTTTTCGAAATCACCAAAAAATAAAGCCATATTTGCAACGTAACAGTGATCACAGGGACTGTGACCGAATTTTTACAATAAACTACATAAATAACATGTAACACCAAATCCTAGAGCCATAGCTGGCTGCATGAGTTACTCCACACCAACAGAAGCATCAGTCGGAGTATCAAATTTTTCAATGCACCTTTAAGATCAGCACGCTAAATCAAAATACAGATAATACTTTGCAGCGTCATCCGGAGCGAAACATTTTATTTTATTTTACGCCAATGAATAGCAGTGGCAGCTAGGGGTGTACAACTCCTCTAGAGCAGTATTGAGAGAAGATCTCATTGGTAGCGATTCAAGTTGCAGTTTATTGGCAATAGCATTCCAGACCCTGGGGGCATCAATAGCAAAGGCCCTTCCTCCAGTTTTTGTACGACAATAGGGAATGTGAAGCTGGTAAATGAGCGAAGACCTGAGGTCAAATTTGTTCTTTGAAACAGAGAGGAGATCCAGCAGGTAGTCTGCGGATTTTTTTGTAAGTACATCGTGAATAAATAAGATCTGGTGCACAAGCCGTCGAACATTAAGAGATGTTCAGTTTGACCCAATGTAGAGATCACAGTGGTGAGTTCTATATGGGCAGTTCAATGCAAATCTTAAGGCCGAGTGATAGATGGAATCAAGCTTCTGCAGTACAGTACTTGGGGCTGATTTATACACGATGTCACAGTAGTCAAGTAGAGTAATGGGTCAACGCATGGGCACATTGGGGCCGTCTGGTCACCTCCTGCCAGCAGGCCTTCGGGGCCGTCCATAAATGACGTCACGCACCTGGGGGGGGGGGGGGTCAGACGTGTGTGACGAGGGGGGGGGGGTGAGAAATGTGACGTCACATCAAAATGCGCAACTTTAAATAAATATAGACAACGCGTTCTACTTAATTGAATAGACTTTGTAATAAATGTTTTCTCCTACAACACCGGAGTGCAGCGCCACATTAAATACGTACTACAATGACAATAGTTTAAAGCGATTTGAAGCACGTTTTTTTATTTAAAGCTTTCGTGTCTGCAGGGATTCTATATTCTTGGTTCTTTCGGTAAAGTCACGTAGAAGGAAAATAAAAAAATAATAAAAAATCAAACAATACAATTCTCACGACGTTTCGATTGCAACAAAAGCAATCGTCATCAGGTGACGTCATATTTGAGAGGGGGTCTGACTTTTTGTGACGCCGTGTGACGATGGGGGGGGGGGGGCGGTGTCAAAAATCGTCCAAAATCGCGTGACGTCATTTATGGACGGCTCCTTCGACACTTCACGTGATGGCTACTGCATGTGTAGTAGCTACTACACAAGTCACCGTGGTTACATCACCGCCACTTAGTGGCGATTGGCAGTCGTTGTTGGGGTTGTTATGAATCTGTTCATATGCTTAAAGTACCGTACTCTATAGGAATATAAGATACAATAACAAATGATTGTTACAGAGAGGCACATCTTGTACTCTAGTGACAGCGCCTTACACCGACAATCCCGACTCCAAGTCAGCCTAGTAGCAGCGTTCTTGAACACATTGCGTGACAAAACGAAACCCTGCACACATATATATCTGCCAGCCACGTTACAATTCACAGGCTCATTGATTAATCGATTAGGTGTAATTCCTTTGCCCGTGATGCGTGCACCATATAATGCGCCTACGAATTGATTATTTATGATGAATGCGCATTGCATGGCTATATACCACGAGGCTAATAGAACGAACATGACAGAGCGGGACAGAACGTGCGAGGCGGAGAACTCAAACAAGCCGATAAATAATTGACGGTCGGGTTGAATTGTAACCCTGAATTGTGATGATTCGCCCAATTTCTCGGGGAAGGATGGTAGCTATTTGTGCTACTGGGATAATCCGGCATTGCACCCATGCAATGCGCATTCATCATAAAGTAGCTACAAATGTAGCTACTTGTGTAGCAGCTACTACACAAGTAGCTACTACATTTAGTAGTAGCTACTACACAAGTAGCTACTACATTTGTAGCTACTTGTGTAGTAGCTACTACAGATGTAGCTACTTGTGTAGTAGCTACTACAGATGTAGCTACTTGTGTAGTAGCTACTACACTTGTAGTAGCTACTACACTTGTAGTAGCTACGGGCCCCGCATTTTCAAGGGCCCCGCGCTAAACGCTTTCAAGCTATCAATGCCGGTTCAGTGATTCTGCACTTGCTCTATTACTATAGTACTCTACTGCCTTCAACTTTTATGAGCGACTGGGTGTTTAAGGTTAGCGACTTGTCGTAGTATCTGGCTGTATAGAAAATGAAAAAAATGCAATCTCTTCACTATGCAAGTAAAAAAAAATGTGTGTTTTAATATTTACGTGTTTTTGTTTTACGTAGGGTCCCTTTGTAACAAATGTTACAAGCCCCGCACTAGCTTAATCCAGCGCTGGTGGGCGGGGGGGGTGTAACGCGTCCATGTCATGGCATTAAGCTATGCGGGTTTGAAGCTGTTATCGCAGCTGAGCTTTGAACTCACCAATCGGAGGCTTAATTCTCGGCCACGGCTAACATCAGTGGTCGGTAATATTCTAACTCTTCCTGGTTTCCTCACTCTGACCAAGCTGCGCTGACTAGCGTAGTGGTCTCGAAGGAAAAAAAAAGGACACATCCAGGACTGTCACGGTAAAGGGAGGCCTTCATCCAGCAGTGGCTTGACAAAGGGCGTGCCTACATTATTCTGAGACGACAGTATAACATTGTGACTAACTGCTGGATTGTAATCATGTTCTAGATAGGCTTTGAGTTTACCCCTCACAATCACATGACAGTATATATATGTGATTTTTTTTTACGCCTCAAATTGTGACGTCTTGGTTGACTGCATCCCTTCCCATTGAGTCGAATGCATTTTCATCATCTATTAATAGCAGGCATACTGGTATTTGATGTTCAGTGGTCTTATCTAAAATCAAATTGATAGTGTGTGTCGACAACTTACATTTGTCTTCATGTTCAAAGGGGCGGAGCTGTTTTTTTTTCCCCTCCGTAGTTTTGGGAAAGTGAGGCAGAGCTATAGTGAGTCGGAGTGAGGCCGTGCCTTGTGACTGTTCGCGTTTTTCATGATCAATTAAAAGGTTGTATTGTTAAAATACCATCCCGAGTGCGATCACCGTTGACTAGACTAGTTGGTGTAGGAAATAGACTACATATGTAAGTGATTGGTGTGCAGAAAAATATTTTCTAAATTCAGCTTACTCTACATGGTCGGTGAACCTCTTTAGCTTGTCCATGATACGGTGCCCTATTATTCATGCGGACAATGCAACGTGTGTACGTGTAGTGTCAACGATTCAGAGACAGAGTTTATAGGAGGCACCTTCTTTATTAACAACTTCCACGGTCTCGTCCACACACTCTCCACAGTACCTTAGCCTAACCTGTACACAACACTAGCCGTCTAACACTGACGGCGCTGACTGAGATAGCCAACTGCTCTCCTTCATAGCGCAATATCTAGCGGAGACGTTTAGTGACGACGGCGACGAGACGACAGCAACGACGAGACGTGTCCACTCCCAGAACCGGCAGCCTCGAGCCCCCGCTCTCGGCTCCTTTTATGCTCCCAGCGCGGCCTGGCTCCGCCCTGACAGCGCCTCCCTTCTCGAACCCGCTACCGGGTTCTAGGGGCCTCCAGGCGGGGTCCTCCATGACCCTTGCCCTAGTTCCTCCACCCTGCCAACACCCCGTGCACGCTCTCACCGGACGTGTTTACTGTCTGTCCACCACAGTTTCCGCCGCTGTCCACCAGCCGGCGCTATTACGCTACACACACGTGTGACAGGAGGCTCGTGGGTCCCTGTTTCTTCAAATCAGTTTTGTCTCCTGCACCAGGTGGAACACATTTTAACATCGCCGCCAAAGAAGGGGAACCGGTTGCTGGAGCGAAAAAAAATTTGAGAACCTATTCCATAAACATTTACACAAATATTAAATACATATTTGCATAAATGTTTATAAAAACCGTCCGGCATGGCGTGGGCTTGTTGCGGCATTATGCTCCACAGGGAGCGAAGAGGAGTAAGTAAGACATACGCAGCACATCAATTGTGGAATGATGCCTCAATAATTCTTACATTCGAACATGGCATTTCCAGTCACATGAAGTGAAATCCAGCCCATGGTTTGTGGTATAATTTACACGTGGATTTCAGATTTACTTGCGTATAAACATGGACTGAATTACTAGGTTCATAACTACATATAAAATGCTAATTTAATATACGCCGCTGTGAAATTCTGGCATTCACACATAGATAGGCGCCATAGGTTTAGATGACACATTCGTTCTCTGTGATAACGGGTCGTACCACGTGTTGTTCGGCATGATGTCCAACGATCCGTACTACGTGCTGGGAGCTTCTTTTACGTATGTATGTTGAACTTCTTTCGCACCGTACGTAGCCAACCGTGCTATTCGGAGGTGCGGGGGAAGGACGAAAAAATAAATACAAAAAGCAGTTCTAAAGAAATGAGGTTTCAATCCAGACTTAAAAGTGCATAGCGCCAGCGGCTTCCTAATATCGGAATGAAGAGCGTTGCAGACAGCCGCAGAAGCACGATGTGAAGAAGTCTTTGTTTGATGGCAAGCCAACAGCCGTTTCTGCGATAACGATGATGATGATTCATCTTCTTTGGTTCTTATTGTGTTATTTTATTTTATCAATTTATTATTTTATTCTCATTCTACGTGACTTTACCGAAAGAACCAAAGAAGATGAATCATTGCAGTTACGAAAGCTTTAAATCGAGATGATGATGATGATGACCGGAATTCGGTTGATACTGCTTGACGAAATTCAATTCTTGAAGCTGCCGCCAGCACGTGGAGACATGTGACATCGTTCGGAGCAACACATCCGGAGAGCTATGCGCAGCCTGTACAGCAAAAAAAACTGTCAACACCCAAGCCAGTGACAGATTGTGTACAGTTATTTAAATACTCATTGCTTATGGTTAAACCGCCCCCTGGTGAGCATTTGTTTATTTCTGCAATTACATTACTTTGGTTGCAGGGCTCTATTCGCATAATTTTCTATAATTTGTCCACAGATGTCCATTGAAACTATGTTATTTTTATACTCTTTGGTTTTTTTCGGTAAAGTCACGTAGGTAAGATAAAATAAATGAAAACAACTAAATATAGTTGTTTTGAAAAACAACTAAATATAGTTGTTTTCATTTATTTTATGAATCCCTGCAGTCACGAAAGCTTCAAATCTAGAATTTATTATTTTATTCTCATTCTACGTGACTTTACCGAAAGAACCAAAGAAGATCTAGAATTATGTTATTTTTTATCATGTATTCATAACCAGGTGAGAGCGCATCGAGTCAAACATCTTGAGCAAGCGACGCCTCCGATTAGCACGGTCGGTTATGTACGGTGTGAAAGAAGTTCAACATAGTGTTCCCAAAATGACAAAAGCAAAACAAACTAAAAAAAAATAAACAAAAAACAGCTGCATCTATCACACGAGGAATAAAAAAATATTGTACAGCACAATTCTCCGCAGCGCAAATCGGCTTTGGGGCATATTTGCCTCCAGATTGAACACAACGCAAATTTCCACAGTAAGCTGCAGAAACATTAAATATCACGCAGACACAGGGTAACTATTGTACCAAATATGTAAACAAACAAGGACATTTGTCGAACGCAATTGCAAGTGAGAGTATCGTAAAGAATCAACAAAAGTAATGTAACGGAGTATGTATGCTACGTTCTTGGGAGTTGTAAACAACGTGGTGCACAATTAATTTCACGAGTTTCATTCCTCGGATCTGCAGTGCCCGCAGTACAAGCGCAATAAGAACACATCGTGTGGACAGCGTACATGCATGTCAGGAGTGCAAAGATGCACATATGTATCATTTAGTATTAGTCCGTAAAGCTGACGATACGTGCAATTAATTGCATGTTTTGAAAAAAAAAGGATGTTTTAGATTGGTATACCGTCGTATGTAACGGGCGAATTGTTAATCGGATAGAGGTCATAGTATGTACACACATTAAGTGCCAGTTGGAATTACCAACGGCAGAATGCATTCTGTCGGAATAACTGATACGATCAGTCTACAATGCATGCAAGCGACTCATGTCTGCTCTGGAAAACTGTGAAGGAAGTGTTTTTTTTCCCCTTTAAATAACCGCCACATTGGTATGTTTGAAAAATGCACGCGGGGAGATCATATGTTTGGCAATCTAACTGCCACAGGGCATCTTACGTAATGGCACGGATGGCATTTCAAAGACTTTGCGTGCAAGGGATCTCTCCATGGCGCTGAATCTCCGATGGGCATCTGGTTGCGCAAACCCCGAGCCGCGTTAACCAGGAAGAAAATAAACAGACTGCATCACTGCCTGTCATGAATACTGTCTTTACTACACAACCGTGACATGTATTGGCCTGGATTAACCCCGTAATCGGAACGTTTTAGTTTTTACGTGCTATTGCATACGTGTAAAAATACCGCACGACCTGTTTTGTGGGAAGTACAGCAACAGTGGTTGTCCTGTAAATAATTAAAAAAAACATCACAAAAGGAAAATGCATGCAGGCTAGAAGCAAATGGAAACGATGAGACGTTCAGCTCTATTATGCTGGTGGTCTAGACAAGGCTGAGAGCATTGTAAGTGCAATGCTGCGCTCACAAACAGCAGGAAGGATTGACTCCCATCACAAATAGCAGGAAGGATTGACTCCCATCATGCCTTCCTGCTGTTTGTTAGCACACCTTTTGTATAGTGTTATTTCTACTGATGTCCTATGTTAATATTGGCCTCTGAGATAGAAATGTGGAATATCTATCACTGCCTTGAGTCTACCAATGGAGATCAGTGATGTCCCATCGCTTCTTTGAGGAGGGAAGCTCTTTGACTGCACTCTTTCTATTTTTGGACATTCACTGTGTTTTAAAATATATATATTATTCTGATGAATTGGACAACAAAATCCGAAATGAAAAATGTACATGAGTCTTGAGACTAAGCAAAGCTTTCCTGGATGAATTAATGTAATTACATGCGTCATGAACCAGTGTATTAATGCCCCAAGCTCATCCTTCTTTCATGTTGTCTCTTTGGTTGCGATTGTAATGCATGCCATTATCTGCCATCATCGCACAATGTTGCTTACAACGTTGTGACTTACACAGGTTGTTTTACACCTTCCATAAATACTGTACGTCCTGGCTAATGTCTAATAGTACGCGTATCATCCATCCATCTCCTGTAGGATCATACATTGCAAATCTCCCTTTCAAGAAATTCCATCCACACCCAAGGTGCACTTTACATACGGTGTAGGTGGCCTGCAGTGACATTCATTAATATTGCCAGTCGCCCGAAATATTCATTTAGTTGCGTTAAAATTTGACGTGTGCAACAATCGCTGATCCTCGCAACCAATGGTGGAGCTGGCCCTGAGGGGGGACCGAAGTATGAATTGCTTTGGGATGAGTGGGGGGGGGGGGCACACTTTGAATTTAAACTCCGAAGTGAGATGGACACAAGATGCCTTGGCAAGACAGATAGATGTGGTCAGATGAGAGAAGTCTCTATTCCATATCCCTGTCCCAAAAATCTATTTAATATAAGGTACCACAATGTGGTACGTATCAGATATTAAACTGATAAGAACAGATACTACACATTGGTCTTAGCCAAAAGGCAGAGAAGCGAAAATGAAAAAAATGAAATGAAAAATAAATGAAATTAGAGAAGGGAGATACGGCTGTGACAAGAGATGTAGTGAAATTATAGAGTGAGTTAAAAGAGACAAAATAAATGAGAGACGTATTCGCGTTTTGCGATTGTTGGCTGTTTATCTTTATTGGGATCTGAATTCGAGCTGATGTGTGGTACTTGTTTAATGATTACGGGGTCCTTTGACTTATTTAGAGCCCTACGCTTTTACTTAGTTTGATTATACCTCGCGCCAAGTAATATCGATTCACTGATGGATTCACCGATGGATTAATTGACTTTTAGTGGCAATAATGTATTCATTTTCCTCGTTTGTACTCTCTTATGTGGTCGATCTCATTGTTTGTACATTGTTGGTCTAAAGGTATATTAACATATACAATACGTATAATAAACCCTCAATATTGTAGTGAATTCTAAGATGCACAATTGGAAGAATGTAAAATTCGATTTATAATGATTAGTCACAGAGAGTTTACATGCACATTGACAATACATTGAAGCAATGCCCCATACATTGCCCCATACATTGTTCACATACACATTGCAGCGCCATGACTATGATTCTGGCATTCAGTGCTCTGTTAATTTGAGGATTAATGTTGCCATTCTTTCGTAGTGCTTCTTTAACGTGTTTGATCTCTCTCACTAGACTTTCACTATCTGACACTGTTTTAGCCCGATGTACGAGCGTCTTGATAAGAGAGGATTTCTGAGCTGGATGATGATGCGAATCTGCATTCAGATAGGCATCAGTGTGCGTTTGCTTTCTGTAAACGCTGTTATTTTACCGTTTAGACCATGTCCAAGCAAAATATCTAGGAACGTGAGTGTGTTATTCACCTCCATTTCCATGGTGAACTGGATGGCCGGGTTTTGTGCATTGAGATGATTTAGAAAATCATTAAGTGTATCTATACCATGTGGCCAGACAACCAAAGTGTCATCCACATATCTAAACCAAAAATATGGTTTTAAGGTGCTCGAGGCAAGTGCTCTTATTTCAAAGTTTTCCATGTACAGATTTGCTATAGCAGGAGATAAAGGAGAGCCCATTGCTGCTCCTTCCTTTTGTTTAAAAAAATCCCCTCTCCATAAGAAGTAAGTGTTATTTAAACAATGGTCAGCAAGTTGTGGAATATCTTTTGGTTAACCTGTATTCTTTACTAGTGTAACAAGTAATTTAAGCGATTCGTTCACTGGAACCTTAGTGAATAGAGAATCACATCAAAACTTACCAGAATATCATTAGGATTAAGTTTAATATCTTTAATCACATTCACAAGATGTTCTGAATTTCTTATGAATGAAGACGTCCTACCGATGTAGGGCTGTATTTGTTTAGTTATATATTTTGCTAATTTATATGTAGCAGAGCCAATTGTACTGACTATGGGTTGTAATGGGATGCCGATTTTATGAATCTTTAGTAGCCCATACAGTCTATGTGGTTTTGAGGCCCTTGGCTTAATTTGGTATTGCTCATTCTTAGGGATTAATGATTTTGCAATTATTGCAGTAGTCTTACGTTCTAAAGTATTAGTTGGATCTCGTTTAATTTTAATGTAGGTACTTTCCTCTAGTAAATTTCTAATTTTATTTTCATAATCGGCTCGTGACATCACTACAGTAGTGCGGCCTTTATCAGCTGCCAGGATTTGGATATCTTTATTTATAAGGACCTCTCTTTAGGCTTTTGCTTCGTTAGAGCTAATATTTACTTTTGGAACTTTGCTATTCTCAATTATTTTGGCAACCTCGTGTCTTGTCATCTCTGCCTCATTATGTGGAAGGAGTCTTACTGCTGATTCTACCTCAGCAATTTTGCTGATTGGCCATGTCGGGTGGTGGAGGGTTACGACACATTTATAAATAACGCGATCTAACCCAAAAAGCTTTATTATGAATAATATTGGTCGCAAAAGCCTACGTGTTAAACATATAATTTTTTGTTTTATTTAATTATTTTTTCTACCTACGTGACTTTACCGAAAGAACCAAAGAGTATGGATTCCTGCAGTCACGAAAGCTTCAAATCAAGATCGAAACCTAGATCTTAATTTTTTAAGGCAGTTCTTGACCATTGTGTTCAGTTTTTATATTTGTACTTGTGCACCAGTGTCAACGTAATATCAGAAAATAATTAGTATAATGTGATGGCTGCATCTCTCACGGGACCGCAGACTGTTTTAAAAACACCATAACTACGCGTTATGGTACACAAACTAATTTGAACTAGTTTGTTTTTGCGCTGAATAGTCCCACAGTTTGTTTGCAGTGCTCTTGCCAATAACACCTGCTAATACAGCAGCATTTGTATAACAAGCCTGACTGGTGATGAAACCGGTCCAAGCTTAATGACTAAACCTATATTTGCATTTATATCGAGACAGAATGGAGTTGCGATTAAATATCTGCGTTTGCCCAGACAACTCGCAAGCTCTCTCCTTGAGTTTGGCATAAAGACGTTACCTTGGTCTACCAATGAATGTCCGTTCATATGGCACACCTATTCTAAAACGAGGCTAATAACTCGGTGGGATATGCCTGGTAGGATAAAAACATAGTTTGGTTGTATTTGTATATATTTTTAAGTTATTTGTTTACCTTGCCAATACTTTGCACTCCTATCGTGTTTTGGATTGTTATTTTAACGTTCTGACCTGCTCCTACTGAACATCTGTGAAAAAGAGCTTTATAGCTCATCGGATTCTTTCAGTATAAAATAACTAAATAATATCCTAAAAATAAATAGCGCGCACGGGGCCACGTGGGTTTTTTTTATGAATGGGCCGAATGACTTGTCACGTGACCGCCGTGGCCACGGATAACTTGTCACGTGACTACTTCTTATGTTGAATGGGAACCTAATCAGAAACGTCGCGTCAAGGAGGCATTGACCAATTGATATAATTACAATTGTGAATTAATTACACGCAAATCGGGAATGGTGGGGGGGGGGGGGTTGCTAATTTTTTATACAGTATTGCCCTTTAAGTGTGCTGGTGGTCACAGTCCGCCTTTGCCGCCACGTGATTGGCTGAACGTTTTCCCGCGCATTTCCCCTCACGTAAATGGGCCGGTTTTTCACGCATTGCGATGGGTTAATTTTTTTTAAACGACTAAAACGTAACACTTTTGAGATGCTTCATCGAGCTCACTTGGCGATGATTACAATCTAAATCGCGCTCGGCCAGAAAACAACAAAAAAAGCGATTTAGCAAAGCCGGCCTGAGTTTTCAACCGCTCCATTGAGAAACTTTGGCGGCGGGGTCGTTTGCCACGCCCCGCCCCCTCATGAATAATTAATTAGACCCGGCCGCTGGCTCCTCCTGGCTGCCATATGATTATTGAATGCATCATTTAAACGGGCCGCGCGCGCAATGATAAAACCCTGGTCCACTTTGTTAAAAATAATTAACAAGGTTACTCCGTGTTAACACGTAAGTTAGACTTTCGCGACCAATATTATCCATAACAGAGGGGGATGGGAGGGGGATTTGGGGTTAGATCGCGTAAATAGAAATGTGTCGTTATTAAACCCGCCACAGGCAATTGGTAAGGTTTGCCACGTAAACAAAACGTGGCCAATTCGTTACTAGTACAGCACTAACCGTTGTGTTGGAAAGTAAATGATCGACATTTACTATTTGAGCGCTCAAATTTACCACAAAAAACAACACATGGATTCCCTCTGTATTGTGGATAACGTTAGGCCATCACTGCAGGATAATACACGACTCACACAAACACACATATTTGCCGATGGCTATTTTGTAGTTTATATTTCATGTAGCTTTCATTACGACTGTTGGACCCACGTATTAAATAGAGGGGTCATTCGCTATCATAACATCGGTCAGTTTCGCCAGCATTCGGGCAATGAATGATGAGAAAGGCCCTGTTGTGTGGTGAAACATTTCAGAGTTTGCGTGTCTTGCTGATGAGACACTTAGTCAGAAATCCCATAATTCAGGAATAATACTAAATAATAGTGCAGACTTAAAAATCATACGTTTCGAGCAACAGCATGAAAGTCAAGACTGATTAAAATATATATATATCTTGCGTTTAACCCAATACTGCTGAACTTATTATGCAACCTATCGGGCCCGTGGTTGTGTTAAGATATTTTTGTTTTCATTTGAAACGCCAGATGAAGGAGGCATTGTCTGCCCATCTATTTTCTCATGAATAATGAATGGCGTGCAAACAAAGTCTGCTATTACGTAATTGAATTAGTTACGCCATCTCCATATCTATCTATCCGTGTAAAATAATAAAGTTTTTTGTTGTTGTTGTGCACATCCCATCAGTCTTCTGCATCATGTTCAGCAGCATTGGTTTCAATGCAAGCAAAGCTCTCGACAGGTTTTGAGATTGTGTCTCTCATCAGCAAGAGTGAGGCTTGATTTAACCAATTCATAGTGGTGGACTGCCAAATGAACCAGCGAATAAAATACGCATCAACAATCTTGTCTAACACGCGCGATTCGATGTAAACCAACCAGTGCGTTTCATCTTTACATTCACATGCCTCTAAGTAAGTGCCCCTACCTGAATAACAGACCAAAAGTATTGGTCACCCCCGGTGCCCCTTATGCATCTCAACGTTCATCGTGCAAAGTCCCATCAAAAGGGAGAAACACAAATAATTAGACAAATACAATGTTTGTGCCCGTATTGAAACGGCTGTACGCCGTATGGACCTGAAAATTCAATTTCCCCCGTACAAGAATAACGGGGTAAACCGTACGTGTTTGACAGCTGTGCATTCAAAGCATTACCAACTTCGGTTTAACACATAGGCTATCGCAACCAAATATCATCCATAATATATTTTTTTTGTGTTAGATAAATACGCATAAATCCCAGATCTAACCCAAAAAAACCTCAACTTCACCATCAAAACCATTAACTAATCCGCTCGGGTTTCACAAACACAGCCGTAGCCCCGCCTCCTCGTGAATAATTAACGAGTGGCTCGCAAGCCCCGCCTCCCTGCAGCAGCATGAACGGCAGGACGAAGCGGCCTCGAAGCCCCGCCTTCTCATGAATAATTAATCGCGCGTGCTAAACCACGCCCACCCTCATGGATATTACGCGTATGCAGATAAGGCTACAAGGTGGGCACCATTTTGAACTGAAAACAGAAAGAACGGGGGGGAGATGATGGTGGCGAGCGTGACTGCAGCGGCCGGCGCTAGCACCGTCGTAGCTACAACAACAACAAGGGCGGCGGTGGTGTTAATGACGAGACAGTGGGCACAGTAGCATCAGGCCATTGTCACGGCGGAGAGGGGAGCGCGGGCGAGGCGGAGAGAGAGAGAGACAGAAGTGGAGGTGAAGGAGGTAGCCAGAGAAGATAAAGCCATGGCCGCCGAGCCCAAGTACGAGCTGCTGAGGGAGCTGGGGCGAGGCAGCTTCGGCGTGGTGTACGAGGCGGTGGTGCGGGGCACGGGCGCGCGAAGGGCCGTCAAGAGGATCCGCTGCTGCAGCCCCGAGAGCGTGGAGCTCGGCCTGCAGGAGCTGTGGGCGCTCAAGAGCGTGCGGCCGCCGCGGGGCCACCACAACGTGGTGCGCTTCGACGAGTGCGTGCTGCAGCACAACGGCCGCGCTGCGCGCATGGCCCGGGACGACTACGAGCGCGGGGAGGCGTACCTGAGGCTCGTGGAGACGTCCCTCAAGGGTGAGGGACAGGGTGGTGGGGTTGTGTGTGTGTGTGCGCGCGTGTGTTGTGTGAGGACGAAGCAAAGTTGTGCGGGGTAAGGGAGTGGTGCTTCTTTGTAAGTCATCTCGGGCATTCCGAGGCAACCGGGGTCTGTCACCGTGACCTTTGCATGCCTTGCGCGGTAAGCACTTATCGTGGCCTCAAAGTGCACCTAGCCTGGCACAAACGTCGTGGTGATGTCACCGCCGCTTGGTTGCAAACGGCGGCTGCTGTGTGAGGAGAGTTGTGTGAGGAGAGGTTTGTTTACCTGAGCCTCCTGGAGACCTCTTATTAATAGTGAAGGACGGGGGTGTGTGTCTGTGTGAGGATAAATGTGTGTTCTTGCACCTGAAACTCGTGGAGACGTCCCTCAAGGGGTGAGGAGATGGATCGAGGGGAGTGTGTGTGTGAGGAGAGAGAGGAAAAACAGATGTGAGTGGTGCGTATCTCAGACTCGTGCATGCACATCCATCAAGGGTGATTGACAGGGTATATGTGTGTGTGTAAATATCTCGCCATAGTGGGGGGTGGAGGGGAGTACAAGGGATTGTGATCTCTGCGGGTCAATTCATCTGACTCGTCCATAACACCTGGGTCTTGTCCCTTGACCTTAGCCAGCGAGCGCTTGACACTGTACGTGGCCTCGGTGCACCTAGCCTGGCACAAGGGCCGTGTTGACGTCGACTCCAACTCGGTGGCAGAGGGCGGCTGTTGTTTACCTGAGACTCGTGGAAGACTGCTCTCAAGAGGGAGGAATGCAATGGGGAGAGAGTGAACCTCGGGGGGGTTGTCTGTGTGTGTTGTGTTGCTCGTCCGAAACCCCAAAGAGACAAAGGCGGCCGGGCGTAGTGCTGGCCCCCCTCGTTAACATTATTTGCCCCCCAACATTCTGTTCAGGCTATACGGGGGGGGGGGGGAGAGGAGGGGGTTGGTCTTTGTTGTTGTCATGAAGAGTACGCTTGGGCTCGAGGCTAGCCACCTTGAAGGTTGAGGGGGAGATAGTGAGAGCGGTGTTGTGAGACTGGTATGCGAGTGCAACTAAGGTAAGTCAGTGTGTTGTTTACCTGAGGAGACCCGTGGAGAGAGTTCACTCGAGGTTGTGTGTGGGGTTGGATGTTGCAGGGGGTGTGTGTGTGAGAGACAGGGGGGCATGTGTGTGTACTGTTGGCTGTAAGGAGTTTGTGCGGCCTGTGTTTTGATTTGTGTGCTGTGCATTTTCGGGGGGGGGAAGCGTAAGTCTTGTGGCAGGGCTTGAGGGTTGGTGTGCATGTTATGAGCATTTTTTTGCAATGTTTAATGAAAACTATTTCCTGCATTTTGTGTTCAGTTGTGCTTCCTCTGCACCTCCCGATTTGCACGGTTGGCTACGTGCGGTGCGAACGAGGTTCAACAAACGTGTGGGATTGTGCAGGGAGTTCATTATGGACTTTGTCTATGCGTCAGGTTTGCACGACGTAACGTTACTAGGTGTGTGGGTGATGTATAATGTGGGGATAATGTATCGTGTCCGTGCTGAGGGTGTTCATGATACATTTGCGTGTATTGTGGAGCTTGTGTGTGTGTGTGTTTGTACCGCGTGTGCTTGGCCTGATGATGTGCGTTGTCTGCTTAGTGTGAGGAGCCGAATGGCTCACAG
Organism: Petromyzon marinus; assembly: GCF_048934315.1. Classification (NCBI taxonomy): domain Eukaryota; kingdom Metazoa; phylum Chordata; class Hyperoartia; order Petromyzontiformes; family Petromyzontidae; genus Petromyzon; species Petromyzon marinus. Next base: position 7,077,691 of record NC_133689.1, on the reverse strand, counting down.
GGGCTATACCAAAATAAATAAACTGAGACTGGTGTTGAGGATGTGTGGTTTGGTGTGAGCACACGGTGTTGACGTATTTGAGGTGCGTATGCATGGGGTGATGTGAGGGTGAATGAAGGTGGTCTGCGATGTTGTAAACAGTGCTTGTGCGGTTTAACATTTACAAGATTCAAACCAATTCGCAATAAGGCACTGCGCTGCAATGTAATAGGGGGTTAATACAGTGCATTACTGTACAGTGTTCGAGCACTTAAACACTGTAGTGCTCTGCACAGTATCATTTCCGTACGTTACAATGTCCAGTGTAATTTCGAATGGCAATAGCAGTGTGTACGTGCATTGGTAGTGAGAGACCGGGGAGGCCTAAGGCTTCTATTGAGAGCATTTCGTTTATTTTTTTACCTGTTTCTTTGGACGATTCTTGAAGTCGTTTTTTTTTGGTCTTGTGGATCCGTGTGTGGGTGTCTTGGGTTTGTTTCCTATATTTGCATGATTACGTGTAATGTTTTAATTGCAATAATGTACATCTGTCCTTGTAAATGCTTTCGTGTGCTTTCATGGCTTTATTGTGTTATCCCTGCATGTGTATTCTCGCAATGACGTTACTTTAGATGTGGTGCTCTCGGTTACAAAACTGCCATCGCCCCCTGCATTCCATTTTGTTGTTATTAAACAACCTTTCATAAGGAAGCTCCGTAGGGCAGGATATGGCATGTTGTATAAGCAGATATGCTGTGTTCAGAGAATATTACTAACCTTACATGGTGGCTTAAGCTGACAGTACAGGGGGTGATTTAATGCTTCCACAGGGAGACAATCTGGGAGATCTCGCCTAATCTCCGAATGTTGGGAAAACATACTTTTAATATGTGCAGTTAACTTTACCGGGCGTTTAAGATAGTTTGTAACCACGATGGGTAAATATGCGTGTCTAGGCAAGGATTTAATAGTTAAGTAATTCAAATACATGCTCAATTTTTAGAAAGCCATTTCATTGTAAAAAGTGTTTATTTATAATGAGTGTCAGGTAATTGCTGCTTCATATGCAAAGACGGTGGTGGGCAATGACAGCTGGTTGAAAGAATCAGCACAAAGAACAACTCCATCAGATCACCCAGCAAAGCCCGGCCTATTAAGACATGTATGATACGTCGCATAAATAGGCTTTTTGTTAGAACAACCCCTGGGACACATCAACAAACGAATATTTCATGATTGCACACTTTTGAGTGTTTGCAGATGCTCCATTAAGGGCCCCCAAAAAGAGAAACCTGGCTTTGCCCAGTGTTTAAAAGCAGCAAGGTGAGGCAGGCAGCAACCTAGTAGACATAGTGGTTTGTTTAATTATGCTCGTATACAATTCCATATCTCCTCAAAGTTAAAGGTGCAGTCACAATTCAACTAAAGTTACATCATATATGTTTACTTAAACCCAGGTGTGTTGAAATTCTATACATTGGCATGTGATGACATTGCATAGAGTAAGCGGAGCTGTTAATGGAACACTTGTATTTCCCATGAAGCAGGGCACAATGGCTGTGAAGGTCTTAAAAGATCGTGATGTTAAGGCAACAGCATACCACTTTGGCTCGGTAGAGGTTTTTCCCCAAAATCGACAAAGCTGAAAGTTTGAATACAGAATAAATTATGTATATTTATATTACACTGCTTCGTCAAAGCAAGTGTTTGGGCTTGTTTTTATTGTTTGCAGAAAAGGAGTGCTTATTTTAACGTTTTACCTGTGTTTTTTATTTTAACTGTTTATTACTTTACCAACATGCTGAAGGTGTCATTCTTTGAAGGAGACATCCCCTTACAAACTGTAAACAAGCTGCAGTTGGGCAATTTAGATCCTAACGAACATTCCATTTATTGTAGATTAATGTGATTACATTGCAGTACATCCTGATACTCAGTCCACAACTATTTTACTTTCCTACACAAATTAAATGGGAAATATTTTTTCCCGTATTAAACTATAGCTATTCTTAGCCACATTTATTCACGAATATTTAAGTGAGGTAATCACACATTTTTAAAAAATATATATATTTATGAAAGTATTTATACAGATATGGAGGCAAAATGCACTTATTCTCTTTACACAACTTTGGTAAGTTTTTCAAGCTTAAGTAATTTAGTGTACACGAAATACTATGTCAATGTGTTCATAAATCTGTTCATAAATACCTTTTCTTAATTTTCTATTTACATAGCACACAATTTGTTAATTTATCTTTGATGGCAACAACCTACATTTTGGCCCATTTAAATAGGTACCCACCAGATAATGCTGTACTGTGACATTTGAAGGTAATAAAATCAGAAGAATATAACAGCATGTAAACTGCATGGGTAGGCAAATGCTGGTGCAATTGCAGCACAACTGGACTTAGTGGAATTATGTCAGTGCAGCCACACATGAACAAAGGTTCCCATGAGGGCCAACGTGCAGCAATAAAGCAGATGGCCAGGCTTATTTATTCCTTTGAGAGGACCATGGCAGCATTGGCCTCTCACTGCCCTTGTTAGTATTTGCACTTGAAATCTGCGTTCATCAGTTTCCCATTTATAATATTTAACATGGCAGAGGTAGTGAAATGCATCTGTTGCTGTTTGCATCTGCATATCTGTTGAAGACTAAACATCTAATTTGAATTTTATTTTGTGATATTCACCCTTTGTTGAACACCCATTGACATAAGTATAGCAATGCTACGTATGGATATAAATAGATCTTTGCTAAATAAAAAGTTGGTACGACCATGGCAGTCACACAATAAAAATCGCCATTTACACTGCTGTAAATCGCCATTTACACTGCTGTATAACAGTCTGGTTGCAAAGGGGAAGGGTGCACATTTATCTGTGATATGCAAGGTCAGTCTTCGACACTATGCTCAGGTTAAGAAATATGAAGTAGTTAGTCCATATGCTAGTGTGCGTGTTGTGTGACATGGTCCATATGCTTGTGACGTGCAAGTGGTCGTGTGTATATGATCTCTATATCGCCTTGTGCACTTGCACTGCATGTTAGATGTGTTTTGTAACTCCCTGCCAGTGACCCTTCACCTCTATATGGCCTCCGTGAACCAGGTGGTGGCACAGGTCATCTCATTAGTTGTGAAACTGCAGTAGCTGCTGCTGCTGCTGTTTGAGCTCATGTTTGCACGCCAGTAGCATTGCTAACTGTATTTCATTTTCCTCCCCTTCCCTGTGTCACCACACAGGTGAGCGCTGCTTCGGTCCGGGCAACTCCTACTACCTGTGGCTGGTAATGGAGTACTGTGACGGTGGTGATATGAATGGCTATCTGCTGTCGCGCCAGCCGGACCACTGGCTCAACACAAGCTTTGCGATGCAGCTCAGCCGTGCTGTCGCCTTCCTGCACCGCAACAGCATCGTGCACCGCGACCTCAAGCCCGACAACATCCTGGTGGCTGAGAACTCTGGCCGGCCTGTGCTTAAGGTGGCTGACTTTGGTCTAAGCAAGATATTCGCTGGCCAAGGACAGGTGAGTGTGGGGAAATATTTTTTTACTCCCACGTCATAAAATGTGCGAGCACTTGGTGTTGTTTACTCGCCATGGTGTGTTTGTGTCTTTGGACAAATGCACTCATAATGGAATCGCAAGATGTGTCCCATCACTGGAAATCCCCCTGCCAAAGGCAGGTTATTGCATTTTGGCAGCACTTTTGTCAGTGCCAGTGCAATGAACTTAATGATTGAATTTTATCTGGCTCACATAGGTAAGGGTTGGCTCTTGTCAGGGCACGGCATGTTCCATTCCATCCCTTGATACCGTTTTTTGTGTCCTCCGATTTGTATTTATTTCATAAATGTGCAGTGCCCTTTTTGGTGTTCAGTCAATATGTCTTGGTCACAATAGAGATATTAATGACTTAATATTAACAAAAACACTTTTTGTTACATTACATTTGAAAATTATTTTAAACGTTTAGATTTTGGACAATGTACTGCCGCAGTGGCTTTGGCAAATAATGCTACAGGGTATTAAGGTCCGCTGTGGTAATTCTAGGTGTCAGACTGAGCTAACAGCCATCGTATAAAGCTCATGATGGGAGCACATTAGGCCTTTAAGCACGGCCGTGTCGAATATAATTGTAGGGGATAAATTAGTGTGCCCCATTGGGAATAAACTAAAAACAGGTGTGAGACCCGACAGAGGAGCAGGGCCGATGCCAGTGTTGGTTGTGGGCCAGCATCTTTTTGCCAGGTCCCCGGGCTCTGTCACAGAGCCCAGAACAGCGTCTGTTGTCGAGACTCAAAGGGGGCAACATGTGGAAAGCGTTCTCCTCCAAACCAGACGCCTTATTAAATTGGCAATAATGATGCAAATGTCATATATAAAGGAAAATGTGGCAAAAAATAAAATTACAATATGTTACGATAATTTGTTCATGCTGATTTGGCTGTCTTGTTAATATAATGGCAAAACTTCACTTTCGGAGGTCTCTTTGCTGGAATTCTCAAATTTCCCCCAACTGGAACTTCTTTTGCTTATTGGTAATGACACGTTTAAGGCTTGCTTTACAAGAACAAACGGAGGCTTACTTTAATCGTAAATAAACAACATCAACAATAGCCACCATTACCCAAGTGCAAAAGTGACAAGCATGTGGATGGCACCTCTCTTTCTTTACAGCAACTGTCTATTGTTACCTGTGCATTGCTTTAAAGTGTGGGTTTTTGGTTATTGCTCATGCACTGATCATAGTTTGTCAGGTAAGTGTACAGTGGAGTCTATGGGTAAACACCAACTGCTTTGTCTGCACACTTTATTTGTAGACAGCTGATGTCTCCCCATCGCTGGCACATACAGGGGTCCAATTGCTTCTTCCTTGGGAATGGATTGTTGCTGATAGCAGCTGATGAAAGTGCAGTGTATGGAATTAGGTTTCAATCTCATTTGCAGGTGCACGCACGTTTGTGAATGTTTACGTATTAATTGTGATCGACTTATGCAGCTTATGACGCGACAGATTCGAGAGCCAATTTGTTCAAGTGTATAAACTGTATAGTGTATCTGATGTGTGCAGCACTTAGCAACACTCCAATATAAACCTGGCAGCCTGTGGTTCAATTCAGGCCATGGTTAACGTCAATGGCGAGTAATATCTGGAGTATTCCTGGGTCTTCCCCATACATATACATATATTCTAGTCATGTTATATTGTTATAACACTGTCACTACTCTGTGAAATCCTCTAAAACAACATGACATGCCACAATCCTGATGTAATCACAGGTAGACTAGTAGGCATATGGGCGAATACATAATGATTTGTGGGTCACAAAATTATACAAAATTAACATTTTGTTTGTCCTGTCTGGTTTTTATGGCCTTGTTCTGTCCGTTGTTTGTATTCCCACTCTTGTTTGTACTGCTTTTTCTGTGCGTTCACATAATGATAATCAAAAGCAATACATTTGTATATGTGCGATTCCATACATGTCATGAATGTAATAATCCATACACGGCTCGAAGCTCTGACACAGCAGCGTGAGCCACCTGGCTTCCCTCTATTAGGCCTCATTCCACTAAAAAGAGTGGGTGTTTGTGGGCACTGCGCAGGGCCTGAGCAGTGGCGAGTCTGTGAATCGCGCGTGGCTGTCTCCTGCATGCGGCTCTTCCTTCTACATGGCACCCGAGGTGTGGGAGGGGCACTTCACTGCCAAGGCCGATATCTTTGCGCTGGGCATCATTGTGTGGGCCATGCTGGAACGCATCACCTTCACCGATGCCGAGTCCAAGCGCAAGCTGTTAGGCTCCTACGTGCGCCAGGTACACGCCACACACACCTAACGCTTTCACACAGCAGGGGTCGCTTCCAGGCTGGGGTTATGTTTATTCAAGGGACGTCACTCATGTCATTATAAATCTCAAGTTAAATGGTGCAGTAATGATACTTGCTTTATTGTGTGTTTCCGTGTTGCTTTTTATTGTGGTCTGCAACACTTAAGTTTAATGTTGGTAACCAACTTACATAAGTTTTAATTTTTATGAACATGCCACAGCATTGTGATTGGCTGAAGGAGTTCTTGGCAATGGGAAGGCGAACATTAATATAACTTTTTCTACACCAGTACAATGGACTACAATTTACAGACATGGCGCAATAGGGTGGGTTTGCATTTGAAAACGAAAGCAATGAAGTTGCTATGTTTCACGTAGGATTTTCGGTTTTCGCAGCATCTAAGGAGCGCATCAAAGTTTTGTGCAGGAGTGCTCCACTGTTTAACTACGTGCTTATTTTACGTATGCTAGCATATTTCTGTGTACAGATGTCTGGTAGTTTGAGTGTATTTTGTATGTGAAATAAGTTGAGGTTTTTAGGTCAAGTGATATGAGGGTGGTATTCATCTCATGTTGAAATTTCACATTCTTATTATGGGGAAATTATTTATGGAACGCACGCCATTGACTTTCCAGAAGGTTTGTACTCGTTTTATCACCCTTGAAATAGGCTAAGTTGATCTCTCACTTGCAGTGTTGAATTGGTGTGCACGCTAACCACTGCTTATCACATTGTATTGTGTATATGCTGACATGGCAGTTTACATTTAGTTGTAAAATTTCATGTGTAAACCCCAGTTTATTAATGAATGCATCAGACCAACTGCTTGGGCTCTGTAAAAAAAATTCTGTTGCCTTGCAGATGCATTCAATCTGGCCTCACCCAGGTGCTGAATGACCCATGTGAAATTGTCAATGCCAACCTTGGTGATGTTTTATGGACTACATTAGGCAAATAGTCTCTACTTTCACTATGGCTGGATGTAAAGTGAAGTGATTTTTTTAATATAAGTTCAATTCAATTTCACCATTGTACCTCACTTGACTGTCATAGAGCCAAGTTAATGGGGATGTGCTAAAAAAATAGTAAAGTTGAGCTTAATTGTATTGGTGAGGCACAGTGCAAGATTGCTATGTGCTGCCGAACTCTGTTTTTGCGCGCACACGTGTGGAAGACTGGCTGATGCTGCCACACATGAAAGTCGGTCTTGTGGCACCCATGGGCCTCCTATTACAAAAGCGTGCGTTGGCCACATTCTTGAATGATAAGAAAGCCACGTTGTGTTTTTCGCTTAATTACCTCCCAACTCTTTACAAACACCTCGCCAAGTGCATTGCAAGATTGGATGCCAAATCCAAATGTAGTATTTGCCAGCCAGTGGGACATAATAACCCATGATGTTCTAGCTCACTTAATTAAGTTATACATAAATGTAAAGTATGTATTTAAAGTTACTCAAAATGGCTGAAGTGAATGTTTTGGCAAATATTTGTCATAGTTCACTTTTCTTCTGTGTCTAATAATTCCGAGGTATCATGTAATATTAAAATAAATTCAGGAACCAACTTGTAAAACGAGTCACATGCACTGCCTTTCCTGCAAACACAATAATGCAGGTTATGTATTTTAATTGGTATTGATGAAGGTATGTCTTGGCAGGGCATCTTCCTTAACTCTGTATCCTGCTGTAAACCATCAATTATGAAAGAACGAAGAATATGGATCCCTGCAGTCACGAAAGCTTTAAATAAAAATTATAGTCGTGCAAATTTGTGGGCATTTGTGAAATGTATAAAATCTCTCTTGATCCCCAAATACTAATTGCATGGCAGGTACAGCAAAATCATTGTAGATTCAAAAAACCGTTTGTTAATTTAATAATTATAACCCACAATCATAACCACCATTCCAAAACGTAACCAAAAAGACTGATGACAGTCCTCCCATGTGAAAACACCATGCTGGCATCATTAATTTTGACGGAATGTTGATATCTCTGAAGTATGTGTATCTTCTCTTCTTGCATTGCAGCACGATAATAATGCCATTGCCTGCCATGAGCATTGCATGTGTTTTCAGCAACAATCTAAATCAATTTAAGACGTAGGCTTCCTAATCAAAAGCCAACATCGTAAATGCTTTTGGGAGCTTTGTGTTATAAACCCTTGGACTACTGAATATGCCACTCGAAATAAACTGAATATGTAATAAATACTTTTGACATTGGGTGAAAATGTATTTGAAATTTTATATCTCGCTGTATTTGTGATTGGCACTACTATTGGAAACTAGTGGAAAAGAAACCCAAAAGTATTTATTTCATTACTTGAATAAAATTAAGAAAACGTGTTACATTAAATTAGTTTTTTTTTGGCCAAAGTACATGCCAGTTTATGAGTGGCACATGTTCCCACACTCAACATTTGCTATTCATCATCTACTTTTTCTCTGTTACAATTAATAGATCCACAGGGGAATACTAAAATTGCTGTGTACATTCTTCAATGTTATTCCTTCCAGTAAACTTAAGATGGAGCACGTTTAATAACAACACGTTTTCGTACCACGTATACCAAGTTATTGAGCACATTCTAAACTATACCAAGTTATTGAGCACATTCTAAACTGCATGGTATTGATGCCACAGCCTGCGACATGTCTTTCAGGGGTGTGACCTATGTTTTGAGAATCGCTGTTCTAAGTGCTTTATAAAAAAAAAAGTGTAATTTAAATTATGACATTTATTTTTAAGTGTCGCCTCCTGTAGCGTGAAAGCTGGTTCTCATGCTACTTTACTGCTTTTAATACTTTCATAAATGCATATTTTAACAATAATTTTTAGCTCCATAATACATTGTGGTTATATTTGCTTTTATAAGGCTGCAAGACACTTGCCGTTTTCCTGCAATGCAGTATCATCCTAATTGCCCTTCATCCAAGTGTGTGTTATGTAATAGTTATGTCCTGGCCTACTTGTGGGTTTTTTCCCCATCTAATGGGACTAAAAAAAACAGTCCCCTGGGAATAATGTTAGCTTCATTGCACCACTTTTCATACAATAAAATGGTATTAAATCACAGGAATCTCCAGATTGATTTAATATAACATGCTCAGCTAATTCCACACACAAATGACTGAGCAGCTTTAAAAATTAAACCTTTGCTGCCTTGCTCTTGTGTCATTGGCAAGCATTAGCCACTGATACGCGATCGACTCTTGCAAATGTACCTACTGCTGCAAATATATTGCTATGTAAAATAGAAATGGGTTTCTCTCCTTTGAATGTATGTGTATGCAAATGATGCGAGGTTTGTAAGATAGGGAAAGGGTGCGTTTAGAATAGAAAGAATAGATTTTGGATGATCAGGAAGAGACGGACAGTTGTGATGGGTGGGTACGTGCAGGAAATAAGGTGGGCAGGTTACCGGGACGGGAACTACAATTAACAACATTTCAAGTGCTGGAGTGGCAGAGAGGTTGGTGACCAAGGGGAAGACTTGAGGCCAAGATGGTATTGATTAGACTTGGCAAACCTTAAGTGGTTGAGCTTCTGTGCATTAGCTTAGCAAACCAGCAGAAGGAAGAAAGCTATGGGAATGTGTGGTGTTTTCATTGTCATGGGCACTCATGGCCTCATCTTAGCAGAATAATAATGTCCTTCACTTTTTATCAGTCTGAATTATATATCACCAATACCCTGGTGGAGTGTTTGGTCCTTGAGTGGCCTCAGAGAAAACCCAAGTATACGAGTGGGTAACATTCATAGCTTTGCATAGATATATGAAAGAATCCATGGCTGCGATGCCATCTCAAGCCAAAACTTGCAATATTTGGTATTCCTGGGCAGTCTGGCATCTGGGTATCAACCAGGCTCAATCATGCAAAGCTTTAAAGATCAACAGTTGGCATGGTGACAGATTGGTCCCGGCATCTGCCGCTCGCTCGGATTTTGCCATTAACGTGCGCGTGTGCGTGCCGCACAGGGCCGGCGCATCGTGCCGGTGGGCGAGGCGCTGCTCGAGAACCCGCGCACGGAGCTGCACATCCCACGGCGCCGCCACAGCCCCATGAGCACGGCGATGGCGGTGCTGGTGCGCGAGATGCTGTCGCCGCACCCACAGGAGCGGCCCGACTCGGTTACGCTGGAGGCTCGCGTGCGCGAGGCTGTGGCCTGTGCTGTGTGACGTCCGCACCGCTCTGCCTGCCATCTCCGCCGCTGACACCCCTTGACAACCCATTCTGCTGCCTCCCCAGCCTCTGCACCTGCCCTTAGTGTACCTACTACCTCCTGGCTTCATCCTCCTCAAGCCCAGCCAAGAAAGCATCCTTTGACAATGTGAGTTCACCACCAGCAGGGATTTAATGCAAACAAGTCAGAATGCAAGGTGCCTTCAGGGTAGGAAATTTTAATGGCTCATGTGTCTGGCAGTTTCATTGTAGCATGTCAAGTCTCCAGATTGAGTCATATGCACACCCTTAGGAAGACACAGGTCTCCTGTTTAGCCTATTAAATCATAGGGACAGGTCACAAGTGTCTGCTAAGATCGAAATGGTTTGGCCAGCACGACTGCTTATTTCTACAGTTTGCTAATGTTTATACATTGCACCCAGTATACACATTTTAAGGCTGATTTGACAATGGGGAAGTTCATGGCAAGTAAAAATTTGCATGGCCGGTAGTTGAAACAATGTTGGCAGGATTTTAACACAGTGCACTGCATCACCACTGTGGTTGTGTTCGTATACACGCGTACTATATAGTGCTAAAAATAGGTTGTCACTATCATTGTGATTGCCGGTTGCATATTCATACATGACTAACTGCGATATGTTTGCTCTACCTGCCCACTAATTAGGTGGAAAATTATTCCACTGCATGTTCAGAGACCACTTGTAGAAATTAGTATTTTTCCATGGCTAATCACACTCAGCCCTGTCTAATGGTAGATCTGGGTCTCCATTCTCTATTGGGAGCCTGCAAGTTGAAATGTCTTCTGTCAACCAGCGTTGGTTGCAAATTCATTTCAGATGAGCAGTGTTCAGCCATGCCTAGACATTTACAGCAGGCATTGAGAAATTGGATCCACGTGCACAGTTGATGTTGATTTATTGTAATAGGTTTCCCCACTTAAAGATTCTTTCCCCACATGGAGATGGATTGGAACACACAGGATCCTGTGCTCGTTTTATCACAGACAATCTGCCAATCTGAATGTGCATTGCATACTTAAGCAGTCGAGCAATAAAATGTTAATTTACTTAGTTTTTCTTGGGTTTGAACATTTACCACCAGTACCAGCATGTCGAATTTTTGTTTAAAAAAATCTTCAAATGTCAATTATTCATGTTAATATCCTGTATTCTACAAAGATTATTATTATTTCAAAATGCACTTACAAAGTGAGAATATCTTGTCTGCATTATGAAAATGTTGTTGCCCTCGAAATATTGTTTGACGGCACGCTGGGATGAATATTAATGTGTGACCCTTTCAATCAGTGATCTTTAAAAAAAAAAACGAAGGCAGCCTATTGAATGCACACAGAAATAAAAGAAAGCTCAATGAGTGCCAACACAACCGTGGCACAGAGTATTACAAGACAACTTATTTTCAGCAGACTGCACGGCACTGTCAGGCTTATACAAGCTTTCCCGCAGCACTATAGTACCAGCGCTTTGAAAAGTGCCGTGTTGTCAAGTTACATTGCCAGCGTGAGAGTAAAAATACTGGGCCGCTTGTAATGAGGCCAGTATATTACTCGCATTCGGATGAATGATCATGAATAATTTGTAAAGCTGGCTGTTGGGAGAACAATGGTGCAGTGACAATTTAGTCAGCATTTTAGTACTTCCAGTCTTAGTCTCGTCTGACAATGTGTGAAACTTTTGTCAAGTTCTATTTTGCGGATTTAATTTTTTATCTATCGTCCATTGCTCTTGTTATTATTTTTATGTTAATAGCATTTAATGACAACAGTGACTAAGGCTTGAATCAATTTCCAGGGGTTGTCATTGACTTGTCTAAGACTGAAATGCTAATACTGCAATGGTTGGTGCATTTTTTACAATATTGTGTCCAATAATTATCCTTAAGTTCCCTTGCCTGGGATGAGATCATTTACAGTTTTGTACCGTTTGTAATTAACATGTTTAGATCAGTTTAACACGTAGGCTTGTTTAGATACTACATTGGTGAATCGACAATACAAGCTTAAATATAACAATTCTACAGTCATAAACAGTTTATTTTCTCTTGACAAATCGATCAGGACAGCTCATTATTATTTCCCTGCAGGTGAGCGCATGGATTCATAGCAAGGCTGGCATTTGGTTAGAAGAGACGCCCTGCTTAATATGCCATCGCTCAGAACTGCAGCCAACATTATTTACCAGCTGAAATAGACAGTACTGCTTGAACCCACAGTCCATATATTAGGGACTCACAAGAGCACTCTGGGCACAAATTGTACAGGTCCTAACACAATATAGTGCCCTTGAAATTTGAAAATATTTGTCGGCACTTCAAGAGCCGCAGGGAATGTATTCATGAAGAACTGGCTTTTAAACAAGTTCTCTGTGCTTCCCCCTCCAGCTGTCAAAAATGCACTTTTTGTCGGCAGACACTCCAAAATAATTAATGATAGCAAGCATATTACTGTGTTGCTCTGCATCCATCTCGAAGAGGCATTTCAGTGCACTCCAGAAGGATAAAACAAAGTGCTTGCTGTAACCCCCGTTTTGAAATGGTAACAATTCTACAGTGGAAGCTGGAGGTATTGCTAATGAGTAAATCAAAAATAAAACTAAACTGGTCCAGTTCACGATTCTGAGGTGCATGCAGCTCATTTGCAAGAAAGCCTTAGATGGTTATTGTTGGCCATGTTCAATCACATCTAGCTGTGGTGCTAGCACACAGTGACCTACACTTACACACGGAAGCTTCCAAGCCTCATTGTCCTTTACATTTTAGGTTTCTCTAATTTTACTCGCAATGAGTTCCACTGAATTAACAGTGTCCCCTGTGTCCACAGGTTTCCCGGTTCTCAAGCAAGCCATTTAACACCACTGCAAGGCATATACGTGGGGGGGGGGAGGGCGAGAAGCGTGGAATTTGGGAGGTGGGGGCGGCGATAGGGGGTGATGCGGTTGGTGAGGGGGCAGCTGGAAGGGCTCCGAAGGGCTTTACATCATCCATCGTGAATCCACAGTACAAGGGGTGGTGGCTGCTACAGGGCGGGGTGACACCTTTCGGTCAAAACAAACGCAAGGCACAACTGTTTGAGTGCCACTTGAACACTGTGAAAAATAGTAACTTAAGTAATAAAGGAATATAAACTGACCAGTGATTGGTGCGTGGTGGGATTGGCCTTCTGAAAATGACCAAAGCTGGCTGCTTCCGCTTGTTTAAGAGGAGAACTGATGGGTGAATGTAGCCATGATTGGCGCTGTTTTAGCATACTGCTGCAGTTTCCTCTGAATGTTAAACTACCTGGCATTGGTTTGAAAAACTGTATATGAATAGGGTGATGCCCACCACATCACTGGACTTGAAATGGACCATCGTTGAGTTTATGGTGTAACGTTATTTTTTATGTTGTCATCATTTTATCCGAGTACATCGTGGCTGTGACAAATGTTTGCGCTGCACTCAAATGTTCTGGCTGTGTGGGTTGATGAAGTGAGTGAGCGAATGTTGGTGAATTAAAGGGACATGCAAATATAACGAGTAACACCTTCCCTAAATCATTCCAGGTGAAAAGTAATGCCTAGTTTGAATTTCCCTTTGAATTGAATGTCCAAATAGCACGACGAGTGACCTAATGATATTCACTGGGTTAACTTTCCACTAACATTTGAAAGGGATCTATGCAATTACATTTTCAGTTAGATTTTTGAATAAACTTCTTTAAAAGAAAAACACAATTTTATTCATGTTGGAGCAGCATGTCGCCCACAGGGATTATTTTTGTCGTCGGGTGCATTTTTTTTTCATTAGCGATTTCAGAAAATGTAGATATATTTCCTTGACTGCATGGGGCACGGGTGGCTGGCATCCACTCTAAATGCAGACTTTTGGTCTGGACACCGTATTTACGTTGATCCTGTTTCACATTGTTCTGATGTCACATTGGTCCTGTTCACATTGAGCAGTGCTTTGCAACAGCTTTTTAGAGTTTGGCCCACATCTCTCAGTGTATGGCAGTGTTTAATTCCGAAGCAATGCACAGAGCATCATCCCAATATCTGTCATTTGGTAGTTTGACCAATCATAACACGTCTTTGGTACACAGGGTATCTCCTCTGGCACACATGCAGGGGTATATCATTACTTTTTGAAAATTGGAGATTTGTACCGCAATTCTGTGGAATAGTTATGAAAGCTTTGTCGCAATCTCTAAACTCAAATACATTCACCAGGTTGTGTTCCACTTAAAATTCTGCGAAACATTTACAGGTACAGGCGGGATTCACAATTATGAAATATTTGACGTCTGCTTTACATGGCAATAATAGGTAATGTTACAGTTAAACTGTCGATGGAGTGGGCTTCTGGCTGGCACTGAACGGTGCAAATGGTGCATCTACATTCATTAAACTGGTTTCACTTGTATAGGTTCACTGCCAATGGCTAAGAGCTGCATTTGCTTTAGGCAGGTAACATGACAAACCAAATCCCAAATATGCTTTGGGCAGTGTAAATACACCTTTCATTGTCGGGTCACTACCCTAAATGCCTCGCAAGTAGCACACGCCGTTTGCACGTCTGACCAGCAGAAGCGTGTTTATTCTGCGATGCAGCTTGGTGCAATATATGGGTATAGCAGGTTAGGTTGGGCAGTAAACAGCAAATGAAATTGACCATTTTAAGCACTCAAAGTAGAAAATTTTATTCCGATTTTAAATGGCTGATTTCTAAAATATAGAATGCAAAACGAGGCAAATTCTCATTGTTTTGCATAACATTCTGAGCACTTAGAGCTTTAATGACCTTGTTCAATATCTCTAAATTATTACAGTGCACCTATATTTAAGAAACTAAAAGCCACTCGTATGACAAAACAGCACATGCCACTCCTGCTGCGTGATTTGTTAGGGGTCCTTGGTGATTTTTTTCTAAATTTTTAGATGTACCACTGAGCATAGCAAAATACCTTAATTGGCAAGATATATTAAAAGCTAGAAACGGTTTCCCTAGCATTTTAATTCATCAATTGAAACGCGGAATGAGTTTGCTGCAAGGTGAAGTTGGTGTTGTAAATGGCCTATCGATTACTGAATGTTCAGGTATGTTGCTTTGAACTCTTACGTCAAGTCGGCAGCAATGAATGGGCCCTTAAGTGCATTTGACGGTAAAAAGGTGTATTTATTCATTTGTTTGGTGACATTAAATGATACATTGCAGCGGTGAATGAGCCTCCATCCCTTTACATATGCATGCCTTGCAAACCATTCCTTGGTCAACTTGGATAATATAATTTCACATCAATTACAGTTACTATTGGAGTATAATGTTTGGTTTATACATTTCTGTGTATCACAATCAGTGAAAATTGTTCACAATTCATGCTAGGTTGTTACTATGTTTTTTAAAAATTGTTAAACGTAACATTTTTTATGCTAAAGTGATGTACAAAATGGTTTTAATTCACACGTTCTATTATGCATGCTTTTGTTGCACTCGTGTGTGTAATTTTTACCAACAGACACTAAGCCAGGACATAATACATGCTAAGCTTTCAGTAAATCCACAGTTTCTAATGACAGATTGCTGACAGAGAATCTTTTGGAGGTTTAGTGGCTGCTGTGATGGCATTACATAGAGCACCAAATTATTACACCATTCACCCATTTAAAAACTTTGTTGTAACAACATTTTAACTTCATCTATACCATTGTACACCCCAATCACACGTGCCCCGAAAACAAACAAAACATCCTATTTTAATCGTAGTTGCAAATTCCTGTGTTTAAAGTAACGTCTGTAAGAGTTGATCATGTGGTTACATTTAATGTTTTGTTGCTACCCTTCTCAAAAATAATATCTGCTAAGCCAGTTTGCATCAGTGCTGAGGAATGGAGAACTGTCACTACAAGATGAATTTTAACCTGTTATTTGCACCCACCAGGTGCTTTGTTGTAATGACAGGCGTTGTACAATACCAAATGTTTACCCGTTGTGCTAATGTGCGTTTCCTACTACGACCAAACTGCACCCTGTTTGCATCTGTCTCAACCGGCTGGCTTTGCTTATTGCCTTCCTTGTATCGGACTCGTAACGGGCACTCATTGCGACTCGCAAATTTGCTGGACAATGGGACCTTTACTTACGGTTAAGAAACAACTTAGGGCCCAGGCAGCGTTTTGTTGGCAATTTTACGTCGCGTTTGTTTCACGTTGGATTTTTCCTGTCCGTGAACGGGAAACCTCGTAAGGTGTTGCAGATGGAGGGACAGTTAGGTTTTTTTTTTAATGGGATTACACAACCTTGCACCAGCCCATCGGTCCTGTTTCTAATAAGTATTTAATCACCCAGTAATATTTGATCATTTTAATCAAACGTTCAATTGTTTTTCCCACTGAAAGCATGACGAGGCACTAATCTGTTTACAGCCCTAAGTTAATGGTGGTAACTCCACATTCCTACAACCGGGATTACATTTTACGAGTCGGTGTTGACAATCCCATGGGGATGAACGGCTGAATTAACCTCTAACTGGGACTTCTGGCAACGTTCCGATAGCGGTTATTGGGCTTTTGCTAGCGCTGCTCCCAGACTATGGATACTTTGGTAATTAGGCAGTCATTAGAGTTATTTAAACCTGTTTAAAAAAAAAACACCTCGTTTTAATTTGACCTTTACCCCCTAGTCTTAGCCGTTTACCCTGGTTCTGTTTTATTACCTGCTTTCCATACACGGCGCATTGTGATCTACAGATGAAATTGACATTACAAATTCAAATTATTATTATCTAACCACTACACAACTTGGCTAAATTGTAATGTAGCGATCGGAATGATTTAAATGTGTTCTTTAAATAATTTAAGTATAGGCCACATAAACATTTACAGTAGATGAATTAGTGGGAGCAAGTGCCTACTTTTAAAATCCTATTATCATTTTTGGACTGCCCCTCGTGCTTCGGAAATAATCGGAGTTTTTTTTCATTAAGTATTTAAATCTGGGGAAAACCCAGCGGTTCACTTTGCCCCCTTTTCAAACAGTGCAGGGCAGATATGTGGCATTTGACAAGCAGAATTTAGAGCCGCGCGCATCTAGGTTTACTATCGGTGATTCTAGATTTGAAGCTTTCGTGACTGCGAGGATTCATACGCTTTGGTTTTTTCGGTAAAGTCACGTAGGTACAATAAAATAAAACTAAATTAAATCACGACGTTTTGGAGGCAACACAAGCTTCCGTCTTCAGGTGGAACAGTCACAGCAGAATATCTGTGTCAAGTGGACAGCTGAGACAGCCGGGATTATATACAGGTTAAGGGGGGGGGGGAGCCAAGAAGGGACGTGGTTGGGCGGGGAGGGCTGAGTTAAGCCGCCTTTTGTTATGCTGCAGGGGGTTCGGGGGGAGAGATGTACGAGTACACGCAACTCACTGAAAGCAATGGAAATGGCTGTACAATTATAAGGCAGCCAAACTTTGACTTGGTTTATAACATCTTTTCACTGGTTGATGCTGTAGGGGGTTCAGGGGAAGACATGCACGAGTACATACAACCCACTGAGAGCAATGGCAATGGCTGTACAATTATAAGGCAGCTAACGTTTGACTTGATTTATAACATCTTTCCAATGGTTGCTCAATTTGAAACCATCCTCTCGGTTGAAGTTGTGTCTGTGTTTGTATATCTGGATGGCTTCATGGACAAATCTCTGTTAATTACCAGGAGGTTTGCAGAGAACTTTGGTATCAGAGAAGACAATGTCATGAGAACCCACTGTGTTGAAACAATGATCAGCCATGGCCGAAGAATTAGTTCTCGATTTCCAAAATTTTCAACAAACAAGATCCAGGTCCGGTTAAATACAATACACAAAATCCGTGATCTGATTTTATCCGTAAAGGATGTCATTCCTGACTTACAGTACCCCGGTGTTTACAAATTGGGTTGTACCTGCGGTGACTGCTATATCGGGGAGACGAAACGACATGTTTCTGACCGAATCTGCGAGCACAAATCAGATTTTAAACACGGCAGAACGAATTCTTCGGCCGTGGCTGATCATTTTCAACACAGCGGGTTCTCATGACATTGTCTTCTCTGATACCAAAGTTCTCTGCAAACCTCCCGGTTATTACCAGAGATTTGTCCATGAGGCCATCTAGATATACAAACAGACACAACTTCAACCGAGAGGATGGTTTCAAATTGAGCAACCATTGGAAAGATGTTATAAATCAAGTCAAACGTTAGCTGCCTTGTAATTGTATAGCCATTGCTCTCAGTGGGTTGTATGTACTCGGGTATCTCTTCCCCCGAACCCGTCCTACAGCATCAACCATTGAAAAGATGTTATAAACCAAGTCAAAGTTTGGCTGCCTAATAATTGTACAGCCATTTCCATTGCTTTCAGTGAGTTGCGTGTACTCGTACATCTCTCCCCCCGAACCCCCTGCAGCATAACAAAAGGCGACTTAACTCAGCCCCCCCCCACCCACGTCCCATCTCGGCTCCTCCCTCCCCCCCCTTAACCTGTATATATAATCCCGGCTGTCTCAGAGCTGTCCACTTGACACAGATATTCTGCTGTGACTGTTCCACCTGAAGACGGAAGCTTGTGTTGCCTCCGAAATGTGATTTAATTTAGTTTTATTTTATTTTACCTACGTGACTTTACCGAAAAAACCAAGCAGTATTACTATCGGTGCTTGCATTTTAACGTGTAAGGTGACCGGCTTGAGTGAATAAACCTTGCACAAGTGGTTCACCGAGCTTTTAAAAAGAAACAGCTCTAACCATTCGTGCATTAAGCACCCATCGGCACGTTTACTTCTTGATTAGACGGACAACTTTAGAGAAACCACATGAACCCCACAAATGTGCTGTGATGATTTTCTACATCCATTGTAGGTGTTCGTCGACTATTCTACAATCAGTGTATCAGTGAAACCCCCAGGTTAATGCAGCAACGAAACTTAAGTGTAAAAAAGTTCAATTAATTGTTATTTATTACATCCTAATGTTTAATTTTAAAATTGGAAAGTGTGAGACGGTAATAAACGAGCTGCTGAAATCATTTTTTGCTGGGTTTTAGTCTTTTGTTATTAATTCCCTGTAACGATTGGACGTGCGACTTGCCGTAGGCCAGAGCACCGCTTAGAACCTAAAGAAATGCGGAGAGAAAAAGAGACACGAGTTCTGAACAATTAATCTTGCTGTGGGTGTAATGACGCGTGGGTGGGTGTGTGGGTGTTTTCAACCGAACATGTCGCACGGCATTACGAGAAAGCTTTAGATGATCGCGCGTGCCTTTTTGCAGGATACGAGCGATGGTGTGGGAGATGTGCTTCCTCGACGTGTGAGTCGGAGGTTGCTTTGTTTGTTATACCTGCATCCACAGATTGGTGCACTTTTGGCAAAAAAAGCCATATTCATTTGATTCTGTTACCTTTGTCATTTAAATTATTGCTCGTTATCAATGCTGTCTAAATGTAATTTTGTGGTAAAAAGTGAAAAAATAAATAAACAACGTGATTAATTTGGTATACTCTCGGCTTGCAAGTTTTTGCACACAGTTTGTGATACAGTAAACACGTACATTATGAAATCGATTTAAACGTTTTCTCAAGCTATAGTCCAACTATGTTTCTAAATCCTGGAATACCTATCTCTGCTAGTCTCTTTAATTATTGTGCTCGTCCCCATACTTTGCATGTAATAACTAAGTTTGGACTCCACTGCTGCCATTTTTGGCCTCTGCATGTGGAGCTCAACAAAGCCGGTGTCAAACTTTCATCGCGAAAACATTCACCACCTCGGAAGCCGGACAGTCGAATATTGCACATTTAGATATAGCACACGTCTAAGGAAATTTAAGTTCGTGCCGAACTAGGGCCCATTTCCTATAGAAATATGTTTTTTGTCTATACTGTATGCATCGGGTAATTCACCAACATTGGCCTGACTCCATCATTAGACCTCCGTTGCCAGTACCAAAATGTAATAATAGGGTTTTTCCCCTTTTTTCTGGCAACAAAACTGAAACCTTTTTACGAGGATTCATGTCTGCATTAACCACAATACCTGCAATCAAAATGCAAACAAAATACATACTATGATAATATATTGGCATTTTCCTTGAAACTGATTGGGTCGAGGCTCAAAAGAAAGCCATCCCTTGGTGTGGACCAATCAGCTTCAAGGACAATGCATAAACTATCAGTATGTTTTTTGTTTGCATTTTGACTGCAGGTATTGTGGCAAGGATCGCTCGTGCTTTGTTACGAATGCAGTGCGTTCTCATAAAACACGTTGAACGAACGATGCCAACGTGCGCGAGTTAAGTAACATTGGCAGCTGGGTCAGCCCTGAGCGGGAACACTGCTGCATCAGCCCGGCATGAAAGGCGCTTAACAGAGTTCATGAGAAGAAATGTGTGGATGCCACCAAATCCGCGGTGCGGCTTTCCTTGGTAAACAAGTGTAATTAAATGTATACTCTTTGATTCTTTCGGTAAAGTCACGTACAGTGAGGGGAAAAAAATATTTAATCCCCTGCTGATTTTGTACGTTTGCCCACTGACAAAGAAATGATCAGTCTATAATTTTAATGGTAGGTTTATTTGAAGTGAGAGACGGAATAACAACAAAAAAATCCAGAAAAACGCATGTTAAAAATGTTATAAATTGATTTGCATTTTAATTAGGGAAATAAGTATTTAACCCCCTCTCAATCAGAAAGATTTCTGGCTCCCAGGTGTCTTTTATACAGGTAACGAGCTGAGATTAGGAGCACACTCTTAAAGGGAGTGCTCCTAATCTCAGCTTGTTGCCTCTATAAAAGACACCTGTCCACAGAAGCAATCAATCACATTCCAAACTCTCCACCATGGCCAAGACCAAAGAGCTCTCCAAGGATGTCGGGGACAAGATTGTAGACATACACAAGGCTGGAATGGGTTACAAGACCATTGCCAAGCAGCTTGGCGAGAAGGTGACAACAGTTTGTGCGATTATTCACAAATGGAAGAAACAAAAAATAACTGTCAATCTCCCTTGGCCTGGGGCTCCATGCAAGATCTCACCTCGTGGAGTTGCAATGATCATGAGAACGGTGATGAATCAGCTCAGAACTACACGGGAGGATCTTGTCAATGGTCTCAAGGCAGCTGGGACCATAGTCACCAAGAAAATAATTGGTAACACACTATGCCGTGAAGGACTGAAATCCTGCAGCGCCCGTAAGGTCCCCTTGCTCAAGAAAGCACATATACATGCCCGTCTGAAGTTTGCCAATGAACATCTGAATGATTCAGAAGACAACTGGGTGAAAGTGTTGTGGTCAGATGAGACCAAAATGGAGTTTTTTGGCATCAACTCAACTCGCCGTGTTTGGAGGAGGAGGAGGAATGCTGCCTATGACCCCAAGAACACCATCCCCACCATCAAACATGGAGGTGGAAGGAAACATTATGCTTTGGGGGTGATTTTCTGCTAAGGGAACAGGACAACTTCACCGCATCAAAGGGACGATGGACGGGGCCATGTACCGTCAAATCTTGGGTGAGAACTCAGCCAGGGCATTGAAAATGGGTCGTGGATGGGTATTCCAGCATGACAATGACCCAAAACACACGACCAAGGCAACAAAGGAGTGGCTCAAGAAGAAGCACATTAAGGTCCTGGAGTGGCCTAGCCAGTCTCCAGACCTCAATCCCATACAAAATCTGTGGAGGGAGCTGAAGGTTCGAGTTGCCAAACGTCAGCCTCGAAACCTTAATGACTTGGAAATCTGCAAAGAGGAGTGGGACAAAATCCCTCCTGAGATGTGTAAAACCTGGTGGCCAACTACAAGAAACGTCTGACCTCTGTGATTGCCAACAAGGGTTTTGCCACCAAGTACTAAGTAATGTTTTGCAGAGGGGTCAAATACTTATTTCCCTCATTAAAATGCAAATCAATTCATAACATTTTTGACATGCGTTTTTCTGGATTTTTTTGTTGTTATTCTGTTTCTCACTGTTCAAATAAACCTACCATTAAAATTATAGACTGATCATTTCTTTGTCAGTGGGCAAACGTACAAAATCAGCATACTTTTTTCCCTCACTGTAGGTATAAAATAAAATAAATCACGACATTTCGGGCGCAACACAAGTGTCCATGCTTTCCTACCTGATGGACGCTTGTGTTGTGCCCGAAACGTCGTGATTTATTTTATACCTACGTGACTTTACCGAAAGAACCAAAGAGTATGGATTCCTGCAGTCACGAAAGCTTCAAATCAAGATTGTAATAAAATGATATACAATCTAGTAACTCAGTTGTAGATCTACTGGTAGGTCGGAAACACTTTTTAGAAGGGCTATCGCCTGAAACGTCACCTATTATATATTTTATTCCTCTTAGCGCCAATGTTTTTTGTCGCATTCGTTTTGCTGTTTAATATCTGTTGATACTCGCCACATCCATCTGTTGTTGTGTGCACTATATAGCAGGTTAAATGCATTTGCAATGTTGAAGAAGGAATTTACGTGTTGTGGTTTTATTTTTCCGCCAAGCAAATAGCTGCGGTTTGTTTTTTTCACGTGAGACTTGAGCCCGCGATAAAGCATCTGCCACGGGACTTCAAAAAGCAGACACAAAGCCATCACGGCGAGGACACGTTACGTAACCCTCAATAATGGAATTACACAATGCAGACATTATTTGCCGCTTTCACCACGCATGGCCAAGCACGTGTTGAGACACACCGAGTATCATTTTGTCCAGCTGTATATATAAACACCCTGAACAATTGTAGAGACCTTGATAATTTAAAAGATTTTGATTTTAAGCTTTCGTGACTGCAGTAATTCATATTCTTAGACTTTACCGAAAGAGCTAAGAATATGAATTTAAACGATGTTCATGGAATAAGGATGTTGTCGTGCCGCAAAAGCCTCTCGCGGTGACAATGTTTATCGTCCAAGCGTATTACAATTGCGCGCTCTGCCCAGTTGCCCTCATTTGCCCAGGAGCTAAACCTGATCCTCGTGCATCCGAAAGCGCAGTTTCGATCCAAAATAATCGGAACACATGGATAGTCGCCGCTTGTGATTGCAGTATCGTTACTTTGACAATTATGCTATCGCGGTTAAAATCGATCCTTGCGTTTGACGATCCGGGCATCAAATTGTGTATATTGAAGAGCGGGATTATGTAACAATGCATGCGAAGTACTGTATCTGCAAATGTTACGTTGGGGCGAATGGAGTGAATGATAGTGTGAAAACGAGACAGCATACAAACGGAGGCACGAATCAATAGAGATGAGCCCTTCCTTGCAAAAGGGCCCATCTCTATTGGTGTTTCCAAGCCAGTGGTGGAAATTCCACATTCCCATGGTGGAGCCTGTAATCTTCAGAGGACATATATTTTAACTACCCCCACCTATGGATGATGGGCTGTGTGTAACACTGCTCACAATTTGAAATCACTACATTCCGAAAATTATTGTGATTCGCGCTGCAAAACTACATGGCATTTAACAGCCTGTTATATAATGTGCGTTAATCTGGCATGTCGGCTATTGCTCCAGAGGAAGCAGTGTGCGCATTTAATCTGGTCGAGCGAACATTTAACGTGCCCCGATTCCCCTAACTCCAAATCTCTGCTCA
Organism: Petromyzon marinus; assembly: GCF_048934315.1. Lineage (NCBI taxonomy): Eukaryota > Metazoa > Chordata > Hyperoartia > Petromyzontiformes > Petromyzontidae > Petromyzon > Petromyzon marinus. The sequence goes on along the minus strand of NC_133689.1, from coordinate 7,054,039 downwards.
GCGGCCCCATGCAACGCGCGTCGCTCCTCTCCATCCCCTCCGACTATGGAAATAAATCCAACCAATAGGACCACAGAGGGTTGCCACCCTTTCCGCAGATTAAAACTTGGACACGTATATTTTTTCAGTCAGCATTCGGTCTATTATCAAAATTGTGCAGTACACTGTGTACACATTTTATCCGTTACGTGTCGTGACGGGTACTCCAAGATCCGACCGTGCCTGCCCAGTGCTCGCCGAGCTGCAATTGGCTTCCGTTTTGCCGAACGAACGAATAGATTATGGGGTCGCACTCGGGAAACACACAAAGTGCTTGCCACGCAATGAACCACGAGACATTGCTGATCTTATTCTTAGCTCTTTCGGTAAAGTCACGTTGAAGGGAAACAATAAAATAATAAAATATATATAAAACAATAAAAATTCTCACGACGTTTCGACCATAACACAAACGGTCGTCATCAGGTGTGTCGGTTTGCATTTCCAAGACAGAGGTTGTTTGTAAGCCATCTGGCTACCATGAGAGATTCGTTCATGAGGCTATCCACATATACAAGCACAGAGACAATTTCAACCGAGAAGATGGATTCTGGCTTAGCAATCATTGGAAAGATTTGATAAACCATTTCAGGTCTTAATTGATTGTTCACGCTAACAGTGGCTTTCAGACAGCATACATTAATTTTTCGTCTCCCCCCTCCTCTTTTCAGAACATAGATGGACTCGTCCTTCTAAATAAACTGCCAAATCGCTGCGCGTGGCGCTGACGTTTTTTTAAAATAAATAAATAAATACACCTTTCGGAATAAATAAATTTATGCAAACCGACACACCTGATGACGACCGTTTGTGTTATGGTCGAAACGTCGTGATAATTTTTATTGTTTTATATATTTCATTATTTTATTGTTTCTCTTCAACGTGACTTTACCGAAAGAGCTAAGAATATGAATTACTGCAGTCACGAAAGCTTTAAATAAATAAAAATTGCTTATCTTGTTAAGGGAGCATAAACCATCATCACGTGATCTCTGGTCATAACCGCAGCGACTTTTGGCTAGCCATCAAACAAAGACGGTAACTCTACCATGCGCTTTTAGATGCGCTTTTGCGACCGTCTGGAACCGTCTTCTTTCCGATATTAGGAAGCCACTGGAGCTATGCACTTTTAAATCTCGATTGAAAACTAATTTCACTTGGCTGTTTTGTGTGTGTTTAGTTTGTTGTCCTTACCCCGCACCTCTGATTAGCATGGTTGGCTACGTGCGGTGGGAAAGAAGAACATTCACACATTAATAAAACATACATAAAGTTTAACACAAATAACCTGCACACCAGATCTCAGTGCAAGTGAATACCTGCCATTGGAACACGGATGTCAATTTCTCGGACTGTCCAGATCGAACACAGACAGGTGGCAAAATGTTAAAAACCTTTGGTTTTTTTACATTTTGTGTTTTCAGATTTTTACGGACAATTTTGGTTCTCGTTTCAGATGTTTGGGTTTTCGAATCGTTTAGCTAATATTTTTAAGTGTCTTCGTTCTAACAAAAGTGGCGTCACTGGATGGCACGTGACGCTGAGAAAAGCGTGGACGTGATGGCATAAATGTGACGTGACTTCCGTTGACGTGTTTTCAGATGCATCTGAAATAAACAGAAGGTTCGATTTCTGAAATTTCATTTCTAGCCATGAGTTTTGTCGATACTTATTTTATTAGCAGCGCCAAACTTTGGGGAACACATCCCTCACTATAACACACTCAGTTTTGTGGGGGGTGCCGCACTGTGAATCTATCATCTCAATGAAATGAAGGAAGCATCGTAAATCTTGCAGATATGGTGCCTGAATTAGACACCCACCTGCGCTGCAATTTAGTGCCCGGTTTGCAGGATGGAGTAGAACAAGTAGGTTGATTTTTTTTCTAAGCCATCAACATCTCCACTGACGTGCAATGACCAATTGACCAAAACACAGCAGGTGGGAGGACCCTTCGAAAACAATTTCTTGAGACTCTGTGTGGTGCCTTTATGGGTTTAGATAAACAACCGCTATCAATTATTGTGGACCAGGGTGGAACTGGATTCTGAAGTGTAGGGAGTTGTTGGTGTCGGTCGGGTTGGCAATGACTGCATTGAAATTATATCACATAGACTCTGGGGTTTCCACCCTGAGACTTTTACATTTTTTAAAGTGCAGTGCGCAAAGCGTGGATGAGGTCACTTGAATGATGTCTGACACAGCTCCGTGATATCCACGTCTACAGACCATTCTCTCACAGAGAGTGATGCACTGCTCTTGTGAGAGTTCTGAATGGACATTTCTTCATCTTGTGACATAACTCAAACAAAATAATACTGCGAAATAGGCAAAGAAAAACACATACATGAAATTGAGTACATTTTAAGATGGACGTGAATTGATAAATTTTGGACGACTGACTTTGGAAATTAAAAGTAACTTAGCAATGCGCCTAAAGAAGAACGTCTTCAATCAGTGTACGTTACCAACAAGAACAAAAACAGCTGAAAAGAGTGCAGAGAAGTGTGGAGAGATGCATGCGGGGAATTAAAAATGAGAAACATAAATAGGAGCGCGTGGATACGAATGGGAGACCGCATGTTGACTGTTAATAAAAAGTGAATGGGCTTGGGCAGCGCACACATCGCTAGCAAGGGATGATGGCCGGTGGATGAGGCTGGTGACGTAATGGTAGCCAGAGACAAGATCGTGCCCGAAAGGACGCTTGAGCGATTAGCTCGTGTACCCGAGTGAGACGGACTGTGGCAGCGAAGGGATGAAGATAATGGCTGATGATTAATTACGACGAAGAATGCTCAAATTGTGTAGTACTTACGGTCTGTTCTCCTATAACGCGAATTGGATGCAACGCGATTGAGTAAACGGAATTTCGTCGCAGCGTGAGTCGGAATAAGCAGGTCGTACGCCTGCCTCGGTGCAACATCACACAAGGCACTGGGATACTGCTGGATTAGGGTAGCTGCTACCCACGCGCCCCAGTCTTTGTTCAGCCTACGTACGCATCTCACTGCGCTTTGCCCTCTATTGTTTATTCTCACGCCGATTTCTCCGTAACGCGGTGGTGCTCCTCAGGTACGCCGCGTTCAAGGAGAACAGACCGGACATACTCTTTGGTTCTTTCGGTAAAGTCACGTAGAAAAAAATTTAATTAAAGAATAGAGTACAACGTTTGGAATATTTACATTTATTTTCTTTCTACGTTGACTTTACCGAAAGAACCGAAGAGTAATAATCCCTGCAGTCACGAAAGCTTCAAATCAACAGATCGGATAGTCAAGCTAGCTGGTGAGATCGCATGAGGTGGATGCTAATGCGCAGTACGAATAGCTCACACGGCTAATGCGCAGTACGAATAGCTCACACGTTTATAGCGCAGTACGAATAGCTCACACGGCTAATGCGCAGTACGAATAGCTCACACGGCTAATGCGTAGTATGAATAGCTCACAAGGCTAATGCGCAGTAAGAATAGCTCACAGCTAATGCGCAGTATGAATAGCTCGCACGTCTATAGCGCAGTACGAATAGCTCACAGCTAATGCGTAGTACGAATAGCTCACACGGCGGATTATTCGGACCTTTTTGCATTGGCAGTAGCGCAACAAGGATTTGTTAATAGCGCCGTGGCCTGAAAAAGAAAAAAAAACAAATATATAATAATCTTTGGTTCTTTCGGTAAAGTCACGTGGCTATAAAATAAAATAAATCACGACGTTTCGGGCGCAACGCAAGCGTCCGTCATCAGGTGGGAACGCTTGTGTGAGCGCCCGAAACGTCGTGATTCATTTTATTTTATACCCACGTGACTTTACCGAAAGAACCAAAGAGTATGGATTCCTGCACGTGACTTTACCGAAAGAAGCAAAGAGTATGGATTCCTGCAGTCGGGAAAGCTTCAAATCAAGATAGAATATATATTATAGGCGACGTTTCGGGAAATGACTCTTCTTCACAGCAGAGAGGTTATAAAGTGGATACGGGCTGGAGACAATGCTTTATATGCTAACACAGCGGCACTAGGGTTGTGCGTTCCAAATGATGCATTGGAGCAGATATGCGTATTTCAAACGTTGCAATCAATTACGAGTGCAGCTGCAAAAGATATTTCAGCCGAGGAAATAAAAACGGGGAAATAATGCGGGCAGATTAATCTCACTCAAGCACTGGTCTGTATACATCTTGCAAGTGCACACAAAGACAAAGACCCCCCGTATAGCCTTGCCAGACCGTAGGGGCAAGTGCTGTTAGCGAGCAACTATGAAGGCCGGAAATGTACACGAGGGGGTGGGTGACCAGCACCACGCCCGGCCGCCTTTGTCTTCCCAGCGGCGACGTTTACACACCGCACCAGGTGCTCATTTGAGGCTGAGTCGACCTAGGGGAGGGCCCAGGACCCGATTCGGATAATCGTCACCGATGTTGGCCGTGAGCGCGAATCGAACTCGGGTCTCCGGGTTCGGAGCGCAGCGTAGCGCTAACCACTACACCACCGCTCCCCTGTTTGAGTCTCACACACACACACGCGCGCGCCAATCTATTTCCCTTCACGATAACCCGGCCGGCAATCAGATGCCTCTCAGAGCTCCAAATGCAAACGACAGCGATCCACAAGCCAACAGGCCGAGCGTGAGACTTCAAAGTTGGGCACGACGAGCAAATACAAGGGCATGCTATATATATAAAACAATACAAATTATCACGACGTTTCGACTGCAACACACGCAATCATCATCAGGTGTGAAAACCACAGCAAGAAAATTTGAAAAAAGTGGCGTTTTAAAAAAATATATATTTATTGTTTCCCTTCTACGTAACTTTACCGAAAGGACCAAGAATATGAATCCCTGCAGTCACGAAAGCTTTAAATCAAAAGCCTTCCAATTGTTCGCCATCATTGTCAACGCGTGGAAGACTCTTTGACTTTTTGAAGCTATTAACATTACATTTGTTATCATGTTACAGTGTAGTATTATCCGGTTTTTTCCCATTAAAAACGACAGTCCCATGTAAGTGTTTTTTTGAAGCACCCTGTATACTGGCGTTTAGATTATGGAGAGGAGCGACAAATCGCATCGTGGCTTTCATCCACCGGCACCGGGAACGCGAGTCGACTTTCTCAGCTGCGTGATCGGAGGAGGAATCGGAATACATTAATTTATTCACACTGGAGGAATCCGATGAGCCATAAAGCTATTTTTTTCACAGATGCCCATGATGAGGAGACCCCTTCGATCTCCGATGATTTTGTTTTTTTGTTTTATCTCAGGGCACCCCACCGTATCAGTGGCGCGGAAATCACCGAGCCGATGAGATGAATTTCTTCTCCACCTCTTCGCCCTTCGTCGCCGGCTTCAGATCCCGGCAATTTTGTACTTTGAATAAAGGGCAACAGCACCCTGCTCATCGTATTGTGTGCTGCGTGTAGCCAACCGTGCTGACCGGAGGTGCTGTAGGGGGGGCTACAAAGTGAACACAAAAAGCAGTTCTAAAGAAATGGGTTTCTGTGTGAGTTTATGGGTCTCTGTGTGAGTCTATGGGTCTCTGTGTGCGTCTATGGGTCTCTATGTGAGTCTATGGGTCTCTGTGTGCGTCTATGGGTCTCTATGTGAGTCTATGGGTCTCTATGTGAGTCTATGGGTCTCTATGTGAGTCTATGGGTCTCTATGTGAGTCTATGCGTCTCTGTGTGAGTCTATGGGTCTCTATGTGAGTCTATGGGTCTCTATGTGAGTCTATGGGTCTCTGTGTGGGTCTATAGGTGTCTGTGTGAGTCTATGGGTCTCTGTGTGAGTCTATAGGTGTCTGTGTGAGTCTTTTGGTCGCTGTGTGAGTCTATGGGTCTCTGTGTGAGTCTATGGGTCTCTGTGTAAGTCTATGGGTCTCTGTGTGAGTCTATGGGTCTCTGTGTGAGTCTATGGGTTTCTGTGTGAGTCTATGGGTCTCTGTGTTAGTCTGGGGTTATCTGTGTGAGTCTATGGGTCTCTGTGTGAGTCTATGGGTCTCTGCGTGAGTCTATAGGTCTCTGTGTGAGTCTATGGGTCTCTGTGTGAGTCTGTATGTACTGTATGTTAAACTTCTTTCGCACCGTACGTAACCAACCGTAGCCAACCGTGTTGATCGGAGGTGTGGGGTAGGGGGGGACAACAAACTAAAACACAAAAAAGCTTCACTCCAGCGCTGTCCTCTTGACAGTATGGTCCCTTCATCTGATGAAGGCCACTTGTGTTGTGGCCGAAACGTCGTGATTTTTGTTGTTTTCTTTTTTACCTACGTTACTTTACCGAATAGAACTAAAGAGTACAAAAAAGCAGTTCTGAAGAAATGCGTTTGTCAATCTAGATTTAATAATGCATTTCTCCAGTGGCTTCCTAATATCATCAGGCGCATCTGCACAATTCCACCGTCATCAACAACAACATCATCATCGTTGTATGCACTCGGATCTCCCCACTGACTGCCAGTCAAGCCCCAAATTAATTTCGATGTCGCACTTCAGACTGTCTCCTCGACCCTCCACGGGACTCACTCGCCCCTCCGACCCCTCTCCCCACGCGTGTCACTGCAACACTTCTTGATCTCTGCTCCAGCATCCCCCGCCCCCCTCCCCGCCCCCCCCCCCCCCCAGTTCAATCTTTGCTCAGCAGGAGATCGCTCCTTCTTCTCTGCTGCTGTCATGGTCTGGAGCTCTCTTCACACCCCCTGCAGTCTATGCTTGCAGACCGCCTGCCCCCCTGTGTAATTCCAGGATGAAGCCCTATCAACTTTGCCCTGCCTATGCCCGTTTCTCGCACACGCTGTCCCTGCCCCCGTGCCCCCTGTGATACACGGCGTTCCGCTTCGTACGTCGAGAAGAGACGGTTGCACTTAGATTCTATCTAAATGCAAATTGAATGTAATCATCATCAGCAGCAGCAGCAGCAGCATCTGCAGTAAATCATTATCTCCATTTGTGATGTTAATTTAATTAAGAGCATCCTACCAGCAAACCATTACAAGCATAATGTATTTAGATAACACACATCTGGAAATAACTTCAAAACAGATGGATATCGTTTGGTTGCATGTCTATAATCCCATAACTTGTACATTGGGTTTGTGGACCACACAGAGATGGAGACATGAGAGCATGAAACACCCACCTGTGCACGGGGGAGGAATGTCCAGGAAATTTGCTTCTCTCTCCATCATCACCGATGGTCAATCCACCGCTGGATGAAGGCCTCCCTAAATCATTGTCATATCTCACCGTTCTATGCTGCGACAATCTACACATAGCTCCTTGCACACTGAGGAGTTGATGTCATTGCTCTATCTCCTCGGTGCGTGTACGCTCTGTCTCTCTCTCTCTCTAGCTCTCTGACAAGTTGTATTCCTTGGCTGCCGCTCCATAATTACTCCCAAGAAATATCCCCTTGGAGTAAAGTTTAAAGACCAACCGTATAAGAATGGCTAGGCAGCAGTTCTAAAGGCAGCGCATTGTACATACACTTCTTCACACGGCGTGGGATGATTTGACTCTGCAGAAAGTGCAATCGTAATATTCCTACGTACTCACTTTGTTCAATATTATTTATTTATTTATATACTCTGACGTGGCCTATAGGGCACTTCTGGTATTACCAACTTTAGCAATTTCCCCGTGTGTTTTAATCGTTTTAAAAAAAAAACAGACATTCTTTTATCAAATAATTCCCCTTGCAGGTGACATTGTCTCAATCAGCTCTCAAACCACCTGGGCCAGGAGTAAAACTCGATCCCGAAGGGTTGCGTGCCTGCCCATGGTGGTAACTTTACACCATTTTTACATTCATGGGGGCATTTAAATGCAAGCGCATCTCGGGGATGTGTACACACTAAGAGTGGCGTGTCTTAGCTGGTAAACAAAGCAGTATAAATAACGCCAGAATATATAAAGAATAAATGTGTCACTTCTCATTTACAAACCTCGGCTGTTGTTTGTGACGAACTGAATGCAAAAATGCATCGGCCGTTCTTCAGCGTCTCGAAAAAAGGCCGGCTGGAGCTTAGAACAAACATACTTATATTACGGAAAGTTTTTTTTTTTCTTACAACTTTAAACGATTGCATTAGAAGATAAAACTGATAAACATATGAATAATGTATGAATCCATGATTGGGTAAATATGAACCCAAATACTGACGCTGCCAGTGTGTGCGGCGCCCAGCGGTAACGTTTTGCGAACGAGATGCAAAAAAAATTACAGAAATATCTTACAGAGCCATTCCGTATTTTTTCTACTCAGCATAACAACTGTGTACCGATGCGAGGAGGCCCTTTACAATGCAACGCGAGAGGGCGTGCAGTTTTAACGGCCACATCTAAACCTCTGTTGGCCCTCGTTTAACGGGTCAGCATTCGTCATGTTACAGGTGGCTGCGCTAATTTAACAGCCGCATAGCTTCGAGAGGCTCAAAAGTGCGTGGTTTTTAGGCACCAAACCGATTACGCGAAAAAAAAAACCATTGACAGGTGGGCTCCGACTTACGACGGCTCGAACTTGCTGACCGTCGCCCTTGGAACCAATGAGGTCTTACGTGGAAAATATTCCCAGAAACTTTACAGCATCGCGTCCAAAGACCGAGAGAGAGAGAGAAAATAATCCATCCGGCGCAAATACGACAGAATCTATATTGGCCCCGAGTGTTAATTTAATTCCGTTAAAATGGCACGGCGCAATAAGCCTGGGGTCGTGCAGGGGGCCGATACCAACGGGATCGCTTCCCACCCACGCGTCTAAGGAGGTGCGCTCCCCAAAAGAGGTTTGTGCTCCAATAAAAGTTGGGACGTTCCCAAGAGGCTTCGAGTGGCGCTCGCGCTGAAATATATCCCGTAGCGCCCGTCGCTGCATCCCAAGAAGGCGGCAAGGTAAGCGGCTTCTAAGACACGGCGCAACCTGTCTCCTTTAATGAGGCAAAGACTGAAGTGGAACCAAGGCCGTAGCCATGGAGTCAAGATTGGGGGGGACCAAATCTTCCAGGGGGTCTGGGGGTGTGTCCCCCCCCCCCCAGAAAATAAATCTAAATTCGAAAACTAATTTCCTGCCTAAAATATAAAAAAATCACTAGCACATAGGATGGACTTTTTATTTATTTTTAACAATAATGTCTAATAGTGTACTGTATTACATTGCCCTGTTTTTTTTATTTTTTACCTTTTCTTGTTTCATCGTATGCAATGGCAGAGATTCGGGATTAATAAAGTACAACCATAACCACAATCATATAAACAGAAATCTATTTTATAGCATTATATTGGGGGGGGACATTTTGAGCATATTGAATATGGGGGGAGGGGGATGTTTCCCCCTCCCAATATATATTATAATTACGCCCTTGAGTGGAACAAAAAGAATACCGATTTAAAGCTTTCGTGACTGCAGGAATTCATCTTCTTGGTTCTTTCGGTAAAGTCACCACGTCGAAGGGAAATAATAAATAACATTATAAAATATAATTCTCAAAATTATATTTTATTTTTATTATTGTATTATTTCCCTTCTAACGTGACTTTACCGAAAGAGCCAAGAAGAAACAAAATACCATTACAGTGTGTGTGTGTGTGCACTGAGCAGTAAATATTTATTTTATTGTTTCCCTTCTACGTGACTTAACCGAAAGAACCAATAATATGAATCCCTGCAGTCACGAAAGCTTTCAGTCAGGTGTTAAGATGTTCAAACACCAAATTGATACATTTTTGCAAGGAAGCGAGTCTGCATTAACCACACGTGCTTGTGGTGAACGTGCAAACATGCTCTGATACTGGTAGGAACGAAGTTGTAAACTGAGTATACCAGCCTGCAATAGATTAATGTGTCCGTCCGTCCGTCCCCTTTCAATACTTTAACGAAGTGAAATCTCGTGCTGTTGGGTGTAAAATCTGCAATAGACAACGCAGAGACTTGATATGTCTTATAAAATTGCGCAAAATTACAATGTTCCTACCAGCCCACCCTGCAGGGACCTGTTAATTATAAGTGCATTGTCTTTGAAACGGTGTAGGCCAATCAGTAGGCCGATCAGTTCCTTGCAAAAGGTAACTATTTGGTGTTTGAACATCTTAACACCTTTTTTTATTGGCGGAAAGGGTAACACCTATTCGTATTTTCCATACTTCGATACTGGCAACAACAACAACAACAAAGTCCCATGACATCACACCGACTGTTCAGAAAAGTATGCGGGGCTTGGAGCGGTAAACGTCGCTGGAATGGATGATGGCCGGTGATTGAGTGGAACGTTGGAATGGAGCAATGAGATCCAGCTCGCGTGGATGAGCTGTATAGTTTCAGCATTGGAACATTGATATGATGGCGATGACTTGGGAGGGGGGGGGGGGGAGGCCTTCATCCAGCAGTGGACAGACCACGGCCGATGGACTTCAAGTTGCCACCATTCAAGCGTCTCAGATGCTCCTCCAAAAACGCGGACCCGTCGGCCCCTTTTCACTTCCAGTGAATGCGCAGAGCGACCACCGCATTTCAAGCCCGCAGATGACTCAGCGCGAGCGGATGCGTCCTCCCAGCCGGGGATTCTAACGCTGTGAAACAGAAACGCGATGAACGCTGGCACATATCGAGCGCGGCAAGTTCGCCGGCCCAGATCAATATCGGCAACGCACGCTCGATCAAATACGCCGGTACGACGAGCGTATCATTCACCACTTTAATTCACATTAAATCCGCGGCGCGACATTTCCCCTCCGAGTCTCCTCCTGCATGGAGCGCCTCAATTCCGGCGACGAGTCTTTTATGTTTTGGGGAGCGCGGGTAGCAATTTCTGTCGCGTAAGAAAAAAATAATAATAATGGGTTTTTTTCTGCTCAACGTCGAAAATAATTTCAGTTTCACGAGCCGTTTCAAGATTTCCGTAAAAATGCATAGCACCAGTACTCAATGCAGATCGGTGGCTCAACAACTGTTAGATCCCAGTAAGCCCGGGGTCGCTGAGAACGTGGGTTTGAATCCGGGGTTTCAGCCGCCCGTGGTTAAACTGCGTTCCTCAAGCAGAATGGGGTGATGGTCTCAACCAAGTCAGGAATGACTGGCAATGGGTTTTTTTTTTTACCGCATTCATTGTGGGTATTCACTCGACTGGATAAACGTCCAGCTCTGAGAATTAAAAAAAAAACATCAGTTTGACTCACATGCGATGAACATTTCTGCGTAGTAGGGCGTGTGGGAAATGCGGTGCCCCCAGTGTGTGGCTGAAAGGATTCACCTGACGGAATCTCAGAAGTACTTCTGTAGCATCTACTACTTCTGTGGACTGAGCTCATTTTAGCCAATATTGCGGGAAAGGGACCTGCTTCAGGGCAGAGTGAGAATAAAATGGAAGACTGTGACATATATTATTTTCTAGATGTAAAGCTTTCGTGACTGCTAGGATCCATACTCTTTGGTTCTATTGGGTAAAGTCATGTAGGTGAAAATAAAATAACAATAAAATTAACAAAAAATCACGACGTTACGGCCACAACACAAGCGGCCTTCATCAGGTGAAGGGACGAGACTGTCGGAAGGACAGCGCTGTCCTCCAGACAGTCTCGTCCCTTCACCTGATGAAGGCCGCTTGTGTTGTGGCCGAAACGTCGTGATTTTTTGTTAATTTGATGAGTACTAGGTGCCTCGGTGAATGTATATGCTCTAACTTTAATACAGCTATTTCTGTGACCAGTTACAAGCTAATCACTCAGCTATTTCAATGCTAAATTCGATGCTAATTCCTTTGTCAAGGGGTACCTCTGCAGATGTGTATACTTTAACTTAGCTATTTCAATGAGCCATTTCAATGCAAAATTATATGCTAATTCCTTTGTCAAGGCGCTTGGTCTTTTTCTTCTCACACAGCTTAAAGGTCGTGATCTAAGCGTGGCTTCTTCCACTCCAGCGCTGTCCTCCAGACAGTCTCGTCCCTTCACCTGATGAAGGCCGCTTGTGTTGTGGCCGAAACGTCGTGAATTTTTGTTGTTTTATTTTCACCTACGTGACTTTACCCAATAGAACCAAAGAGTATCTTTCGGTAAAGTCACGCAGAAGGGAAACAATAAAATAATAAAAATATAAAACAATAAAATTCTCACGACGTTTCGACTGCAACACAAGCAATCATCATCAGGTGTGAAAACCACAGCAAGAAAATTTGAAAAAAGTGGCGGTTTTTTAAAACAAACGAATAACGATTTTAGCATTGACTTACATGAGATAGGAGGCAATTTAAAACATACCTTGTGTACAAGAAAAGGTAAAAAAAGAAAAAAACAGAGCAATGAAATACAATACACTATTAGACATTATTGTAAAAAAAAATCCATCCTATATCTTAATGAATTTTTTTAATATTTTAGGCAGGAAATTCGTTTTCAAATTTAGATTTCTTTCTGGGGGGGGCAGACGACCCACAGACCCCCTGGAAGATTTGGTCCCCCCCCAATGTTGACTCCATGGCTACGGCTTTGGATCAATGTATTAAAATTATGAAATTGGCAGAATAAGTCAACTTGGATGTGTGGTATGCTACGCATTTGGAGTTGCACGAGTGACATCAGTCCGCTGCCATCTCGTGTTTGTAAACACACCGCGTTGCCTGGAAACTGAGTAGGAACATTGAGAGATTAGGTTGGGCCGTGCGGGCCGCGTACGAGTTGAATCTGCATTCCTGACTGGCTATCAGTGGTGATTTTTTTTGGGGGGGGACAGGCCTAGCTCCTCCATTCTCAACCAGGCCACAGGTATTCCCTTCCAAAATATATCCTGGCCAGCGAAACAAAAGCCTATTATCCGAGTCCAAAATCTCCTTGCAGCCCGAGTGATTCTGCACACCTTCATATTCATCTCTGTGATCTACATTCTGAGAATGTATTTGGGGATGTGTCGGTAAATTATTATTTTGCTTCTTCTAATTATTATCCGAGTCTCTGCGCGAATAAAGAGGGAGTTGCAGGGTATATGTTGGTGTTCTCCTACACACAAGGCCCACTGAGCTATGTTGCTCTTTGCCAGAAGCGACCTGGCCACAAACGAAATCCCAACAAAGTGGCTTATTGCGTGCAAATTTATAGCAGCTAAATACTTCAAATTCATTGTGTCCTAATCTGGAGGGGGAAAATACACCGGTCGGCCTGGAGAAAACTCCGAATATACAGGAGGCGTCAGGGTCGGGATCGAATCCACGACCTCCTGTATACAAGGCGAAGGTAGTTAACATCTTAACACCGTGGTGGCACCACAACCTGCCGATCGACAAACTCATCTTTTGCTGATAAAATGGGCATAGGCGGGTGGATGTTGAAGGGGGGGGGGGTGATTTAAGACGCTTGTTTTACCCGATGCACCAGGAGAGGCCCCTCGAACTCCGCATTGTAAGTCCAGGGGGGCTAAAACATTACAGCAGGAGTAGTCGTAGTAAGAATTACGCATTAAATAAATAACGAGCGGCATTACGCAAGCATAAATGGTCACTGGTGTGGCAGAATGCACAATTTCAGCAGCAACAGCAAGGGTAAGCATGTGGAAGGTACACAGCTTTTTTGATTAATGGAAGCTTGGATCGAGATCCGACATTTTTTTCCCCCTCCTTACATAAGCCCCGCTAATTATAAACAGGCACATGTATGCACACGCTAATAAGGGGTAGAAAGTGTCTTTGTTGTTGTGCGTTCAGATATTTATTTATGAACGCTTGATTGGTTCGGCGTGCATTGTAAACGGAGCGCGTGGAGGAAGCTTTGACGTAAAATAACCTGACAGGGAGGAAGGCGAAGTGAGATGCAAACCCATCACCACCATCATCACCATCATCATCACCATCACCACCACCATCATCACCACCATCACCACCATCATCATCATCACCACCACCATCACCACCATCGCCACCATCACCACCACCACCATCATCATCACCATCACCACCATCACCACCATCACCACCACCATCACCATAATCACCACCATCATCACCACCATCACCACCACCATCATCACCATCACCACCACCATCATCACCACCATCACCACCATCACCACCACCACCATCACCACTATCACCACCATCACCACCATCATCATCACCACCACCATCATCACCACCATCACTACCATCATCATCATCACCACCACCATCACCACGACCATCACCACAATCACCACCATCACCATCATCACCACCATCACCATCACCACCATCACCACCATCACCACCATCGCCATCACCACCACCATCACCACCATCACCACCATCGCCATCACCACCACCACCATCATCACCATCACCACCATCACCATCACCACCACCAGACTCAGAGTCGACCGCAGGGCTGCATTCGACATCTTGGGGAGGGCCCCCTCATCCAGCAGTTGACAGATCTTGCAGTACCTGCAGTTCAAATGTTATAACAATTAATAGCCTATAGACGTATATGTATGCGGCTGATTCACAATAGATTTTTGGGTTAGGCCAATTATTAATTTGGTTACGCAACACACTAGAGCCTATACTGACACAGCACACGCGAGTGTGCGTTGTGTCAGTAACCCTCCACCACCAAACACAGCCAAACGAACGAATTCGTTGTGTGCACAAGCGCGTAATGGGACGACGATTATCGTTGTTGTTTGTTGTTGCAGCTCACTCACCGTGAGGCGAATAACAATTCTCACAATACAAATGGCCCGTTATATTCATGAGCAGTTATAAATAACCGTTTTACATTATATTCTTGGTTCTTTCGGTAAAGTCACCAGGTAGAAGGGAAACAATACAAATATAAAACAATACATTTCTCACGACGTTTTGACTGCAACACAAGCAATCATCATCAGGTTTTATATTATGTTATATAACAATACTTTTTGTTTCTTTCGGTGAAGTCACGTAGGTAGAAAAATAAAACAAAACAAAAAATAATAAAGCACGACGTTTCGATCGCAACACAAGCGGTCGTCCTCAGGCGGAAAAAAATAAACCAGCAGTAGAACTGCTGGTTCAGCGGAACTGCTGGTTCAGCAATTTTACGGTAAAACCTTGGATTGCGAGTAACTTGATCTGCGAGTGTTTTGCAAGACGAGCTACATTTTTAAATAAATATTAATTTGATAAACGAGCGAGGGTCTTGCAATACGAGCAGTACGTGTACGCTTTGTCTGCCGAGCGTCACGTGATCACAACTGATATCGGGAGTGCTTTGATATACGAGTGCTTTGGATTACAAACACGTTTCCGGAACGAATTATGCTCGCAATCCAAAGTTCTACTGTATTTTATTTTTCTATGTACGTGACTTTTCCGAAAGAACCAGAGTATGTATTCCTGCAGTCACGAAAGCTTCAAATCAAGATAATATAACAATGTTTCGTGTTTTGGCTGTTATAAGGCGGTGTTCATGACTGGGATGAAATGTGTGACCAATGCTTGTACACCACTGCCAACACGGTCCCTTACATATAGACGTTGGCTTTTGAACTGTCAGATATGGTTATTGAAACGTCTCTTTATAGAGAGACCTTGTAATCGTGCAATAAATGGTTCATTCATGAATGCATTTATTTGCTCATTAATTCGTTTATTTACGCAGCGATTCCGGCTGCAAGCAAGCGGTGGTAATTTTTGATATTTTGTGAGAAATGCCCTTGGCCCATGAGCCAAGCGCATTGCTTCGGAACACCTGGAGTGGAAAATTGCTTCCAGTGTCCACCATGGGCAGTGTTCACCCTGGGCAGTGTCCACCATGGGGTAGTGTCCACCCTGGGCAGTGTCCACCCTGGGCAGTGTGCACCATGGGCAGCATCCACCCTGGGCAGTGTCCACCCTGGGGAGTGTTCATCATAGGCAGTGTTCACCCTGGGCAGTGTTCACCCTGGGCAGTGTCCACCACGGGCAGTGTTCACCCTGGGCAGTGTCCACCATGAGCAGAGTCCACCCTGGGCAGTGTCCACCATGAGCAGAGTCCACCCTGGGCAGTGTCCACCATGGGCAGTGTTCACCATGGGCAGTGTCCATCATGGGCAGTGTCCACCATGAGCAGAGTCCACCCTGGGCAGTGTCCACCATGAGTAGTGTCCACCATGAGCAGTGTCCATCATGGGCAGTGTCCACCATGAGCAGTGTCCACCATGGGCAGTGTCCACCATGAGCAGTGTGATCATGGGCAGTGTCCACCATGGACAGTGTTCACCATGAGTAGTGTCCACCATGGGCAGTGTCCACCATGGGCAGTGTCCACCATGGGCAGTGTCCACCACGGGCAGTGTTCACCCTGGGCAGTGTCCACCATGAGCAGAGTCCACCCTGGGCAGTGTCCACCCTGGGCAGTGTTCACCATGGGCAGTGTCGACCATGAGAAGTGTCCATCATGGGGAGTGTCCACCATGGGCAGTGTCCACAATGAGCAGAGTCCACCCTGGGCAGTGTCCATCCTGGGCAGTGTTCACCATGGGCAGTGTCCACCATGGGCAGTGTCCACCATGAGCAGAGTCCACCCTGGGCAGTGTCCACCCTGGGCAGTGTCCACCATGGGCAGTGTCCACGCTGGGCAGTGTCCACCATGGGCAGTGTCCACCATGGGCAGTGTCCACCACGGGCAGTGTCCACCATGGGCAGTGTCCACCATGGGCAGTGTCCACCATGGGCAGTGACAATTGTATTGTTTTATCTTTTTATTATTTTATTGTTTCCCTTCTACGTGACTTTACCGAAAGAACCAAGAATATGAATCCCTGCAGTCACGAAAGTTTGAATCAAAATTGAAGTATTATTTATATTATGATTACAAAATAGATCCCTACTGATCTGTTTTTGCGAGGTTCAATGTTCCCCTTTGCTGGGTAAACCTACAGAAACAACCAGTGAAATAGTTGCTGTTACTATTACTATTGCTCTATTGTCAAAAACGTGCAATTGTATGCCAACACTGCGCCATTATTTCACACCACAGCCCAGCAAACACCAAACGGATCTATCCGCCGGAGAGAAACGGCGATCGCAGCGCGACGCAGGGACTCCGGTCATTTTCTTCCGAACGCTGGCAGCAGCGCCAAAAAAAAAACAACACGACGCGACACACAATGCAAAATAGGGAAAAACGCACTCAACAAACGTACACACACACACACACGCGCGCGTGCCGTGCGTGCGTGCGTGCGCGCGCCTTCTCGCGCGTGAGTCATGTGACCAAGGCTAGGGCCGTTATCGGGATCGAGCACGGCTGGCATTAACGGAGTGCCGCTGTTTGCACGCTCAATCGCGCCCGGTCGTCATTGATGGAGAGACTTCCTGGCGCCGTTGTGTTTACCCGCGGAAGTGACGGTCAATTTTTGGGGAGAGAGAAAAACGAAAATTGAGCAGCGGTCTCACGTTGGTTGGTCCTCTGGCACGGTGGCGAGATGTTAAATGCATCGCCTGCTATGCAGGAGGTCGTGGGTTCGATACCGAGCCTAACGCCTGCTGTATATCTGGAGTGTTCTCTCTCTCTCTCTCGCTCAACTGCTTACCCACGCACTTACTCATTCACCTATTCGCCCAATGACTCACGAACTCATCCACCCACTCGGCTATTAACTCACTCACTCATTCTCCTACGCACCACTTATAACTCACTAACTCACTCATCCACTCAGCCATTCACTCACTTACCACACTCGCTCACTCACTCATTCCTCTACCCACCGACCCACTCACTCGTGCATATTTGGGGCAGTACGAAATTACACAATCCATGCTTTGGGGGGGGGGGGGGGGTTCGCAACTACAGTCGCACGCACGACAGAGACAGTCTGTGATTTCCCCCCCCCCTTGTAGATTTGATATCCATCGCATCGCCCGTGGCTGTACGTACGCTGAACTTCTTTCGCAACCGCACGTAGCCAACCGCGCTCATCGGAGGAAGACGCCACGGGTTTGGCAGTTCCGTGTCCAGCGACCGACTTTGCCGTTTGCCGTGTCGGCAGCTGGGAGGGCTGAGCGAAGGCACCGGGCGCGCGTGGCCACGGGGCCGGCAAATTCGTAACCGCGCTCGTCCACGAGCGCACGTCACCACGTCGCTCGCGTCTTTTATTGCTCCGCTCAGTGATCGCGTTTGCGGCCTCAAGTGTCAGTCAATTTTACAACTCATTTGCACGTTGATGGGATTTGGTGGGGCAGCGGTGGAAGGGCAGGGGGGGGTGGGGGGCTAGGGGCAGAGATGGAAGGGTGGCGGGAATGAAAAAAAAAACACACACGCGCCATCAAATCAGTTTATTACCAGCCTCATTTCCCGCAACATGCATGCTATCATTTCAGATGAGTTTAACTGTTTTCCTATCAAACCAACGGACAATGTCGTGCCAATGTAAGTCGAGGATGCTGGGTTGAAATGTATGACACAAAGCACACATGACCACGCGCTGGCCAAGATTAAAATCTTGGCCAGCGCGTGAGCCACGTGTGCGTTTGTTTTGTACTTAAAATTAGCAAATAAGTAATCATTAATAACGGGCCACAGTGTGACTGTGGCCATGCAAACCTAAACTATGGACCATACAGCAGAACCACTGTGGTCTGCGCTCCTCCAATGAATTTGCAAAACTGCACGAACGGAAGCCCCCTCTTGGCCAGCAGATCTCGGCATTGGCATTTAGCTCCTGACCGGATCGCTACCAGACGCAAGACTAGAACAAGCCCCTTGTCAATCCACATCAGATATCGTTGCCCAATTACTATATTTATACATAGCAAAATTGCATCTCACAACGCTGTTCGAGACAACAGCAATAACATAACATGAGAAAAATATATACTGCCCTTCGCCAGACACAATTGATGTTTAACCTTGGTTGGGAATCCTGGGCTGCTGGGTTCATAGCGCAGTGAGCTAAACGTTGCACCACTGCTCCGCTCTGATATAAATGATGCACCTCGCGAAAAGAGGCGATGTGTCTGAATGGACTCTTTCTCAACTGTCTTCAACGACGGACAGCAGTTCAGGGTCGAAATGTGTTCACATTAGAGAATGGATCACTGAGCAATACCACGGCAGAGGGTAAAGGCGCAGCCCTGCAATTGCTGGCTGCTGGCAGAAGGACCTTGACTCAAGCGATCTCTCGAACGGTATTTGGTCTACTCTTCCACGGTCACCGGACGCGTTTGGAGGAGGTGAGCGCACCCCACATTTTACCCCCCACCAAATGCGATCTGCTTGATGATCGATTTCCTTACAGCGCTAGGTGGTGATTTAAAAAAACGTGCCTGCTCTTTAATCCAATACTAAACTACGTCTTATTTTACTAGGTATGACCCACAGAAGCGACCTGGCCGCAAATGATAGCTCGACAAAGTGGCATTTCACGTGGAAATGTAATGCGGCCAAATACTGTAGAAACGCGCGTTTCTAAATTGTGGAGGGAAAAAGCGGAGGACCCGGAGAAAAATCCACGCGACCACGGGGGGGGGGGGGGGGGAGAGACAGAGAACACTACAGATATACAGCAAGCAGGCAGGGTCGGTGATCGAACCCACGGCCTCCTGCAAAGCAGGCGAGGCATTTCACATCTCGCCACCGTGGCAGAACAACAACCAATGTGAGAGCGCTGCTATTTTCTCTCTCTCCAAAATTGATCGTCACTTCCGCGGGTAATAGATCTTTAACAGCTCTTTTTTTTTTCAGAAGTGGCCTGGCCGCAAACGATAGCTCAACGAAGTGGCTCATCGCGTGGAAATGTATCACGGACAACGGCTCCGGACGCGCGTCTCGAAATTGTGGTGGCGAAACGCGACCGCGGCGGGGGGGGGGGGGGAGAGAGAGACGCACGCACGCCCAAACTCCGAGCACGCAGGCGTCGGATCCGGACCCACGACCTCCTCTGTGCACACCAAGGCGAGGGGGGATGACATCTCTCCCATCCTCTGCGTTCGCCGAGAGTCCAGCGCGCGCTGAAGCAATGCAACCCGCGGCGAATCTCGCGGAGCGATGTGAGCCGCCGGACACGATCTCAAGTTTCCCCACAGGGTGGCGATCATCACTGGGGGTTGGGATGCGCTGCACGCACATTGAGGAGGAGCTGCAGCAGCAGCAGCTGCTACTTTACGCTGGTCCCGGAGACAATAATGTCTGTTGTTCGTAGCGGTCGTACCATTCAAACTCGATCACCAAATAATAATAATTAAAAAACTTAGTTTTTTTTGTTGGGTTACATCGCGTAAATATAAATGTGTCGTTAAACCCGCCACCACCCGACACAGCCAATAAGTAGGGGGTTTTGCCACTTAAACAAAACGTGTTGCCTGCTTCAGCACGCCGGCTGTGTGCTGGAGAGTAACACCCGCAACGTTCACAATTCGAGTACGACGTTTCGCTGGCGATTACAATCAGCCTCGTCAGGCGATTGGCCAGAATTGTGAAGAAGCCCCTCTTTGTTGGGCATTATATTGGTCGCGAAAGCCTACGTGTTTAAACCGCCTATCACTCAGCTGTGGCGTGTTTTCCTTTAAAACTCAAAGCGAGACACGCTTGCGTGCGCGTCGGAGGGTTGCTACCATCGCCCTAATGATCCCAAACCCGCACGCCCCACTCCAATGCTCGTTCGCATCCAACAATTCTCTCCCTGCTGGCTTTCGCTCTTGCCCATTGTCTCAAGATGTGTAATGATGCAGCAGCAGCAGAGGCAGCTAGCGGTCTCGTCGTGTTGCGTGGAACATGTTCAAAGGGCACTTTGCTGCAGGCGAACTTTGTAGACCCTGCTGCGTAGCACAGAAGCTGGCGTGTGTAGGCAGAGTCGAAGCACGCCTTTGGCCCCCCAATTACCAGACAGGCACAATGATATTGTTCATATATATGGTACGTACACAAAATACAAAGATCCCCCGTGTGGCCTTCAACAGACTGTTGGGGCAAGTGCTGTTTTGAGAGCACCAATGAAGGCCGGACACGGCACACAAGGGGGGTGGGGTGGCCAGCACCCCGGTGGCGATGTTTACACATCACACCAAGTACTCATTTAAAGCTGAGTCGACCTAGGGAAGGCCCAGGACCGGTTTAAATATTCGTCACCGATGTTGGCCGTGAGTGAACTCGGGTCGCCGGGTTCGTAGCGCAGCGCGCTAACCACCGCACCACCGTTCCTCACTCCAGTACACAGGTACATGGTGACTCGCACACAAATGATACAGATTCCCGGTATAGCCTTAATAGACTGTTGGGACAAGTGTTGTTATCAAGCACCTATTAAGGCCGAATCGACTCACGAGGAGGTGGTGTGGCCAGCCCCCGTGCCCTCCCCACCTTAGTTTCCCACGTGCTGATGTTTACACAATGCACCGGTTACTCAATTAAGGTCGGTTCAGATATCACTCGTGGCTGATGTTGGCCATGCACGGGAATCGAACTCGGGCGGCCAGGTTCGCTGGCAGTGCATTGCGTCGACCACTCGCACGCTACAGCTCACACACGAAACGCGCACAGACACGCGCGAGACGCGCTCACGAATACATCGCAGCTGCAAACATCCGTGTTGCACTCTGCCTTCAACCTCGGCCTCGCAAAATGCTAAAACGCGAAGTGTATCTGCAGAGCGGCACCTGGAACCGTGATTCGGTTCTAGGTTAACACCACACTGCGCTCATTGTAACCAGGGCGGCCACTGGATTCGAACCGTGAACCTCTGCGACATTTTGGCGAACGCGCCACCGCTGGGCCACATGTCACCCACCGCAGAGCGGCCAAAATTGGTTCTCGCTCGGATAAATAAATGACGTCTAAATAAGGTTTGAATTTGGATATAATTTTTACGTGATTTGTTGACTTTTTCTGTTCTTTGAACTCCTATCGCAGTTTTTGTATGATTAATTGTTGTAGCGTTCTGACCTGCCCACCCCCCTTACTGGACATCCGTGAAAAAGAGCTTCATAGCTCATCGGATTCCTCCAGTATAAATACATTTTCTCACTCTTGATTCTGAAGTGCACGGTTTATTGTTGTCGTTTGTTTTTGATCTCCCGCGCGACGTCTCATTTTTACTCGCGCGAGAAAAATTCTGCCCCGGGGCATCCACGTCCCAACTCGTGGGTCCTCCACCGGGGGCCGTCGTGAGCCGCGTCCCACCCCGACCCAAAGCCACCCCCTCCGACACTTCCTTACGCCCTCTCGAGCGACGACTGGGTGGGAAAACGGCGCGTCCCTCGGTGCGTCCGTGCGGCCCGAACAGCGCTGTCGCTTTGTTTAACCAAGCGAGAGCCTCCGCCCCCCCCCCCCCCGCTGAGATTCATTATTGGGGTTTGCGACGATGCCTCTTGTTCAATAACATCGATCCTCGAGCTCACGAATACGTGCGTCGAACGGCGCGCGTGACACAATCGATGTTTTGTTTGATTGCACCATTGCGCGTGTACGTTGATGGGTTCGCAGGAATCCCTGCGGCCACTAGAGGCCGCTGCGCTTAACGCACGATGTCAACAAAGAAACAGAAAGGAAACCGCATACGATTGGAGCGTGGGGCGTCTCGCTGCGAGCAGAGGTCACCAAATGCAGTCACTATCTCCATCTGACGAAATCGGGTGCATTGCGGGTGATTTGGGCATGAGTAAAACATCACAAGATCACTTATATCCACACGCCAAAAGGTACACCCGGAATTATGTAGAGCGTGAGGAAGACGCGGAATGGCCCTGTGCTGTAACACACGCGTGAGCGATATTCCTTTTTTTTATTTTGCAATCTGTATTCAAAATGTTGGCTCTTGGCTGTGCATTATTGCGTTCCATTAGGCGTGCTTGAAACAAGGGAGGCAGGACGGGTGAGTGTCCATTAGCGTTGGGGAGTGTGCTCCCCTTTCATGGGTGGACAGAGCTCTCGGTCTCGACATCTCTACGGAGCAGTGATTCTCAGCCTAGTAAAATGAAATAAAAAGCTGAGTTTTAGTTTATTGGCTTGTGTAACCCCCTTTGTTCAATTCTGTTTGAACCAAGTAACCCCCCCATCCACTTCCCCTTGCTTGACCCAACATGGTTATGAGAAAAAAATGTTCATTAATGATGAGCATCAATAATTTGACCGATTGTCCATTCGGTGCGGTGTCCTAACTAAGCCAGTAACTGCAAGCGAATAAAAAATAAAATAATCAACGGACGCTCTTCACGCGCGACGTAATTTGTTTTCGCCCGCTGGTTACTCTCGGAAACCCGCATTGTTTACGATCAATAACTTCAGAAAGGTATTTTATATCGTTATATCTTACCATATGGATTAAAATGTTATCGTGGTTAATTCACATTGGCAGACTCGTTCCTGATTGTTCGCCAATGACTCTCGCGTGTGATATAATTTCACGCATTTGTGAATCACCTCAAGTCGCCCGATGGGGCATTGCCACGTGCTCTCCATGAGGTCCGCGTAACCCCCCGGTTGAGAACCACTGATATAGACTATACATCAACACGCAACAACGACAAGAGATGCTAAACCATTGTGGCAAGCGCTGTTTGCGAGAGAATATTAAGGCCAGCATGACGGACAACAACTTTTTCGGTCTATCCAGTGACTATTTTTTTTGTCATCACTGCACCGAGTGCTCGTTAAAGGCTGAGTTGATCTAAGTGAGGTCCAGAATACGCTCAGATAACACTTGCCATTTAAGTTGAGTACGGTCAGAAATTTATCAATTGTAACCATATTTGCAGTGCATTACACCGACAATGATACCACCGCAGACACACAAAGATGTCCCGTGTAGCCCACAACAGACTTCACGAGCAAGTGCTGTTAGCGAGCACCTATGAAGGCCGGCACGGCACACGAGGAGGTGGGTGGCCAACACCACGCCCGGCCGCCTTTGTCTCCCCAGTGGCGATATTTACACATCAAACCAGGTACTCATTTGGGGCTGAATCAACCTCGGTGAGGGCCCAGAATCGGTTCTGATAATTGTCACTGGGGTGTTGGCCGTGAGCGGGAATCGAACTCGGGTCGCCGGGTTCGTAGCGCAGCGTAGCGCTAACGGCTCCACCATCAGAGACAAAGATCCCCCGTATAGCCTGTAACAGACTGTTGGGGCAAGTGCTGTTAGCGAGCATCTATGAAGGCCCCCCACAAACACACCTGGACAGACGCGCGTGCGCACACAGAGGAGAGCACTGCTGGTGACAGCCACGCGCCTGTCCACCCCTCCATCAGGGATGCGGGGGGGGGGGGGGCACGTGGATCATCCGCAGCAGATGGGACAACACTTTCACGGCCCTCGCCTTCAAAGGCGCTCTTCATTATTCATGCGCTTTACTTATTTCAACGAAACATTCCCCCCGCCGCCCCCGCCATCCCCAGCGCGCTCGATTTCAAAAGAAAGCGATTTCCCTTTCACTGCGCCAGTCTGTGGACCGCTGTTGCCTGTCGTCTCCCCGTCTCTCTCGCTCTCTCTGGCTCTCTCTTTCTCTCTCTCTGGCTCTTTCTAATTATCTCTCTGTTTTTATTTTGTTTGTGTTATTTGTTGTGTTTGTGTTATTGTGTTCGTGTTATTGTTTGCCGGTGACTTTTTGTCTTGTATCGAAATCGCCTCCAGTGCTGTTGTTGCTGGCAGCAATAAAATTAGTTTTAAAAGTCAAAAAGTGTCTCTCTCTTTTTTTACGATCAGAGGAAGCAAGAAGTTGCTCGATTTATTCGGCACTTTGCTTCGTTCATCATGTCGTTTTTTTGGGGTTTTCTTTTTCATTGCTTCATGTTGCTCCCCACTTTATAAATAAAAAAAAATTCCGTGTTTTCCCTTTGTTAAAAAAAATCAATATGTGCTACTTTCTTCGTAGACACAAACAACAACGAAAAGAAGCACACTCAGCTCCTACTCCTTTCCCCTTCCCTATCTCTCTACCCCCTCTCTCTCTCTACTCTCTCTCTCTCTATCTGTTCCCCCTTTTTAACGTATTTTTTTACTACGATAAAAGCTGCATCTGCACCCAGCACTCCTCGCAGTCCTACGGCCTCCGACGGGCAGCTCACAATCTGCACGCAGAGCTCTCCGTCTTCTGCCACCGAGCACGCGGCCTCCTCCAGCGCCCACTGCTCCTTGAAGGCCGGCACGGCGTGGGTCAGCCGCGCACGGCGGAACTCCAGCCCACTCACCCTGGCTCTGACCAGAGCGCGGAAGATGCCCAGGCTGCTGGCCGGACGTTTCCAATCCACGACCACCTTCCTCGCCCTGTATACGGCGAGCTTGGCGTAGCCGACGAGCACGTTGACCGGCCCCTGAAGATGTTGGGGTCCGTCGCCCTTCGGGTGTCCAAAGATGAGGACCGTCGGGGAGAAATGGAGGCTGAATGGAGGAGGATGTTTCTAAGGACCTTGAACAGCGAGTCCAGGCTCTTCCACTCCACGTATTTGGGGGGCCACCGTCTCCACTTTACCACAGAACCGGCACTCTGGGACCGTGTCGGTGAATCGCGCCAGGGAGGCATTGGTGATGATGGTGCTATGGGCAATGCTCCAGCTGAGGTTGCTTATGCGGTTGTATGTCGGGCCGGAGTAAAGTTGCCTCCAGAGAGGCCTCTCCGGAAAGATGCAGGGCAGAGCTTTCCTCTAGGCATGGGCCTTGTGGTTCCTCAATGTATCCTGTTGGTGAAACTGGACCATGTAGGAGTACAGCACCTTGCTCTTGACATTTGCGAAGGCCACCTCTGGTAGGTCTCCCAGCCAGCACAGGTCGTGATCTGCCTTGGTTTGTCGGCAGTGGCGACTCAGGGGCACGACGGAGAGCTCTGGTGGAGGAGGACCAAGAGAGGCCTCGTCATCTCCGTTGCCGATGAGGGGCGTTTTCCCCGCTGCCACTGAGAAGGCCCTCTTGGCTTCGGCCAGGATCCAGGCAGCCACCCAGGGCAACTGCAGCCCCGTCTTTGCGGCCATTTCGGCCCGAGCCACCGGCCCCATGTTCTGGGCTCCACCAGATCTCGCATCCTGGTGAGACGCGCGTTTGCAAGGCGCCTCTCCATGCCGGGGTTGGTGGTGGTGGATGGCAGCTTTGTTTGTGGGTTCCTGAGGATTGGTTCAAAGACCAAATCCTCAGCCGATCACGGCTGTTTCAGCATCCTGATGTCTGCAGGATGCTCCTGTTGAAGGGTGGCAGCTGTCCCAGTGGGAGGCCCTGCAGGTCCATGTAGAATAGTTTTTTGGTGCACTGCAGACTCCCCAGCTGTTCCAGGAGGAAGGAGGCCGTGACGCTCCAGACTGGTGCAGGGGTGGCGTGCAGAAACTTTTGCGCGGCCTGCAATCAGAAGGTGGCCAGCTGACTCTGCACACACACCAGCCCGTGACCGCCCTCGTCCAGTGGCAGGGCCAGGATCCCAGCCGCGACCCGGTGTCCTCCGCTCAATCAGAAGAAGTCGAGGACCCCTTCTGTAGTGCGTTGACGAGGCGCATGGAGGAGGTGCAGGGAGAAGAGTCGGTGCCACAGCATTAATGTCACCAGCTGGTTCACCACCAAGGTCTTTGTCCTGAAGGTGACGAACTTGCACAGGCGACTCCAGGTACCCAGCCACTCATTCACCTTCTCCTCCAGCTCGACCCAGTTCCTCTCTGGTCCCAGGAACATCCCCAGGTGGTGCAGCGATGTTGTGCTCCAATTGATGGCTTTTGCCTTTTGGGGACACTGAGTCGTGTCCCACGCCCAAACCAGGAGCCCACTGCACTTTTGTCAGTTCATTCTTGATGAGGAGGCCTTCGAAAAGACCTCCTGGCACTCGTGCAGCAGGGCAACATCATCCAGGGAGTGCAGGATGAGGAGGACGTCGTCAGCGTGTGCCATCAAGACCAACTTTACGCTTGGTTCCCTGAGCACCAGGCCGCTGAGTCTCTGCCTGATGAGATTCAAGAAAGGCTCTAAAGCCAGGGCGTAAAGTTGGCCTGACAATGGACATCCCTGTCTCACTCCTCGCTCGAATTTGACCGGGGCAGTGAGGGCGCCATTGACCTTGATGACACAATCCGCATTGGTGTAGAGTAGGCGGATTGTTCGGACGAAGCCATTGCCAAAACCAAAGGTCTTGAGAGTCCCCAGCAGGTATTTGTGGACCACTCTGTCAAAAGCTTTTTTCTGGTCAAGGGCCAGCAGCGCGATGAGGATGCCCAGCCTCTGGGACACCGTGATTAGGTCTCTGACCAGGAAGATGTCATTGTGGATGGTTCTTCTGGGGATGGTGTAGGACTGGTCCCTGTTTACGACTTGTGCTATCACCCCTTTCAGTTGCAAGGAGAGAGCCTTCGTCAATATTTTATAGTCGGTGTTCAGGAGGGACACTGGACGCCAGTTCTTTAGGTGCCTCAGGTCTCCGTCCTTGGGAAGCAGAGTGAGAACCGCCCTCCTCCAAGACTGAGGTATCACTCCGGTCACAGAGGCTTCCTCCAACACCTCTCTGTAGTCCTCCCAAAGGGATGGCGAAAAAGCGGCGTAAAACTCCCCTGTTAGCCCGGCTAACCCAGGGGATTTATTTGGGGCCAGACCTCTCACTGCTGCGTCAGTAAGAGGACTGGGAGTTCGTGCGCCAGGACACCGTCACCATCAAAGAGGCACTCCATGGCTTTGCGCCTCCCGTTCTGCCTCCTGAGCGAGTAGAAATGCGGGGATCCCATGTTGAGGTCAGTGATGAGCGTAATCCGGGATTGCACAAACGCCCCCCTCGTCTGCTCCTCCTATAGGCCTTTGAGAAGCTCTCTCTTCTCCTCATGTTCTCAGAGAAGAGCAGGGTCGCTGTCCTCGGCGAGCCGACCCTCCACTTTGAGGACTTGGGCTTCCATGTCGGTGATGTCCGCGTTCTTCTGGCACAGCAACCTGGTGTGCACTTTGCCCGCATCCGACCACTGTGCCAAAGAGTCGAACTGCGTTTTAGTGTTTCGCCACTCTTCCCAGTAATTCTCGAATATTTTTATTAAGTCGCCATCATCCAGCAGCGAGTTGTTAAAGTGCCACTGGGATGCGCCTTCGCGGGCTCTCCCCAGCTTGACACGGAGCACGATGAGGTTGTGGTCCGTGAATGGTGCCGCCCTGATGCCAGACGTCATGGCGCACGCCACAAAGCTCTTAGAGATGTAAAATCTGTCGAGCCTGGACTGCGTTACCAAGCCGTCGCCCTGCGTCCTCGTGTACATGAACTGGCATTGGCCAGTGTGGTGTATGCGCCACACATCCACCAAGGCGGGATCCTCTAGGAGCCCCTGCATCTCCCTCTTTGGACCAACTCCGCCGGGCTGCCTCCCCCCAACGATCCAGGGCACCGAGTGTGCAGTTGTGGTCACCACCCACAATGATGCACTCGTCGTCTGGGATCCTGGCCAGGTGCTTCCACAGGAGGTGCAGAAACGGGATCTTCTCCTCCGGTAGGTGGGTGGTGACATCGACCACCTTGATGGTTACCATGAGCAGCCTTCCCTTCGCCACTTCAGTCTGGTTGATGAGCTCGGGATGAAAACCTTTAGCGAACAGGGTCGCGACTCCACAGGAGGTGTTGTTAAGGTGGCTATAGAAGGAGTCCCCTCTCCACTCCTTCCTCTAGTTATCCCCATCCTCGACCGTGAGATGCATCTCCTGGATGAAGAAGACAGAGGCAGCGTGTTTCATTGCAAGAGACATTGCGGAAAATCTCCGCACTGCCTCCCTACACCCGTTCACGTTTAGGGAGCCAATGTACAAGGGCAGTGCTTGTTCCTTGCCTCTGTGGCCTCCCACCTTGTAATTTGGTTTCGGAAATATCTCAGCTTTGTTCTCTCCTTGCCTCGGGACTTGAGTCCCTGCTTGGCGAGGAGTCTCTCGGTGTGATTCACAGAGGCCTATATTGCCTTGATGTCCTTCCATCGACCCAAGGCAATGTCCACTCTGTCCTTCTTCGCGTTGGTCTCGTCGAGGAAGTGTCGGAGTTCTTCCGAGGAGACCAGGGGAGTCTGAGGATCGAGAAGTGTTGAGCCCTGGCTGCCCTCGCTCCCCATGCTGAGGCAATCGTCCCAATCCGAGTCGACCTCTCCGCCATCTGGCTCAGCTGGGAGAGCTGCAGAGGCTGGGCTGGCGTTTGGCCCTGCTGCATCTTCTCTCCCAGTGTCAAGGATAGCCTGGGATGGCTCCTGCTCAGGACCGTTGGGTGGATAGCCCGGTTTTTATTCCACTGGTTTTGGGTCAGCAGTGGGACGGGGAACCTTCCTCCTCATTCCCATCCATTTCCTCCTCGCCCCTGATCAGTGTGGTCGATGTCTCTCCACCGACTTCCCCTCCTCTTGGTCGAGGGTGGAACGAATTGTATTTCCCCCAGCTTCATCTATAGCTGGTGGGGGGGGGGGGGGGGGAGGCTCTATGACCACAGGAGATGGATTGATCTCTGTGGCGATGTTTCCTTCATCGTCCACGGTCTGCTGTGGCAGCCCATCCCCAGACGCACGCTGTTTCTTCCTCTTGGCGAGCTTCTTCCTCGCCGCCTGCGCGTCACTCGGTGCGGAGTCTGGGACGGTAAAAACTGCGTCTCCGGCGTCTGGCGGCTGTCCCGCCCCCTCCCCTGGTGTGAGGGGTTTCACCGCTTCTTCCGGCTCCAGGTCTGGGAGGTGTTGCTCCTCTGAATTTGATTCTCGCGACCCTGGTCCATCCGGATTTTTCCTCTTGCTGTTTGCCGCGTGAGGCGACGATATTGGGGCCATGACCTCAGGTGGGGAAGGCTGCATGGCTGCCGGGTCCGGTGTGAGCTGTTGGGGGCTTTGTTGTGATGGAGGCTCCTGCTGCTTTGCCTCCTTCGCACTGCCTCCCTCCTCCCCGATCTTTTCTCCGACCCGTGCTGTTGTCGGTTTTGGGGCAATCTCTTCAGAAGTGCCCCTCCTCTTTGCAAAGATTGTATTTGATGCAATCCTTGCCATAGAACAATCTATGGGCTATGCCGTCATAGACGACAAAAGACCCCTCCTCCTGCTGTCCGGGAGTCAGGAGGACGTGCACCTGCCTCCTGAAAGATAGGATCTGTTTCAGCGCAGAGTTTTGGCACCCCAGTGGCTGGGCACGTACGGGCAACACGACCGTGCCCAGCTTGGACACGTGCTCCAACACAGCCCTGTCGGGGATGTAGGACGGCACGTTAGAGACGACGATTCACGCCGCCATTGAAGCGATCGGTTCCAGTTGGACGTGGAGTCCCCCCACGGCCATCCCCATTCTCGACGGCCACGTCGGCCGCCTCATTCGTCGCCAAGAAGAATACGGCTTTCCCGCTTAGCTTTGAGGCGTGGGTGACGGCGGCTGGCGGGATGGCGGCCAGGGCCTCGACGTACGCCTCGATCGTGACAAAGCTTGAGGCGTGGCACCGGATGCCGTTCTGGCGCAATGGAAGTGGCCGCTGCGCACGTCGGGGGGTTGGGCTTGGAACAGAGACCCGAGTGGGGGGCCTCGCGACTCCAGGCAGATTGTCAGCAGCAGCCTGTGCGTAGGAGGCCATTTTGCTCCTCCTACCCTCAAACTCTGCCTGCCTGTGGTGGTTTCCACGTCGTGTGGTGTTGCGCTTTTAGTCAGAGCTCCCCTCGAGAGAATGTAAACGGAGCATCAATAAATTATCCTCATAAAAAATAGATTTTTTTTTAATAAATGAATGTATTTCTTGAATAAATACATTTATTTATTGAAAATTAATCGATTAAATCTATGTATCGATAAATGAATTTTTTTTTTTAATAACTCAATTAATTTATGTCTTAAATAAATGAATGTATTTATTAAACAAATCTATTCATTAAACAAATGTATTTATTAAATAATGTTATTTATCGTTAAGTAAATGCAACTGATAGACCTTGCACAGACGTGGGTGTGCCCAGACAAACGCAGTGTGTGAATAAAAAATTAACTAATAGCAGGTGGCACTAACAGCAAAGTAATGAATACTGGTAGGAACCTCCTGGTTACACCAGCCCACAGGGGATTATTGGGTCCGTCCATCCGTCCCTCCGTCGTGCATCCAAAAATGGGAGGGGTGGGGCTGGGTGGAGAGGGGAGGGTGGGGAGGGGAGGGTGGGGAGGGGCTGGGTGGGGAGAGTGGGGAGGGGTGGGGTGGGTGGGGAGGGGCTGGGTGGGGAGGGTGGGGCTGGGTGGGGGGTGGGAGGGAGGGGTGGGGAGGGGCTGGTCACCCCGTGGTGCCCTTATAAAACTCAACGTTTAACCTACTTACGCCGGCTTGTGCCCGCCCTCACAGTCGGGCATATTTGCGGAATACACCACGTGGTGCCGCCGTTGACCCTGGCCATTGACCGAGCAACCCAACGTGCCTACCAGCTCCCTCCACAGGAATGTGTTAGTGGTCCAAGCGGGTTTATGGTCGTAGATCTACTGCGCACTGTACTCACAGAGACTGCGCTACAACAATAGGTGGCTCACACAAGAAACAAGGTATCGTATAACGAATCTTAAATAGTTTGAGATTCTTCAAATTAGATTAACAAGATAACAATTAACAAAAAAAAACAGAGTAATGAACAAACAATAAACAAGAGATAACAAAGTAGTAAAAAAAAACTTGAAACTATGAAAACGATGCTTTAATTAACTATGGGATTGTGCACAGGGCCTAAGAAACACCACCTATGCATCACCCTGAACTATTAACCAATAACTAATCAAAACCGTGGTCTAAACACACAAATAAATCGACCTGTGTGCGCAAGAGACTGAATACTCATTCTTGCTGAAAAAATTCACTAAAAAAGAAATGAAAACAAGTAAGGATGTTGGATTTTTAGAGAAAACACGGAGAGCTCTGCTTGAACACATTCTCCTGCGGAGGGAGCTGGTAGGAACGTTGGGTTGCTCGGTCAATGGCCAGGGGTCAACGGCGGCACCACCACGTGGTGTATTCCGCAAAGATGCCCGACTGTGAGGGCGGGCACAAGCCGGCGTGAAGGGTGGGGACCGAGTGCCTCGAATGATGGCTCAACGAATTGGCGGCTTATAATGTAGAGATTGAGAGTAGCCGCATACTCCACAATAATCCCCTGTGGGCTGGTGTAACCAGGAGGTTCCTACCAGCAAAACACGCTTTTCTCTCTCTCTCTCTCGCTCTCGCTCTTTCGTCCACCGCACATGCCCAACACCAACACTTGTAGGGCACGGACCCCCCCCCCCCCTCCTCATCTCCTCTTTGTATCCCCCTCTCTCATCTCCACCTCCTCATGAACCTCCTCTGCTCTTTCATGCCGACGTGTATCTTTTGGGGGTTTGTCCCCCAATCTTCTATCCCCTTGTGTCGCGCCTGCTCTTCCCAGAGCCCCTCTTGAAGTTATACCTCTGGGTCGTGGTGCCTTTGCGTGACCACCACCCTCAATCCTGACCGTGTCCCCGCAATAACTCTCCGTCTTATACCCTCTGTATATATGCCGTCATCATGCCTGCCCATTTTTGCCTCGGAAGGATTCTACATCGTCGTCGTCATCATCATCATACAATGTCTGTTTATCCACTGCCGGATGAAGGCCTCCCCAACTCTGTCGCCACCACTCACGGTCCTGTCCTGCCACCGTCCATCTCACTGCGTGCGCGTGAAGCGATTCCCGTCGCTCCATCTCTGCCGTCATCGTCCGCTTGGAAGGTCTCCCTCCTTTGCCTGTTCTTCCGTCTCCACTCTCGTCCATCGGCGGTGATCGAGATGTTAACTCCCTCTTCTGGTATGCAGGAGGTCGTGGGTTTCGATCCCCACCCTGACGCCTGTTTTTTTGGAGTTTGCGTGTTCTGCCCCGTGGTCGTGTGGATCTTTATTCGGGTCTTCTGGTTTTTCCCTCCACATTTAGAATCAACATCACGCGTTTAGAGTATTTGGCTGCTGTACATTTCAGCACGATAAGCCAATTCGTTGAGCTGTCATTTGTGGCCAGGTCGCTTCTGAAAAAGAGGTATATAGCTCAGTAGGCCTTACCTGCTAAGATAAAAAACACTTAATAGTTTCTTTTTTTTGGAGCAATGTGTCCTGCCCAAGCCCATTTACTTGTCTTTCATGTCAAAATGATGCCTCTCAGTTGCGTTTGTTCCCTGATCTTTGTGCACCTTCATCTGAATCTCAGTGTTGTGACAAGCGTACGCCTCTCCGTGAACTTTTCAAACTTTCGTTACATTTTCTTTGCGAGTGTCCACGTTTCCGAGCCGTGGCTTTCCAGCCGATAATGCACTGGTGGAAAATAAAAATAAAAACGATTCAACAGACACACTGGTTCAAATTTATTGTCTTATATACTATTTGGTTCTTTTCTACCCACGTGACTTTACCGAAAGAACCAAAGAGTATGGATTCCTGCGGTCACGAAAGCTTCAAATAATTTTCTTATATTTCCAAAGCCTCTAAATTTGCATTTTGCTCTCCTCTCTACTTCAAATGTTTTCATCCCAATCTCACATCAACGAACCGCGCTGCAAACTCTACGTGTATTCTGCCACGTCTTAAACATGTTTAAAGAAACATGATTTCAACTTGTGACGCGCCGCGCTCGCCTCGCGTTAATCGGTCGCTCCCGAAGACAGAGAACGACACGGGAGGTCACACGATGCAGCTGCTCGCCCCGAGCTCTCAATGTCCTGATAGTGGCATTGTCTTGGTGCTGTTCGCCTTTTGGCGTCCTCCGGTCTAACACTGTTAGTGAGACTAGGCTCTAAAGAAAGCCGTCTCTGGTGTGGACCAATCAGTTTCAAAGACAATGCATCATCCACTACCAGAGCATGTATTTTGTTTGCATGTTCACCACAAGTAAGTGTGGTTAATGCAGACACGATTCCTTGCAAAAGGTTTCAGTTTGGTGTTTTAACATCTTAACACAACTGTTTTATTGGCAGAAAGGGTAACACCTATTCTTATATATTTTTTATACTGGCAAG
Organism: Petromyzon marinus; assembly: GCF_048934315.1. NCBI lineage: Eukaryota > Metazoa > Chordata > Hyperoartia > Petromyzontiformes > Petromyzontidae > Petromyzon > Petromyzon marinus. Next base: position 7,020,156 of record NC_133689.1, on the reverse strand, counting down.
GCAGGTCCCATAACACTATCATTACAATGATTACTTCATATAGCAGCATCATGCAATGCAACTACTTCGCACAACGCTACACAATCTGCAACGCGTGGAGGCGCGTATACAGATTACGATGAGAGAACCAGAGCGCCCCAAACACAGTCACACGTGCGAGCGAGAGGGCAACACTCTATCCCATACAGATAGGACAGATGATATTAGTCACCATTGGCTGGGCCGTCCTCTCCTGGCGAGTCAGGGTATGGGCACAGTGGTGTTGCAGTTCCTTCTCTAAATTGTTTTGATATCTCTATATATATTTCTTTTTATTAATGTCTTGGTTTGCTGAGAGGTTATATGATTGCTTCTGTTTCCACTGAATCAAAATGCCCTTTTCGATAATCGATAAAAGCCAAGCATAATGGTATTTTATATAAATATGTCTCTTATATAGGACTTGAGTGATAGTGTGTATATGTGCTCAATCGTGGACGATGGATGAGAACCTAAACCTTTGAATTCGCTTCCATTAAAATTTTTACATTTCATTCTCCCCAGTTCAGCCTTCGAGATACGATTATAGACAGAGGCATTCAGAGATAGGCAGGCTTTCACTGTTCTGATTGTGTCCAGCACTTGTAAGCCAACAAATATCAATATGTTAAAGAAAGACTCGACATATTAATCAATAACTCTGCTCTAAAATATAAATATATAACAGGCAACGCGTCGGGCTATAGACCTTCTGTATAGCACATAGAGCAACCATCTATGTGCTATGAAGAAAAGGCATTGCCCAAAATGTCACCAATTATACATTTGTTTGACCTCGTAGAGCAGTGCAACTGGCCCACGTGTGGAGTTTTATTTATTTGTGATTATTGCACCACTGCCAACACAGCATCACAAATGTTCTATAGGGGACTCCTCTACGTACGAACGAGCTCGGTTCCAGAGGTCTGTTCGTAAGTCGATTTATTTGCGAGTTCAGCTGTACTCCCGTCGATTCCAAACATATTGTACGGAGTGTACACTAAACACGAGCGGTGGCATTGAAAGTTGTATAATCTCCTGTAGATGTAAATGCCACTGGTTATTTACGTTCTGCAGATGTAGACGCCACCACCGCCATCAATTGCGCGGCGGTTGAACTTACGACTCTCGGTCCGAACAGCCAACTTGACGTACGGACAGGGTTTGTTCGTATCTCTGAAAGTTCGTGAGTCGGATGTTCGTAAGTCGAGGAGTATCCGCATGTTAAAGGAGCTATCAAAAGCGGCGATGATGACGACGATGATTAGGCATTTAATGATTCACCCTGCCTCGCAATTTGGGGTCGTAAGTTGATTCAGGCAAACGTCATCATTTTGTCTTCTTACTTTACGATCTCACCCGCATTGTCTTTTTTTGTTTCGTTACATTTGTACATCAGCATAAGACTAAAAGAACACCAAAGAAATATTAAATTATCTCAAACACAACTGTCGGCAGTGGCAGAACATGCTTGTCAACAAGGACACTCAATTGATTTTGACAATGTTGCAGTGGTGTGTAAAACTAATTATTACTGGCAAAGACTAATTAGAGAATCCATTGAAATTGAGAGGAACAAGAATAACTGTAATCGCTCTGACAGCTACAGGCTTAGTGCGGCCTGGAAGCGTATTATTAAATAATACACATTACATTTTGATTTAAAGAATTACTAATCAACAACTCATTACTAATCATAACCAATGACTGATTACTAATCGATTATATAATTACAATACCCACCCCCTCCGCCTCTAATCACTGCACCTGATATGAGTTAAGTGATGACGTCACCCTGCTGCTCTATATAAAACCGGGAGCAAGCGAGGGCTTTACCATTCTGGCGAATTGCCCGATTATGCTGGATGTATTTACCAGCGAAACGTCGTACTCAAACTGTAAATGTTGTGGATTCACTCTTCAACACACCGGTGGGCTAAAGTAGTGAATTATTTGTCTTTTGTCAACGTGACACTTTTTTTGCTGATTGGCCGTGTTGGATGGTGGAGGGTTACGACACATTTATAAATAAACGCGATCTAACCCAAAAACCTTTATTTTGAATGATAATTTTAACTCGTAATGCGCCGCACAATATTGACACGACAGTTCTACAGGCAGCAGCAAGGCAGTGAGTCGGCACCGAAATTCACCCCCACTCCCAAGCTCTGCGGCCCCGCATATATGAAGATGTTATCGACCAATTATTGAGTGTGCAACAATCGATTCGAACCGATGAATGGAAGAGGGTTGACGGTGACGTCGGCGATGATGCTTTCACATAACAGCGGACGAAGACAAATTCAAATGTGACCCGCACCTCCAATGAGCACGGCCGGTTACGTACGGTGCAAAAGAAGTTCCACGTGCATACGCAGCAACCTGACAGTACCGCTGACAAGGACAAGATGCTCCGGGCCTCATCCCACTTGCCGTCTGCTCATTCCCACTGAAGATGAAGTCTATAATGTGGCACGAGGCACGGTATGAATGGTCGACGGAGCCAAGTCAAAGATCGGAAGGGTGCCAATCAATGATTTTTTTGGACCGCATTTCGCTGGTTTGTCGTCACCAACGGAGCCTTGAGCCATTAAGATGGCAACAAACCGTGCCAGTTTGTTGCCATCTTAATGGGGACAGCCAACAGGGCGCTCCCCCCCCCCACCCGCCCACCACCAACTCGCCTCCGTCCCATGCGAGAATAAACCCCACTGGGACACATTCCTTATCTCAGCGGAACACACGTGGTAACGCGTAACGCGTGTGTGTATGTGTGTGCCTTCAGACTGAAGAGATAGGTGCGCGCGTGTGCGTTCGTGCGCGCATATATAGAGTCCATATTATTACCAGCGCTGTACGTTTGAGAACAATCCGTAATGCAGGCTCTGCTGGTTGTAAATTGAATCTCCTTCGCTTGAGTGGCGAGGGCGGTCTGAATGTGACGATACTGCAGGTAGACCGTGAGCCAGCCATTATGGTTATTCATTGAATATTACATTTTTTTCCCCCACAGCACACAAGTATTATTATTATTATGATTAACAGTTTGTGCTGTATTGGCTTGCGTGTAAGCGTAGGCGGGTGTATGTATGTATGCGTACGCTCAACATCATGTCCAGATAGGCCAGTAAAATACACATACGCAACGCGCGTGCACGTGTGTGTGTGTATAGATGCGCTTCTGCGACCACTGGGATGCTCTCTGTTCCGCTATTTGGAAGCCACTGGAGCTATGTGGACTTTTAAATCTCGATTGAAAACGCGTTTCTTTAGAACTGATTTTTGTGTGCAGTTTGTTGTCATTCCCGCGCACCTCCGATTAGCGCGGTTGGCTACGTACGGTGCGAAAAGGAGTTCACAACACACATCCAGATATGTAGTACGCATCCGAGAATATTGCCTCTGTATGTGTACATGTACGTATTTTCAACATCACGTGCACGTTTATAGAGGTCCAAATATAAGACGTACACTTGTACGTACATGTGTGTATATATGGTACATAGTGTAGCGTACCAATTTATGTGTATTCATGTGTAAGTTTGACCGGCACAATCATAGTTGCAACAAGCCGGTGAAGACAGCGAATTAAGTTACGTGAGCAATTTTAATCATTGAATGCAACTGGGAGTACCTAACAGACAGAGCAGCTCAATATAAGGGCATGTACAGGGTGGTGCAGATGACTTGTGACCCCCAATTAATATTAATTTTTATACTGAACAAAAACATTTAAGTTTTGCAAAAATTAAATGGGGGGTGGTCACGAGACATCCGAACCATCCTGAATTCATATGCATGTACAAGCCATAACAGTAGTGTATATGACATCAGAAGAAGTTAATGCATTGCGCTACAGTCCCGGCGACCTAGGTTCAGCTCCGGTCCGTGCACAACAGAAGTGGCGCACGTCACCTGCAACCTGCTGGCCCTTGCCTCTCCGTAGGTCGACTCAGCCCAAAACGAGTTATACCGCGTCTGTTGAACCACGACAATGTGGCCTCGCGTGCATGATGGTGACCACACCAACCACTCAGGTGAAGCTCCAGGCTTAACAGGTGCTCGCTAACTGATGGTGACCACACCAACCACTCAGGTGAAGCTCCAGGCTTAACAGGTGCTGGCTAACTGGCGGTGACCACACCAACCACTCAGGTGAAGCTCCAGGCTTAACAGGTGCTCGCTAACTGGTGGTGACCACACCAACCACTCAGGTGAAGCTCCAGGATTAACAGGTGCTCGCTAACTGATGGTGACCACATCAACCACTCAGGTGATGATCAAGGCTTAACAGGTGCTGGCTAACTGATGGTGACCACACCAACCACTCAGGTGAAGCTCCAGGCTTAACAGGTGCTCGCTAACTGATGGTGACCACACCAACCACTCAGGTGAAGCTCCAGGCTTAACAGGTGCTCGCTAACTGGCGGTGACCACACCAACCACTCAGGTGATGATCCAGGCTTAACAGGTGCTCCCTAATTGGAGGACCTTTGATTTTGTTCAAGTAATGGTATGTGCATACCATGACACGTTCCATCCACTGCTGGATGAAGGCCTCCCCACGCGGGTCGCCATTCGTCGGTGAGTCGACCGCATTGCTCCGTTCTCTCCCGTCGGGCCACCGGTGGTGTGAGCGAGCACGTGACACAGCGTGCACATATTCCGCAATGATAATGAATCAATTAATTGTACATCAGCGTCATTTTTGATAATTGCATCTCACAACGCCAAAAGCAAATTAATATATGAAAGGGTCAAATCTTAATTTATAGCGACTGCCACAGCAAATTAAAAGTCCCACAAAATAAAATTTAAAACATTCAGGGATGGCAAAAAAGACACAACTCAAAACACGGCACAAACAACACTCAAGGGAAGTTATCCTATGGTTGTGCACGGACGCTCTTAATGAATGCAGCGGTGTGTGCTGCTGTGCATTACGCAGTACACGCACGCGCCCAAAGATCCTCTGGTGTAGCCTATAACAAGACCGTTGGGGCAAGTGCTGTTAGCCAGCACCTATGAAGGTCGACACGGCACACGAGGGGGTGGGTGGCCAGCACCCAGCCGCCTTTGTCTCCCCAGTGGTGATGTTTACACACCGCACGGGACACTCATCTGAGGCTGAGTCGACCTAGGGCACGCCCGTGACCGTTTCGGATAATCGTCAACCGGTACTCTTTGATTCTTTCGGTAAAGTCACGAAGGTAGAAAAATAAAAATTGAAAATAATAAATCACGACGTTTCGATCGCAACACAAGCGGTCGTCCTCAGGCGGAAAAAAAAAATAATCCAGCGGTGGAACTGCTGATATATTATTTTTATTTTGTTTTATTTTTCTACCCGCGTGACTTTACCGAAAGAACCAAAGAGTATGGATTCCTGCAGTCACGAAATCTTCAAATCAAGATCGTCAACCGGCGTTGACCGTGGGCGGGGATGTAACTCGCGGATGGCGGGGTTGGTAACGCAGCGCGCTCACCACCGCTTACACTGAACACTGCCCCACCACACACACGCAACCACACACACACACACACGTAGGCGTGACTCACACGACAATAGCCGGGCGATGTGGGGGTGGTGTGCGGGGTAGAGGCCGCGATGACGACAATGACGACGACGACGACGCCGCCGCTGCTGCTGCTGCGGCTTCAAGCCTCGAGGGCTGTGCCCCGAGTCGCGTGAAAATTAGATCCGGGGCCGAGGCGGATACCCAAATGGCACGAGGGCATCGCTTGCCATTAACGCAGAGCGGCTTCTCTGGCGTCCACGGGGGTGGGGGAGTGGGTGGAATCTTTTCGCTCTTAATAATAATTACACGTGGGCGGCCGCGGAGAAATGCCTCGAGAATTTTTTTTAACAACAACCGGCACAACAGGCACACCGGCAGAACATGAATCGACAGTTGTAGAGACAAGTTTTGACCGGCGGGGGAATCATTCTCCTCCGCGGAAAGTTTCGTTGCAGGACGTGGTGGAATCCCACCTTGTAGACACGTGGCTCTACGCTGGGGGGGCTTTAAAGATCCCAGGCAAAGCATTCTATTATTCGTGTTTGGCAGCAGTACGTTTCAAGAGCTAAGTTCGAATGCCGAGGTCGGTGTTGATGTTCCTGCTCCGTTGAAGGAGGGCAGGGCTGTAACGGGATTAGGGTTGCCACGTGTCCGGGAAATGGCATCTGTGTTTGGATGGCAAGAATCGATCTGAAACCGAAATCGGCTGGCATTTGCCACTTTGTAGGGAAGTCAACCCCTCTACCCTCCCACCATATGATGGTGAGGATCAACTCAACGCGCTCTCAATTTGAGCAGGAATCACTTAGACTTGCGCGGACCTAGGATAACCGAGAACTTGCCATCCGGGGTTTGGGGCTGTGAGGAAAAAGTTTGGGTAGCACAACCCTGGGAGTGCCGCTCACGCATCGGCAGGGAAAGCGGGCGGAGTTGGACAGCGCTGCCGGCATTATTCGATGAAACGGCCACCCGCAATTCCAGCCCATCGCGAAGTGGACGCGCTCGCAGTGTGAAGTGGACACCACACACACACCACCACACACACCACACACACAGACACCACACACCACACACACACCACGCACACACACCACACACACACCACACACACACCACACACACACCACCACACATACACCACACACAGACCACCACACACACACCACACACACGCACCACACACTCGCACACCACACACACACACCACACACACCACACACACCACACACACCACCCACACACCACCACACACACACCACACGCACACCACACGCACACCACACGCACACCACGCACCACCACACACCACCACACATCACCACACACGCACCATACACCACCACACACACACCACACTCACACCACACTCATACCACACTCACACCACACTCACACACCACACTCACACACCACACTCACACACCACACACACTCCACACACACACTCACACACCACACTCCACACACCACACCACACTCACACACCACACTCACACACCACACTCACACACCACACTCCACACACCACACTCACACTCCACACTCACACACCACACTCACACATCACACACACACCACACTCCACACACCACACTCACACCACACTCACACACCACACTCACACGCCACACTCACACACCACACACACACACACCACACTCACACACCACACTCACACACCACACTCACACACCACACTCACACACCACACACCACACACCACACTCACACACCACACTCACACACCACACTCCACACACCACACACCACACCACCACACACACCACACCACACTCCACACACCACACACACACAACCACACACTCACATAACAACACACTCACAAAACCACACACACACTTACACACACAACAACACACTCACACAACAACACACTCACACATATATAACCAAAGACAAAAATCCCCCGTATAGCCTTAACAGACTGTTCGAGCAAGTGCTGTTAGCGAGCACCTATGTAGGCCGGCACAGCACACGAGGGGGTGGGTGGTCAACACCACGCCCGGCCGCCTTTGTCTCCCTAGTGGTGCGATGTTTGCACATCGCACCAGGTACTCGTTTGAGACTGAGTCGACCTAGGGGAGGCCCAGGACCGGTGTTGGCCATGAGCGGGAATCGAACCCGGGTCGTCAGGTTCTTAGCGCAGCGCGCTAACCGCTACACACGTAACCATACACACACACACACATAACCACACACACACGTAACCATACACACACATAACTCATGCAATCTCCGTCACCCACCCACGCTTGGCTGAGTCAAGCCCAGCCAAGCGAATACCACCTCTCAATCAGTGCCAAACGCAGGCACCGCCATTGCAACATGAGAAATAAAACAGCAAAATCACCGACCGTGTTATTTATAGTGAATATATATTGATATAAAACCATTGACCCTTCTGACCCCAAATAAATGTACTTGAATAAAATGCGCCCCTGAATATTTCCTTGGAAATTGTGTTAGTTTCCATGTTTATAATAATTTTATCAAATTAAGTTCCATCTCGAACCGCTGAATAGTAATAATAATAATCTACCAAACGGATTGTGCGTCTTTAAATTCTTACTGAAAAGCAATGCTGTTGCCATAAGCCACAGGTGACCCCCATTAGCATTGTCAGCTGACCGAAGCCAGATTTTTGGACCTACGACCTCAATACACCGATAACATCACAGTGGCCTCTAACACGCCATACAATGACCATTTGCATCGTGCCCTACACATGGCAGGCCATTCCTAGGGCAACGGAATACCGCGTTAACCGCCCCTGAGGGTGATGCTACGAATAAGCAGGGGCGCATTTTTTAAAATGTCTTTTGTTGTCGGAGCGATGCAACGCGCGGCCGAAGTGACGATTTAAAACAAGCACGGGCGCATATTAAGGCACATCGCGAATTTAACAAGGACCAGCAGCTTGGGAATATATGAACGCGGCACGATATCTTTGGGGACCTTTTTAGCGTGTGTGTGTGTGTGTGTTGTTGCCAGTATCAAAACGACGGGATAAAACACGCTACTTTGCAGTGTCTGCTTGCATGTTTTAACCACAAACGTGCGTGGTTTACGCGGACTCCGATGGCTTGCGGTAGGTTTCAGTGTTCAGTTTCATTTCAGTTTTTTTATTTATTAGGTATAACCCTGTGAGCCACGCGGCTCTTGACTCGGGTGCAAGCGCAACAAAACAAAAACATGAAGAAGAAACATCTTAAAGTGATGTCTGGTGTGTGTGTGTGTTTGGTATTTAAGCACCTTAACACCTCCTGTGTTATTTCCAGAAAGGTATTTTTTAAAATTTATTTTTAAACGCGGCACGAACTGTCGCTTCGGGAGTCACGGTGGTTGTGAAACTATGGGACACACGAGGCATACTGTGAACACGAATCACCTGGAGTACGACAACAAAGGTTACTATATTGACCGGCCCGGTGGATAAACTGCTTTAACACAATAATACAGGGGTTTTTTTTTGGGGGGGGGGGGGGGCTAGATCGCGTAAATATAAATGTGTCGTGAAACCCGCCACCACCCGACACAGACAATTAGTAAGGTTTGTCACGTAAACAGAACGTGCCAATTCGTCACTGGTACAGCAACACCGGCGTGGCTACACCACGCCACCGTGATGTTGGAGGAAATTCCACATTCTGATGGCGGGTGCCACCTTAATTTGTATTATTATCATCATCATGGTTAAATGTCCATGCAGTACGCTTCTTTAAGCACAACCACAATGCAACCTAGCAATGAAAACGGCACGCGCACAACGTGTTTCATTTCACCGACGTCGTCCTGCTGGGTGTGACCCACATTGCAAGCCGTGCGGGCGCTGCATCACAATGCACGACTACCGAGCTGAGAAGATGGGTTAGGTTAGGGCTATCTGGTTGTTTCCCCCCCCCCTCCCGCAAAACCACAGGGTGTTTATTTATTTGAAACCGCCTATACGGGCCGTTCATCGCCAGCTCACCGGGTTCATATTGATCTGCGGCTCCACGTGCCCCCTCTCTGTCTCTCTCTCTCTCTCCAATGCCAAAGCGTTGTCGTGCGTTGATGAAAGCGACTCACGTCTTGCGACACGAGGCGAGGATGGAGGAGGGCCCAGCCAGATTGCTGTCGTCTCTAATGTGGACGGGGCGATGTTTAACCGGGATTGAATGCACCCCACCCCTATTACCACCCACACCTTCCACGATCACGTTTCCATTACCTCTCTGCATTGATACGCCGGGCGTGACAGATTTCCAGACTATTTCAAAGCGACGTGCATACACAAAGTGCGCTTATACATGTATTGGATCGCGATTGCGTGTGTGCAAAATAACAATTTCGTGTCGGCTTCCATGTTCGAGCATCAATAAATATAGGACATGTCCGATGGGCAATTGAAAACTGTGCCCAATGACAATCTGGATTGTTGTTGTTGTTGTTATGATTATATTTGCTATGCGTATCTACAATGAAGAGTTGAGAGCGAGGGCATATTTTGCAGACTGGGATGAACTACCGCGAAGATGCATCAGCGACAAATGGATGGGTAAACAATCAACGAGGGCATCACATTCACTTTTAAGAGAGAAAAAAAAGGCCTCCTTGCGTTTTGTGCGCGTGTCGAGTAATTGCCGCAGATGTAAGCAACACGTGGCAAAATGAGCAGCATCAAGTATACATTCTGCTGCATATGACGAGTAGTATTATTAGTTTTATAAGGCGCGGCAGACCCAACAAAGGGGTTCGGAGCGCCGTAGAGTAAAATTTGTCCGTAACGAACAAAAAATATATTGCGTTTGCAGAAATTGTTATTTTATATGCAATTACGAAACATAGCTCTGCAGTGAGTTTTCGGGTTCTAGACAGTGTGGTTCATATACATCGTTGTTTGTGCGTGTATATATATGCGTAGTACATGTTTCATATACGATACGTATAATGACATATACACGGGAGAATGAATTTTGGATTTAAACATGCAGGATTTGGGTAGTTTTAAGGACAATTTTTGTTGGTTATTCGGATCACTGACGTTGCGTAGTAATTCAATGTGCCTGTGTGCTGACAATAGTGACGTCGCCTGAGCTGCCAAGCCCTCTTTCACAGATGTCCAGTAGAGGCGGGTCAGCACTTCACAACATCAAACAGTATGCGCACGCTATAGGAGTGCAACGTGTAGGAAATGTAATAACATCACAAACCGTATAAAATAAAATTGAACTCTCTTCGTTATTTACCAGATAATGACCAATGAGCTATTAGCTTCTTTTTCAGTAAGCGACCTGGCGACAAATGACAGCTCAACGAAGTGGCTTATCACGTGTAAATGTATAGCAGACAACTCCTCTCAACGCATGTTTTTTTTTCATTTTCAAATGTGGAGGGAATTACCGGAGGTCCCGGAGAAAAATCCACGCGACCACGATGAGAGAGATTGGTGCCAACTCCACATATACAGCAGCAGGCGCCTCGGGTCGGGATCGAACTCTCGCAGCGCTGCAAACACCTCACGAAAGATCTGTCGCAGATGATCCCTGCCTTCGATCTTCCGCTAAGCTTATGGACAGCAACCCTAAACCGCACTCACGAAAAAAATCACAGCAGATGCGGATACTTGATACACAAATGTAAAATAAATAAAGACAAATAAACTCGATCGGGTGCGACTTTGATCACCCCGGAACAGAAACCGTGGAACGTAATGACGACTCACGACACACGGAGGAGGAGCAATCACAGCGATCAACTCCGCTACACCGGACGCAAATAATAATCTGGCTCGAGCGCTTCATTGTAAACTAAACAAAAAAATCTAAGTTGTTGCTCTCCGTCGACGTGAACCCTACGGAGCAACAAAAATAACGCTCGTAATGTTCATCGAGTCGAACGTTTTTAGGGCACCCCCACCCACCCACCCCCCCCCCCTTCGAGAGCTGGGTTCGAGCCAAATGAAGGGAGATATTCATCGCGACGCGATGATGGATGTTGTGTGCACTTGGTGGCGACAAGCCGCGCGTCGCCACACTTCAGAACCCGGTTCTAATCATGGGGCAGCTGTTTAAACAGAAAGCGAGAACCACCGCGTGCGCAGGCCACGCGCTGTCCGCGTAAGAGGGCGTTGTCCGTCGTCTCGCGAGACACCCCAACGCATCGCAGCACATTGGCAAGTGCGCGCGCAATGAATTAGTCAAAGTGATTCACTGGAGGTGGCGCCTGCTATCTCCCGCTTACAGCCCTGTGCGCGGTGATAGTAAATTCCACGTTCCCAAGGGATGATCACCCGTCGACTTCCTCACAATGTTGGCACTCTTGATTTAAAGCTTTCGTGACTGCAGTAATTCATATGCTTAGCTCTTTCGATAAAGTCACGTTGTAGGGAAACAATAAAATAATAAAATATATATAAAACAATAAAAATTCTCACGACGTTTCGACCATAACACAAACGGTCGTCATCAGGTGTGTGGGTTTGCATTAATTTATTTATTTTAAAACGGTGAACACAAAGCAGACCTTTAACACGGTAGGACCAACACCTCGGCCGTGGCAGATCATTGTTATAATTCAGTAGGCTCACATGAGATTGACTTTTCCAAGACAGAGGTTATTTGTAAGCCATCTGGCTACCATGAGAGATTCGTTCATGAGGCTATCCACATATACAAGCACAGAGACAATTTCAACCGAGAAGATGGATTCTGGCTTAGCAATCATTGGAAAGATTTGATAAACCATTTCAGGTCTTAATTGATTGTTCACGCTTACAGTGGCTTTCAGACAGCATACATTAATTTTTCGTCTCCCCCCTCCTCTTTTCAGAACATAGATGGACTAGTCCTTCTAAATAAACTGCCAAATCGCTGCACGTGGCGCTGACGTTTTTTTATAAATAAACACACCGTTTATAAATAAATAAATTAATGCGAACCGACACACCTGATGACGACCGTTTGTGTTATGGTCGAAACGTCGTGAGAATTTTTATTGTTTTATATATTTTTCGTTATTTTATTGTTTCCCTTCAACGTGACTTTACCGAAAGAGCTAAGAATATGTTGGCACTCATTCCATCGACCGCGTAGAGATGCTGGGCTGAGTCAACCCAGCATTAGAACTGTCAACCTTTACGATCGCTTTTGCCGCTGGGAGTGAATCATATCCGTTAGGTCACATGCCCAATATACTGCACAGGTGTTGGTGGTGATGGGGATACTGAATTCAACCAGTTGGATTACGATTGGGTAAGACACGTTTAAAGAGAGGCCATTTTCATGTTGAACAGTCCACGTGTAGGTTTTCGTTGAAATAAAAATTTTTAAAAAAGTATTTTGAATTATTAATAAACTACAACGCATATTGCGGAAAAGTAATCGCACGAGCGGTGACGTGAGTGGGAGAAGTCTGCGTTTGTGCTGAATTATTAAAATACAATTTGCTACCATTTATTTGTGAAGCTTCGTGTGACGCAATTAAATAGTACATGTTGTTGGGAAGGGGAGGTGGGGCGAGTTGGGAATATATTTTTTTCAGCGAGTGTGGAATTCAGCTTGATGGATGACGGACGCTCCCGATAATGTGGCCATCGTTAATTGCATCGTTGGAGTTGGCGCAGAGGAACTTTTAACTTTAGCGATGTCACAGAGGCATGGAGAAGACTACAAGTGACACCGCGTAACAAAGATCCCCCGTATAGCCTGAACAGACTGTTGGGGCAAGTGCTGTTCGCGAGCACCTATGAAGGCCGGCACAACACACGAGGGGGTGGGGGTGGCTGGCCGGCAACACCACGCCCGGCCGCCTTTGTCTCCCCAGCGGCGATAGTTTACACACCGCACCAGGTACTTATTTGAGTCTGAGTCGACCTAGGGGAGGGCCCATGACCGGTTCAGATAAATTGTCACTGGCGTTGGCCGCGAGCGGGAATCGAACTCGGGTCGCCAGGTCTGCGGCGCAGTCGCGCTCAGCGTTACCTCTTACCGCTCGCCATTGTGACGCCACACGCACTCACCCACTCACTCACTCACCCACTCACTCAATCACTCAGCCACCCACTCACTCACCCACCCACCCACTCACTCACCCACCCACCCACTCACTCACCCACCCACCCACTCACTCACCCACTCACTCACCCACCCACTCACTCACTCACCCACTCACTCACTCACCCACCCACTCACTTACTCACCCACCCACTTACTCACTCACCCACTTACTCACTCACTCACTCACCCACTCACTCACTCACCCACCCACTCACTTACTCACCCACCCACTTACTCATTCACTCACTCACCCACTTACTCAATCACTCAGCCACCCACTCACTCACTCACCCACTCACTCACTCACCCACCCACCCACTCACTCACCCACTCACCCACTTACTCACTCACCCACTTACTCACTCACCCACTTACCCACTTACTCACTCACCCACTTACTCACTCACCCACTCACCCACCCACTCACTTACTCACTCACTCACCCACTCACTCACTCACTCACCCACCCACTCACTTACTCACCCACCCACTTACGCTCTCACCCACTTACTCACTCACTCACCCACTCACTTACTCACCCACCCACTTACTCACTCACCCACTTACTCACTCACCCACTCACTCGCTCACCCACTTACTCACTCACTCACCCACTTACTCACTCAGCCACCCACTCACTCACCCACCCACTCACTCCCTCACCCACTCACCCACCCACCCACTTACTCACCCACTCACTCGCTCGCCCACTCACCCACCCACTCACCCACTTACTCACTCACCCACTCACTCGCTCACTCACTCACTCACCCACCCACTCGCTCACTCACTCAACCACCCACTCACTCCCTCCCTCACCCACTTACTCACTCACCCACTCACCTACCCACTCGCTCATCAACTCACCCACCCACTCGCTCACCCACCCACCCACTCACCCACCCACTTACTCACCCGCCTACTCACTCACTCACTCACCCACCCACTCACTTACTCACCCACCCACTTACTCACTCACCCACTCGCTCACCCACTCACTCACCCGCTCACTCGCTCACCCACTCACTCACCCATTTACTCACTCAGCCACCCACTCACTCACCCACCCACTCACTCCCTCACCCACTCACCCACCCACCCACTTACTCACCCACTCACTCGCTCGCCCACTCACCCACCCACTCACCCACTTACTCACTCACCCACTCACTCGCTCACTCACTCACCCACCCACTCGCTCACTCACTCAACCACCCACTCACTCCCTCCCTCACCCACTTACTCACTCACCCACTCACCTACCCACTCGCTCATCCACTCACCCACCCACTCGCTCACCCACCCACCCACTCACCCACCCACTTACTCACCCGCCTACTCACTCGCTCACTCACCCACCCGCTCACTGACCCACCCACTCACTCAGCCACCCACTTACTCACCCGCCTACTCACTCACTCGCTCACTCACCCACCCACCCACTCACTCACCCACCCACCCACTCACTCACCCGCTCACTCGCTCACCCACCTACTCACTCACCCACTCACCCACTCACTCACTCACTCGCTCACTCACTCACTCACCCACCCACCCACTCACTCACTCACCCGCTCACTCGCTCACTCACTCACTCACCCACTCACTCACTCACCCACTCACTCACTCACCCACCCACCCACCCACTCACTCACCCACTCACTCACTCACTCACCCACTCACTCACTCACCCACCCACTTACTCACCCGCTCACTCGCTCACCCACCCACTCACTCACCCACTCACTCACTCGCTCACTCACTCACTCACCCACCCACTCACTCACTCACCCATCCACTTACTCACCCGCCTACTCACTCATTAGCTCACTCACGCACCCGCTCACTCACCCACCCACTCACTCACTCGCTCACTCACTCACTCACCCACTCACTCACCCACCCTCTCACCCACCCAACCACTCACTCACTCACCCACCCACCCACCCACTCACTCACCCGCCTACTCACTCACTCGCTTACTCACCCACCAGCTCACTCACCCACCCACTCACTCAGCCACCCACTCATTCACTCACCCACTCACTCGCCCACCAACCCGCTCACTCACCCACCCACTCACTCACTCACCCACCTACCCACCCACCCACTCACCCGCTCACTCGCTCACCCACTCACTCACTCACCCACTCGCTCACTCACCCATTCACTCACCCGCTCACTCACCCACCCGCTCACTCACCACTCACTCACTCACCAACACTCACTCACCACTCACTCACTCACCCACCCACCCACCCGCTCACTCACCCGCTCACTCGCTCACCCACCTACTCACTCACCTACTCACCCACTCACTCACTCACTCGCTCACTCACTCACTCACCCATCCACCCACTCACTCACCCGCTCACTCGCTCACTCACTCACTCACCCATTCACTCACTCACCCACTCACTCACTCACTCACCCACCCACCCACTCACTCACCCACTCACTCACTCACCCACTCACTCACTCACTCACCCACCCACTTACTCACCCGCTCACTCGCTCACCCACCCACTCACTCACTCACCCACTCACTCACTCGCTCACTCACTCACTCACCCACCCACCCACTCACTCACCCATCCACTTACTCACCCGCCTACTCACTCATTAGCTCACTCACGCACCCGCTCACTCACCCACCCACTCACTCACTCGCTCACTCACTCACTCACCCACTCACTCACCCACCCTCTCACCCACCCAACCACTCACTCACTCACCCACCCACCCACCCACTCACTCACCCGCCTACTCACTCACTCGCTTACTCACCCACCAGCTCACTCACCCACCCACTCACTCAGCCACCCACTCATTCACTCACCCACTCACTCGCCCACCAACCCGCTCACTCACCCACCCACCCACTCACTCACTCACCCACCTACCCACCCACCCACTCACCCGCTCACTCGCTCACCCACTCACTCACTCACTCACCCACTCGCTCACTCACCCATTCACTCACCCACCCGCTCACTCACCCACCTGCTCACTCACCACTCACTCACTCACCAACACTCACTCACTCACCACTCACTCACTCACCCACCCACCCACCCGCTCACTCACTCACCACTCACTCACCAACACTCACTCACCACTCACTCACTCGCTCACCCACTCACCCACCCGCCCACCCGCCCACTCGCTCACCCACTCGCGGAGGCGAAATCTTATCTGAGCACGCGGGACACAGCCACGCAGAAGGGAATTGTGTTTATTCCCTCAATTAACGTCAACGTTGGGATTAACGAAGGCAAAGTGGAATTAAATGAGCCGCGCGTTAACCATGAATGGAAATCTTTGCTCAGCTCTATTTGAGTGAAGGCTCGATTCGTTTGTGCTCGTTAGGGTTCCCTTTGCGTGGGTTATAATGGCCAATGGCTCTCTCTTGAGGACGTTACCTCTGGGAGGAAAGAGGTTACCTTGGGAAAACCCGTGGCAGACGGCCAAGTGAGAGCCGACTGAGACCGTCTCTTGTTCAACGCATGCTTGGCTCAAACAGGTCACTAACGGCAGCATACACAATATGAAATAATACAGCCACATGAAGCAGCAACAACAAACACGTATACCAAGAGGGTATATAAACTCCTGCTGCAGCAGCTCTTTCTCCTACGTCAGCAGTCCTCCTACTGTGTTTGTGTCGCACCTGATGAACGAAACGTCGTGATCTATTATGTTTTCTACCCACGTGACTTTACCAGAAAGAACCACAGAGAATGGATTCCTGCAGTCACGAAAGCTTCAAGTCAAGATTAAACGTAAACGCATTCATTGATTGTCTATAAACATTTCGATTTAAAGCTTTCGTGACTGCAAGGATTCATCTTCTTTGGTTCTTTCGGTAAAGTCACGTAGAATGAGAATAAAATAATAAATTGATCAAATAAAATAACACAATAATATTCTCACGACGTTTCGGCCACAACACAAGCGGCCTTCATCAGGTGAAGGGACGAGACTGTCTGGTAGGACAGCGCAGGACAGCGACGTTTCGTGGCCGAAACGTCGTGAGAATATTATCGTGTTATTTTATTTTATCAATTTATTATTTTATTCTCATTCTACGTGACTTTACCGAAAGAACCAAAGAAGATGTCTAAAAACATCTAAATATAAATATAGAGAGAGGACTGTAGCGCTCGGACTCCTCCTGCCTTCACCGCCTTTCAGTGTTTCCTCAGAAATTCTTCACATTGAAATTAGAAGTTTGGATTTCAGCAAGATGTACGTAAAATCAGGGGTAAGTTATAATTAAGGGGGGGGGGGACACGTGTACAAGCATCGTGTCTAGTTTCCCATTAAGATGTTTTTTTTTTCAATGTATTTTTGCACCCGTGGCCACATCGCGGGAAGGAGAGCAGAGTCAGGGATATCATTCGTGGGGGGGGGGGGGAAACAAAGGAACGGGAACGGAAAGAGAGAGGAGAACGCTGGGGAGATGAGAGGGAGAAGGATGGGAACTGAGCGGAGTAACGGGAGCCAAGGGTCAGGAGAGATGAGGGTCGGGAGGAAGAGGCTGCATGAGGGCCTCGACGCTGCTGCGGCGTCTGTTCTCAAAGGGGGCGGTGGGGAGAGGGAGGGGGGAGGGATTCACAGTGGGGGTGGCCACACACAAGTCACGTGATTTACGGGAGGCTTGAGCAGATTTAGACATGCGTAACGACTCCAGGAGACACGGTCTTTTGAGGGTTCTTCATTTGAAGATGCGATCACCTAACAGCGACAACCCCGATACCCACAGCAGCCCCGAGCCTCTCTTGCTCGCCCTCTTTTATCCCCAGCGCGGCCATCCCTCCACCCTTGGCTGCCACGCCCCTACTTCTCGAACTCTCTCGCTGGTTCTTGAACCATCTCGAAGACCCCAGATCGTTTCCCTGTCTGTCCCTTAGCCTGTTATTACCACTTGTGACCGCTAGTTCCATGTACTGTCTTTACATATATATATAGATGTGCACTATAACTGTTGCGGTGTGGAATCTCCATATGTGAGTCAGACGTCATTATCCTTGCCGGCAGCACAGCAAAGCACGAAAGCAGGATGATGATTTTCTTGGTTCTTTCGGTAAAGTCACGTAGAAAGGAAAGAACCAAGAATATGATTCCCTGCAGTCACGAAAGCTTTAAATCAAAATTCAGGATGAAGATGTCAATGTGAAACGCAATAAATAATATAGGTTTTTTGGGGGGTTAGATCGCGTAAATATAAATGTGTCGTTAAACCCGCCACCACCCGACACAGCCAATTAGTAAGGGTTGTCACGTAAACAGAACGTGGCAAATTCGTTACTAGGACAGCACACCGGTGTGTTGGAGAGCAAATCCATGACAGTGATTACAACTAGCATCATCCGGCAGACAGCCAGATTTGTACTAGCAACGAATTGGCCACGTTCTGTTTACGTGACAAACTTTACTAGTTGGCTTTGTCGGGTGGTGGCGGGTTTAACGACACATTTATATATTTACGCGATCTAACCCAAAAAACACCTCTATTATGGATGATATAGGTCGCAAAAGCCTAATTACAAGCGTAATTGTGTATGTTTTCGCAGCCAATTTTTGGATTCATAATCGTTTTTTGTGTTATCAGAATCAGAATATTTAATTATTCTGGAGGAATCCGATTAACTATAAAGCTATAATAAGAAACAATACAAAACATGATGATAGTAGTGCAAAGTACAATAAAGGTAAGCAAATCACACAAATAAAGCTAATCCATCCCCATCCTACCTGGCAAAGCCCACGTGGTCTAACCCAACAATTATTATGCATGACAATTTGAAAGTCATACACTATCGAGAAATGTCATCTCGCATCCTGAACAATGAATTCGCAGCAAACCCCAGTGTGTTTTACCCATGGGACTGACTCAGATGTTGAACTTCTTTTTTCACCGTACGTGGCCAACCGCGCTCATCGGATGTGCGGGTTGAAGGAGAAACAAACCCAGCGCAAAAAAGCAGTTTCAAAGAAATGAGTTCTCAACCGAGATTTAGGCAACATAGTACGGTAGTTGCAACATCACCGTCAAACTTTTCCGCCGGAGCTGTTGGGCTCCCGAGCCCTGTAGAATTTGGGTAAACACTAAATAAAGTGTCAATTTTGTGGGGGTTTATTTTGTTACCCTCCACCCCACCACCACCACGCTCGACAAACGCGACGCAGGCAACGTGTAACCTGTGGGGAGCGTGAGCGACGTCCAAGTTCATTACGGTGCGAGTGAGACCGAGCGTGGATACCGCATCGGAGGCATTCAACAATGGCATTACCGGCGAGCCAAAGGGAATGATCTCGCCCTCAAATTGAGCGGTACTCGCTGTGCTCGTGCAGGGCTCTGCAGACCCGCGGGCTGTGGACTTGAACCGACCTCATTGTTGGGAATTTAAAGGAATCACTGTAAATAACTCCCTCTGTATCGCCCATATACACACACACACATATACGCGCGCGTGCCTACTGGGGAGCGGTAGTGTAGTAGCGGTTAGCGCTACGCTGCGCTATGAACCCGGCGACCCGGGTTCGATTCCCGCTCACGGCCAACACCAGTGACGATTATCTGAACCGGACCCTGGGCACTCCCCTAGGTCAACTCAGCCTCAAATGAGTAGCCGGTGCTGTGTGTAAACATCGCCACTAGGGAGACAAAGGCGGCCGGGCGTGGTGCTGGCTCGAATTTTGTTGGAAGGACTGGCGATAATCTTTACCCCGCCTTCATCGAGTTTCACAGAGGTCATCACCGCCAATGCAATTGATGCCACGCGTCTTCAATAGATTCGTTCCTTCTCATTTATACAACAACAACTACAAAACCCTTCTCATTTATACAACAACTACAAAACCCTTTCATTTATACAAAAACAACAACAAAACATTCTCATTTATACAACTACAAAACCACACACTTCGCTCGCTAATGGTGCACAATCGCAGATAACGATTGCAACAGATGCATCAACACTGCAATGATCTTTATAGCAGAGAGGTGTTGTCCGTGAGCGGGAATCGAACCCGGGTCGCCAGGTTCATAGGGCAGCGCGCTAACCGCTACACTATCGCTCCCCCCTGATACACTCACACACTCACGCACACTGATGCACACACGCACATTGATGCACACACACACGGATGCACACACACTGATGCACACAGACACATTGATGCACATGCACAAACTGATGCACACACACAAAGACAAAGATCCCCCGTATAGCCTTAACAAACTGTAGGGGCAAGTGCTGTTAGCGAGCACCTGGTGGGTGGCCAGCACCACGCCCGGCCGCCTTTGTTTCCCCAGTGGCGACGTTAACACACCGCACCAGGTACTCGTCTGAGGCCGAGTCGACCTAGGGGTAGCCCAGGACCGATTAAAATAATCGTTGCTGGTGTTGTCCGTGAGCGGGAATCGGACCCGTGTTGCAGAGTTCGCAGCACGCTGCGCTAACGAATGCGTCACCGCTCCCCGCGCGTGCTGTCACATACATGATGAACCATGCGTACTCGCATCGACTGACAAATGAATGTGCAATGGCAATCGTGCATCATGTTCACTCGATAGATGTACTGGATAGAGAGGACCGGGGCTGGCTCAGAAGCCGATCGAGAACCAATGGGAGGCGGGAGCGGACTCGAAATTTCGTCAACTTTATTCCAACTCAGCTAGGTAACATTGATGAATGATCACAACGCGTGGTGCGTCACGGCTAGGTAACAAATAAAATAAGGAGGGGGGGGTGGGGGGAATTGGTCTGGATTGTATCGGATGACAGAAGAGAGCCACAGGTGAGAGAGAGAGAGAGAGACAGAGTATAAGTGAAACGTGAGCGATGTATTTCCAACAACGATGGGGGCGAGATCAGAGATGCAGATAGGTAAGAGGTGCGAGAGATTCCTCACTAGGATTCTTACGTTGACGACACAATCGCCCTTGTTAGCATTCGAATGTCGAGTGTGCGAATATTCGGTCCGTCTCCACTTCTGTTTCGCGAGCCTGAAAAACGAAGCTAAACGAGACGTTTTTTTTTTACGGCGGTTCCGACCCGCGAAGCTTCCTGGCGCAACGTCGCACTCGAATTTTAAATGTCGCCCGGCTAACTCTCCGACACGCCGCGGTTGCTGTCCTAGCAGCGAATTGGCACGTTTATGTTTAACGTGACGAAAGCTCACGAATACGACTGCGTCGGGTGTGGTGACGGGTTTAAAGACACATTTATAAGCACGCGATCTCCACCCACGCGATCTAACCCAAGCACGCGATCTCAACCCACGCGATCTAAACTAAGCACGCGATCTCAACCCACGCGATCTAACCCAAGCTCGCGATCTCAACCCACGCGATCTCAACCCACGCGATCGAACCCAAGCACGCGATCTCAACCCACGCGATCTAACCCAAGCACGCGATCTCAACCCACGCGATCTAACCCAAGCACGCGATCTCAACCCACGCGATCTCAACCCACGCGATCGAACCCAAGCACGCGATCTCAACCCACGCGATCGAACCCAAGCGCCTCTGTTACGAAGTTGGCGAGTTCAGCATCAACCCGAGTGTCCCTTTGGCCGCACATTGAAGAGGCGAGGGGGGAGCAGTCCTCGTGATAATAGTAATAATAATGTCTTCTGAGTGCATTGCCTTTTTGTCAAATGCTACTACGTGGCCCCAGGGAAGTTAAAATAATTGCGGGTCCCTCCGCTATCCCCATTTTAATTCACCTCGTATTCCGTTAACCGCTTGGAAATGCTGACCGAGCTGGAGAGACGTGACGTGTCGCCAGTTTTTTTTATTTTCACTCTCTCTATATATAAATGTGTCGTACACATCCTGGGGATATAATAATAATTTCATTTTAT
Source organism: Petromyzon marinus (assembly GCF_048934315.1). Lineage (NCBI taxonomy): Eukaryota > Metazoa > Chordata > Hyperoartia > Petromyzontiformes > Petromyzontidae > Petromyzon > Petromyzon marinus. The sequence goes on along the minus strand of NC_133689.1, from coordinate 6,997,685 downwards.
ATAGGAGTGTCATTCATGCAAATGCATCCCACAAAGCTGCACATAAATTTTCCAGTTCCCTACAAAATTTTTTTTTTACAAAAACCCCACTACTTAGCAAAAAAAAATACATAGATCACGATAGAAAAAATGCTCAAAACTATAAAAATGTATCGCAGGGAAAATAAATTATAATAAAATATATATTATGCATATGCGTGAGTTTATTGGCTAGCTCCCGGACTCCAACAGTCACATGTTCAAATCCTCGTCAGTCGAACTCGGCCCCACCATCATTCATCGTCGTCGCCATCATCACCACGGGCCGGTAAAGTAACCCAGAGGTAGCGAATTGTTGCCCGCGTGTTGCAGAGCTTCGAGGTGGACGTTAAAGATCCCCTCCGACGTCATCCGAAGCGAGTAGGCCATTTGTGCGCTGACGTCATGGTCCGCTATTTGTTTCCCTAATTCGAAAAATAACACCGCACATGGAAGCTGGTTCAGCACTTCCACTGCTGGATGATTTTTCCCGCCTGAGGACGACTGCTTGTGTTGCGATCGAAACGTCGTGGTATATTGTTTTTTGTTTTATTATTCTACCTACGTGACTTTACCGAAAGAACCAAAGAGTATGTGTGTGTGTGGAACTTCTTTCGCACCGTGCGTAGCCAACCGTGCTCATCGAAGGCGCGGGGGAAGGACAGCAAACTAAACACAAAATGCAGTTCTAAATATCATGAGTTTTCAAATGTGTGTCGGATGGCTATAGCCACACAAAAAAAAAAAACGCAGCGAGGATGACCTTGGTCAATCCACTGCTGGGCGAAGGCTTTCTCCACGCCGTCTTGGTCACGTGGGTTGTTTGACCATACTTCACCACGCTGGTCAGTGGAGGTTGTTAAAGCGGGAGAGTGCGGGGGTGGGTGATGTGGCCAGCTCCGTTCGGATATCACTCGCTACCGATGTTAGCCGTCGCAGGGAAGTGAACTCAGGATCATCGGTTCATGAACAACTGCATCACTGCAACACCGGGCAGCATAATAGCAAAAATAATATTAACAATAATAATAAGTAATAGTGTATTCTTGGTTCAGTAGGTTCACGTAACATTGACTTCTCCAAGACAGAGGTACTTTGCAAGCCATCTGGCTACCATGAGAGATTATTTCATGAGGCTATCCACATATACAAACACAGAGACAATTTCAACCGAGAAGATGGATTGTGGCTTAGCAATCATTGGAAGGATTTGATAAACCATTTCGGGTCTTAATTGATTGATCACGCTTACGGTGGCTTTCAAACCGCATCCATTATTTTCGTCTCCCCCCTCCTCTTTTCCGAACATATATGGACTCGTCCATCTGAACAAACTGTCAAATCGCTCTCCGTGGTGCTAACGTTAAAAATAACCGCCACTTTTTTCAAATGTTCTTGTTGTGGTTTTCACACCTGATGATGATTGCTTGTGTTGCAGTCGAAACGTCGTGAGAATTTTATTGTTTTATATTTTTATTATTTTATTGTTTCCCTTCTACGTGACTTTACCGAAAGAACCAAGAATATGAATCCCTGCAGTCACGAAAGCTTTAAATCAAAAGTAATAGTGTCTTGCCAGCGCTTAGTAAAACACATTGTTCTATTTAAATTAAGCACTTCATTAGCAGCATGTTATTGGTGAAATGAATATTAAATGCGACCACTGGAGGCACACATCCACACGCGCGAATACCCTCTCTGTCATGTTAATGTTTTGCAAGGAGCCATAATTGTTTTTTTTCTGTGCATAGCACCAGCAGCTGCCCTGATGTCAGCCAAGCTTACTCAGAGGACTGCCAACCCTCGATTCATCATCATCGGCCATGGTCAATCCACTGCTGGATGAAGGCCTCCCTTAAGCCGCCTTCAACTCTCACGATCCTGATACCAACTCCTGATCAGTCATTGGCTAATAAACTAAAACTAGACCTGCATTGCCACCAGGGCAGTGCAGTATTACCCCTGGGTACAACGGTTGGGGTCAATCGAGGTGAAACGGATCGTAGCCAGGGTTTGGTACGAACCAATCAGACGGTTCCACGTGGGAGTGTATGATTTGTTCTACCTGGCCACGAAGGAGTATAAGACGGGTGACCCAACGGACCTCGGGGGGTTTTCTCCCTGCACGAAGACAGAAGACTGGGCTGAAGCCTAGCTAGGACCCTGGACCAGCCTTCCAGCCCTTCTAAGGGCTAAGGCTCGGCATACCCAGTGGTCAGGACCCACCGGGCCAGCGGTGGGTCAGATAGCCTCCCCTAGGTCCTAGCCGGAGGACTAGGATGGAGGTAGACGTGTGAGTCCCGCCAAGTCCGGAGGCTGTACCTCCCTAGGTATCAAGGAGGTTAGCGGTAGATGTGTGAGTCCCGCCAAGTCCGGAGGCTGTACCTCCCTAGGGTATCGGGTGAGGGGACCGAATATCCCTCTGTGTGTGTTAAGCATTGTATAAGGAAATAATACAATAAACAGAGTGTGCCTCCTAAAGAAGTCTGCTCGTCCTTACAACACTACACAGGTAAGGGCCCACTGAGCTATGCGGCTCTCTTTCAGAAGCCACCTCGCTATCACAAATGATAGCTCAACTAAGTGGCGTATCACGTGACAATTTTTTGAGGCCAAATACTCTTATCATGTGTAAATGTATAACAACCAAATACTATGATTATGTGGAAATATGTATAACAGCCAGTGCCGGCTCGAATCTGAGGATGGAGTGGACAAAACGAGATCAAGGACAATGCAAAACAAATGGAAATTCGCCAACAAAAAAACGCGCATTTGTTGTCTATCCACGCAGATTTGTGGGCGAAAACGTCGACTTATGCCGTCCGTTTCTTCTTAATTTCCAACAGCGCTTCGCTTCCTCGGCGTGGACAACTGCGCCACTGTTCCCTCGACGAGCGAGAAGTAGCGGCGAATAAAAAAGGAACGGACGAACACACGCGCGCCGAGAGAGTAAAGAGAGGGAACAAAACACGCAAACGAGCAAGCTTCAATCCGCAGGCCGAGGCAATCCGCTCGACAGTGAACTGGCGTTGTCACTTTGGTAGTCGTTCAGAACTGCGCCACTCTCAGTGTCCGGTGGGGGGGGGGGGCGTGGTGTAGCGGTTAGCGCTACGATGCGCTGCGAACCTGGCGACCCGGGTTCGATTCCCGCTCACGGCCAACACCGGTGATGACGATTATCAGAAGCGGTCCTGGGCCCTCCCCTAGGTCTACTCAGCCTCAAATGATTACCTGGTGCGATGTGTAAACGTCACCACGAGGGAGACAAAGGCGACCGGGCGTGGTGCTGGCCACCCACCGCCTCGTGTGCCGCGCCGGCCTACATAGGTGCTCGCTAACAGCACTTGCCCCTACAGTCTGTTACAGGCTATGCGGGAGATCTTTGTCTTTGGCGAAGCGACGGTAAATCAATGTGCGACGGGCGGCGACTTCATTGCGTTGAAATGGGATCCGTGGCCACTCACCGATAACATCTGTGCGGCAAGAGAGACACAAAAACAATATATATCCCTCAATTGGGCGAGAGCTTCAATCCACGCATCGCACACACACCCCGCGTGATCGCCGGCAACAGGCCTGTGGCGTGGCCATCGATTGTAAAGGATGGAAACAACACGAGGCCGTTTGGCAAAAATGTAGAGAATAACGGGCGGGTGGGCGTGGTAGCATCGAGGGCGGTGGTATGGCTCCCCAGTGCTGATGTCTACGTTCCGTGAGTAGACTGAAGGGGTTCGCGACCCGGCTTAATGCTGTGCATGAAACCGCGAATGTACGAGCAGTCGTACATTCGTCAGTGGAAGGCGCCTTACAAATACGTGTAAATTAGTATTAGTAGTAGTATTCGTAATTCAGGAGCTACGCAATTCATGAAGCTGTTCAGTGATATAAACGAGCAACCACGTGCGTGACTATGTGACAGCAGCGAAGGAGCATTGGTTGTGACCCTGTCCGGGCGCACAAATCTCTCAAGGGAGCAACATTCATTTTTTCTGCTTTAGTTACACATTTTTTTTTTATGGAGCAAATTATGAGCGTTGGGAATCTGTGAAAATTGAGGGCAAATACGTACACCACGTGGTCCACCGTGACCTAACCTGGGCTCAGGTTCTTCGCAGAGGGTGGATGAGTTAAATATGTTCAAGAGTCGCCTTTGACGCGTGTGGCCCAATGTCGTTTACTCACACGAGGTGAGTAAACGACATTGGGCCCTCTTTTTGGACAAACGCACGCGAAAATCACGCACCGTCAAATCGACCTCAGCCGCCGCCCCGTTAACCCGCCAACTGATCGCTTCCACGTTTCGCTAACTCGCAACCGATTTGATCGCGGAAGGAATCGCTCTCGGCTGTCGAGCGAGGGGCGTGAATGAAGCACGCGGCACGGCGGGCACCGCGGCACGACTCGCGACGTTGCCGGGCCAGAGCGCGAACGCTGCCGCTGCCCCACCAGCAAAACAACAAACGGGGTAAACCCCCCCATCTTCAAAAAATTCCAGGCACGTAACTTACGTTTGTGAGTCTGTCGACGAACCCAACCAACGTATGTCACCTGGCTCATCTCAGCCTTTCCAACTACCGTGAACCCAGAGGCCCATCGAAGCGGAATGAAATAACAATAATTTATATCACCCTTGATCAATCCACTGCCGGATGTAGGCCACGATGTAATGGCAATAACGGCAGCCGCCGTTCGCCACGAAATGTCCATGACGTCACCAACGGCTGTCGTGCCAGGCTACGTGCATGTTGAGGCCGCGTGAGGTGTTTCAGGCTTGCCGGCAGGTTATGTAGGCGGCAGACTCAGGTGCTATGGGTTGACAAATTGAGACGACCGGCAAATGCACCACCTGTGCTCCCCCACGATGCAATGATCCTCCCAGCACCTGCAAAAAAATATTCTGTCATTGCTCCGTCTCCACGGTGGATGTGATCTCAAACGCTTTTCCTTGGCTGCCGCTCCATTATTATTCTGGACTGTCGTCTGAAAATAATCACCTGACTGAAAACGACCTCGTAACTATCTGGCTGCATATCATCCGCCCATTGAATGTCTCACATTTAACTTTCTGAACTGGCTGTAGGATTGTGTTTGGCATGTGCAGTGCAATATTTTACACGGGCATTAATATCCAGGGCTTGTGTTGAGAACTCCATCAGGTATTAAATATTACGCATCACCCAGGAAGTCGTAGTGCCGTTCAAATGCCGACGGGTTTTGTTTCATTTTTTCCCATCATTATCCAGAGAAAAAGTAAACAATTTACCACGTAAGGGAATTCACTCAGAACCACAATCCAGTAAAACAGTGTTAAAACTATATACTTATATAATGGACCAATAAAGAATGTAGCGCCCGTGTGCTGTTAAATTTCAGTTTGAAAAGTTCGCAGACATCGCTAAAGCATCGTGAGCACTGCCATGCTATTCGCCCGCAAATGCATTTGTTTTGCGAGCACAATAAACATCTCGTAGACAGCCGGCACGTAACGCGAATGGGCTGGCCTGGTGGGAAGTTATATCGGGGTAGAAAATCGCCCGGCAGAACCCCACCGTGGAAAATAAACAAAAGGGGGGGGTGGGGAGGCATCGTGCCAGAATGCGACACAAAACCATCAAAAAAACTCACGGTGACCAATTGTAAACTTTGTTTTTCTCTCCCAATTCATTATCGGTGTTCTCGTTCTTGCAAGACCGCGAGCACTCCTCCTTGCTGGTGCACCGACTCGTCCCGGATCATGGGCATTGAGCGAAAGACATTGCGTGGTTGACAGCTCCGAGATGCTTTATTGAATCATAGCAATGGGGTGGGCTGGGGACGGCCCAAATGGCACTCGGCGGCTATCATCTCGTCGGGGTGTCCAGACGGCGGGGCGACGATGCGAGCTCCGAAGTGCGGCGTGCAATGACGACGCGTCGATTCAGAGATTAAAATCTGTACCCGGTGCGCTCACGATTGCACGTGAGAGTCAATTGCTTTGCACGAATACACATGGCGCATAATTGGTTCGCGTGCACTGTCATGAATGGTATCGGGTGACGTGTCGAGACCCATGGGCCTTCTTCGTCACACTGAAATGATGTGTTCTGAGGAAGGGTCATTGCCCGAAACGTTGCCTGTTCTACAGGGACTCCTCTGCTTAAGAACGAGTTAGGTTCCAGAGGTCTGTTCGTAAGTCGAGTTGTTCGTGAGTCCAACTTTACTCCTCCTGTCCATTACAAGACATGTTGTACACTAAACACGAGGAATGGCTTTAAAGTTGTATCATCTCCTGTAGATGTTACTGGTTCTTCATGTTCAGCAGATGTAGATGAAACTGGTTCTTCATGTTCACCACTCCCATGCTAGTGAGAGGGGCCTACTGTTCAGCACACCCATGCTGGTGAGAGGGGCCTGCTGTTCAACACACTCGTGCTGGTGAGAGAGGCCTGCTGTTCAGCACACCCGTGTTGAGGGGCCTGCTGTTCAGCACACCCGTGCTGGTGAGAGGGGCCTGCTGTTGAGGGGCCTACTGTTCAGCACACCCGTGTTGGTGAGAGAGGCCTGCTGTTCAGCACACCCGTGCTGGTGAGAGAGGCCTGCTGTTCAACACACCCGTGCTGGTGAGAGGGGACTGCTGTTCAACACACCCGTGCTGGTGAGAGGGGCCTGCTGTTCAACACACCCGTGCTGGTGAGAGAGGCCTGTTGTTCAGCACACCCGTGCTGGTGAGAGAGGCCTGCTGTTCAGCACACCCGTGTTGAGGGGCCTACTGTTCAGCACACCCGTGCTGGTGAGAGGGGCCTGCTGTTCAACACACCCGTGCTGGTGAGAGGGGCCTGCTGTTCAACACACCCGTGCTGGTGAGAGGGGCCTACTGTTCAGCACACCCGTGCTGGTGAGAGGGGCCTGCTGTTCAACACACCCGTGCTGGTGAGAGGGGCCTGCTGTTCAACACACCCGTGCTGGTGAGAGGAGCCTGCTGTTCATCACACCCGTGCTGGTGAGAGGGGCCTGCTGTTCAGCATACCCGTGCTGGTGAGAGGGGCCTGCTGTTGAGGGGTCTACTGTTCAGCACACCCGTGTTGGTGAGAGAGGCCTGCTGTTCAGCACACCCGTGTTGAGGGGCCTACTGTTCAACACACCCGTGCTGGTGAGAGGGGCCTGCTGTTCAACACACCCGTGCTGGTGAGAGGGGCCTGCTGTTCAACACGCCCGTGCTGGTGAGAGGGGCCTGCTGTTCATCACACCCGTGCTGGTGAGAGGGGCCTGCTGTTCAGCATACCCGTGCTGGTGAGAGAGGCCTACTATTCATCACACCCGTGCTGGTGAGAGGGGCGTGCTGTTCATCACACCCGTGTTGGTGAGAGGGGCCTGCTGTTCACTCCCATGCTGGTGAGAGAGGCCTACTGTTCATCACACCCGTGTTGGTGAGAGGGGCCTGCTGTTCACCACTCCCATGCTGGTGAGAGGGGCCTACTGTTCAACACACCAGTGCTGGTGAGAGAGTCCTGCTGTTAAGCACACCCGTGCTGGTGCGAAGATGGCGCTGATGATGGTAGCCTCAGCCGGTCGGTGCGTCCTGTTTTGTCTTGTTTTGTCTGTCAATTCAGTGTTTTGCCAAGATTTTCGGAGTTCTCTAACAAGAGACGAACTTTTAAATATCAGGGAAACAACTCCTGTGGATTTAATTCCTACTTTTCTGCTTCCAGCGGCAGAATTAGTAGGCATTCTAGTCAATGCCGCGCTAGGCTTTGCTCAAGCAACGAAACGCCGCCCAAGGGGTAAACGGTCGGGGGCTCTAGTACGGCTACGCAGACGCGGGATCCGAACAGTGCTTCCGAGCTTTTTCCTCTCCAACGTACGTTCACTGTGCAACAAAATGGATGAACTTCAGCTACTGATGGTAAAAAACAAGGACTTTCTTTCAGCTTCTGCATTGTGCTTCACGGAAACATGGCTGTGTGATTTGATTCCGGACACTTCGCTACAACTAGCAGGATTCCATCTTGTAAGATCGGATCGTGACATAGCACTCTCCGGCAAGACGAAAGGCGGTGGTATTTGTTTTTACATTAACAGTGGCTGGTGTGTAGATGTCACAGTGATTCTGCAACATTGTTCTCCACTCCTTGAATCATTTTTTTAACCTGTAAACCGTTTTACTCGCCTCGCGAGTTCGCGTCGCTCATTTTGGTCGGAGTTTATTTGCCGCCTTGTCCTCAGGTTAAAGAGGCCCAACGCATGCTCGCCGATCAGATTCTGAGTGTGGAGCGAGCAAATCCAGATTCGTTGGTTATCGTACTTGGCGACTTTAACAAAGGTAATCTCAGCCACGAACTCCCCAAATACATACAATTCATTAAATGCCCAACCAGAGAAGGGAACACTCTGGATCACTGCTACACCACAGTCAGTAGAGCCTACCACGCCGTCCCCCGAGCAGCACTAGGACACTCTGACCATGCCATGGTCCACCTGATTCCTGCATACAGGCAGAAACTAAAACTCTGTAAACCTGCTGTGAGGACATCTAAACAGTGGACCAGTGAGGCTGTGGAAGATTTGCGGGCGTGCTTAGACTGTACTGACTGGGATATGTTCACGACTGCTACCAATAGTCTGGATGAACTCACAGAGGCTGTGACGTCCTACATCAGCTTCTGTGAGGACTGCTGTATCCCAACACGTACCAGGGTGAACGTTAACAACAATAAGCCCTGGTTCTCAGCAAAGCTCAGAAGGTTGAGGTTGGAGAAGGAGGAAGCGTTTAGGAGTGGAGATAGAGACAGATTCAAGGAGTCGAAGAACAGGTTTAGCAAAGCGGTGAGAGAGGCTAAACGACTGTACTCAGAGAGACTAAAACACCAGTTCTCTACAAACGACGCTGCTTCTGTCTGGAGAGGGCTCAGGCAGATCACCAACTACAAACCCAGAGCCCCCCACACCACTAACGACTCCCGCCTAGCCAACGACCTGAACGAGTTCTAGTGTAGATTTGAAAGACAATTGGACTGTCCTGAACCACCCCTTCCAACCCAAGAGGCCCCATCCCCCACCAATACTACAGAGACGACTATCTCCTTTCAGGAGGGAGAAGTTAATAGACTTTTCAAGAGGCAGAATCCACGCAAAGCAGCCGGGCCGGACTCTGTCTCTCCAGCCACCCTCAGGCACTGCGCTGACCAGCTGTCTCCGGTGTTCACCAACATCTTTAACACCTCCCTGGAGACATGCCATGTACCAGCCTGTCTCAAGTCCTCCACCATCATCCCTGTGCCCAAAAAGCTAAGGCCAACAGGACTAAATGATTACAGACCGGTCGCCCTTACATCTGTTGTAATGAAGTTTTTTGAGCGCCTGGTCCTGGCACACCTCAAAGCCATCACAGACCCTCTCCTGGACCCCCTTCAGTTTGCCTACAGAGCCAACAGGTCTGTGGACGATGCAGTTAACATGGCCCTCCACTTCACCCTACAGCATCTGGACGCCCCAGCATCCTACGCCAGGATCTTGTTTGTGGACTTCAGCTCTGCCTTCAACACCATCATCCCTGCCCTGCTTCAGGACAAGCTCTTCCAGCTGAACGTGCCATACACCACCTGTAAATGGATCACATACTTCCTGTCTGACAGGAAGCAGTGCGTTAAGCTGGGAACACAAGTCTCTGACTCCAGGTCCATCAGCACCGGAACTCCTCAGGGCTGCATCCTTTCCCCTCTGCTCTTCTCCCTGTATACCAACAGCTGCACCTCCAATCATCTGCCCGTCAAACTATTGAAGTTTGCGGATGACACCACCCTCATTGGGCTGATCTCTGGTGGGGATGAATCTGACTAGAGGTGGGAAGCTGACAATCTGGTTACCTGGTGTAGCCAGAACAACTTAGAGCTAAATGCTCTAAAGACAGTTGAGATGGTTGTGGACTTCAGGAAGAATACAGCACCACTCACCCCCATCACCCTGTTAGACTCCCCAGTCAAAATTGTAGAGTCCTTCCGCTTCCTGGGCACTATTCTCTCCCGGGACCTCAAGTGGGAATTGAAAATCAGCTCCCTCACCAAGAAAGCTCAACAGAGGATGTACTTTCTACGGCAGCTGAAGAAATTCAACCTGCCAAAGACAATGATGGTGCAATTCTATACGGCGATCATTGAATCCATCCTCACCTCCTCCATAACCGTCTGGTACGCTGCTGCCACTGCCAAGGACAAGAGCAGACTGCAGCGTATCATCCACACTGCTGAGAAGGTAATTGCCTGCAATCTACCAACCCTCGAGGACCTGCACACGACAAGGTCCATGAGGCGAGCGAGGAAGATTATGGCCGATTTCTCCCACCCTGGACACTCTCTGTTTCAGCTACTCCCCTCCGGCTGAAGGCTTCGGTCCATCAGGACCAAAACCTCACGCCATAAAAACAGTTTCTTCCCATCTGCTGCTGGCCTGTTAAACAAGGCCAAGGGCTAACACTGTTTTTAACATTTGATCTACATAACGACACCTTGCCGATATTAACTATGTTACCCTATTTGTATTTTTTTTATTTTAAATTATATCTTAAAGCTATTTTATATTCGATATTTATTTAATTTTATATACTTCAGCCCCTTGGTGTTAGACTTTTAACCCTTATTATAGTAAGACTTGTTTAAAACTTATTTAAGATTTTAGATTCCTATATGTTGAATGTATGCACCATCCTGCCAAAGTAAATTCCGTGTCGGTGTGAACTTACATGGCGAATAAAACCCTTTCTGATTCTGATTCTGATGTTCAGCAGATGTAGATGCCACTGGTTCTTCATGTTCAGCAGATGTAGATGCCACTGGTTTTCCATGTTCAGCAGATGTAGATGCCACTGGTTCTTCATGTTCAGCAGATGTAGATGCCACTGGTTTTCCATGTTCAGCAGATGTAGATGTCACTGGTTCTTCATGTTCAGCAGATGTAGATACCACTGGTTTTTCACGTTCTGCAGAAGTAGATGCCACTGGTTCTTCATGTTCTGCAGATGTTGATGCCACTGGTTCTTCACGTTCTGCAGATGTAGATGCCACTGGTTCTTCAAGTTCTGCAGATGTAGATGCCACTGGTTCTTCATGTTCAGCAGATGTAGATACCACTGGTTCTTCACGTTCTGCAGATGTAGATGCCACTGGTTCTTCACGTTCTGCAGATGTTGATGCCACTGGTTCTTCACGTTCTGCAGATGTAAATGCCACTGGTTCTTCATGTTCTGCAGATGTAGATGCCACTAGTTCTTCACGTTCTGCAGATGTAGATGCCACTGGTTCTTCATGTTCATTATATGTAGATACCACTGGTTCCTCACGTTCTGCAGATGTAGATGCCACTGGTTTTTCACGTTCTGCAGATGTAGATGCCGCTGGTTCTTCATGTTCAGCAGATGTAGATACCACTGGTTTTTTCACGTTCTGCAGAAGTAGATGTCACTGGTTCTTCATGTTCTGCAGATGTTGATGCCATTGGTTCTACACGTACTGCAGATTTAGATGCCACTGGTTCTTCAAGTTCTGCAGATGTAGATGCCACTGGTTCTTCACGTTCTGCAGATGTTGATGCCACTGGTTCTTCACGTTCTGCAGATGTAGATGCCACTGGTTCTTCATGTTCTGCAGATGTAGATGCCACTAGTTCTTCACGTTCTGCAGATGTAGATGCCACTGGTTCTTCATGTTCAGCAGATGTATATACCACTGGTATTTCACGTTCTGCAGATGTAGATGCCACTGGTTCTTCATGTTCTGCAGATGTTGAGGTCACTGGTTCTTCACGTTCTGCAGATGTAGATGCCACCGCCGCCATCTATTACGCGGGGCGGTTGAGCTTACGACTCTCGGTCCGAACAGGCAACTGGGGAGACGGACAAATTTGTTCGTATCTCTGAAAGTTCGTAAGTCGAATGTTTGTCAGTAGAGGAATCCCTGTATATATTTTCCCTCTAAAGTCACGGTGGTATTTTTGACAAATGTGTTTATTGTGTTAATTGTAGCAGCAGCAGCAGAACCAAAACACTTTGTTCCATTTCACTTAGGCCACGCACGTGCACGCGCGTATACACTCAAGGTTTCCATCTCAATTCGAGTCACGCTCTCTCTCTCTCTCTGCATATTCTTTAGCGACCACCAGGCACGTGCAGTGATTTACTTTGTATTGGATACTCAAGGCGTGTTGGTTCATTCGGAAAGAGGCGTTCCGTGGTGGGTGTCCACAAAGGGCACATTCCGGACATGTGTGAAAAAGAGCTTTATAGCTCATCAGATTCCTCCAGTATGAATACACATTCTCATAATTCTGATGTTCAGCTTCTTTCGCACCGTACGTAGTCAACCATGAGAATATGGCATTCAGAATGAATAAAACCACGGGTAGACCACAGATATAATCTATGGAATCCATATAGGGACTGCCAACAGGCTCATGCCTACAGCACCTGGTAAACCCCCTTTTGGTCTCTGGAGTTTTGGAAAAAAAAACCGCTGCTCACTGCACTGAACGTGGAGCGAGCGGTCGAGAATCCGTCTGGCCTGTGACGACAGCTGCGCGCAGGACGATGTTGGGAATCCCAACACGGGCGAAGCAACCTGAAAATTGTCGTGACATGTGGCGAGAGACTCCTGTAGGCGCGATTTAGGGAACAGGAGATTGCAATCGGTGGGGCACGCCTGTAATCCGGCACTGTGGAGGCGAGGGTTGGTGCTTCACTCCAAACGTTGGGAATGCCCCCCCCCCCCCCCCTTGCCTGGAGCCGTCCAGGTGCGGTACCCTGGCTTTCCAGGAGAATGCGGTGCAGTGAATGTGCGGGATTCCACCTGTCCCATGCGACGAGGATCGAGTGTTGTCGTCCCCTCTCATGCGTGGGGTTTTTCTCCGGGTGTACCGGTTTGCTCCCGTGCGTAAACACCCATTGGGTGACCGGAAACGCCTTCATATGTAGGGGACTGCAGAGCTTGGAGGGGGGAATTTTGATGCTGGGCCACCACCTGTGCTGCTGCCTTCCCCGCTTGTCCGTGGTTCCCCGCGTTCTCTGAATCCGGTGCGGCGGATTGCGAGTTGAAAATAATAATAATTATTTTTATTTTTATTATTTTTAAGAGGGCAGGTTACAGAGACAGGCGTTGGAGTGGCACGCAGAGGTCCACAGCAACGATGAAGACCCTGAATTCAGACAGTGGGGATACTCTACAATCGGTTGTCAAGTTGTTACAGATAAGATAACAGTACATATTCTACATGTACAGTGAGGGAAAAAAGTATTTGATCCCTTGCTTTTTCTGGATTATTTTGTTGTTATTGTCTCTCACTGTTCTAATAAACCTACCATTAAAATTATAGACTGATCATTTCTTTGTCAGTGGGCAAACGTACAAAATCAGCAGTGGATCAAATTCTTTTTTCCCTCACTGTATGTGTTTGGGAGCGGTAGTGTAGCGGTTAGCGCAATGCACAACGAATCTGGCCGACCCGGGTTCGATTCCCGCTCATGGCCAACACTGGTGACGATTATCTGAACCGGTCCTAGATCTCCTCCCCTAGGTCGACGCAGCCTGAAATGAGTACCTGGTGCGATGTGTAAACATCGCCACTAGGGAGACAAAGGTGGCCGGGCGTGGTGTTGGACACCTACCTCCTCGCGTACTGGTGTGAGTGCATGTATGAGCGTATTAATGTTCGTGTGTGGGTATATATATATACGTGCCATGTTTTTTGCTATGTTTGTGTTAACTGACACCCTGAATGCTATAATTGTAACTAAGATCTGTACGGTATAACCTCTTTATCGTCGCCGGACGCTCACAAAATGAAGCCTATCGGGCCCTTCCTCCTGAAATAAATAAACGAGATGTTCCACCTCGAACGCTGCTGGAGGTGAAATACTTCAATAAAACACATTTTGCGAGATAAATTGCAAAAAATCTGAGGCTAACGCGGTAAGGTAGGAAGGAATGGTGAGGTGTAGTGGCATCGATGACCTTCATCGTGATGACCTAGATGAAGGTAAAGAGGCGCGACCCCTGTGCCCTCACTCCGCGGGACACTGGGAGCACTTGGAGAGGGGACTTCAGCGGCGCGAGCTCTGTCCCACGGCCAATCGTCAGGATCCAAAGTCTCACTCCGCTTGCCCCGTCCACTCCTCCCTAATTCATCAGACGACGTCGAGACATCAATTGCTGGCCCCGTAGGCCTCTCGGCTCATTGTGCCCAACAAACAAAAAAAAAACAATTCAAGCCATGAGTCAGCTCGGTCCGAGTTGCAATGCCTCTCCATCTCGTTTGACACTTAAGGCCACGGTATATTTCATGAACTAGATGAATTTCATCTAATCCTACTCTCCGCTGGGAAATAGTTTCAACTTTTGTTCTCAATTTTTTTTTTTTTAAGATACAGCCCCTATACTATAAAATACGATTTGGATTGATATAGCATCGGGCGGTGGTAGCTTCACTGCACGTGGTCCCCAGTCCAGCACTGCAGAGGTGCCTAAGGTTGGTGGATCGCACAAATATTCCGAGACTCCCTTCCCATGGGTGTCAAAGGTACCATACCATAGCTCGCCACGAGAAGGCAGTGCAGAAAGTAGGCTAATCGCCATCTGTTTCCATCTGAACGGGGATGGAGCGTTGCCCATCTCACACAATGCGTGGGGTTTTTTTCATGGCTGCTCCGGTTTCCACCCGCTTGTATAAACACGCATCATTAATTGGTTGAAAACACCTTCAAATAACAAGAAAAATGCGGAACGACTCAAGATGGCTTTCCTGGATAAAATAAGTAAATAACAACAATAATAATCGTCATAAATTAATCAATCTAACATTCCCATCGGACTTGTCAGCAAAAGGAAGCGCGCAAAGTTGGCCTCAAGAAAACAAGAATAAAACTGAGATCTCGGTCAACAAGTTTGCCGAACAACTGAAGACATCCATCGGAGCAACGCAACATTCACAGCAGAATGTCTACTCAGGACTGTTCTTGAAGACAGAACGGGATTCTTTTTTTATATAAATAAATACATAATAAATAAATAAATAGGCAGTCGACAGCAAAGTTGGAGAGATTTTGTAAGACTGAACTTAGGAACGAAAATCTGAACGGTTTCACCAAGCGTATTACACTTGCTAAGTTATTTCATATCTAAAAAAAACACTTTCGATGCAGTACCTAACATTGTATTTTCACATTGCAGAGGGTGACAGTTGCAAGTGTAAGTTAAGTTGGCGGTTGGAAGAAGACTTGAATCAAGGGCTCTATCAATCTCGCCGGGCTGTATTTAGTTTTCTTATAATTTATTTGTACAAAATGTGTTTTTTTACCTTAAATATCTGCACGTGAGTTTTCCTAAAATCACCTTTACGCTTCCTTTCGAGTGAAAGATCGCTGTCACGATCGTCCAGATCAATTGTTATTTTTACCTTAACGTCGCATTCACGTTGTATTTTTGGGGTCCCAAACTTGTACTTTGCGATTTAAAGATGTCTCTAGTTATAGGCATTAACTCAACTGCATTTGTGCAAAACTAACTCTACCTCCCCTACGTCACCCTCTCCCCCCCCCCCCCAACTCATCAATTTTTTTAAGACCAGAAGATAAACATTAATATTTATTTTCGATAACCGCCACTCTCTTTTTGAATGCAACGTAGCCAAGCGTGTTAGGTGTGGGGGTAGGACAACAAACTTAACATAAAGGGCAGTTCCACAGGAATGAGTTTTCAATCAAGATTTGAAAGCGCATAGCTCCAGTGGCTTCCTAATATTGGAAGGAAGAGCGTTCCAGACGGCCGCAGAAGCGCATCTGAAAAAAGCGCGATGCGGTGCTCGGTGGCTTGCCAAGATACAGCAAATGTGGTTGCATCCGGCACATATCTTCTGCTTCACCGCATCACACGGAGTAAGAAGGCGCAAAAACACTGCAACCTCAATCCGCGTAAGTCCTGCCAGTGCCGGGAACAAACTAGATTGAAAACGCATTTCTTTAGAAGCGCTTTTTGTGTTTTGTTGTCCTCTCGCGCGCCTCCGATTATCACGGTTGGCTACGTACTGTGCGAAAGAAGTTCAACATAACATACATACAGAGATTCCCTTGCTTGCTACGGCCATTGTTAAATAAAACACACACAAACAAAACCTCGCTTCGTAGACCCGCGCCTATGAGCAGCAGCGAGAAACATAAAGTGGGTAATCATCGGACAAAGCAAAAGGAAAACAAAATTGAGAAAATAATATAGCATTAAAAAGCTTCAATCGTCCCTACCCTCGGGGACACACATGGCAGCAGTTATGTCGGAGCTGGATTTATTGTGGCTTATCTCTATCCCGGTGTAAAAAATATATATATAGATCAAACAGTAGCTACAGGGGCACTCAGGACCTCCTAAATATTCACGGAGCTTTCAAAAAACCATCATCGGACAAGGATAATTGAAGCCTATTTTCTACGAGCGAGGCACGGCAATTTGGAAGGAGAAAATATATCCAACCAACTCCGGGATAAAGACGATGCAACCTTTGTCATGTTGCTGCAAGAACTGCAATGCTATGCAGTTTTGTACAATTTCGAATTGCGACAAATTCACCCCTGCGCACCGCACAGACACGTGACGAGCACCCGAAGTGAATACGACTAAACGACGCGTATCAGAAAAACGGCTCTCAATCAAGGCCGCTGGTAACCTGCGCCCACAGACCGCTCTCCGCAGACCCCAAAAAGACACGTTTGCAAGGTCACAGTGCGAAGAGATTGCCATGCCCTCACCTGCCCCGTTGAATGCGGTGTTGGTAAGGCATCTGTTTCACAGCGCTGATCATCCAAAACGTTCTTCTGCACGCTATCCATGCCACAGCCTGCGTATGCGACCCATGGCTTGGCACCGCTAGTGCACGGCCGTGGCAATTTTATTTTAGAGACTAAAACAGTTGTCGGTTTGGGCGCATCTATCGGATGATATTGGTTTAGGGTACGGACATAAATGCTCAACTGAAAGTTGATCTTTTGTCCCCAAAGCTATCCAGCCAGCTATGTCCATGACGAGGGCAATGATAGGAATCACGACGATGGTGGTGGCCGTGCTGCGACCTCACTCCGGTCCTGGGCCTCCCGTAGACCGACTCGGACTCAAATGAGTACCTGGTGTAGTGCGTGAACATCACTCACTGGGGGAGACAAAGGCGGCCGGGCGTGGTGTTGGTCACCCACCCCCACGTGTGCCGTGCCGGCCTTCATCGGTGCTGCTCGCTAACAGCACTTGCCCCAACAGTCTGTTACAGGCTATACGGGGGGGGGGGGGGAAATCGTTGCCTTTGCTGTGCGTGAAGAGTGCTGAAGATGGCCAGATATAATTGAGGGTCTGTGCTTACATTTAACTCGCCTTGTGCCTTAAGATGTACCTCATCGAGGCCATTCGCAGGTATGTCTGCTCGTGACGGTCGACGCTCCGGAAGAAAAAAAAATATTGAGAGAGAAATGAAGCCCTGCACATCGTCGCCGCTAAAATAGTGACCGGGAGGGTGCCGCTCGAAAGGAGCAAACTAGTTAACACGAACCTCGGGGGTTTGGCATCACGCGGGGGTTACCCGCAAAATTCGCCTCTGATGCCGACGCAAACGTCGCTTAATGGGCAGCGATGCATTTGGTCGCACCGAGCACAGAGGGGAGAGAGAGAGAGAGAGAGTGAATCAAGAGGGCAAAGGTCGCGGAGCCCGACCCGTCGGCTTGACGTGCGCTTGGCGCCGCGCGAAAGGAGCGCAAACCGACCCCCCCCCTCCCCCCCGTACCGCAAAGTTTGCTGGAGCAAAAAAAGGCGGCTGCTTAATGGTTAGTCGCGCAACGCGGGACATTTGGCGGGTTGGTGGGCTATTTGTCTGCGGACTTTGGGGGACCTATTTTCAGACCGTTCAGCGATAGGGCGCGCTTTCAATTTGGAGATAACGCAGAGGTTGAGGCGACTCTCAACCCCGCAATCTGGCGGCTCACGGCGCGGGCCGATGGCGGGTGGCAACGGGCGATTGAGTGCGCGCCGCTGACGGACGCCGAGAGCTCCCGAGTCTTAAATCCTCTCCGCGGAGATGTTTTTTTGGGTCTCCGCGGTGTCCGCGCGAGTTTGCACGCCTTCCGACGCGCGCGCGCGCGCCTCCTCACGGGCTCGTCGCGACCGCAAACCCCACTTCTCATGTCGCACTCTCAGGTGTGATGGAGATGACGTGCACCTGTGGTGGGGGATTTGTCGATCACACATGGGGGGGGGAAATCATTTGTGATAATACTCGACCTGTTCTGCGCAGGATTTCAGGGGGTTGGGACGGGGGTGTGCTGTATAGCTATAATTGTGTTTTTTTTGTGTGTTAGGTCGCGTAAATACAGGGTGCTTAAACAAAAATGTTAACACTTCTGAGAATTTGCAACAATGCAGACCACCAGGAGAAGATTCCAGGCCACGTGTTGACAATGATGGCGAACAAGTGGAGACTCTTTGACTTTTTGAAGCTATTAACATTCATTTGTTATCACGTTACAGTGTATTATTATCCGTTCTTTTTCCATTAAAAACGATAGTCCCATGTAAGTGTTAACATTTTTTGAAGCATCCTGTATAATTGCGTCGTTAAACCCATCACTACTCGACATAGCCAATTAATAAGGTTAATCACGTAAACAAAACATGCCAATTTGTGACGAGTACAGCACACCGGTGGGTTGGAGAGTAAATCCACCACATTCACAATTCGAGTACGACGTTTCGCCAGCGATTGCAACGAGCATCAACAGGCGACTGCCAGAGTTGTGGAGAAATCCTCCTGCTCCGGCCTTGTAATAGTGTTCAACTGTTATTCCAGCTGTCTGGCGTGTTCTTTTTGTGAGTTAGAGCGCGTGTACAACATTTCACACACAACGCACTGAAGAGCTCCAATGCCCTTCAGCCAGGCAGGCCTCTTTGAATCTTACAACTTTTGTTGTTGTTGTCACTGTTTTCCAGTTTGGTCCTGCATAGAGAGAGAGAGAGAGATGTTTGGCCAAATTCCACTCGCGACCGTTCAACGCGCGGTACAGAAATCCAAGTACCATCCTTGGAGAACACTCACGTATCCGGCACGGGGGGAAGGGGGGGGGGGTCATTGAAAACTCCGCACGGGTAGATCCAATAATCCATTGCTCCACTGCCATGTGACCACCTCGCATCAGCCATGCACGAGCTGGACAATGAGGCACCTGTATGAGACAGTACAGCAAGCAGGTAATTTCAGCGTGGCTTTCCCCTCATACAGTATCTGTATGTTTTAATAAACAACATAATTAAGTATACAGTACATACCAAATTGACTTTGTCTCTGAATGCCACAGGAGGAAACTACCGTGTGCTTTAAAGTTGGCATCCAAATTCACGGATTACGCCAATAATTTGAAATATATAAAAATGTGAAGTGTGCATGTGTTGAAGGCGGTTGGAGATCCAAACTCTCTGGACATTGCTTCAAAGATAATTATAATGCTTAGATGCTAATATTGAGTCCTAAAACCCTTAGGTATCAGAACCAACTTCACTCCACATGTCCAGCAAAAGACGTGAAATTAAATTATAAATGATTAGCAGTTGCAATGAAACGAGCCACAAAAGAGGTAGCGCTGCCTAGAGGTGGTGTTCTTCATTGCAAGGCCCCAGGGCCACTGACGGCCTCTGGTGGCCTTTAGTGCGTCCCCTGGTGGCCTTTAGTGCGGCCTTTGGTGGCCTTTAGTGCGGCCCCGAGTGGCCTTTAGTGCGGCCTCTGGTGGCCGTTAGTGCGGCCTCTGGTGGCCTTTAGTGCGGCCTCTGGTGGCCTTTTGTGCGGCCCCGAGTGGCCTTTAGTGCGGCCTCTGGTGGCCGTTAGTGCGGCCTCTGGTGGCCTTTAGTGCGGCCTCTGGTGGCCTTTTGTGCGGCCCCGAGTGGCCTTTAGTGCGGCCTCTGGTGGCCGTTAGTGCGGCCTCTGGTGGCCTTTAGTGCGACCCCTAGTGGCCTTTAGTGCGGCCCCGAGTGGCCTTTAGTGCGGCCTCTGGTGGCCTTTAGTGCGGCCTCTGGTGGCCTTTAGTGCGGCCTCTGGTGGCCTTTAGTGCGGCCCCGAGTGGCCTTTAGTGCGACCCCGAGTGGCCTTTAGTGCGGCCCCGAGTGGCCTTTAGTGCGGCCTCTGGTGGCCTTTAGTGCGGCCTCTGGTGGCCTTTAGTGCGGCCTCTGGTGGCCTTTAGTGCGGCCCCGAGTGGCCTTTAGTGCGACCCCTAGTGGCCTTTAGTGCGGCCCCGAGTGGCCTTTAGTGCGGCCTCTGGTGGCCTTTTGTGCGGCCTCTGGTGGCCTTTAGTGCGGCCCAGAGTGGCCTTTTGTGCGGCCTCTGGTGGCCTTTAGTGCGGCCTCTGGTGGCCTTTAGTGCGGCCTCTGGTGGCCTTTAGTGCGGCCTCTGGTGGCCTTTAGTGCGGCCCCTGGTGGCCTTTAGTGCGGCCCAGAGTGGCCTTTAGTGTGGCCCCTGGTGGCCTTTTGTGCGGCCTCTGGTGGCCTTTAGTGCGGCCCAGAGTGGCCTTTAGTGTGGCCCCTTGTGGCCTTTAGTGCGGCCTCTGGTGGCCTTTAGTGCGGCCCCTGGTGGCCTTTAGTGCGGTCCCGAACATCATCATCGTGCTGTCAAACCACACCAATGGTTTCAAACGCGGAGCGGCCCTCACACTGATGACGTCTTAAAGCGAAAGTGCCCCTCGCCCCCTGACAATTAGTGAAGACCACTGGCCTAGATTATGTGTTACAAGTGTAGTGTTCTTCATGGCTTGATTAGACAAAGACTGCTTGATAATATTGGTATGGATCGCCAATAAATAGGCTGATGGATTAAGATAACATGTTTATTTGTGGAGACCCAGAATGGAGTTCTGCTTATACGATTCAACCAGATTCTCAAGTTAAGTGGCTTGATGGTATCAGCTGAGTCAGCAATGATTGTACAAATACTAATAATTGTTGAGAGTTTTGGAATACGACTGTAACAATACGAATACTACACCTTGTGCAGTTATTACAACAGATTTTCAAATAAAAAATGATCACCTATCATAATGACCACACAACAAAAATAAGTTAGATATTTGTTTCACACTAAATTTGGCGAATTTGAAGCTCTGAAAATGAAAAAAAAACATTAAAACCCCGCATGGCAATCCCCTTGGCATAATGGACATGAGAAAGTGCGACCCCTTATCATGCTAAGGACTAAAAAGGCCACTTGAAGGCTTTGTTTTTTTGTGTGCGTACAAGTCTCGCGAGAGAGAAAGAAAAAAACGATTCCGTGGTCATTCTCCGACTGACGGAGAAGACTGCCACGTGAATTCCCCCGAAATGGATGTTTCATCTCGTGCTGTTGTTTTTAAGTATCCGTACATAATATAATTAGACACACATCTTGCTGCCGCTGAGTATGCAAGTGTGTTGGGGTTTCATACATACGTTTGGAGTATGTGTGTTTGCTACCTGTTGGCTAATATAGCAAGAGTGTGCCCGTCATCACTTCTCCCAAAGAATCATTTCAGCCGCAGCACTTTTTGACATTTGATCCGAAATTTTTGCCAGATATTCGGACACCTTCATTAACGCCTACTGAAGCCATTCTCGAGTAAGGCTATCCAAAATATGTAAAACAATAAACAACGCTACAACCATAAATAGTGGTCACGTGCAAATTAGTTTGCGTGGTAGAGCAATGCATGCGTATGTGCACGAGCAATTTTAAAGCTATACAGGAGTCCATCGTTATTCGCGAGGAAAACGTTTTGGAGGTGCTCGTGATTTGCAAATTTCACGGATAATTATCATACTGGCCTACGAAAAACTACCTTTTAATCAATTGCCTTCAATAAATACGTAAATAAGCTATTAAATACGTGAAACGTATATTGATAAAAAAAAATGGTTACAATAAATAAAGTCGATACAAAATTAATATCAAAGTATTCTTAGTTATTTCGGTAAGGTCACGTTGAAGGGAAACAATAAAATAATAAAATATATATAAAACAATAAAAAATTATCACGACATTTCGACCATAACACAAACGGTCGTCATCAGGTGTGTCGGTTTGCATAAATGTATTTATTTTTAAATGGTGTATTTATAAAAAAACGTTAGCGCCACGCGCAGCGATTTGGCAGTTTATTTAGAAGGACTAGTCCATCTATGTTCTGAAAAGAGGAGGGGGGAGACGAAAAATTTAATGTATGCTGTCTGAAAGCCACTGTAAGCGTGAACAATCAATTAAGACCTGAAATGGTTTATCAAATCTTTCCAATGATTGCTAAGCCAGAATCTATCTTCTTGGTTGAAATTGTCTCTGTGCTTGTATATGTGGATAGCCTCATGAACGAATCTCTCATGGTAGCCAGATGGCTTACAAAGAACCTCTGTCTTGGAAAAGTCAATGTCATGTGAGCCTACTGAATTATAACAATGATCTGCCACGGCCGAGGTGTTGGTCCTACCGTGTTTAAGGTCTGCTTTGTGTTCACGAATGCGGTCCGAGACATGGCGTTTGGTTTCTCCAATGTAACTACTACCACAGAGGCAACTTAGTTTGTAGACACCAGGGTACTGTATGTCCGGAATCACATATTTTACAGACGGAACCAGATCACGGATTTTATGTAATGTGTTGAAACAGACCTGGATCTTGTGTTTATTCAAGATTTTGGAGATCTTTTTTGTGATCCCCGCAATGTAGGGTAAAGTGATGGTTTTGAAAGGCTCCTCAAAAGGGTCCTTCTTCATGGTTTGAGTGATAGCTTTGCGGATTGTATAGTCGGAGTAACCATTAGCCTTAAGAGCTTGGTGTACGTGCTTGAGTTCACTGCCTATGTGTTCCTGGTCGGATATGCATTGGGCTCTATGATACAGAGTCTTGATGAGAGAATTCTTCTGTGATGGATTGTGGCGGGAATCCGGTTTCAGATAAGCATCCGTATGGGTAGCTTTCCTGTAGACAGAGTGGCTCATTGAACCATCAGGTCTCTTTTTAATTAGGACATCCAAAAAAAAGGTAGCTTGCCATCTTTTTCGACTTCCATGGTAAATCTGATGGCTGGGTGTATGGAATTGATGTGGTCGAAGAATTGGTCTAGAGCAGGCCGGCCATGTGGCCAGATAACAAAAGTGTCATCCACGTACCTCTTCCATAAGGTTGGGCGCAGAGTGGCAGTCTGGATGGCGTCAGTCTCAAATTTCTCCATGAAAATGTTAGCTATAACTGGAGATAGGGGGGAGCCCATTGGGGTGCCCTCAGTTTGTTTGTAGAAGTTCCATTCCAAGTGAAGTATGTATTGGTTAAACAGTGTCTCACCAGGGGGGGTACCTCAGTGTTTAGTCCTTGATGAACCAAGTCTTCAATGATTGCGATGGTATCAGGTACAGGAACCTTGGTGAATAAGGAAACTACATCAAAACGGACAAGCAGGTCGTCTGGGGACAGGGACATACCCTTTATTGTCGATACCAGGTGAGTAGAATTTTGTACCACAGAGGTGGTTTTTCCAGTGAAAGGACGCAGGATTTCAGACAAAAACGAGCCAGTTTGTAGGTGGGGGAGTTGATAGTAAAGTCGATGGGACAAAGGGGTGTATCTACTTTATGTAGTTTTGGTAAGCCGTATAATCTTGGTGGCCTGGCAGCAGAAGGTTTCAACGAAAACTGTTTAGATTGATCAATTAATGCGGTTGAATCAGAAATTATTTTGTTGGTTTGTGTGACAAGGCTGTTGGTGGGATCTCTTTTTATTTTTGTATAACTACCATCGTCGAGTAATTTTTTTATTTTGTTGTTGTATTATATTTTATCCATGATGACAGTAGCATTGCCCTTGTCAGCTGAGAGGACTACAATATCATCCCTCTTTTTTAATTTATATAATTCAAAACGCTCATCTTTGCTGAGGTTGCTAGCTGGCATCTTAGCGTTTTTGAGGGTTGCAGCGATTTCAGATCTTGCTACATCTGCAGCGATGTGACCCAGGCCCCTGAGAGCAACGTCTACTTGGGCAATTATATCATTAACTGGTATGTGTTTAGGTGTGACTGCAAAGTTTAGACCTTTAGCTAAAACGGATTTTAGACCATCGGAAATAGAACTGTTACTGCGATTAATTACGACTTTGTTAAGTCTAACTTTTTGGTGTGTGGGTCCGGTCTTTTGTTGAAGAGGAGGTTAAATTTGGAAATCTGGTTGTCCTTACATTTGGTCGACATAGTAGCAGCTGAAGAGGCAGTCATATTGTCTACATGTTCCCAATCCGATGTGGACATTGTTGCCATCAATGATAAGTGTGATTTGTAGAGTGTCTTGTCTAACTGATCTAGTTCGGTGCGTATAAGTCTGATTTTTTGTGAGATAAGAGCTAAGCTAGTTTTGAAAAGAATTCGTTTCGCATTACAAGAAGTTACAGCAGCAGAGGTCAGTGTAAATGCGATTGGTATTGTCTGAAATCCTGCGTCCTTTCACTGGAAAAACCACCTCTGTGGTACAAAATTCTACTCACCTGGTATCGACAATCAAGGGTATTTCCCTGTCCCCAGACGACCTGCTTGTCAGTTTTGATGTAGTTTCCGTATTCACCAAGGTTCCTGTACCTGACACCATCGCAATCATTGAAGACTTGGTTCATCAAGGACTAAACACTGAGGTACCCCCCCTGGTGAGACACTGTTTAACCAATACATACTTCACTTGGAATGGAACTTTCTACAAACAAATTCAGGGCACCCCAATGGGCTCCCCCCTATCTCCAGTTATAGCTAACATTTTCATGGAGAAATTTGAGACTGACGCCATGCAGACTGCCACCCTGCGCCCAACCTTATGGAAGAGGTACGTGGATGACACTTTTGTTATCTGGCCACATGGCCGGCCTGCTCTAGACCAATTCTTCGACCACATCAATTCCATACACCCAGCCATCAGATTTACCATGGAAGTCGAAAAAGATGGCAAGCTACCTTTTTTTTGGATGTCCTAATTAAAAAGAGACCTGATGGTTCAATGAGCCACTCTGTCTACAGGAAAGCTACCCATACGGATGCTTATCTGAAACCGGATTCCCACCACCATCCATCACAGAAGAATTCTCTCATCAAGACTCTGTATCATAGAGCCCAATGCATATCCGACCAGGAACACATAGGCAGTGAACTCAAGCACGTACACCAAGCTCTTAAGGCTAATGGTTACTCCGACTATACAATCTGCAAAGCTATCACTCAAACCATGAAGAAGGACCCTTTTGAGGAGCCTTTCAAAACCATCACTTTACCCTACATTGCGGGGATCACAAAAAAGATCTCCAAAATCTTGAATAAACACAAGATCCAGGTCCGTTTCAACACATTACATAAAATCCGTGGTCTGGTTCCGTCTGTAAAAGATGTGATTCCGGACATACAGTACCCTGGTGTCTACAAACTAAGTTGCCTCTGTGGTAGTAGTTACATTGGAGAAACCAAACGCCATGTCTCGGACCGCATTCGTGAACACAAAGCAGACCTTAAACACAGTAGGACCAACACCTCGGCCGTGGCAGATCATTGTTATAATTCAGTAGGCTCACATGACATTGACTTTTCCAAGACAGAGGTTCTTTGTAAGCCATCTGGCTACCATGAGAGATTCGTTCATGAGGCTATCCACATATACAAGCACAGAGACAATTTCAACCGAGAAGATGGATTCTGGCTTAGCAATCATTGGAAAGATTTGATAAACAATTTCAGGTCTTAATTGATTGTTCACGCTTACAGTGGCTTTCAGACAGCATACATTAAATTTTTCGTCTCCCCCTCCTCTTTTCAGAACATAGATGAACTCGTCCTTCTAAATAAACTGCTAAATCGCTGCGCGTGGCGCTAACGTTTTTTATAAATAAATAAATAAATTCACCGTTTAAAAATAAATACATTTATGCAAACCGGCACACCTGATGACGACCGTTTGTGTTATGGTGGAAACGTCGTGAGAATTTTTTTTATTGTTTTATATATATTTTATTATTTTATTGTTTCCCTTCAACGTGACTATACCGAAAGAACTAAGAATATGAATTACTGCAGTCACGAAAGCTTTAAATCTAAATTTAATATCAAAGTATTCAATAATACAAATTAACTTACCTTAAATTATGATGGTGCTATGCTATGCATCATCACTTCATCTCATCATTTTGCCTCATCGCTTTATCGCATCACGTTCTCTCTCGTCACTTGTTCTCGTCACTTTATTTCTCTCTCTCTCTCTCAATGCAGTCGCTATGTAGAGTTCCAGGTGTGATTTGCGGACAGCCAAAATCGCGGATAGCAAGTTCGGAAGTAACGAGGCAATATCGTGTATATTATGTTGGAATGGAATTCGATGAACCCGTGCTCTGCCTGGGCTCTCTCTCTCTTGTTTTTTTTCTTACATTATATTTACATCCATTATAGAAATAAAGAAAACAACATTTTAAACCCTTAAATAAAACCTTACACGTGCAGTAAACATCAGCTTGACTCTTCTGCTTCATCGTAATGGTGATTTAGATTCATATTATTACATTTTAAATATTTCGTTCATTATCATTAGTCAATTTCATGTGAATTGCATGTCTTAAGCTTTAATTGAATGTAATGGAACGTTAGTAATTACGTATTATTTGATTATATTCAGAATGCCAGACATTCCCGGTAAACTGAAATGACTCTGCAATGGGTGCGCTGGGAGAGGCAGAATACATCACGCGTCTATTGCTTTTGAATTTCTGTGGCTTTAAAAAAAAAAAAAAACATTTTATTTATCGACCACGGTTGGCCCAGTGTCAGTGTGTAACAGCCAGAGGGCTTTAACAGCTGGCTGCGATCTGTACCCTGACCAGAGGGACCACTTTGCGTACAAGTTCTGAGGGGCCCATTAGAGGACTATCTGTAGGTATGTCCATCGCCGATGCCAACGGCCACGCTTCGATGCACCACATGTCGCGAGATGCAAGCTCGTTAACGTCTGCAACAAGGAGGGGACACAGAAGCGGCGGAGAACTTTCAGCACGGTGTATCTTTAGTGGAAACACACACACACACACACACTCTGAAAATAAGGAATTGCATGGATCAGTCTTTTTGAGTGCACCATCGAGTTTCAGTAACAAAACAAAACAGACTCTCCTGCCAACTTGTTTTTGCTCGTGTAACTTCACACGGCCGCGGGGGGGGGGGGGGGGGGGGGGTTTGTGGGTCCCATTCTCGATGCCGTGAAGAATTTACGTTGCACGCGAGGCATTTCATTTGACCGCCCGTTCCGAACGCCCGTTTGCTTCTCTTGAGCGCGTCCCGAATTTCCCTGTCGACTGAAGAGGCGCCGGTGCCTTTTCAGCTCTCGCTCGCACTCTGCGCCGGTCGCTCATTGTCCTCGTATCACGAGCCTTGTCATTTGAACGACACACAATTTTATGATTTTGGCTTTATTTTATTTTTTTTAAGCGGAGGAGGTTAAAGTTGACTGCCCCCCAAATAAATTACATTTTAAGGACGCACAATTATGGAGTATGCTTTTTTCTTTTTTCTTAAAAAAACGTTGAACACGTAGGCTTTCGCGACCAATATCATCCATAATGGATTTTTTTTTGTCGGGTTAGATCTTGTAAATATATCATATAAATTCCCATTAATAAAAATACCCAAACATAATATAAATACCCATTACCCAAGAAAGCCGCTCTGAGCCTCACAGACCATTTCGCAGCAAGGTCCTGCACCAAGATGTTTGACCAATTCCACGAATGAATGTTTGGCATTGGTGGAAGGGAAACCGGAGTACACAGAGACATCCCATGGGTACGAAGAGAGAACACTCATCATACCTCCACACGAGCGTTTAAATATCTAATGCTGTGCTGTGCCACATTGGAGCCACGGCACAGACCAAGCCTACAGCACCTGGTATTTCATCGGTCTCCAATTCGATTATCATCCAACTTATGAGATCTCGTGATGTTGTGTATCATCAGAATGATTTGGTCATAGGGTACAATAATAATAATAATGATGTACACTTAGAAAACGCCTTTCACCCACCAGGTCGCAAGGTGCTGCACGGAACTGAAAGCAAGCAAGTTGTAATATAAGCACGCAGGCTCACGATTTAACCGCAGACACAAACGTGGATTAAAATGTGCTCAACACTAACAATGCAATATTTAATGCGATCATAATAAAACTAGGCATAATGTTACGATTAGGAACAACACAATACTGAGTTTAATCACGTTTTGCACAAAATCGTTTCGTTGAAAGTAAATGAGAAAGCAAATAGGTCTCCTCTAGACATCCGTGCCTCCACGTAAACAAAAAAAATATAAAGTTTTTGCACAACACGCCAGCTCCGAGGCCTTCTGGGAGCGTGAAATTTCAGCAGCTTTGATTCAAGTACTGTACAGTACAAGCAAAACTATGGACAGGTTTTAGACAGACAGTGTCTCATCAGCAGAGTCAGGTTTTGTTTGGATTGATGCTGGGGCACTGGCGATCATAAAGGCGAGGACCCTCACTTTACGACAAAATACAATTTGAACACCTGTATCTATTTACAGAAAGGGTAAAAACTTTTTTTTTGTAAATCATCATCTTGATACTGGCAAAAAGGGTCCCATAGAGATCAGAGTTTTCGTTTCGTAATGCACAACTCAAAATCTGATACGGTAAGACACAACTCATAAAATGATACATTTTCGTTTAATTTTAAGGGGTGGGGATGAGGCGGTGGTTCAAACGTCTTTAGGTGTTCAGTGAGAGACAACCCAAGTGGCTGGAGAAACCCCACACGTACAAGGGGATGTCACTCACATTCAACGCAGAAAGATAACAATTCTACTTGCACCCACGGGAACACTTATACAGTATTAACCTTACTAACGTATGTAACAACAACAAAAACACGAGAAATAATTTTACT
This sequence comes from Petromyzon marinus, assembly GCF_048934315.1. Classification (NCBI taxonomy): domain Eukaryota; kingdom Metazoa; phylum Chordata; class Hyperoartia; order Petromyzontiformes; family Petromyzontidae; genus Petromyzon; species Petromyzon marinus. Next base: position 6,968,705 of record NC_133689.1, on the reverse strand, counting down.
ATTTACCCGCACCTCGGATTAGCATGGTTGGCTACGTACGATGCGAAAGACGTTCAACGTACATACATGCATACACAGAGTAATCTAAATGTATAAGAGGTCAAAAGAAAGTGATTATAAAGCTAAAAACTAAACTATTTTATTTTACCAGGTAAGGTCCACTGAGCTATATAGCTCGTTTTCAGAATCGACTTAGCCACAAATGATAGTTCAAGGAAGTGGCTTATCACGTGGCAATTTATAGCAGCCAAATACTCCAAACGCATGTTTCTAAATGCTGAGAGAAAAACCAGAGGACCCGGAGACAAATCCACGTCACCACTGTTTAGAACATACAAGCTCTAAATATACAGGCGTCAGTCGGGGTCAAACCCACGGAGATAACGTATCGCCACCACGGCACCCCATTATCCATATTTATCTGAAGCAAAATAACTCCCCCCCCCCCTTATCCGCTCAGCTGCCCACAGATTAACGCAGATGAATGGGTGTATTTAGTGCAATGGACTCCTCTTGTCCATGAAAAACACAGATAATAGGATTTAATGTAGGATCCTTTAGGTGATCACTTATGGGTAGAGGCCATTTTTACCCTGCAAGTAAACACAGACTAATGTTCCACATCCACTCTGGGAATACCATTCATGGGCCTCATATAACAGACCTCATGGATACAATGCGTTTGGTTGTGTGTATATGTACTCTTTGTAAAACAAGCAATTCCAGATGGATTTATGAGAAACAAGGATTTGTAAAATAAACAGTTTTGCAGTTGCTCATGTATATTTTATGTGTTCTTGTTCCCGCCCACACACACACACAATAAAAAATATAGCTTATTGTTTATTTTCTCAAATCTGTTATATATATATTTTTTTTACGTTTTATTATTCTATCCCGCAGCAAGGTCCCATCAGCGCTTCTTTCCTCCCCCGTTGACCTCCTCAACATCACAAGCGCCGCTTGCGTGCCCTCTGCAGACGGGGAGACTTTAAATCCTCACGCGTTCTTTCATTATTTCCATCGTACGGGTTGTGAGCCGCCCCAGGGGTTGTTAAACGAATGGGAAAGCAGGAGCGAGTGAGAAATACCCGCCTTCACTTCCAGTAATGAAGAGAAGTGAATCAATAGCTCTACCCCCCCCCCCCTCCATATATATAACAAATTGATACCCACGAGTGTAGCTTCTGGAGGTGGGAAAAAAAAGATGCGCTTGCGATGTGTTGTCTGCAAGTGAGTCTCAAACAAAAAAATGTGTCTGCGCCTTCCCCCACCGGAACGTTTTAATTTGACCGTGGGACTTTCATTTAGAAACGCGCGTTTAGGTTATTTGGATTAATTGGCCGCTGTGAATTTCCCGCGCAACGAGCCACTTAGTCAAGCTATCATTTGTTGCCAGGTCGCGTCTGAAAAATAAGCTGATAGCTCAGTGGGCTTTAGCTGGTAACATAAAATAGTTTCGTTTCATTTGCATATATATTTTTTAGTGAGTTGCTTACCTTTTCTATACTTTGCACTCCTATCGGGTTTTTGTATTGTTTGTTATTGTAACGTTCTGGAAATTGTTAAAATATCTTCATACCTTATCCGCTTATCGGATTCCTCCAGTATCAATGAATATTTTGATTCTGTCTTAACACGTGTTTGTCCACGAGACAGATTAGTCTCTTCCCACTTAATGTGGAATTTATATTATTTATATGAGAGTGTTAAGACCATTGACTCGAAACGAGCACGGTGGAGCACTAGATTTAACATCGAGAAATATTGACAAAGGATGCACAACAATTATTGCCTACACGGCCATAGAAACTGTTAAAATAGCAATACACATCTACAACAGAAACATATCTCCCAAAAATCGAAATAGACTTGTGATGAGCACTATTTGCGAGCACCAATGCAGGCTGACATGATGCACGAACAGTAGTGTGGCCAGCTCTTTGCCCACTGCCTTTGTTTCTCAGGACTGATAGAACACACTGCATCGGAACTCATTTAAGGCTGAGTTTCCCTCGGGAGGCCCAATGACAAAGATCCCCGCATAGCCTCATAGATTGTGGGGGGCAAGTGTTGTTAGTGAACACCTATGAAGGCCGGCACGGCACACGAGGGGGTGGGTGGCCAACGCCACGCCCGGCCGCCTTTGTCTCCCTTGTGGCGATGTTTACGCACCGCACCAGGTACTCATTTGAGGCTGAGTCTACTTAGGGTGACGCCCAGAGCCGGTTCAGATAATCACACGTGCCAATAATGTTAGCCAAGGTTGGAAATCAAACTTAAGTCACCAGCTTTCTAGCACGATGTGCTTTTCATTTCACCACCACTCATCACAAGACAGAGGCAAAGATCCTCTGTATAGCCTTTTCACGCTGTTGGGGCAAGTGCTGTTAGTGAGCCGCTATGCAGTCCGGCACGGGTGCACATACATGCAAAACACATACACGCAAAATCATACACCACTTAACCATGAACACGGTAAAATGGTCGGCCACAGTGGAAATCTCGTTGGGCAGGCGACTAATTAATCACTGGCTCATCGCTGCGGATTTATACGCACTGCTTGAAGTAAATGACCTCCAAGAATCCAGGCCGAGATTTATACTTTATGAGACCTCCTTTGCCAGAAACAAGATATAGGAAGAAGGTTTTACCCTTTTAACTGGCACAAAAACTGACACCTTTATTCAAGGCATCATGTTTGCAATAACCACAACACAAGCAGTCAAAATGCAAACAAAAAAGACAACTCTGATAATGTGCACTGTCCTTGAATTTGATTGGTCCACACCCGAGACAGCTTTTCTTAGAGCCTAGTCTCCATTGGTGTTGGACCAGAAGACGCCAAAAGGCGTACAACTCAAAAACAGCGCACTATCAGAGTATTGAGGGCTCGGGGTGAGCATTAACATTATGAGACCTCCTTTGCCAGAAACAAGATATAGGAATAGCTTTTACCCTTTGAACTGGCACAAAAACTGACACCTTTATTCAAGTGCATATTATTAATTCAAGGACAGTGCATATTATTATCAGAGTTGTCTTTTTTGTTTGCATTTTGACTGCTTGTGTTGTGGTTATTGCAAACATGATGCCTTGAATAAAGGTGTCAGTTTTTGTGCCAGTTAAAAGGGTAAACCCTATTCCGAGATTTAAACTGTTTAACTTTTTATCGTACCAGGTAAGAGCCACTGAGCTGCTGTATATAGCTCTTTTACGGAATCGACCTGGCCACAAAATTGTAGCTCAACGAAGTGTCTGATCATGTGGAAATTTATAGCAGATACAAACTCTAAACGCACATTTCTAAACGTTGTAGGAGAAACCCGGAGGACCCGGAGAAAAATTCACGTGACCACGGGAAGAGATAGAGCGAGAGAGAGACACGCAAACTCCAAATATACAGCAGGTGTCGAGGGTCGGGATCGAACCCACGACCTCCTGTATACAAGGCGGGTTAGTTAACATCTTGCCACCACGCGAGAGAGAATGAGAGGTATAGTTCAAGCCGTGGCTGCGCCTCAAGTCGGGTGCCGGAACGCGTCCACACGACACAACCAGGAGTGGCCGCCCGCCCGCCTGCCTGCACGTGGCCACCCACGAAGCCGTACGGGCGAGGCTGCGGTAATCCACAGCGACCTTTTGCCACTGGCCTGGGTTTTTTTTTGTTTATCAAATGCTTCAAATGCTCCTCGTAAAGGTGAACGGCTCTTCTACTGACCGAACAGACCCTTGTGATCCAAGCGGTCCCCTGCCCGTGACACCATGTGGAGTGTTTTACAGCTGTGTATTGACCTTTCGTATTTGTATTTTCGCAGGGGCTTGTTGTTTTTTACTTATTCTCTCGTGAAAAATCGAGCCAAACCGCGGACCCTTTTGCGCTGACCTGAATGCGAATCCGCCGATTGAAACGCCTTTTTCATGAAGGTATGGCTAAAATATTACCAAAAGGAAAATTTTGAAAATAAATGGAAAATATTGCATTTTTGCCGTGGGTTTTGATTTTGTGCAAAAAGGTTGTACGCGAATGTGAACCACGAGTGTGATTAGTGCCTCGCACGGGAGAAAAAAAAAAGAACATCAAACAGAAGATAAAATACACCAACGAGCAGGTACAGCAAAGCAAAACCTGCTTACATAATGCCGTTGTTTTTGCAAGTTCAGTGGGCAACCACGGTTATTTTTTTTGTATGCAAACATGCGCCCTTGTAAGGGTGCCGTGACATACGTTGAAGGGGTTGTGGCCGGAAACCACGTCTGGCCACTGTCTCCCCGGTGCTGATGGTGACACTCCACCAGCTGTGAGTCATTAAGGAGACTGGGTCAACCTGGATGAGGCTCAGCGCAAGTTCAGACACCACGTGCCACCCACCGGTGTTAGCTATGACCAGGCTTCAACTTGGGTCGACACAAAATCACACGCGCAAAGTCTCTCGGGACAACGTTTGAATCTATTAGTTCAGGTTCTGTTAAAATTAGCACGTGGTTAAGGCTCTAAAGGTCAGATGGTGGGATGGTGCGGCCAAATCCAAGCAAGCGCAGCTGCTTTTTCACTCATCGGTGTCCTGATGTTCACACACCCAGCCGGGCACTCATTTGAGAGGCTAAGTCAAGGTCGGGGAAGCCCAAGGAGCAGGTACAGACATCACTCGCCACCTATGTCACCGGTGGCCAAATGCTGCGTTTGACCGCACATTCAGTTCTTGAGCTGGTGGTCTCGATAAGGCTGATGGCTGATTGCACGCAATGTGGTGATCGCTTAACGCGCACGCAAGGCATTGTGGGATCTGTGCCTGCCTGCTGTTTGTGAGCGGCACACCTTTGTGGGTTGCGACATCTATTTTGTTCGAGCCTGCGCGCCACGTGTTCCCGTTGTGATGATGGGTTTTCTCATCGTGTAGAGAGTGTTCGATTTGAGCCACCAGGATTATAGCTCAGTGAGTGAATTACTCCGAAAACAACAACAAAGTCAACAACAATCGCCGTTGACTACGAAGTCACCAACGTGAGTGCAGTGGCTATCAGCAGCCCAGTTTAGTCGAAACAAACCAAATCATACTGACGATGTGCTTCTCGGTGGAACTATAAACTTGCCCATACTGCACCGCGCTGATCAGTGAGGGTTTGTGGAGGTGGGGCGACCAGGACCAGTTCAGATATACATCACTCTGCACTGACGTTAGCCATAGCGAGGGATGGTTACAAACACAGTGCCACTGCCCCTAGGGAGCCGTCCATAAATGACGTCACGCACCTAGGGGGGAGGGGGGGGCCAGACATTTGTGACGATGTGTGACGAGGGGGGGGGTTGAGAAATGTGACGTCACATCAAAATGGGCAACTTTATAAATAAATATGGACAACACGTTTTACTTAATTAAATAGACTTTATAATAAATGTTTTCTCCTACAACATCAGAGTGCAGCGCCACATTAAATACGCACTACAATGACAACAATAGTTTAAGGGGATTTGAAGCATGTTTTATTTTTCTGGGGGGGGGGCGGGGGGGGGCAGAGCTTTGTGACGTCATATTCGAGGGGGGGGTACTGACTTTTTGTGACGTCGTGTGACGAGGAGGGGGATGGGGGATCAAAAATCGTCCATAATCGCGTGACGTCATTTATGGAAGGCCCCCTAGGTCCAATCATCGTCATCATCATCGTCATCATCATCATCAGGCAGTCCGTGCTCAAGGACGATGACCTCTCTTGCATCGGGAGTCGGTAAGCCTTCGTCATCTCACGTGCTTGTTGCGTTTGACTCCTGTGAGTTCGCTCGTGACGAGCGAGACCAGCGTCTGGACGAACGCAACTTTCCGCGTAGATCATCAAATCAGATCAAACCTCGCTCGTGTGTGGTACGATCCGTGTGAAAAAAAAACGCAACACAATGTGCTTTACAAGACAAATGAAAAGCGACTGGCAGAATTGAAACAACAATAAGATTTATACGTTAACGAAAGACATAGCATTAGAATGAACTAAAAGTATAATAAACACAATTATTCTTAAAATGTTTTTTTTTGTGATAGCCTGCTGCTGTGTCCTGTACAGTGCTTTGAGATCCTTGATGAAAAGCGCCAAAACATTTAATGATTCCAACAAGATTCGAGGCTTTCGTGACTGCAGGAATTACTCTTCGGTGCATTCGGTAAAGTCAACGTAGAAATAAAATAAAATAATAATGAAATACTACGTTTCGATTGCAACACAAGCAACCATCATCAGGAACAAATGAATGACAAAACAAACCTAGTAAACTCGGAAATACAATGCAATACAACACAGAGAGTCGGCCAACACAACAGTCAACACCCCACCTGGTTCATTACATTCTTCCAAAGATTGCTAAATTTGAGAGAGAGAGATACAAAACATAGACACGGAGACACACAGACAGATTATTATTACAATAAGTGGATCCTAATTAAAAGCCAATCTAACAAGTTCTGATCTTGACCAAACGCACAGAGTGCGCGTCGCGGTGTCAATGGTGAGAGCACGAAGAGTCGACGGCTGCCGCTCGCGAAGCCGTCAAGGGCCCTTTCAGCTTCCCTCCTCCGCGGTGGCGTTGGTGGCGGACTCGTGCGGCATGCAAGCGGGGTCGTTGCGGCGGAGGACAGCTAGCCCGGCTGGAATGATGGTGTGTTAGATTTTACCTGCGTGACTTCACCGAAAAAAAACACAGAGTGTGTTGTGCGTTAGATTTTACCTGCGTGACTTTACCGAAAAAAAACAGAGTGTGTGTTGCGTGTTAGATTTTACCTGCGTGACTTCACCGAAAAAAAACAGAGAGTGTGTTGTGCGCTAGATTTTACCTGCGTGACTTCACCGAAAAAAAACAGAGAGTGTGTTGCGTGTTAGATTTTACCTGCGTGACTTTACCGAAAAAAAACAGAGAGTGTGTTGTGCGTTAGATTTTACCTGCGTGACTTTACCGAAAAAAAACAGAGTGTGTTGTGTGTTAGATTTTACCTGCGTGACTTTACCGAAAAAAACAGAGAGTGTGTTGTGTGTTAGATTTTACCTGCGTGACTTCACCGAAAAAAAACACAGAGTGTGTTGCGTGTTAGATTTTACCTGCGTGACTTTACCGAAAAAAAACAGAGAGTGTGTTGTGCGTTAGATTTTACCTGCGTGACTTTACCAAAAAAAAACAGAGAGTGTGTTGCGTGTTAGATTTTACCTGCGTGACTTTACCGAAAAAAACAGAGAGTGTGTTGTGCGTTAGATTTTACCTGCGTGACTTTACCGAAAAAAAACACAGAGTGTGTTGTGTGTTAGATTTTACCTGCGTGACTTTACCGAAAAAAAACACAGAGTGTGTTGTGTGATAGATTTTACCTGCGTGACTTTACCGAAAAAAAACAGAGAGTGTTGTGTGTTAGATTTTACCTGCGTGACTTTACCGAAAAAAACAGAGTGTGTGTTGTGTGTTAGATTTTACCTGCGTGACTTTACCGAAAAAAACAGAGAGTGTGTTGTGTGTTAGATTTTACCTGCGTGACTTTACCGAAAAAAAACACAGAGTGTGTTGTGTGTTAGATTTTACCTGCGTGACTTTACCGAAAAAAAACAGAGAGTGTGTTGCGTGTTAGATTTTACCTGCGTGACTTTACCGAAAAAAACAGGGAGCGTGTTGTGTGTTAGATTTTACCTGCGTGGCTTTACCGAAAAAAAACAGAGAGCGTGTTGTGTGTTAAATTTTACCTGCGTGACTTTACCGAAAAAAAACAGAGAGTGTGTTGTGTGTTAGATTTTACCTGCGTGACTTTACCGAAAAAAAACAGAGAGTGTGTTGTGTGTTAGATTTTACCTGCGTGACTTTACCGAAAAAAAACACAGAGTGTGTTGTGTGTTAGATTTTACCTGCGTGACTTTACCGAAAAAAAACAGAGAGTGTGTTGCGTGTTAGATTTTACCTGTGTGAATTTACCGAAAAAAACAGAGAGCGTGTTGTGTGTTAGATTTTACCTGCGTGGCTTTACCGAAAAAAAACAGAGACCGTGTTGTGTGTTAGATTTTACCTGCGTGACTTTACCGGAAAAAAACAGAGAGTGTGTTGTGTGTTAGATTTTGCCTGCGTGACTTTACCGAAAAAAACAGAGAGCGTGTTGTGTGTTAGATTTTACCTGCGTGACTTTACCGAAAAAAACAGGAAGTGTGTTGTGTGTTAGATTTTACCTGGGTGACTTTACCGAAAAAAACGTAGAGTGTGTTGTGTGTTAGATTTTACCTGCGTGACTTTACCGAAAAAAAAACAGAGAGCGTGTTGTGTGTTAGATTTTACCTGTGTGACTTTACCGAAAAAAACAGAGAGTGTGTTGCGCGTTAGATTTTACCTGCGTGACTTTACCGAAAAAACAGAGAGCGTGTTGTGTGTTAGATTTTACCTGCGTGACTTTACCGAAAAAAACGGAGAGTGTGTTGTGTGTTAGATTTTGCCTGCGTGACTTTACCGAAAAAAAAACAGAGTGTGTTGTGTGTTAGATTTTACCTGCGTGACTTTACCGAAAAAAAACGGAGAGTGTGTTGTGCGTTAGATTTTACCTGCGTGACTTTACCGAAAAAACAGAGAGCGTGTTGTGTGTTAGATTTTACCTGCGTGACTTTACCGAAAAAAACAGAGAGTGTGTTGCGTGTTAGATTTTACCTGCGTGACTTCACCAAAAAAAAACAGAGAGTGGGTTGCGTGTTAGATTTTACCTGCGTGACTTCACCGAAAAAAAACAGAGAGTGTGTTGCGTGTTAGATTTTACCTGCGTGACTTTACCGAAAAAAACAGAGAGCGTGTTGTGTGTTAGATTTTACGTGCGTGGCTTTACCGAAAAAAAACAGAGAGCGTGTTGTGTGTTAGATTTTACGTGCGTGACTTTACCGAAAAAAAACAGAGAGTGTGTTGTGTGTTAGATTTTACCTGCGTGACTTTACCGAAAAAAACAGAGTGTGTGTTGTGTGTTAGATTTTACCTGCGTGACTTTACCGGAAAAAACAGAGTGTGTTGTGTGTTAGATTTTACCTGCGTGACTTTACCGAAAAAAAACAGAGTGTGTTGTGTGTTAGATTTTACCTGCGTGACTTTACCGGAAAAAACAGAGTGTGTTGTGTGTTAGATTTTACCTGCGTGACTTTACCGAAAAAAAAACAGAGTGTGTTGTGTGTTAGATTTTACCTGCGTGACTTTACCGGAAAAAACGGAGAGTGTGTTGTGTGTTAGATTTTACCTGCGTGACTTTACCGAAAAAAAAACAGAGTGTGTTGTGTGTTAGATTTTACCTGCGTGACTTTACCGGAAAAAACAGAGTGTGTTGTGTGTTAGATTTTACCTGCGTGACTTTACCGAAAAAAAACAGAGTGTGTTGTGTGTTAGATTTTACCTGCGTGACTTTACCGAAAAAAAACAGAGTGTGTTGTGTGTTAGATTTTACCTGCGTGACTTTACCGAAAAAAAACAGAGTGTGTTGTGTGTTAGATTTTACCTGCGTGACTTTACCGAAAAAAACAGAGTGTGTTGTGTGTTAGATTTTACCTGCGTGACTTTACCGAAAAAAACAGAGTGTGTTGTGTGTTAGATTTTACCTGCGTGACTTTACCGAAAAAAACAGAGAGTGTGTTGTGTGTTAGATTTTACCTGCGTGACTTTACCGAAAAAAACACAGAGTGTGTTGTGTGTTAGATTTTACCTGCGTGACTTTACCGAAAAAAAACAGAGAGTGTGTTGCGTGTTAGATTTTACCTGCGTGACTTTAACGAAAAAACAGAGAGTGTGTGATGTGTTAGATTTGAAGCTTTCGTGACTGCAAGGATTCACACTCTCTCGTTTTTTTCGGTAAAGTCACGCAGGTAAAATAAAATTAATTAAAATAAAAGAAAACAATTAAATCACAACGTTTCGGAGGCAACACAAGCTTCCGTCTTCAGGTGGAACAGTCACAGCAAGTTCGCTGCATCAAGATGCAGCGATCTTGCTGTGACTTTTCCACCTGATGCATGACTTTACCGAAAAAAACAGAGAGTGTGTTGTGTGTTTTTTGCTTTCCGACACAGCGTGGAGAAAAGGTACAAATTCCCTGTTTTCATTTAGTTTGTTTTTGCATAACCAGCCCACATGTATGACCACCGAAGCAGCGCAACTTTAATATGTCGCGCGTACACATCACATTTGTAGAATGCATGCCCCATACAATTGTGTTTTATGAAATATTTGCGAACACACGCGTAAGGGGGGGGGGGGGGGGGAAGGGGGGGTTGGGTCGTTGGTGCAGAGCAAAAGCACTGTGGTCTGCGCTCCGCCAAAACGCCACGAACTCTCTCCTGAAGCCCTCTCGTCGCGGCTAGCAGGACCTCGGCATTGGCATTCAGCACCCGAACGCATTGGCCATGCGCGACCACGGAATTTGGGCCCAGTGGCTTCGATGCACTGCAACGTGAACCCAAGCAACCTGAGTTCGATCTCCGACCCGGGGGTAACAGCAGAGGGCAAGTGGCATCCCACCTCTTTCACCAACCCTCCCGTGACCACCTCCCATGAGGGACAATGGTGTGGGTAGGCCTTCATCCAGCAGCGGATTGACAGGGAGTTCTAAATTACATATTTATATTTTGAGATTTGTTTGTACTGTATTATATATTTTTTTAAATATCCAGTCCTTTTTTGAAGATCCACTGCTGGATGAAGGTCACCTCATAAAACGTAGGTCGTGGGGGTTGCATGACCATACTTCACCATGATGGTTTGTGAAGGAGGTGGAGACAACAGGCCCGGTGCAGATATCACTCTTGACTGATTTTAGCCATGGCCAGGATTCAAACTCAGGTCGCTGGGTTCAAAGTGGATCGCGCTGAACGCTGTTTTCTCGCTCCACCGCATACAATACATACTATCTGAATAAATAAAGATTAAATTGTAATTACGCGTCACCAACATTATTTATTTATCAACTGCTAGATGAACGTCTCCGAGTGCAGTAACCATCCCTCGAGGCCTTCCAATGCCATAATCTATCTCGCTCCTAATTGAATTAGAATTGTGAGCGAGATATACTACTGAACATCCGTGGGAAAGAGGTTCATTAGCTCATCAGATTCCCCCAGTATAAATAAATATTGTGATTCTAAATACAGATTCTGAGACTCGGTGAAAGACAACAACTCGTGGAGACACGGTACACGATGAACATCTGTGAATAAGAGCTTTATAGCTCGTCGGATTTCTTCAGGATAAATAAATACTCTGGTTATAAATAAAGATTTCTGAGACTCAGTGAAAAGCATCAACTCGTGTGGACGTGGTGCACGATGCTGAATCTCTGCACCTCCCCGGTGCTCACCCCCATGGGCAAGCTCCCTCGTTTGGCTGCCATTCTCTCACCAGTCTCATCCATTGGCCATCGTGCACAGCGCGAGACGCGACCTGCCGCCAAAACCAACTTCGTTCCTTCGCGTGCATTAGCATCATTCAACTCGTCTGCGTTTGTTCTCTGATCCACGTTTCCTTCCTCCTGTCTCTCGGTGTGATTCCTGGCATGCACCTCTCCATTCAACCTCTGCACACTTTTCAATTATTTTCCCAATTTCCTTGTCAATAGCCATGTTTCTGATCCATACAGCATACTGTAGCAATGGCACACAAAGTCATGATTAAAAGACTTCTGCTTTAAGCATATTGGTAAGCAATTTTTTATGACGAAAATATTTTTTCCCAAAAGCACTCCAATTTGTACAATTGTTTACCTCGTTAGTTCAACATATTTGGGTTTTGGTCCACTCGAAATAATGACCCTAAGGTGTCGATACTTTGATGTGTTTCCTGTTGCGGTATCTTCAATTGTTTCGTGAATATTGTTGTGCAATAGTTGTACCTGACCTACGTTCAACATTCTATTCATCTTGCAGCCTTCTTCATTAAGTCGTTCAATAACTTCCTGTAGTTAATTTATATTAGCTGTTATAACGCCTACGTCAGCAGCAAATTTGAGATGATTCATATACTTTGCATTTCATGTCGATTCAATTTTGCCTCCAATAACAATTTTCGGAAAACCTTTTCGATTTTCGCTGTGATTAGTTTGGGCATCAGGGATGAGTCGATCTCGGGAAACCCAGGACAGATTCAAATATGAATCACCACTGATGTTACCTATGGCTGGGAATCTTACTCAGGTTACAGTGGGTTAACCACTTTTATACCTATTTAAAGCTTTCGTGACTGCAAGGATTCATCTTCTTTGGTTCTTTCGGTAAAGTCACGTAGAATGTGAATAAAATAATAAATTGATAAAATAAAACACAATAAAATTCTCACGACGTTTCGGCCACAACACAAGCGGCCTTCATCAGGTGAAGGGACGAGACTGTCTGGAGGACAGCGCTGTCCACTTTTATACCATTTCCATTTGTGTGCATGTTTATGTGTCAGTGAGTAGTGTAGCGGTTAGCTAGACGAGCTACGAACCCGGCGACCAAAGTTCAATTCCTGCTCACGACCAACATCAGTGACAATAAACTGAACCAGTCCTGGGCCTCTTTTAGGTCGACTCAACCTCAAATTAGTATTTGGTGCGGTGCGTACAAAATATCGCCACTGGGGAGACAAAGGCGGTCGGGCGTGGTTCTGGCCACCCACCCCATCCATCACATGCCGTCCCTGCCTTCATTGGTGCTCGAAAACAGCACTTGCCCCAACCGTCTGTAGAGGCTAAACGGGGGGACTTTGTATTTGTTTGGCAGCGAGTACATAATGACAATGATAATCCATATTTACTTTCAAGGACTGTAGGGGCTAGTGCTGTTAGCGAACACATACGAAGGCCGGCACGGCAAACGAGGGAGTGGATGGCCAACATCATGCAAGGCCACCTCTGTCTCCCCAGTGCTGATGTTTACACACTGCACCAGGTACTCAGTTAAGACTGAGTTGGCCTGGCAGTGAGTAGACACACACACACATACAATGACAAAGGCATATGCACACATATGCGCTGTAATGGTGAGATGTTAACTCCTTCCCCTGGTATGCAGGAGGTTGTGGGTTCGATCCCGACCCTGACGCCTGCTGCTGTATATTTGGAGTTTGCGTGCGCTCCCCGTGGTCACGTGGATTTTTCTCCGGGTCCTCCGGTTTTTCCCTCCACATTTAGAAACACGCGTTTAGAGTATTTGGCTGTTATGCATTTCCACGTGGTAAGCCACTTCGTTGAGCTATAATGTGTGGCCAGGTTGCTTATGAAAAAAAGTTGTATAGCTCAGTGCACCTTACGTGGTAAAATAAAAAATAGTTTTAGTACAAAAGGCGACCATACAACGACCATTTGCCACGAAGCGGTGGTGATGTCAAGGCAGTGTTTGTGTCAAGCTAGGTATATTCTTAGGCTATGTGAAGTATTGCAGCCTCACTGACAGGAGGTCACAGGATAGGTCAAGTTGTTAAGGGTTAACTCATTAAGGTGATTGGCAGCTGCACCAGCTGACACAAGCCCGTACATGGTGTGTGTCCACCCTGGTTCTCCAGTTTTGAGAAGCGAATGAATTTAGATTATATGCAACTCCAAATTGTATTGTATATATATAAAAACATGATCATACACACGTACAAATACATAGACAAAGAATCCCCGAGTAGTTTGTAACATGCCGTTGGGCAAGTGCTATTAGCAGGCACCTATGAGAACCGGCAATGCGGGTGATGGGTTCAGCACCATGCCGGGCCACCTTTGAAATCCCCATTGCTGACATTTACACACACTCCACTAGGTGTGGCTGATTTAAAACATATCATTAACAAACAAACAGAAAAAAAAAACCAAGCCGACCTAAGGAAGGTCCAGGACCGATTCAGAAACGTGCCGCTGACGGTGGCCGCGGTCGGGAATTGAACCCGGGATTGCCGAGTCCGTGACGAAGCTCGCGAGCCGTCGTGCTCCAGCTGCGTGCACAACAACAAAACGCGGCGGACGCTCGCTAGCTCGCTCGCTCGCGCACGCGGACAATCGGACGTCTTTTTTAGGAGCTTGCGAGTTAACTTGGAAGGACGACCATCGGGGCATTGGGTCTCGTGGGCCAATGCACAGAGGGAAAAAAGAGGGGGAGAACTCTCAAATAAATAAGCTCTAATTAGAATTGAAAATGCCTCTTTGCTTCGAGTGTACAAATTAGGGTAATGTATGCTGCAGTTTTCAACTGAAGTTATGAAGATCTGTGCCGGGTTAAGCCCACAGCTCTGTTACCCCGAGGACTCACAACCACCATGTGAGAGGCACTGTAGAAATAAATAAATAAAACAGATGCATAAATTGAATTGGATTTGTGCTGAAAATGCCAAAAGGCCCCCAAATTCAGCCGCGGTCTATTAAACTATTTTTGTCTTCCGCTTTGCACAAGACGCCTGTGAAGTATGCTCCATTATTAATAAGGATAATAATTTGCATTTAGTTAGTGCTTAAATGTCACGGCATCTCCAAGCGCTTTACAAACGCATGGACATATAATCATGTCGGGGGGAATTAGAGGAAGCGGATATAATAGAATAGAGTAGAGGCTGAAAGATGTAAAAAAGAGCAATGCCGAAGGGACACAGGATAACCAACAGCGAGGAACGGTAGGGATGCAGTCGCCGAGATGGAAAACACGACGAGATAAAACAAGGAGGGCAGAGGCCACCACATCCCAACACCCTACCCAGCCACCACCATCCACCACCACCCACCTGACCATCCACTGCCCACCACCACCAACCACAACTCACCCAACCACTCACCACCACCAACCACACCCCACCCAACCACTCACCACCAACCACAACCAACCCAACCAACCACCACTACCAACCACACCCCACCTAACCACCCACCTCCATCCACCTAACCATCCACCACCAACCACAACTCACCCAACCACCCACCATCACCAACCACACCCAACTTAACCACCCAGACTCAGACCATTGACTCGGTACACCAGGAAATATGCTTGAGTCTCAGACAACTTGCCAGCGTTGAAACCCAGATGTCATCAGTGATGGTGCAATCATCTGAACTGGGCGTACAGAACAACATCTTTACCGCATGTGAATAATGCGATCCCATGGCAAGACACAGGCCAGGCTGCGACCTTAGTCTACACACAGTTCCTGTTTTTTGCATCGTTTTCATGCACAAAAGTCCACGTGAGTTGACGTTCTTCACTGAGTCTCAGAATCTTTATTTAGATGGGAGGAATCCGATGAGCTGTGAAGCTTTTTTTCCACAGATGTCCAGTCGTCAATATTGATACGAAAAGAGAGCTGACGATGAATCCATATGCTTAGCTATGAAAAAATGCATCGAAATTGTATCGGTATATGTGTAGTGACATATAATCGGTCAAGTAGCAGCATAGCGCTGGCTGCTGGCAGGGAAGGGGAACTGCAGTTTACAGCAGCCCTGACTGACAGCAGGCCACGTGATAGACCAGAGAGGGATCTAGGGGAAGGGTCAAGGAAGGGGCACATCGAGAACCCGCTGGTAGGTTCCAGAAGGGGGCGTGGCCGGAGGCGGAGCCAGGCCACGCTGACAGTATATAAGAGGGACCTTGGGGTTGTCGTTTGGAGTGGGATCCCGTCATGCTGCTGGAGTTTTCACCGTCTCGGCGTCGCAAGTCAGGCAGTCTACCAGCTGCCCTGACTGGGAGCCGTAGTTACTAAGTGTTCATTGTCAGGCCGTGTTCATAAATAGAGTGCCTCCTACTCTTAGTGTCTCCGAGTCAGTCACTACATATGTATGTTGAACTTCTTTCGCACCGTACGTAGCCAACTGTGCCAATCGGAAGTGCCGGAGAAGGACAACAAATGTGAGATTTTTATTCCACAGTTCTAATCCATGCAAGGAAAATTCATGATACGACATTCATTTGTTGAACTGTGGCTGAACTTCTTCTGTCGGAGGGCCAATGCAATTGAACAATTTGCGACATTCTCACGATACATCGCTACAAATGCAGCTGATGAGTTAATATAAGCTCTGAGATGAATAGGTAAGATGACAAAGAGCACTTACATTACCTAAGTTGAATCTAAGTTAAATAGATTGCAGTGCCTGTGTGTGCAAATATACAAAGGTTGGTGTCCTGGCAAGCCAAGTTCCATTCCTGCCAAAGTGACCTCCACTCAGCAACAAAAAACTCTGTGGCCTTAAAAGTTAAAATATATCTAATTTGAAACGTTTTGGGCAATGCCCATTCTTCATAGAAAGTAAACCTTTTAACTCTAACCCAACCGTAATCAATTCAGCAGCATTACCTTCAAACAAAACACTCAACGTATTGTCTATATAACTTTGTTACTACGACCACTACTATTTTTATTTTACCATGTAAGGCCCACTTAGTTATATTTTTTTTTCAGAAGTGGCCTGACTACATATGTTAGGTGAACGAAGTGGCTTATCATGTGGAAAATTACAGCAGCCAAATACTCTAAACGCATGCTTCTAAATGTGGAGGGAAACCCCGTCGGATCCAGAGGAAACCCCCACGTAACCACGGAGAGAACACGCAAACCTCTAAATATTCAACAAGTGTCAGGATCGGTATCGAACCCACAACCTGCTGTATACAGTGCCGGATGAAGCTAGTGCGGGTCCTGTAGCATATGTTATAAAGGGGCCCTAAATTTTAAAAAAGACGTAAAAATGAAAACGTAATTTTTTACTTGCATTGTAAATTATTGTATTCTTTCATTTGCTATACAGCCAGATAATAGGACAAATCGATAACCTTAAACACCCAGTCGTTCATAAAAGTTGAAGCCAGTATAGTACTATAGTCATAGAGAAAGTGCAGAATCACTGAACCGGAATTGATAGCTTGAAAGCATTTAGCGCGGGGCCCTTTAACGTGCGAGGCCCGTAGCATATGTAGCTACTTTTACTACTAGGAAAATCCGGCACTACCTGTATACCAGGTGAGGTAGTTAACATCTCGCCACTGTGGCACTTTCACCGGGCATAAGTTTTGAGGGTGCGTCAATGGTCCAACCCGCCAACCCTTGCACATAAATGCATTGGCACAAATCAAAATTCAATTTGAGGAATACATTTTTGTTTAAACAATGTGATAAATGCAGCGACCACTAGTGTGTGGAGGGAGTCACATACACCTATTGTATACAATATATACCAATAAAAAAAAACCAGTGATTCTTACACACGTCTTTCAGTGCGTGCATTGTGTGGTAAAGAATCAACACTGAGGAATGGATACGTGAATACACCCCTAAAGGCTGACATTGTCTTGTACATTGAACTCAAACGGAGGTTCAATATCAATCAATCCCATCAAGACAAGATACAACGCATCTTTAGATATGAGTTAATGGTAGTCGGAAAGACACTTTATAATCCATTTAATTAGTAACTCAGCCAGCCACTCAGCATAAGGTAGCTGCCACACTATGATGGGTGCAAATCAGCACGTGTCTTAATAGCTAGGTTGCCGGACAGAAAGATTCGATGAACGGCTGAATAGACGCAAACCCGTGACAACTTGACAGCAGGACATCCGTAATTAATGGCTCGGCACCGGCGCTAAGTGTTACACTGACAACATCGGCGGAGAAGAGGTAGCGGCTTCAAAAGAAGTGTGGGTGGGTGGGTGGGTGGCTGAGTTGCTGGCGGAGTGCAGAACAACCCTGGTACGGTTCCCACAAGCCGTGGCCACGTGCCACTCGCGACAAGGAGTGCCGTTGCTCGTCGACGGGCCACTTTAATTGCACGTTCGACGAAGAGAAGTTCCTTTATTGGTGCTCGTATCAACGCGGCAGCCCTCACTTAAATGTAAGAGCTCGCTCGGTAGCAATTAGGAGACAATGCGGTCTCAATGGGGCAGCCACGTGACAGATTTTAAGAAATGTCCTCATTGACTTAACGTGATAGTCGAATGCGCTCACGGCAGTCAGATCTTGATAACGCAGTTCTATAGATTAGTGCACCAACCTATAGTTAAGCTTATATTGATGCCTTGCCCATATGGAATAATAATAATGTAGTGCGACATTGTAAAACAAACAAAAAAGTCACAGCCATTTGCTGCTCGAATGAACATTGAGGTATTGATCTTCTCCCGTTTACAGCCCAGAGCCGGTGATGGAAATTCCACATTTTTATGGTGAGGGCGAGTCTATTCTATCGGACTACTGCTGACTTTCCCCACAAAGGGCTAATCATTTTATCGACCCGGAGGGAGGCAAGATGGGCTGAAAATCACGTCTTAAAACACTTTACCACCCTTCTTAATGTCTATGAATGCTCCGGTTTGCATAACACAGCAAATTAACCATCTATGACAGCACTATTAGCAGCGGTCTAAATGGACACCTCTTCGTCCTGCAGCATCTGTTAACTGCCGTTTCCCCTCAGTATAAAAGACTGCAGAATAGGAATGGGAACAAGAGCCGGAATTGAATAGTGCCGGCATGGTATACAGTCGTAGACCAGGAAATGTCGACCGCAGATTAGCAGTAATGTTTTCTGTGGGACAAGAAAGAAGTCTCGAAGAGTTGCTCGACTTTTTAACATGGAAAGTCGTAAATTCTTGTGCAAATATTGTAGTGTGTTGTTCGGAAACCGGAGGGCCTGTGTAGTAGGAAAACGGAAGGCCAGCCATTAAACTTACCTAACACTGCAAGCATGCCCATACTGAGTTGTGCAATTAACTTTGAGTATATGACTGCTATAAATGTCCACGTGATAAGCCACTTCGTTGAGCTATGATTTGTGGCCAGGCCGCTTCTGAAAAAGAGCTTCATAGCTCAGCGAGCTTTACCTGGTAAAATAAAAAAAAGTTTCGTGTTTTCATCCAAATGAGTGCAGTTTATTTCATTACATTTTCTGGGGCGACATCGTAAGGATGGAAACAAGTGCGTACGTCCTTCCAGACAAAGTTGTTATCCTGCTTGTGAACAGCACAAACAAAAACATACACGTCCTGTGCATTCTGTCACTTATGTGCGTGCGGATACAGTGTTTTAAGTCGAGAGGTGGCATTGGCTTGGGGAGACCTTCATCCAGCAGTAGATTGACCATTGTTGATGTTGCTGGTGCTACAATGGGTCAATCACAGTGCACATTGCAAGTAGTGGCCTCGACCAAAAAAAAACACAATTCCATTTTGGTGAAACGGGTAATCTTATGAATTTATTCACGTAAAAACAAGGGACGGTGTAGTTTAAAGGAGTCTCTTCGACGAGCTCCATCTCTGCGTAGTCCACCAAACCTGCTGGATTGGATGCGTACGGCACCCCACCCGGCGGGTTGACAAGGAATGTTTTGAAACTTTTACAGTGAACACAAAAAAAGACTCCACACTCACGATGAATAGGAAGCATGAAAACACATAAAATAAGATATTACAGAATAAAGAGCCGATGGCTCTTTTTAAAAATCTATATTTAATTTTTTTTTAAATGCATGAAATGCCACGGACATTTAAGCAACATGAGACACCCAGGGAAGTAAAGTTTAATTCCCATTTTTGTTTTTATGTTTTCCAGAACGTCTCCCCGCATCCCACAGCCCTCACGAGACCACGAGCAAGAGCCATCCAACAACCATCACGAGTGTACGGTTGTGCTATGTTTTTTGTTGATTGATTCTTTCGCACCGTACGTAGCCAACCGTGCTAATCGGAGGTGCAAATGGATGTGTGTTTGCACAATTTTGTTTTAATTTCATGTATTTAGATGAAAGGTCAATACTGATGTCTTTGCAGTATGAAATATCGCTACTCAAGTACTGGACTTTATGTAGGTATAAATGTATAAACGAATGAACATTAATACCTAGCTACCTACTGACTCATAGACCGACCTACACATCCACCCACTTAGCCCTCAAACTGCCTAATTCTCTGCAAATCTTCCTGTCGACTGACCTACTTACCCACCGTCCTAACCACCCAACTCACATACCAACCGACCAACCAACCTTCTATTTGTCTATCCACCTACCGACCCACTCAACCACCTACCTACACATCCACCCCACTTATCCACCTACTGAAACCTCTGCATACTTACCTGCCCACCGCCCTGCCTACCCATGTACCTACCCATTTTCCAACCCACCTACACACCAACCCACCAACTTAGCTACCTACCTACCAACTCACCCACCTACTCAGCTATCTACCTGGAAACCTATCAACCTAACCACACATCTATGTTTAAAGATGTTACAAAAAAATCATACATGCACATAAACAATTTACATGGATTTACGTGTAGCAGCTATGCGGTGAAATTATTAGTCCATTGGACTTTTCCATCAGGGTTTGCTAGTTCAATTGCAACCTGTAGCACCTCTGACTTTTAAACTTAGTGGCAGTCTCAAGCAATTGTGTGTTAACCATTCCACGCCATTTCGTGTGGACAAGGACAATTTCTAATCTTTTATTATTTGGAGACATTGCCTATAAACACACATACAGCATCGTTCCTAACGATTCACTTTATTTCACCATGCATCTCTTATTATGAGGCTAAACCTTCTTTAATTTACCATTTAGCGCTATAAGCCTCGTATAATCTACGAAATATTTTCCGTTAAGATGATAAACTTTTTCTGTGCTAAGCGCGAATTTTGGCCCAGATAGACATAGTGCATTATTCAGCACGTTCAAACACATTGCAAAGTCCATAGCTACAAGATTCTATATACAAGTTCATAACACAACTGAAACTTAAAATGTACCTACCCTATTGAAAACACTTTAGAAATATGTATTGTACAGTATTATGAATTCCCTTCACATAATTTAAAGCATATTCAGTACCTTTGTAAGATAAATGGAATTTTCTATGACCAAATATTTAAATATTAAATTTGAAGATGAGATTTGACCAGCTTGCTTATAATTTATGCCTTGTTGGAGCCAATTTTGTTCCCTAAAGCAAAGCACTTCCAACACACGTAGACAAACAAACAAAGGGCCGCTATCAATCAAATTCATTTATGTTATGCACACTTAATAAAAAATGACAACACGTGGACATTTGCATATCCTTTTCCAAATCTAAGCTTATTCAAAAGTTCAAACACTATACCATCGTGCCTGGGGACATGCAAGACAAACACCATTTCTCAACAATCCCTTTGCATTAACATATAGATTCACCACAATGGCAATTCAGGTTGCCAATTCTCAGTGTCACATCCAGCAGTGTCAAGAGATATCATGAAGCATCAGTGGGGCATATTTCCAGATCTTTCTGAATCTTCAGGGCCAGTGGTTTTCACCTCTAATCCTCACGACGCAGTGGTCATTTGCGTAACGGCAAAAAATGCATTGAATGGTATTCATATTTATCTTGGGCCCCATTTAAAAAGCTTGACATTCCATTTCTAGATCTGCTGCCCGCAGTTAGACGAATGCGTCTACCAAAGTTTAACGTGGAACCCAACGCTGCTCAGTCACAGCTGCCCTCGAATTAAACCTTGCCAGTAAAAAAAAGTATCAGACAAAGTCACAAAGTTAACACCTGCTTTGGCTTTTGAAGAGCTTTGAAGGCCAGTGGGATACTTCAGCTCTTGAATATAAAGCGGAGAGCAACAGAAGGCTCCCAGTTAATCGGTTGAGTACGTTTTATGTGAGCTTGTGTCCTCATCTCCGTGTGCTTTGGAGGACAGAAGTTTGTGATACGACTAATATAGTATACACGACGAGAGCATTCAAGTGCAAGCCACGCTCCAAAAGCAGGGCAGTACTCATCGCGAGGGACCAATACAAAAAGCAGGGACATAGAGATTTCTCTATTTAAGATGACATTTGCATGCGGGAGACGGCCGAACACACGTAGAGGAGACGTGGAAGGTTTCGAGACTGAACTTGAAGCACGTAAGGGCAGAGTACAGTTCCAAACCGCAGGAACGGCAAGATATAGTGTAACCTCTCCTCGGTGAGTGGAGATTTCGGGAGAATATTGAAAGAAGGCCTTGACTATTGGAGCGGTGAGCACTTGAATGAAGAGGAGAGTGAAATGAGTGGGGTAAGTTGGAGCAAGTCTTGGTTGATTTTGAACCTACGATTAGCACGGTTGGCTACGTATGGTGCAAAAGAAGTTTAAAATAATATATATTCAAGGTGGTGAGGGCAGTCTTGTAGTTGGCTCGGGATTCGTTTTGAAGCCAGTGGAGGATCTCGAGATTTCGGTCATGCGGTATCATTTCGAGTCCTATGGTGACGTTCTGAAATATTTTGGAGTTTGGGAAAGTAGCAGTGCGTAAGATGAGTTGTAGTGAAGGCTTGATCACTAAAAAGGAAGTCGAGACATCATGTCAAACCCCAAATAAAATTCCGCCAATCAATGTGGCAGTAGTGTACAACCATATCTTAATATAAATTATCACCGTCACCACTGACAAACAAAGTTACATAACTGACAAATATATTAATATATTAATTATCTGACATTTTCATTATTGGGCCTTCTCAGCATAGACAGCAAGAACATTTGTTATATGGTTTGAGACATTTGCTATATGTTCGCTTAAAAGATGTTCTCCAAACTGATAACTTATAGCGGGTATGTTTATCACCCGTTTTCAGTATGTTGGTAAATCATTTCAACCATCTTTATAATGCCTCGGATGTCTGAATGAATTATCGTAAATTGGATAAGGCGTCAATAAACCATCACGTCGGTGTACTGCACTGCAGTCAAGGCGAATATGTTGTTCCACTTGGTTAGTAACTGGACAGGCAACCATCAAGAAAACGTTCCTGATTTAAGCACTGCAATTTTTTTGCTATTCCTTTCAGGCTTTAACAACTTGCTTTTTGTAAAGTTCTGAACCAACTACTATTGGAAATCTGTAAAAAAAAGAGCCTCATAGCTCATCGGATTCCTCAGGTCTAAATAAAGATTCCGAATCCTCTTTCATGCGGCTGATGTAGATGCAGAGCAACAACTACAATTTCACATTCAGGTGGTCAAGCCAGATAATAACCACGTCAGGGGTAGCGGAGTGATTCTAAAATTAAAGATCTCCACTGCATCTGTAAATATTTCTCCTGTGTTAATTGTGCAAACGCACAAAGGCTGTCTCAGATGCTGTCCCAAATTCAGCCTGGGTTCAGATGTTCAGAATATGAATTTGGCATTGTTCGACACTGTAACCACACGTGTTCTGCATCGGTTATTCCCACATCTGATGTTTTTGCTTCTGGGCCATCTACCCGCATCACCGCCAAACTCCACACCTGAGACTACTCCTTCATATTTGCTGTATTACGGTGAGACTCCACATCAGCTTGAGTGGAACGAGCGGAGTTTACCATAGCGGAACGTGTCCTCTCTATCCAAAGGGGAAATAAGCACATGCGCGTGCACACACGTACTGGAGGATTATTTCTAAAAAAAAACAACTGCTTACTCCCAGATGCGCATATGTTTGTTTTTTTCTTTCATCGTCTCTCCGGTGGCAGGGACTGTTTGCTGGGCAGGAGATTTTTGGCACAACCCTGCTTGAATATGCCATGCTAAAGTGCAATGGCACAAATTATAACTGCACACGTGGGCTTAGCATTGCACAACGCTACGGTTACAATTTTCTCCCTTTGAATTCCGACCCCGTTGTCATTTGGAGTTTGTTTATCATAATAATGTAACATTTATAAGGCGCAATTCATCCAGGGATCTCAGTGTGCCATGCACGAAGTTTGGAAATACAAATACACGGTAATAACTGTGTTGTCTTGTCTTAAATTCTTCAATCTCTCCATGCCATATTTGATAAATACAATTATTCTAAAGGAACGTAAATCCTCCCCGCCACAGGGACAGGAGATAGCACGTAAAGTTATACGTACCTCTGGGGCATATAGCGCACAGATGTTGATTTACACGCACATAGCTGTATATTTATTGTATGTATGTGCCTGCTAGAGCGGAATAAGTCTTCTACCGATGCTGGATTTGAACAAATTGTTTTGCATGATAAACATGCATTTGAGAGTGTTGTACAAAGTACATCCAGAATAAAACAAATATATGAAAATCAATCACATGAACGCGATCTGTGGGACTGCAAGGATTTAAATGTGACGTGATTTGTTGAAAACGGTTGCAGGGATTAACGTTGAGTCGTTAAAGGGGGGTTATGCGTGAAATAATATGCAACTGTAAAGCTATAAATTTCGATTTAAAGCTTTCGTGACTGCAGGGATTCATATTCTTGGTTCTTTCGGTAAAGTCACGTAGAAGGGAAATAATGAAAATTTTACTATAAAATTCTCACGACGTTTCGATTGCAACACAAGGAATCATCATCAGGTGTGGAAACCACAGCAAGAAAATCCGCCACCTTTTTCAAAAAAATGTATTGACGTGGTTTTCACACCTGATGATGATTGCTTGTGTTGCAATCGAAACGTCGTGAGAATTTTATTGTTTTATTATATTTTTTTATTTTTTTATTTCCCTTCTACGTGACTTTACCGAAAGAAACAATAATATTTGAAGCTATATTTAAAGCTGATTAAAAGGTGACAAGTTGGGTTCAAGATAATTCCGAACAAAAATAAAAGTTACGTTCATTCAGCTTCTCTGAAATAATTGACGATATTTTTTTTGGGGGGGGGGTGGGTGGGGGTTACGTAGCTTCAAAGAAAACAAACATAGCGTGCCAACCCAGGGCCGTTATTAAAGGCAGAGCCGCGATCAAAGTGATGGGCTAGAGAGGCGGATGACAGCATTGTTTAAGTGCTTTTAGAGAACTGAATTTCATACCAATAGTAAAAAAAAGGTAGCGTAGCGTGAATTTAATAATGAAAAGCAAGATGGCAGTGTGTCCCAAGAAGACGTTTTCAAGTCGGCACAGGACATGCATCGAGAAACATGGACAATGCCAAACTGGGACAAGAGCGAGACAAGTGACGCAATGAAGGATACAAAGCAGAATGCGCGTTACGTCAGCCACCTCGAGATTAATACTCACGACGGCATTACGATGCCCAATAATGCGGTGTTAAATCTCTGGCTGTTCTGTCGGACCGAACGGCACGAACACATAAATAGCAAATACTGCATGAAATGTCAACGTATATGTATATATACTGACTACGTATTAACAATTAGGTGGTACTATACTCTGTATTGTTATCATTGGTCTGCAGATAGTCTATGGACTGATATGGCTGTACCAGTGATATTGTGTCTATCCGGACATAACAATTCAAACCCCAATACCCAGTGGTTCAATTAAGATTTACAATGCGGGGTTCTAAGATTTGACCAAATAATTAATTCACTTTTTTCCCCGTATCATTTGTATTGTTTCCGATATTTTTCTGTATGATGTTGTACCGTTTTATTTGCTGCATATCATCGTCTATTAACAGCCACGTTCTATTTGCCACACGATGAATGACTCCCAATGTCGTCCCCATCTCTCAGCC
Organism: Petromyzon marinus; assembly: GCF_048934315.1. Lineage (NCBI taxonomy): Eukaryota > Metazoa > Chordata > Hyperoartia > Petromyzontiformes > Petromyzontidae > Petromyzon > Petromyzon marinus. Next base: position 6,943,277 of record NC_133689.1, on the reverse strand, counting down.
TTCTTGCAATGTCACGATACATCTCGCTGCTGCACGCGAGATAAGCTCCATCGCTCCATCGCCGCGGCTGATCGTCATTTTGGGCACGTTCCATCCTCTAACCGCCATTCTGTTACCAGTCTCGTCCAATGGCCATCATACATTCTAGGAACATGCCCCACTAATTCTAAGTGATTTAGTTGACAGTTACATTTTTTTGTGTTTGTTCTCCAATCGATGTGTTTCTGTTTCTCTCAGGGTAATTCCCAGCATGTGCCACTCCATACATCTTGGTATTCGACTCATCTTCTGTTACATTTACTTTATAAGTAAGCATATTTCAGATAAATGGTAGATTTTGGTGCACTGATATTCAACCACACTATGCAGCCTTCATTGTAAAGGTATTTCAATCCTTTATTGGATTTCATTTCCACTGTATTTTTTATATAAAAGATGTCATTCGAACATCTGAAATTGTTATTTTATTCTCCATTCATATGTAATAATTCATCTCTTCAGTCCATTATTTGTAAAATATTTTCTAATTTGGCTGCAAGCCTCTGGATAGTATTTTGTTACTTTTTTAAAGGAATTGTCAATGTAGCCAGCTGTTCCATCTACAGTGTATATACATGGTTTGATCAATTTTTTCAATTTTTATGAAGGCCTTGGTTTCTGGGAGCTTTGACAACTGCAAAACTTTCCACTGGCACAAATTTGTCAATCCAATGCTGGATCAGTGCTTCCCACAGCTACCACCACCTCTCACGACCACGATGCAACAACCCGCCTGCACTTAAACTGATATCGTCCCTCCATCTGCCTTCGTGGACATCTTCCCGGATGCATTCCATTACTCTCGGCTACCTCTTGACCATCAGACACCATTGTCTGCCCAAGCCAACTTACCTTTCTTAACTGTTTGAATTATGTCATGAACCTGCATGTGTTCGTTAATCAATGTGTTCCTCTCTCTGTCTCTCAATAATAGTCCAAGAAGTAATGTCTCCGTGCTTTGATTGCCAGTCCGATTCAAGGACGGAGCACATTCCACACGCTCCGATATATGGGTACACTTGCAAATTAGCACTGGAAAGGTTCAGGTGGATGTGAGGGTGACTGAGGGAGTGTGGTTTGCAGAGCGGTCGTGTAGCCATTGGCGCACTGCGTTGCAAACCTGGCCACCCAAGTTCCATTCCCGCTCACGGCCAACACCAGTGACGATGATCTGAACCAGTACTGGGCCTCCCCTATGTCGACTCAGCCTCAAATGAGTACCTGGTGCGGTGTGTAAATATTGGCACTGGGGGAGACAAAGGCGGCCGGGCGTAGTGTTGGCCATCGACCCCCTCTAGGATTTGGTGTTACATGTTATTTATGTAGTTTATTGTAAAACCCGGTCGCAGTCCCTATGATCACTGTTACGTTGCAATTATGGATTATTTTTTTTGGTGATTTCGAAAAGATTATTTGGTTTGGACATGTTTGTTTTGTTGTAGTACGGAGTTAGACTGATGGCCTTAATCTAAGTTTTATTGTGGTTGTTGTTGTTGTTTGACTTGCATCACACTGGGATTTTTTACACACAGCGTTGGTGTACGGTGCTTTTTTCAGGAATATTTTGCTGGGTTTTTTTTCATGGATTTTCTGTTTGCACAGTCACATAGTCACTTTAAGATGTTTTTCTTGTTCGTGTTTTTGTTTTTTTTGTTTGTTGTGGTTGCACCCGATTCAAGAGCCGAATGGCTCACAGGGCTATTCCAAAATAAAGAAACTGAAACTGAAAACCCTTGTACTCCGTGCCGGTCTTCATAGGTGTTACTCGCGAACAGCACTTGCCCCAACAGTCTGGTAATGCCTTACGGGGGGGGGGGGTGATTGTGATTTGAGAGTCAATGTTGTATTTGCAAACACTTGTATCGTTGTGTGTGTAAAGGTCGTGCTGACCAGTGACGTGCGGTGAGGTCAATGGCTGGGGAGGCAGGCGAGGCTCTGCCTCCCCTGCACGTCCCTGGTGCTGATCACACTGCACCCTCGTGTGTGGTGTTGGCCTCAATAGGAACTTGCTAACAGCACTTCAGTTTAGTTTCAGTTTCTTTATTTTGGAATAGCCCTGTGAACCATTCGGCTCTTGAATCGGGTGCAACAACAACAAACAAAAAAACAAAAACACGAACAAGAAAAACATCTTAAAGTGACTATGTGTGACTGTGCAAACAGAAAATCCATGAAAAAAAACAGCAAAATATTCCTGAAAAAAGCACCGTACACCAACGCTGTGTGCAAAAAATCCCAGTGGGATGCAAGTCAAACAACAACAACAACCACAAGAAAACTTAGATTAAGGCCATCAGTCTAACTCCGTACTACAACAAAACAAACATGTCCAAACCAAAAAACTTTTTGAAATCACCAAAAAATAAAGCCATATTTGCAACGTAAGAGTGATCACAGGGACTGTGACCGAATTTTTACAATAAACTACATAAATAACATGTAACACCAAATTCTAGAGCCATAGCTGGCTGCATGAGTTACTCCACAACAACAGAAGCATCAGTCGGAGTATAAATTTTTTCAATGCACCTTTAAGAACAGCACGCTAAATCAAAATGCAGATTTTGCAGCGTCATCCGGAGCGAAAACATTTTATTTTATTTTACGCCAATGAATAGCAGTGGCAGCTAGGGGTGTACCACTCCTCTAGAGCAGTTTTGAGAGAAGATCTCATTGGTAGCGATTCAAGTTGCAGTTTATTGGCAATAGCATTCCAGACCCTGGGGGCATCAATAGCAAAGGCCCTTCCTCCAGTTTTGTACAGCAATAGGGAATGTGAAGCTGGTAAATGAGCGAAGACCTGAGGTCAAATTTGTTCTTTGAAACAGAGAGGAGATCCAGCAGGTAGACTGCGGATTTTTTTGTAAGTACATCGTGAATAAATAAGATCTGGTGCACAAGCCGTCGAACATTAAGAGATGTTAAGTTTGATCCAATGTAGAGATCACAGTGGCGAGTCCCATATGGGCAGTTCAATCTAAATCTTAAGGCCGAGTGATAGATGGAATCAAGCTTCTTCAGTACAGTACTTGGGGCAGATTGTTTTAGATGTAGTAGAATTGTTGCTGGACAGGAAACTGCTAATAATTTTTCAAAAATTTTCATCAACGGGGACAAAATTGAGATAGGTCGGTAGTTATTTGGATCATCTTTAGGGCCCCCTTTGCGAAGTGGACGGGCATAGGAATGTTTCCATTCTAGAGGAATTGATGCTTCTTTGATGGACAGGTTGAAAATATGGGCTATAGGTTTGTATATTAGGTGATCAACAGTTAGTAGAGCAAAGATGGGAATACTATCTGCTCCGGTAGAGGAGGACCCTTTGAGGTAGGACAGTTGTTTCAGAACATTACTTTCGTGGATTGGCTGGAAACAAAATTTGTTTAATGTTTGGACAGGGGTGTAGGAATTTGCATGAGCAGGGGTGACTCCCAATACATTATCAAAAAGATTACCAGCTTCAGAAAAATGAAGGTTAAAATTGTCAACTATTTTTTGGGGATCTGAAAAATATTCCCCATTTCGGTCAAGCTCAATGGGCAGATTGTCTGTTTTGGATGCCTTTTCGATACATTTGATTGTTTTCCAGAAAATCCTGGCATTTCCATGTGATTCCAGGAGAGTGGAGGAAAAGTAGGCATTTTTTGCATGCCATATTTTTTTGACGCATCTATTTCTTAAAACCCTGTATTCTAGCCAGTCATTGACCAAATTATTTTTCTGAGCACATGCCCAAGCCTTGTCCCTACTTTTCATGAGCTTTGTAATCAAAGGATCAAACCATGGTGGGCGGTTGCCTTTAGTTTTATATCTAACCAACAGAGCATGTTTGTTAAGAATTTGGAGAAACGTGTATCTGAAGGTCTTCCAAGCCGTAGTCAGGTTGGGGATATCACAGACCTTGTCAATATCCGAGTGAAGCACATCATTAGTAAATGCCTGAGTGCTGAAGTGTCTCATAGAGTGCTTCTCAACCAATTTATGGGGGCTTTGGGTCTGGTTGATGATCTCACCCCAAAAATGGAGTGATCACTAAGGTTATTACCCAGAACACCAGTCAGTGTGAAATTGTGGGGGGCATTTGTCAATAGGACATCAAGCAGAGATGACTATCCCGGATTTTTTAGGTTGGTTCCTGTGGGGACATTTATTAATTGAAACAGATTAAATTAATCTGCAAAATTTGTGGCCACGGCCGGCGGGTTTAGCCAATTCCAATTTAGATCACCCACTAAAACTATTTCACCTTTAGGGAGGCCCCCAAAAGCTCTCTCAGTGCAGATGCAGCTTCAACATCCTTCCCACTAGGCAGTCGATAGCAGCACACTACCAATATCTGCTGATTATTTGGGAGAGTTATTCTGAGAGCCAGACCTTCAAAGCAACATTTTTTAAACAAGGAGTGAGCTAGTGAACATACAATAGTATTACAAACATAGATGGCAATTCCACCTCCTTTAGATCCTCGGTCAAGCCGAAAAAGGTTGTAGTTGTCAATCGCAATCTGCAAGTCATTGGCGGCAGGAGTGAGAAATGTTTCTGTTAGGCAAGAAATGTCCGGGCCAAGATTTGCCACTTAATCACAAGCCCTCTGATGTTGACATGTAGAACACCAACACCTTTCCTGCCAGAAAAAATCTACAGAATTATACGAGTTCTTTTCAATACCACCCAGAAATAAGAAAAGTAGAATTCATAGTTTGCACAAGTATTTTCTGTGAAAGGATGAGCCGAAACGACTGAAAGTCTATCCGGGGGCATAGTAGTTCGTTATTATTGTTGGACTCTGAAGTTCAGCGTGGTCGTTTTCGTAACAAACATAAAAAAATAAGACCACTTTCGACTGAGCTTGCAACGAGACTGCCACCTACTGGATTAATCTCGCTCCTGGCAGTTTCTTCCTCCACGTTATTCTCACGTGAAGTATCGTCGTAAACTTTGCAACTCCCCACGCACATGCAAATGTGTAAAAAACAAGCACACGCACACATATATAGCTTTTGTGTGTGCTTTGCAAAAAAAAAGGAAATCGACATTTTGTCAAAGACTGTGGTCTTGTTGTCCTGTGGCTTCTGCATATGTACACAAATTCTGTTTGCTTTTGGTTTGTTGACAAATCGTTGCTCGTTGCTGTTGTTGTTGTTGTTTGCAACTTGTGCTCTGTCCGACTAACGAATGATTCTGTTACGACGGTGGAGTTTTGTATTTTCTCCCAGCCCTGGGAAGAAACCCAACAACCCTCCTCTACACACGAGCTCACTAACACCCCACGCGGCGCCTCGCTCATCAGGACATCACAACAGCGGTGTACATCTTCCCACAGAGCAAACCTACGGTGCGCTTCCACTCGTGTTGTTGCCATTAAAATGTTGGGATTCTAAACAGCTGTAAGTGGAATGAGCTGTGTACAAAGAACCAGGTTTTTTTTTCGTGTTTGTGTGCGTGCGTTTGTTTTAAATCTTCCCTAAAGTCTCGTCTAGGCCTACGTGTGGGGGGTAGGGGATACAAAGGCAGCCGGCCGACCGTGCTATCCTCTTACTCGATCTTGGACAGTTCCCGTCCGCTGGGGGGGCGAGGGAGGTACTTCCCCATTTGTTGTATCAGTGGCGCACGTGTGTGCTGGCGTTGAGCAAGCTGTTGCAATGCGGAACCAACGTCGACTGGACGTCACTACCCTCTCTCTGTGTTGCGCGCGTCTCTCTGTCTCTCTGTGTGTGTGTCTATGGCGATCTTCGCGTCTTGAGTCCACCAGCGTGCTGTAATTAATCAGCCGGGTTCACTCTCTGTCTGTGTCTCTGTGTGTGTCTTTGTGTGTGTGTCTTTGTGTGTGTGTCTCTGTGTGTCTCTGTGTGTGTCTCTCTCTGTGTGTCTCTGTGTGTGTCTCTGTGTGTGTGTCTGTGTGTCTGTGTGTCTCTGTGTGTGTCTCTCTGTGTGTCTCCACGAGTTAATCGGCAACAGAAGCGGCTTCTCGCCGGTGGCAACTTTGCGAGGTACAGTGCCGTTGGGCGCAAGTCTCACCACAACACCACCGCCACAACACCACACCACCATCACCACCGCCACAACACCACCACCGCCACAACACCACCGCCACAACACCACCACCGCCACACCACCTTGACAAGGCTGCCCGGTGCAGAGTGATGCTTAGCGAGCACCTATTGAAGGTCCTTGGACACGGAGGCGCGGTGGGGTGGGAAAACACCACGCCCGGCCGCCTTTGTCTCTCCCCCCCCCCTCTACCCACCACCCCCTCTCGTTACTTAATACAGCTCGTTTGTGGCTGAGTCGACTTAGGGCCGGTTGGTCACTGAATTATAATCGGTCGTGAGCCCCCGGGCAATGGGGCCGTCCATAAATGACGTCACGCACCTGGGGGGGGGGGGGGGGTCAGACGTTTGTGACGATGTGTGACGAGGAGAGGGAGGGGGGGTTTGAGAAATGTGACGTCACGTCAAAATGCGCAACTTAAAAATATAGACAACACGTTCTACTTAATTAAATAGACTTTATAATAAATGTTTTCTCCTACAACATCAGAGTGCAGCGCTACATTAAATACGCACGACAATGCCAATAGTTTAAAGCGATTTGAAGCATGTTTAATTTTACCAAATGGAAATATGGTTTTTGGGGGGGTGGGAGGGGGGGGAGCAGAGCTTTGTGACGTCATATTTGAGGGGGGGGGGGTTCTGACTTCTTGTGACGCCCACCTAGGTCTGGGAGACACCGCAAGATCAGAAAGCCCCTTTGCGGTATCTAGAAAGGAACCGGTGAGAGACCACCAGCGAGATGTCATACGGTGCCATCAGGGAGGGACAAGATGCCCTGCTCGATCCTCATGGCCAGGGTGAGTGGTATTAGGCGGGGGGGAGGTGGGGGTTGGGAGGTGGTGACCCGCGAGCCCTGGTACGGGTCCAAGACATTGGGTATTGGTCATGGTCGTGCCACCTATGTGCAGCCTGCCTGAGCCCAAGAGATTACAAGTGACTTGTTACGTAAAAAAAATTTGGACAATTTCTAAAAAAAAAAATCTCTGTCCATTTGCAGAAAACTTCATTGTAGAAAACTTCATTGTAAAGTTGCAAGGACTTCATAGAAAATGGGACAAATTTAGCAAGGCTTATACAAAGTTGCCAATTAAAATTAGAACTTAACAGTCTGGTCTTGGATTGCCCATGTTTTGGTTTTATCTGGGCCACTCCCACCCCACCCCCAACCCCCATTAATTGTGCCATGGTGGCTAGATGTCAACTACCTCGCCGTAATGCAGGAGGTCGTGGGTTCGATCCCGACCCTGATGCCTGCATATTTGGAGTTTGCGCGTTTTCCCAATGGTCGTGGGAATTTATCTCCAGGCCCTCCGGTTTATCCCTCCACATTTAGAAATATACGTTTAGAGTATTTTGCTCCTATACATTTCCACATGATAAGTCACTTTGTTGAGCTATAAGCTGTGGCCAGGTCACTTCTGAAAAAGAGCTAACTAGCTCAATGGGTATTACCTGGTAAAATAAAAATATATATAGTTTACAATTTCACTGAATTTAATCCATCTCTTTGTATTTACTCATGTCTCCTTTGTTATTAGGACACTCATCTCAATGGGCTCCCACATGTCCCTAAATGAAAGTCATTGTTTTAAAAATCCTTGACGCTGGGGGAGCAATAGAGGGTCGCGCCGTAAGACCCTGCCCTTGTCGCTGCTGTCAAATCTGTGATTTGCAGAGTCCCAAGCAGAGGAGTTCCGGGAGCTCTCCCAAGAGATCAGCAAGAACATCTTCCAGATTAATGGAAGTGGTGAGTGGGACTGCCCCAGTACACCCAGCACCCAGGCACCAACGCATTTGCACGGCATTGGGGACACCTACGTATCCCTAGCCACTTCACCAATATCAAGAGTGTTTCTTTATGTTTTTTTATTTTTTTAGTGCGTGTGGGTTGTCGCCATTGACATTACTGTGCATTCTGGAGAGAATTTACCAAAGAAAACAGTCGTGGGCTCTGTATATTTAACAACAACACAGAGCGGTGTGCTCACAAACGGCAGGAATGCATTAACTCCCATGCCTTGCGCTCGCCCGATATGACCACCACATTGGATGTACAATGCGGGCTTATTGTCAAACTCCGTGAGACCCCGAAGGGTTTGGAAGTGTTACAAATATGCATGATCCACAAGCCCAGTAGGCTGGATTTGCAGGCTTAAAGTTGTGTAAGTCAATGAGATGAGCGTGTCTTTTTTAATTGAAGATGTACAATCCCCACCCTTATCACCCTCCCACAGTGTCCGCGCTGGATAAACAGCTGCAGAAGCTGGGAGCAGCTTCGGACAGCAGAGACCTGCGGCAGCAGCTGTAAGGAGCACCTCCATCATTAGCGCGTGGGTTGTAAGTGTTTGAGATGGGTTTTTACCTATTTGGGTAAAACTCCGCTGGAACATTGTTCCCCGGACAGGCATAGTGCCTTCGCGATAGCCGTGCGCTGTAAATAATGGCACAAATACCGGATAAGCTAATTTATTATTGTGATTGATGATGTCACCCTGCTGCTCTACTTAAGACCGGGAGCAGGTGGAGGGCTTCACCATTCTGGCAAATTGCCCGATGATGCTGGATGTAATTACCAGCGAAACGTCGTACTCAAAAACTGTAAATGTTGTGGATTCACTCTTCAACACACCGGTGGGCTAACGTAGTGAACTATTTGTCTTTTGTCAACGTGACACTGTTTTTGCTGATTGGCCTGCTACATGTTAAACCACTGCTCAGTCTTTCCACTCACGTCTTTAGTTATTTTTGTTATTTTAAAAAATTTTATTTGCATTTCGTGTGCACTGTTTGCACTGATCAAGTACCGCTGTGCATCATCTTGAGGCGCTCTTGGTATTTGGAATTTAAATGCTGTTTGCATTCAAATTGCTAATAGCTTGTATCAGACAATGATCACTGAAATGCGCAGACCAGTCAAGCAACCATGATGGATGAGGGCATTTTAATCGAATTTATATTTATAGAGCACCTTCACTTAAGGCGCTTGAAGTTCAGTTGTTGCTAGCAATGGTTGCTACACAATTATATATGGTTTTGCGAGTCTGGACAAATCAAATAAGCAAACAATATGCCTCTTTCACATGTCTGTATCTCCACATGGAATATAAAACTATTATTTACACATTCCATCAGTCACCCAATCTTCTAGGAGTGCATAATTTCATCAGCATTGGTTCAACGTAAGCAAATTCTCAACCGGTTTTGACATTCAGTGTCTCATCAGCAGTCGGGCTTGCTTGAACTAACGCTGGTGACCTGCCAGATGTTTATGGGTAAGGACCCTCTCTGTTGAGCACAATTGGTATTTGTGTTCAGATCTGGTCACATCCTCCAAGTGGGCAAATGGGATGGCAATTTCCATTTAGATCACAGACAAAAGTCGCATTACTATCTGAGGTTGTGTTCTATTTAGACCAATCATAGTTCATCAAGCACACTCTGTGACCAAATTCTTTGACACTGCCATATAAAATTGCCCTAATTGCGTACAGTAAATGCGTTGGCGGTGACAATTTTCAGCAATGATTGCCCTATATTTGCCCCAGTTTGTTACGTCCTACACGCACTGCTGGAGAAGGTACCTGTAAGGAAGCACCTATAAAGGGTGCACAGCAGCACACGAGAAGATGATGTGATCAGCACCCCTATATTCCTTGGCCATCTTTGTCTCTCTGTTATTGTTGTTGATCACACTGCGGCATTGGGTACGAATATTCGTCGGCGTCAACCTGAGAGATACCTGGGAACAGTTCGAGCACATTAGTGTTGTGTGCAGCACTGCCAGGAGTTGAGTCTGGGCATCCCAAGTTCATAGTGCAGTGGAGAGCCAGCTAATATGCTACCGCAATGTAGACATAAACAATCACGTTTTTTTTTTAAACATCAGTAGTATGTGCTAAGTAATGAACTATACATTTTTTGCGTCAATTTTTATTCTCTGAAAAATGCATTTTTAAAATGTTCTGGGGTAAAATTCCTAACTTATTTTACCTGCGAGTGCGTGTGCCACGAAGAAGGTGAGCGTGACTTTTCCTTCTGCCAGTTATAGCAACAACAACAACAATAATAATATAGGAATAGGTTTTACCCTTTTAACTGGCACAAAAACTGACACCTTTATTCAAGGCATCATGTTTGCAATGACCACAACACAAGCAGTCAGAATGCAAACAAAAAAGACAACTCTGATAATAATATGCACTGTCCTTGAATTTGATTGGTCCACACCCGAGACAGCTTTTCTTAGAGCCTAGTCTCCATTGGTGTTGGACCAGAAGACGCCAAAAGGCGTACAACTCAAAAACAGCGCACTATCAGAGTATTGAGGGCTCGGGGTGAGCATTAACATTATGAGACCTCCTTTGCCAGAAACAAGATATAGGAATAGGTTTTACCCTTTTAACTGGCACAATTAAAAGGGTAAAACCTATTCCTATATCTTGTTTCTGGCAAAGGAGGTCTCATAACAATAATAATGCCAATTAATTATTCACTCAGGAAAGACTCACCAGCTAAGCAAGAGATGTTTGGCCCTTCCCATTAAGGGGCATTGTGTGGAAAAAAAACACCTTGAGGACCCCATGCCCGTAGTACTCGGCAAGCCCTGATGCTCACAAATACAAATCACTAACCAGGCTCGGAAACATTTCCTCATCGGTCGCTTGTCCCTGGCCGGAGCGTAGCAGTCCCCACGAGACACCACCAGGTGACCTCACCTGAGCGCGCCGACACGCTGAGCACAGTCCAAGTCGGCCGTGGTGTTTGACGTCGGCCAGCTGTGGTCCGCGCCGAAGTTGGCCCCGGTCCTGCGGTAGGCCGTCGATGATGGTGCGCCAGGGCTCTGGTGTGATCGGCCACATTTAGGGTGGGTCCTTTGGGGAATTGTTGTGTTTCAGTAAATGTGACCATAATGAAGGCCCTGAATATGCCTTTGACCATCACACTGAAAGCACCCAATTGCAGGGCTGAGCCTGGGTTATCACTTAGATGGGAGACCACCAGGTATTTTTGGGAATTTCCAGGCATTATAGTCTTGAGCTGCGAAGTGGTTAGGAGCCAGCAGTAGAGTGATAGATTATGTAATCCATCGGTGCAGAGCTTTGGGTTTTATGCTGATATGCGTAGAGTTACTCTTTTTTTTCTCCAAGTACTCATTTCCGTCCACATGTAAGCCAAACACCATTCATGGAAGTGGCCAAATATCCCAATGCAGGAGACCCTCTTCTGAAAGAGATTTGCAAAACTCGGTGAGACCTTACTACGTAAAAAAATTATTGGCATTGAACATTTCACCGTTTCCGCGTGCAGGCACAACAACCAGCAGCGGAGCAACCAGCTCATCACAGACACCGCCTCATCGCTCCGCCACCTTGCCAATCTCGCCAGAAAATCCACCAAGGCATGCGGGCGCGATTTGGGCCTCCTTGAAAGCACTCGGGCCCACATTCCCCCATGCTCTCACCACTGCTGTCAATTATTTTACTTGTGGATTGGAGGTTTTTTTTCCCCCTCATTAAATCAACCACCCCGTGCCTTTGTTGCCTCCGCTGAGCACAAACGCGTGACTGAATTCTGAAACGGACAAAATGTTCTTCTGTTGGCTCGGGTATGACCAGAGACTGGGGGAGAAAATTGCCCAAACGTTGCAATTCGGACCAGATTTCCATGTCGGTGAAAACACTGAAACACTTGCTATTCGTTATAATGATGAAACACATTTGTTGGATTTGTCTCATTGTTGGTGATTAAGACATCGGCGCGTTTTCATGAAATCCTGACAAACATTAACTGGAACCGGTGCCTTTTTATTGAAAAATTTGTAAAATTAACTTGCGTCGATATGCGCATCTTGACCTTTGCCTTGCAGTTGAAGCCTTCTCAGTGAAACTTGGGATTATTATTATTGTCATAATTATGAAGCCTACAATTTCAGGTCATTTCAGATGCTGTAGCATTAAGGCACATTTTGTTATCTATCCTCCCACTTTTCATCGCCAATTCGTATGGAAACTATACAATTTCCAGATCTAAATATTTCTGTACCTATTTATGCCAAAACACACCGTATCCATTTTATAAAATTAAAACGCAGTTTTTTTTTTTTTACATGGCAGCTGCATCACTACTTTCTGAAAATTGAAAGGCAGCAAGTCAGATGCCAAGAGCATTTTATTTTGCTCTTACCGGCCAAGGAAATTTGTCTACGACTGATCGAGGGGGCTTCAAAATCCATCATGACCGACATCATGAGCCCTTGATTGAAACCTCTTACTCCTGCCACCAGCAAATGTGCTTTCTGCCCAGCGACCAACTTAAGTTGCAAAACATGACATTAAAACCCCTCCTGCAGAATGCAGGCTATGCCTAGCCATTGTCGGCTGACGAGTCCTTGGCATTTAGCGAGGCTCTGTTGACGAATAGGTAGAAGTGTTCCCACCCGCACGTTCGTATCCGCCGCCAACAATGGGGCTAAATCCTCGCTGTCGCATTTTTGTCCTTTACAGCAAGATCGGCTGCAGCTTGACCGCCTCAAGAGCCAGTTTTCAGAAACGCTGAGAAGCTACCAGCAGACACAGAAGGTGACGTTTCTGAGTGGAGTGTGTTCACGTGTATTACTGCTCACGTGTGGTTTTTGTGTTCCGGCTGGACACGGCAGGTGCGGCTCTTCTCCTTCACAAGATGGAAAGAGTTGATTTGAAGCTTTCGTGACTGCAGGGATTACGATTTGTTTTTTTCGGTAAAGTCACCTATAAATAAGAAATAATAAAATAACATAATAGCGTACGACGTTTCGGTTGCAACACAAGCAGCCATCATCAGGCACAGAAGAGCTAAATTAGAGAGTGGAGACACATAATCTCAGATGTATACACAGACACCCAAGTAGGGGGAACTAACACAGATACAACAGGGGACACAGAGAGAGAAGCATACCAGACAAACAGGGTTTAGAAAAATTTGGAAACCATATAAAGCAACATAGACGGTCGGTCAAAACACAACGCACAGTCCAGTTGATCACGCTATTTCAAAAGATTGCTAAATTGCAAGTAAAGTATGAAACTCAAAATACAGACCGCACAAACAACAATAACAACCGCCATTCGCCACTAAGTGGCGGTGACGTCACCACGACGCTTGTGCCAGGCTATGTGCACCGTGAGGCCACGTGAAGTGTCGAACGCCCGCTGGCAGGAGGTCACTGGGCAGACCCAGGTGCCACGGGTCGACTGACTGAGATGACTGGCTGATGCACCACCTGTGCCCCCTACTGTGCCAACCTGCTGTGCTTTAGCCACCCGGCGTTCCGCTCGTTGTTGTGAGCGTCGCTCCTCCGCCCTCCGTTGTTGTTGGAGGGCGACTGCCTCCAACTGCCCAGTAGCATCCTTCACGAGCCTCCTCCACAGAGGCCGATCTTGACACCGCTGGTACCAGTCATCGGCAAGTCCACTCAGCTCCACGTCCTCCTGTACCACATCACTCCATCTCTTCTCTAGCCCGTGCCGCGCCCGCTTAGCCCCCTCAATCCGGCCAAACAAAAGCTGTTTCGGCATGCGGTGGCTGGGCATGCGGGCTACATGACCCAGCCATCGCAGCCTTGCCTGCCGGAGGAGCTCACCGATGGGACCCTGCCCAGATCTTTCAAGGATTTGTGAGCTCCTCACACAATCCAGTCTGGTTAAACCCAGGATGGATCGTAGGCAGGCCAGCCTAAATGTTTCTAACCGGCGAAGATGTTCCACCAGGGGGGTCCACGTTTCGCAAGCGTAGAGAAGGGAGGGAATGACCGTGGCCGAGAAGACCTGAAGCTTAGTGCGGAGCGACAGACCAGGTAGCTTCCACACAGCGTTACGCAACCGATGAAAAGATATTGCCGCTCGACTGATTCGGAGTGAGACCTCTGCTGTTAAACTGGAGCCAGTCATAAGCACACTGCCCAGGTATGGGAAACTCTCCACTCTCTCCACAACTGCCCCATCACCGATTGGGAGTTGTGGGGGCGGAGTGTCCGATGGTACAAAATACCCAGGCAGGTGCTTGGTTTTGGTGGGGCTGATGGTAAGGCCCCACCTCTTAGTGGCACGCTCCAGTCTCAGCAGCAGCGTCTCCAACTCCTTCTCTGACTGAGCAGCTATTACCAAATCATCAGCATACATAACGTGGTTGAGCAATAGGGAGCCATCCCTTGACCGCACCCGGGCATCGATTAGCCTCCCATTATATCTGTACCATATGGAGATTCCCCCGGTACAGCTATTGAAGGCTTCACGAACTACGTGGTCAAAATAGATGTTAAATAATGTGGGAGCCAGAGGACATCCCTGTCGCACCCCAAGGTGTACAGGGAAAGGCTCTGACTCCCGGCCACGTAGTTTTACCCAGGCCCGCTCACCATCATGAAGGTCCTTAATGATCGTGAGCAGAGGGTCAGGTACTCCAAAAGCACGAAGAACGACCCAGAGCCCAGGCCTACTGATGGTATCATAGGCCTTGACCAGGTCAATAAAGCAGAGATGTAGGTCTTGCTGGAATTCCCTACACCTCTGCTGTAGCAGACGGACAGAAAATATGGCATCTGTGCAGGACCGCCCTTTCCTGAAACTGCATTGGGGCTCCGCAAGCCTCTCCTCAGCGTGCCTGGCAAGGCGATGCTGAATAATCCTTGCCAGGACCTTTCCCGGCACACTGAGGAGTGAGATGCCCCTGTAGTTGTTACAGTCTGTGCGGTCCCCCTTCTTAAAAAGGGGGACCACCAGGGCATCCTTCCAATCCTGCGGAACCCGTCCAGTGGTCCAGACTGTTGTTATGATGTCATATAGGGCAGTCTGTGCACAAACGCCACCCTCCCTCAGCATTTCGCTTGGGAGATCATCTCTGCCCGCTGCCTTTCCTGGTCTCAGACTCCGGATCGCCTTCAATACTTCCTCAGCAGATGGAACCTCAGCCAGCCACTCACAGGGGGTGACTTCATCCAATATTTGAGGCACCGCAGCCTCAGCAGGGTCATCCTCACTTTGTGCCACGATGTTTTCCTGGCTGAGGGATTTTCCCTCCCCCAGGACCTCACAGAAATGCTCAGCAAATCTGCGAACCTGTTCCTGGGGGTCGGAAATTGGATCACCGTTTTTTCCCCTAATGATGGTAATAGGTGTGGCGCTGCAGGTTACTTTTTTGATGGAGTTAAATAGAGATTTGTGATCACGGGCCACTGAGGCAGACTCCATCTCCTCAGCAACCCGCGACCACCACCCATCCTTGCAGCGCCTCACGGCTCTCCGAACCTCCGAGCGAAGGCTGCGGTAAGCCTCCTCATTCTCTGACGTGGGATTCTGTAGCCGATGACAGTGGGCCTGTCGCTTTTTCTCAACCATCCTGAACAACTCCTCTGTCAGCCAGGGTGTCTGGGGAGGTCTGGACCGCGTACCCAAAGCAGCCATTGCAGCTGCATGAGTCACAGTCCTAAACCTCGCCCATTTACCCTCGACATCAGGAGGAGTCGGGGACGATGCCAATCCCAGCCGCAAGCGATGATGAAATTCTCGCTTGCAACTTTCATCAGATAACTGAGACCAGGCCACTTTAGGTTGGAATGGGGTCCTGGGTGTACACCCACCACCGGAGTGGAAGAATGGCAGGCGCATCTTACAGATGACTAGTCGATGGTCAGAGGGCAGATCAGCTCCACGGTAGGTCCTGGTGTCAAGGACATGGGCTCGCATTCGCTGGTCCGTCACTATGTAGTCCAGCAGATGTTCTTGCTTGGACCCGGCATGCATCCATGATGTTGTGTGATGCGCCGATGCCGGAACAGCGTGTTGGTAATTACAAGCCCATGGGCTGCACAAAAATCTAGCAGCCTCCTACCGTTGTTATTGAGCTGATCTGGCCCATGCCCTCCAATCACTCCAGACCAGGTGCCAGTATCATGACCAACTCGGGCATTGAAGTCACCCAACATGATGACTCTATCCCGAGGGGCCACTTTAGCCAGCACCTGTGACAGGAGGTCATAGAAGGCATCTGACTCATCGGCTTTGCCTGCATCCCTCCACGGATGTTCATCTTCGGTGGGGGCATAAGTAACCACGACCACCATTCCTCGCCTCCGGTTGATGGGAAGGCGAGCCCAAAGTAGCCTGGGGCTTACAGCTTCCCACACCTCACCGCCACGCTCCCATGCCCCCTTCATTCTTTTGTTCAAAAGAAGACCCACACCCTGTTGTTTGGCAGTCTGCTGCCCCGAGTAGAGGACTGTCCACCCCTCATGGTGGCAGGAGCCAGAGCCGGTCCACCGGACCTCCTGAATGCCGCATAGATCCAGGCGGTACCGGTCCAGCTCCCGACAGAGGAGTGGCAGCCTCTCCTCTGCAGTGAGCGTTCGAACATTCCACGTGGCCACCCGTAGTGGCTTTTCGTTGTTTCTGGAGTAGCCCCGAGGGTAGGTATTCAATCTCCTGGCTCCGCCAATTGGGGTTTGGCCAGGAGACGTCATAGACGCCTGGCCCCCCGGGGCCTCCGGCACAAGCTTAGTTGTTACAGACCGCACACACACACACCGACAACCAAGTAGAGCGAGCCAGCACAGAGACAAGCACACAGTAAAGTCGCCTTAAATAGGCAGAGAAGGTAAGGCTGAGTGACAATCTTTTGAAATAGCGTGATCAACTGGACTGTGCGTTAATTGTGTTTTGACCGACCGTCTGTGTTGCTTTACATGGTTTCCAAAAATTTAGCTAAACCCTGTTTGTCTGGTATGCTTCTCTCTCTGTGTCCCCCTGTTGTATCTGTGTTAGTTCCCCCCTACTTGGGTGTCTGTATATACATCTGAGGTTATGTGTCTCCCCTCTCTCATAATTTAGCTCTTCTGTGCCTGATGATGGCTGCTTGTGTTGCAACCGAAACGTCGTACGCTGTTATGTTATTTTATGTTTTCTTATTTATATGTGACTTTACCGAAAAAACCAAAGAGTGATCGAAAGAGTTGTTGCCCTGATTGCGAATGTTGTTAAGTGCAGTCTGTTCATCGCATAAGCAACCACCGCCCATTATGCACTTACACCGGAGGCATGGAAGCTATGCATCTAGCGTACCCCTGATGCCATCCAAGGAATTACCGCACGCAACATTCAATCATAATGTATTGCCCAGTTTCTTGTCAAGTGTCATACAAATGACAAAAAAAAACTCGACACACTTTTCGAAAACATGGGCCTAAAAGGAAAACAAATCTATGTTTTGTTTCGTTAATTATGCTTGTCCACCACCAAATAATTAGTTTACGTACGAAGGAGAGCTTTTATCCCCGCCACAAAAAGCATCCGTGCAACGGAAGGGCTTGTCGTACGCACGTATGTTGAACTTCTTTCGCACCCTACGGAGCAAACCGTGCTCAATTGTCAATTTGCTGTGTGATTATTAAGGGGGCAATCTGGCTCGCCCTACATCAGTCAGCGACCAGGCGCGCAAAGCTGCGCTCGCGTATACTGCCGGCGGAGCGGTAGCGCCGTGGACGACCGCTGCCTTCCGACGTTTTATCTCCCGCAGAAAATTTCCCAGAAAACAAAAGAGGTCATCAGCAGCGAGCAGCGAGCGGCCATCCAGGTGAGTGCATTCAACGTCCGCGGGACTTCGTCTTGAAGGGCTCAACTACAGCGTACGTTACAAGTTTCCCCAACAGTTTGTTAATATTTTGATTTAAAGCTTTCGTGACTGCAGTGATTCATATTCTTGGTTCTTTCGGTAAAGTCACGTTGAAAGGAAACAATCAAATAATAAAATATATATGAAACAATAAAATTCTCACGACGTTTCGACTGCAACACAGTGTTGCAGTCGAAACGTTTTATATATATTTTATTGTTTCCCTTCAACGTGACTTTACCGAAAGAACCAAGAATATGAATCACTGCAGTCACGAAAGCTTTAAATCAAAATTTAAGTCTGTTAAGACTATAGGCGGGGGGGGGGTCTTTGTTTTTGTGTGTAATCTCACCAATAACCACAAGGAATAATTCACTTGTAGGACATCCACAGCTTGTAGTGTGTGGCTACGACCCTGCATTAGACGCTACCGTCTGCCTGCCCCTCGCTGTCATCCCCATCGGGATGACAGCGAGGGGCAGGCAGGCTCTGTCTGAGGCTCTGGTTGTGCCAAATGTGGTGGTGGTAGCAGAGTTCCCAGGATGAGCACGGCTGGGATAGCAAGAAGATGGTGTCAGCCGAGTCGACAGAGGAGCAGCTGACGCACAAGGACCTGGAGGACATTCAAGTGCGGCATGAAGCCATTCAACAACTGGAGGTGCGACCCGTTAATTTGCTCACCCGTTAGTTCACTCGTTCAAATCTTTAATGCACGCACACGCCTGCACACGCGTACACAGTTCATCACCTGATGTCAAGTAACTTGACGCTAATTTTACATCACCATTTGCGCACAGCAGTTGTTTAGAGAGTATTTGCTCTCTTTCTGCAACACGTAACTCAAAATATTCAATATATTAACGATCGCTAACCAAACACACAAACAATAAAGGTCCCCCCATATAGCCCAGTAGACTGTTTAAGCTACCACTGTTAGCAAGCATCTATTAACGACTAACGCACAATGATTTGGAGGACATTGTCATTGGTCAACTCGAGGTGTGACCCATTCATTTATTCATCTAAATGCCGACTGTTGCATCTTCATCCGTGCAGTCGTGGGGAAAGTGCTGCTAGTGAGCACCTATGAATGCCGGCACGGCTCGCAAGGGGGTTGTGTGTGACCTGCACCAGGCCGGCCGCCATTGTCTCACCAATGGTTGATGTTTACAGATCGCGCTCGGTAATCATTTGAGGTTGAGTCAACCTAGGGGTGGCCCAGAATCGATTCAGATAATTCGTCACCGGTGTTGTCCGTGAGCGGGAATCAAACATCAATCACACTCAATATGACGTCCTCCCCCCCACTGTTCTATAACATCATGAGACGTTATTGCATTCGGACACTCGCAACCAGAAATGTATTTTCAATTTGACATGAATCCACGTGTGCGAGGCAGCCTAATTATTATTGTCGGTTTAAATAACTGTGCAAGCCTAGTGAGGCGGAAGCGCATTCCCCGCCTGTTGCAGACGTTCACCGTTCAAATCCAGCGGCTGCCTTGATTAATACTACGGGCACGATAACCGCAAAAATGTGCGCCATCTGCTTCACGGTGGACGACTCGGATCCCGTGACGTCGCCCGCAAGGTTTAGGCCACTTTCGTGGCATCGTCGTAGTCAAAATTTGCCATGTTTGAAAAACGACCCGCAAATTGCTCAATTGGGATTTGCACGTAAGCAAGAATCGCCCCCCCCGACTGCACAACGTTTGAGTGTGCTATGTAATTTTGCAACGTAGTTTCTAAAATATTTGTTTTTGTAACTGTCCGTCTGCCTGTGTCTGTGCTTTTTTGTCAGAGCGATCTGCTCGATGTGAATTCCATTTTCAAGGACCTCGCTGCCATGGTCCACGAACAAGGCGGCACTGTCGGTAACCCAAGTGGCTAAACGTTCAGCGAGCTTTTTCGAACGGGGCAAGCGATTGCATCTCGTTTACCGCCAAGTGCCAGCGGTGGAAATTCCGCGTTCGAAAATGATGCCCATTTCAAGCTATATTAATTCGTAAACGTAAATACTAATGAGTAATTATAATATTTTACAACCGTTTTGTAATCCATAATAGAAACATTTTTGGGGTTAGATCGTGTAAATATATATATCGCGTAAATATATTTAAACATATTTACGCGATCTAACCCAAAAAAACTCTTATGGATCATATTGGTCGCGAAAGCCTACAGGTTTAACCATTTTTCAATGCACTGCTGGGTGAAGGCTTCCCCACCAGGGGCGGAGCCACAGGGGGGGTTGGGGCGGGCTGGGGGGGGGGGCTCGGCCCCCCCTGAAATTTTGGGAAAGTCAGTAATCGGGATAACCGGATATCCGACTGCTGCAAAATGCTGCAGGCTGCCACCTTGTGCTGCCCTGCAGGCTGCCACCTTGTGCTGCCCTGCAGGCTGCCACCTTGTGCTGCCCTGCAGGCTGCCACCTTGTGCTGCCCTGCAGGCTGCCACCTTGTGCTGCCACCTCGTGCTGCCCTGCAGGCTGCCACCTTGTGCTGCCACCTTGTGCTACCCTGCAGGCTGCCACCTCGTGCTGCCCTGCATGGCTGCCACCTTGTGCTACCCTGCAGGCTGCCACCTTGTGCTGCCACCTTGTGCTACCCTGCAGGCTGCCATCTCGTGCTGCCCTGCAGGCTGCCACCTTGTGCTGCCCTGCAGGCTGCTTGAGCGGCAGCCTTTCGAACTTATCGAACTTATTAGCCACATCAGCGGCTCCGACCTATTAATAAACTCCGCGTTCAAATCCAGTAAAATTGTTTTATACATTTGTGGCGCCCATTGGAAAACATTACACTGGATATCTCAGAATATTGAAGTCAGCCCCCCCAAAGTCAAAATCCTGGCTCCGCCCCTGTTCCCCACACTGTTATCGGCAATTCGGGTTGTTCGACCATACTTCACCGTATTGGTCAATTATGGTTTGTGAAGGGAAGGGCCAAGAACTATTTCAGAGATCGCTGTTCACTGACATTGACCACGGCTGAGAATCAAACTCGGGTCACCGGGTTCATAGCGCAGCGTGTCACCTACTCTGCCACCACTCCAAACAAATATTACATCTCAGTGGGTCCAGCACTGCCAATGTATCGTCCGTTATTCATCCTCCACTAACACGTTCATTCGTTCTGCCCTGCAGACAGCATAGTTCATCATGTGGAAAGCGCATCTTCGAACGTGGAGGGAGCTAATGAGAATCTCATAGCGGCCAGCAAACACCAGGTTTGGTATACACCAGCAGTGAAACGTTTCATTGATTTTCTATGCTCGTGATACAGGCATCACGTGTTATATATATATATAAATAACACGTGATACAGGCATCACGTGTTATATATATATAAATAACACGTGATACAGGCATCACGTGTTATATATATTATTATTGTTCGTTTATGTCGTATGTGAAAATTAATCCCCGACTGAAATCGTGATGGCCGCGCATTTTTCAGCTTGTCGCAGAGGTCCGAGGTTCGAATGCAGCAGCAGCCCTCATTATTGCTCCCGGTGTGATAGCCGAAATAAAACTGTATTGCTTCACGGTGAACATGAAAGATCCTTTGACGTCATCCGCAAAAAAGGCTCAAAATTTTTTTTTTGCCAAATCCTAAAATCGCACGCGGATCACTCAATTGGGATTATACGTAGCAGTCATCGACCGCTGTTGGCAAACTAATGCCCGTTTGCAGGGTAGGTACCGAGTCAACCTTGTGCCGCACAGGGGCAGCTGCCGCTGGGGGTGCCCCTTCAAATGTTTGGGATGAGATGCGATGTAACGAGCTCTGAGATGCCTCCGGCATATTGGGTGCTATATATATATAAAAAACTAAACCGTTGCCATTATATTGAATTGCGACAATTCATAGAATTGCCGAGAAGGCGACTGCCTTTAATGCGCGCACATGCACGCGCATCCAAACTTTATCGTCAGATGTCACCGCTGCATTCTGCAAAGATGCATATATTAGTGTGCATTTTGTAGTAACTAATATGTTTATTGACATTCACAAAGTCATTGTTTTTGTTTCTGCACCACTTGACTCAAAATGCTCAGTGCATTAAGGGATCACAAACCACACAAAGACAAAGATCCCCCGTATAGCCTTGTATTTTGTTGGAGCAATTACTGTTTTGCGAGCAGCTAACAAGGACTGAACAGCGCATGAGGGGGTGGTCTGGCCGTGATGATTTTTACACACCACACCGGGTGCTCATTTAAGGCTGAATTGACCTCGGTGAGGTCTAAAAGCATTGCAGCTGTGGGGCTGGGAATTGAACCTCGACTGCCAGGTTCATAGCAGATTAAACTTACCACCATTCCTCACACCGTTAACAAAAGACAAGATCCTCCGTATAGCCTTAATAGACTGTTGGGGCAATGCTGTTAGAAAGCACCTATGAAGGCTGGCACGGCACACGAGGGGGTGGGTGGCCAGCTCCACACCTTAACGAACATGCACACACACACACACACGCAGACCTAAAGCTTTGCACGTCACATTCAATCGTACATGTCCACTTGATCGGAAGTGGTACGCTGATTACAAGGCATGAGAGGAAACGCATCACACGCGAATGCGTCTGCGTTATGATAATACACTTAAAGGCTGCACGTTTTAATCATCTCCCTTTCTGTCATTTCAGGCGAAGTCTCGCAAGAAGACCTGTTTCATTATTATAGGTGCCATTGTGGTGTTGGGCATCATAGGCTTGATAATTGGCCTGACTGTCAAAAAATAATCTCCCCCCTTAAGTTGCTGCTGATGCTTATTCTTCTCTGGAAAATTAAAGATACAATGTTTGTAAAGTACTGTACCTTCTGACAACATGTGTGTTGAACTTCTTTCGCACCATACGTAGCCAACCGCGCTAATCGGAGGTGCGGGGGAAGGACAACAAACTAAACACAAAAAGCAGTTTTGAAGAAATGAGTTTTGAATCTAGATTTTTTTTTCAAGTGCATAGCTCCACAACCAATGTTACGATTCGTAATTATTATTTTGGGGTAACATGCCAATGTGTTGTACACCCTCCTCCACCCGACAAAGTCACGTGAACAAATGCACCAATGTAATCAACGCTTCAGCAGTACCTCCGGTGCTTTGGAGTGCAACATGTCGTGGATTGCTCTCTGCCACAACGGCGACACGTGACGGCATTATTTATTGGGCTGTGTCGGGTGAAGCAGGTTATGCGACACACGGCATTAGTGCTCGCGTGGCGATCTGACCCAAAACATGAATTATGAGTCAAAGTTAAATCTAGATTTGAAGTTTTCGTGACTGCAGGGATCCATACTCTTTGGTTATTTCGGTAACGTCACGTAGGTAGAAAATAAAATAAATTAAATCACGACGTTTCGGGCGCAAGGCAAGCGTCCGTCATCAGGCGGGACAACCACAGCAAGAAACAATTTCTGAAGTGGGTTTCCTCCAGCAAAACGTGCTTGGAGGCTTATCAATAAGATGACACGATACGTTGGAATTGTATACTGCTTATTTTTTTTGCAATGCCTTGTCTTCGGATATTATGACAAAAATGGTACACTATCAGACATTTTAACAAAAAAAATAAGCAGCATACAATTCCAACGTATCGAGTTTTTATCCATAATGACAGTGGTATTGCCCTTGTCGGCCAAAATCCAGGACCTACTCAATGATGGGAGTTACTCAAAAATTTAAAGTGATCCTACTAACAGCCTAACGATAAAAACCAACAAGATCATCACTAGTTCGACTTCCCTAATCGAACCAACCAAACGTCCCTCCCTAAAACCCTCGGCTGTAAGACCTCCCAGATTCTGTGGTCTTCCCAAGATCCATAAAGAAGGTACCCCACTACGACCCATCGTGTCCACGATCAACTCCCCTACCTACAGGCTAGCCCGTTTTTTCTCGGATACTCTGCTTCCCTTCACTGGCAAGACCACCTCAGCAGTACTTAACTCAACCCAATTGGTTTCTATGGCCAAGGACATTGTACTATCTGCTGACGATATCCTCGTCAGCTTTGATGTGGTCTCTCTGTTCACCAAGGTCCCAGTTCCTGACACCATAACAATAATTTAAGATTTGGTCCAACATGGACTGAACCCTGATGTACCTGCGCTGGTTAGGCACTGCCTCACCAACACTTACTTTACCCGGAATGGTACCTTCTACAAACAAAATGAGGGTACCCCTATCAGTTCCCCCTTGTCACCAGTGATAGCCAATGTTTTCATGGAGAAATTTGAATCAGACGCCATCCAGACATCCACCCTTCGTCCTTCCCTGTGGAAGAGATATGTGGATGACACTTTCGTCATTTGGCCACATGGCCTCCCAGCTTTGAACCATTTCCTAGACCATATCAATTCCAGACACCTATCCATCAAATTCACCATGGAAGTGGAGAAAGATGGCAAGCTGCCATTCTTGGATATTCTGTTTGAGAGGAGGACTGATGGCTCTTTGGGACATTCTGTTTACAGGAAGTCCACCCACACAGATTCCTACTTGAAGCCTGATTCCCACCACCACCCGGCTCAAAAGAATTATCTCATCAAAACATTATACCATAGGGCTCATTGCATTTCTGACCAACACCACCCGGCCAGTGAATTAAAACATGTACATCTGGCCCTCAAGATGAACGGATACTCTGACCGTACTATCCGTCAAGCTGTTTCTCCCACCATACAGAAACAACCACCTGATACTCCGATCAAAATCATCACACTGCCATACATTGCAGGCGTTACCAAAAAGATTTCCAAAATTCTAAACAAACACAAGATCTAGGTCCGGTTCAATACAGTACACAAAATCCGTGATCTGATCCCATCCGTAAAGGATGTCTTCCTTGACTTACAGTACCTCGGTGTTTACAAATTGAGTTGTACCTGTGGTGACTGCTATATCGGGGAGACGAAACGACATATTTCTGACCGAATTCGCGAGCACAAATCAGATTTGAAACACGGCAGAACAAATTCTTCGGCCGTGGCTGATCATTGTTTCAACACAGCGGGTTCTCATCACATTGTTTTCTCCGATACCAAAGTACTATGCAAACCTCCCGGTTATTACCAAAGATTTGCCCATGAAGCCATCCAGATATACAAACACAGACACAACTTCAACCGAGAGGATGGTTTTAAATTGAGCAACCATTGGAAAGATGTCATCAACGAAGTCAAACTTTAGCTGCCTTATAATTGTACAGCCATTTCCATTTCTACCAGTGGGTGTACCCGCTTACATGCAGTGTACCATCACTTCCCCCGAACCCCCTGCAGCATAATAAAAGGCGGCTTAACTTAGCCCCCCCCCCACCCACGTCCCTTCCTGGCTCCTCCCCCCCCCCCCCTTTAACCTGTATATATAATCCCGGGTGTCTCAGAGCTCTTCACTTGATACAAATATTTTTCTGTGACTTCCACCTGAAGACGGAAGCTTGTGTTGCCTCCGAAACGTCGTGATTTAATTTAGTTTTCATTTATTTTATTTTACCTACGTGACTTTACCGAAAAAAAACAAAGTACGAATCCTTGCAGTCACGAAAGCTTCAAATCTAGAACCAAACAGAAACCTTTTGCAAGGAATCATGTCCGCATTAACTTCGCACAGTACTTGTGGTGAACATGCAAACACAAAAAACATACTCTGGTAGTGTATGATGCATTGTCTTTGACACTGATTGGTGCACACCAGAGACAGTTTTTGTATTACTACACGCTTTTATTTAACTCACTGTTGTATCCTCAAATCTTGTAACTCAATTTTAATCCACTTCCCAATGTGGTATCGACTGCAAACTTGGTATACTTTTGTCATACCGATGACAATACTATATTCTATCATAAAAAATAAATATGTATTTTTGTAAACATTATTTTTTATATAATATGTTTCGGCTTGGGTCTAATTGTCCACGGTCAACTGACGTTGGCTGTAAATCACCACGGCCCCTTACGTTGTGGCAAGCTTCGGGGCCACTTCCTGGAGTCGTGGAGTTCTACCATTACCCGTACGGTACATTTGATTAAAGCGTGTTTTAAAAAAAAGTATTTTTAAATATTACTTATTTAGAGCCTCGCCTCAAACAGTGTTAGACCAGAGGACGCCAAACGGCGAACAGAAAGGGTAAAACCTATTGTTATATATTGATACTGGCAAAGGAGGTCCCATGATGTGCTAATATATTGATCTGAATGAAAGAGATGATTAACCCTGACCCGTTTCATTGTGACATTTTTTCCCCACGTTTTCGCTTGCGACATATTTCATTCCCTGTGCCATTTTTACCGCGCCAAATGTTTTCCAACGCAGTTTTCATCACAAACACGTTCTCTTCGCTTCTTACGACATGTCGCTCCGTCTTTCTTTGCCTTTTTTTAACGAACCCGTGTCGGACATTGCAGTGATGCACGGACAATATTTCTCCTGTAATAGACGTCGCGTGTGTGCGTGTGTACGCGTCTTATGTCCCAGCGTGTGGCTAAAGCACAGCAAGTTTGCACAGTAGGGGGCACAGGTGGTGGTGCATCGGCCACTCTTCTCAGTCAGTCGACCCGTGGCACCTGCTGGGTCTGCCCCGTGACCTCGTGACAGCGGGCGTTCGACACTTCACGTGGCCTCAACGTGCACCTAGCCTGGCACAAGCATCGTGGTGACGTCACCGCCACTTAGTGGCGAATGGCGGTTGTTGTTATTGTGAGTGATTGTGTGTGTGTGGTTATGTGCGTGTGGTTGTGTGTGTGGTTACAGTGAGGGAAAAAAGTATTTGATCCCCAGCTGATTTTGTACGTTTGCCCACTGACAAAGAAATGATCAGTCTATAATTTTAATGGTAGGTTTATTTGAACAGTGAGAGGCAGAATAACAACAACAAAAGTCCAGAAAAAGGCATGTCAAAAAAGTTATAAATTGATTTGCATTTTAATGAGGGAAATAAGTATTTGACCCCTCAGCGTTGGCGCTGTGGTCAGCATGCTGCGTAACTAACCCGGCTGCCCAAGTTCGATTCCCGCTGGTCTTGGGCCTCCCATAGGTCGACTCAG
This sequence comes from Petromyzon marinus, assembly GCF_048934315.1. Lineage (NCBI taxonomy): Eukaryota > Metazoa > Chordata > Hyperoartia > Petromyzontiformes > Petromyzontidae > Petromyzon > Petromyzon marinus. The sequence goes on along the minus strand of NC_133689.1, from coordinate 6,916,496 downwards.
CCTCAAATTAGTACCTGGCGCGGTGTGTAAACATCACCACTCGGGAGACAAAGGCGGCCGGAACGGGCTCGGGTGTGGGCTCGTTGGTAAAAAGAAAAATCACTCTTACAAGAAGCCACGTCTTGAGGCTGCACAAGCGGTCAATGCTGACTCACACTGAAGTCTCAAAGCGAAGTGTCACTAAAATGTGTGCTTTTATCTGCGGGTTGGAGGAAGTGCGTACGCACACGTGGGGTGTTTGTGTACGTGCCTGTATGTGTGGCCCGCTCGGCTTCAAATGAGTACCTGGTACGGTGTGTAGTAAACATCGACACTGGGGAGACAAAGGCGGCCGGGCGTGATGCTGGCCACGCACTCCTTCGTGTACCATGCCAGCCTTCGAGTAATGCCAATTTAAATTTTTAAAGCCCCCTTTAACATTCGTTCGCAGGGCGCTATGCATGGCGGGGCGGAAAATAGTTTAACATCAACGAGGTAAAGAAGAAGAAGCGAGAAAGGCGTTTGAAGATAACTCGAGAGAGAAAGCAATCTCGACTAAAAACCGATGCGTTTTTTGGTCGAGATTTGAAGATTTGTAAAATGTCTCGGAAGTTCTTTGACCTCGAAGCGGGCAAGGAGTTCCCGAGTTCACGGGGCCGCAATTGCAAAAGGCGCCGTCATCCCACAAGCGTGAAGCCGAGAGACCCTGGGAGTGAGCAATGCACACTCTGAGAGGATCTTGATGGAATATATATATCACTGAAGGGGGTCATGAATGTACGGGCAAGATAATCTTAAAATCAATGCGGGTACGGACAGGAGCAACAGGTGTGATGTGATCCTTCAAGAGTGCAACAGTTAGCACACTGGCAGACGCATAAAGGTGTTTACTAAGGGGCCGTCCATAAATGACGTCACGCACCTGGGGGGGGGGGGGGTTAGACGTTTGTGACGATGTGTGACGAGGGGGGGGGGGTTTGAGAAATGTGACGTCACATCAAAATGCGCAACTTTAAATAAATATAGACAACACGTTCTACTTTATTAAATAGACTTAAATTTCGATATTCTTGGTTCTTTCGGTGAAGTCACGTTGAAGGGAAACAATAAAATGATAATATTGTTTCCCTTCAACGTGACTTTACCGAAAGAACCAAGAATATGAATCACTGCAGTCACGAAAGCTTTAAATCAAAATTTAAATTTCGATGTAAAGCTTTCGTGACTGCAGGGATTCATCTTCGTGGTTCTTTCGGTAAAGTCACCACGTAGAATGGAATAAAATAAAATTCTCACGACGTTTCGGCCACAACACAAGTAGCCTTCCTCAGGTGAAGAAACAGCCCAATCCGATGTGGACATTGTTGCAGTCAATGATAAGTGTGATTTGTAGAGTGTCTTGTCTAACTGGTCTAGTTCGATGTGCGTAAGTCTGAGAGATGCCGCGACTCTAAGGTAATACCAAACGCATTTATATCTAGAACTAGCTTAGCTCTTACCCCAGAAAAAATCAGACTTACGCGCACCGAACTCGACCAGTTAGACAAGACACTCTACAAATCACACTTATCATTAACGGCAACAATGTCCACATCGGATTGGGCTGTTTCTTCACCTGAGGAAGGCTACTTGTGTTGTGGCCGAAACGTCGTGAGAATTTTATTTTATTGCTTTCTACGTGACTTTACCGAAAGAACCAAGAAGATAAATAGACTTTTTAATAAATGTTTTCTCCTACAACATCAGAGTGCAGCGCCACATTAAATATGCACTACAATGACAACAATAGTTTAAAGCGATTTGAAGTATGTTTTTTTTGGAGGGGGGGGGCAGAGCTTTGTGACGTCATATTTGAGGGGGTTCTGACTTTTTGTGACGCCGTGTGACGAGGGGGGGTGGGTCAAAAATCCTCCAAAATCGCGTGACGTCATTTATGGACGGCCCCTTACATGGTAAAAAAAAATTAGGATGGCATCTGGCGCACTCAGGGTGACTTGGTCGTAGGCCAGATTTCTAATTGCGATAGAAACGCAAGTATTACAGTGATGGAGCACCGCCAAATGCCTGTCATTTTTTTAGTTTTTACCTATGAGTAGAAACTTTAACGACTCTCAAAACAGCACAATGCAATAAAAGCTGAACTCCTGCATCGTCACATACCAAGACGTAACTTTTACTGTACGTTGTCGGGAGTGTTTCCGCAAAATATTCTTTGGCTGCACGCGCATTTATTAAAGTCGCACATTACCTGTCCAACTGGAGCCGTGACTGTGCGATCTTGTCACACTGGGGGTCTCAAATTACGCAGGCTCGCGCGAGATCGTTGAAGGCGTACAGGCGTCAACGCTGCGATCATTTATGTTTCCTCTAACAATGTTTTACACGTTTTTATATTCTTGGTTCTTTCGGTAAAGTCACGTATAAGGGAAACAATAAAATAATAAAAATATAAAACAATAAAATTCTCACGACGTTTCGACTGCAACACAAGCAATCATCATCAGGTGTGAAAACCACAGGTTTGTGAAAACGACACCTGATGATGATTGCTTGTGTTGCAGTCGAAACGTCGTGAGAATTTTATTGTTTTATATTTTTCTTATTTTATTGTTTCCCTTCTACGTGGTGACTTTACCGAAAGAACCAAGAATATGAATCCCTGCAGTCACGAAAGCTTCAAATCAATGTTTTGCACCTTCCTTTCATTTGGCGCTGAGAACGCTGTGATCCGGCCTCTGTGTACGTGAAGTGTCCTTTGCCAGTGAACGTATGCCATCACGCTAACATTTGTCTAACGTGCCATACCCGTGCCGATGAGGATTATAGTGTCGCAGATGACTGGATCATGGATAAGAGGAGTTATTTGTGTGCGTGTATTTATATACGAACAGAAATGATTGTACTGCTGCCAGCAGATGTTGTACATGCATGCTGGGGAATTTGTTAGCTGAGTTGTGTCTTGGCAGATTTTTTTGGTGCGGTTGTTACTTTGTGCGGTTATATTTTAGTATCAGATTTCTGTAATTTCCACTGTCAACATTTGAAGCAATTTGCGGGACCCCGGGGTCCCATCACTGCCCCGGGGGGGGAAACCCCACGTAGCGACACGAGTCTTGCTGCCTTACCGACAACAATGCTAGTGGTCAATCGATTGGCCTCGTCGAGAGCTACTCGGGGCACTAAGTTTCGTAAAAAGTTGAAAAGTTACATAAACACGTTAAATTCACTACCTGGGGGGCGGCGGGCACGCCTTGGCAAAGAAGCTGAAGATTGACGGCTGACCGGAGGGCGTCGACGCCGCGCGCGACTGCGGCGGACGCCCCCCGGGGCTCGCGTTTGGACGGTGGGGTGGTGCCCATCGTGTTGATCGCCGCCTGCTGCTGCTGTTGGTGCGAGTCTGGGCGGGCGGCGCGTTGCTGTCGGGATCACGTAGTGGGGCGGACTGAAAAATAATAATTATTGACCTGATTTTTGCGGGACCCCAGGGTCTCACCAAATGATTCATTTATCTTATTTGGTTCTTTCGGTGAAGTCACGTAGAATGAGAATAAAATAATAAATTAATACAATAAAATAACACAATAAAATTCTCACGACGTTTCGGCCACAACACAAGTGGCCTTCTTCAGGTGAAAGGAACAGACCTGTCGGAACGACAGAGCTTTTCCTTTCACCTGAAGAAGGCCACTTGTGTTGTGGCCGAAACGTCGTGAGAATTCTATTGTGTTATTTTACTTTATTAATTTATTATTTTATTCTCATTCTACGTGACTTTACCGAAAGAACCAAAGAAGATTAATCCTTGCAGTCACGAAAGCTTTAAATCGTGATTCATTTATATTTTGTGTAATTTTTCTTTCCAGCTGTGGTTGCGAAGTGTCTTAAAGATGCAGACTCGAGACAAACAGCAATTGTATACAGTACTAGCTGTACTACCCGGCTTCGCCCGGGACTTGGATCCACCACGCCCGGCCGCGTTTGTCTCCCCAGTGGCAATGTTCACACACCACAGCACTTACTCGTTTCAGGCTGAGTCGACCTAGGGGAGGCCCAGAAGCGGTTGAAATAATCGTCAGCGGTGGTGGCCGTGAGTGGGAATTGAACTCGGGTGGCCGGGTTTGTAGCGCAGCACGCTAACCACTACACTACATTGCGTTACGCTTCCAAACACACACACACACAGACAGACACATACACAGATACACACACAGACACATACACAGCGCGCTAACCACTACACTACAATGCGTTACGCTTCCACACACAGACAGACACATACACAGATACACACACAGACACATACACAGCGCGCTAACCACTACACTACAATGCGTTACGCTTCCACACACACACAGACACATTCACAGACAAAAAGACAAAGATCCCCCATATAGCCTTAACAGACTGTAGGGGCAAGTGCTGTTAGCGAGCACCTATGAAGGCCGGAACGGTACATGAGGGGGTGGGTGGCCAGCACCACGCCCGACCGCCTTTGTCTCCCCAGTGGCGATGTTTACACACCGCACCAGGTACTCATTTGAGGCTGAGTCGGACACACACACAGACACATACACAGCGCGCTCACCACTACACGACAATGCGTGACGCTTCCACGTGCGCGGGTCTTGTGACAGATTTGACGTCACAGCTCACTTGCCGTGCAAAATATATAAACATTATTGAGCTCCCCCCCCCCCCCCCAAATGAAAACCAAAAGTCTATTTTTATAATTTTTGCATGGTGTACAGTCTGGAAAGTACCCACATGGCAAATTTCCAGTTTTGTTGCATGTCGGGAAGTACGCTAAACATTTTGAGCAGATACACATTCACAACTTTACCTTTTATATATATGGAGATTACAGCTAATAAGACCAAGACCATCGTAATTGTGACGCCCCGAACCCGTGGAATGATGTGAACGTCTGCGTTACATTTGTCATCCACTCCACTTCATTTGTGTTCCTGTGAATATATTCACTGGCTGCCTCTTAATGCAAATACGCGGTAATCATTATTATTAAATGTTGAATAAAGTGTAAAAAAAACATGCATGAGTATCCATATAATTCGTATGATCTGATGCGAATTTAAATTATATTCACGTTAATTCGTATTATTCTTGATTGTATATGTAATCGTTAAGTGTGGTTTGTCTTTTTAAAATGGTGTTGTCCACGTGACGCTTGTTTACATGTTGACACGTCATGTTTTTGCTGAGGCAGTAGTATTATTATTATTAGGAAGTGATGTTTGCTCTCAACGGGCTCTTTCTCCGTTGTGTCATCATCATCATCCACATGATCACTCCCCTGCCGGATGAACGCCTCGCAACAACAACAAACACCCATCGCCAATCTCTCGTGTTCCAACAATCCACACTCAGGACCTGCACACGAGCTCACCTCGTCGCTCCATCTCATCAGAAGACGTCATCTTGGCGTGTTCTCCACCCTTTGGCGGCCACCCTGTAGAGTCTTCTTTCTCACCGGGCATCTTCCCCCTTCTGGCGACGTGGCATTGCCCAAACACACGTTTATGAACAGTCGAAACAGTACGTCCTTAACTCGTGTGCTCCCTCACCTCCCTGCCCTTCCATAGCTACCGTTCCATTTTCATCATAAGTGTCCCATGCGTGTCCGATCCATGCGTGTCACACCAGGCCGTGTGCGTGGATTGATGGCATATGTCTGTTACGAGGCAGCGGGAAATGCCTCTCAATATGAGACAAATATTCACCGTAATCGCCTTAAACAGACTTTAGGGGCAAGCGCTGTTTGCGAGTCGCACCTATCAAGGCGGCACCCGAGGGGGAGGGTGGCCAACACCACGCCCGGCCGCCTTTGTCTCTCCCCAGTGCCAATATTTACACACCGTACCAGGTACTCATTTGAGGCTGAGTCGACCTAGGGGGAGGCCCAGGACCGGTTCAGACAATCGTCACTGCTGTTGGCCCTGAGCGGGAATCGTAGCGCAGCACGCTACCCGCTACACTACCGCTCCCCCTATCAGTATCCCTCAACGGGGAATGCAAAACATTTATTTGGTTTTAGTTCTCCTTTACAGCGTACGGGGGAGGCGCGCAGGAAATAAATTGTGCGGTGGGATTGTTGATTACGTCGGCTCACACCCAACCTCTCTCTCCGAGCTGAATTGAGACACTTATCACGCCGCCAGTTCCTCCTGTGTATCTCTTTCCTCCTCCTCCTCCTCAGGTTTAAAATCAAGAGCTTCACACGTTTCTTCAAGAACACGCCAGAGTGCGCGTGTCGAGAAACTTCGCTCGTGAACTTCAGGTATTTTACACGCAAAGACAAACGCGTGTGCGTTTATGGTATTTTTTTTTATTGTATTATTTTTAAATACTGCTTGTTAAAGGAGTATGTGATACGTATATGTGAACATAACCAAATGAGTAATGTATTATTGGTTGATGCTGATGCTATTGGAAGTGTTTCACAAACAGTCAATAACGCTGTGGTCTTAAAATTAAAAAACAGACGACGTTTCGGGAAATAGCCCTTCATAGCACTCAAGAATAAATGCCATAAAAAACACCACCCCAATATATTATATCAGTTTACTGTCAAAAACTGGCCCCCTGCCTCAGGCAGCAATGAAATACGTGCCATATATTCTAGATTTAAAGCTTTCGTGACTGCAAGGATCCATACTCTTTGGTTCTATTCGGTAAAGTCACGTAGGTAAAAAATAAAACAACAAAAATCACGACGTTTTGGCCACAACACAAGCGGCCTTCATCAGGTGAAGGGATCAGGCTGTCTCGAGGACAGCGCTGGAGTGAAACACAGCCACGCTCAGACCGCGACCTTTAAGCTGTGTGCGAGGAAACAAGGTGCCTTGACAAAGGAATTAGCATAAAAATTAGCATTTGATTGGCCGACTTAGCATAGAGGTGGTGTACATGCGGGTGCACATGCCGGTTGGCGCGGGGGGGGGGGGGAGTTTATCTATTGATGGTGTGAAAAGGGAATTTTTAAAAGCTGCGAAAGTTTGAGGAAAAATATACTGAACCATTGAAAATTAGTTAATGTTTGGTTCGATTTAGAACATCTTTCTCAATGATTGCTTAATTTTAAACCATCTTCTCGGTTGAAATTGTGTCTGTGTTTGTAGATCTGAATTGCCTCGTGAACAAATCACTGATAAAAACCCGTGGGTTTGCAAAGAACCTTGGTATCGGAGAAAATTATATCGTGATCACCCACAGCGTTGTAACAGTGATCAGCTACGGCAGAATAATTATTTTGCCGTGTTTCAAATCTGAGTTGTGATCGCGAATTCGGTCAGAGACATGTCGCTTTGTCTCCCCGATATAGCAATCACCGCAGGTACAACTCAATTTGTAAACCCCGGGGTACTGTAAGTCAGGAATGACATCCTTCACGGATGGGATCAGATCACGAATTTTGTGTACTGCCATATATGTCATTGCATCTTACATGTCAATGCTTATCAGGTGCATGTTTTGGCTCTTGATACAATTTATATTTACAAAGTTACTGCAGCTACATGAGCATTACATTTTAAGAAGCAATTGGAACTTATGCACTTTTAAATCTAGTTTGAAAACTCACTTCTTTAGAGCAGATTATTTTTTTGTGTTTTAGTTTATTGTCCATCCCCTGCCGCACCTCCGATTTAGCACGGTCGGCTACGTACGCTGTCGAAAGAAGTTCGTCGCACATTTTACTATAAACCCTCCAGCTACGGCAACGTTTCGCGATCGATGTTCACTTTTTAAAGCTACGCGTGTGTAGCGTATGGAGAGATGCTGCCACGGAAAACAGGAGAACTCCTCTTCTTTGGTTCTTTCGGTAAAGTCACGTAGAATGAGAATAAAATAATAAAATAACACAATAAAATTCTCACGACGTTTCGGCCACAACGCAAGCGGCCGTCCACACTAACGTGGGGGGTGGGGGGCACCAATATCACAGATCCCACTACCGGATCCGCGGGACAATGAAATGTCGAAAACCAGGTCCGGAGATTTCAATGTGTTTAACCAACGCTGCTGAAATGATTCCGTGCGACTGAAAAGCATGTGTAAAACAAAATCATACTTTTTTATGTGAAGTGGGTGCATATTGTCCGCTTATTCGTTCAGCACTTGATATTCTGTGCGTGTACATTTATAAGGCACCTCCGATTAGCACGGTTGCCCTCGGACGGTGTGACAGAAGTTCACCATTCGAACATAACAAAGCATTTTTATGACTGGTGACGATGTGCTGTCTGATATCGTGTCTGATAAGCTGGTGTGTCAGCATAGTCAAATGAATGTGAAGCCGTGCTTTTCCGTCACTTCTCGTCCTGAGTCAGTGGTGGAAATTCCCCATTCTGTTTTTTTAGATTTGTCTCACCATAAAACACTCACTGTGTAAACGTCACACAAATTCCCCATTGTCTTTTTGAGATTGGTCTCACCATAAAACACTCACTGTGTAGACTTCACACAAATTCCCCGTTCTCTTTTTGCGATTGGTCTCATCATAAAACACTCACTGTGTGGACGTCACACAAATTCCCCGTTCTCTTCTTGCGATTGGTCTCATCATAAAACACTCACTGTGTGGACTTCGCACAAAGCGGGCACTGATTTTAATGACAGAACGTGGACCGAGATTTGAACTCACAACGATCTCAATGTGAGGTGCTAAGCCACAAAAAGCCATCTAACACAGACAGCTTTAAGAGAGTGACCGGTGTCAATTCCAGGAGTGTTATAGTAGGGCTAAACTAACATTTTCCATGAATATTGTTGAATCAATGTTTATTACGAGGAACATCTGAAAGCATTTTTTTTTATTTTGGGTTCCCCAAAAATTCAGCAGTTACCTTTTTTTTACTTTTTGATTTTTGAACCCTGACATACGAACATTTGTACCCAAAGTTTTTGACGGGCACTGCATTCAAATATGGCCTTAGATTAAACATCTGCAAACCGTAATTTGGAACTCGCTTTACCAAACCAGTAACGAGCCAAATATGTGAGCAGCATATTTGGCTCGTTACTGGATGAGCGTGCATCCTGATACTGCCCAGATGTAGCAGAATTTTCCACCACCGTGACCAAATATTACCATCAAATTAATACTACCACCACCGCCATTGCACCACCATTAGATTAGATACCTCTCGGCATCATGCCCTTCTCAGGATCTTCTACGTCGCGGTTCGTAAAAATCGTACTCATCGCTTTGACATTCCAAGACCACCCCATCACTAATACCGGAGCCGCTAACGCCCTATGCAGATATATCCCGTGCTGTGTTACCCTCTCCAGCGAGGCTTTGCCTGCTGCTTGGCCGCCGATTGGACGAGCCGGCGACGTGTGGGAACTTCCGTGAGAGAGACGGGGCCGTGGGCGAGGACCTCGGAGCGCCGTGAACAGGCACCATGTCGTACGGAGCAGTCGGGGAGTGCAATTCCCAGTTCCGTGCGCAACGCCAAGGTGAGTGATGGCAAAAACGCAGAAATGCTGAGATCACTTAAAAAATAAACATGGGGCCAAGATGCACACACTGATGTCAGCATTTATCACCAGAGGTGTAGGTCTTTTTTTTTACTGGTAGGAACGAAGTTGTAAACTGAGTGTACCAGCCTGCAATAGATTAATGTGTCCGTCCGTCCGTCCCCTTTCAATACCTTAACGAAGTGAAATCTCGTGCTGTTGGGGTGTAAAATCAGCAATAGACAGCGCAGAGACTTGTCCTACCAGCCCACCCTGCAGGGACCTGTTTTACTTCATGTTTATTTTTCTATACAATAGCTTCGACCATGCATTTGGGTACCATGGCATTGTCCGCGGTCGTCATGTGTTCGCTGAAATGGACGGATGATGAGTGGCGTGCAGTCCCCAGTCTCTCTCGCTTTGCCTTGCCGCAGCCACACTGGTGCGCACTATCTGGCGTGCACTCCACGCCTATTGCTGTGCGGTGCGCTGGCAGTGAGGCAGTGGGTGGCCACCAAATTGTTAGAGGTCTCTTTGATTTGTATTACAACAAAAATGCGAGCCCTGGCATACAGTACCACGCCGAAAAGTTCCGGTAACATTGGTGCGAAGAAATCCGCTGTCGACCGTTCCTGCGCCGACGGAACCCACATGAAAGGGAGAGAAAAGAAGGGGAATATGGCCCCCTTCGCTGCCCCCAACCAAAATATAATAGGGTTTTTCCCCTTTTTTCTGGCAACAAAACTGAAACCTTTTTTACAAGGAATCATGTGTGCATTAACCACAATACTTGTGGTCAAAATGCAAAAAAACACTGATAATATGATGCATTGTCCTTGAAACGGATGGGTCCATACCAGAGACGGCTTTCTTTTGAGCCTCGTCTCAATTGGTGCTAGACCAGAGGACGCCAAAACGCGTACAGCCCATATATTATCAGTGTGTTTTTTGTTTGCATTTTGACCACAATTCTTGTGGTTTATGCACACATGATTCCTCGTAACAAAAATGTTTCATCTTCTTTGGTTCTTTCGGTAAAGTCACGTAGAATGAGAATAAAATAATAAATTGATAAAATAAAATAACACAATAATATTCTCACGATGATAATAAACTAACACAATAATATTCTCACGATGAGAATATTATTGTGTTATCTTATTTTATCAATTTATTATTTTATTCTCATTCTACGTGACTTTACCGAAAGAACCAAAGAAGATGAATCCTTGCAGTCACGAAAGCTTTATCGAAAAAGGTTTCAGTTTTGTTGCCAGAAAAAAGGGGGAAAACCCCCTATTGTTATATTTTGGTACTGGCAAAGGAGGTCTAATGATGCTCCAACCAAGTTGGGACCTCGCGTGACAGACGGGGGAAGATGACGAATGTAGGTCTCTCTACGAAAAATAAAAAAAGGTTTTACCCTTTCTGTCAATACAACAGGTGCTGAGATGTTCAAACACCAAATAGAACCCTTTTGCAAGGAATCAAAATGTGCGCTAACCACACAGCACTTGTTGTGGTGAACATGCAAACAAACATGATTTGTCTTTGAAACTGATTGGCCTACACCAGTCTCACCATTGCGATCACTACAAGGACAATGCCCGTATCAGAGCATTCAGAGCTCGGGGGTGACCTGCTAAATCATGGGACCTTTTTTTCCAGTATCAAAGAATGAAAAATAAGAATAGGAATTAAATCTGCCTATAGGTATCTCTATTAAAAACGTCTTTGCCCAATCTCCAGGTCAAATCGTGCCCTCTCACAGAGATGAACTCGTGACATTGAAAGGATTGTTTTTCATAGGAAATTTTTGGTACATTGATCATTATTGTACTGCTTTACTATAATAAAGGGGGGGGAGGTTTGGGGGGGGTAGATCGCGTAAATATAAATGTGTCGTTAACACGGCCACCACCCGACACAGCCAATTAGTACGGTTTGCCTGGCAAATCGCCTGTTCAAGCTGGTTGTAATCAGCAGCGAAACATCGCGCTCATTGTAAACGCTGTGGGTTTACTCTCCAACACACCGGTGTCCTGAACGAATTGGCACGTTTTGTTTACATGACCCCCAAACCCCTATTTTATGGATAATATTGGTCGCGAAAGCCTACTTACGTGTTAATCTGGACTCATTTTCTTTCTCAAGTTGAAAGAGCGTCGTCGACTTTACGTCACGTGAGAACCTGGTTTAATCAGGGGTGGCTGAAACTCAAATGCAAACTCGGGTCTCGTGCCAAAATCAGTGCTCTGATCTCTGACGGCTTCTGGGGAAGTATCGTTTCTTGTGAAGTGAAGTAATATTTGTACAGTGTAATAATAAACAGGACTTATCTATAAGTTATCAGTATTGAGCAACCCTTCCCTGTACATTTATCTCTTAACGGAGAGAGGTAGTAGCATTTTCTTTTTTACAAAAATAAACAAAGATCCTATATATATCACAGAGTATTGGGGGAATTTCCCGTCAGCGAGCACTGGTTAAGGCCGGAATGGCACGTAAGTAAAGAAAGTGGGCAGTATAGCAACTATACCCAGTGCCGGATTAAGCTTGTGCGGGGCCTGTAGCAGATGTGATAAAGGGGCCCTAAATATTAAAACACATTTTTTTTTTACTTGCATAGTAAAGTCATTGTATGTTTTCATTTGCTATAAAGCAAGATAAAACGACAAATCGCTAACCTTAAACACCCAGTCGTTCATAAACGTTGAAGGCGGTATAGTACTATAGTAATAGAGCAAGTGCAGAATTACTGAACCGGAATTGGTGGCTTGAAAGCATTTAGCGCGGGGCCTTGAAAGTGCGGGGCCCTTGAAAGTGCGGGGCCCTTGAAAGTGCGGGGCCCTTGAAAGTGCGGGGCCCTTGAAAGTGCGGGGCCCTTGAAAGTGCGGGGCCCTTGAAAGTGCGGGGCCCTTGAAAGTGCGGGGCCCTTGAAAGTGCGGGGCCCTTGAAAGTGCGGGGCCCTTGAAAGTGCGGGGCCCTTGAAAGTGCGGGGCCCTTGAAAGTGCGGGGCCCTTGAAAGTGCGGGGCCCTTGAAAGTGCGGGGCCCTTGAAAGTGCGGGGCCCTTGAAAGTGCGGGGCCCTTGAAAGTGCGGGGCCCTTGAAAGTGCGGGGCCCTTGAAAGTGCGGGGGCACCGTAGCTACTACTACACGTGTAGCAGTAGCTACACGTGTAGTAGTAGTAGCTACTACTAATGAAGTAGCTACTACTACACATGTACACCCAGTCGTTCATAAAAGTTGAAGGCGGTATAGTACTATAGTAATAGAGCAAGTGTAGCTACTACTACACATGTAGTAGTAGCATGTAGTAGTAGCTACTACACATGTAGTAGTAGTAGTAGTAGCTACTACACTACATGTGTAGTAGTAGCTACTACTACACATGAAGTAGCTACTACACATGTAGTAGTAGCTACATGTGTAGTAGTAGCTACTACACATGAAGTAGCTACTACTCATGTAGTAGTAGCTACTACATGTGTAGTAGTAGCTACTACACGTGAAGTAGTAGTAGCTACTACTACACATGTAGTAGTAGCTACTACTACTAAATGTGTAGCTACTTTTGCTACTGGGACATATGTAGTAGCTACTAAATGTGTAATAACTACTACTGCGTGTGTGGTTGCTTTTGCTACTGGAACAATCCGGCACTGACTGTGCTCAGTCACAGTTTGTGCTAATATTTACTCTCCAAGTTCGGATGTTTACTCTCCGAGTTCGGATATTTACTCTCCGAGATCGGATGTTTACTCTCCAAGTACAGATATTTACTCTCCGAGTTCGGATGTTTACTCTCCGAGTTCTAAAATCAAGACTGAATTGGCCGACGGGGGGAAACCCAGGACAGTCCATTAACCGCTGTGCCAGCTATCCCCCAGACATACACACGGGTTGGCTTACTCATCATGGGAAATAAGTTTAACATACACACAAAGACAAAAGATCCCAAGATATAGCCTTGAACAAACTTTCGGGGCAAATGGCTGTTGGCGAGCACCTATTAAGGCTGACGCAGCACACGCAGGGTGGAAGGTGTGGCTAGCACAACGCCTGGGCTACCTTTATTTCCCCAGTGCCGATGTTTATACATTGCACACACACACCCACACGCACCACAGCCGAATAAAATTACCGCCGTAATGCACCAGGCAGTGGGAACTCAGAACTGTAGTTTTTTTTTATATATATATAGTTCCTTTGTTGAAAACGACATTATGCGTCTTTTTTTGTAACGCACCGAAATGCACGAAGTAAAGGTGAAATTGAAAAGATGCTTTGCGAAGTGTGTCCTCTGGTGACGCACGATGAGCTTGTCGTATCGGCTCGAACACCACCAAGTGATCCGAATGGGCCTGGGTGCTGACGAGTTTCAGAATGTGTTGTTTGCACCCTTGCGAACAGGGAAATGTCCCACCGCAGTGATTCTCCCTTGCACGCAATGACATTTTAAGAGCATTCTTTCGTTAATTTCAATTCCACCTTTTGAGGAGGAGGAGGAGGAAGAAGACGAGAGAAAAAAAAAACATCACGTGATACGGCGCATGGTTATGGGGCGCTGCGGTGGCGAGATGTTAACTACCTCGCCTGGTATGCAGGAGGTCGTGGGTTCGATCCCAACCCTGACGCCTGCTGCTGTATATTTGGAGTTTGATGTTCTCCCCGTGGTCGCGTGGATTTTTCTCTGGGTCCTCCGGTTTTTCCCTCCGCATTTAGAAACGTGTTTAGAGTATTTGGTTGCTAAACATTTTCACGTGATAAGCCCACTTCGTTGAGCTATAATTTGTTGCCAGGCCACTTCTGAAAAAGAGATATTGTGGCTCAGTAGACCTTATCTGGTAAAATTTGTAAAAAAGTTTCTAGTTTCATAGTTATTGTACGGTATTGTTCTGTACTTTTAATATCCTGATTTATGATTGGTCATCTGAACTTAATAAGGCGATTGGTAGAGAAAATAATTGTTTTAAAGATTGGAATGTCTGCAATAATTTGTCCAATGTTTACATGAGAAAATAACATTTAACTTCCAATATCCTTTTTTTTACAGATATACCTCTGTGCCGTAATTATTCGAAGTCGCTGGAATTAGACCCATTGCAGTAACTGAATGGTCTGCATTGAGACCAGATTTTATTTTTTTACGATATGTACGTCTTAAATATAAGCAATTCTCCTTAAACTTGTTGTCAATCCACGACGGGATGAATGTCTCCCTCCTCATGCCACGGCAGTTATGGTAGTTCACAGTCGCCACACAGCTGTGTATCACACTAGTGAGGACAGGTGGGTGATGGAGGGTGGCCAGGGCCGCTTTAGATATCAGTCACTAAACTAAAACGTGGGAATTAGTAGCAGCCAAAAACTCTAAACCCTAAAATAAATACTTTCTCGTCTAATTGCAGTTTTTATTTTACCAGGTAAGGTCCATTGAGCCATGTAGCGCTTTTTCAGAAGCGAACTGCCCACAAATGATAGCTCAACGAAGTGGTCTTATCACTTGAAAAATACTCTAAAACACTACGTAAAATACTCTTTGGTTCTTTCGGTAAAGTCACGTAGGTATAAAATAAAATAGATCACGACGTTTCGATTGCAACACAAGCAATCATAATCAGGTGGGAAAACCACATAATTGTTTTGCTGAAGTGGGAGAGAGAGTAAGAGGTTATAGAGGTCAGAAAGGGGGGAGGGGCAAGGGGGGAGAGAGAGTTGCCGTGGTAAGAGGTTATAGAGGTCAGAAAGGGGGGAGGGGCAAGGGGGGGGGCGCTGCGTGGACGCTAGGAGAGGGACGTGAAGCTGAACGGAGGGAATTGTGGTTTTACCACCTGATGATGATTGCTTGTGTTGCAATCGAAACGTCGTGATTTATTTTATGTTTCTACCTACGTGACTTTACCGAAAGAACCAAAGAGTATGGATTCCTGCAGTCACGAAAACTTCAAATCTAGACTAAATAAAATACTCTGAATCAACCACTCTCTTAGCAGGGCCACGGCTAGCATCAGTGGCAAGCGAGATCCGAACCGATCCCCGTGCCTCCCCCTCCTTCCCCAACCACCTTCAACAACCCACACTGACCGACCAGCATGGTGAAGTATGGTCAATCGATCGACCCCTCCTCTCACAACCCGATACGCCGTGAGGAGGCTACCTTCACTTGAGAACCCCTGTTGGTGGCTGTGTGTGACCTCTGTTCTTAAGCAATGTGCGTTTTTTTACTATAATATCTATTTTTACAAAAATGTATCCTCCCTATGAAGGCTGATAAGGAGGCTGTCTACACACGACCAGGTCCGGTGCGTTTTAGTGCAAGGATGTGTGCGTGTGTCTGATGATGATGATTATTATTATTGAGACGGAACAATACGAGTCCCACACTTGGCATATGAGGCCAGGAATCAAACTCAGGTCACCGGATTCATGGAGCAGTGCGCTTAGCACGATGCCGTCACTTCCTCACCCCCTTTGAAAACATTAATACTGTAATGAATAACGGAACAGATTACGTAAATATGAAGAAAAAAAACAGGATTGCTGTTATTTTTCCACTTTGTAGCCAGAAAAGGCCCGTTCCCATTTTTTTTGCGTGTTTCTGTTCCAAGATAACACCGTTCGAATTAACTTTTTTTGTTTTAGAGCATGTGAATAACTTGTCGTATGTAGCTGCACTTTCCTCCTGCTGCTGCTGTCGCCTGCTGGCTGAATCGCCCTTGAAATAAAACAAAGAGCGGCATCGC
Source organism: Petromyzon marinus (assembly GCF_048934315.1). Classification (NCBI taxonomy): domain Eukaryota; kingdom Metazoa; phylum Chordata; class Hyperoartia; order Petromyzontiformes; family Petromyzontidae; genus Petromyzon; species Petromyzon marinus. The sequence goes on along the minus strand of NC_133689.1, from coordinate 6,900,294 downwards.
AAAAAATAAATTGTCTTTACTCGGGAAATAAACCGCCCTGTAAATGGACTCCCTGTGACTTGCAGCGATGTCGGACGCGAATCAGACCAAATACAGCAACCTCTCGCATAACATCAGCAACTGCCTCAAAGAGATGTCCGCAAAGGGTAAGTACAAGGCTATGAAGTTGTTATTGCACGCTTCCACTCTTTATTTGAAGCTTTCGTGACTGCACGAATCCATACTCTTTGGTTCTTTCAGCCTACTTCAGCAGTTTGTTTTCTTGCTGTGGTTGTCCCACCTGATGACGATTGCTCGTGTTGCGACCGAAACGTCGTGATCTATTATTTTTCTACCTACGTGACTTTACTGAAAGAACCAAAAAGCACGGATTCCACTCTTCATTGCCACGGTGGTGAGACGTTAGTCGCGTGGATTTTTCTACAGGTACTCCGGTTTTTCCTTCCACATTTAGAAATGTGTGTTTAGAGTATTTGGCTGCTATACATTTCCACGTGATAAGCCACTTCGTTGAGGTGTCATTTGTGGCCAGGTCGCTACTTAAAAAAAGAGCTATACAGCTCAGCGACCCTTACCTGGTAAAATAAAAACAATAGTTTAGCTTTAGTTTGGTTTGATGTGACCAGGAGAGCCTCACTTAGTCTCGAGTCTTTTCAGGACGTAACAGGCGCCAACAGCGAGGCAAACTACAGAGGCGATGGGCGTGTTTTTAGCCATTTTAACAGTGCGTGAAACTGCCTCTTTATCAAATACAAATTGTGCCCTGTGCTGTCTTGCCCAACCGGTGATCCCAGCTCCCACTGCGTGTGCTGTCTTTTTCTCTTACAACCCCACCCGCTCACAGTCGCGGAGTTCGATCGGCACCTGGGCAATCGGAGTTTGGACTTGAACGAGCGGCCTCTGCGAATCAATATGTGATTAGTGTTTTTTCCATTATCACTTTCAAATTCACGCGGCGTTCATTAATCAAAGCAAGCGCCAAGGAGTCCTGCTCTCGGCCCATTAATGGCACCCCGCTCGTGAAACCGCGGTGAAACATCACATCCAGTTGAATGTGGAGAGCAAGGGGCGCGTTCTATATTATCCGCGTTCATCTCAAACGATACGCGACTTTTACTCGCATGGCAAAGTGCGGATAGTCGGTTGCCTTTGCCTCCCCTTCTCGGCGACTTTGCTCATCAGGACAATACCGGAATTTGGCAGAAACTAATTCGTGGGTTCAGAGGATTCAAGGATTGGACAGGAGCTATGCAATTTTTTTTAATGTCCTGTAATGAGATGTCTCATCTCATTAGCTGGCAACGCTGAGGAGCTGGTTCGAATCCTGGTTTCAGCCTCCCGTGATTAAACTGGATTCTCAAGTGTTGGGAGTTCATGATCTTTGCTCAGTCACTTATGACTGCACCATAACAAATATAAACATCAAATAAACGTTGGGTTTTCACTTAATTTGAGTACACTACAGCTCTGAGGATTACACATTTATAATTTAACTACCATGTAATGAAGACGACTTCCAGGCCACGTCTAAACCTGTGCCATTTAGTGTGCATAAGTGGCAACGGAGTAGTTCTGCTACATCTTCCAAGGCAGATAAGGTACGAGGCGGGGGGGGGGGGCCTGTTGGACAGGTTTGAGTGTCTTAACGCGCGTCTCCCACACACAGCATCGGCATCCAGAGACAGATCAAGGCCCTGGTCTTGAATGCGCTATCGTTCCTCTGCACGCTCACGGATCTGGGCAGCCAATACAGTGAGGTTCGTATGCACACAAAGACGACGATTCCCGACGTGAAGCCCCCCCAACAGCAGGTGCTGTTAGCGAGCACCCCTTGAGGCCGACGCAGCACACGCCAGGGTTGGGGTGTTCATCATCACGTCCGGCCACCTTTGTCTCCCCAGTAATGATGTTTACACACAGCACCAAGTTCTGATTTAAGGCTGAGTCGACCTAGGGGAAGCCCAGGACCCGTTACAAAAATATTCGCCCGTGTTGGTTAAATCGAACACGGGTCTCCGGGTTCGTAGCGCAGTGCGCTAACCTGCTACACTACCGTTCCCCCGCAAACCGCGGCCACGGGAAGAACGTGGAAACTCCAAACATAGAGGGGTCAGGGTCGGGATCAAACCCACGACCTCCTGCATGCCAGGCGAGGACAATGTGTCCGCTGGAGAGAATGCTGGGACTTACGGTTGCCGATGTTGGTGCAGGGCTCGAGATGAACAGAATCAGTATACGGTACCTTCATGAGAAACAGCACAGAAATAACGCAACGTGGAAAAAAATATAACAACGAATTCGAAAGCAACAACAGAGGTATGCAGAGCCAGTCAAAGCGATGCTTTTGTTGTTGTTGTTGTTGTTGATTAAATTACTAAACACTTGTCGCACTGTAACTTGTTCAAAAGTGTCACCCTTAACACGAGAACCACAGGGCAAGCCGTCAGGTGCAGGAGTTCACTGCGCCCGACTGGCGTTCAATCTCCGGGGCGAGACAGTTTCGGCATTGTTCACATTTTTTTTTTATCTTTTAGAATCCCACCACCACCACTTCTGCTAACCCCGGGGGGCGAGTAAATTGGCAACGCCACGGTCAGTCGCACGGCGTGGCGTGGCGTGGTTACAGAGCGGGGTAGGTGCTCTCGCCTCGACCCAAACACCACTGACCGATGTGGAAGAGCAGGCCGAATACCCTCGAGATGGGTGGTGGGGGGAGGGGGGGGAACTGTCTGGAGCGCTCCTGCAGCAGAGGCCACCTTTCCGTCGGCAGCGGCGTGCGCGAGGCATATTGCGAGGCTGCGTCTCTACCTTCGACGGCGAGCTGAGCGTTAAACCCGTCCCGCGTGCGTGCTTCTTACGCTGTGACGCAGCGTGGAAGGGGGTGGGAGGGGGGGGAGGGGTTTGCATGCCGGGACACAGCTGGTTGACAAGCTTTAAGAAGCCCGCGCACCAAACGGGTATTTCCACTATTGCGGCCATCAGGTGAAGCCCAAAGAGACGGGAAGAAACTCTCGTCGCAGCTTTCGTCGTTTGTCGAGGTGGAAAACTCACGCGTTTAGAACTGCCTGCTGTGCTTCGGTTCGTTGTCATTCGAAACGCACCTCCGATTAGGGTGGTTGGAGCGAAAGAAAATCGGTATAAACGAAACAATGCCTGCACATCATGGGGTGGTGGGGGGGGGGCTCATCCAGCAGTAGATTGGTAAGAGGACTGAACATGTGCATGCATGCATTCATTGAGGAATTGGCCAAAATCCCAAGCAGGAAAATCATGAGACTCCAAATGGCTTCCCGGCATAACTTGAGCCATCGTGTTCATGTCAGACACGGTTCTCGTGAGCGTTCTCAAGGAGACACCAGACACTGTCGGTGTTTTGGTGAGTGTTGTGGCGCATTGTCTTGCGATCTTTGGTATGCATGGCCATTCTCTGGGCACTGCAAAAGAAAATGCTTCAAAAATACTTCGACGAAATATGTTTCTCGAGTGGTGACCTCGTTATCGAGATCTTCACACTCCTTCCTGGGCCAAGTAACAAATTGCCACTGCTGCTGCCTTACCGTTCAGGAAATAATCCTTCACTGCTTGCCGCCTTTGTTTTTACTCCTTTGCCGTTCCCAGGATCAGCTGATGCGGCTGAATCGCATGAGGGATGAGTTTCTGGAAATGGTGCAGGGCTACGAGCAGACGCAGCAGGTGACTGATCTGGGAGACGCAACAAAAAGCACAAAAATCCCCCCTCATAGCCTCTAACAGACTGTTGGGGCGAGTGCTGTTTGCGAGCAGCACCCATGAAGGCTGACACAGAACACTAGGGGGGTGGGTGGCGAGCGCCACGCCCGGCCGCCTTTGCCTCCCCAGTGGCGATGTTTTACACACCGCACCAAGTACTCATTTTGAGGCTGAGTCGACCTGGGGGAAGCCCAGGACCGGTTCAGATAATCGTCACTGCGGCGTTGGTGGCCGTGAGCGGTAATCGAGCGCGGGTCGTAGCGCAGCGCGCTAACCGCTGCACCACCGCTCCCCGTGTTCTGGGAGAGAACACACACGCAGCACTCCGCCACGCACTTTCCTTCCTCCCGCATCTCTCCACGCCACACAGCACGGCCTCACGAGGTGTCCGAGAACGGTGAGGACCTCCTCCACAGCTGTTGCCAACGGCAGGGTGTCGCTGCCGCAGCCCAACGATTTTGTGCCCTGTTTGTCGAGATGGAAAACTCGTTTCTTTCGGACTGCTTTTTGTGCTTAGTTTGTTGTCCTTCCCCCCCACCCCGCACCTTCGGTTGGCTACGTACGGTGCCAAAGAAGTTCAACATACATACTACACTATACACTACTATATAATACACTACTATGCACCACACTGCTATATAATACACTATACACTCCTATACACTCAACTTTATACTACATTATACTACAATACACTACACTCTACACCACACTACTATACACTGCAAATTTATACTAAATTGAAAACTCATTTCTTCTTTAGGACTGCTTTTTGTGCTTAGTTTGTTGTCCTTTCTGCCGCACCTCCGATTAGCGCGTTTGGCTACGTACGGTGTCAAAGAAGTTCAACATATTTACATACATATCGTGGTCATCCATTCATCGCCCATTCCTTGCACAGCCTTGCCATCTAAATCATTCTTGCTTATAGTATTTTTTTTTACCAGACTCTGCGCACGCAGACCGAAAATGCCAGAAATCAGCAATGCGGTTCCACCTCGGACATTCAGTAGCATTTGCGTGAATACTTCCAATACTATGTACAATTAAAACAAATCTCAGCATATGGCGAGAACCTGGATTGTTTTGTTCTCCCTTCCGTTAGCCTTCCTGCGATCCTCGGATGCTCGAATCCATGCCTGCATTTGTCTCTATTCGAGTCAATTCCAGATAATGAATCGATCCGGTTCCATTGCCGAGCGAGCAACATGAGAGCTGCATTAAAACACAGCGCCTGCACTGGGGTTGAAATAGTCTCAGCTATGCAGAACATTACAGGTCAACTTGTGTCCGTCGATGAACTTAGAATTGTCTTAATGGATCAATTGGTGATATTAGTAAAAACTAAAATTGTCTGCAGCTATTTGTCGGCTATTAGCCGATTATTATCACGAGTGTTTTACTGTAGTGTCTTATTGCAATCAAAAATGTGAATGCCCAAAATAATATTTCAATGGTTTTTTTCATGAATTCTAATCTGATTCGAACTGTCGCGGGTCACATTTATTGATCGATTCTGACCATTTTTTTGGAATTTAGGATTGGATTACCTTGCTTCATAATCAGATTTTTCATACGATCAAAGCGACACGATTGTATTCTTATATATAAACACCCAGAACTGCACACCCTTGCTATATGCATGATAGTGCTGGGGGAGTGGTGGTGCAGTGGTTCGCGAAGTGTGCTCCGAACCTGGTTATCAGATTCGTAGCACAGTGCGTGACAATATCTGAAAACATCTGAACCAGCCTTGGGCCTCCCCCAGGTCATCTCGGCTTTAAATGAGCACTTGGTGCGGTATTTAAACATCGGCACTGGGGGAGGCAAAAGCGGCCGGGAATGGTGTTGACCAACCACCCTGTGTGCCGTGTCGGCCTTCATAGGTCAAAGGCTACACGGTGATGCCTCTGTGAACTAAATGCGGAATGTAGCAAGGAAGCTTTTCTCTCACTACTTCACTACAGCCACAACCGGAAAGACACGATCGTTGGAGCCGGTGAAAAGCACACGAGCGTGTAAGGTTGGGGCTTATCGAAATGACTTGCAAAGTTCATTCGGAGACACTCAAAAAAAAGAACGGCAAGCATCTGGGCGTTTACGCAAAAAAATTAACCGGAGCTCACTACGCGTTGAGAGTATTCGCCTCTCGTTCGTGATGGCCAGGTCGCGATTCTTAAAAAAAAGACGCTGTACAGCCCAGGTGGGAATTAACTGGTGAAATAAAATAAAATGTACCTTCAATCGTTCAAACGCAACAACCCGCTAGCATTTGCGGCTCTTTTTGACGTCTCACATCGCTGGACGATGTGAGGCCTCCACACGGAAGGGCCTCCTGTGTGGATCATGGAGCTTCTTTGGCCACGACTTCTGGTCTGTGCATGTCGAGATGAAGGCCGGGAGCATAGATGTGAGATCCTAGAGGTACGGCACAATAATTGTTATTATTTCGCTGTGCCCTATGCTGCCTGCTGCATGACCACACAGCAATATAACAACTGCTATGCTTCGGCAGTCACACATCCAACCCGCTTTCCGGGCTCAAAAATCTGCTTGGCTTTCCCATATCTGATTTGGTAAAAGCCCAAAAATCACAGCAGGTATTTTTTTTTTTTACTCGAGTTGTTTTAACTACGTAAGATAATGTGTGCATACACACATATATACTGCGAGTAACTGCTGTGCTGTTGTACAACATGGGGTGATGCGGGCCCGCTGTGAGCTTCAGTGACAGAATGGCGTCGGCAGAATCGGTATGAAATGTTGAAGAAGGGAAAAAAAACAATTCCTCTGCATAAATGAAGGATACTAACGACACTTGACGGGGCCTTTAATGAAGCACAAATGCATTTTTTTGTTTTTTGCAGAAATTGTATCAGAAACTCGACAAGATCTTCGGCGCCTTGGTCGACTTCGCGGTGAGTTTTCTCACATTGGATTTATATCTCTCGGAGTTGCGCTTACATTTTTTATTTTTCACTTCTAGAGCTTGGAAGCGCACTTCGCATCAGCATTTTTCGTACGTCAAACACGGCTCGAAGGCAGCGATGAATTCAAACCATTAGCAGTGCCGGATTAAGCTAGTGCGGGGCCTGTAAAACATGTTATAAAGGGGCCCTAAATAAAAAAAAACACACGTAAATATTACAAGACAATTGTTTTACTTGCACAGTAAAGTAATTGTATTTTTTCATTTGCTATACAGCCAGATGATACGACAAATCGCTAATCTAAACACCCGGTCGTTCATAAAAGTTGAAGGCGGTATAGTACTATAGTAATAGAGCAAGTGCAGGCTCATAGCATGTGTAGATACTTTTGCTACGAGGATAATCCGCCACTGAGAAGTGCCTTTGGCAATTCGTGCCACGCAAATATGCGCAAGGTACCTGTCACAGGGGCGCTATGTTTCACAGACGAGTATAGTCTGCAGTAGTTGAACAGTAGGGGAGCAATGTAAACTATAAAACTCTTGCAAAATGCTTTTTTTGTATTTTACCGGGTAAGACCCACTGAGCTACGTAGCTCTTTCTCAGAAGCGACCTAGCCACAAATTATAGCTCAACGAAGTGGCTTATCATCTGGAAAAGTATAGCAGCGAAATAAGATGCATGCGACCAGGGGGAGAGAAACACGCCAACTCCAAATATACAGCAGGCGTCAGGGTCGGGATCGAACCCACGACCTCCTGTATACCAGGCGAGGTAGTTAACATCTCGCCACCATTGGCGCCCCAATGTTGCTATGTGGCTTTACCCAAACAGGTCATTTGTAAGTAATTTTAAACTTTAGAAAGTTTAGACCGTTAAGCCCGGCACACGTGGCCTTACTTTTTTAAAATTAAATAACATCGCAGGATCTTCACGATGCACCGTGAAGTAGGCGGCATCTATTGTTACGTGGAACCGACACCGCGGTATTAACCAGGGCAGCCGTTGAACACGAACGTCGAACCTCCGTCAGCCTTGTCGCCGTGCCATGACGCGCACGCGCTCTCAGGCATGAAGCGCACGAATGTGTCCTTGCATTCTAGGATCAAGAGGTTGGAGATGAGACCGATGCCCATTGCGTGAGACCACACGTTACAAGAGAGGAGCAGGAATTGAGAAAGAGAAAAAATATGGCAAATGAAGCCATTCAGCAACAGACGGTGAGTTATGTACATTTACTATTTTTAAAAAAATCCAGGTGAGGCCCACTGAGCTACGTAGCTTTTTTTCTGAAGCGGCCTGGCCACAAATGATAGCCCAACGAAGTGGGCTTATATACAGCAGCCAAATACTCTAAACGCGTGTTTCTAAACGTGGTGGGAAAAAACGGAGGACCCAGATGTAAAAAAACAACACGTGACCACAGGGAAAGCATACAAACTCGGAGTCGTAACGAATGCAACCCCCTGAATGCGCCCACAATTTCCAGATCTCAGTAGCTAAACGAAATTGATCCTGGATAGTATACAAATTGGGGACTGCCTGGGAATGTTAGGTGTGTTGCAGGCTTAATCTAGGAGGTAGCCAACAGATGGCAGCATAGCAATGGTTATTTTGATTACCGTACATATGTCCAGAGCTCTGTTATCTTTTGGTATTCGTGAGATTTCTCTGGATGCTCCCATGACTAAAACGGCATTGGGAGGCCCTCATCCAGATGTGGATTGAAGAAAAGGTGTAAAATTATCAATTTGACTCGGATTTCATCTGATGTACCTTACGATGCGCGATCCTCCTAAACAAAGAGCCTTGAGGCTCAGCGAGTCTCCCTTTAGATAAAGAGCACATACCAGACTATACTTAGAGCATGCATTTGTGTGTGTACATTGTATATATATTGGACCTCTTTCGCACCATACGTAACCAACCGTGCTAATCGGAGGAAGGGGGGAAGGACAAAAAAATGAACACAAAAAGCAGTTTAAAAGAAATTAGTTTTCCATATAGATTTAAAGCGCATAGCTCCAGTAGCTTCCTAATATCGGAAGGAAGAGCGTTCCAGACGGCCACAGAAGCGCATCTGAAAGCGTGCGATGCGGTGATCGCCGTTTTTTTTTCCGTGGCTTGCCAAAAACCGCAAGCGAGGTTGACCGGAGGTCACGTGATGGTTCATGCACCTGAGGGAGATCAGTGAGGTATTTTGGTTCATTTGTGGCAAGCGCTCTGTGTGTAATGAGTGCGACCTTTCCTTGTTTCAATTTTATTGGCGTTCACATGCAGCCGCCTGCCACCTATATATTTGATCATGGCAAAAAATAACGAGTAAGCATACACAACAATGAGACGACAATTATGTCACTTGCATTCATATTGTGCCCATAGGGTAACGAAATGTCTCAGAGTGCAGGTGTTTTGGCCCAGGGCATCCCCTAATGCAGCGGTCCGCCAACCTTTTTGGCACCAGGGACCGGTTTCGTGGAAGACAATTTTTTTCACGGACCGGGGGAGGGGGGTTCATCATTGGGTCTTTTCCCCCTTTTGAAAGAAGCTCTCCAGCAACGTTTGTGTTTTTACTCATTGTGGCTACAAGGGGTTAGAGCTTGTGGGCTTACCAAACACCACGTGACTGAGACAAGTGCGCAGTGCGGGAAAGAGGCGCGGACGGAAGTGGTAAATAATAAAATAATGGGAGTGGGCCACGCGCGGACTCACCGCTCTCACCTCCTGCTGCTGCTGTGCGGCCCGGTTCCTAACAGGCCACAGGCCGGTACCGGTCCGTGGCCCGGAGGTTGGGGACCCCTGGCCTAATAGCAGATTGTACCTGTGCTGTGGAATCTGATCAAATAATTAGCGGTACTAAAACAAAAATTGGCACTGGCACATATTGCCTCGTCTCTTTGAATAACACCACTGGATCTTTGACGTACACTTTGGCACAGACGGTGTGTTAACTAAATTAGCCAAATGCTGATACATCTGCACCCTTTGTACTTGTGGTACTGGCTTCTACCGACGTATGGCTGACGATGATTTCGCGCAACAAGAATAGTTTTACATTGAGGTGGCCGAGCCGGATAATTGTGCTAGGAGTAGCGGCGGAGGGTATCGCCGCGATGATGCCTCCCTCGCGTTCGTGAATCGTGCGCCGAGTCTTTAAACGTCCCATGGTTCTCTTCCAGGTGACCACAGTCACCGCAAAACGTCGGAGTCTTTATTTTACCTTCGTGCATTAGGTATCTGCATCTGCCATGGTTTGTGCGGATTGTGGTTGGAGTACTGGAGATTCAACCGTACTTGCTGTACCTGCAGGAAGTCATGATCGATGCCAATGAAATCCAAACCAGACTGAATGAAGCATTCAAAGAAATGAACCGCGCCATCGGTGAGTCACGGCAAGACGCAACGGACTCAAAAGAGAGATCGTGAGCACTTCTTAAAAACACGCGATGCTACGCACAGGGAGGAGTTTATTTCCCTGCACAACACCCACTCGCCATACATCAAGGATTATATGAATGCCAAGCAGCGGTGTTGCAATGTCATAATTTCATCGATTGAAGTAAATTATTACGCTCTCAATACGCGGAGAGTATTTTGCGCGAGAGAATCCATTGTTTTCTATTTGTATACCTTGTATGTAATTCGTTTTTCGTGACCCCCTGCAGCCACTAGGGGACCCTCCAGTGCATCATAATCTGCAGCGAATTTTAGAGCCTTCGTGAACCCGAATCGTGACATTTTGAGGGGAGGTGATTTGTGGGAGATCTACTGCAAAGTGTCTTCTTAAGATAAAAGTAAAAAAAAAATCAAATTTTTCAAACATCGGCCGATAGACAAAAACAATACATTCATAATCGTATTGATGAATCATCATCAGCCTTGGTCAATCCATTGCTGGATGCAGGCATCCCAAAGCCATCTCTATATCTAAATATTACTGAACCCAGTATTATGCGTGATTTGGAATTCTAGAAAGTGCAAATATGGATAATTAACTGACGACACAAGTTTTGAAAAAAGCATCTTGAAATCAAATATATACTATTGAAATTAATCCTTAAAGATAATGTACGTGAATTGAGGGGGAATACTGTACTCTGCAAACCGCGTCTAAAGTATTGTATGTATGTATGTTGAACTTCTTTCGCACCATACTTATCCAACCGTGCTAATCGGAAATGCGGGGTGGGTGGTGGGGCGGCACAACAAACTCAACACAAAACTTGAGTTCTAAAGACATGGATGGGATTTTGTTTTTTGTGTAAATCAGATTCCGCCCAGAGTCGATCACAACGGAGAGAGGTCAACCAACCTCGCCCCCTCCCCAGAAATTACGTACGTCTGCCGCAAACACGCACACACCCAGGGATTGTCCACAATACAAGCAAATCACATTGCCGTTTTGTAAAACAAAAAAAAAACCTCCCCATGCAAGCTTTTAAACAAATTCATTGCTTACTTGTAAAGCCAAAATTGAAGGTGGCCGGCCGGCTGGGTCAGAGGATCGAGCGTTGAGCTGGCACTGCTGAGGGCCTGCATTTCCGTGAAACTGGGTCCTCAAGTGTAGCGAGTTGATGATTCAATGACTGTGCAAAGAAAAAATTGCATTTGGTTCTACAATTCATTTGACTAAATTCCAACACTGATATAGAATGAATCATGTATGTTTGACCGTCATGTGACGAACCTCGCTGTCACGTACAGAGTGAATGAGAAGTGCTGCCCTCTGCTGTGTGTGGACAAGAGGTCAATTGAAGGAATGACAGAGGTAGAGGGCACCACGGTGGCTAGGAGATGTTAACTACCTCGCCTGGTATGCAGGAGGTCGGGGGTTCGATCCCAACCCTGACGCCTGCTGCTGCTGTATATTTTTAGTTTGCGTGTTCTCCGCGTGGTTACGTGGATTTTTTTTCTCCGGACCCTCCGGTTTTTACCTCCACATTTATTTAGATTTTTTATCTGCTAGAAATGTGCACGTGATAAGCCACTGCGTTGAGCTATCATTTGTGGCCAGGTCGCTTCTGAAAAAGAAGCTAATAGCTCAGTGGGCTTTACTTGGTTGCTGTTGTGACGTTCTGACACACCCCACCTGAACATCTCTGAAAAAGAGCTTCATAGTCTAAATAAATATTCTTATTCTGGTTCTGTGTGAAGCCGGCCCGATTGTACTCACGTGCTATCTTAGCAATGTCAATAAATAATGTGTACATGTGCGTTAACATTTGTAACGCCAATGAATATACTATATGTTGTGTGTTGGCGTGTTGCGTTAGTCGTCATCTGATTCCATATGTCCGTGCATGTGTGCGATATATATATATTTCTAGCGCCAACATCTTGTGTGTGTGTATGTATGTACATCGGCAAGTCACCTCAGTCGGTCAAACCCATGGCAGCTGGGTCCGTCCCATGACCTCCTGCCAGCGGGCGTTCGACACTTAACGTGGCCTTAAAGTGCACCTAGCCTGGCACAAGCGCCGTGGTGACATCACCGCCACTTAGTGGCGATTGGCGGTTTGGTGTTGTTGTTGTTGTATGTGCGTGTGTTTGTGTTCCGAGTAAACGTGCGATATAGCGTGCGTGCTTAAAAGAAAAGTCGCGCGCCACTTCGCTTGTTAACGGGCACAATCTTGCAGGACTATGAAAATGCGAACGAAGGGAACGCAAACGACGCTCCGCTGCTCGGCTCCAGGTCTCCACCGGTCAGTCGCACTCCGCACGGCCATGGGGTTCGGTACTCCGCACCGCCCTCCCCCCCATCCACCATCGGAGCCCCACAGCCTTGGACGACGTGGTTGAGATCCCCGCGATGCCGTGTTGGGGACGCTGCCGCACAGTGGCTTAACGGGCGGCACGCTGGGCTCGCAACGCAGAGGGGTCGCCGGTTAAACCCGGCCTCCCGGCGTGACACCGCCCGATCGCCACGTTTGGCGACGCACGGTGCGGAAGAAGTTCAACGTGCATGAGTGACAAGCTTCTCAAATAACCCCCCCCCTTGAACCGCCTCTGTCCGCCCAGCGGTATAATAGATGGGTTCGCAAACCGATAGCCAATCGGCAGATCACGCGTGGTGAGGCAAATCGTGGGTTCGCTCTCAGGCCCCTTCCGAGGCGAGTTGGCCAAATGCCAGAAATTGCAGGGCCGCGCCTTTACCGCCCGCCGATGATAATTGTGCGACGCCACCACCGACATTGGGGCGCAACGGGTTCCACCGCCGGTGGCGTTTGACACGGCCAAGCGGCGTCAGCATGCTCGCCCGCTAGCCGCAACGGTTCGCGGTTCGAGCCCCTGGGGTCCGCCCCCAAACCCCCCCGCCCCCCGGCTAATGCCGGAGGCTGTGCGGTAACTCTAGATGGTGATAATACGACGCACCGCCCGCTTCGCAGCGGCCGTTAAATATCCCTCGACGTCGTTTAAGAAAGAGAGAAAGGAAGTCTGGCCATGTTGCGTCCAAATTACGTCTGAGAAAGTAGCGGCGACCTTCGTGATAACCTCGACGCTTTGTAAGAGTGGACGCGGATGTGCCGAATGTGCTAATGATGCAGTGTTGGCTCTCCTCTCGGTTGGAGACCACGGCTAAATGCTTTATTTCCTCACTTCCTTTAACCGCAGTTATGGACGACCAGGTGCTGCTGCGTGACGATCGTCATCACGTGCTTGCTCGTGATCTGTCTCATCGTGGGACTGCTGGTGTGGTGCTCCCTGGCGAGAACTCCTTCGGCACTCCAGCCAATCACGGGGCCAAATCAAGGCACCGAGGGCACAGGATTCTTGCCAATAATAAGGCAATGAAACGTGACGACGGGCAAACGACGCTCCGCATTTTTTTTTATAGAACGAAGGTGTAGCAGAGACAAACGCAGTTACACTCATATTCAGTTACACTCGTCGCATACGGTTTAGAGGATTCGGCTGCTATGAATGTCCACGTGATAAGACACTTCGTTGAGCTGTCATTTTGTGGCCAGGCCCCTTATGAAAAAGAGCTGTATAGCTCAGTGGGTCTTACCAGGTAAAATAAAAAAAAATGTTTTAGTTGAGTAGTTTAGAATTCGGCTACACAACGGTGATAGCTGAGCGTCGGGCGGGCATTGCTGGGTTCGTGGAACCAAAACTGGGTTTCGGTTGTCTTTGATTAGACCAGACTAGCAGATGCAGCGCGTTGATGGCATCAGCCCAGTCACATAAGGGGCCGTTCATAAATGACGTCACGCACCTGGGGGGGGGGGGGTCAGACATTTGTGACGATGTGTGACGAGGGGGGTTGAGAAATGTGACGTCACATCAAAATGCGCAACTTTGAATAAATATAGACAACACGTTCTACTTAATACAACATCAGAGTGCAGCGCCACATTAAATACGCACGACAATGACAATAGTTTAAAGCGATTTGAAGCATGTTTTATGAATTTAGGGGAAGGGGGGGGGGGTAGAGCTTTATGACGTCATATTTGAGGGGGGTATCTGACTTTTTGTGACGCCGTGTGACGAGGGGGGGGTGGGGTTCAAAAATCGTCCAAAACCGCGTGATGTCATTTATGGACGGCCCCTAATGACTACGGGGGTGGGGGGGAAGCCCCATAATAGAGGTTTTTGGGTTAGATCGCGTAAATATATAAATGTGTCGTTAAAACCCACCACCACCCGACACAGCCAACTAGTAAGGGTTGTCACGTAAACAGAACGTGGCCAATTCGTCACTAATACAGCAACACCGCTTGTGTGTTTGGAGAGCCAAGCCACACACATTTACAATCGGAGTACAAAGCCCCATTGTCAAATTTGGTTTTCATTCAATTTGCAAAGACAACCAGTTCTGAGAATTCAAGATATTGATTTACCCTGCCTGCCACTTGACACACACACACACACATACTTCTCAGGAGTATGAAACAGAATACAATAAAAGAGGTCACGACGTAGGGATTTTTAGAAGTGGTTCTGTAATATCGCCTTCTGCGGGCTGTTCTCTAACATTGGCCGATGCAATATTACTCTGCAAGAATTGTAAATGGATACTTCACTTCCACTTCATGACGTAGTTGGTCGTGGTTATTGCACTGTGCTGTGGCTCCGAAAAAAAGGGAAAATAAAACCAACACGAGGCCAAAAAAATGTAATGTTTATAGAAGTGATATATGAGCACGTAAAAAAAAAATCCGTAGCCTTTAGCATGAATACCGACTTATTACGTATATAGTAAGCTAACATTCGTGGCAATAGACCCCTTTAAAACAAAACATGGCCGGAACGATCGATTGGCTTATTTTGTCCTTTTTGCACAGCTAAGAAATACTCGCAAAGACTCGGGGGTTCTTTGCAGGAGGATCCTGCATCGGTGATGTGTTGTCCAGTTACATTTTTTTTTCCACCCGCGTTTTAGCGTATGGGAGGGATCCAAAGGACCCGGAGGAAGTGTGGCCCACACAAGGGAACCAGACTCAGAAGGAGCACGCACAGATGGAAACAGAAAGCTACTTTGCTGCACTACCGCCTGGCTTGCCAGCAGCGCAAATGAGTTTCAGAGATTTACGTGATCCACCAACCCTTGCCTCGAGAGTGGTGGGTCGCAGGCGTGCAGCACCACGCCCACGCATCGTGATTCTTCACAATAATAACAATAATGTACATATAGCATCTTCTTTACGGTCAGAAAATTTTTTCATGGGTGTTACATCATCACACTGTTGAATCTGATACATTTGGAGGAAATCATCAAATCACATCGAAGAGGCTATAGCCACCGTGACTGAGCACACATAAGAATTAAACGTGAAAAATATGGTTAAGATTGGATAAAATATTGATACTAATTCAATCATGCTGGCCACACCTATCTATATCAAACGCAGAGCCAACAATAAAAATAAGGGGTAGATAAGTATGTTTATTCACCTCATGGACAATATAGACAATCTATCAGCCATTACACGTTCTGTTTGAGCCATTTGGCTGAGGTTTAACAGGATTTTCCTTCAAGAAACGGATAAACTACCTCATTCTAGATTTGTAGTTTTCGCGACTGCAAGGGTTCGTACTCTTTGGTTCTTTCGGTAAAGTCACGTAGGTATAAAATAAATCAAATCACGACGTACGCTTGTGTTGCGCCCGAAACGTCGTGATTTAATTTATTTTATACCTACGTGAACTTTACCGAAACTACCTCATCTTTTTTTCTGTTTGTAACATGTATGTCTGCGGCAGCTCCTGATCTATTCAGAACGTTCTATGGCATTGGCTTAGCCGGGCGGTGGTGGTGGCTATGCACGTGACCTGTAACCCAGCAACAGTGAAGGCGAGGGCCGGTGGATCGTGCAAATGTGGTGAAACTCCCTTCCCGTTGCCAATGAGGTGCCATGCTCTGTCTCGTCGAGAGAAGGTGGCACAGCAACACGCGGACTCCATCTGTTCCATCTGTGTGGGATAGAGCATTGCCCCCTTGCACGAGTTGATTTTCACCGGGTGCTCCAGTTCCCCCACATGTAACCACCCGTTAATCGGCCTACAACACCGGAATATATAGAGAACTGAATAAATAAGCGGATGATGTCTTCAAATACCCGTCTCTCCACATATAAAATTTAAGTATTTCTTACACAACCCATCAGCCTTGTGGGAATGCATCATTTCAGCAGCATTGATTCAAGATAACCCTGACTCTGGACTGGTTTCGACATTGCAGTGAATCATCAGCAGAGTCAGTTTTGTCTTGAATCAATGCTGCTGACATGCACTCCCAGAAGGCTGTGCAGCTGATGGGTTGTGTAAGACATACACTGCACTTGTTTACGTGGAGAGACAGACATATGAAGGAGACATCGTCTGCTTATTTTGTCATTTATATTCCCCACAGTGACGCCAATGACTTTTTGTTTTATGTACTTAATATATATGTAGGACCGCAGAACTTTGGGGAAAATTTTGGCATCGGCTGACCGTCTGGCTGCTATCGCTCGTCTGTTATTCCTCCTTCCACCTCAGAGTCGTTCTTTCTCTTAGAGAGCGAGCAGACATCGATGTGGGCAAGTTACAAGTTTAAATGATTGTTATAAGGTCACGTCTCACTGATGTGACTGAGTCAAGTTTAAGGTGGCTAAAGGTGCCCTTCGTATAATAAGTAAATGATGTTCGAAGACATATCTCAAAGTCGCATCGACCGACGTTAAATACTCCAATAAGTATTGCTAGGCAATCCTTTGTTAATATCAAATAATTTCGAAAACTTATTGAAGAATTGATTAGCAGGCATGATGACTGCACCTTCAGCTTGGGGGTCGGGGATGCTTTTTTCCCGGACTGTAAAGATCGTGACATATTATCTCATCGTGTGAGGTTTTGTAATGTTTTATGTACTTTAAGGGAATTTTGAAGACACATCGTATATTGTTTAAAGATGCAGATTCAAAAGAAACGTTTGATGCTTCTTCTTTTTTTTGTTGCGCGTGAGTAAAATGAACACCGACTTTCCCTTTGCGTCGTTCATGAATGTAAGTTTCACTTTTAGCGCAACGTACTGTCCGCTCGTCGAATTTCCCTACGCTGGCCTTAATGCGCCTCCGCCTTATTTGCACGCCACCGTGAGATGCTGCGCCACATTTAGATGTTTTGAACAATTGCGATGCATCACGCGGTTTCCCCTCTAAAGGCGCGCACAACGGGGGGCCAATCTGGTCATCGCCAACGTTGGTGCGTCGTTGGAAACGTGATGTCCAACGTTTCTCCAACCACCCCCTATAGTCTACAAGGTTCAAGCCGTCGTGTTCCAGCGTTCCAAACTAAAATCCCGCATATGAAAACGAACTGAAATTAATTGAATAAATAGAAGGGGGTTGTTTTGGTTGGATCGCCTAAATATAATTGCTGTGCCGTTAAACCCACCACCTCCAGACACGGCCAATTGGTAAAGTTTGTCACGTAAACAAAACGTGCCAATCAGTTACTATTTAAGCACACCGGTTGTGTGTAAACCAATAACATTCACAATTGGAGTACGACGTTTCGCTGGTGATTATGACTAGCTTCAGGCGACAGCCAGAAATGTGAAGAAGTCTTCCTCTCTCGGATTTAACGACAATCATATTAACGCGATCTAACCCAACGGTTCATGTTTACTCGGTCGTGATTGTGCTAAGACCGCCAACTCACTACACGAGAGAACCCAGTTAGATCACCGATTGCTGCCCAGCAAGATCTCAGTGCTGCAGACTCTGCCCTCTGACCTGTGACCCACCTGGTGATCACCTCTTTTATAAGGCAATGTTAGGTGGTCAATGTGGTGAGGATTTCTGTCAACATATATATACAAAAGGCAATAACAACAGATAGAATATCACACAATTATTTCACAAAATTGTTGAATTTTATTTGAAAATTTATTATCCTTGCTAATGGCTCGCTGACATCAGTGGTGAGTGTGAACCGAACTCGATTTGGCCCCCACCAACCCTGTGACCAACCGAGGCTTACCAGCGTGGTCAAGTATTATCAAAGAACCTCCCGCCCTCCCATGACCTACGGAGTGTGGGGAGAGGCCCCCGTCCATTGGTGGATTGAGAATGGTTGGAATGCATTGAAGTTTATTTAAATATTGTGCTGATTAAAATGGGATCTCTTTTTGGCAGTATCAATGTTTATGAAAAAAATAAGAATAGGGTTGACCCTTTCTGGCAAAAAAACAGGTGTTAAGATGTTCAAACACAAAATATAAACCATTTGCAAGGAATCATGCCTGCATTAACCACACGTACTTGTGAACATACAAACAAAACACATGCTCAATAATAAATGCATTGATGTATGCATTGTTTTGTATGTTCACTACAAGTACTTTGTGTGGTTAATGCAGACTTGATTCCTTGCAAAAGGTTAATGTTTGGTGTTTGAACGTCTTAACGCCAGTGTTTTTTTGTGCCAGAAAGGGTAACCCCTATTATTGTTTTTTTCATATTGTGCTGATTGTCTGAAATAGCTCTGCTGCTTCTAAACAAAACACCAACAGGTGGCAGTGGTGTGCTATTTTTTTTTTACAAAAACACCTCCCTTGCAACCCATGCCGTGTTAATAATTTTAAAAAAAAATCTATGTTATTTATGATGAAGCAAAAATCCGCTGTACTAATATCCCATGGCACACGGCGACCTGAGTTCAGACGCAGGTGAATGAAACGGAGAATGCAAAATCGCGGGGAACAACAAACCGTCGTAAACATGGCCAGAGTTAACTTTAAACCCGAGCCTAAATAAGAATACAGAAACACAAAGTCATGCAGATATAACCAACACGTACGTATAAGTTACAGCTAAAAAAACTAAATAACAACGAAAATGTAACAATTATTTAACGTTTTTATTTCGAGTACAAAGATAGAACAAAACATTGAAACAACATAATAAACGTTCCACAAATTGATGTTGAGTGCTTTATATACCGTATTTGTACACCGGCAAAACCGACAACAGGGCGTGAGCGAGGGCACGAAGTGGCTACACAGTTTTGCTTTGTCATGAACTCTGCCAACCTCTGTTTGATTCCCAGCCACGCTGGTGGTGGCATCTGAACCTACCCCGGGGCAACCCCCACTGTGTAGACACCCCCCCCCCCCCCCAAAGTGTGGGGCCCGAGGCGAATGCCCCAATTCGCCCCACCCTCGGGACGACACGCGCCCCACGCAACCCTTCACGAGCTCACACTGACCAACCGTGGTGTAGTCATACGACCCTGGATTTCATTGGTTTTTTTACATCACTCTTCCTGTGCACGGTTCTGCAGGGCCTTAACACGCCGAGCGGCCAGCAACGAACTTAACGTTCGAACAGAAACTGAGCGTGAAACACATATCTTGAAATTGTACAAGGTTGTTGTTATGTATCGTTCTAAGAAGTTGGGAAACGAGCCGACGGGAGGGACTTTCAAAGGTGCAGCAGTGCGAGAGGAGACGCATAAAGAGAAGTGTGTTGGTCTGCAGTGCGGTTGGTTGTACACAGTGGGGATGAAGTCAACACGTAGGCTTTCGCGCCCAATGTTAAGATTCGTAATTCCTTTTTTTTGGGGGGGGGGGGGGTCAGATTTGCACGAGTAAGACGTGTGTCGTACACACTCCTCTGCCCGGTTGTTAGAAGTGAAATTCTCCCAGTGGTCGCGTGGATTTTTCTCCGGCTCTTCCGGTTTTCCCCTCCACGTTTAGAATCAACGTGCATTTAGATTATTTGCCTGCGATAAATGTCCACACGATAAGCCGCTTCGTTGAGCTATCATTTGTGGCCAGGTCTCTTCTGATGCAGAGCTATGGTAGCTCGGTGGGCCTTACCTGCTAAAATACATATATGTATACCGTTGTAGTAAGCGAGGCAAAATAAGGGAAGAGTTTTAAGGTAAGAACGAAAAGTGTACGGTGAAGCTGATTGCTGGACCTGTAGGGGCACTTCGTTTCCAGTGCAAAGGGGAAGGGGGGGGGCAGAAGCGAAAAAAGGCACGGAATCGAAACACATCAGGCGTGTGGAAAACACGGCACCCACTTCGCGAGAGAGTGGGGGGAGGTGTGCAGGGAGGAGGAGGTGGCTGAATTAGAAGGTTTGCCCGGGCGCTGCCTGCACCAACCTCTGCTAAAGACTTGCCCCCCTTCCTTCCTGTGGCAGGCCAGGGCCATAAATCATCACCGACGAGCGATGCGGGGTGGGTGGGTGAGTGCCCAGCAGTGCCCACGCTCTCCACCGCCTCTTCCTCCTCCTCCTGCTGCTGCTGCTGCAACACATTCGTGGAATTTTGTCTGCGCCGCTCAAGTGCGCGCTGAAGAGAAATTCGTTTCGCCGTGCGCCGGCGACACGGAGTTTGCGCTCGTTGCACCGACGCTGCCAGTTCAAGCGGCTTTCCAGGGGAGAGTTTGTAACGAAGGCATGCTGCCGAGATGTGATGCTCGCACGAGGAACAGCGGACACTGGGAAGGGGGGAGGGGGAAAAAAAACCTGCTTAGCAAGCGGAAGAAGACTGCGAGCGCGACTCCGATTAGCACGGTTGGCGACTTGCTGAACTTCTTTCGCACCGTACGTAGCCAACCACGCTTATCGGAGGTGCAGGGGGAAGGACAACAAACCAAACACAAAAATCAGTTCTAAAGAAATTCGTTTCCAATATAGATTTAAAAGTGCATAGCTCAGTGGCTTCCTAATATCGGAAGAGCGTTCCAGACGGCCACCGAAGCGCATCTGAAAGCGCGCGACGCGGTGACCATCTTTGTTCGATGCGAAAGTTCAACATACTAAACTAAAACTATTTGTTTTGTTTTACCAGGTAAGGCCCACTGAGCTACATAGCTCTTTTCCAGAAGCGACCTGACCACAAATTATAGCTCAACGAAGTGGGCTTATCACGTGGAAGTTTATAACAGCCAAATACTCTAAACGCGTGTTTCTAAATGTTGAGTGAAATACCGGAGGACCCAGAGAAAAATCCACGCGACCACGGGGAGAACATGCAAACTCCAAATATACAGCAGGCGTTAGGGGTCGGCATCCACAACCTCATGCATACCAGGCGAGGTAGTTAACATCTCACCACCTCGGCGCCCAAATAGCTGACGAGTGTGGAAAGAACCATGGAAAAGTGTAGTAGATCTGTATTTTACTCTGACGTGACAGCAGGAAAAACACACTGGGGAGAATATGCTTTGAAATATGAGGAATTACACACGTACTGGTGTATGGGTGGAAAGTTAAGTTGGCTTACCCAGAACTCATGGCCCAGAAGAGATCAGACTTGATTAACAATGACTAAGCAGCAAACTAGTAAGGTAATTCACCTGTACCTGGATTATGACGCGAGTCTATAGGTCACATAACCTACGGAATAGCAGACGCAGTATTTTATCCCATGCCCTGTATGCATTGGTGTGCCGGCCGCTACAAGCGATGCCATCCCTACACGACAGACGTGTTCACAGCAGATCGATGCACGCCAACCATCGTGCAGAACGGAAAAAATATATATTTAAACTGCGCTCTTGTCCATGCAACGGCACATCTGTTTTGCTCAGACAGCTGCTGTGCAGTAGCTGTTAGTCTAGTTCTTAATTCAGCGCCTAACTTGTGCAGTCAGAGGTGATCACTCAACTAAGCTATTTATTTTACCAGGTAAGGCTCACTGAGCTATATAGCTCTTTTTCAGAAGCGACCTGGTCACAAACGATAGCTCAATAAAGTGGCTTATCATGCTCAGGATGATCTCTTAGCGGTAGAACTATTTTAATTCTGAAAAACATCGGAACAACTATAAAACCGCAGCTTTCCGCCCACACTGTCGAAAATAAATTGCGGGGAAAGCGTAGCTCTGCCGCTTTTAACATAACCTGGTTTGCATGTCAGTGTTCTATATATATACACCTCATGTGCTTAACGAGAGTCGTTGCCTCCTTATGTCAGTGTTAGTTCCGATTTGTCCTGACACCCACGGAAGAAAAACATTTAAAAAAATAAAGATTCACAGGTGGATCTTTAAAAAAAAATCCATAGGTTGATCTTTCAAAAAATCTATTTTTTTTAAAGATCCACAGGTGGATCGGCGTGCCACACGAATTGGCCACTGCCGGTGGGAGCCACGTCCACTGGGGAGCTTGCACCCTACACAGGCTCACAGAACCGCACCACATCAACAATAGGGGTTGTGGGATGTTTTTGTTTTAACTGTCACTGAAAGAAGATCAAAGATCGCAATGTTTAGGCAATACTGACCTTCAGAGCATACGGCTTTTATTGGAAGGCGAGTGCACTGCATTGTCTCGAGCTTGCTTTTTCTGTTCAGTTACAGTAAAAAAAAAACGTTTATTACGTTTAGTTATTCTCTTATTAAAAGTAGAATTGATATACATTAATGGTATTTTATATATGTGGTGCTATGACATTTTCGTAGATTCGTACATTATCTACCAAGAGAGCATAAAACGTTGGGCCAACATTGCAAGCTTCAATGAGTAAATAATCCTTGACGTAAACCGTTATGCCTCAAGACTCCGAACCAGTGTACTCTCAAATATTCTTAAGCTTGGGTCCACATCTGAGCATCCAGTTGCGCACCTCGGCTGTACGCAACTGAATCGCGTATACAGCATGCGGACGTCTCTGCAAGCAGTTGCGCCACCAGTTGCTAACGTTCGAGTACGAAGTCTGCTTCGAAGCGTGGACCTGCTCGGCGGATGCGTAAGCGACGCGTTTCACCACGTGCTGCACATTTACGAATGGTGGTGAATTTCCTCGTCACGTAACCACTCGCCAAGATGCGGGCAAAGCAGTCGGGGGCAATGATCGAGTGGAGCGATTTCGAGAACGGGTGGGTTGGCACAATTCATCAACTCGTGCGTAGACCCCGAGCTCTTTTACGGCGTGGATCTTCAAACATACCGTCGTCACATTCACGCGATTTCGAAGGGCAGAGTTGGAGGCGCGACTGATCGCTGAGGTTAGCACACCAAACAGATCGGAGAGATTAAATTTAAATCTCGCTTCCTCATCTTCGCACTTATGTCATTTTGCATGGTCATCACTTTTGAAATGTGTTTTTGAAAAAAAAACTATCAGTTGGCTTTTATATATATATAAACACGAATTGTGCTTAAAACCAAAATGTGTTTTTATTGTTATCCACAAAAAAACGAGATTATAATCAATCCGATCGGAACCACAATCGAAGCTGCATTGCAGGATGCAAACCGCCCGGAAACAGCCACCACGACGCATTCTACACATCGTGCACACTCTGCCAAAACATTGATTCTTGTGGAGGTTTTTTTTTATTTGAGCACACTTGACATTGTCAGCAGACAGTCTCTTTATTTTGCTTAACGCCATGCGCGTGTGTATGCCATGTGGGGAGCGGTAGTGTAGCGGTTAGCGCTACGCTGCGCTATGAACCCGGCGACCTGAGTTTGATTCCCGCTCACGGCCAACACCAGTGACGATTATCTGAACCGGTCTCGGGCCTCCCCTAGGTCGACTCAGCCTCAAATGAGTACCTGGTGCGGTGTGTAAATATTGCCACTAGGGAGACAAAGGCGGTCGGGCGTGGTGCACCGTTCCGGCCTTCATAGGTGCTCGCTAACAGTACTTGCCCCGACAGTCTGTTAAGGCTATATGGGGGATCTTTGTTTATCTTTGTGTATGCCATGCACCCGGTACCAGTGGTGTCAAGATCGGCCTCTGTGGAGGAGGCTCGTGAAGGACGCTGCTACTGGGCAGTTGGAGGCAGTCGCCCTCCAGCAACAACGGAGGACAAAGGACCGACGCTCACAACAACGTGCGGAGCGCCGGGCCGATAAAGCACAGCGAGTTGGCACAGTCGGGGGCACAGGTGGTGCATCGGTCAGTCATCTCAGTCAGTCAACGCATCGCACCTGGGTCTGTCCCGCGACCTCCTGCCAGCGGGCGTTCGACACTTCACGTGGCCTTAAAGTGCACCTAGCCTGGCACAATCGCCATGGTGACGTCACTGCCACTTAGTAGCGAGCGTCGGTTGTTTTTTTTTGTTGTTTTACTGATTGCTGCCACGTCCTGCAGGGTCAACGCGCACTCTCAAACAGGTTCAGACAGTGTTGAACTTTTCCCCGTGTTGTGTTGTTTCCATTCTTTTTTTTTGTTCACTCCCCATCTCCGTGCGCGGTTTTTTTTTCTTCATCATTATTATCATTAACGCACGCGTTCATTGCTCGCGGTAAAACGTCGCGTGCCGCTGTGGCTCTTCTTTTTTTTTTAAACAACCAGTCGCATCACCTGCGGCACCCCGCAGCATCTCCGGACGGCGAGAGAACCACCACCACCACGACCCAAGCAGAGACGCGCCGCGCGTCTCCCTTTCAAGAAAGAGTTTTTGTTGTGTGTGTGTGTTTAAAACGCAGCGAGGCTCACTCTCTTGAGTCTGCATTGACGTGCTGGCGGGCGCTGCTCGCGAACCGCCTCCGACGTTGTCACACACCGCGGGAGGACCTGCGCCAGGAGCTATCGGACGTTCGACTCCGCAGTTCCGCGCATTTTTTTCGCGGATTTTAGGAGTCCTCGCGGGTCGCGACCGCTGTACGTCGCAGAGGGGTTTCGACATAATGTTTTGTCCCTCCGTAAATTGTGAGTAAATAATGCGCGATTACCGATCTTTATTTCATGTTGGATACATCGAATGTAATACATTGGAAACTTAATGTGCGTGCGAGTATTGTTGTTGAAATGAGCGACTTTGTATGACATCGGAAACTATTTGTCCTCCCTGAAACTGTTTATCCGCGTGCGCCAAACGCAACAGCCGCTTTTGCGTCTTCACGTTCCGACGTTTATCCATCGGCATATTTTTTTTTTATTTTAAGAGAAAAGGAATGGTAACCGGGAGAATTTCTTTAAAATAAGAATAAGTGCGTCTCGGATGCTGTTTAACACGTCCTGTTGACCGCAGATTTTTTTTTTAAATATTTTTTTTATATATATTATATTTATATCTAATTTTAAACTTTCAATAAAGGTACGGATGCAGCTATAACCGGAATACGCATTCGTCAAATGACCGAAGCACACGGACATAGTCGCAGCGTTCTCCAGCTGTGTGTCCCCTAGGACAAAACGAGGACGCGGAGTGGAGTAAGAGACAGGACGGAATAATAAGGAAGGGGGTGTAAACAGTGGAGGAGCAAAATATGCGGGGTATCAGAATCAGAAAGGGTTTTATTCGCCATGAAAGTTCACACCGACACGGAATTTACTTTGGCAGGATGGTGCATACATTCAACATATAGGAATCTAAAATCTTAAATAAGTTTTAAACAAGTCTTACTATAATAATATCAGGGTCAAGTCGGATTTATTTTGTTTAAAAGAGGCGGGAATTCAAGAGACAAGGAATGAGCCTCATTTTCAAGGGTGACTTGGGTCACCAGAATGACAAACAAAAAAAAGCAACACAAATAAAGTAGAGCTAACGCAGCTCAATGGAAATCATCCCAAAAACAACCGAGTGTCAACGTGGGGGAAAAAAAAAACGAAAATATGTCGCGCCAACGTGAATCGATGTTGAATCCTAAAAAAAAATTCCCTCCAGCGTGAGTCTAAAATGATCGTGTGATGATGCCACGACATGAGTAAGGACATTGAAGCCCACGCGACGTCAACCAGGGTGTATATTGCACGGTGGGGTACAGTCCTCGTCCCCAGTGTCACATCTACATACAGCCAAGGACATGATGCTGAGGGCGATATTCATTAAGAACGCACCGATTAAGACGACGGCATTAAGCAAAAGCAGTCTGATGAAAAAACAAGAATAGGTTTAACCCTTTCTGGAAATAAAAACAGGCGCTGAGATGTTCAAACACCAAATAGACACCTACTGCAAGGCATCAAGTCTGCATTAACCACACATACTTTGTGGCAAAACATGCAAACAAACACGCTCTGATAATCCGGGACGTGCGGTCAGGGGAGGCAGAGGAGGCACAGCCTCACCTGGCATGCTCCAATGAAAATAGCCGTTACGAAAAGTTAAAAAATATATATCAAATAAATATTAAGATTTTTCCACTGATCTGTGTTCTAAAAGTCATTTCTGTACCATTCCAATAATTTTTATAGTCAAAATCGCCAAATTTGCGGAGCTCCGCTGCAAATACAGGAAGAGACTAGAGGTGAGGCAGTGACGAGCTCAGCCTCCCCTCTGATTGCGCAACCTCGCAGTAACTGGATGGAGCGCGGGAAATAAGCGCGTGCCTGTTACTATCTCATTATGTCACCAATGTAATGTTTGTAGACCCCTTCATTTCATGTCCTCGCCTTCCATAATCCAGGTAACTTATTTCACGTATGTGTATAAAGATATTTAGGCTCGCTGGTCTCATCATGAAACTGCAATGAAAAAGCACCAGGGGAGGCAGCTATCACATCTGCCTCACTGAGGGGGACGTGTTTAACACGCCCCCCTCAGCGAGGACACGCCCCCCTCCGTGAGGCCACGCCCCCCTCAGTGTGTGAATCTGGCTCTGACACTAGCCAGTGCCTCCCCAGCCATTGACCTCACCGCACGTCACTGCTGATAGTCTATGCATTGTCCTTGAAATTGATTGGCCTGCACCAGAGACAGCCTTATTTATGGGCTAGTCTCACCAGTGCCAGACCAGAGAATGCCTGAAGGCGAACAGTACAAAGACAATGCAAGCATCTGAATCAGAACGCGAATATAGCTCGGATCGAGCAGTTATATCTATATGAGACCTTTTTCGCCGGTATCCAAAATGATGAAAATAATCATAGCTTTTACCATTTCTGGCAATAAAGCAGGCATTAAGATGTTCAAACACCAAAATAGATACCTGTTGCAAGGCATCGCGTCTGCATTAACCACAAGTATGCGTGTCAATTACCTTCCCGTCATTACCACGTGCGGCGCGGCACACACTCGTGAGCCCCCGGGTTGATCGCGACGGGGAAATTAATGCCCAACGCACCCTGTCGCTGTACAAAGAGGGAATGGCAAAAAAAGCAAAGGTTAGGGGGCCCCCTAATCTACAAGGTTTAGGCCGTCATGTTCCAGAGTTGGAACTGAAGTCCCACATTTGAAAATGAACTGAAATGAATTGCATAATAGAGGTTCACGTAAATATAAAATGTGTCGTTATACCCGCCACCACCGGACACGGCCAATTAGTAAGGTTTGTCACGTAAACAAAACGAGCATATTCTTAGTTCTTTCGGTAAAGTCACGTTGAAGGGAAACAATAAAATAATAAAAAAATATATAAAACAATAAAAATTCTCACGACGTTTCGACCATAACACAAACGGTCGTCTTCAGGTGTGTCGGTTTGCATAAATTTGTGTTATGGTCGAAACGTCGTGATAATTTTTCTATTGTTTTATATCTATTTTATTATTTTATTGCTTCCCTTCAACGTGACTTTACCGAAAGAACTAAGAATATGAATTACTGCAGTCACGAAAGCTTTAAATCAAAACGAGCATACTCATTACTTAGTGCAGCACACCGGTGTGTCGGAGAATAAACCGCAACATTTGCAATTCGAGTTCGACGTTTCGCCGGAAATTACGACCAGCCTCATCAGGCGACTGCCAAAAAATGTTGTGGGTTCACTTTCCAAAACATCGGTGTGCTGAACAAGTAACTAAGTGGCACGTTTTGTTCACGTGACACACCTTACTCATTGGCTGTGTCGGGTGGTGTCAGGTTTAACGACACATTTATATTTACGAGATCTAACCCAAACAAAACCTCTATTGTGGATAGTATTGGTGGCGAAAGCCTACGTGTTAAACTGAAATAAATTGGTTTTAAAAAAGCACATAACCCTCCTATGGTTTTCCACGTCGCTTCAAAATGGGATCTCAGTTGTCCCATAGCGGGTTAAAATACAGAGTCAAACACACTGTTTAGTTATACGATAAATAACTAGCATTTATGTAGCTTCTATGTGTCAACAAATGTCAAGATGCAGCAAAGGAAGAGTGTAAAAAGAGGATAATTGTCAAGTATATATAACATCGTAAATCACACCTTGGTCTTATAAGGAAATTTTGGTCAATGTCCCTTCATTATAGCAAATAAATAAAAATAAATAAGTTATAACAATTAACTAATACGTTTTTTTTAAGTGATTCACAAACATCACAATACGGAGCTCAGATAATATCCACATGGTTAATCTTTTGGATTTTGGCTGGCCATCGAGCAAAAATGCTCACTGCATCGCGTGGCGCTTTCAGAAGCGCTTCTGTGGCCGCCTGGAACGCTCTTAGTGCCGATATGAAGAAGCCACCGGCAGTTAAATTTCGATTTAAAGCTTTCGTGACTGCAAGGATTCATCTTCTTTGGTTCTTTCGGTAAAGTCACGTAGAATGAGAATAAAATAATAAATTGATAAAATAAAATAACAATAATATTCTCACGACGTTTCGGCCACAACACAAGCGGCCTTCATCAGGTGAAGGGACGAGACTGTCTGGAGGACAGTGCTGGAGTGAAAAAGCCACGCTCAGATCGCGACCTTTAAGCTTAGAGTCGCGGCATCTCTTCAGAAAGGTGAGAGACTCGATTAGTTGAGCGACTCTAAGCTTAAAGGTCGTGATCTGAGCGTGACTTTTTCACTCCAGTGCTGTCCTCCAGACAGTCTCGTCCCTTCACCTGATGAAGGCCGCTTGTGTTGTGGCCGAAACGTCGTGAGAATATTATTGTGTTATTTTATTTTATCAATTTATTATTTTATTCTCATTCTATGTGACTTTACCGAAAGAACCAAAGAAGATAAAGCCACCGGCACTTTGAAATCATCATCCAGATTGAAAAGTGACTTCTTGTTGTCGTGCTCCCCCGCACCTCCGATAAGCGCGGTTGGCTACGTACGGTGCGAAAGAAGTTCAACGTACGGACACTGCGAGGCCACCCTACCAACATTGAGCGCTCTGTTTTTACAGTTTGAGCGGGGAATCGAACTCGGGCCGCCGGTTGTTCGTAGCGCAGCGCCGCGCCCGCTTACACCACCATCCCCGTTCCCCACTTCAACGCCGGCACTTTTTGCTCTCACTCGCTCGACGTTGCCCCGCGGTGCATGAGAGTTCCCTAACGAGTCGACGGCTTCCACTCGCATGAGTTACGGAGTTGGAGGTTTTTGTTGTTGTTGGTGCTCCTGCTGCTGCTGTTGTTAACAAACATCACCGTGCAACAGCCGCGATGATCTGATAGAAGGAATAAGACAGAAAAAAACAACCCCCACTGGGGCAGGTAAGGGGCCGTCCATAAATGACGTCACGCACCTAGGGGGGTTGGGGGAGGGGGTCAGAAATTTGTGACGATGTGTGACGAGGGGGAGGGGGGTTGAGAAATGTGACGTCACATCAAAATGCGCAACTTTTAATAAATATAGACAACACGTTCTACTTAATTAAATGGACTTTTTAATAAATGTTTTCTCCTACAGCATCAGAGTGCAGCGCCACATTAAATACGCACTACAATGACAATAGTTTAAAGCGATTTGAAGCATGTTTTATTAATTTAGGGAGGGTAGAGCTTTGTGACGTCATATTTGAGGGGGGTCTGACTTTTTGTGACGCCGTGTGACGAGGGGTGGGGGGGGGGGTAAAAAAATCGTCCAAACTCGCGTGACGTCATTTATGGACGGCCCCAAGGATGCGCACAGGCGGTACCCATGCAACAGCCGGGTACATTGAGCTGCCTCCCGCCTCCTAAACCTCCTTCCGCTCTTCTCTTCAATCTCACCTCTTCTCGATCGTCCGTTCTCTTCCTCTTCCCCTGCCCTCCTCCAGTTCTTCCCGTCCCACCCCCTATCCTTTCCTAACCCCCTGTGCACCCCTATTGTGTAAGGAATCATGTCTGCATTAACATGCAAACAAAAACAACATGCTCCGGTAGTGTATGATGCATTGTCTTTGAAACTGATTGGTCCACACCAGAGGCAGCTTTCTTTGTAACCTAAAATGCGAACAGCAGCAAAAAAATGCCGCTAATCAGAACATCGAGAGCTCGGGGTTGAGCGGCTACATCATGGGACCTCCCTTGCCAGTATCAAGTTGTGTGCTTTAACATCTTAACACATTGTCTTTTTTGCCAGGAAGCGTAAAACCTATTCCTATATTTTGATACTGCCAAGAGAGGTTCCATGATAAATCATTCTTGCTTTCATCGGTTCGTATTATTGCGTTAATCTACAACATCAAAAAGTGGCCCTGGTCGATCACGACCGAGCGAGGTTTTGCGAGCATGGCGCTCGCAAACCACACGCGCAACGGAAGAGGCAGAGCGCAAAAACAAACGCAGGCGTTGGGACTGCGAGACAGTAACATAAATGAAGGTAGGAGCGGTCGTAGTGGACCCAGAGAAATTGTCACAGCAGGTGCTGCCAGAGAGGTGAAATGCCACTGATGTTATAGTATACACTCCGTACGCTAGGGAACAAAAAATATGTACGGTTATTATCATTATTATCCATGCATTTTGGTTCTGGTTGGTCTATGCAACTAAGTTTGACGATGATGCATTTCTGTTTACCCAGCGACGTAAAGGGTTTTAGTTAGAAAGTCCATTTCGAGTGAGAATTTTGTGGCCAGCATTATTCAAGCGAATTTTGGCAGTTTGCCTCCAAATGAATCTTCATGAAAAATACTCAAATGTGAAATCACCATTGTGTACTGAACTATTCAATAACAATAAACATTGTGCGGTGGGTGGCCAACACCATTCCTGGCTGCCTTTTTATTCCCCAATGGTGACATTTACACACTACATTATTTAAGGCTGAGTCAACCTAGAGGAGGCCCAAGACCTGTTCAAATATTCGCCATTTGTTATTCGTCGTGAATGGGAATTGAACTCGGGTGGCCGGATTCGTAATACAATGCGCCACCACTCCCCACGCATATAATACACGCACATATTCACATGTGCATGTGCGCATTTCATTTATGTGAGCATTTCAACCCGTACATTTATTATCCTCAATCCTAATGTGTGCTTTATTATATCCATAGATATTTTTTTCTCTTGTTGTCTTTGCAACTAAATCATCACAATACCGCGGCAGATACAACACACGCAATTTCGTAACACGACGGAAACGCGTAAAGCTGTCTCGTGCATCAATGTGCAATTCACAACAACGCTATGATCCAATTTTAAAAGAAATTAAAAAAACACAAGGTAGTATTTTTTTTAAATGACAACCCCATGACTCATGGAAGAGTCAGAGTCGATACGAAAGCTAATAGTACATTCGTTGTTACTCGTGTTTGACAAATGAAACGGGAGATAATCAAATATTTGTCGTTGTGTTTGACAGGGGCCTTGGGTCATTGTATTACAACACAGAGGTGCACGGGCCTTCAAGGGAGAGATGTGTGTGTGTGTGTGATACAGATTTGAAATACGAGGTCGACGGAAAGACTTAATCAAACGCACTCTGCTTTAAGAATTGACCCTAGATTATTTGTAATGCCCTCCCTAAGATATGTTAAAGAAGTAAGTAAAAAAAAACCTCTGTGTCACGCAGCGCCAAGGTCTCTTACAACAGACTCCCATTAAAAAAAACCCCATCAACGTTAAAATATGTTCCCATTGAAATAAGTACTTTAAAGTACATTCCTATAAAAACAAACCATGAACATTAAACCGAAGAGGCAAACAACCCTACACACACGGATACAAAAGAGAATACATTAGAATTCACACACTTTTATTTGCACCAAAAGAAGAAAATGTATTATTTTGGACCCCAGAATTAAACGAATTTGACGCGCTGAATACAATGTTAATCTTAATAACTTGTATATGTACATATTCATTCTGAGATCTCAATCCAGACAATAACAATCGTTCATTGTTGCCTGGATAATTGTAATATAGTTGAAATAGTGCAATCAAAAGTTAAGTAAACAACACGAAGAGGCCCTGGATCGGCGGGATCTGGACCCGGTTCTTTACATTAAATATTGAATTGTCACGCGAGACGAGTCTGTTGTCCAACATTTCGGCTCGTTAGGCTTCGTAGATCCGAAGATATGAAGCGACAAAGACTTGAAAAGCATACAAACCGATTGTCGGAGCCTCTCTAACGGTCTGGGGGGCAAGGCGTTCCACAAACGAGGCGCCCGACTACTGAATGCTCGATCACCCATTGAACGCAGATTTGTCAGAGGTACACTCAGGTGCCCGCATTTGGTGGATCGAAATTGCCGGACGTTCAGTCAGACGATGCAGCAGCAGCACACATACACACACACACAAGCAGCAAGTAGTGTGAAACGTCCTCCGACTTTTCCATCTGACATTCTCGCCGTGTTCACAATCAGAATCTTTCGACCGGAAAAAATCCAATGAGCTATGAAGCTTTTTTTTTTGCACAGATGTCCAGTAGGGTGCGGGTCAGAAAGTTAGAGCAACAAATAATGCAATAACACGATATGAGTGCAAATCACGGAAAAAACGTAGAAATCAATTCAAGTTATCTACGATAAGCCAAATTAGAGCATTGATGTGGGCCTAGCACTAGCAATAATATGGAGAATAAATACACAACCAAATACATTTTCACAGATTCTAATATAAAAAAAACTAAAGAAGGTGCAGACGAATGGGGGGGGGGGGGGGGGGGTGTAAGTCTAATGGTTTCATCTTGCCTCGAGACGGAGGACTGGGAGGAAATAACTTTACGGAGTGATGGCGTCACCGCAAAGCCATTACTTTGACTTCATTTTCAAAGAAAACACAATCACGCCACTTGCGATTACTTTGCGGTAAACACTGCTGCTTCTCTGGAACACTTTCAATGTAAATAATTCAGGGCCCAGATGTAATGGGTCAGGACCCCCCCCCCCCCCCCCTCATTACAGCGCCGTCATTAATACTACAGCGAAGGTCATTAATTCTCGCAGGCGAAATAAATCGCAACCATACCCGTGAACAGCATCAACAGATTCAAGAGCGGATTCTTTGGTTCTAAAGATCGTGAGCAAAAAAAAAATGAAGCAAAAACCGTCCAATTTAACACTGCTAAATGAATAGGGGCAGGAGTAGCCAGCGAGCGAGCTGGCCAACATCTCTTGTCAGCTCGCCATGATCCAACCAAGGGGCACGTCACTCCACCGTACGTACGACGTATGTCGAACTTCTTTCGCGTCGTACGTAGCCAATCGTGATAATCGGAGGTGCAATGCCGGCGGGATTGATTCCAACATCACTGGGCCATTCATTCAGATGTATACCTGGCCCAAATGCAGTATGTCAGGCATGCATTGAAATAACGATTAATCGATTCTCATATATTCTTACGCTCACAACGCGCGCATAAAATGACGTGTAAATAGTTGATCATTTAAACGTTATGCAAATTATATGCGGGTACCATGCTAATGTTACATTCAGGCGAATGGAGCAAATAAAGCTGTTCGAAATATGGACGAAACTATTGAAAACAATACAAATAAGACATAAAAAAAAACCATTACGGATTCTTAAATGGCATCATTACCGTTAATTGCACAATGTTTTGATGTCTTAATATGTCTACAGTATATACACAGCAGCCAGGCTTGGTAGCTCAGCAGGAGAGAGAGTGGCTCGCAATCGGAAAGCGGTGAGTTCTAATCCTGGTTCGGGGTTTGACTCAGCCCATTATCTCTCTGGGGTAGATAACATTAAGCACCACTTTGTGGGCAAATCAACAGTGGCCGTCCTACGGAGAGACTGGCACCTACCACGGGAACGTGGGATTTTCACCACTGGCTCGGGGCTGTACATTGGAGATGAGTGCTTGCTCAATACTCGTGTCAGCAAGGATCCATCACAACGAGCACCATTCGCCTGTGCGTTTCCCGGTGATTTTATTTTCACGAGACCTCAAAAATTGTGCTCCACAACATTTACAGGCAAGTTAATGTGCCCCCCGTGTCCCCCACCCCCCCCCCCCTCGCGTCTGGTGTACAAAGCGTGTGGACACAGTAAGTTTTTTTTTCCTGGACCTGATGAACTTAACAACTCTGGCGGATATGGGGACGTCCATAAATGACGTCACGCACCTGTGGAGGGGGGGGGGGGAAGACATTTGTGACGATGTGTGACGAGGGGGGGGGGGGTTTGAGCAATGTGACGTCACATCAAAATGCGCAACTTTAAATAAATATAGACGACACGTTCTGCTTAATTAAATAGACTTTTTAATAAATGTTTTCTCCTGCAACATCAGAGTGCAGCGTCACATTAAATACGCACTACAATGACAATAGTTTAAAGCGATTTGAAACATGTTTTTTTTGTTTTTTGGGGAGGGGGGGGGCAATCTTTGTGACGTCATATTTGAGGGGGGTCTGACTTTTTGTGACGCCGTGTGACGAGGGGGGAGGGGGTAAAAAATCGTCAAAAATCGCGTGACGTCATTTATGGACGGCCCCTATCCCGCCTTCCTCGTGTTCAGCTGAGAAAAAACTAAGAATATGTCCCGCTTCGTCGGTTCTATGCTTGCGCCTTGCAAAAAAAGTGGATAGACAAAGCTCCCAAATCCAGATAAGTCGAGCCACTTTCTATTTGTGTCCCACCGTACATGGCCAAGCGCTCGCAAGTCGCGAGATTAATGATGCACAAAGGGAGAACGGTGCTTAGAGATTGGCTGGGTCACGCTGCCCCCTGTGAAGGCAACAAGGCTGATGATCTGAACGTTCATAAACTCGATTACAATTATGCCAGCATCAACATTGTGTCCTACACTGCTCGATCCTGGACCCAGATTTGTGTGAATGAAATTGGATGACGTTGCTACTCCCATCAGCCATTGCGTCTTTTGGGACCAATGTCTTTTCAGCGGCATTTGTGTAAGAAGAAAAGTAAAAGCAAAATCAACTTTTGGACAGGATTCTAGTTTATACTCTTTGTCTTTTTTCGGTAAAGTCACGTAGGTAAAATAAAATAAATTAAAAGAAAACAATTTAATAACGACGTTTCGGAGGCAACACAAGCTTCCGTCTTCAGGTGGAACAGTCACAGCAAGATCGCTGCATCAAGTGGGGGGGAGGCTCCTCCCCCCCCCCCCCCCCCCCCACCTTAACCTGTATTTAAGCTCGAGGCTCTCAGAGCCTCCCCACTTGATGCAGCGATCTTGCTGTGACTGTTCTACCTGAAGACGGAAGCTTGTGTTGCCTCCGAAACGTCGTGATTTGATTGTTTTATTTTATTTTAATTTATTTTATTTTACCTGCGTGACTTTACCGAAAAAACCAGAGAGTATGAATCCTTGCAGTCACGAAAGCTTCAAATCTAGGATTCTAAATTTTGATTAAAAGCTGTCGTGACTGCAGTAATTCATATTCATGTTCTTAGCTCTAGGATTCTAGTTTGCCTGTTTCAAGGAATTATGCTGGAAAACACTCGTCAAACATCTTAATTTCATTTTACATGGTTGGACAGAGGTTTGCATGTATATTTATACATTTATCCTCTGCAATGACACGTGAGTTTTATAACTTTAAAGTTTTCAGCAAGGTGCAGATGCATGCCAGTCAGCTTTAGAGGGCCGAATTAATCACCGATGTCGGCTGCAGGCTTACGTTCGGTACGAGCACATGATTTAATTTCCTGTCGGTGGTCAAAATGCTCCGGATGATTTCACGAATTAACGGATGTCTGTACCCGCGTGTGTCTCGCAGAGTTGGACCTCAACAAAGAAACTCGAAAATAATGGCATGGACTTTGCATGCCGGCGATCGTCAAGGATTATATTCTAACACGGGAGGCATTCGCGACCAATATTATTCAGAATAAAAATTACTTCGAGTTAGATCTTGCAAATATAAATGTGTCGTTAAACCCACCACCATCGCCACCCGACACAGTCAATTAGTAAGGTTTGTCGTTTGAACAAAACGTGACAATTAGTTACTACTTCGCCGATGAAGCTGTTTGCAATAACCAGCGAAGCATCGTACTCAAATTGTACACATTTTGTGGATGTATTCTCCAACACACCGGTGTGCTGAAGTGTATTATATTAATCTCATGGAAGGATGGAATTTCAGAGTAATCCGGCTGTGATTGGTGGGACACGTGTGCAGGATGGAGGAGGGCTGGTGACTGAGACAGGCATTGGAGTGGCACCCAGAGAACAGCAGACTGCACCCCCCCCCACCCCCCGCCCGTCCTTACCTGTTCTCTCTCATTTCCTTATATGTCCCATCACGTCTGCTCCGGTCACAGGCCGCCTATCTTCTTGCTGTCCCTCCTCCACCCTGCGCTCAATCTCGGTTTCGCTCCTTCTCTCCGCTTGCCCCCGTACACTGGAACCAACTCGCTCTCCACATCCGACTCTCCCCCTCGCTTTCCCCTTTTCGCAGTAGCCTAAGGTCCTATCTCTCTTTTCTCTACTCTGCCTTTTCCCTTCCTATTCCGCCACCCCTACCAGCACCAGTGCCGGGTTATCCCCAGGAGCAAAAGTAGCTACATATGCTACGGGCCCCGCACTTTCAAGGGCCCCGCGCTAAATGATTTCAAGCTATCAATTCCGATTCCGTGATTCTGCACTTGCTCTATTACTATAGTACTATACTGCCTTCAACTTTTATGAACGACTGGGTGTTTAAGGTTAGCGACTTGTCGTATTAGCTGGCTGTATAGCAAATGAAAAAATACAATTACTTTACTATGCAAGTAAAACAACTGCCTATTAAAATGTATGTTTTTTTTTTTTAATTTAGGGCCCCTTTATAACATATGCTACAGCCCCCGCACTAGCTTACTCCGGCACTGACCAGCGCCACCTAACTCCCCTAATGCCTCCACCGCCGCAGCCTCCACCTCGCTCCCTCCACCTCGCTCCCTCCACCCTCGTCACTACCCCGATCGCCATCCCTTATCTTGCCATTTTGTACTGTAGTCGGCAAGCATTGTCAAGGGCCTTGGTTGACATGCGCTTCATAAATACCAAACAGAATAGAAAACCTAAAGCCAAAGGGTGGAACACTGCACTAAAAAACACAGA
The DNA here is from genome assembly GCF_048934315.1 of Petromyzon marinus. Taxonomy (NCBI): domain Eukaryota; kingdom Metazoa; phylum Chordata; class Hyperoartia; order Petromyzontiformes; family Petromyzontidae; genus Petromyzon; species Petromyzon marinus. The sequence goes on along the minus strand of NC_133689.1, from coordinate 6,863,127 downwards.
CCATGCAAGTCAATTGTCAACCACATAACATGCGCCAACGTGATCTTGGAAATTATAGGCCTGCTTCGCATGCCCCGTTTGTACGATATTGATTTTAAAATGTTGTGGAAACACAACTTGAGGATCACAGTTGCAGAAATGGGTCATTGGGAAAGAAGTTTCAGACTGGCTTTCGCTTGGATAATAGTACTCGCACTGCCCGTTGAAGGTCTGTAATGGACTTTTTGTTTTTGCCGATAGCGGAAAATAGTCCGCATTAATGTTGTTTGATCTTTTTTTTGTTAACCCTTGGCATCTTATTGGCGAGACTACAGAACTACATGGGAATAACAGACAATGTTTTGGAATGGTTCAAATGGTCAGTGTTCATTTTAGAAATGCGACGTGAAGTGTGGAGTTTCACAGGACTCAATACTTGGGTCTCCTGCTGTGCAAAGTTCATATTACCCCCCTTTGGAGCAATCATTCACAAATATTACCCAGCTCCTGATCGTTACCCTTACCACGGCAGGGCAGTGATCCCAGACGCCCCCAGTCCGTCTCTAACTTTGAGGATGCATCGCTCCGGGTTTGGTTCACTTTATTTGCTGTTTTCTCCCCTCTACGGAATCCTCGTTGTATTCTGGGCTCTTGAATAGCAATAAAAGCAACAAACGTGAACCTTGGATTTCACTCTCATGCGGACGATACTGCAATCTAATTTTGTTTTCCACGTACAATTGGATGTGGCAGTCTCTCTGCTATCCCAAATCATAATATGGATGTAAATTATACAGGAATCCCCCGTTATAAGTTGCCGCGTTGTGCGTTGTTTCGCATATACGTTGCTGAGAAAATGGGGAACATATTTCCATATAAGATTAATGTTGCACATGTGTGTTCTCTAAACAAAAAAAAAATAACTATGAACGCACGCAGTGAAAATTTAATATTTTGCTCTGTGAGACTGTACGCGTATAGCGCGTACCACGTGGACGGTGTTTCCACCACGTGATAGAGGCAAGCTGGACCCCACAATGTGGAGGAGTCAGACAACGTGGTGGAGTTGCTTGAGTCCCGTGGTGAGGAGGAGCTGTCAAATGAGGATCCGATGCAGCTGGAACAACGAAGAGCCGAAGAAGGGGCCCGTGAAGTGATGGGACCACCATAAATATTCACTGCCATTCACTGCTACAAGGTGCCCTACGAGTAAAAATTATATAAAATAACGTCCAACTGTCTTTGGACAGATTTTCCGTGAAGCGTTCTGCTATGAAGCCAGAAGGTTCCGAAGACGACCGCAGAAGGGTGGCAGCTTCCTCTGATGAACATCGCTGTCGCTGCAGCTTCACCGTCGGTCGAAGAGGCAGGAGTTTTCTGCTCCGTCTTCGTCTGCGTAACTCCACCACTGCTCGCCCCAAGAGGCCTGATGAAGGCCGCTTGTGTTGTGGCCGAAACGTCGTGAGAATTTTATTGTGTTATTTTAATTTATCAATTTATTATTTTATTCTCATTCTACGTGACTTTACCGAAAGAACCAAAGAAGATTAATCCTTGCAGTCACGAAAGCTTTAAATCGAAATTCATCTCGAGTACGTTTTATGTAGTTATTTGCATTTATAGTGAGTTTAAATGCACGTTAACTTATAATCACGTACATTTTTGTACACTTCACGACATTTAGTGACGACACAATTTTTTCCCATAAGTGGCCGCAAGGAAAGCAACCCCTCAATTTAACATTGTGTACATAGGAAACTAGAGTTCGCTTTAAGTATTTTGGGTGACGTAGCATTTCCCGGGAATGCATCCCTTACGTATAGCGGGTGGATTCCTGTATTTTTAGAGCCGCTGTGAGTGTGGGTGAGATCTAGACACGTTATATCTGACCCTCCCCCCCACCCCCGACTGTATTGAAATCCATGTTTACGGGAATATAATACTTCATCCAATACAACTATGTGAACAACTTGAGTATGGATTCGAAACCGTTTGGATACGTACATTAGCTCTGTTTATAAAGGCCTCGTTTAGTTATTTGAGGAACATTGCCAAGTTGAGGTGCACTCTGTCCGGTAAAGATGCTGAGATGTTGGTTCACGCATTTTGTCATTTATCGGATAGTTCACGGTAACGCTTTGTTACCTCGCGTTTCCGATTTTTAAATTGCGTCTGTTCCAAACGGTTAAAAATCGCTGCAGCCGGAGTGATTGCTTGCTTGTACACGTTGTTTACAACGTGTTGCTGTGGTTTCTTAAATCATCACATTGGATTCCTCGTAAAATTCAGGATTGATTGAAATATTCCACTGACTACTTATGAAGCCCATCATTGTCTGGGCGCTTTGTATTCACAAGAACTGCCTATACATCATGATTCTCGTTGCACCTTGAGATCAGGGAATTCTAAAGTTTCAGTGGGGGCAGGCAGATTTTATTAGTTTGTTTTGATTAACCAGGTGAGAGCTCGGAGACTATCATAGCCGCAAGGGACCTCTCTGGTTATTGTGCTGCGTGCCACTTATCCAAGGTCCGTCGGAAATGCTGCTGCATTTGAGTCTTGTGAACCAAATATTAAAAGCACACTTGTTTGAGTTAGCTTATTTATCGTCTGAAATTATTGGGCAATGGCTCTGTAAGGTATGTTTAATACATATATAAAAAGCATTTTTACGTAAATATATATAAGCTAACTTATATAAAAGCAAACTGTTTTGCATTGTACGGTGTGACACCGATAGCGCAATAATGATAAACTTGGGGGGAAATAGATTCAACAAACATACGTATCACGGAGGGAAAGTTGGTTTTTGAAAATCTTGTGTTATGGAAAATGTTAGGGGCACCTTCTCTTCCAGTCCAGATGTGGCCAAGGCTCTATGGTCCAGACACTGATTGGAAGTGGTTTTGGGCTGTGTGCAGTATGTGGGGCGGTAACCAAGAAGGTCTGTGGACTGACAGTAAACAATTACTGCCTCGATTATGCTATGTTGCTACGGTTAGCTTGCAGCAAGGCCGTAATTATAATATATATTCAAATATTCTCAAAATGCCCCCCCCCCCCCCATTATATTGCTATTAAAAATTGCTATGCTATGTAAATAAAAACAACAATTTGCTAAACCTTGGCCACAATATCTGGACTTATCTTAATATAAATCAATGCATAGATTTCTGTTTATATGATTGTGGTCATGGTTGTACTTTATTAACCCGTAATCTCTGCCATTACATACAATAAAACAAGAAATGGTAAAAAAAACAGAGCAATGTAATACAATACACTATTAGACATTATTGTAAAAAAAAAAAAGTCTATCCCATGTGTTAGTGAATTTTTCAATATTTTAGGCAGGAAATTAATTTTCTAATTTAGATATTTTTCTGGGTTGGGACCCCCAGCCACCCTGGAAGATTTGGTCCCCCCCAATGTTGACTCCATGGCTACTGCCCTGGCTCGCAGTGCAATCAACTTTCTCCAGCGATGTTTCAAGACTTGTTTTTTTTTTAATCCACTATGAATAAGTTTCTTCTTGCTTTCCCCCAACCATTTGATCTTGGTACACATCAACTCGTCGCGAGAAAACAAATATAACGATGTTAATTTTGAAACATGTCGAAGTCACCGGGAGCCATGGCTTCTGAGCATGGATTTTCTTAAGATATCTGGATCTTTCTCAGATTTAAACCGTGGACTTGATTTTTTTTTCACATTTTATCCATACCTCGGTTGCCACAGCAACGCTGGAATAAGAGAACAGTTAATACATTCGGTATAAAATGTGGTAATTTTGCTATGAAAAAAAGATCAAAGTAATTTTAACGAATCCATCACTCACCCTTTGTTGTGGCACCACTCACGTCAAGCCACATGTGCGTGTTTTTTTATGACATCATCATACAACTTCATCTTTATTGCTGCCTAACATTTAAAGAGACCACTCTCAGATTATTTTTTTAGCTAAAATACAAATAAAAATTATAAAATAAACTCAAACTTAACGATAACCTAGTTTTATTTGACCAGGTAAGGCCCACTGAGCTATATAGCTCTTTTTCAGAATCGACCTGGCTACAAATGTTAGCTCAACCATGTGGCTTATCATGTGGACATTTACAAAACTTGTCAACCCATACGGTGTATACCCCGTATTCTTGTACAGAGAAATAGAATTTTCAGGTCCATACGGCGTACAGGCGTTTCAATACGGGCAAAAATAATGTGTCTGTTAGTTTGTGTTTCTCCCTTGTGATGGGACTTTGTAGGTTGGCCGTCGAGATTTATAAGGGACATGGGGTGACTAATAAGGTCTGGATTGGTCTGTAATAAGGTAGGGCACTGATAAGGGGTTGACAGGTAAGCATTTGTCGTAGTAAAATGCTCTAAATGCACTTGGGGACCCGGAGAAAAATCCACTCGACCACGGGGAGAACATTCAAACTCCAAATATCTCGCTACCAGCTCCGGATGGTGGCCATCACAGGCTGTGTAATTGTTCATGAAAACGGTGCTGTGACCTTGACTTGCAATGCATGCTGGGACTTCCTGTCGTGTTTTGACTATAAAACGCCCTTCTGCGCATGTTATCAGTATTTGTAAAAACGGTGATATTAATAAAATTGGACATTAAAATCACCGTTATAATTCCATACGACGTGATCATATTCTCAATATGCATTTTAAGAGACCTTTTTACAGCGATTCACCACTCCACGGGGAAACTTAAGCTCAACTGAGGAGCGAGCAGCAGCACAAATCACCTGCAGCATCGCGATCAGTGCGAAGCAAGAATGTGCCGTGTATACGTTTAACTTGAACAGCGGCTCGCCGAAGGTTGTATTTGTGGCCGTGAAATTGTAAGAGCTAACCGACTCACGGGCCACGTAACCTTGGCCCCCTCGGTCGCGTCTGCGTGTGCCGGTGAATAATGGAGAACGCCTCGTCCGAGACTTTATCGGCGGGCACGTCTTGCACTTGACACGAGGACCGTGGTTTTTGCGTTATATAAGAGGCGTATTATGGTGCTCGCCGCTTATCGAGGGTAGATTTCGACAGATCAGCTGCCCGGTCACGTGTGCCTGTTTTGCGACGCGCGCGCTCCTACACGTGAACGCGGGTCCACGTGTGCCGCTCGCCTCCGGCTGTCCCGTCATGCACGCACTCGCGACAAAGAGACAAAGGATCACCCCTTCCCCCACCTGCCTCCCCACCCCCCGGATAGCCTGTGCAGAACTATAGGGGCAAGTGAACCTCATGGCGGTACCCCGGGGTACCATAGTACCCCGGCTCTCGCATAACGTCCGTGATGCAGTCATTTTGAGTCTGTTGATGGTCGGTGATGCTGCAGTCGACTCATCTCGACGAGCTGTACTCACGATGCACTATTCAAAGTTGAAGTTTTCGATAACGGATCTTTTAATGCTCGTGTTTGGCGTTTCGACATCGCGGAGTGTGGCACCGATTTCGGATTGATTGGTATCCCAGTCGCGGAGTGAAGTACACCCCTGGAAAAAAAATAGTGTCCCAGAAACAAAATATTTAATTGCCTGGGCCATTTTTTTATTATTATTTGGTACACCGAGATACCGCCAAGCGGATCAAGTGGTGCTTGCAAGTAGTGACCCACGACGGCCGGCGAAGTTTGACACGAGGGGGTGGGTGGCCAGCACCGCGCCCAGCCGCCTTTGTCTCCCCAGTGGCGATGTTTACACGCCGCACCCATGCGGAGGCCCAGAGACCGCTTCAGGTAATTGCCGCCGGTGTTGGCGGGCGGAGATCGAGCTCAGGTGTATGCGCGTGTACACGCATCAGAATGTAGCTGCAGGAACAACATCGCAGCATCGTTGCGTGCAGTGGTGGTGGTCATCGTCGTCGTGCACTTTGAACTCGGCCGAGCTGAGTTAGGAATCACCGCCAAAGCTAAAGTCTGCGGCGAGCGGTATCCGAATCGGTACTGGGCATTCTCCACCTTTCGCCAAGCCATTTTGACCAGCGTGGTGAAGTGTGGTCACGCAACCCCCATGAACCAGAACTATGAATTAAACCATTTGTGTTTATTTTACCAGGTAAGGCCCACTGCGACTATTTAGCTCTTTTTCAGAAGCGACCTGGTCACAAATGATAGTTCAACGAAGTGGCTTATCACGTGGACGCATGTTGCTAAATGTGGAGGGAAAACCCGGAGGACTCGGAGAAAAATCCACGAGACCACGGGGAGAGAGACATGCAAACTCCAAATATAGAGCAGGTGTCGGGGTCGGGATCGAACCCACGACCTCCTGCATACCAGGCGAGGTAGTTAACATCTCGCCTCCTTGATACCCCTGGCCTCCCGCCTCTGTCACCAACCCACGTTGACCATCGTGGTGAAGTATGGTCAACCAACCCCTGTGACTGAAAGGCAAAGGGATGCGGTCAGTGGTTTGACAAAGGGCTGTTAAGCATTTTGTTTTTAATGCCGTGCATATTCGGACATTGTACTGTGGCTTCCAAAGCCAGGACCCAGTCGAAATTAAGTCTGCATATACTTCACATACAGATTGTGACTTTGCTAAATGGCTGATGTTGGCATATAGTGGAGTGGCGATTCAAAATGACGTTAAACCTTTTTAAAGTTACCCAGTTTCTGTAGGACCTCTCAGTGTAAAGTTTGATCTCCAGACAGAAGCAACTCGATTTCCCTGCTCTGAAGAAGGGCTGTTGCCTCATGGGTCAGCCCGATATACAGGATATATATTAATAGATTTATAATTATTATTATAAGGCGGCATTCATGACGAGCGTTGTGAGCTATATTTTTACATTCATGATTACGCACCACAACCACCCGTTACGTTTGTGTTTCGTTACATTACAAACATCTATTGTACGTGTGATTGCTTATTTTCGATCTCGTCCTAATGTTCTTGGAAGCTAAAAACGTGGCTGTTTTAAATTGCTTAGACGTTATTCCGTACTGAACTGTGGTCATATACAATCTTCAATCTCGTTGGACAACAACATAACACATTCATCAACACCACTGTGACCTTAACAATTGATGAAGACATATACAAGGTGACGTTTCGGACAATGGCCCTTCTTCACAGGACATAGGGAAGCCCTAGAGTGTTATTGACGGATTGGTACCGTGTTGTTGACACCTGTACGGAGTTGTGAATTCTGCTTGAACACCACTGCCATTGCAGCAGCAGCAGCATCAGCAGCAGCAGCAGCACCACCAATGCAGTTTGCTCTACTCTTATTGGGATCAGCAGAGCATTTTAAATAACATACTCGACTGCAATTTCAAACAGGATCTTGCGGCATTAATGGGGGGGGGAATTATGCTACGTATTTTTTTTACAAAGCGCAGCCTTGCTGCAAGTGATCCGAGAGAAATCTTCGCAAACAGGTAAATAACTTCAAAATGGGACCTTTTTGCCAGTATCAAAGTTTGTTATTCATGTTCAACACAAGTACGTGTGGTTAATGCAGACATGATTCCTTGAAAAAGGTATCGATTTGGCGTTTGAACATCTTAACACCACCTGTTTTATTGGCCGAGAGGGTAAAACCTATTCTTATTTTTCATTAGGTAAATAACTAAAGCACTGTAGATATATTTTTAAAATAAAAACCACTCATATTGCAATCCATCGTTCAGGAAATTTGATGTTTCAGGATCTGGAATAAGACCCATTTACTGCAAATAGACGGATGGATGTGTTCACGTATTTATTGAACACAATCGCTGAGCAGAGCGCCCAAAAATGCCAACAGGGTCAGCAACAAAAGGGCACTTTTCAAAGTTGCAACTGATAAGCGGCGTTTGCACGTTTCTCGAATCCGTGCCTCGTTTAATTCTTGCGAAAGCTTGGGAGGAACAAGAGGGCCAGCTTTTGTTTGCGGTGCGGCGTTCTGCTGTGGATATCCCTGTAGTGTTGGGAACATTGATGTCACGATTGAGATTAGGATTCGAGAAGAGTGTTTTTGGTGATTTTGTGCATGAGGTGAACAGGTAAACGCAAATTATTTGGTGAAGGGAAAAGCATCAATAAATGCAACACATTATACCACATTGGCAGTCGTGAACAAATAACAATAAACGGAACATTCGTCAACAATACAACCTTAAATAATAACACTTCAATCGTGACAAACAGCTATAAGACTTATTATACTTTTTTTTCTCCTTTTGAGGCAGTGTCTTATTATTAATTATAATTGCCATAAAACCGTGGTACTACCCATGTGGTGTGGTAAGGCACCGGTGTTTTTAGGGTACTCTGAAGTTTTAGGGTTCTCACCACCTATGCAATACGGACATAATATTGGCATTTTCACCTTAAATCATATGGCTTAATGTTTGAAGAGTGCTTTATTCAAGAGTGTTTAGGCTACATAAAACCTTCACTCGGATGTCTATCTCAAACCATTTTCGTGAATAATTTCACCTATATTCAATTAATTAAATGCATTTCGTGTATTAAATGCATTAGGCAAAAATGCTATTTTGAAAATGTGTTCGAAAACGACTGATCGTTGTGTTTGTGTATGCCACGCTGAATATAAAACGCCAACAAATCCGATGAACGTTTTCAGAAAGTATTTCTTGATCGATAGATTTTTTTCTTTCCCCCCCAACTTAATTTGAGGTGCTATTTTTGTTTTCTTTTTGCGCGCGTATAGGAAGCACGCAATGTATCACGGATGTCGTTCTGGACAAATTAATATTTACAGCGGCTTTAAAACACAACGGCACGACGAAATGAATCAGTTGGAACTTAAAACGCAACGACGCGCTCACAAACCAGGGCAAAAAAAAAAAAACTAAAATGTGGCGTAAAATGTCCCCGTGCTCAAACTTGCTCCACATTTCCCCCGGTCCCAGTTGGCGCACAATGCGTAAGAAACCTCTGATGAAATCGGAGATAAACTCAGACGAGCGCTGGTCACTGGAGCAGAGTCGAGCCACAAGAGAAATCCCCAGTCAACGTGTCGCTCTCCCGCCTCTCCTGAGTCGGCGTTCTATTTCAAACCCGCCATCGCGAATATAATATAATATATTATTATTATTATTTTTACTACCTGTCTTTCTGTTTATGTGTTGCTTGTTTAATCTCGACAATTCACCTGGTTATGTAAGTGCCACAGATTTTTTTTTTTTGGCGCGGGGGGGGGGGGGAGAGATGTAAAAAAAAGTACTTAAGATAATTTGGAGCGGGCTGATCTGCGAGCCACCTTCGATCTCTCGCACCGCTCTGGAGGTGGTTCAGGGCTACGTGAGCGTGCAGAGTTGTAAAAGTGGGGGGGGGGGGGGGTGGGAGGACGAGCTTGTATTTTTACTCTTAACTTTGAGTGAGCCTTTCCGTGCATTCAATCCATAAAGGGGCAACTTTTTAGACTTTAGCAACAAACAAAAAAAGAAAACTAAATTAGCAGCGACGTCTGCAATGTCCAACCGCCCGCAAGAGGAAGCGATGTATGTAAGTAGCAGCGCTGTCACTTGTGTGTTCCATCGTCAGCGTTCGCGTTCGTTCCGCCGGTCTTCTCGATGGGCGAGGGTCTCCCTGCTTAACGGTTGCACAAAATGCGTCGGATCGTGAACGGTGCGGTGTGAAATTCACTTTCAATGCTCGATCCTTTGACCATTCGCTTGATTCTCTTTCGCGGGCCTTAAGATGCGGCACATCGCAAAGGAGCACACAAACACATGCGGACGGCGTATAATCTGGACGTGAAAGTCAGGGGCAACTTTCGGTACAAGTCATTTACGAATATTGAGCCATTTGTGTGTGTGTGTGTGTGGGGTGTAGTATTTTAATAAGTGTTATGGGATATAAAAGGTAAAAAGTATTGAGTGATATTTTTCACAGTGAACTGATTTAACCAGCAAATATAATACTGTACCATGTAAATGAAGGCTGTCATAGAAGTTACAACAATATTGCTATGAATATAATGAGATATTGTATGATGGTGATACTGGGAATGCGTTTAACAATATTGATAGTTGTAATGACGAGATTGAATGAAGGAAATAACAAAATCTTTATTAAAAATTTACGTTTATAAACATATTTACGGTATATATATGTGCAAGCTTTCGAGTTCATCCTGAATAACAGGAGTATTGTGTTTAAGTGGTCAATTGTTCGGTTTGATTCATCAATAAATCTAATGCGTAATTATTTGTCTCTTGTACCAATTTGTTGAGCGACAATAAACAAGACAACAGGGACGCTAGTGCCCACATTTAACAAAATAAAGGGAGGTGCATGATTTGGTTTGACGATAAACCCAGAGCGTAAACAATAAATCTGCACACAAAACGCACATTGCACATCACGAAGTTGGTAAGGGTACAGCCCTGCAATTCCTTGCTCACACCATCGCTGGTGGAAGGCCCTCCACTCGAGGGAGCTCTACAGAGGCCGGCTAGAGTAGTGTTTGGCCTATTCGTCCACGCTGACCAGACATCTTGGAACAGGTGAGAGTACCCACACTTGAGATGTTGACTACCTCGCCTGGTATGCAGGAGGTCGTGGGTTCGATCCCGACCCTGACGCCTGCTGCTGTATATTTGGAGTTTGTGTGTTCTACCCGTGGTCATGTGGATTTTTCTCTGGGCCATCCGCTGTTTCTCCTCCACAGAAACACGCGTTTAGAGTATTCGGCTACTATAAATGTCCGCACGATGAGCCCACTTCGTTGGGCTATCATTTGTGGCCAGGTCGCTTCTGAAAGAAATGAAAGCTACATAGCTCAGTTGGCCTTAACCTGGTAAAATAAAAAAAAATTGTTAAGATTTGTCCCAGTCTACCGCCACCACACACGACCTGCCACGCCGGGAGGTCGAATCGAACCGGCGTCCTCTGGGATTGCAAGGTCCCAGTGCGCGCCGCTAACCGTCACACCGTGACAGCGTCGCGTGCATTACATTCACGTAAAAGCAATTGCATGGAGTCGAGATTTCAACACACGCATGTTACAATGGATGTTACCTCGCTGGCAGAAGTCACGCGAGTTACACTCGGGAGGGACGAACTCGCGTGGCGGGTGAAGTATGTATGTTTGTATGTATGTACGTATGTTGAACTTCTTTCGCTCCATAGGGTGGGCAACCGTGCTAATAGGAGATGCCTGTACCCATCACCTCGATGCCGGCAGTATTTGTTTAGTCAGAATTTGTACTTTAATTTTAGTCGTAGCCTTAGTTTAATTGACAAAAGCCTCGTGTAGATTTTGATCTTAATTTAGGATTTAATTGAATGTATTTAATTTATTCACTCTGTTAGTTTATATTTTGATTTAAAGCTTTCGTGACTGCAGGGATTCATATTCTTGGTTCTTTCGGTAAAGTCACGTAGAAGGGAAACAATAAAATAATAAAACTATAAAACTATCAAACAATATTATTTTATTGTTTTATATTTTTTATTATTTTATTGTTTCCCTTCTATGTGACTTTACCGAAAGAACCAATAACATATATCTGTCAGTTTAGTTCACCGAAAGCAGTAAAAAATGTCATTCCCTCTAACGTGTTATTAAATAATGGTGTGGGGGGTGGGGCGCGACGATCGCCACCGCAATATTATAACGTCAGCCAAATCAGTGAACTCAGTATTTTTTTTTACATATATACATACATATACCATGCATGGCCAATTTTCCATTGATGTTTTTTTTTTTCTCCTCGGTGCGCTGCTGTCACGGATAATAACGTGACCCGACTGTCCTGGTCCCTGCCTTCATTCGGATTCGGTAAATGATTTCCTTGCATCTCCGTCACGCTCACGGCACGGTCTCCCGTTAGGCAGTCAATCGTCGTCTTCGCGCTGCGTCGATTCTGTTCACTCGTAGTCACGACTGAAATAAAACATTTGATGATGATGATGATGATATTTGTGGGCAAACGTTATTCGCGACTGAAATTTTTTTTGTTCACAAAATTAACAGCTGCTGTTTTTCTGAATCCGGCGCATCAAGGAAATAGAGCCTTCCCACTCACCCTGTGCAGATTGACAACTTGTCTTATCTGCGGGTGATATTTGGGGACGAACGTGGTTCATATGTCCGCACCATCATCCTTGAATTTACTCCACTTAAGCATGAAAAAATAATGGATAATGGGACAAATTTGTTGATGAATTCCACTTATCCGCAAAAATGTGCGGATAATAGGAGCAATGACATATCTTTCCAGACTGAATTTCTAGGAAAAAGGGACAGTAAAAACCCGTGGATCTTCTTCATGGGGTTGGCTGCTTGAATTTTCTCTCTCCATGAGGTTCTATTCTGTGCCTTTTCACTATTCACATCCGCTGCCCCCTCATCTCATTCCACCGCATCGTCCAATTTCATCATCAAGGCTTCCTCTGCCCCAGCAGCATCTCCATAGCTTTTCTGATCTTATCTTCTGCATGTCTTCCCAACAAATTATCAAACTGTCTAGTCCTAGGCTCCCGTGACTTATGAATAATATTATTAATTCCAGCTACGGGTCTAACTTAATCAGGATATTACACGTAACAGCATTGGCTGTATCTATCTAATGTCCTTTGTCAGACTGACTGGCTCCTGTCTAACAATAATAATAATAATTTAGATGTATAAGGCGCCCTTAGAAAAATGGATCTCAGAGTGCCATGCATATGATAGAGAACTAGGGATATGGTCTTCGATCAGGACTTAAAAGTCTCTCTCAATCCACTGTGAATTCCTAACCTCCAAGGACAGGGAATTCCAAATAATTAATTTTAACCTCTATCCATTAATGCCTTCACGTTTTCAATCAGCTGCCACTCACATCCTTTCATCGCTGTTATTTCGTAAACATGTTGTCGGTAAAGAAAGTATTAATTTATTGTAAATTGTAGAATATAACATGTAAGTGTATTGTAAATTGTACAATTTAGGGATATAAATGTATTGTAATTTGTACAAAATACAGATATTCAGTTTTAATCCGAACATTTGGGCCTAGATGCAATTTGGAAACCAAAAATGTGTTGGGTTAATCCAAAAGTATGACATCACAGGATAGTGTCACTGTCATGATGTCAATTCTCTACTCTCTGGCCAAAAACAAAATCGCTGTCAAGTGGCATCGGATGACGTCACTTTTGTGAACACGAAGACCACGTTAAAGCATCGCTTTCAGGAAATGATGAAAACTCTGCAACAACAACAACAAAAAAGATCAGAACATTATTCTTGAGAATCTGAAATCCAAAACATGTAAATCGAAAGTGCATCTCAAAGTACAAATATTGAGGCTATGTTTACTTCTACATGTTTCGTAGACTTAAATTATTTGTTTAATTACCTGCCTAACTCTTTTTTAACATTCTCCAACCAAGGTTAGGAGTAACAAATGCATGAGCTCTGTCTGCACGTCTGTACCGTACATCTGTCTATCAGTCTGTAGAGGATGTGATGATAACGCGTGTACAGCACAGTCATACCTCGATATACGTAGTAGATGCGTTCCTGGAGCTTCGTATATCGAAACTGTGTACAGGGGACTCCTCTACTTACGAACGAGTTAGGTTCCAGAGGTCTGTTCGTAAGTCGATTTGTTCGTAAGTCCAGGTTTACTCCTTTCGATTCACGGACACGCTGTACGGCATGTACACTGAACAACGGGCTTCAAAAGTTGTATAATCTCCTGTAGATGTAGATGCCACTGGTTCTTCACGTTCTGCAGATGTAGATGCCACCACCGCTATCTATTGCACGGCGGTTGAACTTACGACTCTCGGTCCAAACAGGCAACTGGACATACGGACAGGTTTGTTGGTATCTCCGAAAGTTCGTGAGTAGAATGTTCGTAAATGGAGGAGTCCCTGTGTATTGAATAATGTATAACATTAGTACTATCAGGATGCATTCTCAGCCTTCGTAGCTTACAATTTCATCCTATAAACACTTCGTAACGTACCTTTCATGATAATATGACATTATATATTGTACAGTATTCATATTTAAAACTGACGTTAAGTAAAATTGACAGAGTGTACTGTACTGTCAAATATATTCATACTCACCAGTGTAGTTTTATTTTCAGGCAGGGCAATTATTGACCAATGGTGACGGAGTGTTCTCAACACAAATGGGTCCCTGCAGAAACACCCACAGCGACTGGTGCTGCTATGCCCTCGGGCAGTAATTTTAACATTCCTAGCTCCTCACAATTTCTGAATGCACTTTTCATCTCTTGTTCAGCATCAACGTTTCTTATCCACCTGGCCCATAGCAGACAACGTTCACTGGTTTCAAACTATCACGTTCACAGCTTGATTTAAAATGTCACATTTTTTTTTTTAAACAGCGTTCCGACCTCGTTTCAACTACCTCTTCGTTTTGCTCCACATTTCAGAACTGCCCTAGGTACGCGTCGTCTGATTTCCTTTCCAATGTTGTTCCTTTAGCAGAAAAGTTAAATCGTTTCGCAAACTTGCCGTACGTGACTTTTGTTTTGTGCCCAGGTTATTTATCTTCGCCAGGCAGCGGTGGCTGCGTACGTGCTCAAATTGTAAACGTCGTGGGTTTACGCTCCAACACTGTGTTTGAAGTGGCAAATCATTGGCACGTTTTGAAGACGCGTCGGGTAGTGGTGGGTATAACGACACGTTTATATTTACGCGATCTAACCCAGCAAAAAAAAACACTTTTATTATTAATCCAGCACTGCGGAGGGAGCGAAGGTTGGTGGATCGCACAGAGGCATTGTGAAACCCCCTTCCCGTGGGGGCCTTGAGTTGCCATACCCCGGCTCGCCAGGACAATGTGCTAAAGAAGATGTGCTCTTTCACAAATGTTCTCTGGGATAGAGTATTGCCCCATCGCGTGCGAAGGTTTACTCCAGGCGCTCCGGTTTCCTCCCAACTTTTAAACACTCATTAGTTGGTCGATGACACCTTAATATATATAAAGAACTGCAGAGCTTAGGCAACTGTTGGTGCCGGCTCACTGTCCGGCGGCATTCCTGCTTGCATGCGGTTATTCGTACCTCTACGTTGTTCTCTGTCTTCGAATACTGCACGTTCCAAGTAGCAATTAGCATCAATATCATTATTATCACGAGCAGAACTGTACAGCTTTATTACATTCTTCGATCGTCTCCTGTGGTTATTTTTTCCATTGGTTGTTATGACACTTGCCATCAGAACGTGTGCATGAAAAATGTGGGTGGGGGAGGGGGTGGTGATGGGATTTTGATGATGTGGCGATGGAGGATGGTGATAGTGCTGTGAAGATGGTCGTGATGGATGACGGTCATGGTCAATGACTGTTGATTGAAGGAGGATGTGGGAGGATGAATCAGGCTAGAGGATAGCAGTTGATGACAAATTATAGCTGAAGGAGGATAATGGATGATTTTCATGATGATAACTAATTTAGGATAATTAACAGACTGGGCAATTTAACTTGTGTATTTTGACCATTAATTATACTACTCATGCTTTTTTGACACGTGTGTGTGTGTGAATACCATTTAGCACAAACGTTCTTGCTATCACGTGATAGTGGTGAAGGATGGTGTTGATGGATGATGGTCATGGTTCATGGGTGATGATTATAGAAGGATGTGGGAGGATGAATGAGGGTAGAGGATGGCAGTTGATGAAACATTTATAGCTGACGGAGGATAATGGATGATTATCATGACGATGATAACTAATTTGGGATAATTTATAGACTGGGAATTGAACTTGTGTATTTTGACCATACTACTCATGCTCGTTTTACACGTGCATGAGTACCATTTGGCATACATGTCTTTTTGTTTTGCTATAACGTCCGCACATCGTGTACAGGGCTGTGTTTGTTAGGTTGAGACGGTTCTTACTTTACGGGCATGGCGCCATAACAAACCAATTCTTAAAGGTCATATACAAGGCACAGCCTCCTGCACTTGTGATGTACAATTCAGTTAAAATACATAATACAGGTTTTTGTTGGGTTATATCGCGTAAATATTAAAATGTGTCGTTTAACCCGCCACCACCCGACACAGCCAACTAGTAAGGGTTGTCACGTAAACAGAACGTGGCCAATTCGTCACGAGTACAGCAACACCGGTGTGTTGGAGAGCCAAGCCACAAACATTTACAATCTGAGTACGACGTTTCGCCAGTAATTACAACTAGCTTCATCAGGCGACAGCCAGATTTGTGCTGTACTAGTGACGAATTGGCCACGTTTTGTTTACGTGACAACCCTTACTAGTTGGCTGTGTCGGGTAGTGGTGGGTTTTAACGACACGTTTATAGATTAACGCGATCTATCCCAAAAAAAACGTGTATTATGGATGATATTGGTCGCGAAAGCCTCCTACTACTGTGTGTTAAACTAAACAATTAAACTCTCTACACGTGGCGTCCGTCGTGGACGTGCACATACAGGCGAGGATTGAGCGCACAAACGATCGTCTAGTGGTTAAAAACTTGCCGCTGACACCGCAAACTGCGATGTTGATTCCTTGGCACATGAACTCGTGTACTATCTGCAGTTCTGAAGGGGATCGTCCAACTGTGCCGTCTATTGCAAGGCAGTGGTGTACAAACCCACAAGAACAGGCCATTGTGTGACCATTGTCACGAGACAAAAGCTAAACTCGAAAATTACCCTCGGAGAGATATAATTTATTTATTTCAGCGGGAAGGGCCCAGTGAGCTGCCCAGCTCCATTTCATGGGCTTCTTGTGACGGTACAGATGTTGTCCAGTACAGGTCTTAGTTACACCTTAAACACAGGATGCATGAGAGAGAAAAACAATAATTCATTGGCGTCATTACTCATGCCTAATAAGGATTGTCTTCTGCTGAACAAACAGGCAAAATGCACCGGTTTTCACTTGGATGGTATTATTTGAGAGGTTTTTTTTTAGCAATGTACGAGACGAAGACCCCCCCCCCCAATAAACTGGAGCTCCACCGAGACCCACAGCAACCCACCAAGATACATGGCCTTGAACCGGGAACTTGGGTTTGAGTAGAAATATCTCAGTAGAGATATCGGTATGAAGAAATTATAAATGTTAGCAGGCTCATCTTTTACTTCCCCTAGGTTGCTTCAACTGAGCGAATAGTTTTTTTTAAAAAATTCTGCACCTTCGATTAGCATGGTTGGCTACGTACGGTGTGAAAGAAGTTCAACATACACATACAATTTCCTTTTTTGGTCATAAATTCGTGTTTTCAACAATCATTGTGATTGAATATTTTAAAAATGAGGTATTCTGTACATTGTTTGCCATGGAAATATTGCACATAATCGGGCAACCAACGCTTTTGAAACATAACACATTCATAATTAGTCTGGCATAATTAAACAAAAAAAGACTGTTGAAATCTGTGTAAATTTCGCTCCTCATTTAAGATTCTGCCTCTCCCATATAAAGAAGGACTCCTCTTCTCCGTGGCCATATTAGCCATGATTCCTGTAATAGACTGAACCAAAATGCCTCCCCTAGGAACATGTCTTATTTTCTGCGCTTATCCACATTTCTGTCCGCCACACATCGTGAAACGGCTTCCTCTTATACACGACATTTTCACCAAAAAACGGGGAATTCGACCGGCCAATTCATCCTGTGATCCGCGGTTATCCACGACAACGTTGAAGCAGATGCTCGTTAAAATCCTATTGTAATAGGGCCTTTGGAGTTCAACAGGGTAGCCCGCTATCTCCGACACCATTTACCATGCTTTCGGCAGACATTATGCAGGCAGACATTTTAAGGAGGAACGGGGAGGGAGGGGGGGGGTGGGGAATTTCAATTGTGGAGCGGCTGAGCTATGTGACCTGTGGTTTGCAGATGACAATGATCATTTATCAACGAAATGGGAAAGATTTGTAACAATTGACATCAAAAGGCGGCCACTGGAAGTGGAACAGTTCAAATAGCATCGTGATAGCAGATGGTTGGAGCTAGGAGATAATATATTACTACTATAATGAGCCAAGAATGTCTGTTTGTGTGTAACGCACGTGACGTCACTCCACATGCCGCACCCCCCGTCATTAATATTCATGAGCGCGTGGATTTTTACACTCACGCAGAATGTCGAGCGGAAATTTTTTTGTTTCGCAAATTCGCTTTCAGTGTGACGTTTCTTTATTGAAAGTTAATCTAATAAATAATTATACGCAGCAACAAAGTGTATTTGGTGTCTTTATTTATTTCTTCAGCACTTGAGACAAAAGGTAAGTCTAATTTATGCTTCTACATTATGGTAAAATAGACATTTGTCCGTGATTTTCCAAGATATTGTATCGATTTCCAATGTATTTCAACCCCAGCGACTGAAAGCAGAAGAGACTAAAGTATCAGAGCAGTGAATTTGAACAAATTGAAGGTCAGTTATATACAGTGCTGCAGTGACATGAAGTGAGGTGTTTTATGACGTAGTTTTGTCCAAGAATCACTGCCATTAATACAGCGCTACAGTGAACTGCAGTGAAGTGTTTGATGACGTACTTTCGTGCAAGCTTCACTGCCATTAAATCTACACAAGATACAATTATACTCTGCTCAATTTTTTTCGTAAATATTAAAGCTTCCGTCCTAGAACGGGCAAACGAACTTAGCGTATAAATAATAACTCAGCTTGGCAACAACTGGATCAAGTTTGGAGAAGTCGAGAAATCTCACTCACACGGCAGAAACCACGTTCGAGCGCCTTGATTTAATCAATAGCAATGTACGGGGGTGGAACTTGCACTCTTAACAAATGAGATTTCAATGAACAGTACGAGCAAGAATAGACACGAATAATATAGGCTGCTTGCTTCAGGAAACTGCAATATCTTGGACATGTGACCAGGATGAGTGGTGACAGACGGGGGGCACTGGAAGGTGCTCGGGGAAGTGTTAGACCACGATCTGAGCGGACGTCAAACACCAAACACTGGATGAATGTTGAACTTCGTTCGCACCGTACATAGCCAACCGTGCTAATGCGAGGTGGATGGGATGGAAGATATGTCAGTTGAAAGATGCAGTGAGAGACAATGAGAAACGGAAACAGCGCTGTCGAGGAGATGTGGATGAAGTAAACCGTTATGCGCCAACGGCCCAACTGGCTAAGTTACTAAAAAGAAGGCTGGGGCTTGTGGTGTTCGTGTAGGCGCCACCATCCTTCCACCATGGAGGCCTGCGCAACATTGCCACCCTTTACCCCACATTTCCCACACCTGCGATTAGCACGGTTGGCTGTGTACGCTGCGAAAGAAGCTCAATGTACATACAGTACGTATTCCTCCTGTTAACCTTTTTTTAAATTGGCAAACCAGAATTTGATCCATTGATACTCTTTGGTTCTATTCGGTAAAGTCACGTAGGTAAAAAAATGAAACAACAAAAATCACGACGTTTCGGTCACATTGACTGCATTTACACATTATGACTCGTCCCACTTATGGCAGTGTCAGTTTTATTTTTAATCTACCAAGTTCTATGAGTGAACTGTCCTCCTGCTTCCCTAGGAGAGAAAAATCTCCTGGCAAATATCATTCGTCTCGATTTAAAGCTTTCGTGACTGCAGGGATTCATCTTCTTGGTTCTTTCGGTAAAGTCACGTAGGAGGGAAATAACAACATAATAAAAATAAAACATGATAAAAAAATTCTCACGACGTTTCGGCCACAACACAAGTAGCCTTCCTCAATAGCGTTCACCTGAGGAAGGCTACTTGTGTTGTGGCCGAAACGTCGTAAGAATTTTATTATGTTTTATATTTTTTATTATTTCTTTATTTCCCTTCTACGTGACTTTACCGAAAGAACCAAGCAGACAATTCGTCTCTTCCACGTCACTGTCACTTTGCGCTGAGAATATCGTTCCTCTGAGCACTCTTTCCTGCCAGTTGCACCTGTTCTAGGTGACTGTTTAGGAGCTCTTTCCCGAGGATGTTCCGCTGCTAATGAATGGCAGATCCGTGGTAATCCGACTCGTGGCCGCACACGAGGAATGAAGGAGTTTCCCAAGTGAAAGCATTAACGACTTCTCCGATACGCAACAGGTAACTCCGGTAAATTCGCTCCCCAGAGGATGCAACGGCAACATTGGCCCGGCCTACGTGAAGAGAGTTGAGCCCAGAGCCGGCAAGAACAGCAGCAGCCAACGTGTGCACTGCACAACTCAATTCCTGATCAAGCTCCCAGCAACGTGGAGCAAAGCGTTACACTTCGAGCAAACCTGCCGGAGAAAGTAAACTTATAAGTGTTTTACTTTACCAGGTGAGGCCCACTGAGCGGTATTTATATCTTTTTCAGAAGCGACCTGGCCACAAATGAGAGCTCTTAAACGCACGTTGATTCTAAATGTGGAGAGAGAGAGAAAAAAAAACGGAGGACCCGGAGAAAAATAACGAGCGGTGCAAAACGAAAAAAAGAAAGAATACCCGGGAGAGGTACACAAACACACAACGACGAAAACTTGTGCGGCATAAACGTGATGCGCCCCATAACTGCCATGATTCTCTGGGACGACGCACATCAAACCCCCACGCCCCCCCCCTCCCCCAAGCCGGCCTTCCGGATTTGTAGAACAGAAACATTTGACAACTCTGTGGCCAGAAATGGTTCGAGCTAATTTTTGCCGTCGTCTCTCTGAATTATAACAGTGATCTGCCACGGCCGAGGTGTTGGTCCTACCGTGTTTTAGGTCTGACATTGACTTCTCCAAGACAGAGGTTCTCTGCAAGCCATCTGGCTACCATGAGAAATTCGTTCATGAGGCTATCCACATATACAAACACAGAGACAATTTCAACCGAGAAGATGGATTCTGGCTTAGCAATCATTGGAAGGATTTTATAAACCATTTCGGGTCTTAATTGATTGTTCACGCTTACGGTGGCTTTCAGACCGCATCCATTATTTTCGCCCCACCCCCTCTCTTTTCCGAACATAAATGGACTCGTCCATCTGAATAACTGCCAAATCGCTCTCCGTGGTGCTAACGTTAAAAAAACGCCACTTTTTTCAAATTTTCTTGCTGTGGTTTTCACACCTGACGATGATTGCTTGTGTTGCAGTCGAAACGTCGTGAGAATTGTATTGTTTTATATTTGTATTATTTCATTGTTTCCCTTCTACGTGACTTTACCGAAAGAACCAAGACTATCTTAACACCTGTTTTGTTTCCAAAAAGGTTAAAGCCTATTCTTATTTTTCTAACTTTTATTTTGTTCATACTTGTCTGGAGCTCAACTCTGCAGCTTAGTTGTTTTTATAAGATAGTCGATCATTTGCTGCCGTTCATATCCGTCGGGGGTAATAAAGACCTGAAATAGGTTCCACGAATATCGACAGCGCCGTAAAGGCATCTGCATTCAGATGCCTTGTGACCCACCATTAAATGAGAACCTTGTGCAATATGTAAACATCGGTACTTGGGTGTTGGTTACCTACCCACTTCGTGTACCGTGCAAGTAAGTGCTCGCTAACAGCATTTGCCCCAATAGTACGTTAAGGCTATATGGGGGTCTTTGTGTTTCTGTGCAAACATTTATTTGTAGACAAGATATCAGCTTTGTCTTGAAATTCTACACGTCATAAAAACGTCGATTAGGAATCACTTTTAAAAAAGTGAGGCTTTTTTTTAATAAACTGGCGTTCCAGCTTATTCAAAACTCCACCCAGTTTCAAAACCACAAGAACGACAAAAATAGTAAAATATTATGAGATTAATAAAGACATAAAAACGCAAGACCATCGCTAAGATTCCATTTTAATTTGACAAATGCTGCATTGACAGTTGTGCACACAAGCACAATTCATTACAAGTAAGAAAAAAACCTCAACACACTCGTAAATAACACCGCTTTAAAATATGAAAATATAATCGGTGACGTTTTGGGCATTGGCCGTTCTTCATAGCACACACTCAATCAATACATTTTTATTTGTAAACTAAACCAATAAATACCAACGGAATTACACTGGAAAAACAGGTTAGTGGATTAAATATAAATAATTTCAGCTTCGTTTTAACGGCAGGCAAAGTACAAAATCAGCCGCCATGAACTCTGAGGGAAGCGCGTTTCTAAAAATATGAAGATAAAAATTTAAAATCGCGTATGCGTCGGTTGGACTTTGCACGTATGTGCACTGACCAAAGATTTGCTTTGGCAGCTCCCGAATGCCGCACTCCTATTGTTGTTGTTGTTGTAAATACAGCGCAGGGCGATAGGTAAAGGGACACATCCAGGAGCAGCAATACCCCTGACAGAATCCTGCAGGCAATTACGATGACCGAATACATACCACGTGTGCGACGAGGGCCGTTATTATTCGAATGTGCACATCTGGTAATCAAATAACCCAAACCACCTGCACACTGGTAGCACACCGGTGCTAAAATCGTGGCCTAATCAATCCGGACAATAAGGGGCATAATAACGCCCAGACCCCACCACCACCACTACACTCCTCCCTGGCCAAAAAAAAAAAAACCCCACTAAGAGATTGCAAAACGAACAGCACAAGGCCTACGAATGGAGGATTTGTTGTCCACATGTTAAACCTACGAGGGATTATCCCTCGCATGGCCCTATCATATTGGCGCTTTTAATCAGGGCACGGTGGTGCAATTAAATCACCGCGGCAAAAAAAAAACATACCGACCCCTGCATTTTTCCACAAGGCAGGTGACACAAACACAGCGCGCAGATGGGGCACTGTAATCCACGACCTGAGAACTCGCGCGGGGATTACAAGACCCAGGGCCAACAGCGCGCTGCATGCGTGATGGTAGTTGTAACCCCATCTGTGGCGGAAAGGTCAGTTTAAACTCGTGGCCTCTGCGAAAGAGCATTATTGGTATTAGCGTAAACACAAAAGGCCGTTTCGCAATAACCACGTCTCTCTCGTCGCTACCTATGCAGGTTGAGTGCGATGCGTGCAAATTATTTTTTTTTAATGTAAAAAGCCGTCGGAATAATCGTCGTGGTCGTTTTATGAATGCCTCGCTAAGTCGTTTGCCAGCTCACGAGGTCTCGCGATGCAAGCAAGTCAGGATTTACACTGGAGGAATCCGATGAGCTATGAAGCTCTTTTTATTCACAGACGTCCAGTCGGGGCGGGTCAGAACCTTCCAACAAACAATGGAGAAATAGAATAGGAATAAAAAGGAAAGGAAAGGTAACCAGATCACCGAAACAAAATACAAATTAAATTCAACTACTTTGGTTCTTTCGGTAAAGTCACGTAGAATGAGAATAAAATAATAAAATAACACGATAAAATTCTCACGACGTTTCGGCCACAACGCAAGCGGCCGTCTTCAGGTGAAAGGAACAGACCTGTCGGGACGACAGAGCTTCAATGTCATCCCGACAGGTCTGTACCTTTCACCTGAAGATGGCCGCTTGCGTTGTGGCCGAAACGTCGTGAGAATTTTATCGTGTTATTTTATTCTCATTCTACGTGACTTTACCGAAAGAACCAAAGAAGATGAATCCTTGCAGTCACGAAACCTTTAAATCGAAATTTAAATTCAACTATTTTCTTTTATCCCCAGGTAAGGCCCACTTGGGTATTAATTAATATTTCAGAAGCGACCTGGCCATAGGTGACATCTCGAACAAAGTGGCGTATCGTGTGGAAACTCACAGCAGCAAAAATTATGTAAATAACAATCCACGTAACTCCTCGACGATTCCACGGCTCCATCTCCGCAGCGGGCGGAACCCTCTCTCGGGCGTGCTCCCTCAACCTTGGCTGAGGCTCAACCACAGGCCATCGATTAGCACGGTTGGCTAGGTACGGTGCGAAAGAAGTTCAAGCTGCGCGTGCGCCGCGTCGTGCCCAAGCCCGCTTGCCTTTGCTAACCGTCATTACGATGTGTTCTAACCTTTCACGTGTTTTCTGATCCACGAGTTCCTCATTCAGTCTCTCGGTGTGATCCCATGCCTGCGCCTGTCATCCATGATGCTTTTTTGCTCACATTTCAGCTCCACTTACTTTTAACAATCTTTGTAGGTTCTGTTCTATACGGCATAAGAGGAAATATACACTGATTTTTTTTTAAATGTCTTTCTTAAGGCGCATTGGTGTATTGCTTTACTTAATAAAATCACGGATGCCTAGTTGGGCTCAAGATAAGTACGTGCAAAACTCAAAAAAGATATGAAACGAGTTCACCAACCAATTAAACCGTTTAGAACACATTGTAGTTTGTACATATATCTAGCACAGTCGCTTAAGGCAGACTGCGGTCAAAATAAGGACATAAAGAGGCGGATGAGCGTGGCGTTAAGTGCCTATGGGCAACTGAACTTTCAATGTGTTGCTGAGAAAATACCATCAACGTTTAAACTACAGCAGCCACATCAGCCATTGTGCCTGTCCTGTGTAACGTTTACCCCCCCCCCCACGCCTGCCATGGCAATGTCGAATTTCCATTGCTAGCTCGAGACTATATGCAGGAGATGATCAACACCTCATTGTAAACAATCTCAAACATTCTCAGAGAAATGCAAATGCTTATACTGGACATCTGTGAAAATAGCTTTATAGCTCATCGGATTTCTGCAGTCTGAACAAAATATTCTGATTGTGATCTCGTTGGTTGTTCTTTTGACATGGGTTAGGACTTACCGTGAATTCGTGATCTCTTACACCGTAATTAGACAGAACAATATTGCATAGCCTAGTTGCTGGTCGTTTTAAAAGACATGGTTGCAGAATAACTACTGTTTGTCCAGAATATCACGAGAATATATTATGCATATGTACGGTATATTATTTAATGATCGACTATTTAACGTCATGTAATCAGCTATTTCTGAGATGAATAACATTAACATTACCATAACTAGTACACACAATCTACATGCATAATAACCTGTTTCTGAATAGGAAACTCTACATCGCTCGCAATAACTGCCGCAAGAAAGGTGCAAAAATCGTGATAATGCCCCACAAACCATACAGCAACTGACAAATCGATAACATTACTGATCAACATTCATCACACAACCACTCTTAACCACAAGAGCAACACTGCAATAATACCCTTACGCGCAGTGCCGGATTAAGCTAGTGCGGGCCTTAGCGTGTGTTACAAACGGGACCTAAATGAATAAAAACATACATATTAAAAATTTTACTTGCATAGTAAAGTAATTGTATTTTTTCATTTGCTATACAGCCAGATACTACGACAAATCGCTAACCTTAAACAGCCAGTCGTTCATAAAAGTTGAAGGCGCTATAGTACTATAGTGATAGAGCAAGTGCAGAGTCACTGAACCGGAATTGATAGCTTGAAATAATTTAGCGCGGGGCCCTTGAAAGTGCGGGGCACGTAGCTACTACATGTGTAGCTACTTTTGCTACTAGGATAATCCGGATACTGCTTACACGAACAACAACTTTACAAATAACGCTAAGAATTAATAATAATTAAAATACAATTAATAACGCGCGCGATATTTTGTGTAAATAAATGACCGTGACTCTGGCGCACGGGAGCCAAAGCTCAGTGCTGCAGGAAAGCCAGGCGAGAGGGGGAGGAGGTAAGCCCTTTGTGTGTACAAACGTTGAACTTCTTTCGCACCGTACGTAGCCGACCGTGCTCATCGGAGGTGCAGCGGGAAAGGCAACAAACTAAACAAAAAAAAGCAGTTCTAAATTATTTAGTTTTATAATCCAGTATAGTGGTGTAGTGTATAGTAGTGTAGTGTAGACCGTCGTGTAGAGTGTAGTGTATTGTAGGGTACAGCGCAGTGTATAGTGTAGTGTAACGTAGTGTATAATGTAGTGTACAGTCTAGTGTATATGATGGCCGCGTCCCAGACGGCGGGGGCTGCATCGGAGACAAGAGGCCCGGCAGTGACCACGGTCCCACTGTGAGATGTAGTACAGGGAGACAGGAGCTGTGGTGCAGTGAGACAGGAGCTGTGGTGCAGGGGGACAGGAGCTGTAGTGCAGGGGGACAGGAGCTGTAGTGCAGTGAGACAGGAGCTGTAGTACAGGGAGACAGGAGCTGTGGTGCAGTGAGACAGGAGCTGTGGTGCAGGGGGACAGGAGCTGTAGTGCAGGGGGACAGGAGCTGTGGTGCAGTGAGACAGGAGCTGTAGTGCAGGGTGACAGGAGCTGTAGTGCAGGGAGACAGGAGCTGTGGTGCAGTGAGACAGGAGCTGTGGTGCAGGGGGACAGGAGCTGTAGTGCAGGGGGACAGGAGCTGTAGTGCAGTGAGACAGGAGCTGTAGTACAGGGAGACAGGAGCTGTGGTGCAGTGAGACAGGAGCTGTGGTGCAGGGGGACAGGAGCTGTAGTGCAGGGGGACAGGAGCTGTGGTGCAGTGAGACAGGAGCTGTAGTGCAGGGTGACAGGAGCTGTAGTGCAGTGAGACAGGAGTTGTAGTGCAGTGAAACAGGAGCTGTAGTGCAGGGGGACAGGAGCTGTGGTGCAGGGAGACAGGAGCTGTGGTGCAGGGAGACAGGAGCTGTAGTGCAGGGAGACAGGAGCTGTAGTGCAGGGGGACAGGAGCTGTGGTGCAGGGAGACAGGAGCTGTGGTGCAGGGGGACAGGAGCTGTGGTGCAGGGGGACAGGAGCTGTGGTTCAGGGGGCAGGAGCTGTGGTGCAGGGAGACCGGAGCTGTGGTGCAAGGGGGCAGGAGCTGTAGTGCATTGGGACAGGAGCTATAGTGCAGGGAGACAGGAGCTGTAGTGCAGGGAGACAGGAGCTGTGGTGCAGGGAGACAGGAGCTGTAGTGCAGTGAGACAGGAGCTGTAGTACAGGGTGACAGGAGCTGTAGTGCAGGGAGACAGGAGCTGTGGTGCAGGGGGACAGGAGCTGTGGTGCAGGGGGACAGGA
Organism: Petromyzon marinus; assembly: GCF_048934315.1. NCBI lineage: Eukaryota > Metazoa > Chordata > Hyperoartia > Petromyzontiformes > Petromyzontidae > Petromyzon > Petromyzon marinus. The sequence goes on along the minus strand of NC_133689.1, from coordinate 6,836,327 downwards.
GCTGTAGTGCAGGGGGACAGGAGCTGTGGTGCAGGGGGACAGGAGCTGTAGTGCAGTGAGACAGGAGCTGTAGTACAGGGTGACAGGAGCTGTAGTGCAGGGAGACAGGAGCTGTGGTGCAGGGGGACAGGAGCTGTGGTGCAGGGGGACAGGAGCTGTAGTGCAGGGGGACAGGAGCTGTAGTGCAGGGAGACAGGAGCTGTGGTGCAGGGGGACAGGAGCTATGGTGCAGGGAGACAGGAGCTAAGAGAGCGACCTAGCAGCTGACCCTGCTGGCGAGGGGAAGCCAGCGGAGGTAGCGGACGGAGGTGCGGGAATCTCGGCGAGGATGACAGGCGCTGAAGACGTCTGGTGCGGGCGAGTTGATGGTTTTGCGACCTTCGGAGGTTCTTGACGTTACTCGAGGAAGCGCGAACGTGGACGAAGTTGCAGAGGTCGAGGCGAGGTCCGGCCAAGCTGCAGGCGAGGGCCTAAGGTGGTCATTGCAAGATCTGATGATGTGGTTGGTGTGGCTGTCGAAGAATAACGTGGAGTCGAGTGACACCGATCAACGTTATGTGGTCTAAGAAATGGAATTGATGTGGTCTAAGATAAAATGGGCCACCGCGGTGGCGAGATGTTAACTCCGTCGCCTGGTGTGCAGGAGGTCGTGGGTTCGTTCCCGACCCTGACGCTTGTACATTTGCAGTCTGCGTGTTCTCTTTCCCCGTGGTCGAGTTAATATTTCTCCGGGTCCTCCGGTGATTCCCTCCACATTTCTAAAACATGCGTTTTTCTAGTATTTGGTTGCTGTGAATTTCAACGTGATACACCACGTCGTTGAGCTATCATTTGTGGCCAGGTCGCTTCTGAAAAACAGCTATATGGCTCAGTGGGCCTTACCTAGCACGATTAAAATAAAATAGTGTAGTTTCGTTTTTAAGACTGCGCAGTGGAGACAGTGGCTCATCTGCTTTAAAGAAGCATGGACGTGGTGAGACCCCTGCCCGGGGCCGATCAGTACCGGCTTTGAATTTGGAAGCATTCAAGGAGAGACCATGGGCCCAAATCCACTGGTACAAGGCGGCAGTGCACTCCGAGAACCTCTTGAATCCAGAGGCATCGGTGGAATCAATAGAAGTGATGAGTAGGGTGTCAGGCTGCGTAGGAGTGGAATTTAACACCAAAGCTCTCAACGAGGGGGCCACACACAGCATTGGGAGGGAGGGGGCGAGGACATAACCCCGAGGGACTCGTCATGAGCACTTGGCTTCCACGGATGAAGACCCAGAAACTCCTACCTGAGAGTTATAGGACGTTATCCATTGTTGGGCTGGGCCCAGCTTTGGAATTTTAACTGGGAATATGCCTCGTGTAATCAACTTTTTTCCGCAAGTCATTATTGTGCCTAGTTTTTGTTATAATATGAAGAATTCATTAGTTAATCAACATAACAGTGTCCAGGATGTGTTTGAGAACGGTAAACGGAAGTTGTCTTCCACAGGACTCGTGGCATTGTTATCCTTGATACAACAGGCAGTGCACTTTCCCATACACTCTGCTAAGATAATGGTTGTTACGTGGCTGGCAAACCCATGTGTTTCTTTCAAAGAGTTGAAATGTAACCAAATCAAGTGGAAAAACTATTGTGATACCATATGCTGGATGGTTTTTTTGTGCGTAGAGTTATTGGTGAAAAAGCCGAGACCATTAACTCGCTACAACTTGAGAATCCAGTTGAAGCATGGGTGGTTGAAACCCAGATTCGATCCCAGGATCTGTGGTGCAAGCTCAACGGTCTGACCTCTGAGCCACCGGCTGCCACAGGCATTTTAAATGGCGACCGATTCCTCTATGATTTAAAGAAAAAAAACAATCTATTTTGTTTTATAATCAATTACATTGATTGTTTCATCACTACAGCACGACTTGTTTCACCCCTCCGATTAGCACGGTTTGGCTATGTAGGGTGCGAAAGAAATTCAACATACAGCAGAAGCCCTTTGTAATTCAGGGGACATTTGCTGGTAGTAGTCCACCATCACTTCACTGGTCACTTTTATAAAACGATATAAATACCACGAAGCAAGTAGGCTGCATAGTAAATAGTTTGCTAGATAGGGTAAGCTGGTTACCAAAATTAGTTCCATTTGAACCATTATCAACCGAGCATCCAACTCAAGATATTTTTTTGGTGAATCTGCCATCGACTCTAGGTGGTCCCTGGCTCACAGGTGTTGTGCAGATTTCAATAAAACCTCTTGCGGCACTCACAGCTGATAGCTATTAACCACCCCCGGCCAGCACCAGTCACGCAGCCTCAGGCCCACCAGGAGAGCCACGCGTACCGTGAGTGTGTGCTTAAATGTCCACCACCACAGCCTTGGGAGTTTCCACCGCCTAGCATCCGTCAAATTGGCTACTCTTTCTATGCAACAACAAAAAAAGACGCAAAGGCAAAACATGATGAGAGAGAGAAAGGAAAGAAAACCCGTAACAGAATCAAAGTGCAGCCCGGAAAACCATTCAGCGTTGGTGACTAAAGGTGGCTGATGAGTTCTAATCACAATGAAACCGGTCACACAGCTGTCTATCTCTGTGTCACTGCTGCCTGTCAGTCAATCGCATAGATGTTGACTGTGACACAAGGCCACACAGTGGACCACAATGCCCCTTCTTGAGTCAACGCGAGTGGCTTTTTTTTGCTCGCACAATGCACAACGGCTGAGCGCTTTGAACAAATGTTCGAGTGCGTGCTTGAGACCATAAAGACGCCCAATAAATCGTTTCACTCCAATAAAAGTATTCCCGAGCAGTTCGCGAACAAACATTTTAAAAAAACACACGGTCATGATCCACATCGCTTTCACAATATGGATTTTTTTTTACCCCCCTCCGCCGCCACAGTGGTGAGTTTGAGTCAAAACGAATTTTGAGTCCGCTCATCCGCAAGCTTGTCTGCCACAGACATCACAAAAACGCATACGCTCCCGAAGCACGAAGACAACTACATAATATCCTTACGGGGTGAATCGGTGCTCCTACACAACGACTCCGCATAGAGGTTCTTAACAGACCGTCGGGGCAAGTGCTGTTAGCGATATCGTGAGGGCGGTCGGTGGCCAGCACCACGCCTGGCCGCTTTCTCTCGCCAATGATGACATTCACAAACTGCACCGAGTGCCGGACTAAGCTAGTGTGGGGCCTGTAGCATATGTTATAAAGTGGCCCTAAAAAAATATAACAACACGTACATGTTTAACTTGCATAGGAAAGTAATTGTATTTTTTTTTACGACAAAACGCTAAGTTGAAGGCAGTAGAGTACTATAGTAATAGAGCAAGTGCAGAATCACTGAACCGGAATTGATGGCTTTTAAAGCATTTAGCGCGGGGCCCTTGAAAGTGCTGGGGCCCGTAGCGTGTGCAGCTACTTGTGCTACTGGGATAATCCGGCACTGCCTGCACCGAGTACTCATTTAAAGCTGAGTGAACCCAGGAGAGGTCCAGGACTGGTTCAGATATTCGTCATTCATGTTGGCCGTGAGCGGGAATCAAACTTGGGTCGCCGGGTTCAGAGCGCACTGCGCTAGCCACTGCACTACCCCTACTCCTCACATATATAAAATACACATAACTGTACAACAACAACAGCTGCTGTTTCCCACTAAGTGGGAGGGATGACACCACAGAGCTTGTGCCAGGCCAGGTGCACTTTGAAGTCTTGTGAGTAGTTGAAGGCTCACTGGTAGGAGGTAACTGATATGACTGGCCAGAAACACCAGCTGTGCTCCCCACAGTACCACATTGCTGTATTTTATCCACCTGGCACTCTGCTCACTGTTGTGAGCGTAACTCATCTTGCCCTCTTTGACTGCCCTTGGGCGGATGCCTTTAATTGCCCAGTAATGTCCTTCATAAGTCTCCTCCACAAAGGCCGATCTTGACACTGTAGGTACCAATTATTGTCAAGTCCACTAAGCTCCAAGTCCTCCCATATCACATCAGCCCAGTTCTCCTCTAGCTAGCCTGTGCAGTTTCCAATCAGCCCCCTTTATCCAGTCGAACAGAAGCTGCTTGGACATGCGGTGGCTGGAGATGACCCAGCCAATGCAGCCTCGCCTGCCGAAGGAGCTCAAATGATGGGGCTATGTCCAGATCTTTCAAGAATCCCTTAGTCCTTCAGGAAAAGTCCAGTCTGATTACACTCAAGATGGATCATAGGCAGACCCGGCCTGAATGTTTCAAGGCGCTGTAGACGTTCCTGTCATGGGGTTCACGCTTCACAGGCTTAGATAAGAGTATACGATTGTGGCTGAGAAGACCCAACGTTTTGTTTGGAATGAGAGGCCAGGCAGCTTCAACGCAATATTACAGAGCCAATGCAAAGTATAAGAATGGGTTTTACCCTCTGGCAATAAAGCAGGTGTTAAGATGTTAAAACGCCAAACAGAAACCTTTTTCAAGAAATTGTCTGCATTAACCACACATAATTCTATATTTGAAGTTTTCGTGACTGCAAGGATCCAAATCTAGAAGGATCCATACTCTTTGGTTCTTTCGGTAAAGTCACGTAGATGCAAAATAATAATAATGAAAATAATAAAATTTAGTTATTTTCATTTTATTTATTTTCATTATTATTATTATTTTTCATCTACGTGACTTTACCGAAAGAACCAAAGAGTAACCACACATACTTGTGGTGAACATCCAAAAAAATAATGCTCTGATAAGAATTGCATTGTCTTTGAAACTGATTGGTCTACACCAGAGACAGCCTTCGTTCGGGCCTAGTCTCAACCAGTGTGAAACCAGAGAACGCCCAAAGGCGAACAGTACAAAGACAATGCCACTATCAGGGCATTCCTAGCTCGGGGTGAGCAACTACAACAAGGGACCTTTCTTGCCAAAATCAAAGTAGACATTCGGTGCCAAGCCAGAATTGACCCTTTGCACATTCCGCCCCTCCGATTAGCACGGCTGGCTACATACGGTGCGAAAGAAGATCAACATACATTGACCCAGGTATAGGATACCCTCAACCCCCCATTCCTCATGGTTAGGTGTCGAGTGTGACCCTTATCCATCTTTTGTTGTAACGCATATTCACGCTGGTGAGATGTTAACTACCTCACCTGGTATACATTAAGTCGTGGGTTCGATCCCGACCCTGACGCGTGTTGTATATTTGGGGTTTGCGTGTCTCTCTCTTCCCGTGGTCGTGTGGACTTTTCTCCGGGACCTTCGGTTTTTCCCTCCACATTCAGAAACACGCCTTTCGAGTATTTGACTCCTATAGATGTGCACACAATAAGCCACTTCGTTGAGCTATCATTTGTGGCCAGGTCGATTCTGAAAGAAAAAAAGAGATACCTTACCTAGTAAAATAAAAAAAATATATATTGTTTCGTCTTAGTTTAGATGCTTGTCCAATAACACTCGCCTGAACAATCCATCCATGCTGAAGGAGTTTGTCTTTTGTATTGCCCTGGGGGTTTCTAAGGTAACGCCGCGATGTTAATTAGCACAGCAAGCAAAGGACTGTCCAAGACAGTGAAGAATGAAAGAGAGATTACTACAGCGTCCAAAAAAAATACCCATCTCACATTTCCTGCAATCATTAGCGCGGATTCGAGATGGCGCGCGCACACAGACACACACAAAACAACAAAGATGCCCCGTATAACCTTTAACAGACTGCTGGGGCAAGTGCTGTTAGCGAGTGGCACCTATGAAGACTGGCACGACGAGGTGGGTGGCCACCACCACGCCCGGCCGCCTTTGTCTCCCCCCATAACCGGCTCAGGTATTCGCCACCATTAATTATTAGTCGTGAGCGGGAATCGAACTTGGGTCGCCGGGTTCGTAGCGCAGTGCGTTAACCACTCGACTGCCGTTCCCTCTGAAATACCACGCATTCAAAGACAAAGATCCCCCGCATAGCCTTGACATAATGTTGGGGCAAGTGCTGTTAGCGAGCACCTATGAAGGCCGCCGGCATTGCACACGAGGGGGTGGGGTGGTCAGGACCACGCGCGGCCGCCTTTGTCTCCCCAGTGGCGATGTTTACTCACCGTACCAGGTACTCATTTGAGGCTGAGTCGACCTAGGTGAGACCCAGGACCGGTTCAGATAATCGCTACCGGGGTTGGTGGCCGTGAGCGGGAATCAAACTCGGATCGCCGGGTTCGTAGCGCAGCGCGTTCACCGCCACACTGCCGCTCGCAACACAAAGACAAAGATCCCCCGTGTAGCCTTAACAGACTGTTGGGGCAAGTGCTGTTAGCGAGCATCTCCCAACACACAGATAGCTGGAGGAATTGTTTCAACCATTTGGCCACGGCTGCTCTCTTGGTGGGGGGGGGGGGCATGGGGAAACGGACATGGAGTTTGCACCCAACCATCAATCTTTATCGAGCACAGAGCCATCGACAAGCCATTATGCACACATTTTTTTTGTGCAGTTCCCCCAAACCAAGCGGCCACAGCCTGCTTGGTGAAATTAGCGACATGAAAGAAGAAGGGGCCTGCGGGGGAGCGGGGTGTGTGTCCAGCGAGCGTCCGTCGTTACACAATTACACACGCGTGGAGCGAAAAAAAACAAGGGCCCCGCCGAGGGAATGATTGATGATGGCCAAGCAGTGCGCGCTCACGGGCAGAAATGCACCATCGCGAAACGTTGCCATCGTTATTAATATAGTTACTTCCGTTTTTGCAATTATTTTTTTTTTTTTGGGGGGGGGTGGGTCGGGGGGTAACGGTGCTCGGGGGGGGGTGTTCGTTTCATCCTTTCGAAGGCGCGCAGAGAAGACCGCGTGGCTTTCACGAGGAGCCGCGCGACGAGTCGGGTCTTCGGACGGGCTTGTCTGTGCAGAGTGCAAATTGTCACGTGCTGCGTTGAACTTCTTTCGCGCCGTACGCGGGCAACCGTTGCTAATAATCGGAGGTGCGGTTAATCGCCCCGCACCTTTTCCATCGGCGTACAAAGGGAAACGAGACGAGCGGAAAAGAAAAAGAATTCGGCCGTCAATATTCCTTTTTGTGGAAACGTCTTCCGGAGTTCAGTGAGACGACCCTGGCGAGACGTTAACCACCTCGCTTGGTATACAGGAGTGTGGGAGTTCGATCCCGACCCCGACGCCTGCTGTATATTTGGAGTTTGCGGGTTCTCCCCGTGGTCGCGTGGATTTTTGTCCGGGCCCTCCGGTTTTTTTTTCCCTCCACATTTAGAAACACGCGTTTAGAGTATTTGGCTGCTATAAATATCCACGTGATAAGCCCACTTCGTTGAGCCTTCATTTGTGGCCAGGTCGCTTCTGAAAAAATACCTTACCTGGTAAACAAAAAATAATAGGTCTTCTAAATAACCTTCAACAAACTTTCAATTTCACGATGTTGCTCCCGTTTATTGAGAACGCTGCCGTCGCTCCACGCGAGTAGAGCGTATTTCCTCTTGCTCACAGCACTTTGCGATGCAAGAAATCCGCGCAAATCTCTTTGCATTTTCACAGTTTCAACCGTCACATCCCAAAAGGTCTCTTAAGCGGAAGAGCAACACGCCAACTTGCTGTGAGTGCGTCAGGCTCCCAGCCAACTCCCGGCAACTTTCCCCTCCAAGCCGACCCGGCGGTGACCTGAAGTTTGTAAAACTGTCAGGTCGTAAGGAGGTAGGTTCAGAGGTCAAGTTGATGCCGCTACAAGACCGACTTTGAAGTCATTCTGCGGCATTGTTTTTTTTGTTGGCTAGCCATCCAACAAAGACGGTCACCCCATCGCACGCTTTCAGGTGCGCTTCTGTGGCCGTCTGGAAAAGCTCCTCCTGATATTAGTAAGCCACTGAAGCTATGTACTTTTGAGTCAACTACTTTCTTTAGAACTGCTCTTTGTGTTTAGTTTGTTGTCCTTCCCCCCACACCTCCGATTAGCACGGTCTGCTACTGTACGGTGCGAAAGAAGTTCAACGCACGTGCGTACATTTGGGTCTTGGATCGTACACAGCTACACAAAGACAGGAGATGCTGCTACCGTGGTGGGTGTAACGGGTACCACGCACTGCACTTGCAATCCAGGGGTCGCCGGTTCGACTCAACATTCCGGTGCAGCAGTTGAAAAAACCAATGGCCAATATCTTAACGCTCCCACCGTGCCTCTTTGTCTACCGAGCATCATATACGGTACAGTAAATGGGCACAGCACAAATCGGAAGGTTGCTCGTGATGGGGTAACACGCGGGGAGGCACACCTCTTCCACGGTGTCTGACCAGCGAGGAAGAGTAGGCCAACTTCCCCTCTAGACTCGAGAGGGACTTTCTTCAGCTGCTTCTCACGGAGGCCCCATACCGACCGCAGGTATTGTGGTCAATGCAAACATGACTCCTTGTAAAAAAAAATATGTCAGTTTTGTTGCCAGATAAAAGGGTAAAAAAAAACAATGGAGTTGTATTAGGGGTTTTTTTTTAAAACCAGATGTCCTTTGAACAAATATCCTTTGTCTTCTCATTTGGGCACTCACGTGGGTATAATTAAACGATGTTATTATTATTATCATCATCACAGAGAGTGAAATAAATGTGTGAATATGAAATTGGTAAGGAGGAAATAAGCCAATACAATTATGAGTGTTTAACTTCTGTTGCACCGTACGTAGCCAACCGTGCTAATTGGTGGCGCGGAGCCTTTAAGCGTTTAATACTTCTAATACATATATACATGGACGAAGGGGAAAAAAAAAACATTTAGTTTCAGTTTATTTATTTTGGTATAGCCCTGTGAACCATTCGGCTCTTGAATCGGGTGCAACCACAACAAACAAAAAAACAAAAACACGAACAAGAAAACATCTTAAAGTGACTATGTGACAGAACAAACAGCAAAATATTCCTGAAAAAAGCACCGTACACCAACGCTGTGTGCAAAAAATCCCAGTGGGATGCAAGTCAAACAACAACCACAAGAAAACTTAGATTAAGGCCGTCAGTCTAACTCCGTACTACAACAAAACAAACATGTCCAAACCAAAAAACTTTTCGAAATCACCAAAAAATAAAGCCATATTTGCAACGTAACAGTGATCACAGGGACTGTGACCGAATTTTTACAATAAACTACATAAATAACATGTAACACCAAATCCTAGAGCCATAGCTGGCTGCATGAGTTACTCCACAACAACAGAAGCATCAGTCGGAGTATCAAATTTTTCAATGCACCTTTAAGATCAGCACGCTAAATCAAAATACAGATAATACTTTGCAGCGTCATCCGGAGCGAAACATTTTATTTTATTTTACGCCAATGAATAGCAGTGGCAGCTAGGGGTGTACAACTCCTCTAGAGCAGTTTTGAGAGAAGATCTCATAGGTAGCGATTCAAGTTGCAGTTTATTGGCAATAGCATTCCAGACCCTGGGGGCATCAATAGCAAAGGCCCTTCCTCCAGTTTTTGTTCAGCAATAGGAAATGTGAAGCTGGTAAATGAGCGAAGACCTGAGGTCAAATTTGTTCCTTGAAACAGAGAGGAGATCCAGCAGGTAGTCTGCGGATTTTTTTGTAAGTACATCGTGAATAAATAAGATCTGGTGCACAAGCCGTCGAAAATTAAGAGATGTTAAGTTTGACCCAATGTAGAGATCACAGTGGTGAGTCCTATATGGGCAGTTCAATGTAAATCTTAAGGCCGAGTGATAGATGGAATCAAGCTTCTTCAGTACAGTACTTGGGGCTGGTTTATACACGATGTCACAGTAGTCAAGTAGAGGCAGTATTGTAGCTTTTATCAATTCCAAACGGAACATTGGGGGGAAGCAGTGCTTGTGTCGATACAGAAAACCATTTTTATTTTTGTCTTTTTACCAATATAATCAATGTGATCTTCAAAATTCAGTTTTGAATCCAGGATGACCCCAATATACTTATAGATCTTGACTTGCTCTATTTGATAATTATTTAAGGAATGTAATTGGGGAAAAATAACTTCCTGCTTTAGTCCTGGTGAGAAGCATAGCACCTTGGTTTTGGAGGTATTCAAGACTAGTTTAAGAGCAACTAGCTGATGTTGTAGTTTGTTGAAATCACCCTGTAGCTTAGCAATCACGTCATCCGGAGAGCGGCCAGCAGTAATCAGTATCGTGTCATTTGCAAAAAGATTTACCCTGAAATGATCCAGGTCAGTGCCCAAGTCATTGACATAAAGAGAGAACAAAAGGGAGCCGAGGATGGAACCCTGTGGAACCCCTTTTGTTATCTTAACACTGTTTGACCTCCAACCATCTGTGAATACAGTTTGGGTGCGAGAAAAGAGGTAATTTTGTAACCATTTTACTGCGTTTTCGGAAAAACCGAGGCAACTTAGTTTACTAAGCAGGGTGTTGTGGTATACTGTATCAAAAGCTTTGGACAGGTCTAGAAAAAGATAGGCACAGTACTGCTTATTATCAAGGCTACTGTAAATGTGATTCAGATAGTCTAATGCAGCAGATGTGGTGCTGTATTTTTTTCGGAACCCAGATTGTTTTAGATGTAGTAGATTGTTGGTGGACAGGAAACTGCTAATTTGGTAGGTCAATAATTTTTCAAAAAATTTCATCAACAGGGACAAAATTGAGATAGGTCGGTAGTTATTTGGATCATCTTTAGGACCCCCTTTGTGAAGTGGACGGACATAGGAACGTTTCCATTCTAGAGGAAGTGATGCTTCTTTGATGGACAGGTTGAAAATATGGGCTACAGGTTTGTATATTGGGTGAAAAAAACGGGAATACTATCTGCTCCGGTAGAGGAGGACCCTATGAGGTAGGATAGTTGTTTCAGAACATTACTTTCGTGGATTGGCTGGAAACTAAATTCGTTTAATGTTTGGACAGGGGTGTAGGAATTTGAATGAGCAGGGGTGACTCCCAATACATTACCAAAAAGATTACCAGCTTCAGAAAAATGAAGGTTAAAATTGTCAACTATTTTTTTTGGGATCTGAAAAATATTCCCCATTTTGGTTAAGCTCAACGGGCAGATTGTCTGTTTTGGATGAAGGGGAATAATCATCACGAGATGAGAGACTCAAAACGCAGTGTAAAACGAACGTAAGTGTAAATTGTGCAATTTTTTTCGCGGAAACCCAAGCAAGCTCATCATTTATTGAGAGGCGCAGGAGCGCTGTGCACGGATGTATGGGTCTGATGATGGCTGGGGATGCCTGGCGACCCACAGTCGCCCACGTGCGCCTTCTCCTTCTTGTCGTGTGCCGATACAGCCTCCTGGCGGTTGTAGGCAAGTGGGTGGTGGTGGTGGTGATCCGGTTGGTGGTTGTTGTGGTAGTGTAGCGGTTAGCGCTACGCTGCGCTGGGAACCCGGCGACCCGAGTTCGATTCCCGCTCGCGGCCAACGCCGGTGACGATTACCTAAACCTGTCCTGGGCCTCCCCTAGGTCGACTCAGCCTCAAATGAGTACCTGGTGTGGTGTGTTAACATCACGACCGGGGAGACAAAGGCGGCCTGGCGTGGTGTTGCCCGCTCACCTCCTCGTGCGCCGTGCCCGGCCTTCGTAGGTGCTCCCAAACAGCACTTGCCCCAACAGCTTGTTCAGGCTATACGGGAGATCTTTGTCTTTGCTTTGTTGTTGTGGTAGCGGGGGGAGGGGTTGATGAAAGTTGATTGTTGTGGTGGTGGTGGTAGTCGTGATTGTTTGTGTTGGTGGTGCCTGTCATTGTAGTAATAGTTTTGGCAGTTGTAGGCATTCGTGTGCTGGTGCCAGGTTGGTTGTTATCGTGGTGGTGGTGGTGGTTAATGATTGTTGGCAAGATGGTAGTGATTCTTAGTAGGTTGAACGGGGTCATGGTTTTCGCCTGGTTGGTTTGTGGTAACAATTGTAGTTTGCTTATTGTAGTGGTGGTGGTGGTTGTAGGTTGTTGTTGTTGGTGGTGGTGGTGACGGCGACGCTCGTAGTCGAGGGAGTAATGTGACATCCTGCCAGCACTGCACCATGAATAATGCAGGGTCCATCAGCAGGGGATGCCAGCCAGAGGGATAGGGTTACTCACACTGTCTCCCGCTCTGTCTGCAGCCACTCCATGATCTCAAGTACAAGCCGTTTTGTTGCCGTGACACAGCCCAGCTCACATCCACCATTGGGAAAACTGCAAAAGACAACATTTTCATGAATACCCCTCGCGACTGTGGGCAAATAAGTATTTGCATTTCGTATTGGTCGCTTAAAGCTCCCGACAGCTTAAACAACAATCTCTATTTACGTCTACAGCTTCATATACAACAAACCCACACCGATGTGTAGTACATTACCTTTAAATGCACCGTAATTGCATAGATTTGACTAGACTATAGAATATGGTTAGGCATAAACTAAGTGGTTGTAAGTGTGACTTTCGCATTGGTTTATATGCTATGAATACTGTATTTAACAGGCTAGTTTACTGGCTGCATATATCATTTATTTGTCGTGTTATCTACAAGAACACAGGAGAACCTTATATGAAATCATATGTGCCTGGCTGTAACAATCATGCCCTATAACCAGGTGAGATCCTATTGAGATGGTCATTGTTTACACTGAAGACTGTAATTATCCTTTACACCTGGGAACAGTTGGCGATTATCAAATTTAAGTGCAGGCAATTTTAAAACGCTGCTGTTTCGTGGCCAGTGATATCTATACCAGTTGTGGCCCTTCCCTCCTTCAACAATCTACACTGACCAGTCTGGTGGGGGACACCTATATCCAGAAATTGGATTAACAAATGACTGAATGTCATGCAACGTCGTCGCCTTATAGATGCCAACAGACTAATCCAACCCCATAGGGCAAACCGAAGCAAGTGCCATCGGCGAGCACCTATTAAGGGCAGTATAGCAAGACTAACATGCGTTGCCGCCTTTGATCAGTGAAGATGTTGTTTGACACTGTGCACAATTGTTTCATCCAGATCGAGCTCTAGGTTCGTTTCCATGGGCGTTGAACGTGACCAAGAATTGAATCTGGCACGCAAGGATCATCACGCAGTGAGGGAACCAGGGCACTATTGCTCCTCCTAATACAGGCAAAGGCAAAGATCCCCCGTATAGCCTTAACCGACGTTTGGGGTAAGTGCTGTTAGCGAGCACCTATGAAGGCCGGCACGGCACACGAGGGGGTGGGTGGGTGGCCAGCACCATGCCCGGCCGCCTTTGTCTCAACCAGTGGCGATGTTTACACACCACACTAGGTACTCATTTTAGGCTGAGTCGGAGGCCCAGGACCGATTCAAATAATCGTCACTGGTGTGGGCCGTGAGTGGGAATCGAACCCGGGTCACCAGTTTTGTAGCGCAGCGCGCTAACAACTACACTACCACTCCTCCTAATACAGACACACACATGCATACACAAACACATTGTATATGTGTTATGCATCTATACAATTCCATACACTGTTTAATCCTTAAACCTAAAAGGAATCGGTGGGAGGGATGATAGGGGGTGTGGTTGGCCTGCGAGGAAGGGTGGGTTACGGGTGGAAGAGGGGTGTATTGGGATGGGTATGACATCGTTGTGTAACTGAAACCCAGTTGTAGATCGGAGATTTTCTACTGCATCGAATTTTCACTCTCTCATACACACAACACACACGCACACACAATAACACACCCACGTGTTTACACCAGTCTAGGTCCTCAAGATTAGTTCTCAGCCTCAAGGTCAGGCCCGAGGACATGTTCCCAGATCTCTCAGCCTTGGCCTGCGTCGCCACGGATGTCCCACGGTGGGAGGACATTGAGGGAGGACTGGCTGCCCCTATAAATCTCCACGAAATGATAGTATCCTACTTCGTTGAGCTGCTATCGTTTGTGGCCAGATCGCTTCTGAAAAAGAGCTACATAGCTCAGTGAGCCTGACCTGGTAATATTAACAAAAAATAGCGTATAGTTTACTTTGGTGTGGTTCCAACCTGGTCACGTGGAATTTATCAAAATTATAACGCTCATTGAATGTCTAAATAACGACTGACTTCTAAAAATATATATTGAACAAAAATACCGCAAAACCTTTTTTTCTCTCACGATATTAATTTTTTAGGTTAATTAGCTGCCCAAGTTGCACAAATGATGCCATTTAAAAATATAAACATTGTTATTTCTCAATATCTCACTTGTGATTCAAATTTACCGAAATGCAACCAGCCAAGAGGATCCAGCCTTGACACGGGCCTCAAGATAATTGGCTTCCGGCCTAGGCCTCAAGGGTCCCAGCCTTGAATCCAAGACTCGTTAATACTACCCGTTGGCATCCACACCAACCAAATCTGTCCCAGAAACCAGGCCGATCCAGCCAGCACCATCGTACAAAGGGGGCTGTGAACGGGAATACATGACGTCACTGTAATCATCTCGTTGAGTATTTATATAATGATGTTATTCACTTGATTGTTTTGCCTTTTTAATTCTTAAAATGAGAATAGGTTTTACCCTTTCTGGCACTAAAACAGGTGTTAAGATGTTAAAACACGAAATAGATAACCTTTTGCAAGGTATCAAGTCCGCACTAACCACATATACTTGTGGCAAAACATGCAAACAAACACGCTTTGATAATCAATTAATTTCACCTTTTTGGATACTGCCAAAAAGGTCCAATACTATTCATTCTTATTTTCGAATCCTCACCAACCATGATCAACCTCACTACTGGACAAAGCCCTGCCCAAACCACTATCATCTCCCACGCTCCTGCTTTTTATAACGATCAACCCAGCACCTGCACACCATCTGAAACAATCAATCCATACCCGTGGAGGACATCATTTCGGACGCGTTCCATCCCTTAGCTCACACTCCCTTATTATTGTTGACCATAAGCCTCTCTACCTCCCTCACTGGCTCTGTCCACCTAACGTTGTGGTCAGGGTGTTTGTGGCAGGGTGGAGGAATCCTGTCGATGTCACCAGCGCAGAGTGATGAGATCACCTTATTAGGAAGTCACCGGAGCCCATGCACTTTTACATCTAGATTGAAAACTCATTTCTTTAGAACTGCATTTTTTCGCGCTTAGTTTGTTGTCCATCCCCGCACCTCCGATTAGCACGGTTGGCTACGTACGGTGCGAAAGAAGTTTTAAAAAAAGCGTTGATACATACCTGCAAGAATACAACCATGTGTAGTCTCACATTACAAACGCAGAACGCAAGGTGCCAGGATAACCAGTTCAAGGACACGATGCGATCAGCGAGGGTGATTATTGCGCATGCGCAGACTGGCTCTCTGGATGCGCACCCCAGCCTCACGTGGTATTGATGGGTCAGGGCTATCAGTCCCCAGTAGGGAGTCCACCACCCCCTTGGCGAGCGGGTGACTACGTTCGCCCTTTTTGCCTTTGCTCCGTCAGCTGTGGTTCCAACCCCAGACTTTGACGGGCGACAGAGGCTTGACCACGAGTCTGGCACTCCACAATTGAACTGATAAAAGATACCGCCTCCAGTGATGGGTCCTGCAGTAGCTAACCACCTCCCCGCTGCAACCCGCATTCCTTTGATGCATCCCATTTGTCAAGTTTCCTCCTGGAACAAAGAAATAATAACCAACTGGCACATTCTCACGAGCAAGCCGCGGTAGTAATGAGAATGTGGTAGAATGTGACATCATCTGCACCACCTTTCCCCACGTTGTGAGCTCTCAGGAGACTCACTTTGCCGTTCAGACAAATGCAGGCAAACTAACGAGGTCTGGTGACAAATTCTCATCCCAAAATGCTTCCGGGGAAAGGTCATATAAAGGTCCGCTAAAAAGTAGTTCCTCCAGTTGGCTCACTCAGTCCATTGGCAGGACGTTGGAGCATCTTTTGGCTCGGCTTTTATTGGTCAGGCGTGAATGCAGAGGCGTCTAATTCCCCTATCCAAGAACGAGGCCATGCGGCCATCTCTGGTCACGATTTCAGCGTCGGGCCACTGACGCCCAGCGTGGCGGGTTTAAAGTGCATACTCGTGGTGGTAGACTACACCACAAGGGGCTCCCGGAGGTGGTGGCGTCACCGAGCGGATAACGTCCTGTAAGTTGGAAGCTTTTCTTTCTGTCATAGAACAGTGGGCAGCGGCAGGATCAATATTTCGGTGCGACGGGGCCAGCAACACATCAGTGGGGAAGGATGCGGAGTGAGGATGGCACCATGACCCCAGTGCCGAATTAAGCTAGTGCGGGGCCTGTAGCATATGTTATAAAGGGGCCCTAGATTGAAACAAAAAATTTAACACGCATTTTTAACTTGCATAGTAAAGTAATTGTATTTTCATCATGGGACCTCCTTTGCCAGTACCAAAATATGATAATTGGTTTTCCCCTTTTTCCTGGCAACAAAACAGGTGTTAAGATGTTAAAACACCAAACTGAAACCTTTTACAAGGAATCATACTCTGATAATATACAGCATGCATTGTCCTTGAAACACCTGTTTTGTTGCCAGAAAAAAGGGGAAAAACCTATTATCATATTTTGGTGCTGGCAAAGGAGATCCCATGATGTAGATGCTAACCCCGACATCTCATTACTCTGATAGTGGCATTCTCTTTGGGCTGTGTACGCCTTTTGGCGTCCTCTGGTCTAACACCGTTTTGAGACGAGGCTCCAAAGAAAGCTGTCTCTGGTGTGGACCAATCAGTTTCAAGGACAATGCCTTTATTATCAGAGTATGTTTTTTCGTTTGCATTCAGACCACAAGCATTGTGGTAATACAGACATGATTCCTTTTAGAAGGTTTCAGTTTGGTGTTTTAACATCTTAAGACCTGTTTTGTTGCCAGAAAAAAGGGGAAAACCCTATTATCATCATTGTATTTTTTCACGTGCTTTACAGCCAGATAATACAACAAAAATCGATAACCTTAAACACCCAGTCGTTCATAAAAATCGAAGGCAGTATAGTACTATAGTAATAGAGCAAGTGCAGAATCACTGAACCGGAATTGATAGCTTGAAAGCATTTAGCACGGGGCCCGTAGCTACTACACATGTAGTAGCTCCAAGTGTAGTATCTACTACATGTGTAGTAGCTACTACATGTGTAGTTACTACTACTACATGTGTAGCTACTTTTGCTATTAGGACAATCTGGCACTGCTTGCTCCGGGGCATCAACACGTCTAGCTTCTACCTCTGGGCTGGCACCTTTAGTAAATACTATGTACATTTATGAAGGCTCAACTGTTATAAGCTCGGTTATCGTGAGTGTGGAGTATGCTGGTCAGAGGCCATGTTCCTTCACTCGATGAAACAATGCCGAGATGACATGGTGATGTGACTATGGCCTTTCCCTTCTCAGGTGGCCACCGTCCGGGCAAAAAAAAAACTGTCGTCATGCATTCACATGAGGCACTTGACAGCCAGCTGACACTATGGGTTTACCCCTTGTGGTTGATCTGCTCCCGAGTGCTATCTGTGTGTCTGGTTATTAGCCACGCTCGTAACATATCCCTGCTTTAGTTTTGTACAACCCCCTGCAAAACTCTCCCTTCCCACGTAGTATGCTTGTTACCTTTCGATTTAAAGCTTTCGTGACTGCAAGGATTCATCTCCTTTGGTTCTTTCGGTAAGGTCACAATCCCTCAGCTATTTGCACAAGCTAATCCCTGAGCTATTTCAATGCTAAATTACTAGTTGCCTCTGTGGATGTGTAGGTTTTGACTTTAACATAGCCATTCCTGTGGCCAGTCACAAGCTAATCCTTCAGCTATTTGATATGCAAACCCCTTTGTCAAGGTGCCTCACTTCTCCCAACCAGCTAAAAAGTCGCTACGAATCTTAGCAGCGTTCATTGAAGCTCTGTCGTCCCGACAGGTCTGTACCTTTCACCTGAAGACGGCCGCTTGCGTTGTGGCCGAAACGTCGTGAGAATTTTATCGTGTTATTTTATTATTTTATTCTCATTCTACGTGACCTTACCGAAAGAACCAAAGAAGATGCTTGCTACCATTGAATGAAAAACAAGACGGGCCGCTTAGCTCCATGGGCTTTAACCTGAAATCAACTCAATGGTTGAGATGTGTTTTGTCCATATGCTGTGCACGTACAAAAGTTATCGGACGGCCCACGAACTTATAATAATCTCCAACAAGCTGACTGGATTCTTAACGACGCTGGAGAGGCCTGTAACCTCATGCCACTCCCACCACCGCCTCCCACCACCACCACCTCCAAAAGGAAAATCAACCTCCGCCCTTCATTCTTGCCAGCTCCCACCCTCCATCCTAGCCTCCTCCCCCCGCACCTTAAAAATGTGTTTCACTTCGCAGACGAACAAGCTTTCCATCTGCGCTCAGCGGGAGAGAGAGAGGCGGGCAGAAAGCTACAGGCGGAGATAAAGCAAGCGGAATAAGCGAGGCGAGGGGATAGGGGGAAGACGAGACGTGTCCCAAATTTGTCGCTGTGAGGAATGGAAGAAAGGAGATATCGCGTCAAGAGAGGCGCAATGGAGTGAGAGAGAGAGAGGGGGGGTGGGAAGAGAGAGCGAGAGAAAGGAAAAAAAAACTACGTCGTACAAAGAGTGGCATCACAATGCATGGAAGGAAAACACCGGGAAGGAGAATATACGAATGAATCGAGAAGACGCGAGGGGGCTTTAAACATTTGTAAAGAACAGAGTGAGAGCAAGAGAGCGATTAATGGGAACGAATACCATGGATGGATAACGATTGCGAAGCCGCAGTGCGATCAATTGCAGTCTCTTCGTCAGCTCGGACGGTCGGTTCAAGATTGACGACGCGACTTTGATCGTTTTCTACGTTTATATTACGAGCGTTATTATTATTTTCTTCTTCTTCTTCTTCCGATTATCATTCCGTAAACAAGGTCTTCGATCTACCGCCTACTTGAGTAAACTGAAGCGCAGCTTGGAGGAATTCTTCCACACACCCCCCGCCCGCCCCCCGCGCCCCCAAATGGGACTTCATTGGACTGACCCACGCTTCTGACACCACGTCCGACTTTGGTAGGCACATGAGCACACACACACACACCTCTCAGAACTTACTCTATTCTTGTTATTGCCAGCGCTATTTGCGAACGGTTATGTCCTGCGTGTAAGGTAATCTTATATACTTCTGACAATAAACACTGGAGCCGTGTCCGTTGTGCAGGTCTTTGGAAATTGCAATTCAGTAACAAGCCTGACCCCTCTCTCTCTCTCTCTGTGTGACGGTCAAGTCAACGTGGTTCGAAATGTTGCATGTGGATATGGTTTACTTGTAGGGAGCCAACTCCAGATCCTCAGCTGAACGGATTTTCTAATATTTGTCTTGCCAAATGGCCATTTGTGTTTGGTGAATGTGGTTATGTATGCGTGTTAGGATTGCTATAATGTTGAAATGTTTGGAATGTTACCCGCATGGGCATGTGCCTCGATGCTTTGCATTATCGTCGTAATACGTTATGTTGAAAACTAAACATTGATCAGCCGATATTGAATGACAGTATTAATAATCGATTTTGAAGTTAACGTGAAGGTGCAAGTAGCCTTTATATTTAAAAAAAATGCTCAACTCACTTACAGCGTGGTGATTTTTTTAAGGCTGTTTTATCACGATGCAGTGTGCTCCACTAACCAGTGGGAAGGCGTCATCACATTTTGACTTAAAAGTCGTCCTACCGTTAGCACAACTATACATTAACGTGTACAAGCTACACGTCAAGACCCTTCGCACTGATCATTGCGATTGGCGTAGTTGTAGTCGTAGTATAATGGGAATGTTTAAAAGCTTGCAGTGTCTACCTTGTATGCATGCATGCATCGTAGAATCGCCATGGACACGCGTGGAAAGTAAATTACACTCAAGTGCAAATTCTGCTTTGGTAGAGAAATATTGCAGTGTGTTGTTACATCGCACGGGCGGGTATTTTAAGGTCAAACGGCACAAATAACAAAAACACGATTGCTTAACTTTGCAGGCGGTAACAACAGTTTGCTGCTGCGTTGCTTTCAGAAAACATGTCAATCAGTGCCGGATCATCCCAGTAGCACAAGTAGCTACACGTGTAGTAGCTACTACACATGAAGCTACGGGCCCCGCACTTTCAAGGGCTCCGCGCTGAACGATTTCAAGCTATCAATGCCGATTCAGTGATTCTGCACTTGCTCTATCACTATAGTACTATACCGCCTTCGACTTTTATGAACGACTGAGTGTTTAAGGTTAGCGATTTGTAGTATTATCTGGCCGTAAAGCAAATGAAAAAATGCAATTACTTTACTATGCAAGTTACACATTTGTGTTTTAATATTTACGTTTTTTTAAAAAATTTGGGGTTCTTTATAACACGTGCTACAGGCCCCGTACTAGCTGAATCTGGCACTGATGCCAATGCAATCGGGGTCGTAACCGTGCCGAGTCACGATTACGAATCAATAGTATGTAGATTACGAATCAATAGTATGTAGATTACGAATAAATAGTATGCAGATTACGAATCAATAGTATGATTCGTAATCGTTGTCTGCGTCGGGTGAATGAGGTTGTACAACATACATTTTACCTACGTGATCTGACCCAAAATCTATTGTGAATATCGTCACATTGTGTCGTTATCTCTTTATAATCTTGTAACTCCATTTATCTGCGTATGCGCTGCTTTTTTGCCCAAAATAATATAATCTGTTTCGTTTTTTTTTTATCTCCGTGAGCTCTGAAATAGATGTGTTAAAAAGGACATAGCGTACTTCTATAGTACGGACCAATCTTACGTATGTGTATATATCGATATGTGCTCTCTAGCGTTCAACGCCTGCACACCTAAACGTGCTAACGTGCAACAACTGCCCATTCAATGCAACTAAGTGTTTTTTTTCTTTTTATAACGCAGATATGTTGTGCATTTGGCGCACACAACACGCCGAATGAATATGTCAAATGTACAAGCAACATATGCATTGAAAGATATTCTCTTCAAACAGACGTGTGTGACAGTTTTACCATCAGCCAAAATATGGTAACGTCACACATGCATGGATATATATGTGTATACGAACGTAACACGCTTGCATTTAACTACTGAGCACATTGCGATATGCACCTCCGCTGAGCATGGTTGGCGACGTACGGTGCGAAAGAAATTCAACGTACAATATAATGTTACTTACTGCATTGCATTTTCAAAAATGTAATATACATGTGGGAAGCGTGTATTTGATTACAATGCTTGCACGTTGGATATGTTTTTGATTAACTAATACCAATCGTTTGGCTGATAGGCGACATTCACAGAGCTATAAATCCGTACGGTTTACCCAGTATTCTTGTACGGGGTAATTGAGTTTTGCAGGTCCTTACGGCGCACAGCCGTTTCAATACGGGCAAGAAAAATGTGTCTATTTGTTTGTGTTTCTCCCTTGTGATGGGACTTTGTAGGATGAACGTTGCAGTGTATAAGGGGCAGGGGGTTGATCAATAAGGTCTGGATTTGTCTGTAATGAGGTAGGCCACTGATAAGGGGTTGAAATGTATGCATTCAAGATCGGTATTTTCTATACGAATGTAATGCAGTATTTTCCCAATGTAAACTATTGCTCGCCAATAATACACTGATCATCCATGTACTCCCCCCCCCCGACCCCCCCAAATTTAAATAACACTTCTTTCAGAAATGAGTTAACATAGAATCGTCCAAACTTATACATCGCCAGCACACGCTAAGAAAACTCAACACACACATTGGCAATATTTAAAATACGGTATTGTCGTAAATTGTCACCGGGGCAAAGATTGCTTGAGACTGTTTAGACATTACTATACTATCACAGTGCGCTTTGCATGTTAATTGTTTAGAGCAGGTGAGGGTGTGTGGTAAACACTTTTAACATCGGCGCGCACACAAAGACAAAGATCCCTCCACTCTCCGTATAGCCTTAACAGACTGTCGGGGCAAGTGCTGTTAGCGAGCACCTATTAAGGTCCGGGGAACGACACGCGAGGGCGAGTGCACACAGACATGCACGTACACGAACACGTGTTTTTTTAAATAATAATAATAATTTGCGAATATAAAACTTAGCGCAATATGAAGACGGACCCGAAGTTCACGCTTGATTTTTGTAAGCAGAAAAAGGCACCACCAGCAAGGAAGGGACATTTATAATTAACAGCTTGACAGTACAGGAAGCAAGAATACCCACCTAACACACGGACGGGCATGATCGAGGTTACGATCGAGCTTGATGTAATCTGTAAGCATCTTCTGCAAAGGCTGGAAAGCTAACCTGGAATGTGGCAACAATTATCCATCGTCTACTTATATAACTAATGTGCGTATGTATGTTCAACTTCGTTCACACCGTACGTAGCCGGTCACGCTAATCGGAGGTGCAGGGGGAAGCACAACAAACTATGGATCTCTGTGTGAGTCGTTTATGGATCTCTGTGAGTCTATGGATATCTGTGAGTCCATGGGTATCTGTGTGAATCTATGGGTCTCTGTGTGAGTCGTCTATGGATCTCTGTGTGAGTCTGTAGGTCTCTGTGTGTCTGTAGGTCTCTGTGTGAGTCTATGAATCTCTATGTGAGTCCATCGGTCTCTGTGTGAGTCTATGGGTCTCTGTGTGAGTCTATGGATCACTTTGTGAATCCATGGCTCTCTGTGTGAGTCTGTTGGTCTCTGTGTGAATCTGTGGGTCTCTGTGTGAATCTATGGTCTCTGTGTGAGTCGTCTATGGATCTCTGTGAGTCTATAGGGCTCTGTTTGAGTCTATGGGTCTCTGCGTGAGTCTATGGGTCTCTGTTTGAGTCTATGGGTCTCTGCGTGAGTCTATGGGTCTCTGTGTGAGTCTGTGGGTTTCTGTGTGTGTCTATGGATCTCTGTTTGAGTCTATGGGTATCTGCTTGAGACAATGGGTCTCTGTGTGAGTCTATGGGTCTCTGTTTGAGTCTATGGGTCTCTGTTTGACTCTATGGGTCTCTGTTTGAGTCTATGGGTCTCTGTTTGAGTCTATGGGTCTCTGTGTGAGTCTATGGGTCTCTGTTTGAGTCTATGGGTATCTGTTTGAGTCTATGGGTCTCTGTGTGAGTCTATGGGTCTCTGTGTGAGTCTGTGGGTTTCTGTGTGTGTCTGTGGGTCTCTGTTTGAGTCTATGGATCTCTGTGAGTCTATGGGTCTCTGTTTAAGTCTATGGGTCTCTGCGTGAGTCGATGGGTCTCTGTTTGAGTCTATGGGTTTCTGTGTGAGTCTATGGGTCTCTGTGTGAGTCTATGGGTCTCTGTTTGAGTCTATGGGTCTCTGTGTGAGTCTATGGGTCTCTGCGTGAGTCTATGGGTCTCTGTTTGAGTCTATGGGTCTCTGAGTCTATGGGTCTCTGTTTGAGTCCATGGATCTCTGTGAGTCTATGGGTCTCTGTTTGAGTCTATGGGTCTCTGCGTGAGTCTATGGGTCTCTGCGTGAGTCTATGGGTCTCTGTTTGAGTCTATGGGTCTCTGTGTGAGTACGTAGCCAACCGCACTAATCGGAGGTGCGGCGGGAGAGAAGGACGACAGACGAAAAGACGAAAAGCAATCCTAAAGAAAAATGAGAGTTTCAAACAAATTTATTTCGAACTAAGAGCAACACAAATAAACCACCACCACCACCAAAGCTCTCTCCGAAATGAGTGACACGGTCACCCGAGATGGAACTTCCAAACGTCGACGGCGAACGTCAGTGGCACGTCGTGACATCTGAACCGCCGCGCTGTTCGTGAAGTATGATTATCAAACACCACCCCCCCCACCACCAAAGACAAAGATTCCCCGTATAGCCTTAACAGACCGTTGGGGCAAGTGCTGTTCGCGAGCACCTTTAAAGTCTGTCCAGCACCACGCCCGGCCGCCTTTGTCTCCCCAGCTACGGTGTTTACTACACACCGCACCAGGTACTCATTTGAGGCTGAGTCGACCTAGGGGAAGCCCAGGACCGCTTCAGATAAGCGTTACTGGCGTTAGTGGCCGTGAGCAGGGATCGAACTCGGGTCGCCGGGTTCATCCAGCAGTGGATCGACAAAGGGCTTGTACATCATTACAGCGGCGTAGCATGACGCAGTATAAGTATACATCCGGTACACAATGCTGGGCATGTAGAGTACCATATACCAATTGGTTACATCCCTTTGTATAAATCCACTGCTAGATGAAGCCCTCGAATTTCACGCCATGTAGGTCATTGGTGTTGCTTTACCATACTTCACCATGTGAAGTATGGTCGAGGCAAGACTGGCTCGGATCACTTGCCACTGATGTTAGCCGGGAACCCGAACTCGGCTTTTCGGGTTCTTACTTTCACAGCGCAGTGTGCTAACCACTGCGCCACCGCTCCTCACGCAGCTCCAATAGAACAGTATTGAACTGCAATAGTATCCACCGCCTCTACAGGCGAAGACATCGATCGCTTGTGATTGCCTCAACAGCCTGTTGGGGCAAGTGCTGCTAGCTAACACCTATTAAGGGGGCGCACCACGCCCGGCCGCCTTTGTGTGCCTCGTGGCGATGTGTACACACGTTTGCATCATCGCAAATTGGTAACCACGTGCGCACTTATTTGAGGCTGTGCGGCAGGATAGGTTCAGCTAATCGCCAACTAGTGTTGGCCGTGAGCGGGAGTCGAACTCGGGTCGCCGGGTTCGGAGAGCAGCTTAGCGCTAACAGCTGCGCCACTGCTCCCCCAGATACACCAAACCCACACACTCACTACAACCCATGCCACCACAGCCAAATGGAAGACTGGGATTTGAGCTTCTCCAACACGCCACGTACAGTCCACACTCGGCTCCCAGCGATTTCTAAACTAAACCACGAAACACGTTTATTTTTTTATACCAGTTAAGACTCACCGAGCTTAATAGTTCTTGTTCAAAAGCGACATGGCCGCAGATGATAGGCCCAACGAAGTGCCTTATCATGTTGACTTTTATAGTAGCCAAATACTCGAAACGCAACGACGTTTTTTAAATGCGGAGGGAAAACCCGGAGGTCCCTGAGAGATATTCACTCGACCACGGGGAGAGAGAGAGAGACGCAAACTCGAAATGTATTACAGGCGCCAGGGTCGGGATCAAGCCTGACGACCTCCTGTATACCAGGCGAGGTAGTTAACATCTTCCCACCGTGGTGCACCTCTAAAGGAGGAGCACGTGGGTGGGCAACGACTCCAATCAGATGGCCAAGTGAAGACTTACATACCTGTCAACCCGTACGGTTTACCCCGTATTCTTGTACGGGGAAAATTATGTTTTCAGGTCCATACAATGTACAGCCGTTTCAATACGGGCGAAAATAATCTTATTTTTTTTTATCTATTTGTTTGTGTTTCTC
The DNA here is from genome assembly GCF_048934315.1 of Petromyzon marinus. Lineage (NCBI taxonomy): Eukaryota > Metazoa > Chordata > Hyperoartia > Petromyzontiformes > Petromyzontidae > Petromyzon > Petromyzon marinus. Next base: position 6,811,051 of record NC_133689.1, on the reverse strand, counting down.
CCTTGTGATGGGACTTTGTAGGATGAACGTTGAGATTTATAAGGAGCACGGGGGTGACCAATAAGGTCTGAATTGGTCCGTAATAAGGTAGGGGGCACTGATAAGGGGTTAGCAGGTATGGACTTGTGTCCGGCAAGCAGAGAGACATGTATTCCTTCCATGTTGCACATGGACATTCAGGTCCTTGTGCATGCCTGCGAGAAATGCCGGGCTGACGGTATATAGACTGTGTTGAGAAATAGACGATAGCTGCCATGATCCTGAAGTGAATACTCTCTTGTCTGTATGAGAAAATTCCAGCATGGACTTGCACCAATCCCCCGTATATACACACACACACAACACATAAACACCCCTTAACGACACTGACAATATAAATGACGATAAATTACGTTTATTTCCATCAGCAGCTGTTGTAGGCCTCCCACAGGCAATACAAAATGTGCGTTACAAGCAGCCCAAGTGAACACAACTTTGGGAAATTTGCATATTTCACTGCTACGTGTCAACAAAGCGTCTCATCACCTGCGCGTGCAGCAGCGGTGGGGTGGAACACATGAGACCTTCTTTTGTACTTCTGGCAGCAACAATCATAACCTTGGCCTTAACCACAACACAACGGTAGAAAAAATGCAGTACTCGAAGCCATGACAACGGCATGCCACTAACTCTCTTGCACCTTCCGGTGTTTTAGATGAGTAGCCTCATTTTGACGGGCAAAGTGGATGATTGTCCTAAACATTTTGCAATTATTAAACAACAAAAAACGATATAACTGGCATATTTTCACTGATCCTTGACGCAGTGTTTTGTTTCATGTAATAAGTAATATTTTAAAATAACTTTTTTTTAAAACACGCTTTAATGAAATGTATCGTACTCGTGATGGTAGAACTCCACGACTCCTGGAAGTGGCCGCGAAGCTTGGCACAACGTAAGGGGGCATTGGTGATTTACAGCCAACGTCAGTTTAGCGTGGACAATTAGACCCAAGCCGAAACATACCATTAAAAGAAGAATGTAAAAAAAAAATTGATATAATATAGTATTGTCAATAGTGTGACATAAGTATACTAAGTTTGCAGTCGATACCACATTGCGAAGTGGGTTAAAATTGAGTTACAAGATTTGAAGATACGACGACAACAACAACAGACAGAGTGAGTTAAATAAAAGCGTGTAAAATAAAAAAAATGCATTGAAGATGCTCAAGTGTCGAACTGAATCAAGTTCAGTTCACGTAAGACATTATTACCATTGCCCGATTGTCTGGATTAGAAGTAGACGCACCAGAAAGTAAGACAGGACGCACTCGCAAATGTCTGGGTCGTTTTAGAAAGAAGAAAATAGCAACAACATCGATGCGGGTACCGTAAATACGAGGTGGCTGGGAAGATGTGCAATGTCACGGACACGGTTACGAATCGAAGAGCTCCACGTGGTCTCGTCTCGCAGGCGGTGAACAATTCCACAAGTCTCAAAGTCATTACGGTGACACGTGAAAGCACATTGGCGTCAGCACAACTCCGTGCTTTTGTCTCTACGAATACACGTACTGTGTGTGGTTTTTTTTTATTATTGGTTTGTGAACAGTACCGCTGACGCGTTTTTCTCCCCCAGTTACTCGCTAAAAGATATTCGGTGGACTGCGTGGCACATACACCCAGCGGCGCGTACACCCAGCGGCGCGTACACGGAGTGGCACGTACACGGAGTGGCACGTACACCCAGCGGCACGTACACGGAGTGGCACGTACACGGAGTGGCACGTAGACTGCTTTTTGTCAAGAATTTAAATCACTGGAACTGTAACCCCCCCCCCCCCCACAGTAATGCAAGCGATGGAATTAACTAAAATTACCCGAACCTCACTGTGTGGTAGCAACTCGAAACTTTTCTAGACCATCGTACATTATGGAAGTTTTCCTCCGTTTGGACGCACGTATGAGTTACCCCATGCGAAACGGATTCATTCCCGAGTTAGTCTAAAAGCACAGCTGTCAACCCACATGGTTTACCCCGTATTCTTGTTGCAGGGGAATTGAGTTTGCAGGTCCATACGCCGTACAGCCGTTTCAATGTGGGCACAATTTTGTGTATTTGTTTGGGTTTCTCCCTTGTGATGGGACTTTGTAGGATGAACGTTGAGATGTATAAGGGGCACGGGGTGACCAATAAGGTCTGAATTTGTCTGTAATAAGGTAGGGGCACTGATAATGGGTTTACAGGTTTGTAGTGGTGAGTGTACTAGTGGTGAGTATTTGTGTGTATCCCACTTGTGATGGGACTTTGTAGGATGAACGTTGAGATGTATAAGGGGCACGGGGTGACCATTAAGGTCTGAATTTGTCTGTAATAAGGTAGGGCACTGATAAGGGGTTGACAGGTTTGTAGTGGTGAGTGTACTAGTGGTGAGTATTTGTGTGTATCCCCCTTGTGATGGGACTTTGTAGGATGAACGTTGAGATGTATAAGGGGCACGGGGTGACCATTAAGGTCTGAATTAGTCTGTAATAAGGTAGGGCACTGATAAGGGGTTGACATTAATGCAACAGAGACGTAAATACAAACAACACTAAGCATTGACCCCTGAATACGCTTCGCATAAACACATTAAAACAACAACAACAACAATCTCTACCTTAAATTTTGATTTAAAGCTTTCGTGACTGCAGTAATTCATATTCTTAGTTTTTTCGGTAAAGTCACGTTGAAGAGAAACAACAAAATAACGTGACTTTACCGAAAAAACTAAGAATATAATCTCTACCTTGACAAGTTTCACAAAATACGGAAAAGACAAATAACACTTTAAATGATAGCGCTTTACAGCTCACCGCAAAACACCCACACGCGCACGAGTTTAGCAAGGCGTGTTGTGTTGTGTGTGTTGTGTGTGTTGGGGGCTGTTTAATGTTTTTTTTGCCGCAAGGGTGCGGTTGAGTCGTGAGAGTTTGTGTTGGGTGCGTGCAGGCGCGCAGAGAGGGTGGGGGTGGGGGTTAATCGTCGCCTTTCGCACCTCATGCGCTCGGGGAGGCGGTGGGTGGTAGTGGTGGGGGTAGAGATCAAGGACCAGGGGGAATACGGAAGGTGTGTTAAGAGTACTGTAGAACTAGAACGGAGGTGGGGGGGGGCAGTGTCGGATTAAGCTCGTGCGGGGCCTATAACATAAAGGGGTCCTAAATAAATAAATAAATGCATAGCGCACGTTTATATTCAAACACGTACATTTTTAACTTGCACAGTAAAGTAATTGTATTTTAATTTTATTTGCTATACAGACAGATAATACGACAAATCGCTAATCTTAAACACCCGGGCGTTCATAAAAGTTGAAGGCGGTATAGTACTATAGTCATAGAGCAAGTGCAGAATCACTGAACCGGAATTGATAGCTTGAAAGCGTTTAGCGCGGGGCCCTTGAAAGTGCGGGACCCGTAGAAGGATAATCCGGCACTGGGCTGCAGTGTGGGGCCGGTAGGCAGGGAACTCGCCCCGTTTGCTTCTTGCAGCAGGGCCAATACATCTGTTGGCTGCACTTGGGCCTCACAGCCAACGTTTGGCGCTGAAGAATGATTGCCCACGCGTCGTGGCTGGAAGCACTGCCAAAAATTGGGCCCCAGGTGATGTGCTGTTGATATTATCGCTGGTGGTATCGTTATTATCGTTGGTGGTATCGTTATTATCGTTGGTGGTATCGTTACTATCGCTGTTGGTATCGTTATTATCGCTGGTGGTATCGTTATTATCGCTGGTGGTATCAGTATTATCGTTGGTGGTATCGCTATTATCGTTGGTGGTATCGTTATTATCGTTGGTGGTCTCGTTATCGTTGGTGGTATCGTTATTATCGCTGGTGGTATCGTTATTATCGTTGGTGGTATCGTAATTATCGCTGGTGGTATCGTTATTATCGCTGGTGGTATCAGTATTATCGTTGGTGGTATCGCTATTATCGTTGGTGGTATCGTTATTATCGTTGGTGGTATCGTTATTATCGTTGGTGGTATCGTTATTATCGCTGGTGGTATCGTTATTATCGTTGGTGGTATCGTTATTATCGTTGGTGGTATCGTTATTATCGTTGGTGGTATCGTTATTATCGTTGGTGGTATCGTTATTATCGCTGGTGGTATCGTTATTATCGTTGGTGGTTTCGTTATTATCGCTGGTGGTATCGTTATTATCGTCGACGTAGTGGTTGGTGAACTGTCGCTGAGAACCCGCCCGTCTTGCTGACCGCTGTCATCCTCGCAGCAGCGACTTCTGGCTTAGCCATTCGAACAAAGACGGCGGTCACCGCATCGCGCGCTTTCAGATGCACTTCTGCGGCCGTCTGGAACGCTCTTCCCGCACGATATTAGGAAGCGACTGGAGCTATGCGCTTTTAAATCTAGATTTGAAACTCATTTCTTTAGAACTGCTTTTTTTAGTGTTTAATTTGTTGTCCTTCCCCCGCGCCTCCGATTAGCACGGATGGCTACGTACGGCGCGAAAGAAGTTCAACATGCATACAATAGAATGATACTGCAATACATCTGAGTTTGATTCCCAGCTGTGGCTAACATCAGTGGCGAGCGATACCTGAGCTGGTCATCTGCACCCCCCCCCGCCCCACCACCTTCGAGAACTCACAACAACCGGCGTGGTGAAGTAGGGCCAAGCAACCCCCATAATCAGCACGAGATGGGGAGGCCTCCGTCCAGCAATGGATTGACGGAGGGGTTTCAAATATTTCCAGGATTTTTCTTCAAGATAGAATGTTGCCACTCCGTTAATCGGATACGCGATATTTGGTGCTCGGTTGCGGTGTTGAAGCATCATAAATCCCGCTGGCAGACCCAAGATATATACAGAGGCTTTGTCGAACGGCACCTCAGAACCTTTACCAGAGTCAGAAACTTTATTAATCCTGGAGAAATCCGATGACCTATTAAGCTCTTCTTCACAGATGCCCAGCAGGGGCGTGTAGCAAATGTAGTGAATGACAATGGATTTTATTTAGCCAGGAAATGCTCCACTTAGTCTCAAGGCTCTTCAGCGTCTCCATAGTCTCATCTGAGTAGATGCTCTCATATTTTATCTCAAAAATGGCAGCAAAAGGCATTGATGGCTGTACTGTTCTGATGAGTCCCAACAAATGAGCCTCATGGCGGCACCCCGGGGTACCACAGTAACCCCGGCTCTCGCATAATGTCCGTGATGCAGTCATTTTGAGTCTGTTGATGGTCGGCGACGAGGCAATCGACTCATTTCGACGAGCTGTGCGCGATGCACTATTCGAAGTTGAATTGTTCGATAATGGATTTTTTCATGCTCATGTTTGGCGTTTTGTTCGTCACGGAGTGTGGCACCGATTTCGGATTGATCGGTTATCCCAGTCGCGGAGTTAAGTAACACCCCTGGAAAAAATACTGGCCCAGAAAGAAAATATGTAATTGCCTCGGGCATTTTTTATTATTTGGTACCCCGGGTTATACCGCCATGAGGATCAATTGTGAAACCGGCATGCAGCGAACCTGTTCCTTCCGCTTCCTACATTTTAATAATGTCACAATACCAAGCAGGTTTTTCTTTTCAGCTTGTGGTTTTCACAATGCTACGTGCAGAATGTGCGCGAGCATAATTCTGGACATGTGAAGCATGCTGGGGGTTACTGTTGCGCTGTGCCGTTCAGTATCACCTCGCTTGCAGACAACTGCACGGTGCTACATCGCAAAATGGTCCCGTTTTCAAGCGCGTGCGTTCCTCGTTTTAAAATTGCGCAATCAAAAAAAAAGAATTCGCGTGCGAAACATTACACTTACGAGGAAATATATATATATCCTCTCGCTGCAGTCATCATCAATTTATATGCGCGCGAAACTACAACGCGTGATGAGGGAACTCACAGCGGGCGATTTCTGCGCTCATTATTATTATCGGATTGCTTCGTGTTCCCCTTGAGCCCGCCTTGTGATCGTTCTTACAAGGCTCAATGGTGTCACTGCCACGGGAAAGAGTGGATTCATCTTGCCTCATATTTAAGAGAGAGGAACATTCTTCAAACGAATTTTTCCCTCCTGATGCCGCTCACAACGGAGTGAGCTGGATGGACCAGAATCCTCCCCCCCACCCCCTCCTCCCCTCCCCCCTCGTTTATAATCTTTCTCACGTTCTGATGTCAACTCGGCCTATACAATGTGTACCATACTCGCCGATGGCGTCAATGTCACCACTAGAACTGCTGGCCCACATTCGCGCTTTGCGAGGCCCTGCCAGCCACGATGAAGTTCACGATCACCTCCAGCATTTCCCGCAACCCCCCCCCACCCACCCCTCCGCATCGCCAAAGCAGAGTTATAATATCAAAGAGCTTATAATGTTTGCACTCAAATAGACAGGGCACACCTGCCCTGGCATATTAGCAATGTTCACCTGCCACGTGCCTCAGGCGTGTGTGGCCACAGCTGTATTTGCATCTGCGTTTGCATTCATCCCCAGAGACAGAACACAGCGTGCGCACGACGGAGAACGCAAAACATACTGAGCCATCATCTCGCGGCTATTTACGAGTACGTGGATTTGATCGAGCTGTTTGTTGTATGCATACGCGTGGGTCACTCTGCGTTGGACAATGTGCTTCCTTTTTTTTTCATTTTGAAAATAACAACAAAAAGTCAACTAAGTTTTTTTTGTCGATAGCGCCGCCTTCAAAATTGAAATACATAGCAGGCGACGTTTCAAGCAATGGCCCTTCTTCGTAGCACGTAAAAAAATATATTACTTTTTTGTTTAGAAGGACCATTACCCGAAACGTCACATATTTTTTTCTTTGTTAGTCCTTGTAATTTACAAACGTGTTGAGTTTTTTGTGTTAATTGTGCGTGTGCACCACTGCCAACGCAGCAGCAGCATCACCAAATAATTTGTTGAACATTTGTAGATTATTCTGACAATTGCATGCATCTACTGCCATGTGCGTGAAGTGTTTGTGTATATATATACTCAAAGTATGTTGTTTTAAAAGGAAGATCTGTCAAAATACAAGGTGCAGGGTACAATGTTATTAGATTTAAAGAATTGAGTATAACATTTTTAAAATGGTCAAAACTGAATGTCTTTGCTTGGCCATAATAAAAACATAAGATACTTGTAAAAATATAAAAACTATAATTAACTTATATTTTTTCAAGGCAAAACATATGTTAGTAATAACAATAATTTACAGACCTTTGTCAACCTACTGTTGACAGAAGGCCTCATCACACCATGTCAATTATGGGGGTTGTTTGACCATACTTCACCACGCTGGTCAGTATGCTTTGTTAAAACTCACCCACGGGACCACTTCAGACATCACTCGCCACTGATGTCAACTGTGGCCATGAATCGAACTCAACATAGCGGGTTCGTAGGTGCAGTGCGCTAACTTCTACTGATCCACCCCCGCGACCCCGCTCAATGATCATTGTAAAATATTCGTTAAGTATTAAACATTTACACACAAAGAGACGGGTACGTGCGATGCCCGCAAAAGGGCAATAATATTAAGGCGTTTCTTAAAACTGAAATGTATTTTGGCTGATAAATACATCTAGGCAACCTCAAAAAATATATCAACCACTCGCGACTAGACCAAACGCATTGACTTCGACTCTCAATCCTGATACTTTCCCCACATATTGGCCTTCACAGACGCACACACACTTGACATCTTCGAGCTTTTCAAAGGGAAGAGAAGCAACAATGAAGCGTGTCCACAAACAAAACAGGTAAAGCGATCCACGCGCAGGGGGGAGGGGGAGAGAGTTCATTGTCCGCGATCACTTCTCCGGGTCAGCTGGGGTCAGCCGGCCCAGCGAGCTGCCGCCCCAACGCATGAAAGGCATTCCTCTGAGCTGACCTGAACCCTGGCGAATTCACGCCAACCGATCCAATCCGCTCCGGTTACCTGTTACCGGTAGCCTTCGTTTTTTTTTTGTTTTAGCGTGCGCGTCTTGCCCATCGCAGCAATGTGTACGTTTCGTAAAATTGCGTGTGTGTTTTGGGGGGGGGGGGGGGAGGAAGGGCGCGGTAGTGTAGCGGTTAGCGACAGTGCCGGATTAAGCTAGTACGGGGCCTGTAGCATATGTTGTAAAGGGGCCCTAAATTTTTTAAAATATATATTGAAACATTCATTTTAAACTTGCATGGTAAAGCAATTGTATTTTTTCATTTGCTGTACAGCCAGATAATATGAGAAATCGCTAACCTTAAACACCCAGTCGTTCATAAAAGTTGAAGGCGGTATAGTACTATAGTGATAGAGCAAGTGCAGAATCACTGAACCCGGAATTGATAGCTTGAAAGCATTTAGCGCGGGGCCCTTGAAAGTGCGGGGCCCGTAGCTACTACTACATGTGTAGCTACATGTCTGTCTACTTTGCTACTCGTTAGCGCGCTGCACAACGAACCCGGCTACCCGAGTTCGTTTCCCGCTCACGGCCAACGCCAACGACGATTATGTGAATCGGTTCTGGGCCTCCCCTAAGTCGAATCAGCCTAAAATTAGTACTTTGTACGTGAGCCGTGCCGGCCTACACTGGTGCTGACTAACAGAACTTGCCCCAGCAGTCTGTTACAGGATATACAGGGGAGCTTTCTCTTTGTGTAAATAAGTGTATTTGTGTGTGTGTGAGGAGCGGGTGGTGTGACTGTTAGCACGCTGCGTTACGAACCCGGCGACCGGAATTCGATTCCCGCTCACGGCCGACACCAGCGATGATTATCTGAACTGGTCCTGGGCCTCCTCTAGGCTTACTCAGCCTCAAAATAAGTACCTGGTGCTGTATGCAAACATCGCCACTGGGCGTGGTGCTGGCCACTTACCTCCTCATGCGCCTTGCCACCCGTCATGGGTGCTCGCTAACCGCACTTTCCCCAAAAAAATGTAGGCTAAAGGGGGGATCTTTGTCTTTGTGTGTGTGCCACAGATGCACGTCTCTCAATCCTTGCGACCACCTTCCTCATTCTATTCCTATGTAAGAGTTGGAGCCATATCATTCACTATACGGATTCAATGGCCTATTAATAAGACAGGAAAAGACTCATAAGAAATCAGCGGGGTATCTATAAGTGGCTCAGCCTGTGTATTTACAAAGGAGTGTATTGGTAGCTTTTGGAGGAGCGGTTTCGCGTAGTGAACCCGGTGACCTTAGTTTGATTCCCAGCCACGGCTGACATCAGTGGTGATGTGTGAACCTGTACCTGGATTCTGCCCCTTCAGCAACCCACACTGACCAGCATGGTGAAGCATGGCAAACAAAAATATCCACGACCAAGAGTCCTTTATTCAGGAGTGAATTGACAAAGGTGTGAAAATTAGAATTTATTATTATAATTATCTGAGACAGAATAAGTGTCTACATGTCATTCAATCATCAATGTCATTATCATTGTCATCATCATTGTCAACTTTATTTAAACCAGGTGAGAGCCCATTAAGATGAAATGTATCTTTTCCAACGGAGACCTGGGTAACGGATCAGAATCAGAATCTTTTATTTATCCCGGAAAAAATCCGATGAACTCCGAAGCCCTTTTTCACAGACGTCCAGTCGGGTGCACATCTAAAGCAATAGTTCAAACATCGTCAGCAACCCCCTATCAAAACGAAACGTGCAACAACTAGCATTGGTGTTAAATGATAATGTATGACTGAAATTCAATTACGATACATTCTATGCGGCACAGGGCATAGTTCAAAAGCACTTGTTATCGGGATATCAGTCTGATTAAGTAAAGGATTGCTGCTCGATCAATCTAAGACATGGCTAACACCCCCCCCCCCCACCCCTTCATCCCCTCTCCCATTCCAAATGGCTATCCCCAACCTCCCCCACCTCTTTATCTCCTCACTACCTCTTCCCTATCTCATCCCAGGCCACGTCGGGAAACTCCGGCGGCCAAACCAATGACCTTCACGACAGCTCCTTCTGGTAAGGGCCCCGGCTGCACCTCCGCTTTAGCGCGGTCGGCGATGAACGTTGCAAAACAAGTCCAGCGCACCTACGGTGGACGTTAGAGGTGACATCCCCAAAAATAATGCCTACCTGTAGTTTGATTTTTTTCCTCGGTCACCTGTATGTCAATGAAACTGATGCAAAATAAAAAAAAAGTTCATGTTGGCGTCGCGAAATGTCATGCCCCTCTTACACGGCACAGCCCAGAACAAGGACCCCCCCCCCCCCACCACCACCTCATATTTCCATTTGTTAAGCCCGTGGAAGGAAACTTGATTTACTCCACGGGCCACACTTTGACAACGAGAACAACGCACGAAAAAAACTCAACACATTCCTCAATAACACTGTGGCGTTAAAAGGGGGGGGGGGGTGGGGGGGGGGAGATATCAGAGGCGACGCGTCAGGCAATGGCCAAGCTCCATCGTACAACACGCGGTGCGGTGAAACATCGCCCATTGTAAACTTTTCCCTTTTTAGCGCAAGTGTTATTCACGAATGTGTTGAGGTTTTGTGCTTGGTAATGTGTGCTTGTGCACCACTGCCGACGCAGCATCACCACCGGATAAATGAGTTTACTTCCGTAAGGAGATGCCGATTGCACATGGTTACACGGCGCTGATGTCTTTTTGTATTTGCCGCGAAGGAATGCTATCCCTGGTTGCAAGTTGGACGCAAGTAAATCGAAAGAGGCAAGCCGTGTCGAAAGACGGTCAAATGTCCCTGACATTGGCTTGGACACCCACATAGCTGTTGTCAGTTCAATTAAAAGTTATTGGGTTCAAATAAAATAAAACTGCATTATATTTTGAGGTCTCTTTCAGGCATGATGTGCTCTCTGCACTGGTAGGATGCTAAAATAGTAGGGCAACTAATATGCCACTCACTCACTCACACCACTCACTCACACCACCCAATTACACCACTCACTCACCACCCACCACCAACTCACTCATTCACACCACTCACTCACCACCCACCACCAACTCACTCATTCACACCACTCACTCACCACCCACCACCAACTCACTCATTCACACCACCCTCCCACTCACACCACCCTCCCACTCACAATACCCACTCACACCACCCACCCACACCACCTTCCCACTCACCACCCACTCAACCACCCACCCACTCACACCACCCACTCACTCACCACCCACTCACCCACCCACTCACCCCACTCACACACTCACTAACCCCACCCACTCACCCCACTCACCCCACCCACTCACACCACCCACTCACTCACCACCCACTCACCCACCACATACTCACCCACCAACCCACTCAACCACACCACCCACTCACCCCACTCACTCACCCCACCCACCCATTCACACCACCCACTCACTCACCCACCCACTCACCCACCCACTCACCCACCCACCCACTCACCCACACCACCCACTCACCCCACTCACACACTCACTCACCCCACCCACCCACACCACCCACTCACTCACCACCCACTCACCCACCACATACTCACCCACCAACCCACTCAACCACACCACCCACTCACCCCACTCACTCACCCCACCCACCCATTCACACCACCCACTCACTCACCACCCACTCACCCCACCCACTCACCCACCCACCCACTCACCCACACCACCCACTCACCCCACTCACACACTCACTCACCCCACCCACTCACACCACCCACTCACACCACCCACTCACGCACCTTAGCGCAGTTTGCTCTCCGTGGGCTTAAATGCAACACGGCCATATAATGTTCTAATTTCACACACACACACACAATTCAATTCGTCGGTATGTTTTGCGAGCGTGAATAATCCAACTGGATTGATGCATCACTCCGTGCCTTTATTATTAGCAGATGAAAGCGGCACAAACAGCAGCAGCGAGATAATATCGGAGAGGCCCCTTGGAGCAAGGTCAGGAGGGATTAAGAAAACAATGACACAGATTTCGTTGCGATGCCCAGCGTGTACATGAAAAGCCAGGAGTGTGATTCAAGGACCGGTATGATTTCCATTTATAGCTTGTTATGTCAACTTGTGCGTAAACCCACCGCAGTGCATTACTTTATTAAAACCAATGGAATTAGCTACCTACGTTCATCATTTGCGCAAATTATTATTGTTAACATTTGACCTTAGACGCGGGGTTTGTCTTGAGGAAACGTGCCTAATGACGAGCACTCATCCCGGTGTGACCAACAAGACAAGAGTGTGTATGTTTGACTTCTTTCGCACCCTACGTAAGTGGCTTCATAGGTCACTGTTCCGTGTGTTTATTGGAACACTTTGAGGAATGCAAAGTGAACCACTGTGGTCTGCGCTCCTTCAACGGAGGAAGAACAGCTTCGGTTGTTCAGTGAACACTTTATTATAAACTGTATATATAATTTTAAAAAAAGGTGCATTATGGTAACCGTAGATTAGTCTTGTTTAACTTGGCAATGTTAGGCATCATGTCTTTGTTTGGTCAAACCTGCTGATTTCTAACCTGGCCATTTCATTTCTTGAAATTGTGATGTTAAATTGACCGAAAACCAAAGTTTCGAATGTATTGATCTTCAACAATTGTACGACACTCTCTAACATCGTTGCAAAAATCTTTTTTTTTTAAGCTGTGATGGTGGCGAGTTTTTAGGCCATTTCAAGTCACCGTTGTGAATAACAGGGCTTAAATTTAGACAACAGAAATATGATTTATTCCATATGTACCAAACCTGAGTGTGGTTCATCAGTGACTTAAATGTTTGACGAATATTCGGTCACTTGCTATTAAAAACTCAAAACACAGAGACATTTCAACCAGAGCACTTAAGAGTTATTATAATACCAGGTGCGTATCTAAGCACAACGGTGATATTTGTTGTTGAAAAAAAAAGGAATTGGCAAGTAATAAAATGTGACACGGTACATATATACAAAAACACACATTTTAACGCAGGTGGCAAAGAAACTTTGTTTAGCTCAGTACATGAAAGTAATTCATACATATCTGTGGGAGAGAAAATATATTATTAACAGAACCCCCATTTATCATGGCCGCGTACATGTTTGCGAACATTCATCCTATGTTCGGTTGGCACAGAATACGTTCACCACACCAGATTTAACTTTTTTGGAAATTCTGCATTTCCCCTGATAATGCTCTGAAAGGCGTAAAAACATTTTCTCTCTCTCTTGATTTTTTTGTAATACAGTGGGCAAGCGTGGAGAGCTTGGTGGGATTTCTTTCTCTCACTCTCTGGGTGGATCTGTCTTGGCCACGCTTGGCCAGTCAACCACGGCATAGACAAACGGTTACTGGGCACTTCTCGACGCCCCATTAAAACTTAATTTTATTTTATACCAGGCAAGGCCCACTAGAGCTAGAGAGCTCTTTTTTTGTCAGAAGCGACCTGGCTGTCACAAATGACAGCTCAACGAAGTGGCTTATCACGCGGCCAAATACTCTGAACGCACGTCGATTCAAAACGCGGATGAGAAAAATCCACGCGACCACGGGGAGAACACGCGAACGCCAAATACACAGCAGGCGTCAGGGTAAGGGATCGAACCCGCAACCTCCTGCATGCCAGACGAGGGAGTTAACGCGTGGCCACCACGGCGACCCTTTAACACCATCGGGGGGTAATTTCTGCCCGGTTCAGATTCTGCTGCTGCTCTTCTGCCTTCCGTGCCAACACTAGAAATGAGGACACCAAAGGCACTTTTTGTCCCCCCTCTCTGTGCAGTATGGTCATGCAGGAGCTGCACATCTCCCAGGGTCAAGTGAGCTGCGCGGAGTCGCCCCCGGGAATCAGCCTGCAGTCGTCCAGCCCAGGAACGCCCACGCAGTGCCCCACCGGTAAATGGGGGGGGGGGGGGGGGGAGGGGGGGGGGCGACAGCGGACGCACCCCCGCGATCGACGTGCGTGCCCACGTCGCGAACCGACGTGGATTTGCGGAGCGAACTGAGTGCACCCTGGTGTCAAGATGCTGCAAAGCGAACGGCGATAACACAACATTGGGGTTGCGTGGATCACTGGGGAAAGAGGTGGCTCACACTTGCGGCGCGTTTCTTTCTTTTCTCTGTGATACTGCACTGAAGGTGGCACGCGAACACAGCAAAACCTCGGCACGCTTGTCAATAGCGCTGCCCTAAAGGGAAATTTACATAGATAATAGGAGAGGTTTCGGGGAGTGGCTCCTTCTACATAGCAGAGAGCACGCAGTGGCGAAAGTCGGTCATGGGTAGAGTAGAATCGAAAGGTCTTGAGTGTGGACTTGAACCGGGGCAGAGAGTAGGCAGCACAGATGCCTGGGGTTGTGGGAGGGGGGGGGGGGGGAGTTGCAGACTACAGGGGCAGCCGATGAGAAGGACGAACTTCTCACTGAGCGAAGATTGACTGGTCGGCTTCGACAGAAGACTTTGCTTGCTAGAGCAGAGGACACTAGAGAGAGGAGAGAGGAAGGTGGGATGCAAGTCCTGTCGAGAAATTTGAAAACGGTGAAGGGCGACCTTTACGGTCGAGCAAGTGTCGCAATTGTGTGCGACGAATCGCACGCGCGATTGAGTCCCGAGTCAATGTGCTCGCCAAAGGACTCCTGCAAAGGATGCACTGGGAAGGTAGCGTCGGGGGTTCGGCCTGGGTCCCTGTACAATTCATTTTATTTTAACAGGTAAGGCCCACTGAGCTATGTAGCTCTTTTTCAGAAGCGACCTGGCCACAAATGAGAGCTCAACAAAGTGGCTTATCGCGTGTAACTTTCTAGCAGCCAAATACTCGAACACGTGCCTTTCTAAACGTGGGGGGAGGAGGGGGGGGGAAACCGGACGACCCGGAGAAAAATCCACGCGACCGCGGGTAGAACTCCAAATATACAGCAGCAGCAGGCGTCAGGGTCGGGATCGATCGAACCCACGACCTCCTGTACACCGGGCGAGGAAGGTAACATCTCCTAGCCACCGTGGCGCGCGGATGATGACGGCTGACGGCGGTGCGAGGCGGCCGAGTCGCAGGGCCCTCTGGGCGAAGCCCGAACTAACGAGCCGAGCCGCGTTGACGTTTCGGCTAGGGACCGCGTCCCGCCGTTGCGAGCGGTGCCGTGATCGAGAGATCCTCCTGCTGCGTGGCGAGGGGCACGCACGTTAGCCGCTGGAGTGGAGTGGAGCGAGCGAGGAGCGGGTGGATCAAAATCGCTCGGGGTTACAAAAGTGAAAAGATATATATTTTTTTTCCTCTCTAGGGACTTCAGAGAGGCACATCGATGATTGGGATTTTTTTTTCTTGCAGATGAACTGAAAATGCTTGACCGTTTCTCTATTACTGCGTGAACGTTGATGATCTACACGCCGAACTTCTGCGCCTTGCCCACTTTCCGTCGGCTTTAGAGTTGCATGCCACGAAAGGCAAATTACATGGTTCCAGCGAAGACGGGGATCGTATATCTGTAAGTGTTTCACACAAGACTTAAAGCAATGTAGAACTTTAGGCTGACTGCAATAGGAGTAAAAAGCAATCATCCTCTGCAGTCATATCTGGTGACCACCCAAAGCAGTGACTCAGCCATTTATTTATGTATAGCCCCTTCTAGAATATCACGAGAAATTCATCAGCGGGACATGGTCTCCAACGTTTAAATGTAGGAGATCATCCTGATTGAGTAATATATATCGCTAGAAATTCATCAGTTGCTTCATGATCTTCAACGTAGGAGATCAATGACCCACCGATTAATTTCTAGTGATATATATTACTCAATCAGGATTATAAATGATAGTGAAACCACTTTTTTATGCTGTTTAGGCCAGGAAAAAATAGCAAAATTAGTGGTACAATTTGAATAATTTTTATGCCAAATTTATGTTGTAAAGACCATTTGTCGTGGTGTAAAGTTTTACAAATTTGGAAAATTACCTATAAATTACTCGGTTGGGATTATACACATCTGTCATCGCCCCCTACTGCAAAAAAACTGTCAGGACCTTCCTGAAAAAAATCTTCAATCGATAAATCACTCTTTATTTTTTGTCGCCAATATCACCCTCAATAAAGTAGGCATCAGTGCATATTAGAGCAGAACGTGGTCGTGAGATGTTAATTACCTCGCCTGGTATACAGGAGGCTGTGGGTTCAATCCCAACTCTGACGGCTGTATATTTGGAGTTTAAATGTCTCTCTCTCCCCATGGTCATATGGATTTTTCTCCGGGTCCTCCGGCATTTCCCTCCATATTTAGAAACACGCATTTAAGAGTATTGGGCTGCGATAAATGTACACGTGATAAGCCGCTCCGTTGGGCGAACGTTTGTGGCCAGCTCGCTCCTGAAAGAGAGCTACAGAGATCAGTGCTGTCCAAGGATCCTGGCAGAGTACCCCCAAGAAGGTGGGTTCTCTTGCAGTGAAACAGCAAGCGCTGCGTTAATGGCATAATTCAACCTGCTAAGAGTTGGCTCGGGCAGGGAACATCACTTAGATGGGATGAAAGCCAATGGTCAAGAATAATAACAGTGGCAGCCAAGGAACGGAATGCGTCAACAAGAAATCTTCTCACCGAAGAGACGGAACGGTGAAAATCAGATCACGTCCAGGCGCTGGGCAGATTATCACGTCACAGGATCATGAGAGCTCGCGTTGGCCCGAGGAGGCCATCATCCAGCAGTGGATTGCCCCTGGCTGATGATGATGAAGACAACGCTGAGCATTACACCAGTCCATAACACAGTGACAAGCCAGACTCCGGCTTCCCACACACTCTTGCGTGCAAGAAACTGAACTCTCTTTTGTGCCGTCAGCTTAAAATATTCACGAGCAGCTCTTTGGCCGAGAGGGCATGGCAGACACGTGGACCAGGGTTGGGGCTTGACAAAGGGGGCAGAGGGAGAAATGAAATGCGAATCGTTAGTAATTGAGTGGAATGGGGAGGGGTGGGCGTGTGGGTGGCGTTCGGCTATTAATCTAGCGGCAGAATAAAGAATCTGATCATAAATTATGCACGCTCTGTGTCGGGGTCTGGGCGCACACGAGATACAGCAGAGGCGGGGGGCGGGAGGGATACTGAGAGGTGGGGCTAGCAACGAGCTCGGACATAACAGACGAGAGGTGTGACCGAGCCACCTCGCACATGCGTGCGGCTGATCGTGTCAGATCTGTGGAAGCTGAGCGGAATCGGGGCCCAGTTCTCGTATCTGCGATGGCAAGGGAGGCTCCCCTAAGGGGGACGCCACGTGTTGTGTTGTAATGGGGCTTTTGGGGGTGCTGTGTGGCGAACAGAAGATGATGTGGATTTGCAGCAGCGTTATAGTTGTCTTCTTCTGTGCTTCGTTTGAGCGTCACTCCCCTCGCATGCTTGGGGGTTTTCTCTCCCGCTCGAGCATTCCGCCTTCCTACCCACGTGCCACTCACAGACGGGAGGAATTTGACAGCAAATATCTCAAAATATGAGAGAGGAAACAAGGGTCCTGAAACGCTTACACCCTTACATAAGTGATATACAGTGCAGTATTTATCACTATGATTATTAAACCAATGCAGTGGGAAAAAGTTAGAGGCTGAGTCGACCTAACTACACCCACACCACGCACACTACACTACACTATACACTACACTATACACTACACTATACACTACACTATACACTACACTATACACTACACTACTATACACTACACTACTATACACTACACTATACACTACACTACTATACACTACACTATACACTACACTACTATACACTACACTATACACTACACTATACACTACTATACACTACACTATACACTACACTATACACTACACTACTATACACTATACTATACACTACACTACTATACACTATACTATACACTACACTACTATACACTACACTATACACTACACTATACACTATACTATACACTACACTACACTATACACTACACTATACACTACACTACACTATATACTACACTACACTATACACTACACTATACTATACACCACACTATACACTACACTATACACGATACACTACACTATACACTACACTATACACTACACTATACACTACACTGCACTATAGACTACACTATACACTACACTATACACTACACTACTATACACTACACTACTATACACTACACTACACTATACACTACACCATACACTACACTATACACTACACCACACACACACACTACACACACCACACTACACACACACCACCCACACACACCACACTACACACACCACACTACACACACCACACTAAACAAACACCACACTACACACACATCACACTACACACACACCACCCACACTACACACACACCACACTACACACACACCACCCACACACACCACTACACACACTACACACACCACATTACACACACACCACCCACACACACCACCCACACCACACTACACACCACACTACACACACACCACCCACACACACACTACACACACACCACACACACACACCACCCACGCACACTACACACACACACCACTACACACACACCACCCATACACACCACCCACACCACACTACACACACCACACTACACACACACCACCCACACACACACCACACACACACACCACACTACACACACACCACCCACACACACACTACACACACACACACCACCCACACACACCACCCACGCCACACTACACACACACACCACCCACACCACACTACACACACACCACCCACACACACCACACACACCACACTACACACACACCACCCCCCCCCACACACTACACACACCACACTACACACACCACCCACACACACACTACACACACACCACCCACACCACACTACACACACCACACTACACACACACCACACTACACACACACCACCCACACACACACTACACACACCACACTACACACACACCACACTACACACACACCACCCACACACACACTACACACACCACACAACACGCACACCACACTACACACACACCACACTACACATACACTACACACACCACACTACACACACACCACCCACACCACACTACACATACCACCCACACCACACTACACACACACTACCCACACCACACTACACACACACCACCCACACCACACTACACACACACCACACACCACCACCCACACGTGTACGGTATAAGCGTGAGAGAAAGAGAGAGGGGGTGAGGGGGGAAGGCCGAGCGGCTCCTGCGCCTTAGAGGATTGTCGCGTATCGCCTTACCCCCCCCCCTCTCCCCAGGCCCCCCCCCCCCACCAGGACTCCCTCCACCTAGGCCTCCCTTCGTCCCCCCCCCAAACCTAACCTCGCCCCCCCCCCATTCCTCCCCACCCCAGCCTCCCTGCCCCCCCACCCCGGCCTCCCCCCAGGCCTCCCTCGCCCCCCCCCAGGCCTCCCGCCCCCCAGGCATCCCTCGCCTCTCCCCAGCCCCCCCCCCCCCACGCCTCCCTCCCCCTTCCCCTACCCAGCTTCTGTTCCCACTCTGAAGGGGGGTGGGGCCACTACCACACCACCACCGCCACCTTTTCCACCTCCACCAAACGTGAGACTTTGTGAGCTCCGTGGCACGGTCCCGCGATTACCCCCCCCCCCCCCACAAGCTCTGCTGTGATATCTCACGCAGGACTCTGCTGTGAGATCTCACGCAGGACTCTGCTGCGAGATATCACAGCAGCACTCTGCTGTGAGATCTCACGCGGCAATCTGCTGCGAGATCTCACGCGGCACTCTGCTGTGAGATCTCACGCGGCAATCTGCTATGAGATGTCACAGCAGAGTTCTGCTGTGAGATCTCACGCGGCAATCTGCTGTGAGATCTCACAGCAGAACTCTGCTGTGAGATCTCACGTGGCAATCTGCTGTGAGATGTCACAGCAGAACTCTGCTGTGAGATCTCATGCGGCACTCTGCTGTGAGATCTCACAGCAGAGTTCTGCTGTGAGATCTCACGCGGCACTCTGCTGTGAGATCTCACAGCAGAGTTCTGCTGTGAGATCTCATGCGGCACTCTGCTGTGAGATCTCACAGCAGAGTTCTGCTGTGAGATCTCATGCGGCACTCTGCTGTGAGATCTCACAGCAGAGTTCTGCTGTGAGATCTCACGCGGCACTCTGCTGTGAGATCTCACAGCAGAGTTCTGCTGTGAGATCTCACGCGGCACTCTGCTGCGAGATCTCACAGCAGAACTCTGCTGCGAGATCTCACGCGGCACTCTGCTGCGAGATCTCACGCGGCACTCTGCTGCGAGATCTCACGCAGCACTCTGCTTTGAGATATCACGCAGCACTCTGCTGCGAGATCTCACGCGGCACTCTGCTGCGAGATCTCACGCAGCAATCTGCTGTGAGATCTCACGCAGCACTCTGCTGCGAGATCTCACGCAGCACCCTGCGCTGTCCCACCAACCACAACCCACTAGCCGTCACATTCATGCGTCACAATCATGTGTTGCACACGTGTGAACAGCAGTGCCGGATTATCCTCTTAGCGTATGCTACGGGCCCCGCGCTGAATACTTTCAAGCAATCAATTCTGGTTCAGTGCTTCTGCACTTGCTCTATCACTATAGTACTATACTGCCT
This sequence comes from Petromyzon marinus, assembly GCF_048934315.1. Taxonomy (NCBI): domain Eukaryota; kingdom Metazoa; phylum Chordata; class Hyperoartia; order Petromyzontiformes; family Petromyzontidae; genus Petromyzon; species Petromyzon marinus. The sequence continues at coordinate 6,790,519 of NC_133689.1, read as the reverse complement.
TCAACTTCTATGAACGACTGGGTGTTTAAGGTTAGCGATTTGTCGTATTATCTGGCTTTATAGGAAATGAAAAAATAAAATTACTTTACTATGCAAGTGAATATTTTCTTTTAATATTTACGTGTTTTTTTTATTTAGGGCCCCTTTATAACATGATGCTACAGGCCCCGCACTAGCTTAATCCGACACTGGTTAACAGGCGCGTGTTACGCATAGCGTCCGTGTGGTTGAATGCGGTATCGTGATTGATTCGGAAATTGTGATGTGTTCGCCGTGGTCACTGCTGGACGAATGCCTCCTCGGCCAAGTCGCCGTCACTTCGGCCACATTGTGCGAAATATAGCAACCTCAAGTGGCTGGAGGAATCACTTGAACCCATTCCATACAACATATACGAACGGAAAGAAAACATCAATTATCTGGAATCACTCTCTGTGATCAGTTCTAGGCGTATTCTTAACATTGCAAGATCATGAGGGGCAGTCCCAGCTTGGAGAGGCATTCATCCAGCAGTGGATTAACCATGGGCGATCATCATGATGATGGTGGCTGAAGAAAAAAAATCACAATCACCAGAAATCGCTAAAGAAATGTAAAACATTAGTGGAAAAATGTTTCCGCTTAATAACAAATCCTTAGGGACTGGAATTGTGTTGGAATGTTAAGCAATAACATTGACTTCAATCGAATTACAATCCAGAATCTTGACAATTCATTGAATCTTTGGGGGATTAATCATTCCACCCCATCATCATCGTCCTCATCATCATTTATTACACAGCTGTCAACCCATGCGGTTTACCCCGTATTATTGTACAGGGAAATTGAGTTTTCAGGTCCATACGGCGTACAGCCGTTTCAATACGGGCATAAACATATTTTTTGTCTATTTGTACTTCTCCCTTGTGATGGGACTTTGTAGGATGAACGTTGCAGTTTATAAGGGGCAGGGGGTTCACCAATAAGGTCTGGATTGGTCTATAATAAGGTAGGGACCGATAAAGGTTTGACAGGTGTTGTTATTTAGACTGCAGCCTCCATGTAGTACATGTCCAGGGCACAAGGATAAATGAGTACTTGAGATGATTACTCAGATAGGAAGTGACTGCAAACCAAACATGATGTTCAATAACATAGAGTGGTTTCCAGCTCGAATAAGCATGGAGGTGGTGCCAATCTCCCATTTACAGTCCTGAGCCATTGATGGAAATTCCACTTTCCTATGCCGAGTGCGAGTCTATCCATATGACAGCCACTGTCGACCTCCACACAAGGTGGTACCTATCTTATCGAAACCCGGAGGGATAATGGGCCAGGTAAATCCCCAACCACGGAGTTGAACTGGCAACCTTCAAATTGTGAGCTGCTTGCTCGACCACTGAGCCACCGGGCCAGGCAAACCCATGGAGCTATGGGCGATAAACACAACAACAATTGAGAATGAGCGCACGCCTGTGACGCTTAAACTGTGCCCGCGCCACCGATTAGCACGGTTGGCTACGTAGGGTGCGAAAGAAGTTCAACATGCGTATGTACTACACGTCTGCCTCACCAACTATATCTGGTGGTTATCCAGTCTGCACCATGCGGATACTGGCAAAGTCGTCTCTCTGCTATGCAGAAGTGGCATTGCCCTAAACACTCTTTGGTTCTTTCGGTAAAGTCACGTGGGTAGAAAAAATTATATATCACGACGTTTTCGATCGAAACAGCAAGACGGTCGCTTTTGTTGCGATCGAAACGTCGTGATATATTTTTGTCTACCCACGTGACTTCACCGAAAGAACCAAAGAGTATGGATTCCTGCAATCACGAAAGCTTCAAATCAAAGATTGCCCTAAATTAAAGACGTCGTCTTTCTTTGACGAATGCGTTGTGTTTTGTGAAGGGATGCGAGGCCTGCCGGACGATAATCGCCCAACGATTGCCCGTGTATGTGGCGTTTGCGTGTTCTCCCCGTGGTCGCGCGGATTTTTGTCCGGGTCCGTCCGGATTCCCCCTTCCTCCACGTTTGGAATCGACGTGCGTTCGGAGCATTTGGCTGCGATTAATTCCCACGCGACGCGCCGCTTCGTTTGAGCTATCATTCGTGGTGGCCAGGTCGCTTCTACACAATGTGCTGTACAGCTCAGTGGGCCCTTGCCTGATTTAAAACAAAAAAAAAAGAAAATGTGTTTAGCTCGCCTTGCGAATTTTCGCGGGGCGCACTCGGATGACAGCCCGGGGCCCCCTCTGCGAGTGGCACGCCCGCGGTCGCCCCCCATGGCCTCCCGCTCTCGACACCCGGCGGCGTTGACGCGCCACTGACGTAGATCGTCATCGACGCCCATCGCCCGAGCGTCGCGCCTGACGTCGGCCCACCGCCGGCGAGGCCGGCGCGGGGGGAGGGGGGGGAGCGCCGGCGTCTTTTTTTCTTTCTTTCACCGAGTGGCTCCTTCTGCGTCTTGCGCCGAGCGCGTGCGTGTACGGGCAGGCGCTCGAGAAGCGGCGCATTCCGAAAATAAGTGAGCGGAACGCGCGCAAATTAACGCGCGCGGGCGCGAGGCTCTCGCTACGTAACCCCTTGCGGGGACAGACTCGGTCGCCTCGGCTTCGGCCTTGTGAATTCGCTCGTGCAGCCGGTCTCGCTGTTGCTACATCAGTCGTTGCGAAAAGTTGACGATCGCCGTATTCTCCGGATTGTGAGACGCGCTCGTTCCCCCTCCCCCCCCACCCCACCCCCCCCCCCCCAAGTGTAGCAGCAAACATTCGCGGGTGAGTCTCGTGATGCAGAGAATGCATCTCGTCTCAGGGAAGATGTGTTTTCATCTCGTTGGTCGGAATCACCTTCCCGAGAAGACGGTTCTCCGTAACGTTACGCGGTCACCCAGAGGATAGAATGTATTCCGATTACGTCCCTACCCATTTGAGAGCAGCGCTTCGATTGTCATCTTCTGGACGCTGGCCGTCCGCAACAATACCGTGTTCTCCCGATCACAAGGCGCGCGGTTTGTCTGCAACGTAAGTCATAATATTTCATATTTGTGAAATTATGATGAATATTTTACTCGTAAATATGATTTTAGGAGTCACGAGAAGCCATCAAACGATTCGTGTTCGCTTCAAGTCAAGCCGTGTGATTGCATCTCGTATTGAATCGCGCGTAGGATTTTTGAGTCTCGACATACTCCCGAGCAATAGTTCCCATACAATGGACGAATGGAATTCGACCACCGTTTTAAAGGGGAACTTTTGCTAAAACAAATGCAGTGGAGACGATGACGTTGACAGGTACCGGTAACCACCTAACAATAGTAAAACATCCATAATACAGGCCTTTCGGGGTTAGATTGCGTAAATATATAAATGTGTCGTAAAACCCGACACCACCCGACACAGCCAATTAGTAAGCCTTCTTACCTAGACAGAACATGGCAAGTACAGCACTCACAGGCGTGTTGGAGAGCAAAGCCACTGCGTTTACATTCTTGAGCACGACGTTTCGCCAGTAATTCCAACAAGCTTCAATCAGGCGGACAGAAATGCAACTCCATTCGTTAAACGAAATTGCCCAGACACGCCGACGCAAAAGAAGAATGCGATGATTGCAATCCAACACGTTCATGGCTCCGATGTTCTTGCTGTGTAAGGTGCACGAGAGAAGCCCGTGTCTTAACGGCGCGAATGCATTTTGTTTGCTTCAGCTGCCTGTGAAGTTTACGACTGCGCCCCATCGCACAACCATTACACTCCCGCGCTCTACCCACCCAAGTGAGTGCTTCATCTCATTTCACAATTAACCGATGCACGTGTACGTATGTTTTTTTACGCGTGTATGTATCTTGTGTGTTACGTACGTTGAACTTCTTCCGCGCCGTAAATAGCCACCCGTGCCAATCGGAGGCGCGGGGGAAGGACAATAAACTTGACACATAAAGCAGTTGTAAAGAAATTGCTTTTTTTTTCAATCTAGATTTAACAGCGCATAGCTCCGGTGGCTTCCTAATATCGTGCGGGAAGAGCGTTCCAGACGGCCGCAGAAGCGCATCTGAAAGCGCGCGAAGCGGCGAACCACTGTCTTTGTTCGATGGCCCAGCTAGAAGCCGCCGCTGCTGCTGCGAGGATGACCGGACTTTGCCGATCATCCTCGCAGTCCTGCCCTTTTTTATTGCTCAAAGAGTTTTTTTTTTTTCTGAGATGTATTCTATTGTGGGTTCATCTGCTCCTGTATCTCCCCAGTGACATCATGCCACTGGACCCGAGTTAATGAAAGTCATCATCAGCTTCCCCCTGTGCATGCTTTTGAACAAGATACGTGAGCTCGTTTTCACCCATGGAAAATTGTCTAATGTGTTACGCTCAAAAATGGTTTGGGATTTCATCATAAGCTGTAAAAATGTATCATCTGTTTTCTATAAATAGAGTGCGTTCCGTTCACTCGCTAATCCAACAGATCCTTTAACCAGGTTTTCATTTTTTTTATATTCGCAAACATTGTGTGTCACTAGAACATCGACGTTAATTAATCAAGAAACGAGGATACCCCACTTGGCCTGATTTGACAGTGGGGTCGAGTATTCACGAGAAGCTATTTTGGGTCAGCGTGCACCACATGAGTGTGCGTCGTTTGGCTAATCCGTACACGCCTGTGTTCACGTTGCCCCGGATAAAGAAGGTTCGAGGTCGAGTCGACACAGGGGACACTCAGGTCAGGATTAACTCGTGATTTCCGTGGACAGGATTTGCACTCGGGTCAGCAGGGATGTAGCGCGGTACACTGACCCCTGTGCAGACACCACCACGATCCTGTTGAAATGCCGGAAGACAGGTTAGTGTTGTTGTCACTTGGAGGGCTCGTATTAGAGGCTGGGTGGCTAGGTGGTTAGTCAATGGAAGGGCTAGTATTGAAGCTGGGTGGCTAGGTGGTTAGAGTCACTGGCAGGTCTAGCACTAGTGACTGGGTGGCTAGTTGATTAGGATCAATAGTCATGATTGGATGGCTAGTCAGCTGGGATGTGCTCTACCCCAAACTCTTTGCCCCCCCGCAATCAATCAATCAATCAATTGCCACATTTTTGGCCTGCTCACTTTTTTGGACACTTTTAGTTTTTTTTGGTTTTCATGGCACCGTGCACCACGCCACTTTATTCAAACAGAACGACGCAGCCGCCACCGACACCGCCACCGCTAAAACTAAAAATGTAAGCTGGATTGAGCGACATGGCCTGTGAATTCTGTCGTGTCCTTTGCACCTTCCGCCATTCGGTAGCGGCTCTAGCTTTGACCTCTTAAGCACCTCTTTCGTTTGCGGCTGGCGGCTTGCGTAACACCCCACTCGTGGACTCGCTCACATCAAAGCAGGGCTCGGTGCAGAGGTGTGTGGTGGTGGTGGGGGGGGGGGTGGTCGCGTGTTTTCCGCGCCCTTTGGAATGCCTTCCCCTGGCCCCTGCCTGCATGGTTTAAAGATTACGGCTCATCCCCGTCCCAATCCTTCAACCCCGCAATCAATCAATCTCGCAACAATTTTCCCACCGAATACCTGCTGGCTGCAAAACCCGGGTTTGGTTTCCCCCTGCCACTGGGGGGGATCGCGGCACTCGCGTGAGTGCGTGTGTGCGTGTGTACGTGAGTGCGTTAGTGCGTGTGTGCGTGAGAGCGTGTGTGCGTGAGTGCGTGTGTCCATGAGTGCGTGTGTGCGTATGTGCGTGAGTGCCTGAGTGCGTGTGTGCGTGTGTACGTGTGTGCGTGTGTGCGTGAGTGCGTGTGTGCGTGTGTACGTGAGTGCGTGAGTACGTGAGTGCGTTAGTGCGTGTGTGCGTGAGAGCGTGTGTGCGTGAGTGCGTGTGTCCGTGAGTGCGTGAGTGCGTGTGTGCGTGAGTGCGTGTGTCCGTGAGTGCGTGTGTGCGTATGTGTGTGTGAGTGCCTGAGTGCGTGTGTGCGTGTGTACGTGTGTGCGTGAGTGCGTGTGTGCGTGTGTGCGTGAGTGCGTGTGTGCGTGTGTGCGTGAGTTCGTGTGTGCGTGAGTACGTGTGTGCGTGAGTGCGTGTGTGCGTGAGTGCGTGAGTGTGTGAGTGCGTGTGTGCGTAAGTGCGTGTGTGTGTGTGAGTGCGTGTGTGCGTGAGTGTGTGTGTGTGCGTGCGTGAGTTGTGTGTGCGTGTGTACGTGTGTGCGTGAGTGCGTGTGTGCGTGAGTGCGTGAGTGTGTGAGTGCGTGTGTACGTGTGTGCGTGTCACGCCGCGTCGGTTGTAGCGGTGGCTCGCACGCTGCGCCAGGGAGCCACGGTGGCGAGGAGACGTTAACTACCTCGCCTGGTTATGCAGGAGGTCGTGGGTTCGATCCTGACCCTGACACCTGCTGCTGTATATTTAAAGTTTGCGTGTCTCTCTCGCCGTTGGTCGCGTGGATTTTTTCCGGGTCCTCCGTTTTTTGCCTCCACATTGAGAAAAGTGCCTTGCCAGTATTTGGCTGCAACAGCAGGAGCGGCAACAGCAGCAGCAACAGCAGCAACAGCAGCAGCAACAGCAGCAGTAGCAACAGCAGCAGCAACAGCAGCAGCAGCAACAGCAGCAGCAACAGCAGTAGCACCAGCAGCAGCAACAGCAGCAGTAGCAACAGCAGCAGCAACAGCAGGAGCAGCAGCAGCAACAGCAGCAACAGCAGCAGCAACAGCAGTAGCACCAGCAGCAACAGCAGCAGTAGCAACAGCAGCAGCAACAGCAGGAGCAGCAACAGCAGCAACAACAGCAGCAGTAGCAACAGCAGCAGCAACAGCAGCAGCAACAGCAGCAGCAGTAGCACCAGCAGCAGCAACAGCAGCAGTAGCAACAGCAGCAGCAACAGCAGGAGCAGCAACAGCAGCAGCAACAGCAGCAGTAGCAACAGCAGCAGCAACAACAGCAGCAGCAACAGCAGCAGCACCAGCAGCAGCAACAGCAGCAGTAGCAGCAACAGCAACATCAGCAGTAGCAACAGCAGCAGCAACAGCAGCAGCAGTAGCAAGAGCAGCAGTAACAGCAGCAACAGCAGTAGCAGCAGCAGTAGCAACAGCAGCAGCAACAGCAGTAGCAACAGCAGCAGCAACAGCAGCAACAACAGCAGCAGCAACAGCAGCAACAACAGCAGCAACAGCAGCAGTAGCAGCAACAGCAGTAGTAGCAGCACGGGCAAGCGATTGCAAGGCCACCCGCACTCGTTATAATTACGTCGCCCGTCCGCTCCGCACGCGACACGGTCTTTACCGCCGTGGCGCGCGAGCCCCGACGTGGCGAGGCTTGAGCCCCGCCGAGACCTTGGCCCACGTCCCGGTGTGCCCCGTTGCGACGTTCCCCACGCAGCTTGTCGGCGGCCCCCGCCGCCCCCACGGGCCACGCGATGGCCACCTACCCGAGCCAAGGCCACCACGCCTCCACGGGGGCTCCCTGCGCCTACCCCTCCTACCTGCAGCACCCCTCCTACGAGCTGCACACCTACGGTGACTGCTTCACCGCCGCACCGCCACTCGCGCGCACCCACACGGCCGCCGCCACCAGCAGCACCACAGCAGCAGCATCACCACCACCAGCACAATTGGAGACACAAAGATCCCCCATATAGACTTAACAGACTGTATGGGCAAGTGCTGTTAGCGAGCACCACGTACTCATTTTAGGCAGAGGTCCGCCTCGGGGAGACCCAGGGACCAGTTCAGATAATCGTCACTCGTGTTGGCCGTGAGCGCGGAATTGAACTCGAGTCCGTGGGTTCTAAGTACAGCACTCTAATCCTGGCACCGCCGCTCCCCATGACAAAGACAAAGATCTCCCGTGAAGCCTTCACAGAGTTTTGGAGGCAAGTGCTGCTAGCGAGCAGCACCTATGAAGGTTGGCACAGCACACGAGGTGGTGGGTGGCCAGCACCACGCCCGACTGCCTTTGACTCCCCAGTGACATTGTTCACACACCACACCAAGTCAACTTAGGAGAGGCCCAGGACCGGTTCATATAACCGTAACTGACGCTGGAGGCCGTGAGCAGGAGTCGAACCTGGGTCGCTAGCCACTGCACTGCCACTCCCTTGTGCACTCGCACACACATTCATACATCCGCGCACGGATGCACTCACTCACACGCACGCACGCACGTGTCCACGCACGCACTCACGCACGCGCACTCACACGTGCGCACGGATGCACGCACCTATGCATGCAGGAGGCGTGCTGCGCTCAGGCATCAAGGCGGAGGGAGACCTGGGAGCATCGGAGACGCCCACGCACAGCGGATACCTGGGAAGCGGCGGATACTGCGGGGGGTACCCAGCCCCACAGCCTGCACAGTCGCTGTACCCCTACAGCGTGCAGGGTACGTGTGCGAGCTGTACCCCCACAGATTATAGGATGCACCCCCAACTCTTGTTTAAGAATACAGAAGAGAGAGAGAGTGCTGCGCATGACAACGCAGTGAATAGGGTTGATGATGAGGTGACATTGTGAGCGGTAGTCCTGCTCTTGGGATTTTAGTTTTTTTTTTACATTGTAGTTCTATTCACGTGTCTCCTCTTCTCCCCCGCCCACACCACCCACACCACCCACACCACCGGCACGACCCAGGAGGCAGCTACTCCCCCCTGCACTCATCCAGCCTCTACTCCGGGGGGCTGGGCTGCTCCAGCGGCTCAGCCGGATACGGCGCAGCGCCACAGCAGGTGACGCACCCCCTCCCCCCTCATCCACACCCCCCCTCCACACCCCCCCCCTCATCCACACCCCCCCCTCCACACCCCGCCTCATCCACACCCCCCCCTCATCCACACCCTGCCTCATCCACACCCCCCCTCATCCACACCCCCCCCCTCATCCACACCCCCCCCTCATCCACACCCCCCTCCACACCCCCCCCTCATCCACACCCCCCGCCTCATCCACACCCCCCCCCCTCATCCATACCCCGCCTCATCCACACCCCCCCCCCTCATCCACACCCCCCTCATCCAATCCCCCCCTCCACACCTCCCCCTCCACAACCCCCCCTCCACAACCCCCCCTCCACCCCCCCACCTCCACCCCCCCCCCCCCACTAGAGACAGAGGAGCTTGAGGGAGCTCCTCCTCTGTCAATGGTAGTTTATTGTGTGCACTCTTGCGCGCTGTGCAGACGCCTCGCACCTGACCCCCGTCAATTAACGAACGGGAAATGCGACGGACGGCCCCACAAACTGTTGGGACATGGGACGTGATATCTCGCCGAGGAGGGACAAGTCAAGTGCCTCGTGCCGGTTGCTAATTCGGTGACTGAAGGTTCATCGGGAAGCTGGTCATGGTTTTAGGAATCGATTTCCGATCCCGAACGTCGGGAGGCGGTGATCGTTTCCAGCGGGATACAGTTTTTTTTTTCCGTTTGTTGATTACGCTGTATTGGACATAACGCCATGAATGTATTGGGGAACGCATTATTTTATCACGCTGATGCGGGTTGGATCTAACGCGATCGAGCGAACGGAGCTACGTCGCGCGAGTAGGAATGAGCGGTCGTACGGCCGCCTCGGCGTAGCGCACCGCAACAACAAGGCACTGGGATGCTGCTGGATGCTTCTGGATGCTACCCACGCGCCTCCGTCTTTGTTCAGCCTGCGTGCGCATGCCGCGTGCTATCGCGGACTGCGCTTCACCCTGTGTTATATATTATTCATCGTAACCCAGTGGTGTTCAGGAACACGCAACTTATAGGAGAAAAACAGAGCGCAATATCAATGACTGCTCCGGCTCCGGCACTCCGACGTCATCACCACGGTGCACGCGAGCGAGCCGCGCGTCCCGGCCGCCAATGCGGAGTTCCGTGCGTGGCCCTCAGGAGGCGTCGGGCTACGCGGGCTTCGCTCCGCAGACCCAGTACCAGAGCTACTACCCCAGCGTGGGCTACAACCCGGCCTACGCAAGTGCAGGGACGTCTTCGTCATCCTCGGCCTCCGGGAGCACCCCGTACCACGCGCAGGAGCACACGGGCGCCGTGCCCGCCATGGGGGGTGAGGGCAGCCTGCGTGTCGAGCTGCGTGTCCAGCTGCGTGTCCGGCTGCGTGTCCGGCTGCGTGTCCGGCTGTGTGTCCAGCTGTGTGTCCAGCTGTGTGTCCAGCTGTGTGTCCATCTGGGTGCCCGCCTGCTTGCCCCAGTTGCGTGGCAGCGTGATTGCCAGCGTGATTGCCAGCGTGGGTGCCAGCGTGTGTGCCAGCGTGATTGCCAGCGTGATTGCCAGCGTGATTGCCAGCGTGATTGCCAGCGTGTGTGCCCACCTGTGTGCCCACCTGTGTGCCCACAGTTATCCAGCAGCTTGTGCACCCACGATGGGAGGTGTGACCAGCCTGTGTGCTCATGCGTTTGTGTCGTCCTCTATTATTATTATCATCATCATTATCCTACGTTGGGGAGCGACATTTGGTGCATCTGCCAGCCATCTCAGTCAACCCGCGGCACTCGGGTGTGTTCCGCGACCTCCTGCCAGCGAGCCTCTGACTCTTCACGTGGCCTCAGAGTGCACCCAGCATCATGGCACACGCAGCCGCGGCGACGTCGCCGCCGCTTCGCGGCGAACGGACGCGGTCCTTGTTGTTGTTGTTGTTGTTACCTCCCGTGGCGGCCCTCACGCGTGCCCCGCCACGGGAGGCGAGGACCAGCCCGTGTGCCCCTCCGACCCGAGGCTGATAATACATAGCGGTAATAATATTCACCAGAACACGGACTCGGAACCGTCCAGCCTGATCGGCGATTGTCCGTGGCGCGCGCCCAGCTCCGCTGGGCGCGCCGCAGCAGCTGGTGTCTCCGAGGGGTGGCAGCAACGAGGACGAGCGCACGCGTCGGGGAGGGAGCGGCCGCTCGCGAGTTCGCGGGCGCAAACAGAACCCCAGCCCCATGCCGGACAGCAACCTGGAGGTGGGCAGCGACCACCTCCTGCCCCGCCCCCTGCCCCCCCCCCTGCCCACCCCCCCCTGCCCCCCCCCCCACCGCCTTAGTTCCCGGGCCCATGTTAAACGGCCTCTCTGTAAAAAAAAAATGTTGTTTTTTTTTTAAATAGGACAAAGAACTCGTCTCACTTGGGTGCAATCGTTTGTCGTGATGCACGTGCGTACGTTGAAGTTATTTCGCACCGTACGTACATCGCCGACCGTGCTAATCGGAGGTGTGGGGGCAAGGACTACAAACTAAACACAAAAAGGCAGTGTCAAGGAAATGAGTTTTCCATCTAGATTGTTTAAAATCGCATGGCTCCGGTGCCTTTTTGCAATCGTAAGGGAGAGCATTCCAGACGGCCACAGAAGCGCACCTGAAAGCGCGCGATGCAGTGACGCGCACACAGCATTTGCGATTGGAATATGCGCGTATAATAATTCAAAGGTATAGGTGCCGCCCTGCTAATTGCTTGCTGGGCAATTGAGGGTCTCTAGAGAGGGACCCCTCAAGAGGGCATTTGTCCTACCCTTACACCCCCGGCCAGACGATTTGGAATCGGTGGGAGTGCCCACACTTTAACCCCACCGCACACAGGCCTTCCCATCGACTAACTGTGGTGCGAATCTATCTGTGCTGCCGGGTTGGACAGGCGCGATGGGGGCGTGGCCGGAGGATTTCAAATACTGAGCCCCATTGCTTTAACTGCCGCGCCGGGAGATCTAAACTGCGCCCGCTGCGGTTATGGATCCGGTGTGCGAACCGTTCACCCCCTGTTCGTAGCCCGGTTCCACTGCATGCGTGAAGTGTTTCATTTCGTTACGTAACGAGTGGAACGTTGCGCGAGGTGGTGACTCTGCAATGCCGTTCACAGCGGGTGTTCATCTGGGACCTGGATGAGACCATTATCGTCTTTCACTCGCTGCTCACAGGCTCCTTTGCAGCTCGGCACGGGAAGGTACGAGCCTTCACCGACGGACACTCCCATCCACGCTGCACAATCACTCCCATCCACACGGCGCACTCGCTCCCAACAAAACTGCACACAAGCGCACACCGCCATCGCACAGCACAGAACCGTGTGACGGGAGTGTACGCGCGTGCGTGATTTGTTTTGTAGGCAAGTGTAAACTTTCCGAACCTGGCCTGGGACCGTGAAAATGTTGAATTGTGTTACCACACTTGCATTACGTTTGCTCACCGGCAATGCGCTCACCCCATTAACAATTATGTCACGTTAACAAAGTAACTAACAGCACATGAGCTGCTATCCCCCCTGGAGAACACACACACTTCACAAAACAGCATGCGCACCTCCTCAACGGCCGGAGCGGCTGACACTCACGAACATGACTTTTGAAGGCGGTAGGAAGACCCCAGAGGTTACGGGTCTGATACAATTTTTATTTTATTTTGTTATTTATTTAAGCTGTTCCCAGTTTGGGAATGTACGCATACCAGAACCCAATATTGCCACCCATTTCCTACCAAATTTGTGTAAATTGCCCGGTGTCGGTTTCAAAGGCCGGCTGGGCAATGGCAAACGACTGCCATTGGAGGAAGTCACACATGGTCCGCATTTAGCCAGCAGAGGACGGTCCGTCTCTTGTGCAGCTCTCCACCTTTCTCCCTTTCTCTCTCTCTCTCTCTCAACGTCTCTACGTCTCTACGTAGCGCCTTGTCCTCTCTCTGTCCACGCCGCTCGTTTGGCATCTCTCCCGTGTTCTCTCTTCCCGTAGTCATCCGTTTGCTTAACAGAAGGGCAGAGCGAGGGCCCATTGAGACGCGTCTCGCGTGGAACGATACACCTCAAAATGTAGAACATACAAGGTATTATTATTATTGTTATTATTCAAGGTCTGGGTAGAGCAGTGCTGCAGCAGTTAGTGAACACTGCGCTGTGAGCGCAGGCAAACTGTGTTCACTTTCTAGCCATGGCCAACATTGGTGGCGATTGATATCCAAACCGGTCCTGGGTTCTCCTGCCCCAGTAGCGACTGCACTGACCAGCGTGGTGAACTATGGCCATCGTACAACATCCATATCTAACAGCGAGGTGTGGAGGCCATCATCCACCAGTGGATTGAGGAAGGGCTAAAAAAAATTCGGGTTGCATTTTGATGACACGAAAATATTAGAAAATATTTAAAGAGCATTTTTTTTTTATTGTACATATGTGCAACTTGGTAAAGTTGGCAGACACTATACTGTATATTATTGTTTAGACACTCAAATCAAACTGAAGATATATTTTTTCAAGTTAGACAAATTACCAGCCAGTAACTATTACAATAAAAACCATGACACTGTTAAATTTCGATTTAAAGCTTTCGTGACTGCAAGGATTCATCTTCTTTGGTTCTTTCGGTAAAGTCACTTTTAAAGTCACTTTACCGAAAGAACCAAAGAACATGACACTGTTCTTATACAAGTTGTAGGATATACCAATTCACATCAACAACGATGTCATTTTAACAGAAAGAATTTCACGACCAATATCCATGATAGAGGTTTTTGGGGGTTAGATCGCATAAATATAAATGTTTAGTGTACTCGAATTGTAAATTGTTGTGGGTTTACTCTCCAACACACCGGTGTGCTGTACTAGTAACGAATTGCCGTGTTTTCTTTACGTGACAAACCTTACTTATTGGCTGTGTCGGGTGGTGGCGGGTTTAACGACACATTTATATTTACGTAATCTAACACAAGAACCTCTATTAACAATGCCATTACTACAATTCAGGGTTCATAATTAGGTCTCTGAACCGTATATATTTTTCCACCGTGGTGCACGTAGATTGTATTCTTTTATGCATCTGTGGAATGCGATTTGATATAAAAACTATACTACACCTACATGAATTGGAAATAATAAATGCTGAACACTGCTATTCAATACATCCGTCGTGAGTATAAGGATCAATTTCAACTAATTAATTTATCATTACGTCCTATAAAAAAAACTTAATATTAGTGAGTGTCTGGGTTGCATTGTTTAACAACACACTGTGCCAGTCACCACCGCCAGCACAACACTGTATCCATTCCTTTTCACCCACCCCTCTCTCCCATCTATAAACTATGATTTATTCATTTTATTTTACCAGGTAAGGCCCACTGAGCTACATAGGTCTTTTTCAGAAGCGACCTGGCCGCAAATGACAGCTCAACGAAGTGGCTTGTCACGTGGACATGTACAGCAGCCAAATTACTCTAAACGCGTGACGTTGTTTCTAAATGTGAAGGGAAAAACCGGAGGACCCGGAGAAAAGTCCACGCTACCACGGGGAGAGAGACAAATATACAGCAGCAGGCGTCGGGGTCGGGATCAAACCCACGACCTCCTGTAGACCAGGCGAGGCAGTTAACATCTCGACACCACGGGCGCCCATCTCCCATCTCCACCCCCCCCACCCACCCCCCACACCGCCAGCTATCGCCCCTCACTCACAGCCCCCCGGCCCCCCCCCCCCCCGCGTCCACCAAACACTCAGCAATTTCCGCTGTTCGGTCCCCATTTCCTCCTCCACGACCGCCATCCGCTTGAGTAGCCGTGACGAGGGCTGCCAGGAGCATTCCAGGGCCCCCTCCTCCTCCTCATGGACCCCGACCGGCGTTTGGAGGTGGCGCCGGTGGCGACCGAAGGCCGATAACCCCCCCCCCCACCATGCGCGATGGGGGCCACTCTCGGGAGAGTGGCCGTGACGCAAACGCGCTCTCCGCTGCCGTACACGTTCACCACTTGTACGGCGGCAGCGGCAGCGGGCCGCGATGTGAGGCACTTTTAATTGATCGTGCCGTTGAAAAGAACCATCTGCCCAAACTGCTTGGGTATTGTACCCGTAATTGCTTTAGGTTCTCATTGCCGATGGCAGATGATTGAGGCCACCGTGGTTGTACAGTTGGGTGCGTTTGCGCGCGGGGAGTGGTGGCGCTGCGGTTAGAGCGCTGCGCTGCAAACCCGGGCGAACCGGGTTCGATTCCCGCTCGCGGCCACCACCAGTGACGATTATCTGATCCGGTAGCGGGCCTCCCCCTAAGTCGACTCCGCCTCAAATGAGCACCTGGTGTGGTGCTGGCCCGCCCACACCCCTCGTGTGCCATGCCGGCGTTCGTAAGCGTTCACCAATGGCAATCGCCTCAAAAGTCTTGTTAAGGCCGTATGGGAGATCTCTGTCTTGTGCGCGTGCGTGCGTGCGTGTAGCGAGCAGTGGTGCAGCAGGTACCGTGCTGCGCTACGAACCCGGCGACCCCTGCTCGTGAGATTTCCGGCCACGGCCAACACCGGTGGTGACTGAAATTTGAACCGTTCCTGGGTTACCCCATTGGTCGGACGCAGCCTTAAATGAGCAGCCGATGTCGTGCGTAAACATCGGCGATGGGGACGCAAAGGTGGTCTGGCATGCGGCTGGCCAGCACCACCGTCTCCTGGCCGCACTTGGCCTCCAACCGGTCACGAGACTCTACGGGGGTCTCCGTGTGTGAGCGAGTGAGTCTTCGTGAAGCCGACAGCTTGTGCGTGTTCGGGTTTTAGATATCACTCACTGTCAGTAGGCTGGTGGGCTCGTGCAGGGTCAACAACCCATTCACACAAAGTGGCGTGTACGCATAGAGTACGCTTTATATTGCCCACATGGTGCACAATCCCCGTGCTTTATGCTACGCCATTTCAGCCCGACTACATGTGTGCCCTCTGTGGCTTGTGACATCTCCGTGATCGTCATCGTCCCACCACTCTCATTGTTCATTTTCGACAGCCCGGAGCCTCCTCAGCACATACCCTGGCTGCTGATTGGCTGCGGGACAGTTTGCTGAATTTGGCGGCACACATTCTGTTGGGATCTTATTCGCGTGATTTCCGCAAGTGGATTGTTTTTTTTAAGAAGAGAGAAATTCACAGACAGAAGAAAATAGGCAGGTCTTGAGCCTTGACTTGAACAGCGGTAGGGAGTCAACAGCACGAATGGGCGGGAGACGAGCATTCCAGATGGTGGGTGCAGCAAAGGAGAAGGAGCGAACACCCACTGAGCAAAGATTCACTGGAGGGGACGGCAGTCAGCGCCATGCCGCCGGCTCACGGGACACATCGTTCATAGCTTTCACCACGGTGGTGTTCTTCGCTCATTTTCAGAGGGGGAGCAGCCACTTTCGCCGATAAGACGTCTCCAAAGGGGTGCTTGCACAATTGCGTATTGTCAGGGGCCTCACTAAAGGCCCTTGCAATGAAGAACACTGCCCCACGCTAACGACCGCCCACGGTGGCCACGTGCTCTCGTGCAGGACCACGCAGCCTCGATGGCCCTGGGGCTGCGCATGGAGGAGCTGATCTTCAACCTGGCAGACACCCATCTCTTCTTCAACGACCTGGAGGTGAGCTTCCCGTCGCTGCATCGTCCCACGTTCTCTCGCTGCCCAATCCGCACCCGGACCCCGGGTCCACACCGGGTCTTCCGCTGCCATCCAACGAAACGGAATCGACGGGCGCATTTGGCATTCGCGCAATTCTCATAGCGCGAGGCTGTCGCAAAGGTTTGCCGCGTTTCACGCGACGATTATAGTCCGGAGTAGTGTGTAGCGGCGAAGTTGCCCAATTAAGTAATTGACAAGTAAACTTAAAGGATGCGATGATTTGGGGTGCGACTACAACACACGTGGCCTACCATTTTTCTACTAATGTCACGGGATCTCTAACGTCCACTGTGAAGCAGACGGTGCAACGTATTTGCGGTGAATACGGCCGCAGTAATCAAGCAGGACGGCCTAGAGCCCAGAACCTCGGTAACGAGCGGCGAACATGCTCCTGCTCGGCCATGTCACTGCCCTCTATCGATTTCAAATAATTTCGATCATTTTACAGTGACCACACGGTAGCGAGATGTGAACTACCTTGCCTGGTATCCAGGAGGTCGTGGGTTCGATCCCGACCCTGACGCCTGCTGTATATTTGGAGTTTGCGTGTCTCTCTCTCTCCCCGTGGTCGCGTGGAATTTTTTTGTCTGCGTCCTCCAAATTTTTCCCTCCACATATAGAATCAACATGCATTTTGAGTATTTGCTTGCTATAAATTTCCACGCGATAAGTCACTTCGTTGAGCAATCATTTGTGGCCAGGTCGCTTCTGAAAAAAGAGCTACATAGCTCAGTGGGCCTTACCTAGCAAAATAAAAACAATAGTTGAGGTTTGTTTTCAAAGTTTAATTATATTAATAACTGGACAGATAGTTATCCGGTGGCTGACACGCTCAGCACAGAGGTGGCACATTGCAAGGGTTCGACAGGTGAAGTCTCGCGTCTACCTGGTAGGGTCTAGAGACATTGCCGGGTGATCTCGTCATATCTCAGCAGCTAAGCAGGTGGTTGAGCCTGCTTCGTGTTTTAGTCAATCAATCGACCTGTATTTTACGTGCCAATATCGCCCTCACCAAAGTAGGCATCGGTGCGCATTACAGCGGAACGGGAACGGTACCGGGGGGCACGGGGCAATAGGAGTGAAAGTAGAAAGCCGTCAGGTCCTCAGCGGCGGCTGACACCAACTTGAGCAAAGTCAATTGTAACTGCGCGCCAAAATCAAGATCAAATGTTTTGATTTCATGGGAAGGCGAGTCTGAACAGGTGCACGTCGTCTTGCACAGACCACGGAACTGAGAGACGCTCGTCACTTTTAGGATGTCCGGTTGGCAGGGCGAGGGGTTAGCGGTCCGTGAGGCCGTGCTCGAGAAGGCTTCGTGCCCCCCGCCCCCCCCCCCCCCCAGCGTCGTCGGGTGAACAATCCTGGCTGGGCAAGTCTTGCCGTGCCCGTGGAACAGAGTCTTAAGACGTTGATGAGACTGCCTGGGAATATCCATTGCTGTGAAATTTGGGCCGTGAGGTTAATTACTTGTTTAAAATGTTTCGCATCTGGACAGTCGCTTGAGATGGAAAAGTCTCGTTTGCAAGGGTGTCCGGGGTGATCAAGAGATGTCAGTGCAGCAATGCGGCCTCATGTGCCATAGGGGATAAAGAGAACTAACCAACTAACTAAGGGTTGGAGTTCGTGTTTCCTTTGATGCTAGCGGTTAGAGGTAATGTTGCATCCATGGTTAAGGTCAGCAGATAAGGGGAGGTCTGTGTCGGATTTGTAGGATTATGTTAAGGGTTACATTGGGGGATTTGGGTCGAGTTTTGTGTGGATGGAGTCTATCCGTGTGAAGCTTTGAGTGTTATCCATGCGAGGCGTTGTTTGATGCTATCGCAGTGGCCCTACCGATTATTGTTGCAAATCAGTATGTTGCATAATATTGAGTTATGTGAAGTTACATTGGTTATATTAGGATTATTGGATGTTAATATATGTATTAATGTTTTGTAAGAAAATAGAAAGGTGAAAATGCGCACGAACAAGGATGGACTAACACTGAGAGACGGAAAGAACGAACGGAAATCTGCGACGACAATGTGGCTGGACGGGATGATAGTGGAAGAACGAGACTGGTGACACGATTGAAGCCAAAGGGGAGAACGTGCCGACAGGACGGCCAACGCATTGGCGGGGTGCTGCCATCAGCCCCTGGGCATGAGTAAGATCGATTGTGCCATTGCAGCTCAGATTGGCATTGGGAGGGCTTCTTCCAGCAGTAAAATAGATCGTGGCCTATTGTAATTGAGTGACGTGCAGCTCACTTTGTACAAGTGAGGGGGGTTGGGGGTAGGTCAGGTGATAATTTGAGAGATCCAACCCAGAACACTGCTGTGATCTCAGTTCTCAGACACAACGACACTGCAGTGACCTCAGTTCTCAGACACAATGACACTGCAGTGATCTCAGTTCTCAGACACAATGACACTGCTGTGATCTTAGTTCTCAGACACAACGACACTGCAGTGATCTCAGTTCTCAGACACAATGACACTGTTGTGATCTCAGTTCTCAGACACAATGACACTGCAGTGATCTCAGTTCTCAGACACAATGACACTGCTGTGATCTTAGTTCTCAGACACAATGACACTGCAGTGATCCCAGTTCTCAGACACAATGACACTGCAGTGATCTCAATTCTCAGACACAATGACACTGCAGTGATCTTAGTTCTCAGACACAATGACACTGGAGTGATCTTAGTTCTCAGACACAATGAGACTGCTGTGATCTTAGTTCTCAGACACAATGACACTGCTGTGATCTTAGTTCTCAGACACAATGACACTGCAGTGATCCCAGTTCTCAGACACAATGACACTGCAGTGATCCCAGTTCTCAGACACTAGGACACGTTGTGATCCCTGTTCTCAGACACTAGGACACTGCAGTGATCTTAGTTCTCAGACACTAGGACACTGCAGTGATCCCAGTTCTCAGATACAATGACACTGCAGTGATCTCAGTTCTCAGACACAATGACACTGGAGTGATCTTAGTTCTCAGACACAACAACACTGTTGTGATCCCAGTTCTCAGACACAATGACACTGCAGTGATCCCAGTTCTCAGACACAATGAAACTGCTGTGATCCCAGTTCTCAGACACAATGACACTATTGTGATCCCAGTTCTCAGACACAATGACACTGGAGTGATCTTAGTTCTCAGACACAATGACACTGGAGTGATCTTAGTTCTCAGACACAACAACACTGTTGTGATCCCAGTTCTCAGACACAATGACACTGCAGTGATCTCAGTTCTCAGACACAATGACACTGCAGTGATCTCAGTTCTCAGACACAATGACACTGTTGTGATCTTAGTTTTCAGACACAACGACACTGGTGTGATCCCAGTTCTCAGACACAATGAAACTGCTGTGATCCCAGTTCTCAGACACAATGACACTGCAGTGATCCCAGTTCTCAGACACAATACCACTGCAGTGATCCCAGTTCTCAGACACAACGACACTGCAGTGATCCCAGTTCTCAGACACAACAACACTATTGTGATCTTAGTTCTCAGACACGACAACACTTTTGTGATCCCAGTTCTCAGACACAACGACACTGCTGTGATCCCAGTTCTCAGACACAACGACACTGCAGTGATCTCAGTTCTCAGACACAATGACACTGCAGTGATCCCAGTTCTCAGACACTAGGACACTATTGTGATCCCTGTTCTCAGACACAATGACACTGCAGTGATCTTAGTTCTCAGACACAACAACACTGTTGTGATCTTAGTTCTCAGACACAATGACACTGCAGTGATCTTAGTTCTCAGACACAACAACACTGTTGTGATCCCAGTTCTCAGACACAATGACACTGCTGTGATCTCAGTTCTCAGACACAATGACACTGCAGTGATCTTAGTTCTCAGACACAATGACACTGCAGTGATCCCAGTTCTCAGACACAACAACACTGCAGTGATCTTAGTTCTCAGACACAATGACACTGCTGTGATCTTAGTTCTCAGACACAATGACACTGCAGTGATCTTAGTTCTCAGACATGACAACACTGCTGTGATCTCAGTTTTCAGACACAATGACACTGCTGTGATCTTAGTTCTCAGACACAACGACAATGCAGTGATCTTAGTTCTCAGACACAACGACACTGCTGTGATCCCAGTTCTCAGACACAACGACACTGCAGTGATCTTAGTTCTCAGACACAACGACACTGCAGTGATCTTAGTTCTCAGACACAACGACACTGCAGTGATCTCAGTTCTCAGACACAATGACACTGCAGTGATCTTAGTTCTCAGACACAACGACACTATTGTGATCCCAGTTCTCAGACACAATGACACTGCTGTGATCTTAGTTCTCAGACACATTGACACTATTGTGATCCCAGTTCTCAGACACAATGAGACTGCTGTGATCTTAGTTCTCAGACACAATGACACTGCTGTGATCTTAGTTCTCAGACACAATGACACTGCAGTGATCCCAGTTCTCAGACACAATGACACTGCAGTGATCCCAGTTCTCAGACACTAGGACACGTTGTGATCCCTGTTCTCAGACACTAGGACACTGCAGTGATCTTAGTTCTCAGACACTAGGACACTGCAGTGATCCCAGTTCTCAGATACAATGACACTGCAGTGATCTCAGTTCTCAGACACAATGACACTGGAGTGATCTTAGTTCTCAGACACAACAACACTGTTGTGATCCCAGTTCTCAGACACAATGACACTGCAGTGATCCCAGTTCTCAGACACAATGAAACTGCTGTGATCCCAGTTCTCAGACACAATGACACTATTGTGATCCCAGTTCTCAGACACAATGACACTGGAGTGATCTTAGTTCTCAGACACAATGACACTGGAGTGATCTTAGTTCTCAGACACAACAACACTGTTGTGATCCCAGTTCTCAGACACAATGACACTGCAGTGATCTCAGTTCTCAGACACAATGACACTGCAGTGATCTCAGTTCTCAGACACAATGACACTGTTGTGATCTTAGTTTTCAGACACAACGACACTGGTGTGATCCCAGTTCTCAGACACAATGAAACTGCTGTGATCCCAGTTCTCAGACACAATGACACTGCAGTGATCCCAGTTCTCAGACACAATACCACTGCAGTGATCCCAGTTCTCAGACACAACGACACTGCAGTGATCCCAGTTCTCAGACACAACAACACTATTGTGATCTTAGTTCTCAGACACGACAACACTTTTGTGATCCCAGTTCTCAGACACAACGACACTGCTGTGATCCCAGTTCTCAGACACAACGACACTGCAGTGATCTCAGTTCTCAGACACAATGACACTGCAGTGATCCCAGTTCTCAGACACTAGGACACTATTGTGATCCCTGTTCTCAGACACAATGACACTGCAGTGATCTTAGTTCTCAGACACAACAACACTGTTGTGATCTTAGTTCTCAGACACAATGACACTGCAGTGATCTTAGTTCTCAGACACAACAACACTGTTGTGATCCCAGTTCTCAGACACAATGACACTGCTGTGATCTCAGTTCTCAGACACAATGACACTGCAGTGATCTTAGTTCTCAGACACAATGACACTGCAGTGATCCCAGTTCTCAGACACAACAACACTGCAGTGATCTTAGTTCTCAGACACAATGACACTGCTGTGATCTTAGTTCTCAGACACAATGACACTGCAGTGATCTTAGTTCTCAGACATGACAACACTGCTGTGATCTCAGTTTTCAGACACAATGACACTGCTGTGATCTTAGTTCTCAGACACAACGACAATGCAGTGATCTTAGTTCTCAGACACAACGACACTGCTGTGATCCCAGTTCTCAGACACAACGACACTGCAGTGATCTTAGTTCTCAGACACAACGACACTGCAGTGATCTTAGTTCTCAGACACAACGACACTGCAGTGATCTCAGTTC
The DNA here is from genome assembly GCF_048934315.1 of Petromyzon marinus. NCBI lineage: Eukaryota > Metazoa > Chordata > Hyperoartia > Petromyzontiformes > Petromyzontidae > Petromyzon > Petromyzon marinus. Next base: position 6,768,291 of record NC_133689.1, on the reverse strand, counting down.
TCAGACACAATGACACTGCAGTGATCTTAGTTCTCAGACACAACGACACTATTGTGATCCCAGTTCTCAGACACAATGACACTGCTGTGATCTTAGTTCTCAGACACATTGACACTATTGTGATCCCAGTTCTCAGACACAATGACACTGCAGTGATCCCAGTTCTCAGACACTAGAACACTGCAGTGATCCCAGTTCTCAGACACTAGGACACTGCAGTGATCCCAGTTCTCAGACACAACGACACTGCTGTGATCTTAGTTCTCAGACACAACGACACTGCAGTGATCCCAGTTCTCAGACACTAGGACACTACAGTGATCCCAGTTCTCAGACACAATGACACTGCAGTGATCCCAGTTCTCAGACACAACGACACTGCTGTGATCTTAGTTCTCAGACACAACGACACTGCTGTGATCTTAGTTCTCTGATACTAGGACAGTTGGTGAGGTTCACATTCTTCCACGCGGGAGCCTCCAAGTGTTCGTCTAATTAGTGCTGGGGCCCTTTCAGTCCTTTCCAAGAAGTCTCGACCACAACTCCTGTTTGCCCCACTCCCTTGACATTTCCTTAAAACATTATTTAGCCACTTCAATTATTGGAAATTGTTGCCATGAGAATAAATAAAGGAGACGAACGGAAGTCGTTTTTTTAATTGATAAATTATTAAATAAATGCAACATTTCAACCATCACCAACGAGGGCTCACCAGGAGTACCGACAGAGTCACTGAAATCAACATCACCACGACCAGTACCATAAGCAGGACCATCACCACGAGCAGCAGCATCACCAGCACCCATACTATTTTCAACACCACCATCACCAACAACACCACCTGCAATATCACCACCCCCATCTTCAGCATCAACACCACCACCATAACAAGTACGACCACCACCAACATCACTGCCACCATTACCTCCATAACCAGTATAATCACCACCACCACCAGCACCCCGTCCACCATGACCAGCACATCACCACCACCACCACCACCATAACCAGTTCGACCACCACCAACACCGCTACCATCACCCCGAGGGGACAATGATCAGTTTTGTCCATCCATTGAGGCAGTGAGGGACTGCCGTGCCTCCCATCACATCCCACCTCCACTCGGTCCCACCATCGCGTGGACGCAGCCCCTACTCAGCTGGAGCCAATTCAGCCAAATGTTTTTTATTGTTTCGCTTTTCTAGGCAGCTCCGTCCCCCCCGTGCTACGCGGTCCTCTCCTGGGGGCTCCCTGTCGCTCGCACACGAGCAGTGCAGCTGTTTTTACTTTTTCATTTGGTGGCTTAACGACGTCAGGGGGTGGGTGGGTGGTGTGGGTGGTGGGGTGGGGTGGGGTGAGCGACCGATTAAGGGGGGGGGGGGGGGGTCGTAGGGGTCGTGAGGGAGCCAAGCAGCTCGCCGCGGCCACCCTGGTTAACACCGCGTGGGTGCGTTGGCCATAAAATACGCGCCGCCTTGCTTCACGGTGGACGTTAAAAGATCGCGCGGCGGCGTCCGAAAAAGAGTTGGCCGCGTGAGTCAGCGTCACGGTCCGAAATATTTTTTTTTATCGGAAATTAAAAAAATTTCCTCGCAAAATATATTCAACTGAGAGCAGGTAGCGGCATTGTTCCCGACTGCAAAAAAAAACAAACTGCTGCCGACCATACGCATCCGCGTGACACAACGGCTTCGTGGGAGCATTGCCCGCTGATGAGAATGACGCGCAAATAGCAGTCGCTAGAGAGGTTGTGATTCGATTCGATCAGAATTCGCGTGCGCCAATGCAGGTGTCAGCCAGCAGCGCTTGTCCGTGCAACCTCAAGAGACTCGCGCAACCATAGCGCTGCAGATGAATGTGGCACGGGCCCAGGATTAACACGAGGTGCCGGTGATTTTACCCACGATGCCACGAGACCTGGAGCTACGTGGCGTCTCTCTCAATCGGTCTTCTATGGAAAATGAGATTCATCGCTTGTGTAATTTGAGCGCAAATGCTTCTGACCGTTGTCTCCGCCTCGTCTAGCCGGTGTACATCGTTGTGCTAATTCGTCACCAATGATAAACCAAAAAAATGGTATTGTTTCAAACAAATTAAAACGTTTTCACTTCAGTTCACTTGGTCTTTGCCCTTGCAATGTCCTGAAATCCAGACTGAAAGAACAACGATTACAACAACAAGAACTTACATTTGTAATAGGCACATAACAAACGTTCTCCAGAGTGCAGGGGAAATAATGAATTAAAATTTCAACAAATGAATCCCGGTGTTGTTTTACATGGCCCATTTCACCACTGGACAATTCATGTTTTTTACTCGCTTTTTTTTTTCTCCGCAAGCACTTAAACCCCACTTAGAGGCCACAGACAAATCCCCGCTTAGAACGTCTCTGTTGTGCAAACGCAAAGGACTTAAGTGGGCGACCGAAAAACATAATTGAGTCTCTTTTTCTCGCCAAGATTTTTTGCGCCTCGCTTCACACGGACCAAAGCATTTAACTCACCTGGCTAAGCATTCGGCGAAGGCGGCAGCAGCTCAGTGCAGCCCCCCCCCCCCCCCGTGCAGACAACAAAGGAGGAAAGGAAACTGGCAGGAGGTAGCAAGGCAATGGCATCTACGGCTCTGGAGCTGCATGCGGCTCTTTAAGGACCGCTGAGTGGCGTTGTTTAGTAAGGAGCCACCGTCCCGTAGACACCATCCCGTAACCACCGTCCCGTAACCACCGTCCCATAGACACTGTCCGGTAGACACCATCCCGTAGCCACCATCCCATAGACACCGTCTCGTAGACACCATCCCGTAGCCACCGTCCCGTAGACACTGTCCCATAGACACTGTCCCTTAGACACCGTCCCGTAGACATTGTCCCCTAGACACCATCCCGTAGACACCGTCCCATAGACACCGTCCCGTAGCCACCATCCCGTAGACACCGTCCCATAGACACTGTCCCTTAGACACCGTTCCGTAGACACTGTCCCGTAGACACTGTCCCCTAGACACCGTCCCATAGACACTGTCCCGTAGCCACCGTCCCGTAGCCACTGTCCCATAGACACCATCCTGTAGACACCGTTCCGTAGACACTGTCCCGTAGACACTGTCCCCTAGACACCGTCCCATAGATACTGTCCCGTAGCCACCGTCCCGTAGCCACTGTCCCATAGACACCATCCTGTAGACACCGTTCCGTAGACACTGTCCCTTAGACACCGTCCCATAGACACCATCCCGTAGACACTGTCCCCTAGACACCGTCCCGTAGACACCGCTCGCATTGTGGCTCTTGAGGTTTTTGTTTTACCAAATTCTGGAAGAAAAAAAATGTTTCCTCTTGTTATTTGGGTTGCCGACCCCCTGTGGTAGACCGTATGTCAACTCGTTGAGCTTATGACCTACCGACCTAATTGTGCCCCACACAAACTCGCGTGGGGCACCGCGGTGGCTTGATGTTAATTACATCGCCTGGCATGCAGGAGGTCGTGGGTTCCATCCCGAACCCTGAGCGGCTGTATATTTGGAGTGTGCTTGTTCTCTCTCCCGTGGTCGCGTGGATTTTTCTGCAGGTCCTCCGGTTTTTGTCTCCACATTTAGAAACGTGCATTTCCAGCATTTCGCTGCCTTAAATTTCTGCGTGATAAGCCACTTCTTTGGGCTACCATTTTTGTGACCAGGTCACTTCTGAAAAAAGAGCTATATACTATAGTGAATGTTGCTATGCAATTGGTTTCACAGCCTCCTTTGCCTCCTTTGCATGATGATGCACAAGTGGTACAGGCTACAGTTTATAGGTTGATAACTATGAGATAAACATTTGGTTAATTGTACGTCTCAGTTTTTCATATCCAGAAAGTAACGACGTTGGTGACCTCTGGACATGTCAATGATGCATTAGATCAAGGTCGATTTTTTTTTTACACTCACGATACACACACCATATGTGTAAGAGGCCCTTATCTAAAAGCAATGCATATTGAATGCAAATATTCCATTTAGGAGACGGTAAGTAGAACACAACAGTGCGAAAGAGACATTAGCGTGAGAAATAACACGAATTAAGATGATAAAATTGAGCCAAAATGTGAATTCAAACCACAACAACTCCGACGTGCGAGCATTCATGGGGTGTCCACGAGTAGCGATCCCCCAGTCGGCTTCCACGCGACGACAAGCCACTTCGTTGAGCTCTCATTTGCGATGACCAGGGTCGCTTCTGATCATAGTTTCATAGTCAGGCTGCATGAAGAGCACGGCTGTCTTCCTCGCAGTGCGAACCTCACCGCGAATATGTATCCAACCTCTCATCGGAGACTCCACCCTGTCGGTGCTCAGCGCCGGACAATGGCACAGATTACGCTCAATTTACCCGGGTTTCATTCACCTGGCTGATCGCGGGGGAGGAATTCATTCAAATCTCCGAGCGGGTCAAACCGTAGGCACGTGTGAACGTATGTATTATGTTGACCTTTTGAACCGTACGTAGCCAACCGTGCTAATCAGAGGTGCGGGGGGAAGGACAACAAACTAAACACAAACAGCAGTTCTGGAGTAAATGAGATTTCCATCGAGGTTTTAAAGCGCATAGCTCCAGAGGCATTCCTAATATCGGGAGGAAGAGCATTCCAGACGGCCGCAGAAGTGCACCTGAAAGCACGCGATGCGGAGACCGTCTTTGTTCGACGGGTTAGCCAACAGCCGCTGCGAGGATGACCGGAGATCAGGTGATGGTTTACGCTCCTTGACGAGATCAGCGAGGTACTGTGGTTCGTTTGTGGGAAGCGCTTGATGCGTGCAATGAGTGTGATGGCCTCATTGCGTAGTCGTTCGGCAAACTGGAAGCCAGCGCAGCTCAGCGAGCACCGGACGGACATGGACGGATCTTCCATTACCCGCAAACGAACGCGTTACAGTGGTGCACTGAGCGTTTGCTTCCCGTAACGAGAATCAGAATGATAATATTTATTTATGCTGGAGGAATGCGATGAGCTACGAAGCTCTTTTTTATTGACAGATGTCCAGTAGGGGCGGGTAGGAACGTTACAACAACAAACTGTACAGAAACATGATAGTCGTGCAAAGTACAAGAAAGGTGAACAAATCACCCCAAACACACACACAAACACAACACAAAACCACCCCCATCTTACCAGGCAAAGCCCACTGAGGTGTTAAATTATTTTTTCAGAAGCGACCTGGCCACAAATGACAGCTCAACCAAGTGGCCCATCATTTGAACATTGATAGCACCAACGTAATCGAAATCATCTCAACGCTTGCTTCTAAATGTGGAGGCGAATACCCGGAGGATCGGAAGAAAAAAATCCACGCGCCCACGGGGAGAACGTCCAAATATACAGCAGGCGTCAGGGTCGGGATCGAGCCCCCGACCGCATGCACATCATGCGAGGTAGATAACATCTCGCCACCGTGGTGCCCCTTTAATAAATAAAGTATATAAGTTTATTTTTTTTATATATATAAAACTTTTTTTTATCTACGTGACTTTACTGAAATAACCAAAAATATATATGTTCAAATTGCATCATCATCGATTCCCCGAGCTTCGGAGAACAATCGTGCCGGAGTGGTTGCACCACCTGGAGCAAAGTGGCCAAGTGCAGCGTGCCCCCCACAATCCACTGCTTGGGGAGAAAAAGGGGGCTCAGGGCCCGGGTCAAGGGCAGGCCAACTCTCTTGGGAACAATTAAGTCCTTATGTTCTCATTGGACTGCTGGGGCTAGTTTCACCTCTGACCTCTGCGCAATCAACATGTGGTCGCCTGCTGTGCGTTAAATGGTTGGCTCGCGGTCACACGCTAATGCAATCAACGCTGCGTCTGTGCGCGCGTGCATGTAAACACAGCACACACAAATATTAAGATCCCCCGTGTAGCCTTAACAGACTGTCGGGGCAAGTGCTGTTAGCGAGCACCTATGCAGGCCGGCACTGTGGCACACACAAGGGCGTGGGTGGCCAGCACCACGACCGAGTGGCGATGTTTTAGACACCGCACCCAGGTAGCATTCATTTGAGGCCGAGTCGACATAGGGGAGGCCCAGGACCGGTTCGTCACTGGTGGTGTTGTCGTCGTCACACACGCGCACGTGCGCGCTCGTGCGTTCCACGAGGTGCGTCTCAACGGTGACTTTTGTTCTTCGATGGGGAGCACGATTTTGGCGTTGCTCATTCACTGATTTATAGCCGCGTTATACATTCGCAACGCTTTTTTAGTTTTGTTTTTTACAGCCGCACGCATTTTGTTTGTCCGAACGTGATGAATGTTCATTGTGTACGCGCAAGCGCCCGTTGATGAATGCCCTCGCTGTGACTATTTGTCACAATCACGGCCCCCACCTTCCTGCGAAAGGTGGGCGCCCTACACAATGCGGCGCTGTGAGCCGTGCGTTCTCCTTTCTTGTTTTTTTGTTGCATCGTGAAACCCCTCCGCAGGATTGGGCCGCCAGCTCGCCCCGACGTATTTACAAGCCGGCGTCGTCCGTTGGGAACTCACGCTTTCGGGGGAAGGCTCAGAGCCGATTTAGGCATCGAGACTAAAATCGCGACCTCGTAAGAAGAGGACAAGGAACAGCTTTTTTTTTTCCAGCCCCCCCATAACTTTCCCCTTTTTTAAAATTTAGGTAAGGCAAAACTCAGCGGTTTAATCTTCTTTTTTTAAGTTGTGGCATTTTCAAGGTAGGGCAAGGCTCATTTGGTCGCGTGGCGCTTATATTTCTCACCGGTAAAGGGGCAAGAGAGGTGAAGCCGTTTTGGCTGCGATTTTTCTTTGAAACGATCGAGGCAGGATGTTGGCCGTCTGGATGCCTTGTACCCGGGCCCAGACAACATCTGTTTCCAATGCAAGCGAGCGGAGAGCCGCGTGTGCCAGGGGCAATCCGCGTCTCGGGGCCCAGCGCTTGCTTGCGCGCGCACGGGAATTCACGTGCCCTACGCTGAAGCGACCCCGTGCGAAAAGCACACAAACAGCCGAGTTGTACAAAGTTACGTTTTGAGGGTTCTTTTTTTTCTTCCCCTCGTCCCTCGCCGCAATTCCCCCTTACTGACTTGGGAGGTTTTTTTTTCTTCTTCCCACTCTCCTGTTTGTACACCATCGTTTTTATTTCATTCTTTTTTTTTTACAGGGCAGGGGTTACTTTAGGCAATCGCCAGCAATCCGAGATCGCGTGGCCCCGCGCGACTTTGCCGTGGCGTGTGGCGTAAAAACAAACAAAAGAGTGAAACTCTCCGGCGGGATGCGGGGCCGTCACAACGTTGAGCTCTCAGAGGATGCAGCGGATGAAAGGGCTGATGTTGACATCGTGCACGTGCTCACATACAGGCACGACCTGCACTTGATATCACTGCTCTTTAAAACAACTGCGGAATCGATGATTTCTTACCGTGCTCTCTGGGGTTATGAGACGCTCCGGAAAGTAATATGCACTCCCCCTACTTGTGTCCGGTGTTAGACAGATCTGGTCACACAACCCTTCTGGATTAAAATAGGGAAATAAAGTACGTCTTATAATCCGGAGAGCACCGCGTTAATATTAACGAAGCGATTTGTTTACGAGCACGGATTTCGCGGAACGGGACAAATTATTGTTGGCTCGTAAACTCGGAGGCGAGGATTTTACAGAGGGTCGCTTGTTCACCAGCGGATTTTGAGCTCCGGCTGTGAGAAGCCGATTTCAAAGCTGAAAACTTAAAATTCGCCGATTAAAAATAAATGTTTTGCGAGACTTCGCAATCAAACCCAAGGTGTTGTGCTCCGTGTGTGTGAATTCACACAGAGTTCACAGAAATCATAATTTGCTTGGCACACTTAAAAAAATGTAACCATTTTGGAAAGCACGTGTCTGTGACTCCTTTACCCTCACTTGGCGATGTCGTAATTTTGGGATTTTTCGACCCATACTTCACCGTATGAGTCGGTGTGAGTTCAGATATAACTTTCCACTGCCCGGGTATCAAGCTTGCCTTCAGCGGGTTCGCAGAGCAGTACGTTGGCCACAGCGCCACCTCCGCCCCAAGATAAATGGCCTTCATTTATAGCCAGATAAGAGCTCTTTGACAAAGTGAAGTTAACATTTTCAAGATAGATGGGGTTTTTTTTACATATTTACAGCAAAACAGCGAACATTCCTACGTGTAAACAATCCTAAAGTCAGGGTTTTGAAAGACGGGCAATAACACTCACGATAATTGAATTGTCAATATTGTGGGTTTACTCTCCAACACACCGGTGTGCTGTACTAGTAACGAATTGGCACCGTTTTGTTTACGTGACAACCCTAACTGATTGGCTGTTTCGGGTGGTGGCGGGTTTTAACGACACATTTAGATATTTACGCGATCTAACCCAAAAAAAAACTCTATTTGGACCAATATGCAAGTCAGAAATATGAATGCCAATCTACAATCGTGTTTTGACTCGAATCGCAGCCATGGATTGCAGCAATTCATCGACGAAGCATTGCATCCCCTCGCGGATGGACAGAGGTAGAGGTTGATGCTCGCTGCCAAACCATCGACTCAGCACTGAAAGGGAGTTTAGACCTCAACCCAGTAGTGCCACCTCCTGGCCAGTGACAATAACGCCGGCGTATGCCAGTCGCGTCCGAATGCGGGTGATCGCCTCTGTGAACGCAACAAGCCCATTGCTCCCAATGGTTCATCAAAGCCTCACCTCTTATCTTCCTCTTCCCTCCCCGTACCCTTTACTAACCCCCTACGCACCCCTCCCCTCTATTGTTGGTCACCCATTCCTCATCCCATGCACGTTCCCGCCATTTAAAACTAATATTTTTCGATTTAAAGCTTTCGTGACTGCAAGGATTCATCTTCTTTGGTTGTTTCGGTAAAGTCACGTAGAATGAGAATAAAATAATAAATTGATAAAATAAAATAACACAATAATATTCTCACGACGTTTCGGCCACAACACAAGCGGCCTTCATCAGGTGAAGGGACGAGACTGTCTGGTAGGACAGCGCTGGAGTCAAAAAGCCACGCTCAGATCACGACCTTTAAGCTGTGTGAGAAGAAACAAAGCGCCTTGACAAAGGAATTAGCATATAATTTTAGCATTGAAATGGCTGAGTGATTAGCTTGTGACTGGTCACAGAAATGGCTATGTTAAAGTTAAAGCATACACATCCGCAGAGGCACCCCTTGACAAAGGAATTAGCATAGAATTTAACATTGAAATAGCTAAGTTAAAGCATACACATCCGCAGAGGCACCCCTTGACAAAGGAATTAGCATAGAATTTAGCATTGAAATAGCTGAGTGATTAGCTTGTAACTGGTCACAGAAATAGCTATGTTAAAGTCAGAGCATACACATTCACCGAGGCACCTAGTACAAATCAAACAGGAGAATTTAGCATTGAAATAACTAGGCGAATTTAGCATTGAAATAACTGAGTGATTAGCTAGTGACTGGTCACAGAAATGGCTATGTTGAAGTCAAGGCCTACACATCTGAGCTATTCACAGTAACTGGGTATACAATACAATATATAATGAATACTATATAGTGAACCAATAAAAAACTAAAATATAAATTACCTTAATGTTATCAATAAACTCTATATTCTCCAATCAGCTAAGCTATCAACAATAAGTCGTTATATATCACAATGCTATATGGCGAAAAAATGGGTGGATTCTTACCCTCAACTTTAGCAACACGGATAGCTACGGGCCCCGTTCAGACGGACGAGTTCATCCATGGTCGGAACAGAGGAGGGGGAGAGAGACAGCTGCGAGGCGCTGTTATACTCCATGTTGTAAACCATACCATTAACCGTGGTGCGAGAGGTATTAAGAGTCAATGCTGGCAAAAGAGCTGCGGTCTGAAGGTCATCGCAAAATACAATTAATTAAGAACAGAAATGGTTTAAAACATCTTTCCAATGGTTACAAAGCCAAAATCCATCTTCTCGGTTGAAATTGTCTCTGTGCTTGTATATGTGAATGGCCTCATGAACGAATCTCTCATGGTAGCCGGTTGGTTTGCAAAGAACCTCCGTCTTGGAGAAGTCAATGTCATGTGAGCCTACTGAATTATAACAGTGATCTGCCACGGCAGAGGAGTTCGTCCTACCGTGTTTCAAGTCTGCTTTATGTTCGCGGATGCGGTTCGAGATATGTCTTTTGGTTTCTCCAATGTAGCTACTACCACAGAGGCACTTTAGTTTGTAAACGCCCGGGTACTGTATGTCTGGAACAGCATCTTTTACAGATGGAACTAAATCACGGATTTTATGTAGTGTTGAATCGGACCTGGATCTTGTGTTTATTCAGGATTTTGGAGATCTTTTTAGTGACCCCTGCAATGTAGGGTAAGGTGATGGTTTTGAGTGGCTCAACAAGAGGATCCTTCTTCATGACTGCAGTGATGGCTTTGCGGATTGTGTAGTCGGAGTAACCATTAGCCCTGAGAGCCTGGTGTACGTGCTTGAGTTCACTGGTAATGTGTTCCTGGTCGGAAATGCATTGGGCTCTATGGTATAGAGTCTTGATGAGGGAGTTCTTCTGGGATGGATGGTGGTGGGAATCCGGTTTCAAGTAAGCATCTGTATGGGTAGCTTTCCTGTAGACAGAGTGGCTCATTGAACCATCATGTCTCCTTTTAATTAAGACATCCAAAAAGGGTAGTTTGCCATCTTTTTCGACCTCCATGGTAAATCTGATGGCTGGGTGTATGGAATTGATGTGGTCGCGGAATTGGTCTAGAGCAGGCTGGAAATGTGGCCAGATGACAAAGGTGTCATCCACGTACCTCTTCCATAAGGTCAGGCGTAGAGTGGCAGTCTGGATGGCGTCAGTTTCAAATTTTTCTATGAATACGTTGGCTACAACCGGAGATAGGGGGGAGCCCATTGGGGTGCCCTCAGTTTGTTTGTAGAAAGTTCCATTCCAGGTGAAGTATGTGTTGGTTAAGCAATGTCTCACCAGGGGGGGTACATCAGTATGCAGTCCTTGATGAACCAGGTCTTCAATGATAGCGATGGTGTCAGGTACCGGGACTTTGGTGAACAAGGACACCACATCAAAACTGACAAGCAGGTCGTCTGGGGACAGGGAAATGCCTTTGATTGTCGATACCAGGTGAGTAGAATTTAGTATCGCAGAGGTGCTTTTTCCAGTGAAAGGTCGCAGTATATCAGCAAGAAAACGTGCCAGTTTATAGGTGGGGGAGTTGATAGTAGAGACGATGGGACGAAGGGGTGTATCTTCTTTGTGTATCTTTGGAAGGCCATATAATCTTGGTGGTCTGGCAGCAGAGGGTTTCAACGAGAACTGTTTGATCTCATCAATTAATGCTGTTGAATCAGAGATGATTTTGTTCGTTTTGGTAACCAGGCTGTTGGTGGGATCTCCTTTTTATTTTTGTATAGCTGCCATCGTTGAGTAGTTCTTGAATTTTGTTGTTATATTCTGTTTTGTCCATGATGACAGTGGCATTGCCCTTGTCGGCTGAGAGGACGACAATATCATCCCTCTTTTTTAATTGAGATAATTCAAAATGTTCGTCTTTGCTGATGTTGCTGGGTGGCAACTTAGCGTTTTTGAGGGTTGCAGCGATTTCAGATCTTGCTACGTCTGCAGAGATGTGACTCAAGCCCTTGAGTGCAACGTCGAAATGGGCAATGATATCATTAACCGTTAAGTGTCTCGGTGTGACAGCAAAGTTTAGACCTTTAGCTAAAACGGATTTCAGACCATCAGAAATGGAACTGTTGCTGCGATTAATTACGACTTTGTTGACGTCTATCTTTTCGGTGTGCGGATCCGATTTTTTGCTGGAGAGGTGATTGAATTTGGAAATCAAATTGTCCCTACATTTGGTCGACATAGTGGCAGCCGAAGAGGTAGTCATATTGTCTACATGTTCCCAATCCGATGTAGACATTGTTGCTGTCAATGTTAAGTGTGATTTGTAGAGTGTCTTGTCTAACTGATCGAGTTCGGTGCGTGTAAGTCTGATTTTTTCTGAGATAAGAGCGAAGCTAGTTCTAGCTAGAATTCGTTTTGCATTGAGAGAAGTTGCAACAGCAGAGGTTAGTGTAAATGCGGTTGGTATTACCTTAGAGTCGCGGCATCTCTTCAGCGCTGTCCTACCAGACAGTCTCGTCCCTTCACCTGATGAAGGCCGCTTGTGTTGTGGCCGAAACGTCGTGAGAATATTATTGTGTTATTTTATTTTATCAATTTATTATTTTATTCTCATTCTACGTGACTTTACCGAAAGAACCAAAGAAGACTAATATTTTTGTTTATCCAGTTTTTTTTATTCAACGAAAGTTAAGCTCCTCGATCAAAGGACTGCGCTGTGAATATAAAATAAGATGCAAGTGTAATTATTTTTTACACTAAACGATACGCGCAGTGGCACAGCGGCAGCACGTCCGCCGCTTGTTGCAGCGGTGCACGGTTCGATTCCGGCAGGCAGCCCTGGTTATTGCTGCGGCATGCGTTACTCACAGTGAGCGTTAAAGATCCCCTGGCGTCAGTCGAAGCGAGTAAATCCATTGTGTGCCGAATACCAAACGTACAAAATCACTGCTATTAACAAGAATTCAAATTTATAATGCGCATTCCATCCTTGGATCCCAAATGCGTATTTGAGAACGCAACGCATTTGTAAATTCTATGCGTGACATCGGGCACAAGGTGGTGCACTAGTTCCTGCGAGAGTTCTGAGTGGAAGAAAAAAAGCATCTAACCATGGGACCTTTTTTTGCCAGTATACAAAATGATAAAATAATGAAAAATAGATCTTCCCCTTTCTGGCAATAAAAGAGGAGGTGTTAAGATGTTCAACCACCAAATAGACACCCTTTTTTCAAGGCATCAAGTCTGCATTGACCGCGCGTACTTAAGAGAATAGGTGTAACTGATTGACCCGAGCTATCAGTGTTCTGACACTTGCATTGCCTTTGTTACTGTTCGCCTCTTGGCGTTATTCTCTGGTCTAACACCGCTGAGACCAGGCACGAAAGAAGGCTGTCTCTGGTGTAGGCCAATCAGTTTCGAAGACAATGCCATTATATTATCAGAGCGTGTTTGTTTGCGGGTTTGTGTGTTTTAATGCAGACTTTATGCCTTTGTAAAAAAAATTTTTTTATCTATTTGGTGTTTGCACATCTTAACACCCCCTATTTTACTGCCAGAAAGGGGACGCCTGTAGCACTATCGGAATGTAAGCGTGAGGAAAAAAAACATCAAACAGAAGTTAGCGTGGAAACAATTGTAGCTCTTCGACGCGTTGCCAGGTCCTACTCGCCAATGGCGGAGCCAGGATTCTCAGGTGGGGGGGGGGAGGGCATCCCCTCCAGCAATGGAAAATGATAGAGGAGTTGTTAGTAACTAAGGAGTTGTTAGTAAGTAAGGAGTTGTTAGTAGGTAAGGAGTTGTTAGTAGGTAAGGAGTTGTTAGTAAGTAAGGAGTTGTTAGTAAGTAAGGACTTGTTAGTTAGTAAGGAGTCGTTAGTAAGTAAGGAGTTGTTAGTAAGTAAGGACTTGTTAGTAGGTAAGGAGTTGTTAGTAGGTAAGGAGTTGTTAGTAAGTAAGGAGTTTTTAGTAAGTAAGGACTTGTTAGTAAGGAGTCGTTAGTAAGTAAGGAGTTGTTAGTAAGTACGGAGTTGTTAGTAAGTAAGGAGTTGTTAGTAGGTAAGGAGTTGTTAGTTAGTAAGGAGTTGTTAGTAAGCAAGGAGTTGTTAGTTAGTAAGGAGTTGTTAGTAAGGAGTCGTTAGTAAGTAAGGACTTGTTAGTAAGGAGTCGTTAGTAAGTAAGGAGTTGTTAGTAGGTAAGGAGTTGTTAGTAGGTAAGGAGTTGTTAGTGAGTAAGGAACTTGTCCCTTGCTTTTTATTCGACGCGTTGTTAGTGATCGGCATCGCGCTCGCTGAAGGTGTTGATGCCTTCAGGGAAGTCGTGGACTCTGTATAAGCAATTGCACACAATTCTGAGTCACTTATAACTGCTTTGCCGTTACTTATTGCCAATTATGGACTCAGACTATTGTCCTATCATCTCATAGAGTCCCTGGCACGTAATAATATGCTACACAGTGGCAGTGCGGGTCGCAAAATGCCGATTTATTACGAATAAACCCCAATGATCCGAACTAAATCCCTAATTTCGATCATTGGGAGGGCACGTGCCACCCCCCCCCCCCCCACTGGCTCTGCCAGTGCTACCCGCGCGTGTCGTTCAGCACGATGTCCGACGTTTCGCTCCAAGTTCCGCGAGCTTGCTTGAGAACTGCTCGTGCCAAACAGCACGTGGTGCAAATCCGGCAGCGCATCGGAGCGCCGTGCAGCGCAACACCGAACACCGTGGCGGCCGCGAAGACGAGAAAAACAATTCTTGCCGTGTGTTTCATTTCATCGAAGTGATGTGTGCTGTGCTTTCTTTCTGTCTTTGAGGAGTGTGACCAGTCCCACATAGACGACGTCTCAGCAGACGACAACGGGCAAGACCTAGGGTGAGTGAGGCATCCCCCCCCCCTCTCCATCCACAGGCCAGCGCCGCACATCCGACTTGCCAAAGGCCGAGTTATAGGCGGATATGTGAACGGGTCAGATGTGTGAACGTCAATACACGATGACAGTTACGGCGTGTGCATATACTGCGCTGGTTGTGGGCGGTTAATTGGTCAGGGCATACATGTGAATACGTTCATAGTTCATAGTTTCATTTATTTGGTATAGCCCTGTCAGCCATTCGGCTCTTGAATCGGGTGCAACTGCAACAAACAAAAACACGAACAAGAAAACATCTTAAGGTGACTTTGTGCATGTGCAAACAGAAAATCCAGGAAAAAAACATCAAAATAATCCTGAAATAGCACCGTACACCAACGCTGTGTGCAAAGATCCCAGTGGGATGCAAGTCAAACAACAACAACAAGAAAACTTAGATTAAGGCCATCAGTCTAACTCCGTACTACAATAAACAAAAACATGGCCAATCCAAAAAAACGTGCGACGGTCGGATATGCGACGTACTGTATTGAAACTATGAACTATTTTTTATTTTACCAGTACCCACTGAGCTATGAGCTGTTTTTTTAGTAGCGACTTGGCCACAAATGATAGGTCAACGAAGTTAGGGTAAATGTATAGCAGCCAAATACTCTAGACGCTCGATGATGATTCTCAACATGGAGGGGAAAACCGGAGGACCCGGAGAAAAATCCACGCGACCACGGGGAGAGAGAGAGACCATGCAAACTCCACACATACAGGCGTCAGGTTCGGGATGGAACCCACGACCTCCTGCATACCAGGCGTGGTAGTCAACATCTCCTAGCCACCCTCGTTCCATCTGCCCGGCGGAGCATGCCCGAACTTCCGCTGCCGACTGGCCACCTGGGCCTTGGCGAAAGCCTCTCAACGTAGCGTCAACGTTCGGCGCGTAGTGATGCACCCGTGCACCACAACCCCCGCTCGACGCGTGACGCCGGGCAGTCGAATCGTGACCCACAATCTCAGCAGCGCCCGCTCGGGCCAGTGAGCCGCTCTGCCACCCCAAACGGTGTGAATCCATAAAAGTGTCTCAATTGCGGCCACATTTTAAAACGCTGCCGCATGTATTATGCGTGTAGGATTGACTATCTTTATTGTGGTAGTAGTGGGAATAATAATAATAATAATGCTAAACAACGAACATTTGTTGGTTATTGGATGATGGTTCTTGGTGGTGGTCGTGGTGGTGGTTCGGAGGCAATCCAAAAGCGCAAGCCGTCTGGAACGCTCTTCCCTCAAATATAAGGAAGCCACTGGAGCTATGCACTTTTCAAATCTCGATTGAAAACTCATTCCTTTAGAACTGCTTCTTTGCGTTTAGTTTGTTGGCGTTTCCCCCGCACATCCTATTAGTACGGTTGGCTACGTACGGTGCAAAACAAATTCAGCATACATATATACAAGGTGCTTCAAAAGATTGTTAACACTTACATGGGACGATCATTCATGATGGGGAAAATGAACGGATAATACTACACTGTAACACGATAACAAAAGTATCTTAATAGCTTCAAAAAATCAAAGAGTCTCCCACTTGTTCGCCATCGTTGTCAACACGTGCCCTGGAATCTTCTCCAGGTGATCTCCAGAGCCCGGAGTCACGCTTCTTGTGGTATTGTTGCAAATTCTCGGAAGTGTTCACATTTTTTTGAAACACCCTGGACATTCGAGGGGTCACCCCTATTCTTAAAAAACATTGCGCTCTGACCAAATGTATTTTTACTACATTATGGCCCTCGATGTAAATGCCGGTATTATTATTATTTATACTTACTACGATTGATGCTTGCTGGATGTTAACGATGGAAATGAGAGTGACGGCCGTGACGACGGTGACGACGGTGATCCTTCCCGCCGGCAGGACGTACAACTTTGCGACGGACGGGTTCTGCACGGCGAGCGGCAGCGGCGGGGGGCTCTGCGCGGCCACGGGCGTGCGCGGTGGAAGCGAGTGGATGAGAAAGCTCGCCTTCCGCTACCGGCACATTAAGGAGATTTACAACACCTACAAGAACAACCTGCCAGGCGAGCGGGCTCGCTTTACCGCTCACCACGCGCGCAAACAGACCGTCGCACCTCCGAGTCGCGCGGTTCACAATCGGAGATATTTATACTGGAGGAATCCGGTGAGCTTTAAAGCTCTTGTTTCACAGGTGTCCAGTAGACATCCGCGAACCTCTACTGGTTAAGCTACGTACGGCGTGAAAGAAGTTCAACATACGTACACCAAGTTTGGTTTCTCACTTAATTTGACTTATTGCAGCTCTGAGAATTAGGATTTTTTTGTTCAGTTTTTTTTTTGTTACCTTGCACGGGGCTTGTGAAATGTGTGTCCTTGGTTGTGTTCTCCCTCGCCGACAGAGTGGAGCCACCTCGACACGAGTCTCGGCCTCGTAGGCTCATTCTTATCCAGTCAAACATTTCCTCCTCCTCCTCTGTGTTACTCTCCACGCACGGCCGCAAAGGCCGGCCGGCTGGCGGCGCTGCCTCCGGCATTGCGCATGCCCGCATGCACAATTTAAACGTTATTTTGCGGCTATACATTTCTACACGATCAGCCACTTCATTGAGCTATCACTTGTGGCCAGGTCGCTTCTGAAAAAGAAGCTAATATCCCAGTGGGCTTCACCTGGTACGAATTTTTTGTTTTGTTTCATGTGTATGTATTTAAAATGTGCTTACCTTTCCTATACTTTGCACTCCTATTTGCGTTCTTGTATTTTTTGTTCTGACGTTTTGACCTGCCCCTACTGGACATCTGTGAAAAAAAGAGCTTTACAGCTCATCGGATTCCTCCAGTAGAAATAAATATTCCGATTCCCGATTTTGATTAACGTAGAATTATGCTTCGCTTGCTGCTGCTGCTGCTGCTGCAGGTCTGCTTGGGCCGGTGAAGGGTGAGGCGTGGCTGCAGCTGCTGCCCGAAATCGAGAACCTCACCGAGTCGTGGCTCATGTTGGCCCACAAGTGCCTGTCGCTCATCCACTCCAGGTGCGCGCACAATCACAGCCCCGCCGCTCCCGGACGCTCGTTGCACCCCCGGTGCCACTGCGAGCGGTTTTAAAATCTGTCGTCGTTGTTGTGACGGAGCTGGGGTTCTACACTCGTGAGTGTAGTTTATTTTCTTTTCATGTACATCGCTTCGAGATAAAACCAATTTTTTTTTTCACCAGGTAAGGCCCATTTATTTATTTCACCAGGTAAGGCCCAGAAGCAACCTGGCCACAGAATGATAGCTCAATGACGTGGATTATCACGTGGAAATTTATAGCAGCCACATACTCTAAATGCATGCTTCTAAATGTGGAGGGGAAAACCGGAGGAGCCGAGAAAAATCCACGCGACCACGGGGAGAACACGCAAACTCCAAATATACGGCAGGCGTTAGGGTCGGGATCGAACCCAAGACCTCCTGTATAACAGGCGAGGTAGTTAACATCTCCTAGCCACCGCAGCGCCCCATATTATGATGTGAAAGGCGCTTTTTTAAATGGACGTTACCATCATTATGATAGGGTTGCCAGGATGTGGAGATCGGAATACGGTTTATTTCCACGAGTAAGCCCCATTGAGGTCTTTGAGAGCAACTTGGTCAGCAGACAACAACGGTTCAATCGCCAATAATCATCGGCCATGATCAATCCACTGCTGGATGAAGGCCTCCCCACAATTCCTCGCCATCCCCTGCGTGAAAATAATGAACTTTTTCTTCTTCTCAAAAATAAGCATCCTCTGAAACGGACGTCGAAGAAGCAGACCCAAAAAGGCAATGAATGCGATGGCTTTGACTTGGTCCTTGGTTGAACTGGGAGTTGAGGAGGAATTTACGGAGCGTCGTGTGCTTGTCGCGGGACGCAGGAGTAACAGCGAGAACGTTCTGGTGACGACAACGCAGCTCATCCCGGCGCTGTCCAAGGTGCTGCTCTACGGCTTCGGAGAGGTGTTCCCCATCAACAACATCTTCAGTGCCACCAAGATGGGTAAGGCCCACGGAGCTACAGCGAGGGAAACAAGTATTTGATCCCCTGCTGATTTTGTACGTTTGCCCACTGACGAAGAAATGATCAGTCTATAATTTTAATGGTAGGTTTATTTGAACAGTGAAAGACAGAATAACAACAACAAAATCCAGAAAAACGCATGTCAAAAATGTTATGAATTGATTTGCATTTTAATGAGGAAAATAAGTATTTGACCGCTCTGCAAAACATGACTTAGTACTTGGTGGCAAAACCTTTGTTGGCAATCACAGAGGTCAGACGTTTCTTGTAGTTGGCCACCAGGTTTGTACTTATCTCAGGAGGGATTTTGTCCCACTCCTCTTTGCAGATCTTCTCCAAGTAATTAAGGTTTCAAGGCTGACGTTTGGCAACTCGAACCTTCAGCTCCCTCCACAGATTTTCTATGGGATTAAGGTTAGGCCACTCCATGACCTTAATGTGCTTCTTCTTGAGCCACTCCTTTGTTGCCTTGGCCATGTGTTTTGGGTCATTGGCATGCTGGAATACCCATCCACGACCCATTTTCAATGCCCTGGCTGAGGGAAGGAGGTTCTCACCCAAGATTTGACGGTACATGGCCCCGTCCATCGTCCCTTTGATGCGGTGAAGTTGTCCTGCCCCCTTAGCAAAAAAACACCTCCAAAGCATAATGTTTCCACCTCCATGTTTGACGGTGGGGATGGTGTTCTTGGGGCCATAGGCAGCATTCCTCCTCCTCCAAACACGGCGAGTTGAGTTGATGCCAAAAAGCTCCATTTTGGTCTCATCTGACCACAACACTTTCACCCAGTTGTCCTCTGAATCATTCAGATGTTCATTGGCAAACTTCAGACGGGCATGTATTAGTGCTTTCTTGAGCAGGGGGACCTTGCGGGCGCTGCAGGATTTCAGTCCTTCACGGCGTAGTGTGTACCAATTGTTTTCTTGGTGACTATGGTCCCAGCTGCCTTGAGATCATTGACAAGATCCTCCCGTATAGTTCTAGGCTGATTCCTCACCGTTCTCATGATCATTGCAACTCCACGAGGTGAGATCTTGCATGGAGCCCCAGGCCGAGGGAGATTGACAGTTCTTTTGTGTTTCTTCCATTTGCGAATAATCGCACCAACTGTTGTCACCTTCTCACCAAGCTGCTTGGCAATGGTCTTGTAGCCCATTCCAGCCTTGTGTAGGTCTATAATATTGTCCCTGACATCCTTGGAGAGCTCTTTGGTCTTTGGCCATGGTGGAGAGTTTGGAATCTGATTGATTGATTGCTTCTGTGGACAGGTGTCTTTTATATAGGTAACAAGCTGAGATTAGGAGCACTCCCTTTAAGAGTGTGCTCCTAATCTCAGCTCGTTACCTGTATAAAAGACACTTGGAAGCCAGAAATCTTTCTGATTGAGAGGGGGTCAAATACTTATTTCCCTCATTAAAATGCAAATCAATTTATAACATTTTTGACATGCATTTTTCTGGATTTTTTTGTTGTTATTCTGTCTCTCACTGTTCAAATAAACCTACCATTAAAATTATAGACTGATCAGTTCTTTGTCAGTGGGCAAACGTACAAAATCAGCAGGGGATCAAATACTTTTTTTTCCCTCACTGTATGCAGCTCATTTTTCAGAAGCGACCTGGCCACAAATGATAGCTCAACGAAGTGGCATATCACGTGGAAATACATAGCAGCCAAATACTCTAAGAGCATGATTATAAATGTGGAGGGAAAAACCAGAGGACCCGGAGAAAAATCCACACGACTATGGGTAGAACATGCGCACTCGAAATGAACAGGTAATGCACCTCCCCATTGAGCTCATAGAGAGTGTGAAAAGCCGCTGCAGGTTGTGATTCTTGGACGGCGCTTAAAGCAAGCCGATTAGTGTCCTATCCCCTCCGCTATAGCTCCTCCACACAGTTAAACTAAGCCACCTCATGCCCTATCCCTCGTCGCTTGTGAGACAGTGGCGCTTGCCCTTGGTACACACGTGCTGTGGCGTGCGTCCACCCGTGTGCGTGCATACAGGAAAGGAGAGCTGCTTCGAGCGGATTGTATCTCACTATGGACGGAAGGTGATTTACGTCGTCATCGGAGATGGAGTGGAAGAAGAGCAAGTGGCCAAAAAGGTAGAAACGCACACGTGCACAGTCTGCAGAGAGACCTATCCAAGCTTAATGCTGGCATCGTGGAAATGTCACCGCGTGTGCCTCTCGTGTCAAGCAAAGATGAATGGCACGCTTGAAATACGGCGTCACATCGGGGATACTTAGCGTAGGCAGGCTCAACGATGCTTGCTACCAGATTGATGAAGGCAGTTCATCCCAAAGATAACGAGATGAATGTCGGAAATTCTACGTATGGTGCGATTCGGATCTACCGAGCATCTAAACGCGACCACGTCTCAAGGTGCCGTGGCACACTAACGATGGCGCGCATTCAGGGATCGCTGTGGGTAGAGGGGTATTATTTTCTTTTTTATATAAAAGGCAAAGGTGGGCGCAACGGAGGGAAGGTTTACGGGGAGGGGGAATGTAGTGATGGCGGCGGCAGGAGAGAGGGAATAGCACGATAAGCAGAGCAGTGGTGGTAATACACCCACCGCCTGTAATCCGGCACTTTGGAGACGATGGGTGGATGGCATAAATCTCTCGAAACTCCTTCCCCGTGGGCGACAAGGAGCCATATCCTGGATCGCCAGGGGAAGGCAGTACAGCAAAAATGTGGACACCTGTTCCGTTTGTACGGGATAGTTTCCCAATCGCATGCGTAGGTTTTCTCCAAGCGCTCCGGTTTACTCCCACATGTAAACGCCAGTTAATTGGCTCATAACACCTTAATATGTAGAGGATCGCAGAGCATGGGGAAAATTGTTTGTTACCGGCTCATCGCGTGTGGCTGCCGCCTTCCCACTCGTCTGCAGTTCCTCGCGCTTGAGTCGTGCCGTCTCTACCAAAAAGAGTGAGCGATTACTGTGCAGCGCGTCACAAGTTTCAATTATTATTATTACAATGAGCAAAGACCGGCTGAAGGTTTCGACACGTTTTGGTTGCTTGGGCAGAGGGGGCTGGGTTGAGCAGTGAGTCGGAGCACATGCAGTGAGTAACCACTGTTTTTTTTTTTTGCATGGATCTGGAATTCAGCTCCACATGCCTTTCTGGAAGATCTCCAGCCACTCGGATTTGGTGGCCCTGCACCAGGCCCTCGAAATGGACTATTTGTAGCGCGCGGACCAGGATTGAACTGCAAGTGGCAAGGGACCATTGGCTGCGGCATGTGGACACTCGTGGAGAGAGACTGAGAAATCCGCGTCCGGGAAACATGCGTGCCGGCCGGCACAAAAACCTGACTGTAGTTGATTTTATAAAGTGACTGCAGGTACAATTAAATCAAGGGGAGTTTCTAACTTTTTAGTTAGGGTATTTATTTAAAAGTAACTCATTTTAGACGCTTTACACATCTGGAATGTGGCGAGGGCATTTATGTTGTGTTTTGAACTGAATAAAATTGAATGATAAAATTTTGCACGGTGGACTGTGAATATTCATAAACTCTTTTACGAAATCATGTTCTGTTAAAAAAAAAATCCCGTAATCTGACGATACATCCTCACTTTTACATCAGCATAGCACACACTCTGTCAATTAAAATGTTTACAACTTGAAAAGTTAAATTCTGAGCAAGATGTTAAGCAAAAGAATGAGAAAAAGGTTGTTAATAATCCACTTTCATTTGAATGCAAACTGCAGTACTTGAAAATAAATGCATAATTATGTAATAAAGCTTTTGAACTGTTGCTTATGATTTTTTTGTTTTGTTTAAATCATGTCACACTGTTCAGGAATCCAGCACTCGTCATACAATAACCTGGGCACCAATGACAAAACGCATGTATACGTCCAACAAGAATCATGCAATTGATAACGCGCGCAGTATTTCACGAGACTCACATCGCCGTGACTCTTGTGGCACGGAGCCCAGCTCAGTGTCGCTAGAAAGTCAGGCGAGAGATAGAGAGAGGGACACGGGGCCTTTAAGGCGCCATCTCAGGAAGTGAAGTGTAAGTTGAACACTTCTGAAGCTGCAGCGGGACGATGATAGCCACGTTGCAGACTATTAAGGGCAGCCATGGAGAAACGACGCCCGGTAGTGACCATGGTTCTGGTCCTTGGAGCGAGGAGGGGAAGGAGGTTCTGAGTCGCTGCTGCTGTGGAGAGTTCCACCATGAGCCGCGGTGAAGGGTTGACGGGAGTGGCATTTGGCTCAGCAACGTTGGGACCCAACGCGACTCGGCCAGCCAGGCTGACGCAACCAAGGCAAGGCAGGTCCGGCTCAGCAGAGCCAAGTGTACCCGGACGACGACACGACACTAGGCCACTCGCTCCCCCTTGTAGCCAGTCTCGCCCCCTTCCAGCCACCTCAGGCAGGTCGACAGGTAGACAGCCCTACCACCTGCCACCTCCGGTCCCATCCAGCCCCGGGCAAGAGGAAGAGGTTAAGAGCTTGCCACAGAACGCCTCAGCTGGCGACAGATCTCAGCCATCGGTGGAGGCCTCGATTTCCAGTGGTGGTCGTTGTTTATCGCGCCCCCTCGCATTCTATTCCGGTTCGCATTCATACAAGCGCCCTTTCCTCGGTGAGGAAGGCGATGGAATTGATGGGAGGGACAGCGGTTTGGAATGGGGTAGATACGTCTCTCTCCCTCTCCCCATTGCTTCGTCCTCACCTTTCATTGAGCTGCACCCACCACCCCGTTCCTTTGCATGTGCAGCATTGGCTGCCCGGGGTTTGACCTACGCGACCCCTTACAGCAGCAGGAGGTGCGAGCGGCAACTTTAAAATGAAAAATGCAGCCTTGGGTCAATCGGGGGGGGGGGGGGGGGGGGTGAAGCGCTGGGGATAAAAGCCAGCGAGAAGCGCTCATGTTGCCTTCTCTTTTCGCCTGGAGTTCACGGAGGTGCCGGGGAGAAAGCTGTCTCGCTTGTAGTTTGAATGGTGAGTGCCACGTGTGTAGGGCCCAATCAGCGCTAATACGGACGGTGTTATTCTCACCACTCACCTCACTACTCGTGTTCCCTACGTATAACAGGCGTGGTCAGGTGTAATAGCGTGGCTTGAGTGAAGGCTTCGTGGGATGCACAAGTTGTAGGAAAACTGAGAATTGGTTTTATACCCTTTTTGGGAATAAAAACAGGTGCTAAGTAAAAAAAATAGATACCTTTGCAAGGCGTCAAGTCTACGTTAGCCACACATACTTGTGTCAAAACATGCAAACAAAAATGCTCTGATAACAGTGTAACATTTTTTTTAAATTCCTGGGTAGTAAGTGTTATTTCCTTATTGCTTATGCCTCAAAAGTACAGAAATCATAAAATTCCGAGCAACAATTGTCAATCTTACCTTCCAGGTGAAATGAGGTGCCCAGGGTTTGTCTTGATCTCCGACAGGCATGCCGTAATGTGCCTTGTAGGCCTCACACATCTTAACAGATGCTTCCACAGAATACTTTTTCGCTCTTGTCTTGATAAATTGGCCGCAGACATAGCAAAATGCATCTGCCGGATGCTTGCAGCCTCTTGATGCCATCTCAGAAAAATGCAGATATGTATCCACTAAGGCAGCTGAAACTAAACTGAACTGGTGGGCTTTTGGCCCCTGTATCTATACTATTTATATTACTGGAAAGTTCTAGAATGGTCTAGAAGTTACTCCAAGTTTACTCAGCACTGAATCTATCTGGAATGTTCTGGAAAATAGGTAAATGTCAAAATATCACTGTCCTGGTCATAAAAGCAAAGTTTGTGAGGAATAATAGCAATTTTCTGTACTTTTGAGGCATAAGCAATTAGGAAATAACACTTACTACCCAGGAACAAAAATTGTGTTACATAGTGTAATATATGCATTGTCCTTGAGGATGATTAGCCTAGCCAGAGACAGCCTTCTGTATGGCCTTGTATCACCAGTGGTAGACCAGAGAACGCCAAAAGGCGAACAGTACAAATGTAGTGGCATGGAATCAGTAATCTAGCAACATAGCGCTGTCTGCTGGCGGGGAAGGGGATCTGCGGCTTACAGCAGCCCTGACGTCAGCAGGCCACGTGATAGACCAGAGGGGATATCTGGGGGAAAGGTTACAGAAGGGGCACGTGGGGGAAGCCCAGGAAGCGATTTGAAGAATGTTTTATTTTTTTTTTGGGGGGGGGGGCAGAGCTTTGTGACGTCATATTTGTGGGGGGGATCTGACTTTTTGTGACGTCGTGTGACGAAGGAGGAGGGGGGGGGATAAAAAATCGTCCAAAATCGCGTGACGTCATTTATGGACACCAAAAGAGATCAATTTTGCAAGGCAACGATTCTGCAGACACCACACATACTTGTGGCAAACCGTGCAAACAAATATTCTCTGATAATATTTTTCATTATTTTTATACTGGCAAAAAGGTCCCATAGATATAACTTGTGGGAAGTTTGTGCAAACGCTTCGTTTTTTTACTGTTCGATTAATCAAGGCTTAAAACATACCATTGTAGCGTGGTGTTGTGGATTAAACGGTGAGAGGGTGGTGTGCGTTGAGTGGTTAGCGTACATAAGAGTGCGTGTGCCGTAATATATCGTATACTCACCGCGCGGTTTGTAAACTGTTAAAAATATACATCCATAAATTAAACGGTAAAAATGACGGTAAATAGTGAAGGTAAAATACCTTCAAATATAAGAAGCTAAGCTATCTTATGTTTAAATGCAAATTACTTTCATCTTATCTTATTGATATATAGAAAAATTAAAGTCTGTCTGTCTGCCTGCCTGTGCCTGGTACAAATCCACACCGTTGAAGCTATCGCCACCAAACTTTGCAGGGTTACCTTTTAAACCCCCGCATACAACCTGGACCACATGGCGAGCCAGTTTTTTTTTTAAATATATATGGGGGGGGGGGGGGAGGGAACCCGGAGCCCCCCAAACGGCACCCCCGCACGCTCCCAGGGACGTCACCATCCGTAACCCAGCACACATTCACCTGGCCCCGCACACCTAATGGTTGCATGATGACTCCCCCCCCCCCCAAAACCCTTCCTACTCATTAAGTTCATCTAACAATTGCCGTTGACTGCATCACCCAAATTAACCGTTGTTAGATTGCAATTAACGGGCAACCCTCTCGTGTCAAATAACGCGGTGGCATCACTCACGATTCAAAACAAAGCTTCGCTATATCTATCGTATCATAAAAAAAGTAATATTTTTATTAAAAAAAACTATTTTTTAAACACGCTTTTATGAAATGTACTAATAATGGCAGAACTCCACGACTCCAGGAAGTGGCCCCGAAGCTTGCCACAACGTAAGGGGGCCGTGGGCAATTACAGCCAAAGTCAGTTGAGCGTGGACAATTAGACCCAAGCTGAAACATCTAACCTATAAAAATGAATTTTTAAAAATATATTTTTTATGATAGAATATAGTATCGTCATCAGTATGACATAAGTATACAAAGTTCGCAGTCGATACCACATTGGCAAATGGGTTAAAATTGAGTTACAATATTTGAGGATACAACGACAACAACAGAGTGAGTTAAATGAAAGCGTGTAATAATAATAAAAACCATTGCGGGGGGCAGGTAATATTTGATTTCATTACAGGACCCCATGGCACAGCAAATTCTTGACAGTTGCTGTAACACCACTGAGATAACCCCTCCCCCTCCTCCTACATTCACAAAGGATAGCCGCAAGTACCTGGGCAATGCCGGGTATTTCCAGGTAGTTCAATATACGAGAAATTACGTTTATTTTTTACAGAAATTCGGTAAAACTAAACCATTAAAATATGTTCGTCACCACATCCTTTCCCATTTGGAAAAAAGGAATAACAATTACAACATAGGAATAACATTAATAATAATTGTATATCTTATATATACAAATGTTTTATTGGGTGTTACATGTATCATTTATGGTTGTGTATATACCATACTACAACATCAACATTGCCTAACCCCTTACACGCTGACGTCCTTCACATAGCTGACCCATGAGTTCACCCCGCTATGAACAAAGGGGCTTATTGGTGGCTGTAGATGGGGAGACAAAGTAGAAGAGGAGATGGGGGAGAGAATGGGGATGGGAGGGGATGATGGGAGAGGGGACTAAGGAAATAAGAGGGGATGGCAGAGTGGCGAGAGAGAGGGAGAACAAGAGAGCTGTGAGAGAGCCGTGTATGAACGAGGGAGCTGTGTGTGGAATAGGATTTAGGATTCAAATCAAATAAAACTTTACTTACATAGCACAATTCGTGCATGAAATACAAATACAAAGTGCTTTACAAGACCAATTAAAACGACTGTACACAATTGAAACAACAATAAGATTAATACGTTAACAAAAGACGTAACATGGCCTGCCAGCATTGAACCAATTTCTCAACCACATTAATTCCATACACCCATCCATTAAATTCACCATGGAAGTGTAGAAGGATGGTAAGCTTCCATTCCTGGATGTTTTGTTTGAGAAGAGACCTGACGGCTCGTTGGGACACTGTCTACAGGAAAGCCACCCGCACAGATTGCACACTATACGTACGTAAACGTTGCATACTATACGGACATAAACGAGTCTATACATATCGACAGTCAAATTCCCTCGTTTATCAATGTACGAGTACTGTGGGTTTTTTCATCGCGGGCTGTTGGCTCAGTCACCCCCCCCCCCCCCGCAAGCCACCTGAGGTTCTAATCCGGGACAAAGCTGATATCAGGTGCCTACACACCTGCACACCTACGCACCTGCACCTTTCACCAGCGTGCGTTGAAGTATGGTCACAAAGACAACACTTTCCCTACCCCGTCTGTGACAGAGTGGGATGAGTTTGTGGTGCCACGACCTCAGAGCAACTCCACCAACGCTGCGACCCCGCCCTGAACGCACCCGACACACGCACACATTCACACACGTAGGGCCCAGGTTGGGCGGGGTTGCCTGGCACCATGGGTTTTCATCCGAAGGGCCCCTAGCAGGGATGTCCCACGGTTTCCCGGTGCCAGGAGATTGGCCGACCCTTCCCCCCCCAGGCCAATTTACATTGCGGGCCCCCCTTAAATTGGCTAAACCTTGTATGGGCGCTCCGAAGCTCACCGGGCTAACCGCGATGAGACACTCACAGCACAGGGGAGGGGCCAGAGGGGGGAAATAATTCGCGGGCAGCGCAGACGAGGAGGTTGGAGGGAAGTTCCTAGCCATCGCCACGGTCCACCCCGACCAAACCGGTTGTGTCCGGGGTGGAGAGGACAGGTGCGTAGACAATGGGTCAAGGCACAACGGAAAGTAACGTTCCAGGTAAGGGCATCGGTTTAAAATCGAAAGGTAGGCGCCCGATTGGCCGCGCAAGTGTAACACCATGTGATCCTGGATCTTCGGATTCCCAAGGCATAAAAGGAGGGAGGGGGAAAAAAACGTTCAGGGGGTTCTCCTCCAACCGTTCAGCCGCCCGGTTTCGATTCCCAGCCGCTCGCAGCGTCCGAGAGACGCTAGCCGGCAGGGGTGGGCAATTTTTTTTTTGACTCGCGGGCCACACATGGGTTCTAAAATTTGACAGAGGGGCTGGGCCAGGAGCAGACGGACGGAGTGTTTGTGTGAGCTAAATATAAATGACGTGTTAAAAATCATTACATGAAAGGATTTGGCCTTTAACAGGTAGCAAAAGCATTTATTTGCAAGGCAATTTAACAAATTGCACGAACACGAACAATACAAAAACATGTCGTAACTCCCGGTCAAAGTGCGCCATCTAATGGGGAAATGGGGGGCATTGCGGATTTAAAAAAAGCCCGACGGGCCGTACTTTGGCCACGTCTGCCGGCTAGCGAGTGCCGCTACGACTCGACCCCAGCAGGCAGATACCTCTCGGATCATCGTCCCTCCCGACTCCCACAACGTCCGTGCGACACACCGTGGGTGCGAGAAGAAGTAGTAAGAGTGAGGGGGCAACACCCGGGGATTGAGAATAGGGATCGGCTAGGCGCTGCTCGTAGAATATTTTACTCCGGTGCCGCGCAGTTGTTTTTTTTTCTTGAGACGCGCCCTTAATAAACTTCAGTTCAGAATATCGGTGTATTGTGATTTCTGTGTGTGTGTGTGGGGAGAGTCATAAACTGCTCCCACGTGTCCCACGCAGTTGCGCCGCGCGTGTTTGTTTATGCACGAACACGCGCCTCGCATTTACGGCGAGGCGCTATAGAAACGCGCATGTACAAACACTGTACGTGTACAAGCACTATACACACACGTGTACAAACACTGTACGTGTACAAGCACTATACACACACGTGTACGAGCACTGTACACACACACGTGTACAAGCACTGTACACACACACGTGTACAAGCACTGTACACACACGTGTACACGTACTGTACGTGTACAAGCACTATACACACGTGTACAAGTACTGTACGTGTACAAACACTATACACACGTGTACAAGCACTGTACATACACGTGTACAAGCACTATACACACGTGTACAAGCACTGTACACACGCGCGTACAAGCACTGTACACACGCGCGTACAAGCACTGTACACACACGCGTACACGCACTGTACACACACGCGTACAAGCACTGTACACACACGCGTACAAGCACTGTACACACACACGTGTACAAGCACTGTACACACACACGCGTACAAGCACTGTACACACACACGCGTACAAGCACTGTACACACACACGCGTACAAGCACTGTACACACACACGCGTACAAGCACTGTACACACACACGCGTGCAAGCACTGTACACACACGCGTACAAGCACTGTACACACACGTGTACAAGCACTGTACACACCCACGTGTATAAGCACTGTACACACCCACGTGTACAAGCACTGTACACACCCACGTGTACAAGCACTGTACACACCCACGTGTACAAGCCCCACGCTTGTATTTAAAACGGACGTTTAACCAAACTGCGCTGTTGGGTTTTGAATATCGCGACAACGTGGTTGGTGGTAGTGCCGTTAGGATCAGCGGCTACAGGTAACGGTGTGTTAATCATGGTAACGTGGTTACGTGGGTTTTTTTTTAGTTTATATCTGCGTGAATGGCATTGGGCCTCTGTGTGTCTATGTTGTGTGTCTCTCTCTGCTTTGTGCGTCTGTCTGTGTGTCTCCATGTCTGTGTTTTGTCTCTCTCTCTCACATTTAGTTCTACCTGATGGCGGTTGCCTGTGTTGCAATCGAAACGTCGTACTCGATTATTTAATGTATCTTCTTGCTACGTTGACTTTACCGAAAGAACCAAAGAGTAATTTCTGCAGTCACGAAAGCTTCAAATCGAGTTCCAATGTGTAGTGTTGTCCATGGGGCGAGCAAGGAAGGGATGCAAGGCCTGACTCAAACCACAGACCGGCATTGCTCACATAATTCACTTTGTGATCATCGGAAGACTGCGATTCTGATCTTGCACTTTGTCGACACACGTGTGTGTGTGTCAGTGTGTGTGTCTGTGAATCAGTCGAGCGGCAATATCTTTTCATCGGTTGCGTAACGCTGTGTGGAAGCTACCTGGTCTGTCGCTCCGCACTAAGCTTCAGGTCTTCTCGGCCACGGTCATTCCCTCCCTTATCTACGCTTGCGAAACGTGGACCCCCCCCCCTAATGGAACATCTTCGCCGGTTAGAAACATTTAGGCTGGCCTGCCTACGATCCATCCTGGGTTTAACCAGACTGGATTGTGTGAGGAGCTCACAAATCCTTGAAAGATCTGGGCACGGTCCCATCGGTGAGCTCCTCCGGCAGGCAAGGCTGCGATGGCTGGGTCATGTAGCCCGCATGCCCAGCCACCGCATGCCGAAACAGCTTTTGTTTGGCCGGATTGAGGGGGCTAAGCGGGCGCGGCACGGGCTAGAGAAGAGATGGAGTGATGTGGTACAGGAGGACGTGGAGCTGAGTGGACTTGCCGATGACTGGTACCAGCGGTGTCAAGATCGGCCTCTGTGGAGGAGGCTCGTGAAGGACGCTACTGGGCAGTTGGAGGCAGTCGCCCTCCAACAACAACGGAGGGCGGAGAAGCGACGCTCACAACAACGAGCGGAGCGCCGGGTGCCTAAAGCACAGCAGGTTGACATAGTAGGGGGCACAGGTGGTGCATCAGCCAGTCATCTCAGTCATTCGACCCGTGGCACCTGGGTCTGCCCCGTGACCTCCTGCCAGCGGGCGTTCGACACTTCACGTGGCCTCAGGGTGCACATAGCCTGGCACAAGTGTCGTGGTGACGTCACCGCCACTTAGTGGCGAATGGCGGTTGTTGTTGTGTGTCAGTGTGTGTGTGTCAGTGTCGACTCAGCCTCAAATGAGTACCTGGTGCGGTGTGTAAACATTGTCACTGGGGAGACAAAGGTGGTCGGGCGTGGTGCTGGACACCCACCCCCTCGTGTGCCGTTCCGGCCTTCATAGGTGCTCGCTAACAGCACTTGCCCCTACAGTCTGTTAAGGCTACGCGGGGATCTTTTGTCAGTGTGTCAGTGTGTATTGCTGGTGGGAGCGGTAGTGTAGCGGTTAGCGCTCCGACACATGGCGAACACCAGTGACGATTATCTGAACCGGTTCTGGGCTTCCCCTAGGTCGACTCGGCTTCAAATGAGTACCTGATGCGGTGTGTCAACATCGCCACTGGGGAGACAAAGGCGGTCGGGCGTGGTGCCGGCCACCCCACTCGTGTGCCGTTCTGGCCTTCATAGGTGCTCGCTAACAGCACTTGCCCCTACAGTCTGTTAAGGCTACACGGGGGATCTTTGGCTCTTTGTCTTTGTATTGCTGCTGCTGTATGGGTGCTCACGTGTTGTATATACGGCAGTCGGCTTCTGCTAGGACATTGTATGGGGGATGAGTGCAGTTTAGAACACGGTCCACATTTTAAACAAAAGGCTCCACAGCTTTGCAAGTACAAACTTGGTATGCGAATCACAGTGTCATAGTTTACCCATTCTTATTTACACTTCTTCTAAGCCAAAAGTCTAATTTTGTGCATGACGGGGAAAAGCTTACACTGGGGTGCGTCTAATTTGGTGAGCCGCTCGATGGAATCCTGAGATGCAAAGTGACGAAATGAAGTGCCTCCCACAAAATATCTCGGTGGGCAGGCAGGTCGATGGGATATGTTTCATCGTCTGGGACTCACGGCCACGCTCGCACTTGGGTTCACATCCCTCGTCTTCTGCTCGTGAAGCTGGTGGCCGTATTGCCCCGTGTGCTCTTGTGCGCTGGTTCGGTCCGAGTGTCGTCCGCGGTCTTCGGGGGAGGTCTTTCTCAGGGACCTCTGCTGCCGAGTCAGTGACGAGACGTCGGTTCTTTGCCCCACGCGTCCCACGATTCCGTCCCATCTGTATAGTGGGTTGGTGCCCGCTGCCGGGGTATTGGCTGCCGTTTCCCAGAATGGCCAGCGTGATTTTAAGCGCTTTCAGAAGGGCAGTGGGACAGTAGCTCGTGAGATTGTTGGCTGTTCTTCCTGGCTTTTATGATGGCAACGATTTTGGAGTGGTGCCACACTTATCCCAGTGTCAAGGATGTTGGAGGCAAAGTTGGCAAGCTACATCCGTCCTTTTGTGTCCAGGTTCTTGAGGAATTCTGGGTCGATGCCGCAAAACCCGGCGTTGAACCCAAGGCCCTTTTTTTGCCAAGAGGCACAAGGGTTACCACTGCGCCTGCTAATCGTCTGACAAATGCAAATCCTCATTGTTTGTCTTGTGTGTGTGCTGAAGACGGACCCTCTGAGTTGTGCAGTGCAGGCACGCGTTTGCCATCCTTGGAGGCTGTCACCATGTCGCAGGACCTGGGAGAGATACACCCCCTGCCAAGCATGACGGATGTGGACCCTGACGCGCTCTTTCGGTGTCCCTACGACCCCAGTCACATCCTGTGCGCGAAGCGCTACACCTATCACGTGGCCAAGTGTAGCCTGGTAAGGGCACCCAGCGGGAAGCACAGTGTCGTGATGATGATGATGATGGTGGTGATGGTGGCACATTGATATCTGAGCCGGTTCTGAGGTCCTGAACCCACGCTTAACCAGTGTGGTGAGGTACGGTCAAATAACCCCCTTGGTTAGCGTACCGCTATACGAATGCGGTAACCCAAGTTTGATTACCAGGCGGTGATATCTGTACCAGTTCTGGGCCTCCCTTAGGTCGACTCGGCCTCAAACGAGCACACGGATGCGGTGCGTAAACGTCGGCATTGGGGAAACTAAGGCGGCTGGGTGTGCGGTCCTGGGCCTAGCCACCACTCGGTGTGCCATGTCGGCCTTGGTAAATAATCTTTATTTGTTTTTGATGTAGCGCGCTTCACGCCGGGGTGTCTCGGAACGCTTGAAGCGCGATAAGTGACTTGCATCGGACGCATCGTATCTCAACACATTTGAAAGGGCGCATCCCCCAGTGGCAGCTGTCCCTGCGCGCGGCACAAGGCGACTTCGGAACCTGGCCTGCAATCGGGCATTATACTCTTTGGTTCTTTCAGTAAAGTCACGTAGGTAAAAAAAAAACAACATTAAAACAAAGATGAAAACAAATAAATAAAATCACGACGT
The DNA here is from genome assembly GCF_048934315.1 of Petromyzon marinus. Lineage (NCBI taxonomy): Eukaryota > Metazoa > Chordata > Hyperoartia > Petromyzontiformes > Petromyzontidae > Petromyzon > Petromyzon marinus. The sequence continues at coordinate 6,735,174 of NC_133689.1, read as the reverse complement.
TTCGGAGGCAACACAAGCTTCCTTCATCAGGTGTAGAAAGCACAGCAAAATTACTTACCCTATATAATTAATCTCTCGTCACAAATAGCTCTCTCTACAGTAATTTTGCTGTGCTTTTTACACCTGATAAAGGAAGCTTGTGTCGCCTCCGAAACGTCGTGATTTAATTTAGTTTTTATTAAAAAAAAAATTTTTACCTACGTGACTTTACCGAAAGAACCAAAGAGTATGGATCCTTGCAGTCACGAAAACTTCAAATCTATAATTAATCGGGCGTTAGTCTGCCAGTCTCGGGGGCCACGATTGTTGCTGCTGTGTGAGATCCCAAATAAGTAATGCCACCGCCCCACGATAAAAGCCGATTTGAAACCAATAAGCTTTGTTTTTCAAATGAGGCATGATCTCAAGAACCAATATGTGTAGGAGTTTTGTCAAATCGCACGGCCGAGTCGTAGCACGTTTGCTGGTTGTTGCAGAGATGCATGGGTTCAGGTCCCACAGCCGCCCTGGTTGATGCCAAGGGTATATGAACCATGAAAAATATGCACCGACCACTTCACAGTGGGGGAGAGGGGGGGGGGGTGGGGAAGGATCCCATCACATAATTAGGAAAATGTAAACAATGTACTGCACCGTCACTGTCCAAATTTAAGGTAAAAAAAAACAATCCCCCCCCCCCAAAATTGCACAACATAGCGGGACTCTTCCTCTGTTAACGACTTTCTTCTTGGGTGAATAAACGTACGTGTAAATCATCGAGAGTGCGACGCCCCTCCCCCACCCCCCCTTTCAGACGCACAAGAAGGTGGCACAGAAGATGCGCACGTGCCCATTCAACGCTCGCCACCGGATACTGAGGAGTAGCATGGCCGAGCATCTGGCCCAGTGCCCCGACCGGACGGTCGGCCCGACCGAGGTGGCGCAAGGTCAGTGGCGCCGCCCCGCACGCTCGCAAGCCGGCGTGGCGCAGCGCCCGCGCGGCGGTTTCGGCAATCGCCTCGCCAAGCGTTGCGCGCTGCGGCCATCGCGTCGACGCGTTGTTGTCTTTGATGTCCGGCGACGTGCCACGAGGCGAAGGCATTCCGATAGGGAAGCTCTGCGCCATCGCCTTGTGTCGGAGATCCAGACGACTCCGCCGAACTGCTGCCGAGGGTCCCATCATTTGGCACACGAGGTGTGGTGCACCTTTTCACATTTCCTGCTATTTAGCCCCTAGCCGCCCCTCCGCCCCCCCCCCCCCCCGATTCGAGTGAGTTGATCAGTACCACCTGTTTGGTGGGTGGGGATAATGCCAGCAGGCTGTCACCATGGGTAGTATCCGCCACGGGCAGAAAGCTTCGTCGACGTACCGCCTGGACACCCTGTGGCAAGGAGCTTCGTGAGCTTCGTAGCGCTCATCAGGGTCGTCCAGCTTTGAATCTCTGTCGGTTTTACTCGCAACGCTTGCTACCACTTGGATGCGCCGGAGACGTTTCGCGACACGTTCAGTTTTTAGTTGTTGTTTTTTTCCCCCTCCTTTCCAAAATGGTGTTCCCGATCAAACGTACTGCAGGTTGCTAAGGCCGTAATTATGAAATATATTGGGGGAGACACATCCCCCCCCCCAATATTCAAATATGCTCAAAATGTCCCCCCCAATATATTGCTATAAAATAGATTTGTTTATGATTGTGGTTATGGTTGTACTTTATTAATCCCTAATCTCTGCCATTACATACAGTGAAACAAGAAAAGGTAAAAAAAAGAAAAAAACAGAGCAATTTAATACAATACACTATTAGACATTATTATTATTTTGCACCCAGCTGGTGCTACCGATAAACCACCTTTAGGTCAATGGTGTCAGGACAAATCGCGAGGTGTTCATAAAACGGTAATGAGCCAAGGTTATTCATCTTGAGTGACTTGATGAGAGGCATTACCCAGTTACACGAGAGGGCCCATTGTAATTACAGGTGGATTTGAACCCTAGAGTTCGAAACTATATATTTTTATTTTACCAGGTAAGGCCCACTGATCTATTAGCTCTTGTTCAGAAGCGACTGGCCACAAATGATGGCTCAACGAAGTGGCTTATGTGGACATTTATATCAGCCAAATACTGTAAATGCACGTTGATTCTAAATGTGGAGGGAAAACTGGAGGAGCCGGAGAAAAATCGACGCGACCACAGGGAAAACATGCAAACTCCAAATATATAGGGTCGGGATTGAACCCACGACCTCCTGTATACCAGTCAAGGGAGTTAACATCTCAACACCGTGTCTCACAGGGGCGGCGTGTGCGGAGAGAGGAGATGGTCATTCTTTGGTGCCGCAGAGCAGCTGGGAGGCACAGCCATGCCAGGAGGATTGGGACGCAGGTGAATAAGGAATACAGATGATCACTGAATCGATGACACTGCCATCAATTTCGTGATTTGTTTTATGGTGAGCGGCTACATTCGATTATTTTGTTGCAGAGATGGAAGAAGATGGCGAGAAGCAGCCTTACATCTGGGGAATATCTGCCATGTCCCGCAGTAAAACAAGGTGCCCTGCACGTAAAAAAAAATCTATACAAGAATGCACACACAAACCGTTGTAAAACGTCAAGTCGTTGAGTACATTTCGCACGCGCGCCATTCTTGTGGCAAGAAGGTGCCGTTTTCAGCACACCGCCTGATGAGGCTGGTTGTATTTCGATTTAAAGCTTTCGTGACTGCAAGGATTCATCTTCTTTGGTTCTTTCGGTAAAGTCACCACGTAGAATGAGAATAAAATAATAAATTGATAAAATAAAATAACACAATAATATTCTCACGACGTTTCGGCCACAACACAAGCGGCCTTCATCAGGTGAAGGGACGAGACTGTCTGGAGGACAGCGCTGGAGTCCTTGCAGTCACGAAAGCTTTAAATCGAAAACCTCCAGCGCTGTCCTACCAAACAGTCTCGTCCCTTCACCCGATGAAGGCCGCTTGTGTTGTGGCCGAAACGTCGTGAGAATATTATTGTGTTATTTTATCAATTTATTATTTTATTCTCATTCTACGTGGTGACTTTACCGAAAGAACCAAAGAAGAGGCTGGTTGTAATTACCGGCGAAACGACGCACTCGAATTGTAACTGTTGTGGGTTTACTCTCCAACACACAGGTGCGCTGTACTAGAAACTAACTGGCATATTCTTTGGGTCCACGTGACTTTACCGAAAGACCCAAAGAATATTAATTCCTGCAGTCACGAAAGCCTTAAGTTAAGAACGAACTGGCATGTTTTGTTCACGTGACGAACCTTACTAATTTGCTGTGTCGGGTAGTGGCGAGTTTAACGACACATTTATATTTACGCGATCTAACCCCAAACCTAAAACAGTTTTTTTGAAATGCTGTCACTTTTTCAAACTGGACATTTTTTAAAGCAAAAAAAAAAATTCTGAATTTATTTTATCTGCACGTGTACAGTGAGGGAAAAAAGTATTTCATCCCCTGCTGATTTTGTACGTTTGCCCACTGACAAAGAAATGATCAGTCTATCATTTTAATGGTAGGTTTATTTGAACAGTGAGAGACAGATAACAAAAAATAAGGAAAAACGCATGTCAAAAATGTTATAAATTGATTTGCATTTTTATGAGGGAAATAAGTATTTGACCCCTCTGCAAAACATGACTTCGTACTTGGTGGCAAAACCCTTGTTGGCAATCACAGAGGTCAGACGTTTCTTGTAGTTGGCCACCAGGTTTGCACACATCTCAGGAGGGATTTTGTCCCACTCCTCTTTGCAGATCTTCTCCAAGTCATTAAGGTTTCGAGGCTGACGTTTGGCAACTCAAACCTTCAGCTCCCTCCACATATTTTCCATGGGATTAAGGTCTGCTCCAGGACTTTAACGTGCTTCTTCTCTTGAGCCACTCCTTTGTTGCCATGGCCGTGTGTTTTGGGTCATTGTCATGCTGGAATACCCATCCACAACCCATTTTAAATGCCCTGGCTGAGGGAAGGAGGTTCCCACCCAAGATTTGACGGTACATGGCCCCGTCCATCGTCCCTTTGATGCGGTGAAGTTGTCCTGTCCCCTTATCAGAAAAACACCCCCAAAGCATAATGTTTCCACCTCCATGTTTGACGGTGGGGATGGTGTTCTTGGGGTTATAGGCAGCATTCCTCCTCCTCCAAACACAGCGCGTTGAGTTGATGCCAAAGAGCTCCATTTTGGCCTCATCTGACCACAACACTTTCACCCAGATTTCCTCTGAATCATTCAGATGTTCATTGGCAAACTTCATACGGGCATGTATATGTGCTTTCTTGAGCAGGGGGACCTTGCGGGCGCTGCAGGATTTCGGTCCTTCACGGCATAGTGTGTTACCAATTGTTTTCTTGGTGACTATGGTCCCAGCTACCTTGAGATCATTGACAAGATCCTCCCGTGTAGTTCTGGGCTGATTCCTCACCGTTCTCATGATCATTGCAACTCCACGAGGTGAGATTTTGCATGGAGCCCCAGGCCGAGGGAGATTGACAGTTCTTTTGTGTTTCTTCCATTTGCGAATAATCGCACCAACTGTTGTCACTTTCTCACCAAGCTGCTTGGCAATGGTCTTGTAGCCCATTCCAGCCTTGTGAAGGTCTACAATCTTGTCCCTGACATCCTTGGAGAGCTCTTTGGTCTTGGCCATGGTGGAGAGTTTGGAATCTGATTGATTGATTGCTTCTGTGGACAGGTGTATTTTATACAGGTAACAAGCTGAGATTAGGAGCACTCCCTTTAAGATTATGCTCCTAATCTCAGCTCATTACCTGTATAAAAGACACCTGGGAGCCAGAAATCTTTCTGATTGAGGGGGGGTCAAATACTTATTTCCCTCATTAAAATGCAAATCCATTTATAACATTTTTGACACGCGTTTTTTATGGATTTTGTTGTTATTCTGTCTCGCACTGTTCAAATAAACCTACCATTAAAATTATAGACTGATCATTTCTTTGCCAGTGGGCAAACGTACAAAATCAGCAGGGGATCAAATACTTTTTTCCCTCGCTGTACATGTCCAAGTACTTTGCGATGAGTCCTCGACGCGGCTCGGGGAATCGACGAGCGAAGTTCATGGGCGCAACTTAACCACGGTGAAGGCGTGACGCTTGACCTCTTTCGATTTTCCTTCTGTCCAGACCGCTACCGGACATGCCCGTGTTCGCCGTGCCCGACTATCCACCGCCGCTGTCCTCGTCGCGTGGCCGCGGGGCCCGGAGGGGGTAAGCCTCCTCATCCCACGCGCGGGAGAGCAGTGCCCCGTACTCCTGCTTGGGTCCACGTGGCCAATTGTCCCCCGGTTAGGACCACCGTACGCCGCTGGGCGGCAGTGGTTCCTAAAACCCGCGAGCTTTTTCACGTGCCCCCTTTGCCAGACCTGCCCACCGTGCCCATTCTCCTACCTGCCATTTCCAGTTCAAATGAGCAATTGAGGTTTAGCGAATGGTTCATCATTGACCTCTAGTGGCGAGGAACGGTAAACCTCACTCGCTGGCCACGCGAGAAATGGCTTGTCGCCCGTTATCCAGGTCAAGTCATGGCCTCCAAGAATGCGTATTGGAAAGGGGGAGAGTTTGTTGGACAAATATTCTCCGTATATTGCTCGGCCTTGTACTTTGTCAAATCGTGAGCACATTGGGCATTCGCGCTGTTCTCACAGAGTGCGTTACCGCGAAAACGCCGTGTTGCTCCGGCGAGTCTCGGTGTGCAATCGTTTCATCACGGCAGGAGGCGCTGTTCCTACGTGATTTTACCCAATTAGGTGATTTGCGAGTCATTTTTCTCCGCGTGTAAACTTTGGACGTTGACGAATAACGTCACGGGAATCTCTCGCATACAGCCGTGAAGCAGAAGGGGCACGTACGTTCGGTGAATACGGCTGCAGCATTAACCAGGGCGGCCGCTGGGCTCGTACCACGAAGCTTTGCAACGAGCGGCAAACGCGCCACCGCTCGGCCATGCGTCACTGCCCCCCAGTGTCTATTGGTTTCTCGAGTTTGTATAGGTGGGAATACCTTCTTGCAATCGGTCAATATTGGTGTGCCAACGAGAGTAAGGGGCCGCACATAAATGACGTCACACACCTGAGGGGAGGGGTCAGACATTTGTGACGAGTGGGGGGGGGGGGGGGGGAGGTTTGAGAAATGTGACGTCACTTCAAAATGCGCAACTTTAATAAATACAGACGACACGTTCTACTTAATTAAATAGACTTTTTAATAAATGTTTTCTCCTACAACATCAGAGTGCAGCGCCACATTAAACACGCACTACAATGACAATAGTTTAAAGCGATTTGAAGCATGTTTTATATCTTTTTTTTGGGGGGGGGGGCAGAGCTTTGTGACGTAATATTTGAGGGGGGGGGGGTCTGACTTTTTGTGACGCCGTGTGACGAGGGTGGGGGGGGTGGGGGGTCTAAAAACCGTCCAAAATCGCGTGACGTCATTTATGGACGGCACCTAAGACACGGAGGTGGTGCACGTCCGGTGCTTTTGTTGCAGGAACAACTCTGCCGCTGGACCCAGTGGCAGGCAGCTCACCTCCACGTCTGATACCACGGGCTCTAAGCACAAGTCTGTGAGTACCAGCAACTGGGCGTCCGCCCTTCGTGCGCTCGGCTGCTTTTGACAACGTCGCGGAGCTTTTCGAGGAGTTGCCGTGATACCGATCTAATGATTCGAATCCACCTCCCCGCTTTTCGATCCGATCCGGCAGTCGGAAGACGATGTTTGTGGAAATGGTCGTGTTCCGTGTTCTGGATGGTTTAAAGAACCTGGTGACCGCGGTAGCTAACGTTCAAGTGCTAAAACGCGCCCGAGGCCTTAAACAATGACAGGGACGGCGGTATTTCGCTGAACGTGCCAGGTGGTGAAGTATTTCATCATTGCCGTAGCGAGGGCGGGATGGGGGCGGCAGGGGAAGGGACAGATTTCCCCAGGGCGCCCCACCCACCGATAGCAATAATTCGACTCTGCAATAATTCAACTCTGCAATAATTCGACTCGAATAATTCGACTCTGCAATAATTCGACTGCAATAATTAAAGTCTGCAATAATTCGACTCTGCAATAATTCGACTCTGCAATAATTTGACTCGAATAATTCGACTGCAATAATTCGACTGCAATAATTAAAGTCTGCAATAATTCGACTCTGCAATAATTCGACTGCAATAATTAAACTCTGCAATAATTCGACTCTGCAATAATTCGACTCTGCAATAATTCAGGGGTCAGTGGGTGACGCCTTCAAGGGGCAAGTTGTCTCTCGGCGCGCGTTGTCAATGTTTGCCACCCTAGCTGGTTTGGAGGGCCGTTTATTATTCTCCCCATCGCTACCCCCCCCCCCTTCCTCGTAGGGCAACGCACAGGCAAGTGCAAGCTGCAAGTCACGAGGAGGCGCCGCTTGGCAATAAGACTCCGAAGGGACCCGAAGAAAAAGGGGTGAGTTCGGCACCCGCCCGCGGTGCTGTTGTGCCCACATCATGAGAAGGCATGGGCAGAATGACAAGCAAAGATTGGGATGATCCATGTTGAATTGTCACTAAAGTGTGAAGAACATAAGAAAATATCGCCACCCTTATTACGTCATTAACACGGCCTTACAATAATAATGATAAAAGTAGCAGCCCTTTTGGCAATGCACTGACGCGTGAATGCGGGACGTAACATCAGAGTAAGACTAAAAGATCACCAAAGAAATATTAAATTATCTCAAACACAACTGTCGGCAGTGGCAGAACATGCTTGCCAACAAGGCCGCTCAATTGATTTTGATAACGTTGAAGTGTTGTGTAAAACTAATTATGACTGGCCAAGACTAATTAGATAATCCATTGGAATTGAGAGAAATACAAATAACTTTAATCCCTCTGATAGCTACAGGCTTAGTGCGGCCTGGAAGCGTATTATTAAATAATACATATTACAATTCCTTATTGGGGGGAAGCGCATACTAATTAACTGATTACTAACGTAGTATATAATTACAGTACCCCCCCCCCCCACCTCTGATTCCTGCACCATATTGGGTATAGTGATTGGGTTCAGTTATTAAATAATACACATTGCAACTAGTTATTAATCTACAACTGATTACTAATCATAACAATTAACTGATTAATAATATATTATATAATTACAATACCTCCCCCTCTCTGCCTCTAATCTCTGCATCTGATTGGGTTAAATGATGATGTCACCCTGCTGCTCTATTTAAGACCGGGAGCAGGTGGAGGGCTTCACTATTCTGGCGAATTGCCCGATGATGCTGGATGTAATTACCAGCGAAACGTCGTACTCAAAAATTGTAAATGTTGTGGATTCACCCTTCAACACACCGGTGGGCTAAAGTAGTGAACTATTTGTCTTTTGTCAACGTGACACTTTTTTTTTACTGATTGGCCGTGTCGGGTGGTCGAGGGTTACGACACATTTATAAATAACGCGATCTAACCCAAAAACCTTTATTATGAATAATATTGGTCGCAAAGCCTACGTGTTAAACTATAAAAATGTCTCTCCACATGCTTTGTAATTCGCCAATAATTGACTCATTGAGTCATTGGGGGGGAGGGGGGTCAGACCATATCATTACCGGACAACCGCGTAGGGTCAGCGCAGATGGTTGGGGCTCTGCGGTGCTGGCAGGTGCTGTTTTGCAGAACTTGAGGATCTTATCGGCGGTGAAATGCGGTTGACAAGATGCAAGCTCTAATAACTCGTCCTGGATATGTTAAAATAACCTGTCTCAAGTATCTTCCTCTACCCAAACCGCTGTGTCCCTGCGGGGCCGTACTATTTGCCGTCGCTGCTCATTGGGCGCTTTAGCTCCACGTCTTTGGGTTTTCCCCGCCACCCCCACCGGCCCAGGAAAGTTTTACAGTGTTTGCTTTTCGTTGGTTCACCATGCAATACGACACGACAGCCTTTGAACCACGGTGAGGGCTATCGGGGTTGAGCCTCGGGTGGTTTATTGACTCTCCAAGCAGTGGTCACATTGGGATTTGGATGACGCTGTAAGGTACACGTGACTTTGCCGAAAGTGGCTCTGGGGGTGGCTTTGAGGGTTTATGGCATCACTGAAAGGGGCACTCGTCTGGCAACCACCCATGGGGCCAGGGTACAAATGTGGATGGCCACCCTTTACGAACAAAATAAATACACAGACTTTTAACACCTCCTTCCCACATTTGCCTCTCCATGGAAAAAATAAAGGATTTTTTTGGCGTGTGTACACCACATCACATCGGCCGCACAGCCTTGTGGGAGTGCGTGTTTTTCAGCAGCGTTGGTTTCGTATAAGCAAGCTCTGGTCTTGCTTTGACATTCACGTGTCTTACCAGCAGAGTTCGACTTGCTGACCTCTCGTGTTGAAAAGCATGGATTTATTCTGTATTTGCGACGCAAAAATATAATAGAAGCCTGCTTTGGTTTTCCCTACGTGTGGACGCTACTATCTCATGCCCTCCGACTAAGAATGGCCCATTGTGTGCGCCGATGCTGCTGCTGCTGCGCCATTTTACAACCTGCCCTGCGATAAATAAGTGAGAGCATGTCCTCCGCCCGTGTGCAGGTTTTATTATCCCGTTGAGGAAAGAAAGATTCAACATAATTTCGACTCGTACCGCGCCGCCGCCGGCAAAGTATCCACTCCCCGCTGTCGACTCGTGTGGCACGGGGAGTGAACAAAGAAGCGTGAAGAATTGCACTGGGACGGAAAGAGGAACACGTGGATCAGTTGAACGAGTGCACATTTTTTCGTGAAATATTTTCAAAGTTAAGTGGGCTTGGGCAGGACATGTCGTTCGAAGAGGGGGTTGATGGCTGTGGTCAAGGCTCGAGAGATTGAGCGAGATGGCGTGGAGGGAACATGCCCCGAAAGGATGTCCATTTCGGACATGGAGTGATGAATCGGCTTGTGCGTTGGAGCTAGATTGTTGGCATCCTGACACCTTGAGAGATGGAAAATGCTTGGGGAGGCGTGGCTGATGTTGAGACCATATATTTTTCCTGGGTTTTACATTTTCTGCTGCCAATCCTACAGCATTTAAACTACAGGATACATTTTGATGAGCAAAAGCTCATTAGAAATGCGTTGGCCTCACAACAGATACACTTAAGTAATGTTTGTCGGGTTTTTTTTTTACGACAGCACGCTCCTGCATGCATTAAACATGTCCGGGCACTGAGCTAGCATCAGAGATCCCCGAATTTAAATCCAGATGCCAAGGTTCTCACACGGTCACGAATTTTCTGCGCAAATAAACATTCACCAAAAAAATTACTCGTCTAATGGATATTGCTCATGTAACAGGTGAGAAGCTGACTCAACACCTTAGCAACTGGCGCAATCACATCGTTCTCTCAAAACCATACAGCTCAACCATCGCCCCCCCCCCCCCCAACTGCTTTGTCCACGTATAGGCGAGTGGTTGCGCAGCAAGCTAATTTAACGGCTCGTTCAGGAATTGCAATGACGAGTTGCGGTTCGCGAAAGTGCAACGCGTGGCGAAATACATCGCTACATATTGGCGAGCACAACCGCGTACAACTGGTTGCAGAGACGTCCACGTATAATTATCAATTTAGTTGCACGCAACCAAGTTGAGACTGAAAGTTATTTCGAGTACTGTGACTGCTCTTGTACAGTGAGGGGAAAAAAGTATTTGATCCCCTGCTGATTTTGTACGTTTGCCCACTGACGAAGAAATGATCTGTCTATAATTTTAATGGTAGGTTTATTTGAACAGTGAGAGACAGAATAACAACAAAAAAATCCAGAAAAACGCATGTCAAAAATGTTATGAATTGATTTGCATTATAATGAGGGAAATAAGTATTTGACCCCTCTGCAAAATATGACTTGGTACTTGGTGGCAAAACCTTTGTTGGCAATCACAGAGGTCAGACGTTTCTTGTAGTTGGCCACCAGGTTTGCACACATCTCAGGAGGGATTTTGTCCCACTCCTCTTTGCAGATCTTCTCCAAGTCATTAAGGTTTCGAGGCTGACGTTTGGCAACTCGAACCTTCAGCTCCCTCCACAGATTTTATATGGGATTAAGGTCTGGAGACTGGCTAGGCCACTCCAGGACTTTAATATGCATCTTCTTGAGCCACTCCTTTGTTGCCTTGGCCGTGTGTTTTGGGTCATTGTCATGCTGGAATACCCATCCACGACCCATTTTCAATTCCCTGGCTGAGGGAAGGAGGTTCTCACCCAAGATTTGACGGTACATGGCCCCGTCCATCGTCCCTTTGATGCGGTGAAGTTGTCCTGTCCCCTTATCAGAAAAACACCCCCAAAGCATAATGTTTCCACCTCCATGTTTGACGGTGGGGATGGTGTTCTTGGGGCTATAGGCAGCATTCCTCCTTCTCAAAACACGGCGAGTTGAGTTGATGCCAAGAGCTCCATTTTGGTCTCATCTGACCACAACACTTTCACCTAGTTGTCCTCTGAATCATTCAGATGTTCATTGGCAAACTTCAGACGGGCATGTATATGTGCTTTCTTGAGCAGGGGGACCTTGGGGGCGCTGCAGGATTTCATTCCTTCATGGCGTAGTGTGTTACCAATTGTTTTCTTGGTGACTATGGTCCCAGCTGCCTTGAGATCATTGACAAGATCCTCCCGTGTAGTTCTGGGCTGATCCCTCACCGTTCTCATGATCATTGCAACTCCACGAGGTGAGATCTTGCATGGAGTGCCAGGCCGAGGGAGATTGACGGTTCTTTTGTGTTTTTTCCATTTGCGAATAATCGCACCAACTGTTGTCCCCTTCTCACCAAGTTTCTTGGCAATGGTCTTGTAGCCCATTCCAGCCTTGTGTCGGTCTACAATCTTGTCCCTGACATCCTTGGAGAGCTCTTTGGTCTTGGCCATGTTGGAGAGTTTGGAATCTGATTGATTGCTTCTGTGGACAGGTGTCTTTTATACAGGTAACAAGCTGAGATTAGGAGCACTCCCTTTAAGAGTGTGCTCCTAACCTCAGCTCGTTACCTGTATAAAAGACACCTGGGAGCCAGAAATCTTTCTGATTTAGAGGGGGTCAAATACTTATTTCCCTCTTTAAAATGCAAATCAATTTATAACATTATTGACATGCGTTTTTCTGGATTTTTTGTTGTTATTCTGTCTCTCACTGTTCAAATAAACCTACCATTAAAATTATAGACTGATCATTTCTTTGTCAGTGGGCAAACATACAAAATCAGCAGGGGATTAAATACTTTTTTCCCTCACTGTATAGATGTTAAAGACTTGAAACAAGATATTTGTTTACATTAAAATCACAACTTTTTAAGAATATTGTTTTTATCTGCCAAATGTTTCAACATAACTCATTGCATTTCACCTGGATGTGTATTACAACATGTCGCTGAAACAAAAACAATAAATTAATACTTTTAAACGTGTTTTTTTTCATGAAATATTTTTTTTTGCAGGGCCTTATCAGCATCCACGGTCATCAACGATCGGTCTATCCTCCAGATGCTGTGGGCCCAGCAGAAACACTTCTCTGGACCTCCACATTCACCTGGACCTTTACGGCAGAGTGGGGATTTATTACTTTTTTTTCTGTTCTTGGCCATTCAGAGGCCGGTGTGCTCACCCACGCCTGCTACGCAGAAGGTCCTGGGTTCAATCCCTACCCTTGACGCCTGTATATTTGGAGTTCGCGTGATCCTTTCCCCACGGTGGTTGCGTGTATTTTTCTCCAGGTTCCTCCGGTTTCACCCTTCACAGTGCACGTCAAACTCAATTGATGACATGCACTGTTGGGGCCGAATTAAAACGACCACGGTCTTGGACTGTGTTCAGTGTAACGACGTGCTCAGGATAGGGTCGCCTGGTGGTGTTTTTGACAGTGCTGGCCCACGAAGGGACCGTCCATAAATGACGTCACGCGATTTTGGACGATTTTTGACCCCCCCCCCCCCGTCGTCACACATCGTCACAAATGTCTGACCCCCTCCAGGTGCATGACGTCATTTATGGACGGCCCCTAAGCCACCCAGGTACCTCCTGACATATCCTGAAAGATTTCCAAACGTGACTGGACTTTGGGGTCATGTTTTATTTCGCGAATGCTTTTACACGTGACTTTTACACGGAGCACCAGATAGGCAATATAAATAAATGTATGGCCATATGCGAGTGGACGTCAGCCCACGTAGATCCGAGCCATGTGACAGCCTCCTTAACAAGTCCGCCCGGCACGTTAGTGCCACTGCCAACGTGTTCGTTCGCCTCTTTGAGTGCACATTCAACAGGCCACGATTGCGACAGTGATGAATGTTTAATACATATAATTGGTTAAAGCCGCAAAAGTTAAAGCCGCCTTTCACGTGGTGTCTCGTTTGGCAGTGCATTGGACAGGTGTTTGTAAGGCTTCTTGGCAGTGCAGTATTTGGTAAGCTACTCTACGAGAATATCGCCACAAGGGGCCGCCACTGCATTGTGAATCGTCTCGCGTATTCCTCGGATGATCTCAACCGAAAGGCACACACACACACACAGGCTTACACTTCTACCAAGACTGGACTGTATTTTTTTACATTTACAGGAAATGACCTGTACATATACAGCCAAGTCATTCAACTGTAGAGCAGTGTTCGGGGATTTTTTTTTTTTTAGGGCGGACTGCTTTTGCGTTTGAAAATGCGAGCGGTTCAAACGTCAAGCGTTTTTGTAAATTCCGCGTTCCAAACGTTGAACGTAACTTTCAAATGCAATCAGCCACTCAAGAATCCCACGTTGTCTAGGCGACTGTAGTGTTATGGTGCGTATTCGTTTTACTGCAAATCTCAGTCGTAATACAACTCGCTTGTTCTACTACAAAAGCAGGCCTCTTAAAATTTGTTAAACTGATGCCTTGGCTAATATGAATAATATTTTACTTATGCGAGCATGATTTAGGTTATTTTGCAGTGAATGTTCAACTTCTGTGCCATTTTTCATATTCTTGGTTCTTTCGGTAAAGTCACGTAGAAGGGAAACAATAAAATAATACAAATATAAAACAATAAAATTCTCACGACGTTTCGACTGCAATACAAGCAATCATCATCAGGTGTGAAACCCACAGCAAGAACATTTGAAAAAAGTGGCGGTTTTTTTTACGTTAGCACCACGGAGAGCGATTTGACAGTTTGGTCAGATGGACGAGTCCATCTATGTACGGAAAAGAGGAGGGGGGAGACGTAAATAATGGATGCGGTCTGAAAGCCATTGTCTCTTCCTGTATTTTCCATTTTAAACCTTGTCACCTTTAATAAAACATGTTTTAATCCTGAATGAGTTCTCACTTGGCTGAAATAGGATATGACTGACCGACTGATATTTTTTACGGAAAGCCCATTACCCAAAATATTACCTTTTTTATTTATCAATTGAAAGGTTTATTTTTTATTGAAGACTTGAGAACATTTCCCACCCTGAAATTGTTTTTTTTAAATGGAGGGAAGTGAGCAGAGTGGGTGTGTGTCAAAAAATGACAATTCACCTGATTACACCAGTACTGATGTATAGATCAGAGTTCTGGACACGAACTAATCGGCGAGCTAACATTGATTGACAGAGAAGAGAACGCCGTGATGGATTTGTGGCATCGGCAGAAAAGACAAGTGAGAAAGGAGTGAGACGACATAGGCTTTAGCCAGTTCCGGATTAAGCTTGTGCGGGGCCTGTAGCATATGTTTAAAAAGGTTCCCTAAATATAAAAAAAACACATTAAAACATTATTTTTTCACTTGCAAAGTAAAGTAATTGTATTTTTTCATTTGCTATACAGCCAGATAATACGACAAATCGCTAACCTTAAACACCCAGTCGTTCATAAAAGTTGAAGGCAGTATAGTACTATAGTGGTAGAGCAAGTGCAGAATCATTGAAACGGAATTGATATCTTTAACCATTTAGCGTGGGGCCCTTGAAAGTGCGGGCCCCGTAGCATATGTAGCTACTTTTGCTACTGGGATAATCTGGCACTGGCAGTAGCGTCGATTGTGGAGACATTGAGGGAGAAAAGACTGAGATGTTTCGGACGTTGCCAGAAGGCCGGGAGAGGGCGTGAGACCGAGGAAGACGTCGCAATAGTTTGTCGACAAGGACGTGAGAACACGCTGCATTACTTTGGGAAAGGATGTGAAGAGAGAGGATTCGGAAAGAAGCCTCGACCTCGCGGCGGTATTTGGATCGGTTACCGACTCATTACTCATTACTTTGCGTCCATACTGGTTGCTCGATTTGCCACTACACCTGCAAATGAAACAGCTCATAGACACTTCTACACTCCATCTTTGTATCCTTTTAAACCATATCTTTGTCCTATTCACCAGCACTCCTTCCAAACTTCATTCTGCTCTTAAAAATAACACCATCTGCGAGCTGCTGCTATTCGTCCAAGGTTCGCAGCTCTTCATCCTTTCACAGAAAATACTTGTGCAAACTATTAATTCTACTTTTCTTATTTCTGGGTGGTATTGAGCTTCATCCTGGCCCAAATGTAAAGAACTCGTATAATTCTGCAGATTTTTCTGGCAGAAAAGGAGTTGGTGTTCTACATGTCAACATCAGAGGGCTTGTGACTAAATTAAGTCAACTAAAACTAGAAGTGGCAAATCTTGACCCGGACATTTTTTTGCCTAACAGAAACATTTCTCACTCCTGCCGTCAATGACTTGCAGATTACGATTGACAACTACAACCTTTTTCGGCTTGACCGAGGATCTAAAAGAGGTGGAATTGCCATCTATGTTCGTAATACTATTGCATGTTCACCAGCTCACTCCTTGTTTAAAAAATGTTGCTTTGAAGGTTTAGCTCTCAGAATAACTCTCCCAAATATTCAACAGATATTAGTAGTGTGCTGCTATAGACCGCCTAGTGGGAAGGATTGTGAAGCTGCATCTGCACTGAGAGAGCTTTTTGAGGGCCTCCCAAAAGGTGAAATAGTTTTAGTGGGTGATCTAAATTGGAATTGGCTAAACCCGCCGGCCGTGGCCACAAATTTTACAGATGAATTTAACCTGTTTCAATTAATAAATGTCCCCACAAGACCCAACCTAAAAAATCTGGGACAGTCAACTCTGCTTGACGTCCTATTGACAAATGCACCTCACAATTTCGCACTGACTGGTGTTCTGGGTAATAACCTTAGTGATCACTCCTTCATTTTTGGGGGGAGATCATCAGCCAGACCAAAAGCCCCCCCTAAAATTGTTGAGAAGCACTCTTTGAGGCACTTCAGCACTCGGGCATTTACTAATGATGTGCTTCACTCGGATATTGACAAAGTCTGTGATATCCCCAACCTGACTACGGCTTGGGAGACTTTCAGGTACACGTTTCTCCAAATTCTTAACAAACATGCTCCGTTGGTTAGATTTAAAACTAAAGGCAACCACCCACCATGGTATGATCCTTTGATTACAAAGCTCATGAAAACTAGGGACAAGGCTTGGGCATGTGCTCAGAAAAGTAATTTGGTAAATGACTGGCTAGAGTACAGGATTTTAAGGAATAGATGCGTCAAAAAAATACGGCATGCAAAAAATGCCTACTTTTCCTCCACTCTCCTGGAATCACATGGAAATGCCAGGATTTTTTGGAAAATAATCAAATGTATCCAAAAGGCAACCAAAACAGACAATCTGCCCGTTGAGCTAAACCGAAATGGGGAATATTTTTCAGATCCCAAAATAATAGTTGACAATTTTAACCTTCATTTTTCTGAAGCTGGTAATCTTTTTGATAATGTATTGGGAGTCACCCCTGCTCATGCAAATTCCTACACCCCTGTCCAAACATTAAACGAATTTAGTTTCCAGCCAATCCACGAAAGTAATGTTCTGAAACAGCTGTCCTACCTCAAAGGGTCCTCCTCTACCGGAGCAGATAGTTTTCCCGTCTTTGCTCTACTAACTGTTGGTACCCTAGTATACAAACCTATAGCCCATATTTTCAACCTGTTCATCAAAGAAGCATCAGTTCCTCTAGAATGGAAACATTCCTATGTCCGTCCACTTCACAAAGGGGGCCCTAAAGATGATCCCAATAGCTACCGACCTATCTCAATTTTGTCCTCATTGATGAAAAATTATTGAAATACCAAATTAGCAGTTTCCTGTCCACCAACAATCTACTACATCTAAAATAATCTGGGTTCCGAAAAAAATACAGCACCACATCTGCTGCATTAGACTCTCTGAATCAAATTTACAGTAGCCTTGATAATAACCAGTACTGTGCCTGTCTTTTTCTTGACCTGTCCAAAGCTTTTGATACAGTAGACCACAACACCCTGCTTGGTAAACTAAGTTGCCCCGGTTTTTTCAAAAACACAGTAAAATGATTAAAAATTACCTCTTTTCTCGCACCCAAACTGTATTCACAGATGGTGTTAAGATAACAAAAGGGGTTCCACAGGGTTCCATCCTCGGCCCCCTCTTGTTCTCTCTTTATTTCAATGACTTGGGCACTGACCTGGATCATTCCAGGGTAAATCTTTTTACAGATGACACGATACTGATTACTGTTGGCCGCTCTCCAGATGACGTGATTGCTAAGCTCCAGGGTGATTTCAACAAACTACAACATCAGCTAGTTGCTCTTAAACTAGTCCTAAATACCTCCAAAACCAAGGTGCTAAGCTTCTCACCGGGACTAAAGCAGGAAGTTATTTTTCCCAAATTACATTCCTTAAATAATTATCAAATAGAGCAAGTCAAGATCTATAAGTATCTTGGGGTCATCCTGGATTGAAAACTGAATTTTGAAGATCACATTGATTATATTGGTAAAAAGACAAAAATAAAAATTGGTTTTCTGTATCGACACAAGCACTGCTTCCCCCCTATGTTCCGTTTGGAATTGATAAAAGCTACCATACTGCCTCTACTTGATTACTGTGATATCGTGTATAAATCAGCCCCAAGTACTGTACTGAATAAGCTTGATTCCATCTATCACTCAGCCTTAAGATTTGCATTGAACTGCCCATAGAGGACTCACCACTGTGATCTCTACATTGGGTCAAACTTAACATCTCTTAATGTTCGACGGCTTGTACACCAGATCTTATTTATTCACGATGTAATTACAAAAATATCCGCAGACTACCTGCTGGATCTCCTCTCTGTTTCAAAGAACAAATTTGACCTCAGGTCTTCGCTCATCTACCAGCTTCACATTCCCTATTTCCGTACAAAAACCGGAGAAAGGGCCTTTGCTATTGATGCCCCCAGGGTCTGGAATGCTATTGCCAATACACTGCAACTTGAATCACTACCTATGAGATCTTCACTCAAAACTGCTCTAGAGGAGTTGTACACCCCTAGCTGCCACTGCTATTCAGTGGCCTAAAATAAAATGTTTCGCTCCGGATGACCGCTGCAAAGTATTATCTGTATTTTGATTTAGTGTGCTGATCTTAAAGGTGCATTGAAAAATGTGATACTCCGACTGATGCTCCTGTTGTTTGTGGAGTGACTCATGCAGCCAGCTGTGACTCTAGGGTTTGGTGCTACATGTCATTTATGTTGTTTATTGTTAAAAAAAAATTCGGTCACAGTTCCTATGATCACTGTTACATAGCATTTATGGCTTTATTTTGGTGATTTCTAAAAGTTTTTTGGTTTGGCCATGTTTTTGTTTATTGTAGTATGGAATTAGACTGATGGCCTTAATCTAAGTTTTCTTGTTGTTGTTGTTTGACTTGCATGCCACTGGGATTTTTGCACACAGCGTTGGTGTACGGTGCTATTTCAGGAATATTTTGATGTTTTTTCCTGGATTTTCTGTTTGCACAGTCACATAGTCACTTTAAGATGTTTTCTTGTTCGTGTTTTTGTTTTTTTGTTTGTTGCTGTTGCACCCGATTCAAGAGCCGAATGGCTCACAGGGCTATACCAAATAAATGAAACTAAACTAAACTAAATGAAAGCGTATAGAAGGGCCATGCCAGTGAATGCCTTGGGATTTAATTAGGAGTCATTGGATGAATTTGCAATTCAAAATCAACTCTTAAAATGCCTCATACTTCCCAATGTGACTAATAATTACTTGCAATTGTGTTATCTGCACAACACCTTTATTATTTAGCTGACATAAAATTTTTCATTTTGTGTGGTTATCACAAGTTGAATACACAATTCAATAAAGTTATAGAGGTGAATACACAGAGTGGCTTTTTGTCAGCGCTTTTTTGTGATCACGAAATTAAGTTTCCAGCACCAACAATACAGGGAATATTTCCAAAAAATTCCACCAAGATGTGAGTTTTCACCCATATAGCGTTCATAATTTTGGGCTAATGATGAGTGTATCAGTATCGCCACAGCATTTTCGGTCTTGATGAGTGACCACATGTCCTGTTCGCCACGCTGCTAGATAATGGGGATTTTTGCATTCTTCCCTAGTATAAGCCATGGTTTAGCCACGTATGACTTAGCCATGGACAGGATCCCGTTATGTACTAGTTTTGAGGCAAACTACGATGTATATATAAAAGTGGGGTCCATACCTACTGGACATCTGTGAAATCTACTGGACATGTGTGAAAAAGAGCTTCACAGCTCATCGAATTTCTCCAGGATAAAATAAATATTCTGATTCTATAAACATGACAGCTCACCAGCATTTGTTTAAGTAAGCCCGACTGTTGATGAGACACTGAATCTCAACCAGCCCATAGTTTACGTGTATGAAACCAAAACTTCTGAAAAAGTACTCCCAGAAAGTAGTGTGGGTTGTGTAAAAATATATTTTATTTTGGAGACAAGATATGGGAAGGAGACATTGCTTATTTAATCTGCCGTGTATGTGTGTTATGGTTAGACACACGCTCACATTTCCAAGTTGCTGGACTACAGATGTGCATGACCAGTAAGCTACACTGTAAAAATGTGTTCTCCAGAGCCAGTCGTCCACAAGTTTAAATTTCCCAAACCAAACGGGTAATGTATGTAGGGAGTTAGCAAGATACGTAGTTTGCTGCATTGTGGGTGAGATATATTTTTTGATAACTGCAAATATATTGTACAAATGCAAAGCTGATTCATATCCACATAGAGATACACCAGGAATGATGCCAATGTAATTCCTGGCAAGATTCATACAAATTTGTGATAATTTAGAAATACATGTTGGCTATGAGCCACAAAAACACCAACACATAACAACACACGCGTGTAGCAAATCTTGACAATACTGGCTCTATAACATTAATTTTACAGCATACTTTAGATAATTAGTTGGTCACAGGATGGGCGTTCACAGAAATAAACTTTCAAACGCTGGGTTCAGTGGCTTAAGATAGCGACGACACAAAACCCCAAACTACTCTCACTGCAGGCTGGAAGTAGATCTGGGAATACACTTTATAACTTACAAGGTTTCACATCGGATGTGTGAATCAATAACAACATTGGCACTGCCTGATACTACATTGAACAATTATGCCACCACCGCCTCAACCCACTCAGCCCCGTCTATAAACCTGGCATCACACGTGCCATTACCGCCGTGACCCCAACTCATTCGTCAATTATAAAAGTAGATAATAGGCGACGTTTCGGGTCACTGGCCCTTCTTCATAGCACGTGCTAGAGAGATGGATTGGATAACAGTCGGAGGCTGCACGTTGCCACCACAGGGCTTGGTGTGAATTAATATCGTTAAATATTCCTGAGGAATATTTAGTTTTTTGTTTTTAAATTGACGTGACTAGTTACCTATCAGTCGCGTTCGAGAGAGAAGCCCATCAATAACGAGCGGACCACAAACTCCAACGGCACCCTAAAGTCACGCGCAGAATCCATCGCCCCCCCCCCCACCTGCCTCCCCCCCCCCACCACCCCCACCACCCCCACTGCCCCCCGTCAACCCCCATGCCCCCCCCGCCCCTGTCCTTCCCCACCACCCCCACTGCCCCCCACCACCCCCACTGCCCCCACCACCCCCAATGACCCCCCCGCCACCTCCCACTACCGCCCCCCCGCCCCTGCCCCACCCCGCCACCTCCCACTGCCCCCCGCCACCCCCCACGACCGCCCCCCCTCCGCCACCCCCCCCCCCGCCACTGCCGCCCCCCCGCCACTCCCCACTGCCCCTCCCCCCGCCACCCCCCTACCCCCCTGTCCCGCCCTTCCTCCCACCACGCCCATCAGGACGAGCCCCCCACCCCACCCCACCACTTTAGTCGCGCGCGCGTCCCCACATAACGCCCCGACGGCGCGCGCCCAGAAAACCACCCCCCCCACCACCGCCACAGTCCACGCCCCCAAAACAGCTTGACCACGCCCATTCCGACTGACCACGCCCGTTAACCGCCGGGGCACGCCCACCGCGCGAGCCCGCGGCGCCGACTGCGCATGCGCCACATTCAAATACGCCCTTGGGCGCGAGATTTGGCGCGAGCGCGGCGCAGTTCGCCGCCGACGTCGTTCGCGGGCATTTCGCGCTCCACTTTCTCTCGCGTGAAATAAACAAACATCGGTTAAAATAATTAACGGACTACGTTTTTATGTAAAAATAAAATTCCCAAAGCGAGACGATTAACATTAGCAAGACGCTTTGTCGATTGACAAAGTTATATTAAAATTAGTTTTTTTTATATTTGTCTTGTTTTTAGAACGATTTATATTCGAATTTTAAGTTGGGTAATTTTTATTGTTTTGTCAGCGCGGCGACCGTTCCGTCTCCTGCCCCCCAACCCCGGTCATGTCGAGGCGCTCGCGGAACAGGTGAGAGGAGGAAGGCCGCGTACCGGGTTAGCGCGCGCGTACACACACACATGCACGCGCGCGTACACACACACATGCACGCGCGCGTACACACACACATGCACGCGCGCGTACACACACACATGCACGCGCGCGTACACACACACATGCACGCGCGCGTACACACACACATGCACGCGCGCGTACACACACACATGCACGCGCGCGTACACACACACATGCACGCGCGCGTACACACACACACGCACGCGCACGTACATACATGCGCGCGCGTACACACATACATGCACGCGCGCGCGTACACACATACATGCACGCGCGCGCGTACACACACACATGCACGCGCGCGCGTACACACACACATGCACGCGCGCGCGTACACACACACATGCACGCGCGCGCGTACACACACACATGCACGCCCGCGCGTACACACACATGCACGCGCGCGCGTACACGCACGCGCGTACACACGCACGCACGAGCGTACACAAGCACGCACGCGCGTACACACGCACGAGCGCGCGCGTACACACGCACGAGCGTACACACGCACGAGCGCGCGCGCACACACGCACGAGCGTGCATGTGTGTGTACGCGCGCGTACACAAACATATGCACGCGCGCGCGTACACAAACACGCGCGCGTACACAAACACGCGCGCGTACACAAACACGCGCGCGTACACAAACACGCGCGCGTACACAAACACGCGCGCGTACACAAACACGCACGAGCGCGCGCACACGCACGAGCGCGCGCGTACGGGACGAGGCGAATGAATGAACGAACGGTGGAGCGTGCGCGTGACACCGCGAGAGCCGCGCGAGTCGACTCGCTCGGGTGCGCGAATAAAGGTGAGCGTGACTTGAGACGACTGACTTGGGGAGTGCCTGCGTGAGCGAATCGGTGACCGGCGACGGAATGGCCTCGTTGGTGAATGAGCCAGTGAGGTGAGTGAGCGAGGTGAGTGGGTGAGTGAGTAAGATGAGCGAGTGGGGTGAGTGAGTAAGATGAGCCAGTGAGGTGAGTGAGCGAGGTGAGTGGGTGAGTGGGGTGAGCGAGCGAGGTGAGTTAGCGGGGTGAGCGAGGTGAGTTAGCGGGGTGAGCGAGGTGAGTAAGCGGGGTGAGCGAGGCGAGCAAGGTAAGGCGAGCGAGCGGGTGAGCGAGGTGAGTAAGCAGGGTGAACGAGCGGGGTGAGTGAGAGGATGAGTAAGATGAGCGAGTGGGGTGAGTGGGTGAGTAAGATGAGCGAGTGGGGTGAGTGGGTGAGTAAGATGAGCGAGCAGGGTGAGTGGGGTGAGTAAGATGAGCGAGTGGGGTGAGTGGGTGAGTAAGATGAGCGAGTGGGGTGAGTGGGTGAGTAAGATGAGCGAGCAGGGTGAGTGGGGTAAGATGAGCGAGTGGGGTGAGTGGGTGAGTAAGATGAGCGAGCGAGGTGAGTGAGTAAGCGAAGGCGCACGTGTCGGCCCGAGACGACCTCGTGTCGAGCATTACTGCGCATCGTACAGTACGTACAGTAGTATAACGCGTGTTCTTTGCTGCTGCTGTGAGTGCAACTGCACCGCGTGAACTTGTGAAGGGGCGAGTGAGTGCCCCCCACGTGCGCTTGACGGGTGAAGGGGGGGGGGAGCTACGTGGCATATGTTGTGCACCTTTGGACAGAGGAAAGTCCCGAGTTAGTCTTCATGGACCCCCCCCCTACCCCACGTGGCTAATTAGAGCACTCGCAAAACCGTCCCCCACGTGTCTGCGGCTATGCTGTGTGCAGGTGTGTGAGTGCTGCTGGGACAGCGTGGAGGCTGAGTGGTGTCGGAGCTGACAGTAGTGTAGAGGACTTGGAACGCCAAGGTCGCCGTCCGCTGTAAGGTGGACGTTAAGCAGGCATCTTTGCGGACTAGTTTCCGCTCCTCTCATAAACAAAAAACTCACCTTCCCCTCTCCAAGCTCACCTGACAACCCCCTTTTATCCTCCCCCTTCTCGAACCATTTTCGTTCCTGTTCCTGCTTCACAATCTTTCTCCATGGCTAACCACTGATTACCCATCCATCCAATCCCATCATTTGCTCGCATTTTTATTGTTTGACTTAATTCACGCATCGCAGGTTCACCCATTACCGTTCTCTCGTCTGTTTTGTTCACCTCATCTTCACGATTACATTCCTAATGTATGATTGTTAACTCTGTAAATGGCCTTGGTCAAAGCGCTATAATAATTACGTTAATGGTATCGTGTAGTTCCGACCAAAAACGCAGGACATGTGCCTTGTCATTGTAAAATTATCCGCGGCTGAGCCGTGAAACCGCTGCAATTATTGACCGTATGTCACTCGCCCCGCAACATCGGTCAAGTCCCGTGTGAATGGGCTCTCGTCAACTTTAATTCGGCGATATTCGAGGGTCCTGAAGCCGCTCTCTCTCAAGAAGGAGCGCTCTATCGTGCAAGCCAATACTGTGATGTTACAATGCAGACCATTACATAAATTGTCAATGCCTAATTTGCTCAACGCCCCCCCCCCCCCAAGGCTCGTCTGCTGGTCTATACCTAGCTACATTATTCCTCGGGCGTGTGTGTTATGTACAATCGCCACTGGGGGAGACAAAGGCGGCCGGGCGTGGTGCTGGCCACCCACCCCCTCGTGTACCGCGCTCTCGAACAGCACTTGCCCCGACAGTCTGTTCAGGCTACACGGCGGATTTTTTGTCCTTGCGTGTTATGTCCGTGTGCGTCTTTGTGTCCACTGGCTCAATTAGCGTGGCCCGTTGTCGACGAACCCCTTACATAATTACTAGGGGGTTGCATTCATTGCAGCCGACGTCTGGCGAGAGGCGGGCGGGGTGGGGAGTGATGGTGGTAATGCCTGTTGAGTGAAGAGTGGGCCCCCCCCCCTCCCGCCATGCTTCGTTAAGCGGGTGACCAAATTCATGAAGTTGGTGACCAGACGGTTGTGTTGTCCTCGCTGCTTGCTTGCTGCTGCTGCTGACTGGACTAGCGCACAGAAGTGAGAGTCAAACGCTGAGCAAGCGAGAGCTGTGACCAACGCCCCCCCCCCCCCATGTACTACAGTATACAGTGCTAAGTCAAAAAGCACGTGTTGCATGCAGTCCCAAAGCGAGCATCGGCCCTGGCTGGCTTGCTGCGGCTCTTCGTGTTGTCTTTATTGTTTAATAAACTCGCGCGATTATGCGGAGATCTCGTTCGACCGGCTGCGCATATATTATAGTGAAGATGTGGAACAGTCGGCCCGTATTGCCTCTGGCGTACAATAATGCAGCGTGTTTGAGTACAGTACGGCGTGGTTATACGCACAAAGTGGGAATCCCTTGCTGCTGGTTTAATAACAGCGCTTCGTTTGGGGGGGGTCTCACAACTACCAGAGTAATGCGCAATACTATTTGGATGTATATAGTATCTAGATGCGAGCCGCCTTAGCTTTGGTAGGGGCAGGTCATGTTAAATTAACTGCAGTTTAATTTTAGCTGTATTCTTTGATCGCGCACACACACACACAGGCGCAGCATTGTGTTGTTGTAGTATCAGTACGATGTCGTAAACAGACGTGCTGATGATTGACGGTACGAGGAGATTATCATTGATAACCATCACGCTCGCCCAAAGTTTGCGGGGAAAACTTACAATCGCCTTGGTGGAACGAGAAGACAACATAAACGTACAGCAGCCCGCGGCAGTGTTGGTCGCCCTTGGGGGAGAGGGGGGGGTGGGTATAGAATAATAAACATTGTGGTTGTTAAACCCAGAACGGCGCCTTCGGTTCCGCGACTTTCACACTTCAACACGTGGCGCGAACAACAACCGAACACAGTGATTATTAAACGCCATAAGCACGTGGCGTGCGGTCACACATCATCATCATCGCACAGTCATGTGGCCCATGATTAACTCTTGTGCTGCGTGATTAATTATTGTTGTAAAAGGTTTTGTGTGTGTTGTGGGGTAGGCGGGTGGGGACGCGTGATGCCGAGCGCGCCTTTAAACGTCCCAGAGAAAGTGCACGTGTGTCTCAAGAGACGGCGCTTGTGCAAACATTCTTGGGCACGTTGCTCATCGTCTGTCCATGGCCTTCGTGCGATTCCCTCGGCTCCGTGGACAGGAGGGGCTGGGGTGAATAATGTGGAGTGAATGCTCACGAATTGACATCCGTAGTCATTACATCCGTAGTCATACCGCAATAGACATTTACAGCGTCTGATATGAAATATGTGAGTTTTATTAGGTGTACCTTCGCGCAATGCAGCTATCTAGCGTGATATGACACTTGAAATAAGTTACATAAAAAGTCCCAACCTCTAGAATGGTGGCCACCTACGCAAAAAAGTTGTGCGGCAGTGAGTGAATTTATACATTGGGATATTTTTTTTGAACAGCGATTAACTCGTGCGAGTTTCGATGTAATGTATGACAAACAAAATGAGGAACTCGACAAAGAGACGTATCGTGCGTAGGTTTTGGCTTTTACGGTCATCGTTGCACAATAATGCCGCCAAGTGAACGCGGCATGCCAAAAAGCCAGTGGCGGGAAGAAGACGAAAAAACGTGCGTTTTATTTCAAGTGCGTTTACAGTAATTAATGCGAAGGAAAGCTGTTGGCCGGGCTCTCTCTTTTTTTTACGGCAGGAAGTAAAACAAAAACTGGCACGGGGAGTACTTGTTGGCTCGCAATTTTCTGAATAAAAGAAACTTCGTGAAGATGAGCGAGCGAGCGAGGCCCTGAACACGTCCCAAAATCATCGCAGAGTAGGATAGTCGACAACAAAACCCGTCGCGTTCACTCGCCAGGGGTCTTCCGCATGGATTGGTAGCAGCAGATTAAAGATGTAATCTTTAGATGTTGTATATCCACTGAAATTGCCTGCTATTAAAGCAGTGAAGACGGCGGTTGTGTACAAACGTGGTCGACGGTTTTGGTATTCGCGGCAGGCGTAAACGCGTGTCTTGAGTCCGCTTTGAAGCAACTCTGTTAAGAAACTCGAATCGAACGGCCACGCAGCTCCTGCGCTGACGTTACCTTTGCCGGGTGGTATTCTTAGGTCTTAACATCCCACGTAATCGTCGTGATGGCACTGCGATATCGTTGCACCTAATTTAAATGGAGTGCTCACGCCAATAACATGGTAAGGGGTCCAGAGTTTGGTGGTTGCAACAATAATATTGATCTGGAAAAGCCAAGAGGCTTCTCGTACTAAACATTGTCTTCATGTATGTGTGGAGACAGAAAGGAAGTGAGCTGTATTATTTTACCTGTAACTGTTGTTAGTACGGTTCAAAGACTTGGTTTAAAATTGATGCATTTTTCTGACAAGTTTTGAGTATGAATGAGGAAGGTTTTGGTTGAGTATTTACTAACTGGTTTCACTTTACCTCGTGCGCATTTATGGTCGGTTTACCGAGTGCTGTAAAGTCGATAACATCTACCCCATCTAATGTAGTTACAGCCCTTTGAAGGCAGACTTTGGTTTAAGCCAAGGAAAGTGATTGCCAATAATTAATTGCAAGCCACTCTTCCTTGTTCTCATTCACTTTTCCTACACCAACATGCACAGATATAGTCCGATGCTTGTGTCTGTGCTCGGTGTCTTCATCAACCTAAACATACACTAAAGTGTTTGTCGAGTCTCGTAATAAGTTCTCGGTTGCTTTGGATGTCCACTGCAAACCCTGCTAAGTACACAAAGCGCACCTTGTTTGACTTTTCCGTGGGTGGGAATGACCATAAAACGTGATTTTCTTTTCTCCCCTTCACATTGCTATGCAAAGATGCACGTGTGACAAGCATGATTTCCTTATGCAGAGCCATACACTCTCTTTGCTGTTCATTTTGCCTGCTGCAAGCAGGACACGTGAAAACAAATATGTTATAGTGGCGGCAGAATTTTAGTCGAAACTGAAAAGTTTTCAATGACAAGTTGCAGTTACATAAATAACTGTAAAAGGGTTATGTGCTGTGTAGCGTGTTCTGTATGTAAAGGCAGACACAAGACCAAAGCTGTGCACTGCAAATGTTGTGGCTTTCTTGTGCCAAGTTGGGTTTGCATGATCCAGAGTCTTAATTTGTAAATGATGGTGCTCTTCAGTGACCCAAAGCTTCGTGAGCTATGGGGATCAGTACACAGCATCCTATCCACCTTTTGCATGTGTTGACGCAGTAGACGACATTACATGTGCGTTTATTAACACCGCCGAGTGTATTGCATGCTCACGTAAATAACCCTATATGCAAAGCCCTTAGCACAAAGTCGTCATTGATGTTTTGATATAGGTGTTTCCTGTGTCGCCTTTATGAGTTGAACGCTTTAAGTACACACACGCCAGGGGCAAGTAGTTGGGGATATTCTCGAGGGGTCGGGAGCGGCCGTGTTTGGTTTGTGCAATGAGTTTGGGATCGCGATAAATCCGCCCACTTGGAGGAAGGGGTGCCGATGATGGGTGGGGTGGGGTGAGAGAGGGAGCCGGGCAAGTTGGTTGGGGAGAGAGCCAGAGAGAGAGAGAGAAGGGGGGAGGCGGAGACGGTGATTGACCCCGATTAGTGCGCCTTTTGTGCCCTGAACGCGGCGTGTCGACTGAAATAAAGGCTGCCTGCACGCCGATAGACTGTACACAAACACACGAGGCGCACGGCTCATCCGCTCGGGCTGCCGCGACCATGAAGTTTACTTCGTACGTGCACTTGTAATAATAATAATACGTGCAGCCGCGTTTGCTTCTTGCACGTAGTCTTTTTGAAAGATTCCTGTCTTATGGTCACGAATGAAAACAACGCGGGGGCACGTGCGCACACACACACACTTTAGCATTCCGTTTGGCGCTTGGAAAGTCTCGTTTTAAGTGGGAAAGAAAACTGAGATTAAAGTCGCCGTGATATGGTTCGGTCACGCTCTCATTGTGATATTCATATAGCCCGTATTTCGGCAGTTTGTGTCGGCTGTGGGTGCGAATTACGAGACGCGATTGAATTGGCCGCAGTGCCGTTTGCACCGATGCAGACAACTAAACTGCCCATTGAAGTCGTACCGATGTGCCTGAAAAGTGAAGTCGCCAAGTAGAACCTTCAACCCGCACGGCATTTGACAGCCGAACCGATTCTTTAACGCACATATTTTACAATGGGTTTTTTTTTTGTTATACTGCAAAATTCTGTCCGAGCTTAATCGTCTGTAAAGCGATCGGCGGGTGGGTTTGTGCCATTGAGGAGGTGTGCGATTGATCACGCCGCGCCGCGGGGTCTGCTCTTCCCCTGCAGCACGTGCAGCAGTGACGAGGACGACGAGGAGGTGGAGGTGAGAGACCACGACTACGAGACGAGCCTCCAGAAGGAAAGCGGCAAGCGGCCCGGCTCCAAGGCGCGCTGGTCCCGCGAGGAGGCAAGTTTTCCGCTAGTGTGTTGCCTCGTGTCGGACTTGTCCTGCTGGTTTCTGACGTCGGGAGCCTAGAGGTCGGAGGAGACCAGGTGCTAGTGTTCATATTCTTTGGTTCTTTCGGTAAGGTCACGTAGAATGAGAATAAAATAATAAATTGATAAAATAAAATAACACAATTCTCACGACGTTTCGGCCACAACACAAGCGGCCTTCATCATTTTGAGAATTTTATTGTGTTATTTTATTTGATCAATTTATTATTTTATTCTCATTCTATGTGACTTTACCGAAAGAACCATAGAAGATGAATCCTTGCAGTCACGAAAGCTTTCAATCTTAATTTAAGATGCTAGTGTGTTCGTCGTCTTGTGCTCTGAACATCAGGCTTGTCCTGCTGGTTTGCAACGTCAGTCGCTTTGAGCTTGGAGGAGACGGTCGCTTCGATGTTCTGTATGTAGCAGGTTTATGAAGTGCATTAAATCATCCGTTTGCGATTATTTATCACAGTGCGTGCATTGTAGTATGTGTACGATGTGAGTATTTGTGAGTTGTGATAATGATATGGTAATGTTCAGATTTAGGATAATGGGGCAGACAAAACTACAACAATTAGAAACAATTATATTATTGAATTAAATTGTGACTCCAAAGCATGAGGATTCATGCATGGTTGAGTTTGGTGTTTAGTATGTTTTGATAGTTGTGTATTTGTTCGGTATTGGGAGAATATATGATTTACCTCAACTGTACCAATGGAATTGTTTGAGCTTCATTTAAGTTATAAATTGTATTTCATAATTTGTGTCGCCTTATTTGTGTATAACATTAAGTCATATTGAACTATTCTGTAGTGCGCCATCTCTCAGTTGAATATAAAACTGTTAGTCTGAATGGGCTCTCATCTGGTTTTAAATGATCACTTAGAAAGATCATCTGTGCTGTCGTGAATTAATACAGTGTGTTAGGTAATACATTGCATTTTTGTAAAAATCATAAGCAATTGCAATGTTAAAAATAACAAGCCTATAATATATCCCAGTGTATTAACAAATTACAATTGATAGTTGTGTAACACTTTTATTAGTTACGGACTTGATCTGTTGTTATTTCCTTTTAAAGGTATGATAAATAGAAGGGTTGACACGTGTTCTTTGGTTGTATCTGTGCAATGTTTGTAATGCAAACACCACGAGTAGCCGATATCCTGCAGCTTTAAATTAACGGGTAAGACTGAAGGTTAACCCAATAATCCGAACACTTCAATGATTGTGCTACACTATAGAGTTGTGTAACCTCATGTCACGGTCACCTATAGTTGTATATCCCAATCTGCTGCTACAGGTGGTTTAGTCCGCAACCTCTTGCAGATTCAGATTGTTTGAAGCGCAATTGGTTGTTGAAAAGGAAAGGTTTTGCCGCTCGGAATCTTTCAGCAGTTTGTCACTCGCATGACATGCAACAGGTCACACCTATGGCATATGCCCGGAGGGATGTATGCTGCCCAGGTTCTGCAGTGCAGTTAGTACAAATGTCACAACGGGACATTTTAAGATTCGGAATAATAACCCTGCGAAGTGTAGGGGAGCATCTCGCTGTGGAAATTACGTGACATTTTTAGCCCTGTGGTAAAGAGTGATGGGGCAAGTCCCTTGTAGTCAAGTTTTCAAATTAAACTTGAAAAATATTGTAGTATTTGTGTTGTATTTATTTCACGTTTTATATTTGCACGTAATTTGAGGCTCTGCTTTATCATTAATTCTGTCATAAATTAACATCTTCAAAAAAATTGCCTCGAATATGGTTTAAGTGACCTGCGTGGTATATTATCCATCATTTGCGACATGTGCAGAGCATTGTGGACAAACCAATCTGACTCCTTTTGCCAGCCTTTGTGAGATTAAATTGAGCCCTGCAATGTTGAGCAGAAGCGGGCTTCAAGGCCATGTGTCATCTCGTCCGAAATGCAACACTTTACTGTATTTAATATGCTCCTAAATAACCGCTCGAGGATCACGTAGATTTTGAGTCAGTAGTGTTTTTTTACCTATTACAAATAATGCAGATTGCCCAGTACTTTTTAAGTTTATTTGTCCCATTGTTGGCACTCGCAGGAATGTCCTTGTAACCTTACTATCTCGAAAAATTTAGGAATGTTGCTTGACCCACCTCAATGTTGCTATTCGTATGCAAAACCTCAAAGAATGTAACGATCAATATGGGATTTTTTTGTTATATACCTGCCACCCCAGCTTGCTGTATCAACTTGGCAATTGACCGCAGCAACCGCAACCGAAGATCCCAAGATCTCTTGCTCCGAGCCATCTGAGGATGATAAACTGGATTAATTCCTAAGAAATTATAAATGCATTTGTTGTAGTTAGTATCTTCATGAATTAGTCAAAATAACGCCTATTGATTGGTTTTGATGTGCTTTCATTGTGTCAATGGTATGCGATACTTAATTTTCTTGTTACACATTGCGTTGTTTGCTGGTTTCTCCTGAAAAGGAGACTTGTAGTGTTGGACTCACTTGATTGAAGTTAACGTTTTGACTTGTCGAATTGAAGCGCAAATAGATGTTTTTGTTCTGCCTTCAGCAGAGACCTTTTGGCAGTAATTGTACATTGATGTTGTTTGTAAGCTTGTAATTTGATAACTAATGTTAACTGAACAGCTTTTAAGGCAATTGTCTTACCTTAGACCTTATCATGCCTCATATAAGCCAATGGAATTTACATTTAGTTGCAACTTGAGCATTACCAGGATGTAACATTTATATTTGGGTAAACTTATATATTAGTTTAGAGTTTGCAGTGATTTTCAAATCAAGTATATTTTCCGCAACAACCTAGAGTGTTCAAGATGACATTGACAAACATGTATCTTTAATGTACGGCACGAATAACATCAACACTCAAGCTTGTCTCTCAACACTTAAAACTGCGCGGTGAAATAGCTTTTAAGTTTCAATGTACCTCTCCAGTCAAATTTGCTCGCGAGGAAATCTATGAAGCTTCTTGTATTGGAAAGCGCTGCATTGTGCTGATAGCCGCACTGTGCTCTCACACCCAGGACGACCTTTTGAAACGATTGGTGGAGAAACATGGGAATGGCGACTGGAAGTTCATCGCCAACTTTTTTACAGTAAGCACCCCCCCCCCCCCTTGCAGTGACTGCATTCGATTACCTTTTCACCTTTCTCGGCAGTGGAAAAATAACCCTGACCTCGTGCGCGGTTTGATAAGTTTCCGTGCTATTTTTTTCCCCAAGTGTTGTGGTGCATTCCGGTTCAAGGAACAAGAAGTCACTCGAGGCGTTGTGATATTTTCATTGGACCTGTCGGCGTGTGCTGCGTGTTTTGTCACGATTAACGGGACGCTCTCTTGTCTATTTGCAGAATCGTTCCGACGTGCAGTGCCTACACCGTTGGCAGAAAGTGCTCAATCCTGAGCTTATTAAGGGGCCATGGACGAAGGAAGAGGATCATAAGGTATGCAAGCGGGCCTGTTCACTGTTAATGTGAAAATGTGAAAGTAATAAAGTCTTGGTTCCTTTTTGTGATTAAATAAGGAATTGTTCTTCAGTGGGTTTATATATATCATTTTGTAGAGTTCAATAAAATATTATCAGCACATATCCTGTTCCTTACCAGATATAAGCCTTTATAATGTAATACCACTGCCTGTATTTTAACACGGCCTTAATTCCACTTCATTCTCTCCTGTGCCCCAATTGCATCGCTCCACCTTCTCTTTCGTTGTTTCCTCTTGGCCGATCTGTAACCTTTTACCCATTGTCTTGTTCCAGTGCTTTCCCCGCCCAGGTCCATCATTCTCAACAGCGAGTGTTCACATCTTGGATGCTTGTTTGCTGCTTGCATGTGTTTTCCCTTTTTGTCTCATTAACTCAAGCACGATTCGTTTTGGAGTTATGAAATTGGTTTGAAGATAACAAAATAATGATATTTTTGAACCGAATAATAGTTTGGCGAGATGCTTTTTTGTTGAACGATTTCACTCGGGAACGCTATTTGCCTTAAGTGTGTACTAATTTATCCGTGACGGAAAAATCTCTCCTGGTTCGCTTCAACGAGGGCTTTCGTGTCACATTACTAGCAGGCTCCGTCATTGAGCTTTGTCCCTGCCCTCCGCGCAGGTGATTGAGCTCGTGCAGAAGTACGGTCCCAAGCGCTGGTCGCTCATCGCCAAGCACCTCAAGGGCCGCGTGGGCAAGCAGTGTCGCGAGCGCTGGCACAACCACCTCAACCCTGAGGTGAAGAAGTCGTCGTGGACCGAGGAGGAGGACCGTGTCATCTTCGAGGCGCACAAGCGCCTCGGAAACCGCTGGGCCGAGATCGCCAAGCTGCTGCCTGGCAGGTACGGGCTGCATAGCGGAGTGGCAATGACCGGTCGGCGCACTCGCCACCGAGGGATGGTTGCACAGTCGTCGATTTCATTTCTTCAGCCGTCGATCATTTTCTTACTGCAGGGTGATGTTTTCTTCGAGCGTTGTTGACCTTAAAGTGTAATTCAAAGGTTTGGTGGAAGGCGCACCGCACTGTGGAATCGGTGATCTCACGTTGAATGAGTGATATCTGCAAACTGGGCCTTGTCGGTACCCTTCACCATCCCACACTGACCGGCATGGTGGAGTATGGTCGAACAACACCTACAAACATGGTGTGGGATGGCCTTCATCCAACAGAAGATTGAAAAAGCACCGTAATTGTTGTGATATCGTTTGCAAGGGTGGGCTGTTGTGTGGTGTGAAGACATTTCCCCAAATTTGAAAATTACCCAAAATGTAAAAGTACATCACAAATAACATTTAAAAAAACTCCCCACTTTTATCACTGATGTTGCTTTATAACAGGGAAAATATAAAGTAGGCTTTATAAATTTAAAGCCTACTTTACTTTAAACATGGACCCTGACAAAACTGAGAGATTCTAATAAAGTTGACATGAGCAATACCTGTTAGATAAATGAACACCAGCCACCGTGCATTCCCTGTTAGAAAGGAGTATTAACGATGAATGTGTTAATTTTTGTTTATTAGAACATGAGCAGAAATGCCAACGTATTCCTTGAATGTTTAAATAAGTCTAGATTTTCCTTTCTATTCAACAGACTATAGTAATGCAACATAATGCTTTACACTCATTTGTGGACTGTTTAAAAATGTGTGTCCTTACACTGTAAACTTCCCCTGCTTTTTTGATACAAAAATATTTCTGGAAATAATGTTAAAGAGGAAGTACATTAAGTGATTCATTTATTCTGCAAAGGTCCCTTTGGTCGTGGTGTTAATGGAGGCAGCATTTGGTTTATGGGAAAAGATGGGGATGATGGCAGAGTGGCTCTTAGTCATCATAACAATCACGTTAATAAAGTGTTAATACAAACTTTTTCACATTTTGTTTCGGCACAAAAGCATGTTCTGAATGTGTGGTCGATCAGAGTTTTAAAAATGCAACATTCGTGAATAAAGTCGCATGCAGTCCATGTTTTTTTTCTTTCCCCAAAACACGAGTTGTTCATTGTAACTGGTGTTCATTAATTCTGCCCAAAAGGACCGACAATGCCATCAAGAACCACTGGAATTCGACGATGCGACGCAAAGTGGAGCAGGAGGGCTATCTGCAGAACTCGCCTGACCCGGGCTTCCAGCTGCCAGCGGCGCTGTACCAAACAACCTGTTCGGGGCCCATGCCCCCTTACCGCGACACCGTGCCCCATCGCTCCAACTGTCCTACCTCGGCCACCTTCCAGTACTACCCATATCCAGAGACCGAGGAGGTACGTGTTTAGCGCCTGGCCAGGTATATCAGGGGGCTAATTTAACCCTCTTCCGTTCCGATGACGTAGGGTGTACGTCATCAGTTTTTTTTCCGAGTCCATTTCGATTACGTACGTTTACGTCATCGGAACGGAATCGATTCCGAATGGAATCTGAAGTAAAAGGCGATGCGGGAGGGCGTGTGGCACAGCTTGGCGCCAGCAGTCACAGAGTGCGGTCGTGTGGCTACGGTTCTCTGCGGTGACTACAGTACAGTGTCTTTAAAAATAGCAACGCTACGCCTCTAAATAAAATTAACGCCGAACCGCTTGCACGTTCTGAGGTTGATCGGTGAATGGGACACCCACCCTGCAACTTGCAGACGTCTCGGAACGGAACAGAGTGAATGTGTGTTGGAGCACTGGGCCAGGATTACCAAGATGACAGTTTGGAACCTGGGTATTTCGAAAACATACTTCAAAGTACCGTGTGCTATGAAGAAGACCTATGGCCTGAAACGTCTAGTACATTTATTTTTTCTTTTAATGCAGCATTATTGACAAACGTTTGAGTTGTTTTCGTTAATTGTGCTTGTGCATCAATGCCAGTGCAGCATCATCACGTGATTTGCTTAATAAAATGTTTCCAGGTGTAGCGGAATAAAATGGATTGACAGGTTAGTCAACATGTTGCCATCTGAGCACTAAAAATGTTAAGTTAATGTCCTTGGAATAAACATGTGTGGCCTGGCTTTTAAGATGGTGCAGTGTTTTAGTGTGGATACAAATCAATTGGAAGTGCTGTAGTCGTACATTTTAGAAGCAGTTTTGTAATGTGGGGCAATGTTACCACTGCTTTTTGTAAGTTTTTGGAATGTAAATGTATTTTTCTGATGACATCAAACTGATAGCACAATTGGAATATTCGGAAATAATTTGTTTCTCCCTTGTAAGGAGTTGAGCTGTTTGTTGGTTGTTTTCATGATGTGTGGATTCAAAAATCCCTTGGACTTAAGGTCATGGTCTTCAGATGATCTTGTTTTTCCTCAAGAATGCACTCTGAACAGGACCATTAGCACTTGATTGGGACAGAAAGTTAATACTGAACTGAATGCAGTGTGTAAAAGTGGATTGGACTTCAGTAAGTTCAGTGCAAACACTTGAAATGGTTTATTTGCCAAGCACAGGATCTTGTCCATATATAAGAATAGGGCCATAATTAAGGAGATTTTATTATTTCAACCAGGTTTAGTTAGTAAATGTGTGTAGCTAAATACTTACTTTGAAGTGCAATGTGTTCTTTGAAAGTCAGCAACTTGAATAGCCTATCTTGCAAATGTTGTTTGGCTTCAGTTTGTAGAAACAGGATTTGTCAGCATTCATATTTTTAATTCACGATAGCATTCATATAATTTAAGCTCTGTTACTCGTAACCTTTGAGTCACGTGTGTGGTTATTTTTCTTGGATTGTTTGCTCGCAGATGGCCGCCCAGCGTCACAATTACCAGGTGTCTGTGCGTTTCAACATGACCGGCCAAGGAATGAACTTTCAGGTTATCTCTTCAAACTGCACTGTGTGACCACGCACCCTGATACATGGTGGCATTTGCGCTTAATTTATATATGCAAGTAGGAATTTATTTGCAAAAGAGTTAAAAGTCTCCTCGCATTGGTCGTCGACATGATCCAATTCCGCGTTCCAACACCACCGTAAATCTCTAAAAAACAAAAACTCGTGCCGCCTGTACACATTATCACGACTCCCAGTGCCTTCACGTGATTTATACTCTTTGCGCCCTCCTTTAATGTTTGATATTTATGGCTCCGATCACCAATAAATGTTAGCTGCTCACTCACCGAGATAATATTTTTGATGATTAATATAACAAAATTTGCTTAAAATTAGTCGAAACAATCCGTTGTAGCCTGTAACCCAAGTTTCAGCAGTATTAGAGCCATTGACGGGCGTGAGTTTTTACTTAGGAGTCGGGTAACGCTGCTGGCCAGAGAAATGCCTTAACTTGCTCACCTCTTGCGACACCAGAGCACGTTCGGCTACGTACGCGCCTCCGATTCGCGCGGTTGGCTAGATACAGTGCGAAAGAAGTTCAACATACACACAGAAGACATGGCCTTTCCTCCACTAGGGGTTATTTGCGCAGTGTCGCGTCCCCATCAAGTGCAAACAAAATGCCCACTTTAAAAGTGCTTCTCGTGCCCGGGTCATGAGCATGAGTCCACGGGGGGCTTTGTCCGTCTCAGGCAGGCAGGCAGCTTTGGTGGCCCGGCATGGTGAAGGAAGTCGCCGTTTTACGGTGGTGAGGGGGGGAACCTGCCAGCCCTCGCCATCCCTAGGGGGCAAACGCTAAGAAGTGAAACGCTTAGCGGGGTTCGCCTGGGCTCCCAAGTAATCGTGGGCGCCACGGTGGTGAGATGTTAAGTACCTCGTCTGGCACACAGGAGGTCCCCGGGTTCGATCCTGTTGACGCCTGTATATTTGAAGTTTGCGTGTTCTCCCCGTGGTCACGTGGTTTTTCTCCAGGTCCTCGAGATTTTCCCTCCATATGTAGAAACATGCTTTTAGGGTGTTTGGCTGCTATACATTTCCTCACGTTGAGCTACTTCATTGAGCTGTCATTTGTGGCCAGGTCGCTTCTGAAAAACAGCTACATAGCTCAGTGGACTTTAAATTGTAAAATGAAAAAACAGTATAATAGTAAAAGCGGGAAGTCCCGCTTGCGTGCCATAGCCGCAGTGGCCGCGGCCGCTGGAACTCCATCCAAGAGCCTGGATAGGGGATAAAAGTCTATGTGGAATCACAGTTCCACCCGGGAGGCTTGAGTTTTTGTTTTTAAAATATTTCTGGTGGCGATGGAACACACAAGTGGAGAGTGGAACATGTTGGTGGTCACCAATGGAAAGCTCAACATCATTGGACAAAAACCTAGTTCCATGTTTTAAGAGGTTTTAGGGATTTTTTTTTTTTAAAGAAAATGTAAGAGATCTTGCCATGTCCAGTAAGAACACAAGACTAATGCCATTCGATTCCTGAGGTAAACATCGCCTTTGCCAATTCCATTAATGTGTGTTTTGCATTGTTTTTCGAACCATTTTCCCTTCGCTTAAAAATGTCCTGTGTTTTGTACCTGCACAGAATTGCTATGGGGAGGAAGAGGACCCAGATAGAGAGCAGCGCATAAAGGAGCTCACCATGCTACTGATGTCCACGGAAAACGAAGTTCGTGGAAAGCAGAACTTCACGGTCAGCATCTCCACTGAGTTCAAAAAACCCTTGGTTGCATTCTAGACATTCTGGGGCCACACTTGTGGTCTTGCCGCACCCAGCAGTGACTGAGCGATTGTATCTGCAGATGGAGTATGGTGGGGGCTGGGGCTCTGCCCTCCTGTCGGACCACGTCATCCTGTCAGACGGCAGCCTGGCAGGCCCGCTGGGTGGCCCCGAGGAGCCGCTAGCGGCCTTCACGCATTCCCAGGGGCCCGCTTGCTCTCTCGCTACCAACACGAGCCCTCCCCAGGCTGAAGGCGCACTCACACCCCCAAGCTACCTCTGCCTGGATGGACAAAGCAACTTTGGCATCTCGGAGACGGGTTACAATGTGCACGTGCCGCCAGCCTATCACGGGATGGACACAGTAAGTGACGTTATTTTCCTTCTCCTAGAATGCTTACTGGCCAGCAGCTTCATACATAAAGAAAATCGGTCTGGGGGGTGGTGACTGTTGATAGATAGTGCAAACGACGCGTGTGTGAGATACACACCAGCCTGCAAAATTGTGGTGGTCTTTCGAGCCATGTTAGTTGATAGCTGATAATGCTGCATGGATTTTCTGAATGGTATCTCCCTTCTTTGTGTGGGTTTTCTCCTCCATACTCAGATGTCACCTTCCACGTGAAAATATTGTGTTAACTTTAAACTTGTATAATTATAAGGTGTGTAAGCGATTGATCTATTCGCCAATTAACAATAACTCTTGGTCTTGAATTCCTGCGTGTCTGAATCAATGATTTAAGCAAACAAGACAACAAAAAGCAACACACTACAAACGGCATACATGAATCGATAAGAATCGATTCTTGAATGCAATCGCAACCCCAAATTGTAACAGTAAAAATCACATTGCTGGGGAGTTGGAAGGGGTGTGACTCATTCTCTACCTAACAAGACACAAAGCTCTAAAATTGTTTGACTGACCGAGATAACCTCTCACTGGCAGTGGGTCCAGGGTTGGGTGGTGGTAGTCGGGTAGCTAAACTAAAATACAAACTATGGAACTTTTTCTTTTACCAGGTAAAGCCCCACTGAGCTATATAGCTCTTTTTCAGAAGCTACCTGGCCACAAATGATAGCTGAACGAAATGGCTCCTCACGTGGAAATGTATAGCAGCCAAATAGTCAAAAGCGCATTTCTAAATATGAAGGGAAAAACCGGTGGACCTGGAGAAAACTCTACAAGGCCGCGGGGAGAGAACATGCAAGCTCTAAATATACAGGCGTCGGGGTCGGGGATCGAACCCACGACCTCCTCCATACCAGGCGAGGTAGTTAACATCTCCTAGCCACCGTGGCTCACACGTTGCCCCCACGCGTCCAGGAGCCGTCCTGCCTCGGCGACCTCCACACGCTGGAGTTCCTGGAGGGGCTGGACCGTGGCCACGCTGACGGCGATGCCGCCGCCGCCGCCGCCGCCAGATTGATGGTGGTCAAGGTTGAGGCGTGCGACTCGGCGTGCAGCTTCGCCGGAGACGAGGTACCCGGCGGCAAAACGGACGGCACGCCCGCCGTGGCGCCGCCCGGCCTCCTGCGACGCGCCCGCAAGCGCCTGAAGAACGGTCTCCTCGAAGACTTGTGCTCCTCCGAGTTCACGCCAAAGGGGACGCCAACAAAGTCCATGCCCTTTTCTCCGTCACAGGTAAGGTTCGACCTTGTCCGGCCGGGGTTTCGCCTTTGAGAATGTAATTCCCAAAAATATTTAGGTTTTTTTTTTTTTTTACATTGAGCTAAATTTGCATTATCTTGTTGGACAGGAGGTGTGGGTTGGGGGAATCCAAAATATTGAAGTGGACACTGTGAAAGAGTTGCAGCAGTATTGTCTTCTTTACTGTTGGGTTTTATATACAACCTTGAAACATTCCTTTTCCATGATTATTTTTCTAGCCAAACTTTCTTGTGCTTTATTTTATTTATTTGTATGTATGTGTGTGTTAGTATGTATAATGTGTGAGTATTCTGGATTTGTTTGGATATGTATGTGCTAAATGCATGGCATATTCTTACCTTTTAGAAAGGGCTTTGCATTGTATAAA
The DNA here is from genome assembly GCF_048934315.1 of Petromyzon marinus. Classification (NCBI taxonomy): domain Eukaryota; kingdom Metazoa; phylum Chordata; class Hyperoartia; order Petromyzontiformes; family Petromyzontidae; genus Petromyzon; species Petromyzon marinus. Next base: position 6,694,925 of record NC_133689.1, on the reverse strand, counting down.
AAGCACATATGGCACATATGGCATTGTGATGTATAACGACTTATTGTTGGTGGCTCAGCTGATTGGAGAGTATATAGAGTTTATTGATAACATTGATGTAGTTTATATTTTAGTTTTTTATTGGTTTACTATATGGTATTCATTATATTGTGTAGTGTATACCCAGTTGCTTTGTGTTAATAGCTCAGCTTATTGAAGAATATATTGAGTACATTTATTATATTGATGTAGTTTACACTTAGTTTTTTCACATCGGTTTACTGTATGATAGTTGGGTAGTTGCAGTCCTTTAGCGTCCATATACTAAATGCCTCTGTTGATATGTAAACTTTGACTTTAACATAGCTATTTCCGTGACCAGTCACATGCTAATCCCTCAGCTATTTCAATGCTAAATTCTCCTGTTTGATTTATACTAGGTGCCTCTGTGGACATGTAGGCTTTGACTTTAACATAGCCATTTCTGTGACCAGTCACAAGCTAATCACTCGGCTATTTCAATGCTAAATTCTCCTGTTTGATTTGTACTCGGTGCCTCTGTGGATGTGTAGGCTTTGACTTTAACATAGCCATTTCTGTGACCAGTCACAAGCTAATCACTCGGCTATTTCAATGCTAAATTCTCCTGTTTGATTTGTACTCGGTGCCTCTGTGGATGTGTAGGCTTTGACTTTAACATAGCCATTTCTGTGACCAGTCACAAGCTAATCACTCGGCTATTTCAATGCTAAATTCTCCTGTTTGATTTGTACTAGGTGCCTCTGTGGATGTGTAGGCTTTGACTTTAACATAGCCATTTCTGTGACCAGTCACAAGCTAATCACTCAGCTATTTCAATGCTAAATTCTCCTGTTTGATTTGTACTCGGTGCCTCTGTGGATGTGTAGGCTTTGACTTTAACATAGCCATTTCTGTGACCAGTCACAAGCTAATCACTCAGCTATTTCAATGCTAAATTCTCCTGTTTGATTTGTACTCGGTGCCTTTGTCAAGGCGCTTTACTTCTCTCACCTAGCTTAAAAGACGCTGCGAATCTTAGCAGCGTTCATTGAAGCGCTGTCGTCCCGACAGTTCTGTTCCTTCACCTGAAGAAGGCTACTTGTGTTGTGGCCGAAACGTCGTGAGAATTTTATTATGTTTTATTTTTATTACTTTGTTTCCATTCTACGTGACTTTACCGAAAGAACCAAGAAGATGAATCCCTGCAGTCACGAAAGCTTTAAAATCGAAATTTAAGCACATTATATATTCTAATGGTAATAGAAATGCCGTTCCTATAAATACTCGAAAAAAATGACTTGCATTTACACAACAAACAAATAGTAAAAAATCTGGCTACCCACCTTACATTCCACCAAAAACAAACGCTTTACAAATCGCGCTTGACCTTAAAATTGCAGCCAACCCATTTTACCGCCGGACGCGCGTAGTCAATGATAACACGTAGTCAATGATGACGCGTGCAGGCAATTACTATTATTCTCCCCCTTGTCTCGCAATCTTATGGTCCCCCCCCCACCCCACCTTCAGTTTCTGAACACGTTGATGCCGCTGGATTTGCCATTGTTGACGGACTCCCCGACACTGACCTCAACGCCCGTGTGCGAACTCAAGGCGGCAGCGACCACCCCGACGACGGCGCGGGACCACGCTTCGCGCGTGCAGAAGGAGAACAACGGGTAATGGGGCTTCGCACGCGGCCGCACACCGCGAGCCCGAGCTCGCTTGTCCTCGCCCCTGCCGTGAACTCGAGGCGGGACAGATACCATCGCCGTGTTTAGTGTTTAGCAGCGCACCTTTCTCTCTCGGTGGGTTTTTTTTTTTTGGCCAAACGCTCTTGGGCCCCCGATTTGATTATTTTTTTTTTGTTAGTCACCGTCTGATCCGCATCACAGCAAAGGTGTGAGTGAGTTGGAGAAGCGTGCTACCGTGTGGTAGCGATAACAGCAACGTTCAACCCTTAAGTTCAGTCAGCACCGTGCAACTATTGCTACATGAACGGGTGTTGTGAACCGTTTCATTACTTACGTGTTTATTTATGTGTTTGACTCGGTGCAATTTTCATTGTATGAATGCGTAACTTTATAAGTGATATGTTTGCTATGTATGTGTCAATTGACACCGCTGAACACCCCTTGCAATGGTTTATCCAAGTGAAATATTTAAACAGGATAGAAAAACAAAACGTCGCAACTTAAAGCACTGAACCACCAAAAAAAATGTTTCCATAAAATATCAAAGTAAATGAGAGTTTACTTGAAAAAGTTGGCAGCCATCTGTAAAAAAAAAAGCTTTTTAGCTCATCGGATTCCTCCAGTATAAATATTCGGATTCTGTACAGGCACGTGTGTTGACATGCACAGCACGCGAGCAATTGTTTAGTTCATTGAGTCGTGCATTTATTTAGTCAGTGCTTAACAGTTGCATCATCGCCCAGATCATTGTGCTAGTGGAGGCAGTGCAGTGCTATTATGCTATAATGGATGGAGATACACATTGCACTTGTACAAAAGGTTTGCAAATAAATAAATAAATGCGCCTGCATAGCTCGTGAGCTTCGTTTGCCTCGTGCAAACATTGTAACGATGATGTGAAGTCACTGAAGGCACGTGGGATAATAAAACTATTACTTTGGGTTACAAGTAGGTATATATGAATATATAAAATTCACAATTCCAGTAAATGCCAGTAAAGAGTGTGCATCGTTCATGTTCTTTTATTATTACTGATGATTCTAATTACGATAAGGTTTTTTTTTGTGTATACAAGTACAATATCAGCTTTTTTAAAGTTTGCTCAGGAAAACAAAAACTTAGCCCATAGGCTTTCTCAGATCAGGCAAAAGATCATCAGTGCAATGCATTATCATTTTATTGAGAATTGAAGGTGAAAAACATCTGTCCTTTCAGGGTAATATTTAAACATGTTTGCTCTGCAAACGTGAGTTGATACAGGTGCTTTACATTGACAAGAAATGCTAGGGCAAATAGTTGATGAACCTTTTTATAACCCGCTAAGACCGTGGACCCCCTTTCAGGGCGTGTGTACCTTCCTCGCTTGTATGAGCGCGCATGTTTTTCTCACGTACGGGATACGCAGAGGTGTGGCAGTCACCACAGGTGGGCAGGTCGTGACCCTCGTCCATATTTCCCCCATCTCCTTCCCTCGCCCGCTGGGATCATTAATCTTCAGCTGAAAGTGAAAACACGACAAGCTTCACCGCCGCTGCTTTATAATTTTCCCCCCCGGCCACTAAACGTACACAATTTGCAGTTTTAAACACCCCCCCCCCACCACCTCCTCCTTCTCCAAGAGTTGTGTACCGTGAGCAAAGGAGAAAAGAATATAAAATGAGAGAGAAAAAAACAACCCAGCAAAGCAAACATTTTTTGTCAAAAAATATATTTATTTTTTATATTATTTGCAATTGCCCAAAAGCGTTTTTTATTATAGGCATCAGCCGTGGAGAGTGGGGGAAGGGGTAATGTGTGTGGGCCCTGTCAATTGTCTTGACCACCTGCGTGGAAAGGCTAGCGAGGTGCTCGTGTTTGCTCAGGGAAAGGCGGTGTTTGCTCTCCGGCCAGCACCACTCGAGTAATGCTCTCTGCTTCGTGCAATTGAGACACTGATCAAAGGACCTTTGGTCATCGAACAGGAGGAAATGGAGAAAGTAAAGGTGGTGTGTGTGGATGGGGCTGCTGGCCAAGGGTTACACAGGCTGGTTGATGGGCAGCCGAAAGCAGGCCTCGAGTGGCGTTCAGCCGTACAAATAGCCCGAGCCTTGTGTGCGCCTGACATGCCTTCAATTAGGGTTTGGGTAGCAGTATTTGTCGCTCTGCCTTACATGGAGAATCCTCTGCACATAATTTATATTTTTAAGAAAGAGAAATTGGGAAAACATTTTTTTTATATTTCGCTTTAAGACTGAAAAATGTAATTTTGCACAGAGCACTGAGAATTTATATTTTTTTGCGTGACATGTTTCAACTCAAAAGATTTTGAATCAAACGGACTTTCACGGTAATCGAGAGTTATTTTCTGTTTCATGTTTTTAGATTCAGGACACCGAGGAAGTGGGTGGTGGAGGCGATTCCCAGAACCCCGACACCGTTTAAGAATGCACTCGCAGCTCAGGAGCGGAAGTACGGGCCTCTCAAAATACTGGTACGCGAGAAGGAGGCACGAACAGGATAAAAGCACCTTGTGAAGTCATAACCCGGGTCACGTTGCAGCCTTGCTCTTGGTTTTATTGCCACAGATAAGGGCCCCACAGCTGTGGGGCATTGTGAATCGTGCTCCTTGGACCTAAACGTTACCAAGGAACCATTGCCTGAAAATTAACTAGGTTGTTTTAAAGGTCGTTTTTATAGTCCCCATCAAGACCAGGTGTGGTTGTACACACCTATAATCACACCAGTGACCTGGAAGTGGGGTTGGCGGATCATACAAACAGGGAGTTGTGACATGTATGAGACATCAACGTACAGGGTAAAATAAGGCGCCTGCATAGCAAATAAGTTGCTGACCAATCGTTTTTAATGTTTTTGAACACTCCTTTTTTCTTAACAAAATAAATTGCCTGTGCATCTCATGTCATGGCCCCTCTTTAAAGTATGCATGAGACTCGGGCTTTCTTGGGCATGCGTATATAACGGTTGTTTGAACTGGACGCTATTGAAGTTTCCCGTCCAAAAAAATGTTTAGTTTTTAACAGGTACCTTCCCCTGGGTTCTGTTCCAGCCGCAGACCACGAGTCAGCTGTCCGAAGACTTGACCGATGTGGTCAAAGTAGAAGTTGAGCACGGGTCGGACTCGGAGGGACACTTTCTGCCCCTCCACATCAAGCGCGAGGTAGCGCCTCCGTGGTCGCCAGCGATGGGGACCGTGCGCCACACTCGGTGGACGTTGTGGTGCGATAGAACGGCGCTCTATGGTGGCGATGCAGGCAAAAGTAATGCACCTTGTAAGGTTGCAGGTTATATTTCTGCAACAGGGTTTTTGCCTGTCGGAATAAAAAATAAAGTGTCTGTGCCTGAGTCATAAACAAAGAGCACATCTGTATATGACACCTCGCCATGAAAGGGCTAGTGTTCTCACAGCTCCACTGTCTTTTATTGGCTTCGTAAACCGAGTCATATTATAGCATGATGATAACACTGCCGTATAATGTAGATTGGCTAAGAGTTATCTGTTACGGTATTCTTCATTGACTGCAAATTTAATTTTACTCTTTGTAATCCACTTGGAAGCTAAAAGTCGTGCCTTTTGTGGCAGTAAATAATGTGTTAATTGCTCGGCCATACAAGAATTAATTAACGTGTATTCTGAAGCTCGTGAAACGTGCGATGAATTGCATGTGTTGAGAAATAATTAATTTTAGATGTATTATGAATGCCAGTATTTTAATTTCAGTTCAAGGAACGAATAATACCAGCACGAATGAGACTGGATAAATGAGACGGAACAAAAAAAAGGTAGAAATAATGAGATAGACGGTACGGAAGAGCGAGAGGGCAGAAACGTACGAGACGGTATAAATATTGCACGTGACATTCTACAGGTGAAATGAACGAGGCAAGTATAAAGAGCGGAAATTTCCTGATCGCTGAGATGGAACTGGTTCTCGAATCGAACCGCGACCGCGCATCGTGACGGTAGCACCGTGATGTTAAGCGCTCGTTGGCGCGCGCATGTTCCCCCCCCCCCGCACTGCCGCTGCTGCGCGCTACAGGCGGATTCTCCATCCCAGTCGGCACGCCGCTCCCTCTCCCTGGACGTGTGGGAGCGGTGCAGCCCAGAGCCGTCGCAGACCCTGCTGCCCGACGCCGAGGGAGTGGCGCTGTCAGGCGTACTGGTGAGGAAGCAGCTTTGCAAAGTCCCGCGACACTCCCGCCGTCCCGGGCTTTTTACCTGTGGTGGGCTTGGAGGAATCGTGCAAATCCGCTTTGCCCGCAGGAGCTGAGACAAAACTCGTTAAACATAGAACTTAATTTCCGTTTACATTTGTGCAATAATGCTTGATGGAAGATTGACAATTTTCTGGAAATGCAAAGTGTTAAAAATGGGTTTTGCTTCTTCAGGAGTGATGACTAGCTCGTTGCCTCCACCTTCGCTGGAACCCTGCAATGGCAGGACATTACACAGTTGTACTTATTTCCATTGGATAACCTAGTCTAGTGAATCAGAAGGTAAAGGATGATGAAGTGCATTTGTATTTATAAATATGCACGAAAGAGTTGTCCTGCTGTCCCTTTAAGATACTGTAGTTAGTCTTAAATGAAGTGCAAACAACAGTGTTTACTGTGGTCATAAAATAAGTACAGCCTGCCAGGTGACCCAGTTGAGGTCACCTGACTCTTGTGCATGGGAAACCTTTGGGAGTGGTGTAAAATACATTTTATGTATTTATTACTTTTTATTGCTTACCTGGCAAAGAACTTGAACTAGGTAATGCATTGATTGGTTGACGACATTTGCAATACCTGGTCATGCATTAAATATTCACTCACCAGACCCGAACCTGTGAGGTCACGTCACAAACACAGCTTTACCAAAGAAAATTTAGGGGAGGTCTTGAGCCTCCCGTAAGTTGACTCGGCCTCAAAGAGTACCTGGTTGCGATGTGTAAACCACGCCACTAGGGAGACAGGTGGCTGGGCGTGGTGCTGGCCACCGTTCCGTTCCGACCTTGATAGGTGCTCGCTAACAACGTCTGTTGAGGCTATACAGGGGAACTTGTCTTTGTAAAAAAAGCATGCAAGCAATATATCTAATGAGACTGGTACGATCTAATCGAGAAATACTATGTGTTGTATCCGTAGGGATCGCTGCGTGGTAAGACATGCAATGTGTGTAAATCAGTGCGTACTTACGATAACCCGTTTGTAAAACTTTGTTTTACCGCCCCTGCTCTGCGCGCGTGTGTGTGTGTGTGTTCATGCGTGTGTGCATGTAGACTAAGGGGCTGTTGGTCCCGGGGGTGGAGGCAGAGAGAAGGGAGGACCGAAGCGCGGGCTCCGTGCAGAGGTGGCGGCAAATTCCAGCGGTGCTACGAACCCGGACGGAGGGACACACACCCTCGGTGAGCTCAGTTCCTCCCCGCCCGCTTCCCCTGCACGCTTGCGGCCCTTAGCATCCACGCGAGCTCTGGAGCGGTTACCAACGTAAGGGCATTCATTGCCTGTCCCTGGCTTGCTCTTCTTTTTGGAACGTTCACATTATTTGAAGACACCTGTGCAATTGTGCACACTTGGTGTGCTGTGGTTAATCAGCGAGCCTCTAGCACATTAAATAAGCATGTAACTATGCCTCCTTCACCCATCTTGTCCCTCCATGTAAAAAATAAGGGTTTTTTTTTTACATCCCATTCGCTGCACAGCCTTGTGAGAGTGGGTTTGGTTCATTTGTGGTGATCACTCTGTAAACACGCACACACTACACAGTTCCTACCAGAGCGGGGTCATTGATAACCCTGACCAAGACCCCGCCTGAGGGGTAGAGGCTGTGAAGTGTGTGTGTGTGTGTGGGATCCCCCAGAACCCTGGCCCTAGGCAGAAAAGCGGGATCAAACAAACAGATTGGTTGGGCTTCCTGTGGCCAGAACCGCTCCTGAGGGGAGGGGGCTGCGAGGGATCTGTGATCCCTCAGAACCCCGCCCCTCGGTGGGGAATCGTATAACAGGCGGGCTCCTGAGAGCAGAGTCAGTTCGCCTCAAGCCCAAGTCGAGGAGCCGCCTGAAGAAGAGACCCTGGACCCCAAGCCCCGACTTCCTTCTGAGGACCGGGGCTCAGTGCGGTTGCCAGTGGTCAGCAGGCTAGGACCCTGAGGTTCCCTCAGCCCGACGTCCTTCTCAGGGCCGTGTCTGGACGGGCCAGTGGTCAGAGACCCACCGGTGCCAGCGGTGGGTCAGCCTCCCCTAGGTCCAGCTAGCCGTAGGGCTATAGCAGTAGTCGGGCCAACGGCTAGGGTACAAATAGCACGGAGGCTGTACCTCCACAGGTTGTGGGTAGAAGGGGCCATTACCCCTTCGTGTTAAGGACCTAGTGAGTCGTTGTTAAAGACATAAATAAAAGTATTGCTTCCTACTACAACTCCGTCTCCATCTACGACTACTACACATTTATTCAACACAAGAAAACTGGACTGGTTTTGACATGCAGTGTCTCATCAGCTGCATCAGGTTTTCTTTAGGCAATGATGGTGTACTGCCAGGTGCTTAGAGCCACATACCATCTCCGTTAGATACAAATCCTAGTTTGACGAAAAATAACAATAGGTTTTTACCCTTTTTACTATAAAACAGGAGGTGATTAGATGTTCAAACACCAAGGCATCAAGTCTGCATTACCCACACATACTTGATGCAAAAGTATATTAGACTACGTAACGCAATGCAAAATACAATATTAGTGTTGTCATGGAGGGTATAAGTAACGAAATGAATCTCCTTGATATATCTGTGCCTCCACCTAAAACTAAAATTAAAGTAGCCTTTACACATTGACTTATGCTTTCTCATGGACGTTGGCTGAGCTTTTGGTGCATGTCTATGAAGGGCCAACGCTTATCAGCGTCCAGGTAAAACGAGCGGCACGCAAAAAGTTTGTCTCCCCGTCCGTGGTTACTTTCAATTGGAGGCAGAATGCCGTTGCAAGTTCAAGCCCATGGAATTAACGCACAATTTCCCCAAAACTCGCATTTGATACCCGAGCCCCCCGAGCAGAGTGGATTTAATCGCATACGCTTACATCACAATTTACACTGCCTGCCACTTTGTGATAACAAAGCTAAACATTTGCACAAGTGTCTGCTGAACTTTTCCTGCTTTCTTGTAAAATCAGGAACATTTTTTTATTATTCATAACAATCGCCGGATCGCGTTTAACGCATTCTAAATTTGCATTGTAATTGTTAACGGAGTCTTAAAGACAAGCATACATTGACTTTTGTTTTAATTGTATTTGTTTTGGGAAGTAACGTTGTGCTCTTAACTCCCTCAGCACTTTCCTACGCTCTGCATGTCGGATCATGCGTGGACCCTGCCTGCCGAGGTCATATCTCAGTGAAACTCCTCGCCCCAATCGCTCAAGCTCTTAACAGAACAGAGCTTAGACCACCAGGGCAGATTCGCCTCTGCTCATTCTTGCCCACGTGCATTCGCACACACACACACACGCGCACGCACTCTCGCACAGAGGCAAGCGCGGACGGTGAACACGGGACAACGCGTTTAGCCACACAAAAGAAATCGCGTCCGTCAGACACGGTCGAGAACTGGTGCCCGTTGCGTCACCTGTATTTGCTTTAAGCGTGAGACTGAGAAAGCAGGGCTTTTCCAGGTGCTTCCATGCGTATCCGCTGCCTGCCTGCCACATTCTCATGCTGGCGTAGACATGAATGTACACTCATTGACACTCGTGTGGTTGCAAGCATTCCTGTAAGGACATGACACCTCAACTCAGACCGAGGGCACTCAGGGGCCAAAAAAAAAATGTTGTGCCATGAAGGCACGGCTTCCGCTTAATTTTAAATCCCTCTCCCATTTTTTTTTGTCCTTTGTGCTCATGTTTGCCTCTTGCTAACAGAATCTGTAAAAAAAAAGTTACTAAAACCCCTGCACCGATCTGCCTGCGGTGTGTATGCATCGTACCCTCACCTCTGTAAAATGAAAATATTTAATTGCTTTGTACTGGGGTGTGGAAAGGAATGGTTTCCTCTTGCATACAACCTTTTGAATTGCTTATTTTCAGAAGCGGACACCTTCCGGGTAATTGGAGAGTTTTATTTACTTTGTTCTGCTTTGCACTACTTTGCCTTTTGAGAAAAAAAATGTGTTCTTCACTCTTGGTGTTGGTTCTCGGTGTGCTAATGATTAACAATTCCTTGTGTTTTTTTTCCGCTCCCCTGTTTCAACCCGACTTTAACATTCTACCCAAATCCTACGTATTTGACCAAAATCCTGTCTGCTCCCACTCGGTCATTCCTCTGCCCCTTGCACGACTTCCACTCTGTCACTCCTGACCATTTTATCTGCTTCTACCGTCACCTCCCCAACTCACATCCCATCCTCCCTCGGTGCCGCTCTGCCGCTCTCTCCCCCTTTGGCCTCTTCCTCTCCGCCTCCCCCCTTTTCCCCCTCCACCTGCCACCCTCCTGTCGACCCACGCGCCCCCTCGCTCCCCCCCCCCCCGTGAAGCCGGTTTCCGCGGCGTCTTGGGAGGTGACGCCGTTGGGCAAGACGGCAGAGGAGCATGCGGCAGTGACGGAGCAAGCCCGCAAGTACATGAGCAGCCTGGTTCCTCGCAGCCTTTACCTGTAGCCTCGCGAGCACTCCCCCCACCCCCATCCCACCACCGAAGCCACTCGCATAGACGCCGCTTGGCCTACCAGTTAGATCCCGCAGAGCTCGGTCGCTTGCAAGCCCGAAGGCCTCGCTCGATTGTCCGGTTCGATTTTCAAGCAAATCTATCGCTTGCTTTCCCCTTTCTTCACCCCATGGTGAAATTGATTTTAAAAAAGGCCGCCCTCTACTGACGGACCCGAACATGGGTCGCTGTGTGATTGGTGGTCATTGGGCGCTTATGCGAGTGATGTAAGGTTCTAGTTTGAAAGCAAGTTTTATACATTGTTGGATGCAAGAGTCGGTGGATGTGTTTTTTGTAAGCTCTTTTTTTTTGTTTATGCACTTGTCGGTACGGTCAGAAAAGCCAAGAAATACTTTTTTACCAGGCTGGCTTTTAAAAAAATAGACTGCTTGGGGGCATTTTGACACATTCTGGGTTAATGAGGCTAGCATAACTTTATGCAGAAGTAAGCATATTTAATATACAGTATCTATTAATATATTACACTTAGTTAAATGTACTTTTTACTACTTTTTTGACAATTTAAGGGAGCGTTCAACGAACTGAAGTTTAGGAAATTTTAGGGTACAGATTTAACTCTAAATATACTCAACCATAACACTCACAAAATCGCCGAGGTTTGTTACATATCAATATTTTTACATTGACCGCCTTAAAACCTATTGGAATTTACTTTAGAAAATTGTGTTATTTATTGTCAACATGCAAAGGCATATATTTGTTTGGGCGAATATAGCCCACCCCTGTATTTCCAAGTTGCGCTGCTGGTGAAAGTTGATTGCCACTGGCTTCCCAAGACATTAAACATGCATTTTTTAAGTAATCACAGGCATAATTACAAACTGCTCAAGTCAATGAAAGTCTGTATAACGGACACCTGTTACAACAACAAAAAAATATTTTTTTATAGGCAGTGAGAGCGCATACATTTGATGTGTGCGTGTGTATATTTGTGTTGTTCATTGCTTCTGCTATTGGGCCACCTTGAATGTAGTTCCAGTGCTGCAGAACGTTCACCGCGATGAGGGCCATGGTCACATCCCCTGGGGGGTTTGTAGCTCCAGAGAGGCGAGCGCACAATGGGAGATGTAATAGGTGGTCCGGGCTAGGGCTCGCATGAGTGGCGAAACACTCGTTGAGTATACGTCCATCTACCCATCGTTTTAAATGTAATTATTAATATTGTTAACTTGCACTTATTCCAGCAATTAGTAGCAGTATTTTATGGCTAATAATGAAATCGGTGCAGTGTTGTATCCATTGGAGCGGGAATTCTTACGACACTGTTTGGGGCAGGAGTGGCCATTTCCACATTCTGGCCGGAGGGGGGTCTTGCTGTTGATTTGTATCGATTTACGAGACATAGTTGTCACCCTTAAGGCTCCCCACTCACAAGTTGGGCAGTGTTGCCCGTCTGGTGTTGTGTTTTTTCTGCTCCTGTAAAAATCACCTGGATTCATCTCTGCTTAAGGATGCAGATGGTTGAGAGGTTTAATTCACAAAATGTGAATGTCAGCACCGCAGTCATTGCGTTACATTACAAGCTTGGGTAGGCTGCATAGCGGACGGTCTTGTATATTAAAAACACGACTGATGTTTGCTACAACAGACTATTTTGAAGAAACTATTTTCTTCATTGAGAAATGCCTGCGTTTCTCGTGTATTTGACTTGAAATCAATTCAAACTTGGGAGTTTTTGTAAGTGTTCAACACTTGGCAGGGGTTATCTTTTTGTATCCATTTATACAGAATGTCGTGGTACTCATTTAAATTTTGACAGTATACAGATGTTGCTTGTAAAGGTATGGTAAATTAACTTTTCATATCAATTTAAATGTTATTTGGCTAAAAGCCAGTAATTGAGGAACTAATTTTGTACAAAATACTGATGTGCTGCTTTTACGAAAGAGTAAAAAAAGGTAATTTGCTGCAGTGTCCAGACCAGTGGTATTTAATGTAGTTATTGTATTATACTTGTTCCTTGTGTACAATGTAATTATTCAATGTATGTACCTTTTAAAGGTCATTCATTTTTTTAGTTAATGAGTAATGTTTTACACTCCTTAAGTTAAAACAAGGGCAAGGTATTTTTTTTTTGTCGTCGTCGTCGTAAATGTTTGTCCCCAAATCCAGTGGCGAGAACGTGTTGTCAAAGAGTCTTGAACCAAAGTAAAATAGCGCTGCAGACAATTGTTTTGAATAGCATGAAGAAATCGGCGCTCGTGACATGCGAGGCTTTCTAGAACAGCTGTGCGCGCAAGCACCTCGCAGTCGTGTTGCACCGTCAACGCTTTGGCTCGGGACTCGAGCAAGGATTGGGGCAGCGATTGAAACGTTGGCGTGCGTAAACTTACCCGAGCAGCACGCGCACGCTCCTCTCGTCACCCTACATTTGCCATTGTGAATGTACAAGCGCCTGCTCGTCAACAGATGCGTGAAAAAAAACCTGCACTTCATAGTTTACGCGCGTGCTGCATTTGGAACCCGTGCTTTAGAATCTCCTCCCTACCACCACCATCCGCAGCCCCCCTCGACGGTGACACCTGAACGCGTTCCAAGAAGCCGTTAATGGATCGGTTGTGTTTTTTTTAGCCTTCAGTAGTCGCGTAACCCGCCTCGAAAGCGTGCACCCAATGTTATCACGGCTCTGTAAACAAAGCCTTTGTGGCGCAAACGACTCGCGTTGCGACTTGAGAAAGGTGTCACTGTGGGCTTTAAACGTTGGGGGTGGGGTGGGGGGGGGTGAGACACGTTATGACAAACCGGAGTGGGCATTGAGCACTGACCTGGGGAAGGCAAATTGCCAAACCCGGAGACAACACAGCCACTGGGAATGGCGAGCACACCTCGAAAGGCAAAAATGAAGGGAACCGCACGACACACGTGCACTGCACGACGATAGAATGTAGTTGGTAAAGTTTGGAGTGTGTTGCACCCTTACTGGTGATGAACTATAAGGTAGGGGGGGGGGAGGTGTGACTAGTTATTTTAGATGTGTGTTGTGACCTTTTGATTGTTCATAGTTTGTATATTGTGCGTGAGGTGTTTTTTTAAGCGTTACGTTTGCACCTTTTTTTCTGTTTCGCTGTACAAATATAGACGCTACAGCATGATAGCACTAAGTGTTGTGAATTAAAAGTGAAAGCTACTACAGATTCCGAGTGTACGGTCACCCACTGACCCTAAATATGTTCGGCTGTTGAGGCAGTCTCCATTGCCAAACGTGTGCGACAGTGATCCTCTTAATTTTCATAAATGCTGAACTCAATGCTGTTCTTTTTCAAACACAACACTATCCGTAGAGCTCGTAACTTACCAAGTAAAAATAAAAGGAAATTTAATTGACCGATATTAGACGGTCTTTACGCAGACTCGTCAGCCATAACTATTGATATCTGCCATTTGGATTTCCTTGGTGTTTTTTTGTAACTTGCTAAATGTACCGGGAAACTGCCATGATTAAATCATCTGTCTTTTTAACAACAGAACTGTGGCGTTAATAGCCGGTGTCCAGCAAGGTGGAGATGTAAACCTATCGATGTCACGTTTCCTTCACAGATTCTCACGTGCTTTCGAAACAGTTGCTCGTATGTCATTGGGTACTGCACTGTCTACCAATAGTTACTTTAAGCAGCAGCTGAGAAGGAATACAAGTTTGGTTCCTTAAAAACAATTAATTTGTTTGCAAGTTAATATTGTTGGTTTGATTGCCAGTAGTTGTTTTGTGTGTTCAAACTGCCAGCGTGCTTTTTTTCCTGAATGTAACGCACTGCCAAATAGGATTTTGTTCATTTTGTAATTGATAAGTGAATGTGCTTTGAAGGGACCATGTTTTGTTCACGAAACACACTGCCAAGGACGCTGCTGTTTGTGCCACAATTTTTTTAGAGAGTTTGTCAGACTCTAAATGCATATTTTCTAGGTTTTTTTATCAGATTGGAAGGAAAATTTTAAAGTCTGATAAACACCTGTTTTAAGTCGACCATTTCAGTGTCATTTGCAAAACAATGCTAACCTACATTTTACAAGTGAAAACAAAGTGGTGGATGTGGCTCAGTTGTCTTAATAAAGTGTGTTTTAAAAATAGTTGCTTCTTTTGTGTTCATTCAAGATGTTACCATTTTATACTTCTCATCCCTGACGTCTGATGTGGATTAAGGTCCGTGGAAGGAACTACACTCGGTAATGGTTCCGAGTATGTGGATTGGCAAAAACACTTTTTAAAATCCAAGTGTTTAAAATTACTCGGGGAGCTGTGTAACACCTCCCCCCCCCCTCCCCCATCGAGGAACCACTTCTAAAAAAAACATGTGCCGAATATAATGAGTTTCACTGCAAAGCGGTCGTACACGCACGAGCTGAAAGGAAAGCAGAAAAGGCGGGGAGCCAGGAGGAGGAGATCTGCGGAGTAATGAGGCACCCACCTCGGCGCGAGATGGCAGGCATCTGCCACGGGCCCTGTTTGCCATCTGTCTCGGCCGGCGCATTGTCTCGTCCCCGGGCCAGGGGGAGGCCCGCTCAGCCTGCTGATGAACCCAATCGGGGGACGGCGAGATGGGCGGAGGGGCTGCAGCAGCAGGAGGAGGCTCTCGGGGTGTTACGGGTGGCGGCGGGGTGAGTGGTGGCTTCGTTTGTGCGCGAATCGATGCTGTATTATTTATCACTTTCTCGCCCACATCTGTGGGTGTCTTGTCAGGTCCACAGACTGGCACCTGCCAAAGCCGAATCGAATTAAAATTTGGTTTGCGGGTGGGAGGGAAACACAAGGGGGTGGAGAAGCAAATTTCGCCCCGGGCCACCTGTTTCTCCGCACGACAATAGGCGCACGCGTTTCGCTGTCCTTACGGGGTTTTCATTGTGGTCTTTGTAAGGAGCGCGATCGCATGAATGTTTCATTAGCGAGGAGACCAAGGATCTCAAAACGAAGTGGTCCGCGTGGAACACTTAACGTAGGTCTGCTAAGTACTCGGTCCCACGGGGACTTGGTTAAAAGCGCAATGGGACTCCCACTCCCCCCCCCACGGCCACCGTGAAGCACGAACGAGTGCCGTCCTCTTATTAAACAGGCTGAAATAATCCTTGCTGATGCTTACTGGGTATATAAACATATTACAAATACCGTTTGTCGACAGGAGACCATAACACAATTAGATGGAGCTCTACACTCACATGGACTATAGATGTGTTTATTCAGGTTTAAGCCAAAGGATATAGTCACATTGCTACAATAGCCTTGATCTGTGATACAAATATTACATTTACTGCTTTAGTTTTCTGGCTGGTATTTACCATTGACAATTTTGTAGGCACAATACCAACGCCACTTATTGCATTTTAACACCGCATTTCTGAAATAACTCTGTCCTCGAAATTACGTGGGGTGGATATTGCATGTTTCCTATACAAAGGGGTTTTACAGGGCACAAAATAGTAGGGGACTGGAGAACCCAGCACACCATGCAGTATAACAGCGAGACAACTACCTCGCCTGATAATCAGGAGGTCGTGAGTTTGATCCCGACCCTGACGCCTCTACATGTGGAGTTTGCGTGTCTCTCTCCCCCGTGGTAGCGTGGATTTTTCTCCAGGTCCTCCAGTTTTCCCCTTCAGATTTAGAAACACGCGTTTGGAGTATTTGGCTGCTATAAATTTCCGCATGAGCCACTTCGTTGAGCTATCATTTATGGCCAGGTCGTTTTTGAAAAAGAACAATATAACTAAGTGGGCCTTAAATTTTGATTTAAAGCTTTCATGACTGCAGGGATTCATATTCTTGGTTCTTTCAGTAAAGTGACGTAGAAGGGAAACGATAAAATAATAAAAGTATAAAACAATACAATTCTCACGACGTTTCGACTGCAACACAAGCAATCATCATCAGGTGTGAAAACCACAGCAAGAACATTTTCTTGCTGTTCATTGTTTATATTTTTATTATTTCATTGTTTCCCTTCTACGTGACTTTACCGAAAGAACCAAGAATAAGTGGGCCTTGCCCGGTAAAATAAAAAAAAGGTTTATGGTTTACTGCCCAGCACAGGACTGCTCTTACCACCACTACAGATCAAATGCTTCTATTTGCATTTAGTTAAATACATTATACACTACAGTAGTTGTGTTTCAATACAATTTTAATAGTTGACCACTGAAATAAAATTACAAGCTGTAAAGAGGCTACATTTGGTCTAAATGGAAATGAGGTTTGTTCAGAAAACGGATATGCCAAAATTCCCACCCCTGAATTATCCTGATATTTCAATGACACTGTATTTGGCACTGTATAATCATAGTTTAACAGTCGACACACCTCCGCGTTCTCAAACAAGGTTTAACGCAGTGGAATCTCAATACTACGTCTGAAGAGTGAGTGAGGAGTTGCATCTCATGTCAACACGGAGACTAATATAGAGAAACACGGCCATTAACATAACCGTGTTATTTAATTTCTGCTCCCAACTTCATTCAAATCGTGCTTGTCGGCATTTTGTCACAGGCCGATGTGTCCATTCGCAGAGCAAGGCATGGCCCCCCACCCTGCCCCACCATGTGCTAAAGATCAGTCCACAGGAGGTCCTTTCGGACTTACGACTTGTGACGCCTTTCAATCACTCTTTTTAAGGCACACTTGTTTGACGTGCCTTCCCACAAATGCCTGGATACAGAGAAACGGCCATCGCATGGTGGGAAAACCTATACGTATATGAATGTGTTTAAGTCTAAGCGCTGGATTTTAGTAAAACTAAATAAAAAACGAAAATGTTATGTTTTAGGTTTATTTTTTGTGTGTGGTCATAAGTGACCTGGGTCTGAGCTAATCAACTCATGACACTCGAGATCCAGGTTTAATCATGGATCTCAGCAACAACAAGTGGGTTATTAATAATAAAATAATTTGACACAAAAGTTACTGAGCACAATACAATAAAAGTAAATATAAAATGGCTTTGGAATCGGCTTCACTGCAAAAATTTTAATACTGATTTTAGAAAAAAATTTAATCAACAATCCAAAGCATAAATTAGTTCCCACGGTGTAACAATAAGCAAAGTGCTGTTATATCTTTTAAAAGTATCGCTCACATTATTTTTTTATACGTAACATTTTGAGGCGTACTGTGAATTAAAATACAAAAGTGTAGAAAACATACAAACCCCATGTAGGCTATAAAAGAGTTCCACACAGACAGTACATAAACTGTGCAGCGTTAATTTTTTTTGCGCAAGTTTGCTGGTTATCATTATTCAGACTCAATCTCATACGTTACATAGTGTACTTAAAATGTAACAAAAAGTTACATGAATTAGCTTATGAGGACATTTAACAAACCGTGTCCTGGTTAAAGGAGACTACAAATCATAACAAAGTTAACAGTTGATGGTCTCATTGAAAATCCACTCGGTGCAAGCGTCTCTCTCAACCTTGCCTCCCAACTAACATCGGTCACCCACAAAGGGGGCTTTCTCCACTCCTCGCAGTAACAAAGTCAGTCACAGGCCAACACTGTCCATGCTCTTTGAGCCAGCCCGCGCAAGTGCAAACTACAAATGAGCAAACTCACATCCACTGCGTCTCTGCTACTGGACCTGTCAGCCGTAACCCACGCCCTACAGTCACGGCGTGTTATTTGAATATGCTTCACCAAGCTTGGTCAGCGCAGGTTGGTTAAGGGAGGATTCCAATGACCAGCACAGACATCATTCACCACTGACGTGAGCCAATGCAGGGAACCGAACTCGGATGACAACTTTCGTACTGCCACCCACCCTCCACCTCTGGGATATTATTCGCTGAAACTGTGAAATGGACTTGTCGCCCAACAGATGAATACGTAATAAGAAAGTGTACGTGCAAACGTGCATCCGTTATGTCTACGCGTAGCGTATACAGACATAGCATACTTAGCGTGGAGTACGGCTACGAAATGACACGGCATTTTACTCAGGATCAAATGCACTGTTGGTTTTGCCTCCTGTGTCCATGCTCTCCTTTGCTACTTTCTTCTTCCGCGGTTTCTTCACCGCTGCTTCGAGGTTGGTGTCCCCGGCCACCAGAAAGTGACCGGCTCCTGTGATCACCTCTGGACCTTTGGTGGGCACCGCCGGATAAAGAGAATCCATAGAATCCGACTTGGCCACCGTCTTCTTTCGTCTCAGCGTAGCTCTCCTGGAGTGGGGGAGGCGGGGGGGGAGTCATTGACAAGTCATTCTTCATGGCTACTGCCAGTCAATACCGCGAGGCTCTTACAAGTTGTGCGCATCGACGTGACATGGGAATCCGCTATCACACGCACGCCAAAGAGACTGTACGATTGGCTGGGTGACCAATAATTGCAACACCAAAAAACGCAATGAATCAAAACATAAGTGATAAGCTGTGCAATAAAAAAAACTACCGTTATGAACTGGCATACAAGTTTCACTTTGTCCTCAAAGTGGAAAGATTATAAAAAAACTAAATTCACTTGTACAAACTACCTGTGCCAAACCTCAGCCAGTCTTCTAGTATTGTTGTGTACCACTGCTGAATGGAAGGGTATCATATACAATCGTATCCACATGTGCAGCAAATAGTGCAAAAGAGGTTGTTCAATTTAAAGAGCAGGGTTGTGGTTAGCAAGACACCACCTGTAACAGGTCTAAAACGAGCCACCTAATGAATATTTTAACACAACACAGCACAGCACACACAACCCCTTAATACACCTGTTGGAAACAAAAAAAAATCCTGAACTTAAAACGTAGAATATTAACTGATGAAAACGTCCGTGGCTAAAGCTTTCGTTTCCATTCGCATGATGTATAGGTTTCTAATCAATCGAGAGCCTTGCGAGGCTCCCGAAAAAAAGTTTGCTGCCACAAATAGCTCCTTTAAAAAAACACATTCACAATCGCCGTCTTTGTCGGGTGCCGACGACCTCCGGGCCCGACACCTTGACCCCCAACCAAAGTGCGCTTTGTGCTCTGAGTACGCCGCCGTCAATGGGCCCAAGCTTGTCAGCGTCACGGCCGATTATTGATCTCGACAGCGAGACCACTTTCACGGCGCAAATTATTCACCCGGCCGTGCATTCATTAACCCCGCGCAGTGCGCACGCGCGCGCACGAACGCACGCGCAGGCCATCCAACGCGGTGAGCGGAAGAGTGGCGTTCGACCACTCACGGTTTGTCCGCCGTCCCGGCTTCTGGCACGGCCTCAGAGCGGCTGGCAGCGTCGCCCGTCTGGAACGGCACGGGAGGCGGGCGATCGTAAAGTACTGTCCCACGCACGGCACGCGGAGCCAAATTAAGGAAAGCAAAGCAATGGTGAAGCTCACAGACAAGCGGTTAGGTTATAAAGAGCTTACGGAACATGGACAGATTGGCATACGTATTAATATTTGGAGGTTTGTGGTGAGGATACCTTTATTTTGGGATAAGGATACCTCTATTCCATAACTCCACTGATATTTTGGAGACAGGGTAGTGTGATTATGTATATCACACCGTTAAAACAAAAATCTAAATCTCTACTTCCAAAACAATGTTTTAACCTTTGATTTAAAGCTTTCGTGACTGCAGGGATTTACATTCTTGTTTTAACCATTTGTAATAAATACAAAAATATGTAAACATCCACTGTAGTAAAAATAATATATTAAACGAAACTGCAATACAGTATTAAATATATTCTGTGGGTCTCTTTCGGTAAAGGCACGTAGATAGAAAAATATTTTTATTTTTATTATTTTTCTAATATACGTGGCTTTACCGAAAGACCCAAAGAATATGAATTCCTGCAGTCACGAAAGCTTTAAGTATAAAATCTATTTAAAAATTAAGTTTAAAAACTCAGAGTAATGATTATTTTTTAGATAAAATCGAAGATATGCGGCTCATTGAATTTCTGAAAACCTTTCTAGCGTTGTCGAAGTAACTGAAGGTGACCAGTGGTCAATGTCTCTGGTCTAGTGGTTCAAGATGGGTTCTATCTAAAAACATGTTATGGCCACGTTATGAGACATTGAGACAATACAGCTATGCCCAAACCCATAATCTTGAACTGCCACGTTAATAATCATGAAATGGCAAATACAAAAGTGTTGCACTGTACAAAAGCGCAAGTGTCTTTATGCGCCTCCCCCCCCCCACCATTTAATTCCATTGAGAATAATTAATAAAGGAAAAAAGCTGAAGTTAGAGAGGTTCTATTCACACGCTCAGGAAAAGGGGGGGGGGGGTGAGAGGTCTTGGTTGAAGGTCCTTTGTGCGCCTCCCCATAACGTCACACACAATGGGACGTTACGGGGAAGCAACTCTCACTGCTGAGATTGTCATCGTTTTTTGTTTTCTCCTTCGCATTCGTTCACCCCCACAAGGCCCCTTAAATAAACCTGCAAAGCACTCGAGTGTGTTTCATTCTTTTTCGATTTATAAAAGTGGTCCTTGCCATATTTTTGACCTCGGGTAGGTTGCACACAGATTTGGTAGCTTAACCTCAGGTGTGCTTTAAAATAAACTGGGCATGAGTGAAGAATAATAAGTTTATCGTGATCCACGACAGAGGTTTTTTTGGTTAGATCGCGTAAATATATAAATGTGTTGTTGAACCCGCCACCACCCGACACAGCCAATTATCCCCTAACGTGATTTTTGTTATTTTATTTTTTACCTACGTGACTTTACCGAATAGAATCAAAGAGTATAATTCGTTACTAGTTCAGCACACCGGTGTGTTGGAGAGTAAACCCACAACACATTCGTATTTACGCGATCGAACCCAAAAGAATCTCTATGATGGATAATATTCGTCGCGAAAGCCTGTTCATCACCATAGAAAATAATCTATCTACTGCTGGATGAGGGGACCACCAGGCTGTGTCCATCCCCTCATGGTGATGCACGTCCGCACGCGAGTTGGTCTCATCACTCCATCTCCACGGTGGACACTGCCCTTCATCATGCTCCCCTCTTCAATGCTCTCCGATGCGTTTGCCGGTCGCGCCCTTCTCACCAGTGAATTTTAATCATTTAGAGAACTTGTTGCACGTGACTTTTTTGTTGTTGTTGCTCATTTCATCTTGAGCCCCGATTTTGCAACCTCGTTTAATTACGTGCTTCGAACCTGTCCCGCGGTTAATTTGAATGGGTTGCTTATGACTATGGTGATAGAGAGTCCTATACGGTTCATATATTTTTTCACTTTGCGTTTATGCCTTCATTTCTTCAATGCGTTTTTCATAAAACATCGTCGAATGCAGCAGTGAATATCTGGCCAAAGCACGTCTCTTTGTCTGGTTCCCCTGTTAATTAGGATTTGTTACTTGCTTCGTGCTATCTCAATACAGCCGTTCCAGATTCGTGTCTAATTTTTTATTGTAATTATGTATCAAATTTTTTTAAAGAGGTCTTGGTTTGTTTTTTTGCAAAATTAGATGACTGCATCAATTTTCACAAATGTCTTGCATCATCTAACCTATAAAGGTTAGGCAATAATGGCATTTGGTATTGATTAGTCTTTTAATGAATGTGATTGATAGTATATATTTGGTCATGGTAGAGAAAGCCACTACACCCGTGCAGAGTCATTAGCCGCTTATCGCGTGCATATCAATTGTTCACTAATATCACTGGGAACAGAATAACTGAACATTTATAGGCCCATCAAACACATGAGCAAGCTGGGTTTAATCAATCATAACGGCAATAAATTAAGGCTGTCTTGTGCGTGCCATGCGCTGTGCGCTCGATCGAGTTTAACGAAGGCTGAATGGCGAATGTATTCACATGCTCGCCAGATTGTGCGGAGTCTGTAGTTGAATACCCATAACCTCCCAGCAATGACTGAGGAACAACCAACGCACGCACAAAAGCAATAAGTCCGCATTAAAGACCCCTTGCCCTGGTCAAAATCACGCTGCAAGAAAAGACCACTGCGCACCAATGCCATACTCCAAATCTTTAAACAAATTACCATTTGCGATTAATTTTGTAGAAATAAAGTACAGCGTGAATATCAAATTGCCAACCCACCCCCCCCCCCCCCCAAAAAAAAATATACAAATGGGATGTCCGTATTTATTAAATTAATATCAGTGCACGTGCACCATGCTCGTAAGTGTGGTGAGTTTTGAGAAACACACCGTCGTTGGATAGTGACGCGTCATTTCCAAGCCTGGGAAATGTTAGGTGTGTGCGAGTGCGTGGGTGTTGCACATCCTACAGGTGACAGTGTTCTCTGGAACTTTTCCAAAATATGGAACCATTTCTTTTCAGTATTAGTCAGGCTGCTTGCAAGCGTCGCCTGGGTAGCCCAACTGGTGTAACAATGGGTTAGTGGCGTATAAAAAAAAAACATTAGTTAGCACAGGCTCACTCTCATTCACACATAGAGACGAACATGAAGTGAAGCCTTAACACATCGACTACCTACGCTTCAAATCACTTTACCGGTGGAATTACCAGGCCCGTGTGCGGTGACATAAATCGTTAAGGAGAGCGGCGTTTCCAACACCTCTCGCTGCCGGCAAAGCGTGCTGTGACCACAGGGCACTCTTTCTGTTTAACCGCAAAAAGATTGCAGTGGGCAGAAACGGATTTTCGTATTCGCTGCCTATTGCTGGCTATCATTATGAACGGCAGTGTGATATTGTAAAACGATGGCGATGATAAAGGAAATAATATTGTAATGAGAACCAATGTTCGCGCTTTGCAATGATGGTTATCGACATTTTAATACTATGAATAATATCTGTGCGGATAGCAAACCGGGGAGGGTGCGTGGCTTGCAATTGGAGATTGCGAGGTCAACATCAGGGGGCTGATAAAATGGGTACCACTTTTTGGGAGTCGCTCGTGGTTGTTTTATGGAAATAACCTGTCCCCACCATGGGAATGTGGATTTTCCAACAGGTAAATGGGATAACGAGTACCTTCCTATGCTCGTACGAGTGGGAAACCACTTTGCGTTGACTTATAGCATATCAACAAGAGTTATAAACCAAAGGGGTGAAGTGTGGGTGCAGTCGTTTGTACGTTGCTGCATTGGTGAACATTTCCCTTCGGTACCATTTTTGGCAAAACTGGACTGAACAGCTCCATCACCAGCGATGGGGAAAACTGCGCATGCCATGGATTTTGGCCGTTGTCTTAACAGGCGACTGTGTACAGGTTCACATTCCCACGTGCACGTCACACGAACAGAAAGCAGCTAATATAAGGGTCATTAGCAAAGCCTTACGATTTTAGCACGGAAGTCGCAAGAATTGTAAAATCTTGGAATTGGCTGCAGGAACACACTGAATTAGACGCTTCCTTTTTTTGTTAATACGTCGTATGTCACACTCTGAAAACACAAAGCCGCATTGGCGTTACGAATTGGTGCATTATCTTTTAGACGGTGAGACCACTTGTCGGGAAGGAAGCGCCGAACACTCATCGCGCTGCAGGGTCTACTCTCCAAACCCAACCGGTGTGCTGAAGTAGTAACGATTTGGCACATTGTGTTTACGTGACAAACCTCACTAATTGGCTATGTCGGGGTGGTGGCAGGTTTAGCGACGTATTTATATTCACGCAATCTAGCTCTTTATTGTAAAATACAAGAGTCTGTTTTTTTTATTTTATGAACGTAGCGCATCTTAGTGGCTGAAAGGGGTTGTGTTAACCCATGACATCGAAATACTACAGTTGTTTCTCGCACGCAAGATTCGGTGCGTGTATCGTGAACATAGCAATTGATATTGTATCAATGCGTTGTTACATGCTGCTTACCCTATCCTGCCATGAAATTCCTGGCAACCTCCTCATTCACCTGTATTCAACAACCAGCGGTCGGTTCCACGAATTATATCAAACTAGCTTTACTACCCGGCTTCGCCCGAGACTTGGATTCTTGTCTTGGATTAATACACGGCCTACGCGGAGGGTGGCGGGGAGGGGGGATGCGTGACGTCAGCAGGCACACTGCGTGACGCTGCCGCATGCGGGTGACATCACAGATGTGACGTCACCACTCACTTGCCGTGCAAAATATATCCATTATTGCGCCCCCCCCGCATCCCCAAAATACAAAAGTCTATTTTTATACTTTTTGCATTGTGTACAGTATGGAAGCTACCCACATGCAAAATTTCAAGTTTGTAGCATGTCAGGAAGTATGCTCAACATTTCGAACAGACACACATATTCGCCAATTTCGCTTTTATATATTATATCAAATGATATTTTTTCCCCATTGGTTTGCAATATAAGGGTGCCACGGTGGCTAGGAGATGTTAACTACCTCGCCTGGTATACAGGAGGTCGTGGGTTTGATCCGGACCCTGACGCCTGTATATGTGGAGTTTGCATGTCTCTCTCCCCGTGTTGGTGTGGATTTTTCTCTGGGACTCCCGGTTTTTCACTCCACATTTAGAATCAACATGCGTTTAGAGTATTTTGTCTGCTATAAATTTCCACGCAATAAGCCACTTGATTGGGTTATCATTTGCGGCCAGGTCACTTCAAAAACAGAGCTATTTAGCTCAGTGGGCCTTACCTGGTAAAATTTTATACTGGTGCGAACTATATTTTGCCGATCTAACCCCACCCCCCCCGAAAAAAAATAAACCTTTATTAGGGTTACCAAGTTGGCTTTGTGCAAGCTGCGGCTGGAGAGGTCGCGACTCGCGTCCGAGTTTCCCTGCCACGTGTCCAACTTCTCCTCGTCCTCATAGGTCTCTGGGGAGAGGCGGGGGGGGGCGACGCAACGGGACGTCGGCAATCACGGGCAACATGCGGCGGTGGGCGGTGAAGGTGGGAAGCCACGTGGCAACGCACGCAGCCGGGCTGTGGGCTCAACAACAATATTCCTCCGCGCAAACAACAAAAAACGTGCCGAAAAAAATTGGTTACATTTACACGTTATTAATGAGACTTAAACAATTTTAATTTTACCGGGCAAGGCCCACTGAGCTATAGAGCTCTTTTGCAGAAGCGACCTGGCCACAAATGATAGCTCAACGAAGTGGCTTTAGCACGTGCAAACTTATAGCAGCCAAAATACTCTAAACGCGTGTTTCTAAATGTGGAGGGAAAAACCGGAGGACCCGGAGAAAAACCCACGCGAGCACCGGGAAGAACACGCAAGCTCCAAATATACAGGCGTCAGAGTTGAGAGCGAGAACCCACGACCTCTTGCATACAAGGCGAGGTAGTTAACATCTCGCCACCGCGGCAGCCCCATTGAGCTACATGAACCTGCGTATAGCTGTTGCTGCAAGAGGGCCTTGCTGTGCCGTCGCCATTCGATCTAAACGTGTCGGGTCATTGGGGTTTGTTCATTTCACCATACTTCACTGTGCTGGTTGGTAAGGGCTGGTGAAGCAACCGTGTTTTATCTCGCCTCTCACCGAGCACCCGAATGATGCAGGTGCCCCTATCCAGCAGAGTTCCTCTGGTATGCAAGGCACTCAAGCCTCTACTCCACGTCCCCGGCAGCACCAAATTGAAGAGAGTGATTTAAATATATAAATGCTCTGAAGGTAAGAGTAGTCGAATATTACAATGACAGCTGTAACATTTATAAATTCGATATGAATTAAACAATGGGAGGAACTGATATGCCGTAGTTCGTTGCATCAGAACGTGAAAATCTTTCACACTGATTAAGGGTTATGGGGTACGGATGCACACACACAGTAGGGAGCATGCAACACGGGACTAATGTCAATCAGCGTAAGGTTAAACAATCATAAGTCAGTTGTTTCTGCTTGGAAGAGCAGTGAGGCTGGAGACCTTGAGAAAATGATGGAACGTCCACATTCCCATAGCAAGAACCAACATTCCCTGCACTGGTCAACAGTCCATGATGTCATCTCACTCGCCTGGTATGCATGAGGTTGTGGGTTCGGTTCGATCCCGACTCTGATAATGCCAGTTGTATATTAGGAGTTTGGGCATTCTCTCTCTCTACTGTAAATTCCCACACGTGGTAAACCACTTCAATGAGCTATCATGTGCGGCCTCTGACAAGGGAGCTAATCGCTCGTTTCAGAAAAAATGCAAAAAAAGAATAACTAGTATCTTGCACATTTGTACCTAGGTGCGTAACCCAGGCTGTCTGACATGAATTCGATGTTCTTTGGTTCTTTCGGTGAAGTCACGTAGAATGAGAATAAAATAATAAATTGATAAAATAAAATAACACAATAAAATTCTCACGAAGTTTTTATTATTTTATTCTCATTCTACGTGACTTTACCGAAAGAACCAAAGAAGATGAATCCTTGCAGTCACGAAAGCTTTAAATCGAAATGAATTCGATGTTTTGTTAATAAGGACAAACATATACTATTGTACTCTGAGTTATAGTGTTATACTGTGAGTTATAAAATTAGTCAGGCATGCCATTATGTTATGTACCTGAGTGAGGTCATTGTGATGTCACTGCCAAATGGCTTGACGATGCATTTTCAACTGGTAACCTGGATACCCTTGCAAACGAATTGATCCATCTCAAGGGATTTCTCCATGCGAAATATTTGAATGAATACAAACTAATAAAATCCAATTAATCAATGCAGCGGCTTCACTAGAGTCGTCTGACCGCGACTTCCCAATCTATTCTCTCATTCGTGGAGTTTCAAACGAGTGTCGGACCGCTGTGGGCACAGCGCAGGCAAGAATTATCCCACAAGAGTGCTGTTGTGGCTCTGCACACGCCTGCAATCCAGGACCGCGGAGGCGTGGGGTTGGTGGATCACACAAAAGTTATGAAAAACTCCCTCCCCACGGGAGTCGAGGAGGAGCCATACACCGGCTCGCCAGGAGAAGACAGCGGTACAGCAAGATGTGGACTCGCAACTTGTTCCTTCTGCATGGAATCGGCATGGTTGGCTACGTACGGTGTGAAAGAAGTTCAACATACATACATACATACGTAAGGAAAGTATTGCCCCCTCGCATTCGTGGGTTTTCTCTGGGTGCTACCATTTCCTTCCACGTGGAAGCGCTCATTAATTGGTTGAAAACACCTTAATACATAGAGGACCGCAGAGCTTGGGGGGGGGGGGGAAATTTGGTACCCGGCTGCTGCTTTTCCAGCTTCTCCGTGGTTCCTCGCGCCTCCGAGCCATCCGCTCGCTCGCTCTCTCTCTCTCTTCGGGAACGGATACGACTGCGACGCATCACCACAAGTCGAAACGATGATTGAGACCATAAATCCCCCCCCGTTGCTCACTCTGATCGGCGACGTAGCTCGCCGGGAAGTATCCCTGAGCGCCGGCGGGCCCGTCCGCTTGCCCGAACCACCAGCTCTCGTTGTCCTTGAAGACGACGAGGACGCGCTCGCCGCGGCGCAGACTCAGCTCGTCGGAGCGCCGCGCCGTGTAGTCGTACAGGGCCACCACCTGGCGGGGGCCAACGCACGCCGTCTGTTCGCGCGGGGAAACGTCGCCGACGGGTGCGGCGGGGCTCGCGGTTCGCGCACGCCGGTGAACTGCCCGTGTGTTCATCTTCTTTGGTTCTTTCGGTAAAGTCACCACGTAGAATGAGAATAAAATAATAAATTGATAAAATAAAATAACACAATAATATTCTCACGACGTTTCGGCCACAACACAAGCGGCCTTCATCAGGTGAAGGGGGCGAGACTGTCTGGTAGGACAGCGCTGGAGTGAGAGAGCCACGTTCAGATCACGGCTTTTAAGCTGTGTGAGAGGAACAAAGAGCCTTAGAGTCTCACCTTTCTGAAGAGATGCCGCGACTCTAAGGTTCTTTGTTCCTCTCACACAGCTTAAAAGCCGTGATCTGAACGTGGCTCTCTCACTCCAGCGCTGTCCTACCAGACAGTCTCGCCCCCTTCACCTGATGAAGGCCGCTTGTGTTGTGGCCGAAACGTCGTGAGAATATTATTGTGTTATTTTATTTTATCAATTTATTATTTTATTCTCATTCTACGTGACTTTACCGAAAGAACCAAAGAAGATGAATCATTGCAGTCACGAAAGCTTTAAATCGAAATTTGCCCGTGTGTTCTCCGCGGTGAGCAAACAATGTCTTGAAAAATAATGTTCGCTACTACGCCTCTCTAAATTAACTCCCCAGTTGACCGAGCGCAACTCCGCGTGGAAGCAAGTGTTTAGGCCGAGCCCTCACCGTCTCCCGCACCGCGGGGTCACCCTCCGCCTCCAGCCTCAGGCAGGCCGCCCCCGGGCCAGACTCGTTCTGCGTCACCGTAGCAAGGGAAGGGAGAGGGCAAGTCAACGGACGTGACACGCGGGCACTCCATCATTGATCACGTGGGCACTCCATCAATAATCCCGGCCTCAGAGGCTACGACAAGCTGATCAGGCAGCTCTATTCCTCGTCACCTGCACATTAAGGAAGTGTTAGTTTGCGTGTAAAGTAGGCAGATCCATGTCGGTTACATTGGTTTGTATCCCCAGGTCTCCTTTGCAAGAGGCACATCACGCCTCAATGGGCTGTCACCGGGTGTAAACGACACTTTCGGAAGGAAGCATTGTGCGAATTACTCAAAGAAATTGACGATTTTGTGCTATCGTCCAATACCAGGTGTTGTCTACACTGGGCCATAATGCATTGAAACTGTTGAAGCAAAGCCCAGCATCAAAGTGATGCATGTGATAGCGTTAGGCATTGTACATATTAGGGTCAGTGGGCCGAAAAATCCAGATTCTATCCTCTCAATGACAGTAATAAAACCCTGAAACTATTCTTAATTAGCCTCTTGTTTCATTATACCGGCATATGATTTGCTATTGGGTAGCTTGTATCATCATCTTCATCATCATCAGCCATGATCAATCAACTGCAGGATGAAGGCCTCCCCACATCAGTGCCACCACACATCGTCTTTTGATGCCAATAACCCATCTGGCGAATTCTCACGGGCAAATCTCATCGTGCCACATCCTCAGTGGTGATCCTCTATGGCTAGCACAGAGTGAATTATATGTATGTAAATTAAGCGGTGAGTAATCATTAATATGAAAATAATGCGGTTATCTGTATGTAAATTTACATTGCGCATAAGTAAATCAACACATCATGCATATCATATTACGCACAATGTTATAAAAAATGTGAGAATGATAACTATATTCATGAAGTTCTGATAACATTTTCGGTTTTCATGTGTGGCGGACAAATGATAAAATATGCATAACTGCGTTCCTCTTTGTGCACGTGACCATTAAAACACAGTCCTTGGAGGACCGAACACTCGAACCAAAATAATATAAAAGAAACAACAAAATATTGAAAAAGCGGAGACTGGAATATAAATTCAGATTCAACAGGTCAAGCGGGTCAGGAAGAGTGAAAGCTGTGGTGCAAGGACAGGTCTCCCAACGGCAGAAAGCCAAAAAACCTGTATTATGGACAGAAAGCAGCGCGCAGAGGGGAACGGATGTGGCTGCTTGCACGCCTCGTGATACTCTCCGCAAATGAAGCAGCAACCCCGCTTCTTGACCCAGACACCCGAGCGCCCGCCAGGCGCATCCTTGGGAAACTAAAAGGTCCTTGGCAGCGAGTCTACCTGACCACCCCACTCGAGGTGGGTCGCGCGCGTTACAACGCCGAGCTCTGACACTGCCCGACTGCCAGCTTCGCCTTGGCGGCGCGAGTAGCACGTACACGGGAACTCGCACCGTTCAAGCTACACTTCTGACAAGAGTGTCGCGAGTGTGTGTGTGTGTGCGCGTTGCTGCTAAAAAAAAGCGGCGACCCGTGTCCGATTCCCGCTCATGGCCATCACCAGCGACGGGCTATATGAACCGGTTCTGGGCCACCCCCTAGGTCGACTCAGCCTCTGATGAGTGCCTGCTGCGGTGTGTAAACATCACCACTGGGGAGACAAAGGCGGTCGGGCGTGGTGCTGGACACCCACCTCTCGCATGCCGTGCCGGCCTTCATAGGTGTTCCCTAACAGCAGCTGCTCCAAAAGTAAAAGGCTATACGGGGGATCTCTGTCTTTTTCGTGTTTGTGGAGAGCGGTAGTGTAGTGGGTTAGCGCACTCCAAACCCAGCCACCTGAGTTTGATTCCCGCTCATAACCAATATCAGTGATGAATAGATGAATCGGTCCTGGGCCTCCCCTAGGTCACCTCAGCCTTAAATGAGTACCTTGTGGCGGTATGTAAATACCAGAATTTGGGGGGGGGGGGGGCGACATAGCCTGTGTTACCCATTCACCATGTTGTGTGCCATGCCGGACTTAGTAGGCACTCACGAACACAAAGCGCTGTGGTCCCATGCTGTAATTCTGTGACCGAGACAATTAGTACCAATCTGGATGCCACGATAATCGACCATAATAGAGCAATAAGTGCTTATTATTTTAACCAAGAGCCTAAAGTTCGACTACAAATAAGTCCTAACAATCTATATCTGCCAAGTGCAAGGTAAAGTGAATTGTTGATACACCTGTGACAAGACATTAATACAGGTAAACATATGGCTTTTTAGCTGGCTTTCTAAGAAAATATTTTTTTTAACCTTCATATTATTGCCTCTTTTTTCTCCCTGATATACAAATATGTGGCTATTGGTGTAATATTATGAATTCAATGCAGGTTCAGCCGCATTACACAAGAAGATATCACAACACCACTTCTGAGTCCCTTCAATAAGCCTCTCTATGCACACCAGGGAACACAACCTGTTTGTCACATGTAAATCACATTTTAATAAAAAAAAAATCTCACACCAGGAATAACCAAAATTATATGAAAACGGTTTATTTAATGTGTTTTTTTGTACAGCCATTGGTAACTAAGTTTAAACATCAGAATCCAGTTTAAACGCGGGTGGCTGACAAACAGATTGGAACTCAAGTTCTCAGCGGTAGTGGCTCTGTGCTCTGACATGGCATTGTCAGAATCATAATCTTTATTTAAACTCGAGGAATCCGATGAGCTATGAAGCTCTTTTTCACAGGATGGGCGGGTCAGCATTAGTCCCCACGAGTCACCTGGTCGCCTCGAGCAAATAGGGACTCCCCCTAACGACATCAGCTTTCTGTCAGGCGACATGGCCTAGCGGTAGCGAGTTCGTCGCTTGTTGCAGAGGTTCACGGTTCGAATCCAGCGGCTGCCCTGTATAATCCTGCGGGGGTAATAACCGTATTAATACTTCGCGCCATCTGCTTCACTCACAGTGGATGCTAACGAGTGTGTGATGTCATGGGTAAGAGCAGGCCATCCTGTGCCGGCATCGGGCTGCCAAATGTGCCACAAATTTTAAAATTACCCGCAAATTACTCAATGGGAATTAAACATCACTTCCTACTGGCGGACTGATGCCCGTCGGCAGGCCAGGTGCCGAGTCACCATGTGCTTTAACAGGGACAGCTGCCACTGGGAGTGTCCCTTCAAATATTCGAGGTGAGATGCGATTTAAAGTGCTCTGGGATGCCCTGGCATGTGGAGTGCTTTATCAAAAACAAATCATTGTTCTTTTCTGTAGGTTTTACTGTAATTATTGGATGCTATACTAAACCTCTTACTGTACTGCAGTGACAAAAATACAATGAAGAGATACTAAATGTTTTATCTGTCAACTGATACCAGGAAGAGTTTGTTTGAACTCACAAAATTCCAAAAGCTCACCGCTACATCTAAAAAAAGTGACCCATTCCACGCACATCCTTTTTACTCGTCTTAAAATGTCCGATGGCAATTTTTTCTATTCTTAAATGACCGACGGAACGTACCATGTGCAGCCGCAGGGACGGGGGCCGCCCCACGCGCCCCACTGGGCTGAAGAGGCCACCTGGCAGACACAGCACCAACATCGTGCACCCTCAGAACATGGACCTGCTTGTCACAGTTGGGTTTCCCGATCACAGTAGAGTTCACTCTCACAGTGCTATCTGTCGGTCAGCAAAACATTCCCAGGTGTAGGCAAAGGTGTTTTAAGGATATATTTTGAGGGATGGGTGCGAACAGGTGTTGCGCATTTAACCAGTGCTTAAATAGTGAAAACCAACTGTTACCGCTGACCACATGATTGGTACGGGAAGAGGGCCGAGAGTGACGCTGCATGACACTGTCGTCTCCCTCGGCTGTCGTTCCTGGCTCAAGCACCCTCCCCATCCCATCTCATCCCATGCCCCTTATCCCCCCGTGCCAAGCTCGTAACACCACACTGCATACGAGGGTTCTTGGGAGCCACAGCGGAGAAAGGAGAGTGGAGGTGGGTTCAAGGTGTCTACCTCAGCACTGTTTTTTAGGTGATGCCATCACCATAACAGACTGTTTCGTATAAAGGGATGAATGCACATTGGGTACTTAGCAGCGGGATTTTTTTAAATGAGTAAACTAGACAATGCTTTGTTCTGGAAGCTCTTTAAAGGGGGACTGGCTATTCCGTGGGGACAGTGGCCAAGTTGAAAAGGATTGTGCGAGCATATATAAACTATTTGTGTATATACACAGTTACAGCACACACACACTGCCGCTGGCAAGGACGTGTGACTCATGCATGACTCTTTAAAAAAAGAAATGTTTTACAACTCTTTTGGCGAATGTCTCCCCATGTGGGTTCTTTGACCATACTTTACCCCACACTGGTCAGTGCGGGTACCAGTTCGGATATTTTTGGCTACCAATGTTAGCCATGTTCCGGCAATCAAATTCCGGTCACCAGATTTATTGTGCGGTTTGCTAACCACTGAACCACCACTCGTTGTCCCCACAAGATGCCCAAAATGGTACATAGGAAGGATTGCGGCTTGCGACGTTAAGAAATATGCAGGGACTCGCACATTAAAACCAAGGAATTGTTTCAATACTCAATAATCCACAAGTAGTAGCGCCGCGGTCACAAGATGTTTACTCCCTCGCCTGCAATGCAGGCGCTCGTGTGTTCAATACCGACCCTGGCACCTGTTGTATATTTGGAGTTTTCATGTTTCCCTGTAGGTGTGGATTTTTCTCCGGGTCCTCTGGTTTTTCCCTCCACATTTAGAAACAAGCGTTTTAGAGTATTTGGCTGCTATACATTTTAACATGATAAGCTACTGTGTTGAGCTATCAATTGTGGCCAGGTCACTTCTGAAAAAGAGCTTTATAGCTCAGTGGGCCTTACCTGGTAAAATAAAAATAGTAGTTTAATAATAGGTAGCGCTTGCCTGTAAGCCGGTGCTTTAGTGGCAAGTGTTCATGGATCACGAAAATAATCCTAAATTTGCCCGGCTGCAGGGTGGTTAAAACCTGAACCAATCTGTACGAACCTTTGAGAATTAGCCTCTCATATGTGATTACACGTACGGATTTCTCTGGGTCCCCCTGTTTCTTCCCACATGCAAAATACTCCCTAAAATAAATTTACCAAACATAATTTGAATTAATTGGAAGGAAACAAGTAACACATTTAAATCGCAGCCTATAATCATCTCTCTGTGGTCAATAAAATAGGTAGGACTGTGCCAAAAACAAGAGTGATCATATTTTGATTTAAAGCTTTCGTGACTGCAGTAATTCATATTCTTAGTTTTTTCGGTAAAGTCACGTTGAAGAGAAACAACAAAATAACAAAATATATATAAAACAATAAAAAATTCTCACGACGTTTCGACCATAACTCAAACGGTCATCATCAGGTGTGTCGGTTTGCATAAATTTATTTTCAAAACTGCATATGTATTTATTTATATATATAAAAAAATAACGTTTGCGTCACGCGCAACGATTGGCAGTTTGCCAGGACTAGTCCATCTATTTTTTGAAAAGAGGAGGGGGGAGACGAAATTTGTTTTTATGTATGCTGTCTGAAAGCCACTGTAAGCGTGAACAATCAATCAAGAACTGAAATGATTTATCAAATCTTTCCAATGATTGCTAAGATAGAATCCATCTTCTCGGTTGAAATTGTCTCTGTGCTTGTATATGTGGCTTCCATGAGAGATTCGTTCATGAGGCTATCCACATATACAAGCACAGAGACAATTTCAACCGAGAAGATGGATTCTATCTTAGCAATCATTGGAAAGATTTGATAAATCATTTCAGTTCTTGATTGATTGTTCACGCTTACAGTGGCTTTCAGACAGCATACATAAAAACAAATTTCGTCTCCCCCCTCCTCTTTTCAAAAAATAGATGGACTAGTCCTGGCAAACTGCCAATCGTTGCGCGTGACGCAAAGTTATTTTTTATATATAAATAAATAAATATGCCGTTTTCAAAATAAATTTATGCAAACCGACACACCTGATGATGACCGTTTGAGTTATGGTCGAAACGTCGTGAGAATTTTTTATTGTTTTATATATATTTTGTTATTTTGTTGTTTCTCTTCAACGTGACTTTACCGAAAAAACTAAGAATAAGAGTGATCATGTTATGGAGGGGCGGGGGGGGGGGGTACTACCCTACACCATAAGAATGAAGGAACGTGGAATCTCCAGACGATGGAGATGAGCGCAAAAGACAAGTTTGACCTTTGACCTTCGAATCTGAGCATCAGGTGACGCATCCCAAGCCGGTGCACACCGCTGCCACGTTCCGCTTCTTTATCCCCCCCCCCCACCCACTGCCACCGAACCTGGCTGGTGCGCGGGGTTGGGCATCATGCGGGAGGCGAGCGACGCAGAGGCGGGCGTCCACGAGTGTGGGGACAGCAGCGAAGGCGCGAGCGACGCGTGGCCCCGCGGTCCCTGGCCACCGCCCTGCGTGCGGTCACAAACACGCGGCGGTTGCCCGCTTCAGAAGGTGCCGGGCAAGGCTCGTGGCGCGAGCGTGTTCAGCTATCTCGCGGCGGGCCGCTCCTCGCCTGCACATTTGGCTGCAAGTGGTATTTGTGTTTGCATGCGCTGTGTTAGCGGTGGCCCCGTTTGTGTTGGGAGGTGCATGTGCGCGAGCGTTTTTGCGCGTACGTGTGTGTGTGGGGGGGGGGGGCGGTAGTGAAGCGGTTAGCGCTGCTACGAACCCGGCAACCTGAGTTAGATTCCCGCTCATGGCCAACACCAGTGACGATTATCTGAACCGGTCCTGGGCCTGCTCCCAGCTCGACTCCGCCTCAAATGAGTATCTGGTGCGGTGTGTAAACATCGCCAATGGGGAGACAAAGGCGGCTGGGCGTGGTGTTGGCCACCCACCCCCTCGTGTGCTGTGCCGGCCTTCATAGGTGTTCACTAACAACACTTGCCCCATTAGTCTGTTAAGGCTACACGGGGGATTTTGTATTTGTGTGAATACAGCTTGCAATTGTGTTTGGGCTTGTGTAGGCATGTGACAACGGGGGAGAGATTTGTGATGAAATAAATGTGCTAAATGAAAAGGGTGCTCATTACCTCGCAACCATTTTACAACATTTTTATAACGTCACAGTGTCAGCCCTTCCTGGGCATGACACTAAACTGTATCCGACAAAGGTGTCACTTTAGAAAAACTAGAGGAAGGCAATGGCAAACCCCCCCTGCCTTCAGAACCCAAGTGTGGAGTCAGCGTCTGCGGTGTAAAGAGAGGGAAGCAGAATGGGATGGAGGGACCTTTCACCGTGGACCTGCTCTTGGGCAGAATACCTATGAAGAACTTTTAATTACAGGCAATTCCCACAACATTCCATACACTTTAAAATCAACGTAACGTTGCTTCCTTATTAAATTAACATAATGGCCAAATTAAATGTAATCAAATGTATGTATGTTGAACTTGATTCTCACCGTACGTAGCCAACCGTGCTAATCGGAGGTATAAAAGAGACATAAATACGACCATAATGCTAAAGAGAAGTGTAAACTATAAGCCCCCTGACTCGCGTGCTGCATTCGTGTTTGCCAAGTCACTGCCAGCCAGTTTGCACATTCAGCAAAAATTCCACTTCTCTTTCAGAGAAACCTCGACATTATATAGATCCTTATCGTAAACATCCCACACGTGCACTCGCAAAATTGTCTCACCGCACACAGGCAGGTGCAGACTGGCACAAGCGCATGGTAGGGTATGTGGTCTTTAGTAATGAGTGGTGGTGGAGCTGTGGCCACAAATGAGGTGTGGCATTGCCGCAATGTCACTCTGCGTACAAATCGTAACCAGCAGCCCACGGATTTTTTACGTGGAGGAGTTTAATTTGTACAAGCTTTAATATGAATTATGATCGTACGACGCAGTGCAAATGTTCCTCCGACCAAATCGCCCCAGAATATGCCCAACCTCGTTGGATCTCGGAAGCTCATCAGAGTTGAACTTGGTTAAGAGAGACCAAGGGGTTTACCAGGTGCTGTAGGTATGGGGCTGTTGGCAGTTCAGTTGATTGCGTGGTCTATCTGTGGATTTATTTCTCTCCGTGTTGGGGCACCGAATGCCATATACTCATGGCTGGTTATGTACGGTGCGAAAGAAGTTCAACATCAGAATCATGAGAATATTTATTTATACTGGAGGAATCCGATGAGCTGTAAAGCTCTTTTTCACAGATGTCCATTATGCCATGGGGGTTTTCTCCAGGTATGCTGGTTTCTTCACACACACACACACACACCAAATATGTATTCATGGAAATTGCCAACAACTCCAACTCGGGGCCCTTCTGAAAATGAGATTTTAGACTCAACAAGACTTTCCTCAGTTAACAGAGGGCAAATATATATGAGGGTGGTAAAAAGGCTTAGAGAATGAGAAATTGAAAGTACACAAGAGGTAAAGAATAGTACTTTATAGTACTTCATCAAGTCTCCCTCAACATCCCTTATTTTCTATTGCTTGGTTAGAGCAATAGAAAATAAATGTTGTATTAATTGGATCTCAATCTTTGATTTTGACCATCCCTCATGTAGACTATTTACAGACGCAATGTGCCTGAAACGGTGTTTCAGAACAGCCACAGGTGAACCGCAAACAGTTATCACCCATATTTCTAAATGGTGTACCAGCAAAGTCTTAAGCGCAAATATTCGGTGTCTCGAAGCAACATCTGCACTACTGAATTTCTTGCATGTACTCACCACAATTGTGACTCACCATGGGGAAAAAATAGTCCACGCCACTGCTGGGCAGCCAAGTCATGGCTTAAACACTGGGTATCGATATGAACACTTTGGATTTTGAGCAGAGCAAGAACAATTTTTTGCAAGTAATTACAGTTACGCGACACCTGCCTGACTAAGTGTTCAATTGCTTTCCCGAAAGACGGATACCTCGTAAAAATGAATCATTGCCGCAGCGCTGTATAATCAGCACAAAAAAACCATTACGGTGCCTTATCGCAGTCTTCAGAATGGTGCGTGAGAATATTTTTTTTTTTATCATGGGCAAGGGGATAACACTAATGAATTGAAGTGCCAAGTAATGTTCTTATCGCCTGTGTTAAACTGCAGGTGTCATTAGGGAACTATGTCGAGTATTGCTGCATGTAAATACTTTACCCACAAATTTTTTTCCGCCTGAGGACGACCGCTCGTGTTGCGATCGAAACGTCGCGATATCTTTTTTTCTACCTTCGTGACTTTACCGAAAGAACCAAAGAGCATGGATTCCTGCAGTCACGAAAGCTTCAAATCAAGATTGTGACAAAATACTTTAGCAGTATCTACAACATGATGATGATAATTGCTTTGACGCTCATGATGACTGATTGAACGACAATGATTGGTGTAAGCGGGCGTCTGTCATTAAATATGACTGGGATCGATTGCGATTTGCATGGTTATTATGACTTTAGTTGGCGCACGGGGGTAGTGTATTTGGTCTTCCTTATGGAATGATAAATGTCCCATTCAAGAATGTGCATGTGTGTGTATATATAGTACATGTGCAAGGATTAAACTGTCCTCTGGCTAAGTTAATACGTTTAATCTTTTAATTAGCTTTAAGTTCAAAGAGATCACATAGCTCTCTTCTTTGGAGCACAATATTGGCTTTGTCAGGTGACATGCCAAGGTGGTGTCAGAACAAACGTGGGGACACTACGATCAGCACTCCCAAGCCCAGGGCAGCCACCCACTTACGTGCACCCACCCGCATATACACAAACCTACACACACCCACCTACACTCACCCACCAGCCTATACATATACCCACACCCACGACATTCACCCACCAGCCTATACAGACACACACCAATCTATACACACACACATCCACCTTCACGCACCCATGCTCACCCACATGCCTATACATGCACACACACACCCACCTACAATCACCCACAAGGCTATACAAAGACAAAAGACACATACATCCACCTACACAGAACAACAACCGCCATTCGCCACTAAGTGGCGCTTGACATCACCGTGGCGCTTGTGCCAGGCTAGGTGGATTTTGAGGCCACGTAAAGTGTCAATGGCTCGCTGGCAGGAGGGCACGAGACAGACCCAGCAGGTGCCATGGGTTAGCTGAGATGACTGGCAGATGCCCCACCTGTGCTCCCCACTGTGCCAAATTGTTGTGTTTCGCCACCCGGCGCTCCACTCTTTGTTGTGAGCTTCACTCTGTCCTTCGCTGTTGTTGGAGGGCGACTGCATCCAACTGCCTAGTAGCGTCCTTCAAGGGCCTCCTCCATAGAGGCTGATCTTTACACCATTGCTACAGCATCAGTCCATCTCTTGCTGTGCCACGCCCGTTTAGCCTCCTCTATCTGGCCAAACAGAAGCTGTTTGGGCATGCGGTGGCTAGGCATGTGGACTACATAACCCAGCCAATGCAGCCTCGCCTGCCAGAGGAGCACACCAATGGGAATGTGTCCAGATCGTTCAAGGATTTGTGAGCTCCTCACATAATCCAGCCTGGTTAAACTCAGCATGGATCATAGGCAGGCCAGCCTGAATGTTTCAAACCAGCACAGATGTTCTTCAGAGCGGTCCACGTTTTACAAGTATAGAAAAGGGAGGGCATAAGTGCAGCTGAGAAGACCTGGAGCTTCGTATGGCATGACAGACCAGGTAGCTTCCACACAGTGTTACACAGCTGATGAAAAAATGTCACTCGACTGATTCAGTGAATATTACACTGCCAAACCAAAGCTGGTTATAAGCACACTATCCAGGTATGAAAACTTCTCCACTGTCTCAACAACTGCCCCATCACCTATGGGGAGCTAAGGGATGGAGTGTTTGGTGACACTCAACCACCTATACACACATCCACTTATGCACACGCAACTACATGCACCCACCCATACATACAGACACATTCACATACAGGCATCCATATACACTCAAAACAAAGACCCTCCCCCCCCCCATAGCCTTAACAGAACGTTGGGATAGGTGCTGTCAAAGAGTAGCACCTATGAAGGCCAGCACGGCACACACGAAGGGGTGGGTCACCAGCGCCACATCCACCTACACACACAGACACCGATCTGCACGCAACTAAATTAACCCACCCTCCTATACATACATACATAGTCTCACACCCACAGATTTATATAGACTTAGGGTTATCGATGACTGTTGGGGCATGTGCTGTGTGTGAACACCGAGGCCAGAACGGTGCATGGGTGGTGGGGGAGGTGTGGCCAGCATCATGCCCGACTACCTTTGTCTTCCCAGTGATGATGTTTACACACCGCATCAGGTACTTATTGAAGGCCGAGTCAACTTAGGGAAGGCCCAGACATGGGTTCAGATATCACTGTTAGCCATGACCTATACACACAAAAACATTGACTTACCAACCCACCTGCTTACATACAACCACACACCCCTATACAATTCACACACCTATACACACCCACCCCCCTGCACACATTCACCCACCTATACACACAATCACAAATATCTACACAGTCCCCAACCACCTGTATACACACACCCCCACACACCTACCCATCCGTGCACCTACCCACCCACCTAGACAAACAAAGATCCCCCATATAGCCTTAACAGACTGTAGGGGCAAATGCTGTTAGCGAGCACCTATGAAGGCCGGAACGGTTCACGAGGGGGTGGATGGCCAGCACCACGCCCGACCGCCTTTGTCTCCCTAGTGGCGATGTTTACACACCGCACCAGGTACTCATTTGAGGCTGAGTCGACCTAGGGGAGGCCCGGGACCGGTTCAGATAATCGTCACTGGTGTTGGCCGTGAGCGGGAATCGAACCCAGGTCGCCAGGTTCATAGCGCAGCGCGCTAACCGCTACACTACCGCTCCCCACAACCCAACTAAATTAACCCACCTAGACAGACACACACATACACCCAACGACTGACTCACACATACACAGACCAATCTGACCCTGAAAAAAAGCCTTCATCCTATTTCAAGTAAATATCCTGAATAATTACAGTGTGGCTACGTCTACTATAGCTCATGTTTAAAAATGTGTCCATGTATACGTTTCACTGCTCTGGAATTACAATGACTGGCATCACTATTCTGCTCTCTCCGGGTCTCCCTTGAAGATACTTCTGGGCTCAATGGACTTTTCCCCCGATTATAAATAATGGTCATTTTAAACACCCACCTACGCTGATGTTGGTTCAATGCATTGTCAATGAGCAATGCAACTCTCAAGACAACCTCCCTCCCGTGCTCCAGGCGTGTAATCGATGGTAACAGTGTTGGTGTCAAGTACGAAGACGAGGTATGGGTGGTGTGGTGCTGCTTACCTGGGCAATGTGACCCCCACCGGAGAGAGGGACCGGGCTGTTCCACGCCAATGACGAGCCAACTGTTCGGTCTGTCGGCAGCACAGACCACGGAATCTCATTACTGCAACGCAACGATGCAACGTAAAACGCATGAGGCCAGGTATAAGCTTTATGAATCGGGCTCTTGCCACGGTCATGGAGCATAAACCGTCATGCCAACTCCAGTCATCCTCGCAGCAGCGGCTTCTGGCTGGGCCATCGAACAAAGACAACGGTCACCGTATCGCAACGCTTTCAGATGCGCTTCTGCGGCCGTCTGGAACGCTCTTCCTGCCGATATTCGGAAGCTACTGGAACTATGCACTTTAAATATGAATTTAAAACTAATTTCTTTAGAACTGTTTTTTTGTGTTGTCCTTCCCCAGCACCTCAGATTGGCACGGTTGGCTACGTACAGTGCGAAAGAAGTTCAACGAACATACATCATCGGCCATAATATATCCACTGCTGGATGAAAGCCACCCCCCCCCCCCATTGCCATCGCCATCCCTCACGGTCTTGCGATGCCGCAATCCATTTCAATCCTGGGTGTGAGCAGACCTCATTTCTTCATCTCCAAGATGGTCATGCTCCTGGGTATGTTCTCTCCTTTGGCTGCCATTCAGTGACCAGTCTAATCATCCATCAGTCATCATCCCTTTGAGCGATGTAACCTGCCCAAGCCATTTACTTTATTGATCAGTCAATAGGATGCCTCTCATTGGTGTTAGTAATTGGTAGCATGCATCTCTAAATGCTTTGTGCATATTTTCAGCTTTTTATCCATTTTCCATGTTTGTGTCGAGGCAGGTTCTATGCACCAATTGAATAACTTATTTTGTAGGTACCCGCTACAGTGTTATGTCGCTGATCATTATCGAATTCAGAATTTCCACTCATTCACTACTTCATGGAATAACTTTCATCCCGATCCACATCAAATAATTGTTCTTGGTACACATATTCTGCTATTTTCATTATGAGACCTCCTTTGCCAGAAACAAGATATAGGAATAGGTTTTACCCTTTTAACTGGCACAAAAACTGACACCTTTATTCAAGGCATCATGTTTGCAATAACCACAACACAAGCAGTCAAAATGCAAACAAAAAAGACAACTTTTGTCATTTTGACTGCTTGTGTTGTGGTTATTGCAAACATGATGCCTTGAATAAAGGTGTCAGTTTTTGTGCCAGTTAAAAGGGTAAAACCTATTCCTATATCTTGTTTCTGGCAAAGGAGGTCTCATAATGTTAATGCTCACCCCGAGCCCTCAATACTCTGATAGTGCGCTGTTTTTGAGTTGTACGCCTTTTGGCGTCTTCTGGTCCAACACCAATGGAGACTAGGCTCTAAGAAAAGCTGTCTCGGGTGTGGACCAATCAAATTCAAGGACAGTGCATAATATTATCAGAGTTGTCTTTTTTGTTTGCATTTTGACTGCTTGTGTTGTGGTTATTGCAAACATGATGCCTTGAATAAAGGTGTCAGTTTTTGTGCCAGTTAAAAGGGTAAAACCTATTCCTATATCTTGTTTCTGGCAAAGGAGGTCTCATAATGTTAATGCTCACCCCGAGCCCTCAATACTCTGATAGTGCGCTGTTTTTGAGTTGTACGCCTTTTGGCGTCTTCTGGTCCAACACCAATGGAGACTAGGCTCAAAGAAAAGCTGTCTCGGGTGTGGACCAATCAAATTCAAGGACAGTGCATAATATTATCAGAGTTGTCTTTTTTGTTTGCATTTTGACTGCTTGTGTTGTGGTTATTGCAAACATGATGCCTTGAATAAAGGTGTCAGTTTTTGTGCCAGTTAAAAGGGTAAAACCTATTCCTATATTCTGCTATTTGTTCCACTTGCGTTCATCCAACAACTACTTTATTTAGTTTTGCAAACTTGCTGGATATTACTTTAATTTTTCTCATATTAATCGTTGGCCCAACTATGCAGCCACCATTTCTTCCACTGTTCCCTGGAGTTCATTTTCATGGGGGCCGCTATAATATTGTCAGCATGTTTTTCCTAATTTATTTTTTATTCTCCAGTGTTGGCTGTGAATATCTTTGGTCTAGATTTGAAGTTTTCGTGACTGCAGGAATCCATACTC
The DNA here is from genome assembly GCF_048934315.1 of Petromyzon marinus. Classification (NCBI taxonomy): domain Eukaryota; kingdom Metazoa; phylum Chordata; class Hyperoartia; order Petromyzontiformes; family Petromyzontidae; genus Petromyzon; species Petromyzon marinus. Next base: position 6,651,897 of record NC_133689.1, on the reverse strand, counting down.
TTTAAATCACGAGTGATTTAATTTATTTTATACGTTATACAGTGAAGGAAAAAATAATTTGATTCCCTGCTGATTTTGTACGTTTGCCCACTGACAAAGAAATGATCAGTCCATCATTTTAATGGTAGGCTTATTTGAACAGTGAGAGACAGAATAACAACAAAAAAATCCAGGAAAACGCATGTCAAAAATATTATAAATTGATGTGCATTTTAATGAGGGAAATAAGTATTTGACCCCTCTGCAAACATGACTTAGTACTTGGTCGCAAAACCCTTGTTGGCAATCACAGAGGTCAGACGTTTCTTGTAGTTGGCCACCAGGTTTGCACACATCTCAGGAGGGATTTTGTCCCACTCCTCTTTGCAGATCTTCTCCAAGTCATTAAGGTTTCGAGGCTGACGTTTGGCAACTCGAACCTTCAGCTCCCTCCACAGATTTTCTATGGGATTAAGGTCTGGAGACTGGCTAGGCCACTCCAGGACCTTAATGTGCTTCTTCTTGAGCCACTCCTTTGTTGCCTTGGCCGTGTGTTTTGGGTCATTGTCATGCTGGAATACCCATCCACGACCCATTTTCAATGCCCTGGCTAGGGAAGGAGGTTCTCACCCAAGATTTGACCGTACATGGCCCCGTCCATCGTCCCTTTGATGCGGTGAAGTTGTCCTGTCCCCTTAGCAGGAAAACACCCCCAAAGCATGTTTCCGCCTCCATGTTTGACGGTGAGGATGGTGTTCTTGGAGTCATAGGCAGCATTCCTCCTCCAAACACGGCGAGTTGAGTTGATGCCAAAGAGCTCCATTTTGGTCTCATCTGACCACAACACTTTCACCCAGTTGTCCTCTGAATCATTCAGATGTTCATTGGCAAACTTCAGACGGGCATGTATATGTGCTTTCTTGAGCAGGGGGACCTTGCGAGCGCTGCAGGATTTCAGTCCTTCACGGCGTAGTGTGTTACCAATTGCTTTCTTGGTGACTATGGTCCCAGCTGCCTTGAGATCATTGACAAGATCCTCCCGTGTAGTTCTGGGCTGATTCCTCACCGTTCTCATGATCATGGCAACTCCACGAGGTGAGTACTTGCATGGAGCCCCAGACGGAGGGAGATTGACAGTTCTTTTGTGTTTCTTCCATTTGCGAATAATCACACCAACTGTTGTCACTTTCTCACCAAGCTGCTTGGCAATGGTCTTGTAGCCCATTCCAGCCTTGTGTAGGTCTACAATCTTGTCCCTGACATCCTTGGAGACCTCTTTGGTCTTGGCCATGGTGGAGAGTTTGGAATCTGATTGATTGATTGATTGCTTCTGTGGACAGGTGTCTTTTATACAGGTAACAAGCTGAGATTAGGAGCACTCCCTTTAAGAGTGTGCTCCTAATCTCAGCTCGTTACCTGTATAAAAGACACCTGGGAGCCAGAAATCTTTCTGATTGAGAGGGGGTCAAATACTTATTTCCCTCATTAAAATGCAAATCAATTTATAACATTTTTGACATGTGTTTTTCTGGATTTTTTTGTTCTTATTCTGTCTCTCACTGTTCAAATAAACCTACCATTAAAATTATAGACTGATTATTTCTTTGTCAGTGGGCAAACGTACAAAATCAGCAGGGGATCAAATACTTTTTTTCCCTCACTGTACCTACGTGACTTTACCGAAAGACAGCGGATCGCCTAATTGTACCAATGGATGTATTTTGACGAGCAGTAATTCCATCCAAAGGTGTTATCCAGCTTTAAATGCCACCTGATTGTGTTGACAACTGGCTGGGTGACAAAAGCGGCTCATAGCTAAAATCCAGTGGTGGAGAGTTCACTCAGTTAACAGTGGTTACCCTTATGCTAGACTCACCTCCGACATAAGAACATGAAATATCTACCGTATGAAACATAAAACAAGATATGACCACTGCTTCATCCTGTAACGAGCGAAAAACCACATTGCATTTAACTGTTTTGTTACCTACTTACGCTTGTCATGTACACTTAACCATTTGAATAGCTGTACTGCATTATTTTTTTATGCAAGTGAACAATGCGAATCATGGTGTAACATTACGGACCTTCACGTTTTTAACAATTTGCCATAATAGAGGGATGCGATTAAATGTGTTTCACACGATGTGGTGAACACAGCAGCCTCGAGTGGCTGGAGGAGTCGCACGAATCCATTTGGTGCACCAAATTCGAAATGAAATCAACAAGTTTCTACACGTGTCATGCGTGCATTACGAGCTGAGGAATCGACATTAAACAAAAGTCGCCGAGTGGCTCAGGGGCCAAAACACTGAGCGAGAATGGCTGAGATAATGGGTTGATAACTGGGCTTTAGTCAGCCGTGATTTAATGAAGCACTCAAGTGTAGGGAGTAGATGCTCTCAGTCTGGTGTCCAATGAGTGCACAAAAACAAAATTACGTACATTTGAGTTTCTCATTTAATTTGCCGTATCTCAGCTTTGAGACGTGACTTAGATGTGACAAAAAGATTTTGCAGGGTATAAAAAAGTGTGTTTCACTCGTGTGGATATATTTCATTCAGAAGCAGTTTTTTGATATCAACTTCTGCAGTCATTCTCTGAACACAGAGTGGTGCACTGCTAACTGCAGAGTTTCGAATGTGGCATCCACACTGATATACAATGGAAGAAAACAAAGAAGCATTCTCATCTGATGCATCAGTACATTAACACACCCCTAATTCACATCTTCGTCGTGGTAAAAAAAAAAGTATTTTAACAAATTTAAACTCCTATGCAAGACGGGGAAAACAAATTTCAAAAAGTCCACGAGGGTTCACCAAGTTGCGCTGTCAAACAAAAAAGCATTTGTTATTTGGAAGCTCAATGTGTGCTGCTCTGATTAGTCGGGGCTTGTAAAATCGTAAAGATAAACAAACAAACAAAAACTCACCAGTGTCGTAATCCGCTATTGTTGCTCCTGGCTTCAAAGAGTCCTGAGACAGACCACACCAGCGAACCGAACCGCAATGTGTTTATCTATGCCGAGGATTACCAACAACATGCAAATGTTGCATTTAACGGGAGAGGCTTATCTAAAATAGCATTTTAATTTATCGAGCGAATGCTTTCTTTTAAATCAAGCTTACATATTTTTTTTGTAACTTACAAGTTACAATTTTGAAACTTTGAATACGTATACCGAATTGTAAAAAACATTTTAATGGAACTTAATTTTGTTTTAAGTTAGTCACTAAGGAAATGTATTTAAAATATAGCTTAGGAATTTAAAAAATCAGCTCATACTCATAATAATAAGTTAATCACGTTTTAGCCTTATTTTAGACTTATGATAACCACAGAATAGGAGACCTTTCTTCATACGATCAGAAAACAAACCTCTTTAAAACCAAGTCCAGAGTATTGCACTGCTAATCTTATCGCTGTAGATACCACAGAGGTTCATACAACACAAAGCAAGCAAAGTGGGTTTGTGGATTTGTGGTTAGCCTTAAAACAATAAGGGCGTGGTTGCGAAACATTGCCTGTGGTAAGGATAACACATGGCTCATACTTGCTCATATGCAAAGCAAAAGTGCTGCATCGATCTACTTCCTTCACAAAAAAATTCCATTCATGTCCGAGAAACGTACAACTTGAATGCAGCCAAAGATTATTTTTTTTATTATTTCCAAAGCCTATGATTTCCGATAGTCAAAACACAGTATAAATAAAGATTCTGATTCTGGTGTTTTAATCAGCAGTGACCAATGCATAGACCATGTTTGGCCTGGCAGTGACAACAACACTTTTATGAGATTGGTTCAAGCAAACCTAACTCTGCTAATGTAACAATGAATGTTGCAGCTGCTCCAGTTTTCTTGCATTAACCCAATACTGCGAAGATGGACCGCCCCCAGAAAGCTGTATGCCCGAGGGGCTTGTGTAAGAAAAATGTGTAGAGTCAAATGTGGGAAGTAGGCATAATGTGTTGTCACTTTTAAGAGTAATCGTTATAGTGACATCAATTCAGCTGATTGTTTTAAAGGAACTGATGAAGCGTGGTGCGGGGTGGGGGGGATGCTGATTTGATTGCTATATCGAGTATGCATGCAAGAGATAAATAAAGTTTCAAATATGGCTCACTTCCTGTAATGTACATTATCAGCAGAAAGCCAGGTCACATCCAGAACTACACCTTTGGACTTGAACACAAGCTTTCAAAGCCTTTTAGAAAACTCGGTCAACATTTTAAAGCTGTGGGTTAGCAATTAGCATTACCTATTTTAAGTTAGGGTATATAAATTATGATTGTAGGTGCGTTTAGACAGTTTTAAATTCATTACAGATTGGGGTTATATTTAATTCATTGAGGTTACGTTTTTTAACAGTTTAGATATGGTTTTATAGTGTACGAGTTTAAAGTAGAGTCGTAATATTCGAGTTGGTGTATATTTAAACTTAAGGTCTTCTTTGGTTCTTTCGGTAAAGTCACGTAGAATGAGAATAAAATAATAAATTGATAAAATAAAATAACACAATAATATTCTCAATTTATTATTTTATTCTAATTCTACGTGACTTTACCGAAAGAACCAAAGAAGATGAATCATTGCAGTCACGAAAGCTTTAAATCGAAATTTAAACTTAAGGTGTTTATTGTTTGGCTTTCAACTGCTGAAACATGTCGTAGCTGTAAAAATGGTAAGAATTTCAGTGCGTAAACCTCATGGGCTAATGCTTTATTCGTTTGCGGCAGTGCGGATGAAAACTGCAAAGCAGGAGATGAAGGCCGTGTTGGAATACTCGGTGTAGATAAAGTTCGACAATGATGACGGATTGTGAGCAACAGCGCCACCTACAGGCATCTCTCGCATAACGCGTGCTAAGCGCACGCACTCGTCCCACGGCCAGAGTAACGTGCCTTTGTCAAGCAGGTGAAGGCGCGCATGCTAACCATCGAACAAATACGAGAAGAGTGCAATAACGAACTCGGACAGTTTTCATACCTATTCATAGTGGTGTGATATAACTGTGAAGACCGATCTTAACTTCTGAGCTCAGGCTGGGGTAGAAAGTGTGCTGTCCCCCAAAGAACAATGACTGCATCGCACGCTTGCAGACGTGCCCCCGCGGCCGTCCGGAATGCTCTTCCTTCGAATATGAGGAAGCCACTTGGAGCTATGCACTTTTAAATCTATATTTAAAACGAATTTCTTTAGAATTGCTTTCTGTGTTTAATTTGTTGTCCTTCCCCAGCACTTCTGAGTAGCACGGTTGGCTGTGTACCGTGCGAAAGAAATTCAACATACATACACACGTCTGCTCTGCAATGGTGCATTCCGAGCGTAACTATAGCATTGCTACAGTAAAGCAGCACGGACTGAAACACTATTATTTTTAACTGTAAATCTTTTTTGGATATACGGAACGTTTATATCACTTAGAAGCCTAGAAATGGATACCCCTTTGGATTCTACATGTGCTGCAATGGCAATAAATGGACTTGAATCGCGAGGGGTCGGGAGAGTTGAGTCGTTATATCCCGACAATGTAAGAACTCTGGGGCATGTCTCACAAAGAGCAGGTAAGAAGGCCAGATTGAGGTTCATATATAGGGGAGAATAAAATCTCATGAGATTAATTTGAAAATAAAGTCTTCTGGGAGGGTGGTTTCCCTTTGATTTGTAACTGCTGCACACTGCCCTCATCAACTCGCTAACATCTGAACCACGTGAAAATGTTTGCCGACCAAACCTAAGCGTTACGGTGAGGGTTATAGAGATGAGGTTAAGTTAAAGTTAGGACAAAGGGGTTAGGAATCAATTTTCTTGGACTTAAGATTAAGGTAGGGCATGGATTGGCATAGAGTATGGTTAGATACTGTGGTAATAGTTTGGGGTAGGACTATAGTCTGGTTGGCAATGTGGTTATGATTAAAAGCTAAGATTGCAGTTGGCAAGTGTGGTTAGCGGCTAGGGGTTGGGTTAGCGGCTTGTTAGATAGCCTAATGGCGAGGGCTAGTGGTAAGAATTGGTTGACAAGTGTGATTAGGGTTAGAAGTAGGGCTAGGATCTGGTGGACAGTGTATGATTATGGGTAAGGATAGGGACAAGTTGGTGAGTTTTATGTCTGACGTGGTTAGAGATAAGGGCAAGGCTCAAGTGTGGTTGGCTAACGCGATTCACTGCCAACATTGCGCCTTTCCAACGCATTGCCAAATATTGTATTTGTTTGTTCTCTCTTGGCTCGCTTGTGGCGTCCACAGCAGCCCCACGCTCACCGTGAGCACCGAGTCGAGTTTTCGGCGAACGCTCTGCATCCGCGAAGGGAAGAGCGACGTGGAAGCGGCCGCCGCGTCGCCGGTTCCGTGGCCCAGCGTCTCCACGGCCGTCCACGAAGCGGGGCCCGCTGGCCCCGTGGACCCGAGCCACCGCGGGCCGCGCGAGTTCCCCGCCATGTGGCCCGGTGCGGCCGACGAGGGCTCCTGCACGTCGCGGTAGCTGCGGGCCTCCATCTGTGCCACTGGGCGATGCAAAAAAACACAAAGATCCCCCGTATAGCCTGAACAGACTGTTGGTGGCAAGTGCTGTTAGCGAGCACCTATGCAGGCCGGGCACGGCACACGAGGGGGTGGTTGGTCAGCACCACACCTGGCCACCTTTATCTCCCTAGTGCCGATATTTACACATTGCACCAGGTACTCATTTGAAGCTGAGGTGAGGCCCAGGACCAATTCAGATCATTGTCACTGGTGTTGCCCGTGATTGGGAATAGAACTCGGGTCGACGGGTTCGTAGTGCAGCGCGCTAACCGCTACACTACCGCGGTGAACACGTAGAGCGACACGCGACTGGTCGGTCCGTAGTCGATAACCTCTATTCAAGAGCATGCGGAAGCCAAGTAGCCCTGAGTTCAAGTCCTCCTCGGCTATGTCTCAACCCATCATCCCCCCTCCTCGTATGAGAAGCACTTCGTGATAAGTGAACAGTGATGTTGCTAAGGACAGACTGGCCTCTTGTCATGGGAATGTGGAATTCTTGGCACTGCCTCTAGGCTTGCAAATAAGAGGAATGGGTGTCCATGTTCATTTGAATAGGGAGGCAGACTTTAAATACATTTTAATAATAAAAAATGTGTATGGTGTGGAGAGGCCTTGATCCAGCAACAGTGGATAGATCATGTCTCATGATAAAGGAGTTTGTTCAATTGCCGAGACGACCGTTGCACTCTGGGTTTTCCAGATCAAAATTTCTCAGCGACGTTTATTTACATGCGGACTATTTACAGGTACTGGAAAGAGAGGCAGCAGAATTAAATACTGCATATTAGCGAAGCATCCGTATCAGTCTACTGGCATACCTTCTGCACACAAGTAAAATTGCTAGCAGTGGAGTGAGATAGGTCACACTGCAGACCACATATCTCCCCTTGTATCACGGGACCAGTGTAGCAGACGATGGTAAATCAACCTCATGACTGACATGGCATGGGGTGGCATTGAACAAGCAGTTGACTGCCAAAGGGCTGAAAATCATGATTCATCCAGAAAAGCCTCAATAAATCTCAAAACTCTTTTCCAGAAGGGCTTCATTAAGATATTTGGGAGGAAACCAGGCCATATGGATGAATCCGATGCAAAGGATGGGATAATGCTCAACAGTGTGCACAGACGGGTTCACAACCCACTTGCTGTACCATCTCCTGGCTGCCGTCACGCAGCCCAGCAGGTGTGAAAGTTTCTCAAATCTGCAGGATCCATCAGCCCGTGCCTACAACAAAAACAGCTTTGGACCACAGGTGTATGCCACCACACCCCGTCTGGCTCATAGATAGCTGGAGGGTTAGCTGGCACGCGAGCAACTGTTCTGACGAACGTCAGCGTCAACGCGGCGGGGCCCACCCTTGTGGTCGTAGGCGAAGACAAGAACGGGCTGCGCGTCCCCGTGGCAGCAGAACGCCACCATGTGCTCGTGCGGGTGGAAGTGCACGTCCCGCACGGGAGCCTGGTAGCCCAGCTCCGAGTACATGGCCACCTGGTCCCCTGCAGCCAAAGCGGTGCACACCAAGGCGCGGGTCAAGCGAGTTCACCTCACCGCTGCTGGTTCCCCGGCTGCGGAGCGAGCAAGCGACGTTGAATGGAAACTCCGCCAGACGAACGAACCGAACGGTTTCAAGGTTATCGTGGCGCAAAAGTTCGCACAAGTCGAGTCACGGACGTCATCTGTTTGCAACTGGAAAATACTGCCCGTGAGTCATTATTAAGCATGCCACGATTCAACCCCTCCCACGCACAGATATTTGATTGTCACAACTCCAGGTCATTATTGCTTTTTTGTGCACCTCTTACCATCTCACTTATTCCATATTATTCGTACAGCTCATTTTCGCTCAATGAGCCTAAATGTAACATTTGCAGATTGTTTACAATTATCATGAAATGCATGAAATGTAAATCCTGTGATTCTTCAATGATTTTTGGGTTAGGCCAGGTAACAATCTGGTCAAATTAGTATCGCTACGGTAAGACGTGCAATTCTCGCAATCAATTGTTCTTCAACTTAGCGGTGAGCTGAAACAATAGCAATTGATGGGTTAAACGCCGGCTCGTATACGTGACAATTTAAGTTGTGTGGCTGTGCCGGGTGTTGGAGGGTCTTAATGAGATGCATTTTGATAGATCTCTATCACTATGTGGCCTAACCCAAAGACCAATCATGAATCATAATGTTGGCTGATAAAACCCAAATATTTAGTAAGCTCCTGCTGCATCTTGCAAACACGTACTGAAGCCGCATGTCCTGTCATATCACGCTGGAGTCTAGCGCATGTGTAATGAGATAGTGACATCTACTGGATGAAAAAGGGAAGCACCGGTACAGGCACCATTATAAACATCATCCTATCCCAAAGGGAGAGGTACAGTGAGGGAAAAAAGTATTTGATCCCCTGCTGATTTTGTACGTTTGCCCACTGACAAAGAAATTATCAGTCTATACTTTTAATGGTAGGTTTATTTGAACAGTGAGAGACAGAATAACAACAAAATCCTGAAAAACGCATGTAAAAAATGTGATAAATTGATTTGCATTTTAATGAGGGAAATAAGTATTTGACCCCCTCTCAATCAGAAGGAGTTCTGGCTCCCAGGTGTCTTTTATACAGGTAACAAGCTGAGATTAGGAGCACACTCTTAAAGGGAGTGCTCCTAATCTCAGCTCTAAGACCAAAGAGCTCTCCAAAGATGTCAGGGACAAGATTGTAGATCTACACAAGGCTGGAATGGGCTACAAGACCATTACCAAGCAGCTTGGTGAGAAGGTGACAACAGTTGGTGCGATAATTCGCTAATGGAAGAAACACAAAAGAACTGTCAATCTCCCTCGGCCTGGGGCTTCATGCAAGATCTCACCTCGTGGAGTTGCAATGATCATGATAATGGTGAGGAATCAGCCCAGAACAACACGGGAGGATCTTGTCAATGATCTCAAGGCAGCTGGGACCATAGTCACCAAGAAAACAATTGGTAACACACTACGCCGTGAAGGACTGAAATCCTGCAGCGCCCGCAAGGTCCCCCTGCTCAAGAAAGCACATATACATGCCCGTCCGAAGTTTGCCAATTAACATCTGAATGATCCAGAGGACAACTGGGTGAAAGTGTTGTGGTCAGATGAGACCAAAATGGAGCTCTTTGGCATCAACTCAACTCGCCGTGTTTGGAGGAGGAGGAATGCTGCCAATGACCCCAAAAACACCATCCCCACCGTCAAACATGGAGGTGGAAACATTATGCTTTGGGGGTGTTTTTCTGCTAAGGGGACAGGACAACTTCACCGCATCAAAGGGAGGATGGACGGGGCCATGTACCGTCAAATATTGGGTGAGAACCTCCTTCCCTCAGCCAGGGCATTGAAAATGGGTCGTGGAAGGGTAGTCCAGCATGACAATGACCCAAAACACACGGCCAAGGCAACAAAGGAGTGGCTCAAGAAGAAGCACATTAAGGTCCTGGAGTGGCCTAGCCAGCCTCCAGACCTTAATCCCATAGAAAATCTGTGGAGGGAGCTGAAGGTTCGAGTTGCCAAACGTCAACCTGGAAACCTTAATGACTTGGAGAAGATCTGCAAAGAGGAGTGGGACTAAATCCCTCCTTAGATGTGTGCAAACCCGGTGGCCAACTACAAGAAACGTCTGACCTCTGTGATTGCCAACAAGGGTTTTGCCACCAAGTATTAAGTCACGTTTTGCAGAGGGGTCAAATACTTATTTCCATCATTAAAATGCAAATCAATTTATAACATTTTTGACATGCGTTTTTCTGGATTTTGTGTTGTTATTCTGTCTCTCACTGTTCAAATAAACCTACCATTCAAATTATAGACTGATCATTTCTTTGTCAGTGGGCATACGTACAAAATCAGCAGGGGATCAAATACTTTTTTCCCTCACTGTATCTGGGCCACAGGTGAAGGGCAGGGCTGGCCGAGAAACTCCCGGAACCGGCTAGAAAGTTCCATGAGAGGGCGTGGTCGGTGTGGGGAGCCTTGGGTCGCTGCTCGCCGTCATCTCTCTCCGTCGTTCGGCCACGTGGCAGATCTCCCGCGAAGTCCCCACCACCCTCGCCGGCACGCCGTCAACCAGCGGCAAGGCCGGGAGTGGGCAGACGGAACCACGCTGTGGGATCGACCACGTGTAGCCTGTAGGGATGCTAATATCTACGTGTGTACTCGGAGAAGGAAGAGGATAAGGTTGGCTTGTGGTGTACCCGAATGTGAATAAAGAAAAGAGTACCCTCTACACGACGTGTCGCAAAAGTCGCTCATTACACATGCAATGAGTAGGAGAGAAGATATTTCCTTGGAAAAAAATAACACGGATACTCTTAAACAGCTTCAGGACCGTTAACACTGTGAGCTTTCTGAAAAGCATGTTTACAGATTTGAGAATTGCAAAGGCCCAAAATATATATGGCTCATTGAGATTGTAACCAGTATAAAAGCGTCAGCTTGCTATCGATGTTTTCGCACGTGAAAACCTGTGATCATTTCTGTTACTCAGCATGCAATGTATGCGAACGATCATTGACTAAAACAATTGATCAATTGTATTCAAATCTAATACTCTCCGTATGTCAATAATTCAAACGACAGTTGCACTTAATCACCAATGAACCAGCATATGGATGGATTGCCATGCGTTATGGAACAAATAATAGTAAAATAATATCCAAAGCATGTTATTTGTTATGCCAGTGTTACATGATCTTGGTTTATAGCTATCATCAACTTAGTCTACAATTACCATCCTCATCATCCCTTTTGGAACTCCCACTTATCAAGGCTGCTCCACTGAGTGAGTAGAGTGCCACAGTCGCGAGATGTTAAGTCCCTCGCCTGGTATACAGGATGGCCGTGGGTTCAATCCCGACCCTGGCGTCTGTATATTTGGAGCTTGCATGTCTCTCCCGCCATGGCCGCGTAGATTTTTCTCCGGATCCTCCGATTTTTCCTTCCACATTTAAAAATGTGCGTTTAAAGTATTTGGCTGCTATAAATTTCCACACGATAAACCACTTCGTTGAGCTATGATTATTTGTGGCCAGGTCACTTCTCAGTGGGCCTTGCCTGGTAAAGTTAGTTATAAAATTAACAGCGATTGTACTATAGTACAAGAATGTGTAATTTTCACTGCTTGCTCTGAACCACGAAAGAATATGAGCACCACCTCATGCTCATCTGGGCATAGGGACATAATACTTGTTTTGTTACTAATTAGTCATTTAAGTATTACATGTATAGATTAGTCAATTAAATAAATGACAGGCAGCAGGACCGAGACCATGATGTGCTTCTGCTGAGTTGTTCTCAGCTGCAATAGGCTTCCTATTGCGTAGTGTGCAATGTCCAAAAAGGGCATATTATGTCTCTCTCTCTCTCCAAAAGTATGGTATATACGGTCATACAAATAAAATGCAGCAAAAACTGAAATCCATCTATTGAAAAACAACATTAAAACGACACAAACTGTTGAGAACAACCTTCTCTGTCTGAGAATAAAGTAAAGTTACAGGTCAAGGTTATAAAAAAACGTAATGAAAAACACCACAACAACAAAATAAGACTCATTTTAAAAATATTATAGTTATTGTACTGGCAAGGTGATGCTATGCTGAATTCGAGAAGCCAAGAATGCACATGTCTTGGTGTACTTCACCCATGTGACCCAAAATTTGGGGTCTTCATTGAAATGCCTCAATAATAGCATTCAAGCAGTGCCATTCTGTGTACCAGGGCCACATTTTCATTTGATACAAGCAAATAATGGGCATCTGCACAAACACACACATATATGCATACACATTCAAGAGTGGCTGTGGAATGAAATAAATGCTTTTTCTACCAAGAAGTCACATGCAACAAAAAACTGCATAATAGTGAATATGTTCATGAACATTATTTTAGACTATGGGGTCCATAGAGGGAAAACATCGTGCAAAACACGACTGTCCTTAACCAAATCATTAAAGACCTAAGGATGCTCCTAAATCTTAAGGATGATCCAAATCCACATGGGCTCGGGGATTGAAGTCAGAATCAGAACCTGTAATTATCCTGGAGAAATCCGATGAGCTATGCAGCTCTTTTTCAGAGATGTCGAGTAGGGGCAGATCAGAAAGTTCCAAATATACAAAAACAGTGATAGGAGTGCAAGGTAGGAAAGGTAAGCAAATCACTCTAAATAAAAAAAAATAAACTAGATATTTTTTTTACCAGGTAAAAAAACCCACTGAGTTATTAGTTATTTTTCAGAAGCGACGTGGCCACAAATGATGGCTCAACGAAGTGGCTTATCGCGTGGAAATGCATACCAGGCAAATAATCTAAGAGTCACCGGGACATCAAGGGCGTGACATCGCGAGCTCAAGTTCACACACCTCCACTGCGGGACATCGGGGCGAAGGAGATGGGCTCAGGTGATTGGCTGTCTTATTTGTTTCTAACTCCCCCTCCCCCCGTTGGCAACGTTAACCTAAGGGGGAAGGCCACATGCTAACGTACCTGTGAACCGGTAAGCAATAAGTGGGCATAGAGTGGCAATCCTGAGAAAGAGCCACTCACACCAAAGGGCCACCCAGGTATAGAGATGAACTGTGTTTGCCCCGTCGGGTCCACACAAACACACCCGAGTGGTGATGATGAGCTCAACGCTCCTGTGCTTTTTGTGTCCGTGCACGCTGGCCAAACAGCGCGTGTGCCAATGGGTGAGAGAATTTCCACCGCTTTACTAAAACTGATTTTTTTTTATTAACTCTGGTGCAGTGCCATTACCTTGGCAGTGCAAATACAGCTGTCCAGGAACCAGCAGCTCTGAGCCTAGGTCATTAAGCTTGGTGCTCATTATATGCACCTCAACGCATCACATTTGCTGCCGGAAAAAATACGTATAAATTCAATCCAATGCACATCCCAGCGCATTACGGCTCATCGCTTCCTTCCTTCTAAAATGATAAAAATGCTGTTTTATACTGTGGCCATGAATTATACCAGGGGGTATTACGATGTTAGTGTGTGCATTTTTTGTGTATGTAAACACAAATACACATGTGCTGTTAACATGCACCTACTAAGATTGGCAGAGTGCACAAGTGGATGGTGTGACCAGCAGCACAGCTATCCACCATTGTCTTGCAGCTCCCATCTTTTGTACACTGGACCAAACACTCATTCAAGGCTGAATTAACATACAGTAGGCCAGGTATTATTTAGATATCACTTGCCACGAGTGGTGCAATGGCAGGAATTAATTCCAATTGAGCTGGGATCACAGCGCAGTTCAGTGGCCACTGCAACACCACTCGCACATAAAAGACAGAGACAAGGATCCTTAAAAGACTGTTGGTGCAAGTGCTGTTAGCGAGCACCTATGAAGGTCAGTAAAGCACCACACCCAGCCTTTGTATCTCCCCAGAACCAATTAAGATATCATCACGGGTGTTGACCGTGAGTGGGAATCGAACTCTGCAAGGCGGCTTCATAGCACAGAGCACTAACCGCTACGCCAGCGCTCTCCACACACACTCATACATGCACATGGCATTTAAAGAAGTTGAACCCATTCGAAAAAAGGTCCTAACGCATGAGGTGACAGCAGAAAGGTGTGAACAGCGCTCACAAATGTACAAAGGGGGCAACGCTTAACAGCGCTAACTGCCAAGCACGGTGCACTCTATGGGCTCAGCCGTAACACCATGCAGGTGACTTTTAAAAGACGTGAGGACGGAGGGACCCCCACGCTTTGAAGACCGAGACATCAAGGGACGACCTGGGAGCTCAAGCACACACGTTACGCTCACAGACTGCCGGCGTGGTAGGGCGTGGGGAGGAAGAGGGCGGCAGGCTGCCAGATGTGAGGGGGGGGGGGGGGGGGGACCCTGCAAGGAGACGGGGCTAAGCAGGTGCGCTTCGAGTGAGCTCTCGAGAAGCCTCATTCAGGACGGACTTGGAGAAGTGACAGGAATGTGGCCCGAGTATCGGCTGACAATTGGCGGTCAGTCAGCCGGTGTCAACTGCCTCTTGAGGAGGTCAGCCAAGAGAGATGTAAACTATTGCCGCACACACCTGCCTGAAACATAAACCGCTGTTGAGTGCTCCTAGCCTATGACTATGAATGGGATTTGCTGCAGAAAGACAACCCACATTTGACTACAGCACAATCAAGTAAAAATCCGCGCAGCTTTTACAGCAACATACCGATGTTTAATTTGCGATGCACTCCTAAAATCCGCTGTGTACAAACACCTGAGCAAAGACTTAAATGATATATGTAACCGACAAAAACAATTATTATTTCGTAGATACACACTCAGGATTTGTGTTGCACGCTGTCCATCAAGAGGTTGAAACTTTGTAAATGACAAAAAAGACTTTAAATACATTTTCAGTGCTGCTTGAATGACACTGATGTACCGATAGCAATTATTAAAAAAAAACTCCAAAATATCCTCTTTCTAAATCTTTCTTTCCAATTAACAAAGCCTCGAAAGCATCTTGGAAGCCTGCGATACATAACACAGGCGTGTATCTACCAAATAACAGCTATTTTGTTTTTTGGGTTGCGTTTTTTAAAAATAACATTTCCGTACAATTAGTCAGGATGTTCAAAGAGTATTTGAGTCAAGGTGGTAATCGGAATTTCAGATTAGTATGACAATGTCGATATTACAAACCAAAGCACACCGATCACAGATCTTATCGTGGACACGTTGGCCAACACGCACGTGCCTGCTTTGATCCCAGGATTAAAGGACACACCGGGGCACGTAGAAGGCCAAGACCAGAAGCCATACCCGTGTCGACGTTCCAAACGTAAGCCACGCCATCCTCGCTGCCAGACAGCAGGAAGGTTCCGCAGGGGCTGACGCAGCTGTGCACGCGCTCGCGCTGATTCGAGGCCCCCGTGAACTTCCTGGTCACCTGCCTGCACAGACACAGCCGGTGCCACGACTCAGGACAGCTGCGTCGAAAGCTGCCCAGAGTCTAACGGTTAGCGCAGCTTTCCGGGTGACTCATGCCCGCGATCCAGCGACTTGGGAGGTTGGGGTTGTGGACGAGGACAAGATTGTGCATGTAAGATGCCCACCAGCAAAGAAAGCAAGGTAACCATAGGATGTACAGTGAGGGAAAAAAGTATTTGATCCCTTGCTGATTTTGTACTTTTGCCCACTGACAAAGAAATGATCAGTCTATCATTTTAATGGTAGGTTTATTTGAACAGTGAGAGACAGAATAGCAACAACAAAATCCAGAAAAACGCATGTCAAAAATGTTATAAATGTATTTGCATTTTTAATGAGGGAAATAAGTATTTGATCCCCTCTCAATCAGAAAGATTTATGGCTCCCAGGTGTCTTTTATACAGGCAACGAGCTGAGATAAGGAGCACACTCTTAAAGGGAGTGCTCCTAATCTCAGCTTGTTACCTGTAAAAAAGACACCTGTCCACAGAAGCAATCAATCAATCAGATTCCAAACTCTCCACCATGGCCAAGACCAAAGAGCTCTCCAAGGATGTCAGGGACAAGATTGTAGACCTACACAAGGATGGAATGGGTTACAAGACCATTGCCAAGCAGCTTGGTGAGAAGGTGACAACAGTTGGTGCGATTATTCGCAAATGGAAGAAACACAAAAGAACTGTCAATCTCCCTCAGCCTGGGGCTCCATGCAAGATCTCACCTCGTGGAGTTGCAATGATCATGAGAACGGTGAGGAATCAGCCCAGAACTAAACGGGAGGATCTTGTCAATGATCTTAAGGCAGCTGGGACCATAGTCACCAAGAAAACAATTGGTAACACACTACGCCGTGAAAGACTGAAATCCTGCAGCGCCCGCAAGGTCCCCCTACTCAAGAAAGCACATATACATGCCCGTCTGAAGTTTGCCAATGAACATCTGAATGATTCAGAGGACAACTGGGTGAAAGTGTTGTGGTCAGATGAGACCAAAATGGAGCTCTTTGGCATCAACTCAACTCTCCGTGTTTGGAGGAGGAGGAATGCTGCCTATGACCCCAAGAATACCATCCCCACCGTCAAACATGGAGGTGGAAACATGCTTTGGGGGTGTTTTTCTGCTAAGGGGACAGGACAACTTCACCGCATCAAAGGGACGATGGACAGGGCCATGTACCGTCAAATCTTGGGTGAGAACCTCCTTCCCTCAGCCAGGGTATTGAAAATGGGTCGTGGATGGGTATTCCAGCATGACAATGACCCAAAACACATGGCCAAGGCAACAAAGGAGTGGCTCAAGAAGAAGCACATTAAGGTCCTGGAGTGGCCTAGCCAGTCTCCAGACCTTAATCCCATAGAAAATCTGTGGAGGGAGCTGAAGGTTCGAGTTGCCAAACGTCAGCCTCGAAGCCTTAATGACTTGGGGAAGATCTGCGAAGAGGAGTGGGACAAAATCCCTCCTGAGATGTGTGCAAACCTGGTAGCCAACTACAAGAAACGTCTGACCTCTGTGATTGCCAACAAGGGTTTTGCCACCAAGTACTAAGTCATGTGTTGCAGAGGGGTCAAATACGTATTTCCCTCCTTAAAATGCAAATCAATTTATAACATTTTTGACATGCGTTTTTCTGGATTTTGTTGTTGTTATTCTGTCTCTCACTGTTCAAATAAACCTACCCTTAAAATTATAGACTGATCATTTCTTTGTCAGTGGGCAAACGCACAAAATCAGCATGTGTGTATTGAACTTCTTTCACACCGTACGTAGCCAACCAATTGGAGGTGCGGGGGAAGGACAACAAACTAAACACAAAAAGCAGTTCTTGGAAAATGAGTTTTCAATTTAGATTTAAAAGTGCATATCTTTAGTGGCTTCCTGATATCGGAAGAATGCATCAGAGTAAGTATGTTACCGATGTACATCTACACGCGTGAAGTTTGGAATGTTCTCCGCTTGCATGTGTATGTATTTTATTGGCACACTGGTGTTTTACCGCATGCAAACTACGCTTAAAGCCCAATGAGGCATAACATTCGCCTGATGCCGCGGATAACAAGGGGCACATTCACTCACACTCGGACGTCGATGAGGCGCAGGGCGCTGTCTCGGGCATGTACAAGCAGCCTGCGCCCATTGGGATGAGCCCATAGGTGGTTAATGGGGACCCCCTTGAGGTCTGGCTCTTTGATCTCCTATTTGGGGGGGAGAAGAGCAGAGGGACCATCAATCGGCACATGGCAACAGGCCAACGCCAAGCTGCGCCTTTACAATCCAAGCACATTTATAATCCAACAATGTTTGATCTGGCTCGTGGGAGTGTGATGACAATATACAGCTCACAATAAAATGGTTCAGAGCTCTAACACATGGTTGGAGGTCGAATTAGCCCATCCTGAGTTTATAAAATTATTATAAGTCAACAATAGCCATTCTGTAGAGAGTCTGGTTGACACCACGGAAATGAGAGATTTCCACAAAAGACTGCCAATATAAATTAGCAGCACCCAAAGCTCGGTGAGTAGAGAGACACTTTTGAATTGACTTTGGAGTTTACTCAGGGAGGAATCACAAGAGTATGTTTTTAGCAGAGTTGTGCTTGGGCTGTTTGGTCAATTTATTTTTTTAATGTGATTTTACTCAGGATATTTTTTTTTTACTATTCTGAGAAAACCCACACAATTGAGCCATACTGCCACCCATGCCAACTCATATCCCTAAAGGTGAGTGTCCTACACATTCAGTTGGTCCCGAGTGCTACCTCCAATAACAAGGGAGGCGAGGAAAATCAACGCACACACAAAGCCATTATTTCTTCTCTTTTCACTCATTTTCACCTAATTATATTCCTAGTATAACATCGGCATCATGCCATAAGACAAGGACATTCTTATTCTGACTTCTCACAGATAGCAGCACACAAATCTAGATTAGAAAATATGCCCCCAAAAATTACATTAAGAATAAGCTTTAAAGTCACTTCAAATTGGCTATCTTAACCGATAATGGATGCAATCCTTTAATACTATATGCCCCTCTTGTCTCATGTTAATCAAACCAAATATTTTCATTCTCACAGTGTAAAAATGCGAAATAGCATGAAAAGCTAGATTACAATATTGGTTATTTTTTGTCGTTCACTGTTGGCTTGCGCCAAAACCATCCACTCGCTAAACTTGAGAACTTAGCTTAGCAGACAATTACCTGAAACTCGGATGAGAACCGAGTGTCTCTTTGATGACACTACACTGCTGAGACATGGCATTAGTTTCCAGAATCAACCCGGACACTTCTTGCAAGCACACACTCTTGAGCGCCACTGGTCAATAATAACAACACTCAACTTAGAACGCTCACAGTATTTGCTTACTCTTGGAGAGAACGACTCACAGTCATGAGGAGCCACAGACAAGCGTCAAGGACAACCGCATGGGTTGTCCTTGATGCTTGTCAAATTCGCCCCCCAAAGTACTGCGGTCTTCTATTTACTTGGGTGTAATCAGCCAATTAAGGCGTGCTTTACATCTGGCAGGACACTGGAGAACCTGGAGAAAACCCACATGTACGGGGGGGTGGGGGGGGGCAACACTCTGTCCCCGTACAGATGGAACAGGTGGAGTCTACAATTTGGCTGCACTGCCCTCTCCTGGCAAGCTAAGGTTTTGCACCTTTATGGCCACGGGCAAAGGAGTTTGTCAGCATACAAGTCATCATCTACAGTATCAAGTCCGCCTACACAGTGCTGGTTGACAGGTGTGCGCAAACCATCGTCCTGGGTTTAAATTTACTTGATTACATTCATGAGTTTCAATGAGTTTCATGACAAAGTCAAGAACAGCAAACATCTACAAAAAAAAAACGCATGGGCAGCAGGGAGAAAATTCAGTCCACCACAGAAAATTTCAGGCCCCAAGTGAAAACCTATGTAAATTGCCCATTCAAGACCAAATTTCACAAGGCCACATCACACAATGGCAGAATGGCTCCTGTAGAAATATGCTGCATAATAAAGATGGCCTTGAATGGCTGCTTTCAATAAGTGCTTAGTGCAACATCAACAATAGTAAATGTGTGATTAATTTATATGCGTAACCCATTATGCATTTAGCAGCATTGATATGTGCAGCTGCTACACTGCTTTGAGATGTTCACCATATAAGTTACATTTAAAACCCCAGAGTAATGTATTCATAAATAGAGGCCCTTAAAGTTCACCACCCAGTGATTAATTGAATTGACAAGATTGAGCGTCATGAGATTATTAAATTATTGTGTCACCTAAATGTAAACATTCGCATATAATTAACAAAAAATCATGAATACTCTATTCTTTTGTTCGTTTCTCAATTTGCTTGAGAAACCACTCTACTCAATATGGCAGCATATTGAGTAGAGTGGTCCAGACCTCCCTTTCCCTGGCAACGGACTCTAGATCTTCCTGAGGAATTCCCAGGCGTTCCCAGGCCAGCTGAGCGACATAGTCCCACCAGCGTGTCCTGGGCCGGCCCCGGGGTCTTCGCTCAGTGGGACGTGCCCGGCAGAATTCCATGGGGAGTCTACTGGGGGGGGGGGGGGGGGGCATCCTTCCCAGGTGCCCAAACCACCTCAACTGGCTCCTCTTGATCCGGAGAAGCATTGGCACGACTCAGAGGCCATCCCTGATTACCGAGCTCCTCACCCGATCACGGAGAGTGAGCCCGGCAACCCTGTGGAGAAACCTCATTTCGGCCCATTGTACCGGCAATCTCATCCTTTTGGTCATTACCCAAAGGTCATGACAAATAGGTAGGGGTTGTGGAACGTAGATCGACCTGTAAACCGAGAGCTTTGTTCAAGAAATAAACTCCCGCTTCACTACCATGGAAGAAATTTCGATTTAAGGCTTCCGTGACTGCAGGGATTCATATTCTTGGTTCTTTCGGTAAAGTCACGTATTTTATTTATTAGAATATACCATGGAATAGTACGGCACCGGTACATAGTACTCCCGCAGCACCTCCCACAAGACATTCCGGGGAACACGATCAAGTCGACAAAGCAAGAGGTAGACTGGAGAAGCGTACTCCCATGACCCCTCAAATATCTGGGAGAGGTAAGAGAGCCGGTCGATTGTTCCACGGCCCTGACGGAACCCGCATTGTACCTCCTGAATCTGAGGCTCGACCAGCTGGCGCGGCCTCTTCTCCAGCACTTCATGAGTCTCACGTGGATATTTTAATGGGTGCATAGGGAGTCTAAGCATTAATGTTAACCAACGAATCAATGCATCGTTACGTGACAATTAACAGACTTTTCCCATAACCATGGCCGGCGTTCAGTTCGTCCCTTTCCTCAAATACTGCTATTGGTAATAGTTAGGTAGCTCAGTGAAATGTTGCCTGGCACCAGACCTTGAAACCTTACTCACATTCGATCATTTTTTGAGTCTAATGATCATGGAACTGGCATGTAACAATTCTCAGTTTCCTTGATTGTTTGTCATGATTTATGATTCGAATCAATGTTTTATTTTTATTGCTTGACACTGCTGCATTTGGAATTTGTAGTGTCATTAATTTATAATGATTTATAGTGATATATACATGATGCATGTATCGTGAGCATAGGTATCAATTTTAACATTTGCCAATCTGTCAGATTAAGGGGGGGCTTATATCCTATTTAAAAAAGTTATATTTGAATGACAATATTAGATTGATGAATGAGCTATCATAGGGCTGAACTCCAAAAACATTCAAATAATTTTGCATCGTAGAGCCATTTCTAATTAATTTAATTGACAAATCAATGAATTCTTGCATCTCAAACTTGGGAGAAAATGTATAACAAATGGGCTGAGGAGAAAGCACATGTTTTCCATGATAGCAGAACATATGCAAAACATAGAACAAAGTAAAAGCACGATTTAAAGCTTTCGTGACTGCAGGGATTCATCTTCTTGGTTCTTTCGGTAAAGTCACGTAGAATGAGAATAAAACAATAAAACAAAATAAGACAATTAAATTCTCACGACGTTTCGGCCACAGCACAAAAAAGAACCAAGAAGAAGAAGAAAGTAAAAGCAGTGAGATGGGATAACAAATGAAAACCTGAGAGTTAGCAGCAGTTATGAACAGAAGACAGAGATACGCATGAAACATACACAACGAAATAAAAAAATGGAACATCTCAAAAGGTATGCACAGAAGCGTGGAGAGATGCGCATTGGGAATTACTGCCAGACAGACAGCAGAACTCATGTATCAGATAACAAATTAGACATAGCACATTGACTCTTTATAAAAGTGTACTTGGGCAGGAAATATCATGAAAAGGGATGCCGGCCAGCGGTGAAGACTAACAAGGGGTTGGTGGGACAGCCTAAGGACAGACAATGCCCAGGATAATGTCCACTGCAGAGTTGCAGCGATGAGCTCAGCTTGTGTGGGAGCAAGATGGATCATGGCATTATGGGATCATGGTGAGCGGTTAAGTTGTGGAAAGGTCTTCATCTACCAGTGGAGAGGTCAATGCCGATGATGAACACTAAAACAGAATTCAGCTCTAACTAATGCTTAAGGAAGGCCTTCAATCTGCCGTGATGAACAGAGCTGATACAATATTCTGAATTTTACAATAAATGTGTTAGGTTTCATCACACATTTTCCACATCGACCATCTGACTCAAAACAGTATTGTAAACTGTGTCACCCGGCGATGGGGTAGGCCTGAATAATTTTAAATATTCAATTAAATAACATTATACTGGTAGGAACCTCCTGGTTACACCAGCCCACAGGGGATTATTGTGTCCATCCGTCCATCGTGCATCCAAAAATGGGAAGGGTGGGGCTGGGTGGAGAGGGGAGGGTGGGGAGGGGCTGGGTGGGGAGGGGCTGGGTGGGGAGGGGCTGGGTGGGGAGGTTGGGGCTGGGTGGGGAGGGGAGGGTGGGGAGGGGCTGGGTGGGGAGGGTGGGGAGGGGCTGGGTGGGGAGGGTGGGGCTGGGTGGAGGATGGGAGGGGTGGGGCTGGGTGGGGAGGGGCTGGTCACCCCGTGGTGCCCTTATAAAACTCAACGTTTAACCTACTCACGCCAGCTTGTGCCCGCCCTCACAGTGGGGCATATTTGCGGAATACACCACATGGTGCCGTTGACCTGGCCATTGACCGAGCAACCCAACGTTCCTACCAGCTCCCTCCGCAGGAATGTGTTTTCTTTATACAGAAAAGCCGCATTCGGGATCTTAAGACTCGTTTCAGCTGAGTCTTGGAATGAAATGTTTGACCAATTCCATGTTAATGAGTGTGTTTCAACTTACATTAACTTGTTTCTGTGCGTTGGTGAGATAAGACCATCAAATATGCTACACACGAGAATCTAGTTTTATCATGGAATGTACTAGCCAAGTGCCCCAACATGGCCATTTAGAATTCCCTGAGCTCTCCAACTGCTAAGCGTAACATGTGTTCTAGGCTGCGGGGGATATCACAGGAGAAGAGAATGTTGCGGCAAAATTCATTGTTGTCTGTACTTCGATGCTCCCATGTATTTGCTTCGCGCCTTCACCAACCCGCACTGATCAGTGAGGTGGGAATTTGGTGAAATAACCCCCCTCACGACCCCACACGGTGTGGAGAGAGGCTCTCACCCAGCAGTGGATTACAACTCAAGCGCTGTACTTGTACGACAGCGCATCTTTACTCGACACGTTCCACTCGTACCTTGGTCACGGCCCAGTCGCGCACAGGGTTGCTGTTCGCTGTCTGACTCACAAACGTTCGCCACACAAGAACGACTCCCGTGCTGTCGCCGCTGAACATCTGCAGGCCTGTGGTGAAACAAACAAGTGGGGATTTTGTATGGCCCAAAAATGCAAACACACCGCTCTAGACGCTAAATAAAGTCACGTGCACACTCGTTCCCCAGGCACCCATTGAAAGAATTGCTGCAAAATTCCCCACCAAGGTAAAACATGTCTGCTTGAGTTTCTAAGCATTCTGTTCATGGTTGTGAGATGGAAGCAGTGTGCATTTTTTATGCTGTGGATTTGTTTTTTTTTCTCCTTTGCGTGTATTATTAAATAACCTTGACCATAGCGACCAGAGCATGTATTTTTTTCACATCAGCAAAAGGATTCAAATATATATATCAGTATTGTAAATGCATCATTCAGAATTATAGTATTCCTGATGTTTTTGTGATTTGTGTATTTGCTATGAAATCTGGCATTCCACAGATTAATTAATATCACGACCATCAGACAATGGGTCAATCAACAAGCAAATCCAGACAATTTAGAATGTGTGGGCAGAAGAAATGCGTGAGTGCATCCACAACAGCAGGCTGTCTGCGGATGTGTCACAATCATGTACAATTAGCTGCCCTTTCCACAATTAATTTTGAACATTTTTTAATCTTTCTCTTACTAACACTAGGTGGTTCTGAGCAAGTGGAGCACATGACACATTGTCACAGAAGGGCCAAATTACACTTGATATTGTGTGGGGAGGCACTTATCGATCAGTGGATTGACAAACGG
Source organism: Petromyzon marinus (assembly GCF_048934315.1). NCBI lineage: Eukaryota > Metazoa > Chordata > Hyperoartia > Petromyzontiformes > Petromyzontidae > Petromyzon > Petromyzon marinus. Next base: position 6,627,903 of record NC_133689.1, on the reverse strand, counting down.
ATGTTGTGTTACTTGCATGATTTACAATGACCACTGCCAACATCCCAACGAGTTGCACAGCTAATAAGATGGCCAACATAAAATATAATTCAGAAACGTACATTGGCAGTCATTCAGAAGTGCACAGGCAGATTTTACCAAACGCATGATCACAATGATAATGATGATGACGCAGATAAATATGACAATAGATAATAGTAATGATGTTGTGCAAATCTGATCAGAAAATGAGCTTGTACTTGCAACTATGATTCTCCCACTTTCCCCACCACAGCGCCAGCTTGGCTCCATTTCCTCTGAACCGAAACTGAAGTGGTTAAGGATGGTGGCGACCGATTGATGATGACGACGACGACGACGACCACGAGGACGCATCACTTACCATCCGCGTCGAAGCACACGGCGTTGACGTAGCCTCGGTGGCCGTCCAACTCGCGCAGGAGCCGGCCGTCGCGCGTGCCCATCGCACCGCCCACGTCCCAGGCTCGAAGCACGCCGTCGTATGCGCCCGTCACGGCCACCGCAGCGGTGGCGCCCGGGTGCAGCTGCCCCGCGTACGTGAAGCAAGGGTGGGGCAGCACTTTCTCTGCCGCACGCACGCGGCCCTCCACGTTCCACAGGCTGTGATAGCGGCAGGGCAGGGCAGGGCGGCCGAGAGTGTGCGCCGCAGTGAGCTGGGTATTTGGCTGCTATAAATTTCCACGTGGTGATAAGCCACTTTGTTGAGATACCATTTGTGGCCAGGTCGCTTCAGAATAAGAGCTTTAATAGCTCGGTGGGCCTTACCTGGTAAAATAAAAATAGTTAACAGTTCTGTGCACCCCAGTATTTCAGCACTTGCTGATCGCACATGTTCGTGAAGCTCCCTCCCTGCCTGTGACTGTTAAGTTCTCCGTCTCCTGGCTTGCAAGGGTATGGCAGTAAAGCGAGTGGATTAATATCTGTCCGTACAAGGAGACTTCAGTGTTACCACCCTCGCACGCGTAGGCTTTCTCCGGATCCTCAAAATTAACTCGCACACGTATGAACAAGCATTAATGCAGTTGGTCATACGTCCAAATATAGGATCAAAGAGCTATAACAATTATTGGCAATGACACCGGCTGCCTTCCCGTCTGTCTCGGATTTCCCGCAACTGTGAATCATTCCCTCTCTCTGACAGCGAGCAAAATCTGTGCGCATTACACCTTTATTATTAAGATTCTGAAGCCATGGGAGCATGGTTCCTTTGGCTGAGAGGTCTCTGTGAGCCACACCAGACACACTAGTCCAATACTGCAACGGGGTTTGTTGAATCGTGTAGACACCACCGCATGTGTGGGATAGCCGACTTATATGGCTGCGAGGTGGCTGGTAGGAAGCAGTACAGAAAGTAGGTTTCTGCAGCTGACCTATCTGTGTAGATTTTTGAGTGCTGTGACGTAGCTAGCGTTTCTATGGATGCCCTTGATGTGCATAACAAGCCAATAAAAAAGTTCAGGCAAAGATTTCAAATGGGACGCTCATAACGCTTTCTTTAAAGAATAGATAATTTTATACCTCGTCTGATCGCTTAAAAAATAGGGTGTATATTTTTTAATTAATTTTAAGGAACATGGATATGCCATTGAGGAGAGCCCTTTTTAAATATAGATAAAAGCAAAGAGGCTTATACAATGCAATCCCAGCAACTTTGGTTAAATTCTAGGCCATAAACGCAGGCAGCAATTTGATCCTGAACCCTGCTTACCAAATTCTCATCTGGTGCATTGAAGAGGCAACATCAATACAAGGGAGACAAAGGCAGCCAGGAGTACGTGTTATTTTCAACACCACCTCTTCTGTTTGCTGTACGAGCCTCAACATGTGCTCACTAGCTTCACCTGCTGAAAAAAGTCTGTATGGCTATACGGGGGATGTTTTTCTTTCCTTAGTAGGTGGCGCATAGGCGGGTGACTACCGTGCAGTGCCATCCGATGATGCCGAGAGAAGGTGTGAGCTGTCATGCGACCAGGAAAGGTCATACACGAGACCCAGGTGTCCTGGGAGCTCCATCAACAGCTGGCCCGATGGCACCTCAAACACTGACCACGTGGACAGAGCAGAGAACAGTAGCATAAACAAATCGCATTTATTCATTTACATTTGTCAATAGCGCTTCCTTATAATATATAATAGGCAATGGCCTTAGCTCACAGTGCATAGTGATGCCAGAGAGGTAGAGCCAGATATTTTTTTAGTTTTTTTATGCACCACTGCCAATGCAGTATCACCAAATAATAAATGTAAATTTGCCATAGCTTGCCTGAAAACTAGACGCTCCATGCAGCAACTCTTGATTGTTGACCTGCTTTTGTATGTATGTTGAACTTCTTTCGCGCACCGTACTTAACCAGCCGTACTAACCGTGCTTTTGGCCAAAATACACTGTCTCCACACAATAATAAAAAAACAAGTGTTTATTCTATCAGCCTATTGTCTTTCCAGAGGAAGGTTACAAAATAAGCATTTGTTTAACTAAGCAATTTCTGGACTGGACATATATTATTCTATAAAACGTATACTTATCAATAACACCCGGTAATCTAGCAGCCTTTGTTTAACAAGCCTGACTGCCGATGTGAACCCGATGGCCCATAGTTTGATTGCTTAAAAGATCCTGCTTGGGCTATTAAGACTAAAAATGTGTTTTATTTGTAGTTAGACACATTATTTGTAGTTAGACACTTATATCTGGTTTTCACAAAATGCTCCACAGCAATGAGTAGTGTTTGTGTACGCTATTGTTTTTGCAAAACACATGTCTTGCCTGGGCCACCGTGATGTTATAAGTGTAGTTTACAAGCGAGCCTTGGCCAACAAAATATAAACTCACCAAAGCTGCGCTCCAGAGTATGCAGGAGTTCAAATTAAATGTGTTTCGCATGCGAGTTTTCACATAAAACCACATTCCAGTAAACGCTGCCATTACTGGTTACTCAGATTTTACAGAAAACTGCATGTACGTCCACTAAGCGTACAGATTGTGGTAGAATGATATAAGGTTATCTGCTCTGCTAAGGAAATCGTGTCCACTAAGCGTACAGATTGTGGTAGAATGATATAAGGTTATCTGCTCTACTAAGGAAATCGTGTCTCATCAAAGCATGCCACGTGAGACTACCGTAAGCCCACAACGCCATCTACTGACGCAATCCGTGTCCTGTGGTGTGGTTTGTACTACAGGTGGAAGTCACTAGGTGTGGTCACGTTTCATTGGTTAAAGATGCTTAATTACAATTCGTACATATTTAAAGATGTTATACCACTAAAGAATGGAAAGATTTACCACCATGCATACTACCTACACCAAAATTACTAATAAAACGATTCCCCAAGTCCCACTACCACAATATTATGTTTCTTGTAAAGATCCGCACTCCAATCATCCCTGAATCCTAAAATTCATTGCACCCTGCAGTTCGCGGCAACTCCCATAACCCGCGGGGGCGGTAATCCTTACATTTCTGAGTTTTTTTGCAGATTCATGGATTCCTTCCAGAGGGGACTATAAACCCCTGGATTTATTCATCCCGCCCACTATTCTATTCATAATTCAAGTTCACCGTTACATTGAAAAATCAATTCTTTCTCATCTTGTTCAAATTGTCCATGTCACGGTCTGTCTTATTTATACTAATTTATTAAATCCATGAAATTCTATAGGTAATATTAAATTTTAATAGCATTAGAATAATCATAAACAATTATTGTACACACTGTCATGAGGATCGTTTTCAATAGATACTTCATGCAAAAGTCAGTGATTGTTTTTTAATGAAATAAACATTGAGATGGCACGCCAATCTCCTGTTTATAGCCCTGCGCCAGTTGTAGAAATTCCAACTTCCTATGGCATGGGCGAGCCTCTCCATAGGACAACCACTATTGTGAATCTCCCGCAACGTGGTTCACTCATAGTAAGAATCAATTTGAACCGATTACAAACCTAGTAGGAATACAATAAAAAAAATTTCAGTGATGATTATAACGCCTTGCAAATGTAGGATGTGGCCACTGCCCACAACAGGGGCAGTGGCTGTGGTTTTACGACCAACGCTGCGGGTAGCCAATAACAAAGAAACTATAATCTAAAACAATAAACCGTTTTTATTTTACCAGGTAAGGCTCACTAAGCTATATAGCTATATTTCAGAAACGACCTGGCCACAAACGATAGCTTAATGAAGTGGCTTATCATGTGGAGGGAAAAACAGCAGGACCCAGAGAAAAATCCACGTGACCACGGGGAGAAAATGCAAACTCCAAATATGCCGGTGTCAGGGTCGGGATTGAACCCATCCACCTCCTTCATACCGGGCGAGGGATTTAACATCTCGCCACCGCGGCGCTGGGAAACGCTCACCGAACACAGGATGGCTGTCGCGGTGCGCGCACGCCGCTGCCAGCGCCCGTCCGTCCGGAGAGAAGCGCACGCGGAAGCAGCCGGCCGTGCCAACCTTGAGTGTCAGTGCCAACTTGTTGGGGATGTAGCAGGTCTGCCGGGGGCACGAGATTAAGACACAACGCAGGAAGTAAGATGCAGGCACAGGGGGAGAGAGCGTGCAGGATGGGACAGACGTGGATGCGTGGTGACAGAGAAAGCAGCATATGGAGACTAAGCAAGGCATGATGCAAGTGGAGGTGTAGGGGAAAGCGTGGATGCAGATGAGCAGAGGAGTGAGAGGGAAGAGAGAAACAAAGAGGTGTCTTTTCGATTTAAAGCTTTCGTGACTGCAGTGATTCATATTCTTGGTTCTTTCGGTAAAGTCACGTTGAAGAGAAACAATAAAATAATAAAAATATAAAACAATAAAATTCTCACGACGTTTCGACTGCAACACAAGCAATCATCATCAGGTGTGAAAACCACAGCAAGAAAATTTGAAAAAGTGGCGTTTTTTCTAACGTTAGCACCACGGAATTTTATTGTTTTATATTTTTATTATTTTATTGTTTTCCTTCAACGTGACTTTACCGAAAGAACCAAGAATATATAGGTGTCTTTTCAATAAACCTCGAACTATACTTTCCTCCAGCACCAATATGAATTTGATTGTGAATGCTGTTTGTATGCCTGAAAGCACTTTACACCATGGAATGAATGTTTCTCAACATTAATTGAGAAAAACTGTGCAGATAATGACCAAGAATAATTAATTCATGAAACATGCAGCGGTCAATTCATTTAATATGTGTTAACGAAAAGCCTTATACTGCAAAATGCATCCTTATGGAAACAAAAAGTGTAAGGGACTGTGTTCGCAGAGGTGCACACACGTGAATTAAAAACACTCACCAAGTTTGTTATTAATGCCATCCTGACTGTAATACAGTAAAGGGGCCACTGCCTCCGCTAACAATATTTATTTGTGATATAAGACAGGATTATGGCAAAAATTGTAACTTCTTATATGGAGGTAACGCGACACGGATTATGCTCTAAAATAAGGTAACTATATCAATCTCCCATTCATGCAGTAGATGCTCATTAAGCTCCGCTGCAGACAAAAACTGCTGTAAACCCTTCACTAGCCTCAGGAAGACAAATAACCTTAATTAAAAGCCAGGTAAGAAGCCTGAATCCGGAAGTTTCTTTTGCAAAGTGAACTTTAAATTAAACATAATTTAGCAAACTTGAGTATGAAGCAAAAATAAATACAAAATTCGCATAATATAGAATAATTACGTGAAAGGAAGTATCGAAGAAAATATTTCAAAAGTAACAACACGCAGCATGAAAGAAAATTGAAGGTATAGAACATAACGTGGAAAAAGGAAAATACATATGAATAAATGAAACAACAATGCAATGCAATTTCATATTTACTCGTGCTGCCTAAGCATTTGAACAGGATACACGGCCGAGTTGGAGGGTGTGCGGAGGAGGTTTGACGTCATCACGACGCACGAATCCGGCTAGACGCTGCGGGAAGCGGGATGATGTCATAATGCCCACGTGCGTAGTCACGTCACTGCAGGGCACTTGCCAGCCAGCCAGCCAGAAAGACTTTTAATAATATAGTATAGAGCAGGGGTTGGCAACCAATATAACAAGAGGAGCCATTTTTTTCGAATTCAGTAAAAAAAACACTCAATCTTTCAAGACCCGCAATGCATGTGAATACGAGACGGTGGTCCTTAATAAATAACGTCACGAAGTATCCCTTAAAGTAGCCGCAGGTTGCCGACCATCCCCTGGTATAGAGGTACGTATGTAGTGAGCGGCAGCACATTCTAAAACTCCGCTGGGCAGCAATGATCAGTGGCAGTACCTGTCCTGGCAGGCGGCTCCACTTGAGGGCATCACGACGCTGGGAGGCGCGCACGGGCGATGACGCAGCACCGGAGCCCGGCTCGTCTGGTGCTCGGGAGCCTTGCTCCTGCTGCAGCGTCATCATGGAGCGCCCAGATGGATCCAGCTGCACGCGACACAGAAGGGGTTAAAATACACGGGGAGAGCACGCGGTGCTGTCAAGCCAGGTAAAATGTATGTGCTAAAGTCATGACATGCTTTGGGGAATTCGACTGGGAATCATCGTTGAAAATAGTTTTCTATCGTAACAAATATTGACGTCCAATAAAGCGAGAACCACTTTGTGGGATGTCAAAAGTGGTCATACTAAGAAGAGATTAGAGACCAGTATGTGAATGTGGAATTTATGACACTGGCTTAAGACCACAAATAGAAATGAGCACCATTCCATGCTTGTTTAACCAGACTTTGCCTCACCAAGCAAAAACTTGCGACTCTTTTCACGAGGACGCTGCTAGATATTTTTTTTGCCGATTAATTTCTCGTATACGACACTGGTTTTGTGAGTTAAATGGATTGTGGCAATTATAAACCATTGCTCTTTCAGACAGCGATTACAATACATCGGTTCGTCCGACAGTGATCATAAGCCATCGGTTTGGCTAGAGAGTGATGATTATAAACCATCGGTAAGCTAGTCCAGGGGTCAGCAACCTGCGGCTCCGAAGCCGCGTGCGGCTCCTTGGCTCGACGGCTCTTTTTCACCTGCGAGGGCAGGCGGAGCCCCTTGACCGTGACGTAGATTGTGGCCGGGTAGCGCAGGCGTGCGTGCTTCGCGTACCACTCGTACACGGGCAACACGCCCGCCGTGGGACGAAACCGAGCCGGCGGGTAGAACAACTGCAGGCGCATCTTTCCGCCAACGTTCACCGCACCGTTGGCACCGACCAGCTGTTTAACGGCACACGTGCCGAACGGCACAACCAGAATCTCAAGTGTAATACACTCCCAAATGTATAATCATAATCATTGTCTCTTTGTCCCCCAATTATATATATATACTTTGATATGTTTTCTCATGTACTATCTCAGGTTGATTGATGGCAAAGTTTCAATGGGGCACACCTTGAGGAAGGCCCAGGCCAGGCACCGCCGGCCGCCGCTGTCTGTCTCCAGGGCGGAGTAGTTGGTCTGAGTTTCGTCCATGCTCACAAGATCCACCACCTAAAGCATAAAGGCCAGCATTACCAACACCAAAGCCATTTGTTAGGTGCCTTGTGCACATCTCCATTCATATTGACATCCACCGTTGTCTTTTCACAAAGCTGTAGCTATTTTATCAACCATGCAACAATGAAGTAATGAGTCAACCTTCAAACAGAATGTTAACTCGCGCTCTTATTTTGAACTCGCACTCGCTGAGTCAATCACTCAGATCACAGAGCCACTTGGCCTGATGACACTGGCTTTATGAGTAAAGTATAAAGTTTCAATCACCAAATATCTGTTCCCAATGTGTATGGAGAGGTAGACATAGCATTTCACCAATTAACAGATGTGTGGTCATCAGTCAGGGAGACAGAGATGATGCTGGCTCCTCCACCACTACCCCTATCATCATGCATGTGTGCTATGTCAATCTTAATTAGTGCTCGCACATCAGTGCATTTCAACATCAATTGAGTGATATTCTCATCGTATATTTAAGAGAATGGACTTAACAAAAGTGTACAAATGAGACAAAAAACCCAATACAAATGAGATGGTAAAATCAAGACCACAAAATAATAATTTATTGTATTGAATCATTAGAATTCATCAATTTGGTGGCTCATTCATGACATACCTAATTAAGTACAGATGACCTTTATAACTGCGTTAAACCTTTATAACCTTGATTAAAGAGTAGACCAAATTTCCTTTATGAAGGAGGCCTGGGTAACAAACAAAAAAGTACAGCAAATCAAACCTGATACACGTTCAAGCAGAGCAGCAGTAGCGGCTCGTGCCATGTCCACTAGGTGGGGCTGTTGTGAGTGACCTCTGAAAATATGGTGTTCTAATTAAAGAAAAACTTCGTCGTGTTATTGGCCTTCCGTGAAAGTGATATACTGTAACTGTCTTATCTACCAACGGTCGGCATTTAGAAACAATACGAAACAAAACAAAATAAAGCATGCAAATGCTATAGTAATAGGTTTTTACCCTTTTAGCAGGCACAAAAACTGACACCTTTATACAAGGGATCATGTTTGCAATAACCACAACACAAGCAGTCAAAAATGCCAGCTAAAAGGGTAAAAACCTATTACTATATCTTGTTACTGGCAAAGGAGGTCTCATAATGTCATGCAAATGCTGTTCCCATGACCTTCCAAGTCCACACTACAAAAGCCCTTCAACACTGGCACAGTGCAACCTAGCGTTGTGACATAGTAATTACACCCATGGGTGCCTTTTTCACCGCCCTGAATGGGTCTCAAACGGCGTGGCTAAAATACGAAGCTAATCGCAATGCATGAAGGGATATCTTTCACTCAGCCACCCTGAGACCTCCCCAAGGCACAAATCACACTGTGGTGTTGCAGCGGTTTCTAATATGAACAAGTAAAAATGTTATCTTCATAAGGCAATTCAGGTTGAAAGAATCATTATATTTAAAACAAAAATGAACACAGAACTATCGATAGAAAAGTAATTTTTTCTTAGAAAAATAATTTCTCATCTCCAGCTGCTTGGTGTGGCAGCGCCCCAACGCCCCTAGTGGACGAATCCTGCCTGCAGAGACCACAGCAGACACATTACAACCAGTTGTATGGCCCACTAAATCATCAGAATGAAATCCTACAACACGAGCCAACGAGGCCGCCTCTCAAACTCTCCAGCGGTTGGGGCAATCGGTGTTGAGGGGCCGGCTCGCAGAGGGGAGTCCAAGGCTTTACCCCAGGTTGGCATCGCCACCACGGGGTACCACCGCCATCACCAAAAGCCACCGGCTGCCACCATGCATACCCACCTCGAAGAGCAGCAGCACGCGCACAGCTCCGGGCTCGACGCGGAGGAATGGGCCGAGACGGTGGTTGAACACCACCTGCTCCTCCCACTCGGGGAGCAGCGAGCGGTGAGCGCGCACGTCGCATGGCTGCGTGGTCAGAGGATGCTCCGAGTCGGAGGAGCCCGGCTGGCTGGGCGCTGCGGCAGGTTGCTCGCTGCCACGCGGCCACCATGAGCGGGACGCAGGAAAGGGAAACCGTGTGAGAGGTCGCTCGCTTGGGACTGCTTAATGGGAGGTAATGTACACTGATAGAAAATAACAATGTCTGACTCTTTAATGTTTGTTAAATCTCTTGTGTTAACGTCTAAAAAATGCTGTCTCGTATAAAATCCTTCCAAGTTGAATTATGTATTCAAACACATCACTGAGTAACATATGTATGTTCTTTGGGTCTTTCGGTAAAGTCACGTAGATAAGTTCAAAGCAAATAACAAAAAACGACGACGTTTCGATCGCAACACAAGCGGTCGTCAACCTATCTACGTGACTTTACCAAAAGACCCAAAGAATATAAATTCCCGCAGTCACAAAAGCTTTAAGTCAAGATTTAACATATGTATGCACAAACATCTTTTGGAAGACACAACGAGAGCGATGATGACAATTAAGACGATGATGCTGGACCCGCAGTGTTGCGATGATTCTGATTATGGCAATAATAGTGATGATGGTAATGACAATGGAGATGATGACAAATGTGATGATGACGATCATGATTGCGAGGATTATGACGATCATGACAATGATTACGAAGACAATGATGATGCCGACTGCGGTGGTCACGATGACGGCAACAACAAACACGGCGTGATACTGAGCTCTCCCCACCCCCCCCCCGCAACACTCCCTCCCCTCCCACCTGTCCTCCTTGTGCACGTGCTGCCCCGTGGCAGCGTCCACCACGTACACGCGCACCAGGGCACATGCGAGCAGCGGATCAGAGGCCAGGCGGTCAGTGCGGTGCACGACCACGCCCAACGCCTGTTCGTCCTCCTCTCTCCGCTCCGCCTCCTGAGGCACCTCCGCTGACGAGGCTTCCTTGCCGCCTGCCACCGCTGCGTGTTAAATCAAAGCACCGCCACGCTTTCCGTCAAACGCGTTCGTCAGGAGACGGCAGGTCGCCAAGGGCGAGGAGGGAAACGCACCGGGACTTGAGAGCTTGCCCCCGTTGCGCAATGGTCATAGGTACACAATAAGTATAAATTCCTTGTTCCAAGTATTGTTCGTGAGAAAAAGGGGATGAGTGGCATTGTGGTTAGCACTCTTGTTTATATATGTCGCCGTATAGTTGGGCCTCAAGAGGTCGGCTCCTCTGCTGCTCATTCTAAACACTCCCTCTGTGTCTGGACGACCCAGTGTCCGTTTAGAGTATTTGGTCCCTATACATTTCCACGTGATAAACCACGTTGTTCAACTATCATTTGTGGCCAGGTCGCTTCTGAAAAAAGTGCTCTATAGCTCTGGGCCTTACCTGGTGAGGTCAAAATAAATAGTTCAGTGTTCATCTTCACCTTTCGCGTTCTTCTTCTTGGTCCTCTTGGCGGCTTTCGGTCGCCTCTCGGCCTCCTCCCCCTCCTCGGTGAGTGCGACGACCTCCTCGTCAGGGCGATCTGAACTCATGGCCGCCCTGCTCTTCGCGCGACCCTCCCTGCTCCGCCGTGGCCGAGGGACCGGTGGTTCGGGGGAGGCCTCGGCCGTGCGGGCCTCCCTTCCTCTGGACGGCGTCCTCGACTTAACCTTTGCCCTCCGAACCGCTGGCAGGGGGCTATTGTCCAGGTCAGCTAGGGTCATGGTTCTAAACAAAATGCATACAAAAGCACAATGACGTACAAATTAACCAAATTACATGAGAAAAACATGCCTCGTTGTTTTGAAATAAGTAATTTTACATGTATCAAGTAGTAATATGTATTTAAGCCATCACAGATGAGCTGTCGAATTTGTTAGAACTCATCGAATCCACAATTTTGTCATCTACAGCCCCTAATCCTTGGAAATTCCAATTACCCGTGTTTGTTCGTCATCCTAAGAGCCAAGTTATTCCATTGATAAAGAGGCGCGCATCGCGTGATTAAAGCGGGCACTAAATGTATCTTATTATGTAATTATTTTATCCCATAGGTGCTCCGATTTTCTCCAACTCGTATAAACACTCATTAATTGACTGAAAACATCTTAATAGAGGACTGCAGAGCTTGGACAATTGTTGATGCTGCCTCACTGTCTGGCTGCATTTCCAGCTGGTCTGGGATTCCTCGGCAATTGTAAGATGCAATTTCCATGAACCAAGAAGGCATTATGTAAAACTAGACATCATTAGCATTCTTATTATTCTTACTCTGTGCACAACATATAAAGGGCAAAAGGTGTCATTTTGTAAAACAAAAATAGCCATTCTGACCTGTCTGCTTCTATCGTCTCGTTGTTCAGGGTCGGCTCCTTCTTGATTTTTATCTTCGTGACAACTTCTTCACCCTGAGTCATCATATCTCTTTTCTTTCTGGGCTTCTTGGGCTGGTCATCGCTGGGTGTGCTGGTTTCTAGAATCAGTTGCTGCTTATCCTCCTGGACAGGGGTGGAGTTTGGTGTTTATGTACCGATGTAACGGCAGACAAACCGGTATACACGTAGGATTTCGCGACTAATATCATCCATAATAGAGGTTTTTGGGTTAGATCGCGTAAATATATAAATGTGTCGTTAAAACCCGCCACCACCCGACACAGCCAACTAGTAAGGGTTGTCACGTAAACAGAACGTGGCCAATTCGTCACTAATACAGCACACCGGTGTGTTGGAGAGCCAAGCGACAACATTTACAATCTGAATCAATTTTATGAAGCTCGTTGTAATTACTGGTGAAACGTCATACTCAGATTGTAAGTGTTATCATAAACCGCTCCTTTTGAATTTAGATAACTTTAAATTACATTACGGATTTGTACGATTGCTGTTTGTCGTAAATGTATTTTTGCATCAAAATTTCTACATTATTTGACACGTTATAATCCCCCCCTTGCAAAGGAGATATGCTGCCTCATTAAGATTTCACTTGACTTATGCTTTGGACACCTACCAACTAACAGTAATCATAGTACATCCTACCAATGACAGTTCCCGCTTGGTTCATGCAAGGGTGAAGTGAAACATGTACGGTTTCTGGAGCCAATAGTAATCACTTCAAAAGTTTACATAAACGTAACAGAGGCTGCCGTGGCACAAAATGAACGCACAAGACTTGCAATAAAGAAATCGAATGTTCGATCTCCTGGCATTGCAGTTGAGTCTCTCGAATCCCCCTGCCTCTCTTCACCCAGCAGTATGAATGGGTACACCACACTTAAATTTCGATTTAAAGCTTTCGCGACTGCAAGGATTCATCTTCTTTGGTTCTTTCGGTAAAGTCACGTAGAATGAGAATAAAATAATAAATTGATAAAATAAAAGAACACAAAATTCTCACGACGTTTCGGCCACAACACAAGCGGCCTTCATCAGGTGAAGGCTTTCATCAGGTGAAGGCCGCTTGTGTTGTGGCCGAAACGTCGTGAGAATTTTATTGTGTTATTTTATTTTATCAATTTATTATTTTATTCTCATTCTACGTGACTTTACCGAAAGAACACCACACTTAGTTAATCAGTAGGGCGCGTGTGTGGAAGAGTATGAAAAGTTGCTCAAATTACCTGCCAGGGGGGCCTCCTTAAACCCTTTAGTCAATCAATCAATCTTTACTTTACGTGCCAATATCGCCCTCAGTAAAGTAGGCGTGAGTGCACATTACACATTACACCAGTGACAGCATCAGCTGGCTATTGCCAAGCTGCACCTTTACTTTTAAGAAACTTAATAAGCGGTGTCAATAAACACAAGGCCTAAGAGTTCAACTGAATTACAATTCTCCAGGTTGCAGCAATTAGCATGAGCACTGCAACATAAATCACCTGGTGTACAACTCAACAAACAATATTGGTAGAGATGATAATTGAAGTCAGAATTGGGACCAGAATCAGAGATAAATGAATTAGCAGTTTCCAATACCTTGATTTTGTCCGATATTGTAAAGACCTGGCTGGTGGTGTAGCCTCCAGGGTCGTCCTCATCTGGAGGGAGCAACGGCAACTGCCGTGGCTTTTTCTTCTTCTTTTTGATCTTTGCGTCTGTGGCCTCTATGTCCTCGGCCATGACATTGCTAGATTTTTTGGCAGTGGGCACCCGCTCCCGCTGCTTGTTCTTGTTGAAACGTGGGCTCTGCTGCTCCTGGGCAGCACATGAGACAAAACAATGGGGGGGGGGGGGACCCAAACAAGTCAAGATATCTGTCTCTTGCCTACAATACCAGGCAACCCAGCAGAATTTGTTAAACAGATCACACCCTCCTGATTGAGACTGAGATGTCAAAAACTGGTCCAGAATTTTCCTACTTAAGAGAATGCGGAGACACTTGTACAGAAAGACTTTTTGGCTGATGGACCCAAATGTTATCCTGTATTATTTGCTCGTGATATTACATATTTTGTCCGTTTATTTATTTACTACAACATTATGCACAATATGCCACGTTGATGCACATTAATGTTATGCAGTGAACGGCTTGTATTTAATGAACACTGATGTGTATTGTCGTTTAAAATAGTTCATTAAAACAATATGCAGAGAAAATATCTTCTCCATCATCGCAAAAAAACGTGGTTGTTATTAGATCGCCATCGTAACACCTGTTGTTGCTTGTATATGAGTCAACCAAATGCATGTCTACCTGGTTGTAGGTGTTGTGGAGAATGGTCTCCTCATTGTCGCCGCTCTTCTGCAGGTCCAGACTCCTGCGTAGACTTTCCAGCTGCAAATACAACGAACACAGTCAACACACAAAGTACAGAAAACTACTTAGAAACTATTTTTATTTTACCAGGTAAGGCCCACTGTGCTATATAGCTCTCTTTCAGAAGCGACCTGGCCACATATGATAGCTCAACGAAGTGTCTTACCATCTGGAAATGTATTACAACCAGATACTTTAATCGAATATTTCCAATTGTGGAGGGCAAAACCAGAGGAGCCGGATAAAATCAATGCGACCACGGGGAGAACATGCAAACTCCAAATATACAGGCATCGTCAGGGTTGGAACCAACCCACGACCTCCTATATACCAGGCGAGATAGTTAACATCATAGCATGCATGTATATTGAACTTCTTTTGGACCGTACAGTAAAACCTTGGATGGCGAGCATAATTTGTTCTGGAAACGTGTTTGTAATCCAAAGCACTCGTATATCAAAGCACTCGTATATCAGTTGTGATCACGTGATGCTCGGCAGACAAAGCGTATACGTACTACTCGTATTGCAAGACCCTCGCTCGTTTATCAAATTAATATTTATTTAAAATTTTTGCTCATCTTGCAAAACACTCGCAGACCAAGCTACTCGCAATCCAAGGTTTTACTGTATATCGCCAACCGTGCTTATCGGAGGTGTGGGGAAAGGACAACAAACTAAACACAAAAGGCAATTGTAATGAAATGAGTTTCCAATCTAGATTTAAAAGTGCATAGCTCCAGTGGCATCCTAATACCGGAAGGGCATTCCAGACGACCGCAGAAGCACATCTGAAAGCGTGCGATGCAGCATCTCTCATTGTTCTCTGGGGGACAGCACACTTTCTACCCCAGCCATGGGTCTTCATAGTAAGGTCACATGACTATGAATAGGTATGAAAACTGTACGAGTTAATTACTGCACTCTTTTCGACACATATCTACCTAATTTCGAAATCCAGGGCACGGTTATATCTAAATATATGTACATTATATTCTTGCAATCGTTGCATTCATTTTAAATTGCAGACAATAATCATTATATTAAAAGCACTAATTGACATTCTAAAGCCTTTACCAATCCTCCCTACATATCTGAAATTCCTATTTGGGGGTCACAAAATGAATCTTTTACACATCTTTTTACCATCTCATTTGCATCGTTTCATATTTGATGTTGCTTAGACAGTTTGGTTTAATCCATTATCCCGAGCAGAATATTACCATACATTCTGCGTGTTTTACACAACAATAATAACACACAATACTTGATGCATAAATTGAGAGCGTACAAATACATTTCAATCGCAAAATTGGTGCACTGTTCTGCGCCTATTTCCCATGGCTGCATTATTGTACAGTGTTGTGCCATAGTGGCGAGACGTTAACTACCTCTCCTGGCATATAGGCCGTGGGTTCGATCCCGACCTTGAGGCCTGTATATTTGTTCTCCCCATTGGTCGCGTGGAACTTTCCCTCCGGGTTTTCCAGTTTTTTTCCCTCCACATTTAGAATGAACATACGTTTCGGGTATTTGGCTGCTTTAAATTTCTGCACGATAAGCCACTTTGTCGAGCTATCATTTGTGACCAGGTCGCTTCTGAAAAAGAGCTATATAGCTCAGTGGGCCTTACATGGTAAAAAAAAAAAAAACACATTTTTAGTTTAGCATGAAAAGGGTCACTCACGACGAAAGCGTCGCTCTCCGCCGCTTTCTTCTTTCTCATTTTCTTCTCGGTCGAGATTTGGCCGCCCGCGTAGGACTTGAGGACCTCCTCGATGCGCGTACGCGTCTTTTGAGAGCGCACCTCGCCTCCCTCCGCCGTCACCCCTGCAAATTGACGTTCAAAATCGCTCTCCTCAGCTCGGCTATCACCGTTGTGCTTATTAGCAGTACATCGTAACGAGCTGAGGGCTTAAAATTTTACCAAGCCATTTTGCTTTTCCCACAGTGTGGATTTTTTGTGTGTATATATCGGGAATATGGTAGTGAGTAAAGGTAAATGGGACAACTGCATTATAGTTGTATTACTATACAAGCTGATAACAGCCCTTTGCATGGATGGGTAATTAATTTTCCAAATTAAAATTCGAAATAAAACAGCATTGCGTGGTTTTTTTTTATAGTTCACACTCACATTAAGCAAAACATTGTCATACTTAAGTAAAGCTGAAAAATATGGACCTGTTAACATTACTGTACTCTACATAATTGTTTTTAATTGCAAAGTAAGTGATGCAAAAACATACAAAACGAACATAATTCACTCTTACAGTAAACGTCCTTAACATAATTCACTCTTACCAATAGGCATGGCATCAGCTGTTATGACCTCCACTCCATGATGAAGATATGTCTTCAGTGATTACACCTAGAAAGATCTGAGTGACAACACATTTCCATATTAATGTAACAAGAATTGTGCTAATTGTAAATGGGTCTCAAACTCTCAATCATCTTCACCTTCAGTGGTAATGATGGTCATCTGCTCATTCACCATGTGACGTAATTGTCGAGCAGTGTTAATTTTAGATTTGAAGTTTTCGTGACTGCAGGGATCCATACTCTTTGGTTCTTTCGGTGAAGTCACGTAAGGTATAAAATAACATAAATGAAATCATGACGTTTCGATTGCAACACAAGCAATCATCATCAGGTGGGAAAAACCACAGCAAGAAAAAAAATTGTATAACCTCTTACCACGGCAACTCTCTCTCCCCCCTTTCTTACCTCTATAACCTCTTACCATGGCAACTCTCTCTCCCCCCTTGCCCCTCCCCCCTTTCTGACCTCTATAACCTCTTACCACGGCAATTCTCCCCCCCCCCCTTTCTTACCTCTATAACCACTTTCCACGGCAACTCTCTCTCCCACTTCAGCAAAAATAAATTCTTGCTGTGGTTTTCCCACCTGATGATTGCTTGTGTTCTTGGTTCTTTCGGTAAAGTCACGTAGAAGGGAAACAAAATAATAAAAGTATAAAACAATAAAATTCCGTGGTGCTAACGTTAAAAAAAAACGCCACTTTTTTCAAATTTGCTGTGGCTTTCACACGTGATGATGATTGCTTGTGTTCTTGGTTCTTTCGGTAAAGTCACGTAGAAGGGAAACAATAAAATAATCAAAATATAAAACAATAAAATTCCGTGGTGCTAACGTTTAAAAAAACGCCACTTTTTTCAAATTTTCTTGCTGTGGATTTCACACCTGATGATGATTGCTTGTGTTGCAGTCGAAATGTCGTGATAATTTTATTGTTTCATATTTGTATTATTTTATTGTTTCCCTTCTACGTGACTTTACCGAAAGAACCAAGAATATGAATCCCTGCAGTCACGAAAGCTTTAAATAAAAAAAATGATTGCTTGTGTTGCAATCGAAACGTCGTGATTTAATTTATTTTATACCTATGTAACTTTACCGAAAGAACCAAAGAGTTGTGTTAATTTTGTTCATAAAATTAGTGACAAATATTTAACGAACACTTTATTTTATTTTAGTCCACGATATGACTATGAGTGAACAGAAATTATTAAGCATGATGATGACTATGATCACCCACAAAATAATTCAGCATGACTATAATCACATTAAAGTACTGTAGTCTGAATGAAGACACAGACCAAGACAATTTAGTAATGTTATTAGTGACAGTAGTGCATAAGTTTGATTAAAAAAGGTAAACGGATAAATATACAAAACGATAAACTTAATTCACTAATTGGCCTTGATAATCTAGGGGGGTTACTGTGAGCCCCTCACACCAACGTTACATAACTAAGAGGGGACTACAATTTTGATTGCTTTAGTCACATAGAGCAAGAAAATGACCAAGTGAAAGCCACCGACTAAGACTCGACTAATATTTCACATGTTGTCGACTAGAATAAAAGAGACGACAACCAAAATGTTAATCGTTGATGAAAGTATCACTGGTCAAGTGCCTGTTGTTCGAATGTGTGCAAGCGTGGTCTATTTAAATTCGGATTCATTTCTAATCCATTAAAAAATTGCCCGTGTTTATCTTTACTCCGTCATGCATCGAGTCAAATAATGGAGAGGTGTGGTATACTGTTGCCGGTTTAGATCACATTTATAACTCCAAGTGGACGTTATCCAACGCGTATTATAAATTCACACGGGAGTTTAAATGTCAATGGACATACATGTGAAATAGGAATTAACTAACAGTTAAATATAAATTAACATAGTAAAGACTATAACATTTAGTTGATATCGCAAAGTGATGTATATTTGCAGTGTATGTATTATATTTTACATGCAAATATATTTAACAGCTTTATTGTTATAAGAATATGGAACACGCACGGGCGATCAATGTCGATGTGATTGAAATCACATTAAAGCACACACCATGTGGTCTAGACTGGATGTTTCTTAATATTAATTAATGAAGGTGAATCTATTGTGGATTTTTTTTCCCTAAAACGTATTACCATTCTACTGTACAGTAGTAATACCCTGTTACCAGTACAATGTAACGTGCACTGCAAAAGAGCAGTGCATCAAATATATAAAGGGTAAAACATTATCAAAATATACCATTGAAAAAATAAGCCCATGAACTTTAAAGAATGTGCAATGATTTAATGCTGAAATGCAACTTTAGAATGGTTTCTTCTTAATCGTGTGAAAAGGCAGTGTGACATGACGGTTCGAAACCACGACCACCCTGGTTAATAACACAGACGGTGGTGCATTAAACACATACGCTGTGTCTGCTTAAGAGTGTACGTTACTGGAAAAAAAGAACAGCCCATTGTGTGCCAGCATCAGTCGAAATTAGCCAACTTTTGTTGAATCACCAACATTTTTTTGTATTGGGGAAAAACACATAGTAACATCACCCCTCCCCTCATATGTTGGTTAAAATACTACAGACTACAAAATGCGACTTTTTCGCCAGTATCAAAGTATGAAAAAATAAGAACAGGTTTTTATCCTTTCTGGAAATAAATCAGGTTCACACACCAAACAGAAACCTTTTGGCACAGAATCAAGTCTGCATTAAATTTCGATTTAAAGCTTTCGTGACTGCAAGGCTTCATCTTCTTTGGTTCTTTCGGTAGAGTCACGTAGAATGAGAATAAAATAATAAAATAAAACAATAAAATTCTCACGACGTTTCGGCCACAACACAAGTGGCCTTCTTCACCTGAAGGCCACTTGTGTTTCGGCCACTTGTGTTGTGGCCGAAACGTCGTGAGAATTTTATTGTTTTATTTTATTATTTTATTCTCATTCTACGTGACTTTACCGAAAGAACCAAAGAAGTCCGCATTAACCACACATCCTTGCTGTGGTGAACGTGCAAACAAACATGCTCTGTTAATATATGGCAGTGTCTTTGAAACGGATTGCCCTACACCAGAAACAACAGCCTTCTTGAGGCCCAAGTCTCACCGGTGTCAGACCAGAAAACAACGCCAGTACAAGGGCAATGCACGCATGTGCAGACTACGATGCACAACTCTGTGTGTGTGTGAAACACCGCGGCCTCGTGAGAGCAGCCCTCATTTATGAGGGAAAGATATTTTATATGTAGGGGCCGTCCATAAATGACGTCACGGGATTTTGGACGATTTTTGACCCCCCTCAAATATGACGTCACAAAGCTCTGCCCCCCCCCCCAAACCATATTTCCATTTGGAAAATAAAACATGCTTCAAATCGCTTTAAACTATTGTCATTGTAGTGCGTATTTAATGTGGCGCTGCACTCTGATGTTGTAGGAGAAACATTTATTATAAAGGAGGCGTTGGAAAGCTGAAATTTAGCATAAAATTCACTTGAAAATATTCAACGTCTAACTAAAACTATCCGTGGTGCTAACGTTTAAAAATAAATAAATACAAACCGCCACTTCTTTCAAATGTTTCTTGCCGTTGGTTTTCACACCTGAAAATGACTGTTTGTGTTACAGTCGAAACGTCGTGAGAATTTTATTGTTTTATATATATTTTATTGTTTCCCTGCAACGTGACTTTACCGAAAGAACCAAGAATATAAAACTGCACATGTTCAGAATATTATATTGAAATTATCTTATAATTATAAAATATTAAATGCAATTATAACTATAAAAAATACTTGAAACTTTGTAGAACGAAGCAAAATAGAGAGTACAATTATAACAATCACATATTCATTCCGCAGAATGAAAAGCCCTGGTAGAATCATTAGAATCAAAATGTTTAATAGCAATCATTACAAAAAAATTATAAATGTAATTCTTCTCCATTATCCAATGGAGAAGCAAAATGTTCCTTCGTGGAATAAAAGGTGACCTTAGTAAATTTAAATACTAAAATAGTTAATAATGAAAGCGAAGCAAATTAGTGTTAGAACAATTTTATTTAATTTTGATTTAAAGCTTTCGTGACTGCAGGGATTCATATTCTTGGTTCTTGTTTTATATATTTTTTTATTATTTTATTGTTTCCCTTCTACGTGACTTTACCGAAAGAACCAAGAATACAATTCTATTTAATTAAGTAAAACGTGTTGTCTATATTTACTTAAAGTTGCGCATTTTGATGCGACGTCACATTTCTCAACCCCCCCCCCCCTAGGTGCGTGACGTCATGTAATTAACACACGTTCCAAAACAATACCGGTCGACCCACGACAATTGACTCCAGATACACACAACAAATCCACGGGATGTATGCTGACATGAAACACACACACACGTGTATATATTAAAGCGACTAAAACAGTGACGACATTTCACCGTCAATGTTCTATTGACGGCTAATGGTGGGGTGGGCCTGGTCAATTCTAGCGACCTCTCCCGTTAGCGGCCCTCTCTTCCCTCACGCGCGCGAACCAACCAACCATCACACACACACATACACACACGCGCGCTTAGAAAACCACCGGACACCGCGTTTACCGTGCGCGGGATTCTTTCTGAAGAAAATTCTTAAAGCAATCATCAATTATAATGCACGCTTAGTCGAGTGATTAGTCGTCTCGCTCAGCAGAGGGCGGCGGTGACGGCGGTGGCTGACGCCGTTACCCAGACGCCGAGCGCCCTCGCAACGGCGCGGGTGGCCGCGTCACGTGCTCGCGGCTCAGCCAATGGGCGCGCGCCCCTTTGCGTCCGCGAGTGGTGGTGGTGGTGGTGGTGGGGGGTGGAGTCAGCCCGATTGCGGCCCCTCCCCCCCTTTAATCTTTGTGTGATTGTGACGTGGTGGCCCAACAGCTGGTGTTTTATTATTGTATTTTTAAAAAATATATATATAGCTGTCAACCCATGCGGTTTAAGCTCGTATTATTGTAGTTGGGTTTTCAGGTCCATACGGCGTATAGGATTAACGTTGGGGCTCTGTAGGATGAACGTTGAGATTCATAAGGGGCACGGGGTGACCATTAAGGTCTAATTTGGTTTGTAATAAGGTAGGGCACTGATAAGGGGTTGACAGGTTTGTAGTGGTGAGTGTAATAGTGGTGAGTATTTGTGTGTATCCCCCTTGTGATGGGGCTCTGTAGGATGAACGTTGAGATTTATAAGTGGCACGGGATGACCATTAAGGTCTAAATTGGTTTGTAATAAGGTAGGGCACTGATAAGGGGTTGACAGGTTTGTAGTGGTGAGTGTACTAGTGGTGAGTATTTGTGTGTATCCCCCTTGTGATGGGGCTCTGTAGGATGAACGTTGAGATTTATAAGGGGCACGGGGTGACCATTAAGGTCTAAATTGGTTTGTAATAAGGTAGGGCACTGATAAGGGGTTGACAGGTTTGCTACTATACAATACACTACATGATACACTACACGACTACATACCGTGTCAACCCATACGGTTTACCCCGTATTCTTGTTACAGGGAAATATAATTTTCAGGTCCATACGGCGTACAGCCGTTTCAATACGGGCAAATAGATAGTCTTTTTGTTTCTTTCGGTAAAGTCACGTAGAAAGAAAATTTTAAAAAATAGAATACAACGTTTCGATTGCAACACAAGCAATCATCATCAGGTACGAATGAATGAGAAAAAAACAAACCTAGTAAACTTAGAAATATAATGCAATACAACACAGAGAGTCGGCTAACACAATAGTCAACACCCTACTTGGTTCATCTTCTTTGGTTCTTTCGGTAAAGTCACGTAGAACGAGAATAAAATAATAAATTGATAAAATAAAATAACACAATAATATTCTCACGACGTTTCGGCCACAACACAAGCGGCCTTCATCAGGTGAAGGGGGCGAGACTGTCTGGTAGAATATTATTGTGTTATTTTATTTTATCAATTTATTATTTTATTCTCATTTTACGTGACTTTACCGAAAGAACCAAAGAAGATGAATCATTGCAGTCACGAAAGCTTTAAATCGAAACCCTACTTGGTTGATTAACGTTCTTCCAAAGATTGCTAAATTTGAGAGAGAGACAAAACACAGACACGGAGACACATAGACAGAGAGAGACAACACAGACACACACATAGGCACACAGAGGGAGACAACACAGAGACACACAGAGAGAGACACACACACAGGCACACAGAGAGAGACAACACAGAGACACACAGAGAGAGACACACATAGGCACACAGAGAGAGAGAGACACACACAGAGACACACAGAGAGAGAGAGACACACATAGGCACACAGAGAGAGACACAGACAGAGACACAGAGACACACACATAGGCACATAGAGAGACACACACATAGGCACACAGAGAGAGACACACACATAGGCACACAGAGAGAGACAACACAGAGACACAGAGAGAGACACACACATAGGCACAGAGAGACAACACAGAGACACACAGAGAGAGACAACACAGAGACACACAGAGAGATACAGAGACACACACATAGGCACACAGAGACACACAGAGAGACACACAGGCACACAGAGAGAGACAACACAGAGACACACACATAGGCACACAGAGAGAGACAACACAGAGACACACAGAGAGAGACACACACATAGGCACACAGAGAGAGACAACACAGAGACACACAGAGACACACACATAGGCACACAGAGAGAGACAACACAGAGGCACACAGAGAGACAACACACAGGCACACAGAGAGAGACAACACAGAGACACACAGAGAGAGACACACACATAGGCATACAGAGAGAGACAACACAGAGACACACAGAGAGAGACACACACATAGGCACACAGAGACAACACAGAGACACACAGAGAGACACACACATAGGCACACAGAGAGAGACAACACAGAGACACACAGAGAGAGACAACACAGAGACAGAGAGACAACACAGAGACAGAGAGAGACACACACACATAGGCACACAGACAAACAACGCCTCTGTGTCGAGGCCTTAAATAGAGAGAAGGGGGGCAGAGAGAGAGGGGTTGTAGATAAATATTAACACGTAGGCTTTCGCGACCAATATTATTCATAATAAAGGTTTTTGGGTTAGATCGCGTTATTTATAAATGTGTCGTAACCCTCCACCACCCGACACGGCCAATCAGCAAAAAAAAGTGTCACGTTGACAAAAGACAAATAATTCACTACTTTAGCCCACCGATGTGTTGAAGAGTGAATCCACAACATTCACAATTTCAACACACCGGTGGGCTAAAGTAGTGAATTATTCACTCTTCAACACACCGGTGGGCTAAAGTAGTGAACTAATTGTCTTTTGTAAACGTGACACTTTTTTTGCTGATTGGCCGTGTCGGGTGGTGGAGGGTTACGACACATTTATAAATAACGCGATCTAACCCAAAAAACCTTTATTATGAACAGATAAATATTGTTTGACTTGCATCCCACTGGGATTTTTTTGCACACGGCGTTGATACACGGTGCTTTTTCTGGAAGACTTTGCTGTTTTTTCCTAGATTTTGTTTTGTTTGCGCGTAGTCACTTTAAAATGTTTTTCTTGTTCATGTTGTTTGTGTTTGTTGCGGTTGCACCCGATTCAAGAGCCGAATGGCTCACAGGGCTATACCAAAATAAATGAAATGAACTGATGTCGATGAGAGATTTGAAGCTTTCGCGACTGCACTGCAGGCAACTGTTTTTCAAAGTTAAATAAATGGTTGTGGAACAAGTGCCGCCCGACTTTCCCCCTCTATCCTCCTGAAGACGATCGCTTGTGTTGTGATCGAAACGTCGTGGTTTTTTTTATTACCGAAAGAACCAAGAATAAGTCTAAGAATAAGGAAGAACCAAGAATAAGTACACTCACTCAGCTTAATAACCAGGCTACAGTCTGCATTATAGACTGTCAGTACACTCACTCAGCTTAATAACCAGGCTACAGTCTACATTATAGACTGTCAGTACACTCACTCAGATTAATAACCAGGCTACAGTCTACATTATAGACTGCCAGTACACTCACTCAGATTAATAACCAGGCTAGTCTACATTATCGACTGTCAGCACACTCACTCAGCTTAATAACCAGGCTACAATCTACATTATAGACTGCCAGTACTCACTCAGCTTAATGACCAGGCTAGTCTACATTATAGACTGTCAGTACACTCACTCAGCTTAATGACCAGGCTAGTCTACATTATAGACTGCCAGTACACGCACCAAACTTAATAACCAGGCTACAGTCTACATTATAGACTGCCAGTACTCACTCAGCTTAATGACCAGGCTAGTCTACATTATAGACTGTCAGTACACTCACTCAGCTTAATGACCAGGCTAGTCTACATTATAGACTGCCAGTACACGCACCAAATTTAATAACCAGGCTACAGTCTACATTATAGACTGCCAGTACACTCACCCAGCTTAATAACCAGGCTACAGTCTACATTATAGACTGTCAGTACACTCACTCAGGTTAATAACCAGGCTACAGTCTACATTATAGACTGTCAGCACACTCACTCCGATTAAGAACCAGGCTACAGTCTATATTAGTGGGTTTTTTTATTCACTGAATTTTTATTATTTTTCTATCTACGTGACTTTATCGAAAGAAACAGAATATGAAGGTCTGAATTGGTCTGTGCAGATGCCTTGTGACCCCCCATGTAATTCTCTAAAACATAATACAAAAATTGAGGTTTATTTAAACAGAAATGAATACGCAAAGGAAAAACAAATTCGGAGTCAATAAATTGTGGATCACAATCAATCTGAACCACCCTGTAGATGGAAAACGCATTTCTTTACAATTGCTGTTTATGTTTAGTTGTATTCTTTGGGTCTTTCGGTAAAGCCACGTAGATAGAAAAAATATAAAAAAATAACGTTTCGATAGCAACACAAGCAATCGTTATCAGGTGAAAAAAGGGGCGAAATTGTTTTTTTCACCTGATGACGATTGCTTGTGTTGCGATGAAAAAGTCCTGATATATTTTTGTTTGACATTTTTGCTATCTACGTGGCTTTACCGAAAGACCCAAAGAATATGAATTCCCGCGGTCACGAAAAGTTTTAAGTCTAAAAATAATTCGAGACAATCTCATAAATACCATAACACGTTAATAAACTAAAACTTACAAGTCGATTAACGTGTATATTCATTTTTCGTACACTGTATATATCCATACTGTAGGGTTTTTTTTGTTGTTGGGTTAGATCGCGTAAATTTAAATGTATCATTAAACCCGCCACCACCCGACACAATCAATTCGTAAGGTTTGTCACGAAAACGAGCCAAGCCGCAACATTTCCAATCTGAGTACGACGTTTCGCCAGTTATTATCACTGCCATCATCAGGCGAACAGCCAGATTTGTGGAGAAATCCTGTTTTTATATTTACGCGATTTAACAAAAATATATATTATGGATTATATTGATCTCGAAAACCTACGCGTTAAACCACCCTGCATATACAGGGTGCTGTCAAAAAATTGTTTAAACACTTCTGAGAATTTGCAACAATGCCACAATGTGCTTTAAAGCTTTCGTGACTGCAAGGATTCATCTCCTTTGGTTCTTTCGGTAAAGTCACCACGTAGAATGGCCGAAACGTCGTGAGAATTTTATCGTGTTATTGTATTCTATCAATTTATTATTTTATTCTCATTCTACGTGACTTTAGCGAAAGAACCAAAGGAGAAAATGTGCTGCTGCCTCCTCTAGGCTCTGGAGACCACCTAAAGAAGATTCCCAGGCCACGTGTTGACAACGATGGCGAACAAGTGGGAGACTCTTTTGACTTTTTTAAGCTATTAACATTACATTTGTTGTCGTGTTACAGTGGTTTATTGCCCGTTCTTTTCCCATCAAAATCGACAGTCCGATATATTAAAAAAGTGTTAACATTTTTTTTAAAGCGCCCCTGCACATTTAGCCTGATTTACCAAACGCCCAATGCCGAGGGCCCTCGCAGCCACCGTAGATGCCGTCGGCGCAGTTGCCGCCGCTGACCCGGAAGCGAAGGCGGCGGCGGCGGTCGGGGGCGGTGCAGTGGCCGGAACCCAGCGGAAGCCTCCGCGTGAGTTAAAGCGACGCGCAGAGTTGGACACAAACATCACAAATAATAAACAACAATAACAACAACAACAACAGCAGCAGCAGCAACCAAACACGGCCCTGCCCGCCGATACCGTCAATTGCTCCTGGCGTATCGACCCCATCCCCCCCCCTCTCTCTCACCACCACCACTCATCCCCTCACTACCACCAATCGCCGCCGACCATTGACAACCCACCAGGCCTCGGAGGAGCGGTGAGTAGGAGACACAATAGGAGGCGACGCTTAATTAATCGACTCTTTTGTGCTGAGTGGTGGTTGTTACGACGGTTCGAGCAACGGTTTGATGGCGGGGGTGGGGTGGGGAGTGTGGGGGTGGAGATTTTGTTTGTTTTAAAACGACTTCTCTGGTGAGGCCCTCATCTGGTGGCGTCGACGGCGCATGTAACCGGTTAAAATAGCGAACAGCCTGCGCTTTGAGATTGCTGCTTCTTTGCATGTGGTGTTGAGACTACGCGACCGTTCGGTGTGAATCGTGTGAATGTTTTCGATTGTAGGCGTATTGGGAGTCGGGTGTTCGTGTTGCTCACGAAGTGCTGCCAGAGGCTGCGTCGTGGGGATGTGAAATTTCCATAGCACGCGTAAGCCAAATTATTAAATGCGTGAATCGCAATTAATAACGGATATATCACTGTTTCTAATATGATTCACGTTTAAAATTATAGATGAGTAATGAGCATTGCGTTGATGTGGGTAAGTACAGTCGCGGTCGTACAATGGTCAAATTGGCCCCCGTCACGGGAATGTGGAATTTCCACCACTGCCCAGGGCAGAGGAACAAACAGCTGTGCGTGATTAAAGAACAGCGACTGTAATTGGGATAATTACGATGATTGCTTATCGTAGGAATGTGTTTTGTCATACAGTACAGCTTCAATGAACATTAAATGGGTAACTGGAGCCCATAGAGGCAGTTCAATGCGATCTTGCAAGTCAATAGTGACCCCTATTGAGTTGTCGTAGGAATTTGATCTGAAAATGTGCAATGGGTTTTTATTGGATATACAGTAATTACCATTTGTTAATGTCGATTTAAAAAAAATATTAATATTTTATGCGCAGCCTGAGACTCTTCGAAGCTCTTACAAACGCAGGCCGAGATATGAAATATTTACATAAATGGAACAGCTACACACATTTCTAGATTTGAAGCTTTCGTGACTGCAAGGATCCATATAGCTACACACATGAAGGAAGTCGGCCATGAGGACGTGTTTTTGCCGAGGTTATTCACAGTGACGAGGTTTTATGAAAATTGGATTGGAAAAATGGACAAAAAATAATGTAGGATATGTTTGTCGATCAGCTTTACCAATGAAACATTGAACTGCAAATGCACAATCGAGCTCAAGACCTGTTGGATCATAACTAAGTCACGTGCAACTTGTTTATCAAACTATGTGATTTGAATCGCGGGGACACGGCTGAAAACAAAACTGAATATATATTCGTGGGATAGTTATTGAAGGAGGACCACGATGAAAATGATGAAATACAAATTTGAACAAGAGAAGGTTGGCGTGCATTTGGAAAACTTAATTTAAGAGTTTTGTCAACCAGATCAGCGATATGTTTATTCGGTTCCATCTTTAATGTTAAGTCATGTGCACATCTGAATGTGTATTTTCCTTTTCGTTGATAGGATGATGTCTTAAACTGTCAATGAGAATGAAAGTACAGCAAGCAACTAGTGTACGGCCATGTATAATCGCATACAACCAACGCATAGGGAACTTCCACATGAAATTTTATAGTCCAGCACTACGAAGGTAATAAATATCGTTGAACCTGTCTTAGTGATTGACAGCTTACTCATGGGTTCACGTTACAATATCATTTACACCACACTTCTCCATACGTCTCTTCATAAATATTCTAGCGTATGATGGGTGCAAAATTCATGCACAAATGAGACCCTTATTTTTGCACCATTGCCTGAATGCCATAAGTCAATGAAGGAACACATTGTTGTGGAATTGTCACACTTTTCCACCATAGTAATTTTATACAAATAAGGATGAATTTTGATTTAAAGCTTTCGTGACTGCAGGGATTCATATTATTATAATGATACAAATAAGGATGGTTTACTGTTCCTTCTAAGGTGAGTTTGTGTTGTTTGTAATGTGGCATTTGCTCAAGAAATGGTTATATGAGTGGTATCCAGAACAGAGTACAGAGTTTATAGCACTTACGACTGGATGACTCAAAATAAATAATGCCACTTTTATCCAGGAAAAGCTGACAGTCTGTTAGATTTCTTCAATCAGGTTCTACATTGGGATGTTTAACCAATAACTTAACACCTTTTGCACAAACTGGAAAGTGCCTTTATTGAGCCTCGTGTCGTTACCAAGATTACTAAATTAGATTGGCCATCGCCAGATTGATGTATACATTCTTAACAAATGTCTCCCATATTCTTTAGTATCCCAGCAGCATTTTGATTAGGCAGTTCTTCCACTTGTTTTGAACTTTTAATCTTCATCAACAGTCAGTTGCTGGTCAAATGCAACTGGGTTGCATTGCAGTAAAAGCAAGAGCAGAATCAAAGTGACCAAGTTTAAAGTTGAATATCACACTAAAATATGTGGCCATGTGACAAATTTGGTAGATTTAATGCGCTATCCATGTATCTGCATTCACCATTTAACCCACATCTGCCTATTGTGTATCTCAATGGAATCACACCTGGTTAAGTAAAGATAATCTTTATATTTAATATTATTTTACAAATTATTTTATACAGATGACACGTCTCTAAAGATTGCAGAAACAGCAAGCATTTAAAGAGAATCACTGAAATAAATGTAAATGTCGGAATCAACTTGATATCATACGCAGAAGTGTGGTGAAGTGGGGAGATGGTAATGGGAGGAGAGAAACACTCAAGGCGTGTGGAATGATGCAGGCAGGGATGGAGATGCAGAGGGGGGAGAGTGGGTTCTGTTGAGACAGTTAAGGGCAGGTTTTTCACAAACACCATCAGATAGGTCCCTGATCTCCATCGGACATACAGCAGCACATCTTTATGGCTTCTCTGCTGTTCACCATCACGATGAGTGCAGCGTTTAAACTAGATGATAGTGATCCCTTGACTGCATTCACTCAATTAATCAACAGACAGAGCATGTGGCTGACTTTTAGCCCATGAGGTTTTAAGAGGGCAGGGTTTCAACACAAATATGCAGTGGGTGAAGTGTGAAACAATGTCCCAGATTTGTTCTTGCCAGCGATCGTGACTCAACATCAAGTGAAAGGTATGACTTGCTAAACCATTACCCATCTTGATGAGCTAGCTCATTAACTAGGTACAGAATTTCAACATTGTCAAAGTAAATAGTATTTCAAAATATAATTATATAAGATGACTACTGAACATGACACCATCTATATAGAGCAATGCACAGCTTAGCTCCTGACATCTGCAACATAATAAACCACGTTTTATCGTCAAATTTTTTATTGCGCAAACTTTCCTGGCTTTACATATTATGTGAATAATGTTGGTTATATATTTTTCTTATTTTGTGAGTTTTACACAGTTGTAAATGTGCGTTTGGCATCCAATGCTCCTGTTTTCTCTACTGATTACTCTCAAGACACCTGCGAAAATGAGATTTTTCATCTCACAGGGGATTTTTTGTGTTAAATATTTCCAATAAATTAGGAGGAAATCACATGCAGGCTAATGCTGTGCTGTGTACTTATGTCTGTACATTGGTATCCAGTCTGCCCAGTGAAATATGTACCCATTAGTTGACATTGTTATCATAGTGACTCGGGTTACTTGCCATGTGCAATTAATTTCCACAGATGAAAGGTGGAAAGCATTGGGGATGCTTCAGTGGTTCTCACTGGATACTGCAAAGATACTCGGATCACTCATTATTCTACTGCATAGGTTTTCGTGGTTGAGATGTTTAGTTCTGCCTTGTGGTTTCGAGTTGAATCACGTCTTGTTCAGCATTATGCCCGACTTTTCGATCCACATGCTGAGGGCTTGTTCAGGAACTTAGGCATGTATATCGAAACATCAGACAATTCTGAACAACACGCGGTACAAGCGATGACAGTATTTTCAGCTGTACGTATGTTAAACTTATTTTGCACCGTACGTAGCCTACCGTGCTAATCGTAATATTTATTGTAGAATTTAGCATTGAACTCTTTATTTAAAGAGAGGGTCGTCCTTGTCTTTGGCGTCTGGCAGTTCGTCGTCATTGATTCAAGTGAGCCTGATGACACTTGTATGTTGAAACTGGTCCACATTTGCTTGCGCTGAATTAATGCTGCTGAGATTATGCACTCCCCAGAAGGCCGTGCCACTAAAAGGTTGAGTTAAAAAAAAATGCGAATTAATCCGTTCATTCTCATGAACCCAGTTGAATTGTGTGGCCTCTCTCGCCCGCCGCAGCTGACACAGCGAGCGACGCGTGCAGCACCTGGGTACGTCGCGACACCATGGACGCCCCTGGTGGGGAACCCCTGTCTCTCGACATCCTCATCACCAACGTGGTGTGCGTGTTCCGCACGCGCTGCCACCTCGACCTGAGGCACATCGCCCTGGAGGGAGCCAATGTCATGTACAAGCGCGACGAAGGGGTGAGCGCGCACGCCCATGGGTTCCATCAGTCTTGTGCACATTCAGTCAGGGGTGTGACGTCTTATGTACTTTTTGCAAGAGGTGGCGAGATGTTATCTCCCTCGCCTGGTACGCAGGAGGTCGTGGGTTCAATCCCGACCCTGACACCTGTATATTTGGAGTTTGCATTTCTCCCTGTGGTCGCGTGGATTTTTCTCCGGGTCCTCCGGGTTTTCACTCCATATTTAGAAACATGCGTTTGGTTGCTATACATTTCTACACAATAAGCCACTTCGTTGAGCTATCATTTGTGGCCAGGTCACTGAAAAAAAGCGAATAGCTCAGTGGGCCTTAGTGGCAAAATAAAAAAAAAATTAGTTTAACTACAGGCGCTCAAATGACTGAATTTTCATGATTCTGGGTGATGTTCCGATTCAGGAATCAATCATTTCTCATCCCATATTAATTATCTTGTTTTATTGCATGCATTATTGTTCGATCCATTAGATAAAAAAGAACATTAGCTTTGAATTTTCATGTAATTTTCATTAATCTTTAAAATAATTTCTCACTTGCATGAGTCAAATAATATTCATTGATGAATTGTCGCATGACTAATAGCCACGATATTTTAACACAGGGTCCTGCATTGGGCTGGTTTCCTTGATAAGGCTATTTTGCATTTGGGAAGAAACTGAATTTTGCCTTAAGAAAACCTTGTTAAACGAAGACATAACAATAACATGCCTGCATGGGCAGGTTCACAAACCTACTTTTTGTACTACCATATCCTAACCATGTGCCGTTATGCCCAGGCTTGGTTGTAGAGCAATATTGTGGCCAAAGGAGCTTGCATTGTGGCCAAAGGAACTTTAAATCTAGCAGTAGTAATCTGTTATTTGCATGGGAATTATACAAAATAGAGCTTTATATTTATTTTTAAAAATGAGTAATACTATACATACGTAATGGAATCAAATTTGTGGTGCATATATGCTTTTAAGAGGTTTACATCATGATGAATATAACATTTTGCATCGATACATATGCGCTGCAATGTATACAGCATTAATTGTAGTGACGTTTAGGTCTGCATAAAGTATTTTTGAAATTGGAGCAGTAGAGAGCAAATGTAATGGTCAAACTCAACAAAATCCTCAATAACACTGCAATACGTGACGTTTCAGACAATGGTCACCACTTCATGACGCATATACGCTGACATTGATGTACTAAATTATCATTGTCGAAGGTCCATTGCCCATAGCAAATATCCTATTAAGAATGGCCACTGTCAAAAATGTTGCCTATTATGTACACAGTATTTCCTTTCAGGTAGTGTTACTTATGAATGTGTTGAGTTTTGGTTATTTCTCTTATGCACCATTGCCAATGCAGTGTCGACAACATTTTTTTTTAATATAATGGTAGTGACTTAAAGCTTTCGTGTCTGCAGGAATTCATATTCTTTGGTCTCTTGCGGTAAAGAATATAATGGTAGTGTTTTGCATGAGACTCGCTTTAGTCCTGGCAGCTCTGCCCTTTCCGTGACCTCTGCGAAACCTGTGCTGCCACATTTGTCTTGGTCACAGTGGGGCCTGTGCATGATCGTTTGTGTGCGCGTGCAAACCCTGACTGTGCACAACAGAAGGTACTCATGAAGCTCAGACGACCTCGAATCACGTCGACCATCTGGTCTTCAGGGAAGGTCATCTGCACGGGAGCCACAAGGTAGGAGTGCGTCTATTCAAACGCAGGACAGCTGATATGAAAATGTGTATTACACACCACGTGAAGGGAAACTTGGTCAAGTCCTGCATCCTCAATAAAGCATAGGTGCATGCGGCAGCGTTTTTAATGTAGACGTGGTGGCTGCCAAATAATTTGAGAATGTGTCACTGGAAACAGTTGCGTTTCCCTGATGACGGAATTACTTTCAACATCTGAGTGCCAGTTGCACAACAGAGTAAGTAAATTGATGTCAGTGGTGGCTTTGTTCACTTAAGACGTAATGGTGTGATTGTGCCTGCGTCGTATGTCCCATTATTAAAACTCTTTGGCTACCACCTTATCTTATCTAAGGCATTTATCTAGCAGGAGTAGAAATGCATGGCAGTTGCCGTAGATTTTATAATTGACCTCATCAGCTTTTGTTCAAATACCCGCTGTGTCTTAAATAACACATCTCCTTAAAGTTTCCATCCTCAAGCCGGAATTGCATGAGGAATCGCACGGTATATGTGTGGGCAAAATGCACCCTCAACCAATGGCTGGGTTAGCATTTCCTTTGCAGTTCCAGAATGAGGGTTGGACACCACTTATGCAAGATTGGAGAGTGGCCCGCGGTTTTAACACGCGCGCACGCGAATGGTTTTGCCCTTGTTACGTCAAGCGCCAAGGCTGACTTCTGTTCCCACCCCCACCCCCCCCCGTGCAGCGAAGAGGATGCGAAGATTGGGGCGCGGAGGTGCGCCCGATGTTTACAAAAGCTGGGCTTCAAGGTGCGGCGCTCGCGTTAAAACTTTCCTGCAGGAAACGCTGTCCTGAGTATTCTTAGTGCGCGTTTGCAGAAGGTTTATCAAACGAGAGGACGCTGGCTTCCATCTCGTTTAAAGGTCGTGCTATGTACACTCCTTTGCATCTCCCCCTCGCCAAATAAAACTTAAAGTCCTCTCTTCGGCTTGTGTAAGCCAGACTCGTGATCTCGCAATTTACTGAAGTGTTGTTTTTTTTTCTTCCTCCAAATCCACATGGTTTTCGGTCACAACTGGCTGTATACCCAGCGAAATCAATTTCCAAACACTCAAGGAAATATAATTTAAAAGGTAGTTTTCTTTTCATCAATAGCCCTGGCATTCAAGCAGGAGGCTGTGATAATTCGGGATAACTGTGTGCTGAATAATTGCATTTTAATGGAAAGTTTAAGCCAAAGAACAAACAGGTCTGGTTAGTCGGCGTCCCATGCTGACAACACTAATTCACTGATTAAAGTCAATTCTTACACACAGATAAATGCATACAATCACACGTTTAAAGAAGTGACTATTTACAACTTTGCTAATTATTTGAAAATCCTGTACAAATGTTAAGATTGGTGGTAATGCACTGAATTGAGAGTACAAATGACACACAAAAGAATTAGGACCTGACTCGTGACTCCAAATAATGGTGATGGAATTAGCGGGGGGGGGGGGGGGGAAATGTGTCAAACTCCTGTCAGGCATCCCATAGCACGGTAGTGATGTCGCGTTAACACACCGTTCCCGGCGGTAATATCTCTTCAATGCCATGGCAGCACCCTCGGTCGTAACTTTCAAGTGTTTTTGCTCATGAATGAAGCTTTCAGCTCATATTGGACAGCCTCGCTCGGGCATAGCATGCAGCGTCGATTAATTTACTTGTATTTAAAAGTTCATATCTTTGACACGCACCCATTACTATTCACATTTTAGTATAATGGTCACCCCTTTTCTGTTTAATGTTGATGTAGATTGATTTGTAATTGTACTATGATCAGTTTGGAAGTGATCTGCCGTAGCTGGCTTGTGCTGAAGGGGATTTATTATTCAACATTTATTTATGTTTGTGCAATGTTTTGGATTTCTCATGTGACACAGTTGACTATTGCACTGATTTCTATTTGTTTCAGTGCCGGTACGTTATTTTATTTGGTTTACTTTGTCGTTTTGGTGACCTCTTGCAAACGAGACTATCCTGGTCTCTTGAGTTGTCACGTGCTTAAAATAAAATTGAAATGTCTACAGGAGGTGTTTGTTTTTTGTATCGTACCTTCCTGTGAGATATAACTCCACGACTTATTATTTTCTCGACTTGTAATTTCATGTATTGCTTAGGCTGCGCTGTTGATGGTTGTGTTTGTTTCAAACACAGATCCGATTCTGCGCCTTCAAGGTGGTGAATGTGCTGGCCGTCTGCTCCATGCCTTTTGAGATCCGTCTTGTGGACTTCACCAAAACACACCGACCAATAGCCAGGTACTTCCTATACATGGTCACGTGATTGTCTAACTGGTATGCTGCTTAAAGACATCCAATGCCTATGTTGGATTGTGATTAGCACAGTAATACCCAGATTTACGTCGCCCTCCCCCCCCTCTTACGTGGTTTCGCAAACACGTCGTCACTTTATGAATACCGCTGCCTGATTTGCGTCGCCTCAACCCACGATTACGTCGCTGACAGCATCGTCCGTCCTTTCTCGTGCCCGTCACCTCGGCATTCTCTTCCAGCTCCCCTGTGAATGGCTTTGATTGACGTTTCGATATTCGTCACCGCGCCTTTCAGGAACGCATCCCCGACGCAAACCGGGGTATTACTGTACGTACAATATAGCATTATAAGCTGGGATTACACAAAACATTGCCGTTTTTTAATTGCTGGTCATGAAGAAGCCAAACTTTTCTGTTGTATATAGCTATTCATAATAAAGGTTTTTGGGTTAGAGCGCGTTATTTATAAATGTGTCGTAACCCTCCACCACCCGACACGGCCAATCGGCAAAAAAGTGTCACGTTGACAAAAAACAAATAGTTCACTACTTTAGCCCACCGGTGTGTTGAAGAGTGAATCCACAACATTTACAGTTTGAGTACGACGTTTCGCTGGTAATTACATCCAGCATCATCAGGCAATTCGCCAGAATGGTAAAGCCCTCACTTGCTCCTGGTCTTATATAGAGCAGCAGGGTGACGTCATCTTTTAACGTATCCAGGTGCAGTGATTTGAGGCGGGGGGGGGGGGTTATTGTAATTATATAATCGATTGGTAATTAGTCAATGGTTATGATTAGTAATGAGTTGTAGATTAGTAATTAGTTGTAATGTGTGTTATTGTGATTATATGCTACGTTAGTAATCCGTTAATTAGTATGTGTTTCCCCTATAAGGAATTGTAATATGTATTATTGAATAATACTCATACTAATTAACGGATTACTAACGTAGCATATAATTACAATAACACACATTACAACTAATTACTAATCTAAACTCATTACTAATCATAACCATTGACTGATCACCAATCGATTATATAATTACAATACCCCCCCCTCCGTCTCAAATCACTGCACCTGAAATGAGTTAAATGATGACGTCACCCTGCT
This sequence comes from Petromyzon marinus, assembly GCF_048934315.1. NCBI lineage: Eukaryota > Metazoa > Chordata > Hyperoartia > Petromyzontiformes > Petromyzontidae > Petromyzon > Petromyzon marinus. Next base: position 6,591,558 of record NC_133689.1, on the reverse strand, counting down.
GCTCTATTTAAGACCGGGAGCAAGCGAGGGCTTTACCATTCTGGCGAATTGGCCGATGATGCTGGATGTAATTACCAGCGAAACGTCGTACTCAAACTGTAAATGTTGTGGATTCACTCTTCAACACACCGGTGGGCTAAAGTAGTGAACTATTTGTCTTTTGTCAACGTGACACTTTTTTGCTGATTGGCCGTGTCGGGTGGTGGAGGGTTACGACACATTTATAAATAACACGATCTAACCCAAAAACCTTTATTATGAATAATATTGGTCGCGAAAGCCTGCTACGTGTTAAACTGTATATAGCTAATCTGATACAGTGAATCTCAATTGAGTAAAGTATATGTCTTATATTCTTTGGGTTTTCCATATATGTCTTATGATTAATATTGAATTTGGCCATGTTAGAAACACGATTGCCTGGTCTCTCTGTCGAATCTGGTCACTCATTAAAGTAAATTCCTGCACTCGTGATGCATGTATCAAATAGTGGATATTTAAAATGAGGTGTTGTTGATTACTTTGAGACTGCATGAAGAGCATAGCAAGATTCAAACAAATCAGCAGAGGAGTCGTTCAGTGGTGATGTATACTGCCTGTATTGCCTCCAAGGTTTAATTTACGGGACGTCTTAAGCGCGGCAACATGGCTGACCCATTGCATTAGCATGACACTCAGTGGGGGTATCATGTGGACGGGACTGCACTCATTCAGAGGAAACATGAAACCTAGCACAGGGTTTGGCCTCTGGAGCCGCATGTGGCGGGCTCTTTGACTGCCCCCTTTCGCGGCTCTTCGGCAGTAGGTTTTTATAAAAGAAAAAAAAAATTCTTAAAGCATCATTTAACACAAAGATAATGAACAGTGTATTAAATATGACAGGGAATGGGACACCATGGATTGCCTTGGTGACAAGAACATGCACGGTCAAACTATATTGTTAAAGAATAACGAAGGGGGGCAAAAACTAAATAGATGCATATTCTTGGTTCTTTCGGTAAAGTCACGTAGAAGGGAAATAATAAGATAATAAAAATAAAACAATAAAATTATCACGACGTTTCGATTGCAACACAAGCAATCATCATCAGGTGTGAAAACCACAGCAAGAAATTTTGAGAAAAACGTTTTTTTTCCTCTCTCTTGCTGTGGTTTTCACACCTGATGATGATTGCTTGTGTTGCAATCGAAACGTCGTGAGAATTTTATTGTTGAATTTGTATTACTTTATTATTTCCCTTCTACGTGGTGATTTTACCGAAAGAGACCAAGAATATGAATCCCTGCAGTCACGAAAGCTGTGAGTCGAAATTTAAATAGATGCAGTTTATTCCATCATCTATTTAATGTTGTTTATTTAAGTCAGAATGTGTTTGTCATCTGCTGCATACCTGCTGCTGTGTTTGTGTGCAAGTAGCGCTGCGTGTGATGCGGCTCTTGAACTATTTTGGTCAAGAAACAAAAAAAAATGGCTCTTCTTCTTGGAAAGGTTGCCTACCCCTGACATAGAGGGTGAATCTTGTGCGATGTGCTGTGTTACAGCAGGCTGTGTGTGTTTGGTAAACCTTCAACATAGCATGGGGTTCTATTGTAATCACTGCCTGTGATGACCTTTCCCCGCTCTGCTCGTTAGCTTGCCACACTGACTTTAGTGTCAAGAGGGCTTCTTAAACGCGGAGGGTGGGGGGGGGGATGCGTGACATCAGCAGGCACACTGCGTGACGCTGCCGCATGCGGGTGACATCACAGATGTGACGTCAACGCTCACTTGCTGTGCAAAATATATCCATTATTCCGCCTCCCCCCCCCCCAAAATACAAAAGTCTATTTTTATACTTTTTGCATTGTGTACAGTCTGGAAGCTACCAACATGCCAAATTTCAAGTTAGTTGCATGTCGGGAAGTATGCTAAACATTTCGAACAGGCACACACATTCACAAATTTCCCTTTTATATATATAGATATATAGATACTCGTGTAAAATGCAAATAAATATATACCGATGTTTACGGTGGGTATTTTGTTGACGTCATGAGCAAACATGCCGGACACAAATATATATTTCATTAAATTCCCTGGACATGAAGACGCACTTTTACGCGTAGGTGGAGCGGTGGACAATTCACGTCCGAATCATCTTATCTGCAGCTTGGCCTCGGTAGATCTGGGCCACTGTCGTTAGTTTTACGGACTCGGAACCACTCGACAACAACGTGCCATGTCCCTTTGTTGTCTCGTGTGTGACCATAGCTATGAGCCGGAGCTGCACCCGGCCGCAACATACAAGATAAAGTCCTTGTCGGCCACGCTGCAGATCTTCTCAACGGGCAGCATCACCCTCACAGGTACCGCTCCGTGCTTGCAAAGCGTCTCTGGCTTGGCTTGAAGCGCCCTTTCCTCGCGTTCCACAGCGGCACGCATTCCAATACCTTCCAATCCCCCTACGTTCATGTACACACTGCATGTTCCTGCTGATTGGTAACATGTGACGTAATCGGTTTTGAGTCGGAGATAGCGATTCCGTGTGTGTACACGTGTGTCCCAGTTGGATTACAAGGCTACTTTTAAGGCTCTTTATGGAGAGATCCTGTGAAAAATTTCATCCGTGACCATTATCTGACACACGGAGTGCACTTCTCTGAGATTTCTGATTGGATGCTTGATCTCATGACATGGTGCTGATAGCATAATTGGAATAAATTTGGGAAAACGGACCCGTTTGTTTAATTCGGTCCATTTGCATTTACGTTTTGTGTAATAGTAATTTTAAATGCTTGAAGAAAGCATTGTATAACCCCGAGGTTAGAAAACTGTCCTCTGGAAGACGAAATGTCAGAATTAACCTTGACACCTTCGAGCAAAACCACCTCCGATTTTTTTTCACACTCCATCGGGACAGCGTTTATTATTCACATGCTTTTATCGCTTTATAATGTTCTCAACACGGTTGCGATAACTACACCCTGAAACTGCCAGCAAGGGGGAGCGTCATCTAGCCTGGCAGTGTGGAATGGTGGCCCCATGCACGTGGGCCTGTAATCCAAGCCTGGAGGAGGTGTTGTACCCTGGCTTGTCAGGAGAAGGCAGTGCAGCCAGAATGTGAACTCCATCTGCTCAGTCAGTATGTGATAGAACGTTTCCTCCCCCCCCCCTCGCACGCTTGGGTTCTCTCCGAAAGCTTCGGTTTCTTCCCACAAATTGCAAATGTTGTGGATTTACTCTCAAACACACAACCGGTGGGCTGAAGTAGTAACTAATTTGCACGTTTTGCCTACGTGACAAACCTTACTGGTTGGCTGTGTTGGGTGGTTTGGTAGGTTACGACATTGATATATTTACGCGTTCTAACCCAAAAACCTTTATTATGAATTCTTCCCACGAATGAACACTAATTAATTGGCCGATAACACCTTAATATATCAAGGACCACAGAGCTTGGGCAGTTGTCGGTTCCGGCTCATCACGTGGCTGCCTTCCTGCTCGTCTCTGGTTGTCTGTGGTTCCTCGTGACTTTTGAGAGTGAACGAATACCGTGCGCATCACAAGTTGCAATTATTATTATCACCACCCATGATAAATCAACTTGCCTGGGTCAAGGCTTTCCCAAGCCATCGCCATCTCACGGTCCTGCAAGTTAACAACTTAACAGCGTCGACACACGGTGGTCGTCCTCTCGAGCGTTTACTCCATCGGCTGCGACTTGGTTGCGGGTCACGCCTGAGCCCACTGTTCTTGACAGTCAAGGCGGCGTGTTTAACCCGCGCGATGTTCACTAACCCGTGTGTTCCTCTGTCTGTCGCCGCGATTCTACGCGATTCCAAGTACGCGCACCTTTCCGTTCTTCTTCGGGAAACGACTTTCTGAAGGAAAGCGCCGCGGTGGCAAGATGTTAACTCCCTCGCCTGGTATGCAGGAGGTTGTGGGTTCGATCCCGACCCTGACGCCTTCTGCATATTTGGAGTTTGCATGTTCTACCCATGGTCACGTGGATTTTTCTCCGGGTCGTCCAGTTTTTTCCTCCAGATTTAGAAGCAACGTGCGTTTAGAGCATTTGGCTGCTATACATTTCCACGTGATAAGCCACTTCGTTGAGCTATCATTTGTGGCCAGCTTGCTTCTGAAAAAAAAGAGCTACATAGCTGAGTGGGTCTTACCTGGTAAAAAAAAAAAAGGATTAAATAGTTTATAGACTGTGAAGTTGTTATTGAGCACCACGTGGGTAGAATGTGAATGGTGAAGTTGAAGTTGATCGTGATGCTTGATCAGTGACGGTAATGTTTTGTTTTTCTTGCCGACAGCGCCGAACGTGTCCCTGATTGCGCAGGCCATAGAGCAGATCTACCCGCTGGTGTGTGCCTGCAGAAAGGTCACGTGATTGTCGTCTCTCTTTCGCTCGCCTGCAACGGAAAGGAGAGGAAACGAAAGTGACAAAAATAAAAACTACGGAGAAGCAGAGACGCGAGAACACCGCAACGGAGGACGAAATAACGACGAGACATTACACGCTACGGAAATATTCAAAAGCAGCTCGAGAATGCAACAAAAAAACTCTCTCTATACGAAGACAAATTTCAACGGCGTTCCAACGCAGCAACCACGTGTGCAGTGACCCGGAGCAGCATGAACATCTGTTTACCAACGAGCAGGACAGGTTTACATTCGGTATATAACTTGCATTGCTCACGTCGTTGAATAACAAAACATATTTTAGGGGTTATGGGGGAGATGTTTTAGATTTCTGAATGAGCCATTGCTTGTGGGTGTTTTAGTCTTTTGTCATTTGCCGTACTGTGTTGTTTTTTTTGTTTTAACCTCTTAACACGTGTGTCTCATTGCATTGTAATCACCTCGCCCCCACCGTGTCTTTTAAAAGCATTTCGTCGTCGTTTTGCGCTTTCACACACGGCGAAGAGAAGTCTGAAATTTAGAAGTTGCATTTTGAGCGACGCGCACACAGAACCGCTTCGGTGTGTAACGTGTGACACTTCTTTTTGAAGGTCCCCATCGAATCGAAAAATAACCTCACGCTTTGGAAGTTCGGAGTGACGTTCGGCTGCGTATTGTTCCGGAAGTGGGTCCCTCCCCCCCCCCCCCACAGCACAGCATGAAAGCATTGAGATACGGTAAATGTGGCCAAGATAAACCAGATAATGTGGCTGTGGATACAGCAGAGAGTGGGCTCCTGAAATGTTATAGTTTATTCAAAGAAAATATACGGAACGAGAGAAATATCATCATGTGATTTAGACCAGCCGGTCGTGGAATTTGTCCTCAGTCCGGAGATGAAGTCTTTATTTCAATCTTGAGGGGGCTTAATTTCCTGGAAACGTTTCCAGCATTGGAATCTGGATAAACGGCTGGCAGTGGTGGGGAAACCTTTCTGGAAGCAAAACGAGGTGGCGCTTGTCCCGAATGTTGTGAAGCATTCAGTCCACTGCAGGGATGTGGTGTAAAAAGACGAGCAGCAAAAGGGACATGAAAATCTCCTTGCGTGCACAGCTGAACGATCTAGGAGCTTGGCTTAAAGGTAAGGGATTGTAAAAGGCACGTGTTGTGTTGCACTGACGCCTGTCTTCCCAGTTGAGAGGACCCAACCCACCAAATGAGGTCGTAACCCCCACACCACCACGTTTCGGCATTTGCAATGGCTTACAGAAAATAAAGTCTCAAAAAAGTGGCTTTAAAAGAGCTACATTTTAAGCGTCGGCCAGTGAACAACGAGAGCGGCCGTTTTAGCCACCGATTAACACAACTTTTCAGCCCCAACAACGCCTTCGGTTTGGGAATTTCAGCTCGGCAAGGGGCCTGGTCAATGCCGCCTTCCCACGCGTGCGAGCACATCGCTCGTGACGGAAACTCGCGCACGTCCGCCATCGACGGTGGAGTCAACCAACTGCCACCGATCCCTGCCACCGTCGAAATGTCACTAATTCCGTGGTCATTTAAATTCGCGAAGCAATATTTTCGTTTCGGCCCTTGTGGTGCACATTGAATCTACAGTGGTATTGGCATATACAAATAAAACATCGATTAGTACGTGCACAATTCAATGCGTTGTATTGTAGTGAGTAGAATCCGTTTCAGTTGATATAAATGCCAAATGCTTGGCCATTTAAAACTATTTAATGATCTGCGTTCCTGCTCATGATCACGTGGAGCAGCTCCAGCCCTCTGCCCAGCCAACACGATTGTGCTGTGCTCACAATAATAGTTTAACTTGGATTGTAATAAAGTTGTGGTTAGTTTTTTCGTAGCAACTTATTGTGTTTTTTACTTGCATCGTTCTTTGGGGTGGCATCTGGTTCTGAGGAAATAAATTTGTGCTTTCATTTACGACGTGCATTACATTCGTATACGTTGGTCGATGTGGAAGGGTGAATGGACGTTATTCCGCAGGATTGGAGTTGTGAAAACAGCTGAATTCCGATTGAAACATTGATTACTTCAACTCCTGCAGTTAATGGAGTTGTCAAAACCTATAAACGTAACATTTTTTTAAAATAACATTGCCTTCGAATAAAACGATAGACGACGTTCAGGAAAATGGTCCTTCAGAACATCAGTTATTGACGAACGTGTTGAGTTCTGTGAATTGTATCAGGGCACCCAGGGGCGGAGCCAGGGGGGTGACAGGGTAGACAATTGTCACCCCCGAAAAAAAATAAAAAATCGAAAATCTGAAACATTCTGCGTATAAGTGTACGACACTCGGTCTGACGGACTCCGTGCAACTGCATCGTCAGAGTGTGTCGCCAACCGATGGCGTCTAGTTCAACAAGCCTGACTCTCTTAATCATTCTTGAAATTAAAATTTGTTGAATGTCACCCCGGGCTGAAAATCCTGGCTCCGCCCCTGAGTGCACCGTTGTCAATACATCGCCACCAAATAATTAGCAATGTACATGGGAGCTACGTGACTTTACCGAAAGAACCAAAGAAGATGAATCCTTGCAGTCACGAAAGCTTTAAATCGAAATCTGTTCAAAGTAGTTTTATTACCGGGCATTCCACTACTGCCGTTACCCTGTGTTTATCTTAATAGTCTGCAAGCGTGTGTGTGTGCGCGCGCGCCTGCTGTATCTTCACAACTAGCGATAGGGGTCTTGGCTGATGCGGCTTTACCTTCGGTAAGCTCGGGCTGACACGGAACACGCCCAGGTGCAGGATACGCGGCATTGTCGACATGCGTAGTGCCACCAAGCTGCGGGTCGAGGGCGCTAACGGACTACCGCAGCACGAGAGGGGACTTTAAACTAGAAACTACAGCACAGGTGAGCGTCGATTATTCGGCTACTACCAACATTATCCGATGGTCCCTTGCCGATCCGGCAAACCCGTCCCAAAGGCTGGAACCAGTTCGTCGATCGGCACCATGTAGCGTGATAAAAAGTAGCTTTGCTTTATTTCAGTGTTAAGCGTAATTTTCAGTACATTATACACTACATACAACGTAAACGATGAAAATACTGCACGTGTGTACATCACCCCATGAAGTCTTCGAGATTGAAGTGGTAAGTACGATACAATAAATAGGTAACATTTAAAAGTAGGATATGTTTTACTTTGTATGTTTATTCCAATTTCATATACAGTAGTTAACTAATTTTAAACACTAAAAAACAACACCGAAAATCAAAATATAATACAAGAATGTGCAAAAAGCTATTTTAGATAATTCTTTGGCGTTTTTGAAAATCCGGCGGATAATCGATTATCTGTACTTTTATTTTACCTTGTAATGCTTAACGAGCTTTGTAGCGATGTTGTTTCTAAATGTGGATGGGAAAACGCCGAGGATTCTGAGAAACAAAAATCCACCCGACCAAAGGTGAGAGATCCATTCTTCACTCCAAACGTACAACAGGCGGTCAGGGTCAGGAGCGAACCCACGGCCTCCTTGCATACCTGGCGAGGTAGTTAACATCTTGCCACCGTGACGCCCATTGCAGAGATTACAGACGGCGTTTTGACTCGATGCGTTCCATATGAACACTGCAGCAGCGACACAGCGACGACATCGGCTCTTGGGGGGGCGGGGGGAGGGGTGCGGCAATTGGTCAGGTGGGCCCCCCCCCCCCAGTATTTGAGTTGTCTCGCACGGTCACACCGAAGCGATTAATATCGCGGCTCTTGCCTGATCACAGCATCGCGTACTTTTTTGGTGTTCCTTTGCACCACTGGTTCTTTAGCCTTCCCCTAGCCTTGCACCCCTTTGATTTTCAATCGTAAGGTTTTTTTTTGTTATGTTGATAATAAACACGTAGGGTTTTATGAAACAAATTAGTGTTGTATTTTGATTTAAAGCTTTCGTGACTGCAGGGATTCATATTCTTGGTTCTTTCGGCAAAGTCACGTAGACGGGAAACATGGCTTTACCGAAAGAACCAAGAATATAAATTAGTTGTACTTACGTGCCCGCGTTTAATTTGTGTGTTTCGATTATTTACCGTCTACAAAAAAAATTTTTGGCCCATGTCTCCTCGCACCCCCAGAAAGGGAAATCTCGTACCCCCTCCCCCCCCCCAAGGGGACGCGTGCACCCCAGGTTAAGCAGAACCACTGATTCACACTTGTTGTTGAAACATCTCATGGTAGTTGTAAGGGGCGGGGGGGGTCCTAACTCGTGGCTTTGGCCATCAGAGGGGAGGTGGTGGGCAAGGCACCGCCTGTCTGCCCCCCACGCAAGGGTCACGCGACTGCGCTGCAGCCTCTTGACCACGAAAGCCACGGGGTTGACAGTATTACGTTCAATCTTGATTTGAAGCTTTCGTGACTGCAGGAATCCATACTCTTTGGTTCTTTCGGTAAAGTCACGTGGGTAGAAAAAATAATAATAAATCACGACGTTTCGATCGCAACACAAGCGGTCGTCCTCAGGCGGGAAAAAAATAATCCAGCAGTGGAACTGCTGGTCCAGCGAGAGAGCTGTTGCAGCTTACGTGAAAATTCTCACGACGTTTCGACTGCAACACAAGCAGTCATCATCAGGTGTGAAACCCACAGCAGTCGAAACATCGTGAGAATTTTATTGTTTTATATTTTTATCATTTTATTGTTTCCCTTCTACATGACTTTACCGAAAGAACCAAGAATATGAATCCCTGCAGTCACGAAAGCTTTAAATCTAAAGCTTACATGACTGTTACAACTTGCCGTAACAGCTTACGTGACTGTTACAGCTTGCCGTAACGGCTCACGTGACTGTTACAGCTTGCCGTAACAGCTTACGTGACTGTTACAACTTGCCGCAACAGCTTACGTGACTGTTACAACTTGCCGTAACGGCTTACGTGACTGTTACAACTTGCCGTAACAGTCACGTGACTGTTACAACTTGCCGGAACAGCTTACGTGACTGCTACTTGCCGTAACAGCTTACGTGACTGCTACAACTTGCCGCAACAGCTTACGTGACTGTTACAACTTGCCGTAACAACTTACGTGACTGTTACAACTTGCCGTAACAGCTTACGTGACTGTTACAGCTTGCCGTAACAGTTTACGTGACTGTTACAACTTGCCGTAACGGCTTACGTGACTGTTACAGCTTGCCGTAACAGCTTACGTGACTGTTACAACTTGCCGTAACAGCTTACGTGACTGTTACAACTTGCCGTAACAACTTACGTGACTGTTGCAACTTGCCGTAACAGCTTACGTGACTGTTACAACTTGCCGTAACGGCTTACGTGACTGCTACAACTTGCCGTAACAGTCACGTGACTGTTACAACTTGCCGTAACGGCTTACGTGACTGTTACAACTTGCCGTAACAGCTTACATGACTGTTACAACTTGCCGTAACAGCTTACGTGACTGTTACAACTTGCCGTAACAGCTTACGTGACTGTTACAACTTGCCGTAACGGCTTACGTGACTTGAAACTTGCCGTAACAGCTTGCGTGACTGTTACAACTTGCCGTAACAGCTTGCGTGACTGTTACAACTTGCCGTAACGGCTTACGTGACTGTTACAACTTGCCGTAACAGTCACGTGACTGTTACAACTTGCCGTAACAGTCACGTGACTGTTACAACTTGCCGTAACGGCTTACGTGACTGTTACAACTTGCCATAACGGCTTACGTGACTGTTACAACTTGCCGTAACAGCTTACGTGACTGTTACAACTTGCCGTAACAGTCACGTGACTGTTACAACTTGCCGCAACGGCTCACGTGACTGTTACAACTTGCCGTAACGGCTTACGTGACTGTTACAACTTGCCGTAACGGCTTACGTGACTGTTACAACTTGCCGTAACGGCTTACGTGACTGTTACAACTTGCCGTAACGGCTTACGTGACTGTTACAACTTTCCGTAACGGCTTACGTGACTGTTACAACTTGCCGTAACGGCTTACGTGACTGTTACAACTTGCCGTAACGGCTTACGTGACTGTTACAACTTGCCGTAACAGCTTACGTGACTGTTACAACTTGCCGTAACAGCTTACGTGACTGTTACAACTTGCCGCAACAGCTTACGTGACTGTTACAACTTTCCGCAACAGCTTACATGACTGTTACAACTTGTCGTAACAGTCACGTGACTGTTACAACTTGCCGTAACAGCTTACGTGACTGTTAAAACTTGCCGTAACGGCTCTCTCGCTGGTTCAGCAGTTCCACTGCTGGATTATTTTTTCCACCTCCGTGACTTTTACGTTCCTCGTTGTTTACCCAGGGAAAGCCTCGCCAAACCTCGTTACTTTATTTTTTCAGGACCCTGGCAGGTTCTCACGGGAGATGGGGTGATGGCAGCGGTAGGAGGCGATTGTCGCTATGCGAATTCCAAATCGAGTTTTAAGTTTCAGATTTGATGCGTTTGGACCATGATGCCCGGCACACAATTGGCCTACTCTTCCCCATGACACCACATGATCTTTAACGTACACTTCGAAGCAGACGGCACGTATTTTGGTGGTTAATACTCCCGCAGTATAGTGCATATAGAGTTAATGTTATATTTTAAGGCCCATGGTACATGCTGAGTTTTCTGCTCAAGGGGCGATTTATTAGTTTGACACATAGGCTTTCGCGACCAATATTCATGAAGGTTTTTTTTGGGTTAAATCGCGTAAGATTAGATGTGTCAACCCGCCACCACCCGACACATGTATAATTATGCGATCTAACGCAAAAAAACCCTTTATTATGAATTATGTATTTTGTATTCGCGATTGATACGCGAATTCAGAATAACTTTTGGGGGTATCGTAGTGAAAGAAGTGGAGAAACAACTTCCAACATCCTCATGCCCGACCAACACAGCCCTTTTGTGTATCCAGGATTGACATAGGAATATAGAACACAACACAACATGTGTTTGTATATGGTTTTTTTTAAGCTGTTAGTAACGTTGCACTTAAAATTAATAGCAATTAACGTTAGCGAGCGTCACAAGTGTGCTTTCAAAAGGGAAAATCGAATGTGTTACCGCTGCTTTTTTAAAATTCTGTGGTTAAGGCCCACTGAGCTATATGCAGCTCGATTTCAGAAGCGACCTGGCCACGAATGATAGCCCCAATGAAGTGGTTATCGCGTGGACACGTATAGCAGCCAAATGCACTAAAAGCACGTTGCTACGTGTGTAGTGTCCTCCTTCCTCCCGGCGTGTGGCGCACACACTCAGTCGGAGACGAGGTATTTATCCCGTCCACACCAACTCCGGGCCTCCTGTCTCTCTCTCTCTCTCGATCACGCTGCCCTACAGCCCGGCCTGGACACGGCCCTGGTCGCGTTGCACCGACGGCGGCGTCGACCGAGACAGCCCCAACCACTGCCCGGCCTCGCCAATGGTCGGGCGAATGGCGGCGAGACGATTCCACTCCCAGAGCCGACAGCCCGGAGCTCCCCGCTGCTTTTATTCTACTTGCTCCGTCCTGGCCCCGCCTCGCTTCTCGAACCCACCAGAGGGTTCCAGGGCCCTCCCTGTGAGCTCTACGCGACAGCGGTCCGCCAACCTTTTTGCCACCCGGGACCGGTTTCGTGGAAGACAATTTTTTTCACGGACCGGGAGAGGGGGGGGGGTCATCATTGGGTCTTTCCCCCCTGTTCAAAGAAGCTCTCCAGCGACGTTTGTGTTTTTACTCATTGTGGCTACTAGAGGTTAGAGCTTGTGGGCTTACCAACACTGTGACTGAGACAAGTGCGCAGTGCGGGAAATAGGCGCGGACGGAAGTGGTGAATAATAAAATCATGGGCAGGTTCCACGCGTGGACTCACCGCTCTCACCTCCTGCTGCTGTGCGGTCCGGTTCCTAACAGGCCACGGACCGGGGCCGGTCCGTGGCCCGGGGGTTGGGGATTCCTGCTCTAGCCTGGACCCTTGCCCCAGTTCCTCCGCCCTTCCGGCACACACACACAGCACACAGCCGCGTGTGTGTGCCCGACGGCGTGCGCGCTTTCTGTCCACCGCAGTTGCCGCTGCTGGACAGCAGTCGGCGCTGCGTCGCTCCCAAGTGTCAAACAAACAAGCAAAACCGGAGGGGGAAAAAAATCCACGCGAACCTGCAGGGAGAGAATTTGCAAACTACAAATATACAGCAGCAGGCGTCAGGGGTCGGGAACGTAACCCACGCCGTCCTGTGTACCAGGCGAGGTAGTTGACTATCTCGCCCACCAAAGTGCCCCCCCATTAACGGGACATCTCTGCCGTTTAACCGGTGGGGGGTGGCGCTCTTTGCCGGTGAATGTAGCTCGTGGCAAGCACCGTGAACGTGTGTGTGTGTGCTCCCTCCCGTCTGCCGACGACGGGGCAGTCAAGCCACGAGCGCACGGGCAGACTGGCTTACCGTGCTGTTTGGCAGTGTGTTTGGCAGTCTGTCTCTTTATCAGGAGGGCGCTTTGCCAAGTGTTCGCAGTTCGGGGTGAGTGGGGTTGGCGGGGGGGGGGGGGTGATTGCTATGAATCTTCATAGGGAGGGATTTGGAATGTCCTACCTCCTGGCTATGCAGGGCTGTAAACAGGAGAGCACTGCTGCCAATGCTCATTTGAGCAGGAAATCACTTGGACTTTTAACTAAACGCACATTTGGAATAACGTTAAAAAAATCCAGCAGTTAGCATATCCATTGCCTCAATGACGCATGCAGGAATTCAGATCATCGTGCAAATCTCGTATTCTTTAAGGGGGGGGGGCAATTCCCATTCATACGCTAGTTAAACTTCACAAAGACCGTTTCAAACATTAACTCCCGGAATGTATTCAAATATGTTTCAAACGCCGATAACCGATCGCACCCCCCCCCCACCGCACCCCCCAACAATGAGTCCATTTAACTCAGCTGGGCGATGGTGCCCTAATGCACGCATGTTAATGCACGACTCGTCGAGGTGAGCTTCGGTTGATCCCACAAACGTTTTTGGGGGGGGGGCGGCGGGAGAGCGGGGCCTTGAGGTGCCCTACCCGGCTTTGCCAGGCGACGGCAGTGCAGCGAGTAGCGGCTCCGTCTGTTCCATCCGTGTGGAATGTCACGTTGTGCCCCGTCGTGTGCGCGTGAGTTGTCCCAGCGTGCTTTCTCCAATTTACTTCCAAATTTTGTAAGTATACGGGGGGGGGGGCGGTGGGGGTGGGGCATTGTTGGTGCTGGCTCGCTGCTTGGCTGCTGCCTTCAATTTGTCTGCGATTTTTTTCTCGTGCTTCCGAGTCGCTCTTCCTCTTGGAGAGTAAATCAATGACGTGCGGTGCATTACGAGTTGAACTTATGATTAATATTCATTTACGTCACCCACTACCGAGCGTCACCGACCAAGGCTATGTTCGACTCTCCATGAAGACTTCAATATATCCTGAAGCCCAGGCAATGACAATATTTCAAACAAAATATTTTACTATTTTAAATGGATCTGTTATTTTAACACGATTATGTATCTCCGAGTTTAAAAGGTGGCATTTGGTGAGGGTGCCGCTCTCCAAAAATCTTGTTCAGTCAGAAGGGACGTCACTAGAGGCAGCTCTCGAGAGCCCCTTGAGGGTGTTTTGGCCTCCTCTTCCATGTCTTGGCAGAGGTGGGAGTACCCACACGTTACCCCACCACACAACCTACCGCTCGACTAACTATCGTGTACCCATTCATCTTCTGGGTGGACAGCGGCGGTATGGGAGGAGGGGGGGGGTTAAAACGTTTACTCATGTGGAGTGACATTGAACGAGTCACTGTAGCGCGCGTGGCGCTGGGAGATTGGTAGACAATGGGATTGGGGGTAGCAGCGCCCTCTACCAGTTGGACCTGTGGGCCTAGCCCGGAGCCTTCTGGGGGATCCAGAAGGGGGGCGTGGCCGAGGGCGGAGCCTCTTCAAGTTGTGGGTCTGGAAGCACGTTGTCTGCCCCGACCCGGTATGGAGTTATCCCCTATGGCTGTGAGAGCCGGAATAAACAAGAGGGATAACGCTTCCTACTAGTGTCTCTGAATTAGTACACTACGCATGGCTTCAGCTGCCACGACGGGAGATCCACCTCTGGATTTCAAGTACATCTTCTTTGGTTCTTTCGGTAAAGTCACGTAGAATGATAATAAAATAATACATTGATAAAATAACACAATAATATTCTCACGACGTTTCGGCCACAACACAAGCAGCCTTCATCAGGTGAAGGGGGCGAGACTGTCTGGTAGGACAGCGCTTTTATCAATTTATTATTTTATTATCATTCTACGTGACTTTACCGAAAGAACCAAAGAAGATGAATCATTGCAGTCACGAAAGCTTTAAATCGAAATTTCAAGTACAGTTTGCCGCTAACTACTGCGCCATCGCAAGAATTCACGCAGTATTTGTTAATTATGTTTGTTTTCGTACACCCCTGCAAGTAAAATATATTCCTTGCAACAGAAAACATTATCTATATATATAAACGATGACCAAAAAAAAATACCGTAACTTTGCATGACTCTCATGAACAGATTTAATAACCACTTTCCAGGAAAATATATTCTTATCAGGGGATTTAAAGCTGCTCTCGTTACAACTCCTGCCATGTCCTGCCATAGCAGTGGCGCATTAAGTAATTTAGATGTCAAACACAGATTACAGCTTGGTAAATATGACATGTAAGATACTGAATGGCCACATTTCAGTCTAAAACTTAAAAAAAAAATCCTCCAGAACATTCCTTTACGTGTTCAGAGATTTTTTTTACGGCATCAATGTTTAACCAAAAAAAAACCTACGAAATCGGATGGCCAAGTGGCCCATAGGTTATGGGTTCGAATCCAAATTTCAGCCACCCGTGGATACAGCGAGTTGTGAAGCGTGGAAAGTTAACTCTGTGGTATAAACACACTCACGAATGACTGCACACACGGCAAAAGCGTCCAACTGTGAGTTTTTACATAATATTTGGCCAAATCCCCACTCTGAGAAATGACATTTTTGGTTTGACCGTTGTGACAAAAACACACAATGTCATAGCAGAGTGTGTGGGAAAATCTCCCTCCCCCCCCCCCACCCTGCACATAGCCCGTAAACCAGCAGTGGAGGCAGCGTGGATTGATGGATCACCTCACAAATTGCCAAACTCTATTCCCGTGGGCGTAGAGCAGATGCCATACTCTGGTTCGCCTGGAGAAGGCAGGACAACAAATGTGGACTCCACCTGTCCCTTCTGTAGGGGGACCGAGAGTGTTGTAAACTCGTGGACGTGGGGTTTTCTCCAGGTGCTCCGGTTTCCTCCCCACGTGTAAAATACTCATCAATTGGCCAATAACACCTTAATGTATAGAGGACCGCAGAGCTTTGAGGATTTAATTTGGTGCCAGCTCACCGCTTGGCTGCGGAACTTTCCCGCTCGCCTTTGGGTTCTGTCTCTTCGCGAGCGATCGAGCGAACGCTGTTGCGGTGCGTGACAAGTCGACGTTACTCTTGTGGCAACGCCGCTCGAATGATTTTTTAGAGAAGTATCGCTCTGCCGTTCTCGGGCACAGGCGGTCGCTTTCGCACCCCCGCGCGAGAGATCTCCGAATGGATTCTCCGTCCCATGATAAGTGACGCCGACAGCGCGCAGGGAATACAATTGGGGGGGGGGGGGGAGGGGGAAGACCCTCGCCTCCTCCTTTTATTAGAATCAATAAAAGGTCAAGAGTACAAAACATTTGCAAAGATGTAACTAATTTCAAGGACGGACATGGCGTTGGTACTGTTATGCACTGCGGGTGTTATGCAAAACCTCGTGGTCAAAGCAAACACTTTCACTCCAAAAATGGTCCTCATTACATTATTTGAACTTAGACTTGACACGTGTGCGCGCGTGTGTGTGCGCGCGCGCGTGTGACTGATGCATTCATGACGCTGCACGCGTACGTTAGAATTAGCACTGTGATCCGCTTATTACTTACACGAGCCACCAAATCTGGGCTCTTGTTTCCACAATGCGAAAGGTTTTATTTTTGTGTGTGCGCCGAGGATGACACGAACGAGGTCGCGTTCCATTGAGATTTTGACGCCGACTGAAAAAAAGTTCAATGGCTTTTTACGCGCGAGCGCTTAGACGGACATTCGCACATTCACGGACACAACCGTGAACCTCTTGACTCTCCAACGACACGTTATCCTAGTCACCGTCAACCACAAGCTGCCGTTGCTTCTTGCGTACCCTCTGTGTGTGCGATGATGTGCTTACGTGTCTGGCCACATTTGATTCCCAAATGCTAATGCTCCAGATTGTTAAAATGTTGCGCGGGGCGCCCTCCAACGTAGCGGCGTGCTGAAGCAATGATGGAATTGGCGCATTGGTTCATCACGTGACAACTTTATTTATTTGGCTGTGTCGGGTGGAGGAGGCGCGCACGACAACAATACTAGCATCAGACTCACCAAAACTGATCGATTATGAAGCAGACTCTTGCTTTCATCGCATTAAAGAACAGACACAGCTTTTGAAGAAGAAAAAAATCACCCCAGACAATGAATTGCAGCAAGAGACGACAACAACAACAATTACCGCGTGAGTCCCAGCATCACGAAGCACAGCTGTTTACACACAACACAAATAACACGTGGTCTGCATATTAGCCACTCTGTTATTAGTCACCTAACCCCCCCCCCCCCGCCTTAGCATTTCCACGTGCGCAGGCGACTGGGTGCTGCTGCCACATCGCTGCAAGATTGCCCCCCCCAAACCCCGCCCCCCCCCCACCCCGTTCGATAATCGATAATTGTTTATCCGGCCGTGCAGGCGGCGTTGGAGCCCGATGGTGTCGAATGTGAGTGCAACAGCGACGAAAACAGACTGTAATCTACGCTTCTATATCCCAGAAATGTGTTCCTGATATATTAATAACAACAACAAAGTCAGCTTCGCGGTTCCTGGTAATAAATAAGTTGACATTGGCACAAAACGTCGAACGGAGGGAGCGCTGTCGTTTAATGACGGCTTGCCATTCGATTTGATAACTCGAGATCCTTATAACTCACGTACGATATATTTTTGTGGGAATGGGCACACGCGTATTTTGTACACACACACGTACACACACTTTCACTAAAGCTATAGCTATTCCTTCATTGTTGTTCACACAAATACTTCCAACTCGGACATTTTCCATGGAGATGCTCTCGTGATATGGGAGGTGATTATGATAATACATTCCCATACATCCATAGGGGGGGAAAAACCTCACCGGGTCGAAAGGTATTATTATCCCATGAGCCAAGGTTACCACGTGGGGTGACATGCTGCCAGTGGGCAGTGTCCCCCCCCCCCCCCCCCTAGGCAGAACGCGTGACGTATATATAAGATCCGTTTTATACACACACACATACACACACATATACACACACACATACAGTCCCTATTTATTCAAATATTCCATAGAGGTTTCATATCACAATCGGGTCCCCCCTCCTCCAAAATTATATTCTTTCGTACTCCATTAATGACATGGTTATATTTATTTAAAAAAAGCTACCACGTTCAACGTGCTAGTTTAACACGTATTATGAATCAACGTGCTAGTTTAAAACGTATTATGGATCAACGTGCTATCATGTAAATGTGTGATCGATTGTTGAAATGCTTCAAGAAAATCATTGTTCGCATTTTCCACCTGACGTGGTACCGATGAGACATTTTCAGGTCAATTGCTCAAGTACCCCAACTTGGGATATTTGGGCCATTCCCCGTTATTTATGTATTTCGTGCATGTCGAGTGAAATTAGAGAACCCAGAGAAAACCCTATGCAAGTGTGCAGATAATACTCAAACTCGATAGGAATAGGTCACCAATCTCCTCGCTCTACTGGCAGGTGAATAATGATGAGATATTTGACTGCTCGGCCACACGGTGACATGCGATGGCATTAAATCGGAATGTTTTGAGTGGCTCTGAATGTAATGGATATCCTAATGCACACACATTTTGTATGGGTGTTTTGGATCCCACCCCCCGCCCCCCCGTTAAGAAACCAGTTCGATGAGACTGCCCCTTTCCTGACCACCTTGGTATATAATGTGACCCCAAATCGCCCTCAAGGGGCCCAATGAAGCTTCGGGTTTCTGTGGTTGATAAGACCACCACAACACCGGCTTTAGCGGTGATGCAGTCCGCGTGCTGGTGTGCGCTCACGTTGATATTTTACCCGTGCGGGAATGGTATTTTCAGATTTGTATTTTACAACAGTGAATATAGTGCAAGTTTTTTTTTATTTTTAAGTCGGAGATGCGTGTAGGCTGCATGAGTAACGATGATCGAAACAGCAGGACGATATAAAAAAATAGGGCGACTGGTCCCTTTTCATCAAAATGTAAAACCACCGCGTAAGCATTACGCATCGACAGCACATGTAACGTGTATGTTTAAAAATATCTAAATATGTCAAAAGTTCGCCGTTAAATCTGAAGGAAAAAAAAGTCATCAGACGCGTTTCATAAACGCCGCCATGGCGATTCCAACAATAAAAATACGTTAATTTTCACAACACCAAACCCCCCAAAAAAAACGGAGTGAAAACGAACGCGGTCGTCGCTAACGAGTGCCCACATAAGTTAACGCGCAAAGTCACACACGCGATGGAGGGGCGGCGGGTGTTATATATTTTTTTAATGTCTCTCGTTATTCCGTTGTTCATTAAGACGCGTGCCTCCCCCCCCCCCTCCTCGCTCCCCGTCCGTTAGGTGCGCGGTTGCTTCATAGTGCGACTGGACCGCGAGTAACGAGCGAGTAAAGACCACAAGCGTCAACCGGCCACGCTCCTCCACACACACACACACACGGAGTGAAACACTTGGGGTGCCCTTGTGACATTACCATGAACCGTCGGGGCAAGGAACTGCAACACTGAGAACGACGGGTGGGTGATGGGTGGGGGTGGCATAGAGGTCGATGGGTCACATTTCACAAAACTAGAACATCGAGCAACACAGACAACGGACAACCGTGC
This sequence comes from Petromyzon marinus, assembly GCF_048934315.1. Classification (NCBI taxonomy): domain Eukaryota; kingdom Metazoa; phylum Chordata; class Hyperoartia; order Petromyzontiformes; family Petromyzontidae; genus Petromyzon; species Petromyzon marinus. The sequence continues at coordinate 6,572,175 of NC_133689.1, read as the reverse complement.
CGTGGGATCAATACACACGGGGCCCTCCACGGCCACGGCACAAACACTACGGGGCGTTTCGCTCGTAAGCACGATTTCAAGTTCCACAGAGTATTTTTTTTTTAATTCTCGTTTTTTTTTCTTAATATGGCAACTGCGCAGATATAGCTGCGGGACTGTCATACTCATTTCAATGCAAAACTCCGTATTGTTCATTCCCCGCATGCCCGAGCAAGAGCAGTGGTCCCTAAGATGTCCTGGACTCATCCGGCCACTGTCAACCCTCAAATAAATCTCCCGGGACCGTCGCGCAATTAAAACATTTTTTCGTGAAGAGGACCGTATCCGCCATGCGTTGACGGCTGTGCGCGTGGCTGCCTGTAATCCAGCGCTGTGGAGGAAAGGGTCGGTAGATCACACAAATGTCGTGAAACCCCCATTACCGTGGGCGTCGTGGTCGCCATACCCTTGGCTTTCCAGGAGAAGGCGGTTACAAGCGAGTGTACTAATCTCCATCTCTTTCCAATCTGTACGGAGTTAGGAGCGCTGCACAAACCACCCGACCCCCGCACGCGCTCCAGTTTCATCTCCCACATGGTACACGGGCTCGTCTTAAGTTGTCCAAAAACATTTGCGACGGTTCCACCGACGACCCCCCAACGGCCCTACCCACGGGGATTGGAAACCACAGTCTGAGAGCATTTTTCAACTTTTCGTGAAATGCCTATTTGTTCTCTGTCAGCCTAGCGTATCTGTTTGTGGTTAGTGGCGGGTTTTGTTCACCTCCTACTAGAGGAAACATGTTCATCAAAGAGAGGCTCAACTCATCCATCGTGCAAGCCCGCGGTTCTCGTGTAAATGTTGTTGGGTCATCTTTTTTTCATTCATTCGGCAACACATTTGGTCTTCAATTTTGCAGATCCTACATTTATATTTTGAGCCATCCGCAATCCGTAAACTATTAGATTTCCTTTCTGCAAGTACGCGTGGCCAAGAGAGGAAATATTTGTCGTAGCCAGCTCGGCGCATAGTTTTTCTAACCCTGCATGACATATATGAGCAATGGCTATACTGTAAGTGGTGCAAGTCCAAAACAAGCACATTATTGGTATTTTTGTTTGTCAATGCGCGACACGCACCTTTGGGCTGCATCTGCGTTTAACTGCGATATAACATTTAAATTCTCGATTGTGCGTGTTGAAAAGCCCGATGACACATCTGACACAATTTGACACCACGAGTTATTTATATGTGTGCACGCTCTAACAATACTCTCGCAGCCCCAAAACGATCAACACTCATCTCTCCTCCGGAGACCGACGAAAGAGAGAACCAATGAGAAACCTCATCATCTTTCCGCACGCTCGCTCTTAGTTTATTAACCATTGTTATCGATGGGACGATTCTTTTGAATGCAGAGAAACTGTCTCTCTTTCGTTCACTTGTAAGCAATTTTATATTTTTCTGATGGGGGTGGGGGGGGGGTCTGTTTTGTCATCCAAGGTATCAAGAGATGAGGAATCCCTTTGGAAATCTTGCAATTCAAAAAAGCGCCCGATGTACTGTAAAACGCCTGCGGAATAATGTTTTGTTACTGACCTGAAAAATCCTACAACAGGGTTGGCCATCACGATGCTAACGATTGCTTGATCATTTATTCACAAACGTCCGTGGAATGTTCGATTTTGCCCATTTGTACAAATTCCTTGATTTTATCTTTCATCAAAGTAAACTCTTAAGATTTTGTCCCCCCCCCCTCCAATTCATCAGTTGTGACGCTCGCCTGCCAATTGGACTCGCTCGGCCCGTTCGCAAAAAAATATAATCCGTGGACGTTGTCCTTATCGTCGCTTCGGTTACTGTATTTAAAACGTTAAAAACCTTGGCACTCTGCTTTTAGGAATGTTCAGTAGTGCACCATGCCACCGACCTTCACACACACAAAGAAAAAGATCCCCCATATAGCCTTAACAGACTGTAGGGGCAAGTGCTGTTAGCGAGCACCTATGAAGGCCAGCACAGCACACGAGGGGGTGGGTGGCCAGCACCACCCCCGGCTGCCTTTGTCTCCCCAGTGGCGATTTTTATACATCACACCAGGTACTTATTTGAGGCTGAGTCGACGCCCAGGACCGGTTCAGATAATCGGCACTGGTGTTGGCCGTGAGCGGAAATCGAACCCAGGTCGCCGGATTCGTAGCGCAGCGTAGCGCTAACCGTTACACTACCGCTCCCCACACACACTGACACACACTGACACACACTAACACACACACACTAACACACACACTAACACACACACAGACACACACACGTAGAACCTCTCTCTCGCGTAAGGTAATCAGGCTTGTGCGTGTCATTGACTGGCCCGAGAACCCAGCACCGACAGGCAAGACGAAATAAAATTCCAGAGCCTCAAATGCCACGGCGGCTGGATCGAGTCCTCCCCTTGTGACTTTCCAATCCAGAAAAGTGGGTGTCATGTTGCCGCGGCTTCAAGACCTCTTTCATGTCGCCCGTTCGGGTGTGTCGCCCGCGCCGTCAAAGTGTTGAACCCCGTCTCTTAATAATAATAATAAGGGGGCCGCCTTAATCTCACCCGCGGTGATGCTGTGCAGTTGGTATTTACGTTCATTAGCCGATCGGACGTGTGCGTCTGAACTGAACTGGCGTGCTGGGTTCTGCACTGGAGCACAAGAGAAAAGCCACCGTCAAAATAACACCGCTGCAACCGGAGTCGGTTTAGCTATCACAGGTCACGGTCGCGCTCATGTTTTAAACTATCTGCACACAAATCGTTTGACGTGCGGCTGACGGGGGCTCCTATTACATCACGGGATCTTGAAGGATCGGCGTCAGTCCGGGGAGGCCTTAATCCAGTGGTGCGTTGACCAGGGCTTCTGATGGAAGATGATGATTACATCTACTGTCAGGCTTCAGAAGCAATCGAGTTTGTTGTTTTTTATGTACTTTGTAAGCCGGGTCCCCCTTGTAAAGGTCGACGTTAAGCCACAATGAGCTCTCGCCTGGTCATAAATATTCTGTCGTTCTGGATTCGGGGGTCAGGGTTAGGGCTGCCCGATTGACGGCCGCGTTGTCTTCCGAAGAGCGGCATTATTTCCCGGGACAACGGCGGTCTTTCGGTTGCGCGGAGCGCAAGCCGCCCTTGGCAGAAGTTAGCGGAATGCGCACCCTTGCACGGGTGTAATCTTACGGGGTTTTTTTTTAAAAGGGGGAGAGGAAAAAAAACCGCTATAAAACTAAATATTATTATTTAGTTTTAAAGCACGGCGGCCCATTTGCGCCGCGCTGTAAAAGCGAGGCTCGCGAATTGGTCGTTCAACTCTGGGGAGCTACGGGCGTGGGTGCACGGCGAGTTTCTGTTACGGAGAGCGAGGGGAAGCAAAGGGAGAGGGAAAGGAGGGAGTTGCTGGAAACGAGGGGTTTAGCAGAAAATAATGATTGACCGCTGATGAGATAGGATTGCCTGCCGAGCAGGCAGAGTCAAGCTTTTGCTGAAGCCACAAACATGTAAAGCCCACTTCAATTTCCTCCACCCCGATTATCTGGTTCGTTACTTTGTTGGAACAAATCCCCGCTGTTAAGTGCGTGCGTTGTGCGTCGTGAAAAACAACTGCGATCGGGCGAGTTACATTTGCGTTCGCTCCGCGTGCTTCGCTTTGCGTTGCTTGTTGATCTGCTGCGATTACCTTCACTGGGATGATTCAAGGTCAACCCCGGCACGGTTTAATCATGGTCTTTCCAAGGGACAATCGTGGTTCTATCCCTCCCTCCTTTAGATCCAAACTCCTGCGGAACGACCACGGCCCATTCTCTCGTCACATCTGCGTGGCTTCCCGCGCTCGATGGGACAACCGTCGACGCTGGGTCGAGTCAGCTCGTTTCTCTTGACGCAGGATTTTACGATTTTCGTTCACTTTGCTGCTTTAGTTGGTTGCACGATTACCGACGTCGAATAAATGCTTGGAATTTACAAAAGGTTTGGCAGTACGGATTAAGCGTAAAAAAAATGCTTGTTTTTAAGCTTTAATCTGGTTTAAGTTAACTTGATTGTAAACGCCCATCCACCAGCAACCACTGAACCGCAGTCACTGTACGGTGGTGACGAGGGGGCAGGGACTTTTAGGCCAAGTTACTCTAAACCAGAGAGAACCAGCCAACAAAACAACGTATTAATAAAAAACAAAAACAGAATACGAATGAAAAGTAAAAAAAACACTTTAAAAAGTCCTTCAAGTACAGCCTTTGTTAATTAAGTTAATAAATTGTCTACGATGTATGCCTGGGGTACAGTGGCAAGCGCCCTGCGCTACAAGTCCATCCACCTGAGTTCGATTCCCCACCGCTGCTAACATCTGTGATGTCATCTCTAAACCGGTTCCCCGCCCTTCGAAAATCTCGCATTGACCTTGGTCAAGAAAGTTGGACAACTCCCACGACCACAAGAAGAGTCGGGTGTAGTTCATCCAGCAGTGGATTGATAAACGGGCTGCGAATTCTCACCGACCGTTCCACGGTCCGAAATCTAAACCAGACGGTCGAGAATAGAACACGACTCAAAAATGCAGCCTCGTACATTCCCGCGATCAATTCCGGGCCTCCCTCTCCTGGCCCGCCAACGCTTGCCGGCAGCTGTAGAGCCACTTGATGATTCGCGCGTTGCGCTCGATGACCGACACCATGGAGGGCGAGTGGTCGGCAAGGTCTGGATCGGCGTCGGGCCCCTCCCCGGGTCCCGCGCTGCTACGCCGCGCCGACAGCCCGTCGAAGTCGGGGTCGTCCCACCGCACGCTGCTGCAAGCGCGCTCCTCGTGGCGCTCCTCGTGGCGCTCCACGCGCCCCGCCTCGCTCTCCGTCGCCGTCAGGTCCGCCGCCGTTGCTTCAAAGTGCCCGGAGCGAGCGCGCTCCGGGCACGCGGTCGGGGGGGGTTCCACTCCGCAGCCGTCGAAGAAGGCGGCGGCCGTGTCGGCTCCGCGCCCGGCCACCGCCGGCGCTTCCAGCCAGGACGACGTCGCCGCCGCCGCCGCCGCCGTACACGACGCGGAGAGGAGCGCGGGCGGAGGAGGGGGGGACGAGCTGCAGGCGAGCGCCGGTCCCGAGCGGTGCACGAACGCCGACTCGGGCAGCGACATGGGCCGCGCGGGCCTCCGCCGCGATCCGACCACGTCTGTCGTCTCGGCCGAGCGCGTCTTCGGCTCACGGGGAACGTCGGTGCCGTTGGCGCTCGCCGGCACGCCGGGCTCCCCCGCGAGACCCCGCTGGTGGTGATGATGGTGTCGGTGATGGCTGCTTTGATTTTGGGGACAAAGATGCTGCTGCTGCTGCTGGAATTCTGGCAAGGCCACTTTAGGTTCCTCGTTCTCCGCTTTGCCTCTGGGCCTGTGCTCGGGCGAGCTTTTCATCGGCTGGCCGCCGGACGGCAGGAGAAGTCCCAGGGATTGCTCCTTGGCGCCACCCATGCCTTGGAAGAACCTTCGCAGGAACTTGACGTGGCCGGCCTTGAAGACGGAGCCATCGTTCCCGTTGGAGTCGACCCCTTGGGGTTTTTCCGAAGCCTCCCGCCGGCACGGCGGGGCAGAGGGCTCCGGCCCGACCCGGTCGCCCCCTTCACAGTGGCCACCCTCGCCTCTGTCGGCACACGGCGATCTCTGCAGGTCATTGATGGCATTGTTGAGCACCTCGAGGTTCAGGTTCTGGCCCCCTCCGTTTGCGGTGCCGTTCGCCGCGTCCACCTCGTCTTCATCGTCGTCGTCGTCGTCGTCAACCTCTCGGTGTCCATCACAGGCGCCTCCGCCGCCACCGCCGTCGCCCTGGGGCGGGCTCAGCTCCCCGTCGCAGCGCGGCTTCACGTACTTGGCACGGTCGGCCTCCAGACGCTCGCGCACGCTCACCCTGCCGCGCTGTGACCCCTCGAAGTGCAGCCGTAGGTACTCGGGTCCTTTGCTCAGAATGCGCATGCAGTGCAGGGGGGCCCCTGGTGAGGCCGGGCGGGGTCTGGCGGGCCTGGTTGGCCTAGCGAGCCTCTGCTCTAAGCCCACGCCGGCCGGCATGATGTCGTTCCCAGGACTGCCAGATTTGGGCGATTTTGTGTGCAATTGGACGGTGTTGTATTTTTCTTAAGCTATTCTGAAATGTGTTTGAGAAAATAAAAACTGCTTTTAAAAAAAGAGACGTGTGGGTTTTTTTTGGGGCTCAAACCTGGAAAATGGGGGCACTTTTGAGCTCTTCTGTCCAAAGTTTTGGCGCTATTTAGCAAAAAAATAATAATTGGCAGTCCTGTTCGTTCCTGCCTTGCTCACCAAGCGCCAGATGCATGAGGCCAATTTTTCCGGATTATTTTTTTTCTCTCCTCTGAATTTTTGTTAGCGGTTACGGAGCTCGAAATCTGTGTCGCCGCCTCCGTTGCTAGGTATTTGCTTTATCAATGCTCGGCAGCGACGTTTGTTACAAAAAAGAAAATTATTTTTGTTGTAAGTAAATACTTGCTGGAGGCAATTGCAAAACGCGAGTTTACATTTGGCAGCATTCAACCAAGATGACTAAATTAGAAACGTGGAAAATGTAGTGGCGTATTAATTTTTTTTGCAAGAGCTGCTTTATTCCTCCACTCGTTTCCCCGTAATGGATGCTGGCGATGGCGGTGCGATGTGGAGTGCGATGTGGAGTAACTCTCGCGCAGCGGGTGCCGCTCGCTGCAATATCAAAACCACTTCCAGTGACGTGACGTTAACGTCTCCTTTGGGAGTCGGAGTCTTCCGAACGACCACGCATAATAACGGCTCGTTGTGGGGGGGGGAGGGGGGCCCCGAATAATAACTTCTGCTGCACGCCGTGTCTTGATTTATCGGTCATGCGCTAGACCCCTGTTGTCTTGCAGCTTTTCTGCTTCCTGCAGGGATAGGTGAGCTCGTACGGTTTTCCACGACCGTGGAGGCCGCATCAACCGAGCGTCCCTCGACCGCAGACACGAGAAGAAAACTGAAAAAGCAAAACGGAGGGGAAACAGGCGGCAGAAAACGGAAACGTTAAAAGCAGAACTCCATCGGAACATCTACCCACTGACGCAAACCTCTCCCCTCTGCCGACGCACGCCGTTGGAGTGTTGGTGGTACAGTGGCGAGTTTAAAAAACGTTTCATGTTTGTGCACTCTAATGAATACGAGCCTTTCACAAATGGCCAGCCGAGGTTAATAAACGCTTACAGTTGGCCCATCAAGAGAGAGTGTTCTGTTTTGGGGTTCCCCTCCCCGCTCCCAGCCCTGAGAAAGTGGTTTTCGAGCCGGCAACGCTTTCTCAACAACAACAACAACACACCGCACTGTGGCGGACTGCCACCTTTTCCACACGCGGGACCCAAGGATCCCAACTCTCCGCTCCGCGGCGGAGTGCAGAGTGCCCCTCGGTGTGTTGCGCGCCATGCGTAAAGTGGCGTGTGTGGGGTGCGGCGCTAACGCAAGTGGTTGGGCAATGTTGTGCTGTGGCTAAGGGCCCCCTTGGCGACGCCGGGTTCAATCTCTGGCCACCACGGCCAATATCAACGGAGATCATCTGGACCGGTCGGTCCTGGGCTTCCGCGAGGGCGACTCCGGCCTTAAATGGGCAGCACCTGGTTGCCCGTGTTGTAAACTTTAGCACAAAGGGCCACAGCATCGTAGGTTTTGACCACACCATCACGGGTCTGACTACACCATCATGGTACTGGCCACACCATCACGGGTGTGACCACACCATCATGGATCTTGCCACACCATATACGGGTCTGACCACACCAACAACGGATGGTAAATGGCCACAACATCGCGGTTCTGGCCACAAAAAGACCACACCGTCATGGTTTTGGCCACACCATCATAATGCCGCTGTGCCTTCACCGGCGCTGCCGCGTGTTTCCTTGGCGGGGACGCGATGGCACAGTTTGCTTGTGGAAGCACACGAACACAATGCCAGCTCGCTACACTTGGCACACAACACCGGGGGGGGCAAGTGGAGTTGGCACCTGACCCAGCAGGTGTGTCTAAAACTTGACGACTCTGGTGAGAGAGATTGCAGGGAGGCCGTTTGCTTTTTTGGCTGTGGGGCCGTCCATAAATGACGTCACGCACCTGGGGGGGAGGGGTGGTCTGACATTTGTGACGATGTGAAATATAGACAACACGTTCTACTTAATTGAATAGACTTTTTAATGTTTTCTCCTACAACATCAGAGTGCAGCGGCACATTAAATACGCGCTTCAATGGCAATAGTTTAAAGCGATTTGAAGCATGTTTTATATTTGGGGGGGGGGGGCAGAGCTTTGTGACGTCATATTTGAGGGGGGGGGGTCTGACTTTTTGCGACGAGGGGGGGGGGGTAAAAAAATCCTCCAAAATCGCGTGACGTCATTTATGGCCGGCCCCTGTGCGATTGCTCCAGCCGCATAAACACTCCCGAAACAAAAACAACAACAACCCCATCACACACGCCACTTGCCGGCTCTAGTGAGTGCTTGCTACGCTGTATACACTGTGTGTATAGTGTGTGTATACAGTGTATAGTGTATATACAGTGTATAGTGTGTGTATACAGTGTGTAGTGTGTATACAGTGTATAGTGTATATACAGTGTGTAGTGTGTGTATACAGTGTATAGTGTATATACAGTGTGTAGTGTGTGTATACAGTGTGCAGTGTGTATACAGTGTATAGTGTATATACAGTGTGTAGTGTGTGTATACAGTGTATAGTGTATATACAGTGTGTAGTGTGTGTATACAGTGTGTAGTGTGTATACAGTGTATAGTGTGTGTATACAGTGTATAGTGTATATACAGTGTGTAGTGTGTGTATACAGTGTATAGTGTATATACAGTGTGTAGTGTGTGTATACAGTGTGTAGTGTGTATACACTGTGTGTATAGTGTGTGTATACAGTGTGTAGTGTGTATACAGTGTATAGTGTGTGTATACAGTGTGTAGTGTGTGTATACACTGTGTGTATAGTGTGTGTATACAGTGTGTAGTGTATATACAGTGTATGGTGTGTATACAGTGTGTAGTGTGTGTATACACTGTGTGTATAGTGTGTGTATACAGTGTGTAGTGTGTGTATACAGTGTGTAGTGTGTGTATACACTGTGTAGTGTGTGTATACAGTGTGTAGTGTGTGTATACAGTGTGTAGTGTGTGTATACAGTGTGTGTATACACTGTGTATAGTGTGTATACAGTGTATAGTGTGTATACAGTGTATAGTGTGTGTATACAGTGTATAGTGTATATACAGTGTGTAGTGTGTATACAGTGTGTAGTGTATACACGGTGTGTAGTGTGTATACAGTGTGTAGTGTGTGTATACACTGTGTGTATAGTGTGTGTATACAGTGTGTAGTGTGTGTATACAGTGTGTGTATACACTGTGTATAGTGTGTGTATACAGTGTGTAGTGTGTGTATACAGTGTATAGTGTGTGTATACAGTGTATAGTGTATATACAGTGTGTAGTGTGTGTATACAGTGTGTAGTGTATACACGGTGTGTAGTGTGTATACAGTGTGTAGTGTGTGTATACACTGTGTATAGTGTGTATACAGTGTATAGTGTGTGTATACAGTGTATAGTGTATATACAGTGTGTAGTGTGTGTATACAGTGTGTAGTGTGTATACACTGTGTGTATAGTGTGTGTATACAGTGTATAGTGTATATACAGTGTATAGTGTGTATACAGTGTGTAGTGTGTGTATACACTGTGTGTATAGTGTGTATACACAGTGTGTAGTGTGTGTATACAGTGTGTATAGTGTATATACAGTGTGTAGTGTGTATACACTGTGTGTAGTGTGTATATACAGTGTGTAGTGTGTATACACTGTGTGTATAGTGTGTATATACAGTGTGTAGTGTGTATACAGTGTGTATAGTGTGCATATACAGTGTGTAGTGTATGTATACACTGTGTATAGTGTGTGTATACAGTGTGTAGTGTGTGTATACAGTGTGTATAGTGTATATACAGTGTGTAGTGTGTATACACTGTGTGTATAGTGTTATATACAGTGCGTAGTGTGTATACACTGTGTGTATAGTGTATATACAGTGTGTAGTGTGTATGCAGTGTGTATAGTGTGTATATAAAGTGTGTAGTGTGTATACAGTGTGTATAGTGTATATACAGTGTGTAGTGTGTATACACTGTGTGTATAGTGTATATACAGTGTGTAGTGTATATACAGTGTGTAGTGTGTACAGTGTGTAGTGTATACTGTGTATAGTATATACAGTGTGTAGTGTGTATACACTGTGTGTAGTGTATACACTGTATAGTGTGTATATACAGTGTGTATAGTATATACAGTGTGTATGGTGTATACACTGTGTGTAGTGTGTATACAGTGTGTAGTGTATGTATACACTGTATAGTGTGTATATACAGTGTGTAGTGTGTGTATACACTGTGTGTAGTGTATACTGTGTATAGTATATACAGTGTGTAGTGTGTGTATACACTGTGTGTATAGTGTGTGTATAAAGTGTGTATAGTGTATATACAGTGTGTAGTGTGTATACACTGTGTATAGTGTGTATATACAGTGTGTAGTGTATACAGTGTGTAGTGTATACTGTGTATAGTATATACAGTGTGTAGTGTGTATACATTGTATTGTGTATATACAGTGTGTAGTGTATACTGTGTAGTGTATATACAGTGTGTAATGTGTATACAGTCTATAGTGTGTATACACTGTGTATAGTGTGTATACTGTGTATAGTGTATACAGTGTGTTTAGTGTATATACAGTGTGTATAGTGTGCATATACAGGGTGTAGTGTATATACTGTGTGTACTGTATATACAGTGTATAGTGTATACTGTGTGTATACAGTGTGTATAGTGTATATGCAGTGTGTAGTGTATACACTGGGTGTATGCAGTGTGTATAGTGTATATACAGTGTGTATAGTGTATACAGTGTGTAGTGTGTATACACTGTGTATAGTGTATATACAGTGTAGTGTATATATAGTGTGTAGTGTATATAAAGTGTGTATAGTGTATATACAGTGTACATAGTGTATATGCAGTGTGTATAGTGTATACAGTGCGTATAGTGTGTATACAGTGTGTATAGTGTGTATACAGTGTGTAATGTGTATACAGTGTATAGTGTATATACAGTGTATAGTGTATATACAGTGTGTAGTGTATGTACAGTGTGTAGTGTGTATACTGCGTATAGTGTGTATGTACAGTGTGTATAGTGTATACACTGTGTATAGTGTGAATATACAGTGTAGTATATATATACAGTGTATAGTGTATATACAGTGTGTGTAGTGTATATGCAGTGTGTAGTGTATATACAGTGTATATAGTGTGTATAGTCTGTGTATACACTGCGTGTATAGTGTGTGTACACACATACACTGTGTAAACTGTGTATAGACTGTGTATACAGTGTATATAGTGTGTATACACTCTGTGTGTGTATATAGTGTATGTATGTGTGTACACACTGTGTGTGTACACTGTGTGTGTTCACTGTGTGTGTTCACTGTGTGTGTGAACAATGTGTATGTGTGTACACTGTGTGTTCGATGTGTGTGTTCACTGTGTGTGTTCACTGTGTGTGTGTTCACTGTGTGTGTGTTCACTGTGTGTGTATGTGTACACTGTGTGTATGTGTTCACTGTGTGTGTGTTCACTGTGTTCACTGTGTGTGTGTTCACTGTGTGTGTTCACTGTGTGTGTTTTCACTGTGTTCACTGTGTGTATGTGTTCACTGTGTGTGTATTCACTGTGTGTGTATGTGTACACTGTGTGTGTGTTCACTGTGTTCACTGTGTGTTCACTGTGTGTATGTGTTCACTGTGTGTGTGTTCACGGTGTGTGTGTGTGTATGTGTACACTGTGTGTGTGTTCACTGTGTGTGTGTTCACGGTGTGTGTATGTGTACACTGTGTGTGTTCACTGTGTGTGTGTTCACTGTTTGTGTTCAGATGGCTGAGAGCTTCCTGAGTGTGGGCACGGCGACAAAAGCAACAAAAGCGGTACAGTGGAGATGACGATGATGATGTGTCTAGGTGATGATGTGTCTAGGTGATGATGTGTCTAGATGATGATGTGTCTAGGTTATGATGTGTCTAGGTGATGATGTGTCTAGGTGATGATGTGTCTAGATGATGATGTGTCTGCATGATGTGTCTAGGTGATGATGTGTCTAGATGATGATGATGTGTCTAGGTGATGATGTGTCTAGGTGATGATGTGTCTAGGTGATGACGTGTCTAGGTGATGATGTGTCTAGGTGATGATGTGTCTAGGTGATGATGTGTCTAGGTGATGATGTGTCTAGGTGATGATGTGTCTAGGTGATGATGTGTCTAGGTGATGATGTGTCTAGGTGATGATGTGTCTAGATGATGATGTGTCTAGGTGATGATGTGTCTAGATGATGATGTGTCTAGGTGATGATGTGTCTAGATGATGTGTCTAGGTGATGATGTGTCTAGGTGATGATGTGTCTAGGTGATGATGTGTGTAGGTGATGATGTGTCTAGATGATGATGTGTCTAGATGATGATGTGTCTAGATGATGATGTGTCTGCATGATGTGTCTAGGTGATGATGTGTCTAGGTGATGATGTGTGTAGGTGATGATGTGTCTAGGTGATGATGTGTCTAGATGATGATGTGTCTGCATGATGTGTCTAGGTGATGATGATGTGTCTGCATGATGTGTCTAGATGATGATGTGTCTAGATGATGATGATGTGTCTAGGTGATGATGTGTCTAGGTGATGATGTGTCTAGGTGATGATGTGTCTAGGTGATGATGTGTCTAGGTGATGATGTGTCTAGGTGATGATGTGTCTAGATGATGATGTGTCTAGGTGATGATGTGTCTAGATGATGTGTCTAGGTGATGATGTGTCTAGGTGATGATGTGTCTAGGTGATGATGTGTGTAGGTGATGATGTGTCTAGATGATGACGTGTCTAGATGATGATGTGTCTAGATGATGATGTGTCTGCATGATGTGTCTAGGTGATGATGTGTCTAGGTGATGATGTGTGTAGGTGATGATGTGTCTAGGTGATGATGTGTCTAGATGATGATGTGTCTAGGTGATGATGATGTGTCTAGGTGATGATGTGTCTGCATGATGTGTCTAGGTGATGATGTGTCTAGGTGATGATGTGTCTAGGTGATGATGTGTCTAGGTGATGATGTGTGTAGGTGATGATGTGTCTAGGTGATGATGTGTCTAGATGATGATGTGTCTGCATGATGTGTCTAGGTGATGATGTGTCTAGGTGATGATGTGTGTAGGTGATGATGTGTCTAGGTGATGATGTGTCTAGATGATGATGTGTCTAGGTGATGATGATGTGTCTAGGTGATGATGTGTCTGCATGATGTGTCTAGGTGATGATGTGTCTAGGTGATGATGTGTCTAGGTGATGATGTGTCTAGGTGATGATGTGTCTAGGTGATGATGTGTGTAGGTGATGATGTGTCTAGGTGATGATGTGTCTAGATGATGATGTGTCTGCATGATGTGTCTAGGTGATGATGTGTCTAGGTGATGATGTGTGTAGGTGATGATGTGTCTAGGTGATGATGTGTCTAGATGATGATGTGTCTAGGTGATGATGATGTGTCTAGGTGATGATGTGTCTGCATGATGTGTCTAGGTGATGATGTGTCTAGGTGATGATGTGTCTAGGTGATGATGTGTCTAGGTGATGATGTGTCTAGGTGATGATGTGTGTAGGTGATGATGTGTCTAGGTGATGATGTGTCTAGGTGATGATGTGTCTAGGTGATGATGTGTGTAGATGATGACGTGTCTAGGTGATGATGTGTCTAGGTGATGATGTGTCTAGGTGATGATGTGTCTGCATGATGTGTCTAGGTGATGATGTGTCTAGGTGATGATGATGTGTCTAGGTGATGATGTGTCTAGATGATGATGTGTCTGCATGATGTGTCTAGGTGATGATGTGTCTAGGTGATGATGTGTCTAGGTGATGATGTGTCTAGGTGATGATGTGTCTAGATGATGATGTGTCTAGATGATGATGTGTCTAGATGATGACGTGTCTAGATGATGATGTGTCTAGATGATGATGTGTCTAGGTGATGATGTGTCTGCATGATGTGTCTAGGTGATGATGTGTCTAGGTGATGATGTGTCTAGGTGATGATGTGTCTAGATGATGATGTGTCTAGATGATGATGTGTCTAGGTGATGATGTGTCTAGGTGATGATGTGTCTAGGTGATGATGTGTCGTGATGATGATGTGTCTAGGTGATGATGTGTCTAGGTGATGATGTGTCTAGGTGATGATGTGTCTAGGTGATGATGATGTGTCTAGATGATGATGTGTGTAGGTGATGATGTGTCTAGATGATGATGTGTCTGCATGATGTGTCTAGGTGATGATGTGTCTAGGTGATGATGTGTCTAGGTGATGATGTGTCTAGGTGATGATGTGTGTAGGTGATGATGTGTCTAGGTGATGATGTGTCTAGGTGATGATGTGTCTAGATGATGACGTGTCTAGGTGATGATGTGTCTAGGTGATGATGTGTCTAGGTGATGATGTGTCTAGATGATGATGATGTGTCTAGATGATGACGTGTCTAGATGATGACGTGTCTAGATTATGATGTGTCTAGGTGATGATGTGTCTAGATGATGATGTGTCTGCATCATGTGTCTAGGTGATGACGTGTCTAGGTGATGATGTGTCTAGGTGATGATGTGTCTAGGTGATGATGTGTCTAGGTGATGATGTGTCTAGGTGATGATGTGTCTAGGTGATGATGTGTCTAGGTGATGATGTGTCTAGGTGATGATGTGTCTGCATGATGTGTCTAGGTGATGATGTGTCTAGGTGATGATGTGTCTAGGTGATGATGTGTCTAGGTGATGATGTGTCTAGGTGATGATGTGTCTAGGTGATGATGTGTCTAGGTGATGATGTGTCTGCATGATGTGTCTAGGTGATGATGTGTCTAGGTGATGTCGTGTCTAGATGATGATGATGATGTGTCTAGGTGATGATGTGTCTAGGTGATGATGTGTCTGCATGATGTGTCTAGGTGATGATGTGTGTAGGTGATGATGTGTCTAGGTGATGATGTGTCTAGATGATGATGTGTCTAGATGATGATGTGTCTGATATCGCCGGGCCCTGGTGGTGGTGGTGGTGGGGGGTGTCCCTGTGAAGTTCGTGGTCAGCCACAGCCAGCACGAGGCAAGGCCACACCATCTGTCAAAGCAGACAACTCCGTGGCCCCACCACCCACCCCCCCTTGCCCCCAATGCACCCCAGCACGGCACACACAAAGACAAAGACCCCCCCACACACACCCACACACACACCCCCCCACACACCCCCACACACACACACCCCCACACACACACACACCCACACACACACACCCACACACACACACACACCCCCACACACACCCCCCCCACACACACCCCCACACACACAACAACAACAACAACAACCGCCATTCGCCACTAAGTGGCGGTGACGTCACCACGACGCTTGTGCCAGGCTATGTGCACCCTGAGGCCACGTGAAGTGTCGAACGCCCGCTGGCAGGTGGTCACGGGGCAGACCCAGGTGCCACGGGTCGACTGACTGAGATGACTGGCTGATGCACCACCTGTGCCCCCTACTGTGCCAACCTGCTGTGCTTTAGCCACCCGGCGCTCCGCTCGCTGTTGTGAGCATCGCTCCTCCGCCCTCCGTTGTTGTTGGAGGGCGACTGCCTCCAACTGCCCAGTAGCATCCTTCACGAGCCTCCTCCACAGAGGCCGATCTTGACACCGCTGGTACCAGTCATCGGCAAGTCCACTCAGCTCCACGTCCTCCTGTACCACATCACTCCATCTCTTCTCTAGCCCGTGCCGCGCCCGCTTAGCCCCCTCAATCCGGCCAAACAAAAGCTGTTTCGGCATGCGGTGGCTGGGCATGCGGGCTACATGACCCAGCCATCGCAGCCTTGCCTCCCGGAGGAGCTCACCGATGGGACCCTGCCCAGATCTTTCAAGGATTTGTGAGCTCCTCACACAATCCAGTCTGGTTAAACCCAGGATGGATCGTAGGCAGGCCAGCCTAAATGTTTCTAACCGGCGAAGATGTTCCATTAGGGGGGTCCACGTTTCGCAAGCGTAGAGAAGGGAGGGAATGACCGTGGCCGAGAAGACCTGAAGCTTAGTGCGGAGCGACAGACCAGGTAGCTTCCACACAGCGTTACGCAACCGATGAAAATATATTGCCGCTCGACTGATTCGGAGTGAGACCTCTGCTGTTAAACTGGAGCCAGTCATAAGCACACTGCCCAGGTATGGGAAACTCTCCACTCTCTCCACAACTGCCCCATCACCGATTGGGAGTTGTGGGGGTGGAGTGTCCGATGGTACAAAATACCCAGGCAGGTGCTTAGTTTTGGTGGGGCTGATGGTAAGGCCCCACCTCTTAGTGGCACGCTCCAGTCTCAGCAGCAGCATCTCCAACTCCTCCTCTGACTGAGCAGCTATTACCAAGTCATCAGCATACATAACGTGGTTGAGCAATAGGGAGCCATCCCTTGACCGCACCCGGGCATCGATTAGCCTCCCATTATATCTGTACCATATGGAGATTCCCCCGGTACAGCTATTGAAGGCTTCACGAACTACGTGGTCAAAATAGATGTTAAATAATGTGGGAGCCAGAGGACATCCCTGTCGCACCCCAAGGTGTACAGGGAATGGCTCTGACTCCCGGCCACGTAGTTTTACCCGGGCCCGCTCACCATCATGAAGGTCCTTAATGATCGTGAGCAGAGGGTCAGGTACTCCAAAAGCACGAAGAACGACCCAGAGCCCAGGCCTACTGATGGTATCATAGGTCTTGACCAGGTCAATAAAGCAGAGATGTAGGTCTTGTTGGAATTCCCTACACCTCTGCTGTAGCAGACGGACAGAAAATATGGCATCTGTGCAGGACCGCCCTTTCCTGAAACCGCATTGGGGCTCTGCAAGCCTCTCCTCAGCGTGCCTGGCAAGGCACGCCGACACACCGACACACACACTGACATACACACACTACACACACTGACATACACACACTGACACACACACACCGACACACACACTGACATACACACACTACACACACTGACATACACACACCGACACTGACACACACACCGACACTGACACACACACTGACATACACACACACCGACACACACACTGACACACACACACACACCGACACACACACTGACATACACACACACCGACACACACACTGACATACACACACTACACACACACACTGACACACACACTGACACACACACACACACCGACACACACACTGACACACACACACACCGACACACACACCGACACACACACTGACATACACACACCGACACTAACACACACACTGACATACACACACTGACACACACATACCGACACACACACTGACATACACACACCGACACTGACACACACACTGACATACACACACTGACACACACATACCGACACACACACTGACATACACACACCGACACTGACACACACACTGACATACACACACTGACACACACACCGACATACACACTGACACACACACCGACATACACACACTGACACACACACTGACATACACACACACACACCGACACACACACTGACACACACATACCGACACATACACTGACATACACACACCGACATACACACACACACACACACCGACACACACACACACACACCGACACACACACTGACATACACACACTACACACACACACACCGACACACACACTGACATACACACCGACACTGACACACACGCGCCTGCATCCTCACCTCCACACCCTCCCTCTCGCTGCCCTCCCACGCGTCAATTCTCTGCTAAACGACGTGGCTGGCGTGCTTGAGGTTGTTGGTTCGCACCCCCATCCCTCCCCATCCCCTTGCTGCCAGGGGATGGGGGGTGGGCAGCAGCAGCAGGGCTGACTGGCAAGCTTCATTGCCGCGGGTTTAATTATAATCTGTGTAGGTTCGGGACGCCCGCTCTTATTGACACACACGAAGCAACACAACCAAACCCGGGAGGGTCACAAAGCCCAACACAGACAGCAAAAGTTTAGCTGCGGGAGGCTGAGTTGGATGCGGTTTCCCCATCATCATCATCATCGCCATCATCATCATCGCCATCATCATCATCGCCATCATCATCATCGCCATCATCATCCGTCTCGCCTCCGAATATTCTCGCGGCTACCGTTGCACCTACGCGCGCTGCCTAACTCCTACCGTCAACGACAACGAGAAAAAAAAGAGCTTTATAGCTCATCGGAGTCCTCCTGCGTCCATACGGTGGTGGTGGGTGGGTGGGTGCACCACGTGGAACCGATTCCCGCATTGTCCACCCAGGAGCCTCCTCCCTGGCTCTTCACCCACCCATAACTCCCCAAAGACGCTCGGCCTGCAGGCCATGTGCTGCTGAATGGGTGGGTGGAGGGATGATGTCGTGGTTTTAAGTCGGGGAACACATGCCCCCCCCCCCCCCACACTTGCAAACACAAACAAGCATAATATATATTTTTAAACTTTTTTTAAAACACGCTTTTATGAAATGTACTCCAGGAAGTGGCCCCGTGGGCAATTACAGCCAACGTGAGTTGACCGTGGACAATTAGACCCAAGGCGAAACATAACATCTAAAGAAGAATGTTAAAATATATATTTTATTTGTTATGATAGAATATAGTATTGTCATCAGTATGACATGAGTATACCAAGTTTGCAGTCGATACGACATTGGGATGTGGGTTAAAATTGAGTTACAAGATTTGAGGATACAACAAAAAAAACAGTGAGTTAAAAAAGCGTATACTAATAATAAAAGCGTGTACTAATGATAAAAGCGTGTATTAATAAAAGCGTGTGATGAAAAAAACGCGCAGTGCAACAGCACCCGCATGCGTTGGTGGTTGGTTGGTGGCAGTAAATGAAAATAAATAAATGCGTGGCTTATTAAAACAAGCTGCTAATACCGTAATAATAAAAAAACATGGGAATTAACGAAGGACCTTGTGTTGTTTTTTTGTGTCGCTTGGTAAATTGGCGGCAGGCGTTCCGTAGAGCCCTGCGTGGTTTAAATTGTACCGTGCGTGGTTTAAATTGTACCGTGCGTGGTTTAAATTGTACCGTGCGTGGTTTAAATTGTACCGTGCGTGGTTTAAATTGTACCGTGCGTGGTTTAAATTGTACCGTGCGTGGTTTAAATTGTACCGTGCGTGGTTTAAATTGTACCGTGCGTGGTTAAAATTGTACCGTGCGTGGTTTAAATTGTACCGTGCGTGGTTTAAATTGTTCCGTGCGTGGTTTAAATTGTACCGTGCGCGGTTTAAATTGTACCGTGCGCGGTTTAAATTGTACCGTGCGCGGTTTAAATTGTACCGTGCGCGGTTTAAATTGTACCGTGCGTGGTTTAAATTGTACCGTGCGTGGTTTAAATTGTACCGTGCGTGGTTTAAATTGTACTGTGCGTGGTTTAAATTGTACCGTGCGTGGTTTAAATTGTACTGTGGGTGGTTATTTCGCATTCGCTGCGTGGACGCATCGGTTGGTAGTGGCTTTTATCTGGGGACATTCGAGGCCACTTGTGGTTGAGACGCACCGCGAAAATCCGCGCGCAGACGCTTGCCGAGGAAAACATATCGCGAGCGACGACTTCCTGCACATTTGAGCATTGAGGCTGTGCTCATGTAGCTCCCGTTTACAGCTTTGAAGTTAACTGTGGAAATTCCACATTCCTAAGGCAGGGGTGACTTATTTTGTTGACACTGGAGAGATGATGATGATGATGATCAGCCCCCCCCCCCCTCCCATGTATGATTTGAACTCGAAACCTTGCAATTGCAGGGCACTAATACAGAGCCACCTGGCTGGATAGTAAAATGTTTTTTTTAATAGGAAGGTGAGATGTTAACTGCCTCGTCTGGCATACAGGAGGTCATGGGTCCGATGCCGACCCTGACGCCTGCAGTATATTTGGAGTTTGCGTGATTCTCCCCGTGATTGAGTGGATTTTTCTCCGGGTCCTCCGGTTTTTCACTCCACATTTAGAAACACGCATTGAGAGGATTTGGCCGATATAAATATCCACATAAGCCACTTCATTGAGCTATCATTGGTGGCCAGGTCGCTTCTGAAAAAAAAGATATAGAGCTCAGTGGGCCTTACCTGGTGAAATAAAACATAGTTTATAGCTTTTTGTTTAGTTGTATAGTCTATCAGGTTGATGCGCAATCTGATAATTGAAAATATAATTCGCATCAAAGGGGAGTTTAAAAAGTTCGACCAAATTACATTTAGCTCTACCAAGATTATTATTCAGTGCATTTTCTGCAGTTGATTTTAATTCAGTCAATAGGTATTCGCATTTCAAGGTTTGCATGTTGTCCTTTCTAATTTAGGACCACGTACACACCACGCAAGT
Organism: Petromyzon marinus; assembly: GCF_048934315.1. Lineage (NCBI taxonomy): Eukaryota > Metazoa > Chordata > Hyperoartia > Petromyzontiformes > Petromyzontidae > Petromyzon > Petromyzon marinus. The sequence goes on along the minus strand of NC_133689.1, from coordinate 6,551,659 downwards.
TACGTATTATAATCCAATAACCTTCTGGTCCACATCTCAAAATAAATAAATAATGCGTTGTCTGTCAGCCTGCTGCCTTTCCAGATGTATGCTTACCAGCAGAATTTGTTTAAACAAGCAAACTGGATCAGTTTCACAACTTTGGGACTCATCATTCAGCACGGGGTGGGGGGGTGGGAAACTAGTCCCAACTTGCCTTTTTAAACAACTGCTGAACCCGGACTATTAATGCTTTGACGATGTTTGGTCTATCGCACCGGTGAAACAAAGCGATAAAGGAGTCTCTCTCTGGCGTAGGCCAATCAGTTCCAAGGGCAATGCTCATTGCACGTTATGATCGAAGCGTGTTAGTTTGCACGTTTTACCACAGGTGTGCGTGTGGTTAATGCACATGTGATGCCTTGTAATAGCTGTGCATGCGGTGATTGAACATCTTAACCGCCTACATGATTCCCATGTGAATATAGTAATTGGCAAAAAGGTCCCCTAGATGAATGTATTTTGTTAGCATTAGTCTGGAAGGCAAGTAGGCAAAATATATTTTATAAACTAAATCTATATTAGTTCTTTCGGTAAAGTCACGTAGAAGGGAAACAATAAAATAATAAAAATATAAAACAATAAAATTCTCACGACGTTTCGACTGCAACACCTTGTGTTTTCACACCTGGTAAAGTCACGTAGAAGGGAAACAATAAAAAAAACGCCACTTCTTAAAAAAAATTATTGCTGTGGTTTTCACACCTGATGATGATTGCTTGGTGTTGCAGTCGAAACGTCGTGAGAATTTTTTATTATTATTATTTTATTGTTTCCCTTCTACGTGACTTTACCGAAAGAACCAAGAATATGAATCCCTGCAGTCACGAAAGCTTTAAATCAAAATGTAAATCTATATATTTTTTATTTGGGAATAAAAAACAAGAATTAAGTTTATATATATGTATTTTTCTGTTTTACCAGCATGCTCCACTGCAGTCGCCCGAGTCGAGGCGTCATGCAATAGCGGCACTTTTAATGATTTAAACTATCACACAGTTACATCTTCGTACAGTCAGTCTGCTTAGTATTCCAATAAATACGAGCGTTACAGCTTCACGGTGCACGTCCTAAATCAACTTGGAAAAAAGCCACAGAAGCTTTCTTTCATTTTACAAGTAATTTTTTTAAACATTTTTTTTTTCTAAAAGCACAGCTGTTGAACACGAGAACTCTCTTAAACCCCTTAAGCCTCCGATGGGAACCCGTAAATGTTACCCATTACGAGTGTTGCCAGTCAGTCAACCTACGCCGCATCCAAGTCACACGCACATCAGCAGCAGCATCACATTTTTGTTGTTGTTGTGGGAAAGAGAGGTTATTCATCCGTGTTCTCAATATTTCCAAACGACGACGCTTGACGGGCGAGTGTTTCGCGTTACGTATTTGTGCCGCGTGCCGTTCTCACGTCGAACTGGGGACCCCGGTCTATGGCAGAGAAGGTTGTCCCTTGCCTATACACATCGGAGGAATTGACCAGCGGTGATTTTTAAGCCAAGCTGCCTCTGCTGATGAGAAAAGCGCCCTTCGACGGCTCTGTGGCCGACGAGATATGCAACAAACAACACATGAGGCTTTCTTTGTGCGCGGAGAGACGGATACGAGAGGCCGACAATTACGTTTGTCGTTTCTGAAATGTTTACCTAAGTCCACGCGGACAACGCATTTCCTGTTGTGTGGCAGACCAGACTGGCAAATGTGGCTTCAAATAACGAAGTCGGTCTCGTTCGCAGCGTCAATAACAGAGATCGGGAACCAAAACTACGACCCAGGTGTCAAGCATTGTCTGAGTGTACGTTTCTGTGTGCGTGCATGTGTCTGTGTGCATGTGTCTGTGTGCATGTGTGTATGTGTTGTGTGGAGCGGTGGTGCAGCGGTTAGCGCGCTGTGGCCACGAACCTGGTGACCCGGGTGCCATTCCCGCTCACGGCCAACACCAGTGACGATTATCTGAACCGGTCCTGGGCCTCCCCTAGGTCGACTCAGACTCAAATGAGTACCTGGTGCGGTGTGTAAACATCGTCACTAGGGAGACAAAGGCGGTCGGTCGTGGTGCTGGCCACCCACCCCCTCGTGTACCGTTCCGGCCTTCATAGGTGCTGCACGCTAACAGCACTTGCCCCTCTAGTCTGTTAAGGCTATACGGGGAATCTTAATCTTTGAATTTTGTATGTGTTGTGTGGAGCGGTGGTGCAGCGGTTAGCGCGCTGCGGACACGAACCCGGCGATCCGGTTCCGATTACCGCTCACGGCCAACATCGGAGGCGAATATATCTGAACCGGTCCTGGGCCTCCCCTAGGTCGACTCAGCCTCAAATGAGTACCTGGTGCGGTGCGTAAACGTCGCCACTAGGGATACAAAGGCGGTCGGGTGTGGTGTTGGCCATCAACCCCCCTTGTGTACCGTGCTGGCTTGCATTGGTCCTCGCTGACAACACTTGCCCCAACAGCTCATTATCGGCTATGCAGGGGATCTTTGTCTTTAGTGTGTACGTGTGATGATGAACAAATGACACGGTGACAAACGCACGACTCCACGAACCGTTGACCCGGGTTTGTTCCTGGCCAGAGCTGACATGGGTGGCGAGTGATATCTGATAACCTGTCCTGGTCCTCCCCTAGGTCGACTCAGCATCAAACAAGTGCCCGGTGCAGTCTGTAAACATCAGCACGGGGGATACAAATATGGCCAGGTGTGGTGCTGGGCACACCACCACGTCGTGCTCTGGTGCAGTCCTTAATAGGTGCTCACAAACAGCACATGCACCAAGAGTCTTACGTGGGCCAAATAGGGGAAGTTTTTGTTTGGTAAGATGGAAAGCGGTGGTACGGTGGTTAGTGCACTACGCTACGAATCAGGCTATCTGCGTTCGATTCCCGGCAATGGTAACTATTAGCGGCGAGTGAAATATGTAGCTGATCTGGACCTCGCGTAGGTCAGAGGTCAGCCTTAAATTGCTACCTGGTGTGGTGTGAAAAATGAGGACTGCGATAAAAAAAGTTCTCGGGCACGGCGCTTGCCACACCAGCCCACTGTGCGCCATACTCGCCTTAATAGGTGCTCGCAAACGGCACCCGCTCCTGTGGTCTAGAGGGGTAGATGCACGTGCATGTGTCGAGTATAAGCGAATACGTGTTTGGTGCAGTATAAATGACACAAGTCACAAGCTTCCATAAATGTAATGCTAACCCTGACAATAGCAAAACGTATTTATATTTCAGCAGGGGGACTGGATAATGTGGTTGTTAATTTTAATTCAGGTGAGTTTTGCAGAAGTTTTACTTGCGGGGTGTAAACACTATTTTTTAAAGATGTTAAAAGGTGCTTTGGAAAATTTCCATACCTGCTCTTCGGGATGTGTCTCACTGGAAGGTATTTACCATTTCCTGACCATATGGGATGACGGTTTTACAAATTCGGGAAAGTTCTTTGGTTACGTTTCTTCAGTCCAGACGGCTGAAGATAAAAAGGGCATCATTTCAAGAAGAGATTTTAAAAAAAATGCCACAGTGCCGAGATGTTAAGTACCTCGCCCGCTATACAGGAGGTTTGTGTGTTCGAACCTGACCCCAACGTCTGTATATCTGGAGTTGGCATGTTCCCCCCATTGTCACGTGGACTTTTCTCCAGGACTTTTATTCCCTCCGCATTCAGAAACATGCGTTTAAATATCCATGTGATAAGCCACTTTGTGGAGCCATCATCTGTGGCTAGGTCGCTTCTGAAAACGAGCTATTTAGCTCAGTGGGCTTTACCTGTTAAAATAAAAAAAAGTTTTTTAAAAATACTTTTTTTCCTTCCTTTGAAAATGTCATTGGCACCCTCTCTCCATTCTCAGCAACGTGCACAGGGCACCCATTCAGTGCGTCGCACGGCGATTGAGCGTGCATTTACCGCAAACGCCTTTCCCTGCTGCTGCTGCTGCTACGAGAGAGGGCTCACTCCGTTACTCTCAGCCGGTCATTACTTTCATGCAAATCGAAGAGCCAGGCGATTGCGACGAAGTGCACCAGCGTCAATATTCGCCTCCGAAACCTTCACGCCCCATACTCACGCGGCACCACGGAGCGACCCGGGCACAAAAGTGAAACACGATGAAGTGATTTCCGGCTCAAATGAGCGGTTGAGGCGGTGGCTGATCTCATGTCGAACGATTCTGAGCCCGTGGTGAAATTTATGCATTCCTCTGAAGGGGTTTTTTTTTGGATGGGGGGGGGGGGGAATCTCGCCATAAAACAACCTTTAAACTAATCATAATTAGGTTGTTTTTCGGTGATGATACAACTGCGTGCGCTGCCTACAAAACATTCGTTAATAGGCACTGTGGCCATAAACATTAAAATGACCGATGTATATTAAATAGGTGACGTTTCCAGATATGGCCATTGTCTGAAACGTCACAAATTGTATTTAAAAAAAATCTATATTTTAATGCCACAGTGTTAGTAACTCAAGTCTTGAGAGTTTTTCAGAGTGGTATTTAATTTATTGACCCTGGAGGGTTGATGGGCGACATCAACCCCCAACTAGGAATTGAACTCGCAAACTTCCGCTCGCTCTACCGCTGAGGCTCCTGGCTAGATAGTAACCCGTAGTAACACATTTTGTAGTTTGTTAACCATAAGCTGGGATGAAAAGACAAGTAAAAGGTTAAACCAAGTTCTGAGTCCGGATAAACAAAAGAGATTATTCTGGAAATAATCAGCTCAAATTATTATTTTCATTTGTCTCAAATATTAACCTGATTACACTTTCGGCATAATGTCTTGAAGGAGGAATTATACTTTTAGAAAACTAGCGGAGCAACGATATCCTTCGTGTGAGAGGCGGACCCTCACAGCGCTGCTGATAATAATGATTTTAAATACAAATGTATAAAGCGTCCCTTTAACAATTCTTCAAGGGGGGACCTGGTCCACACAGTAGAGAGTAATGAGGCTCTGTCATGAGAATAATGAGATTAATGTACAACACTACAGTCAGACCGATGTATTTGTATTTAATTACCACAGCTGGAATGTAGCCGACATAAATGGCAGAGTAAGTTCAACTTGTTAACATTTATTTTAAATAAACGAATTAATTAACATTTGCTTTAAAATACTAAAATACTTGGGGCGGGGGGGGGGGGCAGAAGTGAATATCTTAAACCCGGAGAGTGTGGTATTGCCCCATCTCGAACCGCCTCTTTCATTCTCAAGGTGTATGCCCATAAAACGCCGGACGAAACAAATATATTTAAACTGGGGTTGCCAAAAGTTCACGGTGCCAGGTCAGCACCGTGAATCCACTAGCCTAAAACAGGGGTGGGGAACATTTTTTTTCTGCCAAGGACCATTTGGATATTTATATAACATCATTCGCGGGCCATACAAAATGATCAACTTAAAAATTAACCTGTTATATTTCGTCAAACATTTAATTAACTCGCTGCTTAATGCGATGGCTGGAACTGCTTCTCTTTGGGTGAGGCGTGTGATGATGTTAGCTGGCTATTGACGATGTTGTTGCTACTCGCAACTGCTTTTCCAGGTTTGCTCCCTAGATTTATTGAATTTCGAGTCCCGCCTGCGGTTGCCTTGGCAGGGCCAGAGACCAAATGATTTTGCGGGGCCTTACACGGCCCGCGGGCCGGACGTTCCCCACCCCTGGCCTAAAACAACACGGCCACTTCTGATGATATCACCACCGCCTCCAACGGGGGTAGGAAGCAGAGCGGAATCGTTGTTGTGCACCAAAGGGACCAGGGTGTTCGTTTCAGTCCCCGACGTCAGCATTTGCCTGCGGCCAACTTTTACCAAAACGAAAGCTTTGGCTGGCACCTTGGCTTGTCATCGTTTTTCACCTCGACGGGTTTTGTAACGCGATATTTTGCCGAAGTTTCCCCGGACTCTCGACGAATTGGGGAGTGCGAACTTACCACAAGGCGCAGGTGCCGTAAGTGGGTTGGTTGTCAGCCGTGGATATTCTACGTCTCTACCACAGGAGCTAATCGTGCCCTAAGAACAAGCCACTGTTGACGTTTCGCATAATGGTATTTATTTATCGGTTCTATAAAGAATTATGATAATGACTGTGGTGATGATGGCTAGTGGTGATGGCTGGTGATGATGACTTAGTGAATCTAACGATACGATGGCGACAATGACGATGACAATGATGACAATGATGATGACAATGACGATGATGACAATGATGATGACGATGATGATGACGATGACAATGATGATGACGACAATGATGATGATGACAATGATGATGACGATGACAATGACGATGACAATGATGATGACAATGATGATGACAATGATGACGACGATGACAATTACGATGACAATGATGACGACAATGATGATGACAATGATGATAATGATGACTGCGGCTACGATGATTCAACCCCTCCCTCCACCCCCCCAATCAGGAATCAAGCTCCCGACCATTCCATCATAAGCACAGACGCCATCCGGGCCGGATATTATTCGCTGAAAGCCCCCGCACAAATAAGAAAACTGAACGAGACAAATGAGAACGCCTGTACATTTTGCAACTTCCCACTGCCGTAGAAATCGGCCCAGCCCAGAAATGCAACATCATCGCAGAAGAGGCCCCTTCAGGATGCACTCAACCCACACCGAGTGTTCCAGCACCCACACAGCTGCTGCAACAGCACGTCCTCCACTCGCGCCATTGGGACAGCATAGCAACAGCTGTTACCACTTCTTGAGGTACAAAAACTAAAAAAACCACGATACCCCGGGACCTATCATGGGAAGGGGAATGTACCACACTACCGGAAGCGGGTGCCCACAGTTGTGGAGGGACTCTCAAGAACTCTCTAGAAGAGACCCTTCCGTTAGCAGCAGTGTGACGGGGACAATTGCAGCGCTGCACCTTTATTTCATTTTCAGAAGTTGGAAGAACCAACTTTACTAAACCCAATTGTTTTTTTTTTAACCAGGTAAGGCCCACTGAGCTGCACAGCTCTCTTTCAGAAGCGACCTGGCCACAAATGATAGCTCAACCAAGGAAGGGGCTTTTATCGTCACGTGGAAAATTAAGAGGAGCCAAATACCACAAAGGAACATTTCTAAATGTGGAGTGGAAAGAACCAGAGAAGAATCCACGTGGCCACGAGAAGAGACGCGCGCAAAACTCCAAATTTTCAGGCATCGTCAGGGTCGGGATCGAACCCACGACCTCCTGTAAACCAGGCGAGGTGGTTAACATCTCGTCACAGCATCGCCCTAACCATTGTACGTCCGTGTAAACGCATTGTCTAGAGTGGTGTTTTATTACACAGCTGGAAACAACAACAACAACAACGGCAAAAGTCAACCGGGCCTTTTAATGTCCCCGGGAAAACTTGCAGATTTTCCCCAGGAAACACACACACACACTACCTCGACAAAATTAAAGAGGACGTCCTGAAGAACAACAACAACAACCAGGGGGTAGGTGACAACGCTGCCTTGCGGGAGGGCTTCTGGCTGCACCAAGACTGTCTGACCGGGCAGCGGCAGAGGCAGCCAAACGTAGAGCTGTGTAAACCTGAGATAAAGTTGAAACAACGGTCTGGTGTCAAACAGACTGGCCCGGGGGGAGCCAGTAATTCTTGTTAATCAAGGAATTTCAGCCGGAGTACACTTTCACGCGACCTCAATTGTGCCCCTTGCCGTTTGCTAAAAGGACTGGATTGTGGGCTTTGGGATAGGGATTGATGAACGTGAGTGCAATGACAAAGATCCCCCGTAGAGCCTGAACAGACTGTAGGGGCAAGTGCTGTTGGCGAGCACCTATGAAGGCCGCCGGCACGGCACACGAGGTGATGGATGGTCAGCACCACGCTTGGCCGCCTTTGTCTCCCCAGTGGCGATGTTTAGACGCCGCACCAGGTACTCAATTTGAGGCTGAGTCGGCATTAGGTGTTGGTGGCCGTGAGCGGGAATAGAACCCGGGTGGCCAGGTTCGTAGCGCAGCGCGCTAACCGCTGCACTACCGAGTTGTGAGTGCGAGCACACACACACACACGTGTTTGTGTGAGTGAGTGGGAGCACACACACACAAACACACGTGTGTGTGTGAGTGAGTGCGAGCACAAATATAAAGATCCCCCAGATAGCCTTAACAGACTGTAGGGGCAAGTGCTGTTAGCGAGCACCTATGAAGGCCGGAACGGTACACGAGGGGGTGGGTGGCCAGCACCACGCCCGACCGCCTTTGTCTCCCTAGTGGCGATGTTTACACACCGCACCAGGTACTCATTTTAGGCTGAGTCGACCTAGGGGAGGCCCGGGACCGGTTCAGATAATCGTCACTAGTGTTGGCCGTGAGCGGGAATCGAACCCGGGTCGCCAGGTTCATAGCGCAGCGCACACACACAAACACACACACGTGTTTGTGTGTGTACTCGCACTCACACTCACACACAAACGCACACACGTGTTTGTGTGCCTGAGTCATTCTTCGGTATGTTTTTTTGTACATGTTCTCCGTGTCCTCATACGAAATGCACGTGCAAAATAAAGTCCGGCGTGCGCGTGCAATTAATCAATGTATCGTGTCCTCAGACTTACGTGTGTTTTTACACTTGCCATTGCTCTCTCAATACACTCTGGCCCAATGCGTTGCGACATTCGCGAGGTTTCGATAGCCGCAAAGGGGCGTTGTACGATTGAGATGTTGTCGTTTGTGTTTTTGTTATATTGCAATTAACATAACACGTGCGTGTGCACATTTTGATTTAAAGCTTTCGGGACTGCAGGGATTCATATTCTTGGTTTCTTTCGGTAAAGTCACCAAGTAGAAGGGAAACAATAAAATAATAAAAATGTATAAAACGATGAAATTCTCACGACGTTTCGACTGCAACACGTGATCATGACTGCTTGTGTTGCAGTCGAAACGTCGTGAGAATTGTATTGTTTTATATTTTTATTATTGTATTGTTTCCCTTCTACGTGACTTTACCGAAAGAACCAAGAATACGTGCGTGTGTGTGTGTGCGTGACTGATTCTGTGGTAAGCAGTGGGGGGGGGGGGGGGGGAGCGGTAGTGTAGTGGTGGTGGTCAGCGCTACCAACTCGACAAACCGAGTTCGATTCCCGCTCACGGCCAACACCACCGGTGACGATTACCTGAACCGGTCCTGGCCCTCCCATGGGTCGACTCAGCCTCAAAAGAAGACCTGGGGCGTTGTGTAGACATGGCCACTGGGGATACAAAGGCGGCCGGGCGTGGTGCATAGCCACTCACCCCCTCGTGTGCCGTCCCGGCCTTAATAGGCGCTCGCTAACAGCACTTGCCCCGACATTCTGTTAAGGCTGTAACGCGGGAGATCTTTGTCTCGCAGTGTTACGGTGCTTTGCACGTTGCACTGTGACACTCAGAAATGAATAGGGGCGAGAAACGTCACATGTGATACAGGGAGAACCCCACATATGATGCAGTGATAAGGGGTACGTCAGCAGTGCGGATCATATTATCCACGTGGAAATCTGCGATTCAACTCCTCTTATTAACAGGGTAGGGAAAAAAAAACATCGCAGATAAAAGGAATATCTATGGCCGCAGAAAAGAGGTTGCGCCGACCCTACAGCTGCTCCGGATAATAGGATTCACGGATAATAGGATTCACGGGCAATCGGGCGGCGGATAAGAGGAGTTTTGCACTGTATATTGCGATGGGGAAGAGGGCCAAGCAATTTGAGCACAGAGGACCATAACCAACCAAATATTGGTTCTACTCCTAGCATAGCCCTGGACAACTATCACAACTGGCCACTGGCTATGAAACAACTAGCCAACCAGCCACTAGTACGAGTTCCATCCCTGACCCGAACCAACTTGCCAACCAGCCACTAGTACGAGTTCCATCCCTGACCCGAACCAACTAGCCAACCAGCCATTATAACGAGTTCCTTCCCTGACCCGAACCAACTAGCCATTAGTACAAGTTCTATCCCTGACCGAACCAACCAGCCACTACTACGAGCCCTATCCCTAAGCAACTAGACAACCAGCCATTAGTACGAGTTCTATCCCTGACCCGAACCAACTAGCCACTACTACGAGCCCTATCCCTAAGCAACTAGACAACCAGCCGTTAGTATGAGCCGTCTTACAGACCCAAACCCTTCCCAACTAGCCAACCGGCCATAAGTACTACCAATACCCCTACCCACAGCACATCGACAAAGGACCCCCTTTTAATGGAAAGTCTTCACTTTGCATTGTCGTCGTTGCTCGCAGCATTACGCACCCAGGATCGAGTTGACCTTTGCAGCCACACGAGGTCATTTAATGCCTCCTGCGGCTGCAAAGGTCACGTGACTCCGTCAGCACATGCTACACGTACGGAATCACCCAGAACCGATTGTAACACACGCGCAAGACCCGATGCGAATCGACGAGTATCGTGCACCCTTGTTAAACCCCAGTGGCAACTGCTGCCTAAGCCGTCGCTGATGAGACAAATGTGGCCAGGCTTTGTGCTGGCCATACTAGCCCCCTGCTGTGCCGGCGTTAACAGGAGCTTGCTAACATCACTTTCCCTGCCCCCCCCACCACCACACCACACACAGTCTGTAAGTCTAACTGGGAAACCTGTGTCTTTGTGTGTGTGTTTGCGTGTATGTATGTGCGTGTGTGTGCCCACTTAAGCCTCTTTGGAATGAAGTCTGTAAGCAGTGACAACCACAAATCCCATCAATTTGTAAAGGCAGTTACAATAAAAAGCACGCGTTTTTAGACAGCCACATCGAAATGATATGAGAGGCAATAATTTAATATTTTTAACAATATTTAAAAAAATGCAGTTTACTGCCAAATGTTAATAATCTTGCAACTCTGCAAGTTTCCAAACCACTTTCAGCTCAATATCACTTTACCTTTAAATAAAAAATACACATCCTTTGGTCTTACCACATAAAATATAATTATTTTAGCGGCTTGGCGCACTGCACTATGAACTTGTCAGCATGAGGTTGAGCTCTGGTCACAGCTAAGTGGTAAAAATATATCTGAAACTTGCAGGCTCCCTTTTACCAACCCACACTGACCAACGTGGAGTACGGAATACTAACACCCAACATCAGCACAGCCGGGGGATGCCTTAAACCAGCAGTGGACCGCCAAAGGGCTGTACAGTATTCCTGTGATTTTTTTTTTTAAACACATTATTATTATTTGTATTCGTCTTATTTGGCGAGATGTTAACTACCTCGCCAGGTATGCATGAGGTCGCGGGTTCGATCCCGACCCTGACGGCCGTTGTATGTTCTCCCCGTGGTCGCGTGGATTTTTTTTCGGGTTTTCCCTCCACATTTAGAAACATGCGTTAGGAGTATTTGCTTGCAAAAAATGTCCACATAGGCTACTTCATTGGGCTGTCATTGATGGCCGGTCACTTCTGAGAAAGATATATTGCCCAGTGGACCTTACATGGTAAAATAAAGTTTTAAAAATATATAGTAGTGAATAATAATCGTTTTTGTTCACATTTCAGGTCTCATCAGCAGTTAAGATTGTTAAATAAGGCTGACGTGAAGTGTGGATCCATTGTCAGGACAAAATCTGCTTTGTACCCGTACCAGTGAATGCGAGAGCAGTTATATTATCATAAAAGCCAGACGTCCAGACCTCACTATCATTGGCGGCGCTAGGCATTAGCAAACTGAGCATAAGGTCATTGCCTCAGGATATTCTAGAGTAAAGGTAGGGGCGTGTCAAACATCAGGTCGAATTCAGAGAGCAATATTCATGCAAACAGAATTAACATGAAATGCCAATTACTCTCTCAGCTCTATCTTATCTGCATCTCATTCCACTTCATCATTCCCATACCGTATCTCATCGACTGCATCTTATTCTGTCATCCCACCGGGAGTTACTGGGCCATCTGTGAATAAAAGCTTCATAGCTCATCGGATTCTTCCAGACTGACTAAAGATTATGATTTTTTGATTTAAAGCTTTCGTGACTGCAGGGATTCATCTTCTTGGTTCTTTCGGTAAAGTCACGTAGAATGGAAATACAATAATAAAAATAAAACATAATAAGTTAAGATTCTCACGACGTTTCGGCCACAACACAAGTAGCCTTCTTCAGGTGAATAAACAGGACTGACCATTTCGTCTGAGGTGAAAGAGAGTCCTGTTTGTTCACCTGAAGAAGGCTACTTGTGTTGTGGCCGAAACGTCGCGAGAATCTTATTTTATTATGTTTTATTTTTATTATTTTATTTCCTTTCTACGTGGTGACTTTACCGAAAGAACCAAGAAGAATCTTCTTTGGTTCTTTCGGTAAAGTCACGTAGAATGAGAATAAAATAATAAATTGATCAAATAAAATAACACAATAATATTCTCACGACGTTTCGGCCACAACACAAGCGGCCTTCATCAGGTGAAGGGACGAGACTGTCTGAAGGACAGCGCTGGAGTGTCTGGAGGACAGCGCTGGAGCGAAATTTAACCAAGAAGAAGATTATGATTCGTAAATCCAAAAAAGGAGGGACCACAACGAAAATATTCCTGCTTTAGGATGCCCCCCCCCCCCAAGTGGACCACCTCCAGCACGGCTCACAATGCTACGTTCATTACGAAAATAATCGCAACGCGTTCGTCGATAAAAACACTGCGGCCTTAAAACAAAAGGTATGCATGTTGAACCTCTTTCGCACCGTACGTAGCCAACTGTGCTCATCGGAGGTGCGACAATGGGCCTTCTTCATAGCGTGATATTTTACAGCAGTATTCTTGACAAATCTGTAGATTTTGTTGTTGTTGTTAATTGTGCACCACTAGCAATGCAGGCTCACCAAATGATGATGCTAATTACGGTAATGAAATTCATTAGCGTCTAATAGCTTTGTCGGGGCTGTGTTGTGTGGCCTCGTTGCTGCTTTTGGATTACCATTTCGTCTGAGGTGACAGAGAGGCCACAAGCTGTTCCAGATGGCACGGGCAAACGCATATTGTTTTACAGATGGGAGAGGCTGTGCTTACACGACGTCTTGCAATGTCTACATATTGCAAGCGTACACAATAATATCACTCAAGCGCCCAGAGTCATAGGGCAATGGTTCAACATGGAGACTGTACGTTGTGGCAGGAAATAATCACGGGCGGCGTTGTGGACACTGTGAGTAAACAAAATAAATAACACAAGACGATAGGTCTCCATCATAATGACGCGCGTTATTTGGTGAAGCTTCATTGGCAGTGATGTACAAGCGCACACACACACACAGAAAAAACTCAACACACCTAACACGCCGTGGCCTTAAAAGGAAAACTAAATATATAATAGGTGACGTTTCGGGCAATGGCCCTTCTTCATAACACATAGATAACCTCCTTCGTATATCAGGCCACACAAATGAATAGAAAGCGTATATTTTGACACTTCCCGTCAACCACGAGATCTGGGAGTGCAGGATTTTTCAGCAGCATTAGTTCAATACCGCATGAGCAAAAACTCTTGACCGGTTTTTTTTGTTGTCCAAGAGATCAAAGTACACGCGGACACACACAATCATCCACACCAATTTTCCCAGCATTGCACACAGCGTGGACACAGCCAATTCCACCCTGGTGACTGCGCAAGCCACGGGAAAAGGCAGCTAGCGGCGAGGCAAATGCAACTTATGCGCACTCCGCTCTTACAAGATCACGCACACCGCTCTTACAAGATCACGCACACCGCTCTTAAAAGATCACGCACACCGCTCTTACAAGATCACGCACACCGCTCTTGCAAGATCACGCACACCGCTCTTACAAGATCACGCACACCGCTCTTACAAGATCACGCACTCCGCTCTTACAAGATCACGCACTCCGCTCTTACAAGATCACGCACACCGCTCTTACAATAATATCACGTACACCGCTCTTACAATAATATCACGTACACCGCTCTTACAAGATCACGCACACCGCTCTTACAAGATCACGCACACCGCTCTTGCAAGATCACGCACACCGCTCTTACAAGATCACGCACACCGCTCTTACAAGATCACGCACACCGCTCTTACAAGATCACGCACACCGCTCTTACAAGATCACGCACACCGCTCTTGCAAGATCACGCACACCGCTCTTACAAGATCACGCACACCGCTCTTACAAGATCACGGACTCCACTCTTACAAGATCACGCACACCGCTCTTACAAGATCACGCACACCGCTCTTACAAGATCACGCACACCGCTCTTACAAGATCACGCACACCGCTCTTACAATAATATCACGCACACCGCTCTTACAAGATCACGCACACCGCTCTTACAAGATCACGCACACCGCTATTACAAGATCACGCACACCGCTCTTACAAGATCACGCACACCGCTCTTACAAGATCACGCACTCCGCTCTTACAAGATCACGCACACCGCTATTACAAGATCACGCACACCGCTCTTACAATATCACGCACACCGCTCTTACAAGATCACGCACACCGCTCTTACAAGATCACGCACTACGCTCTTACAAGATCACGCACACCGCTCTTACAAGATCACGCACACCGCTCTTACAATAATATCACTCACACCGCTCTTACAAGATCACGCACTCCACTCTTACAATAATATCACGCACACCGCTCTTACAAGATCACGCACACCGCTCTTACAAGATCACGCACACCGCTCTTACAAGATCACGCACACCGCTCTTACGATATCACGCACACCGCTCTTACAAGATCACGCACACCGCTCTTACAAAATCACGCACACCGCTCTTACAAGATCACGCACACCGCTCTTGCAAGATCACGCACACCGCTCTTACAAGATCACGCACACGTAGAACCAGCGTCAGTCGCACACTGGGTTTGTGAAGGCGGGGTCGGGGGGAGCATAGAACCGCAGTACAACACTTAGAATTTTTTTTGCTGATGATCCTGTTTTTTTTTCAGGAGGGTCCTGCATTGGGATGTTTGGCCAATTCCAATCCTGAGTGGGCTGGCTTCACGTGCATGAAAAGCTCCGCACAGATGGATTCAAGAAACCCGCTTGCCCGTACCGCGACAGTATATCTGAGCCACTCTGCTGTTCAGCTTAGGGCTACGTTATGATGCATATACGACTGTGCGTGGCAGAATGAAGTTTGCAGATAACCGAGAGATACACACACTCACACACCATGGCACTTTCTCACATGCAGGAAAATGAAACACGATAATAAGTAACACACGTGCACACAGATAATGTGTCACAAATACACAGCCACACAAAGATAGTGTCACACACTGCACACACACATACAGTCTGTCACAAAGACAAAGATCCCCCGTATAGCCTTAACAGACTGTAGGGACAAGTGCTGTTAGCGAGCACCTATGAAGGCCGGCACGGCACACGAGGGGGTAGGTGGCCAGCACCACGCCCGACCGCCTTTGTCTCCCTAGTGCCAATGTTGACTACACACCGCACCAGGTACTCATTTGTGGCTGAGTTGACCTAGGGGAGGCCCAGGACCGGTTCAGATAATCGTCACTGGTGTTGGCCGTGAGTGGGAATCGAACCCGGGTCGCCAGGTTCATAGCGCGGCGTAGCGCTAACCGCTACACTACCGCTCCACACACATACACTGCAACAACACACACACACACACACTGTGCCACATACACACAGATAGTGTCACACACACTGTGTCTCACACACAGTTCGTGTGTCAGACACTACAGAACTCGTGTCACACACAAACTGCACACACTACACATACACAGATCGTGTGTCACACACACTACACACACACTAAACACACTACACACACACACCACACACACACTACACACACACTACACACACACACTACACACACACAGCTCGTGTGTCACACACACTACACACACACTACACACACAAACTGCACACACACACTACACACACACTACACACACACTACACACACACACTACACACACACTACACACACTACACACACACTACACATACACTAAACACATTACACACACACACACCACACACACTACACACACCACACACACACTACACATACACTAAACACATTACACACACACACACCACACACACTACACACACCACACACACACTACACATACACTAAACACACACACACTGCACATACACAGCTCGTGTGTCACACACACTACACACACACTACACACACTACACATACACTACACATACACTGGACACACTACACACACTCTCGGCTCGTGTACCACACACACACACCACACTACACACACACACTACACACACACAGCTCGTGTGTCACACACACTACACACACACAGCTTGTGTGCCACACACACTACACACACACTACACACACACACTACACACACACACTACACACACACTACACACACACACACCACACACACACTACACACACACACTGCACACATTACACACACACAGCTAGTGTGTCACACACACTACACACACACTACACTACACACACTACACATACACAGCTCGTGTGTCACACACACTACACACACTACACACACTACACACACACTACACACACTACACACACACTACACACACACACCACACAAACTACACACACACTACACACACACCACACACACACTACACACACACACTACACACACTACACACACACAGCTCGTGTGTCACACACACTACACAGACACTACACACACACCACACACACTACACGCACCACACACACACTACACACACACTACACACACACTACACACACACTACACACACACTACACTACACACACACATTACACACACACTACACATACACTAAACACACTACACACACACACACCACACACACTACACACACTACACACACACACTACACACACACTACACACATTACACACACCACACTACACACACACTACACACACACTACACACACACACTACACACACACAGCTCGTGTGTCACACACACACTACACACACACTACACACATACAGCTCGTGTGTCACACACACTACACACACACTACACACACACACTACACACACACTACACACAGACACTACACACACACTACACACACACTACACCGACTACACTACACACACAGTACACACACACACTACACACACCACACACACACTACACACACACTACACACACTACACACACACACTACACACACTACACGCACACTACACACACACACTGCACACACTACACACACACACTACACACACCACACACACACAGCTCGTGTGCCACTCACGGTGAATGTGGCACGGACACTGCTTGTGAACGCACAGAGTCGCCACGGCTCGCAGAGGCTCCCTCCCTCCCTTCCTCACCACCTCCTCCTCACCTCCTTCTCCTCCTCCTCACCTCCTCACCTTCTCCTCCTCGTGCGTCTCCGTCTCGAGGCGAGCCCGAGTGCGAGCCGTCTCGCCGCCGCGGACGCCTGAATCACTCGCCCCCCCCCCACCATCCATCCCACACATCCCCCCACCATCCATCCTACACATCTCCCCCCCACCATCCATCCCACACATCTCCTCCCTACACCCCCCCCACCTTCCCACACATCTCCCCCCCCACCATCCATCCCCCCCCACCATCCATCCCACATCCCCCCCCACCATCCATCCCACATCTCCCCCCCCCACCATCCATCCCACATCTCCCCCCCCCACCATCCATCCCACATCTCCCCCCCCCACCATCCATCCCACATCTCCCCCCACCATCCATCCCACGCCACTTCTCTCCTCCCTCCCCACCAGCCCAAGGTTCCCATTGGGTCTCCCGGTCACAATTCACTCACAGAGCGGCCAATCGTGGCTCTCACTCGGAGCCAGCGCCCTCGTGTGTGTGTGAGTGTGTGGTGAGTATGTGTGTGGTGAGTGTGGTGAGTGAGTGGTGAGTGTGTGTGTGGTGAGTGTGTGTGGTGAGTGAGTGGTGAGTGTGTGTGTGGTGAGTGTGTGTGGTGAGTGTGTGGTGAGTGAGTGGTATGTGTGTGGTGAGTGTGTGGTGAGTGAGTGGTGTGTGTGGTGAGTGTGTGTGGTGAGTGAGTGGTGAGTGTGTGTGGTGAGTGTGTGGTGAGTGAGTGTGTGGTGAGTGTGTGTGTGAGTGTGTGTGGTGAGTGTGCGTGGTGAGTGTGTGTGGTGAGTGTGTGTGGTGAGTGTGTGTGTGGTGAGTGTGTGGTGAGTGAGTGGTGTGTGTGGTGAGTGTGTGTGGTGAGTGAGTGGTGAGTGTGTGTGGTGAGTGTGTGGTGAGTGAGTGTGTGGTGAGTGTGTGGTGAGTGAGTGGTGTGTGTGGTGAGTGTGTGTGGTGAGTGAGTGGTGAGTGTGTGTGTGTGGTGAGTGTGTGTGGTGAGTGAGTGGTGAGTGTGTGTGTGGTGAGTGTGTGTGGTGAGTGTGTGGTGAGTGAGTGGTGTGTGTGGTGAGTGTGTGTGGTGAGTGAGTGGTGAGTGTGTGTGGTGAGTGTGTGGTGAGTGAGTGTGTGGTGAGTGTGTGTGTGAGTGTGTGTGGTGAGTGTGCGTGGTGAGTGTGTGTGGTCAGTGTGTGGTGAGTGTGTGTGGTGAGTGTGTGTGTGGTGAGTGTGTGTGGTGAGTGTGTGGTGAGTGAGTGGTGTGTGTGGTGAGTGTGTGTGGTGAGTGAGTGGTGAGTGTGGTGAGTGTGTGTGGTGAGTGAGTGGTGAGTGTGTGTGGTGAGTGTGTGGTGAGTGAGTGTGTGGTGAGTGTGTGTGGTGAGTGTGTGTGTGTGGTGTGTATGGTGAGTGTGTGTGGTGAGTGTGTGGTGTGTGTGTGGTGTGTGAGTGTGGTGTGTGTGTGTGGTGTGTGTGTGGTGTATGAGTGTGGTGTGTGAGTGTGGTGTGTGTGTGGTGAGTGAGTGTCTGGTGAGTGTGTGTGGTGAGTGTGTGGTGAGTGAGTGTGTGGTGAGTGTGTGTGGTGAGTGTGTGTGTGAGTGGTGAGTGTGCGTGGTGAGTGTGTGTGGTGAGTGTGGTGAGTGTGTGTGGTGAGTGTGTGGTGAGTGTGTGTGGTGAGTGTGTGTGTGGTGAGTGTGTGTGGTGAGTGTGTGGTGAGTGAGTGGTGTGTGTGGTGAGTGTGTGTGGTGAGTGAGTGGTGAGTGTGTGTGGTGAGTGTGTGGTGAGTGTGTGTGGTGAGTGTGTGTGTGTGGTGTGTGTGGTGAGTGTGTGTGTGGTGAGTGTGTGTGTGGTGTGTGTGTGGTGTGTGAGTGTGGTGTGTGAGTGTGGTGAGTGTGTGGTGAGTGAGTGTGTGGTGAGTGTGTGTGGTGAGTGTGTGGTGAGTGAGTGTGTGGTGAGTGTGTGGTGTGTGTGTGGTGTGTGTGTGGTAAGTGTGTGGTGAGTGTGTGTGTGGTGAGTGTGTGGTGAGTGTGTGGTGAGTGTGTGTGTGGTGTGTGTGTGGTGAGTGTGTGGTGAGTGAGTGGTGAGTGTGTGGTGTGTGTGTGGTGAGTGTGTGTGGTGAGTGAGTGTGTGTGTGGTGAGTATGTGTGGTGAGTGTGTGGTGAGTGTGTGTGGTGAGTGTGTGGTGAGTGTGTGTGGTGAGTGTGTGTGGTGAGTGTGTGGTGAGTGTGTGGTGAGTGTGTGTGTGGTGAATGTGTGCAGAGTGTGTGTGGTGAGTGTGTGGTGAGTGTGTGTGGTGAGTGTGTGGTGTGTGTGTGTGTGTGGTGAGTGTGTGGTGAGTGTGTGTGGTGAGTGTGTGGTGTGTGTGTGGTGTGCGTGTGTGGTGTGTGAGTGTGTGTGTGTGCAGAGTGTGAGTGGTGAGTGTGTGGTGAGTGAGTGGTGTGTGTGGTGAGTGTGTGTGTGGTGGGTGTGTGGTGTGGTGAGTGTGTGGTGATTGGTGTGTGTGGTGAGTGAGTGTGTGGTGTGGTGAGTGAGTGTGTGGTGTGGTGAGTGGTGTGTGTGGTGAGTGAGTGTGTGGTGAGTGTGTGTGTGGTGAGTGAGTGGTGTGTGTGGTGAATGTGTGGTGAGTGTGTGGTGAGTGAGTGGTGTGTGTGGTGAGTGTGTGTGTGGTGAGTGAGTGGTGTGTGTGGTGAATGTGCGGTGAGTGAGTGTGTCGTGGGTGTGTGGTGTGGTGAGTGTGTGGTGAGTGTGTGTGTGATGTAGTGAGTGAGTGTGTGGTGTGGTGAGTGAGTGTATGGTGAGTGAGTGTGTGGTGAGTGAGTGTGTGGTGAGTGAGTGTGTAGTGTGTGTGTGCAGAGTGTGTGTGGTGAATGTGTGTTGTGAGTGTGTGCAGAGTGTGTGTGGTGAGTGTGTGGTGAGTGAGTGGTGTGTGTGGTGAGTGAGTGAGTGTGTGGTGAGTGTGTGAGTGTGTGGTGTGAGTGTGCAGAGTGTGGTGAGTATGTGGTGAGTGAGTGTGTGTGGTGAGTGTGGTGTGTGTGTGTTGAGTGTGGTGAGTGTGTGGTGAGTGAGTGTGTGTGGTGAGTGTGGTGTGTGTGTTGAGTGTGGTGAGTGAGTGTGGTGAGTGAGTGTGTGTGCAGAGTGTGGTGAGTGAGTGTGTGGCGAGTGTGTGCGTGGTGAGTGTGTGTGTGGTGGGTGTGTGGTGTGGTGAGTGTGTGGTGAGTGAGTGGTGTGTGTGGTGAGTGAGTGTGTGGTGTGGTGAGTGAGTGTGTGGTGTGGTGAGTGGTGTGTGTGGTGAGTGAGTGTGTGGTGAGTGTGTGTGTGGTGAGTGAGTGTGTGTGTGGTGAATGTGTGGTGAGTGAGTGTGTGGTGAGTGAGTGGTGTGTGTGGTGAGTGAGTGTGTGGTGAGTGTGTGTGTGGTGAGTGAGTGGTGTGTGTGGTGAATGTGTGGTGAGTGAGTGTGTGTTGGGTGTGTGGTGTGGTGAGTGTGTGGTAAGTGAGTGGTGTGTGTGGTGAGTGTGTGTGTGGTGTAGTGAGTGAGTGAGTGGTGTGTGTGTGTGGTGAGTGTGTGTGTGGTGAGTGAGTGGTGTGTGTGGTGAGTGTGTGGTGAGTGTACGCGTGGGAGAGCGGTAGTGTAGTAGCGGTTAGCGCTACGCTGCGCTACGACCCTGGCGACCCGAGTTCGATTCCCGCTCACGACCACCAACACCAAGTGACGATTACCTGAACCGTTCCTGGCCCTCCCCTAGGTCTACTCAGCCTCAAATGAGTACCTGGTGCGGTGGGTAAGCATCGTCACTGGGGAGACAAAGACGGCCGGGCGTGGTGCTGGCCATCCATCACCCCGTTAAGGCTATACGGGGGATCTTTATGTACAGGCGTGGGGCACGTTTCTCTCTTTTAGGTCTACTCAGCCTGAAGTCTTGATTATCTCTACAACTCTGCCTGTTGTTCTGATTCAGACAACATCACCCCATCGTGTGTGCGTGTGATCCTTGCCATGCCATCGTATGTGTCACATGTATTTGGGTTGTTGGCCTTAATAGGTACTCACTCACAATACTAAAATACACGTACAGTAGAACCCTTCTTAACGACCACCCCTGTTAGCGACTATTTGCTTAACGATGGGTTTCCATAGAGCCCAATGTGTCCGCTTAACGACCACCCCTGTTAACGACTGTTCACTTAACGACCACCCCTGTGAACGACTGTTCACTTAACGATCACTCCTGTGAACGACTGTTCACTTAACGACCACCCCTGTTAGCGACTGATCGCTTAACGACGGGCTTCCATAGAGCCCAATGTGTTCACTTAACGACCACCCCTGTGAACGACTGTTCACTTAACGATCACTCCTGTGAACGACTGTTCACTTAACGATCACTCCTGTGAACGGCTGTTCACTTAACGACGGGCTTCCATAGAGCCCAATGTGTTCACTTAACGACCACCCCTGTGAACGACTGTTCACTTAACGACCACCCCTGTGAACGACTGTTCGCTTAACGATCACCCCTGCTAACGACGCGCTGTTGTAGGTAGAGTAATTATGAATTAACGCATCAAATGAAACATGTTTCTCGTGATATTATGTGTTTATAATGTTGTTAGTATCTGTACGTATTAATATCTATTGTTTAAATATTATAAAGTACGTTTTTTGGGTGAAAAAGGGTAACTTTAGAAGCTATCGGGAACGAATGAAGCCCTTTAACGTGCATTTCCTATACTCGCTTAACGACCAAATCACTTGACGACCGGTTTCGTGGAACCAATCGCCTTCGTTAAGAGGGGATCTGCTGTACTGCATCACGAATTCTCGCTGATTGTGCCATTCTAAAATGTATACAATTAGAAGTCGCGGTGAGATGGGAGATCAGATTGATAAAACTCTGGGTCACATTTAAGTCAATGAAACACCTTCCTGGTATAAACGTCGTCTTGTTTGGGCACACTTTCAGGATTTTAGTGAATACCTGACAGCGCGTACCATCTGTGTCAGTGTGTGGGTCTGCGTGTCTGTTGGTGTTATGCTTGAGTGTGGGTGTTCAGAGCGTTTGGTGCAGTGGTTATTGCACGCTACACTGCGAACCAGCTGGCAACATGAGTTTGATTCCCGGCCACGGCTAAAACCAATGGGTGAGTGATATCTAAACTGTTGCTATGTTGACTCAACGTTAACTAAGCACCTGGTGCGGTCTAGGCATAGCTCTGGCAACACCACCTTAATTCGCGAAGGACTCCTGTCCCGCTACGACCTGTAATGATAAACGGAGTAAGTCGGTGTGTGTGTGTGTGTGAGAGAGAGAGAGAGCATTTATATATTTGTCCACGTATTGTGTTGACGTAAGAAAAGGGGGGTTGTGTGTGTGTGTCTTTGTCTGTGTGCCTATAGGGAGCAATCAAAGTGGTCCCTGATGCTCGCTTGTGGGGTTAACAACGCTGACGAGGTTCCGTCAATGGGACGCTTTGTTTTTAACATTGGGGTCCCATTATCCCTCCTCTCGCTCTCGCCTCTTTCCTTTCTTTTTTTAAACATGCCACGTGCCGGAAATCACAAATACATCACGGGACAGAAGACCAGCGATTCACTTAAAAATATTTACATTTTTATCTTTTTTTCTCTCTCCCAATTTCATCCTTATTTCGGATGTCGGCATCGATGTGGTAAAAAAACGAAGTCTCTGTCCGAAACTCTCCCAGAGCCCTGCATCACTGCCGTGTGTCCGAGAACAACCCGCGTTTTGTAGATATCACAAATCTACTTTTGAGGTGGCTTCAAGTAATCCACACTTCAAGTTATCCACACTTCAAGTTATCCACACTTCAAGTTATCCACACTGTTGGCATTACACTTTCACAGGTGGCTTGCTTGCGGGATACATTATTTGCCCACATGTCAGTCAAACCAATATTTGATCATTCTCAGGGATATAATGTTTGTTTTGCGTGCTAAATTAAGGACAAACAAACTAACTTCATGTTATATCTAAGGCGTCCTTTTTGCCAGTATCCAAAATGATGAAAAATAAAAATTGGTTTTACCCTTTATGCCAGAAAGGGTAAAACCTATTTTTATTTTTCATCAAACTTAATGCACTTTGGTAAAATCCACTTTAATCACGGTCAGCTGAAAGCAGGACTTTAACCCAGCAAGTGAGCGATGCTGGTTCAGTCTTGGGCCACCAGTTCACTTCGGTTTGTTTTGTTTTGCAAATCGAATTATTTGAACATGTTCTGTAAGCAGTGTATGTTCAAATATGGGTGAGGACGCATGGAGCCTGTACCTTTGAATCGACCGCAAAGCTGAAAATGTTAATCTTTCCCTTTAACTTGGGCAGGAAAACAAGAAGCATTGAACTTCTTTCGCGCTGTACGTAGCCAACCGTGCTCACCCATGCTCACTGCTGCAACGTCTGCCTCTGGGAACAAGATACGGTATACCACACTGGACTGATGAGTTCGAATACAAAGGAAACCGGCCCACAGTTGTCTCTGTCTCTCTTCCGCCTGGTCGATGACATTTGCTCAATAGGACCACGAGATAATAGGACCGCGAGATAATAGGACCGCGAGATAATAGGTCAACGAGATAATAGGGCCACGAGATAATAGGAACACGAGATAATAGGACCAAGAGAAAATAGGACCACGAGATAATAGGACCGCGAGATAATAGGACCGCGAGATAATAGGAACACGAGATAATAGGACCACGAGATAATAAGACCACGAGATAATAGGACCACGAGATAATAGGACCACGAGATAATAGGACCACGAGATAATAGGACCACGAGATAATAGGACCGCGAGATAATAGGAACACGAGATAATAGGACCACGAGATAATAGGAACGCGAGATAATAGGACCACGAGATAATAAGAACACGATGCAGTTCTTCAAAACTCCTGATGGTTTTTGCATAATGCACAAAGGCCAAGTACACGCATTTTGTGTGTTAGTGGCGGTGGTGGTGATGGTTGCTGCGGGGGGAGCGGTGGTGCAGCGGTTAGCGCTACGCTGCGCTACAAACCTGGCAACCCGAGTTCGATTCCCGCTCACGGCCACCAACACCTGTGACGATTATCTGAAACGGTCCTGGACCTTCCCCTAGGCCGACTCAGCCTCAAATGAGTACCCTGTGCGGTGCGTAACAACATCGACACTGGGGAGACAAAGGCGGCCGGGCTTGGTGCTGGCCACCCACTCCCTCGTGCGCCGTTTCTGGCCTCAATTGGTGTCCCTAGGTGCCCGCCCCAACAGTCTGTTAAGGCTACGCGGGGATCTTTGTCCATGATGGTTGCTGTTATTGTGGTCGAGGCTCTCATGGCAGTGCTGATGATGGCAGTGGCACAGGCGAAGTTGGTTATGGTACGGTAGTTGATGGTGCGGCTACTGGTGGGGGTGGGTTAAGATGCCAATTTGTGGTCAATGGCCACACTCCGTTTGGGGTGCAGGTCGGCGCACCCACCCCCCTGACGAGGCACATGCTGCTCGAGTCCCACCAGAGAAAGACCTTGGCATTCGTCATTTCCTTTAACCCCCACCCCCACGATAGCCCCCCCCCCCCCCTTACAACCTTACAACCTCACTCTCCACGAGCATCAGTGTGACACAGGCCAATGGGGAAGGGAGGGTGAGCCGTAGTCGAGGTGGTGGGGAGAGAATCGTGCGGGAGGAGGAGTGGTGGGGAAGGGGTGGCCGACGATTCTCACTGAAAAGCCATCGCCACGCCGCTATCGTTCCTCCGCCACCGCGAAACGCGTCACGAGCTGCTGCCGCTCCTCCATCCGCGAAGGTCTCTTTGTCTAGGAGCGGTGGGCACGCAGGAGCCAACGAAGCCACACGAAGGGCAAGATCCACCGTGTGGCCCTGCGGTCCGAGCCCCGTCGCGGCTGCGCCAACAAATGTGTTGGCTCAAGTAGGCTGGCAGCACACCTGTGAATGCCTGCACGGCACACCCGGCCGCCTTTGTCTCCCCCCCCTCCCTCCTCCCCCCCACAGTGGTGATGTTTGCACACCGCACCAGGTACTCACTTGAGGCTGAGTTGACCTAGGGGAGGCCCATTACCCGTTCAGATAATCGCCACCGGTGTTGGCCGTGAGTGGGAATCGAACCCGGGTCGCCAGGGTCGTAGCGCAGCCACTACACTACCGCTCCCCACTAATAAACCAACACTGATGAACCAGCACTGATGAACCAGCACTGAGGAACCACCACGCACGTGCACGCACGCACGCGCACACACCAAACCCATCAAATATATGGCATAAGCCTAATAAACGTGGAACGGATGGGCCAACAGTTCCAACCACATGCTGCAATTAAGTCTGCATTTGTAGTGTTCGCCTTTAAGGCGTTAGTCTCTGGTCTGACACTGGTAGGGAGCGTAGGTCATGAAGAAGGCTACCTCTGGTGTAGGTCAATCAGTTTTAAAGACAATGCATCATTTATGTTATCAGAGCGTGTTTGTTTGGATGTTCACCACAAGTACGCGCGGCTAATGCAGTTAATTGATTACTTGCAAAATGTTTCAGTTTGGTGTTTGAACATCTTAACAACTTTTGCTTTAAAGCTTTCGTGACTGCAGGGATTCATATTCTTCGTTCTTTCGGTAAAGTCACCACGTAGAAGGGAAACAATAAAATAATAAAAATATAAAACAATAAAATTATTGTTTCATATTTTTATTATAATAATAAAATATAAAACAATAAAATTATAATATTTATTATAATAAAAATATAAAACAATAAAATTATTGT
The DNA here is from genome assembly GCF_048934315.1 of Petromyzon marinus. Taxonomy (NCBI): domain Eukaryota; kingdom Metazoa; phylum Chordata; class Hyperoartia; order Petromyzontiformes; family Petromyzontidae; genus Petromyzon; species Petromyzon marinus. The sequence continues at coordinate 6,525,506 of NC_133689.1, read as the reverse complement.
TTCATATTTTTATTATTTTAAATATGAAACAATAAAATTATTGTTTTTATTGCCAGAAAGGTTAAACCCTATTCTTATATTTTTTTAAATACTTTGATACTGGCAAACAAAGGCCCCATGTATATTTGGAGTTTGAATGCCCTCCCGGTGGTCGCGTGAAATCTTTCTCCGAGTCCTCGCCATCGATTGTAATATTATTACCGTACTACAAATAATGGCATTTCATTCTTCATACAATTACATTGAAAGGAGTATTTTGCAAATAGGAAGATACATGGAGAAAAGCCGCGCGTTTGCACACTTGTAGATCCGCTAATCAGAGTAACCTATTTGCTGTGCTGAATATATGTGTGTTGAACTTCTATCGCCCCATACGTAGCCAACGGTACTAATTGGATGTGCTGGGGAAGGAAAACACACAAATCACAAAAAGCAGTTATAAAGAAATGACTTTTCAATCTATGGCCTTGCCACTTTGCCATGGCCTTGCCACTTTGCAGGCCAACAGGCTTGGGAGATTAGGAAATCCATGTAACTCACGAATCCTTGCCTCAAGAATGCCGTATACGTAATTTTATTTGATTTTACCAGGCAAGACCTACTGAGCTATTTCGCTCTTTTTCAGAAAGCGACTTGGCCACAAATGACAGCTCAATGAAGTGGCTTATCACTTAGAAATATATATATTACAATAGCCAAACGCTCTGAACGCGCGCTTTTAAATGTGGAGGGGGAAAGGCGGAGGACCCGGAGAAAAATCCATCCGGCCACGGCGAGAGCGTGCAAACTCCAAATGCACAGTAGTCGGGGGTCGGCATCGAACCCACGCCCTCTTGCACACCAGGCGAGGGAGTTAACATTACACGTGCGCATCATCATGTTGGAATAAACAAAATAAACTTGACAATCGTGTAAAGGAAAGTGTGCCAAATTAAACCCGAAGCTTTTTTTTCTGCTTTTCAGAGCGTGAAAAGATTTTGTGGCAAATTAGCATGGCGAAGACGGCCGAGTGACTTGGGTTTATGGCTCGATCCAATCCTATCATCGGCACCGGTTAAGGAAGCCTTATCAGATCATTGGGAACAGAACGTGGCTAACCCCCAAAAGGGGTCATTAGGGCTGCTTGTTGTGTTTGTTTCTCTTACACCCTCGTGTGCTTTCACGCGCGCTGAGCCAAGAACTCACAAGCGGTGACCCGGTGCGACGTGAGGACATTACAGGGCCAGTCCGCCAGCAAGGCAAACCCAAGATGAACAACACTGCCTTGAAAAGAAATAAACAATGTCGGGGTAACGTCTCTTCTTCACAGCACATAGACCAGAGAGGTAAAGTTGTACTTGTTTTTTTTTATTTTGAAGGTTGTGTTAGTAGTTATTATAATGATGATGTGATCGTGGCATCACTGACAACAGAGTAAAAAACAGCATAATTGGTTTGAACCAAGATTAAGATCAAATCACTCTGAATGCGCCCTATCTGATCGGATCTCGGAAGACGCGCAACAGAATTCAGCCTGGTCAGTGCGCTGGTAGAAGACTACCTGGTAGTTACTGTGCCTAGTGTTGAGTTTATGAGTACTTTTTGATTATTGAAGTGTTCGCCTGTTGCTAGCTACTCTTAGATAACTATTTGAAAACCAATAAAAAAAACTGGTCATCATTAAAATGTAATTCTCGTTCGGCCACGGGGTGCAAGGGTACATTCTACACTTTATCAATCTGGGCCTCTATTCAAGCGTTGAAATGCGGTGTTTTTTTTTTGGAAGACTTTGCTGTTTTTTTTCCTGGATTTTTCTGTTGCGTGTGGTCACTTTGAAAATGTTTCTTGTTCATGTTTTTGGTTGTTGCGGTTGCACCCGAGTCAAGAGCCGCATGGCTCACAGGGTTATACCTAATAAATTAAACTGAAATGTGCTATGAAGACGGTCCATTTCCCGGAACATCACCCGTTGTATATATATTTTTCCCTTTTAAGGCCACGCAGTGTTACTATTGTCGAATGTGTTGAATTTCAGGTGTTGTAGATTTTGTCCTGCGAGCTGGCGATGCCAGTGCAATAAAGCAGTGTATTTAAAAATAAACAAAAATAATCTGTCTTGCGCAGGGCCTTTTGAGTGCCAACCTGCGCACAAGCACGGAGCAGGTGGGAGACCTCTGGGGCCGACCCAACGCAATCTCCGAGAGAGATTTAGGCCGTCGTGTGCTCTCAGGCGTTGTGTGTGGTGGCCGCTGCCCATGTGACTCGACGACAAGGAAGCACAGAGGGCTCCTTGTGAATCACCAGCAACGTGTGTGCAGAGGCCCAGGTCGAACATTGAAATAAATATATATGAAGGCAACAAATTATAAACAGCGATGTAGGCGTCCACGGACGCACAAAGCCAGCTTTTGATCTGCGATCGAGGGATCTTTCTGCATTCAAAGACCTTTCAGTTGTTCAGTTTATTCTTCATTGTTACTCGTCCTACGCAGCGTGTGTCTGTGTGCATCAGTGTCTTTGTGTGTCCCAGCGTCTCTGTGTGTGTGCCAGCGTATGGGGAGCGGTGGTGCAGCGGTTAGCGCTACGCTGCGCTACAAACCCCGCGATCCCAGTTTGAGTCCCGCTCGTGGCCAACACCGGCGGCGATTATTTGAACCGGTCATGGGTCGGTTCAAATAGGTCGACTCAGCCTCAAACGAGTACATGGTGTGGTGTGTAAACATCGCCATTGGGGAGACAAAGGCGGCCTGGCGTGGTAGCTGGCCACCCACCCCCTCGTGTGCCGTGCCGGCCTTCATAGGTGCTTGCTAATGGCACTTGCCCCACCGTTTTAATGGCTATGAAGGGTAACTGCGTGTGTGTCTGTGTGTGTCTGTGTGTGTCTGTGTGTCTGTGGGTGTGTGTCTTTGTGTGTGTCTGTGCGTGTGTGTGTGTCTGTGGGTGTGTGTCTTTGTGTGTGTCTGTGTGTGTGTGTCTGTCTGTGTGTCTGTGTGTGTGTGTCTGTGTGTGTGTGTGTCTTTGTGTGTGTCTGTGTGTGTGTCTGTGTGTCTGTGTGTCTGTGTGTGTCTGTGTGTGTGTCTGTGTGTGTCTGTGTGTGTGTCTGTGTGTGTCTGTGTGTGTGTCTTTGTGTGTCTTTGTGTGTGTGTCTGTGTCCGTGTGTCTGTGTGTGTGTCTGTGTGTGTGTCTTTGTGTGTCTTTGTGTGTGTGTGTCTGTCTGTGTCTGTGTGTCTTTGTGTGTGTGTATGTCTGTCTGTCTGTGTGTCTGTGTCTGTGTGTGTCTGTGTTTGTGTGTGTGTCTGTGTGTCTGTGTGTCTGTGTCTGTGTGTCTGTCTGTCTGTGTGTGTGTGTCTGTGTGTGTTTGTGTGTGTCTCATTAGAACAACAGTGCTCCCAGTCGTGAGACGAAGAGTTTAAATCCCAGACTCAAACCAATCACCATCAACATTGTCATCACCATTATCATCATCATCATCATCCTTCTGGGGCAGTGAAGTCAGCATCACCCTATGAGGCTGCCTCACTTTGTGGGAAGCCAACAGTTGCTGATTCCAGGAGGACTATAGGAAAGTGGAATTTCCATCATTAGCTCATGGCCGCCGATGTAGATGAGCACCGGCATTGTTTACGCAAATCTCGACTTATCTTCTACCGGCTGCATTTGGCCATCCGAAATATAACGTGCACATCGGTATTCTTGGCTTATTTAACAACAACAAAAAACAGTTTGAATGTGGTATTAGAGACATCTCTGCAATCGTGCGTGACGGAAAGTCCATCACCCCGCGTGTGGACACGACGCTGCTTGAAAGGATCTCAGATAGTAGTTCTGTGACATCGTCTTCTGCGGACCTTTGTCTACCATGCGGCGATGCGCTGCGGAGTGAGAGTTCCAAATGGACGTTTTCTTCATCTCGTGAGAATGACTGCGACAGCGCAACTTGAAGAACGCATTTTGTTGTATTCGGCCGAAAAACAGCAAATCTGCACGCAAAGATTCCAAGCTTCGGCGCCAAAGGTCACGGAATGTCGCGCGACTTCAGGCGCTGGCGTTCATGCTCAAGGGAAAATGTGAACTGAAGCTCCAGGGATGTAGAAGACACGCTTGCGTATAAATGTTGAATTCACTTTAAAAATAAATCGCAAACCCTGCGAGTGCTCAAATGTGGTATTTTTTTTTTCAAGGCATCGTTCCCTTAAAAAAAAGCCACCTTAAATAATTTAAATGAAGTGTCCTTTCCAAACTTCCCATTTCGTATTTACAGTGTGCAGTCATCAGCTTTCCCTCCCTGCCCTGGCGAGATGTTAACTACCTCGCCTGGTATACAGGAGGTAGTGGTGTTCGATCTCGACCCCGACGCCTGCTGTATATTTGGAGTCTCCGTGTTCTCCCTGTGGTCACGTGGATTTTTCTCCAGCTTCTCCGGGTTTCCCACCCCCCCCCCACACACACACATTTAGAAACGTGCCTTTGAACGTATTTGGCTGCTATAAATTTCCACGTGATAAGCCACTTGGCTGAGCAATCATTTGTTGGCCAGGTCGCTTCTGCAAAAAGTGTACGATCACGCGAGGGCTTGCTCGCGCTTTTCGACAACGAGGAGCTGCTCGTAAACGTTCGCCAGGATTCGTGAAATGTCACGGGAAAAGTGCGAGCGCTGTTCACGCGCGAGACATTACAAAAAAAAAGGTGTGCGCCAAGAGCAACAGCGTGAATCACGGACGCTGATCGGACCCTCGGGGCGAGGGATGGGGAAGGGAAGAGCCTAACCACCGCCGCTGCCGCCGTGACCGCACACTCATCTGGGCTGCGTTCGCTCGGGTTCCTTGCGTCACGTCTGGCTGACGCAGGCCGTTTACCCGGCAGGAAGAAAAAAAACACAAAATGAGCAACTCAAACGCGGGCCCGACGCAAATCGCCGATCACCGAGCGGAGAGAGACGGGCGCGGTGGGGTGTGCTGGGAGAGGAACAGAAATCCCGAGAACAGCAGACTCCAAATTCGACGGGACAGGGCCCAGAGTGAAGGGGAGGGGGGGAGAAACTGGGCTCGACTACCAGCGGGCGGGTGGGACATTTCTGGTTTATATGAGGAGGGGAAAAGGGTCAGGGGGATAGGTAACTAACATACTGGGGGGGAAGAAAGAGACAGGGGAGAGGAGGGAAATGGTGGGGGGTGGGGGAACTATGAAACAATTGAACAGGACCGTTCGACGGGAGGTCAGCACCGATTCAACCGCTCATTTGAGCCGGAAATCACTTCATCGTGTTTCACTTTTGTGCCCGGGTCGCTCCGTGGTGCCGCGTGAGTACGTGAAGGTTTCGGAGGCGAATATTGACGCTGGTGCACTTCGTCGCAATCGCCTGGCTCTTCGATTTGCATGAAAGTAATGACCGGCTGAGAGTAACGGAGTGAGCCCTCTCTCGTAGCAGCAGCAGCAGCAGGGAAAGGCGTTTGCGGTAAATGCACGCTCAATCGCCGTGCGACGCACTGAATGGGTGCCCTATGCACGTTGCTGAGAATGGAGAGAAGAGCCAATGACATTTTCAAAGGAAGGAAAACAACTCAAACCAAAAATGTAAAACTAGTTCTTAGTTTACCAGGTAAAGCCCACTGAGCTACATAGCTCTTTTTCAGAAGCGACCTGGCCACAAATAATAGCTCAATGGAGTGGCTTTTCAAGCGGAAATGTAGAGCAGCCAAATACTCCAAACGAATGTTTTTTTTTTTAAACGTGGAGGTGAAAAGCCGGAGAACCCGGAGAAAAATCCACGCGACAAACGGGGAGAACACGCACACTCCAAATATACAGCAGCAGGCGTCAGCGTCGGGATTGAACCCACGACCTCCTGCGCACCAGGCGAGGTAGTAAACATCTCCGAGCCACCTCTGCATGCGACGAGCGAGCCAGGCCAGACCCTCTGATCAAACGAGCGCATGGCGGTGGGCGTCTTCATCGGCGACCCCTGAATCAATTGCGGAAAGTGGACATTTCTATCGCAGGAGGTGAGGTTTCTCTGTAAGGTTGGTTGGTTCGCTGTTGACTTTGGCAGCCCTGAGTCGTGTTAGGAATTTTGGTATTTCTACGGTAGGAGGTGAATCTCCCCGTAGGGTGACTTCCTACTTCGCTTATTACCTTAGAGGGGAGGTTGACTTGACTCCTATAACCAGGACTTTGCAACCCTTTATCCAGCAGTGGATTTACAAAAGGACTTAGATTCGTATTGCCGAATTTTCCAAGTTATAAGGCGCTCTGGAAAATATGTTGCAACGAAAACGTTTGCCCTGTGTCAATAGAGTTATACAAACCTGGTCACACAAACAAACACACATACTGTATTATGCCCAATGCACCCTCAATTTTTGCTTTAAAATAGAGTGGGGAAGTGCATTTTATAATCTGGAGAATGCAGTATATTTATTATTACTACCCTGCTCTATGGAGTCTTAACTGAGCTAAAAAAATGTTTAAGAGAGGGTCTGGGTAGTGACTTCCTCACACCGAATTATTTTGCACGTGGGTTGGTGACACTGTAGTGCCTGAAAGGGATCGCGTGATCCAGCGCACAATAATCTAATTAATAGAAAACACAGAAAACATTTCAATTGGTCAAAACATGCCTTTGCAGAACCCCCTTCAGAAATTGGTCTTAAGTGATTCACTTCCTTTTTTTGCGGGGGTGATCTTGGAATCCAAAGTTGGTTCTGGGGAAATGTAGTTCTCTAGGAGTATTTTAAAATGTGGTTGGAAGTGTTTTTTCTTTCTTTCTAATTTAGTATTTTGGTTTGTTGTGCCGCGTAATGCAAGATCTAGCCCCTGCAAGTGGTGATGGCACAAGGTTTTATACCTTAACACCAGATGTCAAATTGAACCATTGGGAGCGAATGGCTCGTTGGCCACTTGGAGATTCCCAGATCATTGTAGTGCTATAATTTTGATAAGAACGAGAAATGCATTGTGCCACAAAAGCAACAACAACAACACGCAAAATGTGCTGCTCACAAACAGCAGAAAGGCACGACCGACCCTCCCAGCATTCATTGCACACACGTCACGTGATCACCAAATCATTGCACGTACGCTCTTCTTCATTCCGATATTACGATTCGGCGAATCATCAAGGGTAAACTATCCCTCTGGTTTACCCTGTAAATTCTCCAGAAAAGGATTTCTTCGGATATTCTGGTAATGCCCTCCCACACGAAGCAAGAGAACATTGGCCGGCCAACGCCATATCAGCTGAGCCCAATCAGAGTTCAGAATATCAGCAGCAGTAGCAACAGACGACAGCTCTACATAATCGGGGGAGAACATACGCTACTCAACTCAGCTCCCAGCGACGTTGAGGGAAACGTGAAACGTCGGATGTGCCGGATAACAAGCGGTGCAAACCGAAAACACACGGGAGAGTTATGCAGCACAACCGAAAAATAAACTCCTCAAAATGATAACGCTCTGGATTCAAAGAGCACACCAAGCTGAAAAAGCCAGTCCATTAAAGGAGGCTTCGTTCTGCCTGGGAATTTAACTTGTACAAATACATCTGTTTGTCCAAATATGCAAACTGTCACGTGCATGTGGGAGAGCTTTTACACCCACGCACACGTGTTCTAATGCTCACAGAATAATCTCATTAGTACGATGCATACCCAGTTTGTGTGCGTGTTATAAAAAATGCCTTTTTTTTACAAAATAACTTTATTCCAGATATGAGTCTTGGCGAAATATGTGGTGAGCTTCGTGGTCATCAGAGTCGGGGATTCTGTACCTTTCGGGAAATCACGTGAATTGTTCCGCCGATGGAGAGACAAGACAGACGAACGTGAGATTTTCTGACCATTATAATCACCGGCCGGGTGGCATTCGGGGGTTGAGCGAGCGGCTCGCGATCACAAAACTCTACGAGATTGCGAATTCTAATTGTGGTCAGGGGTTAACACATGCCGTCATTTGCCCCGTGTCAATGATTGCTTGTGTTGCAGTCGAAACGTCGTGAGAATTTAATTGTTTTATATTTCATATTCTTTTATTGTTTCCCTTCTACGTGACTTTACCGAAAGAACCAAGAATATGAATCCCTGCAGTCACGAAAGCTTTAATTTAAAAATTTAACCGCATACATTTGCTAAATCGCTGTCCATTTTCTACCCGCTGCAAGATGACCGAGATCGCCTGTACCTCCGAAGCCACTGCGATCCCACTCCCACTGCGCTTGCGACGTCCTGGCCCTCGGCACGGACTCCACGCTTCTCTCTTCAACCTCTGACGGAGCTTTCCTCTCTTACCCGCGTGAGCAGCTTCAGCTCTCCGTGGCTGTAGATGTGAATCGAGCGGACCGGACTTCACATCAAACAGTCTCTCTCCCCCACCACACCACGCCCGCCACCACCACCCACCCACCACGACCCCCAAGTCAGTGAGCTCACAGGGAAGGCTCCTTGTAGCCGGGCGAGCAGATGCCTGCCTCGTGTGATGAGATGTTCACACAGCGGCATGGCTCGAGTTAGTCGTTTCACGTGCGGCGCTGGCTCAGCCCCCCGTTACCCTCGATCCCTCTCGGATGTTTTGATGCCGTGTGGCCTCGTTCTGGGACTAGATTGACGTCACTCTGGTCTCGGGAAGTGGGGTGTTTTTCTTTTCCATGTGTTTTTCTTTTAACAGAGCTGCATTGAGCATACATAGCCACGTGGTTTTTTTTGGGATTCTTTATGTTTAGCGTGCAATAGTAAAATCATTCCTCTGTCAAGTCACTGTTGGATGAAGGCCTCCCCATGCCGTATCAGTCACTGGGAGGGGGTGGGGGTTCTTTGACCATACTTCACCTTTGCTGGTCGGTGTCGGTGGACAAATTTGACGTTGGAGGGAGGCCCAGTCCCGGGTAAGATGTCAATGTCACCGATGTTAGCCGTGGATGGCCGGACCCTTAAACCTCACAAGCTCAGCGAGGTTGGGAGTTTCATAACTCTCTCTGCGTGGTCCACCAACCCTTGCCTCAGAAGCGTACTCTATATGATTAATAATCTTGAATGACATATGCACATTTTAACATACTTTGCGATTTTGTAATTGAGAAATGAAATGAATATACCCGTCATATTTTTTTATACAGTTTTCTTTTAAAAGTATACATTTCACAGATTTGTTAGGGTATTTCGCGCGCGTGTTCCTTGGACGCGTATGCGTTGTGTGTTCTACACGCATTTACCCTAGGACTGACTCCATTTGCTCTGTCAAGTATCTCCCACGCAACAGTTCCTGCCATCAATTTTCATTTCCTCCATGAACCCGTGACCCCCCTCCCCCCTATCCCCACCGCCAACATCTCCCCTCTCATTTCGCTTGACTCCCCTTCACGTGCCCTCTGCTCCAGCAACCAAGGTCCCTCTGTAAGTCGACCTTCACTCAATGGGGAGGTCGACTCCTTATCCCCTACTGCCCCTGCAGTTTGAAACTACCCCCCTCCCCCAGCCCCCCGTGCTGTTGACTCCCTGCTCCTGTTTTAGTCTCTCCACTGCTGCCTATCACTGCCTGTTCTCTTTAAACGTTGATATGTAGAACGTGTGCTCCTCCTTTTCCCCCAATAGGCATGGCAATTGCATTTGGATGCTCCATAAACCCAAATTGTCTCCGTGAGGCCGAAAGTAATCAAGGGAAATAGTATCTGAGCGCTCCAGCCGGGTCTAGATTCAGTTTGACGGGGGGGCTTGTATCATTTTCGGGCCCTCTCTGTACATTCAATTCTTGTCCTTGACTGTTCCACCACCAGACATGCTGCGCGATGCCAAATGCTCCTCTGCTATTCACCTTGGTTATTTTATCTCTGGTTTTTTATTACGTGATGCGTGACTTTTTAAGTGAAATCTCTGTTATAACAAAGTAAACGCATTTCATTTTCGCCATGTAATCGGTAGTAATACACACGGTGATCCTATGGCTTTAATTATCAAATTACACTCACGGGGTTTGTCACAGTGCTACAGTCTTGCGTTTCCCAGGTCAATCTTGCAAACGAGACTATGCTGGTCTCTTGTTGTTCTCACCTGATTAAACAAGACGAACTTAAACCATTATGAGGCTCTTTTTTTTTATATTTTTGGGGAGGGCTTTCTAAATCCAGGTCCCGGGCTACAGCCCCCAAAGGCCCCGGAGTTAATCCAGCCCTGCCCTGTGACCAACATTTGGGACAAATGCTTCGGTCTTAATTTAAAATAAAAAAAACACACAGGATACGGTGACCTGGGGAGTATTGCGAATTTTTTTTTCTGGCACTGAACTGCACCCTAGACTCGGGGGCAAGAAGTGGAATTCACTCGAACAAACGTGGCCCCAACTAGGGGAAAAGTGCTCGTGAAATATTCTCCGTTTGGCACACCGAGCTCAAACTGTTTCCAGAGCTCGAGTATTTTATTTATTCGGGAGCGTTTGGCATGGAAATATCCCACACGCACGACGTCACAAGCCGTGCGCAGACAGGGGGCATTCATTAAAATAAATATGCTCTTATGGTTTTACACGCGAGACTAATCCTGCCCGGGCAATAACATGACTACTAAATTACCTTTCAGTGGAAATTCCCACAGTGACGCCCAAGATAGCGGGATGGGCTGTGAGTCAAAACTGGATCAAACCAGGCTGCCCGCTTTAGAAAACTCGATACGTTCGTAATTGAATGGTCTTCAAGAGGGAAACATACATAAAGGAGACATTTGGGCAATGGCTGTCTTTCACAGCACACTTTCTTCAACATGATGGGCAATTGCCAATTATATTTTTTTTCATTTTAAGACCGCAGTGTTGTTGACAAATATATTGAGTTTTTGTTTATGAATCATCATTATTATTTGTGCGTGTGCACCACTGCCGACGCAGTATCAACCAAATCATTGAACTCCATTCAGACTCCTCACTTAGCCTGGTACCCACTATAACCCCACCCACCTTCCTCATGGATTCTCCCAAAATTGAATGCTTCTCACGAGCCATGATGGTGCAATTATTGTGTCCACATCCACGCACGCACGCTGCTGAGAAACGAATCGCTGGGGAGCTGGAAGTCACATGACGAGGCCACATGTACCGGCATTTTTTTGGGGTTGCATAACTGAACGTCTAACGAGACCTGTACATTTTCGCTGGGAAAAGGCTGAATTGTCCCAAGAGGAAATGAGGAATGATTTGACTCATTTTATCCCCTCTTGGAAACCACAGGAAAAAAAAAATCCATTTAGCGCGGCAGTGGGTTTAATTTTAGCGCGGGTCAGCGGAGGCCACGGTCATTTTCTCTAGAATATTCACAACCATTGCCCCTGGTATTTACAGTGTCCTCCTCAGTGGCTAATCGTGCAGTTCCTTGACCAGAATGTGGATTCACTTATCATCCAATCAAAAACTGAGTGGGATGTTTTTGCAAGCCTTGGAATGCCTGCATGTTATGGAAAGAGTGAATGCGGCGTGTGTGGGATGTTTGCCAAGACAATGTGGGCCACATTTGACCACAGATTAAAAGGGAAAAAAATAGACATACAGTGGTAAACGTTGGTAAGAAATACGCATGACTTAGCAAGATTGGCACGCAGTTAAGTGAAAAAAACTCCCAGAAACATTGCATTGTACGGGCTGCCTCTCACTAACACAGAGTTTCTGGCAATGAGTGATTGAAACAAGATTTGTTTAATGTGTTATTCAGTGATACTTAATCTCACGGGCAGATACAATCAGGATAACCTAATGTTTTCTAGATAACAGCAGCTCTCCAAATAATCACAACATACACTCAATGATTTCACTTGGGACTGCGTGAATTCCATAATCACCGGTAGTTTAATAACTCTTCATCATTTTTCGAATTGACGTCTGAATTTCAGTCGCTGGTGGTGGCTGTCTGACATTTTCTGTTCGGAGAATTCTTTAAAGAAAAACTGAAACTAAAATATTTTTTCATTCAATATGAAATCGACCAATACGTTTTAAAGTTGTAACGCGCCGAGGAGAAAGGACGACTTAGAGGGTGCGACAAGGAACCACAGACAAGCAGTGAGGCGGCAGCCAGGCGCTGAGTAAGCGCCGCATTCTCCCCAAGCTCTGCGGTCCTCTCTATATATATTAAGGGGTTACCGGCCCATTACTGAGTGTTTACACGAGTGGGAGGAAACCGGAGCACCTGGAGCAATCCCACGCGTGAGAGAGGGGCAACGCTCTATCCCATGCAGACGAAACAGGTGGAGTCCACGTTTTCAACTACTGCCTTTTGGCGAGCAAGGGTATGGCACCTCGAGCCCCACGCGAAGGAGGTTTGACAAACATTCGTGCCATTCACAAAGCCTCATATCTCACGATAACGATGTGTCATGTCACGTCACATCAGACCTGAACAGAGGGAGTTCACATTTTGTTGTACCACCTTCTCTGGGCGAGCCAGGGTTATGGCTCCTCGACGCCCACGGGAAGGGAGTTTCGCACCATCTGTGCGGTGATCCACCAACCCCTCGCTGCTTCCGCAGCGCTGGATCACAGGGCACGTGCGTGGTCACCACCGCTCGGGACGAGCTCCCCCTTTATATATATAAAACAAAAATGTTCCAACAAAACTGTTTTGCTCTGCGTTGAGACAATGCTCTCTGTGTGGCAAACGCAAACAGGTGTGCACAGCAGCCTCGACGACGCCCCTAACCCTGATCCGACTCACCTTTCGAGTGGCGGACAAGCGAATTCTGGGTTGTCAAAACGGGCAGCTGGTTGCTATTGTCGGGGGCTCTGTTGTCCTCGTTGTGGCTCGCCCTCCGTCCCACGTGTTTCTTCTGACGGCCACTGCGGGCGCCGATCGAACCACCACCATCCACCCACTAAGGAGTGCCCGCTCTCTACGCAGTTAGCGGTCACCGCCTCGACCGCGCACGCGTGGCCGGCTCCCCCGAGATAGCAGCTGTCCCCGCGGAGCCGAAGGAGCCCTTGCTCTTGTAGAGCCCGACAATTCAGCCTCCCCCCCCTCCTCGAAGTGTGCAACACGCACGCTTCGAGGAGGGTAAATTTGGTTAACTAAATGTAACGCCCACGCGATACCCCAAAGGAAACCAAAACATAAATGTGGTATTCGAAGCGGATTGAAGGGCTTTACGGGAAATACAAAAGAAAAATGCCGTGTCTGTCGCCGGCGTTTGCCAAGTACGCAGCCAGAACGCCGTTGCACAATCCCCGCCGGTGCAACGCCTCCGTAATTAATCGCAAATGTTGCTCCGCGCTAGAACCGAAGTCGTTTCCACCGCGCGAGTTTGCTCACAAACCCGCGGGGCGTGCGCACGGAGGACGCGCGCGCCGGGATTGGGGAGGTGAGACCAGGGCCGGTTGAATGCCCGGGGGGCTCTAGGGGCTGCAGCCCAGGGGGCCTCCGCCAGCTGGAAGGGCCCCCAGAGATTCGGTTAACAGTAATTTCACTTGTGAATGCTGATATGTATTTGTTAGCTTTTTTCGAAATACATTTCATTTTTCTTTAACGTTGTTTTCCTTTTGAAAATATTACTGGGGGGTGGGGGGGTGGTGCCTCACAGTACCCTGTAGCCCAGAGGGCCTAGACAATCTTGTAGCTCAGGAGACCTACAAAATCTGTAGCTCAGGGGACCTACAAAATCTTGTAGCTCAGGGAACCTACAAAATCATGTAGCCCAGGTGGCCTACAAAATCTTGTAGCCCAGGTGGCCTACAAAATCCTGTAGCTCAGGGGACCTACAAAATCTTGTAGCTCAGGGAACCTACAACATCTTGTAGTCCAGGTGGCCTACAAAATCTTGTATCCCAGGGTGCCTACAAAATCCTGTAGCCCAGGTGGCCTACAAAATCTTGTAGCGCAGGGGACCTACAAAATCATGTAGCTCAGGGGACCTACAAAATATTGTAGCCCAGGAGACCTACAAAATCCTGTAGCCCAGGTGGCCTACAAAATCCTGTAGCCCAGGGGACTTACAAAATATTGTAGCCCAGGTGGCCTACAAAATCTTGTAGCCCAGGGGACCTACAAAATCTTGTAGCCCAGGGGACCTACAGAATCCTGTAGCCCAGGGGACTTACAAAATCTTGTATCCCAGGTGGCCTACAAAATCTTGTAGCCCAGGGTGCCTACAAAATCTTGTAGCCCAGGGTGCCTACAAAATCTTGTAGCCCAGGGGACCTACAAAATCTTGTAGCCGAGGGGACTTACAAAATCCTGTAGCCCAGGTGGCCTACAAAATCTTGCAGCGCAGGGGACCTACAAAATCTTGTAGCCCAGGTGGCCTACAAAATCTTGTAGCCGAGGGGACTTACAAAATCTTGTAGCCGAGGGGACTTACAAAATCCTGTAGCCCAGGTGGCCTACAAAATCTTGTAGCCCAGGGTGCCTACAAAATCTTGTAGCCCAGGGTGCCTACAAAATCTTGTAGCCCAGGGGACCTACAAAATCTTGTAGCCGAGGGGACTTACAAAATCCTGTAGCCCAGGTGGCCTACAAAATCTTGCAGCGCAGGGGACCTACAAAATCTTGTAGCCCAGGTGGCCTACAAAATCTTGTAGCCGAGGGGACTTACAAAATCTTGTAGCCCGGGGGACCTACAAAATCTTGTAGCCCAGGTGGCCTACAAAATCTTGTAGCCCAGGGTGCCTACGAAATCTTAATCCGGCCCTGTGTGTGTGGGGGAGTGGGTGGGCTACCGCGCGATTGTCGTTCGCCGCATCTGCCGCTTCTGACCTTAACGGCGGCCAGACGACAATGCTCAACGCCGGGAAGGCGGGGCGAGCTTCGACCACCACGGATCAGGTGCGGAGTCGCGGCGCGCCTTGCGGGGTAGCGGGGTGGGGTGGGGGTGGGGGTTCTGCTTCTTTGTGGCCGTGAAGCTTCGCCAGGTCGAGCCTCGGGCAGGCAGTGAAACGTCTACGGCGGACACCGGCGCGTCGCCCAATTCTCGACCGATCAATAGTTAGGGGGTGACAGTTTGAGTCGGATGTATCAGACTGGGCGAGCCAAACGCCTAGCAGCATGACATTGAGCTGTCGCGACGGAAATAGGAGGACCGCTTCACAATTCTGGCTAATCGGCTGATGAGGCTGGTTGTAATCACCATCGAAACGTCGTACACGAATTGCAAATGTTGTGCGTTTACTCTCCAACACACGGGTGTGCTGAAGTAGTAACCTGATGGCACGTTTTGTTTACTCGACAAACGTAAATGGCTAACCTTATATTTACACAACCTAACCCAAACAAGCAGATAAGGCCCACTGAGATATAAAGCTCTTTTTCAGAAGCAACTATGCATCGATTAATCGATTAAAGTCAATTCTTACACTCGCGCTACATGCATCGAATGAATGTCCTTGAATTCGATCATCTTATCTTATATCGATTTACATAGCGCAGATGATGATGGCGATGATGTCATTCGATGAACACTCCTATAATTTAGAACAAATCTCTGTTATTTTGCCAGGTAAGGCAATATAAAAAAATGTAGCTCTGTTCAGAAGCTGCCTGGCCACAAATGAAGGCTCTACGAAGTGGCTTATCGCGTGGAAATGTGCGGCAGACAAATATGTACGAGCGTCATCCCTTTGTCTGCGAGGCGTCTGCCCTGGTGTTGGGGACACGTAACCGATGCGAGAGCTCCAGGTGTCTGCCAGGATCGCAGGTGCTGTTCGTTTTCAATGCTTCCGTCACGTCGAAGATAACTTCAAGACAACTCAATAGAGCACAAGGGCGTTCCGCTTTCTGGCATGCACTTCACCTTATCCCAAGTGTTCGACCGTACAACTCAAGGTTCGCCCTAATTATAGGCAACTATTAATAACGGACAATACCTCTGCGGATGCCCTGTTTATTGGTGTGATCGTGGTGGATAGCATCTCACCCAGACACCCTCAGTGCTCTGCACGTCGATGATGAGAACGACGTGTATGATAATGACAATAATTGTTACGACGATGATTATGATGGCGATAATGATGTTAGTTGCACCGATGATAGTGGTCAATGACGACTTTGAAGAAGATGATGCTGGTCAATGACGATTCTTATCATCATCATGACGATGATAAAAAAAAGCCACAGTGGTGTGTAATCATGGTGTGTAATCAATGCAAGCCCAGAACACTGGGCTTGCATTCCAGAGGTCGCCGGTTCAATCTCACAAGCGCGACAGTTGAAACAATGGAGCAGGATGATCCACCCCACGCCCGACCACCACCCCACCACTCCACCACACCCACCACCCCACCACCACCACCCCACCCCACCAGGTGTGTGCGTGCCCAGGTGAGTGTGTACGTGCCCAGGTGAGTGTGAGTGTGCGTGCCCAGGTGAGTGTGTGCGTGCCCAGGTGAGTGAGTGTGCGTGCCCAGGTGAGTGTGAGTGTGCGTGCCCAGGTGAGTGTGAGTGTGCGTGCCCAGGTGAATGAGTGTGCGTGCCCAGGTGAGTGTGAGTGTGCGTGCCCAGGTGAGTGTGAGTGTGCGTGCCCAGGTGAGTGTGAGTGTGCGTGCCCAGGTGAGTGTGAGTGTGGGCCCAGGTGAGTGTGCGCCCAGGTGAGTGTGAGTGCGGGCCCAGGTGAATGAGTGTGCGCCCAGGTGAATGTGAGTGTAGGCTCAGGTGAGTGTGAGTGTGCGTGCCCAAGTGAGTGTGAGTGTGCGCCCAGGTGAATGAGTGTGCGCCCAGGGGAGTGGGCAGATGGAACCTCCCCCCCTCCCATCCTCCCCTGTTCAGTTTCCGACTCTCTCGAAGTCAAACAATTCCGAGACTCAGAGACAAGGATCCTACGTGTAGCCTTAACAGAGTTCTGTTAGCGAGCACCTATTGAGGTCGGCACGGCACACGAGGGGGTGGGTTGCGAGCACCACGCCAAGCCGCCTTTGTCTCCCCAATGGCGTTGTTTACACAACGCACCAGGTACTCATGTTGGTGTGAGCGGGAATCGAACTCGGGTCGCCTGATTCGTAGCACAGCGCGCTGACCACTACACCACCGCTCCCTTCAGTGACTCACACCTCTCCTTACGCAATCCAGCCATGGCGGAGATAACACGGCACGAGGCTCGGAATGGTAAACGCGTGGGGGTTGGTGCCAACATTTTTCCAATATCAACAAAAACAACAACAATCGTCATTCGCCACTAAGTGGCGGTGATGTCACCACGGCGCTTGTGCCAGGCTATGTGCACGTTGAGGCCACGTGAAGTGTCGAACGCCCGCTGGCAGGAGGTCACGGGGAAAACCCAGGTATCATGGGTCGACTGACTGAGACGACTGGCCGATGCACCACCTGTGCCCCATACTGTGTAAACTTGCTGTGCTTTATCCACCCGGCGCTCCGCTCGTTGTTGTGAGCGTCACTCCTCCGCCCTCCGTTGTTGCTGGAGGGCGACTGCCTCCAACTGCCCAGTAGCGTCCTTCACGAGCCTCCTCCACAGAGGCCGATCTTGACACCGCTGGTACCGGTCATCAGCAAGTCCACTCAGCTCCACATCATCCTGTACCACAGCGCTCCATCTCTTCTCTAGCCCGTGCCGCGCCCGTTTTTGCCCCCTCTATCCGGCCGAACAAAAGCTGTTTAGGCATACGGTGGACATGACCCAACCAACGCAGCCTTGCCTGCAGGAGGAACTCATCGATGGGACTTTGTCCAGATCTTTCAAGGATTCGTGAGCTCCTTACACAATCCAACCTGTTTAAACCCAAGAGGGATCGTCGGTAGGCCAGCCTAAACGTTTCTAACCGGCGAAGATGTTCCATTCGGGGGGTCCACGTTTCGCAAGCATAGAGAAGGGAGGGATTTTTTTTTATCTATCTTCCTGTATTTGTAATCTGACTTCCTGGATCTTTATTCTGACTTCCTGGATGTTGTCCCGAAGATACCTGACACAGTTTTGAGAAGAACAAGAAAAACATCCTACCAAGTAGTATCTAATTGCCAAATTTAGTTTGTGAATTATTGTTCAACTTAATTGGTGCATTGTTAAACGCCTGTACAAGCGACAATTGAATTTGTCTGGCTACATCGGCTGGTGGCGGAGGGTCTTAACCACACACATCGTTCGGCCAGATCGTTACTCCGTGGCCTAACCCGAAACAAATCAACAATGACTCAAGATTATGGAATGCAAGTTTGGTAACGTGATGACGCGCGAAACCACGAAAGTTAAATTCACCAACGATCGCTGTCAGACGACTGTTAATGATCAACACGGTTATACATTACACTTTCGTCGTTACCGAACTAACCTAATGCGGTGGAATGAAAGTAAACATTTACTGTTACTATGTTTAATGCCGTAATTAATAGCTAAACACTTACAGCCGTGTTCGTAAGCCACACAGTTTTTCCTCTTACCGTATTCTCTTGATCAGGGGACGTTTTGAGAAGAAAACAAACTTCAAATGACCCTTTTAATCCTGTTTTAATTCATTGCATACTTGTCAAATTCATTTTTTTTAAATTCTTATAGTTGGAATTTAGCCACATTAAATGCAAAACCAAATGTATTATGAGAGTATTATTTTATTTGGGCGCCGAGGTGGCGAGATGTTAACTACCTCGCCTGGTATGTAGGAGATCGTGGGTTCGATCCCGACCCCGACGCCTGCTCTATATTTGGAGTTTGCGTGTCTCTCTCTCTCTCCCCGTGGTCGCGTGGATTATTCTCCGGGTCCTCCGGTTTTCCCCTCCACATTTAGAAACGTGCGTTTTGAGTATTCGGCTGCGGTAAATTTCCACGTGACGATAAGCCGCTTCGTTGAGCTGTCATTTGTGGCCAGGTCGTTTCCAAAAAGAGCTACGTAGCTCAGTGGCCCTTTACCTGGTAAAAAAAAAATATTTGTTGAGATAATTAAAGGCTACGATTGTTCCCCTGTGTTTTCAAGCAAAAGTTAAGGGGTGCGGCTTAATATCTGGAGAACACATTTGTCTTTCGGAAGATGTGCTCTACTCTACGTGCTCGAAATCATCTCTTCGACCAGAGGACGTTCCTCTACCATCGCAATAGAGGACAGACCCGTAGGACAGAAGTCACCACCAGCCGTTCAGCATCATCTTCCTGAAGACATCTCTCCCGTTTCTCAAACAGCGTCTTCACAATCATCTTCTGGAAGATGTCTCTTCATTCGCAATACCGTATTCCCAACGATACAGGGTTTTTTTGTGTCATTAAACCCACAACCACCCGACACAGACAATTAGTAAGGTTTGTTACGTAAACATAACACGCCAATTCGTTACTAGTACAGCACACCGGTGTGTTGAACAGTAAATCCACAACATTTACCATCTGAGTTACTACGTTTCGCCAGTAATTGCAACTAGCATCATCAGGCTACAGCCAGATTTGTGCAATACCGTATTCTCCCGATCATAAAAAAAAACTTCGATGAAAATGGGCCCAAATTTTGCAATGCATCTTACTCTCCAGAGCATCTTGTAATGAATCCGCATTAAAACAAATGAGCAGTGTTTGATTTTGTCAAGTGTTTTCTATCTTACTCCGTTGCCAAAGGAAGACCCCTTTGCCTTGGTCCCATCATACAGCAATGAATTATGTTCACAGGCATTCATTCCTTAGGCATTGTCCCTATCCACATCCTGATAAAGACACGAACCATTGTCCCTACGCGTCACGGTTTCCGAGCCACTGGCAATCGCTCACAAAATTCACGATTTCGTCGTCGATGTTGTCTTGAATTCTCGAGTTTGGCCTTTCTTGCCTATCGACATGGCAAGTGCCGGATGAAGATAGTGCGGGGCCTGTAGCACGTGTTATAAAGGGGGCCCTAAATTTAAAAAAACGTAAGTATTAAAACACAACTTTTTAATTGCATAGTAAAGTGATTGTATGTTTTCACTTGCTATACAGCCAGAATTGATAGCTTGAACGCGTTTAGCGCGGGGCCCTTGAAAGTGCGGGGCCCGTAGCTACTACATGTGTAGTAGTAGCTACTACATATGTTGTAGCTACATATGTAGTAGCTACGACACATATGTAGTAGCTACTACACATGTAGCACAAGTAGCGACTACATGTGCAGTAGCTACTTGTGCTACATATGTAGCCGCTTGTGCTACTGGGGTAATCCAGCAACTGGACATGGCCAATGCCAGAAAACATTAACGCTAAAATGGAAACTGGGGGCAGAGGTGTGTTGAACGGTTGATATGTACTGCATGCAAACACACGCACACACATATAGCCTGTGAGGTTTGTGGGGTTATTGTGTGTTTATCTTGGCGCCCTGACAAGAGATGAGTATGATTACACTCGGGGAGGCGGTAGTGTAGTAGCGGTTAGCGCTACGCTGCGCTACGAACCTGGCGACCCGAGTTAGATTCCTGTTCACGGCCAACATCGGTGACGATCATCTGAACCGGTCCTGGGCCTCGCCTAGGTCGACTCAGCCTCAAATGAGTACTTGGTGCGCATGCGTTAAAAAAACATCGCCACTAGGGAGACAAAGGCGGCCGGGCGTTGTGCTGGCCACCCACCCCCTCGTGTGCAGTTCTGGCCTTCATAGATGCTCGCTAACAGCACTTGCCCCAACAGTCTGTTACAGGCTACACGTAGGGATATTTGTCTTTGGTAAAGACCCACTTGGGTGTGAGCTAAAGCTCCCCTGAAACTTGACGTGCCCAGTTGGGCCGCACGGGGTTAAAGTGCGCGCGGAGCCGAGAGGCTGGGTTTTTAATACAGGTTACAGCCGCCCGTGATAAAATACTCGGGTTCTGAAGGAAAGCGAGTTCTATTAATCGTCGTCAGCCGAGTCGCCGAATGATAACGCGGTAAACAAGATAAAGATGTGAGCCGTCAAAACCAATCCATGAAGCGAGTCTCCGAGGGTTCTAAAGTCTAGCGGGTTGATCGCTATCAGCCGATGCTTCTGTTGTTGTGGAGTAACTCATGCAGTCAGCTTTGGCTCTAGGATTTGGTGTTACATGTTATTTATGTAGTTTATTGTAAAAATTCGGTCACAGTCCCAGCGATCACTGTTACGTTGCAATTATGGCTTTATTTTTTGGTGATTTCGAAAACGTTTTTTTTGTTTGGACATGTTTGTTTTGTTGTAGTACGGAGTTAGACTGATGGCCTTAATCTAAGTTTTCTTGTGGTTGTTGTTGTTGTTTGACTTGCATCCCACTGGGATTTTTTGCACACAGCGTTGGTGTACGGTGCTTTTTTCAGGAATATTTTGCTGGTTTTTTCATGGATTTTCTGTTTGCACAGTCACATAGTCACTTTAAGATGTTTTTTCTTGTTCGTGTTTTTGTGTTTTTGGTTGTTGTGGTTGCACCCGATTCAAGAGCCGAATGGCTCACAGGGCTATATCAAAATAAATAAAATAAACTGAAACTGGGTCACCAATGATAACGCACGCCCTGAAAAGAATGTACTCTGAGAATACATTTGGTTTTCCATTCAATTTGGATACATTCCACATAAAATATGTTGATGTTGTTTGTCTTAACTTGCTGACCCACCCCTACTGGACATATGTCAAAAAGAGCTTTATAGCTCATCGTATTTCTGCAGTCTAAATAAAAATATTGATTCTGACAGACATCCATACACCTACATTGAGACTCATAGGCTTAAGACACCCCATACTCTTACACGGAGACCCATATAGAGATCCTTAGATCTACACAGATATAGAGACATTGTAAATAACCTTTTCATTTACCAGATAAAAATCAAGCGGAATCTCTTTTTCAAGGAACGCCTTGGGTTTCAATAAGTTCTGCAAATAAACAACAATTAAATGCCAATGTAAACACAGAGGTCCTAATAGCCAATACAATGATCCATGTGTGCTTTTGGGTAAGGCCAGGTGGTGTAAAACTAGCACGTGGCCTATTCCAAAACCAAATTTGGATCAATTCCCAAAGTGTAAATAAGTATGGGCAGACATTTCTTGTGTGTGTTTAGTTTGTTGTCCTTCCCCCCGCACCTCCGATTAGCGCGAAAGAAGTTCAACAGCACACATACATACATGTCCGACACAGCATTGGTAACCATTCATCCAGCAGTGGATTGACAAAGGGCCGTCATCATTGCCATCACAATCGCTGTCATGTATTTCACATCGTGCAACCTGCGCGCGGTCACGTGGGTCGTGCTCTCGCTTTGTACGGAAACCATTCGGGTAAAACCCCGCAGTAAAGATCACGCATTGAGATCTTAATCTCAGATTCCCGTGGAGGGGGAATTGGGGGGGGTGGAGGAGTGGGTTACTCACGCTGCTAATTCACCTGTGGCCGCTGTTCGCTTGGCTGGCGGCTTACACACAGCTGGGGCCGGCGGGGGTCAAGCAGAGGTCTGACCGCCCCCTCCCTCCGCGTTCAGAGGGCCCTTGGCTCCAGCAGCTCGATGCGGGCAGGAGGTCCTCCCATATAAGGAGCTGCAGAGAGTCATTCGCGGGCCATGCAAAATGATCAACTGAAAAATGAGCCTGTTAAATTTGGTCAAACATTTAATTAACTCGCTCCTAATGCGATGGCTGGAACTGCTTCTCTTTGGGTGAGGCGTGTGATGATGTTAGCTGGCTATTGACGATGTTGCTACTCGCAACTGCTTTTCCAGGTTTGCTCCCTAGATTTATTGAATTTCGAGTCCCGCCTGCGGTTGCCTTGGCAGGGCCACACCAAATGATTTCGCGGGGCCTTACACGGCCTGCGGGACGGACGTTCCCCACCCCTGTGGGTCTAGAGGGCCAACTCTTATACGCTGGCCAGAGATCTTGGGAAGGGTGGCAGCGCCCACACTTTACCCCATCGCATATGGGCCCGCTGATCGACTCGACGTGGCGCACCTACTTATGCAGCTGGATTTAAGGGACCTGGCACCCTAGATTTCACTCCTATATTGTACCACGTAATGGTCACTGAGCATCGATTTAAGTCAATTCTTACACTCGCACTAAATGAGTCGAATCGTAGGTATGGGGAATGAATGTCCTTCAATGTGATCATCTTATCTTATATAAATGTATATCGTGCAAATGATGATGATGTCATTTGCTGAACACTACTTTAAACTTTAAACAAAGATATGTATTTTTTCCAGCTCTTTTTCAGAAGTGACCTGGCCATCACAAGTGATAGCTCAACGAAGTGGCTTATCACGTGGATATTTATAGCAGCCAAATACTCTTAAACGCATGTTAGTTATCAATGTCGAGGGAAACACCGGTGGACCCGGAGAACAATCCACGCGACCACGGGAAGAGAGAGAGAGAGACACGCAAACTCGAAATATACAGCGGGCGTCAGGGTCGGCATCGAACCCCCGACTTCCTGCCTACCAGGCGAGGTAGTTAACATCTCCTAGCCACCGAGTTGTCCAGAACTTGCGGAACGTCAAGAATCGCGTGGGCGCCGAGGGAGGAGGAGGGGGGAAAGGAGGGGGTGGTGTGTCGCGGGTGGTCGCAAGTTCGGAATCCAAATCGTAATCTTTTATTTTTATCCTTAAGAAATCCGATGAGCTATGAAGCTCTTTTCCCCCCCACACACAGATGCCCAGCAGGGCGGCGCGGCGGAAAGAGGAACACGTGGCTCGGAGAAGAAAGGCAAGTGCGAGAGAGGATGAGCCTCACTGCTGTAACTATCTTACTGCACAGATAGTTACAGCAAGTGGCCTTGGGCAGTGCCGGATTATCCCAATCGCAAAAGCAGCTACATGTGTAGTAGCTACGGGCCCCGCACTTTCAAGGGCCCCGCGCTAAACGCTTTCAAGATATCAATTCCGGTTCAGTGATTCTGTATTTGCTCTATCACTATAGTACTATACCGCCTTCAACTTTTATGAACGACTAGGTGTTTAAGATTAGCGATTTGTCGAATTATCTGGCTATACAACAAATGAAAAAATACAATTACTTTACTATGCAAGTAAAAAAAAATTTAGTTTATATTTATGTCTTTTTTTTTAGGGCCCCTTTATAACATATGCTACAGTCCCCGCACGAGCTTAATCTGGCACTGGCCTTGGGCACGATTGCGTGTGATGGCATGATGGTCGATGGACGAGACTGCTAAAGGAATGGCAGCCAAAGGAGGCGAACGCGTCCAAAAGGCCGTGCGCTGCGAAGGTGCAGCGGTGAAATCAGCGAATGTTCAGCGGAGAGGTGGACTGCGGCTTAACGATAACGAACTTATGACGCAACTGACAAAAAACAGGACTTATTAACGTCCCGGGAAGACTTGCATGATGTCCCCCAGGACAGTTGTGATTCATAAAGAGGATGTCCTGGGGTGGGGGGGGGGGTGGAATCCATGACAGATGGCAATCATCGTCTGGGTGGAGGGACGTCTGTGAATCCTGGCAGTCTGGAGGACGCATCACGTCGAGGTGTGGTTTTTTGTGTGTTGTTCTTGGGCAAGTCCCAGCAAGTGAACCCCCAGGGTTGGGTGAAGGTGAATTTGTGTTGGTCGGGTGACTGGGCTCGTGTGTGAAGTCCGGTTCTGTCCTGGTCCCTGTGCATCATTTTACTTTGGCGAGTAATGCCTCTCTGTCTTCTTGTGTTTGGTTAGTTGGCCTTCCCCCGCATCTTTGATTAGCACGGTTGGCTACGTACAGTGCGTAAGAAGCTCAACATCGATTCACACGTCAAAACCAGTCCTATTCGTCACGATACATGAATCAGTATTTACGATTAATATCCGAGCTTACGTAGAATATTTTGCACGGATTCACCCCCTCCCCCGCCCCCCTGGTCGCTGGTAAACTGGGAGGGAGGTGGCACGTGACCGCTAGCCGCAGCGAAAGCGAGATATATACTGGATGTGGTGTGCCGGGTGTAGAAATATTTTTTTGGGCTCATTGTAAAAAAGAACACAATTTAGGCTAAAGTGATACAATTTAGACGGCGAATAAACTTTTGAAATGACACAGTGATAATCGAGATAAAAATACACAGACGATTGAGTCGTGACTTAAACATCGATGCGGCTCGTTGCATCGCCGGGGAAGTGAATGGATCTTGTTGGAAATGGAATCTGTGAGTACGGCAGCAGTCTCGTCGCTGCTGCTGCTGCTGCTGCGTTGAGTTCCGACCTTTGGAACAATTCCTGGCAGTTGGTAGAAAACAAGATTTCAACAAAAAAAAGACAACCAGAGCTGGCCAACCGTTCCATGCAGAGAATGTCTATGGATAAATACCTGGAACAAAAAAACCAACAACCCTTAGCTGTCCCGATTTGCCACTCGGCGAGAAATCCTAACGGCACTTTGATTGACCACCCCCCGCCCACCCCCGCGTGTCGCTGACGGAAAACAAAACGCGCACCGTTGTCGTATTTCTGCCGGCGAGACGATCTACGGCCGTTTCGTGTCGGCCCAAATCGCTCGTGACTTTGTTTCACAAGAGGAGGCCAGTCTTTGCTCTGGTGAGCCCACATCTGGGCAGTGACCTGCAATCGCCAACGCTGTGACTAAGAAGCTCCAGTACGTCCTCGGCTGTTTCTACGGTTCGCGTACATACGTGAGCACACACAGGATTACGTGACGCTCGTAAAACATTTAAAAAAAAAAACACTATTGTTTATCCTGTTTCCAGTAAGCTCTGGTATGAGTCTCGTGTAAGTCAGTTGTTGTTTTTTTGCTCTGGTGAGTTTGCACATTCCCACCACCCAGCAATTCCCCGTAGCTGCCGTCACTGCCTCCAGACCAGCGCTGCTCAGCTCAATGGGGCCTTGCCAGCTGAGATAATAAATACAGGGGGGTTCTTTTTTTTTGGGGGGGGGGGGGGGGGATCGCGTAAATATATAAATGTGTGTCATTAAACACGCCACGACCCGACAGCCAATTAGCAAGGTTTGTCGCGTTAAACAGAACATGCCAATTCGTTACTAGTACAGCACACCGGTGTGTTGGAGAGGCGAGCCACAACACACTGGTATGTTGAAGAGGCAGGCCACAACACACCGGTGTGTTGGAGAGGCGAGCCACAACACCGGTGTGTTGGAGAGGCAGGCCACAACACACAGGTGTGTTGGAGAGGCAAGCCACAACACACTGGTATGTTGGAGAGGCAGACCACAACACTGGTGTGTTGGAGAGGCAGTCCACAACACACCGGTGTGTTGGAGAGGCAGGCCACAACATATTGGTGTGTTGGAGAGGCAGCCACAACACACTAGTGTGTTGGAGAGGCAAGCCACAACACACCGGTGTGTTGGAGAGTCAGGCCACAACCCACCGGTGTGTTAGAAAGCCAGGCCACAACACATTGGTATGTTGGAGAGGCAGGCCACAACACACCAGTGTGTTGGAGAGGCAAGCCACAACACACTGGTATGTTGGAGAGGTAGGCCACAACACACCGGTGTTTTGGAGAGGCAGGCCACAACACACCGGTGTTTACGTGACAAACCTTACTAATTGGCTGTGTCGGGTCGTTGCGGGCTTAATGACACACATTTATATATTTACGCGATATAACCCAAACCCCACCCCCCTGTATTATGGGTGTTATGTTTAAATTTAAAATTACAGTTCCTATGATTACTGTTGCTACATTGTTTTTATAGCTTTATTTTGGTGATTCGAAAACATATGGTTAATCTAAATTGCCTTATGGTTGTTGTTGTTGGCTTGCACCACTGATTTTTGCACACAGCGTTTAAATACGTTTTTTTTGTGTGGAATATTTGCTGGTTTATTCCAGGATGTTTCTGTTACGCGTTGTCGCTTTAAGATGTTCTGTGTTCAAATTGTGTTTGTTGCGGTTGCACCGGACTTAAGAGGGCTATACCTAATAAATGAAACTTGAAACTTGAAATATTGGTCGCGAAAGCCTACGTGTTAAAAGGAGATAATAGAGTGTGAGTCACAAAATGCATTTCTCTCTATTTGGAAGATTCTGAGAATGTGTCTGTCGGGCGTTTGCTGGCGAACTTTTAAAGCGTTGCTCGATTGTCTTTGTCAGCCGCCCGTGTTTGTGATCCACGCGTCAAAGCAAGGCGCACGCAACGATTGGAAACCTTCTTTAATAACAAAAAGTGGCAATACGATTTCAAGCTGAATGGTAAATTGGGACAGTTAACCGTTTTCTCTCTCTCTCTCCCCAAGTTTAATCCATAGAGACTCTCTGCATGGATTCGTTTGCCAGCTTAGGTTTAAAAAAAAAAAATGTTTTGTATCAACCGCCAAGCATTGTTCCAAACATTGGCACTCGACAACAGCAGCTACGAGACTGCCGCCTTACTCACAAACTCCGCTGCCAACAAATCAATTCACTTCCCCCGCACCTCCGATTCGCACGATTAGTTAGGTGCGGTGCAAAAGAAGTTTAACATACATTGACATGTTGCTTCTCATGATCAAATTCAGTTACAGTCGACTCTCGATTGTCCGCGTGCGGTTTATCCGATTTGCGGATTAACCACGCACCTGAGATTTTGACATAAATGAATAACTCATTAATTTCCCCTTAAGCCCAAATTAATAATCAAAAACAGTTAGACATTATTAGTCTTGGAAATGTTTATTACAAGTCAAGTTCTTAAACGGAACAAATATGTTGCTCCGGCTAATCCGAAATACACGTGATCGCCTCTACAGTACAGTAGTTGCATATATTTACAACACTGGACAGAGTTTGATTGGTGTTGATTGACGTGGCTCTGCGATCATCCACTTCGTGGGCAGAGTATTCTGCGCAGGAGCATGAAAGTGTTATCACTAAGCACGTGCAGTGATAACAAACTACATTAACACCATTGGAACCTCCTTTGCCAGAAGCAAAATATGATAATTGTTTTTTACCCTTTTATCTGGCAACAAAACTGACACCTTTTTTTGGTGTCATCTGGTCCAACACCATGTGAGACTTGGCTCTAAGGAAAGCTGTCTCGAGTGTGGACCAATCAATTTCAAGGACAGTGCCAATACATTATCAGAGTTATGTTTTTTGTTTCCATTCCGACCGCAGGTATTGTGGCCAATGCCAAACATGACTCCTTGTAAAAAAAAGGTGTCATTTTTGTTGCCAGATAAAAGGGTAAAAAAACAATTATCAAACTACATTTTATTAACTTAAACATAATTTATAGAAATTTTTGTGTTTTTTGGCATAAAGATCTGCGGAAAATGTCAATTTTTTGGGGTTATCCGCAATTTTTATTTATCAGCGGCCGTCCTCCCCATCATTAGCGCAGATAATTGAGAATCTACCGTATTTAAAGGCTTGTTCAGGACGTAGTGCATTTTGGATAACTGAATTCTGTAGAATTATAATGAAGATAGTTTTCATCCAGCGCAAAATGTTCATCAACCCCAGGGTACTTGAGAACTGAGTCAAGGATCAACTGGAATTCAAAATCACGACCATCCCATAACGAGCAGCACGCATCCCATCCTCTTGCTCCACCCAGCCAGACCTTCTGACGAACAGCTTTCGAATGTACCGTACCCTGCCACAGGGCTAACGTGAGTTGGCAAGAATCAGAATTTGTTCCTGACCCTCCTCAAGGTCGACTCAGCCTTAAAAAAACGTGCTATTCCGGCCTCTCCGTAGGCAGCTCGCTCGCAGCACTTGACCCCAACGGGCTGTTACAGACTACCATGGGGGGTGGTCTTTGTTTTTGTCTTGTATCCTATATACGCGCGCCGCTTTACAATCGGCAAACGGCTATAAATAGATATTGCTTTAAACAATCTGAAACATAAACACTCGCGAGCAGGAGTTCGAGAGACAGTGCCGGGGTGAAGCGGAGGGGGGGGGGGACTGGATGGACCACTGCCAAAATCTGCCCCAAGAAGAGCGAGCTTGCATTAAACCCATTCCCACGTATCCTCCGAGCTTTGCCAAGGAATAATGGATTAAAAGACACACCACACACACGGGCGCACGGACTCACACGTGAAGCCCCCTGGTTGGAAATTGACGGTAGAATCCGCTATGGAAATCGAGTGCTCGTTAGGTGCAGGGCCGAGTGAGGTTGACACAGCCAGGCACGAGCGGATGGGGGGGGGGTCATCGCAGGGCCCAAGGGCTGGGGCAATGTCAGGGAGGGGAGTGTTTAAGATTTGTAACGGCGTTGAATGCAGCGGCCTCTAGTGGCTGCAAGGGATCAAACACGAACTTTTTGCGACGCATGGGATGCACAGGGACGCCTCTACTTGCGAAAGAGTTTGGTTCCCAGAGGTCTGTTCGTAAGTCGATTTGTACGTAAGTTCCAGCTTTACTCCTCACAAATACGTCGTACGGCTATTACACTAAACACGGGCAATGGCTTTAAAAAAGTATTCCTAATCTTCTGCAGATGTGGATGCCACTGGTTCTCCATGTTCTGTAGAAGCCACTGGTTCTTCATGTTCAGCAGATATAGATGCCACTGGTTCTTCACGTTCTGCAGATGTAGATGCCACCACCGGCTATTGCGCGACGGTTGAACTTACGACTCTCGGTCCGGACAGGCGACTGGTCATACGGTCAGGTTTGTTCGTATCTCTGAAAGTTCGTAAGTCGGATGTTCGTGAGTAGAGGATTCCATGTATGTACAAGAATGTGCTTGCGCTAACGGTACATGCGTTGAGTCGTGCCCGTGAGAACCCATGATGTTTTATGCAAATCGCATTCTCGCACGTTGCAGAAATTAGACCATAGAAAAAGGGAAAACCACACAAATGAGACGGTAGCTTTTGAACAACGAGGTCGTTTGCGTCTTTAACTGAAACCGTAACCCCGGAATCGCCTCCGATTAGCACGGGTGGCCAAAGTACGGTGCGAAAGAAGTCCAACGCACGTGACAATTCATCAAGCGCTCAGAAGCGGTGGATCACTGAAATGGCATTGTAAGCTTTTGCCAACAGCTTCCGCGGATTTCTGCTCCCGCTGCCCATTGTGTCCATCCTGTTTAACCGTGGGGGGGAGTGGGGGGGGGGTTAGAGGGGAGTGGGGGGGGGGCACGAGGCAGTGCGTTTCCTGATTCAGTGCGTTTCCCCATTCAGACGCAACTCAGTGGTTGACGCGTGTGGAATTGATTTCCAAATCTGAGCACTCAGCCCTTGGCGTCCGTCTTCATCAATTCAGCTGCTCACCCCCCTCTCCTCACCCCCCCCCCCCCCCCACCTTGCTGTTGTTAACTAACAGTAGAGAAGTCGAGGCAACTCCGCAAGGAGCTGCAAACTCGCATCTCGGCCTGCCCCGTGTGTGGCGTGCAGTGAAAAAAAAAACAAAGAAAAAGATTCCCCCCACCCCCGTATAGCCTGCACAGACTTTTGGGGCAAGTGCTGTTCGCGAGTAGCGAGCCACCTATGAAGGCCGGACACGGCACGCGCGAGGGGATGTGGGGGTGGCCAGCACCACGCCCGGCCGCCTTTGTCTCACCGGCGGCGATGTTGACACACCGCACCAGGCGCTCATTTGAAGCAGAGTCGAGCGAGCGGAAGGAGAAGGAACCCTTTCGTATAAATTGTCAGTGGTTACATTTTTGACTCTAAACTTTCGTGACTGCAGGAATGCATTTTCTTTGGTTCTTTCGGTGAAGTCACGTCGACAGAAGAATAACAATCAAAATAAAGTTAATAAAAATAATAATAAAAACAAAACCACAACGTTTCCATCGCCCCTTTTCCTGATGACGCCCGCTTGTGTTGCGATCGAAACGTCCTGGATTTTGTTTTTATTATTATTATTTTTATTATAATTTTTATTTTTATTCATTTTTTTTTATTATTGTCAGTGGTTACTGGCCACGGGCGTAATTCGAACTCCGATCGTCAGGTTCATAGCGCGGACGTGCTAACCGCTGCGCAACCGCTCCCCCCCCCGCCCCCCCCCCCCCCCACGTGGCACGCAGCCGGCACACCGCCACGCATGTGGGCACCCATTCGCGGAAAATAAATCTTTTACATTTTGCTCCGGTATTTAAACGCCTGCGTCTCGGCTAAGGTGGATATAGTTCGAGCAGAGCCACGTTTAATGATTACAAATGAGAATCCCGGACAGTGTTTGCTACTCCCCCCCCCCTCATCCACCACCGATCTATCGATCCGTCTCTCATTCCGTCTCATCTCTTCCCGCACATCATCCCTGCGTGTTTTCCCACCGCTTCCTTGACTCCAGTTCCCCCGCGTTGCCAACGTCCTCGCAACCCCTTTTTTTTAAATTTCGCTCCGACACGCCACCACCATCACCACCGTTGTTGTGGTGTTGTTGTGTGTTGTTGCACATGGGGGGTTTCGCGGTTCGAAATCCAAAACAGGCCTGCCCTGGTTAATACCGCAGTCGTATTTTAGCCGTGAAATTTCACGCGCGGCGTCTGCTTCACACGCGCGGCGTCGCGTGCCGGCATCGACGTCCACATTCTTTCGCGTGCCAAATTTGAAAAAAATAAAACCACCTCCCCCCCCCCCCCAAGTTACTCACTTGGAATATACACAGCAGTCGTGGCTCGCCTCCCCACACACCCACCCACCCCACGCCACACCTCCCGACAAAAAAAAAAACACAAAAACTTGGCAGGACCCTCCTGAAAGGAGTCCTGAGACTCAGCGAGATTTCTCCCTGGGTGTGACCAAAGCGCAGTGATCAACTACCGTGGAAGCCCGCAACCACGTGGGCACGTACGAATGACCTCTTTATCCATTTTTATTTCCTTTCCCGACACCCCCCCCCCCCCCCCTTTGCTCACGGCCTTTATTGTAATTGCTTCACTAATTCACTAATTCACTCGGGGCATTAATGCGGCACATGTGCGCGGTGGGGTTTGGCGAGTCTCCCCCTCCTCCTCTACCCCCCTTGCCGCCGCCCCCCACCTATGCCCTCCCCCCCCCATCCTCTCGCCGAGAGCCGTTTGAGCGACTGGCTTGGAACCCCATCTGGGCCGATCAGGATGCCCGCCGTTAACGTGGGAGAGAGAGAGAGCGAGAGAGTCCTTTTGTGCAAAAATTGGCCACGGGTTCGGCCAACGTTGAGGTGGAGGGGGCTTGGGGGCTTCGTGGGATATCCACGACTCCCTCCGCTACCCCTCCCCCATAAACCATCCCCCTCCCACCATAATCACCCTCCCTCCCGCCTTCACGCCAAGATGCACCATTAAAACAAACGCAATCATATTAGAAGGTAAAGGTTCAGCTCTGAAATGGCGTGCTCTACGCCACTGCTGGCGAAAGGGCCGTGAAAGGGGTAGCCCTCCAGAGCGCCTCTACGAGGGCGTTTGTTGGCCCCAGTCTCTTCCCGACACTGGGCAGACGTCTTAGAAGGGGGCGCCGCGGTGGCTAGGAGATGTTAACTACCTCGCCTGGTAGGCAGGAGGTCGTGGGTTTAATCCCGACCTTGACGCCTGCTGTTTATTTGGAGTTTGCGTGTCTCTCTGTCCCCGTGGTCGCGTGGATTTTTCTCCGGCTCCTCCGGTTTTTCCATCCACGTTCAAAATCGACATCACGCGTTTAGATTATTTGGATGACTCTTGATTTAAAGATTTCGTGACTGCAGGAATTCATATTCTTTGGGTCTTTCGGTAAAGCCACGTAGATAAAAAATAATAATAAAAATAACAATATCACAACTTTTCGATTGCAACACAAGCAATCGTCACCTGATGACGATTGCTTGTGTTCAACTTACGAACTTGTGAAAATATGAACAAACCTGTCCGTATGTCCAGTTGCCTGTTCGGACTGAGAGTCGTAAGTTCAACCGCCGTGCAATAGATGGCGTTGATGGCATCTACATCTGCAGAACGTGAAGAACCAGTGGCATCTACATCTACGTGAGATCATACAAATTTTTAAGCCATTCCCCGTGTTTAGTGTACATGCCGTACAACGTGTTTTGGAATGGACAGGAGTAAAGTTGTACTTACGAATAAATCGACTTACGAACAAACCTTTGGGAACCGAACTCGTTCGCAAGTACAGAAGTCCCTGTATGTTGAACTTCTTTCGCGCCGTACGTAGTCAACCGTGCGGGGGAAGGACAACAAACTAAATAATTTGAAATAAATTCGTTTTAAATCCCCTGGAGAGCCGGGAAGTAACGATGCATTGATTAATCGATTAATACAAAAATCATTCAAGTGCAAATGAACGTGCATAAAATCGTGCTTGTGAAAAAATACTTATTTAGTTTTTATTTGTTGTACACAATTAGTTCTTGTGACCTCCAGCCGCAGGAGGCCGCTACGTCTAATGTAAAAAAAAAATTCGAAGTATTTGATTCTTGCATCGAATCACGACAAATTAATCGAGTGAATGTTTACACTCGTCCGGGCAAGCCGCCCATGATTATGTGACCCACCTGATCTTGCCTCTCTCATCTCCTTCTATGTTCACCCTCGTCTTCTCTGTCTCTCTCTCTCTGTTCACCCTTCTACCTGTGCCCAATCAGGTTTTCGGCCCTTCTCCCCCCCCCCTTGCACCCCTCCACTGGAACACAATAAGCCCCCCCCTCCTCCTCCTCAACCTCCTTCCGTTCCTCTCTTAAATCCTCACCTCTTCTCCGTTGCCCATTCACTTCCCTCCCCTGGCCCCTCCACTCCTTCCCGTCCCTCCCCTACGCTTTAATGACCTCCACGCACCCCGTGTCGCGGTAATTCATTCCTCGGCCCTTGCACGCCTCTGCCATCCAAATATATTGTTTTTGCTTACACCGTTTTGTAAGCCATGTTAAGCGCCTCGAGCAAACGCTCGAGGCGGTTAACATAGGAACGTGGAATTTGTAACCACTATCTCAAGACTGCCAGCAGGAATTTGTGTAGCTCTTTGCGCATTTGAGTGTGTGACCATAACAGCGTTTATAACGTGTAACCACTTAAATTTCGATTTAAAGCTTTCGTGACTGCAGCGATTCATATTCTTGGTTCTTTCGGTAAAGTCACGTAGAAGGGAAATAATACAATAATAAAAATATGAAACAATAATTATTTTTATTATTTTATTATTTCCCTTTTGCGAGACTTTACCGTAGAAGGGAAATAATAGAATAATTTCAAATAATGATTGCGACTTTACCGAAAAAACCAAGAATGTGTAGCCACATGTTATTTTTTGGTCGTTTTTCCCGACTGACCCGACGCTTCTCCATCGGTCTGCTATGTTTGGCTGGGCGATCGCGGATTGCGACACATCGACGCAGCGCTGACACGTGATGTGTTGTAAGAGCCATCTCGCTTGCATGAAACAACACGCTGATGGCTGTACTGCACGTGGCTTGTATTCCAGCGCTGTGGAGGCAGCTAGGGTTGGTGGATGACACAAATGAGTGAAATTCCCTCCGCCACACCTGGGGTGTCGATGTTTGCCATCTTCCGGTTTGCCAGGGTATGTTTATGACCAATGCTATTCATAATAAAGTTTTTTTGGGGGGGTTAGATCGCGTAAACCGACAACAGCCAATTAGTAAATGTTGTCAAGTAAAAAAAAACGTGTTAATTAGTTACTACTGCAGCACACCGGTGTGTGTGAGAGTAAACCCTCAACGTGTACAACCAACACACCGGGGTGCTGTACGAGTAACGAATTGGCACGTTCTGTTTACGTGACAAACCTTACTAATTGGCTGTTGACGGGTGTCGGTGGGTTAACGACACATTTATATTCACGAAATGTAACCCTCCCCCCCCCCCAAAAAAAAAACTTAATTATGAATTGCCAGGGGGTATGATGGCAGGACAAATCTTCATTGGTTATTTCGGTAAAGTCACGTAGAATGAGAATAAAATAATAAATTGATAAAATAAAATAACACAATAAAATTTTCACGACGTTTCGGCTACAACACAAGCGGCCTTCATCAGGTGAAGGGACGAGATTGTCTGGAGGACAGCGTTTACGTCTGCGCAGGGGATCGAGTGCTGCCCACCCACTCGTGGCGTGTGGCCTTACTCCGGGTACTTCACATTCCCCATACTCGTAAACGCTCATTCATCGATTTGGCCAAACATCCCAGTGTAGGACCGCAGAGCCTAGCCAATTGTTGGCGCCTCTTCCCGTTCACCTGAGCTTTCACCAGGCGCTTTCGAGTGAAGACAAATTCCACAGCGTGTGAATGTGCACTTCACGTGAACGGCGGCGGCACGGGAAATACTTAAATATACAAACAACGTGGATTATAAACATTATTCACGGGGTTTTTTTTCTCTTTCTTCATGTCATGAGCACATGAGTAACATGAACACAATTGCGGTAGGAATCTAATTTACTTTGAGTGGCGCTGCATAGGGCCACAGAAACGACATTCCCAGGAGTTCCAAATATAAGGTCTCTGCGAAAGAACGTCCGTCCTACGTTCCCGCATTTTCCTCTGAAGTTAGTGCGATGTTTCCATCGATACACATGCGCCACATTCTCCCGATTATAAGACGCACTTTGTGCGTGTACGGGGAGAGCGGTGGTGTAGCGGTTAGCGCTACGCTGCGTTATGAACCCGGCGACCCGAGTTTGATTCCCGCTCAAGGCCACCAACGCTCGTGACGAATATCTTAACCAGTCCTGAGCCTCCCTTAGGTTGACTCAGCCTCGAGTGAGTACAGTACCTGTTGCAATGTGTTAACATTATTACTAAAGAGAACAAGGCAAGCAGGGAATGGTGCTGGCTACCCGACCCTCTGTGTGTCGTGCCGGTCTTCATAGGCGCTCGCTAACAGCACTTGCGCCAACAGTCCGTTGAGGCTATACGGCTGGTCTGCGTCTTTGTGACGAGATTTGTACAACTCACTTGAAATATTGGGCACACGTTTTTGGTTCATCTTACTACTCTCCTTAGTATCCTATCATCCGGAGAATACGATCGTTGGTAAACGGACGGGGGAAGAGTTCAAACCATACAACTGGGTGGGTTTCTGCAGATGTTGTTGGTTGGCACGTGTGTGGGTGTCACGGTATACGACAATGCTCAACGTGACTGTACAAGAACCACTGCATACTTGAGAGATTGCGTTGGCATGCAGATTTATTTGAAGCTGCTTTTAGGTTTTGGCTGGGCACATTAAACCCGTGGTTAAACTGCGCGCTTGTAACCAATGCCCCCAATCGTTTTTTTACGAAGTTATGATTTTCTTATTTCTCATTGGGTGCTGATATTATTATTATCAGAGTCAAGGAATAAGGCAAAAAAATATATATCTTGGGAACCGTTCAACTTTTTTTTTCTTCTGTGACCGTATAAGATTATAAGATGCTTTGGGAAGTAGGACGAACCACAAAGTTTAAGGTCATTTAGAATTTTTTTTTTATATTATCAGTATTCTGGAAGTTGATTTTCACGCACAGCTTTAAAATGTGGGAGATGTCCTCTGGTTGATGAGTCTGAACGGCTGGTGGTGTCTTCTGTCCTCTGGGTGGCAACGTTTTGGCTTACGAAGAAACTGTCTTCCTGAAGATTCTTCTGAACAAACGATATTCAATCGTTTGGAAGACAAATGTATTCTCTGGGGATAATAAGATGCACCCCCAAGTTTTGCTTTAACATACGGGGATAAACATTTTTTTAAATTGTTTTAAACATGGTCTCATAATCCAGAGAGTATGGTACGCGATCTTCCTACCTGGGAAATGTCTTAAAACAAGCACCACGTGCCTTCGTCTGTGGATGCACAGCAGCGCCGTCCTTCGTGGTCGCCTTGCTCTTTAACATTTTCCCTTTATACTTTGTTCGTCTTCCCTCGCCTTCCCTTCCCCATAGATAAAAAAAAAAACCTACAGCTTCCCACTCGCAGACCCCAGGGCACCCACGCGGCACCCACGACCCCCTTTTATTTGTTTTTATCCCGGGCTAAGTCAACGCCAATTTACGGGTGCGCTGCCACCGCCGTTTCTTTTTTGTTTTACACCGAGGGCCTCCTCGTCATGGGGCTTATCACCGTGACATGGCATTAGCCCCTAAGCTGCCCGGGCAAACGCAAGCTGTTGACATCGCTTCCCACCAGACACTCGTCTCTTGCCGCGATGCTAAATCCCATCTATCGTCCCGCCGTCCATCTGGCTGGACGAGCAACACGTCCCATGATCCCACCGCCCCCCCCCAACCCCCCTCGGCTATTACATTTCACACTCTGCCAGAGCGAAAATGCCCTGCAATTGCTTGCTCACGCCACTTCGGACGTGTTGGAAGTTGTGGGGGGTACTCACACTTTACCCCGCCACGTGAGACTTGTCGATCGGCCCACTTTGGGCGTACCCCTTCATATGTACTGCTGGAGGAGTGTGGGGGGGGAGGGAATTCAGAAAAATCTTCCCCGTGGCTTCAACTGCCGCGCCGGATAGGTGAAACCGAACCGGAGAACGCCAGGATTGCAAGTTCAGAGGTGCTCAACGCTGCATCACGATCGCTCAGCTAAAAGTGTCCTTTTCGAGGCAGACCTCTGGGTTATAACCGGAGTTAATATGAAGAGCAGACAGAGCAAAAAAATAAAAAGCAAAGTGTGCGATGCTGCAACAACAACAACAACAAGAAAAAAACAATCAAATGGCCATAAATGAACCCTCGCTTTACAATATGAATTACATTTACATGTACATTTATCTTGGCGTCTAAAATGCCACCGCGTTCCCAAGGCTGTAAAAAAAAAGTGGGACTCGCGCATCATGGGGTCCTCTAAAAGGGAGGTATTTATAGACAGCGGTTAGAGACGTGTTGCAGTGGAAGATTTTAAGACTCAAGTTTACAATCACAGCGGGATACAAATTTAGGGTGCGATGATCAAAAGCGTTGGAATGTTTCATTGCCCCAGCAACTAATCCAGGCTGATCACTCGAGAGAGAGAAAAAAAGGACCGAAAGAGATATGACGTGAATATTGTAGGATATATCACTCATCGTGGTAATTGAGGACATTTGGTATTCGCGCGCCTTCTTATAGGGCTATCATGCAGGCGTGGCGTTTCACAGCAGTGGGGTAATGTTGCTGTGCGTGCAATCCCAAAATTGATCATCAATTTGCGGCGGCGCGCAACGGCCTACTCTTTTCGAACCCTGCCACCGGAGGTTCTTGTAACGTCCACTGCAAAGCAGACGGCGCGCCTTTAACTCAGGTGGTACAACTGCAGCGTTAACCAGGGCGGCCTGTCTGAATCGGAATCTCGGACCTTTATAGCGAGTGGCAAACATCGTCCCAGCTGGGCCAATGTTGGTCCCACGGTTGCCGAGAGGGCGTCGTGAACGAAGGAGCATTCTCCGGGAATGAGCAGCTGATGAAAAGGCTCAAGCAGTTTGGAGAGAAGAAACCTCAGCGATGGTGTTGGCTTAGCACCCAGGATGACTCTAAACCCGGCAGACACGCGGAGTAGTCACCTGTCCTGGCTTTCCCAGGACGTCCTCTCTCCTTTTAAGCAGCTGTCCTGGGAAATATGTAAGTCTTCTCAGATTAGCATTTACCACCCATTAGCACAGTTGGCTCCGTACGGCGCGAAAGAAGATCAACGTACAAGTCCCAGCTTTTACCAGTTGAGTAACAATACCACCACTCACAACAATGCATCTGCATGTAAATATCTCCTTTTTAATATTGTGAGATATTGAATTTCCCATGATATGTACCGGTTTTTGTGTTTTTAACTCGCATAAGAGCCAAAAGGAAATGAGAAAAATATTGACTTGCTTCTACTATGCTTCAAGTCCAGTTTTTTTGTCTGTAAGTGCTATAGATATTCCAAAATAGCACAGATTTTTTTTCCTATTTTGGAGTACATTCTCTCGCCTATACATTTACGGTTGACCCCATGGCATTCCACAGTGAGGGGCTCGATTCGAACCGCACGTGATTATATCGATGACAGGTCAATGAAACGTAAAAAATCTCTAGAGTAATATTTTTCCTCGACCTCATTTGTTTTCCAAAGGACACACACACAACACACACAACATAAACACAACATACACACAAAACACACACACAACATATACACACACACACAAAATACACGGAATTGGCTACGTTGAATTATTCACTGCCACCAAATAATTAACATGCCTATGTATAATTATTCATATCTTGGCCTCTACACGAGCGGACGTGTGAATGCGAACCACTTGCGTTTATGTTAATACAACAACAAAAAACCTGTCCAAGGTTACGCTGAGACACAATCGGGTTTTTTTTGTATCGTCGAGTGGGAGAGAAAGCATGCCTTACACATTGCGTCGAAACTACCCTTCGCGAGTAACATTATACATGCCGAATATTTAGAGTTCTCACACGCACACACAGACACACGTACAAACGTACGGTCTTATTTATACAGCGGCACGGATAGACAAAGATCCCCGTATAGCCTTAACAGACTGTAGGGGCAAGGGCTGTTAGCGAGCACCTATGAAGGCCGGAACGGTACACGAGGGGGTGGGTGGCCAGCACCACGCCCGACCGCCTTTGTCTCCCCAGTGGCAATGTTTACACACCGCACCAGGTACTCATTTGAGGTTAAGTCGACCTGGGGGAGGCCCGGGACCGGTTCAGATAATCGTCACTGGTGTTGGCCGTGAGCGGGAATCAAACCCGTGTCGCCGGGTTCATAGCGCAGCGCGCTAACCGCTACACGACCGCTCCCCACCACCTGGATAGACGCACACACATTCCTCGCCGTTTTCACCTGGCTAACAATGATACCGAACGAGCGAATCCCCTCCCCCCCCCCCATGTCACTGAGGCTGTCAAAACCCAGCCGGGAGTTCCGGCTGTTGCCACCGTGGGGCTTGAAAGGGAGAGGGAATTTTTAGTCAACGCCAAGGTCGGTCGCCCTCCCCTGGAGCGCACACGACTCTCCTGGCGTTCCTCTCTCAGATCCCCGGCGATGGGGGGAGGTTGGGGGAGCTGAGCGGTGTGGCCGGGCGCGTCCCCTCGTCTCTCTTGACCGTGAAAGCCCTTCGTTGACCCGTTAGGTCCATCGCCAACATCATCATCATCATCACCAACATCACCATCATCACCAACATCATTAATATCATCACCAACATGGCCAACATCACCATCATCACCAACATCACCATCATCACCAACATCACCAACATCGACCAAAGATCACCATCATCTGCAACATCACCATCATCACCAACATCATCATCATCACCAACATCGACCAAATATCACCATCATCGACCAAATATCACCATCATCACCATTATCACCAACATCACCAACATCGACCAAATATCACCATCATCACCACCACCAACATCACCAACATCATCACCATCATCACCAACATCACCAACATCACCAACATCGACCAAATATCACCATCATCACCACCAACATCACCAACATCATCACCAACATCACCATCATCACCATCATCACCAACATCACCAACATCACCAACATCATCACCAACATCACCAACATCACCAACATCGACCAAATATCACCATCATCATCACCAACATCATCACCAACATCACCATCATCACCATCATCACCAACATCACCAACATCACCGCCAACATCACCATCATCACCAACATCATCACCACCAACAGCACCAACATCATCACCAACATCACCATCATCACCATCATCACCAACATCACCAACATCACCATCATCATCACCATCATCACCAACATCATCACCACCAACAGCACCAACATCATCACCAACATCACCATCATCACCATCATCACCAACATCACCAACATCACCGCCAACATCACCATCATCATCACCATCATCACCAACATCATCACCAACATCACCAACATCACCAACATCATCACCATCATCACCAACCGGCAGCGGCGGCCCTCCCAGCGTGGACGATCCTCAGGAGTGCTGTGATTTCCTTGACGCGTTTCCTTAAAACGACGACTGCCACCAATTTTCTATCCCTTTGTGCGCGCGCGCGCGTGCGTGCGTGCGTGCCCGTGTGTTATTCATGTGTTCTTATTTATTTATATATTTGTGCATCTGTGTGTGTGTGTGTGTGTGCAAAAGGGCTCAGCCAATCAGAGTGGCTCGCCTTGTGCACCACATCTCAGGAGCTTCAAGACCTCCTCCTCCTCCTGCTGCATCTCACGCGCCGTCTCAGCACCCCTCCTCCCATCGTCCCCCGTCTGCTCCCGCCACCACAACAGCCACAACCACCGCCACCACAACAGCCACAACCACCGCCACCACAACAGCCACAACCACCGCCACCACCGCTAACCACGAGACGATCGTCTACGCGGATCTGTCTCGTGGCTTGAAGCGCCGTGAGATGGATTCGCCGCGTTCGTTTCATTTTTTTTTGCATCAAGGGCTCTGCTTCCCTCGCATAATTCAGCTCCGGTCGAATAACCGTGCCACCTGTTTCTGTTTAGCTGGGATTGTGAATGTGATTGCGAATGTGATGATTGTGAATGCGATTGTGAACGTGATTGTGAATGTGAACGTGATTGCAAATGTGATTGCGAATGTGAGTGTGAATGTGATGATTGTGAATGTGATGATTGCGAATGTGATTGTGAACGTGATTGTGATTGTAAATGTGATTGTGAACGTGATTGCGAATGTGATTATTGCGAATGCGATTATGAACGTGATTGTGGATGTGAACGTGATTGTACATGTGATTGTGAGCGTGATTGTGGATGTGATTATTGCGAATGCGATTGTGAACGTGATTGTGGATGTGATTATTGCGAATGCGATTGTGAACGTGATTGTGGATGTGAACGTTATTGTGCATGTGATTGTAAGCGTGATTGTGGATGTGAACGTGATTATGAATGTGATTGTGAACGTGATTGTGAATGTAAACGTGATTGTGAATGTGAACGTGATTGTGGATGTGAACGTGATTGTGAACGTGATTGCAAATGTGATTGTGAACGTGATTGTAAATGTGATTGCGAACGTGATTGTGAATGTGATTGTGAACGTGATTGTGATTGCGAATGCGTTATTTGCCGTACTGACGTGGAAGCCGCGCGCTGTCCTCCCAAGCGCAGTGACGTTCAGAATGGAGAGCAGAATAATTGAGACCTCTCTTGAAACATCAACAACAACACCAAACACGTTGCTTGGCCCACTTTTTTTCATTTGTATCGTCTCATCCACGCTCCTCTCCCCCCCTCCCCAACGCCCTTCTCCACCTCCCTCGAACCCCACAGCCACCCACCCCTCGCCACTCCCTCTCCTTTGGCAGCTGTGATGTCTGGCGTGAACTGAATACGAAGTACCCGGCCCGCCCGCTCCGCCTCAAGAAGAGACATTACTGGAACGGAAAAGGGGCCTTGCTTGACATTTCGCTTGGCAAGCTGTAAAATTGAGACGCGGTGGGAATTTTTTCTCTCTCTCTCTTCATTTTGAGTTCCGGAGGTGGATTTTGTCGTTGCTGCTATTGTTGCTGTTGTTGTTGTAATCTAAAGCATCTCGCAATCTTGCCCGTCTTAAGTGGAAATCGTGCGTGTGCGGTCTGAGTGTGGCACCGATGGTGAACACACCAAAGACAAAGATCACCCCGTATAGCCTTGACAGGCTGTTGGGGCAAGTGCTGTTTGCGAGCACCTATGAAGGCCGGCACGGCGCACGAGGGGGTGGGTGGCCAGCACCACGCCCGGCCGCCTTTGTCTCCCCCGGTGGTGATGTTTACTACACACCGCACCAGCTACTCATTTTAGGTTGAGTCGACCTAGGGGAGGCCCAGGACACACAGACACACACAGACAGGGGACTGATGAAAGTGGTTCTCTTAGGGTTTAGAGATCCACAAAAGCCAACACGCCCGCGAATGCCGTTTTTTGTTGTTGAAATTGCTGTTAAACTGGAAAACAAAACGGGTGTTTCATTTCGATTTAAAGCTTTCGTGACTGCAAGGATTCATCTTCTTTGGTTCTTTCGTTAAAGTCACGTAGAATGAGAACAAAATAATAAAATAAAACAATAAAATTCTCACGACGTTTCGGCCACAACACAAGTGGCCTTCTTCAGGTGAAAGGAACAAACCTGTCGGGACGACAGTGTCTGTCGGGACGACAGACATTGTAGCTCTGTCGTCCCGACAGGTTTGTTCCTTTCACCTGAAGAAGGCCACTTGTGTTGTGGCCGAAACGTCGTGAGAATTTTATTGTTTTATTTTATTATTTTATTATCATTCTACGTGACTTTACCGAAAGAACCAAAGCGGGTGTTTCATTGTCACACGATATGAATTCCTGTTATGACGGTAACCCAATTTGGGTTTAAATTTCGTGGTGAGTTGCCTGGTGGTGAGTTGACTGAATGTACAGACGACCTTTGTGAATCCACTGCTGGACGTAGGGCCTCCCCATGCCGCGCCGGTCATGAGAGCTGGTTCACCATACTTCACCACGTTGGTTCACCGCGGGGAAGAATTGACACGGATCATAAATAACACCGTGTTATATTCTCACATGGATGATTCGATGCGCGCAGCCTGAGAATGGAAATAGGTTTAAATTGATGAACCGATGCAGGGGCGGATCCAGGGGGGGGGGGGGGGTGACAGGGGTGACATTCTGCGTGTAAGTGTACGACACTCGGTCTGGCGGACTCCGTGCAACTGCATCGTCAGAGTGTGTCGCCAACCGATGGCGTCTAGTTCAACAGCCCGACTCTCTAAATCATTCTTGAAATTAAAATTTGTTGAATGTCACCCCGGGCTGAAAATCCTGGCTCCGCCCCTGAACCGATGCATCGTCACGTACCGAACAGACGTCTTTGTGATTACTGTTGTGCATGTATATGTCGCACAGACGCAGGGTCAACTGTTACGACTAATCAATTCATCAACGAACATCGGGCTCAGCTCACGATGCGCCTATCAAACCACGTGTGTAAGAATCAATGTTTCTTTGCGATTGATGCACGCTGTACGTAATGGGGTTCATGCGATCCATTCAGTCACTAGAGGCCGCTACGTGCACAAAAGAATGCGTTCTCGAATCAAGTCAGAGCCCTTCATCTATGGCGGTGTTCTTCAGCGCAAGGCCCGTGGGCCGCTGGTGGGTGACACGTGGTGGCCTTTAGTGGGGCCCCTGACAACACACAAAGAGTGACAACACTCCCCATCGTCATCATCGTCGTCGTGCTGCTGCTGCTGCTCTCAAACCCCCAATGGTTTTGAATGCGTGGCGGCTCACACACCGAGGATGTCTCACGAGCGAAATTTGCACCTCTCTCCCCTTTGAATATTCTTGAAGTTTCACTGCGCTATAGCATCGCGAGCAAGGGAGGAGGGGGGTGGTGGGGGGGTGCCCGAAGCGATTTCCTGTTCAAACGAGGACCGAGGCGGCGACCGTCACCCGTTTACAGCACTGAGCGGTGGAAATTCCACGTTGCTATGGCGGGGAGTCAGTTTTTAATAGTTAGGACAACCGCTGTTGAATTCCCCACAAAGTGTCCCACCCCCCCGAATTATTAACGACCGCCGACGGATGGCGGGCTGCGTTACCACCCTCCAAGAAGCCGGGGCTGGAACACGACAGACGTCCCATTGGGAGCTGCTCGCTCAAAACGCTGTGCCACACGGCAGGTTGCGAACTCCCGAACAGACGCAAATATTTTACTGCGAGTGCAGCAAACCTCCCCTG
This sequence comes from Petromyzon marinus, assembly GCF_048934315.1. Taxonomy (NCBI): domain Eukaryota; kingdom Metazoa; phylum Chordata; class Hyperoartia; order Petromyzontiformes; family Petromyzontidae; genus Petromyzon; species Petromyzon marinus. The sequence continues at coordinate 6,481,059 of NC_133689.1, read as the reverse complement.
GGGGAGGGGTGGGTGGGGGGCACTTACTCTTTACCGCGTGCACTCTGTGTGCGTGTGTGTCTGTGTCGCATCTGCAGTGTGTGTGTGTGTGGGGGGGGGGGGGGGGAGGGAGCGGTAGTGTAGTGGGTTAGGCGCCGCGCTGCGAATCCGACGACCCCGAGTTCGATTTCCTGCTCACGGCCAACACCGGCGACGATTATCTGAACCGCTGCTGGACCTCCGCCTAGGTCGACTCGGCCTCAAATGAGTACCCTCGTGTACCACAGTGCCGGCCTTCATAGGTGCTCGCTAACGGCACTTGCCCCAACAGTCTGTTACAGGCTATACGGGGGATCTTTGTCTTTGCGTGCGCCCATTGACACAGCGTTGGCTTCACGAGGGTCATCGTTGTGCCTAAAATAAATAAATAACTACACTTAATTTCAATGCGGTTATACGCAATAAATAATTCAAAGCAATATATATTTGAAAGCGTCTGCTAACTCAAACATGCCAGCTGTGTCCATCCCATGTTAAGTGCCCCCCCCCCTCCCCCGTCTGTCTTCCTCTGTTCTAAAAAAAAAAGTCACACTGTGGGCACGGTGGGAGCATGGTGGACTCCACGTGGACAAGACCACCACAGCAGGACTGCCTCCCACCCACTCCTACATTATCATCATCATCATCACACGATCTCACCAAGCCCGCAACGATAGATAGTTCAATTCCTCGTTTCAGTCACCGGTGATACGAAGGCAGGCGGGGAGTGATGGCACAGTGGTTAGTTTACTGACTTTATACTTTTGATTTAAAGCTTTCGTGACTGCAGTGATTCGTGTTCTTGGTTCTTTCGGTAAAGTCACGTTGAAGGGAAACAATACAATAATAAAATATATATAAAACAATACAATTCTCACGACGTTTCGACTGCAACACAAGCAGTTATCATCAGGTGTGAAAACCAACGGCAAGAACATTTGAAACCGCCACTTCTTTCAAATGTTCTTGCCGTTGGTTTTCACACCTGATGATGACTGCTTGTGTTGCAGCCGAAACGTCGTGATAATTTTATTGTTTTATATATTATTATTTTATTGTTTCCCTTCAACGTGACTTTACCGAAAGAACCAAGAATATGACTTTATACTCTTTGGTTCTTTCGGTAAAGTCACGTAGGTATAAATAAAATAGAATAAATCACGACGTTTCGAACGCAACACAAGCGCCCGTCTTCAGGTGAAAATCGCGGCAGCTGCGATGTCTGCTGCGAGCAGCACGATTTTCACCTTTACTGACTTTTACTCCGCTATGAAACCTGGCCACCCGAGTGTGTAATGTGTGCATGTCTGTTGAACTTCGTTCGCAGCGTACGTAGCCAACCGTGCTAATCGGCGGGAGCAAGGACAATAAACTAAACACACACATAAAGCAGTTCTAAAGAAAGTTTGATTCCTGGCCATTGGAAACTTCGGTGGCGGTTGATGTCGGAACAGGTCCTGCACCTCCACTTTCCCAAACCACACTGATGAGCGTGGTGAAGTATGGCCCAAAATATATAGAACTGAACTCCACAGTAGCAGCGCGACTCACAACCGCCTATCCTCCAGCAACCACGAGGACTGTCACTGACACGCGTCACTTCTCTATGGTAGCCCCCATATCATCTTTCACTCCTGTCACCCTGCACTACAACTCCTGTCCCCCTGCACTACAGCTGCTGTCACCCTGCACCACAGCTCCTGTCCCCCTGCACTACAGCTCCTGTCCCCCTGCACTACAGCTCCTGTCCCCCTGCACCACAGCTTCTGTCCCCCTGCACCACAGCTCCTGTCCCCCTGCACCACAGCTCCTGTCTCCCTGCACTACAGCTCCTGTCACCCTGCACCACAGCGCCTGTCTCACTGCACCACAACTCCTGTCTTACTGCACTACAGCTCCTGTCCCCTGCACCACAGCTCCTGTCCCCCTGCACCACAGCTCCTATCTCCCTGCACTACAGCTCCTGTCCCCCTGCACCACAGCTCACAGTGGAACTCCCCACAGCAGCAGCAACAGAGCGACTCACAACCTCCTCCTGCTCTCTCCACCATCGACCAGAATCCTCGGTCATTGCCGGGTGTTGTATCTCCGCGGCTGTCTCAGTCATCTGGAACTCGGTCGTCCCCACTGCACATTTAGCGGCGGTTGTTCGATGCACGGTGACTTCAGAGAGGCGCTGGAAGCACCACCTCTCTCTCTCCCCCTGGTTTTCGAGAGTTACCGAGCTTTCCTCTGTGCCTTTTGGAGCCACGGACAAATTATGTCCGTGAAATATTGGCCGTAGATCGCATCATTATTATTGTGTAAACATCAGCACTTGGGGAGACGAAGGTAGCCGGGCGTGCCGATGACCACTCCACTCCCCCACATAGGTACGGACGTCCCCACCTTCATAGGCGTTCGCTAACAAGCACGTGCAGCAACTAGAGTCTGTTAAGAGGCCACGGGGGCAGGCTTTGTCAGTGTGTGTGCGTCAGTGTGTGTGTGTCAGTTTAACAGCAGAGGTCTCACTCCGAATCAGTCGAGCAGCAATATCTTTTCATCGGTTGCGTAACGCTGTGTGGAAGCTACCTGGTCTGTCGCTCCGCACTAAGCTTCAGGTCTTCTCGGCCACGGTCATTCCCTCCCTTCTCTACGTTTGCGAAACGTGGACCCCCCTAATGGAACATCTTCGCCGGTTAGAAACCTTTAGGCTAGCCTGCCTACGATCCATCTTGGGTTTAACCAGGCTGGATAGTGTGAGGAGCTCACAATTCCTTGAAAGATCTGGGCAAGGTCCCATCGGTGAGCTCCTCCGGCAGGCAAGGCTGCGTTGGCTGGGTCATGTAGCCCACATACCCAGCCACCGCATGCCGAAACAGCTTTTGTTCGGCCAGATCGAGGGGGCTAAACGGGCGCGGCACGGACTAGAGAAGAGATGGAGTGATGTGGTACAGGAGGACGTGGAGCTGAGTGGACTTGCCGATGACTGGTACCAGCGGTGTCAAGATCGGCCTCTGTGGAGGAGGCTCGTGAAGGACGCTACTGGACAGTTGGAGGTAGTCGCCCTCCAACAACAACGGAGGGCGGAGGAGCGACGCTCACAACAACGAGCGGAGCGCCGGGTGGCTAAAGCACAGCAGGTTGGCACAGTAGGGGACACAGGTGGTGCATCAGCCAGTCATCTCAGTCATCTTAGTCAGTCGACCCGTGCAACTTGGGTCTGCCCCGTGACCTCCTGCCCGCGGGCGTTCGACACTTCACGTGGCCTCAAGGTGCACATGGCCTGGCACAAGCGTCGTGGTGACGTCACTGCCACTTAGTGGCGAATGGCGGTTGTTGTTGTGTGTCAGTGTGTGTGTGCTGTGGGGGGGAGGGCCAAATTCGATTGACCCTCTCCCCTCATGGTGTCTGTGACCACCACAGTGGCTAAATGGGGGCTCTGGATGGGTGCGAGGGGCTGGTAACCCCTCCACCTTCAATAAATTACCACTAAACCACGACTAAAATATCTAACTAATAAGCTTGTGCCGGAGGCCCCGGGGAGCCAGGCGTCTATGACGTCTCCTGGCCAAACCCGATCTGGCGGAGCCAGGAGATTGAATCTTTACCCTCGGGGCTCCTCCAGAAACAGCGACAAGCCACTACGGATGGCCACGTGGAATGTTTGAATGCTCACTGCGGAGGAGAGGCTACCACTCCTCTGTCAGGAGCTGGACCGGTACCACCTGGATTTCTGTGGCATTCAGGAGGTCCGGTGGAATGGCTCTGGCTCCTGTCACCATGAGGGGTGGACAGTCCTCTACTTGGGGCAAGAGACTGCCAAACAACAGGGTGTGGCTCTTCTTTTGAACAAAGAATGAAGGGGCGTGGGAGCGTGGCGGTGAGGTGTGGGAAGCTGTAAGCCCCAGGCTACTTTGGGCTCGCCTTCCCATCAACCAGAGGCGAGGAATGGTGGTCGTGGTTACTTATGCCCCCACCGACGACGAACATCCTTGGAGGGATGCAAGCAAGGCCGATGAGTCAGATGCCTTCTATGACCTCCTGTCACAGGTGCTAGCTAAAGTGGCCCCTCGGGATAGAGTCATCTTGTTGGGTGACTTAAATGCCCGAGTTGGTCATGATGCGGGCACCTGGTTTGGAGTGATTGGAAGGCATGGGCCAGATCAGCTCAATAACAACGGTAGGAGGCTGCTAGATTTTTGTGCAGCCCATGGGCTTGTAATTACCAACACGCTGTTCCGGCATCGGCGCATCCACACAACATCATGGATGCATGCCGGGTCCAAGCAAGAACATCTGCTGGACTACATAGTGACGGATCAGCGGATGTGAGCCCATGTCCTTGACAGCAGGACCTACCATGGAGCTGATCTGCCCTCTGACCATCGACTTGTGATCTGCAAGATGCGCCTGCCATTCTTCCACTCCGGTGGTGGGTGTACACCCAGGACCCCATTCCAACCCAAGGTGGCCTGGTCTCAGTTAGCTGATGAAAGTTGCAAGCGAGAATTTCAATTTCATCATCGCTTGCGGCTGGGGTTGGCATCGTCCCCCACTCCTCCTGATGTCAAGGGTAAATGGGTTAGGTTTAGGACTGTGACTCATGCAGCTGCAATGGCTGCTTTGGGTACGCGGTCCAGACCTCCCCAGAGACCCTGGCTGACAGAGGAGGTCTTCAGAATGGTTGAGAAAAAGCGACAGGCCCACTCTAATCGTCTACAGCATCCCACGTCAGAGAATGAGGAGGCTTACCGCAGCCTTCGCTCGGAGGTTCGGAGAGCCGTGAGGTGCTGCAAGGATGGGTGGTGGTCGCGGGTTGCTGAGGAGATGGAGTCTGCCTCAGTGACCCGCGATCACAAATCCCTATTTAACTCCATAAAAAAGTAACCTGCAGCGCCACACCGATTACCATCATTAGGGGAAAAACGGTGATCCAATCTCCGACCCCCAGGAATAGGTTTGCAGATTTTCTGAGCATTTCTGTGAGGTCTTGGGGGAGGGGAAATCCCTCAGCCAGGAAAACATCGTGGCACAAAGTGGGGATGACCCTGCTGAGGCTGCGGTGCCTCAAATATTGGAAGAAGAAATCACCCCCTGTGAGTGGCTGGCTGAGGTGCCATCTGTTGAGGAAGTACTGAAGACGATGCAGAGTCTGAGACCAGGAAAGGCACCGGGAAATGCAGAGGGAGGGTGGCGTTTGTGCACAGATTGCTGTACATGACATCATAACAACAGTCTGGACCACTGGACGGGTTCCGCAGGATTGGAAGGATGCCCTGGTGGTCCCCCTCTTTAGGAAGGGGGACCGCACAGACTGTAACAACTACAGGGGCATCTCACTCCTCAGTGTGCGGGAAAGGTCCTGGCAAGGATTATTCAACATCGCCTTGCTAGGCACGCTGAGGAGAGGCTTGCAGAGCCCCAATGTGGTCTCAGGAAAGGGCGGTCTTGCACAGATGCCATATTTTCTTTCCGTCTGCTACAGCAGAGGTGTATGGAATTCCAGCAAGACCTACATCTCTGGTTTATTGACCTGGTCAAGGCCTATGATACCGTCAGTAGGCCTGGGCTCTGGGTTGTTCTTCGTGCTTTCGGAGTCCCTGACCCTCTGCTCACGATCATTAAGGATCTTCATGATGGTGAGCAGGCACGGGTAAAACTACGTGGCCGGGAGTCAGAGTCATTCCCTGTACACCTTGGAGTGCGACAGGGATGACCTCTGGCTCCCACATTATTTAACATCTATTTTGACCACGTAGTTCGTGAAGCCTTCAATAGCTGTACCGGGGGAATTTCCAATTGGTACAGATATAATGGGAGGCTGATCGATGCCCGGGTGCGGCCAAGGGATGGCTCCCTATTGGTCAGCCACGTTATGTATGCCAATAATTTGGTAATTGCTGCTCACTCAGAGAAGGAGTTGGAGACACTTCTGCTGAAACTGGAGCGTGCCACTAAGAGGTGGGGCTTTACCATCAGCCCCACCAAAACTAAGCACCTGCCTGGGTATTTTGTACCATCGGACACTCCGCCCCCACAACTCCCTTTCGGTGATGGGGCAGTTGTGGAGAGAGTGGAGAGTTTCCCATACCTGGGCAGTGTGCTTATGACCATCTCCGGTTTGGCAGCGGAGGTCTCACTCCGAATCAGTCGAGCGGCAATATCTTTTCATTGGTTGCGTAACGCTGTGTGGAAGCTACCTGGTCTGTCGTTCCCTCCCTTCTCTACGCTTGTGAAACGTGGACCCCCGTAATGGAACATCTTCGCCGGTTAGAAACATTTAGGCTGGCCTGCCTACGATCCATCCTGGGTTTAACCAGGCTGGATTGTGTGAGGTCACAAATCCTTGAAAGATCTGGGCAAAGTCCCATCGGTGAGCTCCTCCGGCAGGTAATACTGCGTTGGCTGGGCCATGTAGCCCGCATGCCCAATCACCGTATGCCCAAACAGCTTTTGTTCGGCCGGATCGAGGGGACTAAACGGGCGCGGCACGGGCTAGAGAAGAGATGGAGTGACGTGGTGCAGGAGGATGTGGAGCTGAGTGGACTTGCCGATGACTGGTACCAGCAGTATCAAGATCGGCCTCTGCGGAGAAGGCTCGTGAAGGACGCTACTGAGCAGTTGGAGGCAGTCGCCCTCCAACAACAACAGAGGGCTGAGGAGTGACGCTCACAACAACGAGCGGAGCGCCGGGTGGCTAAAGCACAGCAAGTTGGCACAGTAGGGGACACAGGTGGTGCATCAGCCAGTCATCTCGGCATCTCAGTCAGTCGACCCGTGGCACCTGAGTCTGCCCCGTGACCGCCTGCCAGCGGGCGTTCGACACTTCACGTGGCCTCAAGGTGCACATGGCCTGGCACAAGCGTCGTGGTGACGTCATCGCCACTTAGTGGCGAATGGCGGTTCTTGTTGTTGTGTGTCAGTGTGTGTGTGTACTGGGGAGCGGTAGTGTAGAGGTTAGCGCTACTCTGCGCTATGAACCCGGCGATCCGGGTTCGATTCCCGCTCACGGCCAACACCAATGACGATTATCTAAACCGATCCTGGGTCTCCCCTAGGTGGTGTTGGCCACCCACCCCCTCGTGTGCCGTGCCGACCTTAATAGGTGCTCGCAAACAGCGCTTGCCCCAACAGTCTGTTACAGGCTATACGGGCGATCTGTGTCTGTATATTTGTACTGGGTATATGAGACCGGGGAACGCATGACACAAACGGGCACCGTGATTGGACAATGATGAGGCCACGGTTCACGTTCCGTCGACAGTGGCGTCTTTTGGGAAGACAAAGGCGTGTCGTGAAACAAGCGGGTCACGCAGCAGCAGCAGCAGCCAGGCTGTCATTATAATTTAGCACGCAGGGGGGATGGTGGAGGGAGGTGTGGAGTGGTGGGGGGGGCGATCTTAATGAGATACAGAGCACAAAGGAAGACGAATACAACACACATGAGCTCTGTTCTGTGTTGTGTCAGTGGTGGGTAGTGTAGCGGTCAGCACGCTGTATTACGAACCCCCGGCGACCCGAGTTAGATTTCCTGATCACGGCCAACACAATTATCTTGAACCGTTCCTGGGCCTCGCCTAGGTCGACTCAGCCTCAAATGAGGGACCTGGTGCGCGGTGTTGTGAACCGTTCGCACTTGGGAGACAAAGGCGGCCGTGTAAGGTCGCTTGCCACACCACCACCCTCGTGTGCCCTGTCTGCCTTCATGGGTGCTCACTGACGGTATTCGCCCCAACAGTCTGTTAGCAGACTATTAGTGCGATCTTTGTGTGTGTCGTGTGGGTCGTAAGCGGTGGTGCGGCAGTTTGTGAGTCCTGGTTCACGGCTAACATCAGTGGCAATCGGTAGCTGAACTTTATCCAGCGCCTTTGCCTGGTAAGGTCCACCGAGCTTTTAAATGTGCAATGTGTGAAAAAAAAGTATCAGCACTCGGGGAGACAAAGGTGGCCACGTTGTTTCTTAACAGATGTTCACGCACTGGTGATGTACAGCAGCTGGAGAGGAACTGTTTATCTTAATAATAATACAAAAAAAGTAATCGTCAGCTCTTTGTCAACGGCCTGCTGATCGAAGGTGTCTCAACCCCGTTTCCCTCGTGGGGATTGTTTGACCATACTTCACCCACGCTGAGTTGGCGACGTCAGATATCACTCGCCAATGACCATTGCCATGATCCGGAACTCGAACTAAGACTTTTCCCTTGATTCTAGATTTGAAGCTTTCGTGACTGCAATGATCCATACTCTTTGGTGCTATTCGGTAAAGTCACGTAGGTAAAAAAAATAAACGAAAATCACGACGTTTCGGCCACAACACAAGTGGCCTTCATCAGGTGAAGGGACCAACCTGTCACTCCAACGCTGTCCTCTGGACAGTCTGGTCCCTTCACCTGATGAAGGCCACTTGTGTTGTGGCCGAAACGTCGTGATTTTTGTTTATTTTTTTTACCTACGTGACTTTACCGAATAGAACCAAAGAGTACTGTTCCCTTGCTTTGTTAGTTTGCAACACGATAATTAACCGCCGTGCAGTCAACTACACACCGTTTTGCCTGAATAACCTTCCGTATATTCCACACACACACACAAGAAACACCGCACACATGAAACATAATAAAAATGATAATTCAATAGAACCGTAGAATCTAGGGCATAGACAAATATCCCCCGTATAGCCTTAACAGACTGTTGTGGCAAGTGCTGTTAGCGAACACCTATGAAGGCCGGCACGGCACAGGAGAGAGTGGGGAGACAGCACCACGCCCGACCGCCTTTGTCTCCCTAGTGAGGCTGAGTCGACCTAGGGGAGGCTCAGGACCTGTTCAGATAATCGTCACCGGTGTTGGTAACCGTGAGCTGGAATCGAACCTGGGATCGCCGGGTTCGTTAGCGTAGCGCGTTAACCACTGCGCCACCGCTCCCCCTTATAATCTAGGGCAAAAAAAAACACACACAAAGATAAAGATCCCCCGTATAGCCTTAACAGACTGTAGGGGCAAGTGCTGTTAGTGGGCACCTATGAAGGCCGGAACGGTACACGAGGGGGTGGGTGGCCAGCGCCACGCCCGACCGCCTTTGTCTCCCCAGTGGCGATATTTACACACCGCACCAGGTACTCATTTGAGGCTGAGTCGACCTAGGGGAGGGCCCAGTGACCGGTTCAGATAATCGTCACTGGTGTTGGCCGTGAGCGGGAATCGAACCCGGGTCGCCAGGTTCATAGCGCAGCGTAGCGCTAACCGCCACACTACCGCTCCCCACAAAACAAACACATACACATACACACGTGCACATATTTAAAGTCGTAAATAACGGAGACTTAATAGTCTATAGGGGAGGACTACACATCAGGGCACTTGCCTGGGGTGATAAGTGCCTGTTGCAGGGGGAGCCGGGGTTTATTGGCGACAGCGCTGTTATGGGACAGGTCTGGGCAGTAACGAGCTCCATGTGCTCCACAAAGCCTCTCTGTGGGACACACTTCATTGAGAACAGAAAGGAACGTCCGCACATAAAGATCACACTGAAGTGTGGATATCCCCAGCTCCGTTGTTCGCGGTGTTTCACGTGTGTGTGTGTATCCCCAGCTCCGTTGTTCGCGGTGTTTCGTGTGTGTGTATCAGCTCCGTTGTTCGCGGTGTTTCACGTGTGTGTGTGTAGTGTAGCGGTTAGCGCGCTGCGCTATGAACCTGGCGACCCGGGTTCGATTCCCGCTCACGGCCAACACCAGTGACGATTATCTGAACCGGTCCTGGACCTCCCCTAGGTCGACTCAGCCTGAAATGAGTACCTGGTCCGGTGGATAAAAACATCGCCACGCATGTGCGTTGAACTTCTTTCGCGCCGTACGTAGTCAACCGTGCTAGTCGCAGGTGCATTGACGGTGGTAATGTTTGTTTTTCATGCCGGTAGCTGTTATTTGTGGGTTCTTGTTATTTCTTTTTTAAGTACCCCCCACTGGGTCTGTTCCCACAGCAGTAACGGACGAGTACAACCCGCAGTTAGTTGATCGGCCGGTAAAGTTTGGGAAAACTTCCACCTCCTTCAAGACGCTGTGGCCACAGCGTGGAAGAATAGGCCAACATACCCTCCGGAGGGTGCTTTAGAGAGCCCCTCTAGAGGGCCACCCAGCCTCTCGTGTGCCGTGCGGGCCTTAATAGGTGCTCGCTAACAGAACTTGCCCCAACAGTCTGTTACAATCATAATAGAGGCGTTTTGGGTTAGATCGCGTATAAATATATAAATGTGTCGTTAAAACCCGCCACCACCTGACACAGCCAACTAGTAAGGGTTGTCACGTAAACAACATTTACAATCTGAGTTCGACGTTTCGCCAGTAATTACAACTAGCTTCATCAGGCGACAGCCAAATTTGTGCTGTACTAGTGACGAATTGGCCACGTTCTGTTTACGTGACAACCCTTACTAGTTGGCTGTGTCGGGTGGTGGCGGGTTTTAACGACACATTTATAAATTAACGCGATCTAACCCAAAAAAACCTCTATTATGGATGATATTGGTCGCGAAAGCCTACGTGTTAGTCTTTTACAAGCTGTATGTGTTAGCTTTGTTTTATTTATTTTGTTGTAGCTAAACGGGGAAGCTGTCTCTATTTGAGAGGGCGTCGACACGGGCGTCGTGCGAACGAGGCCTCTCACGAGGCCTCTCACGAGGGCTCGTGGTGAACACGCGCCTCCGATTAGCACGGCTTGGCGACGTACCGTGCGAAAGAAGTTCAACATACATATAACATGACGTAATGAACCCGCGGCAGAATGAATGATACGTTATTATTCAGGCCAATGTGTGACATTTTCAGGCCCATGTATGGAGTTATTGGACGTTGCTTTGTCCAAATACGGGTATTTGGTGTGTCTTCATGCCAAAATAAGGATTACTGGAACGGGAATGAATCGATTTTTAACGAACCAAAGCTCGATCAATGCTGCACCATAGCTCGATCATTGCTAGATCACAGCTCGAACACATAGACACGTGCATTCAAAATGTCATAGCTCGATCACTGCTCGATCCCGGAGACACAATAGCTCGATCGATGCTCCTCCATAGCTCGATCACTACTCGATCCCGGAGACACAATAGCTCGATCGATGCTCCTCCATAGCTCGATCACTGCTCGATCCCGGAGACACAATAGCTCAGCGTGTATATGCTCAGCGGTGTGCGCGCTAAGTGCCCACCTGCAGTTGCTGCTGCTGTCCAACAGTCTGTGCTATGTCACTGCACTATTAACAAATTCAATCTTGACTTAAATCTTTCGTGATTGCAGGAATTCATTTTCTTTGGGTCTTTCGGTAAAGTCACGTCGATAGGTTTTTTTCCTGAAGACGACCGCTTGTGTTACGATCGAAACGTATTAATGTTTTGTTATTTTCTTTGAACCTATCTACGTGACTTTACCGAAAGAGCCATAGAATAGTGACAAATCGGCATGTTTTGTTCACGTGATAAACCTTACTTAATTGGCTGTGTCGTGTGGTGGCGGGTTTAACGGCACATTTATATTTACGCGATCTAACCCAGCAACAGCTCTATTGTGGATAACGTGTATTAGTTGTTGTTAATTGTGCTTTGTGCACCGCTGCTAACGCAGCAGCAGCAGCAGCAGCTGCATCACCAAATAATTTGTCGTCTCTAGAGAAGGACACTCGGCACTGTCTGTTCAATTCTTAAGGATCCTGTCAGGAGTAATGGTCGATATCAGATGGGTTTTACGTGGGAATGGGAAAAATGTTTAATCAACTTTACACTTCCGTATGATTTTTACTTAATTGCAATTGACTAATAAACGATACATTTTTAGCCTCTTCATTTCGCTAGGCGCCGCACATTTCCATTATCGTTTAGTGCCGCCAGATGATAATTGTAATTCGCCGATTACGATGCTGTGAGTAATAAGGGGGGGGAGGGGGGACGGTGCGTGGTTTTACCCCGTCCGTGTTGATCCGAGGGCACACGGCACATGCATTGCATCTCGTGAGTGCGTACAAATAAATACAATTGCATTCGTACGCACGCGTTCTGAGCCAATGTGACTGTCCGGCAGCGGCGAGACGCGATCCACAGTCGGCAATCGCTGCTGTTGCTGCTGCCGCTGCCGCCGCCGGTCAGTCAGTCGGTCGGTCAGTCGGTCACATTTGTCTTAAATGTATTGTGAGAGCGACCCCCCAAAAACAAGGTGACCAGAGTGCAGTTACTCAGGAACTCGTTTTTGGTTGCCGTTGCATTGTTGCTGGGTGCTTTATTGACGTTCGGAAGGTGTGATCGTCTAGCCTGCAAGCATTTATGATTCTAACACTATGCTTTCGCATACGTGTTAGAATCATTAATCTATTATGGATGAATGATTCTCTTAAGACGGCGTGTGCTTCATTTGTTTTTTTTTTTACATATCTCTGTGTGTGTTGCTTGACACTCACTCCTGTCTGAGTTGTTAGCCTTGGGGGGGTGGCGGGGGGTGGGTGTCGACACACGGAACCTGAAGTCACGGCCACGTTATTGATAAGCCACGCGGCTGGACCCTGCACAGGAGACACCTGTGGGTGGGTGGGGGGGGCAGCATTCCTGGGAGACGCAGAACCTTGACCTCTGCTTGCGAAAGGCACGTGGGAGGCTCCCCTCTCTGTGTCTCTGTGTCTGCACATCTGGGGTCCGACTGCTAATTCGCTGTTCGGCCGTCGCTCGAATGCGCTAACGAGGGGAGGGTGCGCGCTTGAGCAGACAGCCAAGGCGGGCGCGCGGGAGGGATGCGGAGCACAGGTGGACTAAGAGGGGGAGGACAGAGAGAGAGAGCGAGAGAGTGTGGGTGGCAGAGAGGGTGGGAGAGTGTGGGGAAGAAAAGAAAGAGAGGAGCGAGAGGGAGAGAGTGACATGGAGTAGGAAGAGAGAGGGGGTAGAGAAAGAGGGGGGGGGGGTAGAGAGGGCGGTAGAGAGAGAGGGAAGGGGTAAGGAGAGCAGAGCGATACATCTTTTGTGAAATCTTTCATTAAAAAAATGGGGGGGGGGGGGTGTTACATAAAGCAAAGCATTGAAAAAACCGAAATGATGAACGAAGCAAAGTGCCGACTACACCGAGCATCTCCTTGTTTCCTCTGATCGAAAAAAAAGAGAGGGTGGGAGAGAGAGAGAGTGTGGGGGAGAGAGAGAGAGGGTGAGAGAGAGGGTGGGAGAGAGAGCGCGAGAGAGTGTGGGGGAGAGGCCATGGATGGTGGTGTGAGTAACGCGCCCACGGTAACAAGCAAGCCGGCAAGCCGGTCTATTTAATGAATCCCACCAACCCCGCATCCTTGCCGCTGCTGACGGCACTCGTTCTAATGCGCGTGCGCCCAACCTCACGGCGGCGTCCTTCAGTGTGCAATGCCTCCGGACTCGAACTTGCGAACTTGAGGTTTCTTTATTGCACGCATGAGATAATGCCGACGTGGAGATCGTGTGACCGAGCAGACCGTGATGACGTGAGGACAGCGACGATGGCCCAAGTCCCTCTCCACAGACCCCGAACATCCCTTCTTGCCCAAGCTTTCATCCTCGTGGATTCTCCGGGGGGAATTTCCCCAGCTGCGTCTTTTGGACACTCTGGGGAATTTCCCAACCAAGGCCCTCCAGACTTGCTGGCACCTTCTCTTTGCATCCAGCCTCGCTGACACCGTCTTCACCTCGAGACTTACTGCCACAGTCTTTGCAAGTGCTAGGCCCGCGGGGCCACAGGAGACCCCCTGGCGTGCGCCCTCACCCCCAAACCCCCGACAGCACACACAGAGTACAAACACCCCTACCACCAACAACACCACCACCACCAACACCACCACCAACACCACCACCAACACAGCCACCACCAACACAGCCACTACCAACACAGCCACCACCAACACCACCGCCAACACCACCACCAACACCGCCACCACCACCAACACCACCACCAACACCACCAACACCGCCACCACCAACACCACCGCCAACACCACCACCAACACCGCCACCAACACCACCAACACTGCCACCACCAACACCACCACCAACACCACCAACACCGCCACCACCAACACAGCCACCACCAACACCACCGCCAACACCACCACCAACACCGCCACCACCAACACCAACACCACCATCTTTATATTCTTGGTTCTTTCGGTAAAGCCACGTAGAAGGGAGACAATAAAATAATAAAAATATAAAACAATACAATTCTCACAAGATAATTTTATTGTTTTATATTTTTATTCTCACAAGAAAATTGCATTGTTTTATATTTTTATTATTTCATTGTTTCCCTTCTACGTGACTTTACCGAAAGAACCAAGAATGTGAATCCCTGCAGTCACGAAAGCTTCAAATCAAAACACCACCATCATCATCGTCGTCGTGCTGCTATCAAACCCAACAATGGTTTCAAATGCGTGGCGGCACTCACACTGCGATGTCTTATCGGCGATAATGGCCCCCCTCTGATACTTAGCGAAGGATCACTGCGTTTAAGTATGCAAAGTGGTTGCTTTTTTGTACTGTATATATATTTAAATAATTTTATGAAAGTATTTTGTTGCTAATCTTGCCGCAAACCTATATACATCTGGATACTGAGCTGTATGGTTAGTTTCATCATTAGACCAAGGGGTTTTATAGTTTGCATGGCAATTGGAGTGGTAAGGATGGTTAGGCGCTCCGGTCTCAGAACACAGAGCAAGCAACACGTGGCCTAGGGCAGTGCTCCTCAACAGTTTTGACCGCACGGCGCCCACACTTTTCGTGCTCGGTCGATCTTCGTGGCCACACCGAGCCAAGCAATGACCGTGGGCGTGGGTGGATGAGTAGGGTGGGTAGGGCTGGGTGGGTGGGTAGGGTTGGTGGGTGGGTCGGGTGGGTGCGGTGGGTTGATGTGGTGGTTGGGTAGGGTGGGTGGCTGGGGTGGGTTGGGTGGGTGGGTAGGGTGGGTGGTGAGGTTGGTGGGTGGGTGAGGTTGGTGGGTGGGTGGGTAGGGTGGGTGGGTGAGGTTGGTGGGTCGGTTGGTGGGTGGCTGGGGTTGGTGGGTAGGGTTGGTGGGTGGGTATGGTGGGTGGGTGAGGTTGGTGGGTGTGTGAGTAGGGTTGGTGGGTGGGTAGGGTTGGTATGCATTGTCGCGACTGTGGATCTTTGTCTTTTTCTTTGTATATTTTTGTTGACACCTGGGGATATTGGCCTGCCAGTCGAGGACGATGACAGTTGCTCCGTGTATAATCCAAATTGAGTAACTTGTGGTGTCATTTTTGAATTTTCGCTAATTTGGATCCTGACGTGAGCACGCACGATGGTCTGCTCTTGCGAATGACGTCAGGGGTTGTTGTTGTTCACGTGTCCGCCGTGAAGAAGACGGCACCTAGTAGTACTATTGCGGTTGATAAGACACCGCAGTGTTAATCGGGGTGGCCGCTGCAATCGAACCACGAGACCTCTGCAACAAGTGGCGAACGCGCTGCTGCTGGGACGTGTCCCAGCCCAGTGCGGTGATGAGGATGGTGGTGGGAGTGGTGGTGGCTCTAAAGCAATGGAGTTTAGCCTCACGGTGTCACACAAATCGGAGCCCGGCGTTTCTACAAAGTCAGCTGCTCTCAGCTCAACTCGCTGCATATGGATCTCTGTGGGGATGGGTGAGAGGGGAGAGTAATCCTGAAAGTTGTAAAGAAATATGGAGATTGTTAAAATGTGTGTTTTTTTTCTCTTTACAAGAAGACCGCAGGGGGGCTTGCCAAAGCTGCTCTAAGAAAACGCTCAACGTGAAACATTGCCCTGCAGAGACGTCACTTAGAATGTGGAGCTTTGGTGGTGGTGGGAGGAGGGGGGGGGGTGGGGTTGCTGGGGGGAGGGGTTGGAACTGAGGGAGGGTGGGTGCAGGAAGATGAGAATGCTCCGTGCGATGGTCCGCCTCCATCCACTCTAAGGCTGCCACGATTCCGCGCGGCTGCGTTGTCTGTTCGCGGTGCCACCTCTCGACCGCGGCGCGAGCTGCGGCGGTCGTCCGTGCGCAGGAGCCCCCCGGGGGGTCTCGCCGCCTGCTGGAGGCGACTCGGTCCGTGCGCAGGAGCCCCCCGGTGGAGTTCTTTCAGCGCGCGCGGTCCCGAGAAGACGGCGGTGGAAGCAGCGGTTTTGGGGGGGGGGGGGACGTCATCCAGCAGTGGATTGATCATGGCTGCTGCTGGTGGTGGTGGGAGCGATGGTGGTAGCGGTTAGCGCTACGCTGCGTTACGAACCCGGCGACCCGAGATCGATTCCCGCTCGCGGTCAACATCGCCAGTTATCTGAACCGGTCCCGGGCCTCCCCTAGGTCGATTCAGCCTCAAATGAGTACCTGGCGCGGTGTGCAAACATCGCCACTGGGGAGACAAAGGCGGCCGGGCGTGGTGTTGGCCACGCCACCCCCTCGTGTGCCGTGCCGGGCCTTCATTGGTGTCACACGCTAACAGCACTTGCACCAACAGTCAGGGGCGGTGAGGCTAGGTGAGGGTGAGAGAGAGGTGACGATTTGGTGGAGACGAAGTGGAACGAGGTGCGGAGCCAGGAAAGGGGTTCAAAGGAGCGAGGAATAAAAAGAAAATACCTTAGGGGTCGTCCATAAATGACGTCACGCGATTTTGGACGATTTTTGACCCCCCTCCCCTTCGTCACACCGCGTCACAAAAAATCAGACCCCCTCCCCTCAAATATGACGTCACAAAGCTCTGCCCCCCCCCAAAAATATATAAAACATGCTTCAAATAGCTTTAAACTATTGTCATTGTAGTGCGTATTTAATGTGGCGCTGCACTCTGATGTTGTAGGAGAAAACATTTATTAAAAAGTCTATTTAATTAAGTAGAACGTGTCGTCTATATTTATTTAAAGTTGCTCATTTTGATGTGACGTCACATTTCTCAAACCCCCCCCCCTCCTTGTCACACATCGTCACAAATGTCTGACCCCCCCCCTCCCCCCCCAGGTGCGTGACGTCATTTATGGACGGCCCCTTACCCTTGTGGACAAAGAAAAAGGGTCAGGAATTTTCTATCAAAAGTACCCGAGGTTGCATAATAAACTGGAACAGCATAAAAAAACCAAACCACTGCAAGCAATCATACCGGCAGTAATAATTCACGTGGAATTAGACGAAGCACTGCTGCAATATCTCTTTGTTTTTTTTCGGATGAGGAAAATAAAGTGAGTCATTACAAGGTATGTTTTTATTTTAAATAACTTTTCATAGCAATATTGTGGAAACGACGTCGGCTGAACCTTTCACCTCAACATTTATTTTCTGTTGTTTTTATGTTTTGTTTAATTAACATTGCGGCGCCACGGTGGAGAGATGTTAACTTCCTCGCCTGGTATACAGGAGGTCGTGGGTTCAATGCTGACCGTGACGCCTGCTGCTGCTGTATATTTGGAGTTTGCGTGTCTCTCTCTCCCCGTGGGCGCGTGGATTTTTCTCCGGCTCCTCCGGTTTTTCCCTCCACGTTTAAAATAACGCGTTTAGAGTCTTTGGCCGATGTACATTTCTACACGATAAGCCACTTCGTTGAGCTATCATTTGTGGCCAGATCGCTTCTGAAAAAGAGCTGTATCGCTCAGTGGGCCTTACCTGGTAATTTTTTTTTTAAATGTTAGAGTTTATAGTAGTGTTCATAAAATGACATCATAGTCATCATCATCATCTGCTCTATATAAATATATATAAGATACGATAATCGAAGGATGTTCGTTCCCACACCCGCGATTGGATGCGTGTAGTGCGAATGTAAGAATTGACTTTAACCGATTAATCAATGCACAGTCGCCTGCCTGCTTCTTGCCAACTCTACCCAAGGCCACATTTCACCCGGGGCTCCGTCCGGTTCGGCACCCAGCGCACCGACCCCAGTATACCCCTGACACAATTTACTACTATGGCAAGTACTCACGTGTCTATTCCAGCCTACCTGCTAGATGACCAAACAATGCAGTTCTTCAGGAACAGTTGATGATTTTTTTTTTGCATCATGCACAGAGGGAGGGAGGAGTGGAAGGAGGGCTTTTTGCGCGCGCGCGCGCGTGCGTCATCGGGAAAACTCACGATGTTTTTTTTTTAATCCGGCACGTGCCGCTTATATATTTGTTTTGCTGCACTGCCGCGATGAGAGCTGGAATAGGCAGCCCCTAGGTGGAACGAGCGTCGTCAGCGCGGCACGCCGACGCAAGGGGAGGGGAGGCAAAGGCAGCAGCCTTCCGTCTGTGTTGCTGGCGCCACCGACACCCACCGTGTTCGGCGCTGACCTTAATGGGTGCTCATTAACTCGCTGCGTCCTAACGCGGCGTAACGAGCCTCACAAGAGAACCGTTTGTCTTCCTGCACGTGCGTGCATGCACCCGTGGGTGTGTGTGTGTGTGTCAGTGTGTGTGTCCGTGTGTGTGTCATAGTGTAGCGGTTAGCGCGCTGCGTTATGAACCCGGCGACCCGAGTTCGATTCCCGCTCACGGCCAACACCGGTGACGATTATCTGAACGGGTCCTGGGCCTCCCCTAGGTTGACTCGGCCTCAAACGAGTACCTGGTGCGATGTGTAAACATCGCCGCTAGGGAAACAAAGGCGGCCGGGCGTGGTGCTGGCCACCCAACCCCTCGTGTGCCGTGCCGGCCTTTATAGGTGTTCGCTAACAGCACTTGCCCCTACAGTCTGTTAAGGCTACACGGGTGGTCTTTGTCTTGGGGAGCGGTGGTGCAGTGGTTCATATACGGTGCAACAAACAGCGCATCTTGAGTTCGGTTCAGGGTCACGGATAACCTCGATTGCACGCGATTATTTTTCGTGATTTGCGTTCCTTTACCTATACTTTACATTCTGATTGTTTTGTGTGTGTATCGTCCGCCTGGTATGCAGTAGGTTGTGGGTTCGATCCCGACCGTGACGCCTACTGTATATTTCGAGTTTGCGTATCTCTCTCATCATCATCACGGTGGCTAGGAGATGTTAACTACCTCGCCTGGTATGCAGGAGGTCGTGGTTTCGATCCCGCCCGTGACGCCCGCTGCTGTATATTTCGAGTTTGCGTGTCTCTCTCTCTCCCCGTGGTCGCGTGGATTTTTCTCCCTCCGGGCCCTTCCGGTTCAATTGTGCAGAGGTCGCACCCGCGATGCTAGAATTCACCATAAGCGTTCACTCGCTCCATCGTCATCGCTCTCTTAGCGATGCTGCTCCATCTATCGTCGACCCCCCCCCCCCCCAAACATTGTCAACGCCTCGATGCCTCTCATGCCAAACGTCAAGCGCTCGACCTACCCGATTGGCTGGCTCCTCTGTGCCGAGGGGGGGGGGGGATGGTGGAATGATCAATCCCCTCCACCCCGTTATTCATCAGATGCTCACGATTCAGGTTCAAGATTGAATCCGGGCATCAATTGTTTGTTTTGTAACGCCGCCTGCCGTGTATGGTAGCGCAGCCCCCCCCCTCCCCCCCCCTCGCAGGTGTCCGCAGAAGTTGAGCGAACTCATTACGCAGCAAGGTTTGGCCAGAATGACAAATGTCTTCGATTGCCGCGCTCACATCGCGAGTTTCCCCTACGGCTCCAGGATCAATCACGGGATTGATCGGATCACTCCACCCCCCTCCCCCCACTCCTCCCTCCGCCCAGTGGCCACACATCCACGCTGTGTTTGACCACCCCATGGCCCAAACTTCCTCCCTTCGAGACCCCTGAAAATGAGTATTTTATTGATATTTCAGGCGAACAGAGAAAACACACTGAACGCTTTTATTTCATTTTTTTGGGGTATTATTATAATGTATGGCCCTATTTAACGAGCTTGACGTTTTGCAACTGCCGATTGGAAAGTTTTATTATTCCCTAATGCAATTTGAACTTATATTACCTTTTCTTATTTTAGGAGTGCCACAGTGGTGTGATGTTAGCGGAAGATCGTGGGTTCTATCTCGACCCTGACGCCTGCTGCTGTATATTTGGAGTTTGTGTGTCTCTCTCTCTCATCATCATCACGGTGGCTAGGAGATGTTGACTACCTCGCCTGGTGTACAGGATGTCCAGGGTTCTATCTCGACCCTGACGCCTGCTGCTGTATATTTGGAGTTTGTGTGTCTCTCTCTCTCATCATCATCACGGTGGCTAGGAGATGTTGACTACCTCGCCTGGTGTACAGGATGTCCAGGGTTCTATCTCGACCCTGACGCCTGCTGCTGTATATTTGGAGTTTGTGTGTCTCTCTCTCTCATCATCATCATCATCATCACGGTGGCTAGGAGATGTTGACTACCTCGCCTGGTGTACAGGATGTCCAGGGTTCTATCTCGACCCTGACGCCTGCTGCTGTATATTTGAAGTTTGTGTGTGTCTCTCTCTCCCCGTGGTGGCGTGGATATTTTTTTCTCTCTCCGGGTCCTGCGGTGTTTTCCCTCCACATTTAAAATCATTTTTCCTGCGATGGATTTCCACGTGATAAGCCACTTCGTTGAGCTATCATTTGTGGCCAGGTCGCTTCTGAAAAAGAAGCTAATCGCTCGGTGAGCTTTACCCGTTAAGATTCTTTTGTCAAATAGTTTAGTTTTATTTGTATATTTTTGCAAGCGATTAATTTACTTTTCCTATACTGTGCACTCATATCGTGAGTTTTTTTGCGACGTTCTAACCCGTCCCTACTGGACATGTGAAAAAAAGGGAGCTTTACAGCTCATCGGATTTCTCCAGCATAAATTAATATTCGGATGCTAATTTTCCGTTTTGAGACGCAGCGCGCTCCACCGTGGGGGGCTCTTGCCGCGTCGCAGTGCCCCCCCCCCCGTCCCCAGGCAGCCCCGGGGAGAAGAGAGAAAAAAAACGGAGCTCTGTCAAGAATTTCCTGAAAGATTCACAGAATGGCTTTTGTCCAGGCAACAGGGGCTTGTTCCACAGGTCGTAATTGTTTGCAGACGTTAAGCATTTCCCCCCCCCCACCCACCCCAGCCCCCCACCTCTTCGCCAATGTGATTTTTTTTTATTTGTTTAACCATCGTTCCATGTAGATTTGTGTAACAGGATTGTTGCTGATTTATTTGTTTGCTGCCGCCGCCGCCGCCGCCGCTGCTGCTCCCGCTGTTGTTGTGGACACGGAGCACCCTTACATGGCTGTACATCCAGCACGTGCGAGGGGTGTCTTGGGTTTGTTTAGGTCGCTCGGCGCAGAGCTGTTTGCAGTTATTAGCCTGACATGTGCAGACTTTAAGATACATCATCCCAGGTTAACGTTAACAACATGTGCGCTTGCACGGCTGACTACGCCTGTGGCACTGCGGTAGCGTAGCGGCTAGCGCGCTGCGCTACGAACCTGGCGACCCGGGTTCGATTTCCCCCTCCCCTAGGTCGACTCAGCCTCAAGTGAATAACTGGTTCCGGTGTGTAAACATCGCCACTGGGGAGACAAAGGTGGCCGGGCGTGGTGCTGGAAACCCCACCCCCTCCGTGTGTCGTGCTGGCCTTCATAGGTGCTCACTGACAGCACTTGCCCCAACAGTCTGTTAAGGCTATACGGGGGATCTTTGTATTTGTTCTTTTGTCCCACGGACGGGAGGCAGTGGCGCAGTGGTTAGCGCGCTACGCTACGAACCCGGCGACCCGAGTTCAACCATGAACGTTTATTTTTTCGTTTTACCAGGTAAGGCCCACTGAGCTCTATAGCTGTCTTTCAGAAGCGACCTGGCCACAAATGATAGCTCAACGAAGTGGCTTATCACGTGCTTTTTTTCCCCCACTCCACACATAGAAACACTCGTTTCTAAATGTGGAGGGGGGGGGGGGAACCGCAGTCCCCGGGGAAAAAAATCCACGAAAACTCCAAATGCACACGTGTCAGGGTCGGGATCGAACCCCTGACCTCCTGTACATCACGCGATATAGTTAACATCTCGCCACTGCGGTGCCCCAGTTCGTTTCCCGCTCAAGGCCAACACCAGTGACGATCGTCTGAACCTGATCCTGTGCTTCCCCTAGGTCGACTCAGCCTCAAATGGGTACCCGGTGCGGTGGGTAAACATC
Source organism: Petromyzon marinus (assembly GCF_048934315.1). Lineage (NCBI taxonomy): Eukaryota > Metazoa > Chordata > Hyperoartia > Petromyzontiformes > Petromyzontidae > Petromyzon > Petromyzon marinus. The sequence goes on along the minus strand of NC_133689.1, from coordinate 6,459,031 downwards.
GCCACATGGGGATACAAAGGCGGCCGGGCGTCATCTCCGCCGTGCCTCCTGTGAAGGTTTCCCGGTTTGTGTGAGAAGTTGCGATTGTGGTCTGCGATGTTGGGACTTAATTAATGTTGTGCTCACTTTTTTGTTGTTATTGTTGTTCGCGTGCCTTTTGTTGTGGTGAATCTGTGAAAAAGGAGCTTCATGGATCATCGGATTTACCCAGGATAAATATTGTGATTCTGAGTTGCGAGTGATTTCCGAACCAGTCCTGTTCAAATCAGCTGCTATAAATATGATTTGCCCCTTATCTATAATTAGTGTACATCGTTGTCGGATACGATTAGCATAAATGACGCTCTATAAAAACATCGATTATTCTCAGCTGATGCGGTGTGCCGACATCGGTACTGTGTGGAGAATAAAGGTGGCCTTGTACGGCATCGGCCAAACGAGCATCCCGTGCGTGCCACGCCAGCCTTAATAGGTGCTCACAAACATAAACTCCCCCCGACATTGCGGTCAGCCCCCATGTCTTCGTGGCCACTCAGGAGAACGTAACTCCGTCAAGCGAATGGTAAACATCGTTCACGCGTAAGCCCACGAGGTCTGCTCCCCGAAGTAACTCCCTGCACAGTGTTGTCTTCTCGTAAATGAGCCGCGTTATTGTTGAACCAAGTCAACCCTAAATTAAGGCATTAAATCAAAGTGCGGGCAAAAGGAGGGCCAACTCGGAGAACAAGCGGGCGCACGGCCGCGAACAAAGCAGACTGTACCGGTTAACAGCAACAACAAAAAGTAATATTAAAAAAAACGTTTTTTTTTAAAAACACGACGCTTGCCATAACGTAAGGGACCGTGGGCAATTACAGCCAACGTCAGTTGACCGTGGACAATTAGACCAAAGCCGAAACATAACATTAAAAAAAATGTTAAGAAATATATATTTTTTAGTTTTAATGATAGAATATAGTATTGTCATCAGCATGACATAAGCATACCAAGTTTGCAGTCGATACCACATTGGGAAGTGGCTTAAAATTGAGTTACAATATTTGAGGATATAACAACAGACAGAGTGAGTTAACAAAAGGCGTGTAAAATAAAAAAAATACACTCGACCAGCGCGCATGAATTATTATTCCAGGCTTCTGCTGCTTGGTTGTAAAAGGCTCCTCGCCCTTGATGGAACACTTGGAACAGTAATTTGCTGAGATTTCGTGGCGCGTGCACCGCGCAGGAGGAGAAGGGCCAATCGCGGTGAATCACTGGCGTGGCATAAAGCAGAAACGGCGCCGGATACGTTTAAGAGAGAAATATTTTATTGTAGGTGATCATAAAGGAAGAGGGATAGATCACAACCGCACGGTGAACAATGATGGGTGATGAGCAAACGCGGGAGACGATAACGCATGTGTGATGTTTCGGTGGAGAAATAACGCCTCTCGTGCTGGGAGAGGAAAAGTCAGATTGCTTTCGTCAATGACTCCTCTCTTAGGTCTCGTTCACGTCCAGTTCGCATTGAGACGTTTAGGCTCGAATAAATTAAAGCTGAACTTGTGAGCGAGGGAGCGAGCGCGTGGCTCTGAGAGACGCTTCGAGCCGGTATCGCTGAGATTACGGGTTTGAATCTGGGTTTCAGTCACTGCCTGGGATTCAAATGGGTTCTCAAAGTGGTAGCGAGTCGATGGACTCAGCCTGATCACCCATAACTTCCCCAGACCAAAACTAGATCGTATTGTTTCACTTAATTCAGAATATCCCAACTCTGTCAATGGGTTTCAATTGGTTTTAGATGTGACACTCTCTTAGCAGGGCATAACACGGGTATACAGTGAGGAAAAAAAGTATTTGATCCCCTGCTGATTTTGTACGTTTGCCCACTGACAAAGAAATGATCAGTCTATAATTTTAATGGTAGGGTTATTTGAACAGTGAGAGACAGAATAACAACAAAAAAATCCAGAAAAACGCATGTCAAAAATGTTATAAGATGATTTGCATTTTAATGAGGGAAATAAGTATTTGACCCCCTCTCAATCAGAAAGATTTCTGGCTCACAGGTGTCTTTTATACAGGTAACGAGCTGAGATTAGGAGCACACTCTTAAAGGGAGTGCTCCTAATCTTAGCTTATTACCTGTATAAAAGGCACCTGTCCACAGAAGCAATCAATCAGATTCCAAAGAGCTCTCCAAGGATGTCAGGGACAAGATTGTAGACCTACACAAGGCTGGAATGGGCTACAAGACCATTGCCAAGCAGCTTGGTGAGAAGGTGACAACAGTTGGTGCGATTATTCGCAAATGGAAAAAACACAAAATAACTGTCAATCTCCCTCGGCCTGGGGCTCCATGCAAGATCTCACCTCGTGGAGTTGCAATGATCATGAGAACGGTGAGGAATCAGCTCAGAACTACACGGGAGGATCTTGTCAATGATCTCAAGGCAGCTGGGACCATAGTCACCAAGAAAACAATTGGTAACGCACTACGCCGTGAAGGACTGAAATCCTGCAGCGCCCGCAAGGTCCCCCTGCTCAAGAAAGCACATATACGTGCCCGTCTGAAGTTTGCCAATTAACATCTGAATGATTCAGAGGACAACTGGGTGAAAGTGTTTTGGTCAGATGAGACCAAAATGGAGCTCTTTGGCATCAACTCAACTCGCCGTGTTTGGAGGAGGAGGAATGCTGCCTATGACCCCAAGAACACCATTCCCACCGTCAAATATGGAGGTGGAAACATTATGCTTTGGGGGTGTTTTTCTGCTAAGGAGACAGGACAACTTCACCGCATCAAAGGGACGATGGACGGGGCCATATACCGTCAAATCATGGGCGACAACCTCCTTCCCTCAGCCAGGGCATTGAAAATGGGTCGTGGATGGGTATTCCAGCATGAAAATGACCCAAAACACACGGCCAAGGCAACAAAGGAGTGGCTCAAGAAGAAGCACATTAAGGTCCTGGAGTGGCCTAGCCAGTCTCCAGACCTTAATCCCATGGAAAATCTGTGGAGGGAGCTGAAGGTTCGAGTTGCCAAACGTCAGCCTCGAAACCTTAATGACTTGGAAAAGATCTGCAAAGAGGAGTGGGACAAAATCCCTCCTGAGATGTGTGCAAACCTGGTGGCCAACTACAAGAAACGTCTGACCTCTGTGATTTCCAACAAGGGTTTTGCCACCAAGTACTGAGTCATGTTTTGCAGAGGGGTCAAATACTTATTTCCCTCATTAAAATGCAAATAATTTTATAACGTTTTTTGACATGCGTTTTCCCGGATTTTGTTGTTGTTATTCTGTCTCTCACTGTTCAAATAACCCTACCATTAAAATTATAGACTGATCATTTCTTCGTCAGAGGGCAAACGTACAAAATCAGCAGGGGATCAAATACTTTTTTTCCCTCACTGTACCCCTAGGGTGACTAATGCAGACTGCCAAAAGTGATGTCTCAAGTAGCTCTGTAACGTCGCCTTCAACACCCCGTGGTGCACTGCTCACTGCGGGAGCTCAGAATCGAAATCCCTTCGTCTCACGACAAGCGAGATGAAAACAAAGCAACAGTTTTGTCGCACAATCGACTTTGAAAAGTTCCAGTGGGGGGGTTTCCCTGCCAGCTGCCTCCTCGATCTAAACATTGATTCGGTGCTTATTAAATGGCTCACCATCTCAAATGTCTTAAACCACATCTCAATCACTCCAAAGGCAAACTGGCCTGCAGCCAGGCATTCGTCTGCAAGCACGGGGCGGGGGAGGGCAACAATCGCTATGCGTAATCCCAATTGATAAGTTTCCCGGAAATCTTTCAGATTTTTGCCAAATGTGGACCATGACGCCAGCAACACATATGGCCTGCTCATTTTGAATGACGTCACGGGATCTTTAACGTCCACTGCGAAGCAGACGGTGCATATTTTATGGGCCAAATCGTTGGCAGCATTGACCGGGACGGTCTTTCCGACGCTGAACCGCGAACCTCTGCAACAAGCGGCGAACACGCTGGAGGAGTGATGAGGAATTATGCCACAGGAGGCTGCTGCTCCCATTGGTTTGGTGGCGAGATGTTAACTACCTCGCCTGGTATACAGGAGTATGTGGGTTCGATCCCGAACCCTGACCTTCGTATATTTGTTGAGTCTGCGTGTTCTATCTCCCCCTGTGGTCGCGTGGATTTTTCCTCCGGGTCCTCCGGTTTTTCCCTCCACATTTAGAAACGCGCGTGTAGAGTAATTTGGCTGCTAGGAATATCCACGTGGCAAGCCACTTCGTTGAGCTATCATTTGTGGCCAGGTCGCTTCTGAAAAAGAACGATATACGTAGCTCAGTGGGCCTTACCTGGTAAAAACAAAAAAAAAACATGTTCATAGTTCAGTTTATGATCTGCACGCTCGCTCTCTTCTGATTCAGCGGGGCGAGGGACTGCGTCGACGGCTTGTCCTGACTCTTCCTATCCCAGTGCAAAAATGAGACGCAATTTCAATAGCGGCTTTTTTTCCCCCAACACGATGAGACAACGGCACAGCAACTTGAACACGGGACACTTATACCATGTAGTGGTAGAAAACATTTAAGTTATTTCGCACACGAGAGACATCTGCACCTAAGCAGTGAGGAAAACACAATTGTTTTTTTGTTGTTGTTGTTGTTGTTATCTCTCCAGACAAGCATGTATCGGTACACACGTTTGGTATCAAGCGCATCGCAACAGAAGTTACGGGCGGTACGAGTATTGCCCGTGGGGTCCCCCCCCTCCACCCCCCTCTCTGGGTTGAGTAAGTTGTTCAGGCATCTGTCGTGCACACGCAGACAAAGCCAAGTAGCAGGGGACACAACGTAACATGCAGCCGGTGTAACGCAATCTACACTCAAATACAAATAACCCTTGTTTTTCACGCGGTTAACATATTTGTTTTTTTTTGTTACAAGTTAAAATCATCCACAAACAAGCGCTCCTCAACTCACACAGCATATATATTTGAAAGATTATAAGGATTTGTATTAACAATATATCGTCTAGATAATTGTCTCTAGCAATGTAGTAAAGTAAAAAAAGAAAACATATGACCCATTACTGCTGGTTGTATCGTAAAGTGCGTAGTCCTATAACATTTCGATTAAAACATGCTTCATTCATAGAGTTTATTAACCAACTAGCAATAAACTAACAAGAGTAGATAAAGCTATTCAACTGCTAGCAGCTTTTGACGTTGTAACAACGTACCTACCTCTTAAAATGTAAATACGAGCAATCTACCGAAGTGTAAAAATGCATGCATCCGAGCCAGTGGTTGCAAATTGTTTCAGGATAAATGGTACGCGGTTGATTCGTGGGACAGGAGAGGGATCTTGGGATGATTCGTTCTTGTTTTTTTACACCTTTGAGAGAAATGAGCCCCCTTTTTGTACAAATGCCAATTCAAATAAGACTCACAAATATTAAAGTTTGCAATGATATTGTGCAATTTTGTTGTTCCTGCAAGCAAGAGCTGGCAGAAAAAAAGATATTTTCTGATATGATAATATCGCATCAAGACACAAACATATTTTCAAAGTCTCCCTCTGCCCTTCTCACTCCAGCGACTACAGCAAACCACCACCTCCTATGGAGTTCATCAAACAACCTACTCAGTGTACCCAGAACCAGGAATGTTTTTTGCTGAGCGACGTTTCTCCATAGCTGCACCGTTCATCTGGAACTCTCTCTCTCTCTCTCCCACTGCAAATTCATAGCGGCATCCAAGCTCCACCATCCACCTCTAAGCAGCAGCTCAAGGCTCTCACCTGGTCCAGGCTCTCATGTTTCAGGCTCTCACCTGGTTCAGTCTCTCACCTGGTCCAGGCTCTCACCTGGCTCAAGCTGCGTACGAGGGATATTGATCTCTGGCTACGTGCCTCCGAGCTCTCAATATAATATTGCGCCCAATTCGTGAAATATTTGCACGTTATAAATTGCCTTTTTTATTATTACTTGTACATTTTACAAAACAGAGTTCTTCAAACTTGAAGTAAAATACACTTAGTACAGCGAGGGACATAACATGGACAAATTGGCCCACTGGAGGGATGGGGGGGGTGGGGGGGGGTGGGGGGGTGGGTGGCTCTCCGCTGAATCGTATATTTCGCTCCTGAAGCACAAAATACCTTGGCAGACACGCGACATAGATCTCAATGCGGTAACTCTTTGGCATTTACCAGCGTGTGTCCCGCCGCGTGCTTGGACCTCCCAATGAAAAGCGGTGCTACCGCATGCACCTGCCTGTGTTTGCCTTTAACAGTGAGTAAGCCAGCAGTGGGGCGTTGTGCCGCGGGAATTTGGCTCCGTGATACCCTGCTGTACATCCATTGCCGTCCAGTTAACGAGGTGAGAGCCGATCGAGAGGCTCACCTCCGGGGGAGAGACTTGCAGCTGCGCGGGAATACGCTCCGGTATTTTATTTTCTTATCTTGCAAGGTGACGCGTCTGAATGGATCTGCCGTCCACGTTTCGGAGCGAACAGCGAGCTCCGGGTCATTCTCGCGCGAACGCTATCCGACCGGCACGGGAGATGAAAGCTGGGCGCGGTGTGAAATCTGACTCGGAGGCAAGCGAGGCGACCGCTGAGCTACCCAGCCAACAATTAACAATTTAGAAACGTGCGCTTCGAGTATTTGGCTGCTATAAATGTCCACGTGATAAGCCACTTCGTTGGGCGAGCATTTTGTGATAGCCAGGTCGCTTCTGAGCTATACATCTCAGTGGGCCTTACCTGGTAAAATACAAGTTTTTGCGTCGTTTAACAGTTTCAATAATTCAAAGAATAAGAACAACACATGAAAACATTACGAGCCAAATGACCGCAACTAAATAAAATATACTCTTACTGTCAGTGTTCACGAGCAGTAGACATGCAAGTGCGTAACAAATAAATAATACACACATACTGGTCGGTGTTAAGTTAGCATCTCAGTTACTCGATGGCCTCCTGTGTTTAGCCAGGCGGTGGCGGCTACGCACGCCTATAACCCGGAGACGTGAAGGGTTGGTGTGGATCGCACACACGTTGCGATACTCCCTTCCCACGGGCCTCGGGGACACATAATCCTGGCTCGCCAGGAGAAGGCGGTACAGCAAAATGGGGACGTAATATCATCTGTCGCTTCCGTATGGGATAGAGCGTTGCCCCCTCGCATTCACGGGTTTTCACCATGAAAACATTTTGATATATAGAGGATGGCCGAGCTTGGGTAATTGTTGGTAGTGCCGGCTCACCATCTGGCTGCTGCCTTTAAGCTTTGCTTCTACGTTCCTCGGCGATCGTGAGATGCAATTTGCATTAATGACGGCACTATATAAAACAAAACAATATTTTTCATTTTGATTTAAAGCTTTTGTGAGACTGCAGTGATTCATATTCTTGGTTCTTTCGGTAAAGTCACGTAGAAGGGAAACAATAAAATAATAAAAAAAAATAACTGCCAAATCGCTCTCCGTGGTGCTAATGTAAAAAAAACCGCCACTTTTTTTCAAATTTTCTTGCTGTGGTTTTCACACCTGATGATGATTGCTTGTGTTGCAGTCGAAACGTCGTGAGAACTTTATTGTTTTATATTTTTATTATTTTATTGCTTCCCTTCTACGTGACTTTACCGAAAGAACCAAGAATATGAATCTTTTGTCATTATGATGAATTAATAGATATTCCAGTGTGTGTTTCAAGATTGTCCCAGAACGATACACTGACGTTAACACTTAACCACGTTTCCCCGTAAACAGCTGTGGGCTCACAACATCCCGTGCAAAAGAAAGAAATCCTTGCGCATTATAACCTCGTGCACGTAACCTGTACGAATAGAGTATAAACGTGTTTGAAACCGATAATTGCACGTTCGTAATTGGTTTCTTTTGGGTCGGATCGTGCAGGTATGATGTCAAATAGACCTATGCATCCGCCAAAGCCAAACAAATTAAGTTGTCACGTAGGCAAACGTGCCAGCCGATTTCACATATTGTCAACATTTTCTTGCTCTGCGACGTTAACCGCTTACAAAATCAACTTTGGGTTAACGTTTGAACTCATTTATCCACACCGAGCCATGTGACATTTTTTTCAGGAGGGTCCTGCTCAAACATTGGGTTTCCTTATTTTAAGATGGGGGACAACACTAGCCGTACAGATGGAAACGCGCGGCGATTAGTCCGCCTGCTGTACTGCCTTCCGGAGAGAGCCAGGGCACGGGCACCTCGACACCCACGGGAAGGGAGTTTTACATTTGCGTGATCCACCGATCCTCATTCATTGGCACATCTGTCCAAGTGACAGCTTGGTTAGTGTGGCTGTGTTCGGTGTTGGGGGAGATGCAGCTGGAATTGACATTATACATAGGAGGTCTAACCCAAAAGACACCAGTTATGAATCATATTGGTCGTGAAAGTCTCCATATGAAATTCATTGTATGTTCATTTTGTAAATATATAGGATATTACAAAAAATCGTATTTCTACTGGCAGCTGTGTTGCATGTGTTATTTCCTGAATCTCTTGAGTTGCATTATTATCTTTTAAGTGTCGCGCCATTCTGTGGACAGTTAAAATATTACCGTATTCTCCAGATTATAAGACGCTGCGGAACTTCAGGCGCACCTCAAACTTGTGCCCGGTCTCAAGAGAGTTACACAAATCTGGTTACGCACAGCTACCAGATTTACAAGACACAACCCCCCAACTGTTGCTTTAAAATGCAGGTAAAAAAAGTTAGCGTCTTATAATCCAGAAAATACGGTATATACAGATTTTTTTTTTTGTTCCACACACATACATATATATGACAAACAGCGTTTGAGCACAAATAACATTTCAATTGGTCACTGTTTTCCAAGTCCTCGAACCACAGAGCGCAACTACGAACGTGCGACACGCGACAGTAGGCCACGGGGCCGGAGTAGATGTCTCGCCGAATGCTACCACCCGAGGTGGCCCCACTCTCATGCTTGCGATGTGTTTATGCGGCCAACAGACTGTGAACGACGCGACATCCGTTTGCAATTGAGCGGGGTTGTCGTACAATTCGTCCGCAGTAGCCGTATAAATAAATCGGTACGAACTGAAGTTTTGCCGCGTCAGGTGCCGATTTCTGCACCTGGCCCTCCGCACTGGCCACATTAATCCAACTCCGGCCCGGTTTGCATAGGGGAAACCGCGAGGGCACGTTCACACTGGCCACACTGGCCCACGGTCCATCAGGTCCCATTTAAAGTCGAGCCTCTCAAACCATCAACACCAACGCAGCGGCTGTGCGGGACTGATTTTGGTCAGATTTTAGTTGAGATCTTCCTCGCTCTAAAATAAGCAAAATTGAGACAGCAACACGCATTCCGAGCGTTCGTTAGTGCAGCGGGCGTCAACCTATGAAGTACCCCCCACCACCACCCACCTGCTCTCCCCAGGTAGGCAGCAGCATGGATTTCGTGCAGGAGAAATAATGGAATGTGCACTAGGGAACGTCAGCCCGACGTTGCGGCGGCAGAACACACTGACGCACGGGGTGAAACAATCACCTTACGAACACAAAACACACCGATACACGGCACGAAACAAACACCTTACGAACACACTGATACACAGCATGAAACACATGCCTTGCCAACACCGCGTTCACTGGAGGCGTGGACATGTAATCTCTCCGCGTATTGGGGCCTTGGCAGTGCCGATTTGCACTGCAGGGAATTAAATGTTTAGCTTTGATTAACATTTGATTTACGTTTGCATATATTTCCGATCCATTTGCTCGTTTGAGAGGTGTTTTTTTTTTTGGTTGCGTCACTTAATTTCTGCCCTTTGCTTTTGTCATTTTGGTTACGATCCAGGTCACCCTGGCAAAATGAGACTCTACCCTGGTCCCTTGAGTTCTCACCTGGTTCAACAAAATCATCTTGAAACTTAGGGTATGGGGGGGTCGTCGGGGGGTGGCGGGGTAGTGACGGAGGCTGGGGGGTGCAGGGACCGATGACCATGGCTTTGGAGGCCACTGCCACACACCACCGAAGGTTGATAATTAATCGCTGCGTTCATGTGACTGTGAAGTCTTACGTCAAAATTCCCGCCAGACCTACGCGGCGGTGCCACACCGATGTCAAGAACGCACTCAAAACACCCCAACTTCACGATGGAGCCCCTTGCGCTGAAGCGTTTGAATTACTATATATCTACTATAGACACACATGGATCCTATTAGCTGTCAGACTCCCACTCAACTGGGCTGCATAGTCTCACGGGGTCAGCTCCGATTCACTCTTCGTGTCGCACAGATCAACGTGTCTATGTCAGAAACTCAGTGCGTTACCGGCGATTGATGCCGCCGTAGATATCATTTGTTCATCGTTAATGGGGCTCATCCACAGAGAGAGCAAATGGACCGCTTGAAATTGCTTCAATCCGCGCTCGTGTCGAGACAACATTTGAACTCTTGACGGAGTAAACAGCCACCACTGACGGTGGGGGTAAACATAGTGGTGATGTAGACGGTAGCAATCGCGACGCTAGCGAGCGCGTGTGCATTGACAATATACATATGGCGTTGATATTGCTGTTCAATGTATTAGTATTCATGTCACGCATATGTTGTACGTGTGTATGTTGAACTTCTTTCGCACCGTACGTAGTCAACCGTGCCAGTCGGAGGTGCATTGACGGTGGTAATGTTTCTTTTTCACGCCGGTGAGAGAAATGGCGGCGTGACGGTATCTGTTATTTGTGGGTTGTTATTTTTCCGTCATGCATTTTTGTACATTTTTGGTTGACATTTCCTCAACGCAATTTGTTTGCCGAGGCAAATCTCAACGAATCTCAAGGCTCTTCACTCCGTTTGCCAAAACACATTGAGACATCGACGTCGTTTTGGTCAACTAACTCGTGAACCGGTGTAGGAGGCGCGTGGGAGCCGACCAGATTACCGGGAGAAAGCCCGCTCACACGAGGGGGGGATAACGCTCGGACGGACCAGTTCACGAACCCGCTCCCTCTGTCCTGCCACCTACTGACCACCTTGCAGCCCAGTGGGCTTTGGAGTTCCATGCCCGTGTGTGACCCACCATGCCGCGCCTCCAGAGTGCTACATCACAGGGGTTCGCCAAGCGAATATACCCAGCATTTTATTGACACGCTGCGTGCTGAAGGTTTTCCAATATTTCACCGATGGCTGACGGTAACGATGATCGGGCAGCCGAGTGATGATTATAAAGTTAATAGCAACGGGTGGCATGATGGAATTATGTCTATGGGAACAATGGCTCTGCTTCAACTTTCACGTGGTATATTATGATGATGATGATGATGATTAACGGTGTACGTAGATATGTTTGATTGTAAACATTCAATTGGTACAACCAGGGTGATCGTTTCAGAACGGTTCTGTTGAGAGCATGCGATTGACGATAGGATAAGTAGATTTGATGTGTGTAACGGTGCATCGATTCATATCGATTCCTAAGCTGATGACACATGCGAATGGCGCGCTTAAGTCTCAGTGCTTATATATTCATACGCCTTACGTAATGGGTTCGCGGAACCCTGCAGCCAAAAGCGGCTGCTACATCCACTGCAATGTTAAAGTATAATTCGTTTATTAATGTGATTTTGTCTTTTGCTTATCGCAGCCCTTAATCGCACCGGTGTGTGGGGGTGGGGGATAGGTTGTTGGTTACACCTCCAGCCGGCAGCTCGGCCTCGGTGATTAACTCAGTTAAGTTCTAAAGCTTAGTGTCGGTGACAAGCGTGGCTAAGAGCGACAGCTTTGTGTCAACGGTAGACATCGTTATGTTATGTTGCTAAGCATTGCGTCAGTGGCAGGCGTGGTTATGCTGGCAATATTGTGTCGATTTACCACGTTATTATTATTATTAGCGAGTCTCAAGACCCTTTTGTAGGAAGGTTCTGCCAAGTTTCCGTAGCACGGGGCAATTCTGCCACGTGTAATGCCAATTGAGTCATTTGCGCGTAACTATTTCAGCATTGGGGAATGTTTAACCAGTACCAATTACGTTCTCTGTGTGTTTGTGTTTTGAGCTAACGGAGGGGAAACCGGAGAACCCAAAGGAAAACCCATGCAGAACAGGGGGGAGAACATACGTAGAAACTCCTCATATGCAGAAACTCCACGTACGTAGAAACTCCACATACGTAGAAACTCCTCATACGTAGAAACTCCACATACGTAGAAACTCCACACACGTAGAAACTCCACGTACGTAGAAACTCCACATACGTAGAAACTCCTCATACGTAGAACTCCTCATACGTAGAAACTCCACATACGTAGAAACTCCACGTACGTAGAAACTCCACATACGTAGAAACTCCTCATACGTAGAACTCCTCATACGTAGAAACTCCACATACGTAGAAACTCCTCGTACGTAGAAACTCCACATACGTAGAAACTCCTCATACGTAGAACTCCTCATACGTAGAAACTTCACGTACGTAGAAACTCCACGTACGTAGAAACTCCACATACGTAGAAACTCCTCATACATAGAAACTCCACGTACGTAGAAACTCATCGTACGTAGAAACTCCTCGCACGTAGAAACTCCTCATACGTAGAAACTCCACGTACGTAGAAACTCCACGTACGTAGAAACTCCACATACGTAGAAACTCCTCGTACATAGAAACTCCACGTACGTAGAAACTCCTCATACGTAGAAACTCCTCGTACGTAGAAACTCCTCATATGCAGAAACTCCACGTACGTAGAAACTCCTCATACATAGAAACTCCTCGTACGTAGAAACTCCTCATACATAGAAACTCCACGTACGTAGAAACTCCACATACATAGAAACTCCACGTACGTAGAAACTCCACATACGTAGAAACTCCACGTACGTAGAAACTCCACATACGTAGTAACTCCACGTACGTAGAAACTCCACGTACGTAGAAACTCCTCATACGTAGAAACTCCTCGTACGTAGAAACTCCTCGTACGTAGAAACTCCACGTACGTAGAAACTCCACATACGTAGAAACTCCTCGTACGTAGAAATTCCTCGTACTTAGAAACTCCACATACGTAGAAACTCCACATACGTAGAAACTCCTCGTACGTAGAAACTCCTCGTACGTAGAAACTCCTCGTACGTAGAAACTCCTCATACGTAGAAACTCCACGTACGTAGAAACTCCTCATACGTAGAAACTCCACGTACGTAGAAACTCCTCATATGTAGAAACTCCTCATACGTAGAAACTCCACGTACGTAGAAACTCCACATACGTAGAACTCCACGTACGTAGAAACTCCACATACGTAGAAACTCCTCGTACGTAGAAATTCCTCGTACTTAGAAACTCCACATACGTAGAAACTCCACATACGTAGAAACTCCACGTACGTAGAAACTCCACATACGTAGAAACTCCTCGTACGTAGAAACTCCTCGTACGTAGAAACTCCACGTACGTAGAAACTCCACATACGTAGAAACTCCTCGTACGTAGAAACTCCTCGTACGTAGAAACTCCACATACGTAGAAACTCCTCATACGTAGAAACTCCTCGTACGTAGAAACTCCTCATACGTAGAAACTCCAATTACGTAGAAACTCCTCGTACGTAGAAACTCCACGTACGTAGAAACTCCTCATATGTAGAAACTCCTCATACGTAGAAACTCCTCGTACGTAGAAACTCCACATACATAGAAACTCCTCGTACGTAGAAACTCCACGTACGTAGAAACTCCTCATACGTAGAAACTCCTCGTACGTAGAAACTCCTCATACGTAGAAACTCCTCGTACGTAGAAACTCCTCATACGTAGAAACTCCTCGTACGTAGAAATTCCTCATACGTAGAAACTCCACATACGTAGAAACTCCACGTACGTAGAAACTCCACGTACGTAGAAACTCCTCGTACGTAGAAACTCCTCGTACGTAGAAACTCCACATACGTAGAAACTCCACGTACGTAGAAACTCCACGTACGTAGAAACTCCTCGTACGTAGAAACTCCACGTACGTAGAAACTCCACATACGTAGAAACTCCACGTACGTAGAAACTCCACGTACGTAGAAACTCCTCATACGTAGAAACTCCTCGTACGTAGAAACTCCACGTACGTAGAAACTCCACGTACGTAGAAACTCCACGTACGTAGAAACTCCTCGTACGTAGAAACTCCTCGTACGTAGAAACTCCACATACGTAGAAACTCCACGTACGTAGAAACTCCACGTACGTAGAAACTCCTCGTACGTAGAAACTCCTCGTACGTAGAAACTCCACGTACGTAGAAACTCCACACGGAAAGGCGACCGCGTCGGAAATCGAACCCGGTGCCCGCGCTCGCCTCGCCGGCACGAGCGTTGCCGCCACGCCGCTCCACGCGTCACACTGATTGTATTCTGTTGCCGACGCGCACAGCTATGCCGTTTATACCGTTGCGGCGATACTACGCTCGATGACGCGACTGCCGCCGCTGCTGCTGCTGCTGCCGCCGTCGCCCGCACCTTCTGCCGCTACAGCAGCGGCAGGTGCAGCTGCTTCTCCAGGGAGCCGCGCGCCACGCCGAGCACGGCGCGCGCAAACTGCTGGTACAGCCGGTCCATGTAGCTGGTGGCGCGCGGCACCAGCCCCTCGAGGAACGCCAGGTGGCCGCCCCTCGCAGTCACCAGCAGGGCCACGTAGGGGTTGGCGCGCACGCTCTCCAGCGGGAACGCTGCGTGCCGGACACACGGCGGTGTTCGCGTTGGTACGATCGGCACGTTCAACGGATGGGGGAGGTGGGGGTGAGGGGGGTGGGAAGAGAGTATCCCCTGCCAAGCGTGAAGAGGCAGGGCGATGAACTTAAACGAATCGATTTAAAAAAAAATTTACCAGGTAAGGCCCACTGAATTCTAGATTTAAAGCTTTCGTGACTGCTAGGATCCATACTCTTTGGTTCTATTGGGTAAAGTCACGTAGGTGAAAATAAAATAACAAAAAATCACGACGTTTCGGCCACAACACAAGCGGCCTTCACCTGATGAACTTTACCCAATAGAACCAAAGAGTAAGGCCCACTGAGCTGTATAGCTTTTTTTCAGAAGTAACCTGGCCACAAATGATAACTCAACGAAGTGGCTTCTCACGTGGAAATGTATAGCAGCCAAATACTATAAACGTATGTTTTAAAATGTAATTATTGTTGGCTGGGTAGCTCAGTGGTTGTGTCGCTTGCCTCCGAGTCAGATTTAACACCGTCCCATGCTTCTAAACGTGGAGGGAAAGACCGAAGGACTCGATGAAAAATCCACACAACCACGGGGAGAACACGCAAACTTCAAATATAAAGGCGTCGATGTCAGTAAAGAACCCACGACCGCCTGCATACCAGGCGAGGTAGTTCACATCTCGCCACCGTGGCACCCAAACTTCCCAAGAGGCAGCATGGGCAAGTCCTGAAATATCTAACTTCTTAAAATAGGGCCCCAGATGAATTACAAAGTCACAGTCAACGTATATTCTCTTGTGTATATCAATTAAATGCTAGTTTTTGGAGCATCAGAGGTGGTGGTGGCGGGGGGGGGGGAGTGGTTTTCCCTATAGCCCTCCCCCCAATTTCCACCCCCCCCGACCCCCTATCATAGGTGCTCACGTGTGTAGGCTACACGGGGGATCCTTTAGTCTTTTATCTTGAGCCGCTTTTGCTTAGGGTTGGCTGTGGACGTTTGGTATTCACGATCGGAGTGAGTACGCCATCTGGCGCCGTTCTGGGTGTGCAGCATGCTGGCTGCACCATGCCCCCACGATTCCAGATCTCACATCCGGCAGACAGAGAGCCCATGGAACCAACACCGAATCAACGTTGGCGCAACGTCAACCAACGTTGCCCCAACGTTGCAAGTCTACCGGGATACAACGGAACCCTTTAAGCTGCCACGGAAAACTTTCTACCATACATTTTTGTCATCGGCGGATAAAATTCGTCGAGAAAACAATTGTTAGCATATCCCGCCCTTGGCGATAACCCCATAAGGCAATCTGTGGCAAGTGGAGGGGGCGAATGCGTGAGCAATCCGTAAAACGCAACAAACCCCGTCGCAAAGCCAGCCGCGCCAGGTCTCACGGGAGCCCCTTTTAGCTGCGGTCAAATGATTTAACGTGAATTGATGTGAAGAGCATCAATAATTAAATTAACTGCAATGGCTGCACTCTGTGTGCGTTGGTATTGTAAAAACAAAAATAGCCCTCGGGTTGGCATTCTTTCACTAGGTTTTTTTTTGCTGTTTGTTGGCAAGGGGAAATGTTGTCTTTTGTGATCGTTTATTGTTTTTTTTTGCCGCGTTTGAAGTGATGAAGTACTGAGAATTTATATGGGGGGGGGGGTGTGGGGAGGAAGAGTGGAGGGGGGGGAGATGTTTTCAGAAAGAGATGCAGAACAAAGACGTTTTATTTTGGGTGATATTTTACAATGGTGTGAATATATCTTTTATAAACCCGCAGCAACCACAAGACGTCCTAAACGCGCTGAGTGCCTCTCAATTCCGTGGTCCTGTGCAAGACACATCTATTCAGACTCGCCTTCCCATAAAATCTAAATTAAAATGTTGATTAGTTAGTTATTTGAGTTACGACTTAAATTTCTTATGCTACTCGTTGCGCACGGTTGCACTTTACTTTGCGTCCCGGTTGCAATTTACTTTGCTCAGTCGTAAAGTGCACTTATGGCTACATTATTGAGGGCGATATTGGCAAGTAAAAATAAAGAATGATTGATTGAACACAACGATGTACAGCGAACAAGCCGCATCCTCAAGGCTCAATGCAAAGCCCCGTGATGTATCGCCTGTCCACATACGCATCGTAACTTACGCAACGCCAGAGAAGCTTTTCTCGGAGAGGCATTAAACGGAACTGTTTGCTTTTTATATATTCCTTTTCAGTTGCAATGAAGTACTGGTTAGTTTAACACGTCATAGGTTGTATCGCGTAAAAATCTAAATGTGTCGTTAAACCCGCCACCACCCGATGTGTTAAAATAATTAATGGGACCAATAACACATTCATATATAAAGGACCACAGAGCTTGGGCAATGCTTGGTGCCGGCTCACCGCGTGGCTCCTGCCTGCCTGCGGTCCCTCGCACCTCTTGAGTCGTTCCCTCTCCACGACAGCGAGCGAACGCCGCGCGACGGCGCGTCACTACAAGTTGAAATGACTTACGATTATTATCACTACGACTACAGGCGCGTTGATCACGACGGTGACGACGGCGGCGGCGGCGCAACGAAGTTGACGGTGGCGAGCATTACCGCTGGCCGGGGACAGGGGGTCGTCGGCGGCGTTGAGGCACAGCACGGGCACTCGCACTGCGGGCAGCTTGTGGCAGGGGCTTGCGTCGTGGTAGTAGCTGCGCACCGAGCTGTAGCCGAACATGATGGAGATGAGCCGCTCGTCGTACTCCCACAGCGAGCGAGACTGCGCGCGAGACGGACACGCGGGCACCGTGAGGCGGGCAGGGGTTATGCAATATGCTCACTGCAGCGTACATTTCAACACAAAAAAACAAGACCCATTTCATGAAAAGCGACATGGTAGATATAAAACTATTAAACTAAATAATTTTTTATTCATCCCCCCCCCCCCACATCTCTCCGGTGCTACTGCGGGGTCCACTTTCTGCCCCGCCTCCTTCCCCCCCCCCACCCCCCACTTCTCTCTCCCCCCCCTACTGCCGAGGCCTACTCTATAACCTCGTGCCACGGCAGATCTCTCGCCTACTTCAGCAGTTGTTTCTTGCTGTGGTTGTCCCACCTGATGACGATTGCTGGTGTTGCGATGGAAACGTCGTGATTTATTATTTTTTTACCCACGTGACTTTACTGAAAGAACCACAGCGTATGGATTCCTGCAGTCACGAATGTTTCAAATCAAGATTGCCCAATAAGCTATGTAGTTATTTTTTCAGAAGTGACCTGGCCACAAAAGATAGCTTAACGAAGTGGCTTATCATTCTTGATTTGAAGCTTTCGTGACTGCAGGAATCCATACACTTTGGTTCTTTCAGTAAAGTCACGTAGGTAGAAAAATAATAATAGATGAAGACGTTTCGATCGCCACACAAGCAACCGTCTTCGGGTGGGAGTGAGAAACAGGCTGCTGAAACAAGTCCTTACAGTGAGGGAAAAAGTATTTGATCCCCTTCTGATTTTGTACGTTTGCCCACTGACAAAGAAATTATCAGTCTATAATTTTAATGGTAGGTTTATTTGAACAGTGAGAGACAGAATAACAATGAGGGAAAAACGTATTTGACCCCTCTGCAAAACATGACTTAGTACTTGGTGGCAAAACCCTTGTTGGCAATCACAGAGGTCAGACGTTTCTTGTAGTTGGCCACCAGGTTTGCACACATCTCAGGAGGGATTTTGTCCCACTCCTCTTTGCAGATCTTCTCCAAGGCATTAAGGTTTCGAGGTTGACGTTTGGCAACTCGAATCTTCAGCTCCTTCCACAGATTTCCTATGGGATTAAGGTCTGGAGACTGGCTAGGCCACTCCAGGACCTTAATGTGCTTCTTCTTGAGCCACTCCTTTGTTGCCTTGGCCGTGTGTTTTGGGTCATTGTCATGCTGGAATACCCATCCACGACCCATGCCCTGGCTGAGGGAAGGAGGTTCTCACCCAAGATTTGACGGTATATGGCCCTGTCCATCATCCCTTTGATGTTGTGAAGTTGTCCTGTACCCTTAGCAGAAAAACACCACCAAAGCATAATGTTTCCACCTCCATATTTGACGGTGGGAATAGTGTTTTTGGGGTCATAGGCAGCATTCCTCCTCCTCCAAACACGGCGAGTTGAGTTGATGCCAAAGAGCTCCATTTTGGTCTCATCTGACCACAACACTTTCACCCAGTTGTCCTCTGAATCATTCAGATGTTCATTGGCAAACTTCAGACGGGCATGTATATGTGCTTTCTTGAGCAGGGGGACCTTGCAGGCGCTGCAGGATTTCAATCCTTCACGGCGTAGTGTGTTACCAATTGTTTTCTTGGTGACTATGGTCCTAGCTGCCTTGAGATCATTGACAAGATCCTCCCGTGTAGTTCTGGGGTGATTACTCACCGTTCTCATGATCATTGCAACTCCACGAGGTGAGATCTTGCATGGAGCCCCAGGCCGAGGGAATAATCGCACCAACTGTTGTCACCTTCTCACCAAGCTGCTTGGCAATGGTCTTGTAGCCCATTCCAGCCTTGTGTAGGTCTACAATCTTGTCCCTGCCATCCTTGGAGAGCTCTTTGGTCTTGGCCATGGTGGAGAGTTTGGAATCTGATTGATTGCTTCTGTGGACAGGTGTCTTTTATACAGGTAACAAGCTGAGATTAGGAGCACTCCCTTTAAGAGTGTGCTCCTAAACTCAGCTCGTTACCTGTATAAAAGACACCTGGGAGCCAGAAATCTTTCTGATTGAGAGGGGGTCAAATACTTATTTCCCTCATTAAAATGCAAATCAATTTATAACATTTTTGACATGCGTTTTTCCGGATGTTGTTGTTGTTGTTATTCTGTCTCTCAGTGTTCAAATAAACCTACCATTAAAATTATAGACTGATCATTTCTTTGTCAGTGGGCAAACGTACAAAATCAGCAGGGGATCAAATAATTTTTTCCCTCACTGTATATATTCTTGGTTCTTTCGGTAAAGTCACGTAAAAGAGAAACAATAAAATAATAAAAATATCAAACAATAAAATTCTCACGACGTCTCGACTGCAACACAAGCAATCATCATCAGGTGTGAAAACCACAACAAGAAAATGTGTGCCTGTGTGTGCTATTAAATCTATTTGTTTTTCCAGCCGGCATCAATATTTCTGTTGTGATTGGAAAATTTTCACGTTGTGGTTTTCACACCTGATGATGATTGCTTGTGTTGCAGCCGAAACGTCGTGAGAATTTTATTGTTTTATATTTTTATCATTTTATTGTTTCCCTTCTACGTGGTGACTTACCGAAAGAACCAAGAATATGAATCCCTGCAGTCACGAAGGCTTTAAATGAAAAGTCCTTATCTATAGAGCCGAGAGGGAGGGGAGGGGGGGATTGCCGCATCGGGCCGCATCGGGCAAGAGGGTGGGGGCTGGAGCTTGATAGGAGCCAAATACTCTAAACGCATGTTTCGAAACCTGGAGGGAAAAACCTAAGGACCCGATGAAAAATCCACGCGACGACGGTGAGAACATGGAAACTCCAAATATACAGCAGGCGTCAGGGTCGAGATCGAACCCACGACGTCCTGTATACCAGGCGAGGTAGTTAACATCTCGCCACTGCACAACATCTCAAATCTGTAAACGATGGCCAATCACAACAGAAACATTGATGCCGGCTGTAAAAACAAACAGATTTAACAGCACACACAGTCGCGCAGGTGCTCACTGTCGGTACAACGGCTTCAAGACCACCAGACCAATTATCCAGACCAAATTATCCAGAACAATTAAAGTTACCCTAGGAAAGTGTTAGTGTGGTCCCCATAGTCTAAAGCTAAAGTCATTTTTTCTATGTATGGGCTCCCAGGGGCATGTGGTAGCAGCAAACATTGATGACTGTACTGTAACTGATGAGTCCCAGTCAGTTCTAGGTAAGGCTGCAAGCTTCTTAACAGGCAATGCTGCACACCTGCGTGTGTTGGAGAATCTATTTGTTCGTTCCGGGCCTGCACTAATTGTTCCGCTACGGTGGGGTTTTCTTGACATGGACGCAACACCGACACCATACCAAACAACACGTCACCCAACATTACGCAATGCAACCCAACATTACGCAACAACGCCAACATCATACGGCGAAGTGCAAAAACACCGTGCAACGTGGTGCAAATGTAGCCCGACGCGGTGCTATGCTAACACATTGCTGTACATAGCCGTCAACCCCTTATCAGTGCCGACCTTATTAAAGACCAATTCAGACCTTATTGGTCACCCCGTGACCCTTATAAATCTCAACGTTCATCCTACAAAGAAGTCCCATCACAAGGGAGAAAGGCGAACAAATTGACACAAAAATGTTTTTACTCAATTTCCCTGCACAAGAATGGGCTAACAGGTATGAATCTCATTCTTGGTTCTTTCGGAAAAGTCATGTAGAAGGGAAACAATATTTTTTTGCTGTGGTTTTCACACCTGATGGTGATTGCTTGTGTTGCAGTCGAAACGTCGCGAGAATTGTATTGTTTTATATTTTTATTATTTGACTGTTTCCCTTCGACGTGGTGACTTTACCGAAAGAACCAAGAATATGAATCCCTGCAGTCACGAAAGCTTCAAATCAAAATTTAGGCACGAATCTATCGTGTCGCGCAACCCATCGCAGCACAACACGGCGGGGTTGCAACGCTCCGTGCGACGCAACGGAACGTTGCGACGCACGGCGATCGCACGATGCCACTGTTTAAAAGCCGAGCGATGCGCTCTCGAGCGGGGCCCGGGAGAACGGTGGCGGATAGCGGACGCGGCACTGCCGCGTTCGCGGTCGGCGGTGGGAGGTTGTGGGAGGTGGGATGTGGCTGACGGTCCCCCGAGCGAGAGTCGAGACGTCCGCACCTTCATGATGTGCTCCACGTCGTACCTCTTCTTCAGGACCTCCCGGTGCCTGCGCGCAACGGTGAGGAAGACAGCGTTACGTTGATTTTGAGCGGACGGTTGGACCTGGAGGGGTGGCGGGGGGGGGGGGGGCTTCGGCAGGAGGTGATGCTTGGCGGAGCGAGGGGGCGCCGTGTCAGAATCAGAATCTTTATTTGTACTGGAGGAATCTGATGAGCTGCGAAGCTCTTTTCAGGGTTAGGGAAAGGTAAGCAAGTCACTGGTCACTAGTGGTGGGGGGTGGATGGTGGTAGTTGGTGGTGGTTGGTGGTGCGGGTGGTCAGGGGTGGTTGGTGGTGGTGGTTGGTAGGGGGGTGGTTGGTATGGGAGGTAACCGGTGGTGGTGGTTGGTGTGGGGGGTGGTCGGTGGTAGTTGGTGGTGGTTGGTGGTGGGGGTGGCCGGGGGTGGTCGGTGGTGGTGGTGGTTGGTTGGTGGTGGTGGTTGGTGGGGGGTGGTTGGTGGTGGGGATGGTCGGTGGTGGTGGTTGGTGGTGGTGTTAGTTAGTGGTTGGTGGTGGTGGTTGGTGGTGGTGGTTGGTGGGGGGTGGTTGGTGGTGGGGGTGGTCGGTGGTGGTAGTTGGTGGTTGGTGGTGGTGGTTAGTGGTTGGTGGTGGTGTGTGGGGCGGGCACCTGTGCACAGCGCTGGTGAGCAGGTGCGTGAGCACGCGGTTGAAGAGCACGCTGTTGAGCGGCGTCTCGAGCGACGCGGTCGACGTGAAGGCGTCCCACGGCACGGAGACGGTGAGCGCGGCCTCCACGCCCGCGCGCCGCCCCATCGCCGCCAGGTAGTTCAGCAGCATCATCCTGGGGTCGGAGGTCGGGGGTCACGGTTGTGAGTCCAAAGGTAGGGAGGAAAGAGAACGGTAAAACATTTAGAAAAAGATCGGAGAAAAATGTAATTCATTTGCAGGAGATAGTAGCATCTATAATAAAGGTTTTTTTTTGGGTTAGATCGCATAAAAATTTAAGCGATCTAAATATTTACGACATCTAACCCAGAAAAAAAAAACCTCTATTACGGATATTGGTCGTGCAAAGCCTCAATGGTGGCAGTCTTGCAAAGGATTCTAGAATCTATAAGAGTAATAATAATGTTTAGCTTTATATGACATCGCCGTTCGTGGAATTTGAATCATACAATCGCTGAGGAACCACAGACAACCTGTGTGCTGGCATCACCATCGATTGCCCGCGTTTTGCAGTCCTCTATATATTAAGATGTCTTCAGCCAACTGATGAGTGCTCATACATGTGGGAGGAAACCGGAGCACTCGGGAGAAAACTCGCACACGCGAGGGGGCAACACTCTATCCCCATACAGTTTGAACAGATTATATAATTTCGCACTTTGCTGTATACCGCCTTCTCCTGACGAGCAGGGGTATGGCACCTTAATGCCCATGGGAAGGGAGATTCGCTACATTTGCGCAATGACCCACCCACCCTCGCTGCGTCCACAGGGCTGGATTACAGGCCACGTGCGTAGCCTCTACCGCCTGTTCGCTGCGCAGAGTTTTGGACATTGCCCCTGCGTGTGTGTGGGTCTGAAATGATGTTGCGACGGCCCTAGTAGGAGGGCGATAACCGGGGAAGGCCAATAACTTGGCGCTACCTCGTGTGTCAGTCCACTTTCAATAGAGTCTTTGCAGGCCGCGCGCAATGAGCACGTTCAAACGATACGCCGGTGTTACATTTAGGCTAATGGGGCAAACAAAACTGTACAAACCGTAAACAACTTTACGGTTAAAAACAACACCGAAAAAAACGGGTGGTGCTGGCCATCCACCCCCTCGTGTCCCGTACCGGCCTTCATAGGTGCTCGCTGACAGCACTTGCCCCAACGGTCTGTTTAGGCTACACGAGGGGGGGGGGGGGGGTATCTTTGCCTTTGCATTCCTCCGGGCCCTCATCTCCAAAACTGTGCGTCGCTGGGTCGCGGTGAGCCCTACCCTCCCATGGACATGCCGACGGCGAGCAGGGCGCTGTCCGGGTACAGGGCGCGGATGTGCAACACCACCAGCTCCAGGTCTTCGGTGTTGGCGGCGCTGTACATGCGCGGCGTCTGCGGGAGGCCACACGGAAGCCACGCGTTCAACGCCAGGTTATACGTCGTCGCAGCCCCACCGTCGCTTCCTTCCTTCTGCCAGATCCCGTCAGCTGTTTGTACGTGTGGTTGGCACCTCCATGTGATCAGTGCGTGGATTTAAAACTTAGGTTTTCGTAACCCATGCAATAATCCACGTCTGTTGTTGGGTTAGGCCACGTGGTGGTTTTTAATGCCAAAATCATTGTCATTAACTCTCCACCACCTAAAAAAATAGATTTATATGTACCAGGCAAGGCCCACTGAGCTTGAGCTACGTAGCTCCTTTTCAGCAGCAACCTGGCCACAACCAAGTGGCTTATCGTGTGGAAATGTATAGCAGCCAAATACTCTAAACGCACCAGTAAAGAATATCACGTTACACAAACATGCTATTTACACGATGCTAATGTACTGATCACATTCTGACAGATAAGGCTCCTCGTCAATGGCTTAAGACTTTTCACGACTAAATTAAAACACGAACATCGGAACCTTTCACGCAAACTGCTTTGTAGCTTCAGCAGGTGGTGGTTGGTATGCGCCTGGCATGTGGCTAGTATCTTGCAAGGTCTGCTCCTAGGAGTATTCATCATCTGGCTCAAGGTCTTTCTCTTGGCTGTTGAGTTTCAAGAAGCTTCTGGTCTTTCAGTAGATGTGCAGCAATCACAATAAATAACGCCCTTCATAAATTTCCACGAAAGCCTCACGAAAGTCTCAAGGCTCTTGTTCAGGAAGGACTTGCACTGCACTGATTGGCCAGTTCCAGTAGCGGGTGGAATGTGGAGGATGCTGAGAATTTCACGAAGATAACGGGCAGCCAACGTTGACCTTTTCCAACAAAGCAGGCGTTAGAAGCGCCTCAGTAACCTACCCTCCGTGCAAACCTGCTGAAGTGGTGCCTCGCTCATCGTGACCTCCTGTTCCGTTAAGCTTTCTCTACAACATTCCTTGCCATTCTAAACTTTCCCGTTGCTAACCCCGTCTTGTCACGCAGTTCCTAACGTCGTCTGCGTATACCTATGTTCAAAGGCTGATCGTGTCTTTTCAACCTTTTGTTGAGGCATATTTCAGTCTTGGGGCGCAGAGTATCTTCACATAAGTCCAAGGCCATTTTTTGTTGTTTTACAGTGACAAAGTCACCCAACATGGCCCCACCCCTCCCCCACCCCCCAAATTTCGTCTGACCTCAGAGGCAAAGCTGAGCCTGGTTAGTACGTGGATGGTTGACCACCAGGACTCGTAAGGGGTGGGGGTGCTGCGAGGCGGCCAGGAGATGGCAGCGCTGGGTGTCACCACCTCGTAAGCGTGGTGGGTTTTCTGTCGGCTGCTCCGGTTCCCTTCAATAAGCGGGACCCCCTCCTGAAACTGGAAGCAATGTCAGGCACTCACCAGTAATTCCTCCTCACCACAGCCGCGGTAGTTGAACACCGCACACCTGCACGCGGTGGTGGGGGGAGAAACGGACGACGCAAGGTCAACTGTGCACTTGGGTACAAGCGTTCCCCGCTGGCGGAATGACTGGTGATCGTAGTAGTCGACACGGCTCGGAACGGAGTTGTTAAAGAGACAGCCGGTTGCGATTCATGCCTCTTGACTTCCAAGGCTAAAGGGGAATCATCCGTCGGGAATCATTCGCGTGAAGGGACATTATTGCACTGGAATTGATTCAAGGCCACGTAGTGATGAGCGCGTGTGCGTGTGTGTGCGCGCACGTCTGCACTTATACAGGAGGGATGGCGTTGAGCACCTGGTGCGGTGTGTAAACATCACCACTGGGGAGACAAAGGGGGCCGGGCGTGGTGCTGGCCACCCACCCCCTTCGCGTGACGTGCCGGCCTTCATAGATGCTCGCTAACAGCACCTGCCCCAACAGTCTGTTAAGGCTACACGTAGGGATCTCTGTCTTTGGGATGGCGTTGTGGTTTGTGCACGCACTGCACTGGGAACCCGGTGACCTGGGTTCAATTCGAGACCGTGGATAACAGGGGTTGTAACCACACTTCCGTTGAAATCGTTTATTACAATCACAAGCAGGGGAGGAGAGGGAGCATGCTCTCTCCGGCCTATTCTCACCGGTATCCCAGATCGGCCGTCTGCTGCACGAGATGCAGCACGTAGTTCTCCCGGCTGTTGCTGGTCAGGCCCGGCAGCAGCAGTACCGTGGGCCGGGCCACCTCGCCTCCCGCCGGCTGCCACCGCTGCCGCCGCCGCCGCTCGCTGCCGCCGCCGCCGCCGTCGCCGTCGCCTTCGCTGTCGCCGTCCTCGTCGACCAGCCACTCGAGGGAGAGCTGCCCTCCGTCGGGCGTCGCCAGCACCTCCCTGCGGGCACAGCGCCGCCACACTTTGACGGAGCGTGCACGTCGCTCAACCTCCCCCCCCCCTCACCCCCTCTCCATCTCTCTGTGGTCTGCGTTGGCTTCGCGAACAGTTGGAGGAGATGGCTTCAGCCGAGAGAACGACCAACGTATTAAATCGGGTCCGTGCTCACTTCAGCTTGCACGTCAATCGATCCGAAAATGTCAAATGTTGAGCCGGCATTTGAGTAAAGTAAAGGTAGGGGACCCAGCAGCACTGATGGCAGGCGAATCTAAAATATGGTGGCAGCAGCAGCAGAGGACGAGCGAACTCCCTGTTAGCAGAGGTTGACAGAGAGTTGTGAGAGGCTTTTATGGAGGTGATGGTGGCTATGGTAGTGGTGTTAATAATTGTCAAATCACATAAAACACCACCTCCCTATCAATCATATCATCACCGTCCACCCCCCCCCCAACCCGTCTTACGATGAAAACTCATCAGAATCCTTCGACAGAAAAACAAACTGGCGACATTTCGGCCGGCCAGTGGCCTGTCTTCACATTTCCTCCTGACTCTCACGGGTAAATAAGCGTATTATTATTAGTAGTAGTAGTGCTAATGACAACAATATTAACGGTCAATGAGTATCGCATGCATGGGTGCGTGTGCGCGTACGTACGTGCGGTAGTGGATGGGCGGGCGGGACTTGAGTAGGAAGCGCAGCACGCTCTGGATGCGTCCGCTGCAGCACCACGCGGTCGGCAGGAAGGGCTCGCTTATAACCGGGCAGTGCGCCTCCAGGAAGGCACGGAAACCAATGGAGGCCTCCAGCACTGGTTTCTGCACACACACCACCACCAAAGAGAAAGATCCCCCGTATAGCCTCAACAGACCGCTGCTGCAAGCGAGTGACACCTATGTAGGCCGGCACGGCATACGAGGGGGTGGGTGGCCATCGCCAAGCCCAATCCGCCTTTGTCTCCCCAGTGGCGATGTTTACACACCGCACCAGGTACTCATTTGAGGCTGAGTCGACTTAGGGGGGCCCAGAACCAGTTCAGATAATCGTCACTGGTGTTGGCTGTGAGCGGTAATCGAACTCGGGTTACCGGGTTCGTAGCGCAGCGCGCTAACCGCGACACTACCACTCCCCACACACACACCACCGCAGCCATCATAACATCGGCCAATTTCTTTAGAATTGCTTTTTGTGTTTAGTTTGTCGTCCTTCCCCCGCACCTCCGATTAGCATGGTTGGCTGCGTTGGCTGCGAAAGATGTTCAACATACATACATCATCTTCACCACCACCGCACGAATGATCATCACCGCCGAATAACATCATTCTGGACCTATTCGGGTTGTGCTGTGACACAGCATTACCCAAACCCACCCCCCTAAGCATCACAGGCAACTTTGCACGCCATCAATAACGAGCTCCATAATTACACACGCACCATTGGTCAATACCCATCAAGTGGCAGGCCGATTACAGGCTGGGTAACTGCTAACAATAATATTTAGTTTTATACGGCGTCGTTCGTGCGAATTGCATCTCACGGTCATGAGGAACCACAGACCGGGGAGCTTTCCGGGGAGGAGAGGGGGGAGGGTGGGGGTTTGGCCACGGCTCACTCCTTGGCTGCCTTCCCTGATCGTCTGTGGTTCCTCCACGCGCCTCTGACTCATTCTCTCTCTTCGAGAGCGAGTGAATGCTGTGTGGCGTGTTACAAGTTGAAATTATGGTTGTTATTATTATTATTGTCAAGGCGGGCCAGGTGGTGAGCAAGCACCAACATTCGCCTAAACTCTCTGGAGTACTCTATCTATTAAGATGTTTTCATCCGATTGAGTGTTTACACAAGTAGGAAAACCGCAGCACTCTGGGAAAAAAACAACTCGTGCGAGGGAGCAACACTCTATCCCAATACACAAGGGACAGACGATACGAGTCTGAACTTTGCTATGCACTTTTCTCCTGGCGAGCCAGGGTATGACGCCTCAACGCCCATGGGAAAGGAGTTTCGCAACATTTGTTGCGGTGATTCACCAACCCTCGCTGCCTCCACGGTGCTGGATTACAGGCAGTCACGTGCAAAGCCACCACCACCACCGCACTACGACGATAGACCCAATCGTAGGATTACTGGCGTAACAATCCTGCCTGATAAGCTGGCCGAGAACATTTAAAGCGCGAGGTGCTCACTGGCGGAATTCGGCTACCTCACAGTTCTTGACTGCTGCAAAACTTTCGTGCAGTTCAGCGGTCCGACAACCTTTTTGGCACCAGGGGACCGGTTTCGTGGAAGACAATTTTTTTCACGGACCGAGGGGGGGGTCATCATTGGGTCTTTCCCCCCTGTTCAAAGAAGCTCTCCAGCGACGTTTGTGTTTTTACTCATTGTGGCTACTAGGGGTTAGAGCTTGTGGGCTTACCAAACACCACGTGACTGAGACAAGTGCGCAGTGCGGGAAAGAGGCGCGGACGGAAGTGGTGATTAATAAAATAATACGGGGTGGGCCACGTGCGGACTCACCGCTCTCACCTCCTGCTGCTGTGCGGCCCGGTACCGATCCGTGGCCCAGGGGTTGGGGACCCCTGGTGCAGCTGACACCACACACGCTCGGCATGGTTTCTGAATTTGTGAGTGCCTCATGAGTGAAACTCCTAACAGAGACTAATATCCCCCCGTGTGGCTTTAAGAAACTGTCGGCGCAAGTGCTTTTAGCGAGTAGCGGCAACCTATGAAGGCCGGCACGGCACGCGTGGGGGTGGGGTGGGCCAGCACCATGCCCGGCCGCCTTTGTCTCCCCAGTGGCAATGTTTACACATCGCAACAAGCTACTCTCGTTTGAGGCTGAGTCGATCTAGCGTAGGCCCAGGACCGGTTCGGATAATCCTCACTGGTGTTGGAAGCCGTGAGTGGGAATCTGAGTCGGGTCGCCGGGTTCGTTGTGCAGCGCGCTAACCGCTACGCTACCCCTCTCAAAAATCATCATCCCACCCCCACGCACCCCCCTAATCGAGCCTATTGAATCTGCCTCCATCACAATCTCCTCGCGTCCCACGTTCCTCACAAACAAGCCACTGCCCTTGTTCTGAAAGCCTCAACCACACACGGGCTCCATTCATCCGCGCCCCCCCCTCCCCGCCACTTACCCCCTAAACCACCCCCACCACACACACCCCCAGCTTTAATCGCCAGTTTACTCGCCACCCCCCCACCGTCCAGACTGGGGGGGGGCGAGGGGGGGCAGTGCAAGAGGCAGGCAGGCTGCGTGGAGACCACCTGATCGCTCACCTCGTCCCGTGCGCATCGCTCCTCGTGGCTCGTAAAGCAGCCCGCTCGAGTAAATGCGGAGACAATCGCCTTGGCCGCGATGAGATTGTGCCCCTTAAGCCATTTGCAGCCAAATGGATTTACAATTATGCTTTGAAAGTGCTCAATGTGTACGCGTGTACAGCACAACGATGTCGCGCGCGCGCGCGTGTGCGTAACCCGAACGCGCTGGCGTGGCGGCTAGCAACTGCACCCGCGCAGCGAAACACAGCAGAGACGCGAGTTCCATTCCCGCTCACGTCCCATAACAGTGGAGGATAGTTTGAACCGGTTCTGGCCCTCCCCGAGGTCGACGCGACCTCAAATGAGTACCTGGTGCGGTGCGTAGGCATCAGCACTGGGGAGACAAAGGCGGCCAGGCGTGGTGTTGTCCACACACTCACGCGTGGTGCCGTCTTAGCCTCTATAGGTGCTCACGAACTTGCCCCAACAGTCTGTTAAAGGCCTCTATAGGTGCTCACGAACTTGCCCCAACAGTCTGTTAAAGGCCTCTATAGGTGCTCACGAACTTGCCCCAACAGTCTGTTAAAGGCCTCTATAGGTGCTCACGAACTTGCCCCAACAGTCTGTTAAAGGCCTCTATAGGTGCTCACGAACTTGCCCCAACAGTCTGTTAAAGGCCTCTATAGGTGCTCACGAACTTTCCCCAACAGTCTGTTAAAGGCCTCTATAGGTGCTCACGAACTTGCCCCAACAGTCTGTTAAAGGCCTCTATAGGTGCTCACGAACTTGCCCCAACAGTCTGTTAAAGGCCTCTATAGGTGCTCACGAACTTGCCCCAACAGTCTGTTAAAGGCCTCTATAGGTGCTCACGAACTTGCCCCAACAGTCTGTTAAAGGCCTCTATAGGTGCTCACGAACTTGCCCCAACAGTCTGTTAAAGGCCTCTATAGGTGCTCACGAACTTGCCCCAACAGTCTGTTAAAGGCCTCTATAGGTGCTCACGAACTTGCCCCAACAGTCTGTTAAAGGCCTCTATAGGTGCTCACGAACTTGCCCCAACAGTCTGTTAAAGGCCTCTATAGGTGCTCACGAACTTGCCCCAACAGTCTGTTAAAGGCCTCTATAGGTGCTCACGGAGGGGCTAGAGACTATGCGTACAATGCATATACTGTACAAACAATACATAAATGTCTAGAAGTCACCACGTACAGATGGCACTGCACAGAGTTCTCCTCCATTGGCAGTCCCTCGCGTTTGGAATGCATTAAAAAATGTTACAAATGCTGATAATTCATTGCAACCCCAGTAAATCCTGTATCTGACATCGCCCACTAGCAAGCCTCACCTACCAAGACTATTCAAGACTCTCTCGATAAACCTCAGTGAGGAAGACCAGTGCAGCCAAAACAAATTTTGACTCGGTGACATGTATTAAAAACCTGTAATTATTCTAAATGTGCCTGCGCTCTATCTGGGCGCGGCGGCTCGCACCTCCTTTTGGAGGCAAGGGTGAGTGGAAGCACGCGGCTTTGTGAAACTCCAAAGACCTGCTGTGGCTGCTGTGGAAGTGGCCAGGAGAAGGCAGTACAGCAAGTGGGCTGTGGGTTCAATCTGTGCCGATGTTTGCGCGTGTGGTTTTCTCCGGGGCTTTGCACGTTAACTTCCCTCTCACCACACGTGAATGATGCCCGATCAGTGGAATTGAATTGAGCAAACATCCCAATGCATGGCCCGCGTGGAAAATGGCGAGACCCACGGCGGTCCTACTATGAATGGAATACTGGGATATTGGTGGAAGTCTATCGTTGCCAACTGCTGTACAGCAACACCAAGAGGTAATGGGATTGATTCCACCAACCCTTTGCAATATGGTGCCTTGGGGGCAAACTGGCAAGTAGGTATGCCTATGATACGGTAATCGTATTGTGTTTTTTGAAATTATTATTAATATCGTTGCTTATTTTATTTTGCTCAAGGATTTCATTATCCCAACAATTTTTTTTAATGAAATAACAAATTACATGAAATACAGTTGCCACTAAAAGGCTACAAGAGAACATCTCTTATCCACGGAGGTGTGCGGGATCGATATCTCGGATCCTATTATCCGCGGGGTTACCCGCGATTTTACTCCACTTAGCTGTAGGAAAATATTGCAGATAATCGTGGGTAATTTGAAGAATAGGGCTCCAGATGATATGATTTTTTTGTGGACCATACAGCTTCCGTGGATAATAGAATTTCTGGGTAATAGCTTTGCGTATAAGAAAAGTTGTCCTCTATAAATAATTAAATTTGTGTTTTTCAGAATGGCTTTTGGAGTGATTGATGCCATCGTAAGCAGAACAAATCATCATAATCGTCGCTTTACGAATAATTTAAGTATTTATGTGCAGCGGACAGCGGTGTGGGTTCTAAGCGTTAAAGGTTGTCAAGATTAGAAGGGCTTATGGTAGGCTCATGTTGAGCGAGCCACAGTTAAAGGACATCTTTGTAATCTGCATTCCTGCTTGAATACAATATAAATGTGAAGTCGGGCTAGCAATGATTCACAATTACGGTAGTTACTTTTGGTTTAGATCGTCAACAGTCCAGTTTACTGAAACACCAAATCAACTGCCATAATTGCCCACGTGATAACTTGATTTGATTGGCTCTGTCAGGTGGCGGAGGGTTTAGCTGAAAATGCACATTACACCTCCGCGATCTAAGCCAAAAGTAACTAATTATTAATCATAAAAATGGTCTAGAAAGGCTAAGAGTAAAATTACAGTTCCCAATGTACTGCGAAACTAATATCTCAATAATCGTCAAATCGTGCTGTTTTATATCGCATTGTATTGTGAAACATTGCCAAAATCCTCTCGCAAAGCATCTCCGATTTGCACGGTTGGCTAAATACAGTGCGAAAGAAGTTCAACATACTTCATGCATCTCAAGCTACCCATGTGTGCATCATATACTGAGTTCTTTAATTCACCCTCCTATTATCCACCCTTCCTATTCCTTCTGAATCAATCCACGGGCCTTCCTATTATCTGCGCTTACCGGCAGATAGGAAGAGCAAGCAGGAAATCGGGGATCATCAATGAAAAGAATGGAAATTCTCTCACAACCTCCAAATGAATGGGATTCGATTGGCAATTCCAAAGATCGCCACGAGATGGCGTGATAGTACTTAGCGTACTTTCTCTAGCATGGCCAAAACTGGCGATGCCACCACCACACCTCATTGCCAACGCGTTCCACTCCCCTCCCCGCCACATCCCGCAGCCGCTGCGCACTTGAGACACGGGAACTCCAAGATCTGCGCTGACAGTCTCGGACCATCTGCTTTTCGGTCTTCCCCTTAGTCGCCGGGGTCATGCAGTCCACTCTGATGATGGCACGTGGGAATCGCCCATAGGAAATGCGTGATTCGAGTGGAATCTTTATTTTAGACTGGAGGAATGCGATGAGTTATGACGCTCTTTTTCACAGATATCCACAAATGCCCGGTAGAGTATGAATCGTCCACTCTAGATTGGAATGTAATTCTGCAGAAATTGTCCAGGGATGGTTTGAGCAAATCAGACTTGAGAGTTATAAACGGTACGAGGAAAGTCACCTTGCTAGCATCACTACTGTGTAACATTTTTGACAATTGTCTTGCTTGACCAATGTTGGAAATTCCAGATGACGATGGCGTGGACAGTCTCTCCATAGAGATAACTGACTTGAGCCAGGAGTAGAAATTCCACATTACATTGGCAGAGGCTCCGGCTCAACACTGGCCCAGAGTGGCATGTAAATAATGTGCACATACAGTACATTGCTTACATTGGCTTTGACCTCTGCTATGTACCTTGCCCGTTAATGCAGCAGGCTCATTTGATGGACACGACACATACATACAAACATACTTGCACGTGCATATATTGGACGCTGGTCGATGCGGCTGCATTATTTCATGAAGATCGTTGAAAAAAAACAGAAGTGAAATAAATTACCCATCATGGAACCCAGGTGTTAGGACACTTTTGCAATGAATAATTCATTAAATGTATGAACTGCAGGTCATACAACAGCATGTACTATAAGCAATTGTGCAATACATTCCATAAAGTGACACGGGTTGTAATCAAAACTGTTAATAGTACAGCTCTTGCATTGCAACTATATGTACAATATGTGAATTAAAATAAAGAATAAATATATTTAAGAATACAGTATATATGGATGTAGCCTTGGGCCTGTAGTGGTAATTCCACACGACTATGGCATGGACAGTCCTCTCTTTAAAGATGGCCTTGAGCCAGGAGTGGAAATTCCACATTACAATGGCGGGGAGTCTCCTCCTTAAGAGGGGAGTCTCTTCCTCTTCCAATAGTGGGGACTGTCCACCCTCACCTCGAAACGATCTCTAAAACTAAACTCAAGTATTTTTTATTTTACCAGGTAAGGCCCACTGAACTATATAGCTTTTTTTTTTTCCAGAAGTGACCTGGCCACCAATGATAGCTCAACGAAGAAGCCAAATACTCTAAGCGCACTAAATGTGGAGGGAAAACCCGGAGGACCCGGAGAAAAACCCACGTGACCACGAGGAGAGAGATATACACACTCCAAATATACAGGCGTCAGGGTCGGGATCAAACCCACGACCTCCTGAATACAAGGAAATGGAGATAACATCTCCCCCACCGCACTAGGGCATTCCCAGCCTCCCACCACCATGAGACTGTCAATGTGGGCTGAGTAGTGACCAGGAGACGAAAGTACAGATAAGTGATTATTAAATCCATCTGTGTGGACATTTTGAGTGTTTATTCTCTCATGTGTGGAGTTTCTCTGGATATTATCCCGGTTTTCTTCCCATATATAAAACACTCTTCACCGAAATTTCCCAAACATCCTGCTACAATGTAGCGGGATCCTCCTTGAAAGGAATCTTGAGACTCAAGATAACCTTCCCTGGGTAAAGCGCATTACTATTATTCTTAATATACTATTACATGTACAGTACTGTATTCTACTCTGTTCACTATAGCTCAGTATTATACAGCAATATGCGATAGGGTCTGTCCCAAGGACAGACTGTCTCTGCATATTGTAATGTGGAATTTCCACTCCTGGCCCGAGGCAATCTCTACAGAGAAACTGTCCCCTGCCGTTGTAACGTGGTTTTCACACTACTCGGGTGGCGATACTACGCCAAAAATATTGAAAGCAACTCGTCAACAACACTGCCTTAATAGGTGCCGTGTTTGATCGCCAACCCCCTCAATTCACAGGGGGTGCCTGGCTAGTGTTGAGCCACTCACGCAAGCTCAGCTCAAATAGGCCGTTAAGGCCAATGGTGCCATCACACCTCGCCACAGCTTTCTTCCTTCCTACCTTCTGCCAGAATCTTGCAGCAGTTGCAAGGTCGACACCTGGACCTCAAGATCCAGTGGTTCAATCTTGACTTAAAGCTTTCGTGACTGCAGGAATTCATATTCCTTGGGTCTTTCGGTGAAGCGACATCAGGAGATGACGACTGCTTGTGTTGCGATCGAAACGTCGTAGTTTTTTGTTAATTTGTTTATTTTTTTTGGTTCTACGTGACTTTACCGAAAGACCCAACGAGTATCCAGTGGTTCGCTATTAGTTTCTCATCTTTACTCATGGAGCGGTACACTGGTGGTGTAAATATGCGCCCATCCCCTTTACATCCTATTAGCTGGAAGACCTATCGCGTGACCTCGTTTAAAATGGGGGGGGGGGGGTGGCAAACAAAGACTCAGGAGTTGGGGGGGAGGGGGAACGACAATCAACGTTACACCAACTTTAAACAATCGCGCAACACTGAATGTAATTACGATGTGATCTGCTTTTTTTAAATATATCGTGCATTCTGCTCTATCAGTGAAAAATAACCTCCAGAGCTCATCGCATTCCTGCAGTATAAATGCAGATTCTGATCTGAGCTGTCACCCCGTGTGTGCAATGCGTATGAGGAGGGCTGCGGTGCCCATTCCTTAAATGCGCTCAATAATGTACGCTTAGACTTTACAACAGTACAATATAAGAACTTAGTGGGGGGCCCACGATACTCTCACCGGCATTTACTGTTGTCCGAGGATATCCGTAGTGACCCAGTAAAGATGCAACGTTGCGCCAACGTTGGCACGCGATCATTAACGTTGTCCCAACGTTCCATGGTTACTGGGGGATGCTGGTGTTCTTACCTTGGCAACTGAGGCCAGGTAGTATCCGGTGTACGCAGCCAGGAGACCCATGACGATGATTAGAGGTGCCGACATAATTCCTGCCCTCCTTCCTTCGTCTGTTGATGTCCGGCGCTGACGATGATCTTCTGGCGACTTCTGCCCTGCGGTCCACGTCTGTGCGTGCGCGTGCGTGCGCGCGTGCGCGTGTACCAGTGCGGACACAAAATACGTGTGCCACTTAGAATTTGCGTGCGTGCGTGCGAGAGAGAGAGAAACATACAGCAGGGGCTACGCTACACCGCACCGCAATACCAAGCCGACAATATTCCTTCCTGGTGGCAATTTTTTTTTTACCCGAGCTTGCGGCGAGCAGGAAATAATAACGCACAAAATAAATGATATGATTTACTGTTACTATTCCTTAGCAGCATCAGCGGCGGCGGTGGATAGCATTACAGCACTTAATGCGGATTAATGATTAGCATTAACCAATAGTCTGACGGGCGCACAATGGCATAGCGGCGCTTCTGGCTGCGCGTTGCCCCCCTCTGCCTGGCTCGCGTGCTCGTGGTGCCACATGAAGGCATGAATCGGGCAGTTGCAGGCGCGCACAAGCCCAGGGGAGGGAGGAGTGGTGCTTGGGAGGGACGCAGTGAGGGGCAGTCGGGGGGGGGGGAGGCGAGTGGAAAGGGATGTTAGAGGGAGGGATGTAGGGAGGGATGGGATGGGTTGTTGCAGGGAGGGACATAGGAGGAAGGGATGAATTTGATGTTGCAGGGCGTGAGCGACGTTGCAAGAAGAGGAGGTTCTTGTCGAAGGGAGGGGTGGTGTACAGTATGTTGGGAGGAGGGATGTATACGGAGGGATGGATGTTGGGAGGAGGGATGGATTTCGGAGGGAGAGATCGAGAGGATGAATGGGGAGGGCTGGGCTATGCGCATGGAGCGGCTTACGTGACGGGTCCTCGATGCAGGGGGGGTGGTCGGGTCTGTAAGCGCATTGTCGTGCCGTGCCGAGTGTAGGGTCTTTGTGTCGTGTGTGGGGGAGCGGTGGCGCAGCGGTTAGCACAGCCCTCCGTTGCAAACACCAGTGACGACTATCTGGACCGACTCTTAGGCCTCCTCTAGATCGACTCAGCCTCAAATGAGCACCCGATGCGACGTGGAAAACATCGTTACTGGGGAGACAAAGGCGGCCAAGCGTGGTTCTGTCCGCACCCACCCACGCGTGTGCCGTGATAGCCGTCATCGTTGGCGCTTGCTCGCGGTACTTGCCCCAACAGCCCGTTAAGAGGCTATACGAGGGGATCTTTGTCTTTGTGCAGTGGTTGCCGCCTTATTGCGTTAGATTACACCCGTGTGTGTATGCGCTACGATACAATGCGCATTTGTGTTGTGCACACTGCGAGAATATACAAGGGTATGTGTGTCAATGTGCTACACGAGTGCAACGGGGCGATTTATTGTGTTATAAAAGTGATATCCGAGGTGCGTTGGGCGCGTATTGTTTTAATCGTATACATGCAGCAGTATCAATATCGGTGCTGTGTAAAATTGGTCAGGGCTTAATTTGTCCGGCCGGGAATAAGCGCTGGAAATTTTTTTGTAATTTTTTTATATATAATTTTTTTTAAATACATTAAATATATATATATTTCCCAGCCTGACTTAGGTACGCATTAGCATATTCTCCGGATTGCAAGAACCTCCAGAAAGATATATAGCACCCCAAACTTATTCCGGATGCACAAGCACAATTAACAAAACAACGCCCATCAGTTCATTTGTCAAAAAATAATAATGGTGGACGTAAAAGGAAATGTATAACAGGCGACGTTTTGGGCAATGGCCCTTCCTCAAAGCATATAATTCCGGTCACAACGCCTACACATCTGGTCACACACACGGGATTATAAGACTCATCTTCACAACTTATAATCCGCAGAATAAATTATTATGTTTTGATATCATCACTCTGGATATTCTATAAGGACTCTGTACTAGTTCACTGCAATATTGACGTTTTGTTGTATTTATTGTTGTGCTCACGCGCCACGGATCTCCCTTGTAATATAGCCGGGACATCATCCGAGTAACAAATCTAAATACAACTTTAAATTACTGCGGGTTCGATGTTAATGCAATGGTGGTAGCGCCACCCCCGGTAAACCCGTGCCATTTTCCCTCCCCTCTCACGTCCGTGACAATTTCCTGTGAGGTTTTGTGTCAACACGCGGGATGACGTTCCCCACTCACCCCACCCCCCCAGGTGCATTAGGGGCCGTCCATAAATGACGTCACGCGATTTTGGACGATTTTTGACCCCCCCCCTCGTCACACAGCGTCACAAAAAGTCAGACCCCTCCTCAAATATGACGTCACAAAGCTCTGCCCCCCCCCCAACCATATTTCCATTTTGAAAATAAAACGTGCTTCAAATCGCTTTAAACTAATGTGTCGCTGCACTCTGATGTTGTAGGAGTGTTGTTATAACAATTGTATATTTATTTAAAGTTGCAAATTTTGATGTGACGTCACATTTCTCAAACACCCCCCCCCCCCTCATTATGAGACCTCCTATGCCAGTAACAAGATATAGTAATAGGTTTT
This sequence comes from Petromyzon marinus, assembly GCF_048934315.1. Taxonomy (NCBI): domain Eukaryota; kingdom Metazoa; phylum Chordata; class Hyperoartia; order Petromyzontiformes; family Petromyzontidae; genus Petromyzon; species Petromyzon marinus. Next base: position 6,420,966 of record NC_133689.1, on the reverse strand, counting down.
ACCCTTTTAACTGGTGTGGAGGGGTTGAGTGGGTAGGGTGGGGAGGGTGAAGGGGGTGGGTGGAGAGGGAGGGGAGGGGCTGGGTGGGGAGGGTGGGAGGGGTGGGGCTGGGTGGAGAGGGGCTGGTCACCCCGTGGTGCCCTTATAAAACTCAACGTTTCACCTACTCACGCCGGCTTGTGCCCACCCTCACAGTCGGGAATATTTGCGGAATACACCACGTGGTGCCGCCGTTGACCCTGGCCATTGACCGAGCAACCCAACGTTCCTACCAGCTCCCTCCGCAGGAATGTGTTTTTGTCCACACACCATGGTGTGTGTGTATGATTTTTGACCACAATACACCCGTGTGTGTGTCTGTGATCCTGACCATACCATACCACCGTATAGATGTGATTCTAGTCACACGACACAATCTTGTCACATGTATTTGGGGCGTTGGCCTTAATAGTTGCTCGCCGACAATATATAAAGAAATTAAGAATTCTCCCTTGTTGTGATATTCTAAAGCAGTGCAACACTCTGACACTCCCCATACATCATGAGTGGCACCGAGATGGGAGATCAGATGTATAAACTTTGGATGTAATTGAACATGATGTAATCTCAGAGACGGATAGCTGTGTCACATTCATATCAAATATATCCCTGGTTATAAAAGTAGTTTTGTTTTGTGCACACTTTCAGAATTATAGTGCAAACGTACAAACACTGACGAGCTTGTAACAGCTGTCTCAGTGTGTGGATCTGTGTCTGTTGTGGTGAGCGGTGGCGCAGTGGTTAGCGCACTGTACTTACTATCCCAGCGACCCGAGTCTTAATTTTTGAGCGGCGAATATTTCAACCGGTCACGGACCTCCCCTAGGCTGACTCGGCCTTAAACGAGTACCTGGGTGCGGCGAGTAAACATCAGCACGGGGGAGACAAAGGCAGCCGGGCGTGGTGTTGGTCACCTGACCCGATCGTGCCTCCTGCTTATATAGGGTAGGCGCTAACAGCACTTGCCCTAAGTTGAAACAGGTGGGAGGGAGGGGGGGATCTTTATATATGTCTTTTGTACTCTACATGATTACTAATTGTCATGGAGAGAGTGTGGGTGTTTCCGACCGCCCATAGATGAGTTTATCGGAATATATGCAAATTATCTTGCGTAAGTTCTGGAATTGGGGCAGGTGTGTTACTCCTACGCAATGTGTACAACTGCTTAACTTCTACAACACCAACCTACGCAATCTCTGGCAAACGAATGACGCAATTTATGGGTTTCAGTTGTTTATAAATTTGCCTGCCACTTTGCTCAACTCTGTTTACCAATAAACAAAGCACATTAAAGTTACAAATGTTCTCGCCGCTCCGAAAACAAAATAATACGCAACCCCAAAGTTATTACCCGTCTCAAAAAAAATGAACTCAAATTTGGTGACCACGCCAGACACTAATCTGGTCAGCACACACAAAGGGGCCGTCCATAAATGACGTCACGCACCGAGGGGGGGGGGGGTCAGACATTTGTGACGATGTGTGACGTCACATCAAAATGCGCAACTTTAAATAAATATAGAGTTGTTATAACACCATTTGTTATAACAACACTCCTACAACATCAGAGTGCAGCGCCACATTAAGTACGCACTACAATGACAATAGTTTAAAGCGATTTGAAGCATGTTTTATTTTCAAAATGGAAATATGTTTTTTCGGGGGGGGGGGCAGAGCTTTATGACGTCATATTCAAGGGGGGGAGTCTGACTTTTTGTGACGCCGTGTGACGAGGGAGGGGGGGTCCAAAATCGTCCAAAATTGCGTGACGTCATTTATGGACGGCCCCCTAATCGGCAGAATTAAGTTACAATAATGTTTATGACTTGCCACGGAAGTGATTTTAATGTGATGGTGCAGCGCCACCACCGGCAGAGCCCGGTACAAATTTTGCCCGGCTCCTCTTTAAGACGGCCCGTGACAATTTCCTGTGCGGCTTTACTTGACTGTTGCCGACCACAACAACATCTCTGGCGGCCCGTGAGTAACGAATACACCGCTACACACACACACACACGTGTCTCTCTGTGTGTGTGCGTGTACACACACACGGTGGTGGCGAGGGAGCGGTGGCGCAGTGGTTAACGCACTCAACGCTGTGTTTAAACCAACGGGGGGTGGGGCGGCTATGACTTGCGTTGGATTTCCGGTCCCACGCGGAGTAAAACATCAATGGGCGAGTGATGTCCGAACCGTCCTGTAGGTCGACTCGGCCTTAAACGAGTACCGAATGCGATCCGATCTGGCACCGCGAGGAAGCGGGGAGAGAGAGAGAGAGGGGGGCCTGCGTAGCCGCATCGCGCTCCGAACCGGGCCTCTTTGCTGGGCCCTCGCCGGCTCCCCCCTCGGATCGACTCGGCCTTAAAACGAGTACTGCACTGGACAGCACTCTCCTCGGTGCCCTGCTGTGAGCATCAGCGCCGGGGAGACAAAGACGGCCGGGGGAGCAGCGTTGCCGCACCGGCCGTTGCGGGATGGGCAGGGCACTAACCCTCCACGTTGCCACGGTATCACGACGACAAAAAGAACCGTGCTCAATCCACTGCTGCATTAAGGCCTCTCTCACGCCGTTGCCGTCTGTCGCGACACTGTGCGATCCGCGTGCCACCCATGCACACGAGGCCGACTTGCATCGCTCCGTCTCCCGGGTGGACGTGCGGGCTTAGCATTGTCCTTGTGCGTGTGTGTGTTCATCTCTCGCTCTCTCAATTTGCGGGCAAAGAGAATGAAACAACTACCGTATTCTCCGGATTATAACAATGGCCCGCAAAGTAAAGACGCACCGCAAACTTGTTACAGAGTCGTACGCATCTGGTTACACACGCACGAACCGGAATATAAGACGCTACCCCCCCACCCCACCTCCGCTCCACACTTTTACTTTAAAACACGGGAGGTAAATGCGTCTTATAATCTGGAGAATACGGCAATACACACTCCGGCCAAGGAGCAGCATACATTTCATTACGCGGTGGTCGAGAAATCCGTATACCTTTTAACATGCACGAGTTCAAGGCGTGATGTTAAGACAGGGGTCTAGGAACTTCCCGCCCGCCCCTGCACAACACAATTGAATGTGTGTGTGTGCTTGTGTTTTATCAGTGGGGCTGGCTGCCTGCTACCCCTGCCCTCCTTGCCCAGGTATACACCCGCTGCTGCTGCTGCTGCCTCGATCTGCTGGAGATGTCTGCAGAGGGATCCCCCCAACTTGGGGACGGGAGGAAGGAGGACGCAGCCGAGACGAGGAGAGACACAGAGCCCACGTGTTTGTTCTGCAAGATAGCCAATGGACAGCAGGAGGATTGCGAGCTCGTGTATCAGGTGTGTGTTGGTTGTACGTGGGTGTGGCGTGTCACGGTGGCGAGATGTTCATCTGCCTCGCCTGGTATGCAGGAGGTCCCCGAGGGTTCGATCCCCGACCCTGACGCCTGCTGTATATTTGGAGTGTGTGCGCGTCTCCTCGTGGTCACGTGGATTTTTCTCCAGGTCCTCCGGCTTTTCCCTCCACATAAATGTCTCTAAAGAAACATGCGCTTAGAGTATTTGGCTTCTCCGTTGAGCTATCATTGGTGGCCAGGTCGCTTCTGAAAAAGCTATATAGCTGAGCTATCATTGGTGGCCAGGTCGCTTCTGAAAAAGCTATATAGCTCAGTGGCCCTTGCCTGGTAAAATAAACATTATTTAAAGTTTAGTTTAAGCAAACTAAGCGTACTGCGCTACGAACCCGGCGACCCGTGTTCAACTCCCACTCGCGGCCAACATCGGTGACGAATATCTGAACTGGACTTGGGGGGGGTCCAACCATGCTAGGTCGACTCAACCTTAAATGAGTGCCGAGTGCAGTGTGTAAACATCGGCACTGGGGAGACAGAGGTGGCCAGCTGGGTGTGGTGTTGGTCACCCACGCTCTGGTGTGCCATGCCGGCCTGAGTCGGTGCTTGCTCTTGTGGCCTATTAGACTACACAACGGGGAGAGAGGGGCACAGTGTTTCGTGCTCTGCGCTATGAACCCAGTGACCTGATGCGAAATTTTTTAACCCCGACTTAACACCAGTTAGACAAGTGATACGTGTCACGGACTGACCAGCATGGTGAGGTTACGCAACCCTCGTGACGGACATGACGTGGAGAGGCCTTCATTAAGCAGTGGATTGTTACATAACTGAAGATTATCCCACAATCTGTGGGCTAAGTGCAACTAGGTGGATTAACGGGGAGTGCACACTGTCGTATAGTGTGGGTGGAAGGATGAAAAACGGGCAGGAGTGTATTTTTTTCCCCCATCAGCAACGGGGATAGCAAAGTGCATGACCAAGTGTGTACAGGGGGATGAACAGATTATTTTAGCCAGACGACGATTTAGACATTGCAATGTGTCAGGAGTGGAAGCATATGAATCCATCGAGACATCGGAGGAGGATATCAAAGAGCAGTTTAACAAGAATTGAAAGGCCGTTTTTGGCATGATACCCAAGCGTGATGTTCTCCTACGACCGGGGGACTATGAAGCCCATTTGGGTGCCCACTATAATGAGTGGTACACGTACCACGTCATTCGGAACGTCTGCTCTACGCCAGTGTTTCTCATTGCCAGGCACGCTGGCCACTGGCGGCCCTTGGTGGCCTTTAGTGCGGTCGCTGAGGTGCGGCCCCCCCTCCCCCCCCCCGGCAATACACACATGGAGGTGGTGAGGCGGCCCTCACACTGACGTCTTATCGGTGAAAGTGGACCCCCCCCCCCCCCCCCCCCTTTTGAAAATCAGTGAAGAACCCTGCTCTACGCCAACCAAGTTGCCATCGTGGTTCACAGTAAACGCACTGCTGTGACAAACATCAGCAAATGGTTGCCCTCAGACCTTGCGAGCGTGTGTCCATGGCCTTAATGGAGCCCCCGTGCTCCATTTCAGGATGAGCATCTATCGTCCTTCCGAGACATCCACCCCGGGGCGCCGCACCACTACCTGGTGGTTCCGCGCGACCACGTGGGGAACTGCAAGTCTCTACGGAGGCGCCACGTGGCGCTGGGTGAGTTCGTCGTCGGCTGCGAAGGTGGCAGTTGCTCGGAGGTGGATCTAGAAACTCAAGCTTTTAAAGAAAAAAAATAGGGCCCCTATGTTAATAAACAAAACTGTTATGGCTCATAATAGATTTTTTTTTGGGGGGTCAGACTACGTGAGCACAGTGCCAATGTGTGTCGCACTCCCTCCTCCACCCGACGCAAACCGAATCAATAATGTTGTCACGTGAAGAAACGTGCCAATTTGTATTGCTTGAGCACACTGGTATGTCGAAGAGCAGTCTAAGTCATGTAACAATTTGACGAAACATTTCGCTGGTAGTTAAAACCGACATTGTCAGGCGGTTGTCAGAATTGAACTCCTGTAGTGAAAACGTCCTGCAATGCTGGGCTTTAAATAGGTAACATGACATAAGCACACCCACACAGATGAGCAGGAAGTAATACCAGAGATGAATGCATCCACATACATTGCACGTACATTGCGTTAGATTACAATAAAGTATGTCAGATGTGTTAACATGAAGGCACATTTAATTATGTGACGATTAAGGTTAGAATGATCGTAAGGATTTCTGTGTAATCTAACCTATTTAAAGCCCAGCATTGCAGGACATTTTCACTACAGGAGTTCAATTCTGACAACCTCCTGACAATGTCGGTTTTAACTACCAGTGAAATGTGATGTTATCATGTTGTTTTAAATTTCGATTGAAAGCTTTCGTGACTGCAGGGATTCATATTCTTGGTTCTTATAATTGATGTAAATACAGTCTTGTTGCATACTTTATTGTAGTAAAATAGTGTTTTATAATTTATGTGAATATATTTAACAGGTATTAAATCCTGATACAGTAAAACCTTGGATTGCCAGCATAATTCATTCCGTAATCCAAAGCACTCGTATATTAAAGCACTTGTATATCAGTTGTGATCACGTGACGCTCGGCAGACAAAGCGTATACGCACTACTCGTATTGCAAGACCCTCGCTCGTTTATCAAATTAATATTTATTAAAAAAATTTGCTCGTCTTGCAAAACACTCGCAGACCAAGTTACTCGCAATCCAAGGTTTTACTGTACTTCCTTCTCACTTGTGTGTGTGTGCTGATGATGCCACGCCACTCATTTGAGGCCTAGAAGTGTGGGACATTTTAACTACAGGAATTCAAGTCTGGCAATCGCCTGGTGATGCTGGTTGTAATCACCAGTGGAACGTCGCTAACTCAACTTTTAAACGCTGTGGCTTTGCTCTCTAGTACACGGGTGTGCTGTGTCCGGTGGAGGTGGACTCATCGACATATTTATATTTACGCGATCTAACGCGAAACAACCCATGCGTGTTAACATTTAATCTGTTTTCTCTGGTTAATATCAATATGGTACAATACCAATTGTTGGGGTCTCAAGGGGATGGCGATTGCCTCCATCCCCACCCCCCCCGGATCCTCCACCGGGGTTGTTGGCGTGGGGTGGGGATGTGGGCCTCGCGCCAATTGGCGTAGACATAGCCGGAATACTTGTGACACTGGCTGCCTTCCACCTCCTATCGTGTTCCCCCACCACTGCAGGTACTAATGTCCACGGGCCAGATAAGAAATTTCTCCGTGTCTACCGGGAGAAGCAACAACTGTAGTTACACTGGTTCACGTGGCTGACAAAATCGATGAGATAACATGTCAGTGATTCTGTGAATGTGTGCGATTTTGGGGGGGGGCGGGGGGGGGGTGGCAGAGTGATTAGCGCACTGCGCTGTGATCTACGAGTTCGATTCTCAGCCACCTCTGATGACGTGATTGACAAGTCATATGTGAGCCAGTCCTGGGCACTGTACGCAGAACTGGAGTGCGGCTGAACTCGGGTGTTTTAAATAGCAAGCAACATTTCTAATACGGATTGAGGCTTGATTACGTTTTATGCTCGCTGTAATTAGAAACTTCTTCAATCTGTACATGTTTTTGCCTGCGATCAATCACCTGCAATGCACCTGATCTCTACACCTCTCCAAGCCAAGCACGGTTGAGCCTGGACAGTGCTTGCTTGGGCAATATTCCTGCATGACAAGTGCTGTAGGCTGCAGCAGGGCTAAGATGTGGAGATTCGAGAGAAGTGCAGCAAAATACATTGTTGTACCATACTTCTATGCTCTTGCATCTGTGTTTCCGTGCATTCACAAACCCGCGGTGAGCAGCGCGGTGAAGCATAGTCAAAATAGCCCCATTATCCACGGCATGGGATTCTACATAGCCACTCATCGTTCCCGACTGGCACACCAATGGCCGTTTGCAGGCCAGCTTCTGAGTCAGCTTGTGCCCGCAGGGACATCGGCCGCTGGTGGGGTACTCTTCAAATGTTTCAGATGAGCTGTGAGATAAAACGGCACTCTGAAACGCCGCCCCCTGCCCCCCTCCGTGGATGTGTGTTCTTGTAAGGAAAATGTTCTGCTGCCATGGCTGACAGTGTCTCTGCGTATCTGACTTCCTGTTGCCAGTGAACGAGATGGTTCGTGTTGGAAAAGAGGTACTGCAGCGACAGGGCGTGAGCGACCTGTCTGACATCAGGCAAGCGTGACGCGGCTGCCCGCTCTTGCGATCCAACACCGCAAATGTGATACTGAGAACCGTGTTTGCTATGAAGAAAGGCCATTGCTCGAAATGTCACCCATGATGTATATTTTTTTGTTCTATTTAGGGCCACAACATTATCGACGAATGTGTTCAGTTTTTGTTTTGTTATTTGCGCCGGTCGTGCACCACTGCCAACGCAGCAGCATCGCCAAATAATCTCTTACAAATTCGATTGCAGGAATATAATTAAGTGTTTCCTTTGTTATCCTTCGAACGTTGTCCATGAATAGAGTGTAGCGATAATCGGCGGCCCGCACAGTCAGAAATCCAACCCTAAGTGTTCCGCCGCAGTTCCTACGGATTGGGTTTCCTCTCAAAGATTGTACGTGTCGTCTCATCAGAAGCGGACGCTTAGTTGCCCTTCTCCAGAACAGGGAGACAAATGCTGTGTGCACCAGTTATAAAAGGGCCCTAAATAAAAAAAACACATTCAAACACAAATTTTTAACTTGCATAGTAAAGTAATTGTTTTTTTTCATTCGCTATTCAGCCAGATAATACGACAAATCGCTAACCTTAAATAACCCAGTAGTTCATAAAAGTTGAAGGCAGTATAGTACTATAGTAATAGAGCAAGTGCAGAATCACTGAACCGGAATTGATAGCTTGAATGCATTTAGCGCGGGGCCTTGAAAGTGCAGGGCCCATAGCATATGCTACTTTTGCTACTCGGATAATCCGGCACTGCTGTGCACAGTATATACATCTGTATAGGCTGAGGCCACCAACTCGCTTTAATAATTATAATGACATCTATAGCGCTGTACCATAAGCGATTACCAGGGCACCTGTAATGGCTTGCAATCTTGATATCTTATGATCAAGGGTGAGATAATGACTGTGCGTTAAAAAAAAAAAAACTCATTCAGGGGACAAAAGTAAGCAATATGTTATTGGCAGAAGAAAATGCCCGAGGGGAGGCATTAGAGCCAGGACCGGACCCACACGGATTGTGTCCCATGTTGCTGTTGTTGCTGTTGCTCATGTTTTTGCTGTGGGGGACGACACACATGAGCGGGCGTGTGTGCGTGCAAGGCAGGCTGGGATTCCACTGGCCGCCCTTCTCTTCCGTGACTCATCTGCACCTCCACGTGCTCGCCCCGGCCAGCCAAATAGGCTTCTTGCGGCTCGCCTACAGGCTCAACACCTGGTGGTTTGTCACGGTGCGTCCGAGAGCTACCAAGTGGGGGCCGAATCCAGATGGGGCGATTTGAACTTACCAATACCCGCCATTCGCTACGAAGTGACGGTGACGTCACCACGACATCTGTACCAGGCTAGATTTGGACATAGATTTAGACATAGCCCTGGTCCCAGAGGTTGAGTTACTTTTGACAAGGGTATAATTAAAAAAGTAATTTCAAATTAGAGTAAGTGGCAGGTGACCGGGTGCCAGGGTGGCATTACAGGACCGTGAGGCATTGTGATGGCATGGGGAGGCCTTCACTCATCAGTGGGTAGATAGTAATTCGAGGACGATAATGATAAAAGGTGTTGCACATGCATAAAGTTGCCACAATGGCCCACTCCTATGCGCATTAGACGGTGGCTGTAGGCGGCGCGTGGTTCATCTGGCCGACGTGGAATAACGTTCCATGGCTGAATAAACACGATGACTTAGGCATGGCAACATAAGGGGGAAGGGAGGAAGGCTTCCACCCACAACTCTTAAACCAAAGGAATTGCGATTGCTGTGCCCTCTCAAAAGCCTTTGTGGGCCACCCTGGCTCCTTGATGTCCCCCAACGTCCAAGTTGTTCCCACATGTCTGGGAACCACTGCTTTTTGTTCCAATATTGCGCTGAACGCAGCGGCTACCAGTGGCTGCTGGGGGCCGCATGAACCCATTACGGGCAACATATACAGATCGTTAAGTCAGTTCTTACTTGCGTGATTTTGATGCATAGATCGTCAGCTTAATGATTTATTTTAACCCATGGTTCTCCCTTCTTCTATACAGGATCGGTGAAATAGTTGCCACTTTATTGATCATAGAAAGGCATAGGTTGTTTATGTACCCTTTATGTTACTATTTATACTTTGTAACACAAGTGTACGTGTTACTATATTAATGGGCACACAGGACTTGCAATCCAGAGTTCGCCAGTTCGTAGGGCACGTTTCTCAAATCCCACCCAGGCCACCGTCTCTGTCCATCGGGCAGTATAAATGGGCACACACCACAGTTCGTCAATCTGCAGGTTTCGTGTGTGGTGGGGTAAAGTGTGGGTACTCCCAAATCTTCCGTCAAACACGTCGGGCCATCATGGAAGAGTCGGTCAAATACCGTCTAAGAGGCGCTCTCTTGAGTTACGTCTATTGGAGGGCCCCCTCCATCAGTGGGTGGTGTGAGCACACAATTGCAGGGCTGCACCTATGGGCAGGTTTTTATTTGATTAAAAAGCATCTTCGGACACTTGTAAACAAAGAGTGTAAATTTTTAAATACATATGGCTCTACACACTTTACTGACCTCGCTGCGCGTGTGTATTCCTCAGAGTGATCAGTTGATCAAGATACTCGAAGCCTTTCCAGAGGAGTCGGCAGAGGAAGGAAGCAAAGCCCACTGAGCTCATCACTTGTTTACAATCCACGCGCGGTGATTACATACATTGAAAGCTAATTCGCTTTGATATATGGAGCTTGTTTCCACACTGCTGCTGGCTGAAGGACATGTGCTGGTAATTAATTATTGCTGCTCTTTGGTGATTTTACATTGTTTTCTGTCGATTGTAAACTCTTGCATTAAATGTAATATAAGCGATGTGCCAACCCAAGCGTTTGTCATTCCCAGGTGTTTAACAGAATTGAGGAACTGGTTGCATGCTATATATACACACAGGCGTCCCTCGCATTACGCGCATAATTCGAATCTTCGCTGCATGAAGCCTATTTCCCCAAAGACGTTGTACAGGGGGGTACGGTACCGAATACAAAATCGAGTATCATTTCATTATATTAGCCCTGGATTTACAAAATATGTATAAATGTAATACTTAATAACTACATTAACATTACAAAGTTACTTAATACGGAGTTTAATAACAAATAATTAAGATTCCAAATATTATTACTTATAAAGATTACCCTTAAATTTCGATTTAAAGCTTTCGTGACTGCAATGATTCATCTTCTTTGGTTCTTTCGGTAAAGTCACGTAGAATGAGAATAAAATAATAAATTGATAAAATAAAATAACACAATAAACGTCGTGAGAATATTATTGTGTTATTTTATTTTATCAATTTATTATTTTATTCTCATTCTACGTGACTTTACCGAAAGAACCAAAGAAGAAGATTACCCTGCTGCTTGTTGCTGCTTGCAGCAGCAACACGCATGCAAAGCCAGACCTAAGATGTTACTCCCAGCCTGTGACGCTGGGTGCTGCCATAGCTGCTATAATTTTCATTATTTCAATTGTAGTTAAAAAAAAAAACTTTACAATGTTTCAGGTTTTTTTTCAACGTGTAACTGTGAAACGCATAGCATAAGTGTGACGTATGTCCGTAAAATATGAATTAATCATGTAACTGCGAATTCACGCTTTGGGGGGGGGGGGGGAGCGTTACGTGAGACGCTTTCCCTGTATATGGAATGGATTTTGCACATATCTGGTATTGTAAACTCTACATGCGATCGTGAAGTTATGGTTGGTAGTGTCGCTGGGCACGACTCATCCTAAACACACGCTTCAGGCTCCAAGCAGCTCACAGGGCCTGGGATTTCTTAAAAAATAGGGCTGAACTATTATCAGCTCTTATGCAAATCCTAATCAACCTAAACATCGAAATAACATAAAAACATGAATCTCTAAAAGTTAGTCTGCATCTCTCTGCTGTCATCTAATTCCATTTTTATATCTTGTCGACAACCCTCATTTCACTGCATCTGTCTCATCTGCATTTAGCATCATCTTTTCTGTCACCTCTGTAGTTTATTAATCAAAAGGGGAGTTTGGGTGGCGGGAGTCAAACATATGTTTGCTTAGGGCCCCCCAAATGGGCATCACCACTGGTCATGGTGCGACGCTTCAGGCCGGTGGGTCCCAATATTTATTGACCCGTGCGGAGCGGCCGATGTCGGGAACCACTGCTCTCAGCTATGCCTGAAAAAAAGCGATATATAGTTAACGTTGACACTATTTCCCTTAATAACGAAGGTGCGAACTCGATACAGCAGGAGCGTCTCATCCGCAAAAAGAGTGGAATCAAATGCAGCAGTTGTATTTAAGTTACGGGGGCCAGATTCACATCTTGTTGAAACGGACACAGCACATTGTTGGCGATGCACACACACACAGGTGAATCTGTACCAACACGTGGCTACCCCCCAAGCGTCTTAAGTACAGTCCGTATCCATGGTTGGATTATTGGGGCTGTGGATTAACCTTGGCCAATCCGCATCCATCCGTGGTTTCATTAATAGCTGATCCTCACTCGTCGTGGGTCAGTGACTCGGCAAACGTCGGAAAGTAAACTGCTGAAATACATTTTGAATTACAACTTTCGTGACTGCAGGAATTCATATTCTTGGTTCTTTCGGTAAAGTCGCGTAAATAGAAAACTTTACCGAAAGAACCAAGAATATGCTGAAATAAACTTATATTCTTGCGAATGGCAATATGTTCAGGAGCTAAGAAAGAGTTGATGGTTTTCCTGCTATCACCCCCCCCCCCCATTTTATCCAGGCCCTTCCCTCTTCACACCATTACCCTGGATGATCTAAAGTTGACTAATTTGACAATTTAATAAGTGTTGATTATAACCCAGTGGTGGAAATGCCACGTTCTTATGACAGGGCCCGAGAGCCCATGGTCTATGAACCGGGAAACCTGAACGACTAACATCGGTGGAGAGTGGTATCTGGAACAGTCCTGGGCACACACACCCCCCACCGACCACCACTTAACCAACCAGGGTGGTGAAGTATGGTCAAACAACTCTCCTGGCTGACAAGGCGTGGCCGGGGAGGCCATCATCCAGCAGTAGAATGACAAAACGAGCTGTCGACCTCTCTCACAATACACAAAGGGCTCTGATTGCATAGCAAACGCGGTGCTGTCAATGGCAACGCACACACAAAGGCAAAGATCCCCCGTGTAGCCTTAGCATACTGTCGGGGCAAGTGCTGTTAGCGATGACCTATGAAGGCCGGCCCGGCACACGAGTTGGGTGGGTAGCCAGCAACCACGCCCGGCCGCCTTTGTCTCCCCGGCAGGCGATGTTCACGCACACCTTAACCGGGTACTCATTTTAGGCCGAGTCGACCTAGGGGCAGGCCCGGGACCGGTTCAGTCGTCACCGGCGGTCGGGGAATCAAATTCGGGTCCTCACTTGGCCGGCCAGCCAGCCGGGTGTGCGCTCACCGCTGCACCACCGCTCCCCACACACCGAGACGCAACTCCGTTAGGGGTGGAGGACGTTGGGAGAAGTTGAAGCAGCAGAAGCAGCAGCAAAAGCAGCAGCAGCAGATTGCAATGCGGAATTGTTGAGCAGCAGAAGAAGAAAAGTTGAGAAAGTTGCCAAAGCCATTATTGGTCACAGCTCCTGCACTCGGGTACAGGTAGAATCTTCAAAGAACACACAGGCAGATTGACAATCATACAACAACGATCCTCCATATAGCCTTAGACTGTAGGGGCAAGTGTTGTTTGCGAGCACCTATGAAGGCCGGCACGGTACACGAGGGGGTGGGTGGCCACCACCACGCCCGGCCGCCTTTGTCTCCCCAGCGGCGATGTTTACTACACACCGTACCAGGTACTCATTTGAGGCTGAGTCGACCTAGGGGAGGCCCGGTCACCCGGGTCACCCGGGTCACCCGGGTCACCCCCCCTCCCCCGTGTGTGTCGCCTGTAAAAGTTGACTTGTGTAGGGGGCGAGCACCACACACCACGAGGGGGTGGGTGGCCAAGCGCCGCGCTCGGCCGCCTTTGTCTCCCCGGGTTACTCGTTTGAGGCCGAGTCGACCTAAGGGAGGCCCAGGACAGGTTCTGTTGGTGGCCGTGAGCGAGAATCGAACCCGGGGACCTGCCGGGTGTTGTTGTTCATGCGCAGCGCTCTCACCCCCGCTTACGCTACCGCTCCCCGTAGACGCACGTACACATGAACACGTGTACATTCACACACACGCACACACACGCAAGGAACACGCGTGTACACGCACATGTATAGACTCACTAGCGGGAAGTACCCGGCGTTGCCCAGGGGGGAGGAGGGGGGGCGGGAAATATATTTTCGATAGACACACGCGCACACACAAAGCCAATGGGACAGTAAAGTCACACACCTACCTCCAGGTGGTGGGGAGTGGTGTGGGTGGGTTGGTTGGGTGTTGGACTGACAGCCACGCAGCGGCAGCGGGGAAGTCGGATTTTGAAGAAGTAAAAACGTCCGCGGAGTTTCGACAATGTCCGGAGGATGAGGGGGGTGGGTAACAGCTGAGCACGCCCAATGAGAGAGAGACACACAGAGAGCGTGAACTTCCCCACTCAACGCACGACTCTACGTTGCGCAATGCACGTTGGTTGGGGGGGGTGGGGGTGACCAACTCGCGAGCGGTGGTGCAGCGGTTGGCGCCACGCGCTCCGAACCCGCGCCGCCCGAGTTCCATTCATCCCGCTCACGATCATCTCGAACCGGTCCCGGGGGGCTTTACTCCCCGCCCCCCTAGGTCGACTCAGCCTCAAATGAGTAATTATCCGGTGCGGTGGTGTGTAGTTAAACATCGTCACTGGAGGGGAGGCGGGGGGGGGGGAGACAAAGGCGGCCGGGCGTGGTGCTGGCCGCCCCACCCCCTCGTGTGCCACAGTGCCGGCCTTCAATAGATGCGTGCTGCTCGCTCACGGCACTTGCCCCATCAGTCTGTGAAGGCTACACGGGGGATCTTTATCTTTGTGGAGGAGGGTATGGGGGGGGGTAAGTGAAGGGTGGGGGCAATGGGAAATCCCAACCACGTGACGGCGGCGTCACGTGCAGCGCGAGCGCGTCTCCGTCACGTGGCGCGCTCCCCTGCACCAATCCCCTGTCACGTGACCAGCCGTCCGATTTCTAATTTCTCTCCTCGGAAGACCACCGTCTCGTGAAATATTTACCATCAATTTAAGCAAAGACTGAGCGTCTGAAAGAAAGGAAGAGGTGTTTTTATTTGCCGTAGCGTAGAGAACGCAAGACAAATCGACACGCCGCTGCAGGTGTTGTCGGGGTGCAGGTTTTGGACGCCCCGGCCTCTTGAGCTCGGCCAGGGAGAGGTGAAAGTGAGCCGGCCGGCTTCGGTAGGCGAGGTCGAGGCTTCGGCCTACAGGCGTCCTCTGGATCTCGGGGAGAGGGAGGCGAGGGCGGACGCGGGCGACCATGGTGGACTTCCTCGCCGAGAATAACCTGTGCGGGCAGGCGATCCTACGGGTTGTGTCTCGCGGGAACGCCATCATCGCCGAGCTGCTGAGGCTCGCCGAGTTCGTGCCGCCCGTGTTCCGCCTGCGCGAGCGCGCGGAGATCGCCAAATACGGGGAGCTCGTGTGCGACTTCTCCTACTTCAAGGTGCGGGCGGCGGCGGCGGCGTGGAGAGGTTTCGGGACTACGGCACGCCTGGGTCCGGTGTTGAACTCGTTATCCCGTACGCCTGGGTCCGGTGTTGAACTCGGTACCCATACGCCTGGGTCCGGTGTTGAACTCGTTATCACACACGCCTGGGTCCGGTGTTGAACTCGTTATCCCACACGCCTGGGTCCGGTGTTGAACTTGTTATCCCACACGCCTGGGTCCGGTGTTGAACTCGTTATCCCACACGCCTGGGTCCGGTGTTGAACTCGTTATCACACACACGCCTGGGTCCGGTGTTGAACTCGTTATCCCGTACGCCTGGGTCCGGTGTTGAACTTGTTATCCCACACGCCTGGGCCCGATGTTGAACTCGTTATCCCACACGCCTGGGTCCGATGTTGAACTCGTTATCACACACGCCTGGGTCCGGTGTTGAACTCGTTATCACACACGCCTGGGTCCGATGTTGAACTCGTTATCCCACACGCCTGGGTCCGATGTTGAACTCGTTATCACACACGCCTGGGTCCGGTGTTGAACTCGTTATCCCACACGCCTGGGTCCGATGTTGAACTCGTTATCACACACGCCTGGGTCCGGTGTTGGACTCGTTATCCCACACGCCTGGGTCCGGTGTTGAACTCGTTATCACACACGCCTGGGTCCGATGTTGAACTCGTTTCCCAGCACGTCTGGGTCCGGTGTTGAACTCGTTATCACACACGCCTGGGTCCGGTGTTTAACTCGTTATCACACACGCCTGGGTCCGATGTTGAACTCGTTTCCCAGCACGCCTGGGTCCGGTGTTGAACTCGTTATCACACACGCTTGGGTCCGATGTTGAACTCGTTATCACACACGCCTGGGTCCGATGTTGAACTCGTTATCACACACGCCTGGGTCCGGTGTTGGACTCGTTATCCCACACGCCTGGGTCCGGTGTTGAACTCGTTATCCCACACGCCTGGGTCCGGTGTTGAACTCGTTTTCACACACGCCTGGGTCCGGTGTTGAACTCGTTATCCCACACGCCTGGGTCCGGTGTTTAACCACTCACGCATTAGAACGGCTGGAACTTCTGTTTAATCAACACACCTTAACCTGGAGTTTATTCAGGCTGCATGAGCATAAATTGAAATTGTGTGTAACCGGTACAACTGCCTTTGGTGTTCATAATGTACACCTGGCTTTGGTGTTTAACCAGTCATACATTCGCACACATGGTCTGCGGTTTTTCCCTCCACATTTAGAATCAACATGCGTTTAGAGTATTTGGCTGATATAAATTTCCACATGCTAAGCCACTTCGTTGAGCCATAATTTGTGATAGCCAGGTCGCTTCTGAAAAATGAGCTATTATAGCGCCGTGGGCCTTACCTGATAAATAAAAAATATACTTTCGTTTTTTCGTTTAGTTTTTAGTTTAAATGTTAGACTTGGGTCTGAGCTCACTCCTGCTATTATATGTCTGTACCCCTGGGCATCCTCTGATGAATGTCAGCACGGTGGCACATGTGTTTTAGTTATCTGTCAAATGTGGGACACTGGGTCTGGTCTCACACGTAACACAGTGGCACACTTATTTGACTCACATTTGTTACCCAGCGGCCAACGTAAAATAAATCTCACTCTTGGCATTCATTGGCACGTTTAGCTCGTTATGTCATTTACTGCCCCATCCCTGATGTGATTTACTATCATACGCTTTGTTCCTCATACCACAGACCAGCGAGCTGTTGGATAGCCGAATAGATGCCAAACCTGAGCTGCAAGACCTGGACGAGGAGATCCGAGAGAATTACATCGAAATCCTCACACGCTTCTACTTGGCCTTTGAGAGTGTGCACAAGTACATTGTGGATCTCAACAGGTACTCGCATTACGATGCCATGACCTAGCTAGCGGTAGCGCGTTCGCTGCTTGTTGCAAAGGTTCTTAGTGTGAATTCAGCGGCAGCCCTGAATGACGCTGCGGGTGTATGTATGTTGAACCTATTTCGCACCGTATGTAGCCAACTGCTAATCGGGGGTGCGGGGGAAGGACAAGAAGAATAATTAACCTGTTGAATCATCAAAATACAGGTGGTCTACTTGACAGTGCACGTTAAAGATCCCATGGTGTCAAAGTCCAAGTTTATTAAATCAGAAAAATTTCCTGCAAATTACTCATTTGAAATATATACGTGTCCATCGATTTTAAGAACGTTCAGTTTATGAAATGTAGCATTTACGCAATTGACAAATTATGGGCATTTTCGATTAATTAAATACAATTTCCACGTGAGCGAAATTTCACACAGCACGCACCATGAGATCAAACAAGAAGCACCCAGGAGGCTGCGCCATCTGCCCGTGACGGTATCACGGTATCCCCAACATTGAATCAGTAATGCCTCTACATTACCTTACCAGTCATTTCGTCAAGCAGATCTTTTGGTGAGTTCACTGAAAAGGTTAATTATTTTGGTAAAAAAAAAATATTAAATCGTTTTAATATTTATTTTCTTTACTATTATTTTTGTATTGTGAAAATGATATCAGTGTATATTTGTGTGTTAGGAGTACAGTTGGAATGACTGTCCAAAAAAACATCTCTAAGTTTTTGCATGAAATTAATGGGAAGAGCCATTACGATTTACGACATTTTGTTTTACGCATGCTTTTTTTGAAGAACGCATTCCTTTCATAAATTCAGGGATACCTGTATGTTATGTATTAAAATTATTGCCCCCTTCTGCGAAAACGTAGCAGAGTCGTGAGACTCGGTGAGGTTTTCCTGGATAATAATTAACCATCATATTTACACCACAACAAATAATATTGATACCTTTAACCATTAGGGCACTGGCTCCAGGCCTTGTTTTCATCACAGTCAAAGGTTTCCAGATCCACCAATCTTTTACCGAGCAAATTCAGCTGTGCACTGATGCCAACTTTATTGAGGTCGATGGATTGATCGAAATGTCTGTGTTTCATCAAAAAATTCCCATGAACGAATATGTGAAAGTTTGCCATTGGTGCCAATTTTTTTTATTCCAGATACCTGGAGGATTTATTTGAAGGGGTGTACATTCAGCAAACCCTGGAGAGTGTGCTTCTCAATGAGGATGGAAAGCAACTCATGGTTTGTGTTTTGCACCGAGCATGCGTGGCTTTGAGTACTCATCAGCTTGCCTTCCATGTTATGCACCTGACAGTACAATTGTGCAATGTAGTCACATGTGTAAATTATTCCACTGGTCACTAAATCTCTGTGATCCCAACTACGATAGTTTACTGTTTTAGGCTCATGAACAATCAATTGTCTATCGATTTGCATAACGTGGTCCGAAATTCAATGCACACTGGGCTGCCTTGTATCACTGTGTTCTCTCCTAGTTAATCGGGCACAAAGCAAGTAGAGATAATAACATATACAGACAGGGGCATGTTTCCTGCTATTAAAATAAAATTGCTATTTTTGCAAAGCAGGGGTTAGAATCCTCCATTGGTTTGGCTTTATACTCCTTTCAACAGCATATGTTTAAGCAGGCGGCGCCTGTCTTTGTGTGTGGTCGGCAGTGTGAAGCACTCTATTTGTACGGAGTGATGTTGCTGGTGATTGATCAACGGATCGAGGGTGAGGTGCGGGAAAGAATGCTTGTCTCCTACTACAGATACAGGTAAATGCAGTAAAGTACACATGACTCATATTGCATCTGCTCATTTTTATTACAGTTTTCTCTCAATTTAATTGCTTGGGGGGGGGGAGGGGGATAAAAAGCAAAATGCCGATTATCATTATTATACACTATATAACACAATTTTTGTTCCTGGGTTATGCCTAAAAAGTATAGAAAATGGCTATTATTTTTCAACCAGGACAGTGATATTTTGAAATGTACCTATTTTCAATGATGAAAAGGGCGAATTTGTGTCTTTTCATTCGCATAAAGTCAGAAAAAACTACATATTAATCAAAATTAACATGTATTTATACTAAAGTAATACAAAAATGACTACAGTGATTTGTTTTTCTAGATGTATGATTATACTTTAAATAACTTTCACGAATCAGTCCCCAAATGTAGTCTCCTATCATGTTCTCGTTATACTGTCCTTGGTAGCGCCGTTCAAAGTCCAGTATATCCTGGTGGAAGCACTCGCCTTGCTCCTCCGAGTACGCTCCCATGTTCTCCTTGAATTGATCAAGATGAGCATCAAGGATATGGACTTTGAGGGATATCCTACAGCCCATTGTGCCGTAGTTCACCAGAGTCTCAACCAGCTCCACATAGTTTTCGACCTTGTGATTGCCCAGGAAGTCACGAACCACTGCGACGAAGCTGTCCCAAGCCGCTTTCTCCTAACTAGTGAGCTTCTTGGGGAATTCATTTCACTCCAGAATCTTATTTTTCTGTGGTCCGACGAAGACACCGGCTTTGACCTTTTCCTCAGACAGCTTAGGGAAGAAGTCTTGAAGGAACTTGAAGGCTGCCGACTCCTTATCTACAGCTCTGACAAATTGTTTCATAAGGTCCAATTTGATGTGCAGTGGTGGCATCAGCACCTTCCGGGGGTCCACCAGTGGCTCCCACTTGACGTTGTTCCTCCCCACAGAGAACTCTGTCCGCTGTGGCCAGTCCCGCCTGTGGTAGTGCGCCTTGGTGTCCCTGCTGTCCCAAAGGCAAAGATAGCAGGGACACTTGGTAAAACCGCCTTGGAGACCCATCAGGAATGCCACCATTTTGAAGTCTCCAATGACCTCCCAGCCGTACTGATCATACTTCAAGGCGTCCAGCAAGGTCTTGATGCTGTTTTAATCCTCTGAGGTGCACCGAGTGAGCCGGGGAAGAGACGGGTACTTTGTTACCATTATGGAGCAGCACGGCTTTGAGGCTCCTGGATGAGCTGTCAATGAAGAGGCGCCACTCATTCTGGTTACAGGCGATTCCGATTGCCTCGAACAGACTGGTCACATTGTGGCAGAAGCAGAACCCATCTTGACGGGTGAAGAAGTTGCAGAAATGTTGGTGATGCTTCCTCTGATCTGCGACTTGCACACTATCTTCCAACAAGTTCCACTGCTTGAACCTAGACGTCAAAAGCTCAGCATTGGACTTGGTGATACCAAGATCTCTGATCAAGTTGTTGAAGTCTTCTTTTTGGGTGGGGGTAGTATGGGTTTCTTTCCTCAGCTCCACCTCTAAAATTGTCATCTGGATCTACAACGTCTTCCTCGCTCTCTGACTTGCTGCTCTCTTCTAAAGACGGCTGCTCTCTCTCTGGAGGAGTGGGTACGGGGAGCTCATGGCAGTGTGGCACCAGGTGTGATGGATGAAGGAAGGTCCGGATACGTGAGAGCAGGTGCATTCTTGCCAGTCAGATGTTTGGAAGGGTCCACCATGCAGAAGTAGCAGTTGCTTGAGTGGTCAAGGGGTTCCCACCAAATTCTTGGGATTGTGAACTTCGTGGCTCTCTTTTCCCCTTTGTACCATCCTAGAAAAATAAATTTATACTGGTAGGAACGAAGTTGTAAACTGAGTGTACCAGCCTGCAATAGATTAATGTGTCCGTCCGTCCGTCCCCTTTCAATACTTTAACGAAGTGAAATCTCGTGCTGTTGGGTGTAAAATCAGCAACAGACAGCGCAGAGACTTGTCCTACCAGCCCACCCTGCAGGGACCTGTTTTCACTCATGACTAATGTGTAAGAGATTCTCGCAACATTTTTCATACAGTGTATGATATATTTTTTCAATAACATTGAAAATTGTAAAACATTTTTTTTTACTTTTACTATTTGAATTTTCTTACTTTTGAGGCTTTAAACAATTAGGAAATAACACTTACTACCCAGGAACAAAAAAAATTGTTACACAGTATTATATATTCATTGTGTGTTTTTTACACTGAATGTGACGAGAGGTTGCTCACGTCAGCCATTTGGGGCTATGAGTTCAGGAGTGACTTGTGTAAGCTGGCATGCATGAATGGAATACATTTTAATTATTTCGTCATTTCTATTTTGAACAAATATGCTAGAAAACAAATGTGTTCGGTTATATATTGTGTCACAAGGTCTCTCATGTTCGCTTTCCAGTAGACATTGCCTCTTTGTAATGCCCTGTAGAATTGAAGCGTGTAATAATTCAACCCCCAGCATGTTGATGAATTGGCAGCATTCAGAGGGGGGCGTGATTCAATAATCCGTGTATTGCACTTGCGGTTAATCCAGCATGTGCAGTGGCTGTAAGTTTGCCACAAATGCACCGATTACATACAATCCCATATTAATCATAAATATTTGTTTCTCACACATGCGATATGATGTATGTATCTTGAGCTGAAATGATTTTAATAATTGATTGCATGATTACATGCCTTGCAGAAATTGTAAGGTGAGGATTCAAATTGTCAGAGATGTACATATTAAATTGTCCAACCACCCAACACACTCCAGTGTTCATTCAGTGTTGTTGGTTGTCTTGGAAACTTTTTGAAATTCGGAGTTAATGTCTGCAAATGGTCTGCCAATATGACATGTTAATGGTACAAACAAAAAGGTCCCATAGATTTAACTGCTCAACCCGAGCTATTTATACGTTGATGCTTGCATTGCCTTTGGACTGTTCGCCTTTTGGCGTTCTCTGCTTTAACAATAGTGAGACTAGGCCATAAAGAAGGTTGTCTCTGGTGTCGGCCAATCAGTTTCAAAGACAATGCATCATATATTATCATAGCATGTTGGTTTGCTTGTTTTTCCACAAGTATGTGTGGTTAATGCAGACTTGATGCCTTGCAATAGGTATCTATTTGGTGGTTGAATCTCTTAACCGTTTTATTGTCTGAAAGGGTAGAGCCTATTCTTATTTTTTCAACATTTTGATCAATTGTGCTTCGCGACTTGGATTATTTATACCCGTGCGAAGCATTATATATCAAGTAATAAATTATTGCAAACCTGAGACTGCAAAGGAGGCGGCTTCGCTGCTGCCGAGTCATTGATTTGCCGAGTCGCGCGTCGTTCACGACTCTAGCGGGGCTCGCTCCTCGGCCGACTCGAACATCGACGACGTCTGCAAGCTGCTGCGCAGCACGGGATTTTCGTCGGCGCCCGGCTCGCGCCGCCCGGTCGGGTACCCCGAGAGCTACTTCCAGCGCGTGCCCGTGAGCGAGACCTTCATCAGCATGCTCATTGGACGCCTGCGCTCTGACGACATCTACAACCAGGCACGATCTGCACGGCCCCACCCCCCCCCCCCCCCCGTGCTGAACCAGACCCAGTTATTCCACTACTGCTTGCTACATGCTGCTGCCACCTCATCCATCGTCAGCGGCCATGTTTAATTCACTCCCCAAACCGTCGCCGCCTCTTGTGATCCTTCGATGTAATAATCCATCTAGTACCTGCATACAACGTGATTTCATCGCTCCATTTCCTCATCTGATGTCCTCTCGGATGTGTTCCGTTCCTTGGCTGCCACTCCATTATTATACTTGACCATTGTCCATCACGTCCGCTAGCAGAATGGTTTAAATTATGTTCACGAACCTGCATATGTTCTCTAATGCATGCTTTCCTCTTTCCGCCTCGCAGTGTAGAAGTATAATAACACGCTTCTTTCATGGCTGGAACCGAGCGAGCAAAGTTCACTGCTGGAGTACTGATGTCTTTAATAGGCATGCAATGATGTATCCAAAACCCCAAGTAATTGGATGAATGTTTGCAATGTTGTTCATTAATCCACTTGTGCCCGGCGTTTACCGGACCTCGCACCGCTGCGCGCAGGTGTCGGCGTATCCCTTGCCAGAGCATCGGAGCACGGCGCTTGCCACGCAGGCCGCCATGCTCTATGTGCTGCTGTACCTGCAGCCCTCGACGCTGCACACGCAACAGGCCAAGATGCGCGAGATCGTCGACAAGTACTTCCCCGACAACTGGGTGAGCACCGGGCAGCACACGAGCATGAACGCAACCAACGCTGGAAATTAAGATACACGCGCTTGCGCTCGCTTAGTCGATAAGTTTGTTTAGGTTATGTGAGTGCACGGCCATGTGTGTAATAGTCAAACAAGTCGATTACTTGACAGAAGATTTTAGTGGACTTTTTTTGTGTGAATCATTTCCTGAGCCACTGTAAAAATGGTGGCTGCCCCCAAAATTCTACCTCTCGAAGGCAGGAAACCCCCTGCAAGCCAGCCCCACTGTGTTGCAAGGTGCGTTCCTTTCAGCCTTATTGGGATGGCCACATTATTACACTCTTTAAATTTGTGGCTTAAAAATACAGCTACACATTTAGCTCTTGCACTGGTGGTCTGGACAAGGCTGAGAGCATTGTACATGCAATGTGATGGTCACACCACATGCATGCAAGGCACGATGTGAGGTTGTCTGTTCCTGCTGTTTGTGAGTCCACCTTTCTGTGTTATTAAGATATGAAGGAGCATTTGCCTGTTTACTGTTTATTTGCACGCGTTTCTTTGATAATTCTCCAAAGCGGATGCTCCTCTATTTGACAGTCTGGCCAGCTTGTTTGTTTCGAACAAGAGGCCGAATGGAAAGTCGCGAGTCACACTCCTGTCCTCCGCAGGTGATCAGCGTGTACATGGGCATGACTGTGAACCTCATGGAGGCCTGGGAGCCATACAAAGCGGCCAAGACTGCGCTCAACAACACCCTGGAGCCGGGGAACATTCGCGAGCAGGTGTGTGCCTGGCCTCACCCACAGCCACTCCGCTATTGGTAATCAGTCGCATGCGCTGTCCACTTGGTGATCCTTTATCGTTCACCCGTGATGCTTCGCACGCAACACTATCGTACGGGTAGTGCAGATAACAGGAATGTGATACTGCTATGATACTGCTGTGTAATTTAGTTACACGTGAGGGTAATGGTAACCTCCCGATTAGCATGGTTGGCTGTGTACGGTGCAAAAGAAATTCAACATGCATACATAACCTGTATTATTTGATTAAAATAGATGCTTTCGCTCACGATACAGCCTGGCCCAAAATTCTGTTACCCGGGATAGAGACCCATGCGTTCAATTGTGCATGCAAGAATTGAGAAGCAATACAAAACACGATGGCACAATTTAGAAACGAACGAATCAAATCGATTCCAAATTGTGAAAATTGAATCACAGCGTGGGGCTAATATTACACGCTTGATATATATATATACGAGTATAAACACACACCCACGAGATTGCATTGAACCAGTACCACCTGTTAATATCTCACGTGTTAATTTTCACATTCTCAGCTCTTTCGGTAAAGTCACGCTGAAGGGAAACAATAAAATAATAAAATATATATGTTAATTTTCGTGTTGTGCCTGCCGCCCTTTCTCACTTATCTCTCTCCGTCTCCTCTTCCTCCCCACCTCACACACTCCCGACGTTCCCACTTGCACGCCCTGGTCTGGGCACCCCCTCTCTCCCTGCCCCCCCCCTTCTACCACCACTGCCCCCCCCACCCACACCAGGCATGCCGCCACGCGCGCAAGCTGGACGGCGTGATGAAGGAGGTGAGGCAGTACCTGACGGAGGGCGTGCTCATGCAGGAGTTCGTCCTCGACTCCATCCCCAAGCTGCTGCACTGCCTGCGCGACTGCAACGTCAGCCTGCGCTGGGCCATGCTGCACGCGGCGGAGTCAGGTCGGAGAGTCGCGATCTTTCGTTCGGACTGGAGGTGGAATCCGATGAGCCACGAAGCTCTTTTTCACACGTGTCCGGGTGGCCCCCGCCGTCGAGAGGGCGCCCACGCGTTGTCGATTTCGAAAGCAGAAGGCCGGTCGCCCGAAACGTCGACACTATTTTATTTTATTTAGATTGAACACTCATTTATTTAGAAAATTTTTTTGTGTGTTTAGATTGTTGTCCTGCCCCCCGCACCTCCGATTAGCATGGTTGGCTGTGTACGGAACGAAATAATTTCAACATGCATACATACGGTGATATAAAAGAAGTGTTGTAATGCTTATTAACCTGTGCATCGTTGCAAACCTTTTCTGAAGTAACCTTACCTTCACCCATTAAAACTGACTTGCCGGCAACCGCAATTGTTTTAATTAATGAGAACCCACTTAATTAGTGTTACAATTTTGTTCACTTCATTTCATGAATGTATTAATTATTTGTAACTGATTGTCTATGTTATCATAAGGTATGAATTGAGAATTGGTACAGTGGTACATTTAAAAGGGTTGATAAAATAATTGCACGGTGTATTGTTCTATTGAAATATGCTTTGAGCCTGTTGCACAAAGTTCATGATACATCTGACAGTGTAAGCTGCTGCTATTTGGAAGTGTTGTGTTCCTCAAAAAACTTCTATGAGCGCAGTTGCTATCTGGTTTGAAAACGTTTAACTTCTACTAAAACTTAAAATACACGGAACCATTTAATGCCTCAAAACAAGCACTTGTGGTATAGACCAAAAGCAAACTGAAAATAATATAATCTACAAATACGAGTACAGTAAAACCTTGGATTGCGAGCATAATTAGTTCTGGAAACGTGTTTGTAATCCAAAGCACTCGTATATCAGTTGTGATCACGTGATGCTCGGCAGTACAAAGCGTACACGTACTACTCGTATTGCAAGACTTCGCCCGTTTATCAAATTAATATTTATTTACAAATTTTTGCTCATCTTGCAAAACGCTCGCAGACCAAGTTACTCGCAATCCAAGGTTTTACTGTATTTATAAGTCACTTTCACAGCATATGGCATACGAGTGTGAAACTCCAATTAATAAATTAAAACTTCGTTCCAGATTTTTTTTTTTACACATTTAACCAGTAATGCTTTAATCAAATGTTACTGAAGGCAGAGAGAGGTACAAGCATGCAACCGATTGCTCACACCACTGCTGGTGGAAATGCCGCCACTAGAGGGCACTATTACAGAACCCCTCTACTAGAAGGCATTTGGCCTATTCTTCCACGCTGGTCAGACATCTTGCAGTAGATGAGATGAGCAATGCTTAATAAAAAAAAAAAACTTCTGATCTCTCACCCTGTTATTATTGACCCTTACATCCTCACCTTCTTTGTCTCCTGTGTAGCTTATGATTCCAGCAATAAGAGGTCCCGGCAGGTGCGAGAGCAGGTGATGGCTGACTGCAAGTACCGACCGGACACCATGTTCCAGCTGCTGCTCAACACGGCTCAGCTGGAGTTTCAGCTCAAGGAGGTGCCGGGCCACCCAGACAATAAACATCCGCAAGCTCTTATCAAATTTTGATTTAAAGCTTTCGTGACTGCAGTAATTCATATTCTTAGTTTTTTGCGGTAAAGTCACGTTAAAGGGAAACAACAAAATAATAAAATATATATAAAACAATAAAAAATTATCACGACGTTTCGACCATAACTCAAACGGTCGTCCGTTTGAGTTATGGTCGAAACGTCGTGATAAATTTTTATTGTTTTATATATATTTTATTATTTTGTTGTTTCCCTTTAACGTGACTTTACCGAAAAAACTAAGAATAAGCTCTTATCAATTTGTCTTTGCGCACAGTGTCACGTGACCGTCAGATGTGATGATGCCTATCGTGTGCAGGTCTCTTAACGCGCTCAGTTGCACTGTGCTGTCATGAGTCCACACCTCCGTTTAGCACGGTTGGCTACGTACGGTGCGAAAGCAGTTCAGTATACATAGTCCCACGCTGATTCATGATGGCAATACATTACATGATTCCTATAGCACAATTGAAATAACAAAATAAATTGTGTACTTAAAAAAAAACAAGTAATTTATGAGATTACAATTGCGTTGTAACTGTGCTGTAAGCTGCGTGGTCACCATGCGCTACTGTGGTTTGTACGGTGTGGCGGTGGTGGCGGTTGCCCCCAGATGTTCCGGCTGATGCTGGCGGAGAAACAGCTCAAGTGGGAGAGCTTCCGGAGCGAGGCAGCGGAGAGGATGATTGAGATGGCCGAGGTGTTCTCCGGCACCAAGCCGCTCACGCGCGTCGAGAAGAACGGTATCTCATTCGTTGCCTCTACCGCCAGTCGCTATCCAGGGTTTGACGGGTGTGGTCCTTCCTTCCATTTGAGCTCCCTTTTAGCTTGAAAAGTTTTACTGTTTATCGTAATGTTTATTTTTTTCCCCTCTGCCTTTCTTATTAACCTTTGCCCTCCAGACCTCAATTTCTGGTCATTCCTAAGCAGTGTCAACTCATGAATCCCAATAATCGCTCCTGCAATCCACGAACAAAATACAAACAGTTATACATCAAGTCTTATTTTATCACCAAAACATTTATGAACATTAGCCCAAATGGTATGTTCATGTTTGGCTGAAGAACTTGAAGGTTATTTCATTTTAATGGTGAAACAGATTTGTGACTTTATGGTTAATAACCCAAAATCCAACGACGTTACATACTAGAAAGGTGATAGCAATTTTTGTATTCAATCACAAAATCTGAAAATCGGACCAAGCTACGAAATTTCGAATGATTCAAAAATATGATTTGTTTGGAGTTGATCTGAAAGTGCGATGTCACAGGAAATTACATCACCTATATTCCCACCAAGAGTGGTGTCACATGGCATCAGGTGATGTCAGTTTTGTTAGCACAAAGATATAATACATCATTACATACTATAAATGACCCCCAATGTAGAGAATCCAGACAAAAACTAAATTGTCCTTAAAATCCGAAAGTCCAAATCAGACAATTTTTAAACCGAAACACATTCGTATTAGATCGTTGCTTTTTTTACAAACCAAACACACAACTGCTTTACGTAGAATAATTACCTACTCTTTTGTCATCTGCCCCTCTTCTCTCTCCTGCATCCTGAACTATCGCTTCAGAAAACCTCCAGGCGTGGTTCCGGGAGATGGCCAAGCAGATCTCGTCTCTGGGATCGGAGGATGCGACTGCGGCGGGGCGCAAGACTGTGCAGCTGATTCAGGCGCTGGAGGAGGTCCAGGTGTTCCACCAGCTGGACACCAACATGCAGGTCACTGGCACAGCCTGACCTTCACTGCCAGTTTAGTTGTTGTAATGTGCACTGATGCCTACTTTATTGAGGGTGATAGTGGCACGTGAAATGAAGACCAATTGATTGATTGAATGGTTGTCCCCTTGCACGCAAAATTACCGCTGCGATGGAGATGGGGCAATGCGATCAGAGTGGCCAGGGTATGTGGCAGGGTAGCCCTGCAGTGGTAACACTTGTGCCTCGTAGCAAGAAGGGGTCTGTGTTAATTCCCCAACTGGGGTGCCATTTTGTCTGGTGTTTGTAGGTTCTTCCTCCCCCTGTGCTGGATGGGTTTTCTCTGGATTCCTCTCATAGTCAAAAATACCATGCAATGTTAACTGGTATTGGCCGAAACATCGCAGTGCTGAAAATTACATACACATTACTCATTTGGGATGGTGGATGATGATGACGACGATGGTGACAGAGGATTATGATGCATAAGCATCAGGAAGCATGTTTATTGTGCTGCACAGTGACAAAGCAAAGCATTGATTGAAGAGCACTCAGAAAGAGCATCCTCGACTGGGCTAAAAATACAGCGAAGACGAGATATAATCAACAAGGATATGATTTTGATTTAAAGCTTTCGTGACTGCAGAGATTCATATTCTTGGTTCTTTCGGTAAAGTCACGTAGAAGAGAAACAATAAAATAATAAAAATATAAAACAATAAAATTATCATGACGTTTCGACTGCAACACAAGCAATCATCATCAGGTGTGAAAACCACAGCAAGAAAATTTGAAAAAAGTGGCAGATTTTTTAACGTTAGCACCACGGAGAGCGATTTGGCAGTTATTCAGATGGACGAGTCCATCTATGTTTGGAAAAGAGGAGGGGGGAGACGAAAATAATGGATGTGGTCTGAAAGACACCGTAAGCGTGAACAATCAATTAAGACCCAAAATGGTTTATCAAATCCTTCCAATGATTGCTAAGCCAGAATCCATCTTCTCGGTTGAAATTGTCTCTGTGCTTGTATATGTGGATAGCCTCATGAACGAATTTCTCATGGTAGCCAGGTGTCTTGCAAAGAACCTCTGTCTTGGAGAAGTCAATGTCATGTGAGCCTACCGAATTATAACAGTGATCTGCCACGGCCGAGGTGTTGGTCCTACCGTGTTTTAGGTCTGCTTTGTGTTCACGAATTCGGTCCGAGAAATATCGTTTGGTTTCTCCAATGTAACTACTACCACAGAGGTAACTTAGTTTGTAGACGCCAGGGTACTGTATGTCCGGAATCACATTTTACAGACGGAACCAGATCACGGATTTTATGTAATGTGTTGAATCGGACCTGGATCTTGTGTTTATTCAATATTTTGGAGATCTTTTTTCTGATCCCTGCAATGTAGGGTAAAGTGATGGCTTTGAAAGGCTCCTCAAGAGGGTCCTTCTTCATGGTTGGAGTGATAGCTTTGCGGATTGTGTAGTCGGAGTAACCATTAGCCTTAAGAGCTTGGTGTACATGCTTGAGTTCAACGTTGTGAGAATTTTATTGTTTTATATTTTTTATTGTTTCCCTTCTACGTGACTTTTCCGAAAGAACCAAGAATAAGGATATGATTGTTCAGAATTGTGAGGAATCTAACCATGTGAACACAAGCGGCCAACCAGAACCTGCTTGATTTCGACAAATCGAAGTCTGGATTTCAAACCCATTAATTCTTGAATTAAAAGGTTTTCATGATGAAAGTGTGCTTAAGAAGTCAGGATGGAGTAAAGCACAAAGCAGCAGGAAAAATATGTATTGTATTTCAATATATCTGTTTTATGGGTCTGGCTTATAAAGAATGTCCCTTACATATATGACATTAAAAATAGCACTTTCATGGTTGGCATGAATTACAAAAGGCCACGATTGTATTTTTTTCGTGAGGCTCAAATGTTGGTGACACTTCAGTGACTCCATTGGCTGAATTTCTTTTTTTTTACCATCTGACAACAAATGTTGATTTTTTTAAAATAATAATGCTAATTACGTTCCAAGCAAAGTCTTACTGAGTCTCGTGACTCTTTCAAGAGGGTTCTTTATTGGGGTATAAGGTCATTAGCATTAATGCATGATTTGCTTATGTGGGTATACCAGGGTACCCAGAGAATGCCCGCATGTATGAGGCAATAACACTCAGTACTGCCATCCACAATTCGTAACCAAATTCTGCAATACGGGCTATTTTCAGACATCTCATTCAAGTTTCGATTTAAAGCTTTCGTGACTGCAGGGATTCATCTTCTTGGTTCTTTCGGTAAAGTCACGTAGAATGGAAATAAAATAATAAAAATAAAACATAATAAAATAAAATTCTCACGACGTTTTGGCCACAACACGAGTAGCCTTCGTCAGCTGAAGAAACAGGACTGTCCAGAAGACAGCGCTTGAGTGACTCAGTGAGTCAAGCGCTGTCTTCTGGACAGTCCTGCTTGAGTCACTCAAGCGCTGTCTTCTGGACAGTCCTGTTTCTTCACCTGAAGAAGGCTACTTGTGTTTTGCCCGACACGTCGTGAGAATTGTATTTTGTTATGTTTTATTTTTATTATTTTATTTCCATTCTACGTGACTTTACCGAAAGAACCAAGAAGATCTCATTCAAGTGTTTAGCAAGCCGTAACTCTGCTTATCTTCTGAGATTGCAACAAGAGTTTTTCACTAAGCGTTGGCTGTTGCCAAAGTTGGTAAACACTCCGACGCTTTTTGTAGGTGTGCCAATTCCTGGCGGACACGCGTCGCTTCCTGCACCAGATGATTCGCACCATCAACATCAAGGAGGAGGTGCTTATCAGCATGCAGATCATCGGCGACCTCTCCTATGCCTGGGAAATCATTGACAGGTGCTCCATGGGGCACGCTGGCTCGTTCGCCCACTCACCCGTCTGCTCGCCATGGCCACCGCTGTCACCAGCCGCCCGATCTACGCTCAGATGTCCACCGCAGTGTGGCCATCATCGATCCTTGATTTAAAATGCAGCGCTGTTAAATTTTTTATGAAGATCCTGACTTCGTTAATTGTTGATTGAAATTTGACCTTAGTTAATTGTTAATTAAAAACTCTGCTAGCGCCCGTGTGCTTCTGGATATTTTTTTGTTTGTTTGCCCAACTCACACAAAACGGTGCTCTCATTTAATATGGAAAGAATGCTTTTGTGTTCAGTTATCTTGGGCTTCTCGGTGTCGGTAACTTCAGCCAGTGAATGTTTAGTTCGCTGGTGCCTTCCATGCTGATTCTGACATGCCATGGTTTTAAATTTCTCAAAGAGCTTTATTAGAACAATTTGTTTTAGAACAGATTAGTCGAGTCATATTTATATTTATTGACATGTATGTGACACCTTTCTGTCACAAATCTGCTACTCAGAGCCATCACAAATAATACGTAACTTGAAATTTACCAAAAATGGCAAACAATGAAGAGAAAAAAATATATATTTACATACTATCTATAGTTGTTTAAAATATATAAAAGCAGGCTGTGGCTGTGAGTTATTTGTTATATGCCAGTGTAAAGATATTTGTTGTCGAGTTGTGACTTCAATGTAGCGATGGAGTTGAGTGTGCAGATTGCTTCGGGGGGAGGTTGTTCCAGAGGTGTGGTGCTGCAAATGTGAAAAAGATCTGTCCACCTCCATGGTTTTTATTACTGGGCCATCTTATGTTGCATCCAATCCCTTTGTGTGAGTGTGCATCATATTTGCACTCAAAAAAGAAATTGATGCAATCTCTTAGATACTTGCCAAGACTGTATGAGCTGTCTAACGCTTTGTATTGTTGCAATAGTTGGCATTTATTTTCGAAGCTGCTTGCTTATTCATTTTGTCATTCTATATTATTTTCAGCTTTCTCCCATAACACTGATTGAAAGCTTATGAATCTGTTCCTAATCTCTTTGGGAAAAGTCCACGCTTGACATCCAAAGAGTGATACATGTAACATCTCAGCATCCTTTAAATTAAAGCTGTTTTTCAAAAACTCTACCTTATTCCGAATGTAATCACTGTATGTCCTCCATGAATGCGTTCTGCTGTAGCTATACTCGCATTATGCAGGAGGGCATCAAGAAGGACCCCTTTATGGTCACGAGGCTTCGAGCCACCTTCCTCAAGGTACACACCCGCAGAGACCCATGCTGCTCCGAACACGAGGGCACTGGCACGGCCTATAGCGGCAGCACTTTCCCCACTTGTTGCAGAGGTTTTGCGCTTTACAGTGTATTTTAAAGATCCCCGGACGGCTATTACATGACGGCCAGTGTTCAAGTATTTTTATTTTGCCGAACTCGAAAAAACTAACCGCAAATTGCTCAATGGGGATTATACAGAGCGATCATCGCCCCCCTACTGGCAGACTAATACCTGAGGTCACTCTTGCAAATTAGACTCATCCTCGTCCCTTTAGTTCTCACCTGGTTAAACAAAATAACCTAGGAGCATGATTATATTACCATCTTTCTGCCATTAATAGGGTCAGGGTGATTACCACGATAAACAGTTTTCAATACAGGGACAAGTAATACAGCGGATATGACCATGATGATTGTGATGTTTTATTATATGTTTATTATAATTATTCTAAACACATCAACCATGAAGTCACATTATGGTTATTATGATTCCATTATAATCCAGTAGACTTAACATTTTGGTCACAGTATTTATCGTGTTAATTTAATTGGTGACGAGCTTGTGAAGACACCATTATGTTTGCACGCCTTTTGTTGCTGTTTCCATAGCTTGTCGAGAATGAAATTGCTGTTTTAGTGAACCTATGCCCGAAATGTGATTGGTTTATCAAAATAACAACAGAGGTTTTACTTGTCATTCGGAGCAAAGTAAGATCTGAACCATTCAGTCTGTTCTTGTTCCACCAATCCTGGTGTGTAGAGAAATTAAGTCCACCCCTTGTTATACATTACTGCTGTCCACATTCTGCCCTGTCCTTCCTTGTCATTCCCCCTTCATAACCCATGCCCATTTTCCCTGCCAGCTGGCATCTGCACTGGACCTGCCCCTGCTGAGGATCAACCAGGCCAACAGCCCAGATCTCATGAGTGTGTCCCAGTACTACTCGGGCGAGCTTGTCTCCTACGTACGCAAGGTGCGTCCACGTTCAGCGTTCAGTTGATGCTGTTCAGCATCAACTGAACGCTGAGATGGTGAAGTCCATATATTAGCAAGTGTCCTTTCCTGTCACCTGCTTCAGAGAAGTAAAACTGAAATGTAGCCAAATGAATTGAAATTTTTTTTTATTTTAGATATTTTTTTCTAAAAGAATTTTAGATATTTTTTTTTCATTGTGCAGTGACTGGAGACCAGACTAAGACCATCAACTGACTATACTCGAGGACCTCATTTAATTCCTGGTGAACTTCCCAGATTCGAACCCCCCATCCTTACATCCCACTCGACACTTCACGAATCCAATTGTATTGCATCGCGTAATATTATTGCAATGTTATGCGATTTGTATTTCATAAATATCTACAGTACATTAAATAAATGAATACAAAATCTAATTTAGTCAATAGATGAATGCATAACACTGCTCAACCGAGCATTTGACAAGGCTAAAACGGGGCATCCCTTATCCATGTGTGTGTGTGGCTCTTCCAGGCGATAAACACACTGTACTTGTGTGCTCCTGTTTATTTTTATTCTAAGTGCTTATTTGCAGGAACAGTCGTGTGGTGGTTTACGCGCTACGCTAGTATTATTATTATTTACGTTTTTATAAGGTGCAGAAGAACCAACAAAGGGCTTCAGAGCTCTATGAAGCTTGCGACCTGAGTTCGATTGCTGCTCGTGCCCAGAGTCAGAATATGTATTTATACTGGAGAAATCCGATGAGCTATAAAGCTCAGATGTCCAGTAGGGGCAGGTCAGAACGTTACTACAAACAATACACAAACAAGATAGGAGTACAAAGTATAGGAAATGTAAACAAATCACTTAAAAACATACAAATACAACTAAGCATTTTTTTTCTATCTTACCAGGTTAAGCCCATTGAGCTATTAGCTTTTTTTTTAGAAGCGACCTGACCACAAATGATTATCTGAACCCACCCGTCTTGGTCTTTTCCTAGATAGAATTGGCCTAAAAATGAGCACGTGATGCGGTGTGTAAATATCGTCACAGGGGAGACAAACAGGGAGCCGGGCGTGGGTCTGACGACACCCGCCCTCTTGTGGGACGGGCCAATCTCTTTCCCCAACAGCTTTGTATTGCTATACGGGGAGGGATCTTTGTGCTTCCCTACAGGTGTTGCAGATAATCCCGGAGACAATGTTTGGCCTCCTGGCCCAGGTGATCCAGCTGCAGACGCACAACATTTTGGAGGTTCCGACGCGTCTCGACAAGGACAAACTGCGCGAGTGCGCACAGCTGGAGGCTCGCTACCAGGTGCGCACGCCCCATGCGCCCGGAGGAATCGCATTCGTGGCACCCCGAATCGTGGCAAATTATCGAATGATGCTGCGTTGGTTGGCAGTGGTGCACAAACAACATTTTTAACACGCGTATCGATAACACTGCGGCCCTGAATGTAAAAGTATATAACAGGAGATGTTTCGGACAATGGCCCTTCACACCACAGCAATGATTCGTGATGGTTCATCAGATCACAGGGGTTCGGGTGAATAATACCCTGCCAGCTCAACAATAGGAGACAACTGTGCTGCTAGATGAATTGAGAAAAAGAAAGACCACAGTTTAATCAAATCTATCACGTATTTCTTACGGTAGTGCATTTTCTGCTTGTTGCAGAGGTACGCGGGGCGTGAACCACATCCGGCCTGCTTAATACTGCGGGGTGCATTAACCATGAACACTGCCTTCTGCTTGACAGTAGACATTAAAGATGCTATGACACTTTTTGGAAAAGAATAAGGCCATGTGTGCTGGCCCCATGATCCAAATTTTCCACAATTTAAATATAACCTAAAAATAACTAAACCACTTGGCAGCATCGGAAGCCCCCTTACTGTGCAATCTGTAGACTATAATCCTACGTGGAACACAGTGCCGTTTGTGATGGCCTGGTGCTCTAAGAATGGCGCGAATACCAAAAATTATTCAAGATTTGATTCATTGCATTACATCAGAGTAGGACATAAGAGCTGTTGACTTGGCCTCGTTGCTCACCCCCCCGCCAATCTTGAGATGCAGTTGCATTTATATGCTAAACAAGTTACCACTGTAAAGGGTCGGTGCCCTTCCAAGGCAATTAGCAGCCTCAAAGAATAGGATTTGACACTGGGATTATTGGTATCAACACGATTTAGCGTACAGTTAACAGTCGACTTCCTCATGCCATCCTTCCAGGTGGCCAAGTCGACACATGCCATTTCCGTGTTCACCGAAGGGATCCTGATGATGAAAACCACATTGGTGGGCATCATAAAGGTAACTCCAGCTGTGGGACTTCATGCAAGGATAACACTTGTACCTCGCCAAGTCGACACATGCCATTTCCGTGTTCACCGAAGGGATCCTGATGATGAAAACCACATTGGTGGGCATCATAAAGGTAACTCCAGCTGTGTGGCTTCATGCAAGGATAACACTTGTACCTCGCCAAGTCGACACATGCCATTTCCGTGTTCACCGAAGGGATCCTGATGATGAAAACCACATTGGTGGGCATCATAAAGGTAACTCCAGCTGTGTGACTTCATGCAAGGATAACACTTGTACCTCGCCAAGTCGACACATGCCATTTCCGTGTTCACCGAAGGGATCCTGATGATGAAAACCACATTGGTGGGCATCATAAAGGTAACTCCAGCTGTGTGGCTTCATGCAAGGATAACACTTGTACCTCGCCAAGTCGACACATGCCATTTCCGTGTTCACCGAAGGGATCCTGATGATGAAAACCACATTGGTGGGCATCATAAAGGTAACTCCAGCTGTGTGGCTTCATGCAAGGATAACACTTGTACCTCGCCAAGTCGACACATGCCATTTCCGTGTTCACCGAAGGGATCCTGATGATGAAAACCACATTGGTGGGCATCATAAAGGTAACTCCAGCTGTGTGGCTTCATGCAAGGATAACACTTGTACCTCGCCAAGTCGACACATGCCATTTCCGTGTTCACCGAAGGGATCCTGATGATGAAAACCACATTGGTGGGCATCATAAAGGTAACTCCAGCTGTGTGGCTTCATGCAAGGATAACACTTGTACCTCGCCAAGTCGACACATGCCATTTCCGTGTTCACCGAAGGGATCCTGATGATGAAAACCACATTGGTGGGCATCATAAAGGTAACTCCAGCTGTGTGACTTCATGCAAGGATAACACTTGTACCTCGCCAAGTCGACACATGCCATTTCCGTGTTCACCGAAGGGATCCTGATGATGAAAACCACATTGGTGGGCATCATAAAGGTAACTCCAGCTGTGTGGCTTCATGCAAGGATAACACTTGTACCTCGCTAGAAATGTTTACCACTATATATAACGTGACATTTGCTCGTAAGAGGTTCAACTCTGCGTGTTATTTTGTCGCTCTAGATTATGTTTGATGCTTTCTGATGTTTAATTAAGCGCGTGCTTCTAAGATGTGCATTTGCATGTTTCTCTGTACACGGTTTTTTTTTACAAAGTGGAGGCTCCCTGAATGTACTGACTTGCCAGGTTGATGCTAATTGGATCCAGGTATTATTTAATTTGCGCTATCCAACATAAAATAACAAAATAACTCGACACAATTGTCAATAACGCTGTCGTAAAAGAAAACAAACTGCATATTATAGGTGACATGTCATGGAGTGGCGCTTATTAGCACATCAAACCAAGATCGGTTTGGGAAATTTATAAAGATTATGATTCAGATGAAATGTAATTATGGCCCTTCACCCGGGAAAGTCTAATTGAGTCTCAAGACCATGTCAGGAGAGTCCTGCATTAAACAAATCACAAAAAAAGTACCTTGGGCATGCGACTATTAATGACAACTGGGAGAAATTGCTCATGCAAGGAGTAATTGAAGGGAAATTAGCTCGTGGCTGCCCTGAAACCAGAAGGCTGGATGATGGAATAAAGAAGCTTACTGGGAAAAAAAAACCCTAGGAGCATTGAAGAAGGAATGTATAGACCCGTGAGAACTGGAGACAATTTGCCAGAATTCCAAACAATGAATTATCCTGCACTATGATGTTTGTCCAAGCCATGAGTGTTTGGCATGTGGGGGGAAACTGGAGTACTTGGATAAAACCCACGCATTTGAGGAATAGTATGCACAGGCAGATAAAATACACAGATATATATGTTGTTAATTTAATAACTTGTGGACTGAACCCATTGCTGCACTGCCAACATCTGGCCACCTCACAGTTCCACATCATCCAACTTGAAAGTGAACATCTTTCGACAAACAATTGAGCCATCCACCAATAGGTATCCCTAGCAAGCAAACATCATAAACAATAAACTATTTTTATTTTATTTTACCAGGTAAGGCCCATTGAGCCATATAGCTCTTTTTCAGAAGCGATCCAGCCACAAATTATAGCTCAATGAAGTGGCTGTTCATGTGGAAAATTATATCAGCCAAATACTCATAAATGCATATTTATGAATTTGGAGAGAAAAACCGGAGGTCCCGGAGAAAAATCCACATGCCCATGGGGAGAACATGCAAACTACAAATATACAGATGTCAGGGTCGGGATCGAACCCATGACCTCCTGTATACCTGGAAAGGTAGTTAACATTTTGCCATCAACACATGGTATGTGCAGGTGGTGATCGCCCTCCCAAGTTCTAACCAGGCTTAGCCCGACAGAGCTTTGGAGATCTGACGACGTCACGCAGATTCTAGACATGAATTGGTCATTGGCGTCCTTCTCACCGGCTGTGCCTCACACACCAGGTGGATCCCAAGCAGCTGCTGGAGGACGGCATCAGGAAGGAGATGGTGAAGCAGGTGGCGGCCGCACTGCACACTGGCCTCACGTTCAACCCCAAGGCCAAGGTGCGTCAAGCCGGAACCTCCTGTCAAACGCGTCGTCGGTCGGGGTTATGTTCACAGATTCTAGATTTGCCGTGCAGAAATGTGGTGAGCTCTGGTGAGCTGCTGACATTGTGCCAGTGTGTAATTTGCAAATAATAAAAATGGCTCCCAAATGCTGGTGGGGTGGTGACGTGGCCCAGCGATGTTGCAGAGGATCAGGGGCGGAGCCAGGATTTTCAGCCCGGGGTGACATTCAACAAATTTTAATTTCAAGAATGATTGAATGAGAAATCGGCTATACCCCACACCATCGGTTGGCGACACACTCTGACAATGCAGTTGCACGGAGTCCGCCAGACCGAGTGTCCTACACATATACGCAAAATGTTTCAGATTTTTCGATTTTTAATTTTTTTTTGGGGCTGACAATTGTCTGCCCTGTCACCCCCTTGGCTCCGCCCCTGCAGAGGATCACAGTTCGAATCCAGCGGCCACCCTGATTATTACTGCAGGTGTAATAACCACTGATTCTATGGGCCATATGCTTTACGTTGGATGTTACGATCCCCTGACCTCATTCCCAAGAGTAGGCCATTGTGTGCCAACTCACAATGGCCTACATCATGGTCCAAAGTGGCCAAATTCGAAAATAACCCCGCAAATTACTCAATTGTGGTTCTATATATAACAATCTTCACGTCTTACTGGAAGACTAATGTCTTTTTGTAAGCCAGATGCTGAGTCTCTCCTTGTGCCCACAGGGACAGCTGACATTGGGGGTGCCCTTTCAAATGTTTAAGATGAGATGAAGGATGCTCTGAGAAACTTAGAGCGCGCTATATCAAAAACATCTCCATTGATTGGAGTAACCGCTCATGCTGCTGAGTAATGATAATAATTTGCGTCTCTATAATGGTCTGTGCTGCTTTGTGTTTTCGTTTCCTCTGTCTTCCGTTGTCTCTGTCCATGGCTTTCTCTGACTCTGACCGACTCCCCGCACTCATCTGTTTGCCCCCTGCCTCCACCAGTCGAGCGAGCTGATGCCCAAACTGCACGACTTGGCCGCCCGCATGGATGGCTTCCGCCGCTCGTTTGAGTACATCCAGGATTACGTGAGCGTGTACGGCCTCAAGATCTGGCAGGAGGAGGTGTCGCGCATCATCAACTACAACGTGGAGCAGGAGTGCAACAGCTTCCTGCGCACCAAGGTCAGCGTTTTTAAACGCTGGGAACGTTTACCCGAGGCAGCTCGATCGACTCGCAATCGCGAGGTCGTGAGTTGAATTCCATGTCGGGATCGTGGTAAGGCCCACTGAACTATATATTGCTCTTTTTCAGAAGCGACCTGGCCACAAATGATTGCTCAACAAAGTGGCCGTTCTATTGAAAATGTATTGCAGCCAAATTAAACGCATGTTTGTAAATGTAGAGGGGGAAAACCAGAGGACCCGAAGAAAAATCCACGTGATCACGGGGAGAACATGCAAACTCCAAATACGCAGGTGTCGGGGTTGGGTTTGAACCCACGACCTCCTGCATACCAGGCGAGGAAGTTAACATCTCGCCACTAATCAGGTGTTGATAGTGTGGAACTGCGAAGTGACCAGGCGATGGCAGAGTAGCAGTGGGTTCATTCCACAGACGACTGAGTGAATTGTACATGTGTCTGCGCTGCAGGTACAGGATTGGCAGAGCATCTACCAGTCGACTCACATCCCCATCCCCAAGTTTCAGCCCACGGATGAATCGGCCACCTTCATCGGACGCCTGTGCCGTGAAATCCTTCGCATCACAGACCCCAAGCAAGTGTCGCTGCGGAAAATTGCGCAAGCCTAGTGCACATGATGCACAGCACAACTTAGTTTTACATAGCAGAAATACAAAGGTTGTTCTTTTTACAGATATTTTTTTGAGCGTTTTATTATGCTCAGGAAAGCCTTGCTGAGTGTCGTGACTCTTTTTCAGGAGAGTCTAACGTAGTTTTTGCAGTAATTTCCAGTTGATATTTTTAATTTGGCTAATTTGGACAACGACGCCGGCACACAAAAGGCCCACTCTTACGAATTACGTCACGGGATCTGTACCGTCCACGGAAGCAGACGTCGTGTGTTTGCTAGTTCGACAATACTCTTGCAGCAATAACCAGGGCGGCCGCTACTTTCGAACCGTCAACCTCTGCAAGCGGCGAATGCGTTACCGCTTGGCCATGTCACCACCCAAGGTTACAGAGAAGATTGGCAACGCGATGTATAACAAGTGTGAACAATACAAGCTTAATGGCTGGTTGCATTTAATCATTACTCAGGAATTGTGACAATTCATTGAATTTCAGCAGAGGGAGAAATCAGTCCGTGTCCTAGTGTTCAGTCTTGTTTAGAGGATTGGCCTGATGTGATATTCCTGTGACTGTCCACTCCCAACAGAACGACGTCCTACGTGGATCAGTTGAGCATCTGGTACGATGGTCGCACAAAGCAGGAGCTCACAAACAGCCGCCTCTTCTCCGAGGTCCAGAAGAGCCTTGGAACCTTCGGTCTCACTGGGCTCGACCGTCTGCTGAGCTTTATGATTGTTCGGGAGCTGCAGGTAATGTCAGATTTCACTCTCACGCTTTTGTGGCGGTGGCGCCTTTAGCGCCGCATCGCTACAGTTGAACAGCAGCGCATCACATTATTAAATCTAAGTTTAAGCATCAAAAGCCAGTTTGAAAAGATAATATTTGAGAAGTTTCAGAAAGATCTTTTCAAGTTTCTCGGCACTCCGTTTGCTGGGAAGTGAGTTCAAAGCCTTAGGCCCAACATCCGAGAAGTCGTGCGCCCCAAACTTATCTTTTACATGCGGGACGTCCTAGTCAGAGCTATCTGCAGAGCGAAGATAAGGTATGTGCATTCACAGGCAGAGTAGCCGTGTTCGAAGCTGTTGTCCTTTTGTCGCAATGGATGAATGGTTTGCAGTCTGCACTCTCACTTCACGATGGACAAACACAGTTGTGTACTCTGTGGTACAGTAAAACCTTGGATTGCGAGCATAATTCGTTCCGGAAACGTGTTTGTAATCCAAAGCACTCGTATACCAAAGCACTCCGTTTATCAGTTGTGATCACGTGACGCTCGGCAGACAAATCGTATACGTACCGCTCGTATTGCAAGACCCTCGCTCGTTTATCAAATTAATATTTATTTAAAATGTTTGCTCGTCTTGCAAAGCACTCGCAGACCAAGTTACTCGCAATCCAAGGTTTTACTGTATTTGCTTCATGTCAGTTGCTTTGGAATTCGAGACGGCAGTGAGGCGTTGGTCAGTGAATCTGTTCTCTTCGTTAAAA
Organism: Petromyzon marinus; assembly: GCF_048934315.1. Lineage (NCBI taxonomy): Eukaryota > Metazoa > Chordata > Hyperoartia > Petromyzontiformes > Petromyzontidae > Petromyzon > Petromyzon marinus. Next base: position 6,379,469 of record NC_133689.1, on the reverse strand, counting down.
TGTGTTGCCCGCTTCTGGTCAGGTCACTCCCTCGCAAAAAAAAGAAACTTGCATTTTAAAAGGTTTTTTTAAATTCCGATGTTCGGTGTACTGCTCAGCCTTGTACTACATTTCGGTTCTCGAGTTACAATCAGAATGAGGACAAAACTATATTTTAATAAATGAAGAGAGTTAATACATGTATGTCCCAAACCAGCTGTTAGTGGTGGGGAGATGGGGGGGGGAGCTTCACCAACATTGATAAAGGGCTGTAAATTATTATTTAAGTATCATAATCATCTGTTTTATAAAGCATGCATGCAAATTGCATTTTGTCATCTGCATCACACACAGGTGCATTTATGTTAAGACGTTTTCAGCCAATTACTGAATGTTTCTTTTTGTTATACTGGCTACAGTTTCATCAAATGCAAATACCATTTGAGGTCTGTTGGTCATTTGACTGAAATCTTTAAACTTAACGGAGCATGAGGATATTGATTTGCTTGGCACAGTGACTTGCTGGCTTGAACTCGGAAATTCGAGACTGCTCACATTGATATGATTCACTGTGGCACCTGCTGGCTACACGCCTGAATTCCAACGAAGCCAGGTGTACTCTCACAGTTAGCTATATGCGGTGCGAAAGAAGTTCAAAATACATACATATCAACCAGGATAATGTATTTTATCCAACTAGCAACGTTGTACCTGTGGCCAGACCATCGAAGGGGGAGGAGAGTGAAGGATATATTATATACGGAAAAAATGGGAAAGGGAAGAGAGAAGATAAATAATGGGAATTGATAGGAAAAATATAGAAAAGGTACAGAAAATTGGACCCAAAGAGTCAGGAAAGATGAGGAATGGGAGGAAAAGGCTACATAAGGGTCTTGACGCCACATGGAACGGCGTCTGTTTTCACAGGGGGCAGCGGGAAGAGGCGAAGGGATTCAGTGGCAGTGGCCACACAGAAGTCACATGATTTATGGAAGGTTTGAGCCGAGTGTCATACTGTACCAAGCCACCATCTGACGTTGTGTGCCACGTCGCACCGTGCCGTGCCACCCTTCGCTAGCCCGCCCCGTGGTTATCTTGCGGCCGCCCCGTGCCACAGCGCGACGTGCTATGACCTGCCGCCGTTGTACCAAGCTGGGTTTTGACGTGGCCGCTGCCTTCATTGCAGAATGCGGTCGAGTACCTGCAGAAGAATGTGCTGAAGGATAAGGTGCTCATGGACTCGTTTACTGCGTTCATGAAGACTGCCAACCCCATCAAGGGCATACTTGGTGGGCGTCTACATCAAAACAAACCCTCTCATTCGTGGAGTTTCAAGTTTCTTTTCTTTAACCTGGGGGGAGAACTCAAGAGACCGGGATAAGTCTATATTTCAAGAGTGATGACATAGGTCACCAAATGAGTATATTCAATAAACTGCTTGAACTGGAGGAGGGGACCCATTTGCAGATAACCAACATCCATAAAAAAAATAAAAATGTCATGAAAAAATTAATAGCCTTATTTTGTAGATGCGCACTTTAAATGTGTGCCCCAGACTGCCCAGACATGAGTTTGAAACCTGGTTAATGAGATAGAACAGCGTTTTTAAGGGCCTGTCAGATGTACCATTTCGTCACTTTAGTGTTGTCACCATAATGACATCACCGCTGTGCGTTGCATTACTGTGTTAGTGCAGCGATGTCACTAGAGTGTTGAGAACAAAGTCTTTTAAAATCACACCCGGACCGATTACCGCTCCACGAATCGCACAACCTCCACGTAACACATCACACCCTCTCATAGCCTCACTTGCCTAAACTACAACACTCCTCCATAGCATCACCTCTCCACTACGTCTCTTCCATTTATAACGTTCACCTAATGTGTGGGACCCTAACTCGCTTGTTGAGGTTACTCCATCGTGTTCCCCCACCCAACTCCATTTGAACGTACCCTGTACCTTCTGTTTTTTTTTCTTCCTTTTTCAATAAAATAATTCTGGAAGGAAAAAAATCTATATCACACGAGGGCAACAAGACCATAGCACCTCCACGTCTTTCATGATTAGCATGGTTGTCTTGGTACGCTGCGAACAAAGTTCAACATACATATACAATATATACATTTTAAGGACGCACTCATTACGCACACAGTGGCTTGCCAGAAATTAACCACAATACTTTGCTGATGTCATCAAGGAGCATGAACCATCATGCAAATTTTGGTCATCCTCACAGCGGCTTTTTGGCTAACCATTTAACAAAGACGGTCACTGCATCACACACTCTCTCAGATGCGCTTCTGCGGTCGTCTGGAAAGCTTTTCCTTTTGACATTAGGAAGCCACTGGAGCTATGCACTTTTGAATCTAGATTTGAAACTAATATCTTTATAACTGCTTTTTGAGTTTGATTTGTTGTCCTTTCCCTGCACCTCTGATTAGCATGGTTTGCTACATACGGTGCGAAAGAAGTTCAACATACATAAAAATGCGATTTAGACACTTCACATTCGCCCCAGTGATGTTGTGTTGTGTGACAGAGTATAGAATTTGGTTGTGCACATGACATCAATTGCTGGCTTTCGCGGTGTTCTGTCTGCCTCCGTCGCTTGCAGCCAACGCAAGCAAAGTGTATTCATCCGCCACATCAAAGTCACAGAAAATCTGGCCTGGCTACATGGACATCATCCTCAAGGTGGCGTGTGGTTCTTTCTCTGCTACTACCCATTCATTGCATGAGCACAGAAGCTTGCCAAAATAAGTCCTTGAGGCTTAATTAGGCGTTGCTGGTCGAACAAAGACATCATTAGTATGATGACATAAAAGCAACTGTTAAGTTGAAACATTCCTGCTTGTATATGCTAATAATTAACTTTCAATATGAAATTGAGAAAGAATCATAACAGCATTATGGGACCTCCTTTGCCAGTACCAAAAATATAATAATAGTTGTTCTCCTTTTTTCTGACAACAAAACAGGCGTTAAGATGTTAAATCACCAAACTGAAACCTTTTACAAGGAATCATGTCTGTATTAACCACAATACTTGTGGTCAGAATGCAAACAAAAAACATACTCTGATAATATATGCATTGTCCTTGCAACTGATTGGTCCTCTGGTCTAACACCGTTTGAGACGAGGCTCAAAATAAAGCTGTCTGGTGTGGACCAATCAGTTTCAAGGACAATGCAGATATGATCAGAGTGTTTTTTGTTTGCATTCTGACCACAAGTATTGCGGTTACTGCAGACATGATTCCTTGTAAAAGGTTTCAGTTTGGTGTTTTAACATCTTTATACCTGTTTTGTTGCCATAAAAAAGAGGAAAACCTATTCTCAACATAAAAGCAGTTATCCTGGCTATAAAAGGGATTGCACGGATTATGAATAATCGTATTCGCTGCTATTGCTTCTTAGAAATTACACAAACACATTCCTGCGGAGGGAGCTGGTAGGAACGTTGGGTTGCTCGGTGAATGGCCAGGGTCAACGGCGGCGTGGTGTATTCCGCAAATATGCCCGACTGTGAGGGCGGGCACAAGCCAGCGTGAGTAGGTTAAACGTTGAGTTTTATAAGGGCACCACGGGGTGAGCAGCCCCTCCCCACCCCTCCCCTACCAGCCCCTCCCCACCCAGCCCCTCCCCACCCTCCCCTCCCAGCCCCTCCCCTCCCAGCCCCTCCCCACCCACCCCATACCCACCATCCCTTCCCCAACCCAGCCCTTCCCCACCCTCCCCTTTCCACCCAGCCCCACCCCTCCCATTTATGGATGCACGACGGACGGACACAATAATCCCCTGTGGGCTGGTGTAACCAGGAGGTTCCTACCAGTATCATATACCAGTAAAAGTGTTTAGTTATGACATCTCGGCAAAACAATTTATAGGAAAACTGATGAGGGTAGTTGGATCTTGCCCCCTTAATATCAGGGTACCCATTGGTACTGATTTAAGAGGTCACATCTTGCTAATACGACTCGCTGAAGTCATAAATTGCCCAAGTTGTCTTTTTTTAAACGATGCTTAAATTATTAAACATGATTAGACAAATAAACAATTCCACACAATTAAGTTCCTGATTTCATTACCTCTTCCAAGATGTCTGGCCCAGCTTTGAAGAGTCGGCCAAAATACCCTCCACTAGAGGGGCTGTCTCGAGCTCTCTCGAGTGGAGGCCCTTCTGCCAGCAGTGGCGTGATTGAGCAGTTTGCAGGGCCGCATCTTGACCTACTTGGCTCACAATAATTGTCTTGGGCATCCAAAGTTTTTGTCCGTCGGTATATGCACCTGGAGAGAGTGGAACTTGGCGTCGAGGCCTGGCGATATGCTGAGAATGGTTTGGGGATGGAGTGGAAGTTAAAACGACCAAGTCGTGCCCACTAGTGGCAAATGCTGACATCGTCTTGTTTTTAAAGTTGTACTTTTTTTTGCGCAGGTTGGGCAGCTTCAGCTGCTAAGGCGACAGATGGCTCATGAGCTCAGCTACTCCTGCAAACTCGACTCCAAGACTCTATTTGGAGCACTTATGACACTTAACAAGTTAGTTTCCTTTTTTACGTTTAGTTTGAAAACTTATTTGGAATATTTTTCTGTGTGTGTGTGTGTAGTTTGTTGTCCTTCCTCTGCACCTCCCATTATCATGGTTGGCTACGTACGGTGTTAAAGAAGTTCAACGTACACACAAGTTGACTCACCGTCGGTTTTCTGCTGTCGCCCCCTCGGCGTGGAACTCTATCCTTTTGCACATCTGCAGTATCAAATGCCCTCTGACTTTCAAGAAACATCTAAAGGGCCTATCTGTTTGGTCAGGCTTTCGCGCAGCCCTGAGCTTGGCTCCGCGCCTCGGAGTTGTCGACTTGTCTGCAAAATCTGGCACGTTATAAATACATTTATTATTCTTATTATTAATAATCTTCCACCGCGGGCTCTGCTGCTAGGGCCCTGCTGGCAGACGTGCAGGCCCACTACGCCGAGCCGAGCCGCCCGTACCCACGAGAGGACAACCCCCTGCTCTTCGAGCTCACCTCTTACCTGGAGGCGGCGGGGATAAACAACCCTCTAAACAAGGTAAGCGTGCGCAGGGCAGCTTCAAGGTAGGCCTTAGCCATTCAGCGATGCATCGATTCTAAACTAAAACTTATCATCTAATTTTTGTTTACCAGGTAAGGCCCCACTGGGCTCTATATAGCCCTTTATCAGAAGCGACCTTTGCCACAAGTGATCACTCGACGAAGTGGCTTATCGCGTGGAAATTTATAGCGGACAAATGCTCTAAACGCATGTTGATTCTAAATGTGGAGAGAAAAACCGAGGATCCAGAGAGCATGGGGAGGACAAGCAAACGCCAAATGTACAGGCGTCAGTCAGGATTGAACCGACGACCTCCTGCATACCAAGCGAGGTTGTTAACATCCTGCCACCTTGGCCATTTGTCGATGGATAAGCGCTAATGTCCTTGAAGAATGTGCGATGAGTCATGCACGTGAGAAACGGTTGTGCTCGTACATTTGTGGAAATTTATGCAAATGTTTCATTTAGGTGAGCTTCGCCAACAAAACTGTAAGCGGGACGACATAATTCGAAACGGGACAATTTTTTTAATTCATTTTAAATGGTCAAAATGAGACAATCTATTCTTCAGTCACTTCACGAACCTGGGTCGTGACGTTTGAATCTATCATGAAGGTGAATAATCGTTAAATGTCCAGTAAACCCAAAACGCGTTTGTTTGCTTCTCCAGAGAGGTCCGGGTAAAGATGGGGGGGGAGCGCAATGAGAGGGCTGATGCAATGCTCCCGATGCTTGTATAATAATGATTGTTCAAACTGTTTTATAAAGATTAAAATAGCTTTGCAATGATATGTCAAGAAAGGTTCTATAGGCATCTTTAGTTTGTAGTTATTCCATAGGTCAATTATCCATCTGAATCTTCTCCATAAAAGTTTTTTTTTACACGCTTTCTTTTAACTCACTCTGTTGTTGTCTTATCGTCAAATTTTGTAACTCAATTTTAAGCCACTTCCCAATGTGGTATCGACTGCAAACTTGGTATACTTATGTCACACTGATGACAATACTATATTTTATAATAAAAAATAGATATTTTTAAACATTTTTTTATATGTTATGTTTCGGCTTCGGTCTAATTGTCCACGGTCAACTGACGTTGGCTTAAATGACCACGATCCCTTACGTTGTGGCAATCTTCGGGGCCACTTCCTGGAGTCGTGGAGTTCTGCCATTACTAGTACATTTCATGAAAGCGTGTTTTTTAAAAAGTTTTTTTTTTAAATATCACTTTTTGGGCTTAGATCGCGTAAATATAAATGTGTCGTTAAAGACGCCACCACCCGACAGCCAATTAGTAGTAAGGTTTTTTTACGTAAACAAAACATGACAATTACTTCAGCACACCGGTGTGTTGGAGAGTAAACTCACAATGCTTACAATCCGAGGGCAACATTTCGCCGGTAATTACAACCAGACTCATCAGGCGACGGCCAGAATTGCGATGTAACCCAAAAAAAAACTTCTTATAGATAATATTGTTTGCGAAAGCCTTCATTTTTCATCTAGCTCTTGCACTCGTAAACAAATGGCCGTGAACACATTTGAACGTGTTCATTTATCGAGACCAGTTCCTTGTAAGAGCTTTTGTTTTACTCCACCTCATTTCCCACCCCCTCCCCCCCTCTTGTGGTGCAGATTTACATCACAACCAAGCGGCTGCCGCATTTCCCACTCATTAACTTCCTGTGCGTCATTGCGCATCTACCCAAGCTACAGTACAGCAAGGCAGTGGGTGGGTTTCTCTCTCGTGTGCACGCGTTTTTTGCGCCATGCATTGTTTAATTTCTCCCCCCCCCCTCCCCCCTCCGCTGAAAAAAAACCACCCTATTAAATAACTTATTGGAGCGAATCCACTGATGACATGAAAATAAAAGCCCCGAAAGTAATTGTTTGGTCACAAACCGTAAAGGAACATATTGCTATGCAGAGACAATGTGCTTTTTAAATGTTGGCCAATTTTTTGCCGAAAGCTTCGGTTCACATGAATTTATGCTATATTGGACAATGGAAATGCATATTCTGTTGTTAGAAAGAAAGGCAGTTAATATACTGCTGACGAAGACTGAACCGTAACCAATTTTTTAGGTGATTGATTACATGTGGGGCAACTGAGAATATTAATACTATGCAAGTTTAACGAACACAAGCCTCTGTTATCACTATGGGTGTAGTTCAACTATTAAACAAAAATGTTTTATTTTTATTTTATCAGGTAAGGCCCACTGAGCTATTATTAGCTCGTTTTCAGAAGCGGCCTGGCCTCAAATTATAGATTAGCGAAGTGGCTTATGTGGTAATGTATAGCAGCCAAATACTCTAAATGCATGATGTTAATTCTAAATGTGGAGAGAAAAACCGGAGGGCCTGGAGAAAAATCCACGTGATCACGAGGAGAACATGCAAACTCCAAATATACAGCAGGCGTCAGGGTCGGAATCAAACCCACGACCTTCTGCATACTAGGCGAGGGAGTTAACATCTCGTTACCGTGGCGCTCATTACTGTAATAATACTACGCGCTATCAGCTTCACACTTATTGTCGTGATTACAGGTTTTTTTCTTTATGTCTAGGAGAGTCATAGGACTTATTTTCAGGAGGGTGCTGCATTGTTTTTTTTTAAAGATTTTTCAGCCAACTGATGATGAGTGTTTATACAAGCGGGAGAAAACCGGAGCACCCGGATAAAACGTACGCGCGCGAGGGGGCAACTCTCTATCCCCGTACAGATGGAAACAGATGGAGATTAGTCTGCCCGCTGTTCTGTATTCTGCTGGCAAGGCAGAGTATGGCACCTTGGCGACACCCACTGGACAGGAGTTTCACAACATTTATGTGATCCATCAACCCTAGGGCCTGTGCTATCGCTGCCCCGCTACGTAGGCAGGACCAAGTGAAAATCCAACAATGCTTGTTCTCCCTGACCCCCAACACCAACGTCCGCTGTGTCTAGGCATGGTGAGCAGGCGGGCGGGTGATGGGCTGGACTGGCCACCCATGGTGGTGGGAATGCTCACATTGCTCAAGCAGTTCCACTCGCGCAACACCGAGCAGTTCCTGGCACTGCTGGGCCAGTTAGTGCGCTCCTTACTGGAGCAGTGCACGACCAGGTAATGATAACGATGAAAATAATAATGATGACCCCCTAATTAATCCAGCACACTGCCCAGGCCGCACACACACGGTTTAAGCCTGGCCACACGTGTTCATGCACATTCATCTCTCCCTCGCACACCACGCACAGCACACTCGAGCGCACGCCAGGGGTCACAGGCAGCTTTACAAGCAGTATCTGTCCACACGTATACCTGCGCTGTAGAAAACCTGACTTTAGCATAGCTCTTAAATACCTGGGTTATAGCCAGATAAGAGCATGGTCCATGCACCTGAATTACTGGCAGGTAAGAGTAGAGTTTGCTGACTTAAGATTCATAATAATTCACCTACAGATTTTTGCCAAACCATTGCTGCTTGAAGGCACCTGGCACCTCATGCTGTCTGGTTGTTTTGTCATTCGCCATCAAAATGGTTGGTGAAGGTTTGTTAAAAGGGGGGTGGGGGCATAATCGGTTCAAATAGCACTTTGCACTGGTGTTAACTGTGGCTAGGATTTAACGAGCCATATCCTTAACGGTACGGATGCTGTTGTGGTATATTTGCCACACCGTATTTGCGATCCTGAGTTCACCAAGCAGTATAATTTGGTGTACCCACGCGTGTTGGGATAAAGTGTGGGTACTTCTCACCCCTTCCAATACATTTCGTCAGTGTTGAAGAGTAGGCCATATGCCCTATAGAGGGACTATCTAGAGCTACCACTTGTGAGGTCCTTCCAGCAGTAACATGGTCAAGAAATTGTAGGGCTGCACCTTTGTAGCACGGTTGGCTACGTACGGTGTGAAAGAAGTTCAACATACAACTATGAATTGTATGTATATTTTTCTCATTGTCTAGAATTTCCAATTTTTATGTTGAGTATCAATGTGATGGTGCTTTGAGTAGTCCATTTGTGCCAGAAAGGTGCCACATTTGTAAAAAATATAAACATTGACTTGACTTTTATCTTCTAATCGGTGTGAATTGTTTTTCGCAGCCAAAAATCTCCAGAGATGCCTTCGGATGTGGTTGGAACCCTCGTGTTCCTAGAAGATTTTGTGCACTACACACAGCTCACGAGACAGGTGTGTGCTTGGGAAATGCGTTTGCACTGCACCCATCCTTACACAAACCATCACCCCAGATCTTTGAGCTATCAGATTATGGGCACTTGCTCTAAGCTTGTCAATTATTTTTCTAATCAAAAGCACAATGCTTGTGTGATCCATTCCCACCGTATGTGCTGGGGCTTCACAACACAATAATGTGGTTTCAGGAACCAAAGCTTCCAGGAATCAATGAGGAACCTTTAAAATCCCAATGGCCCATAAGAAAGGCAGGCTGGGGATTAGCATTTGCAAATTACAGATTGGAATTTCGTGAAAGACTGCCAGCTGTGCCCGAAAACAGTGGTCTATGCATCACAGCAGTTGCACATGGAACTTGAGGCAAGGTTTTGAATTAAACAGATTGTGTGTGACTGAGAATAGTGGCGATGTTTGTTCCTTGTTTGCAGGTGATCGAAGCCCACGTCCCGAGCTACATCCTGGACGAGTTCAGGCATGTTGCTCAGTAGCGGTCGTGCCACTCAAGCGAGACGTTGTGCCAAGATGTCACGTGTACGTGATGGCGGATTTGGCGAGCAGTCAAAACGTACGGTCTTCATCATCTGTGCTGTTATCAAGACAGCTGATTGAAATTTACGTCTTTGGAAATATTTGTATTCTTTTTTTGTTTCTCTTTTTGATTGGGCGTGTCACTAATGCGTACGCATCATTGTGTGAACTTGGACATGGGCATGATCCAGAGTGATGACCTCTATTAAGAGTTTTTGCCACTTGCTGCGTACACTAATGTATTTTGTCCTCCCATTTCTGGTCAAGACCAGGTACATATGACGTTATATGTGTCTTAGATAAATGTGTACCTCATGCACAAAATAATTTGGGGTAGGACTCACGCTGTATTTCAAATGTGCGGGGTGTCTTCTTTGGTACCAAATCTTCAAATCCATAGGCGAAGCCCTGTTTTTATGAAGTAGAACCAATTGGAAATCAAAACAATTTCTACAATGCGAGTTGGTGTATCATAATGTATGTTATCTGTCAGTCACACGATGCGAGAATTCACATTTTTGTAAATTGAGTTATAATTCGATTTACAATTTTGAGTGGGGTGGAAGGAATACTAAGTGTAAATGAGAACAGGACAACACAGCACTTGCATGAAATGCCACAGTGCCACTAAGCACACCTTGGTGCACCTTGGCACACCCAATTTATCTTTAATCTTGCTGCACATATTAAACCATGGATAAAATGTACAGGGGTGTTGCCCGTCTTGTGAGTAACTGTGCATTGATTGGCCAAAAATAGCATCTGATGTCACCTTTGATGTCGATTACATAGAGACAGGAACAGCAGACCTGTGGCTGGTGAGACGTCTGGTCAAGAATAGCCCCACCCCTGGGTGGCAAGAGTTCAAAGAAATAAGCCGGCACCGACTGAGACCCCGAGTTAAATTTGGGTCTGCCGTTCACGTTTTAAACAAGGTTCTCAAATTGAATGAGATAATGGTTTCAGCCCAGTCACTAATCTTCCATTATGGCCTTGGGGTTGTCTGCTTGGATTTTCTCTCTCCATGTTACCCTCTTTATCCATCTCCTCCCGCCCTGCTCCGGAACCTACTGCCCTGACACTTTCCTCCGTTTGTCTTTGCGCATACTTTCTCAGTTGCTTCCACCTCTGCATTTTTTCATATTGTTCTGTTGCACTTTGCCTCCATCTGGCATAAATGTTTCCTTTCTCCTTGAATACATCTCATCTTCAGACCTGTTGAAATTTTCCCCATTTAGTTTTCAGATTTGTATTTTCTTTTTCCTTTATGAATTTCATTTTCATCTATTACAGAGGAGGTAGTATAATTTGCGGGATCTCAGCATTAGTTCTGTAACCTTTGCTTCTGCCAGGCATTCTCTAAAATGGTGGGGAGGCACTGCCTGGGAGTATTCCAAATGGATTAATGTAATGACATGAAACTGAAAGCATAATTGATACTCACTCTTTGGTTCTTTCGGTAAAGTCACGTAGGTATAGAATAAAATAAATCACGACGTTTCTACCCACGTGACTTTACCGAACTAACCAAAGAGTATGGATTCCTGCAGTCACGAAAGCTTCAAATCAATATTATAATTGATACTTATATATAGTTATTGATATTAAATAAGGATAGCCCCACCCACAGAGTAAGGAACTGGCAGCTGAAATGACGCAGCAGTGAGGTCATGTGTATGAGTGTCCAGTTGGCCATGATAGTGCGTCAGTACAAATTGTCTCACATTACAATACAGTTGAATGACTTCACTGTTACGACGCACTCCACGCAGAGCGGCCGCAAATAATTTATAATCGTAATTATCCTAATGGTAAATACGAATTACTGTCAGCATGTATTTAAACTATGTGGGATATGAATTGTGAATATATACATGACAAACAAAGTGAACATTGCCCGAGGACACACCGAAAGCAGCTCGCAATCGTAACCAGCCTCCCCGCACCCTTTATAATTTCAACTTAAGTTCTCTTTTACGTCCACATCTACACGGTGCTGACACTGACTCTTAAAAGCCAACTTTTATTTGAGTAGAAAATCTTTGAAGCGTTAATTGCCTTAAGGAGGTTTATCCAAGAGCTGACAAGTCACTCATTTACATTGGACTTTCTGTTTCATCAGCTTAAGGGTTGTGGCAGATGTCACTGATACCACAAACACTGCTCCTATTGTCTGTTTGGAGCAAGATTTTCACTTTAATTTTTTTCTGTTGAGCAATTGTCTGTAAATACAGTATATTACACGTTAATTTTATTCCTCATTTCCTGATGATTATTGCCTGAATACTCTTGTTAATTAGATGTCATCTTAAAAAGAATCGGACACATATGTTGCCCATGAAAGCTAATGCATTTAACATATTTGATGAGTAGTATATAATTTCGAAGTTTTATATGTCTAAGCCTACACACAAAATAAAATGACATCTTTTCAAGTAAATGCAGTCCGTTCAATATAATTGATATTCCAAAAGTCGGTCTCAAAACTTACAATCAGCCACTGCCACTAAGTACGGTATAATAATTCCATTTGCATAGAAGACTTCAGTCTCAAGATTATTTTCAGGAAGATCCTGCAACGGGATGTTTGTAAGTGGCATGTGGGAGGAATCTCCTATAAGAGGATAACACTCAAAAGATTTGAACAGATAGATTAAATCCAGACTCATTCCACTATGTGGACCAAATCTGTGGACAATTTCCCATTTCTGTACTACCATCTGGCACCGCAGCCCTTGCAGACCCAGGCCTACCACACCTGGTATGCGCTGATCATCGGCCATCCAAATGATTAATCCAGCTCAACCTTTCATAGGTTTGAAGATCCTACACGATTAGGTGCATTCACGGCAATTAGCTCGGAGACAATCTTGCTCTATCGAAGCGTTACGGGACTTGAATAGTGGGATGTTTACAACAATTCGATGTTAGTGTTTTGAATTCACCAGTTTTGAGTAATGTGACGGTGAAGTTGTAGGTAAAGAGAAGTCAAGCACTGTGATGTGCTCTTTGCTTGTACCACGTGTTTGGAATTATTTCCACAGTTTTGGACATCATGCCTTGGTTGAAAGATGCACATTTCTTACCTCAATTATGCTGCCCGTGATGAATAAGGTCACAATTATTCGCAAGACTCCAGGTCCAAATTTGCCAAGAAGATATAGTCCAAAATGACTGGTATTAAGGCAATGCCAACATCTTGCAAAGCGGTTCTCAGCAAATAACCAGACATCTCCTTCGTTTGTCTGTCCCTACGCATACATATACAATGTTTACACTTCCCGTTATCTATTCTTGGATTTATCATTGGAAATTGTTACCATACCTGTCAACCCCTTATCAGTGCCCCTACCTTATTACAGACCAATTCAGATCTTATTGGTCACCCCGTGCCCCTTATAAATTTCAACGTTCATCCTACGAAGTCCCATCACAAGGGAGAAACAAATATACTACCATTCATTTTTATTCAATTTCCCTGTACAACAATACGGGTAAACCGTATTATGGGTTGACAGGTATGTTGTAATAATGCGTTAGCAGTGGTGAAAAAGTCCAACTTTCAACTGCCCTAGGTTAATTTAACACGTAAGACTTTGACGACAAATATTCATAATACATTTTTATGGCTATGTTCGCTCTCTCCAAAACACCGGAGTGATTAATTAGCAACTAACTAATGGGCATCTCTTTTTTTCACTTGACAACCCTAATTGCCTCTGGGTTATCCCAGAAGGTTCGTAGGATAACCGGTGACGTTTCAATAGCCCTTGTTCATATCATAAAGGGCCATTGCCCGAAACGTTGCCTGTTTCTCCTTTGAGGAGCTTTATATACGTAACGTCGTGTTAAGTTGTTTTGTTGAGACTTTGGCAGTGAAGCAACGTGGCAATGTATACAACGGTTTTCACTTTCATTTGGAATACTCCGCATTGAAGAGCCACGGCTACTTATCCGCATGGTAATCCCACACCTGTCAACCCCTTATCAGTGCCCTGACTGCTTATTACAGACCGATTCAGACCTTATTGGTCACCCCGTGCCTCTTATACATCTCAACGTTCATCCCACAAAGCCCCCCCATCACAAGGAAGAAACACAAACAGAAATGTTTGTGCCAGTATTGAAACGGCTGTGAGCCGTGTGGACCTGAAAACTCAATTTCCCTGTACAAGAATACGGGGTATACACCGTGATGGGTCGACACGGTGTACGTAACTGTGTAATGGTTGTAACGTTTTATTTGGGGCATCATCAGTCTGCAACAGTCGCCACCAGAGCCGGTTAATTGCCATTTCCAAGCCTTGTGCAGTCGTACAAAGATCTCGACCATGGATTCCCAAACACTTTATTGACGACGTCACCACGTCAAATAAAAGTTCGCGGATTATCAAGCACGCTTAATAACGCGGTGACGTCATCGCGCACGCTTAAACGATGTCACCGCAATAACCGCCGCTCGACAGGAACCCCAAACCAAACCCGTGCGCGGTGACGTCACCCCGCCAGATTCCACTTCGCCGCTTGACGTCGGCGCCCGACGCAAGACGCCCGCGCCAACGTGTTGACGTCATGCCGACCCAGATCGCCATTCGATTGGCCACTCCGATCCCATCCCGCCGCGCGTGACGTCACCGCGTAAGGTCCGGTGACGGTGACGTCACGCCCTAACGGCTCGAGCGCGCGGCCGCGGCGCCAAATCACCCGGCCATTCCGGCTGCCCTCGTGACGTCATCGCGTGAAATGCGCGGTGACGTCGCGAAACCGAAACAGCCAATCGGGTCATCGTCGCTACGCGGCTACGCCATCGCGCACGCCGGCGGGATTACGTCACGTCGCGCGAACGCGTTCCCCCCCCACCACCATCACGACGAGCGGCGGCGTTTCCCGGGGTCGGAGAAGCGGACTCGCTTCCCATTCTATCCGTCCGCTCGCGGGCCACGCCGTGAGAAGGGAAGGCAGCAAGGCGGAGAGGATTGTCCTCCGGGGGCTGTGCGTGCGTGCGCGCCCGCCCGTGACTGTCGAGCAAAACGCTAGGGCAGCGGGAGAACGAGCGCGACGGCCGACCCCAGCTCACCCCCGCGTCCTCCCCGCGAAGGCGTCATGTATCAAGAGCCCGAAGGTTCGGTTCGATTCGCTTGTCCCTTACGTCGCCTATTATTCTACGTCGGTTGTTAGCGTTACGAACGTTTTGTAATAAGGGTGATTGTAGGTGAGAGAGGGTTTGTGAGGGGAAGTAGTTGTGTTTGTCGTGTGTGTGTGTGTGCCGCGGTGCGCTCGGCCCGGTTACTCGACTAGACTTTAACCGGGTGTCGCTTAATTTAATTGTCTCATTATTTTTATATTAAAATATATATGTTACGTATGTATATTAACGTGGTGAATAACCCAACAAAATAAAGCCGCCAAATGTGGTGGATAAATAACCGTGGCCGGTTAAAGTACACGGAGATTCGCTCCCGTAGCGTGAAGAGGAGACTTAGCGGGGAAAGCCTGCGCTAGGCCCTCACTGCCTGGCACGGCCATCGCGGCCACAATGTTGAATGATCTTAAATGGTTTTTAAATTCATCTTTATTGCTGCTAATGCCCGCTCTTGTGTACTGCCTCGACTAATACACACGTTCTCGTTGTAATCTGATACACCGCCACCAGTTTTATTGTTATGGCTTGTGGCCCCCACTCATCGTGTGCTCACGATGCTCGTAATTGTTCCTTGGTGTCCTTTATTTAACGAGGTCAGAGCCCTTTAGGATCATTCTTTTGAAACTCACTCATTCCTCAACAATACTTAAAATGGAAATTATTCAACGTCCACACGTTTTAGCATCCGCGATTTAGCGTACACAGTTTCGGGGATTTCTTGGATAATAGTGTACGTTGATTTACAGTATTGTATTCTTGGAATTTGGTATGTGCCCATGTGATGGATAAACATTTATAATTTTCTTTCTTGCAAGCATAATTCTTTCATCATACACGTGTCCTGATAAGATATATTGATACAATGTAATTTGTTAGATGTTAGCCCACAGTGATGCAGTTTTGGTTCACCGTTCAAATACATGCGGAGCTGTTTTCCTTTTACCATACAGCTTGTAGTTTCTATATTTTGCTTTAGACCGGTCAGCTGGCATTCCTAGAGTTAAATAACTTAAGATGCAGTGCGTAATTCCACCAGAAACATGTATCCTCAAAATATGTTAATATTTGCCAGTCATAAAATACATGCTGGGTCCCTCGTGTTTGTGTTTACCTATTTACAAGTAATGAACACTAATTCGAGAGCAAAGTGTTCTTATATTTTTTAGGATGCCACCGAAAATAAGTTAAATTACCTGCTTATGGATCCCCCTTGCTGTTCTCCTTGCACTGCCGAATTATCCTTTACAGTATACGCTGCTGTGATGGACATTTGAGGAGGTTGTTGCGTTAAACATCGGTGTCGCCGGACACTCCTACAATAAATAGATCGTGACTGGCGGTAATTGATGTGGCATTCGTGAAAATGCGAATGCAGGAATGGTACTCGGTGGACAGGGAGGGGTAAAGATCAGCTTCTGTTCTGCCAGGATTAAAATGAACTTGGCTTGAGCGGCCAAATATGCTTCTTTAAGAAGCAAATGAGCTCCATGGTGGTTCCATGTTTTTTGCGTGAAGCACATTATCAGGCTTTCACAAGGCAAACAGCAGGATTTATTCCCCTCTGCCAATGAAGATATTTGTTCGTGAACTAAAATAGTCTCTACAGCACATCTCTCAAGCAGTTCTTTGTGAGTACAGGTTTGTCAAAGGCTGGTTTAAGCCTTGCTGAGGCCAGCGAATGCTTCCTGTGGCGTCTTATTTAGAGATAACAGGTATTTTAAGAATGCATTCCCCCAGATTTAATTTACTCAAAGAATCCACTTCTGTATTGTGTCAGAAAACGAAAGGAGAACTCTGCGACTGTAATTTAAGTGTTGTAAGTGAAAACAATTTCCACTCCATTTACATGACACGTGCAAATATATGCTAATACGATTTTCCTTCATCATTTTGGAAAATGTAGATACGGCCAGTGGGGGAACTACATCTTTCATGGTTCTCAGAGCAAAGTACTGGAGTTTGTTTTACTTAAGTCTGCATTGAAAAGTATTCCAAGTGTGGTCTTTGTGGTTTTTTAACCAGTGAGGTTGGGGGTGTCCAGAAGGCATGTACCTTCACAAGTTGTTGCTAATATTCCGGACAAGACTTTAATTGCACTATCTTTGTATTGGTTTTCATGTCCACAATCAACGTGACAGTTTAATTGACTTGGATGATTAACTCTAAAGGCTTAATGCATCGAATTTAATTCTTCTGATACATTGCAAAATAGCCTAATCTGACATTTACTTTTGTAAACAGAGCAAATTTACATTTGTAGTTGTGTAGTTACATTCTTTCCTGGGGGTTTCTTCCCCTCAAGATCGAACACTGTTTAAAGAGTGATCGGTTTCAGTAATGTATCGATAGTTTAAAGACGGATCCTTTTAGTGGAAGATTGTCGGGGAGGGAGTCACGTGATAACGTTTTCAATCGCAAGATGACACACATTTTCAATAGTCGTTGTAGATGCTCAGACATGAGCAGCAATTTGGACCCTTGGGCAAAAAATTAACTTAATTATTATTTGGAAGATGTTTAGAAGCCCATTTGAAAATTGATATTCTTGTTTGTGGCTACCTGCCGTGGAAACACGAGGGTTGGGATGTCATCAGAAACCCCTTTTAGCATATGTTGTTGAATACATTTAAGTTACTTTCCAAGAGTATATGCTCTTTAGAAATAATTGGCAAGTCAATAAATGCAATTTGCACAATGTTATGTAACAGGGATCTTCGAGGTTGGTGTGTATTTTTATCCAACGATGAATTTCAAAGGAAGTATTCATTCAACGACAAATGTCGTTATGTGGGCAGTGTAACATCTGTGGATGCCTACAGTTGGCATGATACGGCAGATATTAGACATGGGCGCACAGGTAAGAATAGGAATTAACCAATGTTGCGTGATGAGTTGTGTAACACGCACTTGTGTAAATCCTAGCTATTTTAAGGATGGCAAGATAGTAATACAAATGGCACGAAGGAAGTGAGAGAACAAATAAGCCACCCTTGGTCAATCCACTGCTGAATGAAGTCCTAATGGGGGGAGGTAAAGGAAATTGTTCTCGTCATATTTCATCACATTGGACAGTATGGTTTGGTCAAGACTGGCCGAAAGACTGCTTCAGATATCATCACTCTTATTAGCCATGTTGTAGTGCACAAATTATTGCACCACCTCACCCCCAAGGCCTGATAATTATGAAGTTAAAATTACATGAAATTTACAACCCTTTGTCACTCCACTATTGGTTGACGGCTTCCCTATGCCAAATTAGTAATTGGGGTGATTGACCGTGCTTCACCCTACTGGCCAGTGCAGGTTGGTGATGTTAACTGTGGCAAGGAATCAAATTCGGGTTTCCGAGTTCATAGTGCATTCAGATCAACATCGTGCCACTACACCAGCACGTTTCTGCTGTAAGTACGCTTAAAGCTGCATGTCATTCTAAAACCATGTATTGTATATGGTTATTGATCATATTGGCTAACAAATGGGTGAGGAGGTCATTTTGTTTGTTGGTAAATGCACAGTAAGCTTCCTATTTGGTACCCTCGGATATGATAGTCGCGTGATAATTAGTATTTTATTTATTTTATTGACTTGACTATTGATGCTTACCGCATGGAATAAAAGTTATGTCACTGCTTTTTGAGAAAAAAAATCTTGAATGGTTTTTAAGTTCACCTATTGTCAGGCCTTTAAGCTTAACTTGGGCAGATATGTATCCTTTTATTTGGGATCCATATCTGGTGTTTACAGTTGCCTGTATTTCGTCCATTATAATCTCAAAGGTGACTCACAAACTGGCTTCATCGGTTGACCTACATTCGCAGTTGGTTTTGAAGCTAAATACAGGAACCGTAAATTTTCCACACATGGCGATTTTGCAGTGTGGTTCTTGTGTTTTTTTACTCTGACCTTTAAATGATAAATAACAAAATCTTAAAGAGGGAAAGTTATTTTGAATCTAAAAAAAAAACCCTTGTAGTTATCACGATTGATGGATTGCTTATCACAATGCTTGCCAGTCGTCTGAATTTATGTATTTAGTTCCTGAGATTTTTTTGGAAAAGAACATGCATGTTAGGTGTAATTTTCACTGTCTGAAACTAGTCTGCTAGCCCTAACTATAACCCTTATTGAATGTTGTGGACACTGTAGTTCTATGTTAAGCCTTCGAGTGGACTCAGCGATTTGTCTGACCACGAAGACTTAGTTTTACTCTTGAGAGAGAGTACAATTGACTAACGTTTTCGTACAATACAATTCTCCTTGTTTTTTTGGCTTTCGTGAAACCCATGCATGTTTTAATTTGTGAACGTGGAAAAATAATTGCCTCTCCCCTCGTTATTCACGAACTTGCTACCCGTGATTTTGACTCTCCGTGAATCGTATGTGGAACTACTGCAGAGAGAAGAAAACTGATGAGGTAAAGTTATGAGAGAAATAATGTGAGAAAGTGATGAGATGATGATGATATGCATCATCATAATTTAAGGTAAGTTTATTTATAAACTATTAGTTAATAAAAAATTATTGGAGACAATATTTTTTGTGCTATGATAATTATCATGCATTTCATATCTTAACGTATTTATTTAAAGTAATATTATCTGCGAAATTTGCTCTTTACGAGCGTTTCCGGAACGTAGTCCTCACGAATAACCAGGGAATACTATAATGATACGTTGCTGGATTATTAAAAATAAAGCTGTTTGGATGGGCTGAGTGATAGCTTTCATGTTTTTAATAAACCCTAACCTGCAGCTAGCTGTTGGTGTACATGTACAATTAAATTAATAAACATATCACGAGACAGCATTCGCACTGTAATTAGAGCAGGTGCTTGAAATCTCAATTGGCCACTCTGTAGGGAAAGTCAACCATTTAAAATGCTATTATTGAGCTTTTTTACATTATGATACAGGACCTATCAAAAATCTCCCATTTGCAAAACTCTTATTTCAACGATGGTTAATGATTACACGCTGCCAACAAGTGTTGATAACAAATCAACACAGCAATCAAAGGTGCCTTGTATTGCAATCAGAAAATAGGGTGAAGCACAACAGTAGCTCCGTGCCCTGGAAAGCAGCCATCCCAGAGTCCCCGGATGCATTTTTTTTTGGCATGACATCGACCGTGGCAGGCAATGGTTGACACGGCTGATTACATCGGCACATACCCAACGTGCCTGTAGTACGCTCTGCTGTTTATAGATGCCCTCTTACAACCCAGCACTGGCTTGCAGATTGTTCTCAACATTTGGCTGGGAAAAACCACTTGGCTGTCTGTGAAAGGGGGGGGGGGTGGTGTAGGATTGTGTTTATCATATTAGTTTATGTGCCATCCATGGCGGAGTCGTGCAGCCTTGCGCGGACGCATCCATGGAGCGCCAGCACGAAGGGTTCTAAGGACCACAATGCATGGTGAAGAAAGCGGCGCCTAACAAAAGACAAACGCGCCGGGCACAATCCGCCGATTTTACGGTTAGGTTTTTTTCGCGTGCGTTTCGTCCATCGGCCCATCGATGTTTGTGTTTTGTGTGTTGTGTTTGCGGGGGGGGGGGGGGGAGGGGGGTGGGGGGGGGGTATCTCAAGAGACATCATCCTTAAATTATCCCCCTCGTATTGTGCCGCAGAACCCGCGCGACAAACGTTTAGGCGCGAAGCATTCCTTCGCCTTAATTTGGATATGGCTGGATACACTCGTGTGGGGCACCTCTGGAAAGCTGTCCATTGCTTGGGATTTTTGTATTGTGTGTGTGTGAGACCCTTGCTTTCAGTGTATTTATTGCGTGGTATGTTTTACGAGTCGAGCAATATTTAATGGTCTGCTGGCGTGTGCTACTCGAATGTATTTCCCATTTATTTGTTTGGTTTCTGTGTCGGCGGGCAAGGAGGAATTCGTGGTCGGCATTGTTTATGAAGGATAATGAAATCGTTCAATGTTTGCGGAATCATAGGCTTACAACGACGTTATAGATTTAAAATGTGTTATTACCCTCATGATACATTTATCCAATAATGCATGCAAGAATTGATTGTTTTTTATTTGAATATGGCGAAGGTAATGGCTTCACATGGCCCCTACAGCCAGGGAAAGTGCTACATTTCCTATATTTGTAAAAAATATATTTAATCAAATAATGAGGAAGAACATGTGTTTCAGTTCCACTAAATATATAATTTTTAATCGGTGATACAAATACATCTAAATTGGTGTTATATTTACCCACTTTCTCACTGGTTTGCAGAATGTTCCATCTTTGTCAATGTGCATTGTTTGTACATTTTTATTATTGATGTAAATGTGCCAACTGCTGTTATTGCGTGCTACCAGCAGCCCCGGCGATGCCACCCACAACACCACCGGTGTTCCAGGCCCCCCTGAGGCCGGGCTTTGGCACTGTCGGCAAGCCCATCCAACTCAGGGCCAACTACTTCGAGGTGGACATCCCGAAGATGGACCTGCTCCACTACGACATCGATATCAAGCCTGAGAAGTGTCCCCGCAGGGTCAACCGGTGAGTGTCGCCCACCAGTGCAGTGACTCGTAAGGGAAAATTCTGAGTTGTTCTTCGATAAAGTCTGCAGGGCAGACACTATCTAACCTTAAACCACTTACAGTACTAGGTTAATCGATCAGCTGTGGGGAAAGGTCCCTGTTTATTAAGGAGCAGTCAAGGGTGGTAAACCAAACATTGTTTAACGTTCATAAAAATACAATGCGATCTTTGTAGATGTTGCTGCACCTTTCCTCAGGTGGTTAGATTATCACGTGGAAATGAAATTTTTGGATTGGTCCTTTGGCATCCATGCTGATTACTAGGAAATAATGTCATGTCTTTTGTTAAATCATAAAATCAAGACGTGCATGCTGCTTTCCAGGAATGAGTAATTGTTTTTCTGAGAATTGTGGCAGTCAATTTTTAGTTAACATGTGCTGTGCTCAAAGATTTGTACGTTAGATTAGGCTGGAAGCAGCCAAATAATCTTAACGTAAATTGCATGGGAAAATCATAAAATGGAGTGGTACTTTGCTTTATCATGCTGCTGGGTAGTTGGGAAAGGATTTCTAATTTAATTGTGAAGCACTGCTTTAATTTAAAATAAGTGATATTTTTATGTAGCTGCTGCACTTAGTATGAGCACGTTTTTATACATGCAGTTCCGTGTCACTGCGAGCTTTCAGGCAGCTTATTTGATGTGCTGGTCAATGAATTCCTATGTGGAATTCGCATTGTATGTGCTTAGTTGCAATAATGAATTATGTACAGTTCTTTATCAATCTACTTGTTACTTTATCCTCGTATGGGATCTGTAGTATCAGTGATTCGGCGACGAGGTTTGTAGGAGGCACCTTCTTTATTAACAACACATTCACGGTCTCGTCTACACACCTCTACAGCCGCTTAGCCTAGCCTGTACACAACACTAGCCGTCTAACACTGACGGCGCTGACTGAGACAGCCAACAACTATCCTGCAGCGCAATATCTAGCGAAGACGGCAGCGGTCGACGAGACGACAGCAATGACGAGACGAGTCCAATCTCAGAACCGGCAGCCTCGAGCTCCCGCTCTCGGCTCCTTTTATCCTTCCAACACGGCCTGGCCCCGCCCTGGCCCCGCGCTGGCCGTGCCTCCCTTCTCGAACCTACGATCAGGTTCCAGGGGCCTCCATGACCCTTTCCCTAGTTCCTCCGCCCTGCCAACACACCCGTGCACACGCTCACTGGCGTGTGTACCGTCTGTCCACCACAGTTGCTGCTGCTGTCCACCAGCCGGCGCTATTACACGACATATTCGTCATATTAGTCTGCGTTTGGTAAAGGGAAGGCCCAAGACCGGTTCAAATAATCATCACCAGGTCTAAATCTCAGGTCGCCTGGCTTTTGGAGCACTGCCTGATGACAGCAATGTCCACCTCCACTGCACTCTGATTTGTGACTTTTAGCAATGTATTTTGGGGATTTTTTCTCTCCAACAATAGTCTTCTTTAGGGTTCTCGACACCTTATTTATATTAACAGGCATGTAGATGATTGCAAATGTATAAGTCTTACACAATGCACCTGAATTTGATTGCAATGCCAAGCAGCAGGATTATTTAGACAGTGCCAATTCAATGACCATAGAATATCGCATATATTGAGTTCCTCACTTGACTCCCAAAGACCATGGCGGGTTCTTTGATGTGTTCATATCAACAAAGGTGACATGACAACACCATTTAAGTTTATTCTCTATTTGAAGCACTCGCTGATTGAACTGCGAGTGTTGTGATTGACATTAATTCACTGGAGCACAGCTGAGTGTGCTCAGATGTAGCCCCTCTCCCCTCTTATCCAAGGATCACTGGTATAGAGCCCATTCAACATTGGCAAGTGCCTCTTCCTTTTAGAGGTATATTAAGCCTAAGTACGAGGTGCCTCTGTGGATGTGTAGGCTTTGACTTTAACATAGCTATTTCTGTGACCAGTCACAAGCTAATCCCTCAACTGTTTCAATGCTAAATTCTCCTGTTTGATATGTAAACCCCTTTGTCAAGGTGCCTCACTTCTCTCAACCAGCTTAAAAGACGCTGCGAATCTTAGCAGCGTTCGTTGTAGCTCTGACGTCCCGACAGGTTTGTTCCTTTCACCTGAAGAAGGCCACTTGTGTTGTGGCCGAAACATCGTGAGAATTTTATTGTTTTATTTTATTATTTTATTCTCATTCTCCGTGACTTAACCGAAAGAACCAAAGAAGACGTATTGTTTGAGTTGCATTATAGAGTGGAAGAATTTCGTAACAGGCAGTTAACGGTCATTATCCATGTGGGAGTGTTGAGGGCATGTTGACTGTGTCTTGTGCTCTAGGAATAGTAAACTATTCCGATGCAAACAGCTGGTAGCACTCGAAATGCCAGCAATAGTTATATTGTTGAAATAGGCATTTTTTCCCCTTGTTTTTCTTAGAAAGAAGGTCTGGTACTGCGTATAGCCTGGAAAAACAGAGCTGCTTCCAAGTACCGTTGGAAATAGAGCCACGTGTATATTTCGAGGGATATATGTGTGAGTTGTGAGTGGTGGCGTGCTTCATTTATGCACCTTATTAGCTACTTAGCCTCCCATTTACTTGGATTCCTCTTCTGGCATGCCTGTGGTTTTTGCAGTTGGCATATGTACCAGTTGCAGGTTTCCCTTAGGACCTCTGAAAATGCACACCCGGTTACTGTGTCTCAAGAGCAGTGGTTGGGAGGGGGAGTTGGCTGAACACGGTGCTTGCTTCATGACAACATCTAGTGCCATTCAGACCTTTCATCACTCGTAGCCCTTTGTCAGTCCATTGCTAGATCAGGGCCTTCCCACACTGTTGGTTATGGAGGTTGCCCATGCTTTACACTGGCCAGTGCAGATTGGTGAAGGGCGGGGGGGAGTGCCCAAGAGAGGTTCAGATGCACACCACTGCACTCGCCACCATTGTTAGCCGTGGCCCAGGAATTAGATTGCAGGTCCCCGTGTTCATTCTGCAATTTGCAACCCGCTGCCCACCACAGGGGTATCATTATATGCCGTGGGGTATAATAGAAGTGTTTTATTTCTAACATCTGCTCATATTTCATAATTTACACTCAACGTTGCTTTAACAGTACAGTTAAACAATTTTTGTTTGGAGTTTCAAATTTTCACCACTTTGTGCATATGAAAAATTAAACCTCATTATGTGGAACCACCTGAAGCCAAGTCGTCAATATCCACAACACTGGCTGAAAACCACGTAGGGAACCAGGGCTAACGCCACAATCTTTTGACCGGTCGTGGCGCAGCGGTGTGATGAGCATCGTGCTTGCCGTGTTCACCTACAGGGAGGTGGTGGAGCACATGGTGCAGCACTTCAAACACAAGATATTCGGCGATCGGAAGCCGGTGTTTGATGGAAGGAAGAACCTCTACACGGTCACGCCCTTGCCAATTGGAAGAGACCGGGTAAGCGATTTCCACCCACGCATTGGCATGAGTGCCATTACGCATGTAATGACTAATCATATTCACCCTTCAGAATTCAATGCCACATTCATAAAAATGCAAGAATCAATTACATTTTATGTAAATCTATATTCAGAAGTTGCGTTTGTCTTCCAGAGTCCATGGCATGTAGGATATCGCAACGCACATTAGTAGTCTTTTTATGTTTTTTGTTCCATATTTACATTGTGTAAGTATATATAAATTGCATGCACATGCACCCACGTTGTATACCAAGTAAGAGATGAGTGCATGAAACGATATACATAATGCCATTTATACCTGAAAGCCTTTAATGAGCGTCCTGCATTGGGGAGTTTGGCGGATTTTTTTGAGGAGTGTTTTATATACAATGTTACATAATGATTCTTAATGTTCATTGTTCGAGGCCAGGCTAATACACAGTTAGGATTTTTTCGGGTTTGGTGGTACATTTCAATGCTTGCAGACAGTTTTGAGAAGGAAATCGCCACTAGGAACCACCTTGTTATGCAAATAGAATGTGGTAATGTTTAATTAAGGCTGATTGGTTGAACGAAACTGCATTGCGAAGCATCGCAAATAAGATGTAAATATGAGAATCGGTTCGCTAATCAAATATTTACACCAGATCGTGACATTTCATCAACTAGCCTTGAGGGGTGTGATTGTAGTGGGAGCACTATTGACAGCAATGATACAGGAATAGGTTTTACCCTTTTAACTGGCACAAAAACTGACACCTTTATTCAAGGCATCATGTTTGCAATAACCACAACACAAGCAGTCAAAATGCAAACAAAAAAGACAACTCTGATAATAATATGCATTGTCCTTGAATTTGATTGGTCCACACCCGAGACAGCTTTTCTTAGAGCCTAGTCTCCATTGGTGTTGGACCAGAAGACGCCAAAAGGCGATATACTGATACTGATGGATGATGATGGTCAATGCAGGTGGAGCTGGAGGTAACGTTGCCTGGGGAGGGCAAGGAGCGCGTCTTCAAGGTGACCATCAAATGGATGGCCAACGTGAGCCTGCAGCTGCTGCATGAGGCTCTGAGCGGCCGTCTTGCACAGATCCCATACGAGTCCATCCAGGGCCTGGACGTGGTCATGAGGCATCTTCCTTCCATGCGGTGAGCAATCATGCGAGAGGTGTAGGTTTACTGTGCGACGTTTTGCGAGTAGACCAAGTTACATTGCCTCATTGCAATGCATTTAAAGAAAAAAAATATGGAGCCTTAGTTTTGACATGAATAGCCTATTAACAGGAATGTCAAACCTTTTTTTAAGGATTCACATGGTTTCCCAGTTACGTATTGTAGCAAATAACTTTTACCACTGGGTATCACGCAATGGTAAAATACAGTTTAATACATTAAGTTGATCAATGTGATATTAACCTACTACCATGTGTGAAAAGGAACCCTGGTTCATGTCTAAAATAAGAAGTAAGTTCCTAAATTTTGCAGCATTTTAAATAATTTTGGGCATTGTATTTCGATTTAAAGCTTTCGTGACTGCAGGGATTCATCTTCTTGGTTCTTTCGGTAAAGTCACGTAGAATGGAAATAAAATAATAAAAATTAAACATTGGGCTGTGTATACGATATTATACAATGTAGTTTAGATTGGAAGGTATAACATTGTAATGTATAGTAGTCTAGTTTATAACATTGTTGTAACGCAACACAGGACAGAGCAGCGCATCGTGGCTGTTTCTCCCCCCTCCTCCGTTCCGAGCACAGATGGACTCGTCCATCTGAACAAAGCTCGTCGCTTTCCGTGGTGCTAACGTTGAAAAGAAAAAAACGCCACCTTTTTTTCGACATAGAATTGTAATGTATAACGACTTATTGTTAGTAGCTCAGCTGATTGGAGAGTATATTGAGTTTATTGATAACATTGATGTAGTTTATATTTTAGTTTTTTATCAGTTTACTGTATGATTTTCATTATATAGTGTAGTGTATACCCAGTTACTTTATGTTAATAGTTAAACTTACTGAAGAATATATTGAGTACATTAATTATATTGATGTAGTTTATACTTAGTTCTTTCACATCGGCTTATTGTATGATAGTTGGGTAGTTGCAGTTATTTAGCGTCAATATTCTAAATGCCAATGTTGTTATGTAAACTCTGACTTTAACATAGCTACTTCCATGACCAGCTGCATGCTAATCCCTCACATTAACATCATGCTAATCTCCCAGTTACATGCTAATTTCTGACTTTAACACCCTGCTAATCCAACACTTTAACAGCTATTTCAATGCTAAATTCTTCTGTTGATATGTAAACTCCTTTGTCAAGGCGCTCTGCTCCTCCCACCCAGCTTAAAAGACGCTGCGAAGCTTAGCAGTGTTCATTGAAGCGCTGTCGTCCCGACAGTTCTGTTTCTTCACCTGAAGAAGGTTACTTGTGTTGTGGCCGAAACGTAGTGAGAATTTTATTTTATTATGTTTTATTTTTATTATTTTATTTCCATTCTACGTTACTTTACCGAAAGAACCAAGAAGATTTGGGCATTGTGTTAATATTTTGTGAACAATCTACAATAATGATAATCAGTTTTCTTCATGAAAGATTTTTCAGGAATCGGTGTCCATGGTGAGGGCCTCACTGTTGCAAATCTGAAGGTTACGAATCATTCCGTTGCATATTTTTAAAAGAAAACTATTCATGACTATACTTACATATACGTATGTATGTTGAACTTTTTTCGCACCGTACGAAGCCAACCGTGCTAATATTTCACTTCACACATGAAGTTAAATACAAGGGCAGCGAGAGAGAGAGAGGTGTCGGGGTTTAACGAATGAGCCGTGGAATGAGCGCGTCGTGTGTGACGCGGAGCGTGATGGAGAGCGAGCGAGCGAGCGACTGTCCCCCCCCCCCCCCATTTTCCGCGGTGCAGCATTCCTTGCGACCGAGCGCGACATGTCCATGAACCGCTCGGATGCCTGTGGTCGGCACCGGCAAGGCGAGAGAGGCATCCAAGCAATGGCGCCAAAACCTAATAAAACCACAGCGAGCGTTCATGTCAACATTTACACTTTGACTCTTCTCAGAATGTTGAAGCCATACTTAAAAAAAAAAATCTAACCGTTCGATGCGATGGAGGTTGTGAACAGTAGTGATTAAGTGAAACTTAATGTAGAAGTTTAGTGAATTGAAAGTATTTCATGTAGTTGGTCAGACCAGTGTGAAAAATATTTGTTGTATGCGTATACCTCATCCCCTTTAACCGACTTGTTACCGTTGAATGAGTGAAGTCTCTTTTTTATTACAATCTATTAAATGAGCACAGCAAAATATATAATTTCTTGCCAAATGTAGAACCATCACAAGCCAGCCATGTCTTGGAGCACAGTAAAAATTGTAGCCATTCACTTTACAATGTTTAGTTTGTATTAATGGTAACACACGGTTAATATTTTATTTAAAATGACTGGTATGTCCATTCACTGGCTAAAATTGTAGTGCCCAGTGCTACATGTGCAGTTAATATCCATATATGATCATGTTTGACTTGTATATAGTTTGCATAATTGGCCACACCCTGAACCATACAAGCTGATCAAAATTTCAAATTCAAGCACTTTTCTGCACAGACAAATTTGGCATTTAGCTTTAAACTCAAAAGCAGTATGATCTTGGACATATGTGATAGCCAAAAATAAGACCAAAACAATAACCACAACAATCTTCATTTGAAGATTTCGTGACTGCAGGAATCCATACTCTTTGGTTATTTCGGTAAAGTCACGTTGATAGAAAATTAATATCTCACGACGTTTCGATCGCAGCACAAGCAACCGTCCATCAGTTGAGACAAACACAGCAGGAGAACTGCTGACGCAGTGACTTAACTGCAAGAACCAAAGAGTAATAACCACTACAATTATTTCACAAGCCGAACAATTTCATTACTTAGACGACAATGAAAATGTTAACAGGTTTTTCCATGTTTCGTAATTTATTTATGGCAGAACCAAGTATTCATGATTTTAAAATATATATTTACAACGTCATGATCATCTTTTTTTGTCATGACGTCATTGTCTACTTACTTTGTTTTTCCCTTATGTAACTTATTTATGGATTGGCCCTAACTAAATTAAAGTACTATCGACAGAGACCCTGAATCGTACATTTCCCCGTGTTATCACCACATGGGCTCACTCACAATTGTTGCATTCGCCAGCCTCTAGACTGTCAACCCCCCCCCTCACCCTTAAATGTCCTCTCGGGAATGCCGCTGTGGAACTCTCCCAGAGGTAGTACATCCCCAAGAGAGACCTCGCCCACAGAGGTTGTGCTGAAATACTAAGACTGGATTATCATTGGGGCAGGCAGTTGGGGGAGGACTCTTTGCACGGCAGCTGGGTAGATGGAAGACCAGGCTTGGCATAAAAGCGTGCTTGAGCTGTGGGCCATCCACCAGGTGCCTCTGGGATATTTAGAGCAGGCACAAGGGGAAAGAGAGTAAGGAGGGTCCACTGACAAAGTCATGGCCATGGTTATGATAACGAGAGACGCTGCCTCGGGCACCCAAATTAGAGACGGGGAGCATCTTCAGTGGCTCAAAGAACAGTCCACCACATTACTGACTCAAGTCCAGGAATCCCCTTACTGGTGGCATGCAAGGCTGACTTGGATGACGGTGGTCACATTTATAATACACTCCTGCCCTTGCACACTGGCATCAGCAGAGGCGTCTTGGGAGGGCAGTTCTATCGCTGGTCATAAGTGAAGCTGTATCTTGCCTCCTCCTCAGGTGAGAGCTGTGAGAAGGCTCGCTAGTTGAATTGGTGGAGGTGGCATTGACAGTGGTGTGGAAAAGTGTTTGTATAAATAAACCAACGAATTTCCCACGTGTTACTGTCTCCCTCGCATTCCTTCCGTCTCCCCTATAGAGATTGGATTGATAATATCTTAGCTGTGGTGTTTGCAAGCATCTCCTTGTTGGAGGCAGGAACTGCAAGGGCTATTCCTGGCTAGCCCAGATCCTGTTGGCGAAGGGATAAGGCAGTTCCGGATGGTATCATCCTCTGCACGTAATGGTTTGGTGGGATTCTGGAGTTTGAGGACTGCACTGATCATGGATACACTGAACTCGCATGGTATATTCCACCATGAGGCTGCACTCCAGTTGAGATGCCTCATGGATAATGAGTTTTTTGCGAGGTCTGGTTGGTAATGCATCCAAATAATGTTATTGTTAAACTGGCAAGGGTGGTGTTAACTTAGTGTTTAGATCATGACTGAAAAACTACCTTGTTAATTATACAATCTAACATTTATTATAAAATCCTGACCTTTGACCAAATGTCCTTTTACTCGACTATTCGCCTTTAAAAAATAAAATTTACATTTGCACAAACCAAGACTGCTCACTCGTGTTAAAAGACAGATAATTGCACACACCTATATTTGGATAATTATGGGCAGTCAGTGCTGGAGTGGGGGAGCAGAGAGCTGCGAGCATCTACCCCTACCAGAGCGAACGCAGACCGTTAAAGGTCCCATTACCCCCGTTGTAAGCATGCACCCATCTGTTGTCTTGCAGGTACACGCCCGTGGGCCGCTCATTCTTCACACCTCCGGAGGGCTACAGTCAGCCCCTGGGTGGTGGACGCGAGGTCTGGTTCGGCTTCCATCAATCTGTGCGGCCCTGCATGTGGAAGATGATGCTCAACATCGACGGTGCGTGATTGCTGCCCAGGAGAATATTTTTTTGTCCTACTTTAGCACTTGTCGCTTGGTAAACAGATGCGATTAGCCCCCCGCTCACCCATCTCCATGATTAGCCTTTTGTCTCAATTTATTAGCTTAAGGCATTTGCTGTAATCTCTTTACAACGGCCAGTTTCAGCACTTCCGATTAACATGGTTGGCTGCGTGCGGCGCGAAAGAAGTTTGGTATATGTAAGTTTTCCGCGTGCCTCTCGTACCCGGTGCTTCGAGCGTCTTACGTGTTCTCTGCCATCTGCGGTGCCCGCAGTGTCGGCCACGGCGTTCTACAAGGCACAGCCGGTGATCGAGTTCATGTGCGAGGTGCTGGACCTTCGCACTGTGGAGGAGCAGCCACGGCCGCTCAGCGATTCGCAGCGTGTCAAGTTCACCAAGGAAATTAAAGGTCTCCTGGCGAATAATCCTGAATAACATATTGCCTTGCATGATTTGTGGATCAGAAAGATGGCCACTGACAAATAAAATGGAACAAAACTTTAAAGGTGCATTAAGAAGCTTGTGGGTGGTGCAGCGCTTAATTTACACGGAGATTCAGAAATCGCAGTTACAGGGATGATGGAACGAACACACATCAGACACAATTGACCTTTGAAACATAAGAGGGCTTGGGCAAGACACTGCTGAAAGGACGAGGCTTGTTTTGGAATGGAATGTGAATCAGAAAAAGTGCTCCACTTGAATAATAACCACAGAAAGGGAAGAATAATATCAGACGATGAGCGGGAGTGAGCTAGAATGTGGCACCGCAGGATCATGAAGGGAGCAATGGTGGACGAAGGCCATCGTCCAGCAATGGGGCAGACGATGGCTGATGTTGATGGTGATGTACAGTACATACGTAATTTAAGAAACAAACATGTATGCTGTACATTGTTTCTAAAGCACACAACAACCTTGTGCCATTTGTCTTATAACCAGAGCCTTGTGTAGATATTTGCAACACAAATGAGATAAGCTTATCACTAACCTAACAGGAAACTGGCGAACTGAACGTAAGAGGATATAAACTAAACGGGTGGATTTTAGAGTGTGGCCTCAGAAGAGGTCCTGAGCTTTACTTGCAAGCCTCGCAACGCTTTGTGTGAATGGGTTTTTATCTGTCAACATTGACACTTTTTTTGGGTGGTGTTAGCATTGAGGCTTTAGCTTCTTAAATGTGCATGTCAAACTATATATGCCAAAAATCCCCACTAAAGTGTTAAAAAATTTCTTGAAATTATTGCAGCATTAAATGCATTCCTAGTCTTGGATAGTTTATAATGTCTCCAATGTACATGATGCTTTATAGCAAAACAGATCTTTGTTCTAAGTATAAAAGTACGGTCCCACAAAGGAGAATAACTTATTTTCACACACTGCAGATATTCACAGACAACACGATGGTGAACTTAAATAATCTTATCAAAGAGTTTATTTTCAAGCAGTGTCTCGCCAAAGGCAAATTGCAAAACTTTCATTTTATATATAGAAAAAAAATCTTATCAGAGCCTGGGGGTGACACTTTACAAAGGTTTTGTCTGCCTTTAATGCACAACACTGCCTGAGGTCACTAAGTTAAATTGTTTATTGGCCATGTTTTTAACCCCATATGTATTAAAAGTAACATAGGGTCACATTGGCCAACGTGCGTATATTTACGTATTATTTACTTATGTTTTTATATGTTCCGCATCATTAAGTTAATACTGTGTTCTTAAGAATAGAGACTTTTGAAAAAGCAATGAAAGGTGATTTAACATGATAGCTTGAGAGTTCACGCTTGATACTGAAAAATGTTCCGTCCGTGGGAATTCCCCTTGCCAATGCGTACAAGTCTGCCCTGCTAATTGAGACCACGCATGGCCCAACGGATGCTTTTGAGGACTATCGTAAGTGCATCTGTGCGTGTGCACGCGCGTTCTCATGGCTGCGTGTTTTATTGCAGGGCTTAAAGTGGAGATAACCCACTGTGGGCAGATGAAGAGGAAATACCGCGTGTGCAACGTTACCCGAAGGCCTGCCGCGCAACAGACGTAAGTGATGGAGCCCTCCAGCCCACCACTGCACAATGCCCGAGTTCGGCTCCTGCAGCATGTGGAGCGGTACATTCGTTGTTTTCTGTTTTGTGTTGAATACGTACGTACGTACACTCGCGTGTTGGACTTCTTTCGTACCGTACGTAGCCAACCGTGCTCATCGGAGGTGCTGCGGTGGAAGGACAACACACTAAACACAAGAAGCAGTTCTGAAGGAATAAGTTTTCAATAAAAAAAAAACAGTTTTCTGCTTAGAAAATTTGTTTCAATGCAGGCAAGACGAGTAAAACAAGACCACTAACAAATATGTAAGCATTTAAACATAATATTTGAGTTCATATAAAAAGTCTGGACCTTGAGTGGGGCGTAGTTGGTGTTTGTTATGTTAACACCTTCATTGAATAGTGCAGGTCAATTGCCAAGCTATCATACATTTTAAACCCACGTGTATTTGCGGCTCACGCACGTGTGGGGAAACTATGAGTGGCCTGAGTGACGAAACACGTGCTAAAGTGATTAATGTCATTTTCCAGTGTTATGCCTTTTTCATAAGCACAATATTCAATTCGCAAATTGAAAAGTGTTCTGACATTCTACAATTACTTTTAAGACTAAGGTTAGTGATTAGTGGGCTAGTTTAAGTGTTATGATTGTGGTTTGCTTTTGAAAGGGATGTCAATGCATTGTAAGACTTTCATATTATGCTGTTTTGTTTTCATTAAGTTATGGTGATGAAGTTGTGACAAGGCTGGTGGTGTAATGGCAACCAAAGGATATAAATTGTATTTGAGAAGACAATGACTTGAGAGATGGAGCGATGAAATCGATTGATGTGCAGGCTTGAGATACCGTTTAGCATCACAAGACCACGAAGGATTACGACGACATGGTGGCGCTTTCGTCCCACTCAGTGGATAGACCGTGGCTCACCGTGATGTTGATTTTGTTGCTCTCTTGCCTTCCCCTCTGCAGGTTCCCTCTGCAGCTGGAGAGCGGGCAGACGGTAGAGTGCACAGTAGCACAGTACTTCAGGGACAAGTACAAGCTTCACCTGAAGTACGCGCACCTACCCTGCCTCCAGGTGGGGCAGGAAGAGAAGCACACCTACCTGCCGCTTGAGGTGAGCAAACTGAACACTGGAAGGGGGTCGCGAAAGCCTACGTGTTAAACTGACTGGAGGCGGGTGTTCGCAGGGTAGCTGTGCAGCAAGGAGCAGTGGTTTTTTAAATTCGCTCATCTGCAATAAATGACATGCAGAGGTGGTTGGGAATTCACCTGGCTTATGTCGTGCAGCCATGAGAGATCCGGCTGTCAGCGATTGAGCCGTTCAGTTGCTTTGAGAGTTGTTTAATTGGCGATATGCGAAGTTATATGCTTCCATGGTTTGGGGTTTGTAGTCAGTCATATACAAGAAGGAAGTATGTGATTTTCCACTTGTGCAATATGTATCCTGATTGCTGTTTGGGATGGATCATGATTTGTGCACCTGCCTTTTGTTAAAATGCTAAAATATGACATTTGGAAGGCACTGACCACTTTGTGTGAGTACAGGTGACTTAATGTGAGCTATATTCGAATGTGCATCCGTGCGAATTCTTTGAAAACATGCATTTAAGTGGTCATTAGAGTGGTGGAACACATGTTCGTGAATTGGTCTTTTTTTAATGGGACTTTAGCCGGCCAGCCCACGTGTGCACTTAGCCGTGTCACTTCCACATGAACAGATGTGCTCTGTCACATGCTCAAAAAGCTCCGTGGGTTACCATAAAACCACGTCATTTTAGTTTTACTTTCAAATGTTTGCAGTTTTACCTGAAGAATGCATCTAAATGAATATGCAATTTACTAGGGACGAACAAAATAAATTGACGGCATATGCGCACTTAGCAATTCATTGTGGCTTGCATGTCATTCCAATATGACTTCAGAATTCGAATTGTGATGGGAAATAATACACAGGTAAAGCAGTTGCGATTGTAGTAATGATTAATCTTTTGTATTGTAATTCCATTATTGTTTAAGTTACGTTCTGTTGCGATGCTAATTATTATTGCAGTGAACTAACTCGTTACTCTAGTTAATACATTTTATAAGTGAAACTAGTCAGTAATTGTTAAATTGGACATCTGTAATATTACAGTCCTTCCAATAATTATAATTGAGGAAAAATGTTAAACTGTGGGTTGCCAAAAGTCGCCTTAGTCACACAACGCACCGAATTTAGGATTCTTCATATTTAGTGTTGGTTGCCAAAGGCTTCCAACAGCCAAATTAAATCTGCATATTGCGTATCTGAAGAGTAGCAGGAGAGATGTCCCCAGGCCACCTCACAAGACCGCTTTGTTATTTGGATATATACCCAGCACTGAGGATAAAAATAACAAGATGCCTCTGAATTTTGATTTAAAGCTTTCGTGACTGCAGTGATTCATATTGTTGGTTCTTTCGGTAAAGTCACGTTGAAGGGAAAGAATACAATAATAATAAAAATATATAAAACGATAAAATTGCAACACAAGCAGTCATCATCAGGTGATGACTGCTTGTGTTGCAGTCGAAACGTCGTGAGAATTTTATTGTTTTATATTTATTTTATTGTTTCCCTTCAACGTGACTTTACCGAAAGAACCAAGAATTTAAGATGCCTCTGACTAACAACAGCTGCACCAGTGCCAACTCGGGGCCAGGCTGAGACACTCATTGCACAAATGATGGGGGGAGGGAACTCACCGGTGGCCTTGCTGTATTTGGTACCCTTCAGGTAGCTTTGTCATTCTGCCTTTGATGGTTTCGGTTTTCGGTGTGATCGTCACTCCTATCACAGGTGTTCAGTTGGTAACAGATTAAATTAATGTGCCGAAATGCCTGCCTCTCGTAGGTTTGCAATATTGTGGCTGGACAGCGCTGTATAAAGAAACTTACAGACAACCAGACATCCACAATGATCAAAGCCACAGCACGTTCAGCTCCGGACCGGCAGGAAGAAATCAGTCGTCTGGTAAGAAACTGAGGGCTTGTGTATATCAGCTATTGCTGTCCGTTTTTTTCTTCCGATCGGGACCTCTTTGTGAATGTGCTGTGTGTAGTACCTTGCGGCATTGACTTGCCTAAACGTAAATTTGTCTTTTAATGTTTATCTTTCAGTTCCCCGGAGTAAAAAGAGACTTATCTCAATGGGTTCTCATTTTATTATCTAAAGATGTAAAAATGAACTGAACCACAAAGTTGGAACTTAGGCAATTTAATGTTGATGATAATATTTTATAGTAATAGCATATTTCCAATGCGTTAGATGATGCATTACTTTAGAGTGCCATATTAATTGTTTAACTTTTCTGATTTTATGACATTTTCTGTGCCATCTTGCCAGGACCCCCCCCCCCCCCCTTGGAAATGAGTTGTGAATGTCAAGGTTTTAACCTGGTTAAATAAAACACATTGTAATTGCTAATTCTCCAAGCCAAGTTGTCCTTTCCCACACAAGCAACTCTGTTCCTTCCGTCCACTTTACAATGAGCATCCCCCCTACTTTGTGTCCCCTGTACTCTGGCGGGCGTGACGTCTTGATTTCGCGCGTTTTTTTTTAATTTCGCCGCCTCGCTCAGATGAAGAGCGCGAGCTTCAACTCGGACCCGTACGTGCGCGAGTTTGGCATCATGGTGAAGGACGATATGGCGGACGTGCAGGGCAGAGTGCTGAACCCGCCCATGCTGCAGTACGGCGGCAGGGTGAGTACCAGCTCCGCACACGCCCAGGTAACTAGCTGCCGCCAGCTGCAATCCACCGCACGTCGCCACTTTGCGTTTGTTTGTCATTATTACTGTATTATTTGACATGCGCTTGCCATTGTCTGCCATGGTTTTTGTTGTGCCTTAACTAGCCGTGGGGTGGGTGGATTTTACCGTGGTGGTTTTCACACTTGCCGTGCTAGAAATAATCACACATTGCTTTTTTTTTGTGCCAGCTCGTCCAATGCAGATTTAGAGATTGAATGAGACTGCATTTTCATGCTGCAATAATAATTGAGTGTTTACTTTAATAATTGGTCTTTCCTTTTGCAGCTGCCATCCCATTCAGTTGTATTCCTTGGCTCTACAGGTCGCTGCTATTCATTCTATTGTTCATTTTGTCAGCAGTGAGTTATTCAATTATGTAATTGGCCATAACTACTTTTACTTAATTTTTTCTCTGGCCCTGAAATATAACCTCTTAAATCTTGATTTGAAGCTTTCGTGACTGCAGGAATCCATTCTCATTGGTTCTTTCGGTAAAGTCACGTAGTTAGAAAAATAATAGATCACGACGTTTCGATCGCAACACAAGCAATCGTCATCAGGTGGGACAACCACATCAAGAAAAAACAACCACAGCAGGAAAAAACTACTTCACCAGTTTTTTTCTTGCTGTGGTTGTCCCACCTGATAACGATTGCTTGTGTTGCGATCGAAACGTCATGATGTATTTTTCTACCTACGTGACTTTAGCGAAAGAACCAAAGAGTATATAACCTCTTCAGTCCAAACTAAATTGCACATTTGACCCCCTAGAGGGCACTAGCAGTTTGAAAATCACCGGTTTAACGTATGAATGATGAGTAGAGGTTTTACGTAGAAACAAAATGTCAAGTGTTTTGTGTTGAAGGTAGTTTAACACGTAGTCTTTCGCGACCAATATTATTCATAATAAAGGTTTTTGGGGTTAGATCGCGTTATTTATAAATGTGTCGTAACCCTGCACCACTCGACACGGCCAAACAGTAAACAATGTCACCTTGACAAAAGACAAATAGTTCACTGCCTTAGCCCACCGGTGTGTTGAGTGAATCCACAACATTTACAATTTTTGAGTACGACGTTTCGCTGGCGAATTGCCCGATGATGCTGGATGTAATTACCAGCGAAACGTCGTACTCAAAAATTGTAAATGCTGTGGATTCACTCTTCAACACACCGGTGGGCTAAAGCAGTGAACTATTTGTCTTTTGTCAACGTGACACATTTTTTACTGTTTGGTCGTGTCGGGTGGTGGAGGGTTACGACACATTTATAAATAACGCGAAGGTAATTTGCAGTGGTGGTTTTGGGGTGTATGATTCGTATTCCTAATTTTAAATGGGTAAGAATCTTGACTTGAAGCTTTCGTGACTGCAGGAATTCATATTCTTTGGGTCTTTCGGTAAAGTCACGTAGATAGGTTCAAAGAAAATAACTAAAAATAACAAATAACTATGACGTTTTGATCGCAACACAGGAGTTCATCATCACGAAGAGGGGGTTAGCTACGCTCATTTCAAACCTTTAT
Source organism: Petromyzon marinus (assembly GCF_048934315.1). NCBI lineage: Eukaryota > Metazoa > Chordata > Hyperoartia > Petromyzontiformes > Petromyzontidae > Petromyzon > Petromyzon marinus. Next base: position 6,341,514 of record NC_133689.1, on the reverse strand, counting down.
AAACAGTTTACCTTTAGAAGCTAACTCCCTCTTTCTGATGACGAATGCTTGTGTAGCGATCGAAATGTCGTAATTTTTTGTTTGTTATTTTTTGTTATTTTCTTTGAACCTATCTACGTGACTTTACCGAAAGACCCAAAGAATATGGGTCAGAATCTATTGAGGTATTATCCTCAAAATGGGATACTGTTTATTGACCTGGTAATGTGGGCTTACTGGTGTAAGGCTTAGGATGAAGTCATTGGGGTTCAAGTTGGATTGAAACAGAATATTGAACCTGATGTTTAGAATGATAACACTGTGGGAAGTGCATTAGTGTTGAAATGGCCTTGCATTAAAACAGTTTAATTATGATGTGACGTAAACAAATGCTTTGAGTAATTTTAAATGGTAACGTTTTCTCGTAAATGTCTTGTTTTAGCTTCTTGGTTCTTTCGGTAAAGTCACGTAGAAGGGAAATAATAAAATCATATTTTTTTTACATAATTCTTGCCATTTTCACAAGCGTGCAAATAGCATCCCTTAATTGCCTCCTTAAAATCAGAAAGGACGAGCTAGTTGTGAGCAGTGATTGCAGTCTTTAATCGCGGTTAACATATATAAGCAATGTATAATCGGAGTACTTCCTGCCTCTCGATGTTTAATATGTACGCATGTGAAAATGTTGCTGTCATTCCCCCCTGGTGATATGAAGCAGTGTTTGTCCGTTCCGCTTTGTGAGTGATTCACCGCAGCATGTTGCGCACCTTTCACGTTCTCGCTGTCTCGCGCTGGTCTTGCTTGTTTTAATTACGTTCTGAATGAAACGTGTGATGCTGTTGTCCAGGCCGAGGGGGACGTGACCTTTAATGCCCATGTGCTCTGCGTGCATGCGTTTTTTTTCTTTCCCCCGTGTGCACGTGCCTGAAGACTCGGGCTGTGGCGACGCCCAACCAGGGAGTGTGGGACATGCGGGGGAAGCAGTTCTTCACGGGAATTGAAATTAAAGTGTGGGCAATCGCTTGCTTCGCACCACAGAGGCAGTGTCGGGAGGAAGTCTTGAAGTAAGCAGCAGTTGAACCTCGTGTTGGCCCACTTTAACCTCCAGCATGCCGATTGACCGGCAAATGTTTTTTGGCTTGTTAAATTATTCTTATTACCGTATTCTTCGGATTATAAGACGCACTAAAAAGACACTGTGCAAAGGTGATTCTCGATGTCAAGTTGTACAAATTTGGAAGCGCGCATGTCGTATTATACAACGCACCCCCGACTCTTGCTCTAAAATACAGGCGGGGAAAGTGTCTTATCTGCAGGATATGGTAGTAGGTCCTAAGCAGACTGTGTGACTGATGGTAATGCCAGTAACTAGCTTTAGAATTTTCACCATGATTACAACACATGAATGTTTGTGGATTCCTGTATAGTTACAGTGTTAGCTTGCAATGTCTGGTCTTCACAACAGTCTTCTTGGTATATAACCTTCAGAGCTTTAACAGGGGAACTGGTTTAGGTATTTGCACCAGCAACCTTTCAACTGAAAGGCAAGCAACCTAAATTAAAAACTTAATATAATCCACAGATTTGAAAATGTTGATATCTTGGAGTGCCTAACAGTCCTGGTTTTATACGAACATAAATTGACTTGAAAGTGGACTAAACAAGCTTCACCTTAAACGCTTAGCTGAGGCCCAACTGCCTGTGACCTGCACGTTGAGTTTTTACAGCATTTAATTTATCTTCACGTGCTTTACCGGCAGGAACTTCACGGACCAGTTGAGAAAGATCTCGAAGGACGCTGGCATGCCCATCCAGGGTCAGCCATGCTTCTGCAAGTACGCACAAGGAGCTGAGAATGTGGAGCCCATGTTTCGGCACCTCAAGAATGCCTACATGGGCCTGCAGCTCATTGTGGTCATCCTGCCTGGCAAGACCCCCGTCTACGGTGAGGAACGCTGCTGCTCACGTGTTGCTTGTACAACGTGTGCTTTGTAGTCGTTTATGCCCATGGAGACCGCACTTGCCCGACGTCGCGTGCCGTGTGATGTCATCTTCTGCGAGTTTGAAACGTTCCGTTATTATCGCTAGTTAGACGCCCAAAGACAGACGCAGGTTGGAAAACGTTACAGAAGCGATGCATGCGTGTGGTTTTTCTTGTTACTGTTGGTGCTTTTGACGTAGTGATGGGTACAGAGTTGGCCTTGGGGGTATTGTGACCATTAAGAGTCTATGCTCTTGATAGCCTCCATTGACGGGGTGTCAAGCAAATAGCTCCCAAGACAATATTGAAGAGGAGTACATTCTGCTGTGTTTAAATTGCATGTGCCATGGTTAGCGTCATGCACTTGGAGGAACCAAGCTTCAATCCCCAACCCACGTACGTTTGGCACGTGTGCCTGGCAGTGAGCCTCTCGTCAGTTTGAGTTCATGGGAAAGCCGAGCCAGGCTTGTTAATGGCCTCACAAGTCACTCGTTTCCCCCGACAGTTGCTGACAACTTTAGCCGTGCTGACGAGGCGTTTGTGTGCGTGCGTGTTATGCGTGCAGCGGAGGTGAAGCGGGTCGGCGATACACTGCTGGGGATGGCCACGCAGTGCGTGCAGGTGAAGAACGTCCTCAAGACCTCGCCTCAAACCCTCTCAAACCTTTGCCTCAAGATCAACGTCAAGCTCGGTGGGGTCAACAACATCCTTGTGCCTCACATACGGTACGACACGGCTTGAACAAATCACTACAACTCCACTCAGTAGTGCCTGCTGTTAAGCAATACTTATGCTTCATTAAGATTATTTTAATTAAAAGTTTAACATCTGATGGGTAAGTGGAGTGGCCACGAGCAATACATAAAACTACTGGGTGGTCTCCCTTGGCTGTGCCACTCTTGATAATGGTGATATGAGTTTCAGAGAATAGCGTTGAGCTATGTGAATCATGAGGGTACCTTCCCTCTGACTTTGCATGATTGCATCGGTGGGTGCGTGTATGCAGTCTAATGTACACACTGCTCATGTTTGCATACCTTTTTATGAATGCAAATGAAATGTAATAATATCTGCTGGACATTTGCTTTACCAGAGCTTTGATGTCACCACAGTTCTTGTAACATTTGCTTTCTGGTGTTGCTCAATTTATTTGCAAATGTTATGCTTTGGCCGAGCTACGATGGAATGCGCGTTGATCGATGTGCGTTGGTGTGTGTGTGTTCGTCTGGCAGGCCTGCAGTGTTTCAGCAGCCTGTGATATTCCTGGGTGCCGATGTGACACACCCTCCAGCGGGAGACGGAAAGAAGCCTTCAATAGCAGCGGTTCGTCCCCTCGCCTAATATTTTGTGTTTGCTTGTTCCGTTAACGTTAAGTGGTTCCAGGCCAAGCTTTTACATGTAGTGATTTTAGTGTCGGCATTGGCATTTCCATGTTATGTACATATTTAAAAGGGCGTTGTAGTTTCGTATTGAGTTTCATATTTGAATGTAATAGTTATTTCATATTCTTCTTTATTTACTTTATTGATCTTTTGTTATTTTTTTTAACCAAAAACAATCTTCCTTTTTCCTGTCCTTCTGAAACTTTTTACATCAGGGCTTAAAGCCCAGTATATTCCCTTCTGATTTTTGTTCAATCTTGTGGCTCTTTTCTCTCGAGTCCAGAATACTTAAATATGTTGTACTATCTGTGAATTCCTTATCTTACCCACTTATTGTGTAACCCAGTCTCAGTGTGAAGTATATCTATTGGTGTGGACATTTTCATGTTTGATGGGCAATTGTTCGGAGAGACCATGTGACTCCAAAGGCTTTTAATGGAGTAGGCCTTGAGTGACCTGAAGCCACATTAGACCTCACCATCCATGACTGTTACTTTGTACCTCGTAAAAGTTACTCAATGAATGAAAGCTTTAGTTTATATATGTTGTCTTAAGTTCCTTGTTCTTTGTCCACCCCCAGGTGGTTCACGGTGTGATTTTCAGTCGGATCCCAGTTGTTTTTGTTATCCAGCTCAAAGGTCCATTGGTTATTTCTTGTGAAACCGAGTCCCTACTTGGCTGTATGATGAACATTACTTTTAAAGTGCCGTGCCTGACAGATACATGTTTATTATCCCAAGTATCCCTCGATTTATGAATGTTCGGTTTGCGAAATGTCGCATGAACGCAATTGACAATTTATGGACACTTTTCGATTAGCGAAATCGAGTTTCCGTGTGAGCGAAATTTCACTACGGCACGCGCCATGGGATCAAACAAGAACCACCCGGGAGGCTGCGTCATCCACCCGCGACAGTGTCACAATATCACTCGAGTGCAACAGTAATGCCTCCGCATCACCTTTCTAGTCATTCCAACATGCAGCATATCTCTTGGTGAGCTCCCTGAAAAGGTGCATTTTTTTTTTTAAATTAATTGTTATGTACTCAATTTAATACTTATGCTTTTTTTTGTATTGTGAAAAGTAATCGCGAGGTGTATATTTATAGATTAGGAGTAGAGTTGGAATGACTGTCCAAAACACACCCCTGATTTTTTTGTATTAAATTAATCGGAGAAGCCATTCCCATTTTACCAAATTTCGTCGTACGCTCCTTTTTTTTTTTTTTTAAAAAGAGCTCTACCCGTGCACAAGGGGCTAGCCAGTTCTTTTTTTGAAGAGAGTTATTCAAGGCGTCGGTGTGCGCGGTGTACGCTTGCAGGTGGTGGGTAGCATGGATGCCCACCCGAGCCGCTATTGCGCCACGGTGCGTGTGCAGCAGCACCGGCAGGAGATCATCCACGACCTCTCGTCCATGGTGCGCGAGCTGCTCATCCAGTTCTACAAGTCTACACGCTTCAAGCCCACGCGCATCATCTTCTACCGCGACGGCGTCTCCGAGGGCCAGTTCCAGCAGGTGCCCGCTGCGATTGCGTGTCGCCGCCGTGTGCTTTGCATTGTCCTGTACTCGATAAACCACGAGACCCCACAAAAAACAACCGGCCTGGTTATTGTAGAAGGTTCATGCCTAAGCTGTGCCTTGGCCTGTCTGACATACAGTTTCATGCTTTGCAAAGATAAAAAAAAAAAACAAGTTAAGTGGCTGTTTTTGCTGATTTCTCTTTCAGGGATGTTTTGCATTAAAACTTTCATTTGTATTGCTGCTACATTAAAAAAAAGTATATGAAAATGCCGTTTGGAGAATTTGTGGGGGTGGTGGGGGGGGGGGGGTGATGTGGAGCAAAAAAGTTAACTGATGAGCAAAATGTTTTAACTTATAACAAAAATACAAATGAGTTAATTTAGGTTGTGGGGGCATTTGCCCACGCATGAGCCGTTTCAGCCACCGCACCAGCTGTGTTGGTGGCAGTTGTTGCCACATTGATAAAAATCTAGAGAATTTATTTTTGGGAAGAAACAGGTTTGCTCAAAGTTCAGCAAAGTCCATCCCCATCTCGCAGCTCGGCGAGTTTTACGCAAATCGACCTGAGTAAGGAAGAAAAAAATAGATCGCGAGTCTTTGTGTTTTTCGTGCATCCTCTTGACGTCGGTTGTGTTGCGCGCGTCCCCTTTTTGACGCCCCCAGGTTCTATACCACGAGCTGCTCGCCATCCGCGAGGCGTGCATCAGGCTAGAGAAGGAGTATCGGCCAGGAATCACCTTCATCGTTGTACAGAAACGCCACCACACTCGCCTCTTCTGCGCCGACCGCAATGAGAGGGTTAGTGATGCTTGTAAATCTCCTGCTTGCTCTCTGGGCAAACAAACACTTTATAATCTCATATAGTTTTGGGATTTCGATTTAAAGCTTTCGTGACTGCAAGGATTCATCTTGTTTGGTTCTTTCGGTAAAGTCACGTAGAATGAGAATAAAATCAGATATTAATAAAATAAAATAACACAATAAAATTCTCACGACGTTTCGGCCACAACACAAGTGGCCTTCTTCAGGTGAAAGGAACAGACCTGTCTCATTCTACGTGAATTTACCGAAAGAACCAAAGAAGTTTTGGGATTGTTCATGAAATTCTGTTATTGAGTTGCCACTTTTAGTATTAACTAGTTTACAGTGAGGTTCAATTCCTGTCTGATTATAATCTTAGGCTAGCTTGAAGGTGCTTTCCAAATATTGTTAGAAATTGTGTCATTAAGAGTGGAATGTTACAATTTTAATTTTTGATAAGTCATTCCTTTATGTGATTTACCAGGTAGTGATGTTCAAATGACTAAGGTGTTCTTATCTTATATTTATATAGCGCATTTATTAATCCAAGGTGCTTCACAAGGGTTATGAGTGGTACAATTAGGGTAACTAAAAGTGATACGGTGAATAGGGATAGGGTATGGGGAGGGTGGTTTGTGGGTACCGGAATTACGGGGGTGCCTAAGGATGGAGGGAAGGATGGGCCAGGGAGAAGAGGTGGGTCTTGAGGGAGGGTGCTTCTCGCTTAATGTGGAGGGGAAGTTTGTTCCAGTGCAAGGGGGCCAAGTCGGGAAAAGGAGCCGAAACAGGATTGTGCGCAAGGACATGGGGGGGGGGGACAGTTAGGAGTAGGAGAGATTGAGAGTGGGCGGGAGGGGACGTGAAACGAGACGAGGGAAGCGAGGCCATGAAGAGATTTAAATACCAGCGTGTCAGGAGCTTGAATAGACACTGGCAGTAGATGAGGAGCCAGTGCATTTCTATAAGATGAAATGCACTTCTATAAGATGGGCGGAGGTGCGGCGGCAGTGTGTGTAAAAGACGCGGTCCATGCTTGGCAATGTTCACTCAAGCGCCGTCTTCTGGACAGTCCTGTTTATTCACCTGAAGAAGGCTACTTGTGTTGTGGCCGAAACGTCGTGAGAATCTTATTTTATTATGTTTTATTTTTTATCATTTTATTTCCTTTCTACGTGGTGACTTTACCGAAAGAACCAAGAAGACAAAGTCGTGTGGTAGTTTCTAAATGAAACGTGCAGATGTATTTTGGATCTGTTGAAGTGGAATGAATGCATATGCTGGGAGATCGAGTAGGAGAGAGTTACAGTAAATGTAAATTTAACATTTTAGGTACTGGCACCGACACAGTCTTGACTTTGTTCAAGTTTTGTGACTGTTTAAAAAAATATATTATTTACCAGAAAAACGAACTGCCTACTAAAGGCACCAGCGGTGGGGGGGGGGGATGGATGGATGCTTCCAAGACTGTTGACTGGAAATGTGGACAGTTGGTTTATAATTGTTTCCCCCTCTTCTTCGTTCGTCATCAGATCGGGAAGAGTGGCAACATACCCGCGGGCACAACAGTCGACACAAAGATTACGCACCCGACGGAGTTCGACTTCTACCTCTGCAGCCACGCGGGCATCCAGGTGATTGACCGGCACCGCATCGTGCCGAGCGCTTTCAGATGGGCTTCTGCGGCCGTCTGGAACGTTCTTCCTTTGCGATATTAGGAAGGCACTGGAGCGATGCACTTTTAAATCGTCGAAATTGAAAACGAATTTTTTCAGCACTGCTTTTTGCGTTTAGTTTTGTTGTCCTCCCGCACCTCCGATTAGCACGGTTGGCTATGTATGGTACGAAAGAAGTTCAGCATACATACTTTTGAAGGTTCGTTTGCCAGCGAATCTTTTGAAGGGTCTGAGAGGCCCCGGGGCCTTAAGCGGTAGTCGTAGCAGCTTCTATTTATCGAGGGGCTGAAAGACATGCCTATTCAGACACGTGACTCGTTGCTTCTCTTGCAATGGGTACCTGGGATTGCAGCAAGTAAATTAGGATACAACAATATAAAAAGCTAAAACAAAAATGGACTAGATTTAACGATAATTTTTTTCATGTAATAGAGCTTGATGAAGAAGGTGAATTGCAGTCAAAAAATACATAGTACCTGTCTAAGCTCCTTTTCTACGGACCCATGAATACATTTGACTTTCCTGTGTGCTGGGGCCCATGGTGCTACCCACCAGGGTATGCATGCATGCGTGTTGAACTTCTTTCGCACCGTATGTAGCCAACCGTGCTAATCGGAGGATGCTCCTGCTGCTCAATAGAATTGGTCAAGGTTGTTTGGATTTACATTTGGGTCTTTTTGGATTATAGTGCCAATTTTCAAGATTCACCACTAGATGGCACACATTAAAAATAAAATGCTACCAATTCCGTGAGTTCCAACGATCCCACAATCATGTAATAGAATAAATATTTGACTTTTAATAACTAATACATCGCTCTATGTTGGGAATATTGGAACGTTGCTCCGTACCATCAGCCTCTTATTTAATTTTATTCCAGTTTTCCTTAGACAGAGAAGGCAGCTCTTCTGCAGCTGAAAGTGGCTAACATCTACAAGTGAACAATAGTTAACTTATCAAAATAAAATTGTAATGTTAGGAAATACGGTTACATACATTACCCGGTTGTCAATGCTGATGGGTTTGCTGTCAAACCTGCGATGCGTGCGCGTTCGCAGGGCACAAGTCGCCCCTCGCACTACCACGTGCTTTGGGACGACAATCACTTCTCGGCGGATGAGCTGCAGGTGCTCACCTACCAGCTGTGCCACACGTACGTGCGATGCACGCGATCCGTGTCCATCCCCGCGCCCGCCTACTACGCCCACCTGGTTGCCTTCCGAGCGCGATACCACCTGGTCGACAAGGAGTATGACAGGTGAGCATGGGCACCAACCAGCGGCCGCGATGTCTCAAGCGTTCCCATTGGAGCGTGCGCGTGTGTGGCGACGATTGTCTGGCACCCGTTTGTTTAAATCAAATCATTTGCATCTCTGTTTGAGAAGTTGACTGCAGTACATTGACGCATTTCAAATCAAGTGTGGTGGCGCGAGTGATTTTTTCGGAGGAAAGGGTTGATGGATCGTGTACATTTCTGACACCCCAAAATCTGCTTTGCTACGAAGTTATCAATGGCAGTATTGAAAGTTCGTTCCTAACCCTTTCTGGGCAGAGCCCTTTTTAAGTCTTCTTCCAGCGAATGGTGGATTTTCTCTGGATGCTTCGGCTTCCTCCCTCGATCAAAACACTTTAATTTGGCCAAATATTCTCATGCTGGACCCCTTTTTTAAAGTCCTGAGCTCCAGTAAAGCTTTCTGGGATAACATAAATACAGTGGTTGTTTTTTGCAGGCTGTATGTGGGAATCTAATCGGATGTCTGTGTGCCCATGCACTCGTGCGCCAACGGCCGTCTCAACGGCTTGCTTGCGCGCACCTGTGTGTGTGTGTGTCTGCACGCACGTGTGTGTGTGTGTGAAGCAGTGCGGAGGGCAGCCACGCCTCGGGTCAGGGCAACGGACGCGACCCCCAGGCACTGGCCAAGGCGGTTCAGGTCCACCAGGACACGCTGCGCACCATGTACTTCGCCTGAGTTCGCCGGACAGATGCACGGCCGGCTGGACAGACAGATTGACGGCCCCAGCGCAGGCAGGGAGGAGAGAGAAGGGGATGAGAACTCCCATCCATTGCCTTTTGCTGCAATTGCTGCCCACCGGAAAGAAGGTTTAGGGGGGCCAGGGTGTGTGATATTACCTCCTGTTGGCTTTAAGAATAAAAAATCTTTACGGTAAACCATAAAGAAAATAATGGTAATAAGAAACACACACACACATCCGTTACCTTAATCCATTGCCTTGAGCTGCGGTCGAATGAACAGGGATTGGGTTGCTGGCACGGGGAGGGGACAGCGCAAGCTGAGATTCGGTGTTCGGCTCTGGGGCGGTGATGAGTGGAGTCCTCTGCTCGCACCTGACCTCCTTTACCTGCAGAATGGAAGATGGGGGTACCTCATCTCCCATTATCCCACTTCCACAAAGCAAGCCATAGGCAGGGGGAGGGGGCCAGGTGACAACCACACGGCACCACCGCCCCTACGCGATTTAGGCTTCGACAGAGCCTAGAGCAATGTATTTAATGAACCTAATGAGCCAAATGCCCCACCCCCCCCTCCCCTTTTAACCTACACTCTGGCCAGACTATTCCCCATTCGAACACTGTGTATGGTTGAACATAATTTTAATATATATATTTTATTTTTTATCTTATTTTAAAAAAAAAATACACAATGCAACTTGAACGAGTGGCGCACGCTCCGGTGCCCTTAGCTTGCGAGTAGCATCAATATCGAGCGCATGGAAAAAAAAATCGTTTTGAAAGGGGGAATGTGCTCCGTTACAAATGAGGTTGTTTTACCACTTAAAGCCTCCGCCCCACCCCCTCGCTTCCCTAAACCGCCGCACGGGCAGGGTACTGTGATTCATCAGGGTCTCCACCGGCTTGGCTTTTTTTTTTGCTGTACAGAGAGAAAAAAGAGTTGGAGAAAGATGTAAAAACGCATTGTGCTTGTAACTTCTCATTTTGCTACTCTTTGCCGCGGTGTGCAGTGGCCTTGCCATGAACGCATGCTCTTAGTTTACAGCCCGCTTCAGGTGGGGTTTGGCGTAAAGTTAAATTTAATAAAAATATAAAACCGTAAAAAAAAAAAAACAAACGACACTGTACAACTACGTGACACAATCCCGTGTTTCGTAGAAAAAAAAAGAAAAAAGCACACTTGCATAATTCTCCAAAACTTGCACTTGATCTCGCTTTTAGCTAGTCAACTTCAGAATCTGGTGGTAAAAGATGGGTCATGTTTTTTTGTGTCTGTGGTTATAGCTTCGGTACCAGTTATTGTCAACCATTGTGAAGTACATGCAAGTGGCGTTTATCGGGCAGAAAATGAGGCTATTTCAAACGAGCGTGGCCGGTTATCACCGCTCGTACACTGACGGAGCTCGTTTGCCCATTGACCTTTCACTGGCCACGTGCCGAGTACGGGCAAGGCAAAAATAACGAAGTGGGGGGGGGGGGGGTGGATTCATGAATTTGGATGAGGCTGAATTGGTACTGGAGGTAGAATAGTTTTCACTTTGAGACGGAAGTGATGATTGTGCTGGTGCTTGAGAGAGAATTCAGAATGTGCTTATTGAACGGACCGAGGCGTCGGTGATGCAGTTTGTAAAAGAAAGAATTGAACGAGAATAACAAAAAAAAATATTTCTATAAATAAGTTGCATGTTAAAAGCTTATTCCATTTAGTGCATATCTCCAGCGTGTTGTTTTCTTAATGACAGTTTCTAAGTCCTTTCTGAATACTGAGCACCAAATCATTCCTTGAGCCTTGTTCCCACCAGCAGTATAATGATAACTAAAGAAATCATCAAAACCCATACTGGAAATCGAGTTTATTTAGAAATCTTCAATTTCTGACAGCTGAAGGTGTTTGTACTGCACAGCAATTACACCACAAGGTGAATGGAATGCTCGGGAAGTTGCGCAACCGAAGACTGTGGAGGAAGAGGCAAATTGGGGGAGGGTGTTTAGAGCGCATGGTGAGCATGGTGTTACAGCCCTGTACCTTAGAAAACTTAGCAATATATTGGAGTTAACGGGTACTCTTCTTTGTTTTTGGCGCATCGCAATAATTACGACTGAGGTGCACATCGTAACGAGGAAGGATTCATTCACTGGGTGGCGGCTGAAATGATAGCAAGCTGGCAGATGTACAGAGATTGAGAGCTGCAAATTGACGAACTTGGCTTTTGCGATTTGAGCGTAAATATTCATTGCACTTCTGTTAAAATGAAAAAAAAAACATTGACTTGGATCTGTTTTGCACTGTCTAACCATCGAAGCAGGATTTTTTTTAAAATTATCAACAGATGAACATTGACAATGGATATCCTTTCCTATATAGAAGTAAATCTTGTGGCTTGTCCTGATGCCCTTTCAAATTTGGCATCTTGCTCTGATGCATCTACTTCCTTGTATCCATTTGTTAACCCTATGAACTTTTAATTTCAGGCTGTATATTATTTTCTATAATTAAATGCACTAATTATCAATATTATTGAACAACCATATAACCAGCCTTAATTAAAATGCTTTCAAAATGGTAAAGGAACAGTTTATCTGTGTCCATACCATAAGGAATTCACTTGATTATCCAAACGCTTCCTTACTGGCTTAAGAGAGTTAAGGATTCCACTCCAGAGACCATGCATCATACAATTCGATTCAAATCTAAACTCAAATTCTAAATGCAATACAAGCAGGAGTGTTCTTTTTCGAGCATTTGATTTTATGTACTGCCTACAAAGAGAGTAGTTTACAAAAAATATTTTTTGGTTGGACGTCAATAAATCATGCATGAGGTCTGTGGGCTCGATCCTAACGCTGACGCCTGTATATTTGGAGTTTGCATGTCCTCCACATGGGTACATGGATTTTTCTCCAGGTCCTTCGGCTAGTCCTTCCACATTAAGAAACGTTTTTAGAGTATTTGGCTGCTATACATTTCCACGTGATGAGCCACTTTTTTGAGCTATCATTTGTGGCCAGGTCACTTTTGGAAAAGAGCTCTATAGCTCACAGTGGGCCTTGGTAAAATAAAACAAAGTTAAATTTTTAGTTGACTGCCAAGTATTTTTTGAGAACAAGCAGACATTACCACAGATCCACGTGCTAGAACATTTCATCACATGGCAATATGCCAGTACATTTTTTGACAAACGAAGGTCTGCTGTCATTAGCCTTGCTAAGATCTCACGGCTATGGCCCAAATGGTTAACCTTAAAGCATAACGTACCGTGTGGGTGAGATAGCGCAAATCCAATCCATGCAGATGCAGTCTTATGTCGGTTTGGTTTCCCTGTTGATGCAGTTGGGAAAACTCGGATCTAAACGCATTTGGAAAGCTCAATTAAGAGTAATTATCCAATCCAAATACACGTACCCATCAAGAGTTGTCTGCCTTGGGGTGCTTCTGTTCATCCAAATCTTTTTAGAAGATCATGAAGTTATATCCGCGCCGTGAATTTCCCCTCCTCTGGCTGGGAGAGTCCAGCAAGTGTGTGTGCTAGATCGGCATGCAGTATTAAAGGGGTCTTGCTTGGAACAAGGAACGCACGTACAATCTACTTTTGCTAGACCCAAACCAACCCGCTACTTAATCGTGCACTACCAACTTAAAAAGTCGGCACCAAAAAGTGGTAGCAGTACCATTGAAAAGAGTGTAAATGTTTCCATTTGTGTTATTGCCATAATTTAGTTTTCCATTTCCAAAAGACTACAGATCAACCAAACTGCTATACAATTTTTCAGTGACTTTCTCAAGTTTCAACTATACTACAACTTTCAATAGCGAATATAAACAGAAAAAGTGGCGAAATACAATATTCATAGTGTTGTCGAGCTACCTCATTGAATTATGTTTATTTTGAATCGTGCATTGTGGAATGCCAAGAAAGTAACAGAAGTGCTGTTTACAGGCAAGATAACAATTCCTTTTTATGATTGTGAACAATTATGCTAAGCTGTCTCTTTGGTACAGGGCTGTACACTTGTTGAGACTGCAATTGGTGTTTGCAGTGTGCGTTATCATTTTATAGAACGGGGCTCCATACGATGGTGAGGCATGGGCAGAAGCGAAGGGTTTATACGCGCAACATATTGAGCGCGCAAAGTCTGTTCATTTGCGGCACTCCATTGATAATTGGGGGGGTGCGGTGAAATCTGGTGCTGTGGTATGGGCAATTTGAGGCTCATTGCCTTGCTTCCTTGCACCCGTTCGATAAGAACCTATACTACTGAAGGTTTTGGAAAGGTGTGCAGGGCAGATTTTGTTTAGAGCTCGTCGAATAGTGTTTTCTATACATGCCTTAAACCTGGGTCAAAAGCAACTGATTTTAAAAAAAAAATGCCTCTCCGTGTGTGTCGATGTAACACTATGTACAGTCGGTGTGTGACGTACGCTTTTCTGTAATGCTGCACTTTTGTACTTCTCAAAATTGCAAACCTATTTATTTTTAATTGTATCTCGTGAGCCAAGCCGCGTGTGGCCCTGATGTCAAGCCCTGAATGCTGCACAAAATACTGGCCAAGTGTATAGCATGAATCTGTAGCGTTACGAGGCGTATGTTTGGCTCGTGCGTGCGTGGGAATGTCGTTCGTTTGCTCGCTGCCGTGCGCGCGTGTGCACCCGTTCCCAGTGGCTGTGGGGGAGCATCGTCGGCTTCCGGTCGGCAAGAGGAGCGCTCTCACAGTAATGCAAGGCTGGACAAGCACACGGACGAGTTTGCGCTATACTGGCGAACCTTTATTGTGAGAGCAAAGTTTTTACGAATGGGGGGGGGGGCAGTGGGGAAAGAAAAAACAGCATCGATCATCTCCGTTATCCGTTCGTCGTATTCTGTTTTCAGGGATACCTTCCTCAACCAATCACGTATAGCACAGTCGTTCGGTGCAACATTTCCTGATGGACTGCGTTGTTTTAAAAGTCATCCCCAGAACCAGGTCCCGTGTAAACACAAATGCAAACCTTGTTCCTGTTACCTCTCCCAATTGCCACTTGCTTACCAACTGCCAGGTCGGGTCCTTGATGAATTTGACAACCCCTAGGTATCTTGTTTTGGGGATAAAAGTTGTCCTCTTAAAAGTCCTGCAAGTGGTCATCGCTGCCCGCAGTTTGAGGATATCGGCTGAAATGCACGTTTCCTCGTATGATTGTGACCTAGAACAATGGCTGTGGTTATGCAAATTGTCTACAAATCAAGGGCTAATTGGTCTTCGGTATAGTATTCGTAGGCAAGGAAGATTTTTTTTTTTAAAGTTCAAGGTAACCCTGGGTTTTTGCTGCTTTTCAAGTGAAAAGTGTTCATACTCGGATTGTGTACGCACACTCACTTTGACTCCAATGAAGATTCGCCATTGTGTGAATGTAATATCTTATTTATACACGACGTACATTTGAGAATGAGTGTACAACCAGGCAGCTGGCAGAGGGAATAACTACCGGTATATTGTATTCCCATATTGAAGGGTGCAGGCTGTGCTACAATTTACGTGGTACTAAACTAAAAGTTGTATTTTATATTGGCGTAGGTCACACACAACAACAACAACAACAAGCGTTCAGCGAAATATCTTTTGTAACGAATTAAACATGCTTTCAATTAACGCTGTGATTTGCTATGCCGAAAAGAGGAAGAGAAAAAAAAACCCCCAACAGGAAATCTAAGCAGTTAAGCTGGGTGTTGAATAACGTTGCATTCATTCAGAACAAATTGCGTAAATGCAAACATTTTCCTAAATGTTAGGTTTGCAATTTGTGATTCCCCTGTCCCTCGGTGGTATTGTTGCGGCGACGATTATTTTTTTGTTCCGTTATCTCATCGCATTTCTTTTTTTTCAGTCGGTTGACAACAACAACAACAAAAAAAACAGCAGAGCCAATGAAGTCAGTATTTTTGTTGTAGTTTTGTTTTTTTATTTCATTACCGATTTGTCGTCGAATTTTTATTCGACGCATGACGGCGATACCGGTGCCGTGTGGGGGTGGGGGGTGGTGGGTGGTGGTTGTTTCTCTGCTCGCCCCAAAATGTAAAACCTTGTCAAAGTGCCTTTTTGTCAATACTTTGACTAATTCCGTTGACAGAGACCGTTCTTGCTACACAACGAGGTTCCCCACAAGCATTTCTTCATCGGAGCTTGCAGCCATTGTCGGGGATGGAGAGTCGTGTTGTAGCAAGCAGGGGGGGGGGGTGTGCGTTTGGAGAAATGAGAGAGAGAGACAGACATGATGATATGTGATGGGTTCAGCCAGATTGGGAAGGTGGAAAGACAACAATGGTGCCATATTGTGTTTACCAACAGAGGCAGAAAATAATTTGTAATATGCAATAGATGATTTAAGAAATAAAAAAACAAAAAAGCAAACAAAAATAAACTTTGAATAAGTAAAGTTAAATAAATACTTTAAAGCCAGCTTTGTTTTAACGTATTGTATTCGCAGGTAGCTGCTGATGCTGCTGTGTGTGTGTGTTGTGGGTCCGATCTAAAACAGGCACGGCGAGACTGGGCTGCTTCCACGCAGCAGCGTAACAGTTTTTCGTCTTGTGATATTTCACTGAATGTGCAATAACTCCGAAGCGACTATTTTTGCAAAACAAAAGTTTAGGGGAAAAGAAGAAAAATGAAAAAAAAGTTACATAAAGTACCTCTTTAATCGACCAAGAACAGAACTTCCATTATTATTATCGCAGTGGTGTCGCCGCTGCACACTTGATTCGGGGTGGGGGCTGCCGCAGCATGTTGCATTCATTTCACGTTGACCATTGCTTCTCCGTCTCGTTATATTAAACAAACAAACAAAATATACCTTTTAAGCGGCGATGGTTTTTTTTATTTGCTCTCTCATGGCACAATGTAAAAATGCATCCACCTTTCGGCTATTGCTTGCCCTGATATCTTGACAAACGTGTGTGCACTTAAGTTGACGACAAACAATTTAAACTGAAGTCTACGATATCAACAGCTGTTAAAAAAAAGTATTCATTGTGTATCAAACAAAAAAAAAGCCTATACACTATGCCAACCACAGTCGCGCATTATTTCGCTCAGTTTTTAATTGCATGTTATAGACTTACTTGACACTTTAACAGGTCAGCTGACGTATACATTACTGTAGCGATGCACTTAGTACTGTGTTAAGATGTATGAGGTGTGTTTCTATATATGGTTACATTCCTATGCCGACTATAATGCACTATATGGACAAGTACTGTACAAGCAATAGGAAAATATACAGCCTGAGACGGGTTAAACAAAAAAAGACATGGATTGCAAAGCTTGTTTGTGGCCGTTCCAGATTGGACTGTTGCTTTTTTTTGCCAGGGTTTGCCGGGCGGTGTGTGTGTTGTTTACCGCCGAGGGTACACTCAATAAGGCCAATTTACGTTTTACTGCAATGCCATTTGGTTTCGCTATTACATACTCGTGTAAAAGCCACTGCTTACAGCCTATCTCAAAAGCTCCGGTCATTCACGGTCGTCCAGGCTCTCCGCTATTTAAGTCTAACATCGGCAGGTCCCGTGCACTCGCCAGATGGCAGTTGATATGTTAATTGCAATAATATTACATAATATTAACACAATTAATTATATTACGTTGTTCTCGGTCTGGTAGTTGCTGGACAGTAAAAAAAAAAACTGGATCACGTCTGTTTTTTTTTGGTTTGGGGGCATAAATACTGGAGTTGAGAACTTATCGCAATATTAATTCCTGGCATGTGTATGGGCTTGAATTTGCAGGTAACAAATCATGACATGTTACTTAATGGTTTCCTCAAGAAGCAATGGTTGTCCAAAAAAAAAGTAAATTGAAATCAATCAACATTTTGGCAGATAGTGCTTTTTTGGTAATTTTCCAAATGCCAGTCATTGGGATTAAAATCTAGTCCAGCTTACCAAGCAAATCCAATCCAGCATCTGGCAATGTCGTCGTGCATTCTTTCTGTGAGCAACCAAGCTTGGCTACTGGACAAGATGTGTACCAAAGACTAGCGTATCAGCCGAGCCTATCTACTAAAATGTGTGTTAATGCAGACAAGCAACTCCAGGCCTAATAAGCTGGACAAAGGTCCACCTTTTGTATGTGATTCACTGTCCTCCATTCACTTGTGAATTCGATACATTCAGCTAATTGGTTGATTCGGAAAGGCAGACTTGGCCTGCGACGCTTGGAATTGTCCACACCTGTGATGCAATTTTTTCAAATTCATAATTTCCTTACATATGTTACTTATAAAGGTGCCATTGTTTTTCATTATATACCATATAAATGTGTGTGTGTATTTATATAAACGTGACAATGGCCTGCATATCAAACTGTCCCCTTCTCGCGCGCGTGTGTGCGGGGGACAACACAGCCACTCGTTACACCAACACTTTAGTTTGAGGCCAACGCATGAACATGACGTGAAAGGCGTGGGTACTTGATTTCGCTAACCAAAACACCACTGCAATCATCGGTTGTCTTTTTGTTCTTGCAAATTTGGGACTTTTCGGTGCATTTGTAGCTTTTTACTCTTATTACATCAATGCGCTTTGGCTCGATGCGATTAACTGTCGGTGGCTTGCACAACCTACTAGTTTTAAGCTGGCGAGTTAAAAAAAAATCCCTATAAGATTCCTTCCCCTATATTGGCAGCAATGTAGGAATGGGGGGTGCGGGGATTGAGTAAAACAAAACAAAAAAACCGAGAGAGCTGTGAAAGCGACAGGTCATTGAACGCCGTAGGAACGAAAAAGTGTATGGACTTTTCGCCACGGTGAACTCAGATGCTCAGCGTTCCACGTCTTGATTTGTTTGCAGGCCCGATAACATCGATTCCTTCATCAGTCGTAATTTGTGTGGGAAGGCTTTGTGACAGCCCCGTGTACTTTTATTAACAAATGCATTGGTGTGACGTTCGCCTGCGTCCACCGCTACCCCACAGGTGGTACAAGATGAATCCGTTTTAGACTTTGCACAATGTCATCAGGTTATTCTCTACAAATAATATACAGCATATCTTGACATTTTAGTGTATATCGGAGCTGTTTGTAATAAGATTTAAGAAACACAACATAGAACATGCCATTATTTACTGAAAAGCTTCATGGTTTTTTTTTGGGGTAGATTTACGTACTATAATTGTTTATTTCATTTACTATAATTATTGTAGTGCCTAGAGGTGTTTTTTTATTTCCTCGGGTGTGCAAGGAAGCCTGCGTGCGTGGTAATGATCACTGCTAGGGAACAATTGGCGGGAGAGACTTGGTTGTACACAGTTGTGATAACGCTGCTGCTCAACATTTCGCCAGTTTCGGAGAAAGGGGGGTGGGGGGTGTTCATTAGGGGAAATTGCTGACCATTGTCTCCTGTGGGTGGTGGGGGGGGGGTATGTTGTTTTCTGTGTGTTATTCTAGAGCTGGTGTTGTATAACAATGCACCGCCTCACACTGTGTTTTTACATGTGACCAAGCTCTCTATCTTACTGGTGCTGTTTACTGCCAGTTTGCTTAATATACGTCTGTCAGTTAAAAAGAAAAAAATCTTTTTATGATTAATTTTGTTGTTGAATTCCCAAAACATTTGTATGAACTGGACCATCATTGTGCTGAGCAAAAATGAAACTAAACCCGTACTTTTTTTGTTAGCTGACGCTAATCAATATTTTTTTTACCTTTATTTTTTTCGGTTCTGTTAAATATTTTTGGCTTTTTTTTGTTTGCTCGCTCCCACTTTCTGCTAAATGTGTCCTTTTAAGCTGTATTGATATATTATAAATATATTTAAAGTTGTTTGCTTTACCATTGTTTCAGTATGATGATGCTGCCATTGTATAGGGCATTATGGGCCACGGTGGAGTGGTGAACTGCGAACCGGCCCCTTACGCCGGGCATGCAAACAACTGCGCGTTCACGCTCTAATAAATGTGACCCCGTTTCCGTTCATTATTATTTTGTTTTACTTCCCCCCCCCCGCCCCCCCTCTTATGTTCCTTAATACATTTGCAGTGCATCCCTAACCCATGCCTCCCCGTGTCTGAATGTTTGTTTCCGGTGTGGTCAGGCTGCATGTGAAATTGGCGTGTTTTTCCACAAGGGGTAGTTGTGTGTGTGTGTGAGCGGTAGTGTAGCGATTAGCGCGCCGCGTTATGAACCCGTCGACCCGAGTTCCAATTCCCGTTCCCTCGTGTGCCGTTCCGGCCTTCATCGCTCCTCGCTAACAGCACTTACCAGAACAGTCTGTTAAGGCTGTATGGGGAATCTTTTTTTTATGCACAGTAGTGGGGTGGGGGGGGGGCAGAGCTGATGCATCTGTCAGTCATCACAGTCAACCCATGGCACCTGGGTCTGTGCCCGGACCGTTCAGGGAGCCTTCGACACTTCACGTGGCCTCAGTGCACCTGGCCTGGCACAGGCGGCGTGGTGACGACACCGTCACTTAATGGCGAATGATTGGTAGTGGTTTTTAAAATGCAAGTTTGTTATAAAAGTGGAATCCACGTAGATAATTGTACTGCGCATTCCTGCGTTTATTACCTAAATCAATGTGTTGCTATATTAAGAAACAATACACACATTGTTGAATGAGGAATGTTTTGCGGAGTCTCAATATATTGCTTATAACAAATGTGAGAGTCTGTTACGACTGCAAGTGATTTGTTATTTTACAAGGAGAAGCTGTGTGGACACTTGACGAATTTTGTGGACACCTTGCCGTCTGTTGAAGGAGTGCTCGTGAACAATCATTGCTCCTGACTTAAAGCTTTCGTGACTGCAGGAATTCATATTCTTTGGGTCTTTCGGTAAAGTCACGTAGATAGATTTCGATTTCAAGCTTTCAAGACTGCAGGGATTCATATTCTTGGTTCTTTCGGCCACGAAACGTGATAATTTTATTATATTATGTTTTATTTTTATTATTTCCCCTCTACGTAACTTTACCGAAAGAACCAATAATATGAATCACGTAGATAGGTTTAAATTAATGAAAATGAAAACTACGACGTTTCGATCACAACGCAAGCGATCGTCATCAGAAGGAAAAAAATTATGACGATCGCTTGTGTTGTGATCGAAACGTCGTAGTTTTTTGTTTATTTAATTTGTATTAATTTAAACCTATTTACGTGACTTTACCGACAGACCCAAAGAATAATCATTGCTGCTCTTTGTGGCGTTTTTGCAGGCGCTTGAGCGGCTTTCCACATGAAGCACTGAGCTCCATATTGGATGCGTGGTCAGACTCGGGATTATTTCCAGCAGGAGTCTAACGCGTGCCACAACTTGTGGGTTTTATAACTCATCCGTATGCGATCCACCCTCCCGACCATCGCATTCATCGTTAACATTGCTGAAAAAAAACCGTAAGAGGTTGACGTTTCAGGCAGTTACCTTTTTTCAGAGGAGCCATGCAAATTGGACCTTTCCTCTGAAACAAGGGCCATTGCCATAAAAAAATGTCAGCATATATGGTCACTGTTGTAAGATAATGTTAATGACACGTGTGGTGCTGTATTTTGCAATTCTACACCACTGCCAATGTTCCCTTTAATTTGTTAGATACACTTCTGTTTGGTAGGGCTTGGCTGTTTTTTTAAGGTCAAGGTCTGAGGCACGTGTCATCATCTGTTCACGTCAAAAAACGGTTCGACCACTCATCGTGCATGATGTACATTCATGTGCACGTCGCAATGCAGTTGTGAACCCGCGGCTTGTAGACTGTCCCACCTGGTCAGGTACGCCACGCCAGCATGTCGCGTAAGACCGTTGCATACTTGCGCTACATTCGCCTCGACGCCACCATCCACGCAGTAGAAGCCAGATTGAACTTCGCATTTTTGGTGAGTCGTGCCCCCGTGGAATGGCAGTTGAAATTCTGGGCCCGCATTTGTTAGGAATGTAAAATGCCATCTTGATCGCCATCGCCTGTCCAAGGCAGGTAAAACAAAAATGAGCACCACATAGTTTTAAAGAACTACAGCTCCCATATCGATACAATTATCCTGCCGCGTGAACGTGGAATTTCCACCATCGGCTCAATAGAGATAAGCAGGGGTACAAGACCTGAGAAAAAAATATCCTGTTTTCCAATTGCTAAAATTCACTAAAGTAGATATTTGCTCTGAGTGCCAAAGTTATTAATAGTGGTATCTGACCTCAATATATAGTTACGTTGGTGAATTCATTGGTTCAACGTATTGAAATTACTTAAGTCAATGTAACATTAAACCATAGGCACAACTATCTGAACATTAAAATGTTTCAATTTAGAAGTAGGAGGTATGACTCAACTTAAACCTTATTCTCTTCTCTTGTTTATTCAAAGTAAATAGGGACACGTTTATTCAGCACAGTCCTCGCTCCCTGATCTAAAGTGGGGAAAATTATGACGGTATAAATCTGTCAAATGCAATTTCAAAACCTTTATTTGAATAACCAACTTATTCGTCGGGTGGTGGGTGGTTGTGGGTGGGTGGGGGGTGGTTGTGGGTGGGTGGGGGGGGGTGTTGTGGGTGGGGGCGGTGTTGTGGGTGGGTGGGGGGGTGGTTGTGGGTGGGTGGGGGGTGGTTGTGGGTGGGTGGGGGGTGGTTGTGGGTGGGTGGGGGGTGGTTGTGGGTGGGTGGGGGGTGGTTGTGGGTGGGTGGGGGGTGGTTGTGGGTGGGTGGGGGGTGGTGGTGGGTGGGTGGGGGGTGGTGGTGGGTGGGTGGGGGGTGAATATATATATTTTTATTGGAGCTTAGCCCAGCAAAAGCTTTGGGCGGGGAAAAGGAATCCCCTCCCTGTGACCGGAGCGACAACTGACGCCCGCCCGCCCGGCCGCCAGTGCCAAGAGTGGGTGCAGGTCGGGCTGGATCGCTCCGCCTCGCTACACAAAAGCAGCAGCAGCGGGAGGGGGAAGGCGGCCGTCGTCATCATCATCACCACCAGCAGCAGCAGCACCGGTGTCGTGTTGTCGTCAGCTTCCCGTGCGGAGACGGGGGAACGCTTCGCAAAATCATTGCGACGGCAGCGTTGTATTTTTTTTTAATGTTGGAATTCGTCATCGGAACGCAGGCGTGATGGGAACACAGGCGTGATGGGGACTGCGTGAGATGCCATCCAGCGGCGTTGTCTTACACAGTGAGGCCCGCGGTTGAATTTGCTGCTGCTGCTGTTGTTTGTCTACGGGGAGGTGAGTGCTTTTTTTCATCATTGTCGTGTGAATGCAGCACAAGCGCTCCTGTTAAATAACACGCACTTAGTACACGCGTATGTACAAGATACAACGGGTGTGCCTGCTGTGTGTCTTGTCGGTTGTAACAGGCGGTGTGGGACAATTATTAAGGGCGTGTACAGATGAAAGAGAGGGGGAGAGCGTTGCGTATTCTGTCTACTGCCTATTCCGTTTTGCATTTCCTTTTTACAATTGCTGATTTTAATCAACGCGTTTACAGATAACGTACCAAATGAGCGTTTGCTACGTGTGATCGCAAATGCAATCGCAATCCCACGGTGGTCCTCCACGTATGACGTCCAGTAGTTGCGTTTAATACAATGCCATCGGCCCATTTAGTTTTTGGCTTACCGGACCCGAGATTTTACGAGAGGGACATTTGTTTTGAGCGGGCCAAAAACCCTCTGGATCGGTTTCGACGATACGGGTCTCGCAGCCCTTCATTAACAAAAACGCTGCTGCTGCGGCTGCAGTATGTAATATTGGCACGAAATAATCCATTGCTTGTGGGCTTGGATTCCCGACGGCACGACCGAACGCTGAAGCGCCATCACGGGCAGCAGGAAAGCGGCGGTGTGCGATGGGAAATCGGGCGATTTCTACAGCCGACGACATGAGCTATATATAGGGTGTGAAAGAAAACAACGAATTGCATTCCGTGGCATGCTTAAGCAATTTTTTTTTAAAAAACCGACGTGCGTTCTAGAGCTCATTGTAATTTTTCATACCGCCCACCAATGCGTGGACTACTTTAGCCACCTCCACGAGTGTTCTTCTGTGCGCATTACGCTTGGTGCCGGTTGTGTGCGCGGGGTTTATTGTTGCCGTATCCTAAACATGTCATCGATACGTTTGAAATAAATGTACGTACAGATATATACACGCGACTCAAACGCACCAAATGGCCACCCAGCGCGTCCTTTTAAATGGAACGTATCGATGTTGCGCGTACCGTAGCGCGCTCCTCTGTCACAGTGTGTGGCGAGGTCGCGCTCATTTCCTTCATTGAACGGTGCTAACGGAGGAGCTTTATGTAACCGCCCGAGGAGGTCCTTTCAATATTATTTATCCCGTTTATTTATCCCGTTTGATATCCTGGAATATAGCTAAGTCTACTGTTATGATAATTACCAGTTTTTTTATTATTATTTATCCATGAAAGCGTCGGTGAGAGGCGTCGTATTGGTGCTGGAGTGGGGTTTTTTTTGTTGGCTTGACCCTCTTAAGTGCCTCATCAACATTCAATTTGAACCTCGTTAAGCTCAAATCCCGCCGCCGTCACCAATACCGAATCGAGCGTTGAGCACTGCGCGCCTATCTGACGGTCGCCTTGAGTCAGTGGTGGAAATTCGTTGTTCCTATGACAGGACTGGGCTACCCACGTAACTTAAAGCTTTCGTGACTGCAGGAATTCATGTTCTTTGGGTCTTTCCGTAAAGTCAAAATGTCAAAGAAAATAACAAAAAATAAACACCAGCATTCGTGGAAAAACTACGACGTTTCGATCGCTTGTGTGTGCGATCCAAACGTCGACGTTTTGTTATTTTTTGTTATTTTCTTTGAACCTATCGACTTGACTTTGTGTCGACATAACTACAACAACAACAACCCCTTGCTGGCCTTAAATCAAGTAGCAAATAACACATTCGTCAATACCACTGTCTTGACAGGAAAATATTATGAACAGGATGGCCCAAAGTTAGGACACACATGGTTATTTCATTGATTCTAACACTGGAATTAAAAAAAACAAGTTTTAGTACCGTATTCAATAAGTTAAAATTGTATCTATCATCGTTATTAATATCTACATTTCTTCTTTCCGTGGGGGGTCACTTCAAATCCGTTATTTACAAAGCTCGACCAAAAAAGCCAGAATGAATTGATTGCTAAAGTAATATATTTTTTTAAGTCCTGATTTTATTTCAAAAGAGTTAATGCTTGCATTTACGTGAACCGAAGTCGGTTTTCACGTTCCTTCAAATGAAATAACCCGATGTGATTTGTTGAAATAAATATAATAACCCTCGTAAGTCAAATGTTCGTAAGTAAGAGGAGTCCCAGTATGTTGAACTTTTTTCACACCGTACGTAGGCAACCGTGCTAATCGGAGATGCAGGGTCAGGGCAACTATGTGTCCTGACTTTTGGGCCACCCTGTCGAGAGTGGATAATAAGAGATGGAGATTGCATTTTGTACTACGTGATCATCAGGATCCTGATGAGAAAATAACATTTTGGAAAAATGTTTTCTTCTGATGACCGGTTCGAAACTAAGAAACAAGTAGACACAGCCTTACAAAGTGGTACCAGTATTATCGACCCCCCCCCCTTAGGGATGATGGGTTGCGTTAGCCATGGCTGAACTCAAGTGGCAGTCATTGCGAGCCCCTAATGCTTTACTGGGACGAAAGCTTGCCCCAGCAAATATTTAATGACACGTCTAATCGTTTGTGATATTACATGTTTTAAACAAGTCACGATTATAGTTTAACAACACCGAATGTGTAATAATGCAAAGCAAACAATGGTCGATCATTCTAATCAAGACCATCCTGAAAATTACCAGGCTCATTTAGGTTTTCTGGAAAAAATAAAATAAAGGACACATTAATCTCGGATTGAAGCTTTCGTGACTGCAGGAATTACCATACTCATTGGTTCTTTCGGTAAAGTAATTTTATTTTATTTCTACATACGCCACTTCACCGAAAGAACCAATGAGTAAAGGACACATTAAAAAAAAACAGTGCATATTTATTAGTTAGATCGAGACAATAACAGCGCCAGCGTTTCCTGCAGTTGATTCCCATTGGACGTGATAATGACTCAAGTCTGCACGTTACTTTCGCCATACTCGTATAAAGAAATCTGGCCGATGTTGGGGCTCAGACTAAATACGAATGAAACGAAGGTCGTGCAAACAAGTGTGTTAATGATTGGAGAAACGGTATACATCGGAGTGGATATAGCTGCCAAGCATAGTAGAACTATTTAACGATTCCAACAACGTGGGTTATTGAAGGTGGGACCACAATCTACATTTTTAAATAAAGTGGAGGGATGACAGCAGTGTGTGTCGAGTGAATTTTGGAATACCGATCCAGAGTCCTGGACAATGAATAGGATCGCACCAATGTTCCCAATTAACATTTTTATATCGGTACATATTACCTGCTATGATATGTGCATCAGAAACGTGGCCACTTGCAAATAAGATAGAACAAAAGCTGAAAAGTGCGCAAAGTAGCGTTGCGGAGTTGCATACTTAAAATGACATTGAAAGGAACCAGTAGATGAGAGAACATACGCAGGTTAAAAGCATAAGTGGGGCTGTTAAGGAAAGAAAGCGGGGCTTGGGCACGACACGTCCCGAGACGGGACGATGAGCGGTGGTCGAGACTAACGAGCGAGTTGCGGCGAGGGGAGGGGACGCGCCTACGAGGATGACCGCCAAGGAGATGGAGCGATGGGAATCAAGCCCGTGTTGGTGGATTGTTACATAGCTCGACCATGAGAGTTGATGATGGCTTGCACAGGCCTTCGTCCAGCAGTGGATTGGTCACGGTGGTGAGATGTTAACTACCTCGCCTGTTCTCCCCGTGCTCACGTAGATTTTTTTCTCTGCATTCTCTGGTTTTTCCCTGCACATTTAGAAACATGCGTTTAAAGTATTTGGCTGCGATACATTTCTATAAGATAAGCCACTTCATATTATTAGCTCTTTCGGTAAAGTCACGTTGAAGGGAAACAATAAAATAATAAAATATATATAAAACAATAACAATTCTCACGACGTTTCGACCATAACACAAACGGTCGTCATCAGGTGTGTCGGTTTGCATAAATGTATTTATTTGTAAACGGCGCATTTATTATTTATTTTAAAACGTCAGCGCCACGCGCAGCGATTTGGCAGTTTATTTAGAAGGACTAGTCCATCTATGTTCTGAAAAGAGGAGAGGGGAGACGAAAAATTGAATGTATGCTGTCTGAAAGCCACTGTAAGCGTGAACAATCAATTAAGACCTAAAATGGTTTATCAAATCTTTCCAATGATTGCTAAGCCAGAATCCATCTTCTCGGTTGAAATTGTCTCTGTGCTTGTATATGTGGATAGCCTCATGAACGAATCTCTCATGGTAGCCAGATGGCTTACAAAGAACCTCTGTCTTGGAAAAGTCAATGTCATGTGAGCCTACTGAATTATAACAATGATCTGCCACGGCCGAGGTGTTGGTCCTACCGTGTTGAAGGTCTGCTTTGTGTTCACGAATGCATTCCGAGACATGGCGTTTGGTTTCTCCAATGTAACTACTACCACAGAGGCAACTTAGTTTGTAGACACCAGGGTGCTGTATGTCCGGAATCACATCTTTTACAGATGGAACCAGATCACGGATTTTATGTAATGTGTTGAAACGGACCTGGATCTTGTGTTTATTCAAGATTTTGGAGATCTTTTTTGTGATCCCCGCAATGTAGGGTAAAGTGATGGTTTTGAAAGGCTCCTCAAGAGGGTCCTTCTTCATGGTTTGAGTGATAGCTTTGCGGATTGTATAGTCGGAGTAACCATTAGCCTTAAGGGCTTGGTGTACCGAAAGAACTAAGAATATGAATTACAGCAGTCACGAAAGCTTTAAATCAAAATAAGCCACTTCGCTGAGATATCATTTGTGACCAGGTCACTTCTAAATATAGAGCTATATAGCTCAGTGGGCCTTACCTGGTAAAACATTTATTTGTTGAAATCGTTTATAATAAAATATAACGCTAAAAACAGTACGAATAAACATGCCCATTAGTTGAGTACGGTAGGGTGGGCCTCTAAATGAAATGGCTGGAGAGTAATTAATCAGTCAATAGAATACAGTTTAAAATCCTACTGTTAACTTACAAAGTAGTGAACCATCTTTCGCCAGCCTACATCATTGACATGCTGCACCCACATGCCCCCTCAAGGTCCCTAAGATCTGGGGATGCAGATCTTCTCTGCATTCCCAGATGGAGGCTTCTGTTTATGGGTGACCGAGATTTTTCCCGTGTCGCCCCCAGGCTATGGAGAACCCTCTTCCACGAGGTATCAGAGATCTCTGGGTCTGTGGACATGTTTTTGTAAATGCGCCTTAAAACCTATTTACACGCATCCGCTTATTGGACGTTTAGATAATTTCGTAAAATGGATTTTTAAAACGTATCCGTGAGAAAATAATTTTAACGCAGAAGGCCTTGCGGCTGTGTCCTGTGCCGCGCTCTGAGATCCTTGACGGAGAGTGTGATATATAAATTGAATTCTAATTATGTTATTTTTCCTCTACGTAACGTTACCGAAAGAACCCTGAAGTCACGAAAGCTTTAAATCGAAATTGAATTCTAATTCTTACGTGCTGCCCCTGCGTAGCAGCAGCCAACGGACGGACGAGGGGAGAAGCCCACGCCTGCCTTCCCCACCATGGAGCCAACCAAGCAGAGAAGCAAGAAGGACTGGAGAATTGGCTACTTCAGCAATGCAAAAGCGAGGTGTGTGAGCCATCACGTCTCCCCAGGGGGGAGGGGGCTGGGGACTGCCGTTTTGTGAATGTCCACTGCTGAATGCTCCCCCTATTTCCTTGCCTTCCCCTCTCTTTCGCCGGTTCTTGTCCAGTAGTTTGTCCCCAAACTATTTGGTCAGTCTCTTAGTGTGTGTATGTATGTACAGGGACTCGTCTACTTACGAACGAGTTGGGTTACAGACGTTTGTTCGTAAGTCGATTTGTTCGTAAGTTTAACTTGATTCCTGTCGATTCCAAACACCGGTGTATGGCTTTAAAAGTTGTATAACCTCCTGTAAATGTAAATGCCACTGGTTCTTTACGTTCTGTAGATGTAGATGCCACTGGTTCTTCACGTTCTGCAGATGTAGATTCCACTGGTTCTTCACGTTCTGCAGATGTAGATGCCACTGGTTCTTCATGTTATGTTGATGTAGATGCCACTGGTTCTTCACGTTCTGCAGATGTTGATGCCACTGGTTCTTCACGTTCTGTAGATGTAGATGCCACTGGTTCTTCACGTTCTGTAGATGTAGACGCCACTGGTTCTTCACGTTCTGCAGATGTTGATGCCACTGGTTCTTCACGTTCTGCAGATGTAGACGCCACCGCCGCCATCTATCGCGCGGCGGTTGAACTTACGACTCTCGGTCCGAACAGGCAACTCGACATACGGACAGGTTTGTTCGTATCTCTGAAAGTTCGTAAGTAGAGGAGTCCCTGTATATTTAATTTATTTCGCACCATGCGTAGCCAAGTCTCTTTGCTTTTCATATGTTGTATTCATTTTTTTATTTACGACTTGCCTTTCTTATGCTATTCGTTGCGCACAGTTGCACTTTATTTTGCTCGGTCGGTGTTAGCCGCTGAGGGCGTGACGGGTTTTTGTTTTCATTTCTGTTGCTCTGTGAAACTCGGTACCGTTCCCATTCCGTTGTAATGCGCATTGATGCCAACTTTATTGAGGGCGATATTGGCACGTAAAATAAACATTCATTGATTGGTTTCATTTCGCTGATGCTGCTGCCCCAACCGGCTCATCCACCGTCTTCCTCCGCTTACCTTCCCTTCTCTCGGCCTCCACGCTGGAGTTGATTCTGCCTCTCATCTCTCGTCAGTTGACCTGACGACGCTTGCTGACCATTGTCACCTCATTTCCTTTGCCTTAGCAACAGCACCAAGGAGAGATCCCTGTTTTGTGTTCACTGTTTCTCAGTTCCTCAACCTATGCGTTCGATTTACTCCGAACGTACGCCTTTCCCAAGTTCGTTTTGCCAAAGAACTGTGTGGGAAAGGGAGTTTACGCCGCTATTTAGGTGGACAAATCCCACTGAGTTGTCACTTTCCTGCTGATTGACTTCAAGATCCGTAACTGCGCAAGCCATCAGCATTGTTGCGATTGTTATTTTATTTCCTCGAAAAATTCTGCGTGCAGATTTAAATGGTAGCTGTTTCCCGGCTATGTGGATTCTTATTCCGTTACCCAAAAATATTTGACATTTGTGCCTCTCTGCGCATAACCCCGCCTGGTCCTGATGTGCATACTGGTATGATGTGTAGTCTTGACAGTGAGCAGCCAGCCTCTAAAACAAAGCTTGCCAAATGTTTGGTTTGTAACCAGACAGGCCGGTTTACCGAACAGCTGGCCTTCCAGACCGTCCATACCAAGATGAGTGTCGTTATACAAATATGATGCTCAGTAACCGGGGCTTTGAACCTTCTGGTAATGTCCTGTTTGTACACAGCAGGCATGTTCCGAAGGATTGTATTGATTCGCACCAGTGACACCCCCCCTCCCTACCATCCCAAGCCACCTCCAACGATTCAATGATTTGTCTCAATCCAGGGGTCAGGATGGGAAACTCTCTCGTTTTCCCTCCCCCCCCCCATCTCCTTTGTGTTTCTTGTTTCCTTTGTCTCTCTCACTTGTACCATTTTGCTAATTCCCTTTGCCATAACTGGAACATTACCGTGCAATTCGCACACAGTTTGCAGACGTTATAAATAATCGATTTCCCCCCCCCCCCCAGCCCCACACCCCACCACGTGATTCGGCGCTTGCATCGCGAGCGCAAGCGTCGATTTTTCAAACCGAACCCTGACGATGCATTGTGACGCGCCCTGGTTTCACTCCCCCCCCCCCCCCCAGCATGCCCACCATCAAAAACGAATTCCGGCCACCCGTAGAATCTGAAAGCGCGTCGAAGGGAGGCACGGCAGCGCCGCGAAAGCCGACCCCTGCGACGGCTCCGTCCGAGCGGGCGGGCGTTCGTGCACAGGCACCGCGGCCTGTCGCGGCAGGAATCGTTGGTTGAGCCGCCGCGGAATGCGTCCCACGCTCCGCGTCGGCTGTGGGAAATGGTGCCAATCTGATATACACATCATGCATACATTTGGCCACGTGGAGTGTGCTCCGGATAGCCAGCGCCGAACGTGGGAAATCCGCGTGGGCCGTGACCGAGCGATTGTGCCTGCGGGGTGACCCTGAGGTCGGCAGTCTTAAACATCTGGAAATCCTGCAGCGGCCATGGCCGATGCGCGTCGTCGTTCCGTTGTTGTGGACAAAAAAAAAAACAAAAAACGTAGTTGGCCGCACCCGGACAAAATCTGATCGCCGCTCGCTTGTGGGCTACTGGGATGGAAAGTTCCATTAGGATGACGGGCAGTGGTCACACGGCTCCCGAAGGTTGTGCGCTCTGTAAACCGATCGTTGCCCGTCACAAACAATTTTCAACGAAACCCTGTTTTCATTGATCTCGACAAAAAAAACTCTTATCTCTTCATCCGATTGTCATGCAACGTTTTCATCATTGCCCATAAGCAGGCCCGGCCCCAGCTCCAGTTCCGATTGGGGGGTGGGGGGATGGGGTGCTGGGCAGTAGTTGAGTAGTTATATGGGGGGGGGGGGGCCACCATGACCGTGATTCACCGCTAGCGAGAGCGAACTTGAGTGGTGCTAAAGGAACATTTGGTGGGGGAGGGAGGGGGGGGGGCAGAGGGGGACCCTCTCTTTGCCTCCTAAGCGCCTCCGGTCCTGGTCATGAGCAGCACATCGTGGGAAATCAGAATATTTATACTGGGGGAATCCGATGAGCTACAAAGCTCTTTTTTTCACAGATGTCCAAATGATTCGGCGAGGCTTCCATGGGTGAGCAGAGCCCCCTCTCTGACCCCTCTCTGACCCCTCCCTGACCCCTCCCTGACCCCTCCCTGACCCCTCCCTGACCCCGCCCTGACCCCTCCCTGACCCCTCCCTGACCTCTCCCTGACCCCGCCCGCCCCCAGCGAGCTTTTTGGCGCGCTGGTCTAACGTCTCGTGCGAGCGCGAACATGCGTGTGTCTTGAGACCTGTGGCTTCAAGGAGTCGAGCCGGCTCACCTGGTATTCATTCCCTGCGCGGGCGTCCGTGTGTCCGTGTGTCCGTGTGTCCGTGTGTCGTCCGTGTGTGCGCGTGCGCGCGTGTTTTTGACACGCGCCGGTTTGCCGCTGGCTGGCGTTTGCGGACGCGGGCAGTGCGTTCCAGTTGAACGGACCGGCGTGCATGATGCCTCCAACCAGTCTCCTCCGCTGTACCGTGTTTATACCATCATATTGACAGTGGAAAAGTTTTCCATTCTCCGCGTACCTGCGAGCATACGCGCGCGCGCGCGTGTGCTCGCTGTGCGTGCGCGCGTGACGTTAATTTCACTAAGGCGCGAGGGTTTCACGCTGGTTACTGCTGCGACAGAAGGGAGGTTGAGGGAAAGGATTTGGCAAACGGTCAACAAGTGAAACAAATGGAAATAGAATGCCGGTGGAATGATGGCTTGTGTGCCAAAGCGCTCATGAATGGGGAATTGACCCCCAAACATCCCACTGCAGAGGGACCTGTTGTGAAGTTGCCTGGTGAAGCTTTCTTGGGTAGATAAATAACATGAAGATAATATTATAAAGCAGGGGTAGGGGAACCTTTTTTCTGCCAAGGGCCATTTGGATATTTATATAACATCATTCGCGGGCCATACAAAATTATCAACTTAAAAATTAGCCTGTTATATTTGGTCAAACATTTAATTAACTCGCCCCTAATATGATGGCTGGAACAACTTCTCTTTGGGTGAGGCGTGTGATGATGTTAGCTGGTATTGATGATGTTAGCTGGTATTGATGATGTTAGCTGGTATTGATGATGTTAGCTGGTATTGATGATGTTGTTGCTACTCGCGACTGCTTTTCCAGGTTTGCTCCTAGATTTATTGAATTTCGAGTCCCGCCTGCGGTTGCCATCGCAGGGCCAGAGACCAAATGATTTTGCGGGCCTTGTACGGCCTGCGGGGCCGGGCGTTCTCCACCCCCGTTATAAAGGGATGTGGTTCAGCGCTGTCTTCACTGCTGAAGCTGGATGAAGGCCCCTCCACCCCATGTACTGTGCGCCATGGGGGTTGTTTGACCATACTTCATGCTGGTGACCATGCGTTAGTGCAGGAGGGGGCTCAGAACCAGTTCAGATATCACTCGCCACTGATATTAGACGCGGTCTGGAATTGAACTCGGGTTCCCGGGTTCGTAGTGGAGTGTGCCCGACCACCGTTTCCACTCAACCCTCGAGATAAGATAATCGCATAATTCGCAGCGTCATATTGCATCATGCATCATGATCGGTTTTCGTACAAAGTCAAATCCGTTCCGGACTCAAACAAACACGGTGCATTCCTCGTCCCTCTCTCATTTACAGCCCCGAGCTAGTTGTTCAAATTCTACATTAGTGTGGCAGGGCCAAGTACATCCACAGGAAGAACACTTTTGGCGTCTTATTAACTAGTGCTAGTTATATTTTCCGGGCACCTATCAGTTCAGTTCAGTTTATTTTGGTATAGCCCTGTGAGCCATTTGGCTCTTGAATCGGGTGCAACCACAACAAACAAAAAAACAAAAGCACGAACAAGAAAAACATCTTTAAGTGACTACGTGTGACTGTGCAAACAGAAAATCCAAGGAAAAAAAAACAGCAAAAATATTCTTTGAAAATGCACCGCACACCAACGCTGTGTGCAAAAAATCCCAGTACAGTGCTGTCCGTGCAAAGTGTTTTCTGTGTTTTTGCAATTTATCCTTCGCGTTGGGCAATCACTTCCCGTCCACACACACACAATACAGCCGCACACGTGGCTTGCTCGCTGGGCCGCATGCGTGTGGTGCATTCATTCGCAAGCAGTGGTCGGCGAGAAAAATGCATCGCTCTGTCTGGGGTGATCGGTGTCGATTTTGCGTGAAGTTCTGTCAAGTCCGGTGTACAGCTATTTTCTGGATGCAGTCTTATCACGATGTATATCGCACGGCCGCTCGTCCATTCGCCGCCGAGCGAAGGCCTACCTGTGCCGTGTCAGTGATGGGATTTCTTCTGGTAACATACCTCACCGTGCTGGTCGGTGCAGGTTGGTAGAGAGATGGGGAAGGGCAGGACTGGTTAAGATAAGAGTATTTGTCCGCTATACATTTCCACTGTGATAAGCCACTTCATTGGGCTATCATTTGTGGCCAGGTCACTATTGAAAAAGAGCAGTATAGCTCGATGGGCTTTACCTGGTAAAATAAAAATAGTTTATAGTTCATATCACTCACTGCTGTTATCTACGGCCAGGAATTTAAATCGGACCGCCAGGCTAATAACACAGTGCAATAAACCACTGTTCGTCTGTCTATCTCTTGTATATACAGGGACTCCTCTACTTATGAACGAGGTTGGTTCCAGAGGTCTGTTCGTAAGTCCATTTGTTCGTAAGTCCAACTTCACTCCTGTCGATTTCAAACATGTTGTACGGCATGTACACTAAACACGGGAAATGGCTTTCAAAGTTGTATAATCTCCTGTAGATGCCACTGGGTCCTCAAGTTCTGCAGATGTAGATGCCACCACCGCCATCTATGTATTGTGCGGCGGTTGAACTTACGACTCCCGGTCTGAACAGCTTCAACTGGACATACGGACAGGTTTGTTCGTATCTCTGAAAGTTCGTAAGTCGAGGAGTCTCTGTACACAAATAGTATGTAACGTAATCATTCGTAGGCCGTCGTCTACCAAAGGTAGCGTGCAACTGTGGTGACCACAGAACAGACCCTGGGTCACGT
The DNA here is from genome assembly GCF_048934315.1 of Petromyzon marinus. Lineage (NCBI taxonomy): Eukaryota > Metazoa > Chordata > Hyperoartia > Petromyzontiformes > Petromyzontidae > Petromyzon > Petromyzon marinus. The sequence goes on along the minus strand of NC_133689.1, from coordinate 6,307,353 downwards.
ACCGACTTGGCCCGATTCACAAAGGAGAGCTCACAGCGCGATGAACTTTCCAGCTCCTCTTGCAGGAGCATCACGACCACTACTTTGTGCAGTTTCCCGTATCAGGTGGTAACGCTGCTTATCGTGAGAGCTCGGAGTGGACATTTTTTTCTCGTCACGTATCGGCACAATTGCTATTGTTTGGAAGAGTGGGGGGGGGGGGGGGGGGAGAAAGCATAATTGGAAATTGAATTGAAACTAAAATAAATCCGGAGTAATGAGGAAATGGGCCACTGTGTCGATTGTGTGCGTATGTATGTTGAACTTTTTTCTCAGCGTACGTAGCCAACCGTGATAATCGGAGTCAATATGTTGGGTACAGTAGAAACCGGACACGGACAACCCCGGGGGAGCGAGGCCGGCCGGGTGTGCTTATATTCGCAGTAGTGTGCTTGTAGCAGAACTTTCCCTTCAACTTGCTCAATTGGAATCTACGCAGCATGATCCCCCCCCCCCCCCATCCACTTCGAGAGCTTGGCAGGACCCTCCTGAACATGAGGTATGAGACTCAATGAGGCGTTCCTGGGTAAACAAGCAGAATAATAATAACAACGTATACAGGGTGCTTAAAAACAAATGTGAACACTTCGGAGAATTTTCAACAATGCCACAAGCAGTGTACTGCCTCCGGGAACAGGAGACCACCTGGAGAATATTCCAGGCCACGTGTTGACAACGATGGCGAACAAGTGGGAGACTCTTTGACTTTTTGAAGCTATTAATATAAAAAAAAATCATGTGTATTAACCGTTCTTTCTTTTACTCGCTTTCTATTAACTCAATCTGTTGGTGTTGTTGTCGTTGTATCCTCAAATCTTGTAACTCAATTTTAACCCACTGCCCAATGTGGTATCGACTGCAAACTTGGTATACTTATGTCATACTGATGACAATACTATACAGTGAGGGAAAAAAGTATTTGATCCCCTGCTGATTTTGTACGTTTGCCCACTGACAAAGAAATGATTAGTCCATAATTTTAATGGTAGGTTTATTTGAACAGTGAGAGACAGAATAACGACAAAAAAATCCAGAAAAACGCATGTCAAAAATGTTATGAATTGATTTGCATTTTAATGAGGGAAATAAGTATTTTACCCCTCTGCAAAACATGACTTAGTACTTGGTGGCAAAACCCTTGTTGGCCTTCACAGAGGTCAGACGTTTCTTGTAGTTGGCCACCAGATTTGCACACATCTCAGGAGGGATTTTGTCCCACTCCTCTTTGCAGATCTTCTCCAAGTCATGAAGGTTTCGAGGCTGACGTTTGGCAACTCGAACCTTCAGCTCCCTCCACAGATTTTCTATGGGATTAAGGTCTGGAGACTGGCTAGGCCACTCCAGGACCTTAATGTGCTTCTTCTTGAGCCACTTCTTTGTTGCCTTGGCCGGGTGTTTTAAGTCATTGTCATGCTGGAATACCCATCCACGACCCATTTTCAATGCCCTGGCTGAGGGAAGGAGGTTCTCACCCAAGATTTGACGGTACATGGCCCCGTCCATCGTCCCTTTGATGCGGTGAAGTTGTCCTGTCCCCTTAGCAGAAAAACACCCCCAAAGCATAATGTTTCCACCTCCATGTTTGACGGCGGGGATGGTGTTCTTGGGGTCATAGGCAGCATTCCTCCTCCTCCAAACACGGCGAGTTGAGTTTATGCCAAAGAGCTCCATTTTGGTCTCATCTGACCACAACACTTTCACCCAGTTGTCCTCTGAATCATTCAGATGTTCATTGGCAAACTTCAGACGGGCATGTATATGTGCTTTCTTGAGCAGGGGGACCTTGCGGGCACTGCAGGATTTCAGTCCTTCACGGCGTAGTGTGTTACCAATTGTTTTCTTGGTGACTATAGTCCCAGCTGCCTTGAGATCATTAACAAGATCCTCCCGTGTAGTTCTGGGCTGATTCCTCACCGTTCTCTTGATCATTGCAACTCCACGAGGTGAGATCTTGCATGGAGCCCCAGGCCGAGGGAGATTGACAGTTATTTTGTGTTTCTTCCATTTGCGAATAATCGCACCAACTCTTGTCAACTTCTCACCAAGCTGCTTGGCAATGGTCTTGTAGCCAATTCCAGCATTGTGTAGGTCTACAATCTTGTCCCTGACATCCTTGGAGAGCTCTTTGGTCTTGGCCATGGTGGAGAGTTTGGAATCTGATTGATTGATTGGTTCTGTTGACAGGTGTATTTTATACAGGTAACAAGCTGAGATTAGGAGCACTCCCTTTAAGAGTGTGCTCCTAATCTCAGCTCGTTACCTGTATAAAAGATACCTGGGAGGCAGAAATCTTTCTGATTGAGAGGGGGTTTAATACTTATTTCCCTAATTAAAATGCAAATCAATTTATAACATTTTTGACATGCATTTTTCTGGATTTTGTTGTTGTTATTCTGTCTCCCACTGTCCAAATAAACCTACCATTAAAATGATAGACTGATCATTTCTTTGTCAGTGGGCAAACGTACAAAATCAGCACTGTATTCTATAAAAAATGTTATTTCAAATTTTTTTATACGTTATATTTCGGCTTGGATCTAATTGTCCACACTCAACTGACGTTGGCTGTAATTGCCCAAGGCCCCCTTACGTTATGGCAAGCTTCGGGGCCACTTCCTGGAGTCGTGGAGTTCTTCCATTACGAGTACGGTACATTTCATTAAAGCGTGTTTTTTAAAAAGTGTTTTTTTTTTAAATATTACGTATCACCATTAAAATCGATAGTCCCATATTCATGTTAACATTTTTTTGAAGCAGCCTGTGTGTATGAACTTCCCTCACCACCATTGTAAGGCTATACCACTTCTCCCAGGCTTGTGCTTACAGAAGGACTCTTTATAACAGTCGGCTCCAGTGTTCTTATTAAGCACCACGAGCATTAGCAAAACACAGTCATGTCAGGTACGTATGCTGAACTTATGTCGCACCTTGCGTAGCCAAGCGCGCTAATCGGAGGTTCCGGGGAAGGACAACAAACTAACAACAACAACAACAAGAAGCAGTTCCAGAGAACTGAGTTTGATCGTAGAGTTTGGGGACTCGTCGTGTGACGATCATCGATGGTGGCAGGAGCACAACGCCCCTCTGCTGTGAGAGAGGGTGTTTAACACGTAGCAGGCTTTCGCGACCAATAGTATTCATGATAAAGGTTTTTGGGTCAGATCGCGTTATTTATAAATGTGTCGTAACCCTCCACCACCCGACACGGCCAATCGGCAAAAAAGTGTCACGTTGACAAAAGACAAATAGTTCACTACTTTAGCCCACCGGTGTGTTGGAAGAGTGAATCCACAACATTTACAGTTTGAGTACGACGTTTCGCTGGTAATTACATCCAGCATCATCGGGCAATTCGCCAGAATGGTAAAGCCCTCGCTTGCTCCCGGTCTTAAATAGAGCAGCAGGGTGACGTCATCATTTAACTCATTTCAGGTGCAGTGATTTGAGGCGGAGGGGGGGTATTGTAATTATGTAATCGACAGACGGGACGTAACATCAGCGTAAGACTAAAAGAACATCAAAGAAATATTAAATTATCTCAAACACAACTGTCGGCAGTGGCAGAACATGCTTGTCAACAAGGACACTCAATTGATTTTGATAACGTTGAAGTGTTGTGTAAAACTAATTATTACTGGCAAAGACTAATTAGAAAATCCATTTAAATTGAGAGGAATAGAAATAACTTTAATCGCTCTGACAGCTACAGGCATAGTGCGGCCTGGAAGCGTATAATTAAATAATACATATTACAATTCCTTATAGGGGAAACACATAATAATTAACGGATTACTAACATAGCATATAATCACTAACACACATTAGAACTAATTACTAATCTACAACTCATTACTAATCATAACCATTGACTGATTACTAATCGATTACATAATTACAATACCCCCCTCCGCCTCAAATCACTGCACCTGAAATAAGTTAAATGATGACGTCACCCTGCTGCTCTATTTAAGACCGGGAGCAAGCGAGGGCTTTACCATTCTGGCGAATTGCCCGATGATGCTGGATGTAATTACCAGCGAAACATCGTACTCAAACTGTAAATGTTGTGGATTCACTCTTCAACACACCGGTGGGCTAAAGTAGTGAACTATTTGTCTTTTGTCAACGTGACACTTTTTTTGCTGATTGGCCGTGTCGGGTGGTGGAGGGTTACGACACATTTATAGATAACGCGATCTAACCCAAAAACCTTTATTATGAGAGAGGGTGTGTTTGTGATAACTTGATTTGCTTTAAATGGCATGTTTCATTCAGTATCATTAACACGCGTCAAATAAAAAAATTCTCTCCGCTGCTCATTGGAACACTGGGGCAGTGCAGTGCTCATCCTCTGCAGGGGCTGTCCATAAATGACGTCACGCACCTAGGGCGGGGGGGGGGGGTCAGACATTTGTGACGATGTGTGACGATGGGGGGGTTGAGAAATGTGACGTCACATCAAAATGCGCAACTTTAAATAAATATAGACAACACATTCTACTTAATTAGACTTTTTAATAAATGTTTTCTTCTACAACATCAGAGTGCAGCGCCACATGAAATACGCACGACAATGACAATAGTTTAAAGCGATTTGAAGCATGTTTTATATATATTTTTGGGGGGGGGGCAGAGCTTTGTGACGTCATATTTGAGGGGGGGGGGTCTGACTTTTTGTGACGCCGTGTGACGAGGGGGGGGGGGGTGAAAAATCGCGTGATGTCATTTATTGGCGGCCCCTAAGGCAGCTGTGGAAATTCCACTTTCCCGTGGCAGGAGCTCGTCTCTGCATAGCTCGACCGCTGCCTTATAACGGTTAGATTTGATGGGTTTATAGTGACACACTAGTGCCATAATGCCGTTGTCTTTTATGCAGGAGTCCCTCCCTGCACCGACTCCCTGGACTCTGGTCACGGCCGCAGCCCTCCGTTGATTTGTTTGCCAAATTGCATTAGCGGAGTGCCTGGCCTGGGCTTGTGGGAGGAGATCGGAGCACAGAGTGCCCGGAGAAACGAAGACAAAGATCCCCCGTATAGCCTTTGACAGACCGCTGGAGGGGGTGGTTGGCCAACACCACGCCCGGCCGCCTTTGTCTCCCTATAGTGGCGATGTTTACACACAGCACCAGGTACCCATTTGAGGCCGAGTGGACCTAGGGGAGGCCCAGGACCGGTTCAGACAATCGTCACCGGTGTTGGCCGTGAGCGGGAATCGGAACTCGGGGCGTCGGATTCATAGCGCAGCGTAGCACTAACCGCTGCGCCACCGCTCCCCACCCGGATACACGCACACATTCCGAGCAGCGGCCTCGAGGCCCGAAGCTACAACGCCACCAGTGGAGGGACTCTTCGATTTACGAACGAGCTGGGTTCCTGAGGCCTGTTCGTAAGTAGAGGAGTCTCGGACTACCCAGGGCATGAGTCCTTCCATCCGTGTGCACGAATCAAACTCGGACACGTGCTCAGCCTGCCGAGAGCCGGCGAGGTCGGACCCACTCGGGGTGTGGGAGTGGGACGGTACAGACACGCGTCGAGGCTATTTAGTTTTGATTTGAAGCTTTCGTGACCGCAGGAAATCCATGCTCTTTGGTTCTTTCGGTAAAGTCACGTGGGTATGAAATAAAATAAATCGCGACGTTTCGGGCACAACACGAGCGACCGTCATCAGGTGGAACAGATCCAGCAGGGGGGAGAACCGCTGACATCGTTCTCCGGCTGCATCTGTTCCGCCTCTTCCACCTGATGACGGACGCTTGTGTTGCGATCGAAACGTCGCGATTGATTTTATTTCATACCCACGTGACTTTACCGAAAGAACCAAAGAGTCCGTTATTTAGATTATTATGCTGCTGTGGATTTCCACGTGATAAGCGCTCTTCGTTGTGGCTATCATTTGTGGCGAGGTCGCTTCTGAAAAAGAAGCTAATGGCTCAGCGTACCCTTACCTAGTAAGATGAAAAAAAAACAGTTTGGTTTTACTGTACTTGTATATATGTTTTGAGTGATTTGTTTACCGTGCCTATAATTTACACTCTTATCGTGTTTTTTTAGTTGTTTTATTATTTGCTGTTGTGACATTCTGGCCTCGGCCTACTGGACATCTGTGAGAAAGAGCTTTAGAGCCCATCGGATTCCTCCAGAATGAATACAGATTCTGATCCTGTACCGTACTCTGTTGTAGGTAGTGATGCAGCCCCAGCGGGAGTGGAGGTGGGGGGGGGTCGTGCAATCTCCATTTGTCGTTGCAGAGGTTCACGGCTTTAATCCCAGAGGCCACCCTTGGCTAACGCTGCGATTTGTGTGATAACCACGGTAATGCTACGCGCCCCGCCCGCTTCATTCACTCCCAGCGGATGTCAAAGATCCCCTCTCCGCACGAGGTCATTCCCAAAGACTGGGCCGTTGTGCTGCGTGCCCGTACGTCTCACGGATCCAAATTTGAAAACTTGACACCGCAGGCGACTCCTTTTTAATGTCCAGCGCACGGCAATCGCTGCCGCCCCCAGCCCCGAAGGCTTGACAGGAATCTCCCGAAAAGGGAGTCACGATTGGCTCGGTGAGGCTTTCCTGAGTAAGTCGACGCAATCAACGCGCCGGGCTCATTCCCTGCACGAGGACCCGCGGGGAGGGTCCTCGGAGTGGGGAGTGGTGGAGGCTGAGCACTTGCCGTCGAGTGCTTCTGCCTGGCATCATTAATTATTCATTCGGAAGAGCTTCGCCAAGAATTATTATATAATTTTTTTTAACACCGCCGTGGATCCAGCGTTAGTAAACGGTGCAGGATTGCGCAGTGTGTGCGTAATGACTCGGCGCCGTATCGAGCAACGGCATAGAACAAGAAGCTCGGCGCGGTCGTCAATACCGCCGCCTTAAAAAAAGGGGAAAAAATATCCGCAACTGGTGACGTTTTGGGCAATGGTTCTTCTTCATAACACATCGACAGCCCAGAGCGATTGCGTGGCCTGATCGCTTGAGACTGGCACCGTACACCGTGAAGCCCTGATCTAGAAATATGTTCAGTTTCAGTTTCTTTATTTTGGTATAGCCCTGTGAGCCATTCGCCTCTTGAATCGGGTGCAACCACAACAAACAAAAACACAAAAACATGAACAAGAAAAACATCTTAAAGTGACTATGTGACTGTGCAAACAGAAAATCCATGAAAAAAACAGCAAAAAGCACCGTACACCAACGCCGTGGGCAAAAAATCCCAGTGGGATGTAAGTAAAACAACAACAACCACAAGAAAACTTAGATTAAGGCCATCAGTCTAACTCCGTACTACAACAAAACAAACATGTCCAAACCAAAACGCGTTTTCGAAATCACCAAAAAATAAAGCCATAATTGCAACGCAACAGTGATCATATGACCGCACTTTAGCTATAAATCGGTTTGTGTGTGTGCGTTTATAACAAACCTATTGTAGTCCACATGCACTGTTAATAGGGATTGTTTGACCATACTTCACCACTGTGGTCGGTGCAGGTTTACATTCATCTCCGATACGTTTCCGAAACGCTTTTGGAAATTCCGCTTTGCTATGATGCGAGGGACAGCCACTGTGTCAATGTTGTGGTTGTAGCGGTGCATCCCAATTAATTTGATTCATATCCAAGGGAAAACGACGTTTTTTTTTAAAATTCCTATAGGTATTAGTCACGGGGGTTCGCCTAACCCCAGGGATTGGCAAACTGCGTCTTCAAGCGCTGCTTTCGTGACGTTATTTATTCAGGACCGCCGCCTCGGATTCACCGCCACGGTGCATTGCCGCTCTTGAAAATAGTGAGTTGTATTTTTTTTTCTCACCGAATTAGAAAAAATAAATAAATGGCTCCTCTTGTTGTTTCCGTTGCCGACCCCTGGCCTAGCCCCAGCAGCCACGAGACGTAAACGACCATTCGACCGCTATGTGAAAATAAATGTATTCTTTGCATCGAAACGCCACCCTGAATCGCGACGATTCACTCAATCGTTGGGTGGCAAGCAAGCGCGCAGTGCACGTGCACAAGCAATGCAGCCTTATGCAGGCCACCAGCTCAATAGAACTGAATGTGATCTGGAGAAGGCCAAGAGTTGTATTTGTACTGTGCATTCAATGCTGCGCGTCTTTGTGTGTGTTGCCAAATCTATTCCATTTCCGACCCGCACCAATTTTTCTGGTGCGCTGTGGGGTTTTCGCGTCACTCGGTGACCGGTGTGTGCTGCCAAGAATAATCGTAAAGCATGCGCGTACGCGAGATCGTATTAGCAGCACGCTGGAGCTCTGTGCAACGGACTAAAGATGCAGAGTGTTTTTTTTTTAAATTCAAGATTCCCCCGACCACCCCCCCCCATTCCACCACGCTTCCTCCTCCTGCATCAGCGCTGCTGCAAAAAAACCGATCTCGAAAATTCTCTTTCAGCGGTGAGCGGGGCAGCGGCGGGGAGGGAAGGGTAACTGTGGGGGTGGGAGACGGTGGTGGTGGTGGTGGTGGGGCGGTAGGCGGAGTGCGGGGTGCGTGAGACCGCAGGGGCAGCATTCACGCTCCGTCAAAGTCGCAAGTGTTTGGGTGGGGGGGGGGTGGGGGGGGCACATCCTGAATTTTGAGCCGAGTCGACTGAAAACGAAGGCAGGAGTTCTCGCGCAGCGGCGCCGGCGGGCAGGAAGGCGATGAGTGTGGCCCTGTCGGTGCAGCGCGTCCGAAATTCGGTGGGTCCCATCCGATCGGACCGAGCAAAGGGAAAAGGCTCTGCAGATGCTGCAGGGCGGTGAAGTCGCTCTCGATCATTCTCCGCCTTGTTCGTTGGGTACCCCCCCCCCCCGCCCACTCCTCTCCCGGCGGCCCCCCCAATTTGGACCATCCACCCTCTCCAGCAACAGCCCCAAAAACTCAACTACGGTTAACGAGGCCACAATACAGGGAGGGGACTGGCACTTCTCGTCATCGTGTCGTTCGTCAGCAATTTCCACGATGACGTTGTTGTTGTTTACGCCTGCGTTTTGCGTCGGTAATTTATTTGAGTCGTATTCTTTGGGTCTTTCGGTAAAGTCACGCAGATAGGTTCAAAGAAAGTAACAATAAAACTACGACGTTTCGATCGCAACACAAGCGGGCGTCTACAGGAAAAGCCGTTGTTTTCGTCTTTGACCATTTGCTTCGTCCTCTTTGGTTCTTTCGGTAAAGTCACGTAGAATGAGAATAAAATGATAAAATAACACAATAAAATTCTCACGACGTTTCGGCCACAACGCAAGCGTTGGCCACAAGCGTTGTGGCCGAAACGTCGTGAGAATTTTATTGTGTTATTTTATTATTTTATTCTCATTCTACGTGACTTTACCGAAAGAACCAAAGAAGATGAATCCTTGCAGTCACGAAAGCTTTACATCGAAATTTCATTTGCTTCGTGTTCGTGTTTTCTCGCCGCAACGTGGCGCTGACGTTCCCCACCCACATTCGGCTCTCTGTGGACACACATTTTTCCAAGCATCCGTAATAAGTCAGTAGCGTGATGATGAAAATTGAAAAGTGAACATCTTTCGACAAACAATTGAGCCATCCATCAATTGGTATCTCTAGTAAGAAATCATCATAAACATTTTTTTGTTATACCAGATAAGACCCCCACTGAGTTATACTATACAGCTCATTTTCAGAAGCGACCTGGCCACAAATTATAGCTCAATGAAGTGCGCTTAAAATTTTAACACGTAGGCTTTCATGACCAATATAATCCATAATACAGGTTTTTTTTGGGTCAAATCGTGTAAATAAATGTGTCGTTTAAACCCACCATCACCCGACACAGCCAATTAGTAAGGGTCGTCACGTAAACAGAACTTGCCAATTCGTCACTAGAACAGCAACACCGCTTGTGTGTTGGAGAGCCAAGCCACAACATTTACAATGTGAGGACGACGTTTCGCCAGTAATTACAACCAGCATCATCACCTTACTTAATTGGCTGTGTCGGGTGGCGGCGGGTTTAACGACACATTTATATATTTACGCGATCTGACCCTACCCCCGAAACCCCCCTCCCCGCCCCCCTGTATTTATGGGCTTGTGGAAATTCACAGCAGCCACACGCTCTAAACGCACGTTTCTGAACGCATCAGACATGGCGAATCCACGACTGAGTGAGAGACCCCAGTGAGTAATTTTATACAGTCACGAAAGCTTGAATACTTTATTAAGACCTCGCCATCTCTCGGCGCCATGCCACGTTACAGCAGCCCCACCTCGAAGCACAGCGGTCGGGCAACCTTTCAAAGGCGACGAAGGGCCGTTGTTCTTCAGACACAGCAGCAGGCATGCAGCAGACGACAAACGCTTAAATAAACACAATAAGTGATTGTGAAAACTGCGTCTATTTAATTCCCCCCCCCCCGCCGCCCCTGCTTTAGTTATTCTTTAACAATTACAGTTCGACTGTTATATTTCGTCGTCACCAACACATTCCATAGCGACCCATTCCCAGCCATATCTAATCGATTTAACTGTACGTTAAATTACGTTTAACATTTACGGTTAAATTTCTTTTTTCCTTTTTCTAAACGGCCGTCCACAAGGGTTGGGGGGTGGAGGGGGTGGAGGGGGTGGCGAGGTGCAGCCAAAGTGTCTCAAAGGGCGAAGCCACGGAGTCGCCGAATGGGGCTCTCAAGGGTCCCCGACCCGCTGACCTATCGCAACGTGGCTCACGATCCCGATGGGGCAATTGGGGATCAACGGTTGGCAGGTTGAAATGAAGAAGATCTTGCAGAACTCGTGTCACGCGGAGCCTCGCTACACGTCGGCGCTGGGGGGGGGGGGCAGTGGGGTGTGTAGCCTGCTGCGAGTTCACCTGCGAGTTAACCACGCGTGCATAATCGTGCACACTCTGTAGGAGCGTATGGGAACCTAACAAAAAAACAACACATGTTTGTACAGCTACAGATAGGCAGGTGCGTGTTTTAAAATCATCATCATTATTATTATTGAAGAGAAGAAGGCGATGGTGATCAGAGATTGAACCCCGAGCCAGCCGCGTGCAGGGTAGAGTACAAGGCACGTCCCAAAATGTTGATTTGGGCTTTCTTCGGACCGGCTCCACCAGCCTCCTCGGAAGACCATGTTTGCCTTCGGCCGTGACCGGTAATTTCATATGTTTAATAAGCAGCAGCAGCAGCACATCTGTAAAATATAACAGCTGTGCACATTTTTTTTTCAAATTATAGCCGCTGGTAAATATTTGAGTTTAGTCCGGAGTTTGGCATTTTAAGCAGCTGTGTTTCCTCCGGTCCTGTGTTTATATGTTGACTTCGCAGCGTGTATAGTATTTCACAATGTCAGTGTTGTACGCGCATTGCGGCGAGTGTCATTTGCAGGGGCAGGTGCATGCCAAATCTTAGGCTTAAAGAAATATTAATTATGTATAAGAATTACAGCCAGTGCTTCGTTTCAGCCTGGGCAGTCCGGAACACGACTGCAGAAATGATCTTGGCACGGTCACATCCATCTCATCTCATCACATTTGTTTGTCCTTATGATGCTTATTTTCTCTTTCGACGATTGTACAAATACAAGGTTTTGTATTACCACAACAACAACAAAGAAACAGCCAAAGATTAAGGTGCAGGCCTGCTCCCTCGTGCCACTACTTGCAGAAGTGCCTCCACTTGAGATGGCGCTAGAGAGTGGTGTTTTTCTTTCTATTGCAGTATTCCACATTGACCGTATGTATTGAATACTCATTTCTTGAGAGCTAATTTTTGTGTTTAGTTTGTTGTTCTTACCTCGCACCTCCAGCGAGCACGATTGGTTACGTGCGGTGCAAAAGAAGTTCAACATACAGGGACTCCTCTACTTACGACCATTCGACTTACGAACATTCAGAGAAATATATTCTTGGTTCTTTCGATAAAGTCACCACGTAGAAGGGAAACAATAAAATAATACAAATATAAAACAATACAATTCTCACGACGTTTCGACTGCAACACAAGCAATCGTCATCAGGTCGTGAGAATTTTATTGTTTTATATTTTTATGATTTTATTGTTTCCCTTCTACGTGGTGACTTTACCGAAAGAACCAAGAATATGAATCCCTGCAGTCACGAAAGCTTTAAATCAAAATTCAGAGGAATGTTTTTATTTATTTTTTCTTGAACCTATCGACGTGACTTTACTGAACAAACCTGGTCCGTATGTCCAGTAGCCTGTCCGGACCCGAGAGTCATAAGTTCAACCGTCGCGCAATAGATGGCGGTGGTGGCATCTACATCTTCAGAATGTCAAGAACCAGCGGCATCTACAGGAGATTGTCAAACTTTTAAAGCCATTCCCTTTGTTGAGTGTACATGCCGTGCAACACGTTTGGAATTGACAGCAGTAAAGTTGGACGTAGGGGCCGTCCATAAATGACGTCACACACCTGGGGGGGGGGTCAGACATTTGTGACGATGTGTGACGAGGAGGGGGGGGGTTGAGAAATGTGACGTCACATCAAAATGCGCAACTTTAAATAAATATAGACAACACGTTCTACTTAATTAAATAGTCGTTTTAATAAATGTGTGCTCCTACAACATCAGAGTGCAGCGCCACATTAAATACGCACTACAATAACAATTGTTTAAAGCGATTTGAAGCATGTTTTATATTTTTTGGGGGGGAGGGGGGGCGGGGGCAGAGCTTTGTGACGTCATATTTGAGGGAGGGGGGTCTGACTTTTTGTGACGCCGCGTGACGAAGGAAGGGAGGGAGGGGGGGGGAGTCAAAAAACGTCCAAAATCGCGCGACGTCATTTATGGACGGCCCCTTTTGAACAACAAAACCAAACACAAAAAAAATATCGGATGATTGTGGATAGACGGCGCACATTGTAGTAATAATAGTAACAAGCTCGTTTTTTTTTTCCTATCGCGCGAAACTTTTAGCGGTGGTGCCTTGAAGCCCCGCAGGTCCCTACCTCCACGTGCGAACTTCTGGGCGTGGTGGCGCGAGAGTTCTCTTCGCCGATGCAATGGGGGGGGGGGGGGTGGGAAGGGGTGGAGGAGGGTGCAAGGCTTTGGTGGATCACGGGAAAAAATGAACGAGTGAAATGCCTCGTTTCGTCAAGCGTGCCAGGTGGGCTGGAGGTGGCAGCAGCACAGGAAGTGGTTTTTGTGACACACCCGAGCGGGGGCGGCTGGATGCAACTGCATTTGCAAAATGTGATGATGCAAATTTTCGTCCGTGACCACGTCTCGATCGCTCAGTTTTTAATGTCCAACGTTGTCGAGGGGGGGGGGACCGTGTGTTGTCTGGGACTGTTCTTGCTGTTGTTTTGCTACCTTGCCCACGCTTGGGAACTGGTGTACCAATATGCAATTTGAACTTGTATATATCATGGGACCTCCTTTGCCAAGACCAAAATATGAGAATAGGTAGCTGCTCACCCCGGGCTCTCATTACTCTGATAGTGGCGTTGTCTTTGTGCTGTGTAACGCCTTTTGGTGTCCTCTGGTCTAACACCGTTTTGAGACGAGGCTCAAAAGAAAGCTGTCTCTGGTGTGGACCAATCCGTTTCAAAGACAATGCCAATATATTATCAGAATACGTTTTTTGTTTTCATTCTGACCATAAGTATTGTGGTTAGTGCAGACATGATTCCTTGTTAAAGGTTTCAGTTTGGTGTTTTAACATCTTAACACGACTGTTTTTGTTGCCAGAAAAAAGGGGAAAACCCTATTCTTGAACATATACAGTGAGGGAAAAAAGTATTTGATCCCCTGCTGATTTTGTACGTTTGCCCACTGACAAATACATGATCAGTCTATAATTTTGATGGTAGGTTTATTTGAACAGTGAGAGATAGAATAACAACAAAATTTCAGAAAAACGCATGTCAAAAATGTTATAAATTGATTTGCATTTTAATGAGGGAAATAATTTCTGGCTCCCAGGTGTCTTTTATACAGGTAACGAGCTGAGATTAGGAGCACACTTTTAAAGGGAGTGCTCCTAATCTCAGCTTGTTACCTGTATAAAAGACCCCTGTCCACAGAATCAATCAATCAGATTCCAAACTCTCCACCATGGCCAAGACCAAAGAGCTCTCCAAGGATGTCAGGGACAAGATTGTAGACCTACACAAGGCTGGAATGGGCTACAAGACCATTGCCAAGCAGCTTGGTGAGAAGGTGGCAACAGTTGGTGCGATTATTCGCAAATGGAAGAAACACAAGAACTGTCAATCTCTCTCGGCCTGGGGCTCCATGCAAGATCTCACCTCGTGGAGTTGTAATGATCATGAGAATGGTGAGGAATCAGCCCAAAACTACACGGGAGGATCTTGTCAATGATCTCAAGGCAGCTAGGACCATAGTCACCAAGAAAACAATTGGTAACACACTACGCCGTGAAGGACTGAAATCCTGCAGCACCCGCAAGGTCCCCCTGCTCAAGAAAGCACATATACATGCCCGTCTGAAGTTTGCCAATGAACATCTGAATGATTCAGAGGACAACTGGGTGAAAGTGTTGTGGTCAGATGAGACCAAAATGGAGCTCTTTGGTATAAACTCAACTCGCTGTGTTTGGAGGAGGAGGAATGCTGCCTATGACCCCAAGAACACCATCCCCACCGTCAAACATGGAGGTGGAAACATTATGCTTTGGGGGTGTTTTTCTGCTAAGGGGACAGGACAACTTCACCGCATCAAAGGGACGATGGACGGGGCCATGTACTGTCAAATCTTGGGTGAGAACCTCCTTCCCTCAGCCAGGGCATTGAAAATGGGTCGTGGATGGGTATTCCAGCATGATAATGACCCAAAACACACGGCCAAGGCAACAAAGGAGTGGCTCAAGAAGAAGCACATTAAGGTCCTGGAGTGGCCTAAGCAGTCTCTCGACCTTAATCCCATAGAAAATCTGTGGAGGGAGCTGAAGGTTCGAGTTGCCAAACGTCAGCCTCGAAACCTTAATGACTTGGAGAAGATCTGCAAAGAGGAGTGGGACAAAATCCCTCCTGAGATGTGTGCAAACCTGGTGGCCAACTACAAGAAACGTCTGACCTCTGTGATTGCCAACAAGGGTTTTGCCACCAAGTACTAAGTCATGTTTTGCAGAGGGGTCAAATACTTGTTTCCCTCATTAAAATGCAAATCAATTTATAACATTTTTGACATGCGTTTTTCTGGATTTTGTTGTTGTTATTCTATCTCTCACTGTTCAAATAAACCTACCATTAAAATTATAGACTGATCATTTCTTTGTCAGTGGGCAAACGTATAAAATCAGCAGGGGATCAAATACTTTTTTCCCTCACTGTATACTTTATTTTATTCATTTATTTGTTATTGATTTGCTTTCCTTTCTCATCCTTTGCACTCCGATGTTTTTTTTCGGTATTGTTTGTTGTTGTGAATTTCTGTCCCGCACCTACTTGGACATCTGTGACAGAAAGCATCACAGCTCATTGGATTTTTCCAGGATAAATAAAGATTCTGATTCTGGATGAGTTTTTCTTCAGCAATTCTGGCTTGACGTGGCAAAAACAAAACACCCCCCCCCCCCACAAAATCTGTCAACGCTGTCTTATAACAGCAAAAGATGTAGTCTGCTGACGTTTCAGCTGATGGGGCGCCATGGTGGCGAAATGTTAACCACCTTGCCTGGTATACAGGAGGTCGTGGGTTCGAACCTGACGCCTGTTTATTTTGAGTTTGCATGTTTTCCCCATGGATGTGTGGATTTTTCTCCAGGTCCTCCGGTTTTTCCCTCCGCATCGAGAATGCACATCATGCGTTTCGAGTAATTGGCTGCGATACATTTCCACACGATAAGCCGCCACTTCGTTGAGCTATCATATGTGATGGACAGGTCGCTTCTGAAAGAGCTGTGTAGCTCAGTGGGCCGTACCTGGTAAAATAAAAAAATATAATTTAGCTTTCATTTAGTCATTAGGTGATGTGAACTTCCAAAACCGGTGTTGCACATCTTGCTGTACAGTTCCAAATAGGGGAGGCCTTCATCCAGCAGTGGATTGACCATGTCTGACAACGACGATGATAGTTTAGTTTTGTCCATGCGCCGGAACGGATGGATGTTGAGTGGCGTCTGGGGCGAGCGGCGAATCTCTTGCCTACGAGCAAACACGATTGTTGTGGGGGCCCTCCTCTGTGCTGGGCCCAAGACAAATTGCCCCGCTTGGCCCCCACCCACCCCCCACCCCACCCCCCCCCCTCCCCCCACCGGGCAGCCCCGATCCTACGACGCCAAGCGCTGCGAATGTCGCTCCCCAGGATGAAGCGCAAGTCGCACTCCGCCGACCCAGTGCTGGGACTCAAGGTGATCCTGCCGCCCAACAAGTCCTCGCCGGATCTGCACGCCCAGGAGGAGGGGCTGCCGGCGGAGGGGTCGGGCGACTCGGCCGGGGTCAGCCCCGCGGCCGCCCCGCGGCTCGCCGACGGTGCCGCTCAGGAAGCCTCTGCCACCTCCACCCCTTGCAGCGGTGAGGCTCGGCGCAGCAGAAAACAAAATGAACAAAACACTTGCGGCATTTTTCCAGCCGAAGGTTGGAAAGGGTTAAATGAGCCGCGGCTCGCCCCGTCCGTCCGTCTGCTTGTCCATCCGCCGGGCCGTGCGTGTGTGCCTTGTGTGCAACATGAGGTCATGGTAATAATTCGCGTTAATGATAACACCGTGTAACAATTGTTTTTTTTTTTGTTCCTGGGTAGTAAGTGTTATTTCCTAATTGCATATGTCTCAGAAGTACAGGAAATTGCTATTATTTCCCAACAAACTTTGCTTTTGTGGCCAGGACAGTGATAGTTTGAAATGTACCTATTTTCAATGAGAAAACGTGGTGTGCACTTGTGTCATTCCTTCACATAAAGTCAGAGAAAAACAACATCTGAATCAAAATTAACATGTATTTATACTAAAGTAATACAAAAATGACTACAAAAGATGTAGACACCAAGGTGCGCACTACCACAGGCGGGACTGTGGGGAGGAACAATCTCGAAAAACGACTCTCTTCTAAATCTTTTGTAGTCATTTTTGTATTACTTTAGTATAAATACACGTTAATTTTGATTCACGTTGTTTTTTTCTGACTTTATGTGAACGAAAAGACACAAATTCGCCCGTCTTCTCATTGAAAATAGGTCAATTTCAAAATATCGCTGTCCTGGTCACAAAAGCAAAGGCTGTGGGGAATAAAAGCGGTCGGGCGTGGTGCCAGCCACCCACCACCCCCTCGTGTCCTGTGCTGGCCTTCATAGGTGTTCGCTAACAATCTGTTAAGACTATACCGGGAGGCCTTTGTATTTTGTGTTTTTTGTTTTTCCGGGAACTGTATTCCGATTTCCTTTATGCTTAATTTGGATTTGGGCTAACCTTGCCGACACAGAACCTTCCTGTCCTGAAACGTTCTCGAGGCTCATTCGAGGAATTCCCTGGGTAAGCGATTGGCATTGCAGTCTCGCTATGATTACCAACCAAAAGCAAATCGCCCCCGTCTCTCATCGTCAACTGCGGGCACAAGTGCTGTTTAGCGAGCGCCTCGGGCTGGCATGGCGCTTACCTGTGGTCAGCACCACACCCTGCTGGTCTTCTCCCCCACTGCTTGTTGACAACGCTGCGTGTGCATGCACAAAGACAAAGCCCCCTACCCCCCACCCCGCCCCGCCGAGATAACCTTGACAAGACTGTTGGGGCAAGTGTTTGTTAGCGATCAGCTCCGCAGACCGGCACGGCCTGTGTACGGGGAAGGGCGGCCATGGGTGGGTTTGCTCCACTCCACAAGCATGTGGCGGGGGCTCGCTCTCATGCCCCATCGGTGGAGGTTGGCGAGGCATGAGCCTGTTGAGGGTGCACCAACCACAACAGGTTCATTGCAGGTACCCGTTTCCATCGACTTACGAAAGTGATGCGTTCTTCGGAAAACGCGTGCGAAATGAAATGTCGTCATTCGGAACGGCTTGCCCCATTAATTTCATTAAAAAAAATAGGGGCGTGTTTCAGACAGTCATTACAACTCTCCTGCGAACCTAAAAATACCCACCTATGTTGCTTTCCACAATGCGAAAATAATAGAGAACGTGAATTTGAAAGTGATGGAATAATACCATTTAAAACGATTAACTAACCTTTCCAGGGGAACTCAGTTCAGTTTATTTTGGTAAAGCCCTGTGAGCCATCCGGCTCTTGAATCGGGTGCAACCATAACAAACAAAAAAACAAAAACACGAACAAGAAAAACATCTTAAAGTGACTATGTGTGACTGTTGAAAACAGAAAATCCATGGAAAAAAACCAGCAAAAATATTCCTGAAAAAACACCGTACACCAACGCTGTGTGCAAAAAAATCCCAGTGGGATGCAAGTCAAACAACAACAACCACAAGAAAACTTAGATTAAGGCCATCAGTCTAACTCCGTACTACAACAAAACAAACATGTCCAAACCAAAAAACGTTTTCCAAATCACCCAAAAACAAAGCCGTAATTGCAACGTAACAGTGATCACAAGGACTGTGACCGAATTTGTAACAATAAACTACATAAATAACATGTAACACCAAAATCCTAGAGCCATAGCTGGCTGCATGAGTTACTCCACAACAACAGAAGCATCGGTCGGAGTATCAAATTTTTCAATGCACCTTGAGACGTGTGCCGCATGTTGCAATGAGGAGGCGTTGCTGCTGCACTGCAGGGTCACGGTGACGCTGTCGCGGATGGGTGACCACAGCCTCCGTTCCGGGTGCTTCTCGTTTGATGATCTCATGGCGCCGTGCCGTCGTGAAATTTCTCCGACGCGGAAATTCGATTGCGTTAATCGAAAAGTGCCCGTCATTTGTCACCTGCGTTAACGTGGCATTTCGTAAAACCGAAGGTTTCGTGAATCGAGGGACACTTGCATTTTCTTTGGTTCTTTCGGTAAAGTCACGTAGAATGAGAATAAAATAAAAAAAATAAAACAATACTATTCTCACGACGTTTCGGCCACAACACAAGTGGCCTTCTTCAGGTGAAAGGAACAAGCCTGTCGGGACGACAGAGCTACTTGCATTCTTGAGTGAGTGAGCGCGCACGACACACCCCATGTGCGCGTGCGTGTGTGTGTGGCAGAAATATCCGCCAAATCGGCCAGTAGACACTTGGGTCTGGCCCGTCACCTCCAAGCAGCGAGCCTTCGAAACACTTTCACGTGGCCCCGTAGTGCACCTAGCCTGGCACAGGCGCTGTGGCGGTGTCACCGACACTCGGTGGCAAAATGGCGGCTGTCGTTGCACAAGCATGTACATACGTGTGTGTGTGTGAGCGCGCGTCTTTGTGGATAGTGAATAAAGAAAGGGCTTTTCATTTAACCGTGTAATCGGAGCTGCAAGGTGGCGAGGAGACTGGAAGTTGAGTTCTAGCATTGTCCTGTGCAGGGGTTTTCTCTTAATACTTCGGTTTCTCCCTCAATACTTCGGTTTCTCCCTCTCCACGTCATTAATAATTACAATCTTTGAATGGACTCGGCCGAACACGTCAATGCAGGACTCTCCCGACAAAAGAGTCTTCGTACTCATTGAGGCTCTTCTGAGTAAATACGTGGAATAATGAATCGGGACTAACAATAGCGCAGCACTCGCGGCGAGCATCACGCCTAACCGCCTTTCACATATTCATAAACATGCGCTGTGTGTGTTCTAAACGTCAACAATTGTTGTACGCGTGCCATCATGCGTGTGCTATGTCTCTTGACACCCTTGCAAAATGAGATGTTCCAAATAAGACGCCGTGGTAGCGAGATGTTAACTACCTCGCCTTGTATTCAGGAGGTCGTGGTTTCGATCCCGACCCTGACGCCTGCTGCTGTATATTTGGATGTTTGCGTGTTCTCCCCGTGGTCGCGTGGATGTTTTTACGGGTCCTCCGCTTCTTCCCTCCACATTTATAATCGTGCATTTAGAGTATTTGGCTGATATACATTTCCATACAAGCCACTTTGTTGAGCTATCATTTGTAGCCAGGTCGTTTCTGAAAAAGAGCTATATAGCTCAGTGCGCCTTACCTGCTATAATACAAATATAAGTTTCGTTTTATGGGTCTATCGATGGAAAATACTCTAACGAACGAAAATACTGTACCATTCCAGATACTCTGATACAGGAGGCCCACACAGTGCCAATTGGTATCGTAATGTCAGATACAAAATCGGCACTGCAGTAGTTTTTTCGATTTAAAGCGTTCGAGACTGCAGGCATTCATATTCTTGGTTCTTTCGGTAAAGTCACGTAGAAGGGACATAATAAAACAATAAAAATACAAATAAAACATAAGTAGTTATGTGGCTGCCATTGAGTTTAACTATACTTGCACTTGTGAGCGTGCCCGACCGATTTAGCCATCACTCCGACTTGGCAGTCCGTACAAAAACAAATATGACTTCTCTTGTAAATATGTGCAGAGAGTGTGTGTGTGTGTGCCTCCTGGATAGTCCGACAGCAGGTTGATGGAAGCTTTTGTTTATGAGAAAAAAAAATACTTCAACGTTATCTCCAAGTGAATCATTAACACCCCATTAAGATCGCGCCTTCAATACATTTCAATGCAATGCCAATTGCAGTGAGCACATTCGAGTTCTTGATTGTCTGTTTTTGGTCGCACTAACAACGCTTATGGGATCCCTGTCGTACTTTAACTTTTGTAAAGGCGGTGGCGGCGGGGGGGGGGGGGGCATCACACAGTCGATGTTAAACAATCTCTAAAATACGTAAACGTGAAACGCCAATAAACAGAATGAGTAACGATACAATCGGCTTATGTCCGTCGTGAATTTCTCCTCTGGCTCTCTCACGCCCTGCGTTGCATGAGGAATGGCCGTGATACGCCCGTTGTTTGTATTAATTTATGAACGTACGACAGTTTTGTGACATTTTATTTGGAACGATTTATAGCAGAGCGTAAAGAAGGTTGGGGTGGGGGGCTGAAAAATCTCGGCCCTCCTCCGTTCCCCTCTGCGTCTAAGACACCAGCGTTGGGTACAAATCTGCAACAGTTTGTTTATTTGCTACATATGCATGGGCAAAGCAGGAGGATTTAAAACGCGTGACTTGAGGCGAAAGAGGTCAATAATCACCCTGAACGCGATTCCAGGAATTGACCGGCGACACTTTCTCCTCCCTCTGTGTCGGTCAACATTTAAACATTAGCGAATATTTCTTTACATATTATATACCAAGGGGCTTCTTGTCAAACTTTAAAATGTCAAACAGCTCGGTAAAGTGTCAACTTTGCTCTTGTACAACTTGGGCTGGGATAAATACTCTTTGGTTCTATTCGGTAAAGTCACGTGGGTAAAAAATAAAACAACAAAAATCACGACGTGACTTAACCGAATAGAACCAAAGAGTATGGATCCTTGCAATCGCGAAAGCTTCAAATCTAGAATTGGGCTGGGATAGTGCGGAATTCCATGAGCGGTGACTGCACACTCAGTAACCCGGCCAATAACACCAGATGCAAATATGACAAACCTTGGCCAAGCCACTGCTGGTTTAAGGCCACGACCTCACCGTGTGAGTGGTATGTGCCGTATGACCATACTTCACCACGCTGGTTATTGGGGGGGGGGGGTTGATGTAGTGGGAGGGCCCAGAATTGGTTAAAGATGTCAATTGCAATTGATGTTAGCCATGGCTGGAAATCGAACCCAGGTGATCGGGTTAATTTACGTGGTGTACAAAACAAAAGACAAAGATGTCCCAGTATAGCCTTAACAGACTGTTGAGGCAAGTGCTGTTAGCGAGCATCTATGAAGGCTGGAATGGTACATGAGGTGGTGGGTGGCCAGCAACAAGAACCCGAAAATCTACATAACATTCCCAGGCACGTCCAACATCAGTGGCGAGTGATATCTTAACCGGACTTGGCCCGCTCCTCCACCGACGGTTCTCCCACTGACCAGCGTGGTGAAGTACTACGCATGGGCAAACAAACCCTCCCTGAGTGTTATGGCATGTGGAGGACCTTCAGCTAACAATTATTTGACAAACACCGTGCGTTCTTACTTTTGAAGTCTTATGCATTTTCCTTCCCACTATATTACCGTGTTCATTTATAAAAAGCTGTTAATTACTCACCTTTATGTAGTGATTATTTTACTGTTTAACCCGATCTAAAAAAAGGCAATCATTTGCACACACAGATGTGCTTGTGAACGAGTGTCCTGCCATCTTTGACTCGTGTCGCTGTTGTTGTTGCTGCTGCTGCTACTACTGTGGATGTTCAGAGTCCAAAGCCATCCCCTGAGCTTGCTTAAGTGAGACAGCAGACACAGGCGACTCAACACGCGCATATCCAGTGATTAAATACGCACACACACACATCCGGTGTGACAAAGCGCAGAGCGTTGCTGAGGTTTGTGTTTCAAATTCCAGAGGCCCCTTCCCCCAGCTATTGCGGTGTGGCACTGCATTCACCACGATATACTGCCACAACAGTCATCACGGTGTTAACCATCAGATAACCACGTGTCGTCCGTTTCACAGTCGACGTTAAAGTTATTTTTGCAAGGTGGGGGGGGGGGGGCAAATTGTCACGTTGTGGCGGTTCAAATTTATGGAATGTCAAGAAAAGTTAAGCCGCGCACATAGCACACACCCGGACACACAAAAATTGTCCGGACAGAAAGCTCACTCGCACAATGCGTTCCGAACACAAGAGACTCGCTCGTCAAACACGTGGCAAACGATGGGGCTCGTGCGTAGAGAAGAAACACACGGGAGAGAGGGGGACACACACTTGCGCCCACATATATACAAGCATAGGAAGAGACTTTTTTGCAGACTCATCCAAACACAGTGACTCATTTGCGCATGCATAATTTGGTGCCCAAAAACAGTCCATGCGAAACGTTGAATCGCACACATTTAGGGGACTTATACACTGCGACTCGTACAAACACGTGAGAAAAAAATTACAAGGCACACAATAAACATTGGCTCAAACGCGCGGTGGATTTGATGGGCAACAAAATAGCCACGTGGAGTGAACGAACCCCGCCTCCTGGGCGCGATCACACTACTCGGATTTAGCGTCATCTTCCAAAAGAAGGCGCTGGCTGCTGCTGCTGACTGTAGCGAGGCTTGTGGTGGCTCAAAGCGACCGGTTTGCAGAGCGTGGTCGTGACTCTTGTCAGCCTGGGCTGTGTGGGTAGCTGGTTGGGTGGGTAGCTGGTTGGGTGGGTAGCTGGTTGGGTGGGTAGGATGTCTGGCTGGATGGGTGTATTCTGGGTGAGTGTCTGTATCCCTGATTATCTGGTCGTAGATGTGTGCGGATGGCTTTAGTGGTTGGGTAGAGATGTACGTGTCGTTTGTCTATCTGTGTGCAGGCATCTGCCTGGGTTAGGCGTATGTCTGTCTGTTGGGCAGACTACATATCTGTCTCTTTTCACTATAGCTGGGTAGGTGTCTGTTTTAGTATACGCTTGTCTGTCAAGTTAAGTGCCTGTTTATGTGTCTGACTGTTATTCTGTCTGCCTGGTTAGGTGTGTGTCTAGGTGTATCTGTTAAGGTTGTCTGTCTCGGTGTCTCTATCTGTCTAGATGTCTGACAAAGTGTCCCTCTGCGGAGGCGTTTGTCCGCCTATGAATCTCTGTCTTTAAAGGTGTCTGTCTGTTTCGTTGTCTCTTACCATCTACGTGTGTGTGTGTCTGCGTGTCTATCCGCTCAGGCGTCTGTCGAGGTGTTTACCTGCGTGGGTATCAGTCGCTTTGTCTGCCCCTGTGTCTGCCCAGTCCCACCGCAGCGCATTGGGGGGTGTGGGAAGAGGGTGGGGGGGGGTTAGGGGAAGTTCTTAGGGGAGCGGTGGCGCAGCGGTTAGCGCATCCACTGCTGTGCTACGAAACCCTGGGCGGCAGCGCCCCGGGGTTTCCATTGCCGCTCACGGTCCCCAGCACCCAGCGACGATTACCCGAACCGGTCCCGTGCTTCCCCTAGGTCGACTCGGCCTCAAAACGATTTCCCCAGTGTGAACATCGTCGCGTCGGGCAGACGACGGGGAGGGAGGGAGGCCGGGCTGGGTGCTGTCCCACCCCCCCCTCCCGTTGTGCTGGCGGCCTTAGTCAATGTTGCTAACTCGCTTAGTCAGCAACTTGTACCCAACACTACTGTGAAGCTACACCGAGGAGGAGGGGGGGGGGAAGGGGGAGGATCTTTGTCTTACTGAGACAGCAGCAGCAGCCCCCCATTGTTGATCCACGCCGAGACATCGACCATGAAGAACGCGGCGGAGTGGAGCGTCCGCTTACACCGTGGCCCCGGGGACTCCTCGCGCGGGGTACCCGAGGGTCGCGGACCCACCGCCGCCGCCGCCACTGCGGAGGGAGGCGATGGGTCGACGAAGTTCCACTGCTGTCGCTGCGGCGAGGAGAGCCCCGCACCCGTGTGGACGAGGCGGAGGAGCGTCGGGAGGAGCTCCCCCGCCGCTCCCATCGGTTCGCTCGCTCAGCGCGGCCCTCCCCACACCACCACCATCACCGGCTCTGGTTGCTGTTGTTGTTGTTCTAAAGTGAGATCCATCTGGCTGCTGTTGTTGCTGTTTGCTGTTGTTGCTGTTTGCTGTTGTTTGCTGCTGTTGTTACGTTCATTGAGATTCATCTCGCTGCTGGTATTGCTGTTTGCTGCTGTGCTCCCAGTGAGATCCATCTCGCTGCTGTTGTTGCTGTTTGCTGCTGTTTGCTGTTGTTGCTTTCATTGAGATCCATCTCGCTGCTGTTGTTGCTGTTTGCTGCTGTGCTCCCAGTGAGATCCATCTCGCTGCTGTTGCTGTTTGTTGTTGCTTTCATTGAGATTCATCTCGCTGCTGTTATTGCTGTTTGCTGCTGTGCTCCCAGTGAGATCCATCTCGCTGCTGTTGCTGTTTGCTGCTGTTGTTGCTTTCATTGAGATCCATCTCGCTGCTGTTGCTGTTTGCTGCTGTTGTTGCTTTCATTGAGATCCATCTCGCTGCTGTTGTTGCTTGCTGTTGTGCTCCCAGTGAGATCCATATCGCTGCTGCTGCTGCTGCAGAAGCTGTAATTGTGGTAGCGATTAGCGCGTGGCTATTATTGTTGTTGTCGCTGTGTGTGTTGTGTACCTGTTGTGGTGTGTACCGTACGTTTTAAACTTCTTTCGCGCTCCTACGTAAGCCGGACGTGCTAATCGGCAGGAAGGACAATACATTAAAACACAACAACAACAATGGTTGCAGTCGTGGTTGCTGTTGTCGCTATTGTGGTACAGCAATTGTTATTTAAATTGTTGTACAATGCTGGTTGCAGTTGCTGCTACTCTTGTAATCGCTGTCATTCCCTTGCGGTTGTAATTGTTGTAACAATTAATTGTTGTTGTAACAATTAATTGTTGTTGTAACAATTAATTGTTGTTGTAACAATTAATTGTTGTTGTAACAATTGTTGTTGCAACAATTAATTGTTGTTGTTGCAACAATTAATTGTAATTAATTGTTGTTGTTGCAACAATTGTTGTTGTTGCAACAACTAATTGTTGTTGCAACAACAACAATTAATTGTTGTTGTTGCAACAATGCAACAATTGTTGTTGCAACGATTGTTGTTGTTGCAACGATTGTTGTTGCAACGATTGTTGTTGCAACAATTGTTGTTGTTGCAACGATTGTTGTTGCAACAATTGTTGTTGTTGCAACGATTGTTGTTGTTGCAACGATTGTTGTTGTTGCAACAATTGTTGTTGTTGCAACAATTGTTGTTGTTGCAACAATTGTTGTTGTTGCAACAATTGTTGTTGTTGCAACAATTAAG
Source organism: Petromyzon marinus (assembly GCF_048934315.1). Classification (NCBI taxonomy): domain Eukaryota; kingdom Metazoa; phylum Chordata; class Hyperoartia; order Petromyzontiformes; family Petromyzontidae; genus Petromyzon; species Petromyzon marinus. The sequence continues at coordinate 6,281,543 of NC_133689.1, read as the reverse complement.
TTTTGTTGTTGTTGCAACAATTAAGTTTTGTTGTTGTTGTTGCAACAATTAAGTTTTGTTGTTGTTGTTGCAACAATTAAGTTTTGTTGTTGTTGCAGCAACAATTAACAACTGCAACAAATGTCGCGATTGCTGGAGGCCTTCATAGATGCTCGCTAACAGCACTTGCCCCGGCAGTCTGTTAAGGCTACACGGGGGATCTTTGTCTTTCGGGACTAGCAGGTTTTTTTTGCGTGTGTTTGTTTAACTTCATTGACACCCGAAGCGCGGTCTTTTAGAATCCGAACAAAATTCGTCTCGTTTATTTTTACAACTTGTTCGCGAACTTTTAACATTTGTTGAGTTCCAGTTTGTTAACACGCTGTCTGTCTCTGTGTGTGTGTGACACTGCACGTTGTTACTATAACACGCAGTTAGTTAAATGCCTCTACAAAAGTATTGCATACTGTAGTCGACTCTAGTTTTTAAACCTACAACAAAGCTTACGAATATATTTGTTGCTCGTAGCGTCGACATAGACGAGCTGTAAACAACAATTATAATGATTTAATACTGTTTTGCCCACGGGAGTACTCTGTATGCGCGTTAAAGTTAGCACAATACTTCAGTACCCGTTCCAGCACCATCAATATACTTGTGTGCTGTGTTGATATTAAGCCCCCCTTGATAGTGTGTGTGTATGAACACATTAACCCCGTACTTACATGCCGTAGTAAGTAAATGAACCTGTGTGTGTACTGGCTACTTTGCTGTATACCGGTCAACTTCTAAGTAGCGAAGCACTTTCGATTTAAAGCTTTCGTGACTGCAGGGATTCATATTCTTGGTTCTTTCGGTAAAGTCACGTAGAAGGGAAATCATAAAAAAAATGTATTGCTGTGGTTTTCACACCTGATGATGATTGCTTGTGTTGCAATCGAAACGTCGTGAGAATTTGATTGTTTTTTTATTATTATTTTATTATTATTTCCCTTCTACGTGACTTTACCGAAAGAACCAAGAATAGCGAAGCAACTCTCACCCATCATGGTCTTGTCAGTGACAATGTGTCGGTGACAATGTGTCAGTGACGATGTGTCAGTGACAATGTGTGGCACCCCACATCGTGTTACACATTGATACCAATGTGTAACACGACTTTTGTTGCTGGGTACTAAGTGTTATTATTTTAATTGCTTATGCCTAAAAAGTTTAGAAAATGCCTTATTCCCGACAAACTTTGCTGTTGTGACCAGGACACAAATGCACACAAATGCACACGTTTTCTCATTAAAAATAGGTAAACTTCTAAATATCACTGTCCTGGTCACAAAAGCAAAGTTTTTGGGAAATAATAGCCCATTTTCTGCACCTTTTTGAGGCATGAGCAATTAGGAAATAACACTTACTACCCAGGAACAAAAAAATAATAAAATTGTTACACAGTGTTATTAATGGAGTGGATTATCAACTTGGCTTTTTGTGTCCTGGTCACAAAAGCAAAGTTTGTGGTGTATTTTGAGGCATAAGCAATTAACAAAAAACACTTACTATCCAGGAACAAAATTAGTTTTTTGTTACACAGTGTAAAAATCGTGGATGCTATTTACACGTTACGATGCACTTGAATGGCCATAGTATATAGAGGCCCTCTTTTGCCAGGCATTTGCTGCGTACGCGATTCACAACCGCAGCGACGCACAGGAGCCGCGCTTTAATTCCGTACTTGAATTTCGCTAACGTTAGGGCCCAAAGTGGTCGTCTCCGGCAATGCTGACAGGCGGCAGAGTATAACGAACGAAGTTCAGAGTCTTGCGTTGTTAGCTGTTAACTGATGGACCCCTGACGATGGCAGGGGGAGGGCCCGTGCTGAGTGAGTCTTGCAAAGTTTGGTGTATTTTATCAGCCCGAGGCTGTGTGCCCTCCATGATTGTTGTCAGCAGCAGGAGATGGACTTTGGTCTCTTGCTTGACAGCGGTGTGATGCTTCGGTTGAGAGTCTTTGTTTTTCTCGGCTGTGAAGCGTGTGCCTGTGTGTGTGTGGGACGTGTTTCTCTTTTTTTATTGTATCTGCTGACTTTGCGTAACAAACCAATTTTTGTGGGGTCTCGCTTGTCGTTTGGAAAGTGTCGTCTTCAAGAAATCCAACAACCGACCTTGTGGTGCGCCACGGTGGCTAGGAGATGTTAACTTCCTCGCCTGGTATGCAGGAGATCCTGGGTTCGATCCCGACCTTGACGCCTGCTCTATATTTGCAGTTTGCGGTGTCTCTCTCTCTCTCTCTTCCCGTGGTCGCGTGGATTTTTCTCCGGGACCTCCGGTTTCCCCCTCCACATTTATAAACGCGATGCGTTTATAAGAGTATTTGGCTGCGATACATTTCCACGTGATAGGCAACTTTGTTGGGCTATCATTTGTGGCCAGGTCGCGTCTGAAAAAGAGCTATGTAGCTTAGTGGGCCTTACCCGGTTAAATAAAAGAAATAGTTGATCAGTTTAGTTTTAACCCAAGGCTATTCGGGGACCATAATTGAATGTGCTGTCTAACCAGTAGACCTTCAGAAACCTGCTTAACTACTCCTTCCGAATGCTGAAGTATTGATGGATCTACACGAGTGCCAAGGCTTGTTATTCTTCAGCCTCGGTGTGCACACCTGTGTACGTGTGTATAGATGCTCTCTAACAGCACTTGCCCTAAACATTTTTTTAGGGCGTTACAGAGGATCTTTGTCTTTGTGTTGTAATCACTATTTTGTAAAAAAAAATATAATTCGTCAGACCTATTCTTAATCCAATTCCGAATGAATTCCCCCCCCCCCCTCCCGCCAAACCTTTTGGTCATGGGGGTTGTTTGATCATACTTCACCGAGCTGGTCAATGCGGGCTGTTGAAGGGCGTCCAGGACTGGTTTTAGATATTGCTCACCACTGATGTGAGCATATAACTTAGGTCACTGGGCTTTATAGTACAGTGTGCTAACCTCCCTTGTACACACTGTGTTATTTAATAATTATAATTACTGCTAACATAGTAGCTTTCATCAAATCACAAGGCACTTTACATAAATGACAATGGTGGGGGGGGGGGGGGGGGTAAGAATTGGCTAAGGCCCTGTTGCTTGCCTAATAATGATGATGTGTGGTGGATGGCTGGGGCTGAGAATGGCATCTTGGCGATATGGACTGAACGGTTAGTGTCGCTACCTCTCTTCCCGTGGGGGGTACGGGGAGGGGGGTGGTGGGTGGGTGAGTTTTCTCAGCCCCAGGTATAGAGTGCATTCCTGATGCGTTTTGGATTTACATTTTTTTCACATTCATATTAATGCCAAATCAAATATTGATCATCCAAAATGTCATATCTAGTCCTGATTTTTTTTTCAAATGTCGGGTGCACATTCCGAGTGCGTGTGTGTTATTATATGCGTGGTGTGTGCGATGTTTTGTAACGGTGATTCGATCGGTCTCTTTGTCTTCCCACACAGGAGCTCAGAACGGTGACGGTGTCCTTGTGCCCACAGAGCAGGAGGTGCCAACCTCGCCGGTGGATGGCATCGAGCTCAAGTCTCCGGAGAAGAAGGGCAGGAAGGTCTCCTTCCAGAAGCCCCAGGGAATGGTGGAATACACGGTGAAGGCTCCTTGGGCTGATGCCCACTTAGTGCTGTGTTGTGTTTACATTAAGGGCAATGGTCAACGTGTTTCCGTGCTCCAATGATTATTTGAGGGGGGTCGTACTCTGGAACGTCCTTCCTGTTGAGTGTTGCAGTCGAGGCAGCGATTATGATGTGATTTCCCAAATTGCGTAATGCTAGATTTTCCAAAATCAGCAAATTTGCACCAGTCAGCCAGCAAAACCTGTTTTTTACATAGCATGATGCCTGTCTCAAACGGTACATTTCTACAAGAAGTGGCGAAGTGCTTCCACTCGGCCATGATACAGCCCCATGATTTTTATACGTGTAAAAATGTGGGATAATGGGAAGACTGTGTTTGTGGATAGCAGTAGAATCTGCAGGTAAACTTGAGGCTGTGGCCAATGGATTTTATTGTCAATAGGGTGTTTAACTGTGTGTATGTGATACGTACATGTGTTCATGAAGATCAGGTTAGAGTAAAACAGTCAGAGTTGGGCACCTGTGTGTTGGTCCACCCGTACTGGGTAGTGTTGCCCAGATCGTAATCACACTCTACCGGTCTGACTTGTTTTTGATACAGCGCCGGGTTCTGCGTTATTTCAGCTCTCTTGACCGAATTGTCGCCTGCAGGTGGAAGAAAAAGATACGCTCAACAGCATTGCCTTGAGGTTTAACACGACTCCCAACGAGCTGCTGCACATCAACCGACTATTCTCCCACACGATCGTCACCGGGCAGGTGAGGCACCGTGGTCTCGACGGATTTCTCGTCCACACGCGACATGCGACGTACACGGCCATCCGATCAGCGCGGTTGGCCGCGTACGGTGCGAAAGAAGTTCGACATACGGGGGGAGGGGGGGGGGGGCTCCTCTACTTACGAACGAGTTAGGTTCCAGAGCTCTGTTCCTAAGTCGATTTGTTCGTTAGTCCAACTTTACCCCTGTCGATTCACGGACACGCTGTACGGCATGCACACTGAACACGTGCAAATGGCTTTACAAGTTGTATGATCTCCTGTAGATGTAGATGCCACTGGTTCTTCACGCTCAGTAGATGTAGATGCCACTGGTTCTTCATGCTCAGTAGATGTAGATGCCACTGGTTCTTCACGTTCAGTAGATGTAGATGCCACTGGTTCTTCACGTTCTGTAGATGTAGATGCCACTGGTTCTTCACGTTCTGTAGATGTAGATGCCACTGGTTCTTCACGCTCAGTAGATGTAGATGCCACTGGTTCTTCACGTTCTGCAGATGTAGATACCACTGGTTCTTCACGTTCTGTAGATGTAGATGCCACTGGTTCTTCACGCTCAGTAGATGTAGATGCCACTGGTTCTTCACGTTCAGTAGATGTAGATACCACTGGTTCTTCACGTTCTGCAGATGTAGACGCCACCGCAGCCAGCTATCGCGCGGCGGTTGAACTTACGACCCTCGGTCCGAACAGGCAACTGGACATACGGACAGGGTTTGTTCGTACCTCTGAAAGTTTGCAAGTCGAATGTTTCGCAGGTGGAGAGAGAGAGAGTTCCCCCAATATCTACGCAAGTAACTGCAGAGACACAGCCACCGTCCCTGTTCCCCCGATCGTTGTGTCACCCTCGTGCGGTTATACCTCGCCGCCCGGCCCCACAGTGCTTGTACGTGCCTGACCCCGACGGCGTGGCAAGCGAGCGCGGCTCGCCGCCCACGAGCCCGTCGTCCCTGCACCCCCTGCAGGGGGGCCCGCCGGGGGCGGCCGGGGCCCGGGATCAGCCGCTGGCGAGCAGCTCGCCGCGGTCGCACCGCGTGCTCCGTGACCAGGTCTCCCTCTCCGAGGAGGAGGAGGAACCCATGACCAAGAAGTTCCTCAAGATCAGCTGCAAGTACATCACCAACGGCAAGGTGCGTGTAATGCGCCGTCGCCGCCGCTCCGCCGCTGCTCCGGCAGCGACTTGCAGTGGTCTTCACCGACCTAGTCGGTAGCAGTCGCAGGTGTATCCACCGCCCTCGCGGCAACAGAGGCGAGAGGAACGGCGAACGATGGAGGAGCCGGGAGCTGTTCGCGGAATGAAAATGTTTCTATTCTGACCCGAGAGGTTGATGATCAGCGTTCGGTTGCGATTTGGACGACAGTTGTTGTAGTTTTCCACGTGACGGGGTGAGCTGCCAGGTGGCTGTCATCTTCCTCCCCATTCCGACAGTGATGAGCCGTAGGCCTGCAGCAATACGTCGATTGATTAGATTTTGAAGCTCGAGGCAACGTAATCAAATGTGAGTGTAGCAGGTTACATAACAGACGATATGCGCATTATACATTTAGCATGACGGAGCAAATAAAGCTGTGAAAACAAGAGATAATAAACAAGCAACAATAGTTTGTAGTTGGTAAAGAACAGACGTGTGTGCCTGCGTCTGAGAGTGAGCGCTTGTCTGTCTGTACGTACATGTTTATCACGTGCCGGTGTTTTGGGGTGTTAGGGGAGCGGTGGTGTAGTGGTTAGCACACTGCTCTCTGAACCCAGCGGACGATTCCCCATCACAGCCAACATCGGTGATCAATATATCCGAACTGGTCCTGGGCCCTCCCTTAGGTTGACTTGGTGTGTAAAAAACATCGCCACTGGGGAGACAAAGGCGTGGTGCTGGCCCACCACCCCCCTCGTATGCTGTGCTGGCCTTAACGGAAGCGCTTTCAAACGGTACTCACCCCGACGGATTGTTAAGGCTATTGCGGGCGGACCTTTGGCTGTTGTCGGTACCTGCGCACCCATACGTCAATGTCCGCTACTCCCCAGGGTGTGGTGGGAGGGGTGCTCCTCGTCACCCCCAACAGCCTCATGTTCGACCCGCACAAGTCCGACCCGCTGGTGCTCGAGCACGGCTGCCGTGCGTATGGCCTGCTGTGCCCCATGGAGGAGGTGATCTCCGCCGCCGTGTACCGCGACACGGCGCACATGAGCATCCGCGACACCCTCCCGGCGTGAGTTCCGACGTCTCCTCCCCTGCGCCTCCAACCCCCGCGCGCGTCCCCCAGTGCGGTTGATCCCAAGTCGGATGGTCACGCTTCAGTCGCAACGTTGATTTTGCTTCTAATCCATCTGCGGATTGGTTTTGTTTTTTCAAGCGAGTCGCGCTTAGGATTTTTTTTGACCGAATTGTTGTGCGTTTTATTTTTCGTTGTGTCACTATTTAATTTTGCGTTCGTTTCTCCCCTCCCCCTTTTTGTTTGTGTTATTCTTACTCCTAACTTCCTTTGCACATCTACGACACGACATCCTCTCCACCCGCTGCCCTTTCTCCCGTTCAATGGCCCATAACCCAACTTCATCCCCGACCCTCTCCCCTCCCTCCCCGCCCCATCCCGGCACTTCCCGCCGGTCCTTCCAATGCAACCTCCTCCACCGTCGCGCGTGCGCAACGGTGGGGGGGGGGGGCGGGGGGTGTGTGTTGCGTGTTGCGTCTGCACGCCTCCAGAAACTTCTCCGAGTGTTTCTGTTCCCCGAGCAGGCCCGAGGACGTGGGGGCCTTCGCGCCCGAGCACGAGCTCAGCCCCTTCACCCGTCTGGAGCGCGAGCGAGCGCGCTCGGCCGTCGCCTCCGAGCCGTCGCCGGAGCCCGTCCCCGATCGATCCCCCGGCGGCTCTGCCCGCCCGCCCGCCGGCGCCCCCGACGGCCGGGGGTGCCGCTCGTGCAACGGCCCCGCCGCCGCCGCCGCCGACGACGGGGACGACGCGGACGACGACGAGACGCCCTCGGACAGGGCGTCGTGGAGCCTGGCCTCGGCCGCGACGCAGGCGAACGCCGACTCGTCCGCGTGCGAGAACGGCGACGCCGACTCGGGCGCCGGGGAGAAGGAGGCGCCCTGGGCGGAAGACGTTCCCGCCGGGGAGGAGCACGGCGGTGCGCGCGCGCCTTTGGAGAGCACGAAGATCCAGGGGGACGGCAGTCCTCCGCCGCGCGATCGTCTCGAGGCCGATGGCCTCACTGCTTCGTCAGTGGCGTCCGACCTCAGCTCCGCGGATGCCACGGCGAAGGCGAACGGTGGCGAGACCGCGCGCGAAGCAATCGGGCCGGATTTGCCGATGCCCAACGGTGAGATGGCGGCGGGGCAGGGCGAGCGTCCAGAAGTCGCGCTCGATCCGGTAACCGGGGACGGTGCCGCCGGGGGCGCGACGATCGCGGCGGCGATGCCGGCGGCGCCGTCAGGAGAGGAGGACCCTGCGAAGGGCGAGGAGAGTTCCGGGATCTCGGTGGAGGAGCACCCCGGGAGGGACCCGAGCGACGCCCGCGCGGGGGACGTCGCCGCTGCCTCCGCGAGCCGCGCCCGCGAACACAGCGTTGCCCCAGCGGAGAATGAAAATGAGCTTTCGGCTGCGGCGATGGCGTCGACCGCTTCGGCGTCGACACCGGCCAACGCCGGCGATAAAACGGACGCGGAGACTTCGGCGGCCGAGGAGGCGGCGGAGCCGTCGGCCGCGGAGACGGAGACGCGCAACGAGCAGAGCTCCGGCATCTCGATGGGCTCGTCCACGGCAGGCCGGAGCACCGTGTGGTACGTGGACGAGGAGGAGCTGGAGGCGGTCGTGGCCGACCGGACCGGCGATCGGGACGACAAGGAGGAGGCGGCGGCTGCGGCAGATGTCTCCTCGGAGGGCCAGGACGAGCATCCCGGCCCGGACGTCGCCCGCGCTCCTCTCGTCCGGGAGGCCGAGCGCTCCGGCAGAAAGTGGAGGAGCCTGGCCGACCTCCCCCGTAGGGTGGCGACGAAAGGGCCTCCCAAGGAGGGCAGCGGCAGCGCCCAAAACGAGGTGGGTGGCGGCGGTTCCCAGAAAGGGGGCGGAAACGCTCGCCAGAAGCGGGGCAGCGGCGCCCGCCAGAAGCGCGGCGGCGGCGGCGGCGGCGGCGGCGTTCCCAAAGGGGGCGGCGGCGTTCCTCAGAGGAAGGGCGGCGGCGTGAAGCAGGAAGAGGGGAGCGGCGCGAAACGCGAAGAGGCCGACGCCGCGAGGCGGGAGGGCGGCGGCGGTGCGACGGGCGAAGAAGGCGGCGGTGTGCAGCGGAGGGAGGCTGCGAGCGCGCCACACGAGGAGGCCGCCGGCACGCGGCGAGGGGCAAGCGACGACGCGACGGAGGAAGGGGGCGGCGGCCTGCTGCGGGAAGAGGGCGGCGGCCTGACGCGGGAAGAGGGCGGCGGCCTGACGCGGGAAGAGGGCGGCGGCCTGGAGCGGGAAGAGGGCGGCGGCCTGACGCGGGAAGGGGTGAGCAGGGACGCTTGCGAGGTCCTCGTGGATGGTGCGGTTGTGACGAAGCCGGCGGGTTCGGCGAAGGGAAAGAAGAGGAAGGGGGATGGCGGCGAGGGAGTTTCTCGGCCGCGTTGGGAGAGGACAAAAATTTATTCGGAGGCGCAGAAGGAACCTCTGCACCGTTTGCTGAAGACGATGGAAGAGCCAATCGAAGGTGAACAGAAGCTGCCCGGAGCAATATTTTTTAACATTCTCTAAATGCTCTACGATTTTTTAGTTATTCAGTTGTTCTCTTCATGTGTGCGTGCAGTCGTATATTTTAAGCGTTCACGTCGGCGGTTCGCGATGTGTTCTCAAGACAATTGTTTGAGAAAAATGGTCAAGCACCAACGGTGGGGAGTCTTACATAGACAGTTTTAATCATTATTATTATTATTGAAATTGCGAAAATCCAATTTGATTTACGATCCGATGCCAAACACCGTTACAGTAACAATAATTTATAGGCGTTTGTCAATCCATATCTGGATGAAGACCTCGCCGCGTCCTGCAGTAATGGGCGTTGTTTGACCATGCTTCACCATGCTGGATTGTGGAGGTGTTTAACGTTTATATTTCTGCAAAAGATTCAACAATACTTTTGCATTATTCTGTACATGGAAGATTCATTATTAAACCTGCACAGAATTTCCAATATAGCAGGACTGGTAGATGTTAATTACATCTGTTAGAAATGTACTTTTTGCATTTTTTTTACCATTTTCTAATTGTGCGTTGTAGTTTTTATTTTTTTTAAAGTGTCACAGAGAATATAAATGTGCCGTTAAACCCACCCACCACCCGGCACAGCCAAATTAGAAGGTTTGTCACGTTAACAAAAACTTGCCAATTCGTTACTGGTACAGCACACCGGCGTGTTGGAGAGCAAATCCACAACATTTACAATCGGAGTACGACATTTCACCAGTAATTACAACTAGCCTCATCAGGCGACAGCCCGATTTGTGGGGAAATACTCCTGGTCCATTGTTAAATAGAGGGATAAACGTCATGTCGTCACTTGTTAGCCAATCGGGTGCGAAATCCAGAGGGCAGGTTCGCTCTCCAACACACCATGTGCTGTACTAGTAACGAATTGGCATGTTTTGTTTACGTGAAAAACCTTAGTAATTGGCTGTGTTGGGTGGTGGGAGGTTTAACGACACATATCTACGTGATCTAGCCCAAAAAAAAACCTCGGTTATGGATAATATTTTCCGTGAAAGCCTCCTGCTATGTGTTAAACTGTCACAGAACCTTGTTGTCGGTTAACGGACCCTAAAATCGTTGCTACAGAACCACTTTTTGTCACTACTGTACAGTGAGAGCCCCCTTTAGCAGCATTCAGGGCACATATTTTTATAACGGGTAAAGGCACAGCTCTTCAATCGCTCTCTCAAGCCACTGCTGCTGGAAGGACCTCGACTAGAGGGAGTATTTTGCCTACTCTTCCTCGCCAAACCTCTGGTATCCCTTGCAAAGTGGGATTCTCTCACACGTTAATCAATTTTTTTTAAATAAAAATGTGGAGTTAAAGATTTTAACCTTTCTGGCAATAATATAGATGTTTGAAATGTATTTTAAATCTGAAAAAAGCTGTATTAATTTGGGGAAAAAAACCATAACTCGATGTTTTTGGTGCGGTTAATGATCAGCATGCTAAGGTAGCTACTAATTTACACGTCAGAGTCGTGGGGCGGCTGAAGCCATGTTTCAAACCCCAGTGTCCCAGTGGTGCCGGCCCAGCCGTGCGACATGAAGCGCCCCCCCAGGTCCACCCGCACAGCAGCTCCTAACAAACACCTGTGTGTGTGTGTGCGTGCGCGTGCGTTCTCTCTGCACGACCAACTCCCCAATCTCTACAGCCCTGCTTCCGGCCCGCGAGCCGGAGAGCGACTCCCCGCCGATGTTCCTGTGCCTGCGCGTGGGCAAGCCCATGCGCTGCTCCTTCGAGCCGGCGCGCTCGCCGGTGGTGCAGCACTACGCCTGCCGCGGAGCCCAGCCCGAGTACTGGTTCGCCGTGCCCAAAGACAGGCACGTCCCCCGATTGTTTTCGCCGGTGCAGTCGCCACTTGTTTTGGGAGTCCGTGGCTCAAGAGGTGGGGGGGGGGAGGGAGGGGGGCAGCCGCTATCACTAGCGGTGGGCGATTACTCCTGCTAAAACGTGTACGTTTATTATCCGTGTTTATTTTTGTTAAATCTCGGTTGCTGAGCGCGGGACCAAAGGTGCGGAAACTTAAAGGCCCGAAGTGCTGTGTCCATGGAACGCAGACACCAGTGGTGATGGGTGGAGCTCGTCTGAGAGTCCGCCACTGTGGTGCGCGTGCAGGGTCGACCAGCTCTACACGTTCTTCGCTCAGTGGACGCCGGAGGTTTGCGGTTGCGGCGGTGGTGCCGGCGGGGGCGGCGGCGGTGGCGGTGATGGCTCGGGGGAGCTGGGCTTCGTGGTTCTGGAGCGGCACGACGCGGAGGCCCTGGAGGCCATCGAGGACTTTTACTCGGACTCCTCGATGGACTGGGAGGTGCGACACGAACGATGCTCGTATTGCAATGCGGAGTACACCCCCAAAGTAATGCCTCCTTACGTGTTTTTTTTTTCTCTCTCTCTCTCCGGTATTTCTTATAGAAAGTTTCCGCCCGTGAAATTAAGCCAAAGAGTTCACTGGGCCCTTCCTGTGGACATACAATCTAAATATCTAAATAGGTATTGATGGTTAAATTTCGATTTTAAAACGAACAAAATCATCTCAGATTCAACAGCATTAATTGATGAGATCAAACAGTTCTCGTTGAAACCCTCTGCTGCCAGACCACCAAGATTATACGGCCTTCCAAAGATACACAAAGAAGATACACCCCTTCGTCCCATCGTCTCTACTATCAAGTCCCCCACCTATAAACTGGCACGTTTTCTTGCTGATATGCTGCGACCTTTCACTGGAAAAACCACCTCTGCGGTACTAAATTCTACTCACCTGATATCGACAATCAAAGGCATTTCCCTGTCCCCAGACGACCTGCTTGTCAGTTTTGATGTGGTGTCCTTGTTCACCAAAGTCCCGGTACCTGACACCATCGCTATCATTGAAGACCTGGTTCATCAAGGACCGCATACTGATGTACCCCCCCTGGTGAGACATTGCTTAACCAACACATACTTCACCTGGAATGGAACTTTCTACAAACAAACTGAGGGCACCCCAATGGGCTCCTCTCTATCTCCGGTTGTAGCCAACGTATTCATGGAAAAATTTGAAACTGACGCCATCCAGACTGCCACTCTACGCCCGACCTTATGGAAGAGGTACGTGGATGACACCTTTGTCATCTGGCCACATGGCCAGCCTGCTCTAGACCAATTCCGCGACCACATCAATTCCATACACCCAGCCATCAGATTTACCATGGAGGTCGAAAAAGATGGCAAACTACCCTTTTTGGATGTCTTAATTAAAAGGAGACATGATGGTTCAATGAGCCACTCTGTCTACAGGAAAGCTACCCATACAGATGCTTACGTGAAACCGGATTCCCACCACCATCCATCCCAGAAGAACTCCCTCATCAAGACTCTATACCATAGAGCCCAATGCATTTCCGACCAGGAACACATTACCAGTGAACTCAAGCACGTACACCAGGCTCTCAGGGCTAATGGTTACTCCGACTACACAATCCGCAAAGCCATCACTCCAGTCATGAAGAAGGATCCTCTTGTGGAACCACTCAAAACCATCACCTTACCCTACATTGCAGGGGTCACTAAAAAGATCTCCAAAATCCTGAATAAACACAAGATCCAGGTCCTATTCAACACAGTACATAAAATCCGTGATTTAGTTCCATCTGTAAAAGATGCTGTTCCAGACATACAGTACCCGGGCGTTTACAAACCAAAGTGCCTCTGTGAATGTAGCTACATTGGAGAAACCAAACGACATATCTCTGACCGCATCCGCGAACATAAAGCAGACTTGAAACACGGTAGAACGAACTCCTCTGCCGTGGCAGATCACTGTTATAATTCAGTGGGCTCACATGACATTGACTTCTCCAAAACGGAGGTTCTTTGCAAACCAACCGGCTACCATGAGAGATTCGTTCATGAGGCCATTCACATATACAAGCACAGAGACAATTTCAACCGAGAAGATGGATTCTGGCTTAGTAACCATTGGAAAAATGTTTTAAACCATTTCCGTTCTTAATTAATTGTATTTTACGATGACCTTTAGACCGCAGCTCTTTCGCCAGCATTGACTCTTAATACCTCTCACACCACGGTTAATGGTATGGTTTACAACATGGAGTATAATAGCGCCTCGCAGCTGTCTCTCTCCCCCTCCTCTGTTTCGACCATGGATGAACTCGTCCGTCTGAACGGGGCCCGTAGCTATCCGTGTTGCTAAAGTTGAGGGTAAGAATCCACCCATTTTTTCGCCATATAGCATTGTGATATATAACGACTTATTGTTGGTAGCTTAGCTGATTGGAGAATATAGAGTTTATTGATAACATTAAGGTAATTTATATTTTAGTTTTTATTGGTTCACTATATAGTATTCATTATATATTGTATTGTATACCCAGTTACTGTGAATAGCTCAGATGTGTAGGCCTTGACTTCAACATAGCCATTATGTGACCAGTCACTAGCTAATCACTCAGTTATTTCAATGCTAAATTCGCCTAGTTATTTCAATGCTAAATTCTCCTGTTTGATTTGTACTAGGTGCCTCGGTGAATGTATGCTCTGACTTTAACATAGCTATTTCTGTGACCAGTTACAAGCTAATCACTCAGCTATTTCAATGCTAAATTCTATGCTAATTCCTTTGTCAAGGGGTGCCTCTGCGGATGTGTATGCTTTAACTTAGCTATTTCAATGCTAAATTCTATGCTAATTCCTTTGTCAAGGGGTGCCTCTGCAGATGTGTATGCTTTAACTTTAACATAACCATTTCTGTGACCAGTCACAAGCTAATCACTCAGCCATTTCAATGCTAAATTATATGCTAATTCCTTTGTCAAGGTGCTTTGTTTCTTCTCACACAGCTTAAAGGTCGTGATCTGAGCGTGGCTTTTTCACTCCAGCGCTGTCCTACCAGACAGTCTCGTCCCTTCACCTGATGAAGGCCGCTTGTGTTGTGGCCGAAACGTTGTGAGAATATTATTGTGTTATTTTATTTTATCAATTTATTATTTATTCTCATTCTACGTGACTTTACCGAAAGAACCAAAGAAGAGGTATTGATGGCTTTTATTTAAACAGGGGAGCCCCCGATTTAATCTTTGGGATGTCTGACCAATTCCATGAATGGGTGATTTGGAATGAGAGAAAAACAGTACCCGGAGACAACTCATGCATTTGTTTAGGCGAAGAACACCCGAGACAGATTCAGATACTATCTGTTGCATACTTTGCAGTCCAAAAACCTACAACACCTGGAATTCACAAGCAGCCTTTCATCCAAGTACTAACCAGGCTCGGGCAGCTTGGCTTCTAAAAATCTGACAAGAATGAATGCATTCAGGGTGGTTTTAGTCTGATAACAAAATTGTCGGCAGTCATTAGTGGAAATGTCACGAATACTTGCATGTCGCTTAACACTGACGCACATGAGGTGGAAGTGTTGGGTTCAAAACTGGGTTTTATTCACCCTTGATTAAACTGGATTGTCTAGTGCAGCACTCCGTTGATGGCCCTGAGTTGAGTCACTGCATGAAATTAAAATTAAATAAGGGTTTTGCACTTGGTTTGTTTGAATTCCATCTTTTCAGAATTACATATGCAAGTTTGAATTCCGTGAGACAACCAACCAACATTGCTCGATTTTATTTGTTCACGCGTGAGTAAGAAACATTCAGCCCTTAAGCCGTTTTTACAAGAAAGACCTGCGGAGGATCTTGGTGGAGAGAAAAAAGTAGGAAGCTAGAGCAGCGAATAAATCATAACATTGCAGACACTTAGTAGCAGACATGATGGAGGAAAACAACATCCAGGTCACGCACCATTCTGAAACTATACTATGCATTTTTAATTTGATTTTACTAGGTAAGGCCCACTTAGCTATGTAGCTTTTTTTCAGAAGCAACCTGGCCACAAATGATAGCCCAACGAAGTGGCTTATCGGGTGGGAATTCATAGCAGCCAAATACTTTGAAACGCATGTTTCTAAATGTGGAGGGAAAAACCGGAGGACACAGAGAAAAACCCACGCGGCCATGGAGAGAGACACGCAAACTCCAAATATACAGCAGCAGCAGCAGCAGGCGTCAGGGTCGGGATCGAAGCCACGACCTCCTGTATACCAGGCGAGGTAGTTAACATCTCCTAGCCACCGTGATGATGATGAGAGAGAGACACGTAAACTCCAAATATACAGCAGCAGCAGCAGCAGGCGTCAGGGTCGGGATCGAAGCCACGACCTCTTGTAACCAGGCGAGGTAGTTAACATCTTTCAAGTAGCACCGGCGGGTAACACAGAAATATGACACCAACTCGCACGATGTTAGCTAACCACGTGTGCAAGACAAGGGAGATGTTAAATCAAGGAAGGAATTTTCAAAGGCCAGGGGGAGGGATTTCAGCAGAAACCTCAAAGCAAGGCTAAGAGGTCACCAATGGGGTGACCTTGTGTATGTTTGTTGAATTCCTTATTGTAATTTACAGGGTGTTTCAAAAAGATGGACCCGATTTGAAATCGCTATATATATCTGCAACCACGAACCGCCCATGAATGAAACTCTTACCACTTGAAAGAGTTTCAAATGATTACCGCTAGATGCCTATCCCAGCGCACAAACAGCCCCTAGCCTCAGTCATTCGGAAGACGGTGACCCCGCAACACAAGGGGCGTTTTGCGTTCTGCAGTTCAGCAAGACTGAATCCGTAATTGCGGTGCAGCGTGCGTTTCAACGGCGTTTTGGCATTGATCCGCCGATGTCGAGGAGCATTCATCGTTGGTACCGACAATTTGAGGAAACGGGCTGCTGTTTATGTCAGGGGAACAGCACAGGGCGACCACGCGTTTGGGACGAATTCAACTATCGTCTCGATGTTGTCCGTGCAGCAGGTAGAGGGCACATAGAGCATTTATAAAATGGTTAGTACAACTTTATAACTCATCAAACCGGTTTGTAACTTTTTGTGTAATTGTAACATGTTGCCATCGTGAAATATACTGCTTTGAAATTGGGTCAATCTTTCTAAAACACCCTTTATATTGGAGTTGTTAATTTCCTTATTGATAGAATTAGTGACCGTGTGTGTGTGGGTGCACGGTTTCAGGAAAGGGCGGTCCTGCACAGATGCCATATTTTCTGTCCATCTGCTACAGCAGAGGTGTAGGGAATTCCAACAAGACCTATATCTCTGCTTTATTGACCTGGTCAATACCATCAGTAGGCCTGGGCTCTGGGTTGTTCTTCGTGCTTTTGGAGTCCCTGACCCCCTGCTCACGATCATTAAGGACTTTCATGATGGTGAGCGGGCCCGGGTAAAACTACGTGGCCGGGAGTCAGAGCCATTCCCTGTACACCTTGGGGTGCGACAAGGATGTCCTCTGGCTCCCACATTATTTAACATATATTTTGACCATGTAGTTCGTGAAGCCTTCAATAGCTGTACCAGGGGAATCTCCATTTGGTACAGATATTATGGGAGGCTGATCGATGCCCGGGTGCGGTCAAGGGATGGGTCCCTATTGCTCAACCACGTTATGTATGCCGATGATTTGGTAATAGCTGCTCATTCAGAGGAGGAGTAGGAGACGCTGCTGCTGAGACTGGAGCGTGGCACTAAGAGATGGGGCCTTACCATCAGCCCCACCAAAACTAAGCACCTGCCTGGGTATTTTGTACCATCGGACACTCCACCCCCACAACTCCCAATCGGTGATGGGGCAGTTGTGGAGAGAGTGGAGAGTTTCCCATACCTGGGAAGTGTGCTTATGACCGGCTCCAGTTTAACAGCAGAGGTCTCACTCCAAATCAGTCGAGCGACAATATCTTTTCATCAGTTGCGTAACGCTGTGTGGCAGCTACCTGGTCTGTCGCTCCGCACTAAGCTTCAGGTCTTCTCGGCCACGGTTATTCCCTCCTCTACGCTTGCGTAACGTGGACCCCCTTAATGGAACATCTTCACCGGTTAGAAAAATGTAGGCTAGCCTGCCTACGATCCATCCTGGGTTTAACCAGGCTGGATTGTGTGAGGAGCTCACAAATCCTTGAAAGATCTGGGCAAGGTCCCATCGGTGAGCTCCTCCGGCAGGCAAGGCTGCGTTGGCTGGGTCATGTAGCCCGCATGGCCAGCCACCGCATGCCGAAACAGCTTTTGTTCGGCCGGATCGAGGGTGCTAAACGGGCGCGGCACGGGCTAGAGAAGAGATGGAGTGATGTGGTACAGGAGGACGTGGAGCTGAGTGGACTTGCCGATGACTGGTACCAGCGGTGTCAAGATCGGCCTCTGTGGAGGAGGCTCGTGAAGGACGCTACTGGGCAGTTGGAGGCAGTCACCCTCCAACAACAACGGAGGGCGGAAGAGCGACGCTCACAACAACGAGCAGAGCACCGGGTGGCTAAAGCACAGCAGGTTGGCACAGTAGGGGGCACAGGTGGTGCATCAGCCAGTCATGTCAGTCAGTCGACCCGTGGCACCTCTGTCTGCCCCGTGACCTCCTGCCAGCGGGCGTTCGACACTTCACGTGGCATCAAGGTGCACATGGCCTGGCACAAGCGTCGTGGTGACGTCACCGCCACTTAGTGGCGAATGGCGGTTGTTGTTGTACTCGTGAGGAGCGGAAGTGTCGCGATTAATAAGCTGCGCTATGAACCTGGCAACTGGTTCGATTCCCACTGATGGCTGACACCAGTGACGATTATCTGAACCGGTCCTGGGCCTCCCCTAGGTCGACTCGGCATCAAATGAGTACCTGGTGCGGTGTGTAAACATCACCACTCGGGAGAAAAATGCAGCTGAGAGTGGTGCTGGCCACCTTCATAGGTGCTACTCGCTAACAGCACTTGCTCCTAAAGTCTATTAAGGTTATACGGGGGATCTTTGTCTTTGTACTCCTGTTACCCAGATCGTGACCCTGGAGGAGGCTCTGAGGAGGCAGAGTCTCCACACGCTCACCGACAGCGAACCTGAGCCCATGTGGCCAACGTTGAACGTTGAGAGCAACTTATTGCAGCACCACCACATTGAAAAGGTACGCACATGGACACACACACGCGACACTCTAAAAATACATACATCTCTTTCGTCGTCGAAGTTAACGGGACTCGAATAGATAACAGACAGGAACTGTGTTTACAATATATAATGAAGCTAAAAAGTAACATTTTCTACATGAGATATATTTTCTGTCAAGCCACCTGCAGGCATTGTAGACAATTTTTTTCCAGCAACATTTGACCAGGCAAGCTTTGGGACTTGTACGACCTTCAGCGCCTCATCAGCAAAGTCAGGCCTGCTCAGCAATAGCTGCAGGCTTGCCAGATGTTACAGCTAAAGAGCACTCCAAGAACACCGTTTCGGCAATTGCGTGTAAAAAAAGCAAAATCGTAAAAAAAAAACCTTCGTGCCCTGTAGTAGACGATCATGGGTAAGACTATTTAAGCGTTTTTTTTTTTTTATTCCAGGACTTCGCACGCTGTCCATTAACACATCCGATAACGGACTCCCCTGCCCGATCGCGACAAATCCAAAAAGCGGGCGTTCCCGCCTATTAAACGGGTCGCTGTGGATGCGCGCAAAAAAACCCCTGCCGCGTTCCGCCCCTTCCGCCCCTTCCTTCCACCCCCCGAGCGCCGCGTTCCCCGCCACCCGCTCTGAACCGCGTTCCCCGCCACCCGCTCTGAACCGCGTGCCGCCGCCGCCGCCGCCGCCCGCCGCTCTTGCCCGCAGCTGGTGCCGGAGCTGCCCCCGCGCACGGTGGGCTACACGTGGAGCCTGCTGTATGGCACGGCGCAGCACGGCACGAGCCTGGGCACGCTGTACCGCGCCGCTCTGCTCTCCGACTCGCCTGTGCTGCTCGTTGTGTGCGACACCGACGGGCAGGTGGGCGGCCCCCAACCCGCTCCTCCTCCTCCTCCTCCACCTCCTCCTCCACCTCCTCCACCACCACCACCACCCACCCCCCGCCTCCGCCTACTCACCCACAACCTCCACCCCCACCAACCAACACCAGCCACCACCTCTCTTTAAATTGTATCACCACTCCTTCTTTAACAATGCCATGTTAAATCTTGATTGGACATGTTCAGGTAGTATTTATTATTGTTTATTATACTAGCTCAAGCAGTTTTGGTCGCACGATTAGGATTGTGTTTGTGGGGAAATACAACAGACAATGACAAAAGACTTAAGACGGGATCACAGACCGTGTACGGAATGCTTACGTTGAGTAGATTTTTTTTTTTAATTGAGTTTGGGGTTCAAAAACTGAGTCGGAGGTTCTTGTATTGAAACGTATAGTTTGTTTATTGATGAGGGGTTCCTATTCTGAGTAAGGAGGTTCTTAGAGTAGCGGGTTCTGAGGGCAGTGGGTTCCTCAACTAAATATGGAGCTCCTCAACGATCTGAAGCAATTGGCTCTTGTATCTCAATTGGCTTTCATGTGTAATATCTAATAAAGATCACGTACATGTAGTAGGTAGCCTCTGGCAAAACGGATTTGATAATTACTTCTGGGTGTGGCTGCGAATGTGACTTCATCGCCAGCTGTTGCTTAATTCACCCGCCTTTCACCCTGTCTCCGTAGACCACAGAGGCAAATTGGCGAATTGCATATCTGTCGACCCATGCGGTTTCCCCGTATTCTTGTACAGGGAAATTGAGTAACACGAATAAAATTGCGTATTTTTGTTTGTGTTTCTCGCTTGTGATGGGACTTCTTTGCCTGATGAACCTTCATATTTATAAAGGGCGCGGGGTGACCAATAAGGTCTGCATTGATCTGTAATGAGATAGGGCCCTGATGAGGGGTTTGACGGGTGTGGAAATTGGGAGTTTGAATGTAACGCTGGCAGTGAATTTTCACCGGGGAGTGTCGAGCCTTGAGGCTCGCAGGTTGCGACTCTCTACCAACCTCGCTTGCTGCAGAACCAGGCGGCTTGCTCGGCAGCGGAAGCAGACACGCAGCAATGGCAACGGCAGCCGCCATTCGCCGCTATGTGGCGGTGACGTCACCACGGCGCTTGTGCCAGGCTATGTGCACGCTAAGGCCCCACGTCGTGTCGCACGCCCGCTGGCAGGAGGTCACGGGACAGACCCCCCCCAGGTGTACCATGAGTTGCCCGAGATCACCGGCTGATGCACCACCTGTGGCCAGGCTTGCCTGGTATGCCTCGGGGCAGCAGCGGCACACACGATAACACCCGCAACAACAAGATTACACAGCAGCAGCCTGGGCCAATGAAGCCTTATCTCAAGTCAGGTTTGCCTGGTACCCCTCGGGACATCTTGAGGCTTTAGTGGGGACTTGGTGATGAGTGGAAACCTAAAATCCCAGCCTCACTCTACTGCCCTTGCTGACAGTACTGGGTTGCCGGATGATGTGCGTTTGTCTCTCACCGACTGCCTTTCTCCGAGTGATTCACCAACCTCCATCTCCATGTCGCATTCCGGCGACATCAATGACGCAGGCTCGCGCCAATATTCGTCAGCGGCATCCAGCAATTCTCATCGATCGTAGAAAAGAGGGGCGTGTTCGTTACTGCGAGCTATGAAAGTCTAGTCTTTCACCCACACGGAGCTCGTTCACGTGGCATCTAGTTGTCCCAAGCCCAAGAGGTTTTTAGAACCTTTCGGAACAGACGGGCGCCGTTCGCCGTGGAGACGCAAGGCGTTTGTTGCGTGACGGCCTGGACGAAACGAGCACCGACTGGCACGAACACGAGCCCACTCGCTCAACTGGACATGTTGACCTCTCTCCCCTTCCCACGCGATCTTTCGGCTGCTCTACCGGCTTGGTGCCATTTGCTGAGATCGTTTTTTTTTTCTTCCCTCCACCGTCCGCGAAACCGAACTGCATTTGCCGACTTGAGCGCATTTACGGGGGTGGGGGGGGGGCGGGGTCGTCTGGGTTGCCCCGTGGTAGAGTAAAGGAAAATTCCATTGGTGGGAAGGTGGGAAGTACCGTGATGCAATGTGAGATGAATGTGTCGTGGGCCTTGTGTGTGTGGGTGTTTTGAGTGAGTGTGTGTGTGTGTGTGTGCGCGCGTCTGCATGCATGTGGGGAGAGACACAAAGGCGGTCGCGCGTGGTGTTGGCCACCCACCCCCTCGTGTACTGTGCCGGGACCTTCGTAGGTGCTCGCAAAAACAGCACGTTCTGTTTGGGCTATTGTAGGGGTTTTTGTCTTTGCACGTATGGATATATATATGGAGTGGGGAGCGGTAGTGTAGCGGTTAGCGCGCTGCGCTACGAACCCGATGACTCGAGCTCGATTCCCACTCGCTGCCAACACCAGTGACAAATATCTTAACCGGTTTCTGGGACTCCCCTAGGTCAACTCAGACTTAAAATCGTTTCCCGGTGTGGTGCGTAAAAGAAAATCGGCATCGGGGAGATGAAGGTGGCCAAGCGTAGTGGCCACTCACAGAACTTACCACAATGGTATGTTAAAGGATATATATATGGGTACTAGCTTTACTACCCGGCTTCGAACCGGGATTTGGATTCTTGTCTTGGATTAATTGACGGCCTACGCGGAGGGTGGGGGGGAGGGGGGATGCGTGACGTCAGCAGGCACACTGCGTGACGCTGCCGCATGCGGGTGACATCACAGATGTGACGTCACCGCTCACTTGCCGTGAAAAAATATTAGATCCATTATTGCACCTCCCCCCCCCCCAAATACTTTTTGCATTGTGTACAGTCTGGAAGCTACCCACATGCCAAATTTAAAGTTTGTTCCATGTCGGGAAGTATGCTCAACATTTCGAACAGACACACACATTCACAAATTTTCCTTTTTTTATATATATATTTGTGATTTGTATGTCTGTGAATATTAGGGGGAGCAGTTGTCTAGTGGTTAGTGTACTGCATTACCAACCTGTTGACCCGAGTTTTATGAATATCTTGAGTGAGTTATTCACCTCTCTGGGGTCATCTCAACCTTAGATTAGTACCCGGCATTACTAGGCACTTGGCAACGGCACTTTTCCCCCCCAAACGGTCTAATAACGGATGTACGCGTGATCTTTGGTCTTCCTGTGGGTTTCGACTTGCTTTTGACTTCTCCCTTATGTGTGTGTGCGCATGCACTTGCAGGTATTCGGGGCTTTCGTATCCTCCGCAATCCGATGCAACGACCACTACTACGGCACTGGAGAAACCTTCCTGTACACCTTCAATCCAGACTTCAAGGTAGCCTTTCCATAACAGACGACTGCTCGTGAAATGTGAAACGGCTGTGTTCTCGCGCGTCCTTAGATTTGTGGGATGCTGCCGTATTGCTGTGGTCCGCACAATGGAATCGCCGGCCAAAGGCCGTGGGGGTTCGATTCATTATCCCGGGCCTGGTCAGTTGAAACAATGGTGCGAGTGTATTAAATCCCTCTGTTTTTGTCCACTTGGCGTTATAAATGGTTTCGCTGAATTTAGTTGGTCGGCAGGTTTTTGCGTATGGTGAGTGTTGGTCGAGCACCACGGTGGCTAGGAGATGTTAACTCCCTCGCCTGGTATATAGGAGGTCGTGGGTTCGATCCCGACCCTGATGCCCGCTGTATATTTGGAGTTTGCGTGTTTCTCTCCGTGGTCACGTGGATTTTTCTCCGGGTCCTCCGGTTTTCCCCTCCAAATTTAGAATCAACGTGCGCTTGATTAAAATTTTCTTTCAACGATTGCTGTAATCTGCAGCTATTACGTCTGTACTTATTTGATCTATAGCGCTCCCTTCAAAAGGAGCCGTTCAACCACCTGCTTATAAATAAGTTTTGTACGTGTTTTTGTTGTTGTTGCTATTAACCGGTTTAATTGTATTGTTTTATTTGACTTCAGATTTTCAGGTGGACGGGAGAAAATTCTTTCTTTATCAGCGGCGACAAGGATTCCTTGGTCATTGGTGGAGGAGAGTGAGTCTCAATCGTTTCATCCGCCATTCAGCGACACATTTTAATACCCGAGTTAATGAGTACTTAGTACGGCATCGCTCTTTCACGTGAAACCGTTGTTTAACCTGAACATAAGTCCGTGGACAAATGTGCCCGTTTATCCAATTTTCCTTGCATCGGCTGAACGGCATTTTTTGTTACTTTGATGCGCCCTCATCCCTGCACGATTTCTCTCCACCCCCTTCCCTGCTGCCACTGTCGCTCATAATTCCCCCACCCGTTACGCCCCCCCCCCCCACCCCCCCCCCCCCCCCTCCTCAGCGGCGTGTTTGGGTTGTGGCTGGGGGGCGACCTGTACCACGGGTCGAGCCGCCGCTGCCACACGTTTAAAAACGAGCCGCTGGCCACCCGAGACGACTTCTGCGTCCGGGCACTTGAAGTCTGGGCCTTCGAGTGAGCAGCCCCGGTGTCTCTCGGCCGAGTGGCCCCCATCGAGGGTCCCCCCCCCTCCCCACCCCACCCCACCACACCCCACCACTACCCCACCCCACCACACCCCACCCCACCACACCACACACGCCCAGCGCCGAAGGTGACGATGATGAAACAGCGCGACACGCCAGGGGCGAACCCCTTCGCTTCACGGGCACCACGGACGCGTACCAGACGTTCCCTTCCAGGTCCGGGCGTAACCAAAGGGTCCGGCGGCCCCACCACAACTTTGGCGCAGGTTGTGGCGAGAATCCCTCGCGGCGTGCTCAACACGGCCCGGGGTAAATATTTGCGGAGATCGCTCCGCCCGCAGTCCGACTCGGCGGCTAAAGGCGCCTGGTGGAAATGCGCAAGTGAGCTTTTGAGCGGAGCGCACGGCCGTACGCGAGTTGTACGGCACACTCGTCGTTGCTTGTGCTTACGCAAGGTTTGATTTTTGTCGGTGTTGGGGTCGTTGAGGGGGGTGGGTGGGTGTGGTGGTGGGGGGGGGGGGTGATCGGTTTGTTGCCCGCTGCCGGCCGGCTCTGGCGACTCCACCGTGCCCCTCGCCACGCGGGTCGCTTAGCGGGTGATGGGCTGCGTTCATCTGTGCGAGAAGGTTCTCTTGCCCACTTAATTACGCCGCCCTACGAATGCCCCGCCTTCATTTGCTCTCTTTTACAAGCGGCACCATGTTTTACAAGCGGGGATTGCCAGCGTAGCAGCCTGGAGCATGTGAAAGGGACTTGGGAGGCTTATTAGCGACAATAACGGCTTTGGTTCTCTGACGATAGTATTGTGATGCATTGTGATGCTTATCTCTGGCCGTGAAATGCTTTAATTGTCCGCGTTTGGGCTTTTGTGATCGCTTTCGGCGATCGTTCTGGTCGTGTCCAGCAAAACGTTCACAATTTGAGTCAAACGTTATCTGAAACCAACGTGGTGCGGTATGGTGTGTGCAGGATTTCAAAACGAGGCTTTGGTTTTGGTTTGATTTTAAACGAGCCGTGAGATTGTGGAAACGAAAAAAATAATGCAGGAATTGGTGCAGGAAAAAGTCTCGTGAGGTGCTACTTAAAAAAATAAAAATTGTAGCATCTTAATTGGTTCTTCTTTTATAAGCCATGGCCTTGTACAATGCGCCTGTCTCTCTCTCTCTGACAGGTCCAGAGCCAGCTGTTAATAGTGAAGCAAGCCCGGGTGGTCGCATTGTACGTGTCGTCGCTCCCAGGCTGTGTTTTAATTTCCTAATCGGGATGAGTGACCACTCACGCACCACCTGCACCATGCCTGGCCTTTCAATGGGGGAAGATAAAACATCTCGTGGTAAAAGGTCTGATGAAATGTTCCTTTGACCTAATGTTAGACCCCGTTTTCTGAGCCACATTTTTACACTTTAAATAATGATACTTGGTGTATTAGCTTGGGAAAAATCTGCAAGTTTAATCCTTTTAACGTCCTAGTCTCAAAGCCTTTCAACAACGCATCATATTTAAAACGGATCTCTTTGTGAACACACGAGGGGTTATTCGCATGTGAAATACAAATCACAAGTATGCTCTTCTGCACAAAAACAGACACTTAAAACGTGGACAACCTCTGATGAATTGATCTTCATGGAATACTCTTGAATACAGCGCCAGTGACGTATTTTTTTTAGACGAAACTTGATGGTGGATTCCGTCCTGTACAATTTTTTTTTCCAACTGCAGTATAGCCGAGGCTGTGATGGTCATTTTACGTTGTTCAAGACTTCACAGTAGTCTCTGTGCCATGTTGTATTCCACTTAAATAATACAACTCGAAAAGCTGAAACTACCACCATGAACGTAATTTGAAGCCTCTTGAGAATCTTCACGTTTAGTATTCCTGCAGGTGTTGTGTTTGTACAATCCGCATATAAATTCCTTGCTAATTTTTAGTATATATACGAGTCCCAAAAAGTTATTGTTGCGGAAGCTTTGATTTGTTTCGTATGGCAGGATGGAAATAGCAACGGTCTTGAAACGTGCTATAGTTCTTACGCTACGTTTTTCTTAAAACCAATCCAAGCGGGCAGTCAACGATCTATAGCACTTCCAGTTAGCGCGGCTGGCGACGTACGGTGCGAAACAAGTTCAACGTACATTTGCTGCCCGTTTTCTCTGCAACACACGAGGGAGGTCGCCCATGGTTGGCAGAACTTAATTACAGTTCGCTGTGGCCACCCTCATTAGAACGATCGCTCATTGGCGGAAACTGAGCGCGTGTGCTTTTGGAGTAGTTGCCGCATTCGAGGGCAAGCGGGCAGGCCAGGCAATGTGGAGACGCGTCGACCTGTGTTTCGCAGGGCTTGTTTGGCGCGCGGTTCACCGAATTAACCACCACATTGAAATGATCGCTCGTTGCCGGAAGCTGAGCGCATGTGCTTTCGGGAGTAGTTGGCTGTATTCGAAGGCAGCGGTGGGGCCAGGCGTTGTGGATGTCCGAGGCCTGGATTGTTTAACTGAATCGTGATTGAATCATTCTGTTGTTGTGGTCCGGTAACAACGACACGAAGAACGGTGCTTTTCCTTGGTTTGGTAAATGTGACGTCGGGTTATTATGATTGCACCTCTGCTGCCATGAGCGATGTGAAGCTCGCGAAATGTGATAGACGCATTACAGGAACTTTAACGAGTTTGAATTCGACGTTTGTTTCTTCATTATATGGAGATTTGCTTGAAATGCACGGCTCTACGTTACTGTATTTCTTTTATTATTAACGTAATTTTTATTATTATATTTTAATACAATACTTGAAATGTGTTTTCTAACCGGTTGGTGCTTGGCCCCCCCAAGTGCGGTGAATTTATATTGCATCTTGGAAAACTGAAACTTGCATTAAAACACTTTTAAGAATATTAATATTTTTAACGATATCACACATATTACCTTTGCTCCGGACACTTTGCCTCCAGTATTTGGTCGTTTAAATGAAATAATGTAACGGAATATTCACGTGCTGCACGTTCGTGCGGTGATGACTTTGGTTAACCGTGAGTAAAATAATTGAATAATAATGTACAGCCCTTTGTCACTTTACTGCTGGATTGACGTGTCAGTGATGTGGGTTATATGACCGTACTTCACCATCCTGATCAGCGTGGGCTGGTGCATTTGAAGGCCACACAACCGGTTGTGGATATCGCTCGCCACTGATGATGCCCGTTACCAGGAATCGAACTCGGGTAACAGCAGGGTTCATGGCACGGTGAGATCACAATGTGCCCATCGCTACACCATTGTTACGTACTCCATACCCCTTACACAGTATTCCGATGGTTTTCCAAGATGCTATATTTTTACCACTTTCTGCAAACGAAGGCTTTTTTTTGTATTTGGTCACGCGGATGTGTTATTGATGAAAGATTTCCGCTGGTTGCTCGTTAAAAAAAGTATTGCATATCTGTCGCACTATTTGTTTCAAGCTTATAAGAGCAATGTAATGGAACGCTAAAGACATAATCTAGTGACCGCTTGTGTTGAGCACATTTAAAAACTTGGTCACAAATCCACTTGGGAGGAAAAAAGGTCCCTTGTTACCGTGACCATTAACAGTTATTTAGGTTCCTTTTAGGGAAAAAGAAGACATTAACTGAAGTTTTAAACTGAAATTAGTTACTTGAAATGTAATGAATTTACAAAACAAAAAAAAATCCTTTTGAACTTGATGCCTTGCAGGTGCATGCAGTTCATCCCCCATACTCCAATCTTCCCCACTAACTCGCTAATTTCAGAGACGTTTTACAAAAAAAAATACATACGATAGTGTTTTCCTGTGTTTGGTCGTAGAAAGATGGAATACGCGACTCGTGACCTGTATTTGGCTGCCGCCTTGTACACAGCAGGGTGCCACCAGTGGCAGCAGGGTGCCACCAGTGGCAGCAGGGTGCCACCAGTGGCTTCAGTGTGAGCAGGAGGAAAATGCTGTCTTTTCTTTTTTGCAGTCTCAACAAACGCACTTGGTAAAAGGTAACATTTGGAACGCAACATGATGCCTTCTTGGTCAAGAGTTTCTTCCTCTACCGGATGGGCGAGCGTTTGAAATCCCCGCAGTTTTGCGTGAAGCAGCGGTGCGGTGAGGATGGGCCAGCTGGCCCAGAGCACTGGGTCAAAGCACTGAGCTTGCAATGCTGCCGGCATCCTGGGTTGAAGTCCGGCTTTCAATCACCCGTGATGAAACCAGCTTTCTCAAAGTGTGTAGAGCAGTGGTTGGGGCTCGGTCTGATCGCGAGCCAGTGACTTAAAATGAATCGTTCAGTTTCGTCGTTGACAAAATATGCTTTGTTCAAGCCCTTGAGAACGAAGTATTTTTTTCAGTTTGACACCGTGACAAGCGCTTTCTGCAGGGCATATGAAGATCTGCCCCGAGTGTGGATAAAGAGGCACGTTCGTGTTACTCAAGACGTGATGTATTCTGGTGCGGTTCTCCAGAACACGATGTGGTTACACCGCTTTCGGCGAGAGTTGCGGATGGAGCCGTCTTTTTGTTGCCTCGTGATGCCGATAATGCAGTTGGAATATAATGGAGGGGATGCGAAAGCAAAAAATAAAGGTCCTTGGCGACGAGATTCGTCTATTTATTTTTGAGACCGGGGTGACGCTTTCAACTCGAGCAGGTGCCCGGCACGGCTGTAAACGGTAACATATCTCACCATGCCACTTCTGGAAAACCGCGTGCGCTTGTGAACTCAGACTGGAAAACTCAAGGGGGCGTTTGGCACTAAGCCACTGCGCCCGGCCCGCATTGAGAATCATTTTTTCGCGTTTTTGACGGGTCGTGACGTGCTCATTCCTGGAGAATTGTAATGGGCACTCACGGCAATTCCAGGGTGGTACTGCTGTACTCCGACAAAAGTGGTCGGAGTAAGATCCGCTCCAGTAAAGTTGACCAATTCCAAAATGTATAGCTTTCCACTCGGTGGAAAGTCGACGTTAGACGATGGCTCTTTCTTTTTTTGCATTCGTGCCGTTCGTGCGTCGCCAACTTATAAAGAATGAGTTCCGTGAGGTTGGACAGTTTCTGGTCGTGGTGGGGGAGGGGGGGAGGGGAAAAACGCGCTGCACTCGTGTCCACCTCTGGGTAAACTGTGCATAGACATCGTTGTCTGGAAGTTCAGTAAACGGCGGGGTAAAGTGTGGGTATTATAGTCGCCCTTCTCGCAAAGTCTTCGTGGCGTAGGCGCTGTGTGTGTGTGTGTGGCCCGTATTAATTTAGCGCTGGAGGTAGTTTGCGTCATGAGTTAAAGGGTCATGAGTGCAATCAGGCGACTCTTCCTCTTGCTGACACTTCTGTGGATGGTAGCGCCTCTTCGTGGCTTGCAGCGGCGGTGTGACATGAACCCATTACTTGCGATGTATACAAAAGAAAGAAAAAAAACACATCGCTTCTTCCACATGATTCAATGCTTGTATCGTGAGATTTAGAATCTGTATTAATCGACAAATCGGTGCATAGTTTCACCTCCTAATCAATGATGTTACGTCGGCGAATTCCTAACGGTTGCACGCAGTGGAACATTTGTGAACGGGTACTGCTTGTCCCGTGCAATGATGCAGCAAGTCCTGTAGCTGTTGTGTAAACATAACCCAAATGAATTTGAGCATTGTGTTATTGAAGCGTCTGTGCATCCAACTCTCAAGCCAGTGGTGGTTGCATGCCGTACACAAAACTTTGCAGACTGGTAAGACGTTACATCGGTAGGCTCTGTGGCCTTAAAGATAAAGCCATTTGCTATATACGGTACATCTCATCGGTGGACTGCAATGCCATTGTAGCATCATAACAAATCCACTGTAGCGGTATGGATAACGTGCGATGTGGGGCTCTTGCCAATTAAGACCTTCGCCGTTTATTTTTGTTCAATGCTTTATTCAGTGAGGGGGGTTCTCCTTGAGGTTTTTAGTGCCCAGAGAAAACGAAGCCCTGTGGAATGGAACGCTTGGGGCTGATTCAGCAGAGGGGGGGGGGCAGAACCCCATTTATTTTTCACGACCAAAACAACTGTACCAATTTTACAACTTGTTAGGTGAATTATATTTGTTTTCAACATTCAAATAAAAAAATACATGATTGAATAATGGGGGGGGGGGAGCTCACCATTGAAAAAAGTAAATTCTCACGCACATTCCAATGCTGTGGTATTTACAGTACCAGACTGAGACTGTCTGGAATTTTTACGCTTCTGTGCGGCGTGGAGACGCGGTGAACAACAAAGCAGCATGGCTTTGCGGTGTTTATTTTTTGCCATTCGGGGGGTGCCATTTTTTAAAAATTTCTGTCGCTCAATGTTCACGAGTTCGTCAGCCGCCCCTCTCTGTGATATACAACAACGGTCCCCAACCTTTTTGCCACCAGGGACCGGTTTTGTGGAAGACAATTTTTTCACGGATCTTGGGAGGGGGGGGGGGTCATCATTGGGTCTTTCTCCCTTTTCAAAGAAGCTCTCCAGCGACGTTTGTTTTTGACTCATTTTGGCTACCGTTAGCGGTCCGTGGCCCCGGGGTTTGTGGACCCCTGATACAGCACACAGAATACCCACTCACGCTATGTTGATGATACGCAGATCAATGGTGGCCAATCCACCAAGCGCCGTGAAGATCCATTCTGGTGGATTCCACCGGAAGGCTTTAGACCAACAACGACCCGCAAATATAACCCTGCAATATACTTCAGTGTTTTTCCACTAATAAGGGGGCCCACTTTTGCCGAAGAGACATCGTCAGAGCGAGGGCCGCCACACATTTGAAACCATTGGGGGTTGACAGCAGCACGATGATGGCGGGGTGTTTTGAACCTTTGTGTAGTGTCGGGGCCCCCACTAAATGCCACTAGGGGTCACCAGTGGCCCGCGGGTCTCGCACTGAAGAACACCGATGGACACACACAAAGTATTAGCGCCCTCTATTGGTAGGCATTATTTTTAAAGCATTAATTGTTGGGGATAATTTTTTTGTTGATTTGCCGTCACCCGAAACGAAAAATGTTTGTTCGCTTATGTTAGCGTTCTGATGTGTCCTCAGAGCGAGACAATAGTGTTACCATCCATCGCCGGATGGCGCTCCACGTATTGACCGCCACTGCTGTAGAGTAACGAACAACTGAACTCGACAGAAAACAACAAAAACATTCTGAAGCATTTGGAAATACCACCGTTTATCTTTCTGGGGGTTCTCGGTCAAAAATAGTTTTTGTTTTGTTTTCGTAAACCCAACCTCGGCTCATGTGCATGAGTAAGGACTGGCCGACCGTGGTCATTGCTGGGTTGAAGGGAGCACATTTTGTGTCGTCTCCCGCCTGGTACCAGACTTGGCCTAGGTGCCCCTGCCCACCAAAGGTCCTTCGGTGTTTAATGGTCTCCAGATGTTTTTTTTTACACCACGTCAAGAATATGTCCTCTTGCAGAAGAAAGTAATCCGCTGTTGGACGAACGAACGCCTCTCCATGCCGTCTCTGTCATGCACTCCGATTGGCTGATTCGTGTAGGGGTTGGGCGTGAAGTGATTCCACTGTGATTTAAATTGGCATAGTAGCCAGGAGGCTACACACTTACGTGCTTTATTGATTTGTCCGAGAAAGGAAGGAACCCATGAGCCTTGACCTCTTTGCCTGCCGTCCCCTGCTGTGCATGCGCTTGCCAGTTCCTATACGCCACTTAAATTGGGGCGTCACGGTGGCGAGATGTTTACTACCTCGCCCGGTATACAGGAGGTCGTGGGATCCCGACCCTGCTGTATATTTGGAGTTTTGCATGTTCTCCCTGTGGTCGCGTGGAGTTCTCTCCGGGTCCTCCCGGTTTCTTCCCTCCGCATTTATAAATGAACATCACGCGTCTCGCGTGTACATTTGCACGCGACAAGCCACTTGGTTGAGTTCTCACTTGCGGCCAGGTGTCCCCCACCTTGCAGGCTTGCACGCCACCAATGTATACATCCCCACCCGCCACCACTGCTCCCTGCACTCGTGGTTTTCTCTGGGCACTCTGGTTTCCTCCCACGTACCAAATACTTAATAATCGAATTCGTCAAACATTCCCATGTCCCGATCCTCGTGGAAGAAAAGAAAAAAAAAACATTGGCGATACCTTCAACTTTTTGATCGGTTTCACTCGGAGGGACGGGGTCAGCCTAAGGTTCTTAAACTGTTTCGTGTCGTGTGCTAGAAGCTTAAGAAAATATATAGGCTCCCATAGTCGGTTAACACAAGTCATGGCTGATGCTGAAGATACAGCCAAAACAATGGGGGTAATTCCATAGAAGCCACGATAAAACATTGCAACAGTTGTTAAATTAAATTTCAGTACTTAATTGAAAAAAAACCCAGTAGCAACACCGCACCTACTTGGCAAATTATTTTCAGCCCGGGTGCTGTGTACTTCTTGTATCGTACAGGGACAGCTGTCGCTAAGGGTGTCCTCGGCTCGACTGCAGCAGGGCATCAATATGCGATGTAAGGCGCTTTGGGTTGCTAAGGCATTGCCTAGAAATGGAAATCCTTATCCTTGAAGCAGACATAGCCTACTACCGGATACTCGTACAATGAATACATGATGAAATAATAATGTATAATGACTGCTACAGTGGAAATGAATGTACACAGTATGGTTGGCCTTTTGTGGCCTTACAAGTTATGAAAAAAAAATCGGTGGCATATGCCCGTTTACACTGAAATCTACATTCCGTCCCGGTTGTATTTAATAAAGGACTGCACAAGGTTCAACACGAGGGCTGGCACGTGTGCCTACCAAAAGAGGTCCCCCTCTCTGCCTGCTCGTGCACCACACACACACACACAGTTGCATCCCCCCTTGCCTTGATGATGTACATGCTGCATTTACAAATAAAACGTGTATACCTGTGCCGTGACCCATCTCTGTTCAAACTTCTTTTTTTTAACTCTTACACCCTTGACAAGATCGTGCGTTTAAACTGCAGCGGGACTGTGGCCATGCAACCTAAACTACGGACCGTATCGTAAACTATCGCAGTCTGTGCTCTCCTTCAATGGGTGAATAGCAAAACTACACGAACTCTCTCCTCCATTCCTCTCGTGGCCAACAGACCTCGACATTGGCATTGAGCTCGTGGACATTTTGCCGTGAACATATTGCCGTGAACCAAGGCCGTAGTCATAGTCAGCATTGGGGGGGACGAAATCTTCCAGGGGGTCTGGGGGTCCCCCCCCCCCCCCCCCCAGAAAACGAATTTCCTGCCTAAAATAAAAAAATAACTAACATATAGGATGGACTTTTTATTTATTTTTTACAATAATGTCAAATAGTGTATTGTATTACATTGCTCTGGTTTTTTTATTTTTAACATTTTCTTTTTCATTGTATGTAATGGCAGAGATTATGGATTAATAAAGTACAACCATAACCACAATCATATAAACAAATCTATTTTATAGCAATATATTTGGGGGGGGGACATTTTTAGCATATTTGAATATTGGGGGGGGGGGGTGTTTCTCCCCTCCCCCCTCAATATATATTATAATTACGGCCTTGCTGTGAACATTGCCGCCGTACGCGAGGATAGAAGAGAAATGCAATGAAAATAAAATAATGCTCGCCAGACTTTGCCATCCCTTTCGGCCTTACGTGCGTTGAACTTCTTTTGCACCGTACGTAACCAACCGTGCTAATCGGAGGCGCGCGGGGGAAGGACAACAAACCAAACACAAAAAGCAGTTTCTAAAGAAATGAGCTTCCAATCTAGATGATTTAGAAGTGCACAGCCCCATTGGCTTCCTAAAGTCGGACGCAAGAGCGTTCCAGACGGCCGCAGAAGCGCATCTGAAAGCGCGCGATGCGTTGACCCCCGTCTTTGTTCGATGGCTGTAGCCAGAAGCCGCCGCTGCTGCTGCTGCTGCGAGGATGAGCGGAGTTCGTGCGATGGCTCGTGCTTGAGATCAGCAAGGCATCGTGTGGTTCATTTGAGGCAAGCACTCGGTGTGTAACGAGTTGCCACCTTACAAAGTATCCGGCAACCAGAAGCCCACGGCAGCTCGGCGAGCACTGGGCGGGCACGCTCGGACATCGCAGTACCCGTCACGACACGTGCCCTTGGTAATGTGTTTTTTGTCAGACGTCCCGTAGAGGAGGCGTGGAGTTGTAATTACTGCTGCACGCGCGCTGATCTCATCACGGCACGCCAACCATGGGGGTTGATTGACCCAGTGCCGGTTTATCCCAGTAGAAAAAGTAGCTACATATGTATAGCTACATATGCTATGGGCCCCGCATTTTCAATGGCCCCGCGCTAAATGCTGTCAAGCTATCAATTCCGGTTCACTTGCTCTATTACTATAGTACTATACTGCCTTCAACTTTTATGAATGACCGAGTGTTTAATGTTAGCGATTTGTCGTATTATCTGGCTGTATAGCAAATGAAAAAAATACCAATACTTTACTATGCAAGTTAGACAAATGTGTTTTAATATTTACGTGTTTTTAAATTTTATTTCGGGTCCCCTTTATTACATATGCTATACGCCCCGCACGAGCTTAATCCTCCGGCACCGAGTATCGTGCCGAAGGTCTGTCCACGATAAGGCAAAAGGAACAAAAACTGTACAATATATAGAACTATACAGACAACCCTTTGTCAAACCACTGCTGGACGATGCCCAGTGCTTTTTTTAAGTTTACTATGCTCTAAGTCTTTGTATTCGCTAGCCGCGCCTGATTACTCAACGCGTCCCACGCGGAGGAGCGAGCGCTCTGGGGCCATCCATTGAGTCCACAAAACTTGAGCCCCCCCCTCCCCCAACCTCCCTGTACGCACGCGGACTTTTTTACAACACCCCCCCCCCTCCCCCCAAATCCTATAGAACGTCCGATATTTAATCCACGCAGAAACGATCAAGGATGAATAATATCCACGTGTTTAAGCAAACAGTCCACCGCCGGACTATCTAACTAATTTGAAGGCCAATGTAGACAAATTATTATCGAGGCTTCATCCCCCCCCCCCTCCGTTTCCTATGCGTACATAGTCAGTAGACCTCCCATATGCAGGCGTACGCGTTTGGGTTAATCCCCCTCCCCCCTCCATGCGTACGTACTAATTGGATGGCCCCTATCGACACGGGATGCAGGTGTTCGCAGCCAATACGATTCGTGATCGATATTGGGTTTATATACTCTTTGGTTCTATTCGGTAAAGTCACGTCGGTAAAAAATAAAATAACAAAAATCACGACGTTTTGGCCATGAAGGCCACGTGTGTTGTGGCCGAAACGTCGTGATTTTTGTTATTTTATTTTTTTACCTACGTGACTTTACCGAATAGAACCAAAGAGTATGGATCCTTGCACTCACGAAAGCTTCAAATCTAGAATCGATATTGGGTTTGTTTAAAAGCAAGGGGAGGCGGCAACCTCCGGCTCTTTCAGGAACCCGCTTCGTGACGTTACTGACGTGCACTGGGGGCTCTTGAAATAGAGAGAGGTGGGTTTTTTTATTTATTGTTTTACCGATCGATAAAATAATGGCCCCGTCTTGTTATTCTGTTTGCTGATCCCGTGGGGTGAAAGTAAGCTCGACTCGGCCGATGAGAACCGCTGCATGTCGAAACCGGCACAGGCGTTTGCTCGAGTCGAGCCAACGGCGCTGACGAAATCCACTCCGGCATTGAAGCGTGGCTGGGTAGCGAAGGAGGGTTGGGGGGGGTGTGGAGAGGAGAATGATGGGAAGGAGTCCGATGGTCAAAACTCGTCTATTTGGCCCACAGTAATCCACGAGGCAAATTCGTGAATATATTACGTGGTAAACCAGTGGGTCATCCATGGTGCAATTACGCCAGCAGATGGCAATGCTGTCGAGGCGATGGAACTTATCGCGGGGGCAGTGACAAGTCTCCTTCGCACACGTGTGTCGGGGTGATTGCCGCTCACCATTCTGCAGGCCGGTAAGTTCACCTTATTGTCAACAGGGGGCAGAAGCGTCACCACGCCTCGGCGAATGCCCATGGGCCAGAAAGGGGCCAACGACAGACCCCAGTAAACGGATCCTAGGACACATTCCCCATTCTGGACCATCCTGGAAGGTGACATCATTCCCCCGGTTCCCCCCCCACCCGCCCGGGTCCAACATGTCCCCCCTACGTACATCGTGATAATTTTTTTATGCGAATTCCTTTGTCAAGGCGCTGTGTTTCCTCCCACACAGCTTCAAGGACACGCACGACCTGGGCTTGGCTGTGTTCACTCCAACGCTGTCCTCTGGACAGTCCGGTCCCTTCACCTGATGAAGGCCACTTGTGTTGTGGCCGAAACGTCGTGATTTTTTGTTGTTTTATTTTTTTACCTACGTGACTTTACCGAATAAAACCAAAGAGTATGGTCGAGAATGTTCCAGAAGGAAGGCGTGGCTAGGGCGGGGGTAAGCCACGAACGAGTGTATAAGCCAGGGCTCTGAGAGCTCTGGCTCAGTTATCTACACGCTGAAGACTGAAGACCGGGCTGGAGAATAGGACCCTGGACCCCAAGCTCTGCAGCCCTTCCGAGCTCAGTGAGGCCAGTGGTAAAAGAGGCCAGTGGTCAGGACCCACGGACCAGGAGGGTCGGGTCAGATAGCCTCCCCTAGGTCCCAGCCGGAGGACGATAGGGAACGGGTTACCCAGTGATAGGTCCCGTATAGCCCGGAGGCCATACCTCCCCAGGTATCGGACCGATATACCGTGTAGTAGAGACATATCGTGCTGCCTCGTAAGAAGTTTATTCGCCAATATATACAACACTACACGTGGATCGGGCGTGACAACGTAAAACGTTACACAATGCCCCCCCCCCCCGATCCACAGACATCGCAGCGATACACTCCGTTTGCTTAGGGTCACCTGGGCGTGACCACCTGCATGTGAACCTGTGGGCCGTTGCTCTGCAACTACACCAGCAGGCGTGCAGAAGGAGGAGAACAAGACCACTTTCTTTCAGAATGTTTGAGCAAGCCGAAGTAGTGAAGGGTAATCGCCCCCCCCCTCCCCCCCAACGTCGCCTTTTAAGAGTATAGTATATGTGTTCCCCCCTTTAAGGGTATTGTTGACGAATGTTGTTCACAATAATGGGCGTATGAAGGCAAAAAGTCGAAGTGATATCCGGCTCAATTGAACATTCAGGCAGTGCTAATCTCCCGTTTACAGCCCACGAGCCAGTGGTGGAAATTCCACGTTGCAGTGGCGGGGGTGAGTCTATCCATAACAACAATCACTGGTGACTTTCCTCCGTCAACGATGCTCACTTTAGCGACCCCGGAAAAATGATGGGGTGGTGAATGAAACCCCTCCCAAGCGAGGATTTGAAACTCGCAACTTAGTGGTTGCGTGTCGCTCGCTCTGCCACTGAGCCATCTGGGCCGCGTGTCCAGGAGAGCTGGAAACCATTCAAATTGACTCTTATTTTAACCTTCGCGTGAATGGGTAGCACTCAAAGTGTCTGCATGGGTCACAATAACCCACCGCATGCAGCAGCGTATGTGAATACAAAAAAATAAACGATTCTTTTATACGTAATTTGATGCATGTATCCAGAGCTTAAGAATTGACAATAATTGTCAATCGGTCAATGTAGGATTCACTCGCTTACTGCGGGCTCGGTTTATGCGATTTCACGTCCATGCGGCTAACCCATTTCTACCCAAAATTCCCTCTATGCGGGTTGAAGTCACTCAGATACGGACGTGGGACAAGGTTTTGTGTGTACTGTGTGTGTACTGCGTCTAATGAACGGTGTTTGTGTGTACTGTGTGTGTAATGTGTTTGTACTGTGTCTAATGAACGGTGTTTGTGTGTACTGTGTGTGTACTGTGTGTGTGTACTGTGTGTGTAATGTGTATGTACTGTGTCTAATGAACGGTGTTTGTGTGTACTGTGTGTGTACTGTGTGTGTGTACTGTGTGTGTACTGTGTGTGTACTGCGTCTAATGAACTGTGTGTGTACTGTGTGTGTAATGTGTCTAATGAACTGTGTGTGTACTGTGTGTACTGCGTCTAATGAACGGTGTTTGTGTGTACTGTGTGTGTACTGTGTGTGTACTGCGTCTAATGAACTGTGTGTGTACTGTGTGTGTAATGTGTCTAATGAACTGTGTGTGTACTGTGTGTTTACTGTGTCTAATGAACTGTGTGTGTACTGTGTGTACTGCGTCTAATGAACGGTGTTTGTGTGTACTGTGTGTGTACTGTGTGTGTACTGTGTCTAATGAACGGTGTTTGTGTGTACTGTGTGTGTACTGTGTGTGTAATGTGTCTAATGAACTGTGTGTGTACTGTGTGTGTACTGAGTGTGTGTACTGCGTGTGTACTGTGTCTAATGAACTGTGTGTGTACTGTGTGTGTACTGTGTGTGTAATGTGTCTAATGAACTCTGTGTGTACTGCGTCTAATGAACGGTGTTTGTGTGTACTGTGTGTGTACTGTGTCTAATGAACTGTGTGTGTATACTGTGTGTGTACTGTGTGTAATGTGTCTAATGAACTGTGTGTGTACTGCGTCTAATGAACGGTGTTTGTGTGTACTGTGTGTGTGCTGTGTGTGTACTGTGTATAATGAACTGTGTGTGTGTACTGTGTGTGTACTGTGTGTGTACTGTGTCTAATGAACTGTGTGTGTACTGTGTGTGTACTGTGTGTGTACTGTGTCTAATGAACTGTGTGTATACTGTGTGTGTACTGTGTGTGTACTGTGTCTAATGAACTATGTGTGTACTGTGTGTGTACTGTGTCTAATGAACTGTGTGTGTGTACTGTGTGTGTACTGTGTCTAATGAACGGGGTGTGTACCGTGTGTGTACTGTGTCTAATGAACTGTGTGTGTGTACTGTGTGTGTACTGTGTGTGTACTGTGTCTAATTAACTGTGTGTGTGTACTGTGTGTGTACTGTGTCTAATGAACTGTGTGTATACTGTGTGTGTACTGTGTGTGTACTGTGTCTAATGAACTGTGTGTGTACTGTGTGTGTACTGTGTCTAATGAACTGTGTGTGTGTACTGTGTGTGTACTGTGTCTAATGAACGGGGTGTGTACCGTGTGTGTACTGTGTCTAATGAACGGTGTTTGTGTGTACTGTGTGTGTAATGTGTGTGTATTGTGTCTAATGAACTGTGTGTGTACTGTGTGTGTACTGTGTCTAATGAACTGTGTGTGTACTGTCTGTGTACTGTGTCTAATGAACTGTGTGTGTGTACTGTGTATAATGAACGGGGTGTGTACTGTGTGTGTACTGCGTCTAATGAACGGTGTTTGTGTGTACTGTGTGTGTACTGTGTCTAATGAACTGTGTGTGTACTGTGTGTGTACTGTGTCTAATGAACTGTGTGTGTACTGTCTGTGTACTTTGTCTAATGAACGGGGTGTGTACTGTGTGTGTACTGTGTCTAGTGAACTGTGTGTGTGTACTGTGTGTGTACTGTGTGTGTAATGTGTCTAATAAACTGTGTGTGTACTGCGTCTAATGAACGGTGTTTGTGTATACTGTGTGTAATGTGTATTTTAAACGGTGTGTGTGTGTGTGTACTGTGTGTGTACTCTGTGTGTGTACTGTGTGTGTACTATGTCTAATGAACTGTGTGTGTACTGTGTGTGTACTGTGTGTGTACTGTGTCTAATGAACTGTGTGTGTACTGTCTGTGTACTGTGTCTAATGAACGGGGTGTGTACTGTGTGTGTACTGTGTCTAATGAACTGTGTGTGTACTGTGTCTAATGAACGGTGTTTGTGTGTACTGTGTGTAATGTGTATTTTAAACGGTTTGTGTGTACTGTGTGTGTACTCTGTATGTGTACAGTGTGTGTACTATGTCTAATGAACTGTGTGTGTACTGTGTGTGTACTGTGTGTGTGTACTGTGTGTGTACTGTGTCTAATGAACTGTGTGTACTGTGTGTGTACTGTGTCTAATGAACTGTGTGTGTACTGTGTGTGTACTGTGTCTAATGAACGGGGTGTGTACTGTGTGTGTACTGTGTCTAATGAACTGTGTGTGTGTACTGCGTGTGTACTGTGTTTAATGAACGGGGTGTGTACTGTGTGTGTACTGTGTCTAATGAACGGGGTGTGTACTGTGTGTGTACTGTGTCTAATGAAATGTGTGTGTGTACTGCGTGTGTAATGTGTCTAATGAACTGTGTGTGTGTACTGTGTCTAATGAACTGTGTGTGTTTACTGTGTCTAATGAACTGTGTGTGTATACTGTGTGTGTAGTGTGTGTGTAATGTGTCTAATGAACTGTGTGTGTACTGTGTGTGTACTGTGTGTGTACTGGTTGTGTACTGTGTGTGTACTGTGTGTGTACTGGGTGCCTAACTCAACCGGCAGCTGTCTCGTGCGGTGCATTGTGGCTTGGGTGACTCTGCGGTCCACCCTTTGCGAATTCGCTTTATGCGGCCCGTTTTGTTTTTGGGGGGTGGGGGGACGCATCTACTACCGCATCGAGAAAGGAACACCTGTACATTTGTACATGCCGAGTACTCTAATTCAGACAATCCGCGCGCTCTTACTGTAAGTCTAGATTGAATACTCGTTTCGTTTGAATTTATTTTTGTGTTTAGTTTGCCCCCCCCCACCACCCCGGCACCTCCGATTCGCACCGTTGGCTACGTACTGCGCGAAAGAAGTTCAACGTGAGTCTATAATTCAGCATCGTCGACTTTCCACCTGCACATCTAATGGAACTTATACTGGTAGGAACCTCCTGGTTACACCAGCCCACAGGGGATTATTGTGTCCGTCCGTCCGTCGTGCATCCAAACATGGGAGGGGTGGGGCTGGGTGGAGAGGGGAGGGTGGGGAGGGAGGGGCTGGGTGGGGAGGGGCTGGGTGGGGAGGGGCTGGGTGGGGGGTGGGAGGTGTGGGGCTGGGTGGGGAGGGGCTGCTCACCCCGTGGTGCCCTTATAAAACTCAACGTTTGACCTACTCACGCCGGCTTGTGCCCGCCCTCACAGTCGGGCATCTTTGCGGAATACACCACGTGGTGCCGCCGTTGACCCTGGCCATTGACCGAGCAACCCAACGTTCCTACCAGCTCCCTCCGCAGGAGAATGTGTTTGCCCTGTGCAACCCATCTCTGGCACTACGATGGGTGGAATTACAAATGAATAATTTGCCGGGACCCCGGGGTCCCGCAAAAATCAGGTCAATAATTATTATTTTTCAGTCCGCCCCACTCGTGATCCCGACAGCAACGCGCCGCCCGCCCAGACTCGCCGTGCCAACAAGCGCCAGCAGCAGCAGGCGGCGATCGACACGATGGGAGTCACCCCACCGGCCAGACGCGAGCCCCGGGGGGCGTCCGCCGCAGTCGCGCACGGCGACGACGCCCTCCGGTCAGCCGTCGATCCTCAGCTTCTTTGCCAAGGCGAGCCCGCCGCCCCCCAGGCAGTGAATTTAACGTGTTTATGTAACTTTTCAACTTTTTACGAAACTTAGTGTCCCCGAGTAGCTCTCGACGAGGCTAATCGATTGACCACTAGCTTTGTTGTCGGTAAGGCAACAAGACTCGTGTCGCTACGTGGGGTTTCCCACCCCGGGGCAGTGATGGGACCCCGGGGTCCCGCCAATTGCTTCAATTGTTGGTGTCCCGCCAAACCATCTGGCTGGCAACAGTACCAGAGCTTTGATTAAGTTAGCCGCCAACATTATATGGATATATTTTTCCGCTGCATGTCAGGTGAGGCATGGCTCTTAAACAACGATTTAGAAACTAAAATTCGCACTCTATTCGAGAAGACGATGTTTGTTGGTATGGAATGTGTTAATGTTTGAGTGCGCTACGGTGATGTGTGATGCGTCGGCTTGATGTCAGGCTTTTAATAAGGTGACGTATGTTCAATGGTTTAATGCTGCATTATGAATGTTAACGGTACGCTGATGTGTGATGTGTAAACGTAATAATGACAAGCGCTTCGGAATGGTTCGCCAGTGTAAATGTGATTACAGCAGATTTGGTAGCCGACACGTTTCCCCAATATTTTCACACATCACTCGCCACGACCTCTGCGCGACAGGGCTCCAGCCGCAGCGCGTTTGCCGCACATTGCAACGGGTTTCCGCGGCTCGAACCCTACGGCCGCCCCCCCCCCCCAGTTAATACTGCGGGGGCGTGGGACGTGGATACGCGCCGTCCGATTCAACGTTGGACGCTCGATGAATCCGGTGGCGATGTTCGAGAGAGCAGGGAGCCGTGCGCGCCAAGTGTTGTTGATTATTTGCTCGCAGATGGCCTGACTGGATGTGCTTCACATAATGTTTTTTCAGGTTTGTTGAATTCTCGTCTCTCATCTTTTTGTTGTATTTACTTTGTGTGTGCCCTCGCGCCGTCAGGATGGCGTGAACACCACACGCCACGTGTGGTGTTCACGATGTGCAATGCACTCACGTCAGCGGACACAATTATTCGATTACAAATACACCGTGGCACTTGATTGTTAGCTCAATGTGAGCTTTATTTCTACATTGATACACCGTTGTTATTTTTTTTACAGAACTGGAAACTTTGCAATTATGCATTTAAAAATTCGTTAACAAGACTTGTTAACACA
This sequence comes from Petromyzon marinus, assembly GCF_048934315.1. NCBI lineage: Eukaryota > Metazoa > Chordata > Hyperoartia > Petromyzontiformes > Petromyzontidae > Petromyzon > Petromyzon marinus. Next base: position 6,239,577 of record NC_133689.1, on the reverse strand, counting down.
TTTGAGCATTCTAAAGACATACACTGAGATGCACATTCAATGTGTAATGTATAATATAATTTTATGTTTTTATATACAATTTGTATACATCATCGAGTATTGCTTGTAATACACTGTACCTAATGCAAGGAATATGTTCACAATCGTTATACAAGGCAATGTTTCTCAAGCTCCAGTCCACTGGTTGAACCGGAATCCAAGGTTCCATGTTTTCAATCAACTTATAAATGAGCCGTGATCCGTGTTTGCCATATATATACTGAGTGGAACAGATGGCAATTGTAAAAATCTGGTCAGGATCGGTGGCTCTGGGGACTGGGGTATGGGAGCCAATAATAAAGCATCATCGTGATTATTTTTGTATTTAATTTCTCTGACCAAAAATTACACGTTTGTTCCCAAGTTCGTGAATATCTATTAAGACACTGACATGGTGCTTATCATTTGTAAGTTGTAATAGGATGGAACGGGCACTTATAAAGTGAGGGAAAAAACATATATTTTTTCCAGGGATTCAACCAAACTTTGAATTTGCCAGTTTTACTACTCCTAGCCAGCCGGACGTCAGAAAAAAATACCATGCAGGTGACTGAACTGTAAATTCACTGAACACTCAACACTGACACTCGTTGAACGGGAAGAAATTCCGTCGTCAGCAACGGTCAGTCATTACAATCAATGAGAGGTTTGACGTTGCTCCCCTGCCGCGTTCGCCCACCACGCGGGGATGGTGGTCATAGCCTGGAGATGAAACATCACTAGCTCGGGAGAATTCTGCAATGCACACGCGCAAACTTCAACGCGCGGAACAACACGGACGCTCGAGTGAAGTTGACGGTGACATGTTTAGGATGTTTACGGTATCGCAATAGTGAATGAAAAGTTTTCCGTTTAAACAAGTGATTTTAATAGCTTAGGTATTGGAAGTTTAACACTTGCACTGCAACACCACGCGCGCGCGCGTATTCTTTTCAATGTCAGACGCTAAAAGGTAATACGCGTGCAGCAGCAGCAACAACAACAAAATGTTGTAATTGCAATTTTAGAAAAAACTATCGAGCCGAGCGTTATAATAATAGTAATAATAAGTTATCAGCACCGTACGGCGAGCCAGTCAAATTACACATCCGCAGCTGTCTCCACTTCCAATTTGGTCAAAACGAACAGCTCTCCATCAACCGCTCCGAACTCTTTCGGTCCACGAAATTGTGACGCCGCGTCGCACGTTGAAGGCACGCGGAGCCACGGCGCGTCGCGCACAATCGTTGCCTTCCCGCGTGGCGAAACATTCCAGTGCCCCAAAGCAAACACAAACTCTTCCGTGAGACCCGATGAACACACGGGCCCGCCGCAGAGAGACGAATTGCAGGATCGACTGCTTAACTGCCCGCGGCGCTTGCGGTGATTTCCTTCCAGCGTAGTTGGGTCGAGCAATCATAAATTACGATTTAAATGAAAAAAAAAAACACTAACTAACTAACGAAACCCATCACCTTTGGCACTCTCTATAACATTAACAGTGGGAAGTAACATTCCGTAAACCGCTTTAATATGTATACACACACACACACGTATGCATGTTAACAAGCGTAAATGGGAGCCAGTCAAAAGTTCTTTAAAAAAAACCATGCCAACAATATGCAGACCCACTACATTACTGATATAATATATTTTAAATGTCGTAGGTCTAACATCAGAGTATTGATTAAATACGAAGTGCAGGTTTTTGTTATACCTTTCAACATAATTCTGTAGATTGTGTTCGCGTGACTGGCATTTGGCTGGTCCTCATTTCTCATCGCAAGTTAGTGAAGTACACGTACAGGACTGCATGTGATCTTAAACGTGTTTCATTCAGCTGCCTGCTCTTACAGTATACATACCACTCCATTCGAGTACTCCTGTCGCTACAAAGATTACATTTATTCATCTTGATCACTCGAGTTATATTTCGCTAAAGGAATGTGGTTATTTGGTTGTCTTTTGCCCATCTGTAGTTAGTTAGTCCGCTAAGGAGTTTCTGTTTTCTTGAACATGCGGCTTTCTTGAATGTGTGTTGTTTTAAACATCTTGTTTCACTGCAGATTTCTTGCCCAGTTCAGCAGTTTGTATCTAACTGTTGTGTCCCACATGATGATGGGCGCTTGTGTTGCGCCGGAAACGTCGTGATTTAATTTAGTTTGTTTTCATTTTATTATTATTTTATTTTTACCTACGTGACTTTACCGAAAGAACCAAAGAATATTTTTCCACAGTTTATCAATGCACTGTTTAAACAGAAGAGCAATGGCGCCTATTACGAAATTCAAAAGACGTCGATTGGCTCTTGTGGACATTATTACGTATAGATTGTTGACATCGATACAATTTTCCAAGGATCACATTCAGACGTAGAGCTGCCTCTTGCGAGTGCTATCCGGTAATAACCCAAAAAGATTTTTGTTACTTCAAATTGTAAAAAAAAAACACACGTTATACCTGGAATTCATTATCTCTTTGATTTCCCATACATGCGTTGGTTGCACACGTACACAACTGTCATCGATATAAACGTAAGCCTTTTGTCTATTGCACAGCTACGTCAGCCTGTGCCACTTCGCACATGGCTGCGATGTTTACGGCATAAATGGGACGTTTCAGAGACAGAACCCCAGTGTAACTTGAAGCCTCCAGGTCTCCCTTGCAAAAGAGACGTGAACTGTGTTTCTCCGGATTATAAGACTCTCCTCGGAAAGTAAGACGCACCCACCAAAACTTGTGCCCGGTGCCAATAAAAGTTATACGAATCTGATCACGCACGCACGCAACTCCTGTACCGGATTAGAAGACGCACCCATCAACTTCTGCAATTAGAATACTCTACTGCACGGGGGGCTAAAGAGCTTCTCGTCATACGGAAAATTGGGTGGCATCAATGGGCTCTTGCCAAGTTCCAGATTAAGTTGCCGGTGGCGGCCGCATCGATGATGCTGCGATTCGGTATCGGTTGTCCGAGGGGGTCGAAGGATTGAGGAGGTCTTAATTTTCTGCTCTGCGGTAGATTTTTAAATAGCCGCGTTGAATTAGCGAGCGGGCGGGGTTGGTCCGACATTACTTCCGGATGTTTCCCGAAATGTGTGTATGATGTTGAACTTCTTTTTCACCATACGTAGCCAACCGTGCTTTTCGGAGGTGCGGTATTCACGTTGCTTTTTGTGTTTCATTTCTTGCCCTTCCCTCGCACGTCTGATACTAGCACAGTTGACTATGTATGGTGCGAAAGAAGTTCAACATACACACGTAACGTACAAATCCCACAGTGTGTGCGTGTGTACAGTATTAATAACAGAGGCTTTGCAGCTGCCCCCATCACCGGGCAAGTTCCGTGCGTACGGACGCGCGTACGTGAGTGCGTGCGTGCGGACGTGCGTACGTAAGTGCCGCCCTTGCGTCTCCCGCATGCCGTGACTCTGACGTCGTTTCGTCGGCAGCGGGGTCCCTGATCTCACAGTCGCGCCGAGTGAACCAACGCACGCAGGAGTCTCCGGAGCATTGGAAAAATGAGCCGGGCCCTTAGTGGCTATTGACGTCAAGCGTTTCGGTTTTGCTCCGTGTGCATCGCGCGCGGTCACACTCAAGCGTGACGGAAACAAGTTGCCATTCCCATGTTTAAAAAAAACAAAAACTAAAATCTCACGCCCCAAAAAACGCAGCCTCGCGCGCTGAGGTTCAAGCCAAGGGTGTGCTGCGTTGTCACCGACCATTCGGAACGAGCAGCGGAATGAGCCTACAACAGCGTTCTTCCCCCCCCTCCCCTCCAGTTTGAGCCCACTCTTTTGCGAATTAACAATAATTAATAAATACGGCTTTCGAAACAAAACAACAAAACAAAACAATAACAACAACAGCAGTGCGGACAATTACCAGCTCGTCGGGAAATTTGCTTTTTTGTTGTTGCTGGAATTGCCTAAATTATTCAGAGCAGCAATTAACGCTGATGAAAGTCTTCAAGTCTGCACGCCGGACGTCTTCACACTCGGCTTTTGTCTCTCTCGCGCCGATCTGCCACCGACAGCGAGCTTCAAGCGCAAGTGGAGGTGCAACGACCACTGCCGGTCCGCTGTAAGACAACGAGCCCAGGCTCGCTCCCCTCTCTCTCTCTCTCCTCTCTCTTCTCCTCTCTCCTTTCTCCCTCGCAAACAACAATCGTTCCACTTATTCCTACTGCCTTCTTGGCTGGTCTTAAGTGCATTAGAAAGGGGAAATAAAATAACAACAAAAATCTACAATCCAAACGCTCCCACGTTCAGGTCCAGCTCGCTTGAACTGGGTTCTGACTGCTAATGTAGCTTTGGTCCATCTAACGAATTATGCTCCAGCTTCCGACATATTACCTTGATTAATCTGCTTAGATATTCATTAAAAGGAAAGTAATTGTTTTTCCTCCTCGTCATCGTCCTCCTCCTCCTCTTCCCATTCCGGTGACGATCCGTAAAAACACGGCATCCCCGTCGGGTCGACACGGCGTGAACGGAGGTCGCACGGTGCCGGGGGGGGGGGGGGGGGTGTCGAGTCACCAACAACCCCCACGGACCGCAGAAGCCCCCCAGCACGGTTTTTCGCATCGGCGTCGGGAAAACAGTCACCGGACCGCCGACCTCGGCGAACCGAACCGCAACTCCCTCGAGCCTTAACCCTCCCCCACCTCCCGCTACCGGGCGGTTAGGAGGGCCCCCGATGAAAAAGGGAATCAAGATTTTCCTCTTGCAAGTCGGCGACGGGGCCGAAAGGAAGTGGAACGCTCGGCGCGGATCCGCGGCCAGGTCACAGGAACGCGGAGCCGTTGGGAGGGGCGTAGGAGAATCCGGCGAAGGCGTCCCTCGCCTCCTGGAAGCTGGCGCTCACCGCAAACTCTCCCGGGGAGCGGCACACCGAGCCGGGCACCGGCTCTGAGATGAACTCTGGGTCAAAGTGGCGCAGGTCGGAGGGTCCGTTCTGCACGCGGTAGGGGGGGTGGGGGTGAGGGGGGGGGGAGACGCAGAGAATGATTATGAGCCCATGTTTGTCTCGGTCGTAAAAAAAATGGCGGAGTAAACGGCGGTCTAACTCCAGCCTGGAGCAGGGTGATGGGAGAAAATGTGAGTTAGTGAAGCGCACGATGTAATGTTGATGTAATGTCTATGTAAAGTTGATGTAATGTTGATGTAATGTCGATGTAAAGTTGATGTAATGTTGATGTAATGTCGATGTAATGTTCATGTAATGTCGATGTATTGTCGATGTAATGTCGATGTAATGTTTGAGAAAGTGCACTGGAGGTTTAAGGCCTGGTCCATTGGCTTTGCTTCCCGATGGCCACCTTTCTCTGATACACGAGGACAATGTGACCGAATCTTGCAAGACGACGCAAAGATGGCAGAGCAGCGCCCAGCAACGTCTGCCGGAAAGTGTTACCTTCAGCCAAGTGCCATCAAGGGCAATGACATTCAATTAGTTCCCGGAATAACCGTTGTTCCGGGCCGTTAGCCATGTTGTCCTTCCCCATACCTCCGATTAGCACAGTTGGCTACGTACATTGCGAAAGTAATTATACGTAAATAAATAAGCCAAGACTACGATCTGGGTCTCCTCCATGACTTTAGTACTGTCATGCACAATTTTGAAAGCCCCAAATTAGGTTTTTAAATGCAATCGTTTTGTTGTTGTTGTTGCTGCCAGCTGCTTGATCATTGAGCTCCGATAAGCTTGCTAGGACCGCTGCCCTAGCGCTGGTCTTTGTGATCACAATCACTGATGAGCACCGGTCATTGTAGCCGTCCTGGATAACTGAGGGGCTCTTGCACCAGCGTCACTGGAGGGGGTCACTGAAGGGGGTCACCGGAGCGTGGCGTCGCTCCTGGTGGTTGGAGGCTCACCACGTTGGGGTTGAACGGGGGGACGATCTTCTTTGAGAGGAGATCTTCCCAGTTGATGGGGGAGAAGAACACGTGACCTTTGATCTCCGTCTGGTGGGGGGCGAGGGGCAAAGGGGCGTGCGAAATGAACAAAGTTCGATTGAAACATATTCTTGGTTCTTTTGGTAAAGTCACGGAGAAGGGAAATAATAAAATAAAAAACAATAACAATTCATGGCCATTGTTTTATTTTATTTTATTATTTCCCTTCTACGTGACTTTACCGAAAGAACCATGAATATGAATCCCTGCAGTCACGAAAGCTTTAAATCGAAAGTTAGATTGAAAACTCGTTTCTTTAGAGCTGCTGGTTGGCTACGTACGGCCCGAAATAATTTCGACGTACACACACGTACACACGCGTACACACACGTACACACACGTACACACACGTACACACACGCACACACGCGGAGGGGTGATCAGCCCAACCCGCTCGTGTGTTAACGTCCCTCCAGTTGCAGGAAGATGGAGAGAGCGTAAAATGGAAATATCTATGAAATGGGCTTAATGCATGAATATCCTCGCTGATAAGGCGACACCCCTGTGAAGGCAATGGGGAAGCGCTAAGACTTAATATTCAACGCCTGAGCGGCAGCAAACTCGAGTGGAATAATGGATTTAAAAAATCGTTCAAGTGTACAGAGGAACATGGCTCTTTTTTGAATTAGCAGTAAAGTAAAAAAATTACGGAATGGCCATGAATTGCAATACGGAGGGGGGGGGGGGAGGTGGGCGGGGGAAATAAACGACGAACATTGAGAATTCTCGAGTTAAGCGGCGATACGGCAGGGGGATCACTCCACGTGTACAACGCCCCCCCCCCCCCACCCCCCCTCCACCCCCCGCGCAGTAGAGGAGGAAACGGGACGGAGCGTGCGCCGAACTTTTGAGCGCGAGCGGGTTGGCGGCGGCGTCTCTTACGAAGTCCCCGCTGGCGCCGAGCCTCTGGGTGCGGTCCTTGTGGAGCAGACCCTCCAGCAGGTCCCGCGCCGAGTTGGAGATGTTCGGCTTGAGCGCCAGGGGCTTCTTCAGGATGTTGTCGTACATCTCGGCCGTGTTGCGGCTGTAGAACGGCGGCTGAAACCGGGACGGGGAAAAGAAGCTCGAGTAAGTGTCGGCCGCCGCCTTCGTGGGTTTTGACCGAGGCGGGGCGTGCCAGGCCGCGGGACGGCGGTCGCCATCGCACCGACGCGTCTCATTGGTCGGTCAGAGACTGGCGGCGACGATGGCGACGACCCGCCCGCCCGCCCGCCCGCCGTGAGAATGCACGAAGCGCGATTCGCGACCGTCGATCGAGCGCTCACCAGGCCGTAGAGCATCTCGTACAGCACGGCTCCCAGGCACCACCAGTCCACCGTGCGATCGTACGCCTGCTTCTTGAGGACCTCGGGTGCCAGGTACTGTGGGGCGGGAGGGTCGGGCGGGGAGCGGGTGGTGGTGGAGGGGGGGGAAACGCTTTGATCGAAATAACGTTTGGTCGGGCAAGTGCGCAAAGAAACGATGTAGGGAGGGAAATATGAACACAATTTTTGTTGTGTTCTTGGTTCTTTCGGTTAAAGTCGCGTAGAAGGGAAACAATTAAATGATAAAAATATAAAACAATTAAATTCTCACGACGTTTCGACTGCAACACAAGCAATCATGATCAGGTTTTCACACCTGATGATGATAATTTTATTGTTTTATATTTTTATTATTTTATTGTTTCCCTTCTACGCGACTTTACCGAAAGAACCAATAATATGAATCCCTGCAGTCACGAAAGCTTTAAATATTTTTTTTTGCTTTCTGTCTCAATTATAATCGATAATAAAACTGCATTTCATGAGGCTTCAGGTTTGGTCCCCCTCTAGAATTCACTTTTTACTTTCTGTGCAATGCCGCACTTTGTCCGTTAGGTGGGGCCCCCGCTCATCGCGACGAGCATGGTGAAACATTTCCATCAAGGTTTTTGTTTGGTTGCCCCGGGTCAAAAGGTGTTACGTCATAGATAAATACACACAGTACGTCGCTAATCATCAACAACAAATACATAGTTCCCTGGCTGGTTCCTTCCGGTCAAAATGAGCCCCCGACTAAAGCACCGTGACTGGGAGAACGACGGGACAAATGACACCTCTGAGACGGAAGGACGGTGAGTGGTGACTTGGCCCGCACGCCACGCGCAACGAAGATCCCACCCACGCGTTCGGCTCGAGCGTTGGCTACGGATTTCTTTTCGGTTCGTTAAATCACTTTCGTGTCCGAAGAGACACACAGACCCGGGACGCCATCGCTCACCTCTGGCGTGCCGCAGAAAGTGGAGGTGGTGTCGTTGGGCTGAATTCCCTCCTTGCAGAGTCCAAAATCTGTGAGGATAATGTGGCCCTGTCGAAGCGGACAAAGAATACGAGCGTCAAAATTGTTGCGCTGCTGTCTGAAGGACGCGCACACAATTTCACAACGCGAGCATCTGGGCGGGCGCGTGCGTGCGTGCGCTTGCGTCTCGTGGGTATACAAATATAAATAAGAGGGGAGCGGCGGAGTAGCGGTTAGCGCGCCACCCTGCGGACCCGGTGACCCGAGGTTCGATTCCCGCTCACGGCCAACACCAGTGACGATTATTTGAACCGGTCCCGGGAATTCCCCTAGGTCGACTCGGCCTCAAATAAATTCGGTGTAAATATCGCCACTGGGCAGACAAAGGCGGCCGGGCGTGATGCTGGCCACCCACGGCCTCGTGTGCCGTGCCGGCCTTCATAGGTGCTCGCTAACAGCACACAGTATGTTAAGGCGACACGGGGGGGGGGGGGGGGGATCTTTGTCTTTTGTGCACACACTTGTGTCTTGTGGGTATAAATAAAATGCTAGAATTACCTCGAAGTCGAGAAGAATATTTTCGGGCTTTAGGTCTCTGATGGGGGAAGGTCAAACAGAAGTGGCGCATTTAGTCACACAAGGGTTTCCCCAAACGGATTGAGATCGTTTAAAACCAGAAGCCGCATCGCTACAAATAGCCTTCGGGATTGCATGTGATGCAATTTGCTTCAGTCGAAGTGGTTCTATCCTCAAATGAGCACTGGTAGCAGTTCGTCATCTCCTGCTTACAGCCCTGAACCATTCGTGTCAATTCCACATTTCTATTGTAGGTAAGCGAATCTATCCATGGGAACCACTGATGACTTCCCCACAAAACGGTACTTATGTTATAGACACGGACAGAACGATGGGTTGAGTCAACCCCCAAACCAGGATTTGAACTTGCAACCTTCCGATTGCGAGCAGCTGCTCGCTCTACCGCCCAGCCAACTGGGTGGCAATTAGGTCTTATATAAATTACACGGGTCTGGTTGGTGTGGAAAGACATGTTTACTGGCACAGGGACCAAACTCTGGCATTTGCAAAGCCACCCAACACAAGCCCTGCACTCAATACGCATTCAGGAAACTGCAAATTTCGATTTAAAGCTTTCGTGACTGCAATGATTCATCTTCTTTGGTTCTTTCGGTAAAGTCACGTAGAATGAGAATAAAATAATAAATTGATAAAATAAAATAACACAATAATATGCTCACGACGTTTCGGCCACAACACAAGCGGCCTTCATCGGGTGAAGGGACGAGACTGTCTGGAGGACAGCGCTGGAGGTTTTCGATTTAAAGCTTTCGTGACTGCAAGGACTCCAGCGCTGTCCTACCAGACAGTCTCGTCCCTTCACCTGATGAAGGCCACTTGTGTTGTGGCCGAAACGTCGTGAGAATATTATTGTGTTATTTTATTTTATCAATTTATTATTTTATTCTCATTCTACGTGACTTTACCGAAAGAACCAAAGAAGATAAACTGCAAATCGCCACCCCTACCATACACTAAAAATGGAATGATCCCATCACCTGCGCCCGGAGCATCGTGGGATATTCCACTGTGAACTTGGGTGATCTCACCTGTAGACGATGTTGAGCGAGTGCAGGTAGCCGACGGCGCTTGCGATCTCGGCCGCGTAGAAGCGGGCACGTGGCTCCAGGAACACGTGCTCGCGCTGCAAGTGGAAGAAGAGCTGGGACGACAAAGAAATCAAGAGCCACGTGAATAACCGGCACCGCAGCCATCGCAGTAACGTCACAGCGATCGTCAACTTAAGTTTCGCCCCAACGCAATTTGGGCAGTCGTCGACGCGGTTTTCCATCACCTGGCATTTTGTGATCTTCAAATAAATGAACCTGACTGCACCCAATCACATCCGATCCTGGAAGCCAAGCAGCTTTTGAGCCTAGTTAGTATTTGCCTGGCTATACCAGGTATTGTAGGGTTGAGCTGTGATGTGGCCAGAAAATAGCAGAGCTTCGAAGTGTTACTACCCTCGAATGTATGGCATTTCTCTGGCATCTGCGGTTTTCCCCCACATACCAAACATCGGATTGGCCAAAACATCCCATTTATTGCAGGATCCTCATGAAAAAGAGCATTGAGGCTCAGGATGTCCCTGGCATAATTGACATTCACAGGCATTGTGAATTAACAACAGCACCAGAGGAAAACTAGACATTTTATTTTATTTTATCAGGTAAGGCCCACTGAGCTATAAAGCTCTTTTTCACAAGCGACCTGGCCACAAATGATAGCTCCATGAAGTGGCTTACCGTGTGAAAATTTATAGCAGCCAAATACTCTAAAGGCATGTTTCTAAATGTGAGGGGAGAAACCGGAGGATCCGGAGAAAAATCCAAGCGACCATGGTGGGAGAGAGAGAGAGAGAGACACGCAAACTCCAAATATACAGCAGGCGTCAGGGTCGGGATCGAACCCACGACCTCCTGTATACCAGGCGAGGTAGTTAACATCTCCTAGCCACCGTGGCCAACAGGAGATGGGGATACCGTACCCCGTGTGCGTAACACCTGCGCATGGCAGAGCGTGGGCCGACTTCATTTAATCAAGGGGAGACGTTGCGCACGCGGTGGCGGCGAGTAAAAAAACGCCCACGCCACCAAACTGTGCCGATGATTCATCGTGGCATCGAGGCCGCTTCGATGCCGCGATGAGCAACTCCCGTCGCTACAAGCGCACGGAGAGCCTGAGCTCATGCGTGGCAAAATGTTCCTTTGCGTAATTATTCTTGGAAAAGTGGCGCGGTGTCTCCGTGACCGAAAATAGGACGGATCCCCGAGGGGATGCATGTGGGCTGTTATCGCGTAGAATTTCAATTTTTTTCACGGCTGGCTTTGGAATCCCTTGTACGTATGTGTGTATTGGGGGAACAACTTTCGCACCATGCGTAGCCAACCGTGATCACTTGAGGTGCGGGGGCAGGGCAAAAAATACTAAACGCCAAAAGCGGCTGTAAAGAAATTAGTTTCTGGATCTAGATTTAAAAGTGCATAGCTGTCGAGAGGAAAAGCATTCCAGATGGCCGCTTTCTGCATGCCTTTTGAGATGTTTCTCTCCGTGAGACTTCGTGTTACAATCTTAACATGGTTGTGGTAGCAACGCCGGGCATTGCACGAGTGTGGATGATGCAGGAATTTATATTATTTGGGTCTTTCGGTAAAGTCACGTAGATAGGGCTCAAAGAAAATAACAAAAAAACTACTACTAAATAACAAAAAAGTACTAGTTTTTTGGTTCTTTTCTTTGAACCTATCTACGTGACTTTACCGAAAGACCCAAAGAAATATGAATAGAAGAGTGGTTGGTTGTGGGTTCATGCCTAGTGAGTGTGTGGTGCACGGGGGAGATGGTGCCAAGAGGACATTTGTTCGACACCTAATCTGGTTCACAAAATGCAATGAATTTAGCTCATCTATGGGCTCCTGGAGTAGAACACTGGGCGAATGTGTCCGTCATAACCAAGCACGCAAGTTGAATGGATGTAAGTGTGCACATGTGCGTATTGCAATGTCTTGCCGAGTATTCATGCGTGTGTGTAATTAATGAATGAGGATTCCAAATCGACGTGAAGATATTTTGGCCGAGTGTGCTCGGTGATGTGACGCTGCTCCCAGAGCCAATGGTACGGGACTGCAATTCAAGGTCCCCATGTTTGAGAGTCACACACAGCACGGTGAAGTAATGCGAGCCGTTATCCTGGCCCTCAGCCATTTGAGGATCTATCATCCAAAACGATTTCCAAATCTGTCCCCATGACCTCGGGCAGTCGAGCCTTCGCTGTGCGCTGACGTCAATCCGCATCACTTGCTAAATAAATATAAGCCGGGTGTACAGTACGTGTTGTGTGTATGCACAACGTAACAGGTGTGTACGTTGTGGTGGCAACTTTTGAACTTAACAATGACGGTAAACCTGTAAGAGACAGCTGCAGCATCTGCAAACCTTTCAACCCCTCATGAGTGCCCCTACCTTATGACAGAACCAATTCAGACCTTATTGGTCACCCCGTGCCCCTTATAAATCTCAACGTTCATCCTACAAAGCCCCCATCGCAAGGGAGAGAAACACAAAGAAATAGACACATTCTTTTTGCTCGTATTCAAACGGCTGTACGCCGTACGGACCGGGAAAACTCAATTCCCCCGTGCACGAATACGGGGTGTACACCGTAAAGGGTTGACACGGTACGCATGTGCCCCTGCCAAGCCGAGGTGCGTTGATCCAGCGCTTCCCCCGCCCCCCCCCCCGCCCCACCCCGACTAAGAGGCCCGCTTTACGATGAAGAACGCAACTCTTGCACCAACTGCGCGTCTGTAATTGTTGTCGGATTCGTTTGGCGAGAGCGGAGAGTTAAAATCGGCGTGACCCGGTCCGGCGTGTCCTCCTGCCTCTCTCGCGTCCTTCCTGAGATAGCACGCGCCAGTGGGGGGGGGGGGGGGATGGTGGTGGTAGGGGGTGAAAGGCGCAGGAAAGAGGGGCGGCCGCGCCAGCACGCAACCGCGGGCGGACAAACAATGGCAGGAAGAGGACGCCGCTGGAATGCGGTCGCCATTCTGTCTCGCGAGCTCGGCCGCTTATCCTCTCCGTCGTCTTCCCTCTCCCTCCGTCCGTCTCTGCCTCTCCCTCTCCGGCAGAGAGCCCCCCCCCCTTCCGTCACCCCCACCCACTGCCCAGCCCCCCAAACCTTTCCCTCCCATGCTACTCTCCTTTCCTGCCTTCGACAGCTAACCCACACGAGGACACGCTAGCTCGGGCGTAATGATCGCAGAGACGCGTCGATTTTGAAATCGATTGTCACACTCACGGTGACATGCCACCAGAATCGGTAATCTTTTCCAAGTTTTAAACAATTCATGTGACCCCCGTACCTCCGATTATCGCGGGCTGCTACGTACGGTGCAAAAGAAGTTCAATATTCAACTATCTCGCGGTAGCAAAATGTTAACTACCTCATTCGGTACACAGGAGGTCGTGAGGTCGATCCCGACCTTGACGCCTGCTGGAGGTTTGAGGTATCCTTTCCATTTGTGATGCACTACAATGCACGGTGCACAGGTGGACGTTCTCACCTCTCCGCCGTTGATGTAGTCAAGGACAAAGTAGAGCTTGTCTGCCGTCTGGAAGGAGTAGTGCAGGCCCACGAGAAAGGGATGCTTCACATTCTTGAGGAGTACATTCCTCTCCGCCATGATGTGCTTTTGCTGGACAAGGCAAGCGAGAGAATGAAAGAGAGAGACGATGCTGTTATGGTAAAACGTGGGAATGCTAATGACCCAGCGACATTATTATTATTCGGAAGCCACTGCAGTTATTAGGAATCCACTGGAGCTGTGCATTTTGAAATCAAAATTGAAAACTAATTTCCTTAGAACTGCTTTTTGTTTGTTGTCCTTCCTGCGCACCTCCAATTAGCACGGTTGGCTACGTACGGTGCGATACAAGTTCAACATTCATGTATACATCATCATCGACAACAACGACGACAATGCATCCAGTGGGATCGTCACGACAGTCGTTGCGGCCGCTCGTAATCCAAGCGTGAGGCGCTGCCGGGCGAGTCCATGAGTCGGGCCCATTTCTGATCTCTCCACCTTTCGCCAATGCACGACGCGCCGCGGGACACCTGCAGGGTTAACGATGCCCGCGGTGGTGCGTGGTGGGCCTGACCGAGAAGACGCCACTTGGGTTACGGGGTGGAGGGTGTTGGGGCAGAGGCCGTTGCCCTGCCGGCACGTCCATCGCCCCAAAAAGGCACCGCTCCACACTTGGTGTTTGCAGAGACGCTGTGGTGGCGCTGGACAGGTGCCGGTTTTGCCGAGCGAGCCGCGCTGGCATGGGCTTTTTGCCAGAGGCCGATGGTGTCAATGTCGAGATGGGCTCGACGGCAAGTTTGCAAGAGTTCTCTTGTGGTAAACTGAGCGATTCTAATGATGACCGTTAATTGTCCGTGAGAGTCTCAAGTGTTTGGCTTGTGGGCGGAGACCGGTGAAGACTGAGACAACCGGCCCACATAGGAAGGAGTTGCACCACTGCAAGCTCTGCCATCTCCTGGCCTACTCGTAGCCCAAGCCTAGGACGCCTGCTATTTCGAAAGTATCCTCCCCAATTACAGCGACAACCAGGCTCGGTCCGGTGCTTGACAAAATTGGGTAGATTCACGGCGATGTTGTCATACGCTATAATGTCCGGTTGCTGCTTTGTCATTTTACATGATAGACATTCTGCTACGGGGCTGCGCCATTTCAGTGGCGGGTGAGCTCAGGCTATTTACCTCTTTCTTTTTGAGAATGGCTTTCTTCTGGAGCACCTTGACAGCGTAAAACTTCTCATCAGTCTTGAGCTTGGCTAACAGCACCTGGTGGAGAACGCAGAGCGGAACATAAACCCCACTAGACACACAAACGCAGCCGCGCGCGCCCTCCGTGCGAAAACGATGTTGCTCAGAATATGCCAACGGTTTGCCGTGTGGAGCTGGCCGTGGAGTTCTCTTGCACGCGACGTTGTTGGACAACATCGCATGTTTGACAGTGCAACTTTGTTGCTTCTGTTTTGCAACTTAGTTGCATGGTAATTAGCCGTCAAGCTCAGTAAATAGACAATGGGAGGCCCAGTTCCTGTCCCCCGCTCCCATTCACCTCTTGCCTGAGCACAGGCAAGACAGGCAGTTGACTAGGCAAGAAAAGGTGCCTGTTGGGCCTATGAGCAAAAACATCCACGCAGGTATTTTAGACAAGAAGATAAGGCAAATATGTGAAGTTATAAGCAAAATAACTCCCGAGTGCACGTTAATCACATTCACAACGACAGATTAATGCCACTTATTTATCACGAGTCGGCCATGTGTCATTACCATGTGATCCCCACCCAGCCAATTCGCAAGAATAAAACACAGTCCCGAGAAGTGAGCAACTCGGCTCTGCGTTGAAGGCCACCGACTGTAACTTTATTTACTCATTGTTGCATAGCGCGCCGCGTTGAACGGCAATCGCGCGCACGTGGACAACACCACACTGCTGGACGTCTGTGAAAAAAGAGCCTTGTAGCTCATCGGATTCCTCCTGTACAAATCAACATTCCGATTCTGACCATTGTCGCTTGCGACGATTGCTGCAGCGAGACTGCACCGATCGGCTTAAATTTTCAGTTGGTCTGTGCAGGCATACTTACTTTCCCAAAGCTTCCCTTGCCAATAATTTTCAGGAAGTCGAAGTCTGTGGGTTTTGCCCTGCGGGGGGGAGGGGGGAGGAACGAAAGAGGGATGCATTTTTTTTTATTAAGTTGCCGTTGGAATTTACCGTAATTCTTAAACTCAACAAAGCAGCTGACGGGGCGTATTTTTTTGCAAGCCAAGCCATACATTTATTTATTAAATCCAGGAAAGTTCACTCTGAGTCTTAGGAATCCCGTTTCAGGAGGGTCCTGCATTTCTGTGTTTTTTTTAAAGATGCGGTTCAGCCATTTAATGAACGTTTATACACTTCGGGTGAGTGTAACCTTAAGTGAATCGATTTTACGTAAAACATTTTTTTGTTATTGTTTAACGTGTATCAGCATATGATTGGCACAGCATGCAATATTATGTACCCTCTGTTATTAATCCGTGTACTCACGGTATGTACCGTAACAGCCGCATGCAAAGCATATTTTGTTTGATGTTACGTAGCGAAGACATTTCTAGACGTTGCGCAATACAGCATTATGAAAATAAAGATTACACTGCAAATATGTACACCCAAAAACACACAAGAGTTTTTACAAATCCTACACCAAAGAGAGAAACGTTTTTTTTTAACGATGGGAGAGGGTTTTAAGTACAAACAATAAAGGAAGGGAAATTTAGACCATATGAGCAGAAAAGGAGAGACAGAGAGTGCCATCCCATCACACAGAGGGCTGCTTGCTGTAATAAATGTAGATATGAGATTGCAGACATGAGCCAGGGTGGAGGCCGTGCATATTGCTTATACAATAGCTGGCATGCACTTATATGACGATGCCGTGTGTGTGTGTGTGCGTGCAAGTGTGTGTTTCTTACTGTGGGTTGTGTGATGGACCGAGGTTGATAACTCTTGTTGAAATTTCCTGAAATAACAAAAAAAATCGCTGGGGTTGAATGGAGGTCACGAGACTGGAAATAGAATCAAATGAGACCACAGAAATGGAATGTCTGATTTTCTTTTTTTTAAACCAGGCTGTTTTAAAGATATGTGTAAGCTTCTCATTAAAATAAATAGTTTGCGCCAGTGGACAGTCTGAAGCTAATTAAATAGAACAGGTCGAAACGCCACGGACCCTCACAGGCCCATGCATTCCATTCCAATGTTGGTCACGGACTAATTTTTAAATGTGGCATTTAACACAGCGTGGCAATAATTATGTGTAACCATTGCTGGGAATCGAACTCCTAGTTTTTAATGGTACAGTGCACGTGATTCACCGCACCACACGGCGATGGAAGAGGCCTTCATCCGTGTCATCATAATCGTCATAATCATCATCGCCACGGCGTGCGTACATTGCAACGAAATAATATTTCAGTCGACGTACATCAGGCTTATCGATGTAGTTTTCGATGCATTTCGTCCTTGGTTCGCCAGAATCCAGGAACACTTGCACGTCCGTGCTGATGACAACAACAACAAACAACAAACAACGAAACACGACCAACACATGCAAAGTTTAATAACATAATCGGAAGAAAAAACCCTACAGCGATTTTTAACAACAACAAACAAACAAAAAAGGGTCACCCGAAGTACCTTTCCCAGCTCGCAGCAAAACGTGGCAAAGCCTCTGCGCGCCTGCACTGGTGACTACGGTATCTGGCACTACCCCCCCCTCCACACCACTCCCGCCACGTCGTCCCATTACCAAGCTGTCTTCGCACACGGACTGCAATTGCCGCTGCCTCTGCAGCCAAGAATGTCTGGCGGCTGGCGTGGGTGGCCGGCCACAGCCGCTGTGGGCACGAGTCCCTGGCATGGCCCCGTTCGCACGAGGGCACCCCGATATCTTATCCCCCTCCACCATCACCAGCGCCCCACCGGGCCTATTGCGACGACCCAAGAGAGCCTCTGTATTAGATCTGGAGGGGTTTCCCCCCCCCCCCTACCACCACCAAATCTAAAGGGCTGAGCAGAGTGGGGAGTGCGAATCAAAGTTCTCTCTCCCCCTCGCGGCGATTTAATGCGCGAACGGCAGCGGCTGAAGAGGTTTTTTTTTCCAACGAGGCGGCGGAAAAAAACTAAAACTAAAAAAAAAGTTACAAAAAAATCAGATATGACCGTGGGGGGCTCTCTCGCTGGTTGGTACGTAACTGCGGTTATTTGTGACTACCGCAAACTTTGACAACGGGGACGTTTACGTGATTCATAGTTACATTTGAGCGGCACGGCTCTGTACAATTGCCTCCTTATGCAAAAACTTGTTCCGCAATAGATCGGGAAGTGTATTTCATACACAGAGGATTCCACGCCGTGCAGTTTGGAGTACAGTGTACGCATGCTTGAATGATAGGTGGCTCTGCCGGTCATGCTGATGATAACTTGATGAGTGTGCAGTGGACAATGTGAATATACTAACAAATTAAATAAGTATTTTCATTACCCAAATCCCTATGATTGTTTTTTTGCACAAACAGGGTCCTATTATGTGCAGGGAATGCTCTCACTAGCAATACGTGGGAAACTAGAAGTGTGTGTTTTCGCAAGCCTGACTGCTGATGAGGCACAGAATGTCGAAACGGGCCCCAGAGTTTGCAATCCTCAACAAACAGTGCGACTTAACGTCAGTGGATGGCTAATAGGCAGACAGAGTGACCCTTTTCTTTGAAAAAAAAAAAGCTGTGGAGATACAGACCAGAAACTAATTTCACAACACTACATTTACTTAACGAATTTTAATTTGCACTGGTTGCTAACCCTAAGCCATAGAATGTAGGCCAATAATCTGGAAGGGACTGTCTATGAGGAAACATTAATTTCATTTATCAGGCTCCACAGTGTAACGTGCAAGTCTCCCTCGCTGTGTGATATGGAGAAGGGCCACTGCCCAAAACGTCGCCTGTCATTACACACTTCCCCCCGTTGAAGCTACACACTTTTATCCACGAAATGTTGTTGGGTTGGCTTTTTGAGGCACAGCTTGTGTGTGTTTGTGTGGTGAGGGGTGGTGGGGGTAGCCGGTAAGACTCGCGTCATTCCAGCATTTGCGTGCGGTGTGCGTGGAGACAGATAGAGAGGGACCAACTGGATATGGACGTTAACGGCGTTGCTTTATTTGAATGTTCCGTCGCCCTCCCGATGCCGTTCTGTGAACGCGACGGTCGGGGTGTGTGTTTTTTTATTTTAACTTGCCTCGTTGGGCGTTGAGGAACTCTGCGGTTTGTTTTTTTTTCACCGCGGGGGGAGAGGGCGGGAAAAGAAAACCCTCCCGTCGCGCTTTCACGCTGTTCCCGCCAAAATGTATACGGTGCCCAAGTTTGAACTCGACAGCAACGAACCAAAACAGCGCAATGAGAAAAAATAGTCAAAACCAAAAAATGCCGCTACGGAAGTTGGCGCTTATAATTATTCATCCAAGCCGGCGCTCACGCCAAACTCTGGAAACTTCGCAAACTCTAAATGTTGAGGGGCCGCGGGCGATGTTTCACCGGCACCTTAGTCACGGCCGCGTTACACTTCACAAGTCGCCTTCTCCGTCGCAAAGCCGTGAGACCGATGCACCCATCGGTCAATTCGTGGTGAATATTAATATCGCAGTGTAGCAGTTAGTAGATGTACTGAATCACGTGCGAATGAATCTGCGTGGTTTTTTTGTTGTTCTTCCTATGGGTTGCTTGCGAGGCCCCGTTGTGCTACCATTCACAATGTAACAACAAAGAGAAAAGGAATTGGGTACCGAATCAACTCGCGACATTTGAATCGTGGCATTGCATCGCACTTCTCGCGGGCTGTGGCTGGTGGAGCTGACGGAGGGCTGCGGGTAACTTCACCCCGAATTGGCACACAGCTCCAAAATGTTTACTGCTTAGCGCGCGTCAGAGTTTGGGCTCAACAAATTGTTCTTCGCACGTGAAACACCACGGGTGAAAACGTTTGCATTTTTAATCTGCACTTAATAAAACCAGCGCCACGGGTGGGACCGTGCCAGTGTGGCAAGCTTCTACGACAGTCAATCAATTCAAACTTTATCAAGGGGGGGTGGGCACAAACGCTGTATCACTTGCGCACACACGATCACCCGATCGCCAGGTCGTGCCAAATGTGGGTCTGTTATCTCAACTGCAATTGCTTTTCCTGCTCTCTCTCTCTCTCGAGATTGTGCATCAGCTTCCCGCGTAGCGCACGCAGCGACACCGAGGGTTTGTTTGCGAATCCAGTGGCTACGTACTCTTCGGGTTCTTTCGGTAAAGTTACGAAGGTAGGAGAATAAAATAAAAAAAATAATATATTGCGACGTTTCGATCGCAACACAAGCGGTCGTCCTCAGACGAAAAAAAACACAAAACGTCGTGATGTATTATTTCTTATTTTATTATATTTTGCTGCCTACGTGATTTTACCGAAGGAACCAAAGGATATAGGTTCCTGCAGGTCACGAAAGCTTCAAATCAAGATCCAATGGCTACGGTATCATCCTCGCTACGGTAGCGTAGCGGTAGCATAGCGAGGATGATACCGTAGCATTAGGTGCACCTGACGGTCCAGTTGGGGGCGCCACGGTGGTGAGATGTTAACTACCTCGCCTGGCATACAGGAGGTCGTGGGTTCGAACCCGACCCTGACGCCTGTTGTATATTTGGAGTTTGCGTGCTCTCCCCACTGTGATCGCGTGGATTTTTCTTCGGTTCCTCTGGTTTTTCCCATCCACATTTAGCATCAGCATGTGTTTCAGGTGTTTGGCTGCTATACATTTCCACATGATGAGTCAATTCGTTGAGCTATCATTTGTGGCCAGGTCGCTTCTGAAAAAGAGCTACATAGCTCAGTGGGCCTTACCTGGTGAAAATACAAAAATGTTTAGTTTTAGAGTTGTTATGTAACTCAGAATTATTGGTTAATGATGCCTGCCCGCCCCCTAACAGCTAAGTGGCATGAGCAACCAGAGTTTGACTTTGGGAATTCGGTTCATCTGCTGAGCTCCATCCATCTCTCTACCACATATCACGTGTCACTTGATGGTTTGAAATATAAAACCCGAGCTGCAAACAGCCACAAAACCGATTATAAGGTCTGCGTACAAATAATTACATTCGATGATTGTCCAATTTCCTACATTGGCAGGAGTGATACGTGCGCCGTACATGCTACACGCACGGCAAAAAATCGCTCATGAATCTCAATGTTTGTTGTGCACTTGAATAGTTGCTAACCATCTCCCAATGAACACTGCACACGTATTAGCGAGGAGTGCAGCTGTAATGGAAAAATAAACAACACTCGTGATCCAACTTCGACAAGTATTGCACTGCACTGCATTATTCAAATACTAACCTTTTCATTTAATCCTATCACTCAGCCTCACCCTAACGTTAGATCTCACCACAGTCAGCCTCAACTCTTAACATTTGCTCTGCCCCTAACACCGTAGCCTTTAGCGCAGCCTACGGCTAAATCGCCCGAAATGCCATGCCCAATCTCATAGGATCTCAGAACCTAAGCTGGCCTTGCGCGTCTTTAACATTTGGACCATTTGGCCACGTCCGCAGCGTTGCCACGTGCTGTAGGAGCTGCAGGGTGTGGCCGTGGTAAAAGGTCAAAGGGTGCGTGTGGAGGACCAGCGTCCGTGAGACTCACGGATCACACATTGGGCTGGAGGGCACCACCTTCTGTACGAGATCGTTTATTCCACTTCTGCGCTGCTTAACAAAGGCTGTGGGATGAAAGAGAACAGAGAGGGGGGGGGGAGGCGGTATGTTACTATTATTATTTTAAGGAGATATACAATGGTTTGATTTGGAAAGACCTAGGTAATTGGGAAATTACCTGATTAGATCACGGGACATTCACAGGCACCAAGTTAGTACATTTTAGGTGAAGCCAACCCTCATAACAGACGTACGCATTTAGGAAATGCATCGGTGCACTGCGGATGAGATGATGTACAAGACAGTGTATATGAACATGATATAATCAATGTATGACAGTCCATCACAGTCACAACCAGCGCATATTACATTTAGGTAAGTAAAGCAATACAATTCAAATGCAATTTGGATGTATAGAGCATGATAGATTAGTACCGCGCAGTGAAATGGTAAACGCGCAGCCATGCAATTGCTTATCCACACCACTGCTAGCGGAAGGGCCTCCACGATGACCTCTAGAGAGCCCCTCTGAAGGATAGTTGGCCTACTCTTCCACACGTGACCTACAGTTCGACTTACTTCGACAGTACACACAACCACTGATTCACGATGTGACACGTTTATGTCCTGTGTTGAACTACAAAGACAAAGGTCCCACATTTAGCGTTAATAGACTGTTTGGGCAAGTGCTGTTAATGAGCACCTACGAAGGACGGCAGAGCCCACGAGGGGGTGGGTGGCCAGCACCACGCTCCGAGTGGCTATCTGTACTCATTTGAGGCTGAGTTGACCTCAGGAGGCACCAGGACCGAGTCAGATAACCAAACCTGTTAACCACTTATCAGTGCCCCTACCTTATTAGAGACCAATTCAGACCTTATTGGTCACCCCGTGCCCCTTATAATTCTCAACGTTCATCCTACGAAGTCCCACCACAAGGGAGTGACACAAACAAATAGACAACATTTTTTTTTGTTCGCCCGTATTGAAACGGCTGTGCGCCGTATGGACCTGAAAACTCAATTTCTCTGTAACAAGAATGCGGGAGGTAAACCGTACGGGGAGTTGACAGCTGTGGATGATCGTCACCGGCGGCGTTGGCCGGAATCGAACTCAGCTCGGCGGATTTCGGAGCAGCAGCAGCAGCAACAGCAGCGCTTAACCGCTACGCCGACGCTCCGTTTGTGACACTCACAGATGACGACTTGGGCACCTTAGCTCCCGACACAAGCTCGCGATGCCTCCTTCAGTAAAACGCTCCACGGTCGAAGCCCCTGTCTCTGCTCGGGTAACCCGGCGCCTGCCAGGCATAGTCTCATTTCTAGATTTGAATAGTCTCGCCCAACTCTGTTCTCTTCGCATTCCTCTCAGCCGAGGCTGTATGAAACGGGTTTTGGAGAGCTCGCAAACGAAAGTAAATAAATACACGTTCACCCACCAGCCTCCTCCTCCTCCACCTCCTCCTCCAGACACGGAGGGACAAGGCAGACAGCGCAGCGGATGAAGTGGACAGTCCTCGCGTTAGAGCCGTGGCGCGGTCTAACGGAGCGATCATTCCTTTATTTGATTCTCTCCCACACTCCACCCACCCCTTACAATCATTTTCCACGACTACCTCCCTCCATCTACTCCATATGACGCCACCACCATCACCACCACCAACCACCGTACGATCGCGCTGCCGAGTTGGCAATGCGACACTCACTCTATTGCACAATGTTGGAAACGTGCCGGTCGGCTGACCGGCTTCACCGTATTCCATGTAAGAGCTGTCACCCCAGCACCCGCAGTCTTGCTATGCTAAAGCCAAGTGTGTAACGCTTCTGTGGCGCGTGATACAGAATGTACAACGTGGCACATTCAAGGCATTCGTATATGATGCCACGGTGTGTGTTGGTAGCATACTAGTGGAGCACGTTAATGCATACGATACACACGTGTGCGCGCAGGACACTTAGAATATACACGCGCGTGTATATATTGTATGCGTGACACAATCTCTTGACGGGGCTGCTAATTGCTCATCACCGATTACAATTATGCGCAAATACCATTCGTGTTATTATGCTTAGGCATACTGACCATGTGTAACAATTCAGAGAGAGATCGCTATATATTGTTTACATTTATCTTACGCGCACGGGCTACGCGCATCAACGACGACAACCCCCAGGTTTCGATCGCAGGTGGCCACGGCTCTCATCGGTGGCGAGCGATGATAACCCCCGGTACATCGTGAACCCAGCGTGCTGAAGTATGCTCGGCATCTGGCAAAGCGCAGCGGTGAGCGCTGCGCTGCGCTACGCCCCCGAGTTCCATTCCCGCTCACGGGGAGCAACACACCCATAAGGTGCGGTGTTGTAAACATCGCCACTGTGGAAGACAAAGGCGGCCGGGCGTGGTGCTGGCTACCCACCCCCCTCCCCCCACTCACAGGCGCTTGCTTCTCGCGAACAGCACTTGCCCCGAAAGTCTCTTACAGGCTACACGGTCGGGAGGGGGTGCGATCTTTTATCTGTGTACGTCCGTGAAGAGAAAGAGAGATGAGAGAGAGATGAGAGAGAGATGAGAGAGAGATGAGAGATGGCCAACGCACTGACCTGTCATAACGGTAAAGAGTCCTCGCATCTTGGAGTAGCTCAACCCTTCTCCGCTCTCCTTTTCGATCGTCATCGTCTTTGTGGCGAGCAGCTTCGTGGAGTCTTTTCTACGCGGGTCCTTCTGCGTCGGGTTCTTGTTGATTGTGGCGTAGGTGTCGAGCCCGTCAAATCGCTGTCAACTCGGCTTAGGTAAACTCGCGAGGCGGTCGGCACGCGTTTGAGCTCTCAAATTTCGCAGGCAGCGCTGTTGAGTCGCCTGCAGTATCGTCTATTAATAATATCCGATGATGGGCACGAATTACATTAACGACGCAACTTTTGAGTCACGTGAATGGTGTTTCTTCTAGCGGAGGGGA
Source organism: Petromyzon marinus (assembly GCF_048934315.1). Lineage (NCBI taxonomy): Eukaryota > Metazoa > Chordata > Hyperoartia > Petromyzontiformes > Petromyzontidae > Petromyzon > Petromyzon marinus. The sequence goes on along the minus strand of NC_133689.1, from coordinate 6,215,510 downwards.
TGGATGTATTTATATCTGCGCTGCAGTAAAGTAAAAAAAACACTATGAAAAAGAATCAAGCCGCTTGCTATGCGAGACGGCAGCGAGGTTCCCCCGTTGTTGTCTTGCGCGTCTGGTGCAGCAGGAGCGAGGCAAGCAGCGCAGCCGTCGTGCCAAGAAGCGATCCGTCAATGAATGAGCCGAGGGGAGGCTGCGCGGCTTACACCATGAGCACGGAGAGAGAGAGAGAGATGGGGGGAGGAGGATGGGTGGTGGTGCTTTCCACCAGAGCTGACGTCAAGCGGTCGAGAGGGGGTGGGGCCGGTGGACTGTTCCGACACGCAACATCTACCGTTCTCTCGCTCGCACATTACCTCCCCCACTCCCCTCCCATTCTAACCTCTCTCTCTCTCCTCCGTTCCCTCCCGCATCAAAGGCATCCCTCCCCCCCTTCTCCTCCCCCCCTTCTCCTCCCTCCCATCCCACCCTCTCCTCCCTCCCTCTCCTCCCAATCCTCCCTCCCATCCCTCCCCCGTATAGCATTTAACAGAATATTGGGGCAAATGCTGTTCGCGAGCATCTATGAAGGCCTGAACGGTACACGAGCGGGGTTGCGTTGGCCAGCACCTCGCCCGGCCGCCTTTGTCTCCCCAGTAGTGACGATGTTTACACACCGCACCAGGCGCTCATTTAAAGGCTGAGTCGACCTAAGGGGAATGCCCAGGGCCCGGTTCACATAATCGCCCGCTGGTGTTGGTGGCCGAGAGCGGGAATCGAACTCGGTCCGCCGGGTTCAATTGGGGGTGGGGGTGGGCGGGCTTGCGCTAACCACTACAACTACCGCTCCTCCATCGCACGCAGCCCTTTTCCATCACCTCCCCTCCCTGGACCCAACCACCCCAACCCACTCGCTCCCGTTCGCAGCCTTCAGCGTGAGCAGAACACCACGTTGCGCAGTGAACGGCCCCTTTTTTTCCGCGTGCCACGTTGACCGCGATAAGCCTCCTGAATCACCGGCCCGTTGTTCCCGTTAAATAACCATCGTCGTTGCCGACAGGCCCCTTTTCTGTGATGCGCCCCCCCCCCCAACCAACCAACCCCCGATAAATCCGGCTTCTCGAGCGCTCGGGAAGCACAACGCCTGCTGCCCCAACCAGCGCTCGCAATGCAACGCAGTGCGGAGAGGCGCCGGGTTCCATTCCGTCTCTCCTTGCCGGCATCGGAAGTTGAAGCGATGGTTGCCAATCGCTCACGTGTCTCTCCGTCTCTTTCTCCCCCACCCCCCGCCACCCGCTTCCACTGTCCACGCATTTGGAACAAAACAAACTGAAAGGGGGGTGCGTGTGTGGTGGGGTAAAGCGTGGGTACTCACATTTCTTCCAAGACGTCTGGCCGGTATGGAAGAGTAGGCCGAATACCTTCGCGAGAGAGAGGGGGGGGGGATTTCCAGAGCTCCCTTCTAACGGAGGCTCTTCCGTGAACAAGTTATTGCAAGGACGCACCTTTCTTCTTTGGTCAAGTGTTGACACACACACGCAAACATACTTGAATCACATTCGTCATGAGCACTGCCTCACAACAGACAAATTAATATATAATGACGCATATTGCCTGACGTTTCGGGTAACGGCCTTTCATCAGAGCATCGAGCGAGAGCAGGGAGATTGCCTTGCTGTTGGAGACCGCGCGCTACACTGGGTTTTGTTACACGGTTCACCAATGAACACTTGTAGATAAGTGTCAATCTTTTCAGTGGACACGAGCGTACGCATAAACTCTACCAGTGTAAATAAGAACGATGATTGTAATTCCCAGCCATCTGTAAAATCCACTTCGAGATGAACAACGTCCCCCACGCCCCAAGTTCGGTAAGTGAGGGTAGTTTGACCATACTTCACCATTCTGGTCAGTGTGGATCGGCGAATGGAGAGCCTTTAGGACTGGTTCAGAATGTCAGCACGTGGTTTTGGGAATATAACTCACACTGCTAGCGCCCTCGTCCACAGTGCCACTGCCACAATGATAGTTCACAGAAGTTGTCTTCATTGCAAGGCCCACGTGCTACTGGCGGCCTCTGGTGGCCTTTAGTGCGGCCCCCTGATGGTGCGCCCCCCCCCCCCCCCCGACAAGACACAAGGAGCCCCCCATCATCATCGTAGGCTGTCAAACTCTCATGGTTTCACTTGGTGTGGCAGCCCTCACACTGATGATGTCTTATTGGCGAAAATCGCCCCCCCCACCTCTCCCCATGAAAATGAGTGAAGAACGTTGCTTTACATTGAGTAAAATAATTATCAATTGTTCCTGAGTGAAATTATCATTTTTTTCCTGAGTGAAATTATCAACTGTTTCTGAGCTAAATAATATCAATTGTTCTTGAGTGAAATTATAATTTGTTCCTGAGTTAAATTGTATCAATTGTTCTTGAGTGAAATTATAATTTGTTCCTGAGTTAAATTTTATCAATTGTTCCTGAGTGAAATTATCATTTGTTCCTGAGTTAAATTATATCAATTGTTCCTGATAAACTCCATCATCAACGGAATGATCACCCTAATGCTGTAGGCCCTCGCGATACCACAGAAGCTGTTTCCCGTGTTCATCCATACCTATTGTTGCCATTTCAAAAGCTGTGACCGAGTCTGTCTCAACGACAGCAGTTACACAAATCCTTGGCATGCACATCACGTACAAGAGGCTTAATTAATTAAGAAAATATCAAGTCAAACCTATTTATACTATTTCCTGGCTAATTTTACCGAGAAAGTAAATCTATTATTCCGACTGCGGTAAACCAATGAAGTACATCATACTCAAAAAATAAATGGTGTTTCCCTACTCAATACAGTAGTCCATAGGTCTGTGTTCTTAGGTGAAGATGATCGTTTAGCCTTGTTGGTTAAACACAGCCTGTTAAATTGATAACATTTTATTTTTCTAGATTTAAAGCTTTCGTGACTGCAAGGATCCATACTCTTTGGTTCTATTCGGTAAAGTCACGTAGGTAAAAAATAAAACAACAAAAATCACCTGATGAAGGCCGCTTGTGTTGTGGCCGAAACGTCGTGATTTTTGTTGTTTTATTTTTTTACCTACGTGACTTTACCGAATAAAACCAAAGAGTAATTTATTTTTCGTGCTCCTAACTTTACTGGCAACTGCCAATCAATGGAAACCATCCTCAAATGTTTAACTTTTGAGCATACATTTTGTTATATGGCGTCAAACATGTATTTCTCATGTACGTGTTACGTGCGCGAGAGTTCAACCGGGTTAACAGTTGGCTAATGCAAATGGTCACGTAACTGACCCATTGACTCATCGTTAAATACACAAGTCCCTGGATTGCGTGAAGGAAAAACAATAGTTTGCCCAACAACTTTTCGTTGTTGATTCCATTTGTGAACTCATAACCAAGGCCTCCCCAACCCCCCCCCCCCCCCAAGGCGCCCACAACAATGGCAGTCGGTGTGTTCATCACTGTGTGTACATTGCCTGTGATGTCACCAAAGACGTGGTAAAGTCTATTTCAAAACCGTGACCTCTCTCTTCTCTATCTCGCTGACGGCTGCGTGTGCGCATATCCGTTTGACAGGTGTAGAATGTTACGAATGAAAAGGCTGAAGTGAACTTTAGACGTAGGCCTCAATGACCGCCCGCACCTCCCCCTCCCCCATCAATTGCTTGAGATTTGTAGGGGAAAAAAATGTCACAGCAGGCTATAAGTAGATTTTGTAGAGCATTAGTCTGTTGGCCTCATCTGAGTCAACTTAGCTTATTTTAAGCCGAGTCTACCAAAGAGAGGGTGGGCGTCCTGGTCAGACTCAAGGTCCCATATCAAGTTTCAAGTTGATTTTGTTTCACCAGGTGAGAAATCACGAGGTCAGGATGATTCTGGTTTGCAAGAGTGACTTGGGGGGCAGTAGAGGGGCATGATGAATGCTGCTGCTGTGTGTTACACTGCCAATTGAGTCATTAGCGGGCAATTTTATAATTTGGCAAATTTGGACCCTGACCACCTCCAGAACACAATGGCCTACTCTAGCGAATGACGTGGGCGAGTCTTTAACGTCCACTGTAAATCAGACGCCGGGCATTATTACGGCTATTACACTCGAGGTAATAACCATAATAATGGCTCTGCCTGGGTGGTTGGTTGGAGCTTTTGACTCAGAATTGAAAAAAAATATGTGTTGAAGACAAGCCCACATTCGCGGGTCGAGTCATGGACGCCGCTTGTGGGAAGTCGGCAGAGGTTTGCCCTATGGAAGAGACTGCTCACCGCCATGGAAAAGTGGACTCTCCACCACTGGCCGGTTCAGGGCCGCCAACGCAGATGCTTGCAGAAGGAAGGCACGTTCATTTTTTTTTACACTTAAACGATCACGGAATTGGCCAAACATCCCCAATGCAGGGCCCTCTTGAGGGCGAAAGAGTCTTGAGACTCAGTAAGGGTTATCTAGATAAAGGACATTATTATAGCGTGTATTATTATTTACTTTGTATGGAAGGGGATTTGACATGGGCGGTAGATGTTGGTTAAGATCACAGACTCTGTGAGTCTGCACGCTCATCTGCACACACATTCATTCTATGTACGCACGTAAGCACCCGCTCTCCCTCTACAGCTCCCTGCCTCCCTCCCTCCCTCCCACGCGATCATACCGGAACATTCCACAAATAAACCCCACTGCGTGTTTGACCAACATGTGTTGCGTTTTGAATAAACACTCGTCGCTAAACAATGATTTTCCCTTTTTGCAGGAGAGAAGATGCCGCAAATTAAAAAAAACGTACGAGTAAAATATAATCACCATGCCAGGCATGTATGCTTGGAAATTCACTGACAAATACCAACCCCCACTCACCGCACCCATCATTAACACCGCTTCGTAGCAGATAATTTATAATAGGCTGACATTTCGGGCAATGATCCTACTTCAGCACAAAATAAATAAGCAGAAGAGTCGCAATTCCATCACGTGTCTGCCACTCCACGCAAACGTGTTTTTTTTTTTTAACACATCACACAGCCACACACACCGCCTTCTGGGAGCGTGTGATTTCAGCAGCGTTGGTTTATTCAACACAAACAAAAAATCTGGGTCGGTTTCGGCATTTCGTGTCTCATCAGCAGAGCCATGCGTCATAGGCGAAGTTCGACTTCTATATTTTGGGGGGGGGGGCGGGGGCAGCGGTTCGCTTTGTCCCTCACATTAGGAATCGCGGGTGCATGTTATTAATAATTATTTACATCTTAATTGTAAACTGAAAATAAATTAATAAAGATGTTCGGTTTCGGGGGTGGGAGCATTGCCCCCCCCCGTGCCCCCCCCCCCCCCCCGCCAACTCCGCCCATGGCCAGCCTTGTTTCAACCAATACTGGTGACCTGCTTCTTCCATACTGCAAGGCGACATTTTGCAATGCTATGTCTGTGTGGATATCGAGGATATTAATCCATTCGATCACCTCTGTGGGGGCTCGGTGGCCGCCGGGGATATTGCCCGCTCATCGGCGGTGCAGGGGGCAGTGTGGGATCAATGTGGGCGCCACGGTGGCGAGATGTTAACTACCTCGCCTGGTATACAGAAGGTCCTGGGTTCAATCCCGACCTGACGTCGGCTGTATTGTTGGAGTTTGCGTGTCTCTCTCGTGGTGGTCGCGTGGATTTTTCTCCGGGTCCTTTCTGGGTTTTTCCTCCACATTTAGAATCAACGTCACGCGTTTAGAGTATTTGGCTGCTATACATTTTGACATGATCAGCTGCATTATCATTTGTGGCCAGGTCGCTTCAGTGGGCCTTACCTGGTAAAATAAAAATAGTTTAGTACGTTTTTTTTATGTCACCAATCGATCAATCCAAGATTTGTAACGCGCCGAAGCTGAGACGGAAGTGCGGATGGCAAAGAGAAAATGTTGAACTAAAATTAAACTAAACGACTCTGGCGAGGGTGTTGTGGGGATGATCTGGCTCTGGTGACCGCAGTCACATTCCTGTGAACTGCCAGATGTGTAGAGGCAAGGACCCTCTCTGTTGGAACTACAAGTTGAAGCGAGAGCTGAGAGATGGGCTGACTTGTAGCTGAGAGATTTCACTTTACATTGGGGCCTCTGGGAAAGTTTATGAATGTACTGTCTTTTGGATTGAACTGACATGTGAGCAGTTATATTTAATACACTTTGTTTAAGAAACCCATTAAAACAAAAAAAAATATATACACGTATTCACTCATATACATTCCAAGTAAAAAAATCTATTGCGTTCTGATTAATATATATGTGAATATAACCAGTGGCGGCGCGAGGCATGAGCAAACTAATCACAAGCATAGGGCCCCAAGAAACTCAAGCGACCTCAGACTCATTAAAAAATAGAGGCGAACCAAATATCAGCTCGATTTCAGATCCTAATCATTATAACAAGCTAACTAGCGTGCGGAAGGCAATCCATCTTTCTCGTCTATATCGTTCCACGATCTCTCGTTCAACTAACTTAATCTGTCCACACCTGTCTCATTTCAACTGCGTCTCCATCGTAGTCTGTATCTCTCCACTCTCATCTCGCTGCGCCTCTATCGCTTGCCTACATGGCTTCTGTTTTCTCACGAGTAGTTTGTAATCGATAGGAAGGGGTGAGGGGAATGGCGTGGTGGGATGTGGTGGGATGGGAGTTGGGGGGGGGGGAGGCGCTGGGAGGTTTGGGTGGCCGAAATGAATTCCTGTTTAGGACCTCAAAGTCAGCATCAACAATGAATGCACCACAAGGGAAACCTCACTGAGCCGAGATATTCATTTTCAAGGTTACTTGTTGCAAACGACAATGTCTGTGTATAGTCTTTGGGATAAATGGAATAATTACCCGGAGAAAACCCACGCAAATCTGAGCACGTTTTATAATGCTGCATCAAAATTGTAAACATTCTACACGTAATGTATTCATGAGTAAGCAGTCGTGCTTATTTTCAGCCGGAGCAGTCCAGAAGGAATGCTGTTCTGGGAATCATTTTTTTGGGCAACCAGCCACATTCATCGCAGCTAATCATCACGACAGTTATCGTGTCCTCACATGCATTGTATGGATACTGGGTTACAATGCCATAGGATTGGACACTCTCTGTTTCATCTACTCCCCTCCGGCAGAAGGCTAAGGTCCATTAGGACCAAAACCTCACGCCACAAAAACAGTTTCTTCCCATCCGCTGCTGGCCGCTTAAACAAGGCCTAGGACTTACACTGACTTTAACATTTTATCTACAAAATGACACCTTGCCATATTTACACTATGTTACCCTATTTGTATTTTTTATTTATTTTAAGATTGTATCTTATAGCTATTTTATATTCTATATTTATTCAATTTTATATACTTTAGCCCCTTGGTGTTAGTAAGACTTTGAACACTTATTATAGTAAGACTTGTTTACCACTTATTTAAGATTTTAGATTTCTATATGTTGAATGTATGCACCATCCTGCCAAAGTAAATTCCGTGTCTGTGTGAACTTTCATGGCGAATAAAACCCTTTCTGATTCTGATTCTGATAGATAAGCCATGCCTCGTAAAATATATATATTTTTTTTATGGCAAAGCCTGGCGCCGACAATATCGAGTTTTTAAATCAAGTCCTGGGAGTGATTAAACGCTGAGAGACGGCTCTTTACGCGCGCGCTACCTCTCATCACTCGACGCTACTTCACGGGTGCTAATGAATGATCGAACCCCGGCGCTATGAGAATTTCCACACAGTGGCGCAGCCTCCGTATTGCGAAGTGGAAAACAGCTTCGGTTAAATTCCACTCCTCCTCTGACGCAACGGGTTATAGTACATGCTCGCGTGTACCGTCTGCCGATGTGAATGTTTTAAATAAACCTTACTTTAAAAAAAATTGTGACGTTGTAGAAAATTTAATGGGGGGGGGGGGGGGGGGTCACGAGACATCTTGATCACCCTGTACAACACATTTGTTTTTGTCTCTCTATATATCGAAACTCATTTCTTTAGAACTGCTTTTTGTGTTTAGTTTACCGTCCATCCCCCGCACCTCCGATTAGCGCGGCCGGATAAGTACGGTGTGAAAGAAGTTCACCATGCAAGCTTAATTAATGGCACAGAGGCTCTGGTGAGAACTGGCCAAGTCTGTCATTCACTTTACGTTTCGTGGCGAGGCTCAGTTGTTGCACTGGGCTGTCCAGCTCTCGGGTTTTTTTTTAATTCTCATATCCAACTGTAAAGGTCATATATGCTTCAATACATCTCAAATATTGGTTTCTAATAATTGGGACTCACACTGTTTAGGAATAGCTAACGTACGGCTTTAGGAATAGCTAACGTACGGCGTAGGGTCAACACGAAGCCTGCGATAAATTCCCATGCTGACATTGGGAATTTGGATCAGGAAGCGCGTTAACAAGGAGCCGTAAACGTGAAACCATCGCTTTGTTGTCGAAGCAATGAGCAGGCCGCCTGCTTTGACAAGCAATGCCCTCTGGGTTCCCCTATAGTGTAGAGAATTCTTCGCGAGTTCTAGCTCAGTGTTGAGTGGTACATTTTATTGCCCTTGATTGCCCAGGAAAGCCTCACTTGGTGTAGTCCAGGTGGTTCCTGCCTATTTTTTTTTACAATAAATGGGGCGATGATCGCTATGTATAATCCCGATTTAGTTTTTTTTTCTACAATAACCCTCCACCACCCGACAGAGCCAATCAAATCAAGTAGTCACGTGGGGGCAAATGTGCCGATTGATTTGTTTTTTTTTCTTCAGCAGAACCGGAGGAGGATGAGGAAAGTTGAGAAGCAAGCAAAACTTTTATACAATTTTGTTCTACGACGTCTCGCTGGGGATCAGCTATTAACAAGAGCTCAGCTCTCGTGTGAATTTGTCGGCAGCGTTCATTTGCAGAACAAACAAAAAACTTTCCCATCGGTTGATGTTTTCCGCAACCGCAGCTTCGAACGCACAGATTTTTTGTCTTAATTTACAAACACGGTTAAAAGATCAGAATTGTACGCAGCGCAATAAGCTTCTAAAACCACCGCTGTAGGTATGCGTTCACCTTTGTTACGTACAGCTCTCCGATGGTGCGTGTCCGCGTTGGCAGTGACGTCCGACGTTTCGCTCCACGGTGCCCGGCGCTTTTTCAGGAGCCGAACCTTACTCAGCAACTGAAGCTCCCGGCACGTGAAGCGGAACGTCGGACCTCGTGCCGAACAGCGGCACGCGGTACAACGATGGAAACGCGTCGGAGAGGCGAGAGCATCGGTAAGTGTAACGGGGCAGACTCTCTTCAATCGAAATACAAATGCGGTGTGGCCTCATGTCTCGTCTTACACGCGAATCGTACCGGAACACGCCGTGCCGAAACAATGGGCCGCATTTACCCGACGGCGAGGCAGCGCGTCGTCGGCAGAGGGGAGAGGAAAGGGCTTACGTCTCGTTCGTCCGAAGGTCACCTTGATCCACACGGTAGTTACACCTTGTGTGCTGTCAGTACAGGTGAAGTGGCGAGGGGGGTGGAGGGTGGAGGAGGAAGGGGGGTGGGGAAGCGGGGGGTGTCGGGGTCAGGAGCAGTCCAGATGTCACTCGCCACTTTGACCAACGACGGTGGACCCGAACTCGGTCCACCGGGTTACCCGCTAACCACGACGGCGGTCCGACCTCTGCCTTCGCCGCAGTACAAACACCGACGAACAGCAACGCGTGGTCCGTGTCGCAGTTTCTCCGTGGCGGTCGAAGCCACGGGACGAACTCTCAGTCGCGGTATGGGTGAGCTGGCGGCGTGGGGTGGGGAGCGGGTGGTGGTGATGTCGTTAAGGGTGAGCGAGCTCGCGTACCTGCGAGGGGTGAGCGCTCGAGGTGCCGCGTCCGCCTGCATCGGAGGCGCCGAAGTCTCCGTCGCCGTCTCTGCCGCGCGGCGATCGAAGGGTCTGTGCGCTCGAGCCGTGCGACGAACCCTGGCACGGCGTTACCCGCGGGGTCATAAAACGCGCCGTGGTCAGATCCGCGTTGCCTATTAACCCGCACGCCTCGCGAGAAGCTTTGAGAGGCAGTGCGGGGTGCCCTTTGGCAACGCGTTACGCGAAAAAAATCAGTGCGATCGCGGCTAAAAAAAACCAAACAAACTATGGACCACGTAGTGAACCCGCAGGGACACTTGGGAAATTGCACAGAGATGCGTTAGAGACAAGCCACGGTTGTGATATTGTGGCCATGCATCCCGCGAATATTGACTAAATTGGAAACCACTGTAGCCTCTGTTCTTTAAACAGAGAAACAGCAAACCTGCGCAAACTCCTCTCGCTCTTGAAGCCCTTTCAGGGCAAAGCAGATCTCGTACATTGACATTCAGCTCCTGAACATATTGCTTTCATGCGCAAGACAATCCGAGTGTATTGTGCAACGTTTTGTAGGCGTATAATTCGCTTAACTTTGTACCCGTAAAAAAAATATATAAGCAGAAAGGAACTCGCTCATAACTTTGGGCATGCTATAAATTGGCTCATTTTCAGCCCAACAAACCAGGCTGGTTGGGGAGACAGGCAGGCAGAGGGCAAAGCTAATTACTCGGGGAGGCTTCTCGTCAGTTGCTTGGGTTTGTTTCGATTTTAATAATTGATTTTGCTGTTGGAGTCTGACCACGGCTGGCTCCGTCCTGTTCGCTGCCGGCGCCCGAGGGGGGAAACGGAGAGGAGTGGGGGTGGCGCCCTTCAGCATCTGGGGGATTTACGCCCACATCCCGTGAGACGGGAGACGCAGACGAAACAGCAGTCCCCTCGCAGCATTGTTTGTCTATATATACACGCAGTGCAGTTACTTCTTAGAACAATGGGCTGGAGCGGTGGGGCATTGGTTAGCACACTGCACTGTGACCCCCCCCCCCCCTGCTCGTCTTCCACACGCTCCCTCGCCACTTGAACAGCCCAAAAGAATGATCATTCAGCCAAGGTGAAGTATAGCGAAATAAAAACCCCACGGGTCCAAGATAGAGGGCTTGTACCTGTCTTTCGTTTTTCTTCAGGTCATCTTGGTCTACCCAACGGTATTAAAAGTGTGGCCGTAAATTATTATGATGATTATTATTATTAGTAGGCAATGGGGGGTTGACTCAGCCCATTATCCTTCCGGGGTTAATAAAATATATACCGATTTGTGGAAAAGTCAACAGTAGTTATTCCTATGGATGAAATAGATACTAATAAAAATTAGTTTTACTTATAGATTTAAGAACATTCCATGATGGAGTGGTGGCTTATTAGTTTAACGTAATGCGCCAGGAACCCTGCAAACCTGAGTTGGATGCCGGAGCACGGCTAACATCGATGGCGATTGATATCGGAACCGGTCCTGCCCCCACCCCACCCCCGCCACTCCAACCTGCACTCACCAGAATGGTGAAGTATGGTCAAACAATCCCCATAACCAACACGTAGGGCACGGGGAGGCATTCATCGAGCAGTGAATGGACAAAGAGCTGTTCAGTTAGTAATCCACATTGACCGATAATGAACGTTCATTTTGTACAGACAATAGCACTCTTTGACCGCACGTGTGTACAATAGTACTCCTATAGAGACCTCATACATACAATAGTACCTTTATAGAGACCTCATATATACAATAGTACCATTATAGAGACCTAATATATACAATAGTACCTTTATAGAGACCTCATATACTATAGAACTCTTATAGAGACGCCACGTGTACTATAGTACTCTTATAGAGACCTCACGTATACTATACTACTCTTGTAGAGACGTCACGTGTACTATAGTACTATTATAGAGACGTCACGTGTACTATAGTACTCTTGTAGAGACTTCACGTGTACTATAGTACTCTTGTAGAGACGTCACGTGTACTATAGTACTATTATAGAGACTTCACGTGTACTATAGTACTCTTATAGAGACGTCACGTGTATTATACTACTCTTATAGAGACGTCACGTGTACTATACTACTATTGTAGAGACTTCACGTGTACTATATTACTATTGTAGAGACGTTACGTGTACTCTAGTACTCTTATAGAGACGTCACGTGTACTATAGTACTATTCTAGAGACTTCACGTGTACTATACTACTATTGTAGAGACTACAAGTGTACTATACTACTATTGTAGAGACTTCACGTGTACTATACTACTATTGTAGAGACTTCACGTGTACTATACTACTATTGTAGAGACTTCACGTGTACTATAGTACTCTTGTAGAGACTTCACGTGTACTATACTACTATTGTAGAGACTTCACGTGTACTATACTACTATTGTAGAGACTTCACGTGTACTATACTACTATTGTAGAGACTTCACCTCTACTATAGTACTCTTGTAGAGACTTCACGTGTACTATAGAACTCTTGTAGAGACTTCACGTATACTATAGTACTCTTGTAGAGACGTCACGTGTACTATACTTCTATTCTAGAGACGTCACGTGTACTACACTACTCTTGTAGAGACGTCACGTGTACTACACTACTCTTATAGAGACGTCACGTGTACTATAGTCTTTAATCGAGACTTCACGTGTACTATAGTACTATTGTAGAGACGTCACGTGTACTATACTACTATTGTAGAGACGTCACGTGTACTACACTACTATTTTAGAGACTTCACGTGTACTATAGTACTATTGTAGAGACGTCACGTGTACTATAGTACTATTATAGAGACGTCACGTGTACTACACTACTCTTATAGAGACGTCACGTGTACTATAGTACTCTTGTAGAGACGTCACGTGTACTACACTACTCTTGTAGAGACGTCACGTGTACTATAGTACTCTCTTAGAGACTTCACGTGTACTATACTACTATCGTAGAGACGTCACGTGTACTATACTACTCTAATAGAGACGTCACGTGTACTATAGTACTCTTGTTGAGACGTCACGTGTACTATAGTACTATTGTAGAGACGTCACGTGTACTATACTACTATTGTAGAGACGTCACGTGTACTATAGTACTCTTTTAGAGACTTCACCTATACAATAGTACCATTATAGAGACCTCACGTGTACAATAGTACTATTGTAGAGACGTCACGTGTACTATACTACTATTATAGAGACGTCACGTGTACTATAGTACTCTTGTAGAGACTTCACGTGTACTATAGTACTATTATAGAGACGTCACGTGTACTACACTACTCTTATAGAGACGTCACGTGTACTATAGTACTCTTGTAGAGGCGTCACGTGTACTACACTACTCTTGTAGAGACGTCACGTGTACTATAGTACTCTCTTAGAGACTTCACGTGTACTATACTACTATCGTAGAGACGTCACGTGTACTATACTACTCTAATAGAGACGTCACGTGTACTATACTACTATTATAGAGACGTCACGTGTACTATAGTACTCTTGTAGAGACTTCACGTGTACTATAGTACTATTATAGAGACGTCACGTGTACTACACTACTCTTATAGAGACGTCACGTGTACTATAGTACTCTTGTAGAGGCGTCACGTGTACTACACTACTCTTGTAGAGACGTCACGTGTACTATAGTACTCTCTTAGAGACTTCACGTGTACTATACTACTATCGTAGAGACGTCACGTGTACTATACTACTCTAATAGAGACGTCACGTGTACTATACTACTATTATAGAGACGTCACGTGTACTATAGTACTCTTGTAGAGACTTCACGTGTACTATATTACTCTTGTTGAGACTTCACGTGTACTATACTACTCTTGTAGAGACTTCACGTGTACTATAGTACTTTTGTAGAGACTTCACGTGTACTATACTACTATTGTAGAGACGTCACGTGTTCTATAGTACTATTATAGAGACGTCACGTGTACTATAGTACTATTGTAGAGACGTCACGTGTACTATAGTACTCTTGTAGAGACTTCACGTGTACTATAGTACTATTGTAGAGACGTCACGTGTACTATAGTACTATTCTAGAGACTTCACGTGTACTATACTACTATTGTAGAGACTACAAGTGTACTATACTACTATTGTAGAGACTTCACGTGTACTATACTACTATTGTAGAGACTTCACGTGTACTATAGTACTCTTGTAGAGACTTCACGTGTACTACACTACTATTTTAGAGACTTCACGTGTACTATAGTACTACTGTAGAGACGTCACGTGTACTATAGTACTATTATAGAGACGTCACGTGTACTACACTACTCTTATAGAGACGTCACGTGTACTATAGTACTCTTGTAGAGGCGTCACGTGTACTACACTACTCTTGTAGAGACGTCACGTGTACTATAGTACTCTCTTAGAGACTTCACGTGTACTATACTACTATCGTAGAGACGTCACGTGTACTATACTACTCTAATAGAGACGTCACGTGTACTATACTACTATTATAGAGACGTCACGTGTACTATAGTACTCTTGTAGAGACTTCACGTGTACTATAGTACTATTATAGAGACGTCACGTGTACTACACTACTCTTATAGAGACGTCACGTGTACTATAGTACTCTTGTAGAGGCGTCACGTGTACTACACTACTCTTGTAGAGACGTCACGTGTACTATAGTACTCTCTTAGAGACTTCACGTGTACTATACTACTATCGTAGAGACGTCACGTGTACTATACTACTCTAATAGAGACGTCACGTGTACTATACTACTATTATAGAGACGTCACGTGTACTATAGTACTCTTGTAGAGACTTCACGTGTACTATATTACTCTTGTTGAGACTTCACGTGTACTATACTACTCTTGTAGAGACTTCACGTGTACTATAGTACTTTTGTAGAGACTTCACGTGTACTATACTACTATTGTAGAGACGTCACGTGTTCTATAGTACTATTATAGAGACGTCACGTGTACTATAGTACTATTGTAGAGACGTCACGTGTACTATACTACTATTGTAGAGACGTCACGTGTACTATAATACTATTATAGAGACGTCACGTGTACTATAGTACTCTTGTAGAGACTTCACGTGTACTATATTACTCTTGTTGAGACTTCACGTGTACTATACTACTCTTGTAGAGACTTCACGTGTACTATAGTACTTTTGTAGAGACTTCACGTGTACTATACTACTATTGTAGAGACGTCACGTGTTCTATAGTACTATTATAGAGACGTCACGTGTACTATAGTACTATTGTAGAGACGTCACGTGTACTATACTACTATTGTAGAGACGTCACGTGTACTATAGTACTATTGTAGAGACGTCACGTGTACTATAGTACTCTTGTAGAGACTTCACGTGTACTATAGTACTATTGTAGAGACGTCACGTGTACTGTAGTAATATTATAGAGACGTCACGTGTACTATAGTACTCTTATAGAGACATCACGTGTACTAGAGTACTATTGTAGAGACGTCACGTGTACTATAGTCTTTAATAGAGACATCACGTGTACTAGAGTACTATTGTAGAGACGTCACGTGTACTATAGTACTCTTATAGAGACGTCACGTGTACTATACTACTCTTGTAGAGACGTCACGTGTACTATAGTACTATTATAGAGACCTCACGTGTACTATAGTACTCTTGTAGAGACGTCACGTGTACTATAGTACTCTTGTAGAGACGTCACGTGTACTATATTACTATTATAGAGACGTCACGTGTACTATAGTACTCTTATAGAGACTTCACGTGTACTATGCTACTATTATAGAGACGGCACGTGTACTATAGTACTCTTATAGAGACTTCACGTGTACTATACTACTATTATAGAGACGGTACGTGTACTATACTACTATTGTAGAGACGTCACGTGTACTATACTACTATTGTAGAGACGTCACGTGTACTATAGTACTCTTTTAGAGACTTCACCTATACAATAGTACCATTATAGAGACCTCACGTGTACAATAGTACTCTTGTAGAAAGTAGTATCGTACACCGTCGTTCCAAGCGCATTGCTCATTCATCGCTCGCTCATTTCCCTTATCCCGTCCAGCCTGCACGGCTGCCCTCCTTGTGCTCGGCTGCGCGTGAATAGTTCGGGACGTTATCTTCATCGGGCGGAGCGTGCACCAAGATCCTCAGAATTATCCCCACCCCCACCCCCACCTCGTGTTGAAATAATATTTCGACATATGAGTTTATGAGCTCGCAAGAGCGTACGCGCTGTTTTCCAAGAAACTGATGTTATCTTGTACGTCCCGAGCAGCCACCCTTCTTCATCATCATCATCACAATCACATTCACCATCATTATCAATGTCATGGCCCAGCTACCGTTGCCCACGTGCCTCACGTGCAAGGCACGCGCCGGCCACGTGTCGCTCGCTCTGTCCATTCATTCTGCACGGCCTGGCCGTCGTCCCATTCACAAAAAAATTAAATAAAGAAACGGAGCCCCGGGCCAAAATTCGGGGCCGCGTTACAGATCCTGCCTCTCACCCCCCCCCCCCGCCCCTGCCAAGCTTTGAACGATGGAATGTTGCGCAATGGTGCTGGTGTGACGCGTTCCCGGGAGCCGAGAACGTCGTGGCGAGAGCCGGCGTGCTGATGGTGAGATCCTTTGGCGAAAATGATCAGAATCATCAGAATATTCATTGATGCCGGAGGAATCTTTTTTTTGTTCCCACAAGATGTCCAGGGTATGTGGGGAGCGGTGGCGCGGCGACTATCGAACCCGGTGCGCTACGGAACCCCAGAAACCCGAGTTCGAGACCCGGCAGCGGCTATCATCAATGGAGAGTGATAACCCGTTTCTGGGGCATTCCCTAGGTCGACACGGCCTTCAATGAGTATCTGGCGCAAGTGCGTATACATCGGCACCAATGGGAGGATAAGAGTCCGGGGGGGTGGGGGGGGGGGAGGCTGAATGTCATCCCCAACTTGTCAGACGTGGGGGCGGAACAATGAAATAAATGCTGTTCCGTACAGATGGCCCGGTGGCTCCGGGGTTAGAGTGCTGAGCTGGTACCACTCAGGTCAAGTCTGGGTTTCAGCCGACTATGATGAAGCCACCCATGGAGATGCGAATAAACGAGACTCGCGTGATGCCAGTCCTTCTGTGTCGCGCCGAAACGTGAGCTCTCCTGCACTCAGACTCAATCATTCATAGATACAGTTGTTTTTTTATTGTGTTGGGTTAGACCGCGTAAATATAAATGTGTCATTAAACCCGCCAGCACCAGACACAGACCAATTGGTAAGGGTTGTCACCTAAACCTCTACCCCCCCCCCCTCTTCCGCCTCGAACCCCCATCTAGAAATCCCGAGATGGGTGTTCGATGGCGTTTCCATTGTAGAGACAAGGCTGTCATGATCCGTGGTTGTCTTTAGGCGAGGCCACGTGGCGGTAACTTTCATGCCAACAAGTCTTGCCGTTACATTCAATTACGTTCGCTTCTTGCAGTGACCAGAAGATTCGCATAAATCTACGGACCGCCTGGCTTCACCCACAAACAAATATGTATCGTAGCAATCCCTGCTGCTGCAAAAAAAAAACCTCCTACATTTTATGCTGCAAGTACATGAGGCAATTACGTCTCACTGCTGGATCAACACGCGTTATGCATTATTAAAAACGGCGTTGCTCAAGTTTGGGGAGGAGGGGGGGGGGGAGACTGTAGCCAAAGGGGGTTGTTAATTAGATACCGTGCGATTTAAGGTGGTGAATCAAAACCTTCACATGCCCAAATGAGCAGCGAGGTAATCTATAACGTGACCTATCCGCTCGGCTATGGCTCCTCCGCAGACGTTGTTATACATTTTTTCTGTTTTTACCGTTTAACATTTGCCACTTCACCCCAGCACCGCGTTCCCGCCCTCTCGTTCACTTCGACCCCGTTGCACCTCCTCCTCGAACAGCTGTTGGGCTGCCCGTGTTGACAAAATCCCACCTTTGTTTGCGTCCTCCGAAGTCGGTGCTGCTTTGTTTACAGGGCTCGCTGATGTCTCTCACAAGAACAAATGTGACCCTGCGAAGCCCATTCATGAAGTTGTCACGAGAACAAGCGTGCCGGGTCACGTGACAACTTTGTTCAACGTCTTCTTTGGTTCTTTCGGTAAAGTCACGTAGAATGAGAATAAAATAATAAAATAAAACAAATAAAATTCCCACGACGTTTCGGCCACAACACAAGTGGCCTTCTTCAGGTGAAAGGAACAAACCTGTCGGGACGACAGAGCTAGCTCCCACCTAGCTAGCTCTGTCGTCTCACGACGTTTCGGCCACAACACAAGTGGCCTTCTTCAGGTGAAGAAGGCCACTTGTGTTGTGAGAATTGTATTATTTTATTTTATTATTTTATTCTCATTCTACGTGACTTTACCGAAAGAACCAAAGAAAGATGAATCCTTGCAGTCACGAGAGCTTTAAATAGAAATTTGTTAAACGTATTTTGTATTTTATTTTACCAGGTAAGGACCATTGAGTTATATGGTGCGGCGGCTCTTTTTCCCGCAAACGACCCGGCCACAGATGATAGCTCAACGAAGTGGCTTATCGCGTGGACATTCATAGCGGCCAAATACCTCAAACGCGTGTTTCTAAATGAGGAGGGAAAAACCGGAGGACTCGGAGAAAAATCCACGCGACCACGGGGATGTGATGCAAAATCCAAATATAGAGGCGATAAGCGTCGGGATTGAGGTAGTGAACATTTCACCACGACACACATTTGACTTATCCCACGTGACCTAAAATTAATAATATTGGTCGCAAAAGCCTACGTGTTCAATTTTAACCCTAAGTTGGTGATACAAATTTAAGCTGTAACCATAATAATAATACTTCTTTGCACTATCTCAATTCACTGCTGGATGAAAGCCCCCCCCCCAATAAGTGTCAGCTCCGTGAGTTTTTTTCTTATCTTGTTACCGTGCTTCATTCAAACCACTCTCAGTGCGGGTTGCTGATGGGTATGCCCAGGACTGAAGATGATATCACGAGCCACACTCATGTTAGCCGTGGCTGGGAATCGAATGCTGGATTCATAGTTGCAGTGCCCTAGCCATTGCATCAGCGTTTCCCAATCGTGTGCAGACGTCAATGTGGCAGCATGCCGGCGTATATACTCCAACTGGAAAAAAAATGTGCTTGAAATGTATTTAAGTTGCACAATTCATTCCCGTAAATGTTTGGCCTATTTCTCAGTCCGCATTTACAGCAACGTTTATTTATTTATTATATATACAGTATACTATATCTCGGGAAATATATAAAATCCTCCCAGGCTTCCGTTGAATGTAAAGTGGATTGCTAAAGACATGCTTAAATAACAATCGCACGGACAATTATACGTGGCATTAAACCCGCCTGCTCGATGCCGCGTGACCTGCAAGCCGCGTGGAATATACTCCAACACCATCACGATAAATTGTGACCTTCGCCATAAGTAATGTATAGCCCATTGTCCAATCACACTGCCACATGAGGCTCTCGCCAATGCCACGTCAGGCATGTCGGTTTTGACCGTAAATTCACCATATTCTTCAGTGCACATTGGTGTTATGTGTGTGCGGAGTCGTGGGTTGGGGGGGGATTGGCAGAACTGAGTTCAGACATCACTCGCCACCGATGTTGGCAGTGAATGAGAATCAAACTCGGGTCACCCGGTTCACAGCGCAGTGTGTTAGCCACTGCGCTCACTGCTCCACCACCACCACCACATCATCATCATCACAATTGACGATGATCATCATGATTCAAACATAATTTGACTGTATATGTGTGATATCCCGTAAATAGTTAAGGGTCTCGAGATATTTTGTTTTGGGAGGGTCCTGTTTGTAAGGACGCTTGACCACTTCCGTGTGCGCGTGTGTATTGTTTGCACGTGAGCAATGGACCGGGTTGCTGGAAGAAAAAAAATCTACTGCAATAGAAGGGAATGCAGTGCAAATTTCTGCACACGGGTCAGAAATATTCTTAATGTACCGTCTGGTCATCGACACCATCACACTACTCTTGATTTATATTTTTGGTTCTTTCGGTAAAGTCACGTAGAAGGGAAATAATAAAATTTTATCAATAAAATTCTCACGACGTTGAAACGTGTACGTCATTCTTGATTTAACTCCAGGAACGAACGTAAAACATGAGCAATTGAAGTGAAATAAATAGATAATAAGAATGCAGCCACTTTCCAAAATAGCACGAACCTTTTTGAGACGCCGTGGCCTGATCTCGAGAGCTACAAAACGGCGTGCCGCTCGGACAGAACTGTCGGCTCGCTGGCCACCACCTCACTGCCATCTGCGAGTCACAGAGCAAATAGCCGTTGAGCATGTTCCAGAGAGTTTGTAGGGAATTGCACGCCGTTCGTCCGTCGCGGCGAAAGGACAATAATTGGTGACACACGGCCGCGGTAGAAACCGGTGCCAAAAATTCCGCGCCTGCTCCCCCCCAAAAAAAAAAAAACCCAAACCCGGTGTGAAACATTTACAATCGCGTGGGAGCGCCTCTCCGTCCAATTTTTAACCGAGTGAGACAAGCGGCGACGAATCGCCAGTCCGTGGCTTCCAACAACTCAATACGCCATGACCCAGATTTCCACATTGCAGTTTAACGAACGTCTGCCACGTGAACGATCCGACTTGCATTTTAACAGATGTTTCCGCAAAGCAGTGGAAAGCTGGGCGGTGGGGGCTTGCAGGGTGGATGAGGAGGGGTGAGATACATGGGGGGGGGGGGTACATGGGGGGGGGGGCATGAGTTTCAGAAATTTGGAAACTGCCGACAGAGAGAAAGCATTCCATCTGGCAGCCAGCGGTCAGCGAGCAGCTGATTGCAGAATGTTAAAACCATTATCCTGCAGTGTCCTATGTCCTCTTGGTGGATCTCCAGCTGACCGGCAATACACTCTGCTCCACGTGCCAATTGATAATGCATTACACGTCCCGTTCTGCATCATCATCATAATCGTCATCTTCAATTAAATAAACAATGCTGTGCCATGCAGATGGTCCGGTGGCTCCGGGGTCAGAGTGCTGAGCTGGCACCATTCAGGTCGAATCTGGGTTTTCAGCCAGCTATGATGAAGCCACCCATGGAGATGCGAATAAACGAGATTCGCGTGGTGCCAGTCCTTTTGTATGGCGCAGAGACGTGGAGTCTTCTGCAGTCAGACTCAATCATTTATATCTTGATTTGAAGCTTTCGTGACTGCAGGAATCCATACTCTTTGGTTCTTTTGGTAAAGTCACGTAGATATAAAATAAAATAAATCACGACGTCCGTCATCGATGCGTTTTATTATAAATCATTTATAATAAAACAAATTTTTGGGTTACACATTCGTCGTTAAACCCGCCATGTTTGTGAATAAAAGAAAAGATCGGTCGATAGGATCTCAGAAGTAGCCCTGTGATATCTCCTTCTGCGGGCTATTCTCTAAGGGAGAGCGGGAGTTTCTTGTGGACACTTCATCTAATGGCATCCAACACCAGATAGCAAAATTAGAATACAATGGTGAGAAAGACAATGATCCTGCGTGTCCCTCACTGGCCACAATCACAGCGTCTCACGCCGAGCTTTAAGCACAAGTACAGTGAAGGTTAAGGGACTTCTGGTGCCTCTAAAGTTACAGCAAGGCGGAGTACACGTGTGACCGTGCAGTAGGACACTGCCCTTGCTTCAACGCGGTATGTATGAATAGCCAGCGATCAAGTACTTCAACATTATCGCTGTGTTACCGTAGCAATGTGTGCTTGACCCCAGCCTTCCCACGTGGCCTTTATGGCTCGGCGTGTACCAACTCACGGCATTCGTCGATTGCAACCCAGAAGCTCCGATTGCCACGCGTTGGCTATGTACGGTGCAAAAGAAGTTCGAAGTACATACGTACAACCGATTCTCACGCCCACGATTGCAACAATGCAACGGGATCGGATTGGTGTCAACGTTTGCCAAGCGGTGTCACGTGTGTACCCCGCAGTGGATTCTAAACTCACAACGGCAAAAAAACCTAGCAGAAACAAAATATGAATTGATTCGTGAATCGAATCGTGACCAGCTCGTCGAATTGCAACAGCCGACTGCGTTTTGTGGGCGACTGTTGCCCTGCATGCGCGGCCACTGTTCACGACACAGCAATAATTTAAACACAGAGCCTCCACCAAACCTTTAACGAGCCCTGGTTATGTCGCGTGAGCAGTACAAAGTCCCCTACCCCCCCCCCCCGGGTGTAATGCAGTTGGCCTTTGTTTTTTAATTGTAGCAGAGTGCACAGCCCTTTATTGCTTTTCCACTGCGGAAATGGCAAGAGCGATGGAGGCGAGGTCTGCACCTACGCAGAAGCTACCTGCGCTAAGTGCTGTTGCTCCGGGCCATGCATTTCAGAAGACCGCTTGCCCATGACTAAGGGGACCGAGAAAGGATGTATTTTTGTTCTTTTACGGTCACGGGGGAAGAAGTGGAGCGTTTCATTTTTATTTCTGCCCACTTGTGGTCTTGACCGGCTTCTTATTTATGAGAAGTGCATTTGGGGGAGACGGTGTGTGTGTGTGTGTGCGTTCTATGTTTGTGGGGCACACATACACAACTAATCACACACACACAATCAGAGTAGTGGTAGAGTAGTGGTTAGTACGCCCCGCTACGAACCCTGTGACCCGAGTTCCCATTCCCGCTCACGGCCAACAACACCAGTGTCGATTATCTGAACCGGTCCTGGGCCTCCCCTAGGTTGACTCAACCTAATAATGATGCCCTTCTGCGATGTGTAAAAATCAACACTGGTGCTTGCCAATAGCACCTGTCCCAACAGTCTGTTGAAGGCTATACAGGAGACCTTTGTCTTTGCTAGAGCCGGCCGAGTGTAGAGCACTGCTGATGCATCTTGCCAGTCACCTCACTTAACCCATAGCACATGGGTTTGTCCCGTGACCTCCTGTCAGCGAGCCTTCCACACTTCACGTGGCCTCAAAGTGCACAAAGCCTGGCACAAGCGCTGTGATGACGCCACCGCCACTTAATGGTGAATGGCGGTGGTTGTTGTTGTTGCTGCTGCTAGAGTTTTGGGTTTGGTGTCTGAGTGAGCACTCAACGAAACGAACATTAATTGCAATTCCCCACCCCCATCCTGCTCACACGTAGGACACAGGCTGGTGCACTGCTCACTGTGACTTTTCATGATATGATGACGCCAATATCACTGGAATATTTCTTTGTGGAGAAAAAAAAAACGTGGCAAAAGAGCCATTCAGCGAAAGGCTAAAGCCTCCCATCATCTTCATCCAGTGACATTCTTCGATTCACTCGTGCATGATCTTATTCAGTGACAGCGTGTGCTTTACATTTTTTCAATGTGGTGTGGTGAGGCAGAGAAGGGGGGGGGTTAGCGTGATTGGGTCACACGTTGCTGTCACGCCTGATCCAGCTGGTCTGCTGGCCTGCCTCGAGCGAGTTGACGTTAAGACCTCTTGACAGAAGGATGACCCTTCGGGGCACTGCGAATGTGGGTACATTGTGCCGGAATGACCTTTCAACCACCAGCAAGGTCACGCTCTTTAAAATAAAATAAAAAGAAACAGTCCTTATAGTGACCATCATCTGATCCATCACGAATCTTGCACCGCGTATTTATCATCGTTATCACGCTTGCCAAGGGTCAAACCCAAGTCCTCTGCCACTGCCGCATATCGTTAACGTCGGTAAACCCCTCACACCTTCTGTGGCTAATTCCCTTCTGTCTGAATTGGTTCGTCTGCCAATAGCAACGATTTGTTCAAACTCGGTGATGTTCGTGCCGCTCTTCGTTCTCAAAGACGAATCGCCAAGTGCGCCTTGCAGGTGTGACGAGGCCTCCGATAAACGCGTCTTATTGTGACTCGCGTCAAACCACTGCGCACTGGACGAGCGTCGCCGAGCGGACTAAGAGACCGTCACCCACGGTCTCGCGCCCTTGGTGGCACCGAGCTGCGAGCTGCGCCACACACGTGACCAAAATTGGACGATAAATATGAGTAATGAAAAGCAGAATGAACGATAACACGTTTCACTGATACACCACCGTGAATGGCAAAACACGAAACCTTTGTTCAGACGGGCTGGGTCCGCTCTGAACGGAGTGTCTCTCTCTCTATATTAGCCGAGGGATCTCGATGCAAATCCATGGGTCTCTGGGGGCGATCGCCCCCCCCCCCCCACCCAAAAATAAACAGGCCACGGCGATGATGACAGTAAAAGAACACACGCACCTGCAACAGGAGGCAGCGAGAGTCGCACTTGAGCATCAGTCTGTTGGCGAAATTGTGTTCTAGATTTGAAGCTTTCGTGACTGCAAGGATCCATACTCTTTGGTTCTATTCGGTAAAGTAACGTAGGTAAAAAATAAAACAACAAAAATCACGACGTTTCGGCCACAACACAAGTGGCCTTCATCAGGTGAAGGGACCGTACTGTCCAGAGGACAGCGTTGGAGTGAAGACAGCCAAGCCCAGGTCGCGTCCTGCCACGACCACAAGCTTAAAGGACGCGACCTGGGCTTGGCTGTCTTCACTCCAACGCTGTCCTCTGGACAGTACGGTCCCTTCACCTGATGAAGGCCACTTGTGTTGTGGCCGAAACGTCGTGATTTTTGCTGTTTTATTTTTTACCTACGTGACTTTACCGAATAGAATCAAAGAGTATGAAATTGTGCTCGTTACACGTCAGCTTCTCGTAGTCATCATCATCATCATCAGCGACAATGAGTACAGCGACGACGACTGAGCATGATGATACGCGAGCACTTGGCACCATGCGCACAGGAAGCCACACAAGTCCGTTCGCAAAGCATCGGTGAGACAATTGGTTTCAGATCGCGGCTCTGGTGTGGAGGACATTGGCAACCCTTCTATCAATTTGGGCCGACTCGCTAAAGAGTCCTCAAATCTTTTATTGGGGGTTCCCGAAAAAAAATATTATTTGCTGATGTTGGGTCTTTTCACTCGGAAGGCATCGTCAGCCTAAAAGTTTGACATTTCTTTCGAATCGCATGTCTGCCCTGTTGATCCGTTCTGTTCGGCGCTGGTGGCATAGTCCAAAGTCACGGCTGACGCGAAAGATGCTGAGGTGAGAGTGACGCTCGCGTTTTACCGCCGCCGGCTGCGTTAAACATTGCCCACCGACCCGCAGCGTCTGCCAAAAGAAACGCACTCCGTGGAAAATCACTGCGGGCCCGCAGGTTTAACTGTGTCGTACACAGGTGTGCGATGCGATTTGTAAATCGAGAGGTTTTTTTTTCAAACAATATTTCATGGCGAAAATAAATAAATACGTTTGCTTATTTAATAATAATAATATCCAAACACTTGCGAGATTAACATTACAGTCTCGGCGTTTGTTGGTAATTGTTGACTACTGTCTTGATTGCCAAACGGTGAACAAACCGGCAAGCCAGCCGACCGAGGGAGCCTTTATTTTTTTTATTTAAAGCTTTCGTGACTGCGGTAATTCATATTCTTAGCTCTTTCGGTAAAGTCACGTTGAAGGGAAACAATAAAATAATAAAATATATATAAAACAATAAAATTCTCACGACGTTTCGACCATAACACAAACGGTCATCATCAGGTGTGAAAACCAACGGCAAAAAACATTTGAAAGAAGTGGCGGTTTGTATTTATTTATTTTCTAAACGGTGTATTTTTTTACTTATAAAAAAAACGTCAGCACCACGGGCAGCGATTTGGCAGTTTGTTTAGAAGGACGAGTCCATCTATGTTCTGAAAAGAGGAGGGGGGAGACGATAACTTAATGTATGCTGTCTGAAAGCCACAGTAAGCGTGAACAATCAATTAAGACCTGAAATGGTTTATCAAATCAGGATTCAGGATTTGATAAACCATTTCAGGTCTTAATTGATTGTTCAAGCTTGCGGTGGCTTTCAGACAGCATACATTAGCCTTTATTTTGTTTGGATTAAACCACTGTTGGACAAAGAGTCGTGCTCGCGGAACATGTCCAACAAGACAAAGTTAGACGCACTCGTGAGTCACACACGCTCTTGCACTCCCGTCCGCATGCAGGCATGCTCATCTTGCTGCGACGTGGCACGTATAATGATGCACTGGCAAATAAATAAGATTGCTCTTCGGAAAGTATTTCGCCGTCAATCTGGACTGAAGTTGAAACAGCAGTCGACATCGGAATTGGCCAACCGCGTGGGACGTTTCGACCGGGACGAGGTGTTTTGTCGTTTTTTTTGTCCTGAATCACGTGGGGTGTCCTAAGGTGGACGTAACTTATCACATCATCACAATGATATCCCTTTGATCAGCTAAATCTCACCAACTCTGGGGGTTGTTTCAGGATTGGTCCCACATCAGAATCAGAATCAGAAAGGGTTTTATTCGCCATGAAAGTTCACACAGACACGGAATTTACTTTGGCAGGATGGTGCATACATTCAACATATAGGAATCTAAAATCTTAAATAAGTGGTAAACAAGTCTTACTATAATAAGGGTTCAAAGTCTAACTAACACCAAGGGGCTAAAGTATATAAAATTGAATAAATATCGAATATAAAATAGCTATAAGATACAATCTAAAAATAAAAAAAATACAAATAGGGTAACATAGTTAATATTGGCAAGGTGTCATTTTGTAGATAAAATGTTAAAGTCAGTGTAAGCCCTTGGCCGTGCCCCATGCTCAGGAGTGTGTTTCATGTCGCAGGCGACACCGGGGTATCTGGAGAAAAACTAAAAAAATCGCTCTTTCGAGGGGATAACTTACCAAAGGTCCGCACAGATGGAGTCAAGGTCCCACTTTGTGTTGCTGCCATCCGCAATGCTACCTCACGAGGCCAGCAAGGTTGGAGGTTTCACAAATCTACATTGTACCCCCAAACCCTTAGCCCCCAAAGCAGTTGGTAACTTTTCTCCCTGCCTTCAACTTGCACGGCAAGCTCAAATGTATGGGCAGATTGTCTCGAATGAAGGGGACTGAGTAAAGAACAGTTGCATATGATATTACAGTTTATAGTCAGCAAAAGACCGTTGCACGATGTCCGCGATTATGTCATGCAAAAGACAAAGATCCACCGTGTAGCCTACACAGGCTGCTGGGGGGAGTGCTTGTTAGTGAGCACCCTGTGATAGACGGCGCGGTGCACGATGGGTACGTGTGAACAGCACCACGCACCTTTGTCTCTTCCCAGTAACGATGATTACACACCGCAACAGGTACTCACTCAAGGCATAATCGACCTCGTGGGAGGCCCGGTACAGGTTCAAATATTTGCGTACTGATGTTGGCTGTAAGCGGGAATCGAACTCGGGTTATAGCTCGGGCGCGCTTACCACTACAACTACCGCTGCCCTCACGGCATGCGTAAGTGGCGTAAAAACGCACACAATAAACGTACATATTGTGTCGCACATGCAATTAGTTGGCAACGTGTGCGTTCTTAACAGCCCTTAAGTAACAAATATAGCGAGGCTGCACGATGTACAATAAAAACACACACACACACCTGAAACAGGTCTATAAAGCCACGAGTTACATCGTTAGTTTTATTGTGTTAACAAATGGACAATATGTTTTTTTTCCGGAATGCCTTTGGTACTTGAATTGTAAATTCCTCGTGTTTTAGAACAGCCTTTGTCACACCATACGTAGAATAGCGTGAGTTTTGCTTGTAACATGAAGGTTATAGTTTTATTTGTATATATGTTGCTTAAAGGGCTGTAAAAGTCCTTTAAATATAGCATGTGGTCCTTGAGAACAGCAGCAGGCCTATCCAGATTTCAGCTCTTCTAGCTGTGTAAATCGTTGCGAAGCCAGTCACCCCCATGCATGTAGATTTATTCCAGGGAAGTGAATTCATCATGAGTTTAACATTCGGTGGCCTGGTGACTCAGAGACCGGAATACTGGGCGAGCACCGCTGATGTTCCTGGACTCGAATCCAGGCAGCTGCCTTGCGATTACAAATTGCGGTGGAGTGCCCAATCACAAATTGTCGGCGTGAAATCAACTCGGTAACATTGCCTACGCTTCTGCACTCATTTGGCTCAATTCCAGCTCTGGGAGTAAAAAAATATCGGCTTGACTGTTGCGTGACGAGCCTCACTCTGCCGTCCATAATGCGCGCTACCAGAAGTCACCTGGAAGTATCTCGGAGGTAGATCGTGCTATCCGCTTCCACGGACCATTATCTACCACAGAAGGGCCCCCGCTCACGACCGATGACCGTGGCGAATATTTGAACCGGTCATGGGAATCTCCTAGGTCAACTAAGCCTTAAATGAGTACCTGCTGCGGTGTGTAAACATCAGTACCGGGGAGACAGAGACGGCAGGTGAGTGGCGTTGACACACGCGCCGCGTTCGCGTGCCGTGCCAGCCTTCATAGGTGGCTCGCTCTACGACAGCACTTGCCGCAACAGTCTGTCGCAGGCTATACTGTGGGGGGGGATCTTTGTCTTTGGTAGGTAGAGGTGGGGGATGGTGGGGTAGCAGCGAAATGTCCTCGGTGCACATTTTCCCACACTCTGGCAGCGAGCGAGGCAGCGCAAACCGGCCGATGTCAAGGGGGTCACGTCCCCCAGGAGTTACAAATTCAGGGCGGCCGCTTTGGCGGTTGTTTTTCAGGGCCAGCGCTCCGCGTTTAACAACGCTCCGATTTTACCCGGGCAACAAATTAAGGTGGGCTCCCCTGGCGCCACCTACATCATCATCATTAACATCATCAATCGTCGTGCTAGTCGTGTTGGACCACTGAGCTAAATCGCCGCTTAGTGAGTTCTGGGCGGCAGTTGGTTTGGCCGCGGATTTGACGTCAGCGAGATCATTAGCAACAATTGTCTCCGCTTTTGTCGTTGGCGATGCGTCATCATCGTCGTCGTCGTCGTCGTATTAAGTGGGGTTCGTCATCATGTTCAAAATATATGTATTTTTCTATTCGTACTAATAGCCAAGGAAATGCCGAGAAAGAGTCAAGGAATGGAATTTGTCCGATAGGAGAAGATAGAGCAATGAAATCGCGATTATCCGGCGAGGTGGTGGAGGGATGAGGAGGTCTTCGTCCAGCAGTAGGTTGACCCTGGCTCATGATGGCAATGATGATGATGATGACGACGAATATCGACAACAAAACATCACAATCAGAATCCAAGGGTTGCTATCCATTTCATGCCACGAGACAAAGGCGTCTATTTAGAATTGGGAACTCGTGCAGTGAGAAGTGCATCACCCTGTGTCATGGAACTGTCCTGGAAGAGAAATGTTGCAGAGCTTTTTCTAAAATAACTTCAGTCTGCCACGCAATGCACATGAGGAGATACACCTCGTGTATGTCCTGCCAAGGATTCTTATCACTTTTAAAAAATCTTATTATTTTCATTCCCAGAGCTGGAAAGAAGCCAAATTATGTGAAAAAGTTAACATGATAATATTTTCTTCTTCACGGAGTCATTGGTGACTGGACTGAGACCGTAACATCACTGCAACTTGGAAGCCAAGATTACTCGTGGGCAGCTGCAACTTGGATCCGTGCCCCCTAGGGTCTCTGCGATGTTGGTCCCAGGGGTTGTGGTTTCTGACCCCTGAGCAACCGGTCCACGTCTATTCGACCTCACTGTTTGTGTGTTTGCTGAACTTCTGTCGTACCCCACGTCCGGAATAGGTTTACCGTTGACCAATGGGTGATCATCACCTTTATAATGTTTCAATTTATTTCATGTGGTGTTGCGTTGACTGTATTTAATGTATCACACAAAACTATCACAAGTTCGTATGCTTGCACGTACATTGCATGGCGGCGTTGAATCGTCAAAAAAATTAGTACAATATGCGATAAACTTTGAGTCTAGTAATTGTTGCTCTAAGAAAATTGTGATGCCTGGATGGTGCTTTTGACATTAACAGCCTCAGTGAACGTTTGACATTCAGACCATCGTGTAATTGATGCCCCCCCCCCCTATTTAAACACACATTTAAGATTCACCAGATGTGGCAGCCTTCTCTGCTGTGATCGAGTCGACCACTTGGCTCAGTGGTACAGCAAGTGGCTCACAATCAGAAGGTTGTGAATTCAACTTCTGGTTAGTGATGAACGTAAGCCATCAACCCTCCCCGGTCGAATTTTTTTCTACCAATTTGCGAGGAAGTCAACAGTGGTAGTCCTGTGCATAGATTCGCCCCCCCCCCCACCCCACCATAGTAAGATGGAGTTTTCACTACTGGCCCAGGGCTGTCAACAAGAGATCATTGCGGCCTCGGTGCCTATTCAAGCAGAAATTCACTCTGACTTTTAGTTTTTTTGTAAACTAACCTGAACGATGGCACTGCCGCTCTCTCTCTCTCTCGAGTGGCACTCCTGAAATGGGATTCGGAAAATTCTCTCCGCGCCGTGTCCATTCGTACGCAGCCGCCGAGTGCTCGTCCTGAATACATTTCTGCTGCCTTGCGGAAAGAATGTCGACAGGGCTGTGTATACCTTCATTGACTGGGTTCACCTGAGTCCATACGAAAAACAAACATTCCCTGTTGCCATTCTCATGAATTCCGTTTATTTTTTTTGTCAAGGCACTTAACTGGTCAGCCAGCTATGGCTCAAGGTGTTGATGAATTTCATAGAGAGAGAGAGAGAGGCAAACTTTGTTCAAAGGCGTTGCTTTGATCCCTTTTATTTTAGTGAAATATATTTATTTTACTTTTCTCAAACAGTTTCTTGGCAAATGTTGACCAGAACTTGACCGTGGAAGAGTATCGCCTGACGCCATGTGTGATCGCAGCGTATGGGGACAGAACGAAAATGTGAATGATTTTGGGCGATGCACGTCAAAGTGCGCCTCTATATCTGTCGCAGTAAAAGAGCGAGGCGCGTGCAACGATGTACCGCCCACCTGGAGGAGCAATGAAACGTCGTGATTTATTTTATTTTCTACCTACGTGATGACTTTACCGAATGAACCAAAGAGTATGGATTCCTGCAGTCACGAAAGCTTCAAATCAAAGATTGCGCAATGGCTTGTCCCTGTTTGGGCTCGTGATTCGATTCAGGAGTCAGTCAATTGATTTTTTGTTTTGTCTCAACTGACTGTGTGGAGCGTATTGGTGTTCAAAGAAAAAATAAGAAGAAGACTAATAATCCTTCGTCTGTCTCATATCACATTTTTTTAGATTCACTTCATTTTTCCTAAATGCAACAACATCACGCAATGCTCATACAAGTTTGCATACGCTTGATATTATAATCCATTCCGTGTAAGAGCATAATAATCGATTCTGAGCGACGAGTGAAGCGCCTATCAGCGCTGCGTAGAGAAGTTCGGCACGGGAGACGCTAATCTTTCCGTAAAGCTTGACCACGGCTTCACGATGATCCCGCCTCGCAATGAGCACACGAGATCATCGCGCAGGGCCCAAGTGGTACACGGCACTCTGCATCGGGCTGCGGTCGGATTTAAGCCGTCAAACCCTCGCAGTCTGTGTCGATGGCAATCGCCCTAAATGCCGTGGAATCCCGCGTGCATTGGTGCAGTATTTCGCGATAGCGCGTGTCCTCCAGATTATAACACGCTCTGGAAAGTAAAGACGCAGGCCGAGTTTTTTTTTTTGGGGGGGGGGGGGGGAAGCATGTAATATATACTCTTTGGTTCTTTCGGTAAAAGTCACGTAGGTAGAAAAAAGTAATAGATGACGACGTTCCAATCGCAACAACGAGCGACCGTCTTCTTTTCGTCTCACCTGAAGACGGTCGCTTGTTGTTGTTGTTGCGATCGGAACGTCGTGATCTTTTATTTTTTCTACCTACGTGACTTTACCGAAAGAACCAAAGAGTGTGGGTTTCTCCCTGTCACGAAAGCTTCACGTGTAATATAAGCAGGAGGCTGGGGAGAGCCCATCTTCCTGAAGATAATGATGCGAGCACCACTTTTCAAATTGTGAGAGACGCCTTCTGCAAGATGATTATATTCTGAACAATTGGTCCAAAACAATGCATTATCCCCATTGTAACCTGTGATGCAAGTTTCAAGGGGGAAACAGTGTTGTCCATACATCCTAAGGAACACGGTAGTTGTGACAGATGTAACAGTTGGAAATCGGCAAACCTCATCTTAAAGCTACCCCAGATAATCGTGGGCATTAACGAGCATCAGTGAAAGTCGCCGTTGAAGCAGTTTTACTGCAAATCCTAATCGCAGTTGGTGAAAGGCCAAGCAAAGATGCCTTCTCATTTTCAACGTGTTAAATGAAAAACACACACACAAGATCTTGGCACAATGAGAGGTTTCAAAATAAATATCCCAAGTTCAATTGACGTGTTTTAAATACTCTTTATTTGTACGGATCGGCGTGGGCTCATAATTTTAAGGATGAATGTGTGTGCGTGTGTGTGTGCGTGTGTGCATCTAGTGGGGAGCGATAGTGTAGCGGTTAGCGCGCTGTGCTATGAACCTGGCGACCCGGGTTCGATTCCCGCTCATGGCCAACACCAGTGACGATTATCTGAACCGGTCCCGGGCCTCCCCTAGGTCGACTCAGCCTCAAATGAGTACCTGGTGCGGTGTGTAAACATTGCCACTAGGGAGACAAAAGCGGTCGGGCGTGGTGCTGGCCACCCACCCCCTCGTGTACCGTTCCGGCCTTCATAGGTGCTCGCTAACAGCACTTGCCCCTACAGTCTGTTAAGGCTATATGGGGGATCTTTATCTTTATATAGCAAAACAACCCCCTACCTCCTTGCGGTGCCGGACGGGCAACTCTGTCGTGGACAGTGCTGTGCGATTGGCCCCTCCCCTCATGGCGTCTGTAACCACCACAGTGGCTAAACGGGGGCTCTGGACGGGTGCGAGGGGCTGGGTAACCCCTCCACCTTCAAAAAATTACCACGAAACCACGACTTAAATATGTAACTAATAAGCTTGTACCGGAGGCCCCGGGGGGACAGGCGTCTATGACGTCTCCTGGCCATACCCCAATTAGTGGAGCCAGGAGATTGAATCTCTACCCTCGGGGCTCCTCCAGAAACAACGAAAAGCCACTTTGTGTGGCCACGTGGAATGTTCGAACGCTCACTGCGGAAGAGAGGCTGCCACTCCTCTGTCGGGAGCTGGACCGGTACTGCCTGGATCTCTGTGGCATTCAGGAGGTCCGGTGGACCAGTTCTGGCTCCTGCCACCATGAGGGGTGGACAGTCCTCTACTCGGGACAGCAGACTGCCAAACAACAGGGTGTGGCTCTTCTTTTGAACAAAAGAATGAAGGGGGTGTGGGAGCGTGGCGGTGAGGTGTGGGAAGCTGTAAGCCCCAAGCTACTTTGGGCTCGCCTTCCCATCAACCGGAGGCGAGGAGTGGTGGTCGTGGTTACTTATGCCCCCACCGAAGACGAACATCCGTGGAGGGATGCAGGCAAAGCCGATGAGTCAGATGCCTTCTATGACCTCCTGTCACAGGTGCTTGCTAAAGTGGCCCCTCGGGATAGAGTCAATGCCCGAGTTGGTCATGATGCTGGCATCTGGTTTAGAGTGATTGGAGGGCATGGGCCAGATCAGCTCAATAACAATGGTAGGAGGCTGCTAGATTTTTGTGCAGCCCATGGGCTTGTAATTACCAACACGCTGTTCCGGCATCGGTGCATCCACACAACATCATGGATGCATGCCGGGTCCAAGCAAGAACATCTGCTGGACTACATAGTGTTCGACCAGCGGATGCGAGCCCATGTCCTTGACACCAGGACTTACCGTGGAGCTGATCTGCCCTCTGACCTTCGACTAGTCATCTGTAAGATGCGCCTGCCATTCTTCCACTCCGGTGGTGGGTGTGCACCCAGGACCCCATTCCAACCTAAAGTGGCCTGGTCTCAGTTATCTGATGAAAGTTGCAAGCGAGAATTTCATCATCGCTTGCGGCTGGGGTTGGCATCATCCCCCACTACTCCTGATGTCGAGGGTAAATGGGCGAGGTTTAGGACTGTGACTCATGCAGCTGCAATGGCTGCTTTGGGTACGCGGTCCAGACCTCTCCAGAGACCCTGGCTGACAGAGGAGGTGTTCAAGGTGGTTAAGAAAAAGCGACAGGCCCACTGTCACCGGCTACAGAATCTCACGTCAGAGAATGAGGAGGCTTCCCGCAGCCTTCGCTCGGAGGTTCGGAGAGCCGTGAGGCGCTGCAAGGATGGGTGGTGGTCACGGGTTGCTGAGGAGATGGAGTCTGCCTCAGTGGCCCGCGATCACAAATTTCTATTTAACTCCATCAAAAAAGCAACCTGCAGCACCACACCTATTACCATCATTAGGGGAAAAAACGGTGATCCAATCTCCGACCCCCAGGAACAGGTTTTCAGATTTGCTGAGCATTTCTGTGAGGTCCTGGGGGAGGGGAAATCCCTCAGCCAGAAAAAAACATCGTGGCACAATGTGGGGATGACCCTGCTGAGGCTGCAGTGCCTCAAATATTGGAAGAAGTCATCCCCTGTGAGTGGCTGGCTGAGGTGCCATCTGTTGAGGAAGTACTGAAGGCGATCCGGAGTCTGAGACCAGGAAAGGCACCGGGTAGAGATGATCTCCCAAGCGAAATACTGAGGGAGGGTGGCGTTTGTGCACAGACTGCCCTATATGACATCATAACAATATTCTGGACCACTGGACGGGTTCCGCAGGATTGGAAGGATGCCCTGGTGGTCCCCCTCTTTAAGAAGGGGGACCACACAGACTGTAACTACTACAGGGGCATCTCACTCCTCAGTGTGCCGGGAAAGGTTCTGGCAAGGATTATTCAACATCGTCTTGCCAGGCACGCTGAGGAGAGGCTTGCGGAGCCCCAATGCGGGTTCAGGAAAGGGCGGTCCTGCACAGATGCCATATTTTCTGTCCGTCTGCTACAGCAGAGGTGTAGGGAATGCCAACAAGACCTACATCTCTGCTTTATTGACCTGGTCAAGGCCTATGATACCATCAGTAGGCCTGGGCTCTGGGTTGTTCTTCGTGCTTTTGTAGTCCCTGACCCTCTGCTCACGATCATTAAGGATCTTCATTATGGTGAGTGGGCCCGGGTAAAACTACGTGGCCGGGAGTCAGAGCCATTCCCTGTACACCTTGGGGTGCGACAGGGATGTCCTCTGGCTCCCACATTATTTAACATCTATTTTGACCACGTAGTTCGTGAAGCCTGCAACAGCTGTACCGGGGGAATCTCCATTTGGTACAGATATAATGGGAGGCTGATCGATGCCCGGGTGCGGTCAAGGGATGGCTCCCTATTGCTCAACCACGTTATGTAAGCCGATGATTTGGTCATAGCTGCTCATTCAGAGGAGGAGTTGGAGACGCTGCTGCTGAGACTGGAGCGTGCCACTAAGAGATGGTGCCTTACCATCAGCACCACCAAAACTAAGCACCTGCCTGGGTATTTTGTACCATTGGACACTCCACCTCCACAACTCCCAATCAGTGATGGGGCAGTTGTGGAGAGAGTTTCCCATACCTGGGCAGTTTGCTTATGACCGGCTCCAGTTTAACAGCAGTGGTCTCACTCCGAATCAGTCGAGCGGCAATATCTTTTCATCAGTTGTGTAACGCTGTGTGGAAGCTACCTGGTCTGTCGCTCCGCACTAAGCTTCAGGTCTTCTCGGCCACGGTCATTCCCTCCCTTCTCTTTGCTTGCGAAATGTAGACCCCCCTAATGGAACATCTTCGCCGGTTAGAAACATTTAGGCTAGCCTGCCTACGATCCATCCTGAGTTTAACCAAGCTGGATTGTGTGAGGAGCTCACAAATCCTTGAAAGATCTGGGCAAGGTCCCATTGGTGAGTTCCTCCGGCAGGCAAGGCTGCGTTGGCTGGGTCATGTAGCCCGCATGCCTAGCCACCGCATGCCAAAACAGCTTTTGTTCGGCCGGATCGAGGGGGCTAAACGGGCGCAACACGGGCTAGAGAAGAGATGGAGTGACGTGGTACAGGAGGACGTGGAGCTGAATGGACTTGCCGATGACTGGTACCAGCGGTGTCAAGATCGGCCTCTGTGGAGGAGGCTCGTGAAGGACGCTACTGGGCAGTTGGAGGCAGTCGCCCTCCAACAACAACGGAGGGCGGAGGAGCGACGCTCACAACAACGAGCGGAGCGCCTGGTGGCTAAAGCACAGCAGATTGGCACAGTGGAGGGCACAGGTGGTGCATCAGCCAGTCATCTCAGTCAGTCGACCCGTGGCACCTGGGTCTGCCCCGTGACCTCCTGCCAGCGGGCGTTCGACACTCCACGTGGCCTCAATGTGCACATGACCTGGCACCAGCGTCGTGGTGACGTCACCGCCACTTAGTGGCGAATGGCGGTTGTTGTTGTGTGCGCGTGGGCCGTGTGTGTGTGCGTGTGTGTGCGTGTTTGTGTGCGGGGAAGGAGGGCCCGATTCCTTTGAGATTGAGGTCTACTCAGTCTCATCAAAAGTACCTGGTGCCGTGGTGTGTAAACGTCGCAACTGGGGAGACAAAGGCGGCCGGGCGTTGTGCTGGCCACCCACCACCTCGTGTACCATGCCGGTCTTCATAGGTCCTCGCTACCAGCACTTGCCCGCACGGTTTGTTAAGGCTATACGGGGGAAGTTTATCTTTGGAGATAGGGTTATCTCCGCATAGTGCTGTTACACTATAAACCCGGAGACCCGAGTTTAATTTCAAATCACGGCTAACGTCAGCGGCAAGCAGCGTATTAAAGCTGTCCTGGGCCTCCCCTAGGTGATCTCGGCCTTAAATGACTAACGTTGTGGTAGACAAGGATGGCTAAGCCTGATGTCCCCAACAGTCAACATAATTATCGGGAAAGATATTTACGTGATAATAATTTAGATACCTCTGTAAATCCACTGTACAATGAAGATCAATCTAATGCCATACCAATCACGGGGGGGTTATTTGACCATACTTCACCAGGCTGGTCAGTGTGGGTTTTGTAAAGGAGGGTGTTCCCAGGTCCAGTTCAGATATCACCGATCAACGTTGTTGTTTGACCATGGTTAGGAATACAACCCAAGTGGCCAGGTCCACAGTGCAATGTGCTAACCACAGCACCACCGCACTCTCCCGTATCATTGCACAAGCGTGAGATTCAAAAACGGGGCTGCCCCAAATACAGGAAGAGATCAATGAAGGGTGATGGAGCAGAGTGGTTAAGGAAAATGTAGGGATGAGGCTTTAAAAAATAATAATATTCACATTCACTGCCAAGAACACACGAGGCATGAGGTGGCTGGCAGCTCAGGAGAGTTGCTACTTGTGATATCTTAGAGGCCTGGGCCAATACGGGCTGAGAGACCCCGTGGTTCAAATCACAGGCTCCCACCCGAGGTGGAAACGCGTTCTCGTGCGGCGGTGCATTCGACCGGCTTCTCTCTCTCCGTCTCTCTCCGTCTCTCTGCCCGACCGCTCAACAAACCAGCGAGTGGAAAATTCGGCTCCGTAACCACGGCGGGCACACTCACACGTGGCGCTTCAGATGGGGCTTAGCTGACGCACGGGGCATGACAGAGGCGACTGTTTGGGGTGAAATGGCACAGTGAGGCTTTCAGGCGACTCAGCTGAGCTCTCGGTGACTGCGAAGCTGAGCTATCGATCTCCCAGGCGCGCCAAGAAATATGCCCCTCACCCCCCAACCTCAACTCACTGAACTCTTTCATCGAAGCTCGCACGCTCACGCCGCAACATTCGCGACTGCTCCAGGTGGACAGAGGTGGATTTAGAAACTTTCCAAGAAGAACAGGGGGTGATCCCCGAAACGTCAAGCTTATATATAGGTTCGAGGTTTGAAGCTTTCGTGACTGAAAGGATCCATACTCTTTGGTTCTATTCGGTAAAGTCACGTAGGTATATATAGGTCCCTACAGTGATAATAATACACATGATCCATAAGAGAGGTAAATTTCGATTTAAAGCTTTCGTGACTGCAATGATTCATCTTCTTTGGTTCTTTCGGTAAAGTCACGTAGAATGATAATAAAATAATAAATTGATAAAATAAAATAACACAATAATATTCTGTCTGGTAGGACAGACAGTCTCGCCCCCTTCACCTGATGAAGGCCGCTTGTGTTGTGGCCGAAACGTCGTGAGAATATTATTGTGTTATTTTATTTTATCAATTTATTATTTTATTATCATTCTACGTGACTTTACCGAAAGAACCAAAGACCATAAGAGAGGTGTTTGGGTTAGATCGCGTAAATATAAATGCGTCATTAAACCCGCCGCCACTCGACACAGCCAGTTAGTAATGTTTGTCACGCAAACAGAGCGTGCCAATTAGTTACGGGTTCAGCGCTGTGCTGGGGAGTAGCCCACAGCATTCATCATTGGGTTTAATGACGCGTGTATATTTACGTGATCTAAACCAAACACCTCCATTATGGATAATATTGGTCGTGGAAGCCGACGTGTGAAACTCAATAATAAACATTCACTGCATTTTCTGTGGGAGATATCACTAAGGGGCCGTCCATAAATGACGTCACGCACCTAGGGGAGAGGGGGGTCAGACATTTGTGACGATGTGTGACGAGGGGGAGGGGGGGGTTTGAGAAATGTGACGTCACATCAAAATGCGCAACTTTAAATAAATATAGACAACACGTTATAATGATTAAATAGACATATTCTTGGTTCTTTCGGTAAAGTCACGTAGAAGGGAAAGAATAAAATAATAAAAATATAAAACAATAATATTCTCACGACGTTTCGACTGCAACACAAGCAATCATCATCAGGTGTGAAAACCACGCCATCCAGACTGCCACTCTGCGCCCAACCTTATGGAAGAGGTACGTGGATGACACTTTTGTCATCTGGCCACATGGCCGGCCTGCTCTAGACCAATTCCTCGACCACATCAATTCCATACACCCAGCCATCAGATTTACCATGGAAGTCGAAAAAGATGGCAAGCTACCTTTTTTGGATGTCCTAATAAAAAATGAGACCTGATGGTTCAATGAGCCACTCTGTCTACAGGAAAGCTACCCATACGGATGTTCACCTGAAACCGGATTCCCACCACCATCCATCCCAGAATAATTCCCTCATCAAGACTCTGCACCATAGAGCCCAATGCATATCCGACCAGGAACACATAGCCAGTCAACTCAAGCACGTACACCAAGCTCTTAAGGCGAATGGTTACTCCGAATACACAATCCGCAAAGCTATCACTCCAACCATGAAGAAGGACCCTCTTGAGGAGCGATTCAAAACCATCACATTACCCTACATTGCGGGGATCACAAAAAAGATCTCCAAAATCTTGAATAAACACAAGATCCAGGTCCGATTCAACACATTACATGAAATCCGTGATCTGGTTCCGTCTGTAAAAGATGTGATTCCGGACATACAGTACCATGGCATCTACAAACTAAGTTGCCTCTGTGGTAGTAGTTAAATTGGAGAAACCAAACAACATGTCTCGGACTGCATCCGTGAACACAAAGCAGACCTAAAACACAGTAGGACCAACACCTCGGCCGTGGCAGATCACTGTTATAATTCAGTAGGCTCACATGACATTGACTTCTCCAAGACAGAGGTCCTCTGCAAGCCATCTGGCTATCATGAGAGATTCGTTCATGAGGCTATCCACATATACAAACACAGAGACAATTTCAACCGAGAAGATGGATTTGATAAACCATTTCGGGTCTTAATTGATTGATCACGCTTACGGTGGCTTTCAGACCGCATCCATTATTTTCGTCTCTCCCCTCCTCTTTTCCGAACATTGATGGACTCGTCCATTTGAATAACTGCCAAATCGCTCTCTGTGGTGCTAACTAGGCCTCAGCAAGGTAAGGTAAAAGGTAAAAACAACGAGCCTACCTTTACCCTACATTTTACCCTACCCCATACAAATTACCCGATTACAGGGTAATTACTGGGGTACTACACATGAAAATGGTTTATAACAGGTAAATGCTAGGTAGAGTGCTTTATTCATCTATAGAATACTCTCGAGTATTCCAATTTTAAACGCTTTCTTTAAACTCACTCTGTTTTGGTTGTTGTTGTCGTTGTTGTATCTTCAAATCTTGTAACTCAATTTTAATCCACTTCTCAATGTGGTTTCGACTGCGAACTCGGTATACTTATGTCATACTGATGACAATACTATATTCTATCATTAAAAATAAAATAAAAATATTTTGAAAAATTATTTTTTATATGTTATGTTTCGGCTTGGGTCTAATTGTCCACTGTCAACTGACGTTGGCGGTGATTGGCCACGGTCCCCTTACGTTGTGGCCAGCTTCGGGGTCACTTCCTGGAGTCGTAGAGTTCTGCCATTACTCCTAGATTTCATAACAGCGTGTTTTTATAAAAGTTGTGTTTAAAAACATTACTTATTAAATGGAGGCCACGGACTGTGCCACGGAGCTTTTAGCGGTAAACAAGGCACCGTATTGACCGGGTAATACTTCACGCTACCTTTACCCTACCGGGTAATTCTTCCGAGCTACCTTTACCCTACCCTTTACCTTACCCCTTGGCATGTCGACACCTTTACCTTTACCCTTTTACCTGGTAAAGAAGGTTAATTACCTTACCTTGCCGAGGCCTAGTGCGAACGTAAAAAAACGCCACTTTTTTCAAATTTTCTTGCTGTGGTATTCACACCTGGTGATGATTGCTTGTGTTGCAGTCGAAACGTCGTGAGAATTTTATTGTTTTATATTTTTATTATTTTATTGTTTCCCTTTTACGTGGTGACTTTACTGAAAGAACCAAGAATATGCAATGACAATAGTTTAAAGAGATTTGAAGCATTTTTGTAATTTTTTGATGTAATATTTGAGGGGGGCTTGACTTTTTGTGACACCGTGTGACGATGGGGGGGGGGGTCAAAAATCGTCCCAAATCGCCTGACGTCATTTATGGACGGCCCCTAAAATACCTATCTTCAGGAGCCCCCCCCCAAAAGGGGGGGGGTATTGCCTCCACCACACTGAACGTCCCACTATCAGAATAAAAATATGTATTGACGCTGGAGGAATCCGATGAGCTATAAAGCTCTTTTTCACAGATGTCAAGTCGGGGCAGGTCAGAACGAATACAACAAACAAACATTAAAACAAACACGACAGGAGCGCAGCAATTACAGGAAAGGTAAGCACAACCATTTACAAAAGAAATATGCAAATTAAAACAACATTGTTTTAAAAAATATATATATTTTTTTATCTTACCACGTTTTAGCTTCTTTTTCAGAAACGACCTGGCCACAAACTATAGCTCAAGGAAGTTGCTCATCATTTGAAAATTGACAGCGGCAGAATGCTCTAAGTCATCTAAACGCACGTTTCCCGCTACGATCAGAATGCATTGTTTTTCGAACGGGCAGTATGCACCATTCAGCTAGCGATATACTCCATCTATTCACGTTTGTTGAAGTACAAAGTTAGACTGATAACTTTAATCTAAATTGTCTTATGGTTGTCATTGTTTGACTTGCATCCCGCTGGGATTTTTGCACACAGCGTTGATAAGCGGTGTTTTGTCTGGGAAGGTTTTGCTGTTTTTTTCCTGGATTTTTCTGTTGCGCGTAGTCACTTTAAGATGTTTCTTTGTTCATGTTTTTGTTTGTTGCGGTTGCAGCCGAGTCAAGAGCCGCATTGCTCACAGGGCCATACCGAATAAATGAAACTGAAAAAAACTTTAACTGTTTCCTGACTATCTTGATTTTGAAACGTCGTGATTTATTGTATTTCATACCTACGTGACTTTACCGAAAGAACCAAAGAATATGTTCCCTGACCGCGTGTGATATTCACTACATTCATGCGCTCCGCATAATTTGTACATTTAAAATGTCTCTATACGTGCCATTATGCGTGTCCGCTACAGCATGCGTGTCCGCTACAGCATGCGTGTCCGCTACAGCATGCGTGTCCGCTACAGCATGCGTGTCCGCTACAGTCCGCGTGCGCCGTTTGACACCCACCAAGGACATTACTTGCAAACGAGACGATCAATCTGCGGATGGAATATGTCCATAAGTAATAAATAACATTGTTTTCATAAGCAATACATAAATAACACAGGTGACGCTGAGGCTTGAGATACCCATAACTTTAATACTCACACGAACACACGTTGCTAAATCATGGATTTGTGTTTTTATACGTAAACAAAAAAAAATCCAAATTGTGCAATCCGACTAGAGCACACCCTGTCAAAGAACCGCCTCCAATCGTGTTTCCCCACGAAGCATATCTCGATGTTGACATTCATAATTGTACGTGATGAGACATATACCTTTTTAATTCGGAACCTGTGCAGTGAGCAGTGCATCACGCTGTGTTAGGGAGAACTTCCACACTGCAGAATATCTGTAGTCGACTCAGCGGGCCGTATTATGCACACTAACGCCTTTAATATTCCCCGGCACGAGTGTTTGTCAATCCTTTGTGAAGATTACATTTTTACTTTCAGAGCTGCAACAAGATTAATTAAGGGAAGTAAAAGTGTAATTTGATGTTTATTTTTTTCTCATGCGCAGCTATTGTTAAATGATCAGGGTGCTGGGTCGATCGTTACATCGTCAGATTGTGAGGGATGGCAACAGGTTGCGCCTGCAGGCCTTCATCCAACAGTGGATTGATCATGGTTGATGTATGTACGTTGAACTTCTATCGCACCGCACGTAGCCAACCGCGTTAATTGGAGGTGCGGATGGTGATGATGATTATTATTTTTTGTAACTGGGCTGAGACCACAAACTCACTACACTTGAGAATTCAGTTGTATCACAGATGGCAGAAATGCAGATTTGAACCCAGGGTTCAATCAGCGGTACGAGCTTAATGCTATGGCCGAGTATTAGCTCCAAAGGAACCACACAGAAACCCCACATCAAACAGATGTTCAAAAGCATTAGAACTCTTATATTCCTGGTACGTGCTGCTCCAGATGAACTGTACATTGTGCACCACTGCACGGTGTTTGTGCGTATTCTGTTCACGTGATGTTTAAATGGGAATGAGAGACAAGCAGAGTCGTTTGAGATATTTCAGTTTGTCTTGAAAACGCACCTCTTAAAACTGGCCTTTGCTTCCGAGTTCTGTCCGTTTACCCTGCAGGTTCTTATTGTTTCCTAGTTTTCCACAACACGGTGGCGCATTGGTGAAATCTACGGATGAAATGTGCCACTTTACAAATGCAAATTATATCATTATTATTATTATTATCGCTTTTTGTTTTCATCCAAGAAAGCCTCATTGAGTCTCAAGGCTCGTTATCAAGACGGTTCTCGATTGGGACGTGTGGCCAAATTCCATCAGCCAATAATTGGAATGTTGGAGGAACTCAAAAGTACCCAGAGAAAACGCACCACACGGACGCGGGAATCATCCTAACAAGCTCCACAGAGATTAATTCCAGAACTCTCCTGCGATCGGCGTGCCAGGCAGCGTCCCTGTCCAAGTACTAACCAGGCTCAAAAAAAATCCCTGCTGAGCTTACGAGACTATCAAACAGGGCGCGCGCTTTATGCGATGTGGTCATATTTTAATTGGCGCGTGGGTGAGCGGATAAGGCTGCAGCAGAAATGCAGCAACGGAGCACGACCCAAA
The DNA here is from genome assembly GCF_048934315.1 of Petromyzon marinus. Lineage (NCBI taxonomy): Eukaryota > Metazoa > Chordata > Hyperoartia > Petromyzontiformes > Petromyzontidae > Petromyzon > Petromyzon marinus. The sequence continues at coordinate 6,172,015 of NC_133689.1, read as the reverse complement.
GGCGCTTCCAAGTTCGCATTATTGACGAGGCGGCGGGTAGTAAGCGCACTAAGCCGATTTTGAAACGCACCATTTGTCAGGACAGATTAGTGCGGCCGGGCGCTTTCTGTTACACAAGAGGAGAGGCACGTGGAACTGCATGTCCTCTTTTTCTCCACAAATCGACCTCCCCCTTCTCGCCCCACCCCATCGGCGATCGTGCCCGGTCCTGTTGGCACCTCCGGTGTGAATGCCGCCGCTACCCACCCCCGTCGTTGTACCGGCACGCCGTGATCACACGGTTAAAGGTGCGGCTGTTCGCGTGTTCGGGTCAGGCCGCGGGAGTCGGGAAGGGTGGGGTGGGGGCGGTGTTTGTAAAGAGAAGACAACTCGCTGTGTTACGTCGGCGGAGCGCCGTGGCCCTGTGGTAGCGCGTTCGCCGCTTGCTGATAGAGGTTCACGGTTCGCATCCGGCGGGCCGCCCTGGTTAATACGGTGAGTGTGTTAACTGTATAATCCGCGCCGGACGTTAGAGATGGCGTGACACAATTTTAAGAGGAAGAGGCCATCGTGTGCAGGCGTCGTGAGATATGACTCGTAAAATTACATGAGATCAACAACAACAACAACAAAAACAACCCGCAGCAATTGTCGGCCCCCTCGTGCGAAAACACAGCAGGACCCTCCCGAAAACTAGTCTTGAGATTCGATGAGTCTTCCCCTGGGTAAACAAGCGGAATAAAACACACAAACAATGCAGAGATTCATTGTTTGCGCAAAGTCAGTAGCGGGAGCTGTGATGCAGCGGATCGCGCAACGTGCTACGACCCTTGTGACCTGAGTTCGCACGCTATGCCTCGCGCACCCTGCACGCACGCTATGCCGCGCAGGCTTCCGTGGCCACGACCAACGCGCACCTCGCCCCGTTTAAGCTCAAACAGCAGTTTCTGTGACGAGGTACAACAGGCAGAACTGTTTTTTTTTTTTAATTTTGCCAGCTAAGGCGCACTGAGCTGCATGCAGCCCAGAAGCCACACAGTGCCGGATTGTCCCAGTAGTATAAGTAGCTACACACGCTACGGGAGCCGCATTTTCAAGGGCCCCGCGCTAAATGCGTTCAAGTTATCAATTCCGTTTTGATTTAAAGCTTTCGTGACTGCAGGGATTCATATTCTTGGTTCTTTCGGTAAAGTCACCACGTAGAAGGGAAACAATAAAATAATAAAAAATATAAAACAATAAAATTCTCACGACGTTTCGACTGCAACACAAGCAATCATCATCAGGCGATTGCTTGTGTATTATCCGGCTGTATAGCAAATGAAAAAAATACAATTACTTTACTGTGCAAGTAAAACATTTGTGTGTTTTAATATTCACGTGGTTTTTTTTTATTTAGGGCCCCTTCATAACATATGCTACAGGCTCCCGCATCAGCTTAATCCGGCACTAAAGCCACCTGGCGCAAATGATAGCACAACGAAGTTGGGTTATCATTCTCCTCGCACCTGCGATTAGCATCGTTGGCTATGTACGGTGCGAAATAAGTTTAACGTACATATTTACACATGTCACCAGGCATGGCTGGCTGTACCACCTCACTTTGCCATGCTGGGCTTTTTATAATAATACAGCATTGAGGTAGTGCTGATCTCCAATTTACAGCCTTGAGACAGGATTGGAAAATCCACAGTTCACAATCCTATTGTAGTACTGTCAATTCCCCACAAAGTGGTACAAATTTTATCGACCTTGGGAGGATGATGGGTTGAATCAACCCTCAACCAGGATTTGAACTTGCAAGCTTCTAATAGTGCGTTATCTTTGTGCTGTTCGCCTTTTGGCGTTCTCTGGTCTGTCACAGGTGAGACCAGGCCCTAAAGAAGACAATGCCATGTATTATCTATTATTATAATATTATCAGAGTATGTTTGCATGTTCACCACAAGTACGTGTGGTTAATGCAGACTTGATTCCTTGCAAAAGCCTTCTGTTTGGTGTTTGAACATCTTAACACCTCCTGTTTAATTGCCAGAAAGGGTAAAACCTATTCTTAATTTTTCAAACCTTCTGGTTGCGAGCCGGTCGCTCTACCCGGCCTTAATAAGCTCTGACGAACAGCATTTGAATTTCAGCAAGTGTGCGTCTTTGCATATGTCGGTGGGTGCCGCGTATATATATATACGCCGCATTCTGCGGTAACGTACCAAACCTCGGTTCACACGGTGACCTAAAAATTTCCCGGAAGCGTAAATGAGTACGCCTCACTGTGAGACACTCGTAGGAGAATCCCACAGAGAAGGAGTCCCTCCTAAGTGACGGGGCCGCATTTTGCCGCTCGCCCGCCTGCGTCGGCTTTGCTTTGCGCCGTGATGAATGACGCGGGGTGGGCTCATCGCCTCCCGCTACTCCCCTCCCACACTCCTAAATTGATTATTGAGTAAACGCTATTCTCCCCCTCCACCTGTATTCGCGCGCTGGCAAAAAAGAAAATCTGTTCAATTCAACCGGGTTTTATTTATAGTGGCGGGAGCAGGCGGGGATTTGAGGGCAGTGGGGCAGAGGCGTGGGCGGCTGGGAAATGGGAGGACGAGGAGGAGGAGGAGAAGAGATAGGAAAGAGAAGGCGGTCATAGGCAGTTGAGGTGAGGTGAAAGCGATGTTGTGGTTTCCACGGGGCAAAAGAGGGCGATTGAGATGATGAAAATCATGCCCGATGAAGTGCAGATGTGTGGGGACGACTCCATCGTGCATCGCCATTGAAAGCATCATTGTCCATCGGCAGCCACTACTAAGCAGGGATGTAAATCAGTCGAATATTTTTCAATATAATTTTGATGCGAAGTAAAACAACAACCACCACGGATGATTAAAAAGTAGGAACCTTAAGTATTTGAAAATTACCTAACCTACGTTTCAATATATTGTGATAACAACTTCCTGACCAGCGTATATTCTTACAGCATATCAATACCTGCATATCCAATGATGTGCATTGCGTTGCTTGAATGCACAGCCGAAATGCAATATCGTTTATGGTACACTGTGTACCCAATTTGGAGCAATGCATATTTATGTATTCGCTGTTACTACAGTTATGGGAATTTCCATGTAAATGGTAGCTTCGCAGTAAATAATTCACACGTAAAAGCTGAGTCTGCAAGGCGCGCAATTTCCAACTCAATGTTACAACACACACAGATGCGCCTGCCTGTGCATGGAGGTGCGTGTGTGTATGCGTGTGTGTGTGTGTGCAGTGTTTAGCGGTCGCGCAATAGTTCGCGATCTGCGTAAAGAACCCTGTGACCCGAGTTCTATTTTCTGCTCACAGCCGACATCGGTGATGAATATCTGAACCGGTTCTGGGCTTCCCGTAGGTCGACTCAGCATTCAATGAGTACCTGGTGTCATGCGTGCGCATCGTCACTAGGGAGACAAAGGCGTCCGAGTGTGGTTCTGGCCACCCACCTCCTCGTGTGCCGTCACGGCCTTAACAGGTGCTCACTAACAACACTTTCCCCAACAATCTGTTCAAGGCCATACGGTGGATCTTCGTCTTCGTGTGTGCGCGTGCCATCAATACGAACGACAAGACAGCATCTGCACGTGCGCTCACGGAATGTGGAAAGAGGCGAGCTGGTGGGTCAGTGTCCCTGCAGCCTTGGCAGTTGCTACACAATCTACTGTTGTACTCGGTGAGAATTGTGATATGTGCCCAGAATCGACAGAAGGAAGCCTGATTTGACAGTACGTGTGTGGATGTGCGTTACATATACGACGTGCATATGCATAGCAGTGCCGCGCTGATCAGCACAGAGGTAGATAAAAAAAGAAATACGCACAGGGCTACTGTATAACCGACCATGGTTCAATTACTGGTCATGCACATCGGGAGCAATTGTTACTTGAAACTGACCAGGGAGTCCGATAGCCCGAGCTTTAAATGAGTGGCTCTTGCGGTCAGTCAAAGGTGGCTGAACATTTCGCCGATGTTTTGTGTTTGTTTTTGTGCGGTACACGAATCGCAGCGACAATTGTGCTCGTACTGACGAGGTCTCTAAACTTCCTTAACTCCGAAACCAGAAGGCCCATGAAGACGGGAGATGTCACTGAGCCCGATACGCACGCCAAATATGGAAATAAAAAACGCACGCAAAACACCCATAAAAAGGAAGGCTGCTTGGGATTTGTGCGTGGCAACGGCTGTTTATTGCTTGTTTTGAAAGTACATCGGGATGCTGGTCTGGTCATTCCCCAGCACGTTCTGCTTCTTACGGGGGCGGCCACCCCCCTTGTCTTTGGGAGCGAGACCACTTGGAGGCAATGGCGCACCAGGCGCTCTCTCGGTACGGCCGGCGGTCACGGTCGTGCTGGCGGGATCGACATCGTCGTCCTCATCGCTCCCAGCGTCGCCCTCCGGCAGGACAGGCTGGTAGTACCAGCGATGCTCCCAGAAAAAAAAAAAACCTTAAACTATGCACGGCCCAACAATATTTTGCGGTGACCCGGGGCTACCGCCAATCGATTCATATGTTCCCCGCAGCCAACCAAAACATCGCCACCACACGGCACGTCGAATGCCAATTGAAGATATTTCAGCAGACTACTGATGAAAAGTTCCCGAACGCATTTCATTGGTTTAGAAATGCCATGTGGTCAACAAATGTTGCGTACGACTCGAGTTGCTTGGCTGAGATATGAAGCGAAAACTATAACTGTGAGTCAAGCAATCATGCATCGGATCCAGCGATCAAAAACACAGTCTCACGCTCACACGATAGCGTCGGGACCAATGTCGCGGACCCTATTATCCGTGGAGTTGTCTACGATTGTACCGCACTGGACAAAAAAAAAAACATTGTACGGGTAATCGCAGATAATGGGATGAATTTGCCGCTCAATGAATCTCATCCGCGAGTAACTAACTACGCGCATATTTGAAATTTTCTATCGGGAAAAAAAGTAGATTTGAATGATCGTGGATAATTTGAAAGCGTGCTCACAGTAGTTTTCATCAACACAATGGGTCCTGTAGATAACAGGAGTGCAGATAGTTGGGTAACAGATAAGAGGAATTCTGTATAAAACTAAACATGTTTTATTATATTACCAGGTAAGGCCCACTGAGCTGTACAGCTCTTTATTAGAAGCGACCTGGCCACAAATGATAGCTCAACGAAGTGGCTTATCATGTGGACATCTATTGTAGCCCAATACTCTTAACGCGTGTTGATTCTAAACGCAGAGGGAAAAACTGGAGGACCCGGAGAAAAATCCACTGGAACCACGGGGAAAACACGCAAACTCCAAATATACAACAGGCGTCAGGGTCTGGATCGAACCTACGACCTCCTGTACACCAGGCGAGGCAGTTAACATCTCGCCACGTGACAGCCCGGGCCTCCAAAATATCTACGTTCTGGCGGAGCGGCACTTTGAGTTCGTCCCCTTTAAAGAAAACTCACGCGACCCACGTGGAAGGAATTTCCACTCGCTCACGCGATCACGATAAGTGCCCGTGTGCGTGCTCGCTAATGGCAGGTGGTAAATAAATATATAAAAAAATCAAAGCAAGCCTCGAGCTCGATCGTGGAAGAAGGGTCGACAGGAAGCTTCAGATTCCCTTTCTGGAGCCAAGTATAGTCCTGCCAGACAGTGTCTCTTACTCCAGAAATAGAGTGGACGTGTCGGCGAGCGACGCTTGTGCGGATTGCCTGGCTTTCCGGGATGGAATCCAGGAGTGAGAGGCGAGCGCTAGCGTCTTCACGTGGCGATGCAACGTTCCAAATACGGGGCGCTTCGGTCGCAAGGGGCGATCTGCGCGGCTCCGCTGAAGTCTGCGTTCCGAGCTCAGATGCAGCATCTCCGTCACGGTTCATTCGACGGCTCCGGGCTGTGATCACAGTCGAATCGCTGCACTTGAGAACCTGGGTTCAATCGCGAGTGGCTGAAACACGGATTTGTTTGTTTTTTTCGAGGGCTCAGCGTAACTACATAACTTACATACCTTAGATCAGCGGTCCCCAACCTTTTTGGCACCAAGGGACCGGTTTCGTGGAAGACAATTTTTTTCACGGACCCGGAGGAGGGGGGGGGGGGTCATCATTGGGTCTTTCCCCCCTGTTCAAAGAAGCTCTCCAGCGACGTTTGTGTTTTTACTCATTGTGGCTACTAGGGGTTAGAGCTTGTGGGCTTACCAAACACCACGTGACTGAGACAAGTGCGCAGTGCGGGAAAGAGGCGCGGACGGAAGTGGTAAATAATTAGATTTTGGTTTGGTCACTTAAATTTGGCCAAATTGAAGTATTAAAATATCGACGGAACTTTCCACTGAATATTGGCCACACGTTCCAGGCGCGGCCGTCTACAAATGAGTCACGAGGCTGCTGCGTGCGACTTTCCTGGGAAAAACGTAAAACAAAAAAATTCCTCCGTGCCGATGGCCACGCGTGGCTTTTTATATTTTAATAACAAGGGGCGTACGTGTGCTCGGCACGTCGCGGCGAACGCGAGGAAAGGGCCCCTTTGTTGACAAAAAGAAAAATACAAATGCACATTTGCTGGGGCGTGTGCACCGGCACAGGGCTTGGCTGACGTCCGTTAGCTTTGACTGAGCACAGCTCCACTTTCACCCCTCGCTGGGCGTTATCGTCGCCAGCACCGACGACGACCACGATGATGATGATGATGACGACGATGATGACGACGGCAGCGGCGGCTTCGAGGTTGTAGGAGATGCTGAGCCACCCCGACGTTTTTTTGTTTGTTTCGCGGAGAGACAAATATGGGAGGGAGGCGTCGTTTGTTGAGCTGTCATTTGTGATGGCCAGGTCGCTTCTGAAAAAGAAGCTAATAGCTCAGTGGCCTTTACCTGGTAAGAAAAACAAAATTGTTTAGTATTAATTTTTTTTGTATGTATTTAAGTGATTTGCTTACTTTTACGATACCTTTTCATCCCATTGCGTTTTTGTATTGTTGTTGTAACGTTCTGACCTGCCCCCCCCCCCCCCCAAACTGGACAAAAAAAACCAAAGAGCTTTGCAGCTCATCGGATTCCTCCAGTATAAATAAAATAATTGTATAATTGAAGTTGTCAATTTTTATTTATTTTAATGCGGTTTTTTTTTTTTGTTAAACACAAACCACACACACACACTTCCAAGTCGCTGCGTGCAAGTGCGTCGTTTCGAGATGCAGCGGTGGCCGCACGCACGCACGCACGCGCGCGCGCGAGAGAGAGAGAGAGAGGTCATTCGGACGAGCACAGCGGGGAGGGGGGGGGGGCACGACAGAAAACAATCGCGCTGCCAAACGGCACCGACGTAGCACGCTCGCCCCCCACACGGCACGCCGCAAGCGCTGACGGCTGCGTTGAGGTGGGGGAGGAGGGGAGGGGGGGGGGTGGGGGACGTCCGTTGCGTGCAGGGGGCCCCGCACTGCCCTCGCCGCTGGGCGCCCAGGCCACTGACGTGTGAACTTTGAGTCCCGGTCGCTCTCCGGAGAAGGGTTAATGAACGGACAATGAGGGAGGGGGTTGTTTTAACCCACTCGCTCCTGTTAGATCCGTTTTCAAATGGCAATTTTTATATATGTTAAAAAATTGTCAACATAATTTATTAAAATTCGTATCAGGCCCCATGGTGTTGCGTGCAGTCTCAAACTCCTTTTTGTCATCCTCTCTGTCTCTCTGTCATCTATACTTTGATGTGCTATGAAGAAGAAACATTGCCCGGAACGTCGCCTCTGACGTATTATTCCTTTCAAAGCCACACACGGTGTTACTGACGAACGTGTTGAGCGTTTTTTTTGTTTATTAATTGCAATCCCAAATAAACCAATTACGATCCATTCATGTAATGCATGTTAGGGGCCGTCCATAAATGACGTCATGCACCTAGGGGTGGGGGGGGGGTCAGACATTTGTGACGATGTGTGACGAGGGGTGGGGGGGGGGTGAGAAATGTGACGTCACATCAAAATGCGCAACTTTAAATTAATACAAACAACACGTTCTACTTTATTAAATAGACTTTTAATAAATGTTTCTCCAACAACATCAGAGTGCAGCGCCACATCAAATACGCACTACAATGACAATAGTTTAAAGCGATTTGAAGCATGTTTTATTTTCAAAATGGAAATATGCTTTTAAGGGGGGGGGGAGGGGGGCAGAGCTTTGTGACGTCATATTTGAGGGGGGGGGGTCTGACCTTTTTGTGACGCCGTGTGACGAGGGGGGGGGGGGGGTAAAAAATCGTCCAAAATCGCGTGACGTCATTTATGGACTGCCCCTTATGACGTGCGCATGTACTGGACGTAGCAAAATGTCTCCCTGCGAGAACACGCGAAGGTGCTCACCGCCTATTTGCTGCTCTCAGCCAGTGCTGGAAATTCCACATTCTCATGGCGGGGATGACTTTCCACACAGTGATACCCATTTCAAAGTGGTACTTGTGAGGCAGTTAGGGGAGAGGGGGGGGGGGATCACCCCATAGCCCATTGCCGCCACGCCCCCTCTGGAATCATCACTGAATGTCGCCCTACAGCCACTTGGGACCACTAAAATTGTGACAATTCTTTGGGCCGCAAGGGAGGCAGATAGTTAAATCATTAACACACGTACAATGTATGAGCATGTGTGTCTGCATGCGTGCCACACATATGGAGGCAGTCGTCCTCCCGGCAACAACAACTGACGGCAGACGAAACGACGCTCACAACAACGAGAAAGAGCGCCAGGTGGATAAATTGCAGCAAGTTGGCAGAGAGGGGGGCACAGCTGGTGCATCTGCCAGTCGTCTCAGTCAGTCAACCCACGGCGGCTGGGTCTGCCAGGGAACCTTCAACACTTCACGTGGCCTCAAAGTTCACCGAGCCTGGCACAAGCCTCGTGTTTATGTCACCGCCACTTATTGGTGAATGGCGGCTGTTGGTGCTGTTTTTGTTGTTTTTGTTGTTGCTGTTTTTGTTGTTGCTGTTTTTGTTGTTGCTGTTATTTTTTGGTGCGCCACGCCTATGCACGATAAAAAACATTCCAAAGTGAAACTTTTGACTCTGGAGACTTAATTCCTTACCCCATTGCCCATTGTACAATCCTTGTGAAATTTGTTCAAAAACGTGTTAATAAATCTTATTAAATTAAACTCACCCCCAGGGTTCGGCGTGGCATTTCTGTCCGTCACTTCGCATTTAAAACAAATCGCAGCGTGGGCGCTGAGATGAATCTGCTGCGTTACGAGAGCCCCCGGGCACGGTAGTCTCCCTCGGTTATTGGGAACCTGCCCGTACAGATGCCACATTACACAATGCAGTGTGCAACACAATTTGCAATAACGGGCCCAAAACAACTTCTCGGTACCGTGCGAAACGATTGCGATTTGTCGTAGAAAAAAAATACATGATTCGATTGAACAAAAATGCACCACCGAGATATAATGAACACGATATTAAAATAATAATAATAATAATCAAATCTACCGCCCTTTGTCTATCCACTGCTTAATGAAGGTCTTCTCATTGCTGTGGCCGTCATGGGAGTTGTTGATTATACTTCACCACACCTGGGGACACACAAGTACTGCGTTGTTGAAAATGGCAGGCCAAGGACTGGCCCAGAGATCACTCGCCAGGACAAAAACGGAGATGGCTGGGTTCATAACGCGGTGCGATTGGCACCCAGCCACAACCTCATTCACCCCTCGTGCGTTACATTACCGGATTCATAATTGTTTGAAAATCCACAATTGTGTTTTACGAATATTAAAAAAAAAAAATATTTTTTTTTACCAGGGAAGGCCAACTGAGCTATATAGTTATTTTTCAGAAGCGACCTGGCCACAAATGATAGTCCAACGAAGTGGCTTGTCACGTGCACATTTACAGCAGCCAACTGCTCTAAACGCGCGTCGTTGATTCTAAATGTGGAGATAAAAACCAGAGGACCCGGAGAAAAAAAACCCCACGTGACCATGGGAAGAGAGACATGCAAACTCCAAATATACAGGCATCAGGGTCGGGATCGAACCCATGACCTTTTGTATACCAGGCGAGGAAGTTAACATCTCGCCACCTGGCGAATGAAAACCAAAGGCTCCGCGTGCAATAACAAAACAAACAACAATTACTTTTTTTTATTCAACCAACAAAATTTTCTTGAGCAGGGAATATAAAATAAGTGATTTACAATGTTAATCTAATTCAGTCTGAAGCCTAGAAAACGAATTAAAGAGACAACACTTCGTATAAAAATGATCATTACTTACGCCCGTGTCCATATTTAATTTGTGAAATGAAAACTTTAGACTAATGTAATATCCAGCGCGTTTGTTTATTTTTGTTCGACCGGGCTAAGAAGCCGCTGTGCCGGGTCAAACGAGTTCCCTGCTTTATCCAAACTCCCGTAAATAAATTAATTCGCAGATGAATGAAATAACGTAACTTTAGAAACCAACGATACACGAACATTCGCATGGACAGAGCGCTGAGGAATGTCTCCAGCACGACTGTGGAATTACAATCTTGCTCACTGGAACAGAAAACCAAAAATCATTAATCAAAAAGCAATAACGTTTTTTTAAAAAAAATATCAGCCACGGAGCCAACAACACATCATAACCAAAACACATATAAATGCCAAACGCAGCTGTGACCCACCTGGGTATCTATAACAATACGTACATTTGTTTTCTCATTGTGCCATGAAAGACTGCTTTGTACGTGTGTGCCTTTGCAAGTGTCGACTCTATCGCCTGCTGATGTGCTCTGCCCTAAAACAAAATGCCGTTTGAATATATAACGATGAGGTCGCACTCATTACACATAAAGTGCTTGCCACAAATGAACCACAATACCTTGCTGATCTCGTCGATGCGCATACAACATCATCATGCAAACCTCCGGTCATCATCGCAGCAGCAGCAACAGCAGCAGCAGCGGCAGCTTTTGGCTAACCATTGAACAAAGATGGTCACCGCATCGCACGCTTTCAGATGCGCGCTTCTGTTCCTCTGACCCATCTAACTCTCGCATGTTTTCTCTCTTTTCATAGATCGTGGTCAACACGATTCAAGCATCATATTCCGTGTCGTCTCATTTGTACCGCGCCGTTTATATTGTTTTGTCATTTTTTTCCTTAGTCGTTTGCACAGTCTCGTTCGATCCATCAGTTAAAAATGTAACATGAGCATAACAATTGCAGGGATTTAAAACCAATTCATTTCAATGCCCCATATTGTTAAACAATAGTCAGCTACCAAGAGGTCAGCCCAGTCAGTGGCACTGCAACTCCCACACCGCCTCCTCGCTTCATTATGCCAGATTCATCACCTGTTTGTCGACACCCATTCTCCAAGGTCCACTGACAAAACCATCATCCCAGGTCTCCCTTGTGACAACCTTTTGTACCGGTTTGCTCCACGCCCGCTTTTAAAATGTCAATGTCATCTGTTGATTAATAGGTTTTTTTTATTTGACACATATATAACCTTTACACAAGGTGTTTATATTTAAAAATGCGATGTTATAATATTCCGCGGCCAGACTAGATGCTGATATTTTAAATCCCATGCATTCAATACAAATACGTGTAGTGAGCGTTCCTGTAAGGAGGCTCATTTAAGATGATGTGCTCCGACAAACCTCATGGGGTCCCACTGGGAATACCTGCAGAGCCTCACCCCCATCCCGCATGCAAATTGTGGCCTGCGGGAGGCTGTCGCGTCTAATTGGATTCCGTGGGCGGCCCCCTGGGAATGCGATAGCGAAATCCCACTGGGATCACTGCTCCTGTTAGTGAAGCCCCCCTCACTCCACACCCTGCAATCTCCCCAACCCCCACGATCCCTCCCCTCCGCACCCCGTAACCCCCACTCGTCATCCCCCTCACCTGCGAGTGCCTGCAGCCATCAATATTAAATGTTCGACGAGACCGCGATGACCTCCTGCGAGACGCGTTGAATTATCCAACAGTCGCCGGTTCAAATGACCGGTTATTCCATCTCAGTGGTGGTGGTGGATGATACCTTCCTGAAATTACTGACAATTAAAAGCCAACAATGTGGCAGTTGTTTCGAATGCAGCAGCATTATTATTATTATTGTCAGCAGCTACGATCAATTCCAGTGCAGGTTGGAGGCCTTCCCAAGACAACACTCACGGTTCTGGCGAGGCAAAGATTGATTTCGCAACCTCCATCTGAAGTCAATTTTCGTCGCTCCTCCATCTCCGCGGAGGAGATCCTCTTGGTGTGGGTATGTCTCCTCCTTTGATATGTCGAGGGGTTAAGAATAAAGGCAGCGTGACGGCGACGGAATGGAACGTGATCGAGGGCGGGGGACCTTGCCGGAGAGATGGAGCGGCGAAGTCATCCCCCGTGTGCAGGTGCTGGCTGGATTATTGTATGGTAGCAGCGTGAGCCATGGCGATGGTGTGGGGACTTGCTCATCTAGCAGTGGACTGATCACGGCTGATGATGATGTCTTAAATATTGATTTCAGGTAATTTCAAAGCAGCGTTTATCTCTGTCCAGCTGAGTGACTTAGTATAAACACGAATGCTTGTGATACTGCATTGGCAGCGGTGCAGAAGCAAGCATAACAACAACTCAACACATTTATCAATAACACTCCCCTCAAAGGAATATACATATACAGTATGGCTATAAATACGAGAGTTGATGTGTCGTGCAATGGTATTTTTTCATATAGATGCTATCCAGCAGGGCCATTGCCCAAAACAAGGGCTATTATGTTTTCCTTTTAAGGCCACACAATGCTGTTATCGATGGCTGTGTTGAGTGTTTTTGTTAATTAGGCTTCTTGTGTACTATTTCCAAAGCAGCAGCAGCAGCAGCATCGCCACCAAATATTCTGTGGACTGTGGACGACTCTGGACTCATCTAAAGCTTTTGAATATTGTGCTTATGAGCAAGGGGATTCTGCCACATTGGAGTTAAGGTTTGGCACAATCGTTCCATCGGTTGACAAATGTGCTGAGATGTTGAAAGGCTGAGTGGTCAGCGTTGTTTGTTGCTCGGCACGTTTATTTTTTTTTTTGCCCAGTCAGCGGGCTCAATTCCGAAACACTGACTCGGTTAAAAAGAAAATGAGCACTGATTATTTTAATGACCCGAGTGTTGACAACCCGAGTGAGGCGACGGGCGCACAGTCCCAACTTATTACATTCAAGTTGACGCTGGACCAGTCGCTGCCTGTAACGGCAGCCACAAGGTATGCACAATAATACCCCCAAAACAATGTGGAGCTATGTGGCGCAGACAGCGTGAGTTTGTTGGCAAAAACCGGCCACTCCTTAATCTGCGAGACAGGAATGTTAATTTGATGGTAAAGTCTGTTTCTCCTCGAAGTTTATAATATATATGTCAATGATTGTGGTGGAATAGTGTGTCATGGTTTAGGTTGTGTGTTGGATACAGGTGCGAAGCACAAGGAGGAATAGCCTTGTACACTTTTGCGTGAGTAAACGTGTGCATTTTTTAAAAAACTCAACTGAAACTAAACAATTTTTTTTATTTCACCAGGTGAGGCCCACTGAGCTATAGAGCTCTTTGTCAGAAGCGACCCGGCCAACAGATGATAGCTCAACAAAGTGGCTCATGGTGTGGAAATGTATAGCAGCCAAAATACTATAAACGTGTTACGTCGATTCTAAATGTGGAGGGAAAACCCGGAGGACCCGGAGAAAAATCCACGCGACCACGGTAAGAGAGAGAGACACGCAGACTCCAAATACACAGGCGTCAGGGTCGTGATCGAACCCACGAACCTCCTGTACAACAGGCGAGGGAGTTAACATCTTGCCACCGTGACGCCGCTGGTGATGCTGCGTTGGCAGTGGTAGACAAGCACAGTTAACAAAAAAAACCGCATTCTCTAATAATAATAGTCACCTTAAAAAAGCCAAATATATACTTTCAATAGGCATCGAAATCCCGAGGGTCGCCCGTTCGACCATCACCGCACGACAATTGCAACCGCAGGGACAGTCGGCAAATAAAATAAAAATGGTTCGTTACAGTTAGATTTGCGAGTCCAGTAAGCTAAGCCCTCCACTGTGGCAGTGTCCTAGTTCACTGCGACCTCCCAGTACTTCAACGTGCAGTCCATAGCCATTACCTTCGAGTGCACAGGCTGCACGTCACCACTACTCCACCCGTGCGGGATGTTCGAATGAGTTGAACGTGCGTACACTGCGCAAGGTGCACACTAACGAGGCACCTAGCCTGGCACAAGCGACACGACCCACAGGCAGCCTCTCAGCTCAATTTCCCTCCTACATGGTCACGTGGTTCAATTAATTGGGAGATTTGTTCTGCAAATGCCTATCACGCGGTCCGTTCAGACGCATTAAAATAAAAACAATTTTTATCCATGGCATTTGATGAAAGTAGGCTACCGTGTCTCATGGCCCCATTCCATTACTCATCGTCGATGTGAAAAACGTCCCTGTTCACCCAATGTATTGCTCCTACAACGGGTACCGTATTTTCTCGATTATAAGATGTTCCGGAACATGATGCCCTTCCCAAACTCGTTCTCGGTGTCAGTAATACTCTGGTCTCAACGACAACAACAGCCGCCGATGGCGTCACGACGGCGCTTGTGCCAGGCTAGGTGCACCCTGGGGTCACGTGAAGTGTCGAAGGCTCGCTGCTGGCCAGACCCAGACGCAATGGGTTGACTGAGGTGACCGCCAGATCTGGTCACAAAGCTAAAGATCTCCCCCCTGAAGCCGCAACAGACTTTTGGGGGAAGTGCTGTTAGCGAGCACCTATGAATGCCAACACAGCACACGAGGGGGTGGGTGCCCAGCAACAACTACGAGCCGCCTTTGTCTCCCCATCAGTGATGTTGTTTACACACCGCTTAAAGTACTAATTTCAAGCTGAGTCGACCTAGAGGAGGCCCAGGACCGCTTCAGGTAATCGTCACTGGTGTTCGTCGTGAGCGCGCTAACCACCGCACCACCGCTCCCCACAACACCTGGTCACACACACACACAGACATATCAGACTACAAGATGCACTCCCGACATTTGCTTTGAAGTATAGATAGGGGGGTGAGGGGGAGTGCGTCTTACCATCCAGAGAATAAGGTTGCTACTCTTTGGTTCTTTCGGTAAAGTCACATAGGTATAAAATAAAATAAATAAATGTATTCAAAACAATTAATTTATTTATTTTATTGACTTTACCGAAAGAACCAAAGAGTATAGATCCCTGCAGTTACGAAAACTTCAAATAAGGTTGTTCATCAATAAGCGGGAGAAAACAATTCGTTTTTTTTAAATTTTAAATAATAAAAATAAATGAAAAAAATAGTAAATTTCAGGTTCACGGCAGTGAGTGAGTGGATGATGACTACGATGACAGTAATATCGGGGACCAGGCCGTGCTGCTGACGAGCGTTTTTATATTTCTGTGGGTCAAAAAAAAACCTTGTTGATGAGTTTCCACTGCAAGTCTGCGGTCACAATCCACCCAGACTCTTGCTCATGTACACTCGATATATATAAATATATACCCATACTGTATATGAATATGCTCTCAATAAAATATGTGTTGAACTTCTTTCGCACCGTACGTAGTCAGCCGTGTGCATGTAACTACCCGTGAGTAGGGCAATTATAAAATAGGCAAATTCTATTTCCCCCCCCCCTACCTCAACCAGCCCCCCCGCTTGGCAGATATAACACGTGTGGTGGGCTACAGAGTGGGGGTCATCTCACCTCTTTTAAAAGATGTCTGGCCAGCTTGAGAGAGTAGGCCAAAGTAATATTCTGTACAGGGGATATCTAGATCTCGCTGTGATGAGGGCCCTCCCACCAGCCGCGGGAGTGAGCAAGTGAGTTCAGGGCTGCACCCTTAGCTTTGAATCTACGTACAATTATTTGCACAGCATTGTAATGCTTCCATAAAGCAAAATATGGGTTACTCACGTGTAGACTGTCAGAGGTAATGTTCTGAGAGATGCACTGTGATTGCAAGTCGGCATCCGTGCGTTCCATACGACAATATCTTCCTTACGTTCCGGTGATTATAAAGACAACGCTAACATTATTATTAACCACAGGCATCCAAAGAGGCCCTTTCTTTTGCACAAACCCCGCCAGTGCAGGTGACTCATGCACACCACATAGAGCTAAACGCCCAGTGGAAATACAAACAAAATTGTTGCTTTTATGTATAAAATAGCCACAATGTGATCGTATGCAAGTAAAAAAATCACCACATTCGTAGTCATTGAAGGAAACATTTAATGGGTGACGTTTGGGACAATGGCCCTTATTCATAGCGCACGAATAGTGAGTCCAGACAGAGAGCGGGCAATACGAGCTGGAGACTGCAATATATACAGTACCATGGGGCCTGATATGAATTTAATTGAAACATGTTTCCTAATTAATAGTTTTTTTTGAAATGGCGTATGAAGAGTTACCTGTGAGTAGATATCGAGTAACAGACAGACCCTTTGACAATAAGAAATACATTATTACGTAAATCAATTTGTATTAAAAGTAAAAGTATTAAATGTCACTGAAACATTGCATTACGGACAACGCTGTTAAATAGCCCTGTTACAGTGTGGCTCAAATTAATCATTAGCATAATCCACTGAGCCACTCATCCCTGGGCCCAACATTAATTTCACTGCCCTTGTTATTGCTGCAAAACCCAACGTGTTGTCACTAACACTGCGGCTACCCACGTGACTTTACCGAAAGAACCAAAGAGTTTGGATTCCTGCAGTCACGAAAGCTTCAAATCAAGGTGGAAATAATATACTTTATAATAGGCTACATTTTAGACAATAGCCCTTCTTCATAGTCCAAAACATTGCCGATTGAAGGTATATATGTTTTCCTTTTTTAAGGTGACTGTTATTATTGACGAATGTTTTTGTTTGTGTATTAACTGTGCCTGTGCACCACTGCCAACGGATCATCACCATGGGCGCCACGGTGGCTCGGAGATGTTAACTACCTCGCCTGGTATACAGGAGGCCGTGGGTTCGATCCCGATCCCGACCCTGACACCTGCTGTATATTTCGAGTTTGCATGTTCTCCCCGTGGTCGCGTGGATTTCTCTCCGGATCCTCCGGGGTTTCCCTCCCCAATTTAGAATCAACATCACGCGTTTAGAGTATTTTGGCTGCTGTACATTTCCAGACGGTAAGCCGCTTGGGTAGAGCCAGCATCTGTGGCCAGATCGCTTCTGAAAAAGAGCGATGTATCTCTGCGGGCCCTGCCTGTTAGAATACAAAAATTGTAAAAAAAAAAGCTTTAAAAAAAACACGTTATTATTACTGGTGGTCTGAAGCAAAGTCGATAGTGAGTTTTTTTTGGCTTCCACAGATTTCAGTCAACCGCCACTCCGCCCCTGGCGCCCCAGCTACTGCTGCTGAATTGTGGCCTAGACAGTCTGACCCACTGATGTTTATCGAATATTTTTTTTGTCAGAAATATAAATCACGAAACAAAATTGGGGTACTTGAAAATTGTATTTTTAAAACTGCAGTGGAAGCACAAAACGTGCAATAAATAAATGAACATACATAATAATTTTAAATCTGTTTAACTGAAACACATTTACACGCTGACCAAGTGAGATAATATAATCTCGAGGAATGAAATCACAATTTTTTTTCCAAAAACTTTTGAACTGTTTAAGCTTTCCACTCATTTATATTTGATGTTGGAATCCGACTAAATGCGTTTTTATCTTTGCTCGTGAATTTAATCCAGTAGACTTGCCCGCACGTCCATTAGGCTTGCAGTGCCGTTAAGTTATTTTATAAACACAAACGCCACAATTTACTTATTTACTTGTTATTGTTTATACGTGGAGGCTTGACATTATACAGATGCGGGAGTGTCTTGTTTACAAGAACACTGTGTTTTAGGGGAAGAATTTAAATTGCAATAATCAAATTGCTGCTTATTTTCCAGTTAATGAGTTTTGTTGTTGTTTAAGCGTGAATGTAATTCTGGTAACATTCCCATGAACATATATGGTAGAGTCGATATGAATTCTGCATGCACACGCACATATGGACACGTACGCACGCACGCACACATCCAAGCCAATCAAACACAGACGCGTTCGCCTGCTTGTTGCAGAGCGTCACGGTTCGAATCCAGCGGCAGCGCTGGTTATTACCGCTGGTGTATTCACTATAATAACACTGATACGTGCCGATTGCTTCAGGGTGGCCATTGACGATTCCCGCGACGTCGACTGCGAAAGCAGGCCACTGTGTGCCGCCGTCATGATTCAAATGCGAAAATGTACCCGCAAATTACTCAATTGGGATTATGCAGAGCAGTCATCGCCTCCTCCTGGTGGCCTAATGCCCCAGGTCACTCTTGCGAATGAGAGCCATCCTGGTCCCTTTAGTTATCACCTGGCTGAACAGAATGAATTTGAACGCATGCAGGCTCGAGGTGTAATGATTTGTCACGCAATTATAGTTCAGTGTGGCGGTGTGTCACCCTGTGCGAGCGAACAGCCCCAGAAGATGACACCACAAATACTTTTGATGTCGCACGAACGGCACTTTTCTTTAAACAACACAACTTTTCATAAGCAAATCAGAAAATGGCATTATCAGATGTTGAAGAGGCTAAATTAAGTGAAGGGCATAACCAGGATGGCCGTTGAAAAAGTATCACGAACCTCGTAGTCAGTGTGTGTATGAACGTTTTATTTGTATATATCGCTCTTTAATACATTTTTTAACGGTTCGTTACAGGCTAAATGTTGCCAACAGTGTTAAGGGTGCCTTAAATAGATATAACCGAGCGAACGTCTGTCTTGATATGCCCTATTTTCGGCTTCACAGCAACTGTGCTAAAATAAAACAACAACGCTTTGTGTGTCGTTCGAAAAGTAGTGCCACCGTAGTCTAAATGAGCCATCTCAAAGCTGTGCTGTAAACCCATAGGGTGCGAATGTGTGGGTGTCTGAGTGTGTAGAAGCGGTGGTGTAGCGGTTAGCGCTACGCTGCGCTACGAACCAGGCGATCCGAGTTCGATTCCCGCTCACGGCCAACACCGGTGACCATTATTATCTGGATCGGTCCTGGGCCCTCCCCTAGGTCGACTCAGACTCAAATAAAAGCGGTATGAGAACATCGCCACTGGGGAGACAAAGGCGGGCGGGCGTGGTGTTGGCCACCCACCTCCTCGCCTTCATAGGTGCTCGCTAACAGCACTTGCTCCAACAGTTTGTTAAGGCTACACGGGGGATCTTTGTCTTTTGTGTGAGTGTACGAGGCGTGATTCATTTGAATCACAAGACATCACTGTCTGGGCAGCAAACAAAAAAGACAAATTATATGTGCATATACATTCCGGTTTAATTCAATCTTCATTAAAGCAACTGAAGCCCAATGGTGTTCATTAACCTCGTTTGGAAGGATAAAATATATCCAGAGAACACTGTAATTATCGCATCTCGCACGACTAATTATATATTGAAATAACGTTTCTCTCGATAACTTAATAGGACGGCGAATATGAGAAAAAAATCCAAATGCAAACTCCTTTGCAAAAGGTTTCTATTTGGTGTTTGAAGATCTTAACCTCTTTACTCTTTGGTTATTTCGGTAAAGTCACGTAGGTATAAAATAAAATAAATCACGACGTTTCGGGCGCAACACAAGCGTCCGTCATCACCTGTCCGTCATCACCTGATAACGGACGCTCGTTTTGCGCCCGAAACCTCGTGATTTATTTTATTTTATACCCACGTGACTTTACCGAAAGAGCCAAAGAGTATGGATTCCTGCAAGTCACGAAAGCTTCAAATCAAGATCTTAACACCTGTTTTTTTGTATTGTCGTCTTCTGGTCCAACACCAATGGAGACTAGGCTCTAAGAAAAGCTGTCTCGGGTGTGGACCAATCAAATTCAAGGACAGTGCATATTATTATCAGAGTTGTCTTTTTTGTCTGCATTTTGACTGCTTGTGTTGTGGTTATTGCAAACATGATGCCTTGAATAAAGGTGTCAGTTTTTGTGCCAGTTAAAAGGGTAAAACCTATTCCTATAATCTTCCTTTTCATACAAAAAAAAACAATTCCCCTTGTCCAGAGTTTAAAGTCTTCGAGAGGGCGCACGACTTCATTCGGATAACGGGGAGGAAACCGTTTTTCGACGGAATGACATGTGCTCAGCAAAGCAACAACCTCGCTGCCATCTGCGAGTCGCACAGCAACAGATAGCGAGAAAATATTCTAGAGAGTGTGTGCACAAGTGCCTGTCTTTTGACAACAGCGCTGCGTCTCTTGACAAGGCGAGGAGAGAGATAGTGGGAACTGCGGGCCATTCATCATCGGTCTCTAGCGAGAATAGGCAAGGCCCAATTAGTTATAGGGCTCTTTTTCAGAAGCGTCCTGATAGCTCAACGAAGTGGGCCTATCATCATCATCACGGTGAAATGTACAGCAGCCACAGACTCTAAAAGGCGTGGCGATGTTGATTCTAAACGTGGAGGGAAAAACCGGAGGACCCGGAGAAAAATCCGCACGGCCACGGGGAAAGAGACACGCAAACGGCCCTCCTGCATACCAGGCGAGGTAGTTAAGATCTATGTATATGTTAACTACCAGCATCAAACATATCACTTCGGTAGCAAGTCCGTGCTCGTGAAGTTGCCAAAACTGTCAGATTAAGAAAATTACGAGCAAGTCACGACCATTTCTTTAAAGTTGATTTACACTATATTATTTAAACGAGGATTCGCCTAATGGCATCGGAACGGATTAATTTGCTGCTCTGCATTGGGGGCAGCCTCACAGGGTCTGCAATGTCCTCTGTGCGGCAAGTTGCGCGTTCCCGTAATTTCCCACTTGCCCTGGGCGGCTGCGGTAAATCCAATCCTCGCTTCCATACAGATTAGGCGCTCTGCCTCGTGAGCTTGAGGTCACAAGTTCGAATCCCGCTGCCCTAAAATAACATTGAGTGTGGCAAATGCACCTGAGCGCCACACACTGCAAACCAAGATGATTTTGCACGGTGGCTGGACCAACCATCCCAGCTGTGCGTGAACACAAAACAAAAGTCCCCCCACCCCCCCCACATATAGTCGTCTACACGAGCTGGTGAGGCAAGTGCTGTTAGCGAGCACCTATTAAGGTCATCGTTGTCTGCTCACTGCTGTTACGCATGCCTCGTGTACCACAACAAGTATGCATTCAAGGCTGAGTCAAACTAGTGGAGGCTCAACATTGAATATATCCCGCTCGCCGCTGACACTATCCACATCGCCAGGTACTCATTTATGGCACCAGAACTGGGTTTCAGGTATCACTCCGTGCCGTTGTGGGGAATTTAACTCGAGTTGCTAACTACTGCCCCCACCCACTTCCCATGTGTGTGCGCACAGACAAAACAAAAACAATCTGCATTGTGAGCACCTATGAAGACCGCCGCCACGGAACACGGAGTGAGTGGCGAGCACCATCATACTTTTGTCTCTCCAATGCTGATATTTGCGCATAATTGACTAATTTGAGTCGATCTATCTGCTCACAACAAAGACCCCGCGCCCCCGTATAGCCTTAACAGACTGTTGGGGCAAGCGTTGTTAACGAGCAGCACCTATGAAGGCTGATACGCACACGAGGGGGTGGGTGGCCAGCACCAGGCCCGGCCGCTTTTGTCTCCCCAGTGGTATTGTTTACACATTGTAGCAGGTACTCAATTTGAGGCTGAGTCGACCTAGGGGAGGTCCAGAACCAATTCAGATCATCTTCACTGGTGTTGGTCGTGAATGGGAATCGAACTCGGGTGGCCGGATTCGTAGCGCAGCGCGCTAACCGCTGCACCATCGCTCCAACAACAACCGCCATTCGCCACTAAGTGGCGATGACGTCACCACGACGCTTGTGCCAGGCTATGTGCACCCTGAGGCCACGTGAAGTGTCGAACGCCCGCTGGCAGGAGGTCACGGGGCAGACCCAGGTGCCACGGGTCGACTGACTGAGATGACCATCGCTCCGCACACACACACACACGCACATTCGCTACTCATTGTTGCACAACATTCTACGCGACTTTGCTGTGCACATTGAACGATTGGGAAAACAGAGGGCATCGTCGTTGGGGGTAATTACTTAAAAAAATAATTTGTTTTTTTTTAAATATTTCTCGAGCTCACTCAAGCAGCAGCGAGTCACGGTTTGAACGGTAGCCACACCTGCAGCAGTGCTTGGATGTGAAAGCAGGTGATTGCGCATTACGTTGGGGGGAGGGGGGTTTGTTTTCCTTGTATTTTTCCTGCGCACAGGAAACGCCTGCGCGAACGTGTCCCGATGTGCCGGTTGCGGTTAAGTCGGTAATTGAAGTCATTCGCACGGAATCGCTCCTCACGCACATACACACCCTGCTGGAAGCCTCTTACAAACAACGTAATTATTATATAAGTGTGCTTACAAACACGCGAACCCACGAATAAGCCGCATGGAACTGTTTGGGGGGGGGGCACGTGCTTGCAAATAAAGTTCCCGCGTAGATTGTCTTCGCGGGCGCGCTGTAGTGCGGCGCTCCTCCGACGTTGTGTGTTCCGCGCGCTGTTCGGCCGCCGATGTCCGACGTTTCGCTCCACGCGCCGGGAAGCGTCGCTTCCTTGCTCCCCCAGGAGCTGAGCAACATCGGTTCCTGATCCCAGCACGCGGAGGTGAAACGTTGGTCCGTCATGCCGAACAACACGAGGCACAGTCCGAAGTAACACATCGAAGATGGCATAGCAAGGGTTGGTGGAGGTGAATGACCACGATGCAGGTTTTGTGGTCAATTTCTCCCGACCAGTGTAGATAATGAAAACGCAGCATCGAGTTGGTCGTTTTAGGCTGAGTCAACCTAAACGAGGCCCAGGAAAGGTTTCATTTTTTTCTCCGCGGGAATTTTGACCCGAGTCACCTGCATCTTTAGCGCAGTGCATGGGCCACTTTCCATAGCTCAGGAAATGTGCCGCGGTGGCTAGGAGATGTTAACTACCTCTCCTGGTATGCAGGAGGTCGTGGGTTTGATCCCCACCCCGTTGCATAATTTGGAGCTTACACGTTCTCCCCGTGGTCCCGTGGATTTTCCTCTGGGTTCTCCGGCTCTTCCTCCACATCATCTCAGAAACGTGCGTTTAGAGTATTTGGCTGCTGTACATTGGCACGTGATAAGGGGCCGTCAATAAATTACGTCACACGATTTTGGACGATTTTTGACCCCCACCCCTCGTCACACGGCGTCACAAAAAGTCAGGCCCACTCTCAAATATGACGTCACAAAGCTCTGTCCCTCCCCCCCCCAAAAAAAAAAATCATATTTCCATTTAAAAAATAAAACATGCTTCAAATCGCTTTAAATTATTGTCATTGTAGTGCGTATTTAATGTGGCGCTGCACTCTGATGTTGTAGGAGTGTTGTTATAACAATTCTATATTTCTTTAAAGTTGCGCATTTTTATGTGACGTCACATTTCTCAACCCCCCCCCCCCTCGTCACACATCGTCACAAATGTCTGACCCCCCCCCCCCCCCCAGGTGCGTGACGTCATTTATGGACAGTCGCCAAGCCCTATCCTTGAGCCGTCATTTGTGGCCAGTTCGCTTCTGAAGAAGAGCTGCAGATCTCAGTTTGCCTTACCTGGTAAAACAAAAACTGTTTAGTTTTAGTACAAATAACCCCTGGTTGGGGCAAATACGTTTTAAAGTGAGACCCTATTAAGGCCAGAACAGTGCATGAGAACGTGGTGTGGTCAGCATCGCTGCTCAGGGTAACATTAGTCTGCCTAGTGCTGATGTTTACACGCCTTGCTGGGTACTTACTTTAGGTCGAATCAACCTTGGGGAAAAGCCCAGGGCAGTACCAGTTCCAATATCTCGCGTCACTGCTGTTGGGCACGGCCAGGAATCAAACTCAGGTTGATGCCAGGTTCTTAGCGCAGTGCAACGTTGCAGCACAACTCCCCACATACTCTTTGGTTCTTTCGGTAAAGTCACGTAGGTATAAAATAAAATAAATCACGACGTTTCGGGCGCATCACATGCGTCCATCATCAGGTGGGAAAGCAAAATACATGTTCAGAGTATGTAGAGATAAAGATCACCCCCCCCCGCCGCCCCATAAAGCCGGTGCTGTTGATGCCCGTGCTGTTGGTGAACACTTGTAAAGGTAAACAAAGCGCTCAAGGTGATGGTGTGGCCAGAACTATACAGCCGGCCGCTGTTGGCTCCCAAGTCACGATGTTCACATATTGCACCAGGTACTCATTTAAGGTTGAGTCGACCTTGGGGAGACGTGGAACTGATTCGGATATCACTCCCCTTCACTGCCGTGGCCAGGAATCGCACTCATCTCGCCAAGTTCGTGGTGCAGTGCGCTAACCATCACACGCACCGTTCCCCACGCACACACACACATACACCGTTCGCACACCGTACACACAGACACACAGCAACAACACACACACACAGCAAGAGCACACAAAGCCAACCGACACTCCTCTGGAAATGTCTCCCAATTAACTTAAGTGCTTGCGGAGATTACAATTACGGTGAGTGTATATCGCCCGGGAGAACATCTCTCTCCGTTGCCTTGAGCGGCCCTTTTCGGAGGTAATGGCTGTGATATCCAGTGTGACTCTGGCACTGCGTATAGCAAGAGTGGCTCACGATGGTTGTGCGATGCAGTCAGTATACATTAGGCGTTCTGCCTCGCTAGCTTGAGGTTACACGTTCGCTTCCCGCTGCGCCTGAAATAACACTAAGTATGGAAAACAGACCTGAACGTTGCAAATCAAGAGAATATAGGATAAACAGCAAGCGCGGAATACAAATGCCTTTAAGACATTAACACTCTGGAGGCACGTGGCCCGCTATTACAATGGGGTTGACTCCAAGTCCAACTAAAATGAGTACAGCTTTTGTCGGCAATTCAACGGTGGCCGTCCTGTGAAAAAGACTGTTCCTGGCCATATAAATGTAGGATTTCCCACCACATTCTCAGAAAAGCGCTTGAACATTCACTCTACCGTGTAGCATGCAATTTGGATCCAGTGTTATACGACTTGGTTTGGAACCGTTGAGTATTTATGTCCTGTTAGGGATGATGGGTTTTCTCCAGGTCCTGCAGTTTCATCCCACAATGCAACACGGCATTGGCCAAACATCCCAATGCAAGACCCTCCTGACAAGACCAAAAAAAACAATTATTGAGTCTCAGAAATTATTTCCCAGATAAAACAACGTGCATTGCTTTGAGTAAATTATTGGCGTCATAGTTATTTTCATATTCTCCGGATTAAGACGCAAATTATATTTTCTCTTTAATTTAATGGCAAAAGTACGTCTTGTATATTATCATCTGGTAGGCATGTGTGTGACAAGATTTGTATGAATGTATTGACAGCAAGCACAGGTTTGGGGTGCATGTTACTTTGCAGAGTATCTTGTAATCTATAGACGACGGTATTATTATTATTTCTAGAGTGAATGAAGACATCACTCCATTGGTGGGAGACAGTCATAGGCATGGGGAGAGAGGAAGGCCTTGACTGGATTCGAGCAGACTGAGGGCACTCCAGAATTGCAGATGGCCTTCGGGAGAGAATTCCAGACTTGCGCTGGGCAGCAGCAGCAGGGAAGAAGCGAGAATTCCAGACTTGCACTGGGCAGCAACGGCAGCAGCAGCAGAGAAGAAGCGAGAATTCCAGACTTGCGCTGGGCAGCAGCAGCAGCAGAGAAGAAGCGACCCGCTGCCATAGAGCTATAATTCCAGACAAGTGCTCTCCTTCGGCGCAATAAGAAGCACTGGAAACTCTTATACGAAGTCCGACTGCACAATCGTGTTGCAATTACACTGGAATGTTGGGAGGCGATGGGGCGCAGCGGTGTGTTGGGGATTGAAGCTGGGAGGATTAAGGGTAATGAGGCGTTCTTGTTCTTGATGATGGGGGTTCATTTTTCATTTTTTACAAAGGTTGTGGAGTCTCGTGTTGAGATCAGCCCAGCCGCGTGACTCCGTGTCACATGGTCTCCCACGGTAGTCGGATATCACTAATTCACACACCTGGTCTCTAGGCTCTCCTGGGATTGACAACAGCAAGCAGCAGCTACGAGATCACCAGGCACGGCCACCCTCAATCCTTCCTTTGCTTGGCGACCATTCGACCAATTGTTCCGACTTCAGAGTCACAAGCGCTGTTCATTAATAATAATAACAACAACACATTTTTGCGTCTCTTTTCTACCGTCTCATTTGCGTTGTCTGTCTCCTTTGTCCCAGTAGCCTAAAGACACGTTTCTGAAAATTATAAAGAACAATATGCACAACATGGTAACGTTTTTTTTCTTCTTTTGTATGCACTTGATTCAATGCATGTATTGTGAGTGGTAGCGATGGATGTGAATGTAGGAATTAATTAAATGTTTTCTGTAAAAAATAAATCACCCATCCAGCTGCCCTGGATCTGTCAAAATGTACGGACTACTCCGCAACTCGGGCAAAACTGAAGAGAGAGAAAAAAAGGTGAGTATCTAAAAGTAGATTTTCTTAGTGCAATAAATAAATAAGTTGCGTGAAACTATTATCATTGGTCTCTGGGTGGTAAACGTTTAGTTCATTCAAACTTTTTTTTCCACGTTTCATGTTTGCAGTTATTGTGCCTGTAATCCTTTAGGCAGAGCGTCACATATGCACGTTCGTGTCCTTAAATGTTCTGTTGGCAAAGTGCGCGGGGAAAGCTGGGGGCTCGGCTTAACATTAATACTGTGCATATATAGATAGCGAGAGGACAGAGTGTAGCTGCTCAGCCTCTTTCCGAAAGCCCTCTGTCCGGAACAGTACTGTCGTGATGCTTGCAACGTTTATCCAGTACTCCTTTAACAGATTCAGAATCTTTATTTATACCGGAGGAATCCGATGGAGCTAGATAAAGTTTTTTTTTTCCACAAATGTCCAGTCGGGACCGACTGAGAAAGTGGCAACAGCAAAATTACAAAACTACGATAGGAGTGCAAAGTATGGGAAAGGTAAGGAAATCACGGACAAAAATAATTTAAAAAAAAATTTCACTAGGTAACGCCCACTGACCCACAAATGAGAGCTCAAGAAAGTATCTCATCACGTGGAAATGTATGGCAGCCAAATAATATAAATAATACTCTTTGGTTCTTTCGGTAAAGTTACGTAGGTTGAAAAATAATAGATCACGACGTTTCGATCGCAACAAAAGCAATCGTCATCAGGTGGGACAACCACAGCAAGAAAAAAAACTGCTGAATACTTCAAACTGCTGAATACTTCAGCAGTTTTTTCTTGCTGTGGTTGTCTCACCTGATGACGATTGTTTGTGTTGCGATCGAATCGTCGTGATCTATTATTTTTCTAACTACGTGACTTTACCAAAAGAACCAACGAGTATGGATTCCTGCAGTCACGAAAGCTTCAAATCAAAATCTAAATCATCTTCATCAACTTGCACCGCCGCTGTCATGTGCACGCCTTGGGATCGCGGCACTAATGGGCGCGGGTGGCAGACGGCTGTTGCATAACCGCGCAAATCCGGAGAACCAAGTCATCATCTGGTCACAGGTGCTCAGTGCGGCCCACGAGCTGGGGCATAGATTAAGGCCATGCTCGGCACTGAGTCGCACCAATGGCTTTAGGTCTTCTCCACCCAAGCCAGGTCAATCTGGAGTCCTCCCTTCTGTGGCAGTATTTGGGGTCAGAAATAAATTAATCAATCTTTACAACCATCCATCCACCTATTCCTCCATCTATCTATCCACACGCAATTCCATTCCACTGAAGCCATTCATTTGACAATTCATACATTCTCTTTGGTTCTATTGGGTAAAGTCACGTAGGTGAAAACAAAATAACAAAAAAAAGCACGACGTTTCGGCCACAACACAAGCGGCCTTCATCAGGTGAAGGGACGAGACTGTCTGGAGGACAGCGCTGGAGTGGAAGAAGCCACGCTCAGATCACGACCTTTAAGCTGTGTTTTTTTTGTTATTTTGTTTTCACCTACGTGACTTTACCCAATAGAACCAAAGAGTATGGATCCTAGCAGTCACGAAAGCTTTAAATCTAGAATCCATACATTAATTTGTTAATTCATCCATCAGCCCACAAAACCGGTAATCAATCCTTCCATCCAATCCATCCATTCATTCATCCATCCATCATTCCTGAAATAATTCGTTAATGCTTCCAACCATGGGTGCATCTATAAATGCTGATGATAGTGGTAATGACACCATTATCATCAGCAGCATCACACATGAAGAAGCATGCGTGATGCTGGCGATGACAATGTAAACAGACCAGGCAGCTTTGTAATTTGGTGGAGAGCTGTTATGCCATTGTGAAGCTGATCACTTAAGACTGCAGGAGGTTTTTTTCCCCCCCCCACTAAACTTACATGCCATGACTTGCACACATTTGAGAACACCTCCATCATCCTCGTAGTGTACCCACACCTATTATTAATAATAGTAAATTATTCGCTTTAAGTATTCACAATACGTATCACTGAATATTGAGACTGATTTTAAGAAGGATGCTTGCACTGGGATGTTTGGCCTTTCCCATCAAGTGAGTGTTTGTGCCCATGGAGAAGACCGGAGTACTGATAAAAATAAAGACAAAGATCCCCCGTATAGTCTGAACATACTCTTGGGGCAAGTGCTGTTACTTGCCCCAAGAGTATGTTCACGGCACACGAGGGTGTGGATGACCAACACCACACCGGCCCGGTTTTGTCTCCCGAGTGGCGATGTTTACACACCGCTCCAGGTACTCATTCGAGGCTGAGTCGACCTAGGGAGGCCCATAACCGGTTAAGATAATCGTTACTATTGTTGGCCGTGAGCGGGAATCGAACTCGGGGCGCCGAGTTCGCAGTGCAGCGTAGCGCTAACCACCCATTAAAAAAGAAACACACACAGACGCAAAAGTGGTTAACATTCAAAGCGCCATCGCATAGCCCACCTCCCAGCCAGCCCAGGTCTATAACACCCGGCATTCCTAAGCGACCTTCCACTGAAGTCAAAACGAGGCTCTTGCTCTGCTTGCGAGCCTCTTGAGATCTCGACGAGACCGGGCACATTCGTGCAGCTGCAGCTGCGCTCACGGCCACGAAAAGACAGCACCACGCACCTATAGCTCGTCGCAACAACAGAAGCCGCCCGAATTACGCCGACGCAACAGCCAACCCCCCCCCACTCCCTCACCACCACAACACCGGGCCCCAAGTTTTCCATCACCCCGTTCTGGAGTCAAACCCATTCGCTCGTAATTTGGCATCAACAACACACGGTGACGCAATCTCAATGTTCATAAGCGCTTAAAGCCCCGAGTGTGCCCGTCTGCTTTGCCCTCTTCCACCACCCCCACCCCCCGTCAGCGCCCCAGCCCCGCGTGGGCATTGCTGCAAAATCCGCGGTGGGCACGAAAACCGTGTTGTGTAACCATCACCATGGCACCGTGTCCTCTCGTACTCCACCTCGGCTTGTCAGCCGGCTTACACAACCGATGCGGGGCCCTTTTTAGCAGTAGGGGGGGAGACTGCCCGGGATCATTGCGCTCCACCCCCCACCCTCCTCCTCTCTCTCTCTCTCTCCACTCGGCCCTGCCCATGTGAGTCCGGCGCGGTGGCTTATCCAGCACATGGGCACAGAGGGAGGTTGAATGTTCGTGTGAGTCCACGCCTGCCCTTGGTTGTGGGGGAGCGGTGGGTGTAGCGGTTAGCGCGGCTGCGCTACGAACCGGGCGAGCCGAGGTTCGATTTTTCGCTCACGGCCACCACCGGTGACGATTGTCCGAAACGTGCCTGGGCCTCCCCTTGGTCGACTCAGCCTCAAATGAGTACCTGGTGTGTAGTAAACATCGCCACTGGGGAGGCAAAGGCGGCTGCCCGTGGTGCTGGCCACCAACCCCCTTGTGTGGCGCGTCGGCCTTCATAGGTGCTCGCTAACAGCACTTGCCCCTACAGTCTACGAAGGCTATACAGGGGAGGGGGGGGGGGGTCTTTGTCTTTGCCCTTGCTTGTAGGATAACAAAAAACCTTAGCAACACATTCCCGCCCAGTCATCTCGCCTCGGCTTAAATCCACATTAAACTGCTAATGCTTCCGGCGGTCGGTGGATGTTCTGTTGGTGATGAAGAGCAGTCGGTCCCCATGAAGGGCTAAGCTGAGAGGGCCTACGGTCCCACAGTGCGCGAGAGTTTAAAGGGCATGCACCCTTGCCAGAAAAAAGTGGAAAAACCTTTTATCTTATTTTGATGCTGGCAAAGGAGGTCCCATGATGTAGCTGCTCACCCCGAGCTCTCATTACTCTGATAGTGGCATTGTCTTTGTGCTGTGTAACGCCTTTTGGCGTCCTCTGGTCTAACACCGTTTAAGACGAAGCTCAAAAGAAAGCTGTCTCTGGTGTGGACCAATCAGTTTCAAGGACAATACATCATATATTATCAGAGTATTTTTTTTGCATTCTGACCACAAGCATTGTGGCTAATGCAGACATTATTCCTTGTGAAAGGTTTCAGTTTGGTGTTTTAATATCTTAACACAGCTGTTTTGCTGCCAGAAAAAAGGGGAAAAAACCTTTTATCATCCCTGAACGAGCTTTGCTTGTACTGAATCAATTTAGATGACATTACGTACTCCCTTAATCGGCCGTGTGGGTTGGGGGGGGGCGACGGATTGCGTGACAAATTTTGTCTTTCACGTGGAGAGCAAGACGTGCGAATGCGTATTGTCCACTTGACCAATTCAGAGTTGAAGGGAGTTTTCCATAATAATACACGTAGGCAAACATTGACGCTGCTGCCGGATGTTGCCCATCGGAGTCGCGATCGCCCGATGTGACGTTTCTACGGCCATCAGGAAGCGTCGCTGGCTCAGGTCATGAACTGGGCTAAGCGGGCTTGGCTTGGCTTAGCATTCCATGGCCGCCTCACCGGACCGAAGTTGGCACCAGCTGGGATCTTTAACTGGGCCACGTGGCTCTCGCTGCACGGGGAGCTGCTCGCTGAGCTGCACTGACTTCCGGTTGCCGAACAAATACATTATGAGGCCATCACACTCATTGGGCACGCAGAGTGCTTGCCACAAATGAACCACAGTACCTTGGTGATCTCGTCAAGGAGCATGAACCATCATCAAGCCAACTCCGGACACCCTCGCAGCAGCGGCTTCTGGCTGGCAATCGAACAAAGACAGCGGTGACCGCATCGCGCGCTTTCAGATGCGCTTCTGCGGCCGTCTGGAACGCTCTTCCGTGCCGATATTCGGAAGCCACTGGAGCTATGTACTTTTAAATCGAGATTCAAAACTGATTTCTTTGGAACTGCGTTTTGTGTTTAGTTTCGTTGTCCTTCCCCCCGCGCCTCTGGTTCCCGTGGTTGTCTACGTACAGTGCAAAAGAAGTTTAAAGTACATACACGGCTGGTTGCGAGTGTGGCCCAGGTGTAAGTACATACGTACATACGTACTTACACCTGGGCCACCCTCGCAACCAGCTGTGTCGACGCAGCAATGGAATCAGTGTGCGTCAGTCT
Organism: Petromyzon marinus; assembly: GCF_048934315.1. Lineage (NCBI taxonomy): Eukaryota > Metazoa > Chordata > Hyperoartia > Petromyzontiformes > Petromyzontidae > Petromyzon > Petromyzon marinus. The sequence goes on along the minus strand of NC_133689.1, from coordinate 6,140,455 downwards.
CTTTCACTAAGGTTCAACTTCAGGACCAGGTTTTGTTGTTCAAACGCTGTGGAATTGAACAACAAATGAGAGATTTCGTCTTGGGACAGCCTAACCGTGAGCCCAAACGTTTGTTAAACATCGCTAACAAAAGTGTTTACGATCGTTTCACTCCAATCAGAGAGAGCGAGAGGGGTCGGTGGGTGTTGTAGACCAAGTGGGAGTAGCCGAGGAACCTTGGAGCCCTTTGAAGTGCTGGGACAAGAAACTTTGCGACGTTGGTTTGGGCCCTTGGCCGTTCCCTGGAGCGTCGAGCACATTTTGCCATTGGTCGCGGGAATGTAGCGCAAGGACGAAGTGGGGAGCTGCGGGGCGGCTCTGAGCCCCTTCCCCCGTGTCCTCCCCTCCGCACACAATCACAATACAACAGAAGGTGGATTTACAACGTGTCTAAAAGTGACCGCCGCCGTCTCGTGAAGCCGTGCAGGAAATGGGGGATATACGCGCGTCTTGGGAGTTAGGGAAGGAGGAGGGATGTTTGAAAGTGTGTTTATTCGGGGGGGAGAGGTGGTGAGGGGTAGGAGAGGTTCTGGGGTATAGAGGGCAAGGAAGGCAACAGTGTGGTGAGAATGAAGACGATTGAGAAGAGAGAATGGGAGACACTTGATTGAGAAGAGAGAATGGGAGACACTTGATTGAGAAGACAGAATGGGAGACACTTGATTGAGAAGAGACAATGGGAGACACTTGATTGAGAAGAGACAATAGGAGACACTTGATTGAGAAGAGACAATGGGAGACACTTGAATGAGAAGAGACAATGGGAGACACTTGAATGAGAAGAGACAATGGGAGACACTTGATTGAGAAGAGAGAATGGGAGACACTTGATTGAGAAGAGAGAATGGGAGACAGTTGATTGAGAAGAGACAATGGGAGACACTTGAATGAGAAGAGACAATGGGAGACACTTGAATGAGAAGAGAGAATGGGAGACACTTGATTGAGAAGAGACAATGGGAGACACTTGATTGAGAAGAGACAATGGGAGACACTTGAATGAGAAGAGACAATGGGAGACACTTGAATGAGAAGAGACAATGGAAGACACTTGATTGAGAAGAGACAATGGGAGACACTTGAATGAGAAGAGAGAATGGGAGACACTTGATTGAGAAGAGACAATGGGAGACACTTGATTGAGAAGAGACAATGGGAGACACTTGAATGAGAAGAGACAATGCGAGACACTTGAATGAGAAGAGACAATGGAAGACACTTGATTGAGAAGAGACAATGGGAGACACTTGATTGAAAAGAGAGAATGGGAGCCACTTGAATGAGAAGAGACAATGGGAGACACTTGATTGAGAAGAGACAATGGGAGACACTTGATTGAGAAGAGAGAATGGGAGACACTTGATTGAGAAGAGACAATGGGAGACACTTGATTGAGAAGAGAGAATGAGAGACACTTGATTGGGAAGACAGAATGGGATACACTTGATTGAGAAGACAGAATGGGAGACACTTGATTGAGAAGAGACAATGGGAGACACTTGATTGAGAAGAGAGAATGGGAGACACTTCATTGAGAAGAGACAATGGGAGACACTTGAATGAGAAGAGAGAATGGGAGACACTTGAATGAGAAGAGAGAATGGGAGACACTTGAATGAGAAGAGACAATGGGAGACACTTGATTGAGAAGAGACAATGGGAGACACTTGATTGAGAAGAGACAATGGGAGACACTTGATTGAGAAGAGACAATGGGGACACTTGAATGAGAAGAGAGAATGGGAGACACTTGATTGAGAAGAGAGAATGGGAGACACTTGATTGAGAAGAGAGAATGGGAGACACTTGAATGAGAAGAGACAATGGGAGACACTTGATTGAGAAGAGACAATGGGAGACACTTGAATGAGAAGAGAGAATGGAAGACACTTGAATGAGAAGAGAGAGTGGGAGACACTTGAATGAGAAGAGAGAATGGGAGACACTTGATTGAGAAGAGAGAATGAGAGACACTTGATTGAGAAGAGAGAATGGGAGACACTTGATTGAGAAGAGAGAATGAGAGACACTTGATTGATAAGAGAGAATGGGAGACACCTGATTGAGAAGACAGAATGGGAGACACTTGATTGAGAAGAGAGAATGGGAGACACTTGATTGAGAAGAGAGAATGGGTGATACTTGATTGAGAAGAGACAATGGCAGACACTTGATTGAGAATAGAGAATGGGAGACACTTGATTGAGAAGAGACAATGGGAGACACTTGAATGAGAAGAAAGAATGGGAGACACTTGAATGAGAAGAGAGAATGGGAGACACTTGATTGAGAAGAGACAATGGGAGACACTTGATTGAGAAGAGACAATGGGAGACACTTGATTGAGAAGAGACAATGGGAGACACTTGAATGAGAAGAGAGAATGGGAGACACTTGAATGAGAAGAGAGAATGGGAGACACTTGATTGAGAAGAGAGAATGGGAGACACTTGATTGAGAAGAGAGAATGAGAGACACTTGATTGAGAAGACAGAATGGGATACACTTGATTGAGAAGAGAGAATGGGAAACACTTGATTGAGAAGAGAGAATGGGAGACACTTGGTTGAGAAGAGAGAATGGGAGACACTTGATTGAGAAGAGAGAATGGGAGACACTTGATTGAGAAGAGAGAATGGGAGACACTTGATTGAGGAGAGAGAATGGGAGACACTTGATTGAGAAGAGAGAATGGGAGACACTTGATTGAGGAGAGAGAATGGGAGACACTTGATTGAGGAGAGAGAATGGGAGACACTTGATTGAGAAGAGAGAATGGGAGACACTTGATTGAGGAGAGAGAATGGGAGACACTTGAATGAGAAGAGACAATGGGAGACACTTGATTGAGAAGAGAGAATGGGAGACACTTGATTGAGAAGAGACAATGGGAGACACTTGATTGAGAAGAGAGAATGGAAGACACTTGAATGAGAAGAGAGAGTGGGAGACACTTGAATGAGAAGAGAGAATGGGAGACACTTGATTGAGAAGAGAGAATGAGAGACACTTGATTGAGAAGAGAGAATGGGAGACACTTGATTGAGAAGAGAGAATGAGAGACACTTGATTGATAAGAGAGAATGGGAGACACCTGATTGAGAAGACAGAATGGGAGACACTTGATTGAGAAGAGAGAATGGGAGACACTTGATTGAGAAGAGAGAATGGGTGATACTTGATTGAGAAGAGACAATGGCAGACACTTGATTGAGAAGAGATAATGGGAGACACTTGATTGAGAAGAGAGAATGGGAGACACTTGAATGAGAAGAAAGAATGGGAGACACTTGAATGAGAAGAGAGAATGGGAGACACTTGATTGAGAAGAGACAATGGGAGACACTTGATTGAGAAGAGAGAATGGGAGACACTTGATTGAGGAGAGAGAATGGGAGACACTTGAATGAGAAGAGACAATGGGAGACACTTGATTGAGAAGAGAGAATGGGAGACACTTGATTGAGAAGAGAGAATGGGAGACAGTTGATTGAGAAGAGACAATGGGAGACACCTGATTGAGAAGAGAGAATGGGAGACACTTGAATGAGAAGAGAGAATGAGAGACACTTGATTGAGAAGAGACAATGGGAGACACTTGATTGAGAAGAGACAATGGGAGACACCTGATTGAGAAGAGAGAGTCACAGGCAGAGGAGAAGAGGATTATCAGAAACCTTTACAAAGTGTCCTGGGCTTGTGAGGTTGACGTTTGTACATCAGGGATGGCAGATTATAGGGGACCTCTGGACTGCATCCTGGCACAGATTGAACCAGAACGTCCCCTTGCTTCTGAGCTTCGAAGTCAGATCCTGGAATGTTTCTGGTTGGCTCTGACAGGACCTCTCTTTAACCCCTCGTAAAGCAGCAGTCCAGTCCACCTGAGCTCCCAGCACGTGGCCACTCCGAAGCAGAGGCGACTGAATCGAGGAACCGCCGATAAAATACACTTTAAGAATTCACACAACACAACAACTACAAACCACACGCAACACAATGTCTTTATCCAACCCCGAAAGTCCCCCAGACGCACGGCGGAGCCTTTACTGAAAATCTTCCTGGCTTAATGCAGGAGTCGTTGGCTTACAGCATCTGACTCCAGGGCTCTGATGCAGGAGCAGATTGCAGCATCAGGCCCCTGAGCTAGACACTGGAGCAGCTTGCACCCTCAGCTAGACTCACTAGTGGCTTGTAGTCTCAGCTAGACTCACTAGTGGCTTGTAGTCTCAGCTAGTCTCACTAGTGGCTTGTAGTCTCAGCTAGTCTCACTAGTGGCTTGTAGTCTCAGCTAGACTCACTAGTGGCTTGTAGTCTCAGCTAGACTCACTAGTGGCTTGTAGTCTCAGCTAGTCTCACTAGTGGCTTGTAGTCTCAGCTAGTCTCACTAGTGGCTTGTAGTCTCAGCTAGTCTCACTAGTGGCTTGCAGTCTCAACTAGTCTCACTAGTGGCTTGTAGTCTCAGCTAGACTCACTAGTGGCTTGTAGTCTCAGCTAGACTCACTAGTGGCGTGTAGTCTCAGCTAGTCTCACTAGTGACTTGTAGTCTCAGCTAGACTCACTAGTGGCTTGTAGTCTCAGCTCATCTCACTAGTGGCTTGCAGTCTCAGCTAGACTCACTAGTGACTTGTAGTCTCAGCTAGTCTCACTAGTGGCTTGTTGTCTCAGCTAGACTCACTAGTGGCTTGTAGTCTCAGCTAGACTCACAAGTGGCGTGTAGTCTCAGCTAGACTCACTAGTGGCTTGTAGTCTCAGCTAGACTCACTAGTGGCTTGTAGTCTCAGCTAGACTCACTAGTGGCTTGTAGTCTCAGCTAGACTCAATAGTGACTTGTAGTCTCAGCTAGTCTCAATAGTGGCTTGTAGTCTCAGCTAGTCTCACTAGTGGCTTGTAGTCTCAGCTAGTCTCACTAGTAACTTGTAGTCTCAGCTAGTCTCACTAGTGGCTTGTAGTCTCAGCTAGTCTCACTAGTCACTTGCACCCTCAGCTAGACTCACTAGTGGCTTGTAGTCTCAGCTAGACTCACTAGTGGCTTGTAGTCTCAGCTAGTCTCACTAGTAACTTGTAGTCTCACCTAGTCTCACTAGTGGCTTGTAGTCTCAGCTAGACTCACTAGTGGCTTGTAGTCTCAGCGAGTCTCACTAGTGGCTTGTAGTCTCAGCTAGACTCACTAGTGGCTTGTAGTCTCAGCTAGACTCACTAGTGGCTTGTAGTCTCAGCTAGTCTCACTAGTGGCTTGTAGTCTCAGTTAGTCTCACTAGTGGCTTGTAGTCTCAGCTAGACTCACTAGTGACTTGTAGTCTCAGCTAGTGTCCCTAGTGGCTTGTAGTCTCAGCTAGACTCACTAGTGGCTTGTAGTCTCAGCTAGTCTCACTAGTGGCTTGTAGTCTCAGCTAGTCTCACTAGTGGCTTGTAGTCTCAGCTAGTCTCACTAGTGGCTTGTAGTCTCAGCTAGTCTCACTAGTGGCTTGTAGTCGCAGCTAGTCTCACTAGTGGCTTGTAGTCTCAGCTAGTGGCTTGTAGTCTCAGCTAGACTCACTAGTGGCTTGTAGTCTCAGCTAGACTCACTAGTGGCTTGTAGTCTCAGCTAGACTCACTAGTGACTTGTAGTCTCAGCTAGTCTCACTAGTGGCTTGTAGTCTCAGCTAGTCTCACTAGTGGCTTGTAGTCTCAGCTAGTCTCACTAGTGGCTTGTAGTCTCAGCTAGACTCACTAGTGGCTTGTAGTCTCAGCTAGTCTCACTAGTGACTTGTAGTCTCAGCTAGACTCACTAGTGACTTGTAGTCTCAGCTAGTCTCACTAGTGGCTTGTAGTCTCAGCTAGACTCACTAGTGGCTTGTAGTCTCAGCTAGACTCACTAGTGACTTGTAGTCTCAGCTAGTCTCACTAGTGGCTTGTAGTCTCAGCTAGTCTCACTAGTGGCTTGTAGTCTCAGCTAGACTCACTATTGACTTGTTGTCTCAGCTAGACTCACTAGTGACTTGTAGTCTCAGCTAGTCTCACTAGTGACTTGTAGTCTCAGCTAGTCTCACTAGTGGCTTGTAGTCTCAGCTAGTCTCACTAGTGGCTTGTAGTGTCAGCTAGACTCACTAGTGGCTTGTAGTCTCAGCTAGACTCACTAGTGGCTTGTAGTCTCAGCTAGACTCAATAGTGACTTGTAGTCTCAGCTAGACTCACTAGTGGCTTGTAGTCTCAGCTAGACTCACCAGTGGCTTGTAGTCTCAGCTAGACTCTGGAGTGGCTTGTAGTCTCAGCTAGACTCACTAGTGGCTTGTAGTCTCAGCTAGTCTCACTAGTGGCTTGTAGTCTCAGCTAGTCTCACTAGTGGCTTGTAGTCTCAGCTAGTCTCACTAGTGGCTTGTAGTCTCAGCTAGACTCACTAGTGGCTTGTAGTCTCAGCTAGTCTCACTAGTGACTTGTAGTCTCAGCTAGACTCACTAGTGGCTTGTAGTCTCAGCTAGTCTCACTAGTGACTTGTAGTCTCAGCTAGTCTCACTAGTGGCTTGTAGTCTCAGCTAGTCTCACTAGTGGCTTGTAGTCTCAGCTAGTCTCACTAGTGGCTTGTAGTCTCAGCTAGTCTCACTAGTGACTTGTAGTCTCAGCTAGACTCACTAGTGGCTTGTGGTCTCAGCTAGACTCACTAGTGGCTTGTAGTCTCAGCTAGACTCTGGAGTGGCTTGTAGTCTCAGCTAGTCTCACTAGTGGCTTGTAGTCTCAGCTAGTCTCACTAGTGGCTTGTAGTCTCAGCTAGACTCACTAGTGACTTGTAGTCTCAGCTAGACTCACTAGTGACTTGTAGTCTCAGCTAGACTCACTAGTGACTTGTAGTCTCAGCTAGACTCACTAGTGGCTTGTAGTCTCAGCTAGACTCACTAGTGGCTTGTAGTCTCAGCTAGACTCGGGAGTGGCTTGTAGTCTCAGCTAGTCTCACTAGTGGCTTGTAGTCTCAGCTAGTCTCACTAGTGGCTTGTAGTCTCAGCTAGTCTCACTAGTGACTTGTAGTCTCAGCTAGACTCACTAGTGGCTTGTAGTCTCAGCTAGACTCACTAGTGGCTTGTAGTCTCAGCTAGACTCTGGAGTGGCTTGTAGTCTCAGCTAGTCTCACTAGTGGCTTGTAGTCTCAGCTAGTCTCACTAGTGGCTTGTAGTCTCAGCTAGTCTCACTAGTGGCTTGTAGTCTCAGCTAGACTCACTAGTGACTTGCACCCTCAGCTAGACTCACTAGTGGCTTGTAGTCTCAGCTAGACTCACTAGTGGCTTGTAGTCTCAGCTAGTCTCACTAGTAACTTGTAGTCTCACCTAGTCTCACTAGTGGCTTGTAGTCTCAGCTAGACTCACTAGTGGCTTGTAGTCTCAGCTAGTCTCACTAGTGGCTTGTAGTCTCAGCTAGACTCACTAGTGGCTTGTAGTCTCAGCTAGACTCACTAGTGGCTTGTAGTCTCAGCTAGTCTCACTAGTGGCTTGTAGTCTCAGTTAGTCTCACTAGTGGCTTGTAGTCTCAGCTAGACTCACTAGTGACTTGTAGTCTCAGCTAGACTCACTAGTGACTTGTAGTCTCAGCTAGTGTCCCTAGTGGCTTGTAGTCTCAGCTAGACTCACTAGTGGCTTGTAGTCTCAGCTAGTCTCACTAGTGGCTTGTAGTCTCAGCTAGTCTCACTAGTGGCTTGTAGTCTCAGCTAGTCTCACTAGTGGCTTGTAGTCTCAGCTAGTCTCACTAGTGGCTTGTAGTCGCAGCTAGTCTCACTAGTGGCTTGTAGTCTCAGCTAGTGGCTTGTAGTCTCAGCTAGACTCACTAGTGGCTTGTAGTCTCAGCTAGACTCACTAGTGGCTTGTAGTCTCAGCTAGTCTCACTAGTGACTTGTGGTCTCAGCTAGACTCACTAGTGACTTGTAGTCTCAGCTAGTCTCACTAGTGGCTTGTAGTCTCAGCTAGTCTCACTAGTGGCTTGTAGTCTCAGCTAGTCTCACTAGTGGCTTGTAGTCTCAGCTAGACTCACTAGTGGCTTGTAGTCTCAGCTAGGCTCACTAGTGACTTGTAGTCTCAGCTAGACTCACTAGTGACTTGTAGTCTCAGCTAGTCTCACTAGTGGCTTGTAGTCTCAGCTAGACTCACTAGTGGCTTGTAGTCTCAGCTAGACTCACTAGTGACTTGTAGTCTCAGCTAGTCTCACTAGTGGCTTGTAGTCTCAGCTAGTCTCACTAGTGGCTTGTAGTCTCAGCTAGACTCACTAGTGACTTGTTGTCTCAGCTAGACTCACTAGTGACTTGTAGTCTCAGCTAGTCTCACTAGTGACTTGTAGTCTCAGCTAGTCTCACTAGTGGCTTGTAGTCTCAGCTAGTCTCACTAGTGGCTTGTAGTCTCAGCTAGACTCACTAGTGGCTTGTAGTCTCAGCTAGACTCACTAGTGGCTTGTAGTCTCAGCTAGACTCAATAGTGACTTGTAGTCTCACCTAGACTCACTAGTGGCTTGTAGTCTCAGCTAGACTCACTAGTGGCTTGTAGTCTCAGCTAGACTCTGGAGTGGCTTGTAGTCTCAGCTAGACTCACTAGTGGCTTGTAGTCTCAGCTAGTATCACTAGTGGCTTGTAGTCTCACTAGTCTCACTAGTGGCTTGTAGTCTCAGCTAGTCTCACTAGTGGCTTGTAGTCTCAGCTAGACTCACTAGTGGCTTGTAGTCTCAGCTAGTCTCACTAGTGACTTGTAGTCTCAGCTAGACTCACTAGTGGCTTGTAGTCTCAGCTAGACTCACTAGTGACTTGTAGTCTCAGCTAGACTCACTAGTGGCTTGTAGTCTCAGCTAGATTCACTAGTGACTTGTAGTCTCAGCTAGACTCACTAGTGGCTTGTAGTCTCAGCTAGTCTCACTAGTGACTTGTAGTCTCAGCTAGTCTCACTAGTGGCTTGTAGTCTCAGCTAGTCTCACTAGTGGCTTGTAGTCTCAGCTAGTCTCACTAGTGGCTTGTAGTCTCAGCTAGTCTCACTAGTGACTTGTAGTCTCAGCTAGACTCACTAGTGGCTTGTAGTCTCAGCTAGACTCACTAGTGGCTTGTAGTCTCAGCTAGACTCTGGAGTGGCTTGTAGTCTCAGCTAGTCTCACTAGTGGCTTGTAGTCTCAGCTAGTCTCACTAGTGGCTTGTAGTCTCAGCTAGACTCACTAGTGACTTGTAGTCTCAGCTAGACTCACTAGTGACTTGTAGTCTCAGCTAGACTCACTAGTGACTTGTAGTCTCAGCTAGACTCACTAGTGGCTTGTAGTCTCAGCTAGACTCACTAGTGGCTTGTAGCCTCAGCTAGACTCGGGAGTGGCTTGTAGTCTCAGCTAGTCTCACTAGTGGCTTGTAGTCTCAGCTAGTCTCACTAGTGGCTTGTAGTCTCAGCTAGTCTCACTAGTGACTTGTAGTCTCAGCTAGACTCACTAGTGGCTTGTAGTCTCAGCTAGACTCACTAGTGGCTTGTAGTCTCAGCTAGACTCTGGAGTGGCTTGTAGTCTCAGCTAGTCTCACTAGTGGCTTGTAGTCTCAGCTAGTCTCACTAGTGGCTTGTAGTCTCAGCTAGTCTCACTAGTGGCTTGTAGTCTCAGCTAGACTCACTAGTGACTTGTAGTCTCAGCTAGACTCACTAGTGGCTTGTAGTCTCAGCTAGACTCACTAGTGGCTTGTAGTCTCAGCTAGACTCACTAGTGGCTTGTAGTCTCAGCTAGACTCACTAGTGGCTTGTAGTCTCAGCTAGTCTCACTAGTGGCTTGTAGTCTCACTAGTCTCACTAGTGGCTTGTAGTCTCACTAGTCTCACTAGTGGCTTGTAGTCTCAGCTAGTCTCACTAGTGGCTTGTAGTCTCAGCTAGTCTCACTAGTGACTTGTAGTCTCAGCTAGTCTCACTAGTGACTTGTAGTCTCAGCTAGACTCACTAGTGGCTTGTAGTCTCAGCTAGACTCACTAGTGACTTGTAGTCTCAGCTAGACTCACTAGTGGCTTGTAGTCTCAGCTAGATTCACTAGTGACTTGTAGTCTCAGCTAGACTCACTAGTGGCTTGTAGTCTCAGCTAGTCTCACTAGTGACTTGTAGTCTCAGCTAGTCTCACTAGTGGCTTGTAGTCTCAGCTAGTCTCACTAGTGGCTTGTAGTCTCAGCTAGTCTCACTAGTGGCTTGTAGTCTCAGCTTGTCTCACTAGTGACTTGTAGTCTCAGCTAGACTCACTAGTGGCTTGTAGTCTCAGCTAGACTCACTAGTGGCTTGTAGTCTCAGCTAGACTCTGGAGTGGCTTGTAGTCTCAGCTAGTCTCACTAGTGGCTTGTAGTCTCAGCTAGTCTCACTAGTGGCTTGTAGTCTCAGCTAGACTCACTAGTGACTTGTAGTCTCAGCTAGACTCACTAGTGACTTGTAGTCTCAGCTAGACTCACTAGTGACTTGTAGTCTCAGCTAGACTCACTAGTGGCTTGTAGTCTCAGCTAGACTCACTAGTGGCTTGTAGCCTCAGCTTGACTCGGGAGTGGCTTGTAGTCTCAGCTAGTCTCACTAGTGGCTTGTAGTCTCAGCTAGTCTCACTAGTGGCTTGTAGTCTCAGCTAGTCTCACTAGTGACTTGTAGTCTCAGCTAGACTCACTAGTGGCTTGTAGTCTCAGCTAGACTCACTAGTGGCTTGTAGTCTCAGCTAGACTCTGGAGTGGCTTGTAGTCTCAGCTAGTCTCACTAGTGACTTGTAGTCTCAGCTAGTCTCACTAGTGGCTTGTAGTCTCAGCTAGTCTCACTAGTGACTTGTAGTCTCAGCTAGACTCACTAGTGGCTTGTAGTCTCAGCTAGACTCACTAGTGGCTTGTAGTCTCAGCTAGACTCTGGAGTGGCTTGTAGTCTCAGCTAGTCTCACTAGTGGCTTGTAGTCTCAGCTAGTCTCACTAGTGGCTTGTAGTCTCAGCTAGACTCACTAGTGACTTGCAGTCTCAGCTAGACTCACTAGTGGCTTGTAGTCTCAGCTAGACTCTGGAGTGGCTTGTAGTCTCAGCTAGACTCACTAGTGGCTTGTAGTCTCAGCTAGTCTCACTAGTGGCTTGTAGTCTCAGCTAGTCTCACTAGTGGCTTGTAGTCTCAGCTAGTCTCACTAGTGGCTTGTAGTCTCAGCTAGACTCACTAGTGGCTTGTAGTCTCAGCTAGTCTCACTAGTGACTTGTAGTCTCAGCTAGACTCACTAGTGGCTTGTAGTCTCAGCTAGTCTCACTAGTGACTTGTAGTCTCAGCTAGTCTCACTAGTGGCTTGTAGTCTCAGCTAGTCTCACTAGTGGCTTGTAGTCTCAGCTAGTCTCACTAGTGGCTTGTAGTCTCAGCTAGTCTCACTAGTGACTTGTAGTCTCAGCTAGACTCACTAGTGGCTTGTGGTCTCAGCTAGACTCACTAGTGGCTTGTAGTCTCAGCTAGACTCTGGAGTGGCTTGTAGTCTCAGCTAGTCTCACTAGTGGCTTGTAGTCTCAGCTAGTCTCACTAGTGGCTTGTAGTCTCAGCTAGACTCACTAGTGACTTGTAGTCTCAGCTAGACTCACTAGTGACTTGTAGTCTCAGCTAGACTCACTAGTGACTTGTAGTCTCAGCTAGACTCACTAGTGGCTTGTAGTCTCAGCTAGACTCACTAGTGGCTTGTAGTCTCAGCTAGACTCGGGAGTGGCTTGTAGTCTCAGCTAGTCTCACTAGTGGCTTGTAGTCTCAGCTAGTCTCACTAGTGGCTTGTAGTCTCAGCTAGTCTCACTAGTGACTTGTAGTCTCAGCTAGACTCACTAGTGGCTTGTAGTCTCAGCTAGACTCACTAGTGGCTTGTAGTCTCAGCTAGACTCTGGAGTGGCTTGTAGTCTCAGCTAGTCTCACTAGTGGCTTGTAGTCTCAGCTAGTCTCACTAGTGGCTTGTAGTCTCAGCTAGTCTCACTAGTGGCTTGTAGTCTCAGCTAGACTCACTAGTGACTTGCACCCTCAGCTAGACTCACTAGTGGCTTGTAGTCTCAGCTAGACTCACTAGTGGCTTGTAGTCTCAGCTAGTCTCACTAGTAACTTGTAGTCTCACCTAGTCTCACTAGTGGCTTGTAGTCTCAGCTAGACTCACTAGTGGCTTGTAGTCTCAGCTAGTCTCACTAGTGGCTTGTAGTCTCAGCTAGACTCACTAGTGGCTTGTAGTCTCAGCTAGACTCACTAGTGGCTTGTAGTCTCAGCTAGTCTCACTAGTGGCTTGTAGTCTCAGTTAGTCTCACTAGTGGCTTGTAGTCTCAGCTAGACTCACTAGTGACTTGTAGTCTCAGCTAGACTCACTAGTGACTTGTAGTCTCAGCTAGTGTCCCTAGTGGCTTGTAGTCTCAGCTAGACTCACTAGTGGCTTGTAGTCTCAGCTAGTCTCACTAGTGGCTTGTAGTCTCAGCTAGTCTCACTAGTGGCTTGTAGTCTCAGCTAGTCTCACTAGTGGCTTGTAGTCTCAGCTAGTCTCACTAGTGGCTTGTAGTCGCAGCTAGTCTCACTAGTGGCTTGTAGTCTCAGCTTGTGGCTTGTAGTCTCAGCTAGACTCACTAGTGGCTTGTAGTCTCAGCTAGACTCACTAGTGGCTTGTAGTCTCAGCTAGTCTCACTAGTGACTTGTGGTCTCAGCTAGACTCACTAGTGACTTGTAGTCTCAGCTAGTCTCACTAGTGGCTTGTAGTCTCAGCTAGTCTCACTAGTGGCTTGTAGTCTCAGCTAGTCTCACTAGTGGCTTGTAGTCTCAGCTAGACTCACTAGTGGCTTGTAGTCTCAGCTAGGCTCACTAGTGACTTGTAGTCTCAGCTAGACTCACTAGTGACTTGTAGTCTCAGCTAGTCTCACTAGTGGCTTGTAGTCTCAGCTAGACTCACTAGTGGCTTGTAGTCTCAGCTAGACTCACTAGTGACTTGTAGTCTCAGCTAGTCTCACTAGTGGCTTGTAGTCTCAGCTAGTCTCACTAGTGGCTTGTAGTCTCAGCTAGACTCACTAGTGACTTGTTGTCTCAGCTAGACTCACTAGTGACTTGTAGTCTCAGCTAGTCTCACTAGTGACTTGTAGTCTCAGCTAGTCTCACTAGTGGCTTGTAGTCTCAGCTAGTCTCACTAGTGGCTTGTAGTCTCAGCTAGACTCACTAGTGGCTTGTAGTCTCAGCTAGACTCACTAGTGGCTTGTAGTCTCAGCTAGACTCAATAGTGACTTGTAGTCTCACCTAGACTCACTAGTGGCTTGTAGTCTCAGCTAGACTCACTAGTGGCTTGTAGTCTCAGCTAGACTCTGGAGTGGCTTGTAGTCTCAGCTAGACTCACTAGTGGCTTGTAGTCTCAGCTAGTATCACTAGTGGCTTGTAGTCTCACTAGTCTCACTAGTGGCTTGTAGTCTCAGCTAGTCTCACTAGTGGCTTGTAGTCTCAGCTAGACTCACTAGTGGCTTGTAGTCTCAGCTAGTCTCACTAGTGACTTGTAGTCTCAGCTAGACTCACTAGTGGCTTGTAGTCTCAGCTAGACTCACTAGTGACTTGTAGTCTCAGCTAGACTCACTAGTGGCTTGTAGTCTCAGCTAGATTCACTAGTGACTTGTAGTCTCAGCTAGACTCACTAGTGGCTTGTAGTCTCAGCTAGTCTCACTAGTGACTTGTAGTCTCAGCTAGTCTCACTAGTGGCTTGTAGTCTCAGCTAGTCTCACTAGTGGCTTGTAGTCTCAGCTAGTCTCACTAGTGGCTTGTAGTCTCAGCTAGTCTCACTAGTGACTTGTAGTCTCAGCTAGACTCACTAGTGGCTTGTAGTCTCAGCTAGACTCACTAGTGGCTTGTAGTCTCAGCTAGACTCTGGAGTGGCTTGTAGTCTCAGCTAGTCTCACTAGTGGCTTGTAGTCTCAGCTAGTCTCACTAGTGGCTTGTAGTCTCAGCTAGACTCACTAGTGACTTGTAGTCTCAGCTAGACTCACTAGTGACTTGTAGTCTCAGCTAGACTCACTAGTGACTTGTAGTCTCAGCTAGACTCACTAGTGGCTTGTAGTCTCAGCTAGACTCACTAGTGGCTTGTAGCCTCAGCTAGACTCGGGAGTGGCTTGTAGTCTCAGCTAGTCTCACTAGTGGCTTGTAGTCTCAGCTAGTCTCACTAGTGGCTTGTAGTCTCAGCTAGTCTCACTAGTGACTTGTAGTCTCAGCTAGACTCACTAGTGGCTTGTAGTCTCAGCTAGACTCACTAGTGGCTTGTAGTCTCAGCTAGACTCTGGAGTGGCTTGTAGTCTCAGCTAGTCTCACTAGTGGCTTGTAGTCTCAGCTAGTCTCACTAGTGGCTTGTAGTCTCAGCTAGTCTCACTAGTGGCTTGTAGTCTCAGCTAGACTCACTAGTGACTTGTAGTCTCAGCTAGACTCACTAGTGGCTTGTAGTCTCAGCTAGACTCACTAGTGGCTTGTAGTCTCAGCTAGACTCACTAGTGGCTTGTAGTCTCAGCTAGACTCACTAGTGGCTTGTAGTCTCAGCTAGTCTCACTAGTGGCTTGTAGTCTCACTAGTCTCACTAGTGGCTTGTAGTCTCACTAGTCTCACTAGTGGCTTGTAGTCTCAGCTAGTCTCACTAGTGGCTTGTAGTCTCAGCTAGTCTCACTAGTGACTTGTAGTCTCAGCTAGTCTCACTAGTGACTTGTAGTCTCAGCTAGACTCACTAGTGGCTTGTAGTCTCAGCTAGACTCACTAGTGACTTGTAGTCTCAGCTAGACTCACTAGTGGCTTGTAGTCTCAGCTAGATTCACTAGTGACTTGTAGTCTCAGCTAGACTCACTAGTGGCTTGTAGTCTCAGCTAGTCTCACTAGTGACTTGTAGTCTCAGCTAGTCTCACTAGTGGCTTGTAGTCTCAGCTAGTCTCACTAGTGGCTTGTAGTCTCAGCTAGTCTCACTAGTGGCTTGTAGTCTCAGCTTGTCTCACTAGTGACTTGTAGTCTCAGCTAGACTCACTAGTGGCTTGTAGTCTCAGCTAGACTCACTAGTGGCTTGTAGTCTCAGCTAGACTCTGGAGTGGCTTGTAGTCTCAGCTAGTCTCACTAGTGGCTTGTAGTCTCAGCTAGTCTCACTAGTGGCTTGTAGTCTCAGCTAGACTCACTAGTGACTTGTAGTCTCAGCTAGACTCACTAGTGACTTGTAGTCTCAGCTAGACTCACTAGTGACTTGTAGTCTCAGCTAGACTCACTAGTGGCTTGTAGTCTCAGCTAGACTCACTAGTGGCTTGTAGCCTCAGCTAGACTCGGGAGTGGCTTGTAGTCTCAGCTAGTCTCACTAGTGGCTTGTAGTCTCAGCTAGTCTCACTAGTGGCTTGTAGTCTCAGCTAGTCTCACTAGTGACTTGTAGTCTCAGCTAGACTCACTAGTGGCTTGTAGTCTCAGCTAGACTCACTAGTGGCTTGTAGTCTCAGCTAGACTCTGGAGTGGCTTGTAGTCTCAGCTAGTCTCACTAGTGACTTGTAGTCTCAGCTAGTCTCACTAGTGGCTTGTAGTCTCAGCTAGTCTCACTAGTGACTTGTAGTCTCAGCTAGACTCACTAGTGGCTTGTAGTCTCAGCTAGACTCACTAGTGGCTTGTAGTCTCAGCTAGACTCTGGAGTGGCTTGTAGTCTCAGCTAGTCTCACTAGTGGCTTGTAGTCTCAGCTAGTCTCACTAGTGGCTTGTAGTCTCAGCTAGACTCACTAGTGACTTGCAGTCTCAGCTAGACTCACTAGTGGCTTGTAGTCTCAGCTAGACTCACTAGTGGCTTGTAGTCTCAGCTAGACTCTGGAGTGGCTTGTAGTCTCAGCTAGTCTCACTAGTGGCTTGTAGTCTCAGCTAGTCTCACTAGTGGCTTGTAGTCTCAGCTAGTCTCACTAGTGGCTTGTAGTCTCAGCTAGACTCTGGAGTGGCTTGCAGCCTCAGACCCATGGGCCCTGACGCAGTGAAGACACTCTCTGGTACTTCAACCTTTTGTCTGTTCGTGCCCTGCCACGCACCGCTTGTATTTTCCGTATGCTTAAAGACACAAATGTGTGCATTTATTGTTAAACTGTTATGCGGGTATCGTGAATTTAGCACTCAAGTTTATCAGATGGAGACAATTGGACCGGTAATAATATAATATTTGTCATCATCATTTGGTGACACTGGATCGTAATTGCGTGTAGAAAACGGTACCGTCTGTTATGTTCGCGAAATTAAAGTTGCGTTCGTTTTAACTTTGATTTACATTTGTAATTTGTACACCACATTTAACACCGAGAACTGAAATAACCAAAGTAAATCAAAATTAAGTAAGATGTTTGGGTCGTGGTTAAACAGAAAAGGGGTCGGAATAGGATATACACGGAGAGGGACCCAGCATAATAAAAGCGCCGATGCCTCATCAAACAAACTTAATGCGGACCTGCCCACAACTCTTGATCATTTGTGAGACCGAGTGGGTACAGCGGTGGCGTAGCGATTAGCGGCACAAATCTGGCAACCAATCATTAAGCGACGACTATCTGAAACCGGTGCTGGGCCTCCCACCAAGGTTGACTCAAGCCTTAAATTACCTGGCGCTGTGTAAAACAATTAAAACATTGTCGGTGGGGAGAGACAAAGGCGGCCCGGGGCGTGGTTGCTGGCTTCACTTCCATCGCGCTCCGTGTCGGCCTTAATAGGTGCTCGCTTACAGCACTCCCCCCCCCCCCCACACACACACAGCACGTGCGTGTTGGCTGTTCAGAGAGATTGTGGGGAGCGGTAGTGCAGCTGCGCTACCCCACGAACCCGGCGAGCCGAGTTCCATTCCCGCTCATGGCCAACGTCGGCGACGATTAGCTGAACCGGTCATGGGCCTCCCCTAGGTCGGCTCAGCCTCAAATGAGTACCTGGTGCGGCGTGTAAAACATCGCTGGCCGGGGAGACAAACTCCCTTGTGCGCCGTGCCGGCCTTCGTAAGGTGCCGCTCGTTCACATCACTTTTACCTCGGCGTGTGTGTCTGTGTGTGCGTAAGCGGCTGGGAGAATCTTTAATTTCTGCCAGTCACCCTACCGGTCACATGCCCCCCTCCCTCCCTCCCCCACTGGCCCCCCCCCCCGACCCAAGCCTGTACCCCTTCCCCCACTCCCACGCGGCATGGAGTCCCATTGTGATTTTTTTTTTTCCCCAGGAAAAGAACGCGGTGTACTACGCAACATTCGCTCGCGATTGAGGCCAGCTCCATTGTTCTGTCGCAGCCACGACTCGGGCTCGCCTCGGCTCTTCCCACCGTAGCGTCAAACCCCACATCCCCCCCCCTCCTCCTCCTCCTCCTCTCTCCCCATGTGGCTTGTTGCGGCACAGTGAGCGGCGTCTACAGGCTGGCTGGGGTGGTGGTGGGGGGACATGCGGGTGGCGGCGGGGGCGAGTAGGAGGAGATTGGCGGGGAGGGTGCTCTTCTCTCACCGTGGGTGGGGTCTCTGTGTGGGGGGGGGGGGTTACATGGCCCAGTGGGGGGGGGGGGGGGCGTGTTCGCCAGTTGTTACTCAAGGTTCGCGGTTCGGTTCTGGTAGGCCGCCCTGGTTATTCCTACGGGCGTTATTGACCGCAGGAAAAAAAAACTACACACAATCTATAGGAATAGGTTTTACCCTTTTAACTGGCACAAAAACTGACACCTTTATTCAAGGCATCATGTTTGCAAAAACCACAACACAAGCAGTCAGAATGCAAACAAAAAAGACAACTCTGATAATATGCACTGTCCTTGAATTTGATTGGTCCACACCCGAGACAGCTTTTCTTAGAGCCCAGTCTCCATTGGTGTTGGACCAGAAGACGCCAAAAGGCGTACAACTCAAAAACAGCGCACCATCAGAGTATTGAGGGCTCGGGGTGAGCATTTACATTATGAGACCTCCTTTGCCAGAAACAAGATATAGGAATAGGTTTTACCCTTTTAACTGGCACAAAAACTGACACCTTTATTCAAGGCATCATGTTTACACACAATCTACTTCACCGTTGGCCGTTAAAAGATTCTCCCGACGTACTCAACGGAGTTGTGTTCCGGCGTCATGGGTGCAATTTTTGGTAAATTCGCAAATCGTATTGGCAATGTACTCAGTCGTGATTGCTCACGCACACTGCAACATCGACGCTGGCTGTGAAACTACTGCAGACTGCATCTGAATCGTAGGCGCCTTCGCGGTGGCGCGCGTTAGTTCTAAATGTATGAAAATTATCGGGGGGTTGTTTTGTGTGTATTATAATGGGCCTCCGTTGCCTGGTCTGAGTGGCTGTAAGGATGTTTGTGGAGTACAGAGAGGTTGCGCCTGGAGGAGAGAGGTGTGGTCATTTCAGCGGGCGCTGGGCGATGACTCAAAGCACTCAAGAGTAATCATAACAGTGACATCGGATATCGTGCCGGACAACACACGGTACAGCCGCAACACACACAAGCATCGGAGAGCTGTCGATTACCGGGCTTTCTCCTGATTGCCAAGTCGAGGATTTACCACAGGGTAGGTTTACCGAGTCTCAAGACCCATTTTCGGGAAAGTCCTGCATTGGGATGTTTGGCCAATTCCATGATTTGATTGTCTGTCACCCGTCGTTGCATGCGGGTTGCACTTAATTCGCACCGTACGTAGCCATCCGTGCTAGTCGTGTACTTCCTTGTGCATAGATGTACCTGCTGGAGCCAAGAGGGCTAATGACCATAACTACAGTGCTTGATGTGCCACAAACCGCAGCTGCGGGTGTGCCGGTTAACTTGGGCACCATTCACAATATTAACATTTTTTTTGCTTACTCTTTGGTTCTATTGGGTAAAGTCACGTAGGTGAAAATAAAATAACAAAAAATCACGACGTTTCGGCCACTACACAAGCGGCCTTCATCAGGTGAAGGGACGAGCCTGTCTGGAGGACAGCGCTGGAGTGGAATTATTTTATTTTCACCTACGTGACTTTACCCAATAGAACCAAAGAGTATGGATCCTAGCAGTCACGAAAGCTTTAAATCTAGAATTTTTTTTGCTGTTCGACGTCACGTAACACAAGTGACGCCTGATATGTGCAAACGGTTAGTTCACTTTCAGCCTATGCATGCATCTACGTTAACCTTCTTCCGCACCGTACCTAGCTAACCGTGCCAACTCTGTTCAATTCCAGGACCGACCATGGGTATAACACCAGTGACGTTTGATGATTGAACGTGACCTTTGGCTGCCCGAGGTCAACTTCGACTTGGGACCTGATCTGGCGTTTAAAGAAAAAGGTGTGTGGTTGTGGTCCTGGCGACACACACACACACAGACACCACTACTAGCTTGTGCACAATACCAGCCTTCTTAGGTGCTCGCTAACAGCACTTTGCCCAATGGTTCATTTCATTAGCTAAGAGGTATTTTTTGCACATACACACACACACGGGTGCACGTGTGATTGTGATCGTCATTAGATAGCTCTAAGTAATTGAGCGTGCGTGTTGTCAAAGTTCACCTTCCACTGCACTACCATTACAAACCTTGCCGTATGGGTTTCATGCCCATCTGCACGTAAGAGCACCGATGAGTGATATCTGGACCAATTCTGAACCTCCCCTAGGTCGACTCAGCATTAAATGAGTAGCCATTATAGCGTGTAAACGTTGGAGGCAATGGGGAAACAAAGACGGCCGAGCGTGGTGATTCCCACACCACACCCCCTCGTGCGCCGTCCCGGCCTCTGCATGGGCCCTCGGGAACAGCACTTGCCCCAATAGCCTGTACAGGCTACACAGGGGGGTGGGGGAGCTTTGTCTTAGTGCGCCGACTAGCACGCATGGGCAATTGGCACGGCATGAAAGTGAATTGCGCTCTTGGATGGAGTGTGGCTGACCGGTCTTGTCCTCCCACCTCGACCCCGCTACCATAGCAGGCCACGTGCCAGCAACTCGCCCGTGAAAGGGGCTTTGGCTACTCACGTTGGGCGAGAGCGGAAAATTACAGCCTCGGGAGGCCAGGCCTCTGTGTGCGATCGCTTTAATTCATGCTGTGAGGGCCGTGTAAATATTTGGCTTCCCCGCGGCTACGTTGCGGGGCAAACGACGAAATTCATATTTGCCGTGTGTATGATTTGAAGAAGAAGAAGAAAAAAAACCTGTGCATACGGTTGTGCTTGATAAGGGGCTGTCCATAAATGACGTCACGCACCTAGGGGGGGGGAGGGGGGTTTGAGAAATGTGACGTCACATCAAAATGCGCAACTTTAAATAAATATCGAATTGTTATAACAACACTCCTACAACATCAGAGTGCAGCGCCACATTAAAGTTGCACTACAATGACAATAGTTTAAAGCGATTTGAAGCATGTTTTATTTTCAAAATGGAAATATGATTTTTGGGGGGGGGGGGGGAGGGACAGAGCTTTGTGACGTCATATTTGAGGGTGGGCCTGACTTTTTGTGACGCCGTGACGTCATTTATGAACGGCCCCTAATTATGTGTTGGCGTGAATAGGTAATAACAAAGACAAAGAAACCCCGTGTAGCCTTAACAGATTGTCGGGGCAAGCGCCGTTAGCGAGCACTTATGAAGGCCGGGACGATACACGGTGGGGTGGGTGGCCAGCATGGCGCCCGGCTGCCTTTGTCTCCCCAGTCGCGATGTTTACTACACACCGCACAATGTACTCATTTGAGGCTGAGTCGACCTAGAGGAGTAGGCCCCAGGGCCGGTTCAGATATATGTCGCTGATGTTGGCCGTGAGCGGGAATGGAACCCGGGTCACCCAGACTTGCAGCGCAGCGCGCTTACCACTGCACTCGCACTCCCCACAGGTAATACGCCGCTTTAATACACTCGGTGGTTATTCCGGGTCTAGCCCAAGGGATACAGAGTACAGGATAACTCCTCTTATCTGCCTCCTTATTATACGCGAATCCTATTATTTGCGACAGCTGCAGAGGGCTGCAAAGACTCCTATTGTCCGTGGGCCCTGTTCTTTTTGTTATCCGCAATTTATCCGCGACTTTTCCCATAAGGCTCTGTGGATCAGCATCCTATATATGCCTGATTTACCCCCCCCCCCCCCCGCCGCGGATAAGGGGAGTCGCGTGCCATTATTTCTTCCTATTATCCGTGATTTTTTTTATCCCGTGGATGAGAGAAGTAAAAAATCGCGACTACTCTCGCGGATAATCGGATCCGCTATACTAGTCCCCATATCACCGTTGATACGAGGCATTCTCCTCTACAGTATTATATTTGCGGGTGTCACTCAGGGCTAGATTAAGCTAGTGCGGGTCCTGTGGCATATGTATTATAGGGACCCTAAAATAAAATAAAAACATGAATACATTTTTAACTTGCATAGTAAAGCAATTGTATTTTTTCATTTGCTGTACAGCCAGATAATACCACAAATCTATAACCTTAAACACCCAGTCGTTCATAAAAGTTGAAGGCGGTATAGTACTATGGTAATAGAGCAAGTGCAGAATCAATGAACCGAAATGGATAGCTTGAAAGCATTTAGCGTGGGGCCCTTGAAAATGCGGGGCCCGTAGCTACTACATATGTAGCTACTACACATGTAGCTACTACACATGTAGCACAAGTAGCTACTACATATGTAGCTACTTGTGCTACTGGGACAAACCGGCACTGTTATCACTGTGGCTGGTGCTGTTAGGGATCATCTATTCACACTGACAGCACAAGAATAAGTGGATTGTCCAGCACTACACCTGGCCACCTTCGTCTGCCGTTGTACAACCTCATGCACCGCAGCGGAGTACGCATTTAAGGCTTAATCAACCTATCTAAGGCTCACAACAGGATGAGAAACGTCCCACCTGCCACTGACATTCCCCATTTATGAAAATTAAACCCATAAAGTATAATTGCAGCACAGTGTGCAACACCACTCGACACACACAAACACATCATCATCATCGTCATCCATTAATCTAAGCCATAAATCATCCTCCATGAGAACAATGTGAGAGCATGTTGAGTCACGTAGACGCACGCGTACACGGAAAGACACAGATCTTACACACACGATCGTGGTCATCGATGAAGTTATTAACAAAAAATAGTACTAAGAAGAAGAGTCATTGCCCGAAACGTGCCCTATTGTATATATTTTCATTTAAAGGCCATAGTGTTTTTTTAAATATATGTGTTATTTGTTGTTGTTGTTGTTTGTGCTTGTGCGCAACTGCCAAGGCAGCAGGTGCATTCTGGGTGACAGCGCGACGCGCGCTCATCACGAGGACTTCGCCTCCCATAAATGACGTCACGCATCTGGGGGGGGGGGTGGGGTCAGACATTTGTGACGATGTGTGACGAGGGGGGGGGTGGTTGAGAAATGTGACGTCACATCAAAACTTGCCTACTTTAAATAAATATAAACAACACGTCCTACTTAATTAAATCGACTTTTAAATAAATGCTTCTCCTACAACATCAGAGTGCAGCGCCACGTTAAATACGCACTACAATTTTAATAGTTTAAAGCGATTTGAAGCATGTTTTATTTTTTTGGAGGGGGAGGTGGGGGGGGGTCTGGTGAAAAAATCGTCCAAAATCGCGTGACGTCATTTATGGACGGCCCCAATGCACGTGGAGGGGTGGGGGGGGGGTTGGTGGGGGATGGATGCTGCAATCCGGAGGTCGCCGGTTCGAGCTCCCGGCGCGGCAGCTGAAACAACGGGGGCCATGTTTCTTAAATTCAACCGCACACCGCCGTCCCCGTGGAACCCAGCCAGCAGTGTCAATGGGTTCACCGCAAGTTCATCGATCGGCAGGGTTGCGAGTGGCGTGGTGAAGTCTGGGTACTCCAGCCCTCTTCCAGTATGTTTTTTTTTACTTACCTACCGGCGTTGAAAGAGTAGACCAACTTCTCTCTGAGAGTCCAGAGGTGCTCCCTAGAGCCTCCTCCAGTGAAGGCTCTTCCGCCAGCAGTGGCGAGAGCAAGCGATTGCAGGGCTGGGACTTTTGCATAATGCTTCAAAGTGGGCATTCCGGGCACACCAATGCTCGTATCTGGTAATGTCTTCAAACATTTAGCAGCCGTATGACTGGGGCATTCTTTTAATAACAAGGGCTCACTGTTAACCGTCAAGGGGCGCTGATTTTTTTTTGTCACCACTGTCAATGGACAAATATTGACCTTGAAGAGACCACTTACACAAAGGTTAATTGTTCTTCATTTCGACGATTTGACACATTCACATTTTGCTGAAATGATGTACACACACACACACAGTGGGAAAAGACCAAACGCAGATTTCCAAGAAAAATGTGGCAGCTGAGATGTGGTGAGGATTGCAGAGTGGTGCAAGTAGAGGAGAGATTGGAGGATAAACGAATGTGAAGAACATTTGTGACTGATCTGGCAACGCATTGGAGTTGACGATAATGGTGATGAATGTGGATGTCATGATTACAAAGACAAAAGATCCCCCCCTGCCTAGCCATACAGACTGCAGGCGCAAAGTGCTGTTAGTGAGCGTCTGTGAAGGTCGGCATGGCACACGATGGGGTGGGTGGCCAACACCGCGCCCGGCCGCCTTTGTCTCCCCAGTGCAGATGTTTACACAGTGCACCAGGTACTTATTTAATTAAGACTAGCAAGGTGTATGAGAGGGGCGGTGTGGCGATTACTACACCCAGCCGTTTTTATATCCCCAGTGTGGAAGGTTACACACCGCACCAGATGCCCATTTAAGGATATGTTGACCTCGGGGAGGCATAGGCCAGTTCAGGCATTCGTCACTGATTTATTGGCCGAGAGCGAGAATCGAATATGTAATATCTAAAATACTAATAAATCGTGTATTTATCCAGGAGTGCCACGCTGAGTCGTAGGACTCGCCTACAGGTTGGTCCTGCATTGGATTGTTTCTTTCAGATGTTATCAGCCAACGAATGAAGTGCTCCTATGCAAGCGGGAGGAAACCGGAGCATCCGGAGTAAAACCACGCATGCGAGGAGGGGTGGGGGGGGGCAACACTCTACCTCCCCGTACGGATGGAAACCGATAGCAATTAGTCCACTTGCTGTACCGCCTCCTCCTACCAAGCCAATGCCAATGTACGGCACCTCCTCGACGCGTAAGGGAGTTTCACAAAGTTCTGTGTGCGATCCATCATCCCTTGGCTATACAGTGCTGGATTATTGGAGTGCGGCATAATTATTAATACCGAGAGGCAAGGCTTAATTTCTCATGGAATATTTTCCAGATCCAGCTTCTCCCCTCCCCCCCCGCCACTCCTCTCTTCACACCACCAATCCCCAACCAATTTCAGCCAGAGCACAGCCCGGGTTGAAATTAAGCCCCCGCTTACAGTTGATTGTGACTGAAGTGTCAGTGGGCGGTTGGGGGTGTTTTCTATATATATAAAAGGGAAATTTGTGAATATGTGTGTCTGTTCGAAATGTTGAGCATACTTCCCAACATGCAACTAACTTGAAATTTGGCATGTGGGTAGCTTCCAGACTGTACACAATGCAAAAAGTATAAAAAATAGACTTTTGTATTTTGAAGGGGGGGGGGGGGGGCGCAATAATGGATGCAATATTTTGCACGGCAAGTGAGCAGTGACGTCACATCTGTGATGTCACCCGCATGCGGCAGCATCACGCAGTGTGCCTGCTGACGTCACGCATCCCCTCCCACCCATGCGCGTAGGCCGTGTATTAATCTAAGACAAGAATTCAAAAGTCTCGGGCGAAGCCGGGTAGTAAAGCTCGTAACTCATAAGGCAGAGTCAACCCTCAAGTTCTGCATTTATTCTCCCTGCTCGGCACTGACAAACACGTGATCTCAATCATCGGTGGACCGAGCAATAGCGTGACACTAATGCTGACAATGAAACGATTGAGTCGAAGACGATTAATAATTACGTGATAATAATACAAATATTCAATCTAGATTTGAAGCTTTCGTGACTGAAGGACTCCATACTCTTTGGTTCTTTCGGTAAAGTCACGTGGGTATAAAATAAAATAAATTACGACGTTTCGGGCGCAACACGAGCGTCCGTCATCAAGACCTTTTAAAACAGTCGGCAGCAGACCGTGCTTTCCCACCTGATGACGGACGCTTGTGTGTCGCGCCCGAAACGTCATGATTTATTTTATTTTATACCTACGCGACTTTACCGAAAGAATAATACAAATATTACCGTTTGCGGCCTGTTACTTTGCCATTTGTGTTTTATCTTGTGAGCGGAAGGCAGCTTTGTGTTCTGTAACTTGTTTGGAAACCACTCATGAACTCGAAGCGCGCTATCGGTAGGGCCTGCATGTACACTCTATGGTGCAGGGCATGTGCCCATGTCACACGTGTCTTACCTTTCATTCGGCTAAGCATTGCGGCATAAGGGTGCAACATGCTTCCCCATGGCACCACCGCGTCTTGTACAGCTTACATTACGGCTGTCACGCCTTGCACAATTAGCAATCTCCGTCTTATTTTCGAATCCATTGTGGGGGTGTGTGTGGGGGGGGGGACATTTTGACACGTGTGTACGTTCGTGGGGGAACATTGTCAAAGCGGTTAGGGCTACGCGCCACGAACCCCGCTGACCTGGGTCAATTGTTGGCCAGGGCTAAAGCGCGTGGTGTTTCTGAGAACCCCATCACAGGCCTGCCCCAGGTCGACTCAGCCCTTCCTCTGCTGTCGTTTGGGAAGACCAAAAACACCGCGCGCAAGGCGAGATCGGTGCTTAGGCATCCAACTCAAGAACATCATCGGACGCAGGACGAGCCTTCGTCTTCCGGCTGGCGACAAGTGGACGTGAAGGGGGCGACTGTTCCGAGACGCGATGGGTTGCGCGGATCGTCGCGTGATCGTCGCCACGCACTGCACCATCTACGACCCCCCCCCACCCCCCCCTGGCGTGGTTCGTGGCCACCGGGGCTGCCGACATGGAATAGCGCACGGAGCCACGGAGGTACGGCTACTCGGTGCGGTGTGAGGACACCGCGTTCTGGGGAGCCCGTGGGTGTCAGGGTGCGATTGATGCCCCCTTCGCGCGCCATGCCGGGCCTTCGCGAACGGCGCTTACGGCAGAGGCATTGCGTTTGTGGGATTGCAGTGGTCAAATGTTCAACGCACTGGAGTACACTGCAGTCTCGGCGACACGTGGTGTGGATGTGGGGACTCCATCTGTATGGTACCCAGAGGCAGACTTTACAGCAGTGAACATTGGTGACTAAACGATGCTGATGAGTCCTAATTGAGGGGGACGAGGGGAAGACAATGCACTTCTTCAGGAAATGGTGATGTTTTTATTTATTTATTTAATGCATGTGCACAAATGGCCGTGTGCTCTTTTAACACATCGCTGTGCCTTGTTGGAATTTTGAGTGACGCAAGTTTTAACTTCTAGCCGTGCGCAGTTATCAACGACTCTTGGTCGTGTTGGATAGCAACACTTGCCTCGTCAATGTATGACGGTTCCACGGGGGGAATCTTTGGATTTTACAATGTTTGGTGTTTAATATTCATTCGACCAGTAAGTAATGGCATAACTTCAAGGCGATGAATAATCGTTTTATGATCATAAATGCTACCTTCCCGCTGTGATGTTTTAAACTGCGATGTACGCGGCATATATATATATTTTTTTAAAGTTTTTTTTACAGCGTTAATATTCTGCTTTTTATTTTTTGGGGGGAGGGGGGGGGTCTCTTCTCTTCACTGTAACTGGCATGAAGGGCCTTGTAATGGACGATGATTCAAACAAAAAAAACCCGCATCAACCACGCACTCCCCCCTTTGGCTCATCATGACCGCACTGCCCACTCAACCCACCCACCCATTTCCCTTCCACCCCACTCTCCCCCCCCTTTCCCCCCCCCCAAAAAAAAAACGAGATGGAAAATTCCGCTCGCCCTTCTTCCGTTCATACAAACGGGAAGCGGCAACGGCAAGTCACGGGGAGGGGGATGTGGAGGAGGCCCATGTGTTGGCGCAAATTCTGTGGTTTTATGCCACGGATATTCCCAGTTCAGTTTGAGATCGTAATAAGTCAGGGCGCCCGTCGATTTCACGGTAATTTTAGATTTCGTGAGAATCCCCGACTCGCTGCGGCGGTGGGCGCGATGCTGTACGTTCAGGATTAACGAGGTGCAACCCTTCCATTCGGTGTTTCAATTTGCGCAACGTGTTCTGTATCGCTCAAACCCCCTGCCTGACATTTGAGGCTAAAAAAAGATCAGTTTATATGCTGGGTAAAAAAAGAAGAATGGCACGTTCTTTTTTTTACGTGCTGGAAAACCACTGTGGTGTTGCAATTAGTGGATGGTAAAAAGTCATTTTCCTCCGGTGTCAAAATAATTTCCCTTTCATTATTAACACCACCATATAATAGCAGTTGGTTTTATGATAAGATAATTAACACAGCGCGTGTGTTTAAATATAACAGGGAAACTCTCAAGCGTAATTCAAACGGGGAGAGAATATACCTTACGTGTTTACGATGTGCATCTGATATATTTGAACACTTTTTAAACTTAATTTAGATGCAAATGATGGTAGCATTATTATTTTTGTATCGTGCGTTAATTTCCACACGCGTGTTTCGAGCGTGGATTGCTGGTGCAGGGGTTGGCACGCTGCAAATTGAACCTGACAATGTTGATTCCTGGCCCATGGCCAACATCTTTTCTTATATAGTTTTACATAGCAGTGCCTTAATCCAAGGTGCTTTACGACAATTATATATATAAAAAAACATATACATAAAATGATAGTGGATCAAATTAAGAGTGGGGTTGTTATTAAAAGTGGTGGTGTCGTTAAGGTGACAGAAGGACATGTGGGAGTGGTCAAGGACGGGTAGGTGAAGTGACAGGGGTAGGAATAGTGATAGGGGATGGGGTAAGCCTGGGGGGCAAGGATAAATAGCAGGGGTAGTGATAGGGGTAGCGATAGGGGTTGGGGTAGTGATAAGGGTCGGGGTAGTGATAGGGGTAGTGGTAGGGGTTGGGGTAGTGATAGGGTAGTGATAGGGGTAGTGATAGGGGTTGGGGTAGTGAAAGGGGTAGGGTAGTGATAGGGGTAGTGATAGGGGTTGAGGTAGTAATAGGGGTAGTGATAGGGGTTGGGGTAGTGATAGGGGTAGTGATAGGGGTAGTGATAGGGGTCGGGGTAGTGATAGGGGTAGTGATAGGGGTTGGGGTAGTGATAGGGGTAGTGATAGGGGTAGTGATAGGGGTAGTGATAGGGGTTGGGGTAGTGATAGGGGTAGTGATAGGGGTAGTGATAGGGGTAGTGATAGGGGTTGAGGTAGTGATAGGGGTAGTGATAGGGGTCGGGGTAGTGATAGGGGTTGGGGTAGTGATAGGGGTAGTGATAGGGGTCGGGGTAGTGATAGGGGTAGTGATAGGGGTTGGGGTAGTGATAGGGGTAGTGATAGGGGTAGTGATAGGGGTTGGGGTAGTGATAGGGGTAGTGATAGGGGTTGGGGTAGTGATAGGGGATGGAGTAAGCCTGGACGTAGCTCTGGGGCAGCGAGTAGCAGGAGCAGGATGGGCTAGGGAGACGAGATGGGGGTTGCTTGAAGGTAGGAATGGAAGCAGCCTAAGTCATATGTGAACTGGTCCTGGGCCCTCACTTTCACAAAACCACCACTGACTAGAATGGTGAAGTATGGTCAAAGAAGTCCCATGACTGACATGGCATGGGGAGGCCTTCATCCGGCAGTTGATTGACAAAGGTCCTTCTGTTTATTATTAGAGCATTATTCGATTGTCACTTGTCACATAGAACGGTGATCATATAAAAAAACAACATATTTTTGATTTCCAAACTAGATTAATTCGACCTGCCGCGTGTTACAAAAATAGCATCAACAAACCAAACTCGGCAATGATGTGCCAATGTATGCGGCAACTTCTTCAGCAATGCAGTCACCTAGTAAGCTACCCCGGTTGCCTTGACACATTTAATAAATAAACACTCGCTTCGTTTGAACATTACTGCACAGGCGTTCGCGGTGTTGTGTATGCGTGTGATGTATAGCTCACTGGTTTGTGTGTGCGATGTATAGTTCACTAGTTTTTGTGTGATGTGTAGATCACTGGTGTGTGCGTATGTTGGTGATGTATGGTCCGGCAAAAACAACCCCCTACCTTCTCGTAGTGCCGGACGGCAACGTTTTGGTGGGCAGTGTCGTGGGGGGAGGGCCAATTTAGATTGGCCTTTCCTTTCATGGCGTTTGTAACCACAACAGCGGCCAAATGGGGGCTCTGGATGGGTGCGGGGGGCTGGTAACCCCTCCACCTTCAATTAACTACCACTAAACTACGATGTAAAACGTTTATTAAGCTTGTGCCGGAGGCCCCGGGGGGACAGGCATCTATGACGTCTCCTGGCCAAACCTCATTTGGCGGAGCCAGGAAATTTAATCTTTACCCTCGGGGCTCGTCCAGAAACAACAAAAAGCCAAATACGGATGGCCACGTGGAATGTTCGAATGCTCACTGCAGAGGAGAGGCTGCCACTCCTCTGTCGGGAGCTGGACCGGTACCGCCTGGATCTCTGTGGTATTCAGGAGGTCCGGTGGACCGGCTCTGTCTCCTGCCACCATGAGGGGTGGACAGTCCTCTACTCGGGGCAGGAGACTGCCAAACAACAGGGAGTGCCTCTTCTTCTGAAGAGAAGTATGAAGGGGGCGTGGGAGCGTGGCAGTGAGGTGAGGTGTGGGAAGCTGTAAGCCCCAGGCTACTTTGGGCTCGCTTTCCCATCAACGAGAGGCGAGGAGATGTGGTCGTGGTTACTTATGCCCCCACCAAAGACGAACATCCGTGGAGGGATGCAGGCAAAGCCGATGAGTCAGATGCCTTCTATCATCTCCTGTCACAGGTGCTTGCTAAAGTGGCACCTCGGTATAGAGTCATCTTGTTGGGTGACTTCAATGCTCGAGTTGGTCATGATGCTAGCACCTGGTCTGGAGTGATTGGAAGATATGGGCCAGATCAGCTCAATAACAACGGTAGGAGGCTGCTAGATTTTTGTGCAGCCCATGGGCTTGTAATTACCAACACGCTGTTCCGGCATCGGCGCATCCACACAACATCATGGATGCATGCCGGGTCCAAGCAAGAACATCTGCTGGACTACATAGTGATGGAACAGCAGATGCGGGCCCATGTCCTTGACACCAGGACCTACCGTGGAGCTGATCTGCCCACTGACCATCGAATTGTCATCTGGAAGATGCGCCTGCCATTTTTCCACTCCAGTGTTAGGTGTACACCCAGGACCGCATTCAAACCCATAGTGGCATGGTCTCAGCTAGCTGATGAAAGTTGCAGTGAGATTTTCATCATCGCTTGCGGCTGGGATTGGCATCGTCCCCGACTCCTCCTGATGTTGAGGGTAAATGGGCGTGTTTTAGGACCGTGGCTCATGTAGCTGCAATGGCTGCTTTGGGTACACGGTCCAGACCTCCCCAGAGACCCTGGCTGACAGAGGAGGTGTTCAGGCCGGCTGAGACAAAGCGACAGGCCCACTCTCATCGTCTACGCCATCCCACGTCAGAGAATGAGGAGGCTTACCGCAGCCGTCGCTCGGAGGTTCGGAGAGTCGTGAGGCGCTGCAAGGATAGTTGGTGGTCGCCGGTTGCTGAGGAGAAGGAGTCTGCCTCAATGGCCCGCGATCACAAATCGCTCTTTAATTCCATCAAAAAAGTAACCTGCAGCGCCACACCTATTACCATCATTAGGGGAAATAACGGTGATTTAATCTCCGACCCCCACGAACAGGTTTTCAGATTTGCTGAGAATTTCTGTGAGGTCCTCGGGGAGGGGAAATCCCTCAGCCTGGACAATATCGTGGGACAAAGTGGGGATGACCCTGCCGAGGCTGTGGTGCCTCAAATATTGTAAGAAGAAGTCACCCCCTGTGAGTGCTGGCTGAGGTGCCATCTGTTGCGGAAGTACTGAAGGCGATCCAGAGCCCGAGACCAGGGAAGGCACCGGGCAGAGATTATCTCCCAAGTGAAATTCTGAGGGAGGGTGGCGTTTGTACACAGACTGCCCTACATAACATCATAACAACAGTCTGGACGAGTTCCGCAGGATTGGACAGACTGTAACAACTACAGGGGCATCTCACTTCTCAGTGTGCCGGGAAAGGTCCTGGCAAGGATTATTCAACATCGCCTTGCCAGGCACGCTGCGGAGAGGCTTGCAGAGCAACAATGTGGTTTCAGGAAAGGGCGGTCCTGCACAGATGCCATATTTTCTGTCCGTCTGCTACAGCAGAGGTGTAGGGAATTCCAACAAGACCTACATCTCTGCTTTATTGACCTGGTCAAGGACTATGATACCATCAGTAGGCCTGGGCTCTGGGTTGTTCTTCGTGCTTTTGGAATCCCTGACCCGCTGCTCACGATCATTAAGGACCTTCATGATGGTGAGCAGGCCCGGGTAAAACTACGTGGCCGGGAGTCGGAGCTATTCCCTGTTCACTTTGGGGTGCGACAGGGATCGCTCACTGATGTGTGTGTGTGATGTATGGCTCACTGGTGTGTGTGGTGTATGGCTCACTGGTGTGTGTGTGTGTGGTGTATGGCTCACTGGTGTGTGTGTGTGTGGTGTATGGCTCACTGGTGTGTGTGGTGTATAGCTCACTAGTGTGTGTGTGTGGTGTATAGTTCACTGATGTGTGTGTGGTGTATAGCTCACTGGTGTGTGTGTGTGGTGTATAGCTCACTGGTGTGTGTGTGGTGTATGCCTCACTGGTGTATGTGTGTGTGGTGTATGGCTCACTGGTGTGTGTGTGTGTGTGGTGTATAGCTCACTGGGGTGTGTGTGTGGTGTATAGCTCACTGGTGTGTGGTGTATGCCTCACTGGTGTATGTGTGTGTAGTGTATGGCTCACTGGTGTGTGTGTGTGTGGTGTATGGCTCACTGGTGTGTGTGTGTGTGTGGTGTATAGCTCACTGGTGTGTGTGTGTGTGGTGTATAACTCACTGGTGTGTGTGTGGTGTATAGCTCACTGGTGTGTGTGTGTGTGATGTATTGCTCACTGGTGTGCGTGGTGTATAGCTCACTGGTGTTTGTGTGTGTGGTGTATAGTTCACTGATGTGTGTGTGGTGTATAGCTCACTGGTGTGTGTGTGTGTGTGGTGTATAGCTCACTGGTGTGTGTGTGTGTGGTGTATAGCTCACTGGTGTTTGTGTGGTGTATAGCTCACTGGTGTTTGTGTGTGTGGTGTATAGCTCACTGGTTTGTGCGTGTGTGGTGTATGGCTCACTGGTGTGTGTGTGTGGTGTATAGTTCACTGGTGTGTGTGGTGTATAGCTCACTGGTGTGTGTGTGTGGTGTATAGCTCACTGGTGTGTGTATAGCTCACTGGTGTGTGTGTGTGTGGTGTATAGCTCACTGGTGTGTGTGTGTGTGGTGTATAGCTCACTGGTGTGTGTGTGTGTGTATAGCTCACTGGTGTGTGTGTGTGTGGTGTATAGCTCACTGGTGTGTGTGTGGTGTATAGCTCACTGGTGTGTGTGTGTGTGGTGTATAGCTCACTGGTGTGTGTGTGGTGTATAGTTCACTGGTGTGTGTGTGTGGTGTATAGTTCACTGGTGTGTGTGTGTGTGGTGTATAGCTCACTGGTTTGTGTGTGTGTGGTGTATGGCTCACTGGTGTGTGTGTGTGGTGTATAGCTCACTGGTGTGTATGTGTGTATAGCTCACTGGTGTGTGTGTGTGGTGTATAGCTCACTGGTGTGTGTGTGTGGTGTATAGTTCACTGGTGTGTGTGTGTGGTGTATAGCTCACTGGTGTGTGTGTGTTGGTGAATTTGTCCCGCCTTGTTCGGTTGCACGACGTTCAACACGTTGCTGTCGTACGCTACAGGAAAGTGTCTACGGTGCAGTGTGGCGTGAACAACACCGTGATACAACCCACCCGACACAATCCACCCGTTAACACATCGTTAGGAGAGAGAGAGAGATAGAGCCACCAGATGTGAACTACCTCGCTTGGTAATTCACGAGGTCGTGGGTTCGATCCCGACTCTGACAATGCCTGTATATTTCGAGTTTGCACGTTCTCCGGGTACTCCGGTGTTTCCCCTGCACCTTTCGAAACACGCGTTTAGAGTATTTGGCTGCGATTAAGTTCCAGACATTAAGCCACTTCGTTGAGCTCTCGTTTGCGGCCAGGTCGCTTTTGTAAAAAAAAAAAGAAGAGCTTTCGAGTTCAGTGGGCCTTACCTGGTTACAATTTTTTTTTGTTTCATTGTTTTTATTCCGGGTAGCAGCTGCCGCAACCTGAGATGAATTGTCAAACACGGCAACACCTGCGCTGAACCGAGCCCGTCACTTTTGTGCTGGTGAAAAGCGAGCGAGATTCTGAGTGGGCTTCAACTGCTCACCCCGAGTTATGAATACCCTGATAGTGGCATTGCCTTTGTGCTGTTCGCCGTTTGGCGTCCTCTGGTCTAGCACCGTTTTGAGACGAGGCTCAAAAGAAAGCCGTCTCTGGTGTGGACCAAATCGGTTTCGAAGGCAATGCCATGCGTTACTAGAGCATGTTTTTTTTTTGTTTGCATGATCACCACAAGTATTGTGGTTGATGCAGTTCCTTGAATCAGGATTCTGTTTTGGTACTTTGTTTTTTTTTCGGTAAAGTTACGTAGGTAGAAAAAAATAAATAAAATCAAAGAAAACAACTGAATTAAATCACGACGTTTCGGAGGCAACACAAGCTTCCGTCTTCAGGTGGGACAGTCACAGCAGAATATCTGTGTCAAGTGGACAGCTCTTGAGACGACCGGGATTATATATACAGGTTAAGGGGGGGGGGGAGCCAGAATGAGACGTGGGTGGGGGGGAGGGCTGAGCTAAGCTGCCTTTTGTTATGCTGCAGGGGGTTACAGATATTCTGCTGTGACTGTCTCACCTGAAGACGGAAGCTTGTGTTGCCTCCGAAACGTCGTGATTTAATTTAGTTTTCTTTTATTTTGTTTTATTCTACCTACGTGACTTTGCCGAAAAAATTACAAAGAGTATGAATCCTTGCTGTCACGAAAGCTTCAAATCTAGAATTCTGTTTGGCGTTTTAACATCTTGACACCTGTTTTATTTCCAGAAAGGGTAAAAAATACAAATCCATTGTTTGAATGTTCCATGGGGCTTTACGATGTTTAATCATCAACAAACAAAGATCCCCCGTATAGCCTGAAGATTATTTTGGGGCAAGTGCTGTTAGCGAGTAGCACCTATGAAGGCTACCGGCACTGTGGCACACGACGGATGTGGGTTGCCAGCACCACGCCCGACCGCCTTTGTCTCCCTAGCGGCAATTTTTTTTTTTTTACACGCCGCACCAGGTATCACATTTGAGGTTGAGTCGAGCTCAGGGGGAGTCCGAGGACCGGTTTCAGATAATCGTCACCGGCGTCGGTGGCCGCGAGCGGGATTCGAACCCGGGGATCGCCGGGTTCGCAGCGCGGCGCTCTGCGCTAACCGCTGCACCACCGCTCCCGACACGCGCGCACGTGACCACCGGGCCCTGGTTAGTTTCGTGACGCTTTCGGTTGCTGAAGAATAAGCGCGGGATTACTGGTTCGTGCGGCTTAGGGATTTGTGCGTGGTTTTTATTTTATTTTAATACGTTACAGTTTTGTGGCAGGGTTCTGTTTTGTGTTCGCGGAGGTGAGCAACGGGAATGGTGGAATGGTGTCATGGTGGCGTGCAGGACTTGTGGGTGTCCTGTCCTCCCTTACCCCCTCACACTCCCTCACCCCTCGCACTCCCTCACCCCCTCACACTCACTCACCCCCTCACACTCACTCACCCCCTCACACTCACTCACCCCCTCACACTCCCTCACCCCCTCACACTCCCTCACCCCTCACACTCCCTCACCCCTCACACTCCATCACACTCCCTCACCCCCTCATGCTCCCTCACCCCTCACACTCCCTCACCCCTCACACTCCCTCACACTCCCTCACCCCCTCATGCTCCCTCACCCCTCACACTCCCTCACCCCCTCTTACTCCCTCACCCCTCACACTCCCTCACACTCCCTCACACTGCCTCACCCCTCACACTCCCTCACTCCCTCACCCCTCATACTCCCTCACCCCTCACACTCCCTCACCCCTCACACTCCCTCACACTCCCTCACCCCCTCATGCTCCCTCACCCCTCACTCTCCCTCACCCCCTCTTACTCCCTGACCCCTCACACTCCCTCACCCCCTCACACTGCCTCACCCCTCACACTCCCTCACCCCTCATACTCACTCACCCCTCACACTCCCTCACCCCTCACACTCCCTCACCCCCTCACACTCCCTCACCCCCTCACACTGCCTCACCCCCTCACACTCTCACCCCTCACACTCCCTCACTCCCTCACACTCCCTCACACTCCCTCACCCCCTCACACTCCCTCACCCCTCACACTCCCTCACCCCCTCACACTCCCTCACCCCCTCACACTGCCTCACCCCCTCACACTCTCACCCCTCACACTCCCTCACCCCTCACACTCCCTCACCCCTCACACTCCCTCACCCCTCACACTCCCTCACCCCCTCACACTCCCTCACCCCCTCACACTGCCTCACCCCCTCACACTCTCACCCCTCACACTCCCTCACTCCCTCACACTCCCTCACCCCCTCACACTCCCTCACCCCCTCACACTCCCTCAACCCCTCTTACTCCCTCACCCCTCTTACTCGCTCCTCCACCACTCAGCTGAGAGCCACTGCCTTGTAAATACTGTTATTTTTTAACGACTTGCTTACCATTACTACACATTACACTCTCGTTATTTATCTGTGAATTGTGTGTCGTTGTAAACTGCTGACCCGCCACTACTAGACGTCTGTGCAAAAGAGCTTCACAGCTCATCGGATTCCTCTAGGATGAATGAAGATTCTCATTCTGCTTCCCCATGTACCATTTTCATGACTGTTATTGTAGTGTGGATGTGGTGGCAAAGGATCAGAAAGTTACAAAAGGCGAAGCTGTAAAAATAACATAAAACTGCGAATGAATCATTGTACTTGCATGAGTGTTATATATATAAAAAAAAATTTCGTGACATTTCTGGGTAACCACACAATTAGAAGTACATTTGATATTTTACTGGAATAATTCAGCCCCGGAACTCTTTGAAGGCTCATGGTGGGTGGGTGGAGGGAAGAATAGGCGGACAAGTTGGTGGATACGGGAAGAAATAAATTCAAGGATCATTACTGTTACACTCTGGGGGTGAATTCATGAGCTTACTGTGAAACCTTGCCCTTGTAAGGCAGCATTGCTACTAATTCATTGCATCACTTGCGGATAAAATGGGAATCGGCGCAGCCAATTATGGAACAATCGAGGTTGGATCCGAATGCGACCCAAAGTGAGGTGGGGTCGCGTTCTGATGGCTGGTGGACTTTTTGTTGGCGTTAATCCACGGTGGCAAGATGTGACGTTGCATTTGTCCAGATGTCGTCTCCCGCGCCTGGTATGCAGGGAGGGCCGTGGGTTCGATCCCGGACCCCGACGATGTCTGTTGTCTATTTGGAGTTGGCGTGACCTCTCTGACCTGTGGTAGGGCTTTCCGTCCGAGTCCTCGGGGGTTTTCCCTCCACAGATAGAAACGCGCGTTTCGATTATTCGGCGACTGTGGATTCCCGCGTGCGATGGTGATAAGCCACTTCGATGAGCTATCGTGTGTCGGCAGGTCGCCTCTGAAATAGGGCTCATGGCTCAGCGTGCTTTGCCTGGTAAATAAAATATATTTTGTTTTTAATCCGATCATAAAGAATGCATGCGTGGCTGCGAGGATCACAATTCAATTCACAAATCAATTCTTATTAATTATGTATTTACAAGCGGCTGCCCGAGACACGATGCATTTCTCAGGGTAATTATTTTTTGTAAATTGTTCGGTATTTAAATCAATAGATGCTGCTGAAGTGCACACATACAGTCCAGCGACGTTAAGGCGAGAGAGTTGTTGGATCACATAGAGATTTGTGACATTTCTAAATCTACTACCCTGGGAAGTGGCCAAGAGATATGAACAATACAGCTCTGCGATATGCAGACGATCGCTGCCCGACATATTTTTTTTTATTAGAGAAAAAAATATTTAATATTTAGTGAGACATCGCCCGTTTGATTTGATTTCTCGACACACCAACAGTTAGTTGATCGGCAGGTCGCGTCTGGTGGGGTACAGTGTGGGTGACTCCCACCTCCTTCAAGACGTTGGGCCAAAGTTCCTCGAGAGCAGTGGTTTCTTCACCTGAGATGCAGGCTTGCACCCTCTGTGGGTGTGAGATGCCCTTTCTGGGGGGTGCGAGACGTGGACAGATTTTTTTTTTGTTAGACGGCAAATAATCGCAAACACAGGTTTAAGCACGGGTACGTAAGCACAACTAACTTTGTTAAATCTAACCTATGTATGTATTAACATCATACATTTTTATTTTTTAACGAATGAGAACCAAAATGTTACAAGGGTTGCAGTAAAGGTTAAGAGCCACTGATCTAGAGGATCGCATTTAGAGCCGTTCCCCCTAGCGGAGGATCTCGTGCCCGGCAGGGGTGTGAGCAAGACATTGCGGGGCTGCAACTCTACCTTGTTGTTAAGAGACTTTTAAAAAAACCCCATCCTGCTGTGATGTCATCGTCCAGAGTTCTTGGCGGAAACACGACGTGATGCGCTGCTCGCTGTGAGAGCAGGCACGCAGATATTCCTTTATCTCTCGACAAGACAAAAGTATTGAAATCAAGCCGGAGGAGGAGGAGGGGGGGATTGACAATTTTCCGGTGTGTGCATATGAGGCGTGCATCAGCGGAGGCTACAGCACGCTGTATCCTCCGCTTTCGTTAATACAGGAGTGCAAATATCACGTAAAATGGAAAACATTTTTTTTCCATTTTTAAGTATCTAAACCTGGTTCCGCTTTCACGTTTGAATGGGAACCGAGTGTCAGTTCCTTCTGAACTAGACCTTACAAAAGGCGGGCAATGAACGAGGCTGAGCAAGAGTGTAGCGGAGGTAAAGGTCATCCCTTTGTCGCGCGATGTTTGAACTCGGGGGAGGGCTCGTGGAAATAAAAAAAAACACAAACCCTCACCAAACCGCGAACGCCTCCAGCAATTGTGGCGTGCAACATTAACAAAAAAAACCCCTTCCATTGGTTCATAACGCGTTGATTTCAACATCACCCCGCACACCCCCGCCACTGACTCCTTTCCGCCTCCGCTGGCATGAGAGTTAACGGTTTTACGTTTGGATGTTGAACTTCTTTCGAATCCTACGGAGGCAACCGTGCCAATCGGAGGTGTGGATGATGATGATGATTATAAGTTGAACCCGTAGGCTTTCGCGACTAATATTATCCGTAATAATATTTTTTTGTGCGTTAGATCGCGTAGATAGAAATGCTGTGTTGTTAAACCCGCCACCACCCGACAACAGCCAGTCAGTAAGGTTTGTCGTGTAAACAAAACATGCCCAAAACTCTGGCTGTCTGCTTGACCATGCTGGTTGTAATGACTGGCGAAACGTCGTAGTCGAATTGTAAATGTTGTGGGTTTACTCTCCAACACACCGGTGTGCTGATCTAGTAACGAATTGGCACGTTTTGTTCACACGCCAAACCTTACCGATTGGCTGTGTCGGGTGGTGGCGGGTTTGACGATACACTCATATTTATTCGATTCAATCCAACGGAAACCTCTATTGTGGATGATTATCAGTATCGGTGCAGCCTCGTGATCGTTTTCTCACTTCATATGCTGGGGGGGGGGGGGGAGATGGGTCTCCGCTAAAGGGAGCTTTAGAGAGCTACTTTCAGGCGGCGGGCGAGGAGATGTAATCTCCTTCGCTTGGTTCTCAGGAGGAGGGTGGGTGCGATCCCGGACCCTGACGGTGCCTGTTGTTTATTTGGAGTTCGTGTCATCTCTCTCCCCGTGCTGGTCGCGTTGATCTTTGCTCGGTTGCTCCGGTTTGACCCTCCACATTTAGATGTACGCGTTTAGATTGTTTGGCGGCTGCTATTCATTCCCACACGTGATGATCTAAGCTACTTTGATGAGACGGTGTGTGGAGAGATCGCTTCTGAAAAGGGCTAACATCTCAGTGGGCTGTACCTCATTAAACAAAAATCTTTTTGAAATAGTGTACTCTTTCAAACTGTTGACCATATGTCTTTGAAGAGGTGGGAGTACCCACACTTTACTCCACCACACGTGACTTGTCGATCGACTAAACTAAGACTAAACGGATTTTTTTTTTTTACCAGGTAAAGACCAACTGAGGTATGTAGCTCTTTTTCAGAAGCGATCAGGCCACAGATGATAACTCAACGAAGTGGTTTATCACGTGGAAATTAACATCAGCCAAATATTCTTAGCTCTTTCGGTAAAGTCACGTTGAAGGGAAACAATAAAATAATAAAATATATAAAACAATAAAAAATTCTCACGACGTTTCGACCATAACACACATAAGGTGATGACGACCGTTTGTGTTATGGTCGAAACGTCGTGAGAATGTTTTATTGTTTTATATATATTTTATTATTTTATTGTTTCCCTTCAACGTGACTTTACCGAAAGAGCTAAGAATATGAATTACTGCAGTCACGAAAGCTTTAAATAAAAAATCAGCCAAAT
Organism: Petromyzon marinus; assembly: GCF_048934315.1. Taxonomy (NCBI): domain Eukaryota; kingdom Metazoa; phylum Chordata; class Hyperoartia; order Petromyzontiformes; family Petromyzontidae; genus Petromyzon; species Petromyzon marinus. The sequence goes on along the minus strand of NC_133689.1, from coordinate 6,100,833 downwards.
ACTCTAAACGCGTGATGTTGATTCTAAACGTGGAGGGAAAAAAACCGGAGGAACTGGACGACAATCCACGCGACCACGGAGAGAGAGAGACACGCAAACTCCAAATATACAGCAGGCGTCAGGTTCCGGATCGAGCCCCATTACGACCTCCTGCATCCCTGGCGAGGTATTCAACATCTCTCCACCGTGGCGTCTCTGTGTGCGGTGACTCTACTTACACTGCCGGTGTGAACAGAGACGGGGGAGGGGATTTTAAAAACATTTTCCCGTAACTTCCGCGCTGCTAGAGCGAATCGAAATGGCGACCTCTGGATTGCGGGTCTAGCGTGCTTAATCATTTACACCGCGGCGGGCTTCGATCAGGCCTGCGAATATTAATGACAATAACGATGATACGTTCGGTGACTGGTAGGGCACCTGCTGGTGGGAATGGGAGTGGCGAGCAAGGGGAGCGGTAGTGTGGCGGTTAGCGCTCCGCTGCGCTACGAACCCACCGCCACCCCCCGCCCCCGAGTTCGATTCCCGCTCACGTCCAACACCAATGACGATTATCTGAACCCGTCCTGAGCCACCCCTAGGTCGACTCAGCCTCAAATTAGCACCTGGTGCGGTGTGTGAGCATCGCCACTGGGGAGACAAAGGCGGGCGGGCGCGGTGTTGGCCACCCACCCCCCCTCGTGTGCCGTGCCGGTCTTCGTAGGTGCCACTCGCTAACAGCACTTGCCCCAAGAGTCCGTCAAGGCTACGCGGGGTAACTTTGTATTTGTCTTTGGTGAGAATTGTGTGTTAGGAGGTGGGGATGAAGGAGATGAAATGTTGGGAAACTTTGCCCCGAATGAAATGAAAACCCCCGTGTGTTTCAAAGACCGCCTCATGCCCGTACTTGAATGCACTCGTTCTGGCAAATGTTTGCGGTGCCAGTTAAGCGTGTTATTGTTGTCATTGTTGTTTGTCTGCGTGCATTTTTGTTGTTGTTGTTGCTTCTGCAGCGTTGCTGGATTAGAACAGCAATTCAATTAATGTCTCTCTCCCTCCCTCCCTCCCTGCTGGATTGTATTATGTAGCTGTGGTTTACTGGGCTTTCTCCTGATTGCAAGTCGAAGATTTACAAAAAAAAAAGCGTCACTGAGTCTCTAGACTCATTTTCAGGAAAGTCCTGCATTGGAACGTTTGGATAATTCCACGATTTTATTGTCACCCCTAGTTGTATGTATGTACGTGTGTGTATGTTGAACTTCTTTCGCACCGTACGTAGCCAACCGTGCTCGTCGCGTACTTTCCTGTGCACAGATGTACCTGCTGTAGCCAAGAGGGCTTGGTGTGCCATAACTACAGTGCTTAGTGTGCCACATCTGCAGCTGCGGGTGTACCGGTTAACTTGGGCACCCTTCACGATGTTAAATGTTGCTGCTGTTCCACGTCACGCAGCGCCAGTGACGCCTGATACGTGCAACGTTGCTGGGGCCGTCGTCACTGGCGCAAACGGTTAGGTCACGTTTAAAGCACCGTACGTACGTGCTGAACTTCTTTAGCACCGTGCGTAGCAGGTGCGGATTATTGTCACCGCAACGCGAGCTCGGACAGGGGGTGGGGGAGGGGGGGGTGGCGGCGCCCTGGACAACCCCGGCGGTCTCGGCTCATCGATGATGTGGCCCGCGACCTTCATCCAGGAAGGGGAGGCCTGGCTCGGCGCGGTGGAACGCGACACCCCCCCCCCCCCCAAGGCAATGTTCGAAATGGTCGGGCCCATTGACAGCTTAGCGACAACCACCACCGCTACCACCGCCACCGCTACCACCACCACCACCACCGTGGACCACACTTCGCCCTGGTGGGCCAGTGCGCAGGGTCGGATACGTACGGTGCGAAAGAAGTTCAACATACGATACAATACAAGCGGGGGTGCCACCAGGGCCGGTTCGGCTATCGCCTGTTGGCTGCACAGGAAGGGAAACGCTCCCTCGAGGGCACGCGCTCTCCTACCACCGTGTCTGCTCCGCACAAGGGTGGGGAAAACCCGATTTGTTTTGCCCGACAAATCGGGTTATTGGTTTTAATGGAATTAACCCGATTTTGCCGATTAAAGCCTGGTTTTTATTATCGGCGTCTCGTGCACACTTCAATCCTGCTCCTCGTCGTCTTCGTCGTCGCCCCTCGCCGCTGGACTCGGCGTTGTCGCCGGGTAGTCGTGGAACGCGTTGAGGTTCGATTTAACGAAGACGAGCTTCTCGACTTGTGATGGGCGCCAGGCTGTTCCTCAACTTGGAATGGATAAATCCCAGCGTCGAGAAGTTTCAGCTCAGACGCAGCAGCAGCGGCGGTCGACGTGGCCCTGCTGAGCGCGCACGGCGGCTGAGCCCGGGCCCGGGCCCGAACGCCGCTAATGTGTTGCGCGCGACTGAAATTCCGACTTAACTTTAATAAAACCGGATTTGCGCAGGATCCAGGTGCTCCGGTTTTATATAAAAAAACGATTAAAACCCGAATGAATAAAACCGGGCCGTGCCAGCCTTGGCTCCGCAGCGCGTGTGCTTGATCACAGCCGAGATGACATTGCTTAGATAACTGCCCCCCCCCCCCCCAACGATATCTCTCTTCGTGTCAGCGTGCCGTGAGCTCGGCTCATTCCCGCACGGATTTTGCCCGCGGCTGGCATGGGGGTACCGTAATTGAATAATCTCTCGGTTCACCGGCTCCGCACATTTGTTCCTTATTTTTTTTGACGTGCGGGAAATTGGCTCTGTGCGGTAACCTAGCGGCGGTGACGAGACGTTTACTACCTCGCACGGTATGCAGGAGGTTCGTGGGTTCGATCCCCGACCCTGACGCCTGTTGTATATTTGGAGTTTGCGTGTCTCTCGCTCTCTCTCTCTCTCCCCGTGGTCGCTTGGAATTTTTTCCGGGTCCTCCTCCCCCATATCTAGAATCAACATCACGCGTTTAGGGTAATTTTGGCCGCTATGAATGTCCACGTGACGATAAGCCACTTCGTTTGGCTAACGTTTGTGGCCGGTTCGCTTCTAAATAGAATGCAAAAGCTACATAGCTCAGGGGGCCTTGCCTGGTAACAATCTCGTGCCCCACGTTGCGTGTTGAGGAGGGGATGGTGTCGGTTGGGCTTTCGCGACCCATGTTATGATTCGTCATTGATTTTTTTTTTGGTTCAGATCGCCGCGTGAGTTCAACGCCAATGAGCGTCGCGCATGGCTCTGCGTGCACGTATCCGCTGGTGGTCGAGCAGAGATGGTGGGGGGTGGGGGGGGGGCGCGCGTGCTGGAGTGACATTGAGCCCTGGTCTGCTGGCCGTCTCCAACCCCAGCAAGTCCCGTTAAGGTGTTCATCGGGCCCCTGCCGGTAACGCGTTCGCCGTGCCACTGCGCAATCGGGAGACAATAATAGCGGTGCTGTTGCGGCGCGCGTAACCAGCGGTAGCCACACAACAACAACAACACCCGCACGCGAGCTTCGCATAATTCATTGGTGGTCGAATGTAAGTGAAAGCGCGAGTCGGATGTGACTCAAATTCTGTTTGTTCTGCCACCAGCGTGTGATCTGTATCCGCTTGCTTTAAAAAAAAAATTCGCCGACCGTGGCAATTATTTAGCTGATTCCGGAGGCGGGACATGGATTTACGCGTTCACACGCTCGGCTCACGCCAAGTCTTCACTCTTATCTCTCTTCATGGACCACGCGTCTCGCCCGAACGAGCTTGGGCTGATTTATCAAGTCCAAGGACACCCCCCCCCCCCCAACCCCGCTCCTCTCCCTGTTGGTGAATCGGCACTCGCTAAATAGCAGGTTGAGGCACGCATCGCGACACCGCTTGGCTTAGAGCTGCGATGCTCACTATATATAGGAAGGGGGGTTGGTGGCGGGGGAGGTGGTGGTGGTGGTGGTGGGACACAAGCTCCAACATGGATACCGTGCAGGAGAAATGTCTAGTGCAGGAGCGCCTGCACCACATTGCGGTGATTAACAACACACCAATAAACACGAGGCAGGGACACGTGATCCTTGTGTGCTGCGGCTTTTGCAACCTTTAAGTTGTGTTTTGTTTTGTGTGGCTGGGGAGAGTGGTGAGAGGGGAGTGTGGTGTTGATAGGGGGGGGGGGGGGGGGCTGCCATCCACAAGCAGTTGAGAAGCACTGTACGGTATGTGTGTAAGTGTGCTGGACTTCTTTCGCACCGTACGTAGCCAACCGTGCTGGGGGAAGGACAACCAAGTAAGGTTATGTCAGGGAGGGATGTTCTGACAAGGGGGAATTGAACACAGCGGCATTACCCACAATTTTAGCACCCAACGGCTGTTACAGAATTTTATTAAAATTCATAATTCTCTGTTACAGTGCATTCTGGGTAATACATTGAATAAATCGGCCTCTTTTTTTTTGCGTGCCTGAATGAAAATAAAGCATTTTAATTTAGTCTATCAGTCTATTGGGGGCCTTTAGACTTAAGGTAACCGGCAGAATTTGTTTGAGCAAAGGTGAATACGAAGCGCTCTGGCTAATAACGTGATGCAAATTACGAACAGTTGGCTTAACATTCCTGGCTCTGCCGGATGAAAAAATAAAAATGTCAAAACAGGTTCGCAATTTGCTTGCTTAATAAAAAAAAATGCTGTTGGTTCAGAAAGTTCTACAAGGTCAATTGCTCCAATCGACTAACACACATTGTCTTTGTAATGCAGAGATATGGAATGGAAGTACTGTAAACGCGCTTAGAATACATTATTTAATTTGTGTCATGCAGAAACATCGACAAAGATCTCCATACGTATATCCTTGAATAGACTGTTAAGGCAATTGCTTTTAGCGAGCACGGTGAGCACCTATGAAGGCCGGCACGGCACACGAGGGGGTGGGTGGCCAACACCACGCTCGTAAGCCTTTGTCTCTTCAGTGCTGATGTTTATACGTCAGACCAGGTTTCTCATTTGAGGCTGAGCCGACCTAGGGGAGGCCTACGATGGGTTCAAACATTCGCCACTGTTATTGGTCGTGAGTGGTAATCGAACTCGGGTCACAGAGTTCGTTGCGCAGTGCGCTAACCACGATGCCACCGCTCCCCACATCTACTGGGGGCACATAGACAGACATCGTGTGGCTGGGAATACAAATAATAACAACAGGTCTGAAGTGGGAAGCTTATAATACAGCAAGGAGATTGTGGTCATCAGTGAAGTCATTTATTTCATTTAATACAAATGTACCTTGATGAAGGGCCATTGTCCAAAACGTCGGGGAGTGTGAATATTAAGCGTGTATGCATGTGAGTGCCACGGTGGCAAGATGTTAACTACCTCGCCTGGTATACAGGTGGTCGTGGGTTCGTTCCCGACCTCGACGCCTGCTGCTGCTGTATATTTCGAGTTTGCATGTTCTCCCCCGTGGTCGCGTGGATTTTTATCCGGGTCATTCGGGTTTCCCCTCCACATCAATAATCAACATCGCGCGTTTAGAGTATTTGGCTGCTTTGCATTTCCATGGGATAAGCCGCTTCGTCGAGCTCTCATTTGTGGCCAGGTCGCAAAAAGAACAATACAGTTGTAGTGGGCTTGACCTGCTAAGATGCAAATCTTTAGTGTGGGTATATGTGTTAACGCCTTCGCTACACTTGTTAAACAACTCTGACTCATGTGACTCAATCAACCCACCCCCTCCGAAGTGTTGTAAGATTCGAGCCCATATCATAAAAAAGAGGAGTCCTTCCTTGTCTGTTAGCTTAGCAGTTCACCAGCATTGATTCAAGCGAGCCTGACTCTGCCGATGAGACACTGGATGTCGAAACCGGTCCAGGCTTTTGCTTGTCTTGAAATGAATGTTGCTGAAATCAGGCAGTCGCAACAACGCCGTGCGACTTGATGGGCTGTGTAAAGAAACATGCTTGTGTGTATATATGAAACATGCTTGTGTATATAACAAACATGCTTGTGTATATAACAAACATGCTTGTGTATATATGAAACATGCTTGTGTATATTTGAAAGATGCTTGTGTATATTTGAAACATGCTTGTGTATATATGAAACATGCTTGTGTATATATGAAACATGCTTGTGTATATTTGAAACATGCTTGTGTATATATGAAACATGCTTGTGTATATATGAAACATGCTTGTGTATATATGAAACATGCTTGTGTATATATGCTTGACTGTGGAGAGACATACATATAATAGAGGCAGCGAAAGAACTTCAACATACGTACATAATGGAAAAGGACTCCCTCATCCCCCACCCTCCCTCCCCCTCCTCGTCCCCTCATCCTCCCCCCTCCCTCCCTCCTTCCCCCTCCCTCCTCTCCCCTCGCCTTACGTAATTTGACATCGGTGTGCTTGAGCCAGATCACGTGGCACCGGCATTGAGTCGTTCTACGTTCCACGCTCAGTTCTGGGTGACCACAGTCGCCGCACACCGGCCAATTATATATATTTTTGGTGTAATTTGCCATTTGTGCATCATTAAGTATCCCGCATCTACTGCCGTGGTTTGTGTGTGGATACAGTTTAGGATTGGGCCCATGAGACTTCGTGGCATATCCAAACCAGGGATCTTCGCGCATTGGACGACGGAAGTGGTGCGGTTCAGCGGCACACTCGATTGTCGCCTCGACGTTCACGACCACGTGGACGTGCAGGCGACAGCAACGAGCCGTCGCTCAAGATCGATTCCTGTACCTCGGGCGTTGAGTCGTTCCACGTCCCACGGGTCCGTTCTGGGTGACCAGAGTCGCACACGCATACCGGCAGGCGCAAATACGCCGTGATTAGCGACTAGTCCGGCTGAAATTAAGCAGGGCTAAAGAGTAGGTGATGATTATCATTGTCGCCATCATCACCATCGACAACAAAAAAAAACATCGTAAAAGACCCATGGTCCACCTTAATCAGCATACACTGCACAAACCATGGTAGATGCGGACACCTGATGCACAAATGGAAATGTCAAAACTCTCCAGGAGTGTGGCGACTGCGGTCATCCAGGTACAGACCGTACAGGGCATAGCGACGCAATGGCCCGATCCACAAATGCGAAGGAGAGACATCACAGCGATACACTCCGCTTCTGCTGGCGCGGTAATCTGGCTTAGACCACCCGAATGTGAAATTGTAGCCATTGCTCTGCAACACCATCAGCCGTACGGAAAAGAAAATCATCATCAGCTACGCATGAAGCCTTCTCATGCCGGCACCGCCCCTTCGCGGTCTCGCAATGCCACAAATCCATCTCCCTCGTCCACGTGGGCTCATCTCATCACTCGTTGGTGGCTACGCACGTGGCCTCTAAGCCAGCACCGTGGAGAGGCACCGAGGGTCGGTGAATCGCCGCATCAAAAGTTGTGAAACTCCCTTCCCTGTAGGCGTCGAGGTGCCGCGGCCACTTTTGCCAGGAGACTTCCGACGAAGGAACACGTGGACTCCCACCACTGCCATCTATATGGGATAGAGTGTTTCCCCCTCGAACGCGTCGGCTTGCTCCGGGCACTCCGCTTTTCTCTCAAGTATAGAGGTGCATTAATTGGCTGAATACGTCTTAATATATAGAGGACTACAGAGCTTGGGCGACTGTTGGCACCTGCTCACCGCCTGGCTGCCCATCCTGTTCGTCTGTGGTTCCTCGCGCCTCCGAGTCTTCCTCTCTCGACTCGAGCGAGCGATTACTGTGTGGCTGCGCCTTACACATTGACATGATTGTTGTTGTTGTTGTGGTGGTTCGGAGAGGATTTCTGTGCTACGATTAAGGTCCGTTGCCCTCCACGTGCACCACTGCCACTGCAAGTATCACCCACACATATTCAAAAGAGACGAGTTGCACAACATTCAGCAACTTTGCGCTTGTGAACGCTCGGTGTTTAGTGTTTGTCGTCCTTTCCTCCGCACACTCTGATTGGCACGGTTGGCTGCGTGCGGTGCGAAAGAAGTTCAACGTACGTGCACACGTACATTATTGCTTGAAGCAAAGTGGCACTGGATGGATTTTGTTTACAACGAAAACCCGCCATACAAGAATTGCCATCGCGTGCGTGGCTGTGTAGTGCTATCAATTTCCAATAGATGAACGTTGCTGTTATTAATATTGTCTAGAAATAAAAAAAACCGCTAAAGACATGCCTTGAGGCAATGGTCTTTTTCGCAGATAACAGAGCTTCCGTGTGCGGTTGCATTAATGAGGACGTCTTGTACACCCCCCCCCCCCACCTCCCATTGACCTTCTTACGCGAGCCGCCGTCTGTCCGATTAATATTTTTTTGCGGAATCCTTTCCGGCCGTGACTCCCTCTCTCCGCCCTTCCGTGCGTCCAGGTGCTTTGCAGGCCTCGCTTGGCCACGAATAGCCCGGTGGACAAATCCACCGCAGAGCCCGGATTACCTTGCGAAACAACGGAAACGTCCGTACGATCCCACGCTTCCACGCTTCCACGCTTCTTCGAGCAGAACAATTTCGCTCGACGCGTCTTATCCGTGAAAGCCGGTGGATTTTTGTTTAAAAGGAAGAATTTGATGGTCGTTGCTCAAAGTCGGCAAAATTTTTGTTTGTTTGTTTAACCTCGTCCCAGAGTACGCGCGAGGGCTGCTCAGAGTACGCGACTTTTGCTACACGCGGACGTGGATTTGAGCGCGTGTAGCCGCATCGCGCGCGCGCGCGAAAGAAACGAGTACAAAACAAATTATCCAGCGTTCTATCTGACTCGCATGCTACCGATGATTAGTGAATGATTTATTGTACAGTGCTGTACCTTATTAAACATTAATGTACATTCATTTTCACATTTAAAATGCACTCTTGCATTTTATATAGTAGTATATAGTAGTGTACTGACATTGTATACAATGTATACAATGTTTGTATACATTGTATACATTGTACGTAATGTATACAATGTATGTACATTGCATACTACACTCGTATAGGCGAACCCCAATTTACGCGAATTCGCGTACTCTGAGACCTTACTGGATGCCTTTTATTTTTTTCCCCTCTCTACGTCAATGCTTACACACGTGTTTGTGTGTGTTTGCTGGAGCTGCTGACGAAATATCGTCTCTCTCCTACGAGCGGTAGTGTAGTAGCGGTTAGCGCTACGCCGCGCTATGAACCTGGCGTCCCTGGTTCGATTCCCGCTCACGGCCAACACCAGTGACGATTATCTGAACCGGTCCTGGGTCTCCCCTAGGTCTACTCAGCCTCATTTGAGTACCTGGTGTGATGGGTAAACATCGCCACTGGGGAGACAAAGGCGGTCGGGCGTGGTGCTGGCCACCCACCCCCTCGTGTACCGTCCCGGCCTTCATAAGCGCTCGCTAACAGCACTTGCCCCTACAGTCTGTTAAGGCTATACGGGGGATCTTTATCTTTGCTGGAGCTCCTGACGAAATGTCGTCTCTCTCCTACGAGCGCCGTTCTCGTGGTGCAAACCTGTCGTGCGCTGTTGGATTTCAGGCGCGTATTGGGTGAACGGAAAACTGTGCAAAGCCTGCGATACGGCTATTGATTTTTTTTTGGTAGTTTGTAACACCGCTTGTTTTACATAGAGGCGGCCACGTTCGTACAAACACGAACATTCATACCCAAATCACGCACGCGCTAATTACGTTCCATATCGTGTGGCATTGGTGGTCAGGGTGATGTCAAGTGCGCGTGGTCAACCTCACCGCATTCTGCCACGAATGTAGCATTCCGCAACAGTTTTGACAGTCGAGGCTTGATTCCTGACCACGATGGTATTCGGTGCTTGACGCTGGCCCCGGAGCCCCACCACATTTGGTCAACTCGGGTTTTGACGAGTCACCGTGTGTCCCTCGGCTATTACACGTGTGGCAGTCCACCAGCTTTGACTCAAGCAAGGGGTGACACTTTCCCGACGAGAAGCGGTTTGTCAAAACCGCTCCGGAGTTTTGCCGTTGCGTTAAACCAACGCCCCCGAAATGATGCACTCCAAAAAAAAGCCACATTTGTTAACTGGAGGTGCTAAGAAAAGCCAACATACGATTGTAATTATTTTTTTTTCTACGTGGAGGGACAGACATGTGCACACATCAGTACTTGTGACCGGCGTTTTCTGTGGTGGGGAGTCCTTTACCATTGTGCAAGCGCGTTGAACTTCTTTCGCACCGTACGTAGCGAACCGTGCTAATCGGGGAGTACACACGTGTGACCGTTCGTGCCTGCGTGTTTACCAGTGTGCTTAGAACCACCGACGCAAGCCGTGGCTTTAATGTTTGAGCTCGAACAACTGATTTCGTATGTTAGCAACATTCTGAAATGTTATATTTAGAACGAGCTACCCCAGACTGTTGACATATTGGGCTCCCCCCCCCTCTCTCCGATATGGCATCCGCTTTGCAGTGGAGTCGTTTTGAAAGAACTGGGGTATTTGTTTTTTTTTGTCGCAATACAGTATTGTGAATAAAGAATAACACGGCCCTCAGAAAGGAAATAAAAATAAAAGGTCATTGTTTTTGCAGAGATGTCCAACAGCAACACTGCTTGCAACATTTGACGCCGCAGGCTCAGGTGAATGAAATGTAAACCACCGGTGTAATACTCTGCAAATACAAACTGTTTCAGCACTTACACAATAGGCACACCCCTGTGAAGTCGTGTCAATACTGGGACAATTGTATGACCTAGTGGGGGATATGGAAGTATGTCCGAATGCATATTTGTATTCGCAAGCTGACGAAAACACTTCTCTGTGCGTTATACCACTCGCGTTGTAGTGTGCGTGCGTGTGTGGCTTGGAGGGCGGAGGAGCGACGCTCACAACAACGAGCGGAGCGCTGGGTAGATGAAACGAAGAGAGTTGGCACGGAGAGGAACACATGCCAGTCATCTCAGTCAACTCATGGCACCTGCGTCTATCCCGTGACCTCCTGCCAGCAGCGAGTCTTCCACACTATACGTGATGGTTTCAAAGTGCACCTAGCCTGGCACAAGCGCTGTGGCGACGTCATCGTCACTTGGTGGAAAATTACGATAGTTGTGTGGTGATTGTGTGTGTATCGCGGGAGCGGTGGTGTAGCGGTTAGCACGCTGCGCTATGAACCTGGCGACCCGAGTTCGATTCCCGCTCACGGCCAACACCAGTGACGATTATCTAAACCGGTCCTAGGCCTTCCCTAGGTCGACTCAGCCTCAAATGAGTGCCTGGTGCGGTGTGTAAACATCGCCACTGGGGAGACAAAGGCGGCCGGGCGTGGTGCTGGCCGTCCGCCCCCTCGTGTGCCGTGTCGGCCTCATTTTCCACAGCAGTCTGCAGTGGAGACGAGGGAGCTCTTTGTATTTGTATCGGGATGTGACCCAGCCGGTGGCTTATCGCCACAAACGCAGCAGAGTTCAATGCCCTCCCACAACGAACATCAGTGGCGAATATCTCAATTCATGTCAAAGCAGCCTTAAATGAATACCCTGGGGCGGCGCGCGAACAACTTAATTGTGGCGCTGGCCGTATCATTTGGCCACAATAGATGTCCCCAACAGTCGACGAAGCTGCGCGTGAGACGGTGTCAATGGACTCTGGACGCGGTGTGCACGTGTGCGGTGTGCTGAAGGCTTTGTGTGGCGCAATAAAAACCTTAGAACATTGCCTCTAATATAATGAAGTCCATCAGACGGATGGCTCTGTTCCAGATTCAACCTTCCACCCACCCATGATGAGATTGCCTGTGCGGGCAGTGTGTGTTTTATGTGTTTGTGTGTGCGCATGCATGTGTGAGTTATTGCGTTGTGCGATGCGGGGGAGCGGTGGGGTATCGGTGAGCACATAGGGGGGGGGGGGTCCGAATTTTGGCAATTAAAAAAAATTATTCAATGTGGATTATAGAGAACAATCTTTGCACCCCCCCTAATGGCAGACCCGATGTCCCAGGGCATGCTTGTAAATGAGACTCATCCTGGCCTCTTGAGTTCTCACTTGCACAAAACAAACGTGAATATTTTTTTAGGGAGCCAGAGTTCAATTCCTGGGGGTGATGTACAACACACGTAGCAATGGGTATGCGAACCTATAATTTATTTTATTTTACCAGCGAAGGCCCATTGAGCTCTATAACTCTTTTTTTCTGAAGCGACCTGGCTATCAGAAATGATAGCTCAATGAAGTTGCTTATCACGTGGAAATTCATAGCAGACAAATGCATGTTTCTGAATTGCACCGGGCTACCCTAGGTGGATTCGGCCTAAAACGAGTGTGAGTTACGGTTTCAGCGTACTCAACACAAGATGGACTGCGTGGTAGTTACTGGTTTTCACTACGCTCTCATGTAGAGGTGCTCATGGACAGCACTTGTCGCGCGGAGTCTACAATAGTGTGACCATGAGTGCATTAATTCACCGATCAAAATCGATTACGAATTGGTGTGTTTCGATTCATGTATGCTGTATGTGATGGATTTGCGTGATTACATCCAGCCAATAGAGGCCGCAACGTTCACCACAAGGTGATAAAAATATATATAAATATTGCACCAAGAATTTAATTTCAACCGTGAATTTTGAACACTCAATCACACAGGGAGTGGAATGGATGCACCCTGGTCTATAGGATGAAATGTGGAATCGTGGTCTTCGTGTTAGGTTTCATATCCCCGTGGATACCTTGTGTGCTGTGCATACAGAGTGCAGTGGCGTGGTGTGTGTGTGTCTGCGGGTTACACCTTGTGTGTACACACATCCAAGTGACGGAGTGTGTGTTTGTGTGCCTGTGTCTGTGGAGTTCCGGCCTTCACAGGTCCACGCTAACCGCACTCGCCTTTACAGTCTGTTAAGGTTATTTGGGAGACATTTGTCTTGTCTCTGCGGCACACCAACACCTGTGACGCATATCTGAACGGGTGCAGCGTGTCAAAATCGCCACTAGGGAGACAAAGGCGGCCAGGCGTGGTGCTGGTCACCCACCCTCTCGTGCGCCGTTCCGGCCTTCATAAGTGCTCGCTAACAGCACTTGCCCCAACACTCTATTCAGGCTATACGGGAGATCTTTATCTTCGTAGGGTACCCATTCTGTGCTACGTACACACATACAGGTGACGTGGTGTGTTTGTGTGTGTGTCTGTGCGTTGCACCTTGAGTGCTATGTACACACATACAAGTCACGTGGTGTGTTTGTGTGCGTATGTGAATCCCGTTTTACACTCGCAGCCCCAGTGTCCTCTAGGTCATGCCTCCTTATCCCCTGTGAGTGTTTTTAAAAATAAACAAGACAGAGGTTTTCTGCAACCCATCTGGCTACTATGAGAGATTCGTTCATGAGGCTATCCACATATACAAACACTGAGACAATTTCAACCGAGAGAGATGGATTCTTGCTTAGCAATAATTGGAAGGATTTGATAAACCATTTCAGGTCTTAATTGATTGTTCACGCTTACGGTGGCTTTCAGACCGCATCCATTATTTTGGTCTCCCCCCTCCTCTTTTCCGAACATAGATGGACTCGGCCATTTGAATAACTGCCAATTCGCTCTCCGTGGTGCCAACGTAAAAAAACGCCACTTTTTTCACATTTTCTTGCTGTGGTTTTCACACCTGATGATGATTGCTTGTGTTGCAGTTGAAGCGTCATGATAATTTTATTGTTTTATATTATTATTTTATTGTTTCCCTTCTACGTGACTTTACCGAAAGAACCAAGAATACAGGAGCCAGCCCATCACGATGATCTCGTTTATTTTACAGCAGACATCCGGAAAATATCAATTTGCATTGCAACATTCCATTACAGCACGCTTATTTGAAAACAAATTCTGCTGGCTTGGGTGGCATTATAGTTGAATTCCTGTGTCTAGTTTTTAGTCTTCTTTTACGTAATAAATCGTGGGGAATGCTCTTATCCGCGGCCATATTATCAGCGACCCTATTATCCGCGACCCTATAACCCGTGACTCCTACGATCGCGGGAGCTTGACGGTCCGCAAAAAAATAACTCTATTATCCGCAGCTCTTGCCTTCCTATCCGTGATAGTTTGCGGATTTCCCCCATCCTGCTTCGTGGAATGGCTTCCCGATATCCGCGATTATTTCTCATGATAAGTGGACTAAATGATTGGAAAACGATAATAATAATAACAACAACGTACAGCCCTTTGTCAGTCCATTTCTGTGGATGATAGAAGCCTCCCCATGTCGTGTTGGTCATCCGGGTGGTGGGGGGGGGGGGGGTGTATGACCATACTTCACCACATGGGTCAGTGCAATTTGAGAAAGGTGGGGGGGGGGGAGCAATGTACCTGTTCTGACACCATGCTAAGTTAACTGCAGCCAGCAATCGAACTCGGGTCTACGAATTCAGGAGCGCAGACCAACCGAACACACTTTACGCTCGCTGCTCCGCTTAATAAATGCCTGGCCCGACCAACACGCGCAGGCAGGTGCAGATATATTTACTCCCCGAGTGGAAGATCAAGGACTCGCCAAGCTGTGAAATGCAACCCATCAGGCGCAAGTCGCTGACGACTGCGCAGCACAGCACGCGTGCAGACGAGTTGTGGGACAGGCGGAGCACTCCACTCATCTCTCCCCCCCCCTCCACCCACCCGGGTGCCGCGGCAGGGCATTGAAAAGATCAAGAGCCACAATTGTGGCTCTGTTGCTTCTTCTCAAACTGATTATTGGGTTTAGTTTGTCGTCCTTGCCCCGCACCTCCGATCACCACGGTTGGATGCGTACGGTGCGAAAGAAGTTGAACCATACGTGGACAGCCATACAAACGCCACACGAAAAATGATGTGATTCCACATTTTTTTTGTAAATCCAGGAACGGTTCGCCGAGGCTCAATGCTTTTTTTTTATCGGAAGGTGGAATGTTCCAGAGATTTATTTTATGAATAATGGCAATGGTGGCACCTCTGGCAATGTCTCGACACTGGAGCAGCATTCACAGTAAGCCGACTGTGTACACGGGAAGGATCACCCTTGCACTAATTTTTCTTTTCCAGTTTAAATGTAGAGCAATATCCCAGCCCCCTTCTCCCCACCCCCCCCCCCCCCACCCCCCACTATCGTGCCAATCTAAAATTAAGACAATGATTGGTACTCTGCCTGCAAAAGGATGAATAATTATTAATCAATTGGTTGGTGTATTTCCCATCTGATGACACAATGGAAGTCGTATAACGCACTGTTGTTTCTTGAGTTGCAAGCCCAGGGTCACGCAGCTGTCATAAATCGATTTCTTCATGTTGATGAAAAACTATAGCTACGGCAATAAATATAGTTTACAGCTACTTTTTTGTTGTTGTTGTTCAATCTACTGCTGGATGAAGGCCTCCTCCATGCGCCCATCGGACAAGATTGTCGTTCGCATATTACTCGCTTCTGATGTTAGCCACAGCTGGGGATGCAACCTTAGGTCCGCTTGGTTTCTAGTGTGGTGAGATAGACACTGCGCCCTTCTGCTTCATCCAGCAATATGCTGGTGCAGGGTCTTCATTTCAAGGCCCGCGGGCCACTGCCAGCCCCTGGTGGTCTTCAGTTGCGGCCTCTAAACGTCCGGCATCCGACAATACACAACGTGTTAACGCACCCCACCACCACCACCATCATCATCATCATCGTCAAAGTCGTGTTGTCAAACCCCCAAAGGTTTCACACGCGTGGCGGCCCTCACTCTGATGTCGTCTTATCGGGGAAAGTAGCCCCCTCACTCCCCCTTCTGACAATCAGTGAAGAACACCATACTCTTTGGTTCTTTCGGTAAAGTCACGTAGGTAGAAAAATATTATTATTTGTGATCTATTATTTTTTCTACCTACGTGGTTTTACCGAAAGAACCGAGGAGTATGGATTTCCTGCGGTCACGAAAGCTTCAAAATCAAGAGATGAAGAACACTGTTATAGGTAAACATTATATGGTGTAATATATATCACGATTTAACATTGTAACGCACCGCACACAGTCTTCACTCGCTCTCGAAGACAGAGAACGAATCAGAGGCACCACAGACGACTGGTGAGGCAGCAGCCACGCGGTAAACCGGCGCCAGCATTTACCCAAGCTTTGCGGTCCTCTATATATCACGGTGCAATCAGGCCAACGAATGAGTGCATGCATGTGGGAGGAAACCGGAGCTCTGTGAGAGCACCCACTCGGGAAACACTCTATCCCATGCAGATGGAACGGGTGGAGTCCACGTATTTGCTACGACCACTACTCATTGCAGGGAAGGGAGTTTCGCAACATTTGTGTGGTGTGCTCACCAACCCTCGCTGCCTCCACAGCGTTGGATTCGAGGTAGTCTCGTGCCTGGCCACCGCTACCCCGGCTATCAAAACATGTGTGTTTTAAAAAAAAAAACTAGACCTACATACGCATGAGTACACACATTGCCTACTAAGCAACCATCAAGGAATTGTTCCAAAAAATTCAGAAAAAATTATCAAAAGTAAGAATGTGGCAATTACGCCAGACTATTACAATAGTGCATGCAATTAGTCCTGGAGGAACGCACGCGGTGTCTTATATGATTTATTATCACAGGATGCCACTTTAATAAATTATCGCTGGGTAGTAGTAGTAGTTGTGGTGGTGGTAGCCGTGGAAGCGGAGATGATTCATTTATTTCGTAAAGCCGGTCATTAATAGTCCACAGTTGGACATCCTCCATTAATTAAACGCGCAGTGTGTCAAACACGTAGCCAAGAGGCACAGATTCAAACAACTGCAACAACTATAAACATCCACCGTCTCCGATTCCTTGGAATAAGATCCCAGCAAATTGCTTGACCGAGATTCTATTAATACGTGGAGGTGTCGTCATCGTCATCATCATCAGCGTTGTTTAGCCACGATATATCCACTGCTGGATGAAAGCATCCCCGACGCAAGTCGTTAACCCCCTCTTCACGATCGTGCGGTGTAAATAAAAATAAAAATTGCCACCGAGTGGGCCTGCATCATGAGCCGATCTCTGCGCTCCAATCTCACGTCCTCTGTGCTCTCTAAGGGGGATTGGGTGAGGAGGAGGAGGGGGGGGGGGGGGTTGCATCCTTCTTCAGGCTGCTCCCTCATTCCGTCGTGAGGTCTCAGCCCGCCGGGCCTCATCTCATCATGAGTCACCCCTAGGGACGACGCCTCTTCGGTTGCGTTTGAACCGCGATGGCTCTGGCGTTGCCTACGCTGCGCTCGCAGCGACGCACGTGTAGCGCAAATAACAATAAGAAGAACAACAATCTTGATTTACACCATTGGAACCCCCTCGCCAGTAGCACAATATGATCATTGTTTTTTTTTACCCTTTTATCTGGCAACAAAACTGACACCTTTTTTTGTACAAGGAGTCATGTTTGGCATTGACCACAATACCTGCGGTCGGAATGCAAACAAAAAACATAACTCTGATAATGTATTGGCACTGTCCTTGAAATTGATTGGTCCACACCCGAGACAGATGGCACCAAAAGGCGCACAACTCAAAGACAATACACCATCAGGTGTCAGTTTTGTTGCCAGGTAAAAGTGTAAAAAAACATTTATCATATTTTGCTGCTGGCAAAGGAGGTTCCAATGGTGTAAATGCTTACCCCGAGCTCTCATACTCTGATGGTGCATTGTCTTTGAGTTGTGCGCCTTTTGGCGTCATCTGGTCCAACACCACGTGAGGCTAGGGCTCTAAGGAAATCTGTCTCGGGTGTGGACCAATCAATTTCAATGACAGTGCCTATATATTATCAGAGTTATGTTTTTTGTTTGCATTCCGACCGCAGGTATTGTGGTCAATGTAAACATGACTCCTTGTAAAAAAAAGGTGTCCGTTTTGTTGCCAGATAAAAGGGTAAAAAAAAACCAATTAACAATCTTGATTTGAAGCTTTCGTGACTGCAGGAATCCATACTCTTTGGTTCTTTAGTTAAAGTCACGGAAGGTAGAAAAATAAAATAAAAAATATTTTTAAGCAGTTCCACTGCTGGATTATTTTTTTCCGCCTGAGGACGACCGCTTGTGTTGCGATCTAAACGTCGTGACATTTTATTTTTTATTTTATTTTAATTTTTCTGGCTTCCGTGACTTTACCCAAAGAACCAAAGAGTAAAGAAGAACCACAACTACAACAACAACAACAACCACAACAACAACAGCCACAACAACAACGACGCTCAACTCATTAGTCAACGATAACACTGAGTGTTTTTAAATCAGGGGAAGTAAAAATAAAAATAATGGCCGACGTTTGGAGCAATGGCCCTTCTTGATACCACATACATTTTTTTCAATATTCTATGAAGAAGAGCCATTGTCCGAAACGTCGAAACGCCACCTGTTATATATTGACTTGTGTTCAAGGCCACACACACACACATACACTGTTTGTGATTGACGAGAGCGTTGAGTGTTTTTTTTATTTTCCGTTAGAGATTTGCGTTTTTATTTGTTCTGTATACCACGAGTTTCTCTCCCTGCCTCTCTCGGTGCAACTCACGTTTCTCTGGGTACGTTTTGCAGCGTTTTGCTTCCAAATCTCAATGTGAACGATGCTTGTTTGCACGCGCCATACAGAGAGCGGCGATGCGCCCTGCTTAAAGGGATCCCTTTGCTAGAGGAATGTGGAAACTAGGCTACTTGGGTCTTGCGGTAAAGTCACGTAGATAGAAAAATAATAATATTTTTTTCACGACGTTTCGATCGCAGCACAAGCAATTGTCCTCAGGTGACAAAAATCAAATTTTTATTTTATTATTCTTTTTCTATCTACGTGAATTTACCGAAAGACTCAAAGAGTATGAATTCCTGCAGTCATGAAAGCTTTAATTCAAGAATTAGGCTAATTGGCTTCGGGTGATGAGCGAAATAATAATTAAACGATAATATCAATTAATAATGATGATGATGATGACTAAATAAATAAGTAATACTTGATGAGGACGTCAAGGATGTCTTGCATGCTATTTATTCATGTATCATGTGATTTTTCATTGCCCACAAAGCAAGCACAGCTGTCGGGCTTGACACATCTGTGCAGGAGATCTCTAGCTCGTGACACGTGCCCTGAGGAAAGCATTGACATACACCATTATTTTAGTGGGATGCCAAGTACAAAAGCATTACATCTTGCACTATTACTGGCCACCGTAAATCTAACCTATGTTCTAACTGAACTATTTGTTTTATTTTACCAGCTAAGGCCCATTGAGACTACATACATTTTTCAGAAGCGACCTGGCCACAAATTGATAGCTCAACGAAGTGGCTTATCGTGTATAGCAGCCAACTACTCTAAACGCGTGACGTTGATTCTAAATGTTGAGAGAAAAAAACAGAGGACCCGGAAAACAAATATCCGCGACCACGGCGAGAGAGATAGCGACACCCACACTCAAAAATACAACAGGCGTCAGGAGGGTCAGGATCGAGCCCACGACCTCCTGTATACCAGGCGAGGGAGTTAACGATCTCGCCACCGTGACGCCATGGAAAGCCCTCCTACCACTTTCATTCTTGCGTGGTTTGAATGTAGGACAGCTGACCTTCAGCGTTCTATCGGTACGTCGATGACGCACGATTAAAACGGATGAAAATAATAAAAGCCTGTGCTCTTCCGGCCATCTCTCTCTCTCTGTTTGATGGCATCGTGGCAGGCATTCACACATAATTGCATCGCCATCGATCACAGGAAACATCGACCACCACGCGGTCCCACAACCACTGAGCGCAGCGCAGATGTCCATGCTGCAGGGAGAGACGGTCAGTCGTGCGCTGGTCACTTGCCCATGCGTTCACTCGGGGTGGGTGGTAGTGGCGGGGGTGGGTGGGGTGGGGTGAACTCAGGTTGTCGGAGTTTCCGGCAGAGACGTTGCGATTCGAGAATGAGGGAGCCCCGGATTGTGGCCGTGATGGCATCATGTGCCGATGATGTTACCGATGGCTAGGAGTCAGACAACGGTTTTGCCAGGATTGTAGCGCAGGCAAAAATCCACCCTGCCTTCGCTGCTTTGCTTCGTACGCACACTTACACGTATGAAGACAGCGACCCCCCGTGCAGAATGTAACAGACCGTTGGTGCAAGTACTGTTAGCGAGCAGCACCTATGAAGGCCGGAACGGCACACAGAGAGGGGCGGGTGGCGAGCACCATGCCCAGCCGCCTTTGTCTCCCCAGTGCTGAGATGTATACGGCAACAAGCATTGGAGGCTGGGTCGACCTAGGGAACCACAGACAGGCGATCGCAGTGATAGACACAACCACAGTGATAGACACAACCACAGTGAAGACACAACCACAGTAAAGACACAACCACAGTAAAGACACAACCACAGTAAAGACACAACCACAGTAAAGAGACAACCACAGTAAAGACACAACCACAGTAAAGACACAACCACAGTGAAGACACAACCACAGTGAAGACACAACCACAGTAAAGACACAACCACAGTGAAGACACAACCACAGTGAAGACACAACCACAGTAAAGACACAACCACAGTAAAGACACAACCACAGTGAAGACACAACCACAGTGAAGACACAACCACAGTGAAGACGCAACCACAGTGAAGACACAACCACAGTAAAGACACAACCACAGTGAAGACACAACCACAGTGAAGACACAACCACAGTAAAGACACAACCACAGTAAAGACACAACCACAGTAAAAAGACACAACCACAGTAAAAAGACACAACCACAGTGAAGACACAACCACAGTGAAGACACAACCACAGTGAAGACACAACCACAGTGAAGACACAACCACAGTAAAGACACAACTACAGTGAAGACACAACCACAGTAAAGACACAACCACAGTAAAAAGACACAACCACAGTGAAGACACAACCACAGTAAAGACACAACCACAGTGAAGACACAACCACAGTAAAGACACAACCACAGTAAAGACACAACCACAGTAAAGACACAACCACAGTGAAGACACAACCACAGTAAAGACACAACCACAGTAAAGACACAACCACAGTGAAGACACAACCACAGTGAAGACACAACCACAGTGAAGACACAACTACAGTGAAGACACAACCACAGTGAAGACACAACCACAGTAAAGACACAACCACAGTAAAGACAACTACAGTGAAGACAGCACCACAGTGAAGACACAACCACAGTGAAGACACAACCACAGTGAAGACACAACCACAGTGAAGACACAACCACAGTGAAGACACAACCACAGTAAAGACACAACCACAGTGAAGACACAACCACAGTGAAGACACAACCACAGTAAAGACACCACCACAGTAAAGACACAACCACAGTAAAGACACAACCACAGTGAAGACACAACCACAGTAAAGACACAACCA
The DNA here is from genome assembly GCF_048934315.1 of Petromyzon marinus. NCBI lineage: Eukaryota > Metazoa > Chordata > Hyperoartia > Petromyzontiformes > Petromyzontidae > Petromyzon > Petromyzon marinus. The sequence goes on along the minus strand of NC_133689.1, from coordinate 6,079,559 downwards.
CAGTAAAGACACAACCACAGTAAAGACACAACCACAGTGAAGACACATTCACAGTGAAGACACAACCACAGTGAAGACACAACCACAGTGAAGACACAATCACAGTGAAGACACAACCACAGTGAAGACACAACCAGAGTGAAGACACAACCACAATAAAGACACAACTACAGTGAAGACACCACCACAGTAAAGACACAACCACAGTGAAAACAACCACAGTGAAGACACAACCACAGTGAAGACACAACCACAGTAAAGACACAACCACAGTGAAGACACAACCACAGTAAAGACACAACCACAGTGAAGACACAACCACAGTGAAGACACAACCACAGTAAAGACACAACCACAGTGAAGACACAACCACAGTAAAGACACAACCACAGTGAAGACACAACCACAGTGAAGACACAACCACAGTAAAGACACAACCACAGTAAAGACACAACCACAGTAAAGACACAATCACAGTGAAGACACAACCACAGTAAAGACACAACCACAGTGAAGACACAACTACAGTGAAGACACAACCACAGTAAAGACACAACCACAGTGAAGACACAACCACAGTAAAGACACAACCACAGTGAAGACACAACCACAGTGAAGACACAACCACAGTAAAGACACAACCACAGTGAAGACACAACCACAGTAAAGACACAACCACAGTGAAGACACAACCACAGTGAAGACACAACCACAGTAAAGACACAACCACAGTAAAGACACAACCACAGTAAAGACACAATCACAGTGAAGACACAACCACAGTAAAGACACAACCACAGTGAAGACACAACTACAGTGAAGACACAACCACAGTAAAGACACAACCACAGTGAAGACACAACCACAGTAAAGAGACAACCACAGTGAAGACACAACCACAGTAAAGACACAACCACAGTAAAGACACAAGCACAGTAAAGACACAACCACCGTAAAGACACAACCACAGTGAAGACACAACCACAGTAAAGACACAACCACAGTAAAGACACAACCACAGTAAAGACACAACCACAGCAAAGACAACCACAGTGAAGACACAACCACAGTAAAGACACAACCACAGTAAAGACACAACCACAGTGAAGACACAACCACAGTGAAGACACAACCACAGTAAAGACACAACCACAGTGAAGACACAACCACAGTAAAGACACAACCACAGTGAAGACACAACCACAGTAAAGACACAACCACAGTGAAGACACAACCACAGTAAAGACACAACCACAGTGAAGACACAACCACAGTGAAGACACAACCACAGTAAAGACACAACCACAGTAAAGACACAACCACAGTGATAGACACAACCACAGTAAAGACACAACCACAGTGAAGACACAACCACAGTAAAGACATTACCACAGTGAAGACACAACCACAGTGAAGACACAACCACAGTGAAGACACAACCACAGTGAAGACAACTACAGTGAAGACACAACCACAGTGAAGACACAAACACAGTGAAGACACAAGCACAGTAAAGACATTACCACAGTGAAGACACAACCACAGTAAAGACACAACCACAGTGAAGACACAACCACAGTGCAGACACAACCACAGTGGAGACACAACCACAGTAAAGACACAACCACAGTAAAGACACAACCACAGTGAAGACAACCACAGTAAAGACACAACCACAGTGATAGACACAACCACAGTAAAGACACAACCACAGTGAAGACACAACCACAGTAAAGACACCACCACAGTAAAGACACAACCACAGTGAAGACACATCCACAGTGAAGACACAACCACAGTAAAGACACAACCACAGTGAAGACACAACCACAGTGAAGACACAACTACAGTGAAGACACAACCACAGTAAAGACACAACTACAGTGAAGACACAACTACAGTGAAGACACAACCACAGTGAAGACACAACCACAGTAAAGAGACAACCACAGTGAAGACAGAACCACAGTAAAGACACAATCACACTGAAGACACAACCACAGTAAAGACACAACTACAGTGAAGACACAACTACAGTGAAGACACAACCACAGTGAAGACACAACCACAGTGAAGACACAACCACAGTAAAGACACAACCACAGTAAAGACACAACCACAGTGAAGACACAACCACAGTAAAGGCACAACCACAGTGAAGACACAACCACAGTAAAGACACAACCACAGTGAAGACACAACCACAGTAAAGACACAACCACAGTAAAGACACAACCACAGTGAAGACACAACCACAGTGAAGACACAACCACAGTGAAGACACAACCACAGTGAAGACACAAACCACAGTGAAGACACAACTACAGTGAAGACACAACCACAGTAAAGACACAACCACAATAAAGACACAACTACAGTGAAGACACAACCACAGTGAAGACACAACCACAGTAAAGACACAACCACAGTAAAGACACAACTACAGTAAAGACACAACCACAGTGAAGACACAACCACAGTGAAGACACAACCACAGTAAAGACACAACCACAATAAAGACACAACTACAGTGAAGACACAACCACAGTGAAGACACAACCACAATAAAGACACAACTACAGTGAAGACACAACCACAGTAAAGACACAACTACAGTAAAGACACCACCACAGTAAAGACACAACCACAGTGAAGACACAACCACAGTGAAGACACCACCACAGTGAAGACACAACCACAGTGAAGACACAACCACAGTGAAGACATAACTACAGTGAAGACACAACCACAGTGAAGACACAACTACAGTGATAGACACAACCACAGTAAAGACACAACCACAGTGAAGACACAACCATAGTGAAGACACAAACCACAGTGAAGACACAACTACAGTAAAGACACAACCACAGTGAAGCCACAACCACAGTGAAGACACAACCACAGTAAAGACACAACCACAGTGAAGACACAACTACAGTGAAGACACAACCACAGTGAAGACACAACCACAGTGAAGACACAACCACAGTAAAGACACAACCACAGTAAAAAGACACAACCACAGTGAAGACACAACCACAGTGAAGACACAACTACAGTGAAGACACAACCACAGTGAAGACACAACCACAGTGAAGACACAACCACAGTAAAGACACAACCACAGTGAAGACACAACCACAGTGAAGACAACCACAGTGAAGACACAACCACAGTAAAGACACAACCACAGTAAAGACACAACCACAGTGATAGACACAACCACAGTAAAGACACAACCACAGTGAAGACACAACCACAGTGAAGACACAACCACAGTAAAGACACAACCACAGTGAAGACACAACCACATTGAAGACACAACCACAGTGAAGACACAACCATAGTGAAGACACAAACCACAATGAAGACACACCCACAGTGAAGACACAACCACAGTGAAGACACAACCACAGTAAAGACACAACCACAGTAAAGACACAACCGCAGTAAAGACACAACCACAGTAAAGACACAACCACAGTGAAGACACATCCACAGTAAAGACACAACTACAGTAAAGACACAACCACAGTAAAAAGACACAACCACAGTAAAAAGACACAACCACAGTGAAGACACAACCACAGTAAAGACACAACCACAGTGAAGACACAATCACAGTGAAGACAGCACCACAGTGAAGACACAACCACAGTAAAGACACAACCACAGTGAAGACACATCCACAGTAAAGACACAACTACAGTAAAGACACAACCACAGTAAAAAGACACAACCACAGTAAAGACACAACTACAGTGAAGACACAACCACAGTAAAAAGACACAACCACAGTGAAGACACAACCACAGTGAAGACACAACCACAGTAAAGACACAACCACAGTGAAGACACAACCACAGTGAAGACACAACCACAGTGAAGACACAACCACAGTAAAGACACAACTACAGTAAAGACACAACCACAGTAAAAAGACACAACCACAGTAAAGACACAACTACAGTGAAGACACAACCACAGTGAAAACACAACCACAGTAAAGACACAACCACAGTAAAGACACAACCACAGTGAAGACACAACCACAGTGAAGACACAACCACAGTAAAGACGCAACCACAGTGAAGACACAACCACAGTGAAGACACAACCACAGTGAAGACACAACCACAGTGAAGACACAACCACAGTGAAGACACAACCACAGTGAAGACACAGCCACAGTAAAGACACAACTACAGAAGGGCGGTAGCAGTGCCCAAACTATCTCTCTCGGTTCCTGCACAATGACTCATTGCGTGGTAGCATTCGGAAGGGTGTGGAGGCATTTGACCTGTGCGATGTAGGTTGCGGCGAATGCGTCTTGGGGGGGGGGAAGTGGACATTGACATTGTGACATCCTCAAAGGTCGCCTGTCACAGAGCAGACGCAGATAATGAACTCCACCTCAATCCAGAATGCTGATGCTACTGCTGCTGCTGCATTCATGATTGTCATACCGCACGCTGTAGATGTGCGGTGACGCTCGCTACTTGAAGAGCGTTTGACGATTCGATTCGTCGAATCATTAACAACAGCATCATCATCATCATCGTCGTCCTCATCATCGTCGTCATCATCAATCCACACCATGCGAAAAGCAAGCGGGATTACTGCCATCCTCACTGGATGAAATCATTCATTGTCACCGCTGGAGTTTAGTGCTTGTCACGATTTTATATCAAACTGATCGCGCACTAATAATCATATACTGCGTGCAATTCATAAAAGTTGTTCTTATGTCACCACTGCAAAGCGTTGCCAACATATATTGCAAATTCACGAGCAGAATATAGCTTCCACTAAGCCCCTTTGTATTGGTTAAATGCCAGGAGCATTTGTCTGTTGATGCGTGAGATTCCATTCCGCATACCCCTAACATAATATTAAAATTGTGAACAAAAAACACGTCAGTTCAAGGCAAAATTTAATCTGCTCTGTCTACCTGTGCGTGAGAATAGCTGGCATCGGGCCACGCGTGTAAGCCAGTGTGTGGGTGGGCATGTGGGGAGCGGTGGCGCAGTGGTTAGCACGCCACGCTGCAAACCCGACGAACCGAATTCGATTCCCAGGTCACGGCCAAAACCAGTGACGCTTATCTGACCCGGTCCTGGGCGTCCCCCAGGTCCACTCAGCCTCCTGAAATGAGTACCTGGTGAGATATGTAAATATCGCAACTAGTAAGACAAAGGCGGCCTGGTACCCACCCCATCGTGTGCCGTGCCGGCCTTCATAGGTGTGCTCGCTAACAGCACTTGCCCCTACAAGTCTGTTAAGGCTATACGGGGGGTCTTTGTATTTGTTTTTTGTTGTTGTTGCGGGCTTGTGGCACTGGGAGTGCGAGGTTGTAGGATGCGTTGAGACCCTTTGATATAAAGGGGTCGCTCAAAAGGAAGCGCTGCCCTCTGCTGTGTGGAACGTAACGTCCCACGAGGAGATCTCAGAGGGTAGCTCCGTCATATCCACGTCCGCGGGCCGTTCTCCAACACGAGGCGGTCACGCTGCTCCAGCGAGATGTCCGTGACGACGCCGATGGCAGTGCAACGCGGGGGGTAGATTCGGGAGAGAGCAAACAACTGGAACGTGCCTATCGACAAAAAAAAAACACTGAGTGGATTGTAACGAAACTATTAGCCTATTTTATAATGCCCACTGAATTATACAGTTCTTCAGAAGCGACCTGACCACAAATGATAGCTTAACGAATGTGGATTGTCACGTGGACACTTCTAGCAGCCAACTACTTTCAACAGCGTGTTTCTAAATGTGGAGGGAAAAACCGGAGGACCCGGAGAAAAATCCACGCGACCACGGGGAGAGAGAGAGAGAGAGACACGCAAACTCCAAATATACAGCAGCAGCAGGCGTCTGGGTCGGGATTGAACCTACGGCCTCCTGTATACCAGGCGAGGTAGTTAACATCTCTCCATCGTGGCGCCCCACTTCCAGAAATAATCTTCAGTGCACATTAATGAAGGTAACATGCTGCATTCAACTCTGAAGTATACGCTAAGGTACCTCTAGCATCGTGATAGCGTGCAAAGGAAATGTTATACGATCACTATTATCCGCAACTAATTCAGAATCATCATCATCATAATCCGTTCATTGCATGGCGAGTTTATCATGTCTTTTTTTCCAAGAAGACGTGCATTTCCATCAGCTCACAACTGGCTACTTCGAGGGAAATGAAGGCAGTGACGTGGCTGATACAGACATTTGTGGTATGTGACAGCCACGCTGGTGGTTTCTTCAAGCCGTATTGTCTCGCAGAGATTGAAAGCTGATGCCACAAATATGCTCGCCCGTAATCCTAACGAACCTGTTTTGTGGACAAGGAACTCTTTATGCAAAAAACAGTGGCATTTCGACATTCCGCAGCCTAAGTCGCGAAGCGCGTTGCTCGAATATTTTCCCTGTCGGTATGTTGTAAATAGACCACGCTTTTTGTTGGTGACAATATTGCTATCGACTCGTGTTTACATGGTCTCATGTGGAAAGTATGCTATGGATGTATGCATGTGGGGAAGTGGTTAATGCCCTGCTCGACGAACCCGGCGACCCGAGTTCGATTCCCGCTCACGGCCAACACCAGTGACGATTATCGGAATCGGTCCTGGGCTTTCCCTGGGTCGACCCAGCCATCAAATGTGTACCCGGTGCGATGTGTAGCGAACATCGCCACGAGGGAGACAAAGGCGGCCGGGCGTGGTGTTGCCTACCCACCCCCTCGTGTGCCGTGCCCGGCCTTCATAGGTGCTACTCGCTAAGAGCACTTGCCCCAACAGTCTGCTGAGCCTCTACGGGGGATCTTTGTCTTGTGCAAGTAGTCGTGGCTGTTGTGAATTAGCGCACACGTGTTCCTGTGCGTGTCCTATGCAGCTGCGTGTGATTGCCCCGCACGAGCAGTGGGCGAGTCGTGCACTGGCACACGCGTGAGTCCCAGATTCCCCGAGTTCAACTCCCCATCGCACGGCCATCGCCGGTGGCGTGTTGAATCGGAGCCGGTTCGGAGTTGCCACCGCTGCATCGGCATGCGCTGCGTCAGCGTGGTGAATTACGTTGCAGCAGCATCCATGGCCCACCGTCGTTATTGGAGGCCTTCATCCAGCAGCGGATTGACGTAGGGGCTGTACGTTATTAGCATTCGTCTTGTTAGCATAACATCAGTAGACGCGATTCGTAGTGAGCTTCCAAAATAATGCTTGTGATATTTTTAGCACGATTTGCGCGCGCGCGCGCGCGTCTGTGTGTGTGTGTGCTTTTCAATTATTTTAAAGGCTGTTTTTCTTTACGCCTTTTTTTGCACGTCAGCCGATCGGAATGCGATGCTCGCATCCGTAAGGCGCGCTCGCGATGAGAAGAGTTTGTGCGCCCGTTGTGTTGTTACGGTCCGCCGACGACTCTGCGAGCCGAGCAAGATCCCTGGGTGGCGACCCCCATCGCGAGCGCGACGGATCGCGTCTGAAAGCTGCCCGCGTGGGCTTCTCCGAGGCCGAGGCAGACTCAAATGAGTGCCTGCTGCTGCTGCTGGTGCTGCTGTTGTGCGCCGAACATCAATATTGGAGGGGCGAAGGTATCTGGGAAAGGTGGCTGAGCCGCCCTGGCTCATGAGTTTTCGCCAATAGTCCAGTGGTGGGCATAGGCCCGAACGCCCCGTAATGCCGTGGTGGGAGTGAACATTTGAAACCTGTGACTGCGTTTCGGAAGGCATAAAGGATTAATATTTTTTGTTACGTATTTTGACTCACAGATAGACCCCCCCTTCCCTAGCCTAACAGACAGGCCCACAGGCACACACACACAGATGGAAAGATGAGCTCAGAGAGCCAGAGACGCGCACAGACATCCACAGACACGCACAAAGACCCACAAAAAACGCACAGAGATTCACAGACACGGAAAGAGACCTCCTATCCCCTCTTCTGATCCAGTGGGGGAAGTCATAAATGATTCCTTCCTTTTCTCAACCCTCATTATTCCAGGCCGCCCATTCATTTAGGACTAACCATAGATGTTTGTGGCATTTTCATATTTAACTCTGTTATACATTGCGGCATATATATTAAAAGTACAATTGTGTACGTTGTGTATTTTCAACGTGTGTAACCGAGGAGGCTATGAACAATCTTGATTTGAAGCTTTCGTGACTGCAGGAATCCATATTCTTTGGTTCTTTCCGTAAAGTCACGTGGGTAGAAATAAAATAAAATAAATCACGACGTTTCGATCGCAACACAAGCAATCGTCATCAGGTGGGACAATTACAGATGACGATTGCTCGTGTTGCGATCGAAACGTCGTGATTTTTATTTATTTTCTTTCTACCTACGTGACTTTACCGAATAGAACCAAAGAGTAGGCTATGAACAGATTAATTTAAACGGTAGAACTCGTGGGTGCCTGTGCATTTGCCTACATTGTGCACTTAAGGTCAGTCAATAAACAAGGAAGGAGGAGGAATGCTAAGTGAGAATGTTGCCCTCCCCCCCCCGCCTCCGCTCCCAACAACAACAACAAACCTGGGAATATTGCGAAGGATAAATCCAGGCTCAGTTTCTATGGCGACAAACGAGCGCTTACTGACGTCAACGAAGTAATTCCCAGGGTAGGTTTATATACCACGGAAGCATTAGTTTTCTTTTCTTTACAGAAGTGGATTCCTCGTAATATTTTACAATACCCATGCTGCTGTGACCCCCAGGAACCCATGTTTTTTTCTAAGTATTTTTTTTAGCAACGGACAACCTCCCAATGTTTTGCACAATTTTTGCAAAGGCGCTTTCTAACGAGCCTACAGTATTTGGAATCACAGTCAGTGTTACTACCACCACCACAAGCATTATCACCATCAAACAAAGGCAAAGACTAATATCACCACGTATAGCCTTCAACAGACTGTCGCGGGCAAGCGCTGTTAGCGAGCACCTATGAAGGCCCGCATGGCACACGAGGGGGTTGGGTAGCACCACGCCCGGCCGTCTTTGTCTCCCCAGTAGCGACGTTTACACATCGCAGTCGGGTATTTATTTGAGGCTGAGTCGACCTATGGGGAGACTCGGGATCGATTCAGATAATTGGTCACTGTTGTTGACTCTGAACAAGGAATCGAACTCGGATGGCCGGGTTCGTGGCGCTGCGTGCGAGCCGTCTCACTACCGCTCGCCCGCATCACTTGGGTGATTTGGAACAAACATTGCTTTGACCTACGTCGTTCCGACATTCGTCGAACATTTCAGGCGTGCAACCCCGACGTAAACCGGGGTTTGCTGCTGTGTCGGCAACAAGGACACACAACCAGCGCTTCACCCGGAACAAAAAAAACAAACAAACAAACACCTTGCTGCGTAAGAGGCGCATTGCAAACAGACAGCGGCCCTTCGACAGCACGGCAAGTACTCGTGGGGACATTTTTTTGGGCCAGTGTCGCGCCCCTTTCCCCCGGTCTTAAGGGAGCCCTTCGCGGTGTTCGCCGAGCGGCAGTAAGGGGCACGCGTGGGCCGCTGACTCGCGGTGGCCCACGCGCGTGAGCACGCACAGAATGTGGCGTCCTTCAAGACGCTCACAGTGCACGCCGGTTGCGTTCGGCAGTCAATCTCTTGAGACCCACGATGACGAGGTTGCCGCTGCGACCAGCCCAAAACAACAACCCTTGTGAGCCGGTTTCCGTAAATTAAAGGATTTGGTGTCTCCCTGCACAAACCAAACCGTCCTAAAATACAATCAACAAGGGTGCACGATTGAAGTCAGGGGGAGGAGGAGTCCTGTAGATGAGGGAACGTGATGAAGGAGGGAATGCGTGCTGCATACACTGTCAGATGCTTATGGAACAAATGTCTTCAAAGTAATGCTGTTTTGTCCCAGTGAATTAGGAAAATATTTCTACAATAGATGCGGGCGGATATTTCATTTTTTGGCTATTTTTAACCCCAAGCAAGATCAATATGAGTTTGTTTTTGGGGTTAGGCCCACGTAAGTAGTTTCATGCCACAATTCACTTAATTCAACCTCCAGGACTTTTTACCAAGCAGAGATTTAACATGTGCCTTTATTTGAGCTCCGTCTGTCTCTTCGTCTGTAACGGGAGGGCACTATAACTCTCATAAATATGACCCAATATGAAGTAAACTGCGGTGTAAAGTTACATTGCGATAAGGGACTTGTCCTCGTGAAAACTGGCCATGTTGATGTAGAGTTTGTCCAAACTTGCCCTGCCACCGAACTAATCAGATTTCACACTGCTAATTAAATACTTCTGAAGACAGACGCGTGTTGAAATGTGTTACGTAATCCATGCACTTGCAATGATTTACCACATTAAATTAGATTCAAATTTAAATTTACAAGCATTTAATAGATATTGTTGGACGGATAGATTGTAATAGGGGTGTGACATTTACCCCCTCTTCCACCTCCCGGCGATTTCCACAAATCGTCGCCATTCAATTCAAGAATTGAAGGCGATTTTTTTTCTCACATTGACGAATGATAGCGCCTCTTGTGACAGCAGGTGATCATGCAAACCCCATTGCACAATAAATATAGATGTTGAACAACTTTCGCCACCGTACACAGCCAACCGCGATAATCGGAAGTGCGGGCGAAGGCCAACAAACTGAACACAAATAGCGGTTCTAAAGAAATTATTTTTCAAGTCAGATGTAAAAGTGCACAGCTCAAGTGGATTCCTAATATCGTTCCTGACGGCCGCAGAAGCGCTTCTGAAAGGGCGCGATTCAGTGGTTCGTCTTTGTTCCATAGCCAGCCAAAATCCGCTGCGAGGCTAACCGGAGTTTGCGTGATGATTTATGCTCCTTGACGAGATCAGAAAGGTGTTGTGGTTCATCTGTGGTACATCTCTATGGGTAATTAATGCGACCTTAAAGTGTATTAGTTCGGCAAACCGGAAGACAATGCAGCTCGGCGATCACTGGACACACAGGGAATTCCATGACTGTATCGTGAACCTACGAATCAACATCTCATGGGTGAATTGATGATTCGTTACGTCGCTAGTGGAGTGACATTGAACGAGTCACTGTAGCGCGCGTGGCGCTGGGAGATTGGTAGACAATGGGATTGGGGGTAGCAGCGCCCTCTACCAGTTGGACCTGTGGGCCTAGCCCGGAGCCTTCTGGGGGATCCAGAAGGGGGGCGTGGCCGAGGGCGGAGCCTCTTCAAGTTGTGGGTCTGGAAGCATGTTGGCTGTCCCGACCCGGTATGGAGTTATCCTCTATGGCTGTGAGAGTCGGAATAAACAAGAGGGATAACTCTTCCTACTAGTGTCTATGAATTAGTACACTACACTAACTTGCACACAAACACACACACACCGCGCGCATGTCCATAAATGAAAGGATTTGGTGTTTGCCCAATCAAAACCCTCCTAGTAGTGGAGTAGTTAGCGCTATGCCGCGCTACGAACCTGGCGACCCGGGTTCTATTCCAGCTCACGGGCAACACCGGTGACGATTATTTGAATCGGTCCTGGGCCTATCCTAGGTCGACTCGGCCTCAAATGAGTACCTGGTGCGGTGTGTAAACATCGTCACTAAGGAGACAAAGGCGGCCGTGCGTCGTGTTGGCTACCCACCCGCTCGTGTGTCGTGCCGGCCTTCATAGGGTGCTCGCTAACAGCACTTGCCCCAACAGTTTGTTACAGGCTACACGGGGGATCTTTGTCTTTGTGCAGCTTGCTGTCACTTTACTGCCAATTTCCGTCAGCACACAAGATACCGTCGGGCAACAGATGCCGTGCGCGGCGCCCAAAGCACAATTATGAATGTGCACGAACGAAGACAATCTGTTGGCAATTTATTCGGCATCCTGTTGTGTATTTACCATCCAGCCAGGTGGCTCAGCCGTAGAGCGGCGCGCGTCTCGCAGTCGGTAGCAGCTTGTGTGACGGGTTGACTCACCCCATCATCCCTCTGGGATCAATAAAATAAGTACCACTTTTGTGGGGAAGTCGAAAGCGGTTGCTCTTGTTTTCGGAGAGACAGACTCACCCCCGCCATAGAAACGTGCAATTTCCACCACTGGCTCAGGGCTGTAGAAAGTTTGCTGTCCTTCCCCCGCACCTGCGATTAGCACGGTTGGCTCCGTATGGTGTGGAAGAAGTTCAACGGTACATAATACGTGCATGCTAATTTGAGCAGGAAATCACTGTGACCTTGCCAGGTAGGTGTGAGCCCAGTTCACTAGAAGTATAAGGGAGATCTGGGAGGAATGCAAATAAATGTAGTGATACAAAAGAGATGTGTGCAGAGTTGAAAGTCACCACTCTCATCAGGAACAACGGCTGGTAGCTGCAATAATGCAACAAAACATTAAAAAAACCATAACCAGAATGATCATCTTTCAAACATTTTAATGAATCGTTATAAGTCAGTGATTCAATTTGTGACTTGGGATTGGTCGAGATGATCGATAGGAGAGATGATCAATGTTGCGCAGATTAAACATTGTTCCATGAAGCTGAGCTAACTGTAGGGGACACGTAAATGCGCAGCCCTGCAATTGTTCACTCACTCCACTGAATAGTGTGGGGGGCATGAACGGACGAGAGCATGATCGGGTGAGAGCCTGGACAGGTGAGAGCCTGAACGGGTGAGAGTCTGGACAGGTGAGAGCATGGACAGGTTAGAGCCTGGTCAGGTGAGAGCCTGGACAGGTGAGAGCATAGACAGGTGAGAGCCTGGACAGGTGAGAGCATGGGCAGGTGAGAACCTGAACGGGTGAGAGCCTGGACAGGTGAGAGCCTGGTCAGGTGAGAGGCTGGACAGGTGAGAGCCTGGACAGGTGAGAGCCTGAACTAGAGAAAGCCTGATCAGGTGAGAGCCTGAACTAGAGAGAGCCTGATCGGGTGAGAGCCTGGACAGGTAAGAGCCTGGACAGGTGAGAGCCTGGACAGGTGAGAGCCTGAACTAGAGAGGGCCTGATCGGGTGAGAGCCTGAACTAGAGAGAGTCTGGTCGAGCGAGGGCCTGGACAGATGAAAGCCTGAACAGGTGAGAACCTGGACAGGTGAGAGCCTGAACAGGTGAGAGCCTGAACAGGTGAGAACCTGAACTAGAGAGAGACTGGACAGGTGAGAGCATGGACAGGTGAGTACCTGAACTAGAGAGAGCCTGGACAGGTGAGAGCATGGACAGGTGAGAGCCTGAACTAGAGAGAGCCTGATCGGGTGAGAGCCTGAACAGGGTTGAGAAGCTGGACAGGTGAGAGCCTGAACAGGTGAGAGCATAGACAGGTGAGAGTCTGGACAGGTGAGTGCCTGAACTAGAGAGGGCCTGATCAGGTGAGAGCCTGAACTAGAGAGAGCCTGGACAGGTGAGAGCCTGAACGGGTGAGAGTCTGGACAGGTGAGAGCCTAGATAGGTGAGTGCTTGGACAGGTGGGAGCCTGAACTCGAGAGAGTCTGGACGCGTGAGTGCCTGAGCTAGAGACATCATCGTGATGAATGCTTCTTTGTCCCGATCCACATTTTTGACGGATCGGCTGGGAATCATTGTTAGTGATGGAAATATTGGGGACACATTTTTTTTTCTCAAATAAAAAAATAATAAATGAGCATTCGTCAAAATGAGAATTTGGCCAACAGCACACCAGCTAGCCAGCTGGTGTGCGTATTTTTTTTTGTATTATAAACAACTGCCCACAGCATGTTCTGAAGGGAATGGGAAGTTCCCACAGAAAACAACTAAACGTTTGTAATCCGCTGCCTGGAGACGGGAGCATATGTTTAATAACTTTTGCCACCAGGCAGGAAGGCTGTAGTCTCCCCTCTCAACTTTAAGATTAAATGTTCTTGCTCGTGTGTTTTTTTGTGAAGCTCGTTCCTCTTACTCTGCTTCTATTTTCATCGCCGGCGGAGTGCTTTTATTGCTGATATGCGACCCTCCGTTTGCTCTGCAGCGATGACCTCACAGCCAAGTTAATCACAAAGTAGCTGTGGCTTTTGTAAGCCCTTTGATATTCGCCACGCATATTTATGTATTTAAATAACATAATAATGATTATATATCCTTTTGCAGGAACTAAAGGAGGATAACCAATACATTCCCCCATAACATATTTTTGTTGTTGTTATTCTTAACTCTTTCGGTAAAGTCACGTTGAAGGGAAACAATAAAATAATAAAATATATATAAAAAACAATAAAAATTCTCACGACGTTTCGACCATAACGCAAACGGTCATCATCGTGACTTTACCGAAAGAGCTAAGAATATGAATTGCTGCAGTCACGAAAGCTTTAAATCAAAATTTGTTGTTGTTGTTTTCAATATATGACTTCGGTGAACGCTAATTAATCTCGTGACTTAAGACTTCTCTTTGATGCATCTTCGAAGTCCACGACGGATCTGTTCGCCTCGGAAGGAAACAAACAAAAGCCTCAGAAGCCCCCTCCGATTACCCTCTTCAGTATGCCCAGGTCTCACTCGCTCTGTGGAAACAAATGTGCAGGCTTGGTGCTGCTTGCCGCAATGAGGAACCGCGATCGTCGCGTTAGGGTTGGGGGGATTCAGTCACTTGCCGACCGCGAGTTACCTCCGTTCACTGCCGAGGCTCAAGTTCCTTCATTCGACGTAGCCGTCATGAATAATAGTTGGCAGAGAAGCGTGATCCCGAGATTGTGTACGTGCGCGTTGAACTCATTTCGCGCGCACCGTACGTCGCCAAAAGTGCCAATCGAAAGGCGCGGAGTCTCCGTGGAACGCGTTAAAAGTTTCCCCGCCACTTGGATCTTGATCTTGACACCCGCCACCAAGTTTGCCGTCAACACACTGTAACATTTTAAACACGTAGGGTTTCGCGACCAATATCATCCATAATAGAGTTTGTGTGGTTAGATCGCGTAAAATGTGTGCGTTAAACTTCTTTCGCGATCTAACCCCCCCAAAAAAACCTCTATTACAGTGTAACATTTACGTAAAACAACTCACGTTAATCTTAGGCGCAATGAGACGTACGTTTTTATTCCTTTGTAAGAACATTCTGGCCGTCGCACGTGTGTACGCGTGCACGTGTGTGTGCGCGCGCGCGTGTGCGTGTTTCATATAAGAGTTCACTGGTTCAGATCCAACCTTGGCTTGCTAGACAATACCCGAGGGGGGACTTAGTCAAACACATGCACCGTCAGCTCATTCGCATGGACGTAAAAGATCCCATGGCATTGTGTGTGTGGTTTTTAATTTTATTTAAAGTGGGCCAGGTCGTTCTGGAGCCGCCGGGGAATAATACAAAAATACCCACACGGCTACACCAAAAACTGGGGCCATCTGGGTGCAAGGGTCTTGCCGTGTCCCGGGTGCCAATATATCTAAATATGGCTCTTGCCACCACAAGCCGCCTTTCCCCAACGTCGTCTCTCACCCAACATCACGCTCCTTCTCCTGTACAGCAGCAGCATCTCCCTCGTAAGCAGAAACAAACAAATTAAGTACAGCCGTATCATCCCAATGGCATTTACTTGATCATAATTAAAGGTAATACTACAACCCTCGATATCATACATTCATTGTTATTTCTTGATTTGAATCTTTCGTGACTGCAGGAATCAATGCTCTTTGGTTCTTTCGGTAAAGTCACGTGGGTAAAAAAATAAAACAAAATAAAAAATAAAATAATCATTTCAAATTTGTTGTTGTTTCAGTTTATTTTTCTACCTACGTGACTTTACCGAAAGAACCAAAGAGTATTAATTGTTATTGTTGTACTGTGCAGGCCCCAGCGTGCTGTCACCGAGAGCATCTGGCAACCCAGCAGTCTTTGTTTAACAGGCCTGGCTCTGCTGTTGTGAACAACAACTTGAGCACCCTGCCTCGAGTTTGACTGCTTAAACAAAATGCTGCTGGCTCACGTTGGTCCACGAGACACATGGGCTGACATACACAAATTTAATGATTTTTTTTATTACCGAAATTAACGTTTTTTAGTAAGCGAATGAACATGCTCCTGGACAAAGTTATGAGACTCCGCAAGGCTGCCCTGGATAGTTTAAACGCACCACGCGTATAATATGTATATATTTTTTGGGCGCGGCTGCATTTAGACCAGAGCAGGGAGTCAGCAAACCAGAAGCACAAGAAGAGGTGTTTTTCTTTCGAATTCTGTAACAGAATAAGAAAACCCCTCAATATTTAACGAGACTCAGCGCGTGTGAACAATGTCACGAAGCGGTCCTCCAGTTTAATACGTAGGAGGAGGCTTTCGCGGCCAATATCATCCATAATAAGAGGTTTTTTTTGGGGTTGGATCGCGTAAATATATAAATGCGTCGTTAAAACGCGCCACCACCCGACACAGCCAACCAGTAAGGGTTGTCACGTAAACAGAACGTGGCCAATTCGTCACTAGTGCAGCAAGCAACAGTAAATGTTGTGGCTTGGCTCTCCAACGCACGTGACAACCCTTACTTGTTGGCTGTGTCGGGTGGTGGCGGGTTTTAACGACACATTTATATATTTACGAAATCTAACCCCCCCCCCAAAAAAAAAAAATATTATTATAAGCGGTCTTTTAGATAGATGCATGCTGCTCGGAAAGCCGCAGGTTTGCGACCACTTGGACGAGACGCTTCCTAAATCCGCATTGAGTCATGAATGCGAAATATTTTAAAGAGACTCGATGCGTGCGTGCGAAAAACGTCACGAGAAGCGGTCCTTTGGAGAGCCGCAGGTTGGCGAGCCCATGGACGAGACGCTTCATGGATCCATATCGTGTTGTACTGTACTATGGGTGAGGACGTGGGGGGAGGGGGGGAGGTGGCAGGGGGTGAAGGCGTAGGAGGGGGGCTGCTCCGGGCTCCTGTGGGGACGCACCGAGCGGAGTTTGCTGCGCTCGAGATGGAGTCAGACCTGAGAGCCTCCTCCCCCCCCTCCACCCCTAACCGCGTTCCTGTGCCGAGCGCTCGTGAGCGCTCAGGTCCAGCACGTGGGACCACCCCCCCCCACCACCCCGGGGGGATTCCGTGGTTGACAATGAAGCAGCAGCAACAACAACAACAAAAACTCCACCTCTTCCTGCTTCCTCCTCCTCTTCGCACAATGGGGGCAAGTCAAAGATGAAGAGCTACCCAGTATGGCCTGTAACTGACTGTTGGAGCAAGTGCTGTTATGAAGGCCGGTACGGCACGGCACACGAGGGGGTGGGTGGCCGAAATCACGCCCCGGCCACCTTTGTCTCCCGGGTGGCGATGTTTACACACCGCACCAGGTACTCATTTGAGACTGAGTTGACCTAGGGGAGGCCCAGGACCTGTTCAGATAATCGTCACTGGTGTTGGCCGTGAGCGGGAATCGAACCCGGGTCGCTAGGTTCATAGCGCAGCGCGCTAACCGCTACACTACCGCTCCCCACACAACACACACTAACACACACACACGTGTGTACACATCACGTTTTCCTGCTCGCTCTGGCGAGATGAGAATAAGGGGTTTTCCAGTATTTATATAAGTACATTTCAAATAATCGTAACGTCATTTTACTTTTGCTGCTTTTTTATCATGATAGTATTTAACCTAAACATGAATTATAACAATTTAACGATTTTTTTTAAAATTGTAAATACATTGAGAGACAGAAAGAGGAACACGCTAATTCGAGAACATCCGCAGGCTAAATGACATCAATCAAATCTGTTAAAATTAACATAAGTGGACGTGGGGGGGGGGAGAGCCGCCATAAGGGAATGATGCAGTGCCGGATTATCCCAGTAGCAAAAGTAGCTACACATGGAGCTACACAAGTAGTAGCTACACAAGTAGTAGCTACACATGGAGCTACACAAGTAGCTACACATGTAGTAGCTACACATGGAGCTACACATGGAGCTACACAAGTAGTAGCTACACATGGAGCTACACAAGTAGCTACACATGGAGCTACACAAGTAGTAGCTACACATGTAGTAGGTACACATGGAGCTACACATGTAGTAGCTACACATGTAGTAGCTACACATGTAGTAGCTACACATGTAGTAGCTACACATGTAGTAGCTACACATGTAGTAGCTACACATGTAGTAGCTACACATGTAGTAGCTACACATGTAGTAGCTACACAAGTAGTAGCTACTACACATGTAGTAGCTACACATGTAGTAGCTACACATGTAGTAGCTACACAAGTAGTAGCTACACGTGTAGATACTACATGTAGATACTACATGTGTAGCTACACGTGTAGCTACACATATTTTAAAGCACCCCCCTCCCTCCATCCACAACCACCCCCCCCCTCATTGATGCAGACGCGTCGACAAGAAGCACCTGCGAACATTCACCTAAACCGCGATCCTTCAAGGAAACGTCCCGCACAATGAGAGGGAGACGGAGGGGGAGGTTATTTATTTACTCACAAGTCAAGTGGGAAGGTGGGGGGAGGTGTTGCAAATAAACGATTCACAACTTCTGGCCAGAGAACAATGATCGTACGCACGCAATGAAATTAAATAAATTAGTGTGACAAAAAAATATATATTAATATATTGTAAATAATCTGTTTATTAACGCTCAAAAAAATGTACAGCAGAGCCATTGGTTAAACCCAACGTAGGATGAAAGTCTTCATCGTGCTGCTCGGTGCAGGGTTGGTGATATAAGGGCGACTCGTGAATCTGTGGCGTCAGCTGTGACTTGCAATTGCACCGGAGTGACAGCCCAAATAAAATAAATAACATCGTAATTACCCCGAAAAAATCCAATGAAAAATAGATTGTGGGTTTGAAATAAATGTAATGTCTATCAAAGGGTAAATTCGGCGAACGTATTGCATCAGTTTTGACACGAGCAAATGGAGGTGACGTCACCTTGTCAAAGTGTTGATGGCTTCCACGTACGTGTGTAGCTACACACAACACACACACACACACATGTAGCTACTACATGTAGTAGCTACACAAGTAGTTACACATGGAGCTACTTGTGTAGCTACACATGGAGCTACGGGCCCCGCACTTTCAAGGGCCCCGCGCTAAATGCGTTCAAGCTATCAATGCCGGTTCAGTGATTCTGCACTTGCTCTATCACTATAGTACTATACCGCCTTCAACTTTAATTAACGACTGGGTGTTTATTGTTAGCGATTTGTCGTAGTGTCTGGCTGTATAGCAAATGAAAACATACAATCACTTTACTATGCACGAAAAAATATGTGTGTTTTAATATTCACGTGTTTTTTTATTTGAAAGTTAGGGCCCCTTTATAACATACGCTACAGGCCCCCCCCCCCACTAGCTTAATGCGGCACCGGGATGATGGCTGACTTTCAAGAATAGCCGTGGAGTGGCGGCCAAGGAGTGGAATGCCCCCGAGAGGATGGAGCGATACAATCGGCTCGCGCTGCTGACTCCACAGACAGCAGCGGATGTCCCCGGCGGTGCTGGAGACTCAACGGTGGCTGCCTTCCCCCCCCCCCAACTCGCCGACCACCTTTGTCTTCCGAATGGAATGATGCCTCGGGACTTTTCCGCCCCTGCCCAACCCTCTCCCCAGCTTTTTGTCGCTCCCCGCAGCTGCTGACCAGAGACCCATCCGAACCCCTCTTTAATGAATCCCTCTTGTCCCTACCGTCATTAAAAGCACACCGGCCACTTACAAATGGAAGAATTCTTCACGTCAAATCATTGCGCCGTTCCGTTGCAATGTGGCGCTGATTGCCTACTTTATTGAGGGCGATATTGGCACGTAAAATAAAGATTGATTATAATCGCTGCAAAGCGCTTTATAAGTTTAGACAAGAAAATATGGGAAGGTGCTGGGTGGATTATTACAACGCCAAAATCACGGGGAGGTGGAGGCTGCCGAGGAAGTCTTTCATCCAGTAGTGGATTGACCATGGCTGGTGATGATGATGAAGATATTTTAGAATTGTTTAAATTAATACAGGACCACAAAATGATTGGATGTTGTGCGTGTTTTTGTAGCAATATAATTTTTTAAAAGCACCGTGAAGACATTTCAGTGACGTCGTACAAATGCTCTCTGTTGCGTATTACACCAGACCGCTGGTTAGAGGGCATTTATCGGCGGGCAATACCACACGCAGCACCGTGACGGTACGAGTCAGGTTAAAAGGTTCTACTCTGTACGCTACAAATCTGTTACCCTGGAGATAGCAACGCTTATGGCATATTTTAGTGTTAGGGCAGCAAATACCACGAATATGTTAAGACTAAACTTATCAATTTTTATTTGACCAAGAAAAGCCCATTGAGCTATAGATCTCTTTTGTTGAAGCTACCTGGCCACAAATGAGAGCTCAACAAGTGGCTTATCAGGTGGACATCCATAACAGCCACATACTCTAAACGCGTGATATTGATTCTAAATGTGGAGTGGAAAACCGGAGGACCCGGATAAACCTCCAAAAATACAGGCGTCAGGGTCGGGATCGAACCCACGACCTGCTGCATACCAGGCGAGGTAGTTAACATCTCGTCAGTTACAGCAGAAACAAGTAGATCATGATTTCTGAAGTTAGACATTATTTTGTAAAAAAAATTTCAGTGTACGTGTAAGCCATCAACACTTTGACAAGGTGACGTCACCTCCGATTGCTCGTGTCAAAACTGATGCAATACGTTCGCCGAATTTACCCTTTGATAGACATTACATTTATTTCAAACCATAATCTATTTTTCATTGGATTTTTTCGGGGTAATTACGATGTTATTTATTTTATTTGGGCTGTCACTCCGGTGCAATTGCAAGTCACAGCTGACGCCACAGATTCACGAGTCGCCCTTATATCACCAACCCTGCACCGAGCAGCACGATGAAGACTTTCATCCTACGTTGGGTTTAACCAATGGCTCTGCTGTACATTTTTTTGAGCGTTAATAAACAGGTTACTTACAATATATTAATATATTTTTTTTGGTCACACTAATTTATTTAATTTCATTGCGTGCGTACACTCATTGTTCTCTGGCCAGAAGTTGTCAATCGTTTATTTGCAACACCTCCCCCCACCTTCCCACTTGACTTGTGAGTAAATAAATAACCTCCCCCTCCGTCTCCCTCTCATTGTGCCGGACGTTTCCTTGAAGGATCGCGGTTTAGGTGAATGTTCGCAGGTGCTTCTTGTCGACGCGTCTGCATCAATGAGGGGGGGGGGGGGGGTGGTCGGTTGTGAAGGGAGGGAGGGGGGTGCTTTAAAATAATTTCTAAGATAAACAAAAAAAGGAATTTGTTTTTTACTATTCTGCCCCAAGTGTAATTCTCATTGTGTGTGGCATTCAAAGAGGCAATTCCAGACACATTTTTTTTTGTTTTGCATTTCCCATTAGGATTCTAAGAAGTCGGTTCTCAGCCACCGCTTGCCACAGGCTTTTGTCACATCCGTCTGTCAAATGTATGACGAAAATACCCATCGTCGTCCGTCAGCCTTGGCCAATCCACTGCTGGATGAAGGCCTCGCACAAGCCGCCACCACCTGTCACAGTCCTGCCACGTGACAATCCACCCAGCACCTGCACAGAAGCTGATTTCACTGCTCCATCTCTTCAGTAGACGTCCTCTCGGACGCGTTCCGTTCCTTGGATGCCACTCCGCTGTTATTCTCGACCATCACCATTACAGATGCGCTTCTGTGGCCGTCTGGAACGGTCTTCCTTTCCGACATTAGTAAAGCACTGGAGCTATTTCCACCGTTAAACCTAAATTAAACACTCAATTTTGTTGGAACTGCTCTTTTGTGTTTCGGTTTGTTATCCTTCACCCCCCCCCCCCCAGCGCGCCTCCGCTTAGCACGACCGGCTACGTACGGTGCGGAGAAAGTTCAACACGCGTACGCACGCACGCACGCGCGTGTCTTTTACGGATTTGACAACGTCGCTCATTCATCGGCACGCGCACGGCCAGGCGGAGTTCCTTGAGAGGCGTCTGTGTTCGCGCGGCGCGCTCCCCGTTCTTTCGCTCCCTCCCCACCCCCACCCACCCCTTATTTCCAGCAGGCTGCCTGCGTCAGTGCTGCTCAATCGAAGCCTGTGTCGACCGTGGCACACACAGGGAGGGGCTGCTGTTTTAGCTCTCGCTCACCTCAGCTAGCCTGCAAGCGGCACACAATAATAATAATCATAGTAGTAGAATTGATTTGAAGCTTTCGTGACTGCAGAAATCCATACTCTTTGGTTCTTTCGGTAAAGTCACGTGGTAGGTAGCAGTTCCACTGCTGGATTATTTTTTTTTCCGCCTGAGGACGATCGAAACGTCGTGATATAATATATATTTTTTTCTTATTTTTTTTCTACCAACGTGACTTTACCGAAAGAACCAAACAGTATAGTAATAGAATTGCTTTAACTTGTGACGCGCCACGCAGTAGCCGCTCCATCGTGATGAGAGAGAGAGAGTGAGAGAGAATGACTCGGAGGCGCGAGGAACTGCAGACGAACGGAAAGATAGATAAAGCCAGGCGCCAACGATTGCCCAGGCTCTGCGGTCCTCTATATATGATCGTGTTATCGGCCAAGTAATTCGTGTTTTACGCGTTGGAGCAAAAATGGAGCACCTGGTCCATACCCACACGTGCGAGGGGGAAACACTCTATCCCATACAGACGGGAACACGTGGAGTGCACATTTTTTTTTGCCGCACCGCCGCATTCTCCTGGCGAGCCAGGTGGTACGGCTCCTCCTCGATGCACGCCCACGGGACGTGGAGTTTCACAGCGTCTGCGCTGTGGTCCACCAACCCTCGCCGCCTCTACGGTACCGGATTCCGGGCAGCAACGTGCACAGTCACCACCATCACCGCGACGAGGAGGACGACCGCCGCCCGACGAAAGGGAGGCACTCAGGGCAAGCGAACAGCGACCGTCATTTGGCTTTTTTGGACGTTCCATGGCAACAGACAACAAGCACGTGCAACAGCAGCCCTGCGACAGTGGGAAAAAAGGGAGAGCACTCCGCACGGCCTTCCGTTGTGTTTTTTTTGCGTGTGCCGGCAGCGCCATACAAAGAAAACACGGTTCTGCGTCGTCTGATGGTGCTTGGTTTGCTCGCGTTTGTTATACGCACCGATGAGCCAGTTTTGCGTGGAGTTTAGGTTTGTGTTTCAGCTACCTATGATTTAAATGGGTTTCTAAAGCGCAGTGAGTTGATGTTCTCTGCCCAGTTGCAAATTATTGCACGTGTTAAAATTAGTTTTTACTTAGTTTGGTTACATTTCCAGAAAACATGTATTTAGCTTGATCATCATGTGATGAACATCACCACATCGGGGCGTGGTTTAGAGGTTCCTGGAAGGGGTCTCAGAAGTACTTCTGTGAACTCCGCTTCCGCGGGGCGGTTCTCTAATGCGGGGGGTAGGGGTGGTGCATTGCATGATGCCGATAGCGCAGCTGCAATAACATTTGCAAAAACGATTTATTTTAAATCGTATAAAAATGTTGTGGTCTTTATACCAGTGTTACTGCATTCATGCCAAATTATGAACTTCACCTACAACTAGACCGTTGATAAAGGGCCGGTCATAATTGACTTTGTAAACTAAAGTTTTGACGTCTCATGTCGCCTTCACTGAGGTCTACGCATACACAAGCACTGTCACAAACCCATACTTGTATCTCTGTTGCGGCCTTAGTGTCCTGCAATTCTTTGTAAAATGAATAGACTTACTTCCCTATCGCCGCGTGAACATCTGTTTTAGTCCATAACATCTGACAAGCCAGAAGTATTTGTTTAAACAGGCTCGACTGACGAATATACTCGGCAGGCCAAGACTTGGCTAGTTCGCTTGCTTACATACTGCTGGATAAGATAAATCAGAAAGCCTGATGGATGAAAATAAGATGTGTTTGTATCTTTTTATTATGTCTTTAGGTCTATGTGAGGAGATGGGAGAAAGGCTGTTTACTAATATATTACCAATAGTCCCACACAAACTGCGCACAACGGGGATGAGTGTTGCCATGTAATACTGTTCGGTACGATGTGATGAACTATTGAATTTACTGTTGCCAAAAATCTTAGGACAGATAAAACATTTATGGGTAATCGAACACGTAATTATTTTTCTTTTGATTAATTACACCACTAAAATATGCAACACGATGATTTATAAAAGTATTAAATGTCATTATTGTATTCATTATTTACGTGGTCCCTTAATTATGTCAAATTATTATTTCATGGATTCACTTACTGATTGTTACATTATACATGATTTGATCACTTTTTTTTCATTTGTGTCCACTAACAACATTTACAATGAAGTCACGTATTCACTCGCCTTTCTCAGATTGTTTTTGTCCTTTCCCCGCTCCACCGATTAGCATGGTTGGCTACGTACGGTGTGAAAGAAGTTCAACATACATACTACACTATACACGACTATACACTACACACACTGCACTATACACTACACTACTGTGCACTACTCTGCTATACACTGCACTATACACGACACTATACACTACACTTTACACAACAATTTACACTACAATACACTACACTCTACACTCCACTACTATACACTACACAGATTGAAAACTCATTTATTTCGAACTATTCTTTTGTGTTTAGTTTGTTGTCTTTGCCCAGCACATCCGATTAGCACGGTCGGCTACGTACTGTGCGAAAGAAGTTCAACACAGCTCCAAACCATCAAATACCCCACCCCCACATTTACTTTCTCCCCCTCCACCTCCACCCACCGCGTCCTCCTCCAACTACTCGTAAAAGATCTCAAGCCGCGTGTTAACTTTCGTCTGCCACGCAGCGCACTAGCGGGCGCTGTTTGAAAGTGCGCCCCACGTGCTTTTCATTAAGCACGCGAGCCAGCGAGCCCTTCATGAAGCCAGCGAGCCCTTCATGAAGCACACGAGCCAGCGAGCCAGCGAGCCAGCGAGCCCTTCATGAAGCACGCGCGAGCCAGCGAGCCAGCGAGCCAGCGAACCCTTCATGAAGCACGCGCGCCAGCGAGCCAGCGAACCCTTCATGAAGCCAGCGAACCAGCGAGCCAGCGAACCCTTCATGAAGCACGCGAGCCAGCGAGCCATCGAGCCAGCGAGCCCTTCATGAAGCACGCGAGCCAGCGAGCCAGCGACCCGTCATGAATCACGCGAGCCAGCGAGCCAGCGAGCCAGTGAACCCTTCATGAATCACGCGCGCCAGCGAGCCAGCGAACCCTTCATGAAGCCAGCGAACCAGCGAGCCAGCGAGCGAGGGCGGTTTCTTATGTTATTGTAGCCGCCAAGTGTCTCGCGTCGCCCCGTCGCTGCTGTCGTGGCTTGCGCGGCCAACTTCGCGGAACAGGTGTGCGTTCGCGCAAGGGCGCGGATCCATCAAGCAATTACCCATAATTGGCTAAAATTACAAAGTGCACCGAACACACCCCACCGCCCTCTCCTCCTCCTCCTCCCCCGTCGTTGGCAGCGATGGTTGGTGAGCGTCGCCGCTGCCAAAATGCCAATTTGGCTGCCGCCGTTTGTGAGGCCCCTTGAGAGTTGCTCTCGGCCGGGGCAAGAGGTACAATGACAACAACAAAAAAATCAACGTGACCTCCCCCCTCCACAACCCCCCCCCTCCCCCCTCCATGGCAAAAATATAAATCGTCACGATGCCAGGGCACGCAGCACCCCCAGCCCGAGGTCGAAGTTTAGAGTGCGAAAAAAGCGAAAAACAAAAACGTTGTAAGCTCGGCGCGCCATCCAAATGTGCGCTAAATATTGCGAGCATTCCACAGGGTCCCACTTCCAACTCATCTCGCCTCTCTCATCCATTCTCATGTCTCCTCTCGTCCTATTCGTCCGCAATCTGCTCTCTGTCCCTCCTTCTCCGTGTGTCCAAACTCGTTTTTAACATTCTCCCTCCTTGCGCCCCTCCACTGGAATGCACATTCCCTGTCCATTGAGAATTCCTCCTCCATAACCTCTGTCCGTTCTTCCCTTAAACCTCACCTCTTCTCCATTGCCAATTTCATTCCTCTTCACTTCCCTCGCCCCTCCACTCCTTCCCGTCCCTCCCCTATAGCCCGTGACCCCCGTGTGCCCTCCATTAGGTCACTCATTCCTCGGCCCTTGCACTGCCCCTGCCATCCAAAGCGCTCTATTTAAAGGACCTTAAAGCACCTTGAGCTTAGGCGCTCTATAAATATAACGTAAGACGAGGCAGAATTAGACCAATCGCACGTGGAGGTGGCACACAGCACAAATGGATGGGCAGCTGAGATAAAGTCGCCACCGTGTGTAAACATTCAGGGGATTTACTGGGATCTGCAACGTTGGCCACCGCTAATAGTCGTAAGGGGCAATGCTTCACCGGACTCCCAGTCATTAAAATCCTGCAGAGTAGCTGGGGGTGCCGGGTGGGCATTACATTGCATCACTTGCACAATTTTTTTTTATTGCCAAGGTCATGACACATGTGCCTGAGTTATGTATGTAAGAATGAAAAACAAAACCAACATTGGGATGTGTTGTAGACAAGCGGGTTCCATACGACCCCTGGAGTTACGAGAGCGACCCTGGTTCCAGCCCCTCGCAGATGACGGGTGATTGGCAGTTGTGCGGTCGTGTGGAGGGGGCCCACCACCACCACCACCACCTCCACGAACGTGACTCACCGCTAAGGGGAGGAGTGAACTCGCGTGGTGCCCAAGGGACATTTCGTGGTGCAAGGGGCTCCTCTCAGCACCAGCTGAGCAACAACCAAGCACTCACCAGAGGCTGCTGCATTCACCAAGACGTTTAAAGACGAATTGATCCTTGAACCCAGTCATGGCCTGCAATCACATCAATTTAATTACAGCGAAGGGGTGACTATTTGCACACCGACCGCTGAGCACGGATGTCCTGGTGATGATTCAACACGAATCCAGCGGAATAAATGATCTTTGTCCCTTTCCTAATCCCTTCATTTCCAGTCGACAGCTTGCCACGAGACACCGATCAAATATACGCGGGACATCTGCCGTGCAACCCACTCACTGCTCAAGCAGAGAATTCGTTACAGCGCACCGTATATACAGATAGTGTAGACGTTCTGATGATAGCCTCGTTGAAATATGCAGCGAACAGTGCCTCTCCAAACTGCATATGCACGCACGCGCCCTATAGCCACGCCGTCTGCTTTAAAATCCCGTGACCCTGATCCAGGCCACGAGCGGGCCTGCTGAAATTTGCGGATGGATTTAGCTCCGGGTGAGGCACTGTGGTTCGGATAGAGGAGGAGGCGGATGCAGGGGGTGCGTGCGTGTGGATTCAAACTTTCATCAGCTGCTGTCCCCCTCGACTCCCAGGCACCACCTCCCATTCCATGACCTTCTCACTGCACTCAATTCACAACCATCCCCCACCTCCACCCAACCCACAATCAATGACCCCCCGTCCCCACCGCCCCCCCCCCCTTGCATGAGGTAACAACAGGACAGCCTGTAACAGGCTGTTGTGGCAAGCGCTGTTTTGCGAGCGCCGATGAAGGCCGGCACGGGACACGAGGGGGTTGAGTGGCAAGCACCACGCCCGACGATGTTTTAAAATACCGCAGCGGGTACTCATTTGAGGCTGAGTCGTCCTAGGGGAGGCTCAAGACCCGGGTCAGATAATCGTCACCGGTGTTGGTTGTGAGCGGGAATTGAACCCAGGTCGCCGGAATTCGTAGCGCAGCGTAGCGCTAACCACTACACCACCGCTCCCGAAACAACCTCCCCCCCTCCCCCCCTCCCCGAAGCCTTCATCAATGACTCCCCGCTTCCCCACCCCTTGAGGTAAAACAAAGACAAAGATCTCCCGTACAGCCTTTACAAACTGTAGGGTCAAGTGCTGTTAGCGAGCACCTCTATGAAGGTCGGCACGGCGTAGGAGGGGGTTGGTGGCCAGCACCACGCCCGACCGCCTTTGTATTCCCAGTGGCGATGCTTACGCACCGCACCAGGTACTAATTTTAGGCTTAGTCGACCTAGGGGAGGACCGGAACCGATTCAGATAAGCGTCACTGGTGTTGGCCGTGAGCAGGAATCACCGGGTTCGTAGCGCAGCGCGCTGAACAAATCCATGCAACACACACACCCGCCCATGAAACACACGTGCAGTTATCCGTCTTATAAAACAATCATGCACGTGTGGTTTTTTAATTCTTCTTAACTGCTGACACCAGAATCGTAATTTTCATCATCGTTGCTCAATCCACTGCTGGATGGATGCGGGCCTTCCCAAGCTGTTGGACATATTTCGCGCCTCCGATTAGCGCTGGCTGGCTACGTATGGTGCGAAAGAAGTCCCACGTACATTTCGCTGGTCTGCGGCGCAACAATACACTGAGTGCATGAACCCATTAATTGCTCCATCTCCACGAACGACGCGCTCCTTTAGCGCGTTCCTCCACGCTTGGCTGTCCCTCGGTCGTGAAACTCGTGACCACCTCGCCTCTGGCTGTTGGAGGTTGCAATGTTTGCGAGCACCTGTTGAGGCACATGCTGCGAGCAGGTGGTGGTGACCATGAGCGTGTATATGCCAGGCTGCATTTCATCACTGCGGATGTTCACATACCAGACGAGGCACCCATTTCAAGGCTGAGTCAAATTCGAGGTGGCAGACGCTATAGCTTTATGCTCTCGATTGCTCTTGGCATTGTTGCCAGGATTTTTTATTTTTTTTATTTTTGCACCGCGCACACAGCCATTCGGCTGTGTGCGTAGCACAGTGCTAATGCGCGCGCGACGTTGCTGGGACACGTTTGCGTTGATTCCAACGTGACTTCAGCTGCCGAGCCCAATCCTCCGTCTATAATTGAGAGACGCATTACGGAGGGGCGTTGCGTTGCCAGCGCTGGGTGAACGCTGTGCTCAATACGAGCGGAGGACACGGCACAATGTACTCGACACACAGGAAACAGACATGCTGCGCAACATAATAATAATACTTTATTATGTTGCGCAAGCGTTTCAACGTCACAAAAGCCACTGGGTGCACGCAATTAGTTGTCCCCCTGCCCCACCCCCCCGCTCTGTAACCCTGCACTGAAGCAATGGATGGCTATAACTTGTGATCAGTACCAAACGAACGGCGATGAACTCCGTGCGGGTTATTGAACGGTGTCAATTGAATACAAAACACCACGCAAAAAACATTGCCTTTATTAAAAAAAAAATCCGAGGCGTGCGACGTTTTTAATTAGACTGTGCCGATTCAGCTTTTAGTAGACGGTTAAATAACGCAAAATTAAAATTTGTTTTTATTCTTTTGCATTGCACTTTGGATGGTAATATTTGACCTCAAGCTTTCTTTTCCCCTAAACGGGGTTCACGCGAATCTTGGGGCATCTTCGCTGTGGGCTCCTGCGCGCGCGTGCTTTGCGTGTGTCGAGTGATGCATTGCCGAAGCATTTGGCACGTGATTTGGCGGAGAAAGTAATGATTGACAAAAGATAATGTGAGTAAAAAAAGCTGCATGCGTACAGCATTGTGTCATTTACGTTTTATGCGTGTGCACGTTGGTCAGGAAATTAACACAAATCAAACGCATCGTATTTTACTGATAATAGAGCAGGTGGCTTTGGACACGAGATGTGTACTGTATATCTAAGAGGGTCGTTATAATGTTTGTTTTAATTGCTGGTTATTGCATTTAAAAAAAACAAATGGATTAAAATTTGCTGCACATATACAGAAATGACGACCAATGAATGTATATATATATTTTCACCTTCATAACTGAGAAATAAAGTTAATTTGCCGTGGTGTAAGGCCGTAGCGCACTGAACTTTCAATCCAGACGTCGTCGGTTCGGTGAGATCTCGAGGCGCGGCATTTGGAGCAGTGGGCCAGTCCCTCCGCCCCCCACCTCGTCGCCACCCCCCCCCCTCATCCGCGGCACCCCACCACGCCACCGCCTTATTCCACCCAGCGATACACATGGGTGCTCCACACACAGTCGATGGGATTGGCAGGTCACGTCTGGTGGGGTTAGGTGAGGGTACTCGCACCTCTTCTCAGACGCCTGGCCAGCGTTAAAGAGTAGGCCAAGATACACTCTAGTTGTTGGCGGGGGGGGGGGGGGAGTGCTCTCTAGAGATGCCACGCCATTCCACCAGCAGTGGCGTGAGCGAGCACTTGCAGGGCTGCGCCTTTATCAATACATTGCCGCGGTAGCGAGATGCTAACTCCCTGGCCTGGTATGCAGGGAGTGCGTGGGGGTTGATGCCGACGCTGACGCCTGCTGTATATTTGGAGTTTGCGTGTTCTCCCTTGTGGATTTTTTTTTATCCCGATCCCCCGACGATTCCCTCCACATTTAGAAACATGCGTTTAGAGTATGTGGCCGCTATATCCTCTAAATGTACACGCGATAAGCCACTTGGTTGAGTTATCATGTGCGATAGCCAGGTCGCTTCTGAAAAATAACTAGATCGCTCAGTGGGTCTTACCTGGATAAATGATAGCTGAGTATTTACTACGATAATGAGCCAAGATTGTCTGTCCCGCGCGTGACGTCACTCCACGTCGGCCAACTCCCTCATTAATACTCATGAACCGGTGACGTCCTCCACATGGAATCCCCCCGCCCTCATTAATAATTATGAGCGGGTGACGTCACTCCACATCGAGCAGCCCCCCACATTAATAACCATGAAGAGGTGACGTCTTCCAAATGGACACTCCCCCACATTAATAATAATTAGCGGGTGACGTCACTCCACATGGGGGGGGCGAGGCCCCTGCTCCCCCCTCCTCAGCGTCAGCTTACAGCCCTCACTACAAAGGCAGAACCCTCTCGTCACGTGAGGCATAGAAGTACAAATGAAAGAAGTCTGTGTCACCGCGGACTTACACATTGCACACGAATTGATGCAATGAATATCACGTCGCGGTTCCGCCTTTCGCTTGCAAGTTCACCTTCTTAGCCTTACAGATCTTAGTCGTGCGGGCAAATGCCCTGAGCAAACACCCACGCGGTAAATACTAATTATTTGTCTTCAAAATATTAACAGCCTAATATTTTGGTGAATGGCCATTATTGATTCTCAAGAAAGGCTCTTTTGAAGAAGCTTTGCTTGAAATATTAGTCTATTATATATATTTTTTATCTTATAAGGCAGTGTTAATGTAGAACGTGGTGAGTTTTAGCGTCTGTATTCAAGCGCTAACACAACCTCTCAGTTTGCTTCGTCTTTTAACACTAAACGTCATGTTTTTTGAGCCGACGGAGCTCACCATGAGCCGTGCTGTGTCTCACAGGCAAGGTGATAATAACAAGTCATCGCCAAACACGGCCTTCAAGGACCCTAATGTGGCTGTACGACCGTGGGTCGTATTTTTATATTTGCGGTATAGGGCACGCCGTGACATTCAGCAGAGTTGCCACCACCAATGAGATCATTTTAGCTTCTCAGGGTCCCCATACAATTCCAGAATCCCTTATTTTCGCATCGTGCTGAAGGCAGGGGCCTCTGGTGGCTGCATGGGTCACACAAACCAATATATTACAAACTATAAACTATTTTCTATTTTAGCAGGTAAAGGCTCACTGAGCAAGAGCCCTCTTTTTCAGAAGTGACCTGTCCACAAATGGTAGCTCAACGAAGGGGTTTATCACGTGCACATTGACATTACAGCAGCCACACACTCCAAACGCACGTTCCTGTTTTGTTTACGTGACAAACCTTACCAATTGGCTGTGTCGGGTGGTGGCGGATTTCACGACACATTTATATTTTACGCAATCTTACACCCCCCCAAAACCCAGGGCGACTGTCACTCAGCCAGTACCGCTAACGCACGCACGCACGCGCGCGCACACACACAGCACGGCCCATGCGATGTCTCCTTATCTCAACAAACACCGACTTATCTGCAGTGGCACATAGAACCCTTTGCACTCATATACACTTGCGCATCTTTTTAAAAGGGCCACTGACCTGCCAATGCCCTGTCAACAACACACGTACTGTATTGCACTTCTGTGTGTGTGTGTGTCATCTGAGTCAGTCAACCCATGGCGCATGGGGTCTGTCCCGTGACCAGCGAGCCTTTCGACACTTCACGTGGCCTCAAAGTGCACTTAGCCTGGCACACACTCTGTGGTGCCGTCACCGCCAATTTTGGTGGCGAATGGCGGTTGTTGTTGTGTAAAAGAGGTGCTGTGTGTAAACATCACCACTCGAGGAGACAAAGGCGGCAGGGCGTAGTGGTGGCCACTCACCCACGTTGTGTGCGGCGAACAGCACTTGCCACAACAATGTGTTAAGGCCATACGGGGAATCTTTGTCTTTGTAAAAGTGGTGCACATATAATGTTGCATGTCGGATGCATCTTAATAACCCAGGAAGTATGCAACGTTGGGCCAACGTTGCATATTTACCGGGAAGATAGGTATACACAGATACGGACGTTTTTCAATTTATGGCTCAGTACTCTTTGGTTTTTTCGGTAAAGTCACGTAGGTAATTTTTTTCTGTGACTGTTCCACCTGAAGACGGAAGCTTGTGTTGCCTCCGAAACGTCGTGATTTAATTTAGTTGTTTTCATTTATTTTATTTTACTTACGTGACTTTTCCGAAAAAACCAAAGAGTATGAATCCTTGCAGTCACGAAAGCTTCAAATCTAGAATTGTGGCTCAGTCTTGCACTTTAATTTCCGTGCGTGTTGTTTGTGGCGACGCTTTTTACCTCGCACTGTCGGTACGCCCGTCGTTTCTCCACGCATGTAACCCGCACATGAGAGACGTGTTGTGTCAGTGACCTCTCAACCTGGTTTAGATAAAGAATGCCCAACGCACACACAGCAACACAAAACCTGAAATCAAAGGGGGCACGCAAGTGGTATAAACACGCGGCTTGCTGAGTACGTGGCCAAATCAGACAGCCTCGGACGCACAGAATCCAAGGTCACAAACAAGAGGAACAATATTACGTGTCGCCCAAGTTGTTTTTAATGTTTTGTTTGAAAAAAGAGAATACCCCATCGCGTCCGAACAACACAAGCTACGGACCCCAAGCTTACGTGCCTCTCCCGTGTGCTTCCCCGGTAAAGGGTCACTCCTGGCCAGCGGCTGTCTCTCTCTCTCTTCCTCTAGCATTCGCGCTCGAGCGAGCGTTCACAAGTCGAGGGCTTCGGTGCGCGCCCCACATATCGGCGCGAGGCCTTCTCTTTGCATTGCCCCGTGAATTTCACTCTTTTGAGAAAACCAGAGACCCGCGCGCCCCTTTCACCGCAGCCCTAAAGCGACCTTTGCACCCGAGAGCGGCTCACGAGAGGCGGGTTGGCCCTGTGCGGGCCCTCGCCGCCCAAATGTATCGCCAGGGCGGCACGGCCATCACGGGACACAGGGCCCCCGAGTCCTGACCCTCTGAAGGTGCTTTCATGCCGACTTGAGCACCAGCGAAACGTTGTACTGCTCATTCGTAAATGTTGTGGGTCTACTCGCCGTCGCACCGATGCGTCGAAGTAACAGCTAATTGGCACGTGCTTTTCACGTGGCAATCCTTACCAATTGGCCGTATCGGATGGTGGTGGGCTCACGATACATTTATATTTTACGCGATCTAAACCCACCCCCCCCTCCCCTTCCCAAAAAAAAACCCTTGATTGTGAATAATATTGGTCACGAAAGGCTACGTCGCTAATTTAAACAGCTTCGCGTTTTTTAAAGGTTGCAGGTGACGTTGGCGATTATGAAGGGATTGTGTCGCCCGTAAATAAATCGTGCCTGGCGGCATTACCCCGGCGTAATCTGGATTTGGTTCTCCGCTTGCCCTTCCGTCCCCGCTTTTGGAAAGGTTAAAAAATGGAAAGGTTGACGAGGCTTGGTCCCTCTCGCTTCAACATTGTATCTCGTCAGTACTCAACCAGTGCCGGTGAGACCAGGAATGGGACATCCCTGAAGTCCGAAGCTGCTGAGCCCGAGTTGCGTCTTCTGACTGTAGTTTGACGGTTTTCGGCATGGTCACGAGTGTGGTGTGTTCCATTGTAATGGACCACAATTTGTCCCTGTTGAACTGAAAACTATTTCTCAATGGACTCCGACTTGCTCACGTAAACGGCAACAATCTTTAAATGTAACAACTGCAGCAACGTTGAATTGCAGCACAAAACCAATCGAGCAAATTCTAGGATAGCGGAGCCTGCTTGCTACTTGGACGGTTGACCACTGGGGCTTGCCAGGCGTTGCAGGCCTGGACACCGTGAGGTGGGGCCTAGCTGTGGTCATGTTGAGTGTCATCCTTGGGTGTGCTGTGAATACTCCCGTTTCCTCCCATGCGCCAAACACTCATTCATGGAATTGGCCAAACATTTCGATGCAGGACCCTCCTGAAAAAAAAAATCTGTCTCGAGACGCAGTGTGACAAATTTTCGTGGAGAAGATAAGAAAATAATGTTGTCATAATCATGAAAACTAAAGGGGAGAGGGGGGGGGGGGTTGTCATTGCTCATTAGTTGCCCAAGTCACAAAATTGGTCAATGTGTCTTTTCATGTTGAAGGAGCAGGTGGCGATTGAGCCTTTTGGATCCATACCGCTGCAGATTGAAGTGGCTGGTGCTTTTTCCTGGTCAATGGGTGTTGGTCTGCGCTAAGGATTATATACGGTCAAAGGCTCCCAATTGTTATTAGTTCACTTAGAACCAATAGAATGCACGTGACATTTATCGAAAGCGATTCAGTTTTCCCGAATTCACGTGCTGCACATACAACATCTGCAGCCCATCGTCCACCTACCCGCTGAATGAGTGGAATTCCTCTTATCATGTTGGTAATCGGGGTGTTTGGCCATACTTCACCACGCTGGTCAATGCGGGTTGGTGAGGGCTGGTGTCAGGCCCTGCTCAGATATCGCTTACCCACTCATGTCACTTTGTCGCCAGGAATTCAATTTAGTTTGCATGCATCTCGGTGCCACTGCTTCCCGCTTGTGGTTACTACAAAACAGATTTAGTTTCATGTATCGTGCTTTCAAAGGTAAAGGTGTTAGGATGAATCGATTAGAACGACAATATCGCTAAGAATGCATTTGAATCGATAAGAATTGATTGCAAAAGTAAAGAAGGTTGGGGATGACAGTGAGCTCCCCTCGTGTGATTAACATTGAGGAGAACCAGCTTATCCAGAACATTCAATTTGTAAAAATACATTTTAATCCAGTTAACTAATTTAAATATTTGCTTTCACAATTTTCCATGGGCGTAGGCACCCCTTTTGGTTATGAACGTGTATAGGGAATGAAAGAATAAAAGGGATGCATTGAATATTCTTTTGAGTTAATACAATTACTATGAAATGGAAATTCATTGATGCATTCATTCGTTGCACACCGCTCGTTTTATGTACCGTTTCTTTTAACGTTCAGATATTTTTAGAATACAGATTATTTTAGTCTCCTCCCTCCACCCCCCCCCCCCTCTCCAATGTATTCCAATTGTGCCATCAGCATCGTATCACGAGACAAAGAATGTGCCTGTACATTTCGCAGGGTCACTGCACCTCGTGTCCCGGAGAATGCTCGCTGAGGAGACGTTTCACCGGATTTCTGAACATAAGTCCAAAGAAGAGGTTTCTCACTTTTCGGGATACTCTGCTATGAAATTATCGCATGAAGGTTAACCCAACATTTGTTTTTTGACTCTCAGAGTTATAATTTCGCAAAAAAAATCAAATATAAACTGAAATCTTGATTTGAAGCTTTCGTGACTGCACGAATCCATCTCTTTGGTTCTTTCGGTAAAGTCTCGTGGGTATAAAATAAAATAAATCAAAATAAAATAAATCACGACGTTTCGGGCGCAACACAAGCGTCCGTCATCAGGTGGGAAAAACGTCGTGATTTATTTCATTTTATACCTACGTGACTTTACCGAAAGAACCAAAGAGCTATAAACTGAAATTTAAACGTGTTTTTTTCGTGAGTGTGTAAAGTCATCGGAAAGCCAGGTTAAGGCCTTCAAGTTTAGTACATTTCTGAGAGCCGAGTTGAATTCCAGATGACGCGCCCAGATTCGTACCTGAGAGCTCAATGATGCCGACTCAGCGTTGATCTATGAAACCCGCAGCTACTCCTTCAATGATCCTTAAAACAAATAAATTTATTTTTTGGGTCTTCATGAAGACGACCGCTTGTGTTGCGATCTAAAAGCCGTAGTTTTTTGTTATTTGTATTTGAACCTATCTACGTGACTTTAACGAAAGACCCAAAGAATATGAACTCCCGCAGTCACGAAAGCTTTAAGTCAAGATTTAAATGAATATATTATTTCGTAATTAAATTCTCATCGTGCCCCACGGCGTGGAGGAGGCCGCGATGGCGGGGAGGAGGCCGCGATGGCGTGGAGAAGGCCGTGATACACTCACTCATTTTACACTGGCTCACTCACACATCATACACTGACTCACACTACCACTGACTCACTCACACATCATACACTGACTCACACTACCACTGACTCACTCACACATCATACACTGACTCACACTACCACTGACTCACTCACACATCATACACTGACTCACACTACCACTGACTCACTCACACATCATACACTGACTCACACTACCACTGACTCACTCACACATCATACACTGGGAGTGTCATGCTGCCAGCTATGGCTGCAAGTTTTAGTTGTACATGTTATGTATATCGTTTATTGTTTTGAATCACAGTTCCTATGATTATTGTTGTTACATTGTTTTATAGCTTTATTTTGGTGATTTCGAAAACTTATGGTTAAGCCATGCTTCTTGCGGAAGTGCCTGATAACTTTAATCTAAATTGTCTTATGGTTGTTATTGTTTGACTTGCATCACACTGGGATTTTTTCACACAACGTTGTAATATGGTGGGGTTTCTTTTTTCCTGGAAGATTTGCTGGTTTATCCAGGATGTTTCTGTTGCGCGTCGTCGCTTTAAGATGTTCCCTGTTCATATTTTGTTTGTTGCGGTTGCACCCGACTCAAGAGCCGCATGGCTCACAGGGCTATACCTAATAAATTAAACTTGAAACGGTATATAAAGTGACGTCTCCAACTCTCATCCACTCCCGCCTCGAGGGCTCGCTGTGAAGAAGGTGACATTGCCATTGA
Organism: Petromyzon marinus; assembly: GCF_048934315.1. NCBI lineage: Eukaryota > Metazoa > Chordata > Hyperoartia > Petromyzontiformes > Petromyzontidae > Petromyzon > Petromyzon marinus. Next base: position 6,042,530 of record NC_133689.1, on the reverse strand, counting down.
TATATATTTTTCATTTTAAGGTCACGCGGCGTTATTGATGGACTTGTTGAGTTCCTCGATCTGTTTTTCGTGCACCACTGCCAAGGCAGTGCCACCAAATAATTTGGTATATTTTTTTAACAAAAGACCTGGCTGTAAATAAACACAGATGTGCTCACAACCAATAAACAGCACAGCTGAACGCCATGCTGGGATCGACAGTGGGCCCGCTATAGGGCATTTAGTAATACACATTTGTTGTGTGATAAATCAATAAAAAAAACCTCACGTTTATTGTTCGTTCGTTCGTTCGTTTCTCAATCCACGTGTCCTGCTGAGGGTCTTGGTGGCAGCATGTTGAGTAGGGTGGTCCAGACCTCCCTTTCCCTAGTGACAGAATCTATCACTACATTACGATACACTACTCTACACTACACTATACACTACTACACTTTACACTACTATAAACTACTATACACAGACTCTAGCTCTCCCTGGGGAATTCCCAGGCGTTCCCAGGCCAGGTGAGCGACATCGTCCCGCCAGCAGCATCGTGTCCTGGGCCAACCCCGGGCCCTTCGCCCAGTGGGACGTGCTGCTGCTGCTGCCCGGTAGAGTGCCAGGGGCAGTCTACCGGGGGGCATCCTTACCGGGTACCCGAACCACCTCAACTGGCTCCTCTCGGTCCGGAGGAGCAGCGGCGGCTTGACTCTGAGGTTCTCCCGGATTACCAAACTCCTCACCCGATCACAGAGAGTGAGCCCGGCAACCCTGCAGAGAAACCTCATTTCGACCCTTTGTACCCGCAATCTCATCCTTTCGGTCGTTACCCATAGCTCGTGATCATAGGTAAGGGTGGCAATGTAGATCGACCTGTAAACCGAGGGCTTATTGTCCAACTGTCATTTATTTATATTCATATTTGTTCAAAATAGAGAAGCCGTCGCAAAATGACTGTCATCTTGGTGGACCACAAAGTAGAATAGATATAGTGCACATTCATGAATAGGATGCTCTTGAACTGTGACGTACTGGAGCTTTGAAAAAGTTTTGGGTGGGGCGGACCTCAAAACGCATCGGACTGGAGTGATGCGGCCGGTTCACAGCGGGAGAACTAAAACATAACTATTTCTTATGTTACCAGCTATGTAGCTCTTTTTCCGATGCGACCTGGCCACAAATATTCTAAATGTATGGCGATTTTAAACGAAGCGTGTCAGTGAGCCAGTACCCCTGAGAACCTGGTCTCAAATCTGTGAGTGGTGAGTTAACAAGGCACGAAACAAACCCCATCACATTAAATTAGATTTTTTTTCCATCAGCATATTTCCAGCGCAGAGGATTACAAAGAATTATAAACGATGCTTTATTTGCCCAGGTAAGGCCCACTGAGATATAATAGATGTTTTTTTCAGAAGCGATATGGCCACAAATGATAGCTTAACGAAGTGCATTATCGCGTGGAAATGTAGTGCAGCCAAATACTCTAAACACGTGACTTTGATTCTAAATGTTAGAGGGAAAACCGAAGGACCCAGATAAAAATTCACACGACCACGGGGAGAACATGCAAACTTCAAATATACAGGCGTCAGGGTTGGGATCGAACCCAGGACCTCCTGTATACCAGGCGAGGTAGTTAACATCTCGCCACCGTGGCGCCCACCGTGGCAAGATTATCCTTTTGATCGCTGTACAATGAACACCCCACATGGTCGGGCATCTGAAAAGACACAACCCTCTAGTTTTCGGTAAACATTAAAAAAAAAACAACTCAACACATCCGTCAATAACATCGTGGACTTCAGGCGACTAATATATGTTGGGTAACGTTACAGGCAATGGCCCATTCGCAGCAGCACTTAAACACCTCGTGTGGGTGAGAGGCGACGCGGAAGTTGTTTTGCGAAGTCAAACAAGTATGTATGTTGAACTTCTTTGGCACCGTACGTAGCCAACCGTGCCAATCGGAGGTGAATTATACACGGGGTCATCATGCCCTTCTCTGCGCAAGGGGTTGCGAAATGAAAATGTGTTCATCTCGTGGTACAATGTCATTGAGCCACGAGTGTAATGTAGTTTAACACGTAGGCTTTCGCGACCAATATTAATTATAATGGCGGTTTTTGGGTTAGATCACGTAAATATGAATGTCATTAAACCCGCCGCACACCCGACACAGCCAATTAGTGAGGTGATGCTCGTTGTAATTACTGGCGAAACGTCGTTCTCGAATTGTCAATGTTGTGGGTTTACTCCCCAACACACCGGTGTGTTGTACTAGTAACGAATTGGCACATTTAGTTTACGTGACAAACCTTACCAAATTGGCTGTGTCGGGTGGTGACGGATTTAACGACACATTTATATTTACGCGATCTAGCCCAAACACCTCTATTATACAGTATAATATAATTCGGACAAATAGACAACAGAATGACGATTTGAGCTGTTTTCCATCATTTGAGCTGTCTCGTAAACAACAATCCCACAATCACTGTCAGGTCACTCTTCATCATCTGCCATCATTATCATGCTCATCGCCATATACATACACGCGTGTGCTTATTGACACGGAGATAAAGATGAAAGAAGCAAGCGTGTGGTGTAAAGGGTTGTTGTTTTTTTAAATCAAAATCAATAGCGCGTAGCATGGTCGACATATGTACGTAGATTAATGGTGATGTTTTCCACAAGTTAGACATGATTTAGGACTCACATGATTGTGTATTGTAATCATAATTGGAGCGACTAAAGAAAACTAGACATTAATTCAATTGTTACAAATCGAAACAAAAACCCACCACGAAACTGAATTGTTATTTTAAAAATTGTATTCACAAATTTTGTTTACCCGCCCCCCGCACGCGTGATGTCAAATTTGCAAGTCATGGTGAAGGCTGTACTTTTGATGTTGGGCCATAACGCTAATTAAAATCGTTGGTTTTAATAGGCAGAGGCAGTCAGGATTTTTTTTTTTAGTAATTCAACATCCGACAAAACTATCACCAATATGGGACTGTGATACCACAAAGTAATTATTTTGAGAATCGATTATGGAACAAAAAATTGGCAGAAAACTCCGTATGATGGAATTGCCCATCTTGTTTTGGAGTAGCAACGAGCAGTCCCTGAAAGTGAACCTGGATATTAAATCTTGCCGGAAATTTAAACAAAAATCCATATGAGTAGCAACTTTTCAAAGCATTTTTCGAATTTTCACCGCCAATTTCTGTAAAGCAGAAGTCACGTAGGAAAACATGAAACATAAACGATAGTCATGCTTGTTTGAGGGACTCTAATGATAAACAGGCTCTGTTTGGCCACACTATCAGCTGATGTCCTGGTTACGAACCAATCAGATCTGAGACTGAGACACACCACTCGGCTTTGGCTTTCTATTGGCCGCTGTCGCAATTGCGGTTCAAAAACACTGCTGCGGGGGTAAATATTTTGCCAAGTGAATTGTTTTGCATTCTTTAATGCCGCAAAATAATGTTTGTTTTGCGTGCGTCTTTGTCAGACAAGCGATGCATTGTGAAAAATGTATTTGCCTCGAAGCGAAAATAACGCACTGCAAATTTCGGACATTCAATACTTTCTCAAAACATGTCGCAAGGTCGAATAACAAGAGAGCCCCACAACTTGCAGAACGCTGACTGTGAAGCAGACGTTATTTCTTCACTTAATTTTTGCCCCATATGTACCCAAAGACACGACGACTCTCGATCTGCGGCAAATCTTGTAAGTGTTAATTATTAAGTGCCGTTCGCAGGCATAGAACGTGCCGTTTAAGCGAGGAGGGAAAAACAATGCTTCGTAAAAAAAATCTGTTCCCCTTAAACAAGGTTACTTTTGCTGCGACGGCCTACTTCATGGTCTTTAGAAATCCAGTGTGGAATGTAATGAATCCAAAGGTTTATGATGTATATAAAGCATGCAGGCAGGGGGACACACCGCGGCAAAGGGGAGGACATTTATTCTTGCAGTCTCAGCGGTTTCGGAATATCCACGCGACCTTCAACCATCCCTAGCCTATATGCCATGTAGCGGTGCTCCCCCCCCCACTCCACTCCGTGTAGAACACTTTAATATTCACGTTCGCACGGCGAGTCTCCTCCCTACTCTCTTGCTTTATCCGCGATTAGCGCTGACAATGCCACCGCGCGAATATCGACTCTGCAAAAAAAAAAAACCGGGGGAGGGGGGGGGGTGCTACGTTCCATCAAACCAGCAACCACTTTAAAAATAAATATATATTTCGCCCCCCGACAAGTTGCGCGCGGTGAAATGTCGACATTCGGCTTCGATAGTGAAACGCCGAGTTTTAACAGCAGCCGATTTGACAGTAAGGTGACCTCCGACGCCGCTGGATGACACGGTAACGGTGAGCGCATATGTCCCCCCCCCCCGCCAGCCTTGAGCCAAATCGCCAGCGACGATGTCCGTTGTTCTTCGATCGCGGCGGCGTTTCGCAACCACCACCTCGACGTGCTGTGGAGTGCCCAGGGCCTATTGACGGCTCTGGAGCGGGCGCGTGACAGCCTGCGACTTGATTCGCATTTCTCTAGGCAAGCACATCGTGTTGCAGAACAAGTCTTCCCGGACCCGGCAAGTCTGGGGAACTCGGCGAGCGTGCTGTCGTGCGTCCATAGATCACGCAAACGAGACGATGCGTTTAAATTGTTTGTGCTCAATAAAATGGATTGTATTGCTCCGTTGCTTTCCGTTGTTCCACGCCGGCTCTGCAAAGGCACCGTGGCCAAGTTCCGCGATCGCCTCTCCATTGCACCGTCTTCGCTGCTGCCCGAGGTGACCTCTTCATGCCCCAACTCCTTACGCGAACAACGAGCGGCGCGCTCACGAGGACGCGGTGACAGGTTTTAAATCCCGAGCACGAAATGCGAGTGCAGTGCCGGTTTTGAGTGCGTTTAAAAAAACAATAAGAATAATAAAGCGGGCTTTGATGTGGCCGCTATGAGAAGCGTCACATGCTTCGCCGTGTTCTGAGGGTGGCAATCGAGGCGCAACTTTGCGGCGATCGTGAGTAAAACGTTTGATCCAAGGGGATTACATTCTAGATCGGTGGTTCTTCACCTTTGCTGCAGACCTGCAACCCATTTGGTTCTCGATACAAAAAAAGTACAACGTTCATAAAAACGTAGGGTTTGATGATGGGAAAAAACGCAAGTTGTACCCACGTGCGCGCGCTTAATTTGTGCTTTCTAAAGAAATCTGGCCACGTCTCGCACAAGCAGAAAAGGCATCTCACACCCCCCAGGGAGCGCGTGCACCACAGGTAAAGAACCACTTGCTCCAGATGATCAGTTAACAAAAACACACGACTGCTGTTTGGTGCTACAGCGGTTTTTGAACACACCACCGTTTGTGTGAGAGGTCTGCCAAATATGAAGAGACCTTTAATTTTGTTTTCTGCCTGTGCTGTCAATGTTTTGTAAGAGGTATTGGACATTTTCCTACGAAATATTAAAAAACTAAAAATATACAAACATTTGCTCATCGCTCCTGTTCAGCAGCGGAACCGATTATCGTCACGGGGCTGGCAACAACAGCAGCAGCAGCACGTGGAATTGGAGACGCATTGTCCGCGCGTTAGAGCTGACCGGCTATTGGAATACAAGTCGCCTTGTTGACAGAGCGTCCCTGATTTTCCTCCACTCTCCTGCCCTTGACGTCACGTTGCGATGGAGCGTCGTTGGTTGGCGTTGCATTGTCCCGTGCAATGAATGATGCACAGCTGCGCGTGTCACAACACGGTGGGTGGATGTGGGTGTGCGCGTGAGCGCAATGTTTGACAAAGATGCCCCGTATAACCTTTAATAGACTGCTGGGGCAAGTGCTGTTTGCGAGTGGCACCTATGAAGGCTGGCACGGCGCACGAAGGGGTGGGTGGCCACCACCACGCCCGGCCGCCTTTGTCTCCCCAGTGCTGACATTTAGACACCACACCAGGTACTCGGTCAATATTAAGTCGACGAAGGAGAGACCCATAACCGGTTCAGGTATTCGCCACCATTAATTATTAGTCGTGAGCGGGAATCAAACTTGGGTCGCCGGGTTCGTAGCGCAGTGCGTTAACCACTCGACTACCGTTTCCCATGAAATACCACGCATTCAAAGACGAAGATCTCCCGCTTAACCTTAACAGACTGCAGGGGCAAGTGCTGTTAGCGAGTGGCACCTAAGAAGGCTGCCACGGCGCACTAGGGGGTGGGTGGCCAGCACCTCGCCCCGACCGCCTTTGTCTCCCCAGTGGCGATGTTTACACGCCGCACCAGGTACTCATTTGAGGCCGAGTCGGCCCTATGATCATTTACAGCGTTATATGTTATTACACCTTTGTATATTTTTTGTGCAGTAGCAATGTTTTTTTTGTAAAGTGAGGGAATTCAAAGTCAGCTTTGAACAAAAGGAGTTTTCGGTTAGGATCGGGATGTAGTGGGATGCTGAGGCCCAGTGTGTGGGTTTTTGTTTGCGGGGGTGGGGATGTGGGTTTGGTGCCCTCCTTGCTGCAGGATTTCCAAATGGAAAACTTATTTCATCACATGACAAGACGTCGATAGGACAATCGTAATATAAATGGGTGGCAGAAACGGGAAAAGTAATACAGTTTACACGAGCTAAAGATAGCAAAGCTTTTATTTTACGTAAGGGGCCGTCCATAAATGACGTCACGCGCCTGGGGCGGGGGGGGGGTCAGACATTTGTGACGATGTGTGACGAGGGGAGGGGGGTGAGAAATGTGACGTCACATCCAAATGCGCAAACTTTAAATAAATATAGACAACACCTTCTACTTAATTAAATAGACTTTTTTTTATAAATGTGTTCTCCTACAACATCAGAGTGCAGCGCCACATTAAATACGCACTACAATGACAATAGTTTAAAGCGATTTGAAGCATGTTTTATATATTTTTTTGGGGGGGGGGCAAAGCTTTGTGACGTCATATTTTAGGAAGGGACTGACTTTTTGTGACGCCGTGTGACGAGGGGGGGGGGGGGTAAAAACCGTCCAAAATCGCGTGACGTCATTTATGGACGGCCCCAAAGTTCACGTGCTATTTCTATCTCTAAATCAACTCAAGCCTCCCGTATATTGCATGACTTATGGTGCATAATATAATCAGTATGCAAGTATACCAATTGGTCGTGGCTTTTTGCGTGACAACTTTGATTAGATTGGCTTTGGCGAGTGGCGGAGGGGTTATAAACGAACGTTGGCATTGCAACTACACGACCTCGCGCACAACTTACGAATTTCGAATTAATAACATCGGTCGCGAAAGCCTCCGCATAGAAGTCCCGTCACGTATGTGTGGCCCACCCTCCCACTCGGAATTCCTCTCCTCACCGCCCGCCCGCTGCTCCTTGCAACTCGTTTCTGCTCGCTCCTCTCTTCTCCCTCTCGTCCCTCCCTCCTCCTCCTCCTCATCCTCCTCCTCGCATCAATCTTGGCCTGGTCATCCCTTCTCCCTCTTCATGCACAAGGTGCTCCTCCTTCTGCTGCTCAATCTTGAACCGCGGCCCTCTCTCCGTCCGTCTTGGTGACTTCCGTCCCGGCATTCCTTCCCTCTCTCGTTTGCTTTTCATTCCCCCCCCCCCATTCATTACATCCGCGATGATCTCGTCAAGGAGAATGAACCAACACGCCAACTCGGCTCATCCTCGCAGCGGCTGTTCGCCTGGCAGTCGAATAACACTTGCATCGCGCGATTTCAGATGGGCTCCTGCGGCCGTCTGGAACAATCTTCCATCCGTTAGATTCGGAAGCCACCGGAGCTATGCGCTTTTGAATCGAGATTGAAGCTTCATCTTCCTTAGAACGGCTTGAAGTTATTTCGTTTGTGGTCCGTACCCGACACGTTCGATTAGCACGATTGGTTACGTAAGAAGTTCGACACCCACATGTTACACCACAGTGATCTATGTGCATTCGAAGGGGCATGGTGGCAACACGTGTCTCACAAACAACAGAAAACATCCCCTTCTCGTGTACGACGCCTAAACACGTTTATGTTACACTAATGGATGAAGCGTCACGATATAATTTACACTATTGTCTGTAAACAATAAATATAACTGCAGCAGCTTGTCTTGCCCAAGTCGCATGGTGCACATTGCCCGTGCATCTAACCCAGCGTAAATATGAACCGCACAACCCAGCCTTTTGAGTGAATGCCGCTGTTGTAATGTGGCCTTATTTGATTAAAGCCAGCCACGGGGGGGGGGGGGGGGAGTGGGGGGCAAAAGAGGCTGGCGTTATTATTGGTCTGCTCAGCAGTGACAATTGTATTGAGGGGTACAGTGGTGGTGTTTGTTCGCCTCCGCCACTGGGGAAACATTGGGGAGTCATGCCATCTCGAGGCACACGGAGAGAACAGCACCGCACCAAAGCGGTAACGATAAATGGTCCGCGATTCAAGGGCGCAGGAGAGCAGTCTTCTTCATTGGAAGGCCCCCCGCGGGACACTGGCGGCCTCTCGTGGCCTTTGGTGCAGTGGAGAAGTCGAGGGGCTATCCAGCGGTCCCCAACCTTTTTTGGCACCAGGGACCGGTTTCGTGGAAGACAATTTTTTTCACGGACCGGGAGGGGGGGTCATCATTGGGTCTTTCCCCCCACCTCAAAGAAGCTCTCCAGCGACGTTTGTGTTTTTACTCATTGTGGCTACTAGGGGTTAGAGCATGTGGGCTTACCAACACTGTGACTGAGACAAGTGCGCAGTGCGGGAAAGAGGCGCGGACGGAAGTGGTGAATAATAAAATAATGGGGGTGGGCCACGCGCGGATTCACCGCTCTCACCTCCTGCTGCTGTGCGGCCCGGGGGTTGGGGACCCCTGGGCTATACGATGGGGGGCGGGGGGGGGCACCACGGCGGCGAGACTCCTGGACTCGTGGTGCTGAGTGTGAGAGGACGGAGCTACCACCCCGCTCCTGCAGCACGTGGGTGTGTGAGGTGGAGTGTGGGGCAGTTGACGGGCAGCCGCGAGGCTGTCAGTTGTGGCAGTTGACGGGCAGCCACGAGGCTGTCAGTTGGGGCAGTTGACGGGCAGCCGCGAGGCTGTCAGTTGGGGCAGTTGACGGGCAGCCGCGAGGCTGTCAGTTGGGGCAGTTGACGGGCAGCCGCGAGGCTGTCAGTTGGGGCAGTGTAGGGAGTAGGAGAGTAAGTTATACAAATGGGGTGAAATAGCAGTTGAGAACTGTTAAACCTGGAGAGGAAAGGGAGTGGCCTGGTTGTGAGAACTCCATAGGAGGTTACAGGATAAATAAGCACAGGACGGTAAACAACAAGTTACCGTAATAGAGGTGTTTTTGGGTTAGATCGCGTAATGCTTAAATGTGTCGTTAAAACCCGCCACCACCCGACACAGCCAACTAGTAAGGGTTGTCACGTAAACAGAACGTGGCCAATTCGTCACTAGAACAGCAACACCGCTTGTGTGTTGGAGAGCCAAGCCACAACATTTACAATCTGAGTGCGACGTTCCACCTCTTTCGTTCCTTATATAGAGGCGTCGATGTGGTGACCACGCTTCTGCGCTCTTGCGAAAAGTGGGGTGGGGGGGGATTCATGAGCCAATGTACATTACGCATGCGCATTTTGCGAGCCCTTTTTAATTTAAATTAGCCGTACCAACGGTAATCCCTATTGAGGTATGGTGGCCTGTATCGGCATGCATTTAAACGATGTATTATTTGTTACAAATTGTGAAGTAATATATTTTCTAAAATCGCGTTACCCATTGTGGGTACAACATATACACGATTGTCAGCGTCTTCTCTTAATAGTTATATTTAGCAACGTTACCGGTGCACAAACGTGAAAGCACCCCCATGGTGCTGTCTAACCCAGCGGTTTCGAGTGTGTGGGTCCGACCCTCACAGCGACGTCTTATCGGCGTAAGTGGCCCCCTCTTGAAATTAGTGAAGAACGCCGCAGTAGAGGATGGAGCGCTCGGCGTTAGCAAACCAAGCGAAAGCATAGAGCCCCAAGTATCTCAAGGGGTTCCCAGATTCATGAACATATAATATCGGTAAATTAAATGTCAGCTCAAGTTCAAGAGTGTACGTGACAAACAAAAATAACTAATTGACATAAACAGTGAATTAACCTCTTCATTTCTTTCTTGCCTGTATCTGTCATCTCTTATCGAACTACATATCTCTGCCTCTTGACTATACCTCTGTCATTTCACCACGTCTGTGTAATCTGCATCTCTCTACTCTAATCGGGTTTCATGCAAACAAATAAATACAGAATCAGGTGGGAGCCCATTTTGAGACATAAATCACATGCAAGAGAGAAAATACAGCAATACTCAGAACTGGTTGTATGTTCGTAAGTATGGATGTATGTACGTACCTTCTTTCGCACCGTACGTAGCCAACCGTGCTAATAGGAGGGTTGGGAGACTGTAGCCATTTCGCAGTGGCTACACCTCTTAGCTCAAGGCCAGATTGAGGAATACGCTAAGTTACAGCCTTGGGTCTTCACATTCAGGGGCCTTTAAATACGAAAAAAATAAGAAGTGTAAAATTTCACATCATTGGTTTCAAAGTAAAGGAGGGAAAAATAAACTCGGTTACTTTCACTCCTATGACAAAAAATATCCCAGCATTCCTCGATCTCCTGCGAAACGTCGTACAACAAAATTGTGAACATTTAGCCTTTGATTTTCCGCGTTACCTGCTGTACCAGTCGTGGGCCTCTGCCATGCTGGTCAGTGCGGTTTTTGTTGAAGGTGGGGGACCTACGATCAGATATGCCATCGCTCTCCACTGATGTAAGCCATGGACCGGAAGCAAACTCAAGCTTCTGCGGTTCATAGAGCAGTTTGCAATCCACTGCGTCACACGTACAATTCAAATCAATTGGCATATTTGCCCTCTAAGCCTCACGTTGCTTCAGGGCCCCAGCGATGTCAAAATCTGTCCCGGCCTGTTACGTGCCTTCTTATGACCTTAAACGCAGCTGATATCGCCATCTAGGCAACACGAACCACATGGTAAACCGCCTGTAGTCTGCGCTCCTTCAACGGAGTTGCAAATCTCCACACGCTCTCTCCTGAAGCCCTCTCGCCGTGGCCAGAAGACCTCGGCATTGGCACCCAGCTCCTGACCAATACTGCATTGTAATATAATAGAATGCACACAACGTGGGTTAAGCAATGACTTTCAAAATAACACACGCGCGCGCGCACACGTGATGCGTACATTGTTTAATGCTTCACTTCGTGTCTAAACAACAACATACAATACGTATTAAAATTTAATAGCCATGTATTGTGTGTGAGCAAAATGAACAGATGTATCGGTTAGTCGGTGAAGCATTGAGGCTTTCAAGGGCTGCCCAGCCACATCATCTCTTCGTGGTGGATAAAATGAGCACCATCCGATGAGGCCGTACCAACTGGCGGGTGGTCAAAAGTGGCGAACCTATTCGGATGGCCCCTGCCATTGGAATGTGGAGTTTCCACCGCTGGCTCAGAACTGGCAACAGAAGAGGGAGTGCCGTTTTATGCTCGTGTAGGTATTGGGGCTGCTTTCAGGCCGCATTCGTGGAGGTAACCTCTCTACAGTGTCCTTGCCGATTGTTCATTAACCAAATGGGAGACTCGTCCCTGACGAGATGCAATCGCTGCACGCATCACATTTATTTCGGCACCAAGACAGCATCACACTGCGTCCACGCCCGCCTTCTAGCACGCTCATCCACTGCGCCTGCGCTGATCACTTCAACAACCCACCACACACCAAGTTCCTTGGCATCACTTCTCGACTCCACCTTATCCGTCGACGGCCACCACGACCAAATCATCGACGTGATCCCACTGCACGTTCACAGCAACGTTCAATCTGCACCCACTTTCAAGAGACACTTTAAAGAGTCGACCTTCTCCCCTCTCGCCTGGCTTCCGAGCGAGCCACGGTCGCTTACATAATAGAGGTTTTTTTGGGTTAGATCGCGTAAATATATAAATGTGTCGTTAAACCCGCCACCACCCGACACAGCCAACTAGTACGGGTTGTCACGTAAACAGAACGTGGCCAATTCGTCACGAGTACAGCACTCCGGTGGGTGTGTTGGAGAGCCAAGCCACAACATTTACAATCTGTAATCTTTTTTTCGGTAAAGTCACGTAGGGAAAAGATAAATAACATAAAATAAGTGAAAACTCAATTAAATCACGACGTTTCGGGCGCAACATAAGCGTCCTTCTCCAGGTGTGGACAACGTAGCGAAAGCGCAAACGCTTAAGTGTGTCTCAGAGATGGTTTGTAACGAGGGATTATATAGTCGCGGGGCATGGAGAGAGAGGTGGGGGGGGCATGGTGAGTGTAGGGGGCGGCGTGTGGGCTGGGAGGTGAAGTTGGGAAGGCGAGGGTGCGCTGGGAGGCAACGACTGGAGCTGAAACTGAGGCTCTGTGATCTAGATGGCGGAAGTAGATAATAAGCCGCATTTTGTTATGCTGCCGGGTGGGTAAATTCGCAATGCGCAGGCTAACAACGTATGGAGTTCAAACTGAAATGTGCAAGCTAAAGAAAACAACTTGTGGTACACACTACCACGGCGATGGTAGTGTGTAAAACTGGGGGTAACAGACTGGGAATATAGGTATGTCGATGAAAATACATCTACACCGGCTGTCTAGCAGTAAACTGCCCGGTAGCTAAAGTCTGATTTGGTTACTTACATCTTTCCAATGATTGCTAAATTTTAATCCATCATCACGGTTGAAGTTACGTCTATGTTTGGATATCTGGATGGCTTCATGGTCAAATCTTTGGTAGTATCCAGGAGGCTTGCAGAGCACCTTGGTATCGGAGGACACAATGTCATGAGAGCCAGCAGCATTATAACGGTGGTCGGCCACGGCCGAAGAATCGGTCCTGCCATGTTTCAGATCCAACTTGTGCTCGCGAATGCGATCAGAAATATGTCGTTTCGTTTCCCCGATGGAACAATCCCCACAGGTGCAACTCAGTTTGTAGACACCAGGGTACAGTAAGTCAGGAATGACATCCTTTACAAAATGCGACTTAATCCTATCCTGCTTATCTACTTACGCCATCTACAACACAAATCCTCAGTTTCGACCCAAGTCGTTGCCTCCCAGCGCACCCTCGCCTTCCCAACTTCACCTCCCAGCCCACACCCCGCCCCCCACACTCACCATGCCCCCCCCCTCTCTCCATGCCCCGCGACTATATAATCCCTCGTCACAAACCATCCCTGAGACACACTTAAGGGTTTGTGCTTTCGCTACGTTGTCCGCACCTGGAGAAGGACGCTTGTGTTGCGCCCGAAACGTCGTGATTTAATTTTAGTTGTTTTAACTTATTTTTTTTATTTTTTTTACCTACGTGACTTTACCGAAAATACTAAAGAGTATGAATCCTTGCAGTCACGAAAGCTTCAAATCTAGAATTTACAATCTGATCGCGACGTTTCGCCAGTAATTACAGCTTCATCAGGCGACGGCCAGATGTATTATGGATGATATTGGTCGCCAAAGCCGACGTGTTAAACTCACGGTCACTTATGTCCGCAAATTGCAAAATTGAGAATCGTTAAACGTCCATCACATGTACAATATCGCCTCACATCGGCAATTGTTGGTGAACTATTGCAGCCTCGTTGAGGAGTGATACCCTGATCGCACAACGGTTAACATGCATTTGATTATTCCACATGAAGTTATACCCATTTGACGTACACTCGTTATAGACTTAGGCACACAAAAACAGCGAGAAACCTCCGATTAGCACCGTTGGCTACGGACGGTTGCGTGAGAGAAGTTCAACTATATACGTACGGCACTTTGAGGCATGCCTTGCTATACCAGCACAGCTGTTGGCGTGCCTTGCTATGCGGGCACGGCTGTTTGTGGGAGAGCCTCCAGTAGAGGGCGCGCTAGAGAGGCTTTTTTGGTTCACCGAGGGAGCTCTCAAGGAATGGAGCCGCTCTGAACCCGGGGTGCATGCACCCCGCTAGGGGGGTACGAGGTGCCCTCTCTGGGGGTGCGAGACATGGGCCAGATTTGGTTTCGGGGAGGTAAATAATCGAAGCACACGCATTAAGCACGGACACGTAAGTACACCTACATCTTCTTGGTTCTTTCGGTAAAGTCACGTAGAAGGGAAACGTGACTTTACCGAAAGAACCAAGTATATGAATCCCTGCAGTCACGAAAGCTTTGAATCAAAATTTTACAACTACATCGTTTCATTAAGCCTCCGTACCTATTAACTTTATATAGATATGTTTTTTTTTAACGATTGGGAACCAAAGGGGTGCAAGGCCGCAGTGAATGTTGACTGCTCTCAAGGTAACGTGTTTTTAAGGGATTGATAAAAGGATACAAACTCCGCCAATGGATACAATTCTATATGTGACATCGCTCTTAATCCTCGTACGGGAGTTTCAATGGCTTTCCTTATTTATACAAATAAACCCGAGGAAAGCCACGTATTTCTTTATATGATTCGTATAAATAAATACATTGCTTTCCTAGGATTTAATTGACAAAGAAACGAGTGATATGAGAGGTTCATTAGGACGAGGAGCTCACGTATTGCGCCGTTGGCTGTCCGTGCACATTGTCCACAATTACATCACGATTGGGCCGTTTGCGTCATGACACGAGACGGAGGAATTCCCTTTCGAGACGCTCACAGCAATGCACGTAACAATGGCACGTCTTATCAATCATGGTACGTTCTGCATGCAGTTTGCATAACGCGAATTGGACACAACGCGATTGATGTATTAGGGAACGTTTTTCTTTTTATAACGCGGATACAAATTGTATATAACTTGATCGAGCGAACGTAGCTACGTCGCGCGAGTAGGAATAAGCGGTCGTACGGCTGCCTCGGCGTAGCATCGCACAACAAGGCACTGGGATGCCGCTGGATGCTTCTAGATGCTACCCACGCGCCTCCGTCTTTGTTCAGCCTGCGTACGCATGCCGCGTGTTATCGCGGACTGTGCCTTACCAAATGGTTATGATAACCCAGTTTGTTTCCATTACGCGGTGTTCTTCAGGAACGCAACTACCGCGTTACAGGGTTACAGACTGCACGTTTTGTTATTCGCGCCACCTGTATCACGAACGCGCCCACGCCGAACAGACGAGTATCGTCTGCAGGAGTGGATTCACCCAGTTCAGGCGTGCCGCGACTGATTTCGGTCTCGTCGCCTTTGCGTAACGTCGCGGGGATCTTCCCAAGCCCTCCGCGCAGCGGTCTGTGCGCATCTACAACGGTGTAGACAACGTACGCTTGTCGTCATGCCTTACAGGGTCGGGGCCGTTCTCCGGCTCGCCGTTGTGGGACAGCGAGGCGGAGCCGTGGCGCGAGGCCGTGCTTCGTGGCCGCTCGTGTCTTTTCATCGTTGTTGAAAGAGTTTCATTGTTCAACGGCCACCCCGAGTGCGGTCGTCTTCGACCGCACCCGCCGTGCGGGTGCCGAATAAAGTAAACGGACCGCAATGGTCAACGCAACGCGCGGCTGTATTAACCAGGGTGGCCCGCCGGGCTCGAACGGGGAAACCTCGGCGACGAGCGGCGAAAGGGCCGCACGACCGCTCGGCCACGCCGCCGAGGTGCTTCCAAAGGCGTCCTACCGCACACGAGAGAGACGTCAACGCGCGCCGACGTGAGGAGTTCGACGCGCAATCGTCGAGCCAACATTTCCGTCCCTTTTGAACACGCAGAATTTCGCGACCAATATCTGGCGCAATGGAGGTTTTTTTTCGTCTTCGGGTTGGATCGCGGAAAATGTAGTCGGTTGGGGTCGAGAGGTGGCGCTGGCAGGGCGCGGGCCCTGCCAGCGCCCGCTCACGCCACTGCTAGCGGAAGGGCCTTTCCGCAAGAAGGCGCTTTAGAGAGAGAACCCCTCGAGAAGGTGTTTTTGCCTACTCTTCCAAAAGGCCAGATGTCCTGGAATAGTCGAAAGCACCCCCCCCCCACCCCTCCCCACTTTACCACGCCATGCGTGTAACTTGTCGATCGACTGTGAGCTGGATTGTGGAGCTAAGCGCTTTTAAATCTTGATTGAAAACTAATTTCTCTAGAACTGCTTTTCGTGTTTAGTTTTGCCGTCCCTTCCTCCGCGCCTCCGATTGATGCGGTCGCCTACGTACGGTGCGTAAGAAGTTTGAAGACACATACCTACGCGCATGCATTACATTACGGACACATCTCTTTTGTTTTGCTCATGTTAAAACGGCGGGCCACCGAAACCTGCACGCTCGATCCCCCCGGCCTCTCAGCGGTGCCCGGGCCGGAGTCCCCCCGCGACAGCGCGACGGCGTCGCTCGATCGGCAGCCCCAGCTACCCTCTTTTTTATTTCTTTCAAAATCCGAATTTTTTTCCCTGCATTGTTTCTTTTTATCATAGACAGCAACGTAAGCCCGTAAACAACAATGCTGCTGCTGCTGCTGGGGCGACAAATAAACACACACACACACACAAGCCGGGCAAAGACATCCACGGAGGCATACAGACCCGACGCGATTGATCCCATTTGTCGGGGGTGGGGAGGTGACAGTCAACCCGGGGGGGGGGGGGGGCTTAAGAGTCTATCGCCCCACTCACGTAGGGGCCGGTACAACGAACATTTATTTTTTAATGGGGGGGAGGGGGGAGGAGGAGGGGTGTGGATAGGGCGGCAGCTACTTCTTGATGGCGGCGATGACCGAGTCCCAGCGGCTGCGGCGCGTGCTGAGCAGGCGGCGCTTGGCCAGGGAGTAGGAGGGGACGTCGTCGCCCTCGTCGCGCTCCGCCTCCGACACGATCTCCATCTTCTGCACGACGAGCTTGAGCAGCTCTTGCTGCCGCTGCAGAGCCTGCGAGATGTCCTTGAGCCTGTGGCGACGCCGACGCACGGCGCGCGAGGCGTTGACGTCATCGACCCGTCGCCGTCGGCGGTTTCAGCGGCTCGTGGGGATGGTGTCGAATGAGCGACGCTGAACCGCTGACACTGGTTCTTTGCAAAGCGATTTTCGTGAAACTCTTTTTACGTTTATGTTTTGCTGGTTCCATTGTTTTTGTTTTGATGTTCACGTCGCGTTGCCCCCCCCCACCCCCCTTTTTTTTTGTCGCACCCAAACATTTCTGTGCCGCGCGTAAATTCCACGCCGGTCTCTTTTGCGAGAGGCTTCCGTGTCCATGGGCTCTCACGTGGAGACATAATGGTCAAGCACATGCGTCTATTTGTGTGCACGCGGATAAAACATCTATTCATTTTGCTCATGTATTTATTTAGATGAGGAATGCTTTCCACGAGCGTCCCAGTAATGGGGATTTAATACGTATGACAGCAGAAATAATGAATAGCTATGAGATGCACATGCTCCCGTGTGCAACTCACACATGTATAATCCTTACCTATGCAACTCTCACTTGTAGAATGCTCCCACGTGCGTCTCACACCTGCATAATCTTTACCTAAGTAACTCTCTCATCTGTACAATGTTCCCACGTGTCCCTCTCACCTACGAAGCCCTCGGGTGTACAATCTCAGGTGTACGTCTAAACACGCCACACACCTGTATTTCTGCTTCTGCATCTCCATCTCCAGCTGCTGGTAGGGGACGTTCTCATTCCCTGGCACGTCCATGTTGCGGTTGCCAAACGAGAAGATGCTCTGTGGGAGGCACGGGTGATGCGAGTCTCAACCCTAGCGTGGCATGTGCAGCTGCAGATAGAGCAAGGTCAAGGGTCAAACCCCACCGGCCTCCGGCTCAGAGGCGTCGGAAACATTGATGCAAGAGAATGCTGTCTGCACTGTACGTTGAACTTCCTTTCACGCCGTACCTAGCCAACTGTGCTAATCGGAGGTGCGTGGGAAGGACAACAAACTAAACACAAAAATGCGTTCTAAAGAAATTAGTTTTAAATCCAAATGATTTTAAAGTGCATAGCTCCAGCGGCTTCTTAATATCAGAAGGAAGAGCGTTCCAGACGGCCGTAGAAGCGCATGTGAAAGCGCGCGATGCGGTGACCACCGTCTTTGTTCGATGGCCCAGTCAGAAGCCGCTGCTGCTGCGAGGATGACCGGAGATCGCGTTAAGTTTTATGCTCTTTGAAGAGATCAGCAGCATATTGTGATTCGTTTGTGGCAAGCACTTTGTGTGTAACGAGTGCGACCTCATAATGTATTCGTTCGGCAACCGGAAGCCAACGCAAGTTCGGCGACCACCGGACGGACCACGGTAGGACCTGAAAAA
This sequence comes from Petromyzon marinus, assembly GCF_048934315.1. Classification (NCBI taxonomy): domain Eukaryota; kingdom Metazoa; phylum Chordata; class Hyperoartia; order Petromyzontiformes; family Petromyzontidae; genus Petromyzon; species Petromyzon marinus. The sequence continues at coordinate 6,024,292 of NC_133689.1, read as the reverse complement.
TCCTGCGTGTACTTTTGAGTGAGACGCCGACATTCACGAGCCTCTTGCCAGTCAAGAAAGATGAAAGCCAGAGACTGGCCGAGAAGCGGGATGCACGGCGGTGCAATAGCCTCACAAAGACAACTCTTCCCATAATGCAATGCGCAAGCAAGATTTAATAATTTGACTTTTACTATCATCGAGTTAATTAAGGGGTAATACTCTTTGATTATTGAAACGCGTGTTACTCAACGGCTACCACACTGGAACTATTCATATGCCAATTAAAAAAAAACTGTTAATCAGGAAACATCTTTATCGGGGTCCCATGGCGTACAGTGCAGTCTCCAACTCTTATAATCCATTCCATCTCTCTAGCATCTGTAGTCACGTGCTGCGCAGAAGAGCCACTGCCCAAAACGCCCCCTCTCACAAATGTTACCTGCTCATGCCACAAAGTGCGATTGGCGAACGCGCCTGTGCCGGCATGCTCCCACGCAAGCGAGCGCGCACGGTAGTGCAGCGGCTTAGCGCGTTGGCGCTACGGACCCAGAGACACGAGTTCGATTCCCGCTCGCGGCCAACACCAGTGACGATGATTTTAAGCTGGTCCGGGGCCTCCCCTACGTCGACTCAGCCTCAATTGGTGTGATGTTCAAAACCATTGCCGCTAGGGAGACGAAGGCGGCCGGGCGCGGTTGCTGGCCACACACCCCCTCGTGTGACATTCCGGCATTCATAGGTGCTCGCTAGCAGCGCTTGCCCCAACAGTCTGTTAAGGCGGCTACATGGCGGGGGGCGAGGGGACCTTTATGCGTGTGCATGCGCGTGCGTACGTACAACCAGCATGGATCTGCGACACTTGTTGGGGTAGACGGTGATGGACACCTGGTCCACGCACTGCAGCAGCCACGACGGCAGCTTCTTCTCCAGCTCCGTGTGCAGCTCCACCTGCCCAGCGAGGGGGTCAAGCACGGGGAGGTGGGGGGGGGAGTGGGCGGGGGGGGGGGGTCAAACGACCCGCAGCCTCGTCGACGAAAATCGACTCTCAGGCGTGCACTACGCGCATCGAATTTTGTCCGAAGGATGATCAACGCGACGAATGACGTTGGGGCAATCTTCTCCTCTTCTCGTCCGACCACCAAAGTGAAATGTTCTTCCGGTGGCCGAGTGCTGTCTCAGCAGTGGGCAGAGCAAGAGCTGCCGCATGGTCGGCCTCAGTCGCAGCAGCTGTTTGGTTTTTGCCATTTGGGGCAGGTTGGATCTGGGCCTGCCGACTTGGGTGCGACAGTCGGTTCAGAGTTTTCCATGCGTAGTAATCAAGTACGAGACTTGACAATTTACTTTACCAGGTGAGGCCCACTGAGCTATGAAGCTTATTGTTCAGAAGCGACCTGGCCACAGCTCATAGCCCAACGAAGTGGCTCATAATCACATGGAGATTCATACCAGCAAAATACACCGATGTTTCTAAATGGGGAGGGAAAACCGGAGAGCCCAGATAAAACATCAACATGAGCACGCTTAGAGTATTTGGTTGCTGGAAATTTCCACGTGATAAGCAACTTCGTTGAGCCATCATTTGCGACTAGGACGCTTCTGAAACAGAGATATACAGCTCAGGGGTAAAATTTAAACGGTAATATAAATAGTAAAATGCGTGTCGTAAGCCCTCCTCCACCCGACAGAGTGAGATTGCTCTCCAACACCACACCCAGTGGTGCTGCCGCAGCAATCGTATATTAGCCTCGTTGGTTCACGTGGCAAGTTAAAGAATTGACCGTGTCGGTTGGAGGAGGGTTTCACGACACACATTTTAGTTCTGACGTAATCTGACGCAAAAAAAATCAATCACGAATCATAATGTTTAACTACTTTCGCACCGCACATGAGCCAACCGTGCTAACATCGATCGCGAAAGACTGCGCGTTAAATTTCGTCAACGCATGTTTTGCGATGAATACACGACCGAAGCATTAACCGGGGCGGCTGCCGGATTCGAACCGCGAGCCTCTGTAACAGGCGATGCGCGCACTACCGCTGGGCCGCGTCACCGCCCCCCAGGATCTTATTTGGACCTCGGTGTGACGCGATTAGATAGAGCCCCCGTGTGTGTGCGTGCGTGTGTCCTCACCTGCATGGCGATTCTCTTCAGGCACGCGTTACGCTGGACCTCTGCTATGTCACCGACCGCCAGACCAATCTGGCCACGGCAACAACAAAAAAAAACACATAAGTGCGTTTAACCGTAAGGCAGGCGAAGGTCGCCAACGCTTTGGCTTGCAGAGCCGCTAATCTGCAAAAAAAACCCCCAATCTACTACAATACACCATTCCATAATTCTTTCTAAATCAATATAATTTTAACACAGTCGGACCCCTATTGACCTGTGGCCAAATGTCGGTTCGATATCAGGAACTGAGCATCGTGCTCAGATGGGCGACTGCCGTGCACCAATGCGCCACAGGCTGCTTGGAGGCAGCCGGGGGCAGTGCCAGACAAACCCTCTTCCACCGCGCTTCTATGCCACCCCCAGCTCAGCCACACGCACACTGACCAGCGCGGGGGATAACGTGTGGCCAAACAACTCGCACGACCTGCACGGCTGCAACATTTGACAAAGGGCCGACTCTCACCATGAGGTTCATGAGCAGGATGGGCATGAGAATGAGAAAAACGACGAGCATCACGCAGGTGAGCTCGGGGAAGGGCAGCTGCTGGTTTATGAACGGCGTCAGGAAGTTGTCCGTGTACTGCATTTCTCCCAGCATCATGACGAACGCTTGCATCAGGGACACGGAGACTGTGTTGAACGCCACCTGTGCATGCGCACGCACGCATAGACACGACATCTTTCGTGAGAGTGTGTGTGTGTGAGAGTGGGCGTGTGGGGGAGGCTCGTGTGATGGAAGCTACTGGGCAGTCGGAGGCAGTCGCCTGCCAACGACAACGGAGGGCCGAGGAGCGACACGCAGAACAACGAGCGGCGCACCGGGCGGCTAAAACACAGCAAGTTGGCATACTCTTTGGTTCTTTCGGTAAAGTCACGTAGGTATAAAACAAAATAACTACGTGACTTTACCGAAAGAACCAATGAGTATGGATTTCTGCAGTGACGAAAGCTTCAAATCCATGTTGGCATAGTAGGGGGCGAAGGTGGTGCATGGGCCAATCTTCTCAGTCATTCAACCAATGGCACTTGGGTCTGTCCCGTGACCTCCTGTCAGTGAGCCTTCGACACTTCACGTGGCCTTAAAGCGCACATAGCCTGGCACAGTCGCAGTGGCGACGTCACTGCCACTTAGCGGCGAATGGCGGTTGTTGTTGTTGTTGTTTGTGCTGGCGACCCACCCTCTCGTGTGCTGTTCCGGCCTTGATAGACGCTGCTGCTACTGGCTAACAGGACTTGCCCCAAAAGCCTGTTGAGGTTACATGGGGGAATCTTTCTATTTGTCTTTGTGTTTGAGCGCGTGTGTGTGATAGTGTGGGGAGTGGTTCGTGGTTAGTATACTGCGCCACGAACTCATTGGCCTGACTGTAATTCCAACTCACGGCCAACACCAGTGACGATTATCTGAACCAGTGCTGAGCTTCCCCTAGGTAGACTCAGCCGTAAGTTAGTACCTGGTTCCGTGTGTAAATATCAGCACGGAGGAGACAAAGGCAGCCGAACGTGGTGTTGGTCACCCAGCATCGTTGTTTTAAAAGACGTTGCACCGCGCTGTACGATAGCTGGCGCCAAACTGTGCCACGCGCTATTCCGCATGGCCTCGTGACAGCCTCGGTTCCGATGAAGTTACTTTCATTTTTTTATTTTCTCGGGGGGCTCTGCTCCGATAACGTACACGTACGTTCTGTTGTGTAAATATACGTCATTGGAACGGGAAAGGCTTAAGAGCTATGCTGTGGTGGGGGGGGGGGGGGGATCGTTGCGAGCTTGCGAGGATGCGAGACGGCCGCGGGCTGCCTCGCCTGGCGACTCATGAGCACGTAGAAGGAGAGGCCGAAGGCGAGCAGCAGGAAGAAGAAGATGGTGACGATGTGGCAGAGCGTGCGCAGGATCTCCAGCAGCATCACCACGTAGATGCCGGCGAACTCGAACCTGCGGGCGCGACCACAGCGGCACGAGTGGCGGCGGTTTACGCGCGGGGCCGCCGGCTCACGGGGCCGGCCGGGGGGGCTAGGAGGCCGAGAGGCGAGGGCTCGTTAGGGCGGGGGGTGGGGGTGGTGGTAAAACGTCGGCCCGAAAGACCGAGACGGACGCCATCGACGCGAGACCCTGCCGTGCACGCTGGATCGGAAGACGCTCCGGGAAGTTGGGCGCACGCCAAACTCGTGCCCGGTGCGAGTGAAGGTTCCGCTAATCTGGCCCCGAGCGTACGCTCGCCAGCGCGCGGCCACCTTCTGGATCACTAAACGCATCCGCCGCTGACTTTTAACGTTTCGAATAGGGTGGCGAAAAAAGCGCGCCGTTATAATCCAGGGAATACGGGACCTCCCGAACTGCTGAGCTGCGCACTTGTGAATCTAGATTGAAAACTCATTTCTTTAGAACTGCTCTTTCGTTTTCAGTTTGTTGTCCTTCCCCCGCGCCTCCGATTAGCGCGGTGGGCGAGGCGCGGTGCGAAAGAAGTTCAACATGCTGTCCTATGACCATTTGAACTTGGCGTTAGACGAAGGGGCTCACGGCGTTCTCTGCTCGTGAATGCTGCAGCTCTCAAACCCCTTTTTCGGATTTCCCCCGCTCTCCGTTTGAGACTCAGAACCGGAAGCTTTTGTTTGATACCGGAGGAATCCTACAAAGCTCTTTTCCACAGATGGCCAGTAGGGACCACCGGGTCAGAACGTTACAACATCAACAAAGGGGCCGTCCATAAATGACGTCACGCGATTTTGGACGATTTTTGACAACCCACCTCCCCCTCGTCACACGGCGTCACAAAAAGTCAGACCCCCCCCTTAAATGTGACGTCACAAGCTCTGCCCCCCCCCCCACCCAAAAAAATAAAACATGCTTCAAATCTCTTTAAACTATTGTCATTGTAGCGCGTATTTAATGTGGCGCTGCACTCTGATGTTGTAGGAGAATACGTTTATTAGAAAGTCTATTTAATTAAGTAGAACGCGTTGTCTATATTTATTTAAAGTTGCGCATTTTGATGTGACGTCACATTTCTCAAACCCCCCCCCCCTCGTCACACATCGTCACAAATTCCTGACCCCCACCCCCCCCCCAGGTGCGTGACGTCATTTATGAACGGCCCCAAACAATACAAACACAGGGTTTGCGTGCGGGCGAAGGCGGCGTGGCATGGGCAGAGGTGATGGTGGTGGTGGTCTGGTGCGCTGGCTACCGTCGGAAGTAGAGGAGGAAGTTGACCCAGGCGAGGAACACGGCCACGGCCCCCGCCGACCAGGTCCACGCCTCCGCGTTGCCCGTCATCATGGGCACGACGAACACGACGCAGGAGCTGTACAGCACCCACTCCAGCAGGTTCGTGAGCTCCACAAAGTACTTGCCCGCCTGCGCCGACGTCACATTCCCGGTGCCGGCACGGCGATCGCGTCCGAGAGGAAATACGGAGAGCAGAGAGGGGGGGGGGGGTGGGGGGGTGGGGCGGAGAGGGCTCGGCGGGGTTCTCCTGCATTGGGTAGTTGCAAGCGAGAGCTAAGGGGGCCGTCCATAAATGACGTCACGCGATTTTGGACGATTTTTTGAAACCCGCCCACCCCACCTCGTCACACGGCTTCACAAAAAGTCAGAGCGCCCCCTCGAATATGACGTCACGAAGCTCTTCCCCCTCCTCCCCCCCCCCCCCTTAAAACCATATTTCCATTTTGAAACATAAAACATGCTTCAAATCGCTTTAAACTATTGTCATTGTAGGGCGTATTTAATGTGCCGCTGCACTCTGATGTTGTAATTAAGTAGAACGTGTTGTCTATATTTATTTAAAGTTGCGCATTTTGATGTGACGTCACATTTCTCAAACTCCCCCATCTCCCTCGTCACACATCGTCACAAATGTCTGACCCCCCCCTCCCCCCAGGTGCGTGACGTCATTTATGGACGGTCCCCCCCCGCCCTCCCCAGTAAGCACGGCACGTTGGGTCTACGTCGGGCCAACGTTGGCCCAACGTTGGCCCAACGGCGTAGAGGTCGTACTCACTAGAAGCAAAGTCACCCGCAGCAAATGAACCTTGCCGATGTCGTCAAGGACCGTCAACCATCACGCGGTCTCCGCTAATCCTCGCAGCAGCGGGTTCTGGCTACGGCTATCAAACAAAGGCGGCAGTCACCGCATGGCGCGCTTTCAGATGCCGCTTCTAAGGCCCTGTGGAACGCCCTTCCGTCCGATATTAGGAAGCCACTGGAGCTATTCATATTTAAATCTAGATTTCATGTTCATTTATTTGGAACTGCTTTTCGTGTTCAGTTTGTTGTCCTTCCCCCCGCGCCTCCAATTAGCACGGTTGGCTAGGTACGGTGCGAAAGAAAGTCAACCTCAAAAATTCCCCTGCTATAGCCCGTAATCGAGCACCTGTGAAGGCTGGCACGGCACACGAAGGTGTGGGTGGCCAACACCAAGCCCGGCCGCCTTTGTCTCCCTAGTGGCGATGTTCACACACCGCACCAGGTACTCATTTGAGGCTGAGTCGACCTAGGGGAGGCCCAGGAACGGTTCAGATAATCGCCACCGGGTGTTGGCCGTGAGCGGCAATCGAACTCAGGTCGCCGGGTTTATAGCGCAGCGTGGCGCTAACCGCTACAACATACACATTTCGATGGGGGGGTTGGGGGGGGGTTCATCTGTTGTGGCACGGAAGTCTCACCAGCTGCACAATTTGTATGATCTCCTTGATCATGCCCAGCACGGATGTGCACAGCACCATGGTCATGGCGGTGAGGTTCATCTTGTTTCTCTGAAACGTCTTGAATGGCTGGAGTGGGGCGAGAAGGGACGGAGGTACGTGCAGTCTCAGTGTGACAGAAACGACGCAAACACACGGGGAGACGGCGGAGAGACACAGAAACGTAGACCCTGCGGAGACACGGAACCAATAGACACTGATACACACAGGGAGACAATGGGGGAGACAACCACACAGGGAGACACTGCAGAGACACACTGAGACACTGATACACACGGGGAGACACTGCAGAGACACACTGAGACACTGATACACACGGGGAGACACTGCAGAGACACACTGAGACACTGATACACACAGGGAGACACTGCAGAGACACACTGAGACACTGATACACACGGGGAGACACTGCAGAGACACACTGAGACACTGATACACACGGGGAGACACTGCAGAGACACACTGAGACACTGATACACACGGGGAGACACTGCAGAGACACACTGAGACACTGATACACACAGGGAGACACTGGGGAGACACTGATACACAGGGAGACACTGCGGAGAAAATGATACACACAGGGAGACACTGCAGAGACACACCGAGACACTGATACACACAGGGAGACACTGCAGAGACACACTGAGACACTGATACACACGGGGAGACACTGCAGAAACACACTGAGACACTGATACACACAGGGAGACACTGCGGAGACACACTGAGACACTGATACACACAGGGAGACACTACAGAGACACACTGACACTGATACACACAGGGAGACACTACAGAGACACACTGAGACACTGATACACACAGGGAAACTGCAGAGACATACTGAGACACTGATACACAGGGATACGCTGCAGAGACACACTGAGACACTGATACACACAGGGAGACACCGGAGAGACACACTGAGACACTGATACACAGGGAGACACTACAGAGACACACTGAGACACTGATACACAAGGAGACCCTGCAGATACACACTGAGACACTGATACACAGGGAGACACTGTGGAGACACACTGAGACACTGATACACAGGGAGACACTGCAGAGACACACTGAGACACTGATACACACAAGGAGACACTGGGGAGACACACTGAGACACTGATACACACAGGGAGACACTGGGGAGACACTGAGACACTAATACACACAGAGAGACACGGCAGAGACACACTGAGACACTGATACACACAGGGAGACACTGCAGAGACACACTGAGACACTATTACACACAGAGAGACACGGCAGAGACACACTGAGACACTGATACACAGGGAGACACTGCAGAGACACACTGAGACACTGATACACACAGGGAGACACTGGGGAGACAACCACACAGGGAGACACTGATACACACAGGGAGACACCGAGAGACAACCACACAGTGTGTGTGTGATCACTAGTAAATATGCACGCTTGCTGAAGGGCTGGGGGGGGGGCGATGGCTTCCTTGGGGACTGAGAGGATGGAAAGAAAACGGCGATGCCAAACGATGCTCAGCAAGGATGAGGTACGGGATGAAGACAGCGGTCGGAAGGCAGAGCGACACGGAGGAACGAACTGCGCCTCGGACCCTTCTCCAGACGGAACCACGAATTAATGAGTGAATGAGTGAGTGAACGAATGATGAATGAATGAGTGAGTGAATGAATGAGTGAATGAATGAGTGAGTGAGTGAATGAATGAGTGAATGAATGAGTGAACGAATGTGTTAATGAATGAGTGAATGAATGAATAAGTGAGTGAATGAGTGAGTGAGTGAATTGAGTGAATGACTGAGCGAGCGAGGTGAGGTGAAGCGAAGACCATGTTGTAATCGACGGCACTCGTGTTGCCGTGCCCGCCGGTGGTTCCGTTGTGCTGGTCGTGACCGTGGTGCATGTCGGCTGTGGAGGAGGCCACAAGGTAGGTGAGCGGCACGAGACCCAGCATGTACACCAACAGATTCAGCGAGTAGATCTTCATGCCGTACGAGAGCCTGGGCAGGAAAGACAGAGACCCATAAACCCCCCGTTGTAGCGTGAACGCACCGCTTAGGGAGAGTGCTATTAGCGAGTAGGGGCCGTACATAAATGACGTCACACACCTGGGAGGGGAGGGGGGGGTCAGACATTTGTGACGATGTGTGACGAGAGGGGGGGGGGTGAGAAATGTGACGTCACATCAAAATGCGCAACTTTATAAATAAATATAGACAAACACGTTCTACTTAATTAATTAAGACTTTATAATAAATGTGTTCTCCTACAACATCAGAGTGCAGCGCCACATTAAATACGCACTACAATGACAATAGTTTAAAGCGATTTGAAGCATGTTGTAATTTCAAAATGTAAATATGGTTTATGGGTGGTGGGGGGGGCATAATTCAGGTGACCACCACTGCACCACTTACTCCGGCAGGCACGCGCACACGCGCAAGCTGTCGCACTCAACTAACATGAGAACTGACCGAAGGGGTCACGATAGAGCTCAGTTACATAGTCTTTTAGCCGGCAAGCCTACGATGAATTATTTCATGACACCGGCAATATGTGCCACGCGATCAATGCGACCTTAATTGTAAAGTGGAGGCAACTCGTGACTTCAATACGTGGGATTGGTGGCAGCCTTGGGTCTCCAACCATCACGGAATGTTTACCAGGGGGCGGGCAGCGTTACTTAATCTCGGGCACAAGTAAAAAAAAATAAGCCCACTGCGGTCCTCTGTGCCTGTACGGCTGTAGACGACCCAGGTCCAAGGACCTCAACGTGCCGTCAGGTTTCTCTCTCGTGGTGCGAAGACTTTTTATTTTTAATTCGTGACTCGTAAGACGAAACCGTTCACACGTCACCCCAGGCGTAAATGCGGTTGTGAGCCCGGGTCTTCCCAGGGGAGACAGGCAGAGAGAGCGAGAGAGGCGCGGGGAGAGAGAGAGAAAGGAAATCGTTTGGGTGTTCACACCATTTCATCTTGAGGAACTGCTCGCAGACGGGGTGAGTGAGGAGGTTGACGCGATTGAACCTCACCATGGCCTGCGGCGACAGCACGCGTGTGTTAATTATACAGCCACGGCACGTGGGGCAGTGTTGTCGCAGTGGAGACACGCGGGGGCGGGGGGCGCGGGCTACAGGACGTCCGCTCTCTAAATATTTATTCTGGAGAGCCACGCTGTGTAGTACTACTCTTTTTCAGGAGGGTCCTTCATTGGGTTTTTATTTTAAGATGTTTTCAGCCGATCGATGATGAGCGTTTATACAAGCAGGAGGAAACCGGAGCGCCCAGAGAAAACGCACGCATTGCGCGAGGGGGCAACGCTCTATCCCCATGCGAATGGTAACGGACGGCGATTATGTATGTGTTTGCGTCGAACTTTTTTTGCGCGCCGTGCATAGCCAACCACGCTAACTGGAGGCACAATGATTAGTCAGCATGCCGTAGCGCCTTCTCCTGGTGGGCCAGAGTATGGCACCTCGAGCCGCGCGAGGAGGGAGTTTTCACAACATCCGCCAACCCTCGCCTCCACGGTGCTGGATTACAGGCGTGCATAGCCACCACCGCCCATCCTAATATGTAGAGGAGCGCAGAGCTTTCGTCGTGCTTGTCTGTGGTTCATCATCACTTCTCCGAGCGAGCGAGCACCGCGCGGTTGCGGTGCGCCACAGCGTCGCGAGATGCAATCGACACGAATGACGCGATATCAAACTGCTTTGCAACCGTTATTATTAAGCCTAAATTATTATTGATTCACGTCGCTAGAGAACGCCCGCCGCTACCGAAGAATAACAGCAACAACGAACCGCACACGTGACCGAGAAACAAACACAACTTACTCTTTGGTTCTATTCGGTGAAGTCACGTAGGTAAAAAAATAAAACAACAAAAATCACGACGTTTCGGCCACAACACAAGCGGCCTTCATCAGGTGAAGGGATCAGACTGTCTCGAGGACAGCGCTGGAGTGAAACACAGCCAAGCTCAGACCGCGACCTTTAAGCTTGTGTCAGAGGAATTAAGGTGCCTTGACAAAGGAATTAGCATAAACAAATTAGCATTTAAGGTGCCTTGACAAAGGAATTATGCTAATTCCTTTGTCAAGGCACCTTAATTCCTCTCACACAGCTTAAAAGCCGTGGTCTGAGCTTGGCTGTGTTCACTCCAGCGCTGTCCTCGAGACAGTCTGGTCCCTTCACCTGATGAAGGCCACTTGTGTTGTGGCTGAAACGTCGTGATTTTTGTTGTTTTATTTTTTACCTACGTGACTTTACCGAATAGAACCAAAGAGTATGGATCCTTGCAGTCACGAAAGCTTCAAATCTAGAAACACAACTTACATTCATGGAGAAGAGTGGCTCGTACAGGTTTTTCCCATTTTCCGCTTTAAGGGTGTCGCGTTTGTTGATGGGGCACTGCAGTAAATGGAAGTTGTAGGTTTGCTGCAACGAAAGAGAAGTTGCACGATCGCGTTAATGCACAGTGGAAGGCACCAGCCTCTGTCTCCATGTCACCCGTTATCTTATTGTCCTTTAATATTCGCGAAGTTCATTACGCCACGAGGAAAAGATGTACGTCTGCAGACTCAACCACTCAGCAGTGTAGTGGGTTGAAGTGTGGGTACTCCCACCCACCTCTTCCAAGACGTCTGGGCCAGCATGAAAGAGTAGCCCCATGTTGTTGTTTGACTTGCATCCCACTGGGATTTTTTTGCACACAGCGTTGGTGAATATTTTTGCTGTTTTTTTTTCCCATGGATTTTCTGTTTTGCACAGTCACACATAGTCACTTTAAGAAGTTTTTCTTGTTCGTAATTTTGTTTTTTTGTTTGTTGTGGTTGTACCCGATTCAAGAGCCCGATGGCTCACAGGGCTATACCAAAATAAACTGAAACTGAAACGACCCTCTAGAGGGGCTCTCTGAATCTACTCTCTAGTGGAGGCCCTTGGTCTAAGCGAATAATTGCAGGGCTGCACCACAGCCTTTAACAAACTGCTTGGGCAAGTGCTGTTAGCGAGCACCTATGAAGGCCGGCACGGCACACGAGGGGGTGGGTGGCCAACACCACGCCCGGCCGCCTTTGTCTCCCCAATGGCGATGTTCACACAGCTGACATGGGAATTCATTTGAGGTTGAGTCGACCGAGGGGAGACCCAGGACCGGTTCAGACAATCGTCACTGGTGTTGGCCGTGAGCGGGAATTGAACTCGGGTCGTCAGGTTTGTAGCGCAGCGCGCTAACCGCTACACTACCGCTCCCCACCATGCACACATACCAAGGCCGTAGCCATGGAGTCAACATTGGGGGGGGACCAAATCTTCCAGAGGGTCTGGGCGCCACCCCCCAGAAAAAAATATCTAAATGTGGAAACGAATTTCCTGCCTAAAATGAAAAAAAATTCACAAACACATAGGGTGGATTTTTTTTTTACAATAATGTCTAATAGTGTATTGTATTACATTGCTCTGTTTTTTTTACCTTTCCTTGTTTCATTGTATGTAATGGCAGAGATTAGGGATTAATAAAGTACAACCATAACCACAATCATATGAACAGAAATCTATTTTATAGCATTATATTGGGGGGGGGGCATATTGAAGGGGGGCGATGTCCCCCCCCCCTAATATATATTATAATTACGGCCTTGACACACACACACACATGCACACACACTGACACACACACACATGCGCACATTCACGCACGTGTGGGGGAGTGCAACATCATTACCCAGTATTCCTTGCTGTTCCTGTCAACACTTGACTCTTCTCTGCATCTGTCCAAAACCACCTGTGTGTGTCCGCGTGTACACACAGACACACATGTTCACACGTAAACACTCATGCTCATAACGCACACACACACACACACACGTAAACATTCAGATAACGTCAGTATGTGGACACAAAAAAGACAAAGATCCCCCCAATAGCCTACATGGGCTGTTGGGTTAAGTGCTGTTAGCGGGTACATATGAAGGCTGGCACGACGCGTCACGGGGTGGTTTGGGTCTGAACCATGCACAGCCGCCTTTGTCTCCCCAGTCCTGATGCTCACACGCAGCGCTCGGTACTCATCTAAGGCTGAGTTGACCTAGGGAATGGCCCAGAAGCCGTTTAGCTATTTACCATAGGAAAAAAGAAAGAAAAAAAAAACCCGCCAAAATACTGTAAAACAAACCACGTGTTGTGCTCTACAGCACACGACGGTTCTTCGTGAACGACGCAAAGTGGCTCACGCACGAGGGCTAGACGGGGCGGATGGCGGCGACGCTGTCAGCGACGCGAGCATGGGAGTGTTGCAGATACAGCGACGACGCATTCGCGAACGACGTAACAAAAACACAGGAGCGGTGGGGGGGGGGGGGTGGGAGACGTGAATCGGGACGTCGCTCTACTCTGTTTATGGCTTCTTCAGACGAGTCGACGTAGGGGGCAGAGAGTCATTCTCTCTGCCGACGATGCCCGGATCACGGCGACGCAGCGCTTTGGCTTCTGGGGACGGGTGGCGCGTGAGGGTGAGGCGCGAGAGCGAAGCCTGTTGCACCTTGCAGATGTCGGGCATGTGGTTGATGAGCTGGAACATGGGAGAGCGCGTGGTGTCCTCCTTCTGGAAGTATGTCATCAGCTCGTTGCACCTGCGCACGCACCGGAAACACGCGCCCACGGCACCGTTTCGATCAATACTCAACGGAATCGGAATCTTTATTGAGGCCGGAGGGATACGGTGAGCCGCAGATGTCCTGTAAAGGGGGGGGAGGGGGGCGTCAGCAGAGTTACACGAAGATAAAGACACGCGCGTGCCAGTCACCATCACCTTGCCCATGTCTCTCCACCGCCAACGCCCATCACATCAGAAACAGAGAGGAGCTGTGTGGCGCTAAACTTTGACCATTTGTTTAGGTTATTTTTAGGCCAGAGTTATTGGCGAATGTGTTGACATGTTTAGTGATTTGTGCTTCGGCACCACTGACAACGCAGCATCGCGATAAAACATTAATTGTTTTGTTCTTATTATAGGTGGAAAAGAGCCGATGAAAAAAAGCAGGTACGGTACCGATAGCTGCTCGTGGTGTGTGCATGGTCAATAGCCAGTTCCGTAAATAATCTTAATTAGAATTTTCACTCGTGTTAATCGGTACAAGGGCAACACATATACTTCAGGGGACCACATTAATGTAGATTTAAATTGTCTCACTTTGCAAGTGTACGGCCCAATAGCCCACCATGGGACATGTGCTGTTAGCAAGCACTTGTAATACATTATTAACGCTTTATTAGCTTATTGATGCCTCATCATTACCTGCACACCTAGCATGGGAGCTCGTGAGACCCGTCATTATCAACCACGACCAATCAATTGAGATTCATCATTTTTTTAACTACACTGTCAAAACTTCCCGACCGTTGCCACGTCCGACTCGGGTTTCCCCGAGCTCGTAGGGCGGCACGCTAACCGCAGCGCCACCACTCCTCCCCCCCCCCCCCCCCCCCGCTCTCTCACGAGCGTCATACCTTTGGTGCGTGACCATGGTGAGCACCACGTCGGCGTGGCCGTTGAGGATGGCCTCGTTGAGGCAGGAGAAGCCCTCCGCGTTCAGCATCAACTCCGCTCCCTCGTCCAGCAGCAGCCGCGCCGTCGCCGCGTGGCCCTCACGCCCACACAGGTGCAGCGCCGTGTGCTGGCGGGGGGGGGGGGGGGCGGACACACACAAAGACAAAGAGCGCGCGTATAGCCTCAACATACCGTTGGGGCAAGGGCTGTTCCATTGGAAAGTCATTTCTTTAGAACTGCTTGTTGTGTTTCGTTTCTTGTCATTGCCCTGCACCTCGGATTAGCACGGTTGGCTATGTCAGGTGCGAAATAAGTTAAGTATATTGTAGGCAAGGCCGTAGCCATGGAGTCAACATTGGGGGGGACCAAATCTTCCAGGGCGTCTGGGGGTCCCCCCCCCCCAGAAAAAAATAAATCTAAATTTGAAAACGAATTTCCTGCCATTTCCTGCCGAAAATATAAAAAAAATTCGCTAACACATAGGATGGAATTTTATTTTATTTTTTACAATAATGTCTAATAGTGTATTGTATTACATTGCTCTGTTTTTTCTTTTTTACCTTTTCTTGTTTCATTGTATGTAACGGCAGAGATTATGGATTAATAAAGTACAACCATAACCACAATCATATAAACAGAAATCTATTTTATAGCAATATATTGGTGGGGGACATTTTGAGCATATTAGAATATTGGGGGGGATGTGTCCTCCCCAATATATATTATAATTACGCCCTTGTATGTAGGGGTGCTGCGGTGGTGAGATGTTAACTCCCTACTCTGGTATGCAGGAGGACGTAGGTTCGATCCCGACCCTGACCTCTGGATATATATATACATATATATGTTCTCCCTGTGGTTGTGTGGATTTGTCTCGGGGTCCTCCGGTTTTCCCCTCCACATTTAGAATCAACACACATTTAGAGTAATTTGGCTGCTTAAAATTTCCACACGGTAAGTCACTTCGTTGAGCTTTCATTTGTGGCCAGGTGGCTTCTGAAAAAGAGCTATATAGCTCAGTGGGCCTTAGCTGGTAAAATATAAATAGTTACAAAATGAACGATTTCACGCATTAGTCTCGCTCACCCCTCCTTCCTCTGTTTTGTTGAGCAGGTTGCGATGTGTCTCGAGCAGAAGCTTGATGGTCTGCGTGTAGCCACCCACAGCTGCCCAGTGCAGGCTGGTACGGCCCTGGTGGTCTCTACACAAAGACAAAGATCCCCCAAATAGCCTGAACAGACTGTTAGGGCAAGTGCTGTCAGCGAGCACCTATGAAGGCCCGCACGGCACACGAGGGGGTGGTTGACCGGTACCACGCCCCGGTCGCCTTTGTCTCCCCAGTGGTGATGTTTACACATCGCACCAGGTACTCATTTGAGGCTGAGTCGATCTAGGGAAGGCCCAGGACCGGTTCAGATAATCGTCACTTGTGGTGGCCGTGAGCGGGAATCGAACTTGGGTCGCCGGATTCGTAGCGCAGAGCGCTAACCGTTGCACCACCGCTCCCCTTGCACGCACACGTGCACGCGGCACCCAAAACACTGCATCACAATTTCCACGGCCAGCTTCCATGAGCAGTGACGTCACCGCAGCGCTTGTGCCAGGCTAGGTGCACTCTGAAGCCACGTGAAGTGGCGAAAGTTCGCTGAGCAATCAACACCACCACCATCGCCATTGGTCGGGGTTTTTGACAGCATCTTTACTTAGATGCTATATAAATCCGATATGAATTGTATCAGCAGCAGTATCGCCACCACTACATCATCATCGACACCACGATTTATATTGCCTTGAACAGATATAGCTCATGCACAAATCTAATTAATTATAGCAGGAGTGGGGAACCTTTTCCTGAATCAGGGCATGAATAAGACCTTCACATACCGGCCATATGAGGCACCATTCCTTTGGCAGGAAACCACACATGAACGACACACGTTCAAAAGCTTAAAGCAGAAAACAATCTGCGTGTCTGTCGACGGAGTATGAAGGGGCCTTTGCAAACTGAGGACTCCACAATTACACGCTGTTGGCGCCATCCCAGGAATATCGCCCCTCGAAACACCCGATGAGTGTGGACAGAGACGATCCGCAATCTCGAGGGCGAGGTTCGTAAGCCCCGGGGGGGGGGGGGGGGGGTGGGAGAGGGGGCAGTCAAAAGCTGACGTGGGAGCGTGGCGCCCTGGGCGGTCGAGGCGTCACCCCCCGCTGGGCGGCCACCGCAGCCGTCTCCGCTCACCGCAGCAGCAGCGCTCCCCTGCTGAGCAGCAGCTGCACGACGCGCGTGTGGCCGTTGGAGGCGGCGAGGTGGAGGGCCGTGAGGCCGTCGCCGTCGCCCTCGTTCATGAGCTTGGAGCCGCGCGCCGTCCGCAGGAGTTGCGCGCACGAGTTGAGCCGCCCGTACCTGCGGTTCGCTCGGCACAACGCTGTCCCCGTCAGTCATCCTCCCGAGCGCCGCGACGGACAATGCTCGCGGACGCACGCGCCGTCAAGTTAAGAGAAAAAAAATAAAATAAAAAAATGAATGAATGATTCGTGATGATAATTCAAATTTCTCGCGCGCATTCCATCCCAGGATCCCGGCGCAGCAATGCATTAGAAGCAGGAAATAAAAAACGGAACCAGGGCAAGCGACCAAACTAAAGAGGGAAGGCCACTTTTAAGAGATGCGGTTTTCAAAGCAGGCTTGAATCTATCTACCGACTCGGATTGCCCTGATTTCAAGTGGCAAGGCGTTCCATAGCTTGGGTGCCACGCTAACAAAAGCCCGGTCACCAAAAGAGCGCCACCTAGACCTGGGGATGTGCTGAGCAGTTGGAGATCAGAAAATGTTAAGGACCTTGATGGAATATATTAATGTATTACTGTAGTTCACGCCTCATGATGACATCATACAACTGCGATACAGTCAATGATTCCAATGAACTTTTGCAAAGCCTTAATGTAGACATAAAACACATTTTTACACGTGTCTGCGATTCATATTCTACTCAGTTCATCGGCGAGCTCAAACAATTGGCGCGTTGTTAAACGCTTCACAGCGGACAACTGCATTTGTTTGGCTCTGTCGGGAGGTGGATGGTTTCACGACACGAATTCAGTGAGATCCCAACGTGGCTTAACATAAAACGTCTGTCGCGAATTGTAATTAGTGTGCGTCTTTTAAATACAGATTGTCAGAAAAAATAATAACATAAAACGAGCAACAGCAATCACCCTGTAATGATATTTTGCAAAACGAACGATACCGATCGGCAATCGTGGATGTAAAATCGCACGGTATGTCGTAGCGGGGGACCCTGCCACGCTGTAGTGGTTGTCGCAACGGGTCGGTCCCCCATCGCGGCGGCTGAAACAAGCATCTTCAGGTCCCCCACCAGAAGTATAAATGTGTACACCGCGGTTAGTCGGCCGGCAGCTCGCTTGCGGCGGGGTAAAGTACTATGTGGGTAATCCCGCCTCTGCAAAGGTGTCTGGCCAGCGTGAAAGAACAGGCCAAAATTCCTCGCGGAGGAGCTCTCTGGAGCTCGCCCCAGTCGAAGACCTTCAAGCCCTTGCCAGCGGCATGAGCAAGCAATAGCAGGGCTGCACCCTGTGAGCGATGCCCGCCTTGCACACGTCCCACGTGTACGGACACTCCAACTCATGGAATTGGCCAAACGTCCAAATTTAGAACCACAAGGCTTGGCCAATTGTTGACGCCGTTTCTGGACGCCTTCCCGCTAATTATCATCATGATCATCATATTCTGCCATCCCCATATTGCGGCAATCGTATGTATGTACGTTGAACTTCTTTTGCACCGTAGGAAGCCAACCGTACTAATCGGAGGTGCTAGGGAAGGACAACAAACGAAAGACGAAAAGCAGTTCCAAACATTTCAATCTAGACGACTTAAAAGTGCACAGCTCCATTGGACACCTATTATTGGAAGCAAGAGCGTTCCAGACGGCCGCAGAAGCGCATCTGAAAGCGCGCGATGCGGTCACCATCCCTGGCGATCGCGCGCGCATGCATGTGCTGTGCTCACTCGGCAGCGAAGTGGAGCGGAGACTTGTTGGCCTTGCTCTTGAGGTGAATGCTCGCCTGCAGGGGCAGCACCCCGCCCAGCGCCTCGATGGTGCCATACTTCGAGGCGTAGTGGAGCGGTGTGCAGCCCTCCGTGTCCTTGTCTTCCAGCAGAGCCTTGATGTCCTCGCGCTGGGCATGGATGGGGGAGGATGCACCCGATTGGTCTAAGCTTCTCACCCGATATATTTCCCGCCCGAGCGCAGCTAGGCCGCTCGACGTCACAAGTTTCCCGGTGACAATATTCTATAAATGAAACTATTTTTTTTTATTTTACCAGGTAAGGCCCACTAACCTATGTAATTTTTTTCTTAAGAAGCGATCTGGCCACAAATTATAGCTCAATGAAGTGGCTCATCACGTGGAAATGTACAGCAGCCAAACACTCTAAATGCATGTTTATAAATGTGGAGGGAAAAAGAGGAGGACCCGGAGAAAAATCCACGTGACCACGGGGAGAATCTGCAAACTCCAAATGTACAGCAGGCGTCAAGAGTCGGGATCGAAGCCGCGACCTCCTGTATACCAGGCGAGGTAGTTAACATCTCACCACCGTGGCGGTTATTCATTTAGGTCACCCCCCGCTGCACTCGTCCTCTGCAATGTTTGGCGTTTTTGATTGGTTGCTGCTGCTGCTGCGGTGCTCACGCACCCGGCGGATCTCCGTTGTTACAATAGCCGGGCAGCTGGCTGAACGGGGATCATCATCCGAGTAACAAATCAAAGAAACTTTCACTGAAAAAAATCCAGAAAACTTAAACAAGGCGTCAAAACGTCCGTTTGGAACAACATACGACCTGGAATCAAACCTGTGCACACGGCGCCGTGATGCCTCTTGACATTGGAAACTTGCCGGTGGCCCAGGTGCCTCAGGGGGTGGGGGACTGAAGCCCTCCTTCTCTCTGGGACACACCCAGCCGGCACGAGATCCCCGCGCGGGTGGCTCGGCTCAGCGGCCGCACCCTTCGTCGCTTGTTGGAATTGGTGACGAAGCATCCGCCGTTGCGGTGCCAACGTTTTGGAATAACCACGCTTCTTCCCACCAACCATAGGGGTCGGCAAAACCTGCGTCTCCGAAGCTGCGCGCGGCTCTTTAAGGGCCGTTTCGTGACGTCTTGGCTTACGGTCCAGCGTCTTGCATTCGCGTTGCATCGCGGGTCATTAAGCATTGAGGGTTTTGTCGACCGTATTCGAAAAAAAAAGTCTCTTCCTGTTATTTTGGGTTGCTGAGCCCTTGCCTTAAGCTCATACATCTACCTCCAAAGAATGTGTCCTCAAACAGAAGATGTTACTGCCACATTCGCCACTGCAATTTGAAACTATGAAATGTAATCACGGTATAATAAAAAAATGCAATTATAAAGTGAAATGTAATCGAGGGATTGTATTGTCTTGATATGGTCTTGTATTGTTATTGTTGTTATGCTGCCTTGCCCAAGCTTACATTGAATCTTGACAAATCTGCATAAATGTATATACCAGTTGCAATTTGTACTTGCATGCTATATCTATATATTGCATCAACTTGCTTAACCTGTCTCTCTCCTACTCTTGTCTCATCTCTTCTATTGTTTGTTGATGTAACTTGTTAACATACCCCGACTGTACATCTGTGACTAAAAGAGCTTCACAGCGAATCAGATTCCTCCTCCATCTCCAAGTAGAGATTCTGACTCTGTTGTGGAGCGGATCTGGTGGGCCACCCCGGTTAATTCTGCGGGTGGATTCACCGTGAGGTGCGCGACGTCTGCTTCACAGCGGACGTTATCGATTCCCGCCTCCCCCTCCCCCGACGTTCGGCACGAGCGGGCTTCTGTGTGCCAGCATCACGGCCCGAATTGTGTGCAAGTTGTTCAATTAGGGATCACGCAAGTGGGGATGAAGGGTGTGAAAAAGTGACCCGATTAAGGAGTTTTAATCGGGTTCTTGAGACACCACCTCTTACCCTGTGGTTCTTTCGGTAAAGTCACGTAGTTAGAAATAAAATGACATAAAACAAACCACGACGTTTCGCTTGTGTTGCGATCGAAACGTCGTGATTCGTATAATTTTATTTCTACCCACGTGACTTTACCGAAAGAACCAAAGAGCTTCAAATCAAGATTACACCACCTCTTGCCACCACTTGCCACGAGAGTTCTGCACGATGCTTTCTTTATCTCCCGACGTGACGCCGATTGCTCAACCGCGTATAGCAGCAGAACTCGGAGCGATGGAACGTCGCAGCAGACGTCCATCCCTGCGCGCTTCTTGAAACCGAGCAAAAAAAATAAAAATAAACGTCCCACGGTAAGCCAAGCACCTCACCTGAAAGATGTCCTTCCCAAAGTTTCCCAGCCACCCGCCTTGCGAGACCGCCACGTGCAGGAAGTTCCGCCCCTTGATGTCCTGGATGCTCACGTTGGCTCCTGCGTCAACGCCACGCGCAGGGGGCGATGTCACGCGCGTTCGCCGTTCGTGAATAACGCGGCGGCGTCTTTGATTTTAAAAACTTGGAGGCAGTGTAACACGTAGGCTTTCGCGACCAATATAATCCGTAATAGAGTTTTTAGTTTTTTGGGTTAGATCGTGTAAATATATTAATGTGTCGTTAAAACCCACCACCACCCGACACGGCCAATTAGTAAGGTTCCTCTTCTGAAACAGAACGTGCCAATTCCGTACTAGTACAGCACACCGCTTTGTTGGAGAGCAAATCTACAACATTTACAATCTGAGCACGACGTTTCGCCAGTAATTACAACTTGCTTCATCAGGCAGCAAGAGAGACGCCCCCCCCCCCCACTCCAGTATGCCAAAATCGTCGTATCACACGTGTCGTGACGGGTACTGCAAGATCCGACCGTGTCCGTCCAGTGCTTGCCGAGCTACGTTGACTTCTCGTTGCCGAACGCATTTTGAGGTCGCACTGACTCCACGCAAAGAGCTTGCCATAAATGGACCACAATACCTTGCTGAGGAGCATGAACCATCACGCGAACTCTGGTCATCCTCGCAGAGGCTTTTGGCTGGCCATTGAACAAAGATGGTCATTGCATCGGCCTCAGAACGATTGTTTAAGGCCGCTTTATAACTTACAATTTGTATTATTGTCGCTCGATTTCAGATACACTCTTGTGGTCGTCTGAAACACTCTTCCTTCCGCTGGAGCCATGCGCTTTTAAATCATCGAGATTGAAAACTTATTTCTATAGAACTGCTTCTTGTGTTTAGTTTGTGGTCCTTCCCCCCCCCCACCTCCTATTAGTACGGTTGGCTACGTACGGTGCGAAAGAAGTTCAACATACGTACATACAAATGCGAGCCACAAGACAGAGGATACTTTAAACACGACAGGGTCACGTGGGGTGGCCACGCTCAGTGGTCCCGCAGTCGGCCGCCGGTTTTCTGATCACGCCGGCGTAGATGACGCGACGGGCTCAGCCCGGGCGCCACCGGGGAGTGCCGCTCACCCAGGGAGAGCAGCGTGGTGACGGTCCTCCAGGCTCCGCGCATCGTCGCGAGGAGGCACGGCGAGCGCTTCTCCCTGTCCAGGCTGTCCAGCTCGGCGCCCTGTCGACAACCGGCGTGCCTGCTGAGACTTACGTTCCGCGACGGAGCCTCTCGTTTCACGATAGAGCCTCGCGTTCCATGATAGAGCCTCCCGTTCCATGATAGAGCATCTCGTTCCATGATAGAGCCTCCCGTTCCATGATAGAACATCCCATTCCATGATAGAGCCTCCCGTTCCATGATAGAGCCTCCCGTTCCATGATAGAGTCTCCCGTTCCATGATAGAGCATCCCATTCCATGATAGAGCCTCCCGTTCTATAATAGAGCCTCCCGTTCTATATTAGAGCCTCCCGTTCCACGATAGAGCCTCCCGTTCCACGATAGAGCATCCCGTTCCACGATAGAGCATCCCGTTCCATGATAGAGCCTCCCGTTCCACGATAGAGACTCCCATGCAATGATAGAGCCTCTCGTTCCATGATAGAGCCTCCCGTTCCACGATAGAGCCTCCCGTTCCATAATAGAGCCTCCCGTTCCATGATAGAGACTCCCATTCAATGATAGAGCACCCCGTTCCATGATAGAGCCTTCCGTTCCATGATAGAGCCTCCCATTCAATGATAGAGCCAGCGATTGGACGAAATTCATTCTGGTAAAGTAACAGTTGCTGGCCAAACATCCCAGTACCTGCAAATTACTCAATTGTGGTAAATGTACACATAGTAACATCGACTATAAAAACTTGTCAGGACCCTCCCTTGAGACTCACTGAAGATCAACCACTGTGGAAAAGACTGCAAATCAGCCCCTCCGCAGTCACGGTCGCACACACACGACACGACACCATCATCAGCGTCAACTTTGGTTACGAAAGACAAAGGAAAACAACAACAACAACAAAAGTGTGATTGCCCGAGCCTTTGAACGTGGCTTTGGTTGAGGGCTAAAGGCCCAAGAACTCACCTCCCGCACCAGGTACTCCACCAGCTCGTAGTGATCAAACATAGCCGCCCTGCAGCAAAAACATCACCACCCACGGTGTGAGGATTAGAACACGCGGACACGTGCGTGCGCGCGTGGTGGTGAGCAGCAGCGTAGCGGTTAGTGCACTGCGTCCTGAACCCGGTAACCCGAGTTCGATTCCCACTCACGGCCAACACCAGTGACTTTAATCTGAACTGGTCCTGGGCAGTCCCTTGGTCAACTCGGCCTTAAATGTGTACCTGGTGTAGTGTGTAAACATCGCCACTGGGGAGACAAAGGCTGCCAGGCATGGTGCTGGCCACTCACCCCCTCGCGTGCCGTGCCGGCCTTCATAGGTGCACGCTAACAGCACTTGCCCCAACAGTCTGTTAAGGCTATATAAACGAAACTATTTTTTTATTTGACCAGGTAAGGCCCACTGAGCTATATAGCTCTTTTTCAGAAGCAATCTGGCCACATATTAAAGCTCAACGAAGCGGCTTATCACGAGGAAATGTATTTCAACCTGTACTCTAAACGCGTTTTTCTAAATGTGGAGGTGAAAAAAAAAACAGTGGACCCGGAAAAAAATCCACGATATGCGGGATCCTCGGAGATTCCTTTCAGTAGAGACTTTTTCCTAAGAACTCCGCAAGTCAGGGCTAGCGACCGGGCAAGGTCAGTAGCCCCGGCACGTGGCCGACGTTGGGTAATGATGTGAATGTGGTGGCAGCACAAGAGGAGTGGAAGAGGAGGGAGAAGAACGTCAAGTGAGGTGACGTTACTTGTGCAACGGCGTCTGCTCCTCGGCGTCACGCAGCTTGAGGCTCTCCCTCTGCGGGTCCTGCATGGAGAACATCAACTGGACCATGTCCATTGCCCCCTGGGCGCACGCCAGGTGCACAGGCGTGGACTCATCATTCTGGTGGGGGGGGGGGGGGGGGGGCGAGGGTTGTGGACGGGAGGGGGGCAACAATTAGAGTAATAAAATGTTAGGCCCCCACCGCTGAGTTCCACGCGCTAGGTTCAACGTCAGTCTCCAACTTCGATTAGCACGGTTGGCTACTTACGGTGCGAAAGAAGTTCAAACAAACATACAGCTCCTTTTCAGAGCGAGCCGCAATTACCAAATCGTCGTCATCGTCATACAGATCATCGGTCATTCGCTCCTTAATGTAAGCGGTCTTCTCGTATTTCGCTTAAGACGCCCAGCTAAAGTACGCTTGATTGGTGATTGTTACTCTCCTAACAACGTTCCTATTCAAATATCCCACTTTTGTTTTTCATTAACAGTGTTAAAACACTTCATCTGCGTCATAGGCAGTCGTTGAGTCCTGGTCATAAGCGTGTGTGTTCATGACTCCAATTCAAAACCAGAGGCGATTTTAATTATCTCCCCTTTAGACCAGAGCTGAAGTGGCCACTCCCAGGGTCAACTTACTAACAAGCAGCCAGCGAAAGCTGCCCGGATGTCATAATTGTGTTTTCACGGTGTATTTTCCATTCAGTAAGTGCAGGCATTATTGCATCTCGCTGACAGATGACCTTTGTTATGATCGTGCATTTAAACTGTTGCGATCATTTGTCTCATACCTAGCAGAAACAATCACACAAGCTCACAAACACACCCAGAAGACAAATACAAAGCTCCCCCGTATAGCCTTTATCATGCTGTTGGGCCAAATGCTGTTTGCGAGCATCTATGAAGGCCGGCGCAACACACGAGGGGGTGGGTGGTAGCCAACACCACGCCCGGCCGCCTTTGTCTCCCTAGTACTGATGTTTATACACCGTAGCAAGTACTTATTTAAAGCTAAGTCGACCTAGGGGAGGCCCATTGCCTGTTCAGATATTCGCCACTGTTATTGGTCGCGAGCGGGAATTGAACGCGGGTCGCTAACCACTGCGCCACCGCTCCCCCCCACCACCACAGGGCCGTATTATTTGCAAGCACTGTGCCAAGGGCATACGAAAACTAAAGGGCCTACGAAATATAAATTGAACACGTTTTTTGTTTGTTTGTATATATGATGAAAAAAACATTTAACCAAGATATATTATTGAATAAATAAATTTACTTGGGAGCTCGTTGTAATTTCTTTGCAGTGGTAACAAGTCGTTGACTCGTTGTTGGGGCATATTACACCAACAATAAAAGTCAAACATCTTTAAGCTGAAACGAAAGTAAAGCAATAAGGCGCTCGCCATACGGTCGTCCGGTCAGAACCGTGGATTTGTTATTGATTAAAATGAACGGCATCCTTTTAAAGCTGCTCCATTCGATATGATAATCATATAATTACATTGTCGAAGACATTTCCCCGTTTATTTTTAAGTTTACCTTGGGTTTTCGCTCTCAATAATTTCGCATAAAATCTGCTTATCTGCGGCACACGGTGCGCTCCCATCGAATTATGGCAAAGTCTAAACGACGTCTGTCCACCGGCTGGACGATGTACCTGGTGAAACAAGCGAGTGACAGCGGTGGGAGGAGTAAAACATGGGGCAGCAGTGCCGACCGTAGAAATGTATCACTGAAGGTCTACGAAAACACAATTGCCTACGGACTTAGAAGAACCTTAATCCCCCACCCCCCGGCCTTGCTGTTTTGGAACACGAGTCTGTTGGTTCTACAGCGTGGCAAATTGGGACAGCGATATTGATTGCGAAAGCCTTTGTGTCAAATTGACCAAAAGTGGTTCTGTTTCGTTGAAGCGACCGCTGTCATTGGCGAACTTAAAGCACGTGTCGAGTGACACGTAGCCTCCATTGCAAGTGTCACTGCCACGCGGCCACCGTGTGTACACTTCCTACGGTCGAGCAGAGATGACCGTGGCTCTGTACAATAGGTAAAAGTGAAATAACCCCCCCCCCACCCAAAATAACATCGGCTGCAGTAACACAAACACTGAGTGAATACTCCGACGAAGCTTAATCAAGTAATTTGCCCTCGAGTACACACCCCCCCCCCCCTCCGCACAGAATCGCTTTTCAGCGCGACTGCGTGACCTGCCTGTCACGTGTCGGCGATGCGGTGACGCGTCGGGCCAACCCAATGGCTCCGCCTGTCACAAGCCTGAGCGCAGTCACTTGGAGCTCTTCCCACCCAAGGCCACCTGCGCACTGCTGGGTAACCAGCTCATCGGCGGGCGCCTTCCTTCGTTTGCCATTTTCTGACACCCACGTAGAAGGCCTTCGTCCAGCAGTGGAGTGGCCACTGCTGGATGTGCACGTGCAGGCCTGCCGAAACCGTCTCTCCGTCCGGCCAGTTGAGGCGGCGTTCTGTGAGGACCAGCGGCAGATTATCCTAGTAGCTACATAGGCTACGAGCCCCGCACTTTCAAGGGCTATAGTACTATACTGCCTTCAACTTTTATGACCGACCGGGTGTTTAAGGTTAGAGGTTTGTCGTATTATCTGGGCTGTGTAGCAAATGAAAAAAAATATACAATTACTTTACTTTGCAAGTAAAAAAAATTCGTGTTTTAATATTTATGTGTTTTTTTTTATTAATTTAGGGCCCCTTTATAACAGATGCTACAGGCCCCACACTAACTTAATCCGCCAATGGTGAGGACAGATGCGATAAATGGCTAAAACTATAAAACGCCACATTTTTTGTTTGTTTACCAGGTTAGGGCCACCTAGCTACGTAGCTCTTTTTCAGAAGCGACCTGGCTATCTCAGAAATGATAGCTCAACGAAGTGGCTTATCATGTGGAGATGTATAGCAGCCAAATACTCTAAACGCGTGTTGATTCTAAATGTGAGGGGGGACAAACCGGAGGACCCGGAGAAAAATCCACGCGACCACGGGGAGAACATCCAAACTCCAAATATACAGCACGTATCAGGGTTGGAATCGACCCCACGACGTCCTGTATATCAGGCGAGGTAGTTAACATCTCGCCACTGCGGCGACCCTGATTAGCCCATTGACAGACATCTTCAATCGTGAGCCTTGTCCTAGGATACATGGAAGATTCGGCTCAGCCATCTTATGACGGACAGCGTCCAACCTTTATTTGCCGAGCACTTATCAAGGCGAGCACTGCACACAAGGCGACATAGCGGACTCATGTTAGGCTGCGGGGAGCGGTGGTGCAGTCGTTAGTTAGCACGCTGTGCTAGAATCCGGCCGCCACGAGTTTGATTCCCGCTCACGACCTCCCCTAGGTCGACTCAGGCTCAAATGAGTAGCTGGTGCGGTGTGTAGATATCGTGACTGGGGAGAGAAAGGCGGCCCGGCGTGGTGTTGGCCTCACACCCCCTTGTGTACTGTGCCGTCCTTCATAGGTGCTCGCTAACAGCACTTGTTCAGTCTGTTCAGGCTACATATGGGGGGGGTCATTGTGTTTTGTTTGATGATAATAATTGGGGATGGTGATTATAATGGTGATAGTGGTGGTGATGCTGAGTTGCTGCTGATAATGATCATATGCTGCTGATGCTGACAATAATAATGACGATCGTGATGATGTTTGCTTCTGCTGATGACGACGGTGATGATGTGCTACTGATCTTGACATTAATAATGATTCTGATGGTCAGTTGCTTGTGCTGATGATGACAAGTCTCATGCCGTCGGTGACGACAACTTTAACATAAAAACACCACGATTAGCACGGTTGGCAGTGTACGGTGCGAAAGAAATTAAAAATGCATACATAGAGTAGTCTCTCGGTTAACAGTGACATCGGTTAACAGGTTAAGAGTTTCGCCCCCCATGGGACCCCATGGTTTCGACTAACGTTAACATTTTGATTAACACTACGTTGACGTTATGCACGCGGGCGTCAATTTCGGCCAATCCCAGCGCTCGTTAAGTGGGGCCGAGCCATTCCCTCAGCCAATCAACGACGACCCCCATTCATGAGCGTTACAGATTTGTTTTGTTAACATTACGTTTCCCGTTTCGGCAGTGGGGGAAACGGCGCTCTCGCAGACTCATTGATTTTCATTTGGCTTATTTTTCAACTTACAGGTGAATTCGGAGAACGGTCGTTCCGGCTAACGTCAGTTTTCGCGGTAACGAATGAAAAACACACGACGTTAACCGAGGCGTGAGCGTACATGCGAGCGGCACCTGCTTGGCGTCGATGCGGGCGCCCGACTGCAGGCAGATGCGGATAATGCCCAGGTGGCCGGCGTGCACCGCTATGTGGAGGGTGCTGTTCTGGCTCTTGTCCGCGTAGTTCAGGATGGTCTCCTTCATGTAGCCCTTCTCCTCCGCTGGGGCGGCGGGTTGCGGACACGTGGGTGGCACATGCGGAATCAGAACGTTTACTTTGACGGCAGGAATCCGATGAGCGACGAAGAGAGCGTTACATTTCACAACCAGGTGTCGTGGTTGTAGGCAGGCGCGTCAACGCGAGGACAAGGGAAGCCGAGGCCGTGGTGGTGAAGGTCGTGGTTCAAATCCCCGGTAAGGAGTTGAACTCGACTCACGTTCCTTCCGATCTAAATCAAATCAGCACAGTTTTAACACGTATGCTTTCGCGACCAATATTATTCATAGTAAAGGTTTTTGGGTTAGATCGCGTTATTTATAAATGTGTCGTAACCCTCCACCACTCGACACGGCGAAACAGTAAAAAAAAAGTGTCACGTTTAACATAGGACAAATAGTTCACTACTTTAGCCCACCGGTGTGTTGAAGAGTGAATCAACATCATTTAAAATTTGAGTACGACGTTTCGCCGGGTGGTCATCGTTTCGGCGGCGAGAGCGATGAGCCGGTGCCACTCAGAAATGGGCTAAACATCCATGTTTGAAGTGTGGTGAGTTAACTATTTTTATTTTATTTTACCAGGTAAGGCCCATTGAGCTATGCTACTCTTTTTCATAAGCGACCTGGCACACGCAAATGATAGCTCAACAAAGTAGCTCATCACGTGGAAATGTATAGCAGCCAAATACTCAAAACGCACGTTTCTAAATGTGGAGGGAAAAAGCGGAGGACCCGGAAAAAAAATCCACGGGCAGAGAGACATGCGAACTCGAAATATACAGCAGGCGTCAGGGTCGGCATCCAACCCACGACCACCCGTGCACCAGGTGAGGTAGTTAATATCTCGCCCACCGCGGTGCCCTTTGGTTTCAGAGTCCATGGTTTCAGAGTCGACGGTCTCATCCCGGTAAACAATGCATTACACAAAAAATAAGAATCATATTTGGTAGTTTTTTTTTCAATTGATGTCACGTGATGCGTATTTCTATGTAGCAGGGTGTGTGGAGAAGTGCACGCCTGGCGTGAACTCGGGTCGCCAGGCTCTTAGGGTAGTGCGCAAACACATGAGTCACACGAAGACAAAGATCCCCCGTATAGCCTTTACCATTCTTTTGGGGCAAGTGCTGTTAGCGAGAAGCACCTATGAAGGCTGGCAGGGCACAAGAGGGGGGTGTGCGGCCAACACCACTCCCGGCCACCTTTGTCTCCCCAGTGCTGCTTTCTTTACACATCGCACCAGGTACTCATTTAAGGCTGAGGTGACCCAGGGGAAGGGCCCGGGACCAGGTCAAAAATTTGCCACTGCCGGGTTCTAAGCGCAGCGCCTATAACCACTACACCCTCGCTCCCCACACAATGCACCGCGCACACACACACACACACCTACAATCTGGAAATACGCTGCCGTTGGCATCAAAGCAAGCAGGCAGTGTTTACAGCTATCAGTGCGAATTTTTACAGGACGTCTCGCCGATGACACCAGACCGCCTTGCGCTGGCGGTGAGCAAAGTGCGCCGGTTGAATGACGTCGGGGAACCCGGTGAGAGGTTCCGCAGGGACCCGTGAACGCAGCAGGAGTAGAGACACGTGGGGGCAGGGGGGTATAGCCGGCTCCAGACCTTGGCGATCAGTTGCGCATGCACAATCACCCCCCCCCCCCCAAGTGGACGATCGCGCAACCCAAATTTGCAACGCAGGCTCCTTCGGTTGCACGTCTGAGCGAGCAGTCCCGTGCGGCAATGGAGTTCGAACGTCGCGTTCGGGCACGTTGACACGCAATCGCGCGTTCGCAAAAAACCGACCCGCGGCGCGTGGCGGAATGACGTCGCTACGGATCGCGCGATCAGTTCTCTCGAGAGCACGGTCGGCCTCCGCTGTGAGCAACCGATTGTGCGGCTGCTCGCAACTGGTCTACAGAGACGTCCACAACGCGTGCGATTCAGTTGCATGCAACTAGGTTGTACAACTGACGGTTGCTGTTATCCTCGTGTATTTTTTTTTTTTAAATGTCTGCTGCAATCACCCCATCTGCATAAATACTCGCTGTCTGTGCCCTATTTTCCCCCGGGGCATTTTGATCGCAACCATGGTCCAGTGTGTTTTTTTATTTATTGTTATTTTGCCTCTTTACCCAGAAAACCATCACCGAGTCTCGAGACTCGTTTGCAGGAGGGTCCTGCGACGTTGTTTCCCAGAATCGGGCGATTGCTGCTACTACGTGTTACCCCAATCGAGTACATCTGCAGGTATTTTCTTTCAGCAACGGAATGTTTTCGCCAATGCCAGCCACGTTATATGTTTGTGTTTAGCTATGGCAGGAAACCATTGAACTCGGAGGAAGCTCATGCACGAACGGCGGGGAGAACATGACAAACTCCAGACAGAAAGCGGGCCGGGGTCGGGAATCGAACCCAGGTCCTTATTTTGTTGCTGTGAGACACAAGCGTTACCACTGCGTCATCCTGCCGCACAGATATGCCCCTCCGCTGCAATGTATGTGTGTATGCATGTTTAACTTCTTTCGTACCGTACGTAGCCAACCGCGCTAACCGGAGGTGTGGGCGAATCTGACAACAAACTAAACGCAATACGCAACTCTATAGAAATGTACTTTTAAATCGAGACTTAACAAACACATAGCACCCCCCCACCCACCCCCCCCCCCCCCCGGCGTATTCCTAACACAACTGTGGGTTGTGTGTGTGTGTGTGTGAACGCGTGCTGCGGATCTACCCTTGCGGAGCATGAACTGGAAGGACTTTGTGGAGCCGGCCATCACCGCGATGTGGAGGGGGAAGAACCCGAGCTGGCTCTTCTTGCACATGCGGGCGCCATGGTCCATCTGCCGAGAGGGAGAGGGTTGATGGGAGGTGGGGATACAGCAAGGCCGTAATTATAATATATTGGGGGGGGTTACCCCCCCAAAATATTAAAATATGCTCAAAATGTCCCCCCAAATATATTGCTATAAATATAATAATTGCTATGCTATGTAAATAAAAACAACAATTTGCTAAACCTTGGCCACAATATCTGGACTTGTCTTCATATAAATCAATGCATAGATTGCTGTTTATATGATTGTGGTTATGGTTGTACTTAAAAAATCCCTAATATCAAACATTACATACAATGAAACAAGAAATGGTAAAAAAAAGTAAAAACAGAGCAATGAGTTTTGAAATGTAGATATTTTTCTGGGTTGGGACCCCCAGCCACCTTGGAAGATTTGGTCCCCCCCAATGTTGACTCCATGGCTACGGCCTTGGTTTACAGGCACAACCGTCGCGATCACGCCCCCGACCGACTGCCTCTTGTCTCGCGAGTGGCGATGTTCGCACAACCGCACCAGGCACTCATTCGAGGCTGAGTCAACCTAGGGGAGGCCCAGGACCGGTTCAGACAATCGTCACTTGGTGCTGGCCGTGAGCGGGATCGAACTCGTGTCGCCGGGTTCGTAGCGCAGCGCAGCGTGGCTATCCGCCGCGCCGCCGCTGTGACGCACACAGACACACACGCGCCCAGCCTCTTCTTCGGCACCCTCAACGCAACCGGCCGCGTCGCCAACGCACGCACCAGCACGGCGATGCTCCTGGGGTGGTCGAAGGAGCAGGCCACCATGACGGGAGTCATCCCGTGCACGCCCTCGATGTCAACGTCCGTGCGTGCCTGCGACATCAGGGCCTGCCGGCACACGGGTGGGGGAGGCACGCGTCCAGTCCTGCTCGTCACATCCCTCCGCGGCGCGATGGTGTTCAGGTTGTCACGGTTGCAGGCTACGCGATGGCAATCTGTGGGGTTTTAGTTCAGGCGAAGTTACTCTGCGGATTTCACTTGGCTATTCTCTCAACCTAGTTGATGGACATTTGTGGGATTTTTTTTTAAATCCAGACTTTGTGCTCTGCAAGTTAAACCAAAAATAAAGACATTTTCAATTTTAGTTCACAGGTAAGGCCCATACAGCTATGTAGCTCTTTTAAAAAAACGACCTGGCCAACAAAAGTATAGCTCAACAAAGTGGCTTATAACGTGGAAATGTACAGTGAGGAAAAAGTATTTGATCCCCTGCTGATTTTGTACGTTTGCCTACTGACAAAGAAATGATCAGTCTATAATTTTAATGGTAGGTTTATTTGAACAGTTAGTGACAAAATAACAACAAGAAAATCCAGAAAAACGCATGTCAAAATGTTATAAATTGATTTCCATTTTAATGAGGGAAATAAGTATTTGACCCCCTCTCAATCAGAAAGATTTCTGGCTCCAAGGTGTCTTTTATACAGGTAACGAGCTGAGAGTAGGAGCACACTCTTAAAGGGAGTGCTCCTAACCTCAGCTTGTTACCTGTATAAAAGACACATGTCCACAGAAGCAATCAATCAGATTCCAAACTCTCCACCATGGCCAAGACCAAAGAGCTCTCCAAGGATGTCAGGGACAAGATTGTAGACCTACACAAGGCTGGAATGGGCTACAAGACCATTGCCAAGCAGCTTGGTGAGAAGGTGACAATTGGTGCGATTATTCGCAAATGGAAGAAACACAAAATAACTGTCAATCTCCCTCGGCCTAGGGCTTCATGCAAGATCTCACCTCGTGGAGTTGCAATGATCATGAGAACGGTGAGGAATCAGCCCAGAACTACACGGGAGGATCTTGTCAATGATCTCAAGGCAGCTGGGACCATAGTCACCAAGAAAACAATTGGTAACACACTACGCCGTGAAGGATTGAAATCCTGCAGTGCCCGCAAGGTCCCCCTGCTCAAGAAAGCACATATACATGCCCGTCTGAAGTTTGCCAATGCACATCTGAATGATTCAGAGGACAACTGGGTGAAAGTGTTGTGGTCAGATGAGACCAAAATGGAGCTCTTTGGCATCAACTCAACTCGCCGTGTTTGGAGGAGGAGGAATGCTGCCTATGACCCCAAGAACACCATCCCCACCGTCAAACATGGAGGTGGAAACATTATGTTTTGGGGGTGTTTTTCTGCTAAGGGGACAGGACAACTTCACCGCATCAAAGGAACGATGGACGGGGCCATGTACCGTCAAATCTTGGGTGAGAACCTCCTTCCCTCAGCCAGAGCATTGAAAATGGGTCGTGGATGGGTATTCCAGCATGACAATGACCCAAAACACACGGCCAAGGCAACAAAGGAGTGGCTCAAGAAGAAGCACATTAAGGTCCTGGAGTGGCCTAGCCAGTCTCCAGACCTTAATCCCATAGAAAATCTGTGGAGGGAGCTGAAGGTTCGAGTTGCCAAACGTCGGCCTCGAAACCTTAATGACTTGGAGAAGATCTGCAAAGAGGAGTGGGACAAAATCCCTCCTGAGATGTGTGCAAACCTGGTGGCCAACTACAAGAAACGTCTGACCTCTGTGATTTCCAACAAGGGGTTTGCCACCAAGTACTAAGTCATGTTTTGCAGAGGGGTCAAATACTTATTTCCCTCATTAAAGTGCAAATCAATTTATAACATTTTTGACATGCGTTTTTCTGGATTTTGTTGTTGTTATTCTGTCTCTCACTGTTCAAATAAACCTACCATTAAAATTATAGACTGATCATTTCTTTGTCAGTGGGCAAACGTACAAAATAAACAGGGGATCAAATATATTTTTCCCTCATTGTATAGCAACCAAATAATGAAACGCGTGTTTCTAAATGAGGAGGGAAAAATTGGAGGACCCGGGGAAAAATCCACGCGACCACGGGGGAGAACACGCAAACTCCGAATCTACAGGCACCTGGGTCGGGATCGAACCCACGACCTCCTGTAAATAAGGCGAGGTAGTTGACATCTCCCCAACGTGGCACCTACACCTGCTGCTACTGCTGGACCGCACGAGAAGCCTCACACCTCTACGGTGTCGCTCAGGTCCAGCTCGGACGCCACGTGCAGTGGGGCCTTCTGCGCGAGGTTCAGGACGTTGGGGTTCGCCCCCAGGACCAGCAGCAGCCGCACCGCCTCGGCTTGCCCGCTGCCGGCCGCCACGTGGAGCGGCGTGTCTCCCTCATCGTCCGTGACGTTCAGCACTGCACGTGGAGGGCGGGAGGGAATGCACAGGGACAGCTCCGTCTCGTTACGCACGAGATGGGCTGGTGGACTCAACCCAGTGGGGTCGCTCCTTTCACAGAGGGCGCAGGCTGTGGTGTGGATGCCAATTATACTCGTGCGCATGGCATTATGTCGATGTCTGCCAGCCACGCATTGCCGGATTATCCCAGTAGCAAAAGTAGCTACTACATATGTAGTAGCTAAGGGCCCCGCACTTTCAAGGGACTCGCGCTAAATGCTTTCAAGCAATCAATTTCGGTTCAGTGATTCTGCACTTGCTCTATTACTATAGTATTATACTGCCTTCAACTTTTATGAACGACAGTGTGTTTAAGGTTAGCGATTTGTCTTATTATCTGCCTGTGTAGCAAATGAAATAATACAATTACTTTACTGTGCGAGTTAAAAATGTCAGTTTTAATATGTACTTTTTTTTGTTACAGGCCCCGCACTAGCTTAATCCGGCACTGTAGCCATGTATGTATGTTGAACTTCTTTCGCACCGTACGTAGCCAACCGTGCTAATCGGATGGTGCGGGGGGGAAGAACAACAAATTAAACACAAGAATCGAATATCAAGGACATGGGTTTTCAATCTAGTGCCATGTGAGGGCGAGAGAGAGAGAGAGATTGTGTAGCTTTGCTGTTCCTCCTCCACTGAAGGGGCTCAGACCACGGTGGTTTCGCTCTGTGCTCGAATATGCGCAGGGATTTGTCGGCGCCACGTAGCGCTGACAAAACGAATAAAAAATATGAAGAATAAAAATATTTAACTTATAATAGAGGTGTGAACATGTGGACTATATCCGTATACTTTTGGTCTTAGTCACCTTAGGGCTTTGGGGGGGGGAGATTGGGGTGTGAGTAATGTGGACCTGTGTTTGGAAGTGGTGAATAAGCACGTGGGCTGTAGTCAAGCACTGCAGAGGTGAGGGGTGATGGATAGTCGCATGAATGTTGCGAAACTCCCTTCTCGTCAGTGTCGAGGAGTCATTCCCTATTCTTTAGTTCTTTCAGTAAAGTCACGTAGATAGAAAATAATCAAATAAAAAATATATATGTTTAAAAATAATAATAAAAACAAAACGACGACCGCTTGCGTTGCGATCGAAACGTCGTGAGTTTTTTTAAATCGAATTAGCATTTTTTATTTAATTATTTTTAATTATTTTCTATCTACGTGACTTTACCGAAAGAACCAAAGAATATGAATTCCTGCAGTCACGAAAGTTTTAAATCTAGAGTCATTCCCTAGTTCGCCAGGTGAAGGCGGCACAGCAACCATGTTTCGTAAGTATGGGATGCAGTGTTTCCTCCTCGCTCCAGGTTCCTCCTACACGTAAACACTCAATGATTGGACGATACCATCTTCGTACGCAGAGGACTGCAGAGCGTGGGCAACTGTTTGGTAGCGCCGGCTCATCACCGCCGCTGGCTGCCTGCTTGTCTGTTCTTCCTCCTCGCACCTGTGAGTCATCCTTAATCTCACTCTCTCTCTACGACAGTGTTCTGTTCTTCACTAGATTTAAGAAGGGGGGGGGCACTTTCACCGATAAGACAGTGCGAGGGCCGCCACACCATTGGGTTTGACAGCACGATGGGGGGGGGGGGGGGGGTGTATTCCGATTTGTGTTATTTTTCGGGGAGCCACCTAGGGGCCGCTAGTGACCCGCGAACGCCGCTCGACAAGATCGAGCGAATCCCGGCGCGTCCTCTGGCGCGTGTTACACGAATCGAAATAATCATCAATGACTAATTATTTGTACGATTTTTCGCGAGTGTTTATGGCCCCCCGGGGGCAGCGGTGTCGTAGCGCGAATGCCTTCGATGCCCTCTCGCTTGACGATGAACTCGATCACGTCTGCGTGGCCTTGCGCGGCTGCCCGGTGCAGAGCCGTGCGCCCTTTGTGATCGCGGCGGCTCAGCACGTCCGCTTGGGCGCTCAGCAGCTCCTGCAGTCCCTTCACGTCGTTGTGCTCCACCAACTGCAAAGGCCACAGACACAGACCACCCCACACCCAGCCAGCCAGCCAGCCCCCCCGGTGTTGGGGCGAGTGCCTGTTAGGGAGTAGCACCGCATGAAGGCTTGACACGGCACACGAGCGGGTGGGTGGCCAGCACCACGTCCGACTGCCTTTGTCTGCCGAGTGGCGAGATTTACACACTGCACCAGTCACTCGTTTGAGGCCGAGTCGACCTAGGGGAGGCCCAAGACCGGTTCGAATAATCGTCACTGGCGGTGACCGTGAGCGGGAATCGAACCCGGGTAGTCCGGGTTTGTCGCTCAGCGCGCCAAATACTGCACAACCGCTTTCACAATTGCAAAAGACAAAGGTCGCCTATGAAAGCCAAAACGGCACACGAGGGAGTGGGCGGGTGGCCAACACCACACCCGACCGCCTTTGTCTCCCCAGTGGCGATATATACACACCGCACCAGGTACTCATTTGAGGCCGAGTCGACTTAAGGGAGGCCCAGGACCGGTTAAAATAATCGCCACTGGTGGTGGTCGTGAGCGGGAATCGAACTCGGATGGCCGGTTTCGTAGCGCAGCGTGCTAACCATTGTGCCACCGCTCCCCCACACGCACAATGCACGTATGTATACACCATGTACATGCCTCCTTGCACACAGGCGCATGTGTTCATACATATACACGTATGCACTCTTGGTCACACCCACATGCACACGCACGTACATGCACATTTGAGCACATACGCATGCTGTCATACACACGTGTGAACGGTCACACACGAACACGTGCACGTGCATTTCCACGCACATGCACACGTAAGTACATGCATGCATGCTACCATACGCGAATGCAGTAATTATCGTGTTGGTTGTGGGGGGTAGTGGGCAAGGCATTTCGGTAAAGAAAAAGGAGATAGTATCACTGACACATGGTATGACTTGCATATGGTACAAATTACAGATGGGATAACTTACAGACGGTACGAATTACAGATAGTACATTTTAAATGGACGATAATGCACGATGCAGTCTATAATGCATTTAAAAATGAACGAGAATGACGTGTGTTGTATATTTTTCCGTGAAAGCACAAAACCCGTTTTCAAAGCACTTTTAAACACTGCGTATAACATCAACAAACGCCTATGCATGGCGCTGAGAGCAGAGCTTGAATTAAACAGAATTATCTAATCAAGATAAAATTATCATTATCTACGGCAACAGTAGAACCATCATCATCAGCATCAGGAAGAGGCAGTAGCATCAGAATCGGCACCGTCTGAAGTAGCCAATCAGCATCGTCTTCAGCAATGCAAGAGAAGTTTGCCACCGAATTATCTTCACCGTCACGGCCACTGCCATCATCATGGTAACAGTTGATGCACTGATCATCATACCATTCCAATGAGCTAAGATTCACAATAATTCGACCGAACAATATTTAATCTATTTTTATTTTTTTTACAATGAAATCCTGTATTTATCAAAGGTGTTTTAATTGCCGTGAGTGAGTTCGCGCATAAGTTTAAACAGAAAGAGAAACACACCCTTTTCCCCCAAGACATCAGGCTAGATATCAAAAAGGGAAACAGAAGATTAAAAAAACTGAAATGAAATCTCCTCTGCATTCGTGAATAAGCATTGGAAAGCAAGCACGTTAATCCGCGGCAGAGATAACACATCTATTTAATGGTGCACAAAATAGTCTCACTTGCCAACACATGTCTTATCCGTAAATAAACTCACCTTGTCTGGCATAACGGCGTTGTGGTTCGTGATGCAACGAAATCTCAACGGCATGCTGCGGTCGTCCGGATTTTTTAAATTATTATCACCAAATGCTGTCCGTTGGCCGTGTGTGTGTGTGTGACAGAATTATATATATGTCCTTTTTAGAGCCGATTTTATTATTTTCAAATGCATCGAAGGGTCGTGTTACTTTGACAGGTGGTCTCCACAGATATCCAAAAGCCAAACAGAGTGCGTGCAAACATCCAAGCCACGGAGAGGGGGTTGCGGATGGACATTCAATAGCGACCTCTGGCTGATGGGGGAGACCATTTCCTGTTGTCTTAATAGGAACACAACGCACACTAACCCACTCTTCATAATAAAGGTGTTTTTAGGTTAGATCGCGTTATTTATAATGTGTCGCAACCATCCACCACCCGACATGGCCAATCAGTAAAAAAAATGTGTCATGTTGACAAAAGACAAATAGTTCACTACTTTAGCCCACCAGTGTGTTGAAGAGTGAATCCACAACATTCACAATTTGAGTACGACGTTTCGCTGGAAATTACATCCAGCATTTTCGGGCGATTTGACAAAATAGTGAAGCCATCCACCTGCTTCCGGTCTTAAATAGTGCAGGACGTCATTATTGTTGAACCCCATCGGGGTTCGAGATCAGAGGCGGAGGTGTGGGTGTATGCAATTATGTAATATAGCAGGAATCAGCCACTTAGCATGTGACTCACCTGTAAGGAATTGCAGTATGTGTTAAACTAACCCACTCTTGTGAGTGATAATCAGGGTGCTGCTGTTGTTTCAACTTTTATTTGATTTTACCCGGTAAGTCCGACTGAGCTATCTAGCTCTTTATCAGAAGCGAGCTGGCTATCACAAACGATACTTTAACGCTAAGTGGCTCACGGTGTGGAAATTGATAGCGGCGAAATACTCTTAACGCGCGTTTATAAACGTGGAGGGGAAAAAAAACGTAGGTCTCCTGGAAAAAAAACGAATCCCAGCGACCACGGGGAGAACATGCAAACTCCAAATATACAGGCGTCGGGGTCGAGGTTGAACCCACGACCTCCTGCATACCAGGCGAGGCAGTTAACATCTCGCAAGGAGACCGCCTCCTTGTGGTTCATTCGTGCTGGAGCTGCAACAATTTCATACTCAGGCCTTCCGAAGTATGACATTGCGATCAATTTTCCAGCTTGTGGGTGAGATCGGTTGGTACAATGTCACCTCCGACGAGCGCGGTTTGCCTACGTACGGCGCCATAGAAGTTCAACAAACACAAACAGTCGAGTACTTTCATATCCATCCGGGCGACACACGCGAAGGAGCGGCGTGGCGGGGTGAGGGCGGCGTACAGCGCGCTGATGGCGCAAAATCAGCACCTTGAAGAGCTGTGCTGGACTCTGGGACATGTAGCACACGGGGCCGTCGATGGCGCTCTCCTCGTCCACCGAGTCCGAGTTTCCCCTGCCCAGGCGCGACCACAGCTTGAGCAGCATGCGAGGGCTGTCCTGGCCGGGCGACAGCGAGCCGCCAACGTCGCCGGCTCCCTTCGAGGCGCCCAGCGCCCTCTTGGACGCGTGCTCCCAGCTGCGAGCGATGGAGGCGCAAGGCGCGGAGCGTCGCGGGTCAAAGAGGGCCGCGGTGGCGGTGGACGATCGTGGTGGGCTCGAATCGGTCCGTGCCGAGGTGTTAAACGCGTGACACCCCTCCTCCTCCTCCTCCCTCGTCCCCCCCCCAATGGAGCCTCCCGCACACGTGCGATTTAACGCTCGTTAAGGGGAATGGACAAACATCTCAAGGCCAGCCTGCGGCTTACAATATTCGTTTCTGCCACCTCCCCGCAATACATATTTGCCTTTGTTGTTAAGTGATTGTCATCGGTGATGTGTGCTCTTTGGCAGCGGGCAAAATCCACGAAAGCCTTAAGCAAAAGCATCGGATATGTGCGCAGACAACGCTCGTCGTGTTACTGTGTGCACAGCACTCGCTGCAGGCGGGCGGGGGGGGGGGGGTCTTTATTTAATTGTGAGAATGACGACGATGTCAATTCGCTTCGTCCACGACTGTTAAACGCATCTGGGAGGACGTTGACAAAGGTGGAGATGGAGCGGTGGAGTAAGTTCGTGTGCAGGTGCTGGGTGGATTAAGAACATCGCAACATCGTGGCGACGTCTCGGCCAGGCTTCCGTCCAGCAGTGGACTGACCATGACCACCAAGTTATGATTACGAATGGGCCATTGTTCTATTTGAGTCGCGGGCATTTCTGCTGCCCGTGTCGACGATGTTTTGGGGGGCACGATGGCGCTCTTCTCGTCGAGCACGTGGCATGTTTCAGCTACAGCGAGGGCGATGGTCGTCATGCAGTGGGTTCAAGTAGGAACGGGAACCCGTTACGAAGAACAGAACCAGCAAGGCGATGAAACGGAACCAATTGAAGGGGGGCTGGGGGAAGAAACCCCATTCGGAACACAACACGCCGAGCGGAGCATGAGAGTACTGAGCGAGCCTTTCCGTTTGCACCGTCACATAGTCACGCTAAGATATTTTTATTGTTCATGTTTTTTGTGTTTTTTTTGCGGTTGCACCCGATTCAAGAGCCGAATGGCTCACAGGGCTATACCAAATAAATGAAACTGGAAAACCGGAAACTGAAAATGGAACAATGCATGACACAGGAAAGCCAGTTGTAAATACAACTCTATTGCCAATTGATTTTAAAATCTGATCCAGAAATCCCAGGGAAACTATCGAACTGCAGACCAGTATCTAGCAACTGAGGCGAGTTCCATGCCAGGTTCACAAATTGAGTTGCCACTAGCGTTGTGCTGCGGATTGGAAAGCTGATTAAGAGTGTATGTGCGTGTTATGTGTCGCGCATTCATTGGTAGAGTATTACCCAAACACGTTTACCTACTGCAGGCCTTGCGTATGAATAAGTCGGTGTGTACGCATGCGATCGTGGGTAACAGACCTTAACCCGCTGAGCGACAACAACCGGTGACCTAGGATGCAATTCCCAGCAATGCACACCGTCAGTAGCAAGCGATGTACGAACAATTGTGTCCTGGGTCTCTCATAGGTCACCCCGGCCTTAAATGCATATCCGCAGATGGGCATTGCATTGACTACACCACCCTGCTGTGCGCCGTACCGGCTGTAATGAGTGCTCGTTTAGGAGGCACCTCCCGCCAGACTGTATGGCTGCTATTTGTGTACGCGTGGATTTGTGTCTGCATGCTCGTGTAAGGCAGCGGCAGTGTAGGCGTTCGCGTGCTGCCAAATACGCACCCGGCGCGACCCGAGTTCGAGTCCCGCTCACTGCCAACGCCAGGGACGATTATGCGAGTGGGTCCTGGGCCTCCCTTGGGTATCTAAACATCGCCACTCGGGGAGACGAAGGCAGCCGGGCTTGGTGCTGGCCACCCACCCTCTTGGTGTGCCGTGCCGGCCTTCATAGGCGCTACTCGGGGAACGCCACATGCCCCAAAAGTCTGCTGAGGCTATACGGGGGACCTTTGTCTTTGTGAGGCAAGAGGCGCGATGCGTCGTCTCACCGCTGCATGGCCGGGCTCGCGGTGTCGTCGGTCGGACGAGGGTGGTCATCACACTCCAGGCACGTGGACAACTTCTGTTTCACGTCGCACGGAGGGTGTTTCGTCATCGTGCTGTTCAGGGGCTGGCGTTTGCAATGAAACGAAGAAAGAAACGGCACACAGAGAGATTACTTCTCTTGCTGGAGCTCTCTCTCTCTCTCTCTAATGCATCCACTCCCATGCTCTCCGCTCCAGAAAGACAGCACCCTCCCACCCCCTCCTCCCCCAGCCTCTGCACAGTGAAGGGTTCGCTCCTACACTGCTCCTGCCTCCCGAAGGCTGGAATCCCCTCCCCGCAGCCGACCGTGCTGCCAGTCCCCCTGACAACATGCGAGTCCCGGCACCAAAACCTTCTTGTGTTCCGTCCGTGTCATACGTGTAATACTTCCCCTGCCGTCTCGTACACGGGACATATGTTTGTACAGCGCCTTGAAAGGCAGCTGTTTTTAGATTCTCTGTGAATCCAAATTGTATCGTGTGTGACGGTTTATTTCTATGATGTGTTTTCAGTTGGACACATTGCAATTATATTTTCTAGATTCATTCTCTGGGCTGTAGAATAATTCCACTCGTTGCCAGCTATAAAATACGAGAATCCTCAAAACAAACAATCATTTTCAAACTCCCACCGTGAGTATTTGGTGATGTTGCTGCGCTGGCAGAAGTGCGCAATCACGATTCACGAAAAAGAAAACTCTAAACATTCCTCAATACATTATTTGCGTGCTATGAAGAAAGGCCACTGAACGAAATGTCACCAAGTATATATATTCAATTACGAAGCTACATTGCTATTGACGAACGTGATCCGTTTTTGTTGTTGTTAGAACTAACTCGTAGCCCTCACGTCCTCTGAATGTGACCGTCCGTCCCTGCCAGGCAGCCAGCCAGCCAGCAAAACTTTTTTTAAACCGAATATACAGAAGTTTGAAACGCGACGCTTGAATCGATTCGTGACCCTGCCAAATATTGTTACAGGTGTAGCTATCAGCACCGCATGCGGCTGTTGTTGCCTGACGTTTGACGCAAAGTGCACCGAGAGGAATATTAGTGTAATAAATTGTCATTTTTTTCCTGGGTAGTAAGTGTTATTTCCTAATTGCTTATGCCTAAAATGTACGGAAAAATGGCTATTATTCCCCATAAACTTTGCTTTTGTGACCAGGACAGTGATATTTTGAAATGTACCTATTTTCAATGAGAAAACTGCCGAATTTGTGTTTCTTCGTTCACATAAAGTGAGAAAAAACCAACATGAATCAAAACTAACATGTATTTATGCTACACAAGATTTAGACATCAAGGCGCACTACCACAGGCGGGACTGGCCACAGCGGACCTGGTTCTCTGTAGGGAGGAACAACGTCAAGTGGGAGCCACTGGTGGACCCCCGGAAGGTGCTGATGCCACCACTGCACATCAAATTGGACCTTATGAAACAATTTGTCAGAGCTATAGATAAGGAGTCGGCAGCCTTCAAGTGCCTTCAAGACTTCTTCCCTAAGCTGTCTGAGCCAAAGGTCAAAGCCGGTGTCTTCGTCGGACCACAGAAAAAGAAGATCCTGGAGTGCAATGAATTCCCCAAGAAGCTCACTAGTAAGGAGAAAGCGGCTTGGGACAGCTTTGTCGCAGTGGTTCGTGGCTTCCTGGGCAATCACAAGGTCGAAAATTACGTGTAGCTGGTTGAGACTTTGGTGAAGAACTACGGCACAATGGGCTGTAGGATGTCCCTCAAAGTCCATATCCTTGATGCTCATCTTGATC
Organism: Petromyzon marinus; assembly: GCF_048934315.1. Classification (NCBI taxonomy): domain Eukaryota; kingdom Metazoa; phylum Chordata; class Hyperoartia; order Petromyzontiformes; family Petromyzontidae; genus Petromyzon; species Petromyzon marinus. Next base: position 5,980,973 of record NC_133689.1, on the reverse strand, counting down.
AATTCAAGGAGAACATGGGAGCGTACTCGGAGGAGCAAGGCGAGTGCTTCCACCAGGATATACTGGACTTTGAACGCCGCTACCAAGGACAGTATAACGAGAACATGATGGGAGACTACAATTGGGGGCTGATTCGTGAATGGGGCCGTCCATAAATGACGTCACCTAGGAGGGGGGGGGGTCAGATATTTGTGACGATGTGTGTCGAAGGAGGGGGGGGGGGGGGGGGGTTGAGAAATGTGACGTCACATAAAAATGCGCAACTTTAAATAAATATAGACAACGCGTTCTACTTAATTAAGTATACTTTTTGATATTTTTTTCTCCTACAACATCAGAGTGCAACGCCACATTAAATACGCACTACAATGACAATAGTTTAAAGCGATTTGAAGCATATTTACATTTTTTTGGGGGGGGGGGACAGAGCTTTGTGACGTCATATTTGATGGGGGGTCTGACTTTTTGTGACTTCGTGTGACGAGGGGGTGGGGGGGAGGGGTCAAAAATCGTCCAAAATCGCGTGACGTCATTTATGGACGGCCCCAAAGTGATTTACATTATAATCGTAAATCTAAAAAAAACTACTCACTTCTAAATCTTTTATAGTAAATTTTGTATTACTTTAGTATAAATACACGTTAAGTTTGATTCACATGTTGTTTTTTTCTGACTTTACGTGAACGAAAAGACACAAATTAGCCCGTTTTCTCATTGAAAATAGGTCAATTTCTAAATATCACTGTCCTGGTCACAAAAAGCAAAGTTTGTGGGGGGGAAAAAAAGCCATTTTCTATACATTTTAGGCATAAGCAATTACGAAATAACACTTACTACCCAGGAACAAAAAAAATTGTGTTACACAGTGTTATTGTTCAATGCTGAGTGCGGTTTAGAGGAAGACCACACCAGGTACAAACCACGTTTTGCCGTTAATCTGCATGCCGACAGTAGACCTTTGGGATGGTATTACCGTTCACTTAGGGCAAGCGCTCTTGCTCTCACAGATGCGCGCTAATGGACACCTAAACCCGATAGCATCTAGATCCGCATTCTATAATGGAGAATTACAGCACTGAGTTAATTAGCTACTGATTTAAAAAAAAACGAGTTGTCATAGCAAGCAACGAGTCCGTGGCATTCGCGTGAGTTTTGACGACGCTGTTGTTAAAAGCACACAGCAAACAGTCTCCTTGCACGTGCAAGCGATGGACGTGGTGAATTTTAAAGAGGTTTCTCGACAGTTTCAGAGGATGCATGCTCAGCACTCGGCCAAACTCGGAACGCCTCATGTTGGTTAATTCAGTGATTGAGATTTGTACAAAATATAACTTCGGACGATTAGTCACTTCAATCAATTTTCGATCCGATATTTGGCACGTCAGTCGATTACTTAAATAACACTGTGTAATAAATTGTCATTTTTTTTCCTGGGTAATAAGTGTTATTTCGTAATTGCTTATGCGTAAAAAGTATATAAAATGGTTATTATTCCCCACAAACTTTGCTTTTGTGACCACGACAGTGATATTTAGCAATTTACCTATTTTGAATGAGAAAACGGGCGAAATTGTCTCTTCGTTCACATAAAGTCATAACGCAACATGTAAATTAAAATTAGCATGCATTTTTCTAAAGCAACACAAAAATGAATATAAAAGATTTAGAAGGGGGTAGTTTTTCGATATTTATGATTAAACTGTAAAACACTTTGACGAATCAGCCCCCAAATGTAGTCTCCCATCATGTTCTCGTTATACTGTCCTTGGTAGCGGCGTTCAAAGTCCAGTATATCCTGGTGGAAGCACTCGCCTTGCTCCTCCGAGTACGCTCCCATGTTCTCCACGAATTTATCAAGATGAGCATCAAGGATATGGATTTTGAGGGACATCCTACAGCCCATTGTGCCGTAGTTCTTCACCAAAGTCTCAACCAGCTCCACAGTTTTAGACATTGTGATTGCTCAGGAAGCCACGAACCACTGCGACGAAGCTGTCCCAAGCCGCTTTCTCCTTACTAGTGAGCTTCTTGGGGAATTCATTGCACTCCAGGATCTTCTTCATCTGTGGTCCGACGAAGACACCGGCTTTGACCTTTGCCTCAGACAGCTTAGGGAAGAAGTCTTGAAGGTACTTGTTGAAGGCTGCCGACTCCTTATCTACAGCTCTGACAAATTGTTTCATGAGGCCCAATTTGATGTGCAGTGGTGGCATCAGCACCTTCCGGGGGTCCACCAGTGGCTTCCACTTGATGTTGTTCCTCCCCACAGAGAACTCGGCCCGCTTTGGCCAGTCCCGCCTGTGGTAGTGCGCCTTGGTGTCGAAATCTTTCGTAGTCATTTTTGTATTACAGTACTTGATATAAAAACATGTGACTTATTTTATTCACATGTAATTTTTTTCTGACTTTATGTGAACGAAAAGACACACATTTGTCTGTTTTCTCATTGAACATAGGTACATTTCAAATATCATTGTCTTGGTCACTAAAGCAAAGTTTGTGGGAAATAATAGCCATTTTCTGTACTTTTAGGAAATAACACTTACTACCCAGGAAAAAAATTATAATCCGACATCACAGCTCCTTGTGTAGGCACATTGCTTTCCCGAATTACATCTACATCATTCACCACTCGTCATACAAATTGACATTTAATGGATATCCATAATAGAGGTTTTTTTTGGGGTAAGATCGCGTACATATATGAATGTGGTGTTAAAACCCGCCACCACTAGTGACGAATTTGCACGTTCCGTTTACGTGACAGCCCTTACTGGTTGGCTGTGTCGGGTGGTGGCGGGTTTTTACGGACACATTTCTATATTTACGGGATCTAACCTACAACCCTCTATCACGGACGATATTGGTCGCGAAAGCATACGTGTTAGATTTAATGGTTAATTGCTTGAATCTCTCCTCCGCGTAAAAGGGTTGATTGCTAGGCGCACGTGCCGATTACATCAATTACCATCATTAGCATCGCCGGGGACGCGGGCCAATCTGTCAGCTGGCAACGCACACCACTGGGTGGGATGGGTGTTGGGGGCGGTAAATTAACGAACCCCGCGGGCCATGTTCACAACTCACAGATTATGTCACCGCAACCACATAAAATATTGGGGGGGGGGGGTCATCTGTAGCAGCTACTTCTGCTCACTTGAGTGTGGGGGGGTGATTGGTCGAGAGGGTTGAAGGGAAAATGCAGGAAAGGGTGAAGGGGGATCGGGGATTTTACCTTGACTCCACGGGTGATTCGGTGTGTTTCAGAAACGCCCCAAAGGGGAATGGCCACGCGTCTGGCGCTTCCCTACACTTTAAAAAAACTAAACGATGTTTTTACTTATATCCTTTTGTCGTTCGGCAAAGTCACGTAGATAGGTTCAAAGAAAATTACAAAAAAACTACGACGTTTCGATCGCAACACGTGCGATCGATAGCAGCCAAAATTACCCCGAGCGCTCGTTGATGCTCAACGTGGAAGGAAAAACCGGAGGACCCGGAGAAAAATACAGGCGTCATGATCGAACCCGCGACCTCCTGTATACCAGGCGAGGTAGTTAACATTTCACCACCCCTGCGGCGCCCTCGTACCAAATGAGAAAACAAAACATCTGGCTTTGTAATGCCTGTTTCAGACTCCGCAGAGAGTTGTTTAAACAAACACATTAGCATCACCCGACCATAAACAGAATGTAGTGAACGGCGCATGAGAGAGAATGAGGCCGAAACAGTAATACCGCAGCAAGTTAATTTCCGCTTGGCGTCTCAATATTTGCCGAGCGATGGCACAGCATCCTCCCTTGCCCCCGACACGCAGCCAGTTGCTCTCCGGACACAACCACCGCTCGCTATGGAGGTGGTGCCATCGGCATGGGCAAAACTTATGCGGCCAAGACGGGAAAAAAAATAGATGCGCAGGTCCCCGTGTAGCTAAAGAGGCCCCAGATTCGTGAAAATAGAATGGTGAATCAAAATACCAGCTTAAACTTTACGCCTACGTAAAAAAAAACTCTACTGTTTTTTTTTTACAGAAGCGGACCTGGCCACAATTGATAGCTCAACGAAGTGGCCGCATCACGTGGACATTTATAGCAGCCAAATCATCTAAACGCACGTTGATTCTGAATGTGGAGTGAAAAACTGGAGGACCCGGAGAAAAATCCACGCGACCACTGGGGAGAGAAAGAGAGAGAGACACGCAAACTCCAAATATACAGCAGCAGGCGTCAGGGTCGGGCTCGAACCCACGACCTTCTGTACACCGGGCGAGGTAGTTAACATCTCCTAGCCACCGTGGCGCCCCCTTATTTATCCTTTAAAAATATAGCCCAAACTGTAATACGGTTAACATATGTACCTTGTCCAGCTAATAATGTGTTTAGTCACGTGGTCCCTAACTGGATGACATCGCAAGTGCAATGGGCTCTCACGCAACGGAGTTCCACGTACACGAGCAGCAGCAACAGCAGCAGCACGCGTTCGCAATGTCCTCTCACTTAGGGATGTCATTCGTGGATCTCTGATTAATGAAGAAAGTCGCAAAATCAAGGCCTCGAGATGGAACCCTCAGATGATCCAAGCAGAGATGTTCGCGTTAGGCGTTGATCTGCTGCGGAAGTATTAAGTTACCAAGCACAGGAGTTTGATTGGTTTATCGTGACGCTTGTTTACCCGGGATTGTTGTATCCCCTCTGAGCCTCTTGAACTCACGACTTCTTTTTTCAGGAGGCTCCTGCCAAAAGGTGATGCCCGGTTTGGGGGTAGCGATATACCGGGCAATAACAATGCGATGCGAAGACGCCGGGCTGGCCCCAGGACACGCTGGTTGGACGATGTCGCTCGGCTGGCCGGGGAACGCCTGGGAATTCCCTAGGCAAGGCCTAGAGTCTGTGTAGTTAGTGTTTAGTGTAGTAGTATATAATGTAGTAGTGTATAGTGTAGTAGTATATAATGTAGTGTATAGTGTAGTAGAATTCCCTAGGCAAGGCTAGAGTCTGTGTAGTTAGTGTTTAGTGTAGTAGTATATAATGTAGTAGTGTATAGTGTAGTAGTATATAATGTAGTGTATAGTGTAGTAGTTTACAATGTAGTAGTGTATAGTGTAGTAGTATATAATGTAGTCGTGTATAGTGTAGTAGTATATAATGTAGTGTATAGTGTAGTAGTGTATAGTGTATAGCGTAGATAGTGTATAGTGTAATGTATAATAGTGTAGTAGTATATAATGTAGTGTATAGTGTAGTAGTTTACAATGTAGTAGTGTATAGTGTAGTAGTGTATAGTAATGTATAGTCGTGTAAAGTAATGTGTAATAGTGTGTAGTAGTGTATAGTGTATTGTGTAGTAGTGTATAGTGTATAGCGTAGATAGTGTTATAGTGTAATGTAGTAATGTATAATAGTGCAGTAGTGTTTTGCCAGGGTAAGGGAGGTGTCGACTGCCACGACTCAACTCGCTGTCGCCGCGACCCTCACCAGCACAGGGGGACTGAGAAACAAACGGAGTAAAATAACATAGGACCACTGCTCGCACGTGTTCGCCGAGTGCATTGTTCATATTTGTTGTAAGGCAGCGTTACTCATTTATTTAAGCAATAGCACAGGATCTAAAATTTCGATTTAAAGCTTTCGTGACTGCAGGGATTCATCTTCTTGGTTCTTTCGGTAAAGTCACGTAGAATGGAAATAAAATAATACAAATTAAACATTTTATTATGTTTTATAAAAAATATTTTTTTATTATGTTCTATTTTTATTATTTTATTTCCATTCTACGTGACTTTACCGAAAGAACCAAGAAGAAGGATCTAAAATGTTAAGTCATAATAAACCGGTCGATTCAAATCAACTTTCCTGGTCGGCATATTAAAACTAAGAGTAATATCACAACGCACAGCGCTGCATGCAACGTAACTCACTGTCTGTAATTACACACGGCAAACACTGCTGTGTATGCACGTTGAGCTTATTTCGCACCGTACGTAGCCAACCGCGCTAATCGGTGGTGCGGGGGAAGGACAACAAACTAAGCACAAGGAGCACTTTTAAAGAGACGAGTTTTGCAAATTAAAAGTGCACAGTTCCAGTGGATCCCTGATATCGGAACGAAGAGCGTTCCAGACGGCCGCAGAGCCGCGTCTGAAAGTGCGCTAAGCGGCGACCCTCTTTGCTTGATGATCATTCGCCAAAAGCCGCTGCGAGGCTGATCGGAGTTCACGTGATGGTTTATTGTCCTTGACGAGATCAGCGTGGTAAAGAGACGAGCAAGTTAGCTGTGCATCGAACTGAAAGGCTTGCGCAAAGTAAGCATACTCTGCGACAAATGCGACCGACGATACATTTCTACAACACGTGCACGCACGGCCGTACTCTTTGGTTCTTTCGGCAAAGTCACGTGGTTAGAAATAAAATCAAACAAATCGCGACGTTTCGATCGCAACACAAGCGGTCGTCATCAGGCAAAGGGGTCAGCCTCTAAAGGCAAACTGTTTATAAGGGTTTGGGGATGGGAGTAGCCCAAGCGTATGAACAACACCAGGAGCACGGGCGGTGCACGAGTGTCAATGCAGCAACAATGCCAATGCAGCAACAATGCCAAATGCAGCAACAATGCCAAACGCTGGGGATGCGGGGGGAAATAAACTCGGAAAAAAAAACAATAGACTAGTACCCGGCAGATAAACCCTATGCAGCCTTGAAACACTCTAAAAGCGAAACACCCCATTCGTGGCACGGCCCCGTGCCGCGAGTTATTCGTTGCAGCCAACACGGACCCGTTGCACGTGTGCGAGTCTGCACGCCGACAGTTTTACCTGCAGCTCGTAAGACGACCACGCCGCGAGAGACATTGCCTTTCTCCCTCCTCCTCCTCCTCCGAGTTTCACGAGTTGAATCCCAGGCACGTTGCTCGCACGCTCACGCACGCGCACGCACGTGGCAGTCGTGATGAGCGCTCGTCACCACGGGGGGGGGGGGGGGGTCTCGACAACTCACCTGTAGGCTGGGGCCAGCAGCTTAGACCCCAGTTTCACCGAAGCTCAGAGCCCGCCTACTTGTGGGAAGAGAAAAATAAAAATTTGATCGCCGCAAGCGATTGGTTTTTTTTATCTCTCGCTCTCTCTCTTTCTCTTCCCCCTAGACGCGCTTGCGTTACAAGCGGCGTGTCTGTGCGTGATGCGCCTGCAACTGTGCGTGCGTGTGTGTGTGCTCGCTAACAGCGCTTGCACACACGTCTGATAGGGTTATAGGAGGGGGGGTATATCTTTGTCTCTGTGTGCCCGTGCACCTGCTGCGGTGAGCAAACAACGGCACTTGGGGTGAGACAAAGGCGCGGTCGGACGTTGAGCTGATGCTGGCAACGCGACTCCCATCGTGTTGGCGTGCCAGCCTTTATTGGTGGTCGCCTAAAGCACTTGCCCCAACAATCTGCGTCGGCTGTGTGGGGAATATTTGTCTTTTGCGTGAGCCTCCGGGAGTGTGCCTGTGTTGTATATCCCTGTGTTTACATGCGCGTGTTTATACTTGGATGTGCCTGTGCGTGTATGTGTGTTCATGTGTTTATGCTGGACTACATAGTGACGGACCAGCGGATGCGAGCCCATGTCCTTGACACCGGGACCTACCGTGGAGCTGATCTGCCCACTGACCATCGACAAGTCATCTGTAAGATGCGCCTGCCATTCTTCCACTCCGGTGGTGGGTGTACACCCACGACATCATTCCAACCTAAAGTGGCCTGGTCTCAGTTATCTGATGAAAGTTGCAAGCGAGAATTTCATCATCGCTTGCGGCTGGGATTGGCATCGTTCGCGACTCCTCCTGATGTCGAGGGTAAATGGGCGAGGTTTAGGACTGTGGCTCATGCAGCTGCAATGGCTGCTTTGGGTACGCGGTCCAGACCTCCCCAGGGACCCTGGCTGACAGAGGAGGTTTTCAGGATTTTTGAGAAAAAGCGACAGGCCCACTGTCATCAGCTACAGAATCCCACGTCAGAGAATGAGGAGGCTTACCGCAGCCTTCGCTCGGAGGTTCGGAGAGCCGTGAGGCGCTGCAAGGATGGGTGGTGGTCTCAGTGGCCAGCGATTACAAATCTCTATTTAACTCCATCAAAAAAGTAACCTGCAGCGCCACACCTATTACCATCATTAGGGGAAAAAACGGTGAACCAATCTCCGACCCCCAGGAACAGGTTTGCAGATTTGCTGAGCATTTCTGTGAGGTCCTGGGGAAGGGAAAATCCCTCAGCCAGGAAAACATCGTGGCACAAAGTGAGGATGACCCAGCTGAGGCTGTGGTGCCTCAAATATTGGAAGAAGTCACCCCTGTGAGTGGCTGGCTGAGGTGCCATCTGCTGAGGAAGTACTGAAGGCGATCCGGAGTCTGAGACCAGGAAAGGCAGCGGGCAGAGATGATCTCCCAAGCGAAATGCTGAGGGAGGGTGGCGTTTGTGCACAGACTGCCGTATATGACATCATAACAATAGTCTGGACCACTGGACGGGTTCCGCAGGATTGGAAGGATGCCCTGGTGGTCCCCCTCTTTAAGACGGGGGACCGCACAGACTGTAACAACTACAGGGGCATCTCACTCCTCAGTGTGCCGGGAAAGGTCCTGGCAAGGATTATTCAACATCGCCTTGCCAGGCACGCTGAGGAGAGGCTTGCTGAGCCCCAATGTGGTTTCAGGAAAGGGCGGTCCTGCACAGATGCCATATTTTCTGTCCGTCTGCTACAGCAGAGGTGTAGGGAATTCCAGCAAGACCTACATCTCTGCTTTATTGACCCGGTCAAGGCCTATGATACCATCAGTAGGCCTGGGCTCTGGGTTGTTCTTCATGTTTTTGGAGTACCTGACCTTCTGCTCACGATCATTAAGGACCTTCATGATGGTGAGCGGGCCCGGGCAAAACTACGTGGCCGGGAGTCAGAGCCATTCCCTGTACACCTTGGGGTGCGACAGAGATGCCCTCTGGCTCCCACATTATTTAACATCTATTTTGACCATGTAGTTCGTGAAGCCTTCAATAGCTGTGCCAGGGGAATCTCCATATGGTACAGATATAATGGGAGGCTGATCGATGCCCGGGTGCGGTCAAGGGATGGCTCCCTATTGCTCAACCACGTTATGTATGCCGATGATTTGGTAATAGCTGCTCATTCAGAGGAGGAGTTGGAGACGCTGCTGCTGACACTGGAGCGTGCTACTAAGAGATGGGGCCTTACCATCAGCCCCACCAAAACTAAGCACCTGCCTGGGTATTTTGTACCATTGGACACTCCACCCCCACAACTCCCAATCGGTGATGGGGCAGTTGTGGAGAGAGTGGAGAGTTTCCCATACCTGGGCAGTGTGCTTATGACCGGCTCCAGTTTAACAGCAGAGGTCTCACTCCGAATCAGTCGAGCGGCAATATCTTTTCATCGGTTGCGTAACGCTGTGTGGAAGCTACCTGGTCTGTCGCTCCGCACTAAGCTTCAGGTCTTCTCGGCCACGGTCATTCCCTCCCTTCTCTACGCTTGCGAAACGTGGACCCCCCTAATGGAACATCTTCGCCGGTTAGAAACATTTAGGCTGGCCTGCCTACGATCCATCCTGGGTTTAACCAGGCTGGATTGTGTGAGGAGTTCACAAATCCTTGAAAGATCTGGGCACGGTCCCATCGGTGAGCTCCTCCGGCAGGCAAGGCTGCGTTGGCTGGGTCATGTAGCCCGCATGCCCAGCCACCGCATGCCTAAACAGCTTTTGTTCCGCCGGATCTAGGGGGCTAAACGGGCGCGGCACGGGCTAGAGAAGAGATGGAGTGATGTGGTACAGGAGGACGTGGAGCTGAGTGGACTTGCCGATGACTGGTACCAGCGGTGTCAAGATCGGCCTCTGTGGAGGAAGCTCGTGAAGGACGCTACTGGGCAGTTGGAGGTAGTCGCCCTCCAACAACAACGGAGGGCGGAGGAGCGACGCTCACAACAACGAGCGGAGCGCCGGGTGGCTAAAGCACAGCAGATTGGCACAGTAGGGGGCACAGGTGGTGCATCAGCCAGTCATCTTAGTCAGTCGACCCGTGGCACCTGGGTCTGCCGCGTGACCTCCTGCCCGCGGGCGTTCGACACTTCACGTGGCCTCAGGGTGCACATAGCCTGGCACAAGCGTCGTGATGACGTCACCGCCACTTAGTGGCGAATGGCGGTTGTTGTTGTGTTGTTCATGTGTTTATACTTGGATGTGCCTGTGCGTGTGTGTGTTCATGTGTTTATACTTGGATGTGCTTGTGCGTGTATGTGTGTTCATGTGTTGATGCTTGGGTGTGCTTGTGCGTGTGTGTGTTTTTAAGTGTTTATGCTTGGGTGTGCTTGTACGTGTGTGCGTGTGTTCACGTGCGACAAGATGTATGGGGAGCAGTATAGTGCAGCGCGCTGCACGACGAGCCTGGCGACCGGAGTTCATGGCCAAAATAGTAACGAATATCTGAAACGAATATCTGAACTGGTACTCGGCCTCCACTACGCCGACTCAGCCTACAATTAGTACCAGGAGACAGTGGGAACCGTTCGTGGTACTGGCCACCCATCCTATCTTGTGCTGACCTTCATAAGGTCCCTCGCTAACAACACTTGCCCCAAACGTCTGTTAATACTACACGGGGAATCTTTACCACCGCGTGTTTATGTGTGTGTGTGTAGCGGTAATGTTAGTGATCAAGCGGCACTGCGCTACCAACCCCAACGATTCCCGGCCACAGCGAGCCGTGCTGACGTCTACACACCACACCAGGTGATCATATAAGGACAAGTTGATCCAGGGGAGGCCCAGAACCAGGTCAGATATTCGCCACCGATATTGAGCGGAAATACTACTCCAATGCAGTCTCCAATGCAAGCGCTGAACAAGCTCAAAATTCTGCTTAGCTTCGGAAACGTTAGGAGGACTCACGCTGATTTGGTCAGCGACGGGCGAAGTCTGTGTTTTACATGTGCCATGCAGGTGTGTTGCATCATACAGGTGTACACGAAAGGCAAGTATTACAGATGTAAATTTTGATTTAAAGCTTTCGTGACTGCAGTAATTCATATTCTTAGTTTTTTCGGTAAAGTCACGTTGAAGAGAAACAACAAAATAACAAAATATATATAAAACAATAAAAATTCTCACGACGTTTCGACCATAACTCAAACGGTCATCATCAGGTGTGTCGGTTTGCATAAATTTATTTTGAAAACGGCATATTTATTTATTTATATAAAATAACGTTTGCGTCACGCGCAACGATTGGCTGTTTGCCAGGACTAGTCCATCTATTTTTTGAAAAGAGGAGGGGGGAGACGAAATTTGTTTTTATGTATGCTGTCTGAAAGCCACTGTAAGCGTGAACAATCAATCAAGAACTGAAATGATTTATCAAATCTTTCCAATGATTGCTAAGATAGAATCCATCTTCTCGGTTGAAATTGTCTCTGTGTTTGTATATGTGGATAGCCTCATGAACGAATCTCTCATGGAAGCCAGATGGCTTACAAAGAACCTCCGTCTTGGAAAAGTCAATGGAATGTGAGCCTACTGAATTAGAACAATGATCTGCTACGGCCGAGGTGTTGGTCCTACCGTGTTTAAGGTCTGCTTTATGTTCACGAATGCGGTCCGAGATATGGCGTTTGGTTTCTCCAATGTAACTACTACCACAGAGGCAACTTAGTTTGTAGACACCAGGGTATTGTATGTCCGGAATCACATCTTTTACAGACGGAACCAGATCACGGATTTTATGTAATGTGTTGAAACGGACCTGGATCTTGTGTTTATTCAAGATTTTGGAGATCTTTTTTGTGATCCCAGCAATGTAGGGTAAAGTGATGGTTTTGAAAGGCTCCTCAAGAGGGTTCTTCTTCATGGTTTGAGTGATAGCTTTGCGGATTGTATAGTCGGAGTAACCATTAGCCCTAAGAGCTTGGTGTACGTGCTTGAGTTCACTGCTTATGTGTTCCTGGTCGGATATGCATTGGGCTCTATGATACAGAGTCTTGATGAGAGAATTCTTCTGTGATGGATGGTGGTGGGAATCCGGTTTCAGATAAGCATCCGTATGGGTAGCTTTCCTGTAGACAGAGTGGCTCATTGAACCATCAGGTCTCTTTTTAATTAGGACATCCAAAAAAGGTATCTTGCCATCTATTTCGACTTCCATGGTAAATCTGATGGCTGGGTGTATGGAATTGATGTGGTCGAAGAATTGGTCTAGAGCAGGCCGGCCATGTGGCCAGATGACAAAAGTGTCATCCACGTACCTCTTCCATAAGGTCCAGGTCCGTTTCAACACATTACATAAAATCCGTGATCTGGTTCCGTCTGTAAAAGATGTGATTCCGGACATACAATACCCTGGTGTCTATAAACTAAGTTGCCTCTGTGGTAGTAGTTACATTGGAGAAACCAAACGCCATATCTCGGACCGCATTCGTGAACATAAAGCAGACCTTAAACACGGTAGGACCAACACCTCGGCCGTAGCAGATCATTGTTCTAATTCAGTAGGCTCACATGCCATTGACTTTTCCAAGACGGAGGTTCTTTGTAAGCCATCTGGCTTCCATGAGAGATTCGTTCATGAGGCTATCCACATATACAAACACAGAGACAATTTCAACCGAGAAGATGGATTCTATCTTAGCAATCATTGGAAAGATTTGATAAATCATTTCAGTTCTTGATTGATTGTTCACGCTTACAGTGGCTTTCAGACAGCATACATAAAAACAAATTTCGTCTCCCCCCTCCTCTTTTCAAAAAATAGATGGACTAGTCCTGGCAAACAGCCAATCGTTGCGCGTGACGCAAACGTTATTTTATATAAATAAATAAATATGCCGTTTTCAAAATAAATTTATGCAAACCGACACACCTGATGATGACCGTTTGAGTTATGGTCGAAACGTCGTGAGAATTTTTATTGTTTTATATATATTTTGTTATTTTGTTGTTTCTCTTCAACGTGACTTTACCGAAAAAACTAAGAATATGTATTACAGATGTGTTCTACAGTAAATTTCCACCATGCAGACAGAGCTGTTGTGTTGTGTTAGATCTGTTGTGTTGTGTTAGATCTGTTGTGGTGTATTATATCTGTTATGTTGTGTTGTATTATATCTGTCGTGTTGTGTTAGATGTGTTGTGTTGTGTTAGATCTGTTGTGTTGTGTTAGATCTGTTGTGTTGTATTAGATCTGTTGTGTTGTGTTGTGTTAGATCTGTTGTGTTGTGTTAGATCTGTTGTGTTGTGTTAGATCTGTTGTGTTGTGTTGTATTAGATCTGTTGTGTTGTGTTGTGTTAGATGTGTTGTGTTGTGTTAGATCTGTTGTGTTGTGTTAGTTCTGTTGTGTTGTGTTGTATTAGATCTGTTGTGTTGTGTTAGATGTGTTGTGTTGTGTTAGATCTGTTGTGTTGTGTTAGATCTGTTGTGTTGTGTTAGATCTGTTGTGTTGTATTATATCTGTTGTGTTGTGTTGTATTAGATCTGTTGTGTTGTGTTAGATCTGTTGTGTTGTGTTGTGTTAGATCTGTTGTGTTGTGTTAGATCTGTTGTGTTGTGTTAGATCTGTTGTGTTGTGTTAGATCTGTTGTGTTGTGTTAGATCTGTTGTGTTGTATTAGATCGGTTGTGTTGTGTTAGATCTGTTGTGTTGTGTTGTGTTAGATCTGTTGTGTTGTGTTAGATCTGTTGTGTTGTGTTAGATCTGTTGTGTTGTGTTAGATCTGTTGTGTTGTGTTAGATGTGTTGTATTGTATTATATCTGTTGTGTTGTATTATATCTGTCGTGTTGTGTTGTGTTATATCTGTTGTGTTGTGTTGTATTAGATCTGTTGTGTTGTATTAGATATGTTGTGTTGTGTTAGATCTGGTGTGTTGTGTTGTGTTAGATCTGTTGTGTTGTGTTAGATGTTGTGTTGTATTAGATCTGTTGTATTGTATTAGCACTGTCGTGTTGTGTTAGATCTGTCGTGTTGTGTTGTGTTAGATCTGTTGTGTTGTGTTAGATCTGTTGTGTTGTATTAGATCTGTCGTGTTGTGTTGTATTAGATCTGTTGTGTTGTGTTGTATTAGATCTGTCATGTTGTGTTGTATTAGATTTGTTGTGTTGTATTGTATTAGATGTGTTGTGTTGTATTAGATCTGTTGTGTTGTATTAGATCTGTTGTGTTGTATTGTATTATATTATACGGTTGACAATAACAATAGTATTAATCATAAGGCACATTTGGTGTTCATGCCATTCATACAATGCAAGGCCTTCAGGCATACGCTGTTGTGTTATGACATAGCCTGCTGCAGTTTCACAGTAGGGTGGCGATGCTCTGTGTTTAATCGTTAGTTGTACGTATGTATATTTTTTTACATCTTTCGCACCGTACGTAGCCAAACGTGCTCATCGGAAGGACAACAAACTACAGGCAAAGGGCAGTTCTAAAGAAATTAGTTTCCAAACTAAATGTAAAAAGTGCCTACGAATATCAGAAGGAAGAACGTTCCAGACGGCCGCAGAAGCGCATCTGAAATGGCGCGATGCGGTGACCGCAGCCTTTGTTCGACGGCCCAGCCAAAAGCCGCTGCTGCGAGGATTTCCGGAGTTGGCGTGATGGTTCATGCTCAGTGACGAGTTCAGCAAGGAACAGTGAGGGAAAAAAAGTATTTGATCCCTTGATGATTTTGTACGTTTGCCCACTGACAAAGAAATGATCAGTCTATAATTTTAATGGTCGGTTTATTTGAACAGTGAGAGACAGAATAACAACAACAAAAATCCAGAAAAACGCATGTCAAAAATGTTATAAATTGATTTGCATTTTAATGAGGGAAAAAAGTACTTGACCCCTCTGCAAAACATGACTTAGTACTTGGTGGCAAAACCCTTGTTGGCAATTACAGAGGTTAGACGTTTCTTGTAGTTGGCCACCAGGTTTGCATACATCTCAGGAGGGATTTTGTCCCACTCCCCTTTGCAGATCTTCTCAAAGTCGTTAAGGTTTCGAAGCTGACGTTTGGTAACTCGAACTTTCAGCTCCCTCCACAGATTTTCTATGGGATTAAGGTCTGGATTTTGGCTAGGCCACTCCAGGACCTTAATGTGCTTCTTCTTGAGCCACGCCTTTGTTGCCTTGGCTGGGTATTTTGGGTCATTGTCATGCTGGCTGAGGGAAGGAGGTTCTCACCCAAGATTTGACGGTACATGGCCCCGTCCATCGTCCCTTTGATGCGGTGAAGTTGTCCTGTCCCCTGAGCAGAAAAACACCCCCAATGCATAATGTTTCCACCTCCATGCTTGACAGTGGGGATGGTGTTCTTGGGGTCATAGGCAGCATTCCTCCTCCTTCAAACACGGCGAGTTGAGTTGATGCCAAAGAGCTCCATTTTGGTCTCATCTGACCACAACACTTTCACCCAGTTGTCCTCTGAATCATTCAGATGTTCATTGGCAAACTTCAGACGGGCATGTATATGTGCTTTCTTGAGCAGGGGGACCTTGCGGGCACTGCATGATTTCAGTCCTTCACGGCGTAGTGTGTTACCAATTGTTTTCTTGGTGATTATGGTCCCAGCTGCCTTGAGATCATTGATAAGATCCTCCCGTGTAGTTCTGGGCTGATTCCTCACCGTTCTCATGATCATTGCAACTCCACGAGGTGAGATCCTGCATGGAGCCCCCGGCCGAGGGAGATTGACAGTTCTTTTGTGTTTCTTCCATTTTTTCGAATAATCGCACCAACTGTTGTCACCTTCTCACCAAGCTGCTTGGCAATGGTCTTGTAGCCCATTCCAGCCTTGTGTAGGTCTACAATCTTGTCCCTGACATCCTTCGAGAGCTCTTTCGTCTTGGCCATGGTGGAGAGTTTGGAATCTGATTGATTGATTGCTTCTGTGGACAGGTGCCTTTATACAGGTAACAAGCTGAGATTAGGAGCACTCCCTTTAAGAGTGTGCTCCTAATCTCAGCTCGTTACCTGTATAAAAGACACCTGGGAGCCAGAAATCTTTATGATTGAGAGGGGGTCAAATACTTATTTCCCTCATTAAAATGCAAATCAATTTATAACATTTTTGACATGCGTTTTTTCTGGATTTTGTTGTTATTCTGTCTCTCACTGTTCAAAGAAACTTACCATTAAAATTATAGACTGATCATTTCTTCGTCAGTGGGCAAACGTACAAAATCAGCAGGGGATCAAATACTTTTTTTTCCCTCACTGTATTGTCGTTCAATTGTGGCAAGCACTCTGTGTGTGTAGAATGATCACGACCTTGTCGTGTATTCGTTCGGCGTCAAGTTGAGTAATTTGCCCAGTTGGTCTACTCTTGCGAATGAACCCCGCGCTCCCCCCCGCGTTCCCGCTGAGGCTCTGCCCTATGAAGAACTGGAGCCAACATCCGCCACTGGACAATTGACAGTGATAGCCACGTGATTACTTCGTGGGCAGAGTATCCTGAAATCTGCAGTCCTCCAGATGTAGCGATATATAGCGTAGGATTCTCGAATCCCATTATAACGATATATAGATATTTTGATGGACTGGCGTGCCAGCTGGTGTTGGTTCAATCACAGTTGGCTAAAAGCCCGAATCGAACCCCAGAAGAAGTCTCTACCTTTCCGGTTCAGTGCAATAATAGGAGCCTAACGAACCCTCAATATATATCGGAGAACAGCAGGTTTCAATGGCCGGTAGGGGTTTTTTTATCTCCCTATTTTCTCGAGTGCCATTGCAAGCCCGGCTGTGTTTGCTGAGTGCACGGTCAGCCTGAGCAACGGAAGTCGCCCCACAATGAAACCACTGCGACTCGCCGAGTGAGAGGCAATTGCGCAATGCGTCTGCAGGTGTTTGATAACAGCCCAGCATTAAAGATGGACAGACGACACCAACGCCACCACCTTCGTCGTCGTCGTTAGCATCGTGGGCGGCGGTGTGACCCAGCCACGCGTGACCACAGGCCGAGCTCACCTGTTCACTTAATGCACTGCGAAAATAACACCATTTGGGTGTATAACAAGCGTTTCTGAGTGCTGTAAATGAAGGGCAAGTAAAAAAAAGAAAAATTGGGGCCAATATTTACATACACGACAGAGAGGCAGTTAATCATGCAGTAAAAAAAAAAGGTTAAACGAACGAAAAACTTGAGCTTGGAATTGAACCGGCAGGGGGTCAACAGCACGGACTGATGGGGGGAAAGGAGGTTCGAGAGCGTGGGGTTTAACGGAGGAGCGTGAGAGGACTCCCCGTGCGCTTCTCTCTTCGTCTCGTGGAACGATTCGAGGAACAAACACGGGCAAAAAAGAAACAGACCTCTTGGAAAGTTGTGCGGTGGATCAGTGCAATGCATCGCGAAGGGAGAAGCTCCTTCGGAAGGCTGAAGGCAGATCGATGAAACCTCGTGGAAGGTTCTTTACATCGTCCCCCTTCTCTCGGGATGATCTTCCAAACGTTAATTTAGATTTACAATTTCCCACGAAGATTTCCATGCACGTAGCTGACATTGCTTCTAACTTACGGAGAAAAGACGACACTCACCCGTCGTGATTTCCTTCTGATCACCACAAGGTGTGTTTAAAGTGATCACCACAAGGCGTGTCTTAAGTGTTTAAAGTGATCACCACAAGGCGTGTTTTAAGTGTGTTTAAAGTGATCACCACAAGACGTGTTTTAAGAGTGTTTAAAGTGATCACCACAAGACGTGTTTTAAGTGTGTTTAAAGTGATCACCACAAGGCGTGTTTTAAGTGTTTAAAGTGATCACCACAAGGCGTGTTTTAAGTGTGTTTAAAGTGATCACCACAAGACGTGTTTTAAGTGTTTAAAGTGATCACCAAAGGCGTGTTTTAAGTGTGTTTAAAGTGATCACCACAAGACGTGTTTTGAGAGTGTTTAAAGTGATTACCACAAGATGTGTTTTAAGTGTTTAAAGTGATCACCACAAGGCGTGTTTTAAGAGTGTTTAAAGTGATCACCACAAGACGTGTTTTAAGTGTTTAAAGTGATCACCACAAGACGTGTTTTAAGTGTGTTTAAAGTGATCACCACAAGACGTGTTTAAGTGTGTTTAAAGTGATCACCAAAAGGCGTGTTTTAAGTGTGTTTAAAGTGATCACCATAAGACGTGTTTTAAGAGTGTTTAAAGTGATCACCACAAGACGTGTTTTAAGTGTTTAAAGTGATCACCATAAGACGTGTTTTAAGTGTTTAAAGTGATCACCACAAGGCGTGTTTTAAGAGTGTTTAAAGTGATCACCACAAGACGTGTTTTAAGTGTTTAAAGTGATCACCACAAGACGTGTTTTAAGTGTGTTTAAAGTGATCACCACAAGACGTGTTTTAAGAGTGTTTAAAGTGATCACCACAAGGCGTGTTTTAAGTGTTTAAAGTGATCACCACAAGACGTGTTTTAATTGTTTAAAGTGATAACCAGTAGACATGTTTTAAGTGTTTAAAGTGATCACCACAAGACGTGTTTTAAGTGTTTAAAGTGATCACCACAAGACGTGTTTTAAGAGTGTTTAAAGTGATCACCACAAGACGTGTTTTAAGTGTTTAAAGTGATCACCACAAGGCGTGTTTAAAGTGTTTAAAGTGATCACCACAAGACGTGTTTTAAATGTTTAAAGTGATCACCACAAGACGTGTTTTAAGTGTTTAAAGTGGTCACCACAAGACGTGTTTTAAGTGTTTAAAGTGATCACTACAAGGCGTGTTTTAAGTGTTTAAAGTGATCACCACAAGGCGTGTTTTAAGTGTTTAAAGTGATCACCACAAGGCGTGTTTAAAGTGTTTAAAGTGATCACCACAAGACGTGTTTTAAGAGTGTTTAAAGTGGTCACCACAAGGCGTGTTTTAAGAGTGTTTAAAGTGATCACCACAAGGCGTGTTTTAAGAGTGTTTAAAGTGATCACCACAAGACGTGTTTTAAGTGTTTAAAGTGATCACCACAAGGCGTGTTTTAAGAGTGTTTAAAGTGATCACCAGTAGACGTGTTTTAAGTGTTTAAAGTGATCACCACAAGGCGTGTTTTAAGTGTTTAAAGTGATCACCACAAGACGTGTTTTAAGTGTTTAAAGTGATCACCACAAGGCGTGTTTTAAGTGTTTAAAGTGATCACCACAAGACGTGTTTTAAGTGTTTAAAGTGATCACTACAAGGCGTGTTTTAAGTGTTTAAAGTGATCACCATAAGACGTGTTTTAAGAGTGTTTAAAGTGATCACCACAAGACGTGTTTTAAGTGTTTAAAGTGATCACCACAAGGCGTGTTTTAAGTATGTTTAAAGTGATCACCACAAGACGTGTTTTAAGTGTTTAAAGTGATCACCACAAGGCGTGTTTTAAGTGTTTAAAGTGATCACCATAAGACGTGTTTTAAGAGTGTTTAAAGTGATCACCACAAGACGTGTTTTAAGAGTGTTTAAAGTGATTACCACAAGACGTGTTTTAAGTGTTTAAAGTGATCACCACAAGACGTATTTTAAGTGTTTAAAGTGATCACCACAAGCCGTGTTTTAAGTGTGTTTAAAGTGATCACCACAAGACGTGTTTAAGTGTGTTAAAGTGATCACCAAAAGGCGTGTTTTAAGTGTGTTTAAAGTGATCACCATAAGACGTGTTTTAAGAGTGTTTAAAGTGATCACCACAAGACGTGTTTTAAGTGTTTAAAGTGATCACCACAAGGCGTGTTTTAAGTGTGTTTAAAGTGATCACCACAAGGCGTGTTTTAAGTGTTTAAAGTGATCACCACAAGGCGTGTTTTAAGTGTTTAAAGTGATCACCACAAGGCGTGTTTTAAGTGTGTTTAAAGTGATCACCACAAGGCGTGTTTTAAGTGTTTAAAGTGATCACACAAGACGTGTTTTAAGTGTGTTTAAAGTGATCACCACAAGACGTGTTTCAAGTGTTTAAAGTGATCACCACAAGGCGTGTTTAAAGTGATCACCACAAGACGTGTTTTAAGTGTTTAAAGTGATCACCACAAGGCGTGTTTTAAGTGTTTAAAGTGATCACCACAAGGCGTGTTTTAAGTGTGTTTAAAGTGATCACCACAAGGCGTGTTTTAAGTGTTTAAAGTGATCACCACAAGGCGTGTTTTAAGTGTTTAAAGTGATCACCACAAGGCGTGTTTTAAGTGTGTTTAAAGTGATCACCACAACGCGTGTTTTAAGTGTTTAAAGTGATCACACAAGACGTGTTTTAAGTGTGTTTAAAGTGATCACCACAAGACGTGTTTCAAGTGTTTAAAGTGATCACCGCAAGGCGTGTTTAAAGTGATCACCACAAGACGTGTTTTAAGTGTTTAAAGTGATCACCACAAGGCGTGTTTTAAGTGTTTAAAGTGATCACCACAAGACGTGTTTTAAGTGTTTAAAGTGATCACCACAAGACGTGCTTTAAGAGTGTTTAAAGTGATCACCACAAGACGTGTTTTAAGTGTTTAAAGTGATCACCACAAGACGTGTTTTAAGTGTGTTTAAAGTGATCACCACAAGACGTGTTTTAAGTGTTTAAAGTGATCACCAGTAGACGTGTTTTAAGAGGGTTTAAAGTGATCACCACAAGGCCTGTTTTAAGTGTTTAAAGTGATCACCACAAGACGTGTTTTAAGTGTTTAAAGTGATCACCACAAGACATGTTTTAAGTGTTTAAAGTGATCACCACAAGACGTGTTTTAAGTGTTTAAAGTGATCACCACAAGACGTGTTTTAAGTGTTTAAAGTGATCACCACAAGACGTGTTTTAAGTGTGTTTAAAGTGATCACCACAAGACGTGTTTTAAGTGTTTAAAGTGATCACCAGTAGACGTGTTTTAAGAGGGTTTAAAGTGATCACCACAAGGCCTGTTTTAAGTGTTTAAAGTGATCACCACAAGACGTGTTTTAAGTGTTTAAAGTGATCACCACAAGACATGTTTTAAGTGTTTAAAGTGATCACCACAAGACGTGTTTTAAGTGTTTAAAGTGATCACCACAAGACGTGTTTTAAGTGTTTAAAGTGATCACACAAGACGTGTTTTAAGTGTGTTTAAAGTGATCACCACAAAACGTGTTTTAAGTGTGTTTAAAGTGATCACACAAGACGTGTTTTAAGTGTTTAAAGTGATCACCACAAGACGTGTTTTAAGTGTTTAAAGTGATCACCACAAGGCGTGTTTTAAGTGTTTAAAGTGATCACCACAAGACGTGTTTTAAGTGTTTAAAGTGATCACCACAAGACGTGTTTTAAGTGTTTAAAGTGATCACCACAAGACGTGTTTTAAGTGTTTAAAGTGATCACCACAAGACGTGTTTTAAGTGTTTAAAGTGATCACCACAAGACGTGTTTTAAGTGTTTAAAGTGATCACCACAAGACGTGTTTTAAGTGTTTAAAGTGATCACCACAAGACGTGTTTTAAGTGTTTAAAGTGATCACCACAAGGCGTGTTTTAAGTGTTTAAAGTGATCACCACAAGGCGTGTTTTAAGTGTTTAAAGTGATCACAACAAGACGTGTTTTAAGTGTTTAAAGTGATCACCACAAGACGTGTTTTAAGTGTTTAAAGTGATCACCACAAGACATGTTTAAGTGTTTAAAGTGATCACCACAAGGCGTGTTTTAAGTGTTTAAAGTGATCACAACAAGACGTGTTTTAAGTGTTTAAAGTGATCACCACAAGGCGTGTTTTAAGTGTTTAAAGTGATCACCACAAGACGTGTTTAAGTGTGTTTAAAGTGATCACCACAAGACGTGTTTTTAGTGTTTAAAGTGATCACCACAAGACGTGTTTTAAGTGTTTAAAGTGATCACCACAAGACGTGTTTTAAGTGTTTAAAGTGATCACCACAAGACGTGTTTTAAGTGTTTAAAGTGATCACCACAAGACGTGTTTTAAGTGTTTAAAGTGATCACCACAAGACGTGTTTTAAGTGTTTAAAGTGATCACCACAAGACGTGTTTTAAGTGTTTAAAGTGATCACCACAAGACGTGTTTTAAGAGTGTTTAAAGTGATCACCACAAGACGTGTTTTAAGTGTTTAAAGTGATCACCACAAGACGTGTTTTAAGTGTTTAAAGTGATCACCACAAGACGTGTTTTAAGTGTTTAAAGTGATCCCCACAAGACGTGTTTTAAGTGTTTAAAGTGATCACCACAAGACGTGTTTTAAGAGTGTTTAAAGTGATCACCACAAGACGTGTTTTAAGAGTGTTTAAAGTGATCACCACAAGACGTGTTTTAAGAGTGTTTAAAGTGATCACCACAAGACGTGTTTTAAGAGTGTTTAAAGTGATCACCACAAGGCGTGTTTTAAGAGTGTTTAAAGTGATCACACAAGACGTGTTTTAAGTGTGTTTAAAGTGATCACCACAAAACGTGTTTTAAGTGTGTTTAAAGTGATCACACAAGACGTGTTTTAAGTGTTTAAAGTGATCACCACAAGACGTGTTTTAAGTGTTTAAAGTGATCACCACAAGGCGTGTTTTAAGTGTTTAAAGTGATCACCACAAGACGTGTTTTAAGTGTTTAAAGTGATCACCACAAGACGTGTTTTAAGTGTTTCAAGTGATCACCACAAGACGTGTTTTAAGTGTTTAAAGTGATCACCACAAGACGTGTTTTAGGTGTTTAAAGTGATCACCACAAGACGTGTTTTAAGTGTTTAAAGTGATCACCACAAGACGTGTTTTAAGTGTTTAAAGTGATCACCACAAGACGTGTTTTAAGTGTTTAAAGTGATCACCACAAGGCGTGTTTTAAGTGTTTAAAGTGATCACCACAAGGCGTGTTTTAAGTGTTTAAAGTGATCACAACAAGACTTGTTTTAAGTGTTTAAAGTGATCACCACAAGACGTGTTTTAAGTGTTTAAAGTGATCACCACAAGACATGTTTAAGTGTTTAAAGTGATCACCACAAGGCGTGTTTTAAGTGTTTAAAGTGATCACAACAAGACGTGTTTTAAGTGTTTAAAGTGATCACCACAAGGCGTGTTTTAAGTGTTTAAAGTGATCACCACAAGACGTGTTTAAGTGTGTTTAAAGTGATCACCACAAGACGTGTTTTTAGTGTTTAAAGTGATCACCACAAGACGTGTTTTAAGTGTTTAAAGTGATCACCACAAGACGTGTTTTAAGTGTTTAAAGTGATCACCACAAGACGTGTTTTAAGTGTTTAAAGTGATCACCACAAGACGTGTTTTAAGTGTTTAAAGTGATCACCACAAGACGTGTTTTAAGTGTTTAAAGTGATCACCACAAGACGTGTTTTAAGTGTTTAAAGTGATCACCACAAGACGTGTTTTAAGAGTGTTTAAAGTGATCACCACAAGACGTGTTTTAAGTGTTTAAAGTGATCACCACAAGACGTGTTTTAAGTGTTTAAAGTGATCACCACAAGACGTGTTTTAAGTGTTTAAAGTGATCACCACAAGACGTGTTTTAAGTGTTTAAAGTGATCACCACAAGACGTGTTTTAAGAGTGTTTAAAGTGATCACCACAAGACGTGTTTTAAGAGTGTTTAAAGTGATCACCACAAGACGTGTTTTAAGAGTGTTTAAAGTGATCACCACAAGGCGTGTTTTAAGAGTGTTTAAAGTGATCACCACAAGGCGTGTTTTAAGAGTGTTTAAAGTGATCACCACAAGACGTGTTTTAAGTGTTTAAAGTGATCACCACAAGACGTGTTTTAAGTGTTTAAAGTGATCACCACAAGACGTGTTTTAAGTGTGTTTAAAGTGATCACCACAAGACGTGTTTTAAGTGTTGAAAGTGATCACCACAAGACGTGTTTTAAGTGTTTAAAGTGATCACCACAAGGCGTGTTTTAAGTGTTTAAAGTGATCACCACAAGACATGTTTTAAGTGTGTTTAAGTGATCACCACAAGGCGTGTTTTAAGTGTGTTTAAATTGATCACCACAAGACGTGTTTTAAGTGTGTTTAAAGTGATCACCACAAGACGTGTTTTAAGTGTGTTTAAATTGATCACCACAAGGCGTGTTTAAAGTGTTTAAAGTGATCACCACAAGACGTGTTTTAAGTGTTTAAAGTGATCACCACAAGACATGTTTTAAGTGTTTAAAGTGATCACCATAAGGCGTGTTTTAAGAGTGTTTAAAGTGATCACCATGAGACGTGTTTTAAGTGTTTAAAGTGATCACCACAAGGCGTGTTTTAAGAGTGTTTAAAGTGATCACCACAAGGCGTGTTTTAAGTGTTTAAAGTGATCACCACAAGGCGTGTTTTAAGTGTTTAAAGTGATCACCACAAGACGTGTTTTAAGTGTTTAAAGTGATCACCACAAGACGTGTTTTAAGTGTTTAAAGTGATCACCACAAGACGTGTTTTAAGTGTTTAAAGTGATCACCACAAGACGTGTTTTAAGTGTTTAAAGTGATCACCACAAGGCGTGTTTTAGGTGTTTAAAGTGATCACCACAAGACGTGTTTTAAGTGTTTAAAGTGATCACCACAAGACGTGTTTTAAGTGTTTAAAGTGATCACTACAAGGCGTGTTTTAAGTGTTTAAAGTGATCACCACAAGACGTGTTTTAAGTGTTTAAAGTGATCACCACAAGACGTGTTTTAAGTGTCTAAAGTGATCACCACAAGACGTGTTTTAAGTGTTTAAAGTGATCACCACAAGACGTGTTTTAAGTGTTTAAAGTGATCACCACAAGACGTGTTTTAAGTGTTTAAAGTGATCACTACAAGGCGTGTTTTAAGTGTTTAAAGTGATCACCACAAGACGTGTTTTAAGTGTTTAAAGTGATCACCACAAGACGTGTTTTAAGTGTCTAAAGTGATCACCACAAGACGTGTTTTAAGTGTTTAAAGTGATCACCACAAGACGTGTTTTAAGTGTTTAAAGTGATCACCACAAGACGTGTTTTAAGTGTTTAAAGTGATCACTACAAGGCGTGTTTTAAGTGTGTTTTAAGTGAGGCACCTTTTTCTTTACGTAATCTGTGTGCGTATCCGCCGAATCGTTTTTCTCGTGCGTTACTTATTTGACAAACTGGTGTTCTTTACCAGAATCTGCAGATCATGAGCTGTCGATGGGCACTCAACTTCACTGTCTTGCGTCTTGCCTCTTCACACCGAACAGACGGTGGGTGGCTCATTGCAGAATAGATAACACATTCTGGGCTCTAGCTGCGTGGGTAGCATAATACATACACAACCACTATGCAATTCTGTAGCACAGTCTAATGTTGATTTGAAGCTTTCGTGACTGCGGGGATCCATACTCTTCGGTTCTTTCGGTAAAGTCATGTAGGTATAAAAATAAAATAAATCACGAGCAACACAAACGTCCGTCATCAGGTGAGAAAGCATGATCTGCTGCTGATGACGGGCGCTTGTGTTGCGCCCGAAACGTCGTGATTTTTTTCATACCCACGTGACTTTAGCGAAAGAAACAAAAAATACAGTCTAATGTGTTTTTTTTCGACCAGATCAGAATAATATTTGTTTAGAATATATCTAATTAAGAAACCTACTGCAGATTTAAATTATTATGGTTATCATGTATATTGCACAACGGTTATACTGCGGTACATTGGCATTTAACAACCTCATAACAACCCACGTTACAAATAAACCGACCGTGCGACCCTTAATCACTCTCTGTGACTCGTGTGTAAGGGGTGAGTCGCGTTGAGCTCTCACCTTGGCTAAAGAGGACGCTTACCGTATGCTTTGGCATAAAGGAAGACTGACCGCATTTGCTCAATCGGTGCTCTTCATTGTCAACGTCCGCCGGCCACTGCGACAATACACAACACGTGACAACACCCTCACCCCCCCACATCGTCATCGTTGTGCTGCTGTCAAACTTCAAATGGTATTTTACTGGTAGGAACGAAGTTGTAAACTGAGTGTACCAGCCTGCAATAGATTAATGTGTCCGTCCGTCCGTCCCCTTTCAATACTTCAACGAAGTGAAATCTCGTGCTGTTGGGGTGTATAAAATCAGCAATAGACAGCGCAGAGACTTGTCCTACCAGCCCACCCTGCAGGGACCTGTTTTTGGTTCTTTCGGTAAAGACACGGAAGGTAGAAAAATAAAATAAAAAAAATATATATCACGACGTTTCGATCTCAACACAAGCAGGTCGTCCTCGGGCGGGAAAAAAATAATAATAATCCAACAGTGGAACTGCTGAACCAGCGAGAGAGCCACATGGATACTAACCTCTTGTTGTAGCTGCTCTTTCGCTGGTTCAGCAGATCCACTGCTGGATATTTTTTTTTTCCCGCCCGAGAACGACCTGCTTGTGTTGCGATCGAAACGTCGTGATATATTACTTTTCTACCTACGCGACTTTACCGAAAGAACCAAAGAGTATGGATTCCTGCAAGTCGCGAAAGCTTCAAATCAAAGATTGAACTCTACTGGTGTCACGTGAGTGGCGACCCTCACACTGATGTCGTCTTCCCGGCGAAAGTGGGCCCCCCACCCCACCCCACTCCGCCCGCTCTGAAAGTTAGCGAATAAACACTGCGCTAGATTGTGACAAGCACTCATTCCCCCAGTATTTAAAAGCACAGGTTGGCCGTGCCTCTTTGTAATCCGGTAGGTGCGTGTGTGTGTGTGAGAGACCAGTTCTGTATTATTACTCGATTGACACCATGAACGAGCATGGGGTGCATCTTACTTCATGGATCGTCTTGTATTATTATTATCCGGAAGAATACGCCAACGACTTTCCTACGATGTACAGTGAGGGAAAAAAGTATTTGATCCCCTGCTGATTTTGTACGTTTGCCCACTGACAAAGAAATGATCAGTCTATTTTTTTAATGGTAAGTTTATTTGAACAGTGAGAGACAGAATAACAACAAGAAAATCCAGAAAAACGCATGTCAAAAATGTTATAAATTGATTTGCATTTTAATGAGGGAAATAAGTATTTGATCCCCTCTCAATCAGAAAGATTTCTGGTTCCCAGGTCTCTTTTATACAGGTAACGAGCTGAGAATAGGAGCACACTCTTAAGGGGAGTGCTCCTAATCTCAGCTTGTTACCTGTATAAAAGACACCTGTCCACAGAAGCAATCAATCAGATTCCAAACTCTCCACCATGGCCAAGACGAAAGAGCTCTCCAAGGATGTCAGGGACAAGATTGTAGACCTACACAAGGATGGAATGGGTTACAAGACCATTGCCAAGCAGCTTGGTGAGAAGGTGACAACAGTTGGTGCGTTTATTCGCAAATGGAAGAAACACAAAAGAACTGTCAATCTCCCTCGGCCTGGGGCTCCATGCAAGATCTCACCTCGTGGGGTTGCAATGATCATGAGAACGGTGATGAATCAACCCAGAACTACACGGGAGGATCTTGTCAATGATCTCAAGGCAGCTGGGACCATAGTCACCAAGATAATAATTGGTAACACACTACGCCGTGAAGGACTGAAATTCTGCAGCACCCGCAAGGTCCTCCTGCTCAAGAAAGCACATATACATGCCCGTCTGAAGTTTTCCAATTAACATTTGAACGATTCAGAGGACAACTGGGTGAAAGTGTTGTGGTCAGATGAGACCAAAATGGAGCTCTTTGGCATCAACTCAACTCGCCGTGTTTGGAGGAGGAGGAATGCTGCCTATGACCCCAAGAACACCATCCCCACCGTCAAACATGGAGGTGGAAACATGCTTTGGGGGTGTTTTTCTGCTAAGGGGACAGGACAACTTCACCGCATCAAAGGGACGATGGACGGGGCCATGTACCGTCAAATCTTGGGTGAAAACCTCCTTCCCTCAGCCAGGGCATTGAAAATGGGTCGTGGATGGGTATTCCAGCATGACAATGATCCAAAACACACGGCCAAGGCAACAAAGGAGTGACTCAAGAAGAAGCACATTAAGGTCCTGGAGTGGATTCGCCAGTCTCCAGACCTTAATCCCATAGAAAATCTGTGGAGGGAGCTGAAGGTTCAAGTTGCCAAACGTCAGCCTCGAAACCTTAATGACTTGGAGAAGATCTGCAAAGAGGAGTGGGACAAAATCCCTCCTGAGATGTGTGCAAACCTGGTGGCCAACTACAAGAAACGTCTGACCTCTGTGATTCCCAACAAGGGTTTTGCCACCAAGTACTAAGTCATGTTTTGCAGAGAGGTCAAATACTTATTTTCCTCATTCAAATGCAAATCAATGTATAACATTTTTGACATGCGTTTTTCTGGATTTTGTTGTTGTTATTCTGTCTCTCACTGTTTAAATAAACCTACAATTAAAATTATAGACTGATCATTTTTTTGTCAGTGGGCAAACGTCCAATATCAGCAGGGGATCAAATACTTTTTTTCCCTCACTGTATATGCATCACTTTATATCGCATGTTTTCTTGGATGCAGCCTGGTGTTAAACACATGCATACTTTGGCAACGGCATATGTCGTCAATAAAATGTATTAAACATTACTTTACACTACCACGTGCATTATAGATAAGTGTATTTGCCTTTAAGCACCGTATTCGTAGACATCGCTGCATATCGGATGCAATCCGGCGTCCTGTTTTCATTGACCACAAGTGATTCTCTGTGCAATTGAGGTGACACATTTCACCACTAACGATGTTATCATCGACTTGTGCACTCAGGAGCCCTTGGCATGCGGGTGCCGCTAGCCGATCCAACCTCGCCCACCGACTCTACCGATCCAACCTCGCCCATTACCGTGGATCGTACAGACACTGGCAGAGCCAGTGGGGGGGGGGGGGGGAGGGGTAAGGTGGCACATTGCCCTCACAATGATCCAATCGAAATCTCTAATTTCGATCGGATGATCATTGGGGTTTATTAGTACTAATAAATCGACATTTTGCGACCCCCCAACTGCCACTGTGTAGCATATTATTACGTGCCAGGGACTCTATGAGATGATAGGACAATAGTCCGAGTCCATAATGGGCAATAACTAACGGCAAAGCGGTTATAAGCGACTCACAGAATTGTGCGTAGCTGCGTATACAGAGTCCACGACTTCCCTGAAGGCATCAGCACCTTCAGCGAGCGCGATGCCGATCACTAACAACGCCGTTCGAATTCGACCCCTCGATCGATGGCTGCGTCATCGCCGCACACGCGTCGAATAAAAAGCAAGGGACAAGTTCCTTACTTACTAACAACTCCTTACTTACTAACAACTCCTTACCTACTAACAACTCCTTACCTACTAACAACTCCTTACTTACTAACAACTCCTTACCTACTAACAACTCCTTACCTACTAACAACTCCTTACTTGCTAACAACTCCTTACCTACTAACAACTCCTTACCTACTAACAACTCCTCTATCATTTTTCATTGCTGGAGGGGTTGCCCCCCTCCCTGAAAATCCTGGCTCCGCCGTTGCCAACAGAGGCGCAAACGCACAATTAGCGATGCTCAATGCGTCCCCTTTAGGCAGCAGAACCATGCCCGGCGATGCCATCATGACATGCAAATGGAACACGTTGGGAATGTCTGCTATGGTTTGCCGTTCAAAACACAATTGTGGGTACACAGGATGAATGCAAATTGTCGCAGCCATCCTCGCTCCTATGGGGGTGTTCGCGCTCGATGTACGTTGGACTTCTCTCGGACCATACGTAGCCTACCGTGTTTCATCCGAAGACCAAGTGCGAACAGAAAACCAACACCCACCACCGTAAGTGGCACCACGGCAGGTCGAGGGAGAAAACGTTTAGCATTCCATTCTAGATTTAAAGCTTTCGTGACTGCAAGGATCCATACTCTTTGGTTCTATTCGGTAAAGTCACGTAGGTAAAAAAATAAAACAACAAAAATCACGACGTTTCGGCCACAACACAAGCGGCCTTCATCAGGTGAAGGGACCAGACTGTCTCGAGGACAGCGCTGGAGTGAGCATTCCACCCGGAAAACTGGGAGCACAAAAAAAGACGACTTTAGTTCGCCCCACTGTGTGTGGGTGATGACTTCATTCGTGGGCGCGGGAGTAGGAGACAAGTGACTCAATGTTCACACTCTTTGGTTTTATCGGTGAAGTCACGTAGGTAAAATAAAATAAAAGAAAACTAAATTAAATCACGACGTTTCGGAGGCAACACAAGCTTCCGTCTTCAGGTGGGACAGTCACAGCAGAATATCTGTGTCAAGTGGACAACTCTTGAGACGACCGGGATTATATACAGGTTAAGGGGGGGGGGGGGGAGGATCCAAGAAGGGACGTGGGTGGGGGGGAGGGCTGAGCTAAGCCGCCTTTTGTTATGTTGCAGGGGGTTCGGGGGGAGGAGTAGCGCACTGCGCGAAAAGCGGGTAAAACCTATTGTTATGCTGCAGGGGGTAACCTGTATATAATTCCGGTTGTCTCAGAGCTGTTCACTTGACACAGATATTCTGCTGTGACTATTCCACCTGAAGACGGACGCTTGTGTTGCCTCCGAAACGTCGTGATTTAATTTAGTTATTTTATTTTATTTTACCTACGTGACTTTATCGAAGAAAACCAAAGAGTATGAATCCTTGCAGCCACGAAAGCTTCAAATCTACTCAATGTTCACAGTTCATTAACATAGCCATTTCTGTGACCAGTCACAAGCTAATCACTCAGCTATTTCAATGCTAAATTATCCTGTTTGATTTGTACTAGGTGCCTCTGTGGATGTGTAGGCTTTGACTTTAACATAGCCATTTCTGTGACTAGTCACAAGCTAATCACTCAGCTATTTCAATGCTAAATTCTCCTGTTTGATATGTAAACCCCTTTGTCAAGGTGCCTCACTTCTCTAAACCAGCTTAAAACACGCTACAAATCTTAACAACGTTCATTGAAGCTCTGTCGTCCCGACAGGTCCGTTCCTTTCACCTGAAGAAGGCCACTTGTGTTGTGGCCGAAACGTCGTGAGAATTTTATCGTGCTATTTTATTTTCTTAATTTATTATTTTATTCTCAATCTACGTGGTGACTTTACCGAAAGAACCAAAGAAGATGAATCCTTGCAGTCACGAAAGCTTTAAATCGAAGTTCACATCTTCAGTTTAGAAGGTAAAGCCGCAGACCTGCAATGGCTCGCTGACGCCCCTGCTGGGATCTGGGCCTCCACTACAGGCAGCTCTAGAGGGCCACTCCATCGAATATTCAGCCTACTCTTCCACACTGGTCGGACGTTTTGGAACAGGTTGGAGCACCCACACTTTACCCCACCACACGGAACCTTCCGATTCACTGTGGCAATCCCCGTTATTTGTACAACTGTGTGGGCAGATTGTGAGGCGCTTGCTCCGCTCTTTCAACTGTGACAACGAAAGATCGAATCGAGGTGGCTCTGGATTGCAAGTTCAGCGTGTTGACCATTTACCGCGGTGGCGAGATGTTAACTAGCTCGCCCGATATACAGGAGTTCGTGGGTTAGATCCAGACCCTGACACCTGCTGTATATTTGTAGTTTGCATGTTCTCCCCACTGTGATCGCGTGGATTTTTCTTTTTAATCGGGGTCTTCCATTTTTTTTCCTTCCAACATTAGAAATATGCGTTTAGAATATTTCGCTGCTGTAAATGTCCACGTGATAAGCCATTTCGGCGCGCTATCATTTGTGGCCAGGTCCCTTCTGAAATTGAGCAAATATCTTGGTGGGCCTTACCTGTGAAAATAAGAATAGTTTAGAGTTACACCACGGCACGGCAGCTCTCTTATCGTCTCAGTTTAAAGTTCAACAAAAGTAAGTTACGTGTATTGCTCTCGACCTTTCGACATGCGCGGCAAAACCAGTAACCATTTATTTCCGCGCAATTCCCCGGTTAATGCAAATTTATTTTCAGTGAGGGAAAAAAAGTATTTGATCCCCTGCTGATTTTGTACGTTTGCCCACTGACAAAGAAATGATCAGTCTATAATTTTAATGGTAGGTTTATTTGAACAGTGAGAGACAGAATAACAACAAGAAAATCCAGAAAAAAACGCATGTCAAAAATGTTATAAATTGCTTTGCATTTTAATGAGGGAAATAAGTATTTGACCCCCTCTCAATCAGAAATATTTCTGGCTCCCAGGTGTCTTTTATACAGGTAATGAGCTGAAATTAGGAGCACGCTCTTAAAGGGAGTGCTCCTAATCTCAGCTTGTTACCAGTATAAAAGACACCTGTCCACAGAAGCAATCAATCAGATTCCAAACTCTCCACCATGGCCAAGACCAAAGAGCTCTCCACGGATGTCAGGGACAAGATTGCAGACCTAGACAAGGCTGGGTGGGATAGGCTACAAGACCGTTGCCAAGCAGCTTGGTGAGAAGGTGACAACAATTGGTGCGATTATTCGCAGATGGAAGAAACACAAAATAACTGTCAATCTCCCTCGGCCTGGAGCTCCATGCAAGATCTCACCTCGTGGAGTTTCAATGATCATGAGAACGGTGAGGAATCAGCCCAGAACTACACGGGAGGATCTTGTCGATGATCTCAAGGCAGCTGGGACGATAGTCACCAAGAAAACAATTGGTAACACACTACACCGTGAAGGACTGAAATCCTGCAGCGCCCGCAAGGTCCTCCTGCTCAAGAAATCACATATACATGCCTGTCTGAAGTTTTCCAATGAACATCGTAATGATTCAGAGGACAACTGGGTGAAAGTCTTGTGGTCAGATGAGACCAAAATGGAGCTCTTTGGCATCAACTCAACTCGCCGTGTTTAGAGGAGGAGGAATGCTGCCTATGACCCCAAGAACACCATCCCCACCGTCAAACATGGAGGTGGAAACATTATGCTTTGGGGGTGTTTTTCTGCTAAGGGGACAAGACACCTTCACCGCATCAAAGGGACGATGGACGGGGCCATGTACCGTCAAATCTTGGGTGAGAACCTCCTTCCCTCAGCCAGGGCATTGAAAATGGGTCGTGGATGGGTATTCCAGCATGACAATGACCCAAAACACACGGCCAAGGCAACAAAGGAGTGGCTCCAGAAGAAGCACATTAAGGTCCTGGAGTGGCCGAGCCAGTCTCCAGACCTTAATCCCATAGAAAATCTGTGGAGGGAGCTGAAGGTTCGAGTTGCCAAACGTCAGCCTCGAAACCTTAATGACTTGGAGAAGATCTGCAAAGAGGAGTGGGACAAAATCCCTCCTGAGATGTGTGCAAACCTCGTGGCCTACTACAAGAAACGTCTGACCTCTGTGATTGCCAACAAGGGTTTTGCCAACAAGTACCAAGTCATGTTTTTCAGAGGGGTCAAATACGTATTTCTCTCATTAAAATGCAAATCAATTTATAACATTTTTGACATGCGTTTTTCTGGATTTGTTGTTGTTATTCTGTCTCTCACTGTTCAAACAAACCTACCATTAAAATAATAGACTGATCATTTCTTTGTCAGTGGGCAAACGTACAAAATCAGCAGGGGATCAAATACTTTTTCGCCCTCACTGTAACGTAACGACCCCTACTCTGCAGTGGCTGGGCATCTCCTCACCCCACGCAGTCGATTGATTGCCACATTGTTACATTATAAGTACCCAATACCCTCCATGACATTTCCCGAGCACCGATTGCCGAGTTCCACGCGCTCGTTGCCACTACTCCCCCGGCTAATCGAGCCCTTTTTAAAAAAAAAAACGGGGATTAGCGGCATTCATTATTCACAGACCCATTAGGCAGCAGCAACAGCAGCAGCAACGGCAAAGTGCGTCAGCAGTCTTGGAAGATGAGTCACCGCTGGGCTCGTGTTGACAATGTATTCGTGTATTATCATGATTGAATATTGCTTCACAAACACCACGCGTATCTTGTTACTGTACACATTTTATCATTGTATAATTTTTTTCATTTAAAGAGCCGAACAATATATATACGAAAAAAGGGCCGATCGGCTTTCAAATGTGCCCGCATCTGGGAGCGGGGGGTAGTCAACAGGGAGTCATTATTTGCCCTCTTGGCTATTCAATACAGTTATGCGCGATTCACGGCCTCGATTCCATTGAAAAGTCCATCTGTCTTTACATTGTGGCGAACGTCGCAACCTCTAAGTCACGCTAATCCTCTATTACTTATATCATAATAATCATCATATACAACCCCCCCCCCCCCCATCAATGTACTGATCGGCATGAAGCATGGTCAAATAAACACGAATACAAAAAAAACATTTACTTCTTCTTGGTTATTTAGGTAAAGTCACGTAGAAGGGAAAAAATAAATTATTAATAAAATAAAACAAAATAAAATTATCACGACGTTTCGGCCACAACACAAGCAGCCGTCTTCAGGAACGTTCCTGGGAGCGCTGTCTTCACGACAGTTCTGTTTCTTCACCTGAAGACGGCTGTTGGTATTATGGCCGAAACGTCGTGATAATTTTATTTAATGTTTTACTTTTATTATTTTATTATTTCCTTTCTGCGGCGGCGGCGGCGGCTGCGAAGGGCCCGGGGCTGGCCCAGGACACGCTGCTGCTGCCTGGACGATGTCGCTCGGCTGGCCTGGGAACGCCTGGGGATTCCCCAGGGAGAGCCAGAGTCTGTGTATAGTAGTTTATAGTAGTGTAGTGTAAAGTGTAGTGTATAGTGTAGTGTATCGTGTAGTAATGTATAGTAGTGTATAGTAATGTATAGTAGTGTACAGTGTAGTAGTGTATAGTAATGTATAGTAGTGTATAGTGTAGCAGTGTGTAGTAATGTATAGTAGTGTATAGTGTAGTAGTGTATAGTGTATAGTAGTGTATAGTGTAGTAGTGTATAGTAATGTGTAGTAGTGTATAGTAGTGTATAGTGTAGTGTGGTGTATAGTAGTGTATGGTAGTGTATAGTGTAGTGTATAGTAGTGTAGTAGTGTATAGTGTAGTGTATAGTAGTGTATAGTGTAGTGTATAGTGTAATGGTGTCGGGCTGGAGTCTGTCGCCACTACTCAACACGCTGCCGCCGCGACCCTCAACCAGGACACGCGGATTGAGAAACGAACGAACCAACTTCTCTCCCTCCGTATCGATTCGTGCACTTGAGAATGAATTCGCTTTGATGCAAATGCTCTACAAGGTCACGTGTCGGCTGATACACCCAGACAGAACAAACTAGACGGAAATATTGATGCATTAAATCGTGACTACAATTATTGTGTGGTGGTGGTGGTGTATGAGTGGCGATTTGAGTCTGTCATGGTTCGAGTCTCTAAAACGAACGGCAGAGGCCCAGGTGTATTGGGGCCAAGCTGGATAGAAGATTAGACGGGCGTAAATTGTCCACTTCCCCACCTATCGGTACAAAAATGTGTTATCACGTCCAGGGAGCTTAACAACTTATATTTTGTCAGCACGGTGCTAATGACTGCAACAAAACATCCACCGTAAATATATGTCGCTTGTGTATTTCACAGGAGTGTACATAGCTCTACTCGACATCTGTGAAACTAATGGACATGTGTAATCAAATATCTATACAGCTCATCGGATTACTCCAGTTTCAAATAAATATTCTGACTGTGATTCCATAAGGAAAGTGTGGTTTAAGAAGCCCTCTTGACATCCAAATCAGCGTGGCAAGCTATAGAGCGTAGCGGGGAAGGTCAACAGAGCACAGCGATTACAATGGAACCCCACGCGATGCTTCAGGTTTACCCAGCAAACACACAGCCTGCTGTAACGCAGCACATCGCACGTTGCATTTTTCCCCTGAATGAGTTAAGTCCCCGTCCGCGTGATGCCCCCTAGTGTCACCATAATGCCGTGGTTCAGCCCAGTTGTCGCGTTTAAGAAGTCGCGTGAATGCAACGTTGGGGACAATGCTGCAGGATATTCCCTTGTGCGGCGACTCTGCTGATTTGGTTTGTTTTGCTAAGCTCTTCACGCAATATCAATGGTAGCAGTTCCTGCGCTATAAAAAAATATATAAAAACACTTTGAAGCGAACATCCACGATTTGTTGCGACGCTGCACGGGTGTGAACTCATTAATTCGAGGTTTTGTGGGGGGCAAGAAGACAGCAAACGAACTTCGGTGGTTTTTTCACCTGGGGGGTGCACCTGGCACACACCCTGGGTATTGACCGGTGGGGTGTGCCAGGTGCCCTCTCTGGGGGTGCGAGACATGGGCCAGATTTTGTTTTTTTTCTTTAGAAGGTAAATCATCGAAGCACACGAATTAATCACGAGCAGGTAAGTGCAACTACTTTTATTCATAATAAAGGTTTTTGGGTTAGATCGCGTTATTTACCCAGCAAACACGGCCTAACCCAAAAAACCTTTATTATGAATAATATTGGTCGCCAAAGCCTACGTGCAACTACTTAGTTTCATTAAAACTTTGGATGTATTAACATTGTTCATTTGTTTATGCGATTGACAACCAAAGGGGTCGCAAGGTTGCAGTAAAGGTTAAGAGCCACCGCACTAACTTGCACCTCGTCTCTGGGCGGCAGTGGAGCACCGTTCACGTCACGCCACCGGTCAATACCCCGGTTCACACCGGAGAATCAGATGATCCAGCGATCAGAATTCGTCAAAAGTTTATTTCACGAATCTCGGTATCATTGCTAGAGGCCACCCAATTACGGTAATACCCGTGTTGCAGCCATTGGAGGCGCTAGCATTCAACGCAGTGTAAATCAATTATTTAATCACACTGCAACCAACCCCAATTACCGCAGAGAAATAGAGGACAATTATAGTTACTAAGTGACGGCCAACCCATTAGACATGGAACGTTGCGTCAACGTTGGCCCAACGCTTCCAACCACGTGCCAACAACGTTGGCCCAACGGTTCCAACCACGTGCCAACAACGTTGGGTCAACGTTGCATGTTTACTGTGAAGTTACACTTTCTCGCATGTCCACCAGAGGGCTTAAGACAACCGGACATGAAGCTGACGTCAAGCTGCACGTTGCACAAAGCGATTGACGATCAGAAGACGCCGTCCTTTCGTGCGCACTGTCAGGGTCTGCTATTAATAGACCACGATTGCGGTGCTGCTTGCAGGAGGAATCTACGCGGGCAGCTCAGCCATGTCACGAACCCACAGAACGACAGCTGTGAAGTGTATGCGTTGGTCTTTGTTGAACTTCTTTCGCAACGTACGCAGCCGAGCGCGCTAATCGTAGGGCGTGCGTCGCCCCCCCCCAACTCTCGCAGTGTCCAACTCTTGGCCACCACCATCTCCCTCTGGCCTCTCTATTCACGTGTTACGAAGCAGGGCCTTCGCCCAAAACGTTGCCTTTTTAATTTTATTTAAAGACCATATTTGCTATTGGGGCGCCGTGGTGGTGAAGTGTTAAGAACCTATTTCTTTGGTTGTTTCGGTAAAGTCACGTAGATGGAAAATAATCACGACCGCTTGCGTTGCGATCGAAACGCCGTGAGTTTTTGTGTTTTTACGAATGTTTTTTAATTGTATTTTTTGCTTTTATAAATTATTTTTATTCTGTTATTTTCCATCTACGTGACTTTACCTGAAAGAACCAAAGCATATGAATTCTTGCAGTCACGAAAGTTTTAAGTCAAAATGGTTAGAACCTCTCCTAGAATACAGGAGGTCGTGGGTTCGACCCCGACCCTGACACCTGCTGTATATTTATAGTTTGCGTCTTCTCCCCGTGTTTGCGTGGTATTCTCCAGTTTTTCCCCTCCACATTTAGAAACATGCGTTTTAGATGATTTGGCTGCTATACGTTTCCACGTGAAAAGCCACTCAGTTGGGCTAACACTTGTGGCCGGGAGCTATATAGCTAAGTGGGCTTTACCTGGTAAAATTAAAATAGTTCAGTTTATAGATGCACGCGTGTGGAATGTTTGTTATTTGTACCTATAGTAAATGTAAAGTAAATTAACACTGTTCTCTCGGTTTGTTCAGTCTGGCTGTGAATAAAGTGCTTTACTGCTTTTCAAACCCTTGCCCGTACCAATGATGACTAACGGTATAAATAATGACAATGCATTCCAGTGCAGAGATTGGGTTTGCATGATACGTGGATGAGGCCAATGTGTGTTTGTCTACATGTCAGAATCAGCATATTTATTTATACAGGAGGAATCCGATGAGCAATGAAGCTCTTTTTTCACAGATGTCCAGTAGGGGCACGGGGTCAGAACGTTACAACAACACACACGAACAAAAACACGATATGAGTGCATAGCATGGGAAAGGTAAAAAAAAAATCACATACAAAAAAAGTATAAGGAATAAATGAAACTAAATAATATTTTTATTCAAAGGTTTCGTGACTGCAGGGGTTCATATTCTTGGTGCTTTCGGTAAAGTCACCACGTAGAAGGGAAACAATAAAATAATTATATTGCGTGCTCAAATAAACCTACCATTAAAATTACAGACTGATAATTTCTTTGTCAATGGGCAAACGTACACAATCAGCAGGGGATCAAATACTTTATTCCCTCACTGTATAGCTCAACGAAGTAGCTCATCAGTCATTCACACACAGAAGCCGGGGACATCATGAAATAACTGATTTTTTTACACGTATTGTTCATCCAGAGAGAGTTTCAGCTGCTCTCAATTAACAATTTCACAGGGCCACCAACACACATTCACTTTACAGCAGCACATGGCATGCCGTCATGATGCCCAGAGCATGTTTGAACAGCAAGGGAGGCTAATTCTGGCACTTTTTTGTCTTGCAATTGATTATTTTTGGAACAAGTATGCCATGAGCGAATAATCATAAACAAACAAAAATAACTAAAGAGTAAACAAAACAATTGTCTGCTGCGTGTGTACCACTGCCAACAGTATCACCAAAATAATGCATTTAACTTTGAGACAATTAGTTTAACCAATGAAACGAAGATTCACCACGGAACCGCAATGATTTTCACGCTCAAAGTTATTTCCCATCAAACTACTTTAATTTGTTTATCTGGCATCTATAGAGTGCGTTATTAATTATTCATTTTCTTGGTTCTTTCGGTAAAGTCACGTAGAAGGGAAACAATAAAATAATAAAAATATAAAACAATAAAATTCTCACGACGTTTCGACTGCAACACAAGCAATCGTCATCAGGTGTGATGATGGTTGCTTGTGTTGCAGTCATCATCAGGTGTGATGATTGCTTGTGTTGCAGTCGAAATGTGGTGAGAATTTTATTGTTTGAAATTTTTATTATATTGTTTCCCTTATACGTGACTTTACCGAAAGAACCAAGAATATGAATCCCTGCAGTCACGAAAGCTTTAAATCAAAATTTAATTATTGATATTTAAAAAATTGGAACTTCGTGAATCAGAGTGTGGGCTGAATCCATTTTGGTTAATGGAAGAGCTGAGCTCCACTCATTGACTTGAAAACCTAATATTATATTTTTTGCTTTGCACGGTTAATGAATACTAAACTATAAAACCAGGTAAGGCCCACTGAGCTATAATAGATCTTAATTCAGAAGCGGCCTGGCCACAAATGATAGCTCAACGAAGTGGCTTATCATCGTGTGGAAATTTATAGCAGCCAAATGTTTCTACATCGTCTACTTTATCGGGTGAGAATCGATTTAGGGTTGTATGCATGCGTGTACGTTGGACTTCTTTCGCACCGTGCATAGTCGATCAGAAGTTGGGAGTTTCACGATTCTCGGATGTGATCCACGCACACGTAATAAAATAATATATAACAACGATATAAATAACCGCCTCTCCATGCCTGTCATTCATAGGGGGTTGTTTGATCGCACTCCCCCCGCTCTGGTTAGTGTCCTACACTGGTTATTGTCCTACACTGGTTAGTGTCCTACACTGGTTATTGTCCTACACTGGTTAGTGTCCTACACTGGTTATTGTCCTACACTGGTTAGTGTCCTACACTGGTGAGTGTCCTACACTGGTTAGTGTCCTACACTGGTTAGTGTCCTACACTGGTTATTGTCCTACACTGGTTATTGTCCTACACTGGTTAGTGTCCTACACTGGTGAGTGTCCTACACTGGTTATCGTCCTACGCTGGTTAGTGTCCTACACTGGTTAGTGTCCTACACTGGTTATTGTCCTACACTGGTTAGTGTCCTACACTGGTTAGTGTTCTACACTGGGTATCGTCCTACACTGGTTAGTGTCCTACACTGGTTATTGTCCTACCCTGGTTAGTGTCCTACACTGGTTAGTGTCCTACACTGGTTAGTGTTCTACACTGGGTATCGTCCTACACTGGTTAGTGTCCTACACTGGTTAGTGTCCTACACTGGTTATCGTCCTACACTGGTTAGTGTCCTACACTGATTATTGTCCTACACTGGTTAGTGTCCTACACTGGTTAGTGTCCTACACTGGTTATTGTCCTACACTGGTTAGTGTCCTACACTGGTTATCGTCCTACACTGGTTAGTGTCTTACACTGGTTATTGTCCTACACTGGTTAGTGTCCTACACTGGTTAGTGTCCTACACTGGTTATTGTCCTACACTGGTTAGTGTCCTACACTGGTTAGTGTCCTACGCCGGTTATTGTCCTACACTGGTTAGTGTCCTACACTGGTTAGTGTCCTACACTGGTTAGTGTCCTACGCCGGTTATTGTGCATTTTAAAATGAGGGCTCAGGGCCAATTATTCGCACTTGCCACTGATATCAGCCATGACTGATATAAAAAAAATCTAAATCTCAGCAATTTATGCTTTTGCCGACACCACATTGGACACCTCCTTTCAATATCCTCACAGCCTCTTAAGTGTCCTCTTTGCAGGAAACAGTAGTCACAGAACGATGTTCAATTGTTAAGGTCGAGATTCGTGCACTGAACTGTTTGCGGGAGGAGCCGCACGATTCGGCGATATCCCACACACAGACACGACTCGGGCTCGACCCTGCACATGCGACACTCCGCCAGTGCCGGATTATTCTATTAGCAAAAAGTAGCTACATATGTATAGCTACATATGCTAAGGGCCCCCACACTTTCAAGGGCCCTGCGCTAAATGCTTTCAACCTATCAATTCCGGTTCTGCACTTGCTCTATCACTATAGTACTATACTGCCTTCAACTTTTATGAACGACTGGGTCTTTATGGGTTATCGATTTTTCGTATTATCTGGCTGTATAGCAAATGAAAAAATAAAATTATTTTCTATGCAAGTAAAAAAAATGCGTGTTTTAATATTAGTTTATTTATCATTTAGGGCCCCTTTATAACATATGCTACAGGCTCCGCACTAGCTTACTCCGGCACTGCACTCCGCGTGCCTGATTCTGGCTGGCTCAGCGACGGGGGAGCTCTGAACTGACCACCGCCCATTTGTTACACTTTGATCGCCAATTTGCCTGCCGTCTGATTTCCCGCAAAACAAAGCTATGAGCCTCTGTTCCTTCACAACCATCGTGACTCGGGGGTGCGCGCAGTGAAGTCTGTGTCACGTAGCAGTGCCAGTTGTTGTTGTGTGTGTGTGTGTCCATGTGGTACGCAATGTGTATGCATGTCTGTGGGAGCGGTGGTGTAGCGGTTAGTGCTACGCTGCGCTGCGAACCCGTGCCACCCCAGTTCGATTGCCGCTTACGGCCAACACCAGTGACGATTATTTGAACCGGTCCTGGGCCTCCCCTAGGTCGACTCGGCCTCAAAAGGTTACCTGGTGCGGTGTGTAAACATTGCCACTCGGGAGACAAAGGCGGTCGGGCGTGTTTCTCGCCCCCCCCCCAACCCCCTCGTGTGCCGTGCCGGCCTTCATAGGTGCTCGCTAACAGCACTTGCTCCTACAGTCTGCCACAGGCAACACGGGGGGGGATCTTTGTCTTTGTTGTCGTCAATCCACCCAGACTTTCTGCGGGTAGAGATGAGGAAGCAGGCCCAACACTTGTCCTGCCAAATGAGCAGAAGGTAGAGGTTGTTCACTGGCTGGCTCGCTGAATGTTTGGCTCGCCCGCCCGGCTGGCAAGCTGGCTCCTTCACTCGCTCGCGAACGAGCGCAATTGTCGCACGTATGCGCCGGGGGGTAGGCGGAGGTTAAACAATCAAAGCTACGTGCGCAGGCTCGTGCCGCACAGCAGATGGGGGCAAGGGGACCCTTTGGCGGTGCGGCGATTAAACAAAAATGGAATGAATTTTAATTGTTTTATATTTTATTATTTTATTGTCTCCCTTCTGCGTGACTTTACCGAAAGAACCAATAATATAAAAAAAATGGAATAAGCAACAGCAATGCCA
This sequence comes from Petromyzon marinus, assembly GCF_048934315.1. Taxonomy (NCBI): domain Eukaryota; kingdom Metazoa; phylum Chordata; class Hyperoartia; order Petromyzontiformes; family Petromyzontidae; genus Petromyzon; species Petromyzon marinus. The sequence goes on along the minus strand of NC_133689.1, from coordinate 5,938,891 downwards.
CGCAAGTGCCGTGTGTGGTAGTGAGCACCGACCAGCACCAATGGGTTCATTCAGTTACACAAGTCGTGCCGAAATGTTTCTGATCTGCTCACTGATGCGTGTTGCGCTGTAGCCCCATCCACAGGTCCCAACTGAAGTACATTTACATTTTATTATTGGGTAACAAAAAAAAAGCAACACTTGCGTTACATATTAAACATTTCTTGTTGTAAGTCCAACTACTGGCTGGGGTCAACTCAACTCGTTATTAACTCTGAAGTCAACAAAATGAGGTCCACATGTTTGGATACATCGGCAGTGATTGGCTTGTGGACAGACTTACACCTACCATAGGAATGTGTAATTTCCATCACTGGTTAAGCGCTAAGCTAACACTAGATGAGCATTACCACACACTCAGTTGATTGGGAAACATTTATTATTATAGAAAGTAAAGTAGATTACTGGACGGTTACCATTGGACCTGGCAGAGAGACGTGGAATTTACATAACTCGCTCTTGAACTTCAATGGAGGTTCAACATTTTGACCTTTTATTTCCCGCTCATATTTTAAGTGAAAATGTGGTGAAGCTGCGTTGGCATTGGTGCGCACAATCCCATTGAGCACCACGCCTCAACGCCTGCATCATACTGGGGTCCCACGGTGGTGAGGTGTTAACCACCTCGCCTGGTATACATGGAGTTCGTGGGTTCGATCCCGACCCTGATGCCTGCTGTACATTTGGAGTTTGCGTGTTTCCCCCAGAGGTGTCGTGGATTTTTCTACGGGGGACCGACGGTTTTTTCCCTTCACATTTACAAACATGCGTTTATTATTTGGTTGCGAGACATTTGCGCGGGATAAGCCGCTTTGTGGCCAGGTCGCTTCTGAAAAAAGAGCTAGATAGCTCAGTGGCCCTTACCTGTTAATGAAAACATAGTTTTAGTTTTAAAATAGTTTTTAGTTTGCCGGCAATGCCTGAGACGTCTGCTAGAACATTCTTTCATTTGAAGGCCACAACGCTATTCACGAACGTGTTGTGTTTTATTATGCATTCATATATAGGGAGAGCCAACACGCATTACGTTGCCAGCATGCATCGATTCTAATTAAGGTATTTAACATTCACAGCAGCTTTTGTCCAGACGACAGGCCCATTGCTTGCGCATTAAGAAAGTGCTGATATCTGGGCATTTTGGTGAAGTTTTGGGAGGTTAGCTTATAATTAGATTGGAAAGTATGGACAGCTAATATGTTCAGGAGCCTCCGTGGGGTCAATCAAGCCATCGATTTCCGCCGCGGTGTGCCAGCGAGCACGTGTGCACACTGCCTGTGGATCGATGGAAACATCTCAGAGGCTGCCCTCGAAGTAGCTGCGGGGACAGCTTCGGGGAGCCGGCCTCTCTGTTGTTAGCCCAATCAACCTGTCAGGTCAGTTAGGCAGTGTGTTTTCAATGTTTAATTGACACATCAGGTTAAGAGGCTGTGTTCGTTTAATTTAGACTTTTACGACCGACCAGTCGAGGTTGTTGAGCTCTATGAGACGGGCGAGCGCGATTCGAGGCCACGTTTCTGGCCGTTCCCTAGGTCTGCTCAGCCATAAATGAGTATCCTACCCGGCGGTGCTGTGCAAACATCAGATATCGCGAGACAACGGCGGCTCGCCGTGGTGTCGGCCACGCCATTCGGTCTTGTGCCGCAAATATCTTCGTAAGTATCATAATAATTGCACGCAATTCGCGCGCTCTCGACGACGGAGAGGGAAAGGCTCAGTGGCGCGAGGAAGAACCAAAGGCGAGTGGGGAAGGTGGCAGCCACGCAATGGAGAGCCGTTGCCAACAATTGCCCGAGTTCTGCGGGCCCACGCGTGCGAGGGAGCAACACAGACGTCAGAGCTGGAGTCAACGTTCGCTGTCACGGCATGGGCCTGGCCAGCACGCCCGCATGACGGCACGCAGAAGACGCCCGTGCTGACGGAGTTTCGCGACATCTGTGCGATCCAACACCCCACGCCTCCGACCGTGGTTGGATGACAGGCGCGCAGAGCCCACCGCTGCCTGATTCAAATTGCTGACAGCGCTTGCCTTCGGAGTCTTTAAATGCGAACAAGGTTGGCTGTCGTTGCGATTGCTGTGCGCGTGAATTCACCGCTAATTTTATGAACTCGTATTACGCCTGGGTCTAGCGAGCCTTCATCGCGAGAGAGGTCCTTAAAGTGCACTTAGCCTGGTACACTCCTCGCAGTGAATTCAGTGTCGCGTAACAGTGAGTGTCAGTTGTTGTGTATGTGACCACATGGTTCACGATGTGTATGTATGTTGGACGGGCAACTCTGTCGTGGGCAGTGCTGTGGGGGGAGGGCCAATTCCGATTGGCCTCTCCCCTCATGGCGTCTGTGACCACCACAGTGGCTAAACGGGGGCTCTGGATGGATGCGAGGGGCTGGTAACCCCTCCACCTTCAATTAATTACCACGAAACCACGACTAAAATATGTAACTAATAAGCTTGTGCCGGAGGCCCCGGGGGGACAGGCGTCTATGACGTCTCCTGGCCAAACCCCAATTGGCGGAGCCAGGAGATTGAATCTCTACCCTCAGGGCTCCTCCAGAAACACAAAAGCCACTACGGATGGCCACGTGGAATGTTCGAACGCTCACTGTGGAGGAGAGGCTGCCACTCCTCTGTCGGGAGCTGGACCGGTACCGCCTGGATCTCTGTGGCATTCAGGAGGTCTGGTGGACTGGTTCTGGCTCCTGCCACCATGAGGGGTGGACAGTCCTCTACTCGGAGCAGCAGACTGCCAAACAACAGGGTGTGTCTCTCCTTTTGAACAAAAGAATGAAGGGGGCGTGGGAGCGTGGCGGTGAGGTGTGGGAAGCTGTAAGCCCCAGGCTACTTTGGGCTCGCCTTCCCATCAACCGGAGGCGAGGAGTGGTGGTCGTGGTTACTTATGCCGCTACCGAAGACGATCATCCGTGGAGGGATGCAGGCAAAGCTGATGAGTCAGATGCCTTCTATGACCTCCTGTCACAGGTGCTGACTAAAGTGGCCCCTTGGGATAGAGTCATCTTGTTGGGTGACTTTAATGCCCGAGTTGGCCATGATGCTCCCACCTGGTCTGGAGTGATTGGAGGGCATGGCCAGATCAGCTCAATAACAACGGTAGGAGGCTGCTAGATTTTTGTGCAGCCCATGGGCTTGTAATTACCAACACGCTGTTCCGGCATTGGCGCATCCACACAACATCATGGATGCATGCCGGGCCCAAGCAAGAACATCTGCTGGACTACATAGTGATGGACCAGCAGATGCGAGCCCATGTCCTTGACATCAGGACCTACCGTGGAGCTGATCTGCCTTCTGTAAGATGTGCCTGCCATTCTTCCACTCTGGTGGTGGGTGTACACCCAGGACCCCATTCCAACCTAAAGTGGCGTGGTCTCAGTTATCTGATGAAAGTTGCAAGCGAGAATTTCATCATCGCTTGCGGCTGGGGTTGGCATCGTCCCCCACTCCTCCTTATGTCGAGGGTAAATGGGCGAGGTTTAGGAATGTGACTCATGCAGCTGCAATGGCTGCTTTTGGTATGCGATCCAGACCTCTCCAGAGACCCTGGCTGACAGAGGAGGTGTTCAGGATAGTTGAGAAAAAGCGACAGGCCCACTGTCATCGGCTACAGAATCCCACGTCAGAGAATGAGGAGGCTTACCGCAGCCTTCTCTTGGAGGTTCGGAGAGCCATGAGGCGCTGCAAAGATGGGTGGTGGTCGCGGGTTGCTGAGGATATGGAGTCTTCCTCAATAGCCCGCGATCACAAATCTCTATTTAACTCTATCAAAAAAGTTACCTGCAGCGCCACACCTATTACCATCATTAGGGGAAAAAACGGTGATCCAATCTCCGACCCCCAGGAACAGGTTTGCAGATTTGCTGAGCATTTCTGTGAGGTCCTGGGGGAGGGGAAATTCCTCAGCCAGGAAAACATTGTGGCACAAAGTGGGGATGACGCTGCTGAGGCTGCGGTGCCTCAAATATTGGAAGAAGTCACCCCCTGTGAATGACTGGCTGAGGTGCCATCTGTTGAGGAAGCACTGAAGGTGATCCAGAGTCTGAGGCCAGGAAAGGCAGCGGGCAGAGATGCTCTCCCAAGCGAAATGCTGAGGGAGGGTGGCGTTTGTGCACAGACTGCCCTATATGACATCATAACAACAGTGTGGACCACTGGACGGGTTCCGCAGGATTGGAAGGATGCCCTGGTAGTCCCGCTCTTTAAGAAGGGGAACCACACAGAATGTAACAACTACAGGGGCATCTCACTCTTCAGTGTGCTGGGAAAGATCCTGGCAAGGATTATTCAACATTGCCTTGCCAGGCACGCTGAGGAGAGGCTTGCGGAGCCCTAATGCGGTTTCAGGAAAGGGCGGTCCTGCACAGATGCCATATTTTCTGTCCGTCTGCTACAGCAGAGGTGTAGGGAATTCCAACAAGACCTACATCTCTGCTTTATTGACCTGGTCAAGGCCTATGATACCATCAGTATGCCTGGGCTCTGGGTTGTTCTTCGTCCTTTTGAAGTCCCTGACACTCTGCTTACAATCATTAAGGACCTTCATGGTGGTGAGCGGGCCCGGGTAAAACTACGTAGCCGGGAGTCAGAGCCATTCCCTTTACACCTTGGGGTGCGACAGGGATGTCCTCTGGCTCCCACATTATTTAACATCTATTTTGACCACGTAGTTCGTGAAGCCTTCAACAGCTGTACCGGGGGAATCTCCATTTGGTACAGATATAATGGGAGGCTGATCGATGCCCGGGTGCGGTCAAGGGATGGCTCCCTATTGCTCAACCACGTTATGTATGCCGATGATTTGGTAATAGCTGCTCATTCAGAGGAGGAGTTGGAGACGCTGCTGCTGAGACTAGAGCGTGCCACTCAGAGATGGGGCCTTACCATCAGCCCCACCAAAACTAAGCACCTGCCTGGGTATTTTGTACTATCGGACACTCCACCCCCACAACTCCCAATCGGTGATGGGGCAGTTGTGGAGAGAGTGGAGAGTTTCCCATACCTGGGCAGTGTGCTTATGACCGGCTCCAGTTTAACAGCGGAGGTCTCACGCCGAATCAGTCGAGCGGCAATATATCTGGTTCAGCGTGTGAACATCGCCGCTAAGGAGACAAAGGCGGCCGGGCGTGGTGTTGCCCACCCACCCCCTCGTGTGCCGTTCCGACCTTCATTGGTGTTCGCTAACAGCACTTGCCCCTACAGTCTGCTACGGCTTATACGGGGGATATTTGTATGCCTATGAACAGTGATGGGGAGCGGTAGTGTAGGTAGCGAGCGTGCAGCGCTTCGAACCTGACCACATGAGTTCGATTACTACTCACGACCAGTAATATTATTACTACTCACGACCAGTAATATTATTACTACTCACGACCAGTAATATTTGGCGAATATTTGAAGCGGTCCTGGGGGCTTCCGCTAGGTTGCCTCGGCCTCAAATGAGTACCACCCAGCACGGTGTGTAGTGAGTGGTGTGTAGTAAGTGGTGTGTAGTAAGTGGTGTGTAGTGAGTGGTGTGTAGTGAGTGGTGTGTAGTGAGTGGTGTGTAGTGAGTGGTGTGTAGTGAGTGGTATGTAGTGAGTGGTGTGTAGTAAGTGGTGTGTAGTGAGTGGTGTGTAGTGAGTGGTGTGTAGTGAGTGGTGTGTAGTGAGTGGTGTGTAGTAAGTGGTGTGTAGTGAGTGGTGTGTAGTGAGTGGTGTGTAGTGAGTGGTGTGTAGTAAGTGGTGTGTAGTGAGTGGTGTGTAGTGAGTGGTGTGTAGTGAGTGGTGTGTAGTGAGTGGTGTGTAGTGAGTGGTGTGTAGTGAGTGGTGTGTAGTGAGTGGTGTGTAGTGAGTGGTGTGTAGTAAGTGGTGTGTAGTGAGTGGTGTGTAGTGAGTGGTGTGTAGTGAGTGGTGTGTAGTGAGTGGTGTGTAGTAAGTGGTGTGTAGTGAGTGGTGTGTAGTGAGTGGTGTGTAGTGAGTAGTGTGTAGTGAGTGGTTTGTAGTGAGTGGTGTGTAGTGAGTGGTGTGTAGTGAGTGGTGTGTAGTGAGTGGTGTGTAGTGAGTGGTGTGTAGTGAGTGGTGTGTAGTGAGTGGTGTGTAGTAAGTGGTGTGTAGTAAGTGGTGTGTAGTGAGTGGTGTGTAGTGAGTGGTGTGTAGTGAGTGGTGTGTAGTAAGTTTTGTGTAGTGAGTGGTGTGTAGTGAGTGGTGTCTAGTGAGTGGTGTGTAGTGAGTAGTGTGTAGTAAGTGGTGTGTAGTGAGTGGTGTGTAGTGAGTGGTGTGTAGTGAGTGGTGTGTAGTGAGTGGTGTGTAGTGAGTGGTGTGTAGTGAGTGGTGTGTAGTGAGTGGTGTGTAGTAAGTGGTGTGTAGTGAGTGGTGTGTAGTGAGTGGTGTGTAGTGAGTGGTGTGTAGTGAGTGGTGTGTAGTGTGTGGTGTGTAGTGAGTGGTGTGTAGTGAGTGGTGTGTAGTAAGTGGTGTGTAGTGAGTGGTGTGTAGTGAGTGGTGTGTAGTGAGTGGTGTATAGTAAGTGGTGTGTAGTAAGTGGTGTGTAGTGAGTGGTGTGTAGTGTGTGGTGTGTAGTGAGTGGTGTGTAGTGAGTGGTGTGTAGTGAGTGGGGTGTAGTGAGTGGTGTGTAGTAAATGGTGTGTAGTGAGTGGTGTGTAGTGAGTGGTGTGTAGTGAGTGGTGTATAGTAAGTGGTGTGTAGTGAGTGGTGTGTAGTGAGTGGTGTGTAGTGTGTGGTGTGTAGTGAGTGGTGTGTAGTGAGTGGTGTGTAGTGAGTGGTGTGTAGTGAGTGGTGTGTAGTGAGTGGTGTGTAGTAAGTGGTGTGTAGTGAGTGGTGTGTAGTGAGTGGTGTGTAGTGAGTGGTGTGTAGTAAGTGGTGTGTAGTGAGTGGTGTGTAGTAAGTGGTGTGTAGTGAGTGGTGTGTAGCGAGTGGTGTGTAGTAAGTGGTGTGTAGTGAGTGGAGTGTAGTGAGTGGTTTGTAGTGAGTGATGTGCCACTCGGACCTTAGGTGCCGTCCATAAATGACGTCAGGCGATTTATGACCCCCCCCCTTTATCACACGGCGTCGCAAAAAGTCAGACCCCCCCCTCAAATATGACGTCACAAAGCTCTGACCCCCCCCCCCAAAAAATAATAATTTATTTCCATTTTGAAAACACAACATGCTTCAAATCGCTTTAAACTTTTGTCATTGGAGTGCGTATTTAATGTGGCGTTGCACTCTGATGTTGTATAAGAAAACATTTATTAAAAAGTCTATTTAATTAAGTAGAACGTGTTGTCTATATTTATTTAAAGTTGCGCATTTTGACGTGACGTCACACGTCTCAAACCCCCCCCCCCCCCCCTCGTTACACATCGTCACAAATGTCTGACCCACCCCCCCACTCCCTCTAGGTACGTAACGTCATTTATGGACGGCCCCTTAATAGGTACTCACAAACAGCACGGTCTACACGGGAGTAGGCTCTTTGTGAATATTGAACGGTTACACCAATGAGAGATGCAGCAGCATGCAGCAGCAGCACCAACTCGGCACCGCTTTCGCGTGCGTTTTGCAACCGTTTCGCCTGTTTAATCTGGGGGGGTAGGGGTAGGGTAGGGGTAGGCAGAGTCCCACCGCGAGTGGCAAATGGGCGAACGAGGCGCGCGCGCGCGCGATTCCACCCCGAGTGCCTCGCGCGCACCTCCCGCTGCGGCACCCCTCATCACCGCCCGCGCCACCCACCACCCATCCAAGCCCGCACGCACACACGCACACACGCACGTGGCGCGATATCCTCGCCACGGCGCGAGGTGCTACGCGGGCACCGCGTGGGACACGCCAAGCCTCGGGGCGCGCTGCCCCCAGCCGCCACCCGCGCGGTGCCGTCGTCATGGTGGGCGCCGTATACACAATAGCGAGGTGGTGCTGGTGGTGGGTGGGTGGGGGGGTGGTAGGTAATGTTTATCGGCGGGCAGGTGACAAGCCCGTTGTGGTGTAGATTGGTGGGTAGGAAGCTGCCGCGTGGCATCCGGAGAGAAAGGGCAAACTTGATTGTTGTATTTCTTAGGTGAGGCCCGCTGAGTTATGTAGCTCGTTTTCAGAAGCCACCTGGCCACGCATGACAGCTCAACGAAGTGGCTTATCACGTGGAAATGTACAGCAGCCAAATATTCTAAACGCGTGATGTTGATTCTAAAATGTGAAGGGAAAAAAATCCACGCGACCACGGGGAGAGAGAGAGAGACACTGCAAACTTCAAATATACAGCAGCAGCAGGCGTCAGGGTCGGGATCGATCCCACGACCTCCTGTATACCAGGCAAGGGAGTTAACATATCCTAGCCACCGTGATGATGATGAGAGAGAGAGACACACAAACTCCAAATATACAGCAGCAGCAGGCGTCAGGCTCGAGATAGAACCCTGGACATCCTGTACATCAGGCGAGGTAGTCAACATCTCCTAGCCACCGTGATGATGATGAGAGAGAGACACGCAAACTCCAAATATACAGCAGCCGTCAGGGTCGGGATCGATCCCACGACCTCCTGTATACCTGGCGAGGTAGTTAACATCTCGCCAGGGATGACTGCCCTCACCGCTCCAACTCTTCCTTTCACATTTTCAAAGTCAAGTTGAAAAATGTTTCTCGACCCATGAGCCATTTCTCATCGACACAGTGGGGTAAGAGTCAGAGCGGAATCAGTGATAGGCAAAAACGGATATTAAAGTTACACATTCTGTTCGGAGTTTCACTTTTGTTTGTGAAAGTTTAACTACGTGACCTTGTTGCCCGTATCCAAAATAATGAAAAATAAGGAGATGTTTTACCATTTTTTGACTATAAAACAGGAGGTGTTAAGATCACCCAACAGAAAATAGATACCCTTTTGCAAGGCATCAAGTCTGCATTAACCACACATACCTGTGGGAAAAAAAATGCAAACTAACATTCTTTGATCATTAAAATATGCACTGTCTTTGAACAAAAAGAAGGCTGTCTCTGATGCAGGCCAATCAGTGTCAGAGACAACGTAGACATTATATTATCAGAGTATGTTTGTTTGCATGTTTTAGCCACAAGTACGTGCGGTCAGTGCAGACTTTGTGCCTTGAAAAAAGGTTATCTACAGTATTTGGTGTTTTGAACATCTCAACACCTCCCGTTTCATTGGCTGAAAGGGTCAAAACATATTCTAAATTTTGATCAATAGTATAACTTTCACGGTGTCGCTCCCCCCCCACCCCGTCAACTCTGGTATTTGTATGCCCCCTCCACCCACCTCCACCCCCCCTTCCCTTGGGGAACAAGTCTTGCTACGGAGTTGGTAGCCGTGTGTTTATAACCGGGCGAGAGCCCGCCGTTTCATTTCCCCACGTGAAGCGTCCACGTCTCTGACCCACGTGCGCACGCAATTGTGAAGGGTGCACAAATTAGCGTGGAGAAGTGCACGCTTCTAACTGCACCGAGAGACGGAATGGCCAACGTGTGGCTTGTATGTCTGTCTGTTGAACTTCTTTTGCACCGTACTTAGCCGACCGTGCTAATCGGAGTTTGTGGGGTGGGTGGGTGGGCGTGGGGAGCGACGACAAACTGAACGTTTTTATAAATGCAAGTTGGGAGCATCGTGTTAACTGTTGAGGAAAGTCATCGGGTTTGGGCAAGGCACGTCACGCTGCTAGGGACTTCAACGGCCCTCCATGAAGCTCCCAACGTTATCAGCATTCACGACTCTCCTGCATACTGATGTCAATCCCTGCGCCGAGTTGACCGGGAGTAGCCCCCAGGGGTTTTGACGATACGTGATTGGTGGAGGGAAAGGGGGGGGGGGATGAGACATAGTCCGAAATGTAAGGACATGTCATTGGCGGCTGGGAATGAGGTGACAGGGATGAGGGGAGGGGAATGGGAGAGAGGGAATAAGAGGGCACGTCGGAGGAAGGACGAGAGGAGAGAGCCGTGGATGAAGGAGAGAGCTATCGATGAAGGAGAGAGCTGTGGGTGAAGGAGGGAGCTGGAACTTTGACCTGTCTTGGTGTGTTGGTGAGGAGAGTGGTGAGGAGAGTGATGAGGAGAGTGGTGAGGAGAGTGATGAGGAGAGTGTCTGCTGCAGGACGATGGGTCAGAGGTCTGGAGTAATGAAAAATTATTGATTTTTTTTCAGTGGAAACGTTCCATAAACTGATCAATCAGTGGCATAGGTTTAGAACCAAGTAAGAGACCAATGACACAATTAGCACGGTTGGCTACATACGGTGCTGGAGAAGTCTGACATGCATACTTACAAATAAGCCTTTTGCAAGTGGAGCTCGGGTAAATACACATAATTTATGACACATTTTCTAAACAAAGTTTGATCGTTGTTTGAGAGACGCGAGTGGAAACGACAGGTGACTATGCATCTCTGCGTCAAGTATTGAAAGCAGATTGGGCTCAATGTGATAACAAGAGCCGGATGGCATCCTCTTGATTTAGATCATGAAGAGCAGCATACCGATTAGCATAAATGACACCGTTTCAATTAGTGCATATTACCATTTCTGACGTTTGAGGAATATTACCAAAAATTGAAAGATATGCAATTGGGCAATGGGAGATGCTTGCTGAGAATTACGATCGTAAACAAGGAGACATCGCATGCACCACCGTTCAACAAAGCAAGATGGCTCAGGCAAAGCAAGGTCGCTGGTAGTGGCGATGGTTGATGCAAGAGACCGGTGACGGGACGACAGTCAAAGGATGGAACAGCAAGAGAGTGATCGACCCACCCCCGGACCGTTCACGGCAACGCAGGACCACGGTGATGCGGGGGGGGGGGGGGGCTTAATCCAGCAGTGGATAGGAAACAGCTGCTGCCGAAAGTCACTGTATAACAATGGGGGGCACACACACACATCCATTCATTTGCGCGGACTGTGAGCGTTGCGGTCGTTCCAAGTCGCGTTTTCTTTCCTACTGCATCAACCCAAACGATTCCGAGAGGCGCAGCATTCGCTCATTAATATGCATCTCTAGTTACCACATTAATCCGCGAGGCTTTGAAATTTGGAAGAAGGTGTTGCATTGCACCATCGCTCCCCTTTCACCCGCCCGATAATGAAGGCAACATCGCAGAGCACACAGACAAACTAAGGAATCACATTACAGCTGTTACTGCAATGCAAGTAACAAAAAAAAAACACCCCAGGGCCTATTTAATTTTTAATTAAAAAAATAAATTGAACGCTATTGCCCCCCCTATTGTATTTGGCTCACCATGAAATGCCACATTGCACAGCAGGAGCAGCAGTGGATGAACTCCTATCGAATGAGGTTGATTCGCTCCGTAGGACGAGTGCGGTTGACTTCATCTTTCTGAAACACACGGTGGCGAGATGTTAGCTATCACGCCTAGGATGTGTGAAGACGTGGGTTCGATCCCGATCCCGACGCTTGTATAATTGGAGTTTGCGTGTTCTCCCCGTGGTCGCGTGGATTTTTCTCCAGGTCCTCCGGTCCCCCCCCCCCCACACACATTTAAAATCGACGTGCGTTTAGAGTATTTGGTTGCTATAAATTTCCCACGTGATAAGCCACTTCGTTGAGCTTTCAGTTGTGGCCAGGTCGCTACTGAAAATAGCTAAATAGCCCTGGGCCTTACCTGGTAAAATGAAATATAGTTTATCTTAGTTTAAAGAAACCAGGATTCGTCTCAATTGCAAGGGTGATTTCTGGCTCAAATGCTTACACGTGTTGACAGAATCTCTTTCGTTTTATAAGCCCCCCCTCCACCCCCCTCCACCCCCTTCCAAATATGAAAATCGGTGTTGCTATCCACGTGAGTATAAAAATACGAACGAAAATTCTGTATCACAAGCTCACCCATGGATGAACTCCTCTGTAAAACATCTCGCAATGGACAGAGCCTTGACAGCATTGGTGCTGCAGGCCCATATGGGCCCCTAAGCACAGTTATTATGGGGACCCCCCCCCCTTTCATTTCTAAACTCCTGTTGAGATGACAGAAGAGATATTGACAAGAGATGTAAATGTAGTGAGATAAAACACATATTTGGCGAGATGACAGACGAGAGATGCAGACGAGAGTACAATTAATTGTATTTAAATGTTAATTAGCTCTCTATGTTTATGAGGTTTCGAATTTGAGCTGATAATTGATGCATCCCTATTATGTTCACGAATCCCCCTTGAGCTGTTTGGGACGCCTGTGCTTTTGCTTCGTTCGCTGATGCCTAGCGCCACCGCGGCTTGCGGGCTTTGTGCAAAGAGCATTGCGTTAATGAGGCATACTGCCAGCGGTGGCAACGGAGTTCCCTGTCGAGGGCAGTCGGGCAAGTAGGCTGTCAACGTATCGACGTGGATATTTGATTGTGATGCCCTCATTGGTGGCTCCAGGTGCTGTGGTTTCCTCCGAGGTCCAACAATAATAATAACAACAACAACGACGGCACTAATGAAATGGCCGGACCATCGCAAGTGGAAACTTGAAAGATATCCTTCAGGCTTTCATGTCCAAATTGAGGTTTGCTATCACCCTTACTGCAAGTCGGCCGCCTATAGAGTATGTATGAATGCTGTTTGATACGAAGGCCTTTGCTTTAGTGCACAGGTGGCAGAGATGGCTTTGCACATTCGTGTGCTCTATCTTTGTGAATTTCTGATTTGGCTGTAAACGGATTTAACGCACATTGCATGGACGACCATCAATCATTCCCCAACTGCACTGTGCGAACCTCTCACGGGTTCGTCGGAAGACCCGTAAGGGATCACCGTGTTCATCGCTTTACGCAGCGCTTCGCAGATTAATCTTCCCGAAATTGTTCTCCAGCCCGTGTCCACGGGCACAGAAGCAGTTGAATTCATTTCCTATTGCTAGTTCATTTGTTTATTTTTGTTCCCTCTCTCACGTCATAAGAAAATAGGCCAGAAAACGCAATCAGTAAAATTTGAGATTCTTCAGCTGGGTCGGAGATCAAATTTCAGCAGTGGCTCCCTTACAAAGTAAAGTAGTGCCTTTGCTTGGCAGTATAAACGCTACTCATCACTGTAGGTAGGTTACGTTTCGTTTCAAATACATTTTGAGCAGGGTGAAATCCATGATGTTTATTTGAAACACATCACAGCACGCCAGAGTGAGTGCTGTTCATTTTCAAGAAAGCCCAGCTGTGTAAGATTCATTTTTTTATGATCATATCTATTTTGTACATTTATTTATTGACCCACTGAGCAAACAAAAATAAGCTCATCTGGTCTCCGGAGAACAGCGAGTGACGACGATCTATCCGAGCGTTCCCTTGGAGAGCCCAGATTCATGTGAATTCGGTCGGAGATAAAAGTCATGCTTGCGTCCGGAGCCATGGACCAAAGCCAATCGGCGGGGGGGGGGGGGGGGTGGCTGTGGGGGCAGGGGGGGGGTTCGCACACACGCGATCCACCGGGGCAGGGGGCACTGATGTGGTACAGTTCTCAACGTCGCGGTGGTGAGATGCTAACAACCTCGACTGGTATACAGGAGGGCGTTGGGTTCGTGTCCAAGTCTAACGCCTGCTGTATATTTGTGGTTTGCGTGTCTCTCTCTCTCTCTCTATCCTGTGGTCGCGTGGATTTTCTCTCCGGATCCTCCAGTGTTCCCCTCCACATTTAGAAACGTGCGTTTCGAGTGTCTGGCTGATGTAAATTTCCACGTGACGATAAGCCACTTCGTTGAGCTATCATTTGTGGCCAGGTCGCTTCTGAAAAAAAAAAGCGGAATAGCTCAGCGGGCCTTTACCTAGGAAGATAAACATTGTTGAATAAAAAGTCGTTTTAGTTGAACGTCTCTAGACTTCGACAGCGTGCTTTCCATGCCAATGGAAATAGAGGTCCCTTTTCTCACAAATGTTTTCTTCCCTCCTTCTCCAAATTTGTGCCATCGGCATCATGCCACCAGATTCTTGTTGTTATTTTTGTTTTATTCGAGGAGCTGCGTTCAATCCTCCAAGTGGCCTTTTTAATCCTTTGCACAGTGGGGGTCGGATATTCCCACCCACTCTGTTTCGGACTCTTCACTTGAAAGTGAAGCTGATTATTTTAATTCTCACAGCTGGTATTTAGCCAAGATCATATAAATTAAAACATATTTAATCTGGTGTTTTATTTGTATGGAGTTATTCATCACTGGAGCTGAGACCATAAACTCACTTATCTTTGAGATCCCAATTCTAATAATTGAGGAGGAAGCTTACGTTTGCCATCTTTGGTCAATTTAGTTAATGACCGTTTGGCACGTGGAGGAGGTAACCCCACAGACACGAGAGGATGACACTTAAATCTCTGCACAGACGGATTCAATACACAGCAGAGAGCCCAAATAAATTCCATCTGTGTGTGGATTGAACTGTCATGCCCTCGCAACCTCACATCCTGAAAAAAACGCAGATACTGTAGAAACAAAGCATTGTTTTAATTAAGGGTTCTTCAATTCTATATGCCACATCATACCATCTGTGCATGCGGCCACTCATGTGTACCTCGTGTCTCCCATGCCTCTTCATCCCCATCCCTGGTTACGTCTCCATCAGCTCGCGAATCTGTCTCCGTATCTCGACGAGCCGTAGAGGGAAGAGCTCGCTGGGCCACTCCAAGATGCTACGCAGGAGACATTTGGCTCACAGGCCGCCAGTTGAAGGACCCTGGCCTGAAATTACGCAGAGGCTCTGGGTCCCTCTATAACACGTGATTGAATTTCATCTGTGTGTTAAAAAAAACGTAATTCCTGTTTCGGTCACTATTTAAGACCGAAACGGGAGGATGCTGGTTGTAATTACTGGCGAAACGTCGTACTCGAATTGCAAATGTTGTGGGTTTGCTCTCCAACACACCGGTGTGCTGTACCAGTAACGCATTGGTATGTTTTGTTTACGTGGCAAACCTTACTAATTGGCTGTGTCGGGTGGTGACGGGTTTAACGACACATTTATATTTACGAGATCTAACCCAAAAACCTCGATGATGAATATGAAAAAAAACACTTGGTCGCAAACAGAAATCATCGCAAGACACGATCTAACATTTCTCACTGGGGGGGGGGGTGTTTGTAAAAAAAGCATGGAACAGTTTACGCTCGCAGTGTATGTATGCATCCATAATACATTTTTTCTTCACCGTTGCTGAAACCATCAACTCACGATGTACGTTGAACTTTTTTCGGACCTTACTCATGCCAACGGTATTAATCCGGAGGTGGGCGGGAAGGACGACAAACGGGCAAAATAAAAATTGTTTAATACCAATTAGTAGTGTAACTGAACACACACAAAAACAAACAGTTCTAAATAACTGACTTGAGCGGGCATTACCGGGAGCCTGGGATCTGTCTGGTCTCACACACACGCGCATTGCCCCGTGTCAACGTTTTCACGCACAAATTCCTTTCGAAACATGCGGCTCTGCTCGTTCACGAACGTAAACTCCCCCCCCCCCCACCACCATCGTGTTAAACAGTTGAGCGTGTGTCTGAGCACGTGGATAGCCTCTCGAGCTCTCTCCGTGTCTCTCAAGGTGACTCAGCAACCGCTTGCAAAAGAATAAATCCAATTTGCAGCCCCCTCTCTATCGCAGTGAATTGCTTCTCTCTTACACTCTGACAACGCCGGCTCTATGCACATCACTCTGGCGGCTTAAAATACAAAATAAAATAAAAACGTTCTGCCGTAATGCCGGTGGGTGTTGATGGCGATGCTGCACGTGGCCTGTGAATCCGGCACTGTTTTAGAGGCACCGATGGTTGGGTGGATCACACGAATGTGTTGTAAAACTTCCCTCTTTCGCGTTGGGCGCCGAGGAGTTGCCATGTTCCTGCGTTGCCAGGGGAAGGCGATAGAGCAAAGTGCCGAGTGCAGACTTAATGTCACCTTTTTACTTCTTCCGTTCGGGATGAAGTGTTGCCACAACCGCGCGCGTAAGTGTTCTCCGGGTGCTCCTTCCGCGTGCATTAAAACACTCATTCGTTGGTTGAAAATGTTTGACCATGTAGAGGATCGCAGAGCTTTGGGGATTGTTGGTAGGGTCGGCTCGCCGCCTGGCACCCTTCCCGGCACGGCGATTGTGAGATGCAATTTGCATGAACGTCAACGGCTAGGCGAAGTAACAAAAAAAACCCCCACGATTATCATTGTAAGGGCAGTGATTAGGCCGAGCAGCGGCGCATATGGGGCTGGTTGCAGAGGTTCACGGTTCGAGCGCGGCCGGTCGACCTGGTTAATACCGCGCGTTGTTTTGACAACGGAAAATCCGCGGTGTCTGCTTCACAGTTGACGTGAGAGATCTCGTGACGTGATTCTATAAACAGTGTGTGCCACGTGTGCTCGGTGGTGTCATGATCCAGACTTTTGGTCCAAATAATTTTCTTGGAAATCAGCCCCCAGAAATCGTCGCCCCCCCCTCCCATTGCAGGATCCTACCAAACCGTATTCAAAGTAAGTGAGGCTTTACTGTCTAAACAAATGCAATAATACTAATCTGGAAAAAAATACAGTGATAAAATCAGACAGGAATGCAAGAAGATGAGTTTGGTATTTGCTGGGAATTTTTACCGAGAAAAAAAATCTAAATTTGAAAACGAATTTCCTGCCTAAAATCTAAAAAAAAAATCACTAACACATAGGATGGACTTTTGATATTTTTTTTACAATAATGTCTAATAGTGTATTGTATTACATTGCTCTGTTTTTTTCTTTTTTACCTTTTCTTGTTTCATTGTATGTAATGGCAGAGATTATGGATTAATTAAGTACAACCATAACCACAATCATATAAACAGAAATCTATTTTATAGCAATATATTGGGGGGGGGGGACATTTTTAGCATATTTTAATATATATGATAATTACGGCCTTGCTTTATCCCACCCGCCAAATTCACCAAATTCACCAAATTCCGAGTGTGCTCGTCATCACCACAAATTTTAACGGCGAATTTGGTCAACGCGTTAAGGGTTCTGGGAGTTCTGCAATGTGAACCACACACGTGACTGTACGTTGCCACGGTGCAGTGTGCGGGTGGCGTTGTGGGTAGCAACGGTGGTGGTGGTGGTCGGGGGGGGGGGGCTTACGTGGCATTTCGCTACATTCTAAAGTAAAAAAATAAAACATAAACTCACAGAAATGTAACTCGGCACCACTGGTGGCGCTTCACTGACACACGAAGCACAGATCTCCCGTGCGGCGAGCTCCTTGCGAGGAGGAGGCGGTGGACTAACGCCTCCTCCTCTGTGTGGTGTGTGTGTGCGAGTGAGGTAGCGAGGATCCATACACTTACTAGTGGGGGGGGGGGGGGGGGAGGGCTTGACAATCCACAGGACATGGGGAGGAATCGTGAAACTCCCTTTATCTTCTACTCCGTCCATATCTGGTGCTTTCCCCGACTCTCCACCAACTCCCCACCGCATCTCCTAACAGTCTCCCTTAGTTTACATGTGTTTTTTTTTTCCCGCTCCCCGCGGCACTTTTAAATGACCCTGATGGCCAATCTGAATTGAATGGTGATCCACCTTCCAATGCCCCCCTCCCGCACCCCTCCCTCGCCCCCCCCCCCCCCCCCCCGCTATAAAGCGCCTCACCAACGGGGAGTGGAGCGCGCAATCTGAACTCACAAGCGGTTAGGCACAACGTGAGTAAATATCTACGTATTTATTAATACGACTCGCCGCCCGGTGCCCCTTACATAACTCTTCTCCAGCCTGCAACGCGTCTCCATTATCTCCCTTGAAGACGAGGCAATCATCTCAAAGGATCACCACCTGCCTTGGCTGGCATGGTCTCAATGGCTCTTGACAATTTGCTGGATGTAATGGACGGTAATCACTGGCGGATTCGGGCGGAAGCAATAATGATTGGTTTTAGTTACCGCGGAAATATTACAATACCTCGTTGTTGACGCTGATGTGGCTGACTGTGGTGTACCCTTGGCGATTTCTATCATCTGTGCATGTTCCTGTTATCCACGCGGCTAATACGAGAACTCTGCTGCCACTCTGGGGTTTATACCTCTTTGCATGTATGCATGCACGCTTACATTCTTTAGCACCGTACGTAGCCGACCGTGCTCATCGGGGGTGCGGGAGAGCGACGGCGAACTATATACATAAGGCAGTTTTAAATACCTGAGTTTTCAACCTAACATTTGCGTGGATAGGCGAATGAACGATCTTCCTCCGGGAGACCATTCCCAGGGTAATTTCTCGTCGGGTGAAATCCCGGTGCAGATCAGACACAGGGGATTTGGATTTCGCCTCTCATTGACGGAAAAATGCAGAGGGTTCGCATGGAAAATATGAAGAT
The DNA here is from genome assembly GCF_048934315.1 of Petromyzon marinus. Classification (NCBI taxonomy): domain Eukaryota; kingdom Metazoa; phylum Chordata; class Hyperoartia; order Petromyzontiformes; family Petromyzontidae; genus Petromyzon; species Petromyzon marinus. The sequence goes on along the minus strand of NC_133689.1, from coordinate 5,920,555 downwards.
CCATGCAACTATCGATTCATAGGCCTGAACAATAGGCATAGTGATAATTGGATGGTGGAGAATAAGTTTAATTAACCGAATTTGGTTCAAACACAATGATGATGCTCGGACTCGTTTTATCAGGAGCGTTCTGCATTGCGATATCTGGCAAAAAATACATTTCGACATTAAAGGTATTTATAGATTCATGGAAAGGCACAGAAATCAATTAACCCATCAACAAATATACAAAGTTAAGTTCCATATTGAATGTAGATGTGTATGATACGTACAAGGCTTATGCGACAAATTAAATTAGTAACAAATAATTTGGTGATGCTGCTGCTGCGTTGGCAGTGGTGGACAATCTGAATTAACAAACAAACAAAAAAACACTCAACACATTTGTCAACAACACTGCGGCATTAAAATGCAAAAAATAAACAATCGGCGACGTTTCGGGCTATGGCACTTCTTAATAGCACGTAAAATAAAGAATGTGCTATTAAGAATGGCCGTTGCCCCAAGCGTCGTGATTTATTTTATTTTATACCTACGTGACTTTACCGAAAGAACCAAAGAGTATGTGTGTGTAGCTTAACACGTAGGCTTTCGCGACCAAAATTATTCATAATAAATGTTTTTGGGTTAGATCGCATAAGTATACAGTAAATGGGTCGAATATTCTGGCAAATCGCCCGATGATGTTGGATGTAATTTACCAGCGAAACGTCGTACTCAAATTGTAAATGTTGTGGATTTACTCTCCAACACGCCGGTAGGCTGAAGTAGTAACTATTTGGCGTTTTGTTTACGTGACAAATCCCTTACTAATTGGCTGTGTCGGGTGGTGGAGGATTACAACACATTTATACTTACGCGACCTAACCCAAAAAGCGTTATTATATATTTAAAACTATATAAATTATATATATTTAAAACCTTTTAAGGCTACAGTGTCGCTGACGAATGCGTGTTTTTATATTAATTTGTGATAATCAAAGCGCAGATTTGCACCGAACGCTACACTGCGGGCCACCAATGGCACCACCTCGTAAAGCCGGCCAAGCCCTCGGACAATGACACAGTGAGTCGGATTACTTCTATTTTTAGAGCTTTCCGTGAAATCCCAAATGAAGTCCACTGGCCCCCATCTTAATGTAGGCTTTGAGAAAATTACGCACGCTCCTCCCTCCTCCTCCTCCTCCCCCCCCTCCTCCCCCTCCTTCTCTTCCCTCCTTCAAGAGCCGGGGTTCATTTGGCTAATTTGGTTCCGGCTGATGGCCAATGTGTGCCTGAGCTTGGAGTTTTCAGGCCAGATTTTGAAGCGTGTGCCGGCTGGGGTATTTTTAGAAAACGCAGCAGATGGCTGGGAGGCGAAGTCGGATGAGTCTAATGGTAATAATTAAGACGGACGCACGCCCACTCTGTGCACGATCACACACACTCTCCTCTCTCTCACAAACAAAGACAAAGATCCCCCATATAGCCTTGCCAGACTGTTGGGACAAGTGCTGTTAGTGAGCGCCTATGAAGGCCAGAACGGCACGCGAAGGGGTTGGGTGGCCAGCACCACACCCAGCCGCCTTTGTCTCCCTCGTGGCGAATTTTTTTTACGCACCGCACCAGGTACTCATTTGAGGCTGAGTCGACCTAATGGAGGCCCATGACCGGTTCTGATAATCTGCACTGATGTTGGCCGTGAGCGGGAATCGAACTCGGGTCGCCAGGTTCGTAGCGCAGCGCGCTGTCGCACACACGCACGCACGCAGCACACAACAACAGCCGCCATTCACCACTAAGAGGCGGTGACGTCACCACAGCGCTTGTGCCAGGCTAGGTGCATTTTGAGTCCACCAGAAGTGTTGAAGGTGAGCTGCTGACGAGGGGGTCGACGGGACAGACACAGGTGTTATGGGTTGACTGAGATGATTGGCAGATGCACCAGCTGTGCTCCTCGCCGTGTCAACGTTCTGCGTTTTAGCCACCCGTCGCTGAGCGCGTTGTTGTGAGCGCCACTCCTCTGCCCTCCGTTGTTTGCTGGAGGGCAACTGCCTCCAACTGTCCAATAGCGTCCTTAAACAAAAACCTCCTCCTGCACAGAGGCCAATCTTGACACCGCTGGTTCCGGTCATCGGCAAGTCCACTCAGCTCCACGCCCTCCTGCACGGCGTCAGCAGCGCACACCACAAAGACAAAGATCCCCCGTGTAGCCTTTTAACAGACTGTGTGCGCAAGTGCTGTTAGTGAGCACCTATGAAGCGAGTGGGTGGCCCTACACCAAGCCCGGTCGCCTTTGTCTCCCCAGTGTTGATGTTTACACACCTGGCCGGGTACCCTGTTAAGGGCGAGTCGACCTAGTGGAGTGTCTGCGACCGGTCCAAATATTCGCTGCTGTTCGTGGTCGTGAGCGGGAATCGACTTTAGGTTGCGTTGGGTTCGCAGCGCAGCGGGCTAACCTGCCGCGCCACCGCTCGCCACGGTCGCTCTTACACGCACGCACACACTCAACCCCTCTGTAGCGCTCATCCTGTCCACAGCCTGTGCGATCACGGGCACCCTCTCATGACAAGCGTAAATTGATGAGTCGTTCCGTGGGCTGCTCGCCGTTCGAGTGAGTCAGCGGCGCGGTGGTCTTCATAAACAAACGGCAGTGATGCATTCATTTGGCTACAGCGCACAGAGCAGTTGCTGTTCGTGCGCTTTTTATTTATTTCAGAGGGCACGCAGAGACCCTGGTAGAAATTGATGGCTTATCAGCAGGGGAAACTGCTGCGCGAGTGTGCAAAAAAGTACGCGAGCTAGGCGGACGGTTCTGCCAGCGTTGCCGGTAAATGCGAACGGTTCGGGTTCTCTACAACTCGCCTGGAACTCTTGGTTACGTGAAAGGTTTCGGCTCACGTCCCTGTTCGGCGGAGACGTCTTCATTAGATGACTCCACAGGTTTAACGTCCGCGGTCACGTGCTCGGCACCACACCACGCTTCAGCTCTCCGTACCCAGAACTTGTCTTCTGTAATTCCCTGATCCACGTTCCTTGCCAGTGACTCATTGTCCAGTGCTTTGCCCCGGGTTATGATAGGCTGGCCAGGTGCCACCGAGTTTTGAACACATGGAGGAGTTGGTTGCAGTCGTTTTTTTTTAACACTGCGCTACGAACCCGACTACGTATGCCCGAGGTTAGCACAGTGCGTTAACGACCTCGCCACAGTCATGCTTCTATTGTGATTGAATTGAACATACTCAGCTATTGGAGAGCAGCTCTATCCAACATGCACTCCGGTCATCCACGCTGCGGCGGAATATGAATGGCCATCGAACAAAGACGGTCATCGCATCGTGTGCTTTCAGATGCACTTCTTCAACGCCCTTCCTTCCGATATTATGAAGCCACTGCATCTATGCACTTTACAATCTAAATTGAAAATTGATTTCTTTAAAACTGATTTTTTGGGTTTAGTTTATCTTCCTTGCCCCGCACCTCTCATTAGCACGGTGGGCTACGTACGGTGCAAAATAAGTTCAGCACAGGTACTTACACGCGCAGTACATTAGGGTGGGACTCAATACGCACGTGGATACGTTACATGTTTCTTTAGATCGCATCCACTTCTCAAGTTGTTCCTTTTTGTGTAGAAATCAACAGCTGATAATCGCATTCGACTCTGTTGATGCTTACAGGTTAGCTCAGCATCAGCTCGTCTCTGTGTGTATTGGCTTTAACGCAATGATTCAACTCTGTCGAGCAACAGGTAAATTTTGATGGATCGTCTTTAAGCTCGCAAATTTTCTTGCTGTGGTTTTCACACCTGATGATGATGATGATTGCTTGTGTTGCAGTCGGAACATCGTTAGAATTTTATTGTTTTATATTTTTATTATTTTATTGTTTCCCTTCTACGTGACTTTACCGAAAGAACCAAGAATATACAACTACGCCGTTTCATCAAACCTATTTATTAACATGATTTTTTTTTTACAATTTAGAATCAAAGGGGTGCAAAGCTGCAGTAAATTTTAAGAACCACTGGTTGATACAAAGCACATTTTTGGACCGGTTTTGATCCTCTGGGTCTCATCAGCGACGTCCTGATTTGTTCGAACAAACGCTGTTGGGTTACCAGCTGTTATTGGCGAGAGCACTCTGTCCAAACTACGGGGCCCTGTTCAACCCAAAAAGGCGACGCAGTACACAAACTCGTAGACATCCGTGGGTAATAGCCAACAGAGTGTACATTCATAAACATAATGGCCTTCAGCCCTTTTGTCAACCAGCTGCTCAACGCAAGCCTCCCCCCTTATTTTTTGATCGTGGGGGGTTGTTGACCATATACAGGGTGCTTCAAAAAATGTTAACACTTACATGGGACTATTGATTTTAATGGCAAATTAACGGATAATAACCACTGTAACTTTACATTTTTTTATATGTTAATAGCTTCAAAAAGTCAAAGAGTCTCCCACTTGTTCGCCATCGTTGTCAACACGTGCTTTGAATCTTCTCCAGGTGGTCTCCCGAGCCCGGAGGCAGCAGCACATGTCACGTGGTATTGTTGCAAATTCTCACAAGTGTACGCATATTTTTTTGATGTACCCTGTATATATCAACATGCTGATCTGCACCGGTTGATGAAAGGGATACCCAGAACTGTTTCAGACATCACTCGCCACTCTCGATAGCCATGGCTGAGCATCGCATTTATGAGGACGTCGGATTTGTAGCGCAGCAGAGCAAAACAAACGGGCGAGGTCCCTGCAGCCACTACCCGCAATGGTTATTGGCGCAGCAGTGGTTAACCACTTGAGCCTCGCAGCGCGAACCACCTGGGTTCGATTGCAGACTCGGGCGTCTTTCAGTGTGGGGAGTTTGTAAGCTCTCCCACCGTCCTGCGTGTCTTTTCTCCGGTTTCTTATCATAATTATATGTATATATATATTTTTATATGAAATCCAATGTAACCAGCATTGACCAAACACCGTAATGCTGAAACACGACCCACAAATTACTCGATTGGATTATATACCACAAGCAGCAACAAAACTTGGCAGGACCCTTCTGAAAAAAAAGCGTCTTGAGACTCCGTGAGGCTTTTCTTAGTAAACAAAACAAAAAATAAAGATATAAATCACAACAAGACAATGGTAGCTACTTTCTCAAATCAAACGGCGGATACATTTTTACTTAAAACTTTCGTGACTGCAGGAATTCATAGTCTTTGGTTCTTTCGGTAAAGTCACGTAGATGGAACATCTTTTGTTTTCTATCTACGTCACTTTACCGAAAGAATCACAGAATACAAACGGTGATTTTTTTTGTATGTGCACTGTATGCAAAGACACACCGCGCGCACACACACACGCGCACACACACACACGCGCGCACACACACACACACGCGCACAAAGATCCCCCATATAGACTGAACAGACTGTAGGGGCAAGTGCCGGAACATGGTACACGAGGGGGTGGGTGGCCAGGACCACGTCCGACCGCCTTTGTCTCCCTAGTGGCGATGTTTACGACACACCGCACCAGGTACTAATTTGAGGCTGATTCGACATAGGTGAGGTCCAGGACCGGTTCAGATAATCGTCCCTGGTGGTGGCCGTGAGCGGGAATTGAACCCATGTCGCTGGGTTCATAGCTCAGCGCGCTAACCGCTACACTACCGCTCCCCACGCACACACACACACACGCGCGCACACACACACACAGACACACACACACACGCACACACACACACGCACACACACATACACGCGCGCACACACACAGACACACACACACACGCGCGCACACACACACACACGCGCGCACACACACGCGGACACACACACACACGCGCGCACCTTACGGCGGTTAGAAACCTGGTTCCGCCCGTCTAATGAAAGTGGCAGGTATTGTGTACGAGTGTAAAGGAAAAAAAAGATCAAGATACACGCAGTTTCATTTCGAGCGCGAGGCTATTTTGCACTGCGGGCAGTGACGTGGAAATTAAATTCGTGTCACGAGCCGTCAAAGGGCGAAAGTCGACGCAATACGAATACAATCCCACAGTTGTTTGTGTGCATGCGTGCCAGTGATGAAGGCGTGACGACTATGCAAACAACAAGAGAGTGCCACGCAACGTGTGGATTGCACCTGATGATAGGACAAGCGCTCGCGCATTCTGCAAAGTAATGAAAAGAAAATGACTCGAGGCGGAGGTGAAATCGGCAAAATGTGATTAGGTCAAATTTCCAGCAGCACTGTTTGTTCTTGTGGTTGTTCTTGTTGTTGTTATTGTTTTCGGTGTTGCTGTCTTTATTGTTTCTTTTGCTGTTGTTTTCGTTGTTATTCTAGGTGTTCTTTTGTACTTTTTGTCGTTGTTTTTGTGGTTATTTTTGTTGGTGTTAGTTTTGTTGTTAGTTTTGCTGTTGCTGTTGTTGCTGCAATAGCACCAGTTTTTTTTTTGTTCCCCGAGTTATTGTTGTTGCTGCACTAAGATTTCGTTGATCTGGAGGCTTGTGCAGCATCCGAATGGAACCGCGTCTCAAGACGCCGAAAACGAACGCTGGAAGAGGCCTTGTCACAAGCTGTCGACGAGTTGAACCAGAGGCAGAGCATCAACAACACGTGCGGCTAGCCGCAAGAGAATCACAGGGGTTACAGCTTGAGGAGAAGGAGCGACCACCCGCCGTGCTGAGGTAGTTTCCTTGTGGGGAGGCTTCAATACAATGCCTCCGCTTGCTGGAGTGGAGAGCACGGACTAGGTTGTAGAGCGAGATGAGAGGGACAGATTCAATCGGGGAGAGGCTATTGAGGATGTTGAAGATGGTGAAAGGGGGTCTTGTGGTTGATGGAGGATTGAATTGGGAGGGCTCGTGTGGTCTCAATTACGCAGGCCTCTCGCCACCAATATCCAAAAAATAAAGGGTTTTTTGGGGGGGTAAGATCACGTAAATATATAAATGTGTCGTTAAACCCGCCACCACCCGACACGGCCAATTAGTAATGTTTGTCACGTCAACAAGCCATGCCAATTTCGTTACTAGAGCAGCACACCGGTGTGTTGGAGAGCAAAGCCACAACATTTACAATCTGTGAAAAAGAGCTTCATAGCTCCTCAGATTCCTCCAGTCTCAATAAAGATCGTGATTACGAGGCTACAGGTGGACACAGAAGTCACTGGCGGCCTGGCTGAGACCATCAACTGACTGAGAAACCCAGCCTCAACACGCGGGTCGCTCACACCCGGAATCCAACTCCACGTGTTGCCCCCAACGCTGCTGCAGCTGCTGCTGCTGTCGCGGCTGTCACCGCAGTTCCGATGACTTTCACCGTCGAGCTCTCTCACGCCAGGGGCGATCACGTGTATAGTAATAATAATAATAACGACAACAACAACGACGACAACCACCACCACCACCACCACGCGCACACCAACATCGCCAGCGTGTCGCGAAGTCCGCTGTTGTTTGCCGACCAAATTCAACGGCAGGGGCTGCTCCTCCGGGCTGCAAAACGACCCCTCGGTGCGGCGTTTGTTCAGCCCCATACGTGACGCGTCCGCCCGGGGACAGACTGATATCGAATAACTGATATCAAGCAGGCGCACGTACACACATACGTGCGTACATGCACACACACGAAGACAAATATCCCCCTGTAATAGCCTTTACGGGGCTGTTGGAGCAAGTGCTGTTCGCGAGCAGCACCCTGCGAAGGGCCGTAAGGTACACGAGGGCGTGGGTGGACCAACACCATGCCCGGCCGCCTTTATCTCCCCAGTGCTGACGTTTACACACCGCACCAGGTATGGTCATTTAGTTCTTAGTCGAATTAGAGGAGGCGCCGGGAATCGGTTCAGATATTCGCCGCTGATATTTGGCGGTGAGAGGAGCGGGGATGGAACTCAGCGAACGCCGGGTTCGTAGCGCAGTGCGCCAACCCCCTGTTCCACCGCTCTTCTTTAATTGTTGGCACACATACACACAATTATGTTGGTGATGCTGCCGCTGCCGTGTTGGCAGTGGCGCACGATCACAATTCAAAATGAACTCAACACATCCGTCAGTAACACTGCGTGGCCTGAGAAGCAACTATATATGACCGGTGACATTTTGAGCAAAAGGCCCTTGTCCTAAGAATGTGACTTCGCCCGAAAAGTGGCTGATGTATATTTGGTTTTAAGGCAATGTTATGGACGAATGTGTTTCGTTTTTATTTGTTTGTCATGAATATAAATACAAACATATGCACACACGTTCATAAAATACCTATGTTTATTATTGTTTTTTAAATGTATATTCAGGGCAAGCACTATGTGGGGGCCGTGGTGAGGTTAGCATCGTGTAGTCATTTCAGGCACAGTCAACCCAGGGGAGTCCCATTACGGGGTCACATTCCAGAAGAAGACGCTGATGACCAAATCACCTGGGTCGTGCCAGATCTCGTCAGATCTCAGAAGCTAAGCAGGTTGGAGCCTGGTTTGTATTTTGATGGACGATAGTTATCGTGTTGTAGGCTGGGCTGAAATAATGCACGTTGATCTTTTGTCGCACCATACATACTGTAACCAACCGTGCCAATGAAAGGTTCGGGGGAAGGACAACAAACCAAACACAACAAAAAATCGGTTCTGATTAAATCAGTTTTCAGTCTAGATTTCAAAAGTGCATAGCTCCAGTGGCTTTCTAATATCGGAAGGAAGAGCGTTCCAGACGGCCGCGCGCGCCATGCGGTGACCGTCTTTATTCAATGGTTGGCTAAAAATCGCTGCTGCAAGGATGACCGGCGGTGGATAGCAGATGGCTGAGCTGTTGTGGGTTCAGCCCACAGTTTATGCAGCTGATTGGATCTCATCTGTACACTGAATACATCTGTGAAGGGGTTTGGGGTGTTGAGTTGACACCGGTTTTTTTTATTACAGTAACCTACATTGTGGTAATCCTGAACCAGTGCGTGGGAAATTCCACATTTCTATGGCGGGAATCAACATCCTCATAAGACAAGGGGCAGACGGGTTGTACGTGTGTATGTTGAACTTCTTTTGCGCCGCACGTCGGCAACCGTGCTAATCGGAGGTTGCTGACTTCGTACAAACTGGCACTCATCCTAACTAGCCCATTTCTGGAACTAGTCAACTAGTCAAGCATTGCAACGTCGTAGGCAGGACGCTACAGAAACAACGTCTTGAGGCTCAGTGAGGCTTTAACGGGTTTAAAACAAAGGATGCATTTACAATGACTGTATTGGGTACCTGCTCGAATAATTCTCATCTGCTCGATGCCTACTCATTATCCATCCTCCCCCTCAGCAGTGAGTCACGGCACCCACCCCTGTGATTACGTTTTTAGAGCCAGAATCTAATCCCTGTAAGCCGTGCCTCTCTCGTCGCACGCGCTCCCAAGTTACAGGGGCGTTTTGTGGGAAGCACAACTGAAGGGGAGCACCTTGAAGTCTGGCATCGTGGGAGCCGGTGATTACTTTTTGTGTTCAGGTGAGAGAGAGGGAGAGACTGTAGCTTTCTTCTCTTACTCTCACCTGAAGACGATTAGCTTGTGTTGCGATCGAAAAGTCGTGATATTTGTATTATTTTTCCATCTACGTAGCTTTACCGAAAGACCAATAGAATACGTAGGCTTTAACACGCAGGCTTTCGCCACCCAATATCATCCATAACACAGCTGTTTTGGGTTAAATCGCGTAAATATAAATGTGTAGTTATACCCGCCACCACCCGACACAGCCAATTAGTAAGGCTTGTCGCGCGAACAGAACGTGCCAATTCGTTAGTGGGATAGATGGGATGACGTCACTTGTGAGCTCTTCACGTGCGATGCGGGGGGGGGGGGGTGATCAAGTAAGGCATATTAATTACAATGGGTATCCATTGCTCGGCGGTTTATTCATATGGCAATCAACGTAAATTCACATTTTTTTGTTCCTCCTGTGGTTTGCGTGCAATAAAATAGCAGCACCTGTTATTATTGTCTGCGTTTCACACAATCCCCATCGATGTATGGGCACATGCATTTAAACAATGTATTATTTGATGACTCGCTCCACAGTGGTGCTGTTGTGAATCAAGAATTACGGCCTTATAATGCGACTGCGTAAAGGCGAAAGTGTACCACGTGGCTGGGTGACGCAGGGGGTGGGAGTGGGGATCTTGGGTGCGAATCCGGCTCTCGGCCGCCCACGATTCAACTCAACGAATATTTCACCGATGCCACGTTAGCAGTGGTGCACAGGCACAATTAACACAAGCATGCCGTGCTCAACACATTCAGCAATAATGTTTTGGCCTCAAACATATGTATCTACGTGCTATGAAGAGGGGCCATTGCCCGAAAAACGTCGCCTATTATACATTTTCCTTTAAAGGTGACACAGTGTTATTGACGAATGTCTTGAGTTGTTTCTTATTATTCTGATTAAAACTAGCTTCGCAGATTGACGCAAATTTACGGTCTCAGCCTGGCCACCAATTGAGTGCACAATAAGCCCATCACGTGAAATGCAGTGTTCCAATAACGGTTTTTTTTTTAATCCGTACACTATAAGGTTTGCGGATTTTGCCCGGTAACCTGTTGTTGTTGTTGCACGACACGAAAGATGTGCCTGCCCCTCACAGTGTAGGAAGAGCGCCGTCGATAGCGACGACGTTTCACCTCGAACACGGACAGGGTGATTGGGCTGCTCGCTGTGGATATTCCGGATAGAAATGCCCAATCGTCCCGTCGACAGCGGCAGGGGATGTAATCGAGTGGCACAAATTGCGCAATTGCAGAACGTGCCCGGCGCAGCTTAGCACGAGGAGACGGGCAAATGTTCGTGGCCGTGGCGGAAAAGAAGTCAAAGCATTCCGGAACGACGCTCAGGAGGGCGTCCAATCACGAGAAGGCAAAACGTCGCATCATCCTCCGCCAATACCAACGGTGGGCTCTCTACACAGAGGCACGGCGCTCTCGACTGACGGAAAGATTCGTTCGAAATCGCCCGGGCCGCTTCCGTGTTTTTTTTTTTAAATACAATTTTAGGAGGAAGCATCTCTCGGTCGTGGCGATTTTATTTCATGGGTTCCCGTCACCGCGATGTCTCACGCGAGTTGCTCGCTCTAAGCACCCGAGAAAAGTTGCCTCAAACTTCTCCAGCGATTTTTTTGTGTGTCTTTTTTATGATCAAAACACCCTTGCGCGGCACATTTTCGAAGATGAGCAGGTTCGAGCCTGGTGAGTAAATTTAAATGGCAGACTGTCTGGGAGTGACCAATATTGTAGGCTGGGGACAGTGAAGTTGCCACGATGTGGCATTATGGCAAGCACACTGAGCTGGGTTCGTTGCACGATGCGCTGATCACTGCGCCACCGCTCCCATTTGCAGTTTTCCAAAGCGTAGTTATATTCCCGAGTTACCGAAAGGCCATTTGGTGGCTGGCAGAACTGAACAACACAGAGCTTCGTGTGTGTCACGGAAAGAAATCAAAGCTGTCTCTCAATAGTGACTTAAGCTGAGACTTGAATGGAATTAACTGGGGCCAGGAAGGTCTAAATATCATGCTGATTAGGATGACATTGGAAAGGCTAATATTTGCATGCGCTGATAAGCATGTGCGCGTATCTCGCATACTTCTGAGAGATGTATATGCGCTTGGAAGCACGACCCTTAAATGTAATTATACGTATTGTCAATCTGTATAGGACGGTGTTTGGGGAAGAAGAACAATGCTTCCACTGATCGTTCCACGGTGATTCATAATTGTCCCGATACGTCCAATCAAATCACGCGTGTTAGATGCAACGAAGCATTCGATTGGTGTACAGCATGTGTTGTATGTGAAGGCGCGTGCCACTCCAGCAGCCGGCAGAGGTAGTAGTTTTTCACATGTATAGCTGAGTATATGAGTATCACTAGAAAAGTAAAAAAAAAAACGAGTTCGTTTCTTGTTTGGGTTCCCACACTTGTCGCTCCATAAAATGTTGAAGTGCCAATTTTTTTTTAATGATCGTAGGCCTATGAGAGTTTGTATCAGGAAGCTTTGATGTAGGTAGATTTCCCATTTGCAATCGGTTTTAGACGAACTCAATTTGCAAATTTGGCTCACTGAGCATTCTGGACACGTGTATATATATATTTGTTCTGAACGTAAGTTGACAAATGTTTGTATCTAGAAGTCGGAAAGGGTGCTGAATCCACGTAAATCTATACTCTTGATAACTCAAATGTGTGCTTACTACCTTTGAAGACTCGGCCGGCAAAGCCCATCTTCCCTCTGGGGGTTGATAAAATATCTACAATATTGAGTGAAGCAAAACAGTGGTTTTCCTCTAGTATAATTCAGCCCCTGTCATAATGATGTGGCGTTTCCACCACTGGTTCAGGGCTGTCACCAATGCTTTCATCCGAGCAGGAAACCTGCTTCAAGCTGGTGTGGTGGTGGTGGTGGTGGTGGCAGGCCTGTGATCCTGCACCTTTGGAGGCAAGGGTTGGTGGATCGCGTAGAGACGTGTTAGCCTCCCAAAGCCACTGGGCAGTGAAGTGGCCATCCGGTAAACACAATGCTTGAGTTCGTGAATCCATCTGTGCGGTTCACTCAAACATTATAAACACTCACTGACTTAAGAAATTACAAAAAAAACATCCTGATGCAGAACCCTCCTGCAAAAGAGTCTTGAGGCTAAGTGGTAGATACATTATAGGCATATAATGAGGCATTGATTAAAATGTATTCCTGTAACACATAAATCACATTGTAACCGAACATTCATTAATTACAATCCATGCAAATTATATGCTAATATGACGTTTAAGCTATTGGCGAGAATAAAATTAGACAAAGGAGACAGAGAGGGTGTGGGGGGTGAGAAATCGATCGCAATAAATATTGATAAAAATTTGGCCAAAAAAGCATTAATCAGTCAGACGCTGGTGCCAGCTTCTCTCAGGTGAATGGCGGGGGGGGGGGGCACCATGACCGTGATTCACCGCTGAGGAGAGTGAACTTGAGTGGGACCAATGGGGACAAATGGGGCCCACCCAAGTGACCCCTTTAGCGGGGTCAATCCCACTCTTGATTCGCTTGATTCGATGACCAATAACAATTCATTCAACAACTCATTGGATGATCACTGCTGCAGCTGCTGCGTTGAGAGTCGTGCAGAAGCACAATGGCCCAACGGTTGCGATCAATACAAATTTATCTGAAGACTGATCATGTTGATCGCATAGAGGCCAGCAAGAAGCATCTGATTGTGAAAGTCTGTCTTCGTTGGTACTATTGTTTTACATTTCGGTATTTATAACTGCCCTTAAAAATATATATAAAAGACGTAAAATTATAGGAACAAACAAGATCTAGATTAAGATTAAACGAAATATTTGGTGATGCTGCTGCGTTGACAGTTATGCACAAGCACACATAACAAACACAAACACTCAACACACTCGTTAATAACACTGTGGTCTTAAGAGAACAATATAAAGATAATAGGCGACGTTTCGGGAAACAGCCCTTCTTCTTAGCACGTAAAAAAATATATTTAAGGCCACAGCGTCATTAAAAGCTAAATATATAATAGGCGACGTTTGTTGGGCAATGGTCCCTCTTCGTAGCACGTAAATACATGTTTGAGGCCACAGCGCCATTGATGAATGCATTGAGTATGCGAGCCGCATATACGCGAAACAGCACAAACCGTATCCGCATAAAGCGAGGCGAAACTGTTGCTTTGATACCGTACTGAGTACCGTATATGTGTGCGTTTACTCACTGTACCCTGCATAAGCATTGCCTCTGTGGGCTTCAATCTCAGAGGCCGAACATCTTTTGAGGTGTACGGTGCCGTGGAGCTGATTGTCCACAGCAAATAAAGACAATTGTGGAAATTCGTACGGTGGAGCTTTGAATTGTATTTCAATTAAGTCAATTATGCAAATTAGATGTATGTTGGATTTAAGCTAAGCAATTATGGAAATAGCCACACACGTACACCACCAGCAGTGATTCATTGCATTTTGCTCCGGAGTGCACACGCTGCTCCATAGTCTACTACTGACAATGAGCATTGCCCTTCAATTACTGCTTTGATGATTTGCTCTTTATAATAATAATTTACATATCTTCGTCAATCCGCCTTTAAATGAAGGCCTACCCACGCCGTGTTAGTTATGGTTGTGTGTTTGACCATACTTCACCATGCTGGCCATTGCGGGTTTTGTGAAGGTTCAGGACCGGTTCAGATAACGTTGGCAACCGATGGCATTCATGGGCAGGAATAGAACTTGGGTGACACAAAGTGTGTATCGCTCTAAACGAACCACGTTCTGTCTTAGTATTGCTGTGAAATTAACTGGTTACCGTACTGAACATATCAAAAGCCCCCAAAGCTCTGTCTCCCTATCTGCGGAATCACTGCGGGCCTCTCATATCGTTGTGGCCAGGCGATGGGAGGAGAGCAATGGATTCTTAAATCTATCTGTGCGGAGATTTGAGTTGTTACCCCTCACGTATGCATGATTGATTTTCTCCAGACACTCAAGCGTCGCAGTGCAGGGACATCCTGAAATAGATTTTTGAGGCCCAATTTAGGCTTTCGAGTTAAATTGCATTCCGGTATTGTAATCTACATTGTGGAAATGCTCAGCGGCAAAACCACTCTCTAAAGGCAATCAAAATCTCCGCATCAGACCGTGGACAGCCAAGTTGTCGACTTCCAACGAACTGGTGCTCATCTTACTGACCCCAGAGTGACGAAGGGCTCAATTGATGCCACCGACTCAGAAATGGAAAATGATGGTGAAGACCGTGAGAAATGGAAAATGAAATGCGATGATGATGATGATACGGGCGCCAAGTTGTTGCAGAAGGCACACAGCCATCAGCGGGGTCCCTGAAGAACAACATCGTGTGCCCCCTTGTTTTGGGTCACTTTCAAAATAAAATTGAGCCAACCGGCAGTAGCCGCGGTGGTGGACCATGTCTCGCTGTTGCTGTCGGTGAGTCGGTCACATGTGCTCCAACTTATTTTGACGACAATGCACTGCTTTAGAAACTGCTGATGAGTGTTTTTTTTCACGCCATGCACAGAGACCGAGTGCTATTTGTACACGTTTCCTGTGTGTTGTTTGAAATTCTTCCGGCCTGTCCTATTATATTATTATTATTATTCTCTGATCGCGACTAAATATACATGAAAGGTCATGATGTAGGACCTTTGATGTATATTTAGTCACAACGATTAGTTTGTTTTAAAATTCCTCTATGCTCAGAAAGCTCTTATGTTATTCATGTTGTGGCTTGCTTTATGAGATAAAAAAAATCTCACGAGATTATTGCCTTAGTATTCCGACACGGGCGTTCATTACGTGAGCCTACCCAGCCAGCACAGAGATTGCTAACAGACACACTTTTTATAGGTTATAATAATTTTAAAAGTTTTAATGTAATATTCTTGGCACTGTCACCATGCGCAGGAAAGTTAATTTATTTTGGTATAAAACTCCAGTTTTTAATTTAAATTCCCACAAGTGATATTCTGCCTTTTAAGGATGTAAAGCTAAACGCACTTAACTCTGTATTTATTTACCAGCGTTTTCCCGTAAATTTCCATTTTAATCCATATTTACGCGAGGCAGTTTTAAAATAGGTGCTCTATATATATTGATATATGGGATATAATACACTGACAGTAGAATAAGCACTAGGTCTGAACACCACAATGCACCAGCGTGTTGTGTTTTAGCCTTTTGGGGTCGGGTACACCCCCCCAACCGCCTCCCCCCCCCGCCGCAACTTAGACCACCGTGGATTACACAGCACTCTGCTCTCCCCTGGGCTATAGTGTCTCTTCACTGGACAAGGCTGCTTTTAATTTAACTACACTGGAATACATTAACAATATGCTTGGTTCTTTCGGTAAAGTCACGTAGAAGGGAAACAATAAAATAAATAAAAATATAAAACAATAAAATTATCACGACGTTTCGACTGCAACACAAGCAATCATCATCTGGTGTGAAAACCACAACAAGAACATTTTCTTGTTGTAGTTTTCACATTTTTTATTATTTTATTGTTTCCCTTCTACGTGACTTTACCGAAAGAACCAAGAATATGAATCCCTGCAGTCACGAAAGCTTTAAATCAAAATTTACATTAACAATGTTTTGTTTAATGTATTCAGCATGTACGTTAAACTTATTACGCACCGTACGACATCGCCAACCACACTAACAGGAGGTGCGGGGGAAGGACAACGAACTAAACACAAACAGCAGTTCTAAAGAAATTAGTTTTCAGTCTAAATGTAAAAGTGCATAGCTCCAGTGGCTTCCTAATGTCGGCAGGAAGAGCGTTCCAGACGGCCGCAGAAGCGCATCTGAAAGCGCGCGGTGCGGTGACCCCACCGTCTTTGTTCGATGGCCCAGCCAGAAGTTGGTGCGAGGATGACCGGAGTTGGCGTGATACAATTGTAACTTGCACGCCCCAGACGCCAGGTTTCATGCCACGTAACGAATTATAAGATAGCCCACAGTGGGTCATGTTAACATCAACCCGTAGCAATGGAAGACAGCTATTTAATTCCATCTCAGTGTCATGGCGAACCGCCGTTTTAAGATTGCTTCACTCCTATATATGAAAGCCATGACGTCAGACAGAGAATAGAGGCGGTATGGGAAACCTTTAGAAACAATTTTGAGAAATTGAACAGCAATGGATCAGTCTTTAAACAAACCATTCTGAATGTCTCAAACCATGCCATTTTTGTTTGTCATTTACGAGCCACTGCACTCGCCATCTGGGACGTTTCCTTTTAACTTTCAATTGCAGTCGCGTGACGGCGAGCGCGTTTGACAGCTACGACAAAGAGCCATTGTCCCAAAATTATTGTCATGAAAAGGACATTTTTTTTTATACTCGAGGTTTATAGAAGACCTGTGAACGAACGTGACTAAGATTTGTTTGGCTACGACTGACGGCGCGCTCCTTCCGCACGATGCCACCCGGGATGATGGATCTCCTCCGTCGTTTTGATGCAAAGCGCACACGGGTGCCCCCCGTTCCACAGAGCAGCTCGGCAGGTACAGCGCTCGGCGCCCGTTTCCGCTCTGTTGCCAACTACAGAAGATCGTCACCGCGTGCTTTTTTGCACGAGCGGCCCCAGCACGCCACAATTGCCGGAACGTGTACACGTTTAGAGTTCAAGATTTGTATTTGGGTTTGGGGTCCCGCGGTATTGATGCGGCCAAACAAAGATGTGTCGTCAAGGGCCCCCCTCCACCGTAGCCAAACAAATTGAATGGTCCGCGTGTGCAAGCGTTGAACAAGGCAGCGTTGTTATTTATTGTCTCGGCTCGCCGGTGAGTCGATGAACAATTCTCGCAATGAAACGTCTCAGCAATTGCATGGGGGGCACACGTCCCTTGAAACTGCGCCAAGCGTCTTGGGGACAAAGATCTGAGCAAGTCTCCGAAGCCAGACGTGGAGGAGGCTGCGAGCGTTAGACCCCGCAAGTCTGGTGGTGACTGCACCAGCAGCACGCGGGCACAGACGAACACAAGCGACGGTGAGCTGCGATGACGTGAACAGCTTCGGAGTGAGTGACCGTATTCTCAAGATTAGAAGATGCTCCGGAGGAGTAAGACATACCCCAAAACCGTGTGCCCGATGTCAATAAAGTTTAACGTATCTAGCGATACACACACAAATTAAAGACACAGATCCCCCGTATAGCCTTAACAGACAGTAGGGGCAAGTGCTGTTAACGAGCACCGATAAAGGCCGGAACGGTACACGAGGGGGTGGGTGGCCAGCACCACGGCCGACCGCCTTTGTCTCCCCAGTGGGGATGTTTACACACCGCACCAGCTACTCATCTGAGGCTGAGTCGACCTAGCGGAGGCCCAGGACCAGTTCAGATAATCGTCACTGGTGTTGGCCGTGAGCGGGGATCGAACCCGGGTCGGTTAATGGTTCATAGCGCAGCGCGCTAGCTGCTCCCCATAGCACCTGGCGACACACACCAACACACACACGCACAGCGGATTACAAGACGCAACTCCAGAACTCTTTGGTTCTGTCGGTAAATTGACGTTGGTATAAAACATAAAATAAAAAATTGATAAAATAACACAATAATATTCTCACGACGTTTCGGCCACAACACAAGCGGCCTTCATCAGGTGAAGGAGCGAGACTGTCTGGTAGGACAGCGCTGTCCTGTCTGGTAGGACTGTCCTGTCTGGTAGGACAGCGCTGTCCTACCAGACAGTCTCGCTCCTTCACCTGATGAAGGCCGCTTGTGTTGTGGCCGAAACGTCGTGAGAATATTATTGTGTTATTTTATTTTATCAATTTATTATTTTATTCTCATTCTACGTGACTTTACCGAAAGAACCAAAGAAGATGAATCATTGCAGTCACGAAAGCTTTAAATCGAAATAAAATATTTTTTTTAAAATAATTGTTTTATTTTTTTAAATCAAATTTATTTATTTTATTTTATGTTTTCTACCTACATGACTTTACCTGAAAGAACCAAAGAGTATGGATCCCCGCAGTCACGAAAACTTCAAATCCAGAACGCACCTCCAGCTTTTGCTTTCAAATACAGGGCGAAACAAATAAGCCTCGCATTCTTCAGCATGCGGTCATTATTTCTTCACCTCGAGCACTTCACAGTTTATAAATACGTCAAGAGTCACATTCGCTGACTGTTCGTGTGCCCCAACGCTGCCGCGCGATGTCCTCAAACGACTTCACCGAAAGTAAAAGTCAGGGGAAGGTCCTCCCCAGCTCCCCGTCGGTACGCATTACGTCTCGATGATATTTTCGGAACGCAAGCAGCGCAGACGAAGTCTGTTACCGTGACACTGAATGTTTTATTACCTAGTCAATGGTGATGGGTGGTGGGGGGGGCGTGAATAAATAATTAAACATTTCCCACGAAAACCCTGGTAGCTTGCAACTGGAAGAACTGCTTAACACGCATCCTCCCACCCAAGCTTCACCCCTTCACGTTCACGGCACACAGGGAGCACCATCTAATTTGGCTGTCATCGCACTGCTGCGCCGATGTAAGGTTGCTACGGCCTTTTGTCGCGAAGCCTCCCGTCTTCCGCACGTCATCTCTCTATTTTTTTTTATATACATATAAACATTTATAATGCCGGTTTATGCATCGCGAACTTTAAAGGCTTGCCATGTCGCTCGGGCAACCGCCCACAGAGGCGCAATTAGGGTGAATAACGTGTTTGTTTGTGTGTCCACCCCCTCTTTTTTACTCGCGCTTGGCACCTCGGAGGCAGCAGTGCATCGTCGCGACCGCCATGCGATGGGGGAAACGTCGCGTCGCCCGCGCCGTGAGACCCTCTTCGAGCACCGTGGTTGGCTACGTCCACGGCGTGAAAGAAGTTCAACGTACACGCGTACGTACATACTGCGTGCGTGCCACGTGGCTTTATTGCCGTGGCCAGAGGAAGCCGATAGTTGAAGCGTTGGTGAGCCTATGTGTTTGCGCCAAGCGCGTCGTGCGTGGCCTTGCTATTCGTCAGCACGCTTGTTCACCCACCGACGTCTCACCGACTCTCGTGACAATTTTCCCAGGAGGGGTCCCGCCAAGTGCTGTCCCGGTAGAGGGGGGAGGCGATGGCCGCTGTCGTGAGACCACAATGGGGCGAATTGTTGGGGTTGTTGTAACGTTTCTGAACGTGGCCAAATTCGCACGCGCGACGCCGGCACTCAGTGAACGGGCCACCCTCGCGAATGACGTCGCGGGATCTTTCACGACCGCCGTGAAGCTGGCTGCCCTGGTTATCACTGCGGGTGCCGTGCAACTCGGCCCATCTTCAGAGCGCCAATGTGATCAGTGAGCACCACGTGATGTACCGTCACCACCTGGCCATCCCGTATCCCTGTTGGTTGCGCAGCTTCACAAATCTCTTAGGGGTCGTCCATAAATGACGTCACGCACCTGGTGGGGGGGGAGGTTTAGGTCAGACATTTGTGACGATGTGTGACGATGGGGGGGGGGGGGGTTGAGAAACGTGACGTCACATTAAAATGCGCAACTTTATTTGAATATAGACAACACGTTCTACTTAGTTAAATATACGTTTTAATAAACGTTTTCTTCTACAACATCAGAGTGTAGCGCCACATAAAATACGCACTACAATGATAATAGTTTAAAGCGATTTGAAGCATGTTTTATGGGGTTTTTTTGGGGATGGGGCAAAGTTTTGTGACGTCATATTTTTTTTGGGGGGTCTGACTTTTCGTGACACCGTGTGACTAGGGGGGGGGGGTCAAAAATCATCCAAAATCGCGTGACGTCATTTATGGAGGGCCCCTTATGCGATCCACCAACTCTTCCCTCGACAGCACCCACATTTCCACTGGCTGGTTCTGTGCCAGACACGCAGATGTACCACTGCACCAACGCTCTATTAAACAAGGACAATTAACAACGAGAAAAACTCAACACATTCGTCAAAAACACTGCCTTAAAATTAAAACATACAATAGGCGAAAAGTACAGGTGCGTAGTCTACAGCAGGGGTCCCCAACCCCTGCTGTAGACTACCGGGACCGGTCCACGGCCTGTTAGGAACCGGGCCGCACAGCAGCAGCAGGAGGTGAGAGCGGTGAGTCCGCGCGTGGCCCACCCCCATTATTTTATTATTCACCACTTCCGTCCGCGCCTCTTTCCCGCACTGCGCACTTGTCTCAGTCACAGTGTTGGTAAAGCCCACAAGCTCTAACCCCTAGTAGCCACAATGAGTAAAAACACAATCGTCCCTGGAGAGCTTCTTTGAGAAGGGGGAAAGACCCAATGATGAACCCAGCCCCCCGCCCTGGTCCGTGAAAAAATATTGTCTTCCAAAAAGGTTGGGGATCGCTGGTCTACAGGCACTACACCTGGCTCTGCTGTGACCAATCTCACCATAAACAAAGGCCATTGTCCAAACAGTCAAATACGATAATTCATGAACGTAAGTATATTTTAAAGGACACGGTGAAATTGACAAACGTGTAAAAGTTTGTTTGCATGAATATGGAAACGTTGGCTTTGGCAAATTGCTCGGCACTGAAACTGCAGTTGCAAATGTTTGCGATGCATCAAACGAAATTGCTCCATCGCACCCTTGCAATCGCACACGTAAAGGGAGATCAATCGCATGAATCTTAATAACGCCCACCACTTGTGCAACAAGAGTGTTTGTGCGAGCAGACATTTAATACGTTAAACTTACTCGGGTCAAACGGTGACAATGCGCTCTTGGCTTTGATAAATTGCCTTTTTAACTATTGTTTCACCCCCCCCCCCACCCACTCTCGTTGTGAACGACGTATAACAAACACCATGATTTGAAAAAAAACCCTGCGTTTTTGTTTTTTAAAATAACTTCATTGCCACTGTCGGCACCAGCACAAACAACAAGCCCCCCCCCCCCGCAAAA
The DNA here is from genome assembly GCF_048934315.1 of Petromyzon marinus. Classification (NCBI taxonomy): domain Eukaryota; kingdom Metazoa; phylum Chordata; class Hyperoartia; order Petromyzontiformes; family Petromyzontidae; genus Petromyzon; species Petromyzon marinus. The sequence goes on along the minus strand of NC_133689.1, from coordinate 5,899,133 downwards.
TTTGTCGATAACGTCGTGGCCCTGAATCGAACAAGACTCCTCTACTTCCGAAAGATTTAGGTTCAGAGGTCTGTTCGTAAGTCGATGTGTTTGTAAGTCCAACTTTACTCCTGTCGATTCCAAACATGTTGTACGGCGTGTACACTTAATGGCTTTAAAGTTGTATAATCTCCTGTAGATGTAGATGCCACTGGTTCTTCACGCTGAGTAGATGTAGATGCCACTGGTTCTTCACGCTCAGTACATGTAGATGCCACTGGTTCTTCACGCTCAGTACATGTAGATGCCACTGGTTCTTCACGTTCTGCAGATGTAGATGCCACCACCAGCTATTGCGCGGTGGTTGAACTTACGACTCTCGGTCTGAACAGGCAACTGGACATACGGACAGGTTTGTTCCTATCTCTGAAAGTTCGTAAGTCGAATGTTCGTAATTAGAGGAGTCCCTGTAATAGACGACGTTTTGGACAATGGCCTTTTTTCAGAGCAGATCAATTTTGCTAACAGGCTATGAAAAGAAGGGTCGTTGCCTGAAATCTCACCTGTACTATATATTTATTCTTAGGGCGGTGTTTTTTTTTCTCATAAATGTGTAGAGTTTTCAACACCGTGGGGAGCGTTGCTCCGTGCAGCCGATGTAATTGGCTAATGAGCCCGGTCAATGTCACTGATCCAGCCAATCACATTCACTCAGTCCTGGTCATAGCTACAGGCCACCGCTACCCACCATCACACCCGTCACCGATTCGCATTGCGCTGAATGGAGCGTTTTAGTTTAAACTCACACCTTCCAGAAGATAGTGATACCCAATTTGTGTTAAGTTAAACAAGATAATCGAAAATAATACTGCCTTTAATCTAACAATTCCTACACTGAATCTCAACACTCCTTTTCAGAAGGGCCCCTGCTATTGGGATGTTCCGCCAGTTCATGAGCATCACCGATGTGGGAGCAAAACTCGAGTACCTGGGAAGAAAAAAAATCCCCACACACAAATGAGGTGAGAATAATGAATGCTCAAAGGTCCACACAGACGGGTTCGTGAAGCCCATTTCATGTACTGCCATCGCCTGGCCACCCCACCGTATCCCTGTGGGTTGGGGAGCTCCACAAATCTCTATGCGATCCACCAACTCTTCCCTCTAAAGCACCCACACTTCCACTTCTGGCTCTGGACCAGACACTCAGATGTACCACCGCACCAATGCTCCATTAAACGTGGACAATTAACAACAACAACAACAACTCAACGCATTCGTCAATAACACCGCCTTTAAATGTGAAAAGTGTATAATAGACGACAATTACAGGTGTGTACTGTGCAGGCACTACACCTGCCTCTGGTTTCACCAAGCTGACTATAAACCGCGTGACAAAATCTTACAATTATTATCTCAAAACGTTGAAAATGATGCGCCCGCCTCGGGGTGGACAATTACATTGCATTTATTGCGTTGGTCAAAGCGGTTGCACTCTACTAGTTTATTTTAGCAATTTGTAAACAACTAAACGTCATCCAGCGGCTTATCGCTTTTAACCCAGCATTTTGTGAGCACGTTATTTTAAAAGTTATCGGTTATATCAAGACCAGGCAAAGAACCCGCGTAAGAAAGAGTAATTCATGCACACGTTGTAAGAAAGCTGAGAAATATAGGTAAACTTTTGGAATTGCCAGGTAAGGCCCACTGGGTTACGTAACTCTTTTCAGAAGCGACCTGGTCGCAAATGATAGCTCACCGAAGTGGCTCATCGTGTGTAAATGTATAGCAGCCAAATACTCTAGACGCATGTTTCTTAAATGTGGAAGGAAAATCCAGAGGACCCGGAAAATAAATCCACTGGCCCACGCAGAGAACATGCAAATTCCAAAGATACAGGTATCAGGATCGGGATCAAACCCAGGAATTCCTGCAAACCAGGTGAGGGATATAACATCTCGCCACCGTGGCGCCCCATACTACAGCATGAATCTTAATTCACTCAAGCATTTACCCAGCACCGTTAATTTGCTGCGCTTCAGAATTCAGTTGAAACCCAGATTCGAACCCAGGATCTCTTGTGCCGAATTGGTGTTCTGACCCCTAACTCACGTGGCCACCTCCAAGGGGATTGTGATGCATTCTTTATCTGTAGGCTGCCATAGCCTGCAGGTTGCCATCCCTATGTACTCAATCAAGGACAAGCTGCCATTAGGGGGTCCCCTAGGCTAAAACAAACAAAAACATGCTTTAAGATATTTCGTTAGGTTTTGGGTGCGATGTACATGCAAGTGGTATTTTATTATATAATGTAGAGGTATCAGGTTCGATTTCAAGTCAAGGGGTCTTTAAATCTTCGGTAAATATATTCTGGCCATGGCAAAACATCGGTGTGCCTCTGCAAATCTATAACTTGCGGTGGGTGGGGTAAAGCGTGGATATTTCCCTGGTGCTTCCATTCATTTGGCCAATGTAGAGGAGCAGTGGACTGCGCAAAAGGTATGTTTCTACCAGCACTCATGTGAGCATTCGATTGGGAATACAAACCCAACTTGCCAAGACCCATTGGGCCAAGCAGCTCTGTTGCAAGAGCAACTGTCGGCAGTGTCAACAGTTGCAGGACATTGCAGTTGCATACAATTGTATAGATATCCATACAGTTAAATCGAGACCTATGGCGTTACATAGGCCCTCACCTGTCCAGGCTCTCACCTGTCCAGGCACTCACCTGTCCAGGCACTCACCTGTCCAGACTCTCACCTGTCCAGGCACTCACCTGTCCAGGCTCTCACCTGTCCAGGCTCTCACCTGTCCAGGTGCTCACCTGTCCAGGCGCTCACCTGTCCAGGCTCTCACCTGTCCAGGCTCTCACCTGTCCAGGCACTCACCTGTCCAGGCTCTCACCTGTCCATGCTCTCATTTTAACAAAGCACCAACTATGTATTGTTTCAGCTCACTCATAGGAAAGTTGAAGGACAATTGAAACAATCAAAATGTAACACTCCAAACGCTACTTCCTTTCGGTAAACCGAAACATCAATAATGTAAGGGGATGTAAATTATGATATGAATTATACATAATGGTACATTTCAGTACTTCTGAAATCTCAAAGAGCGATGAGAAACAAAAAAGTAAAACAAACAAACAAAAATTTTTGTTGACATATTAAAATGTGCACATTTGTTACTCAAAAAGAACTCCATTCTATCTGAGGCAAGTTTTACTTTCCACTGGCAGTTGTTTTAATGAGAATCATATATTTAGTTTGAAGGTGGCCCTAACACAGCAACCGAATTCCAACTTTAAATCGCGAGGAATGATGTATGCAGCAGGACCATTTCAAAGCCAGCGAGTGTGGCAGGACTTCCTGGACACACTCAGCGTGAGCGAGACACACACATTCAGAAACTTTTGTCATTTAATATTGATGCCCAGCCATGATAGCTCGCAGAAAGTGGCGATACCATTGCTTACAGATCTTTTTTTTTTCTTCAAAATAAATAGAACAGCCTTTCAAAAGGTACTGCTCCTCACTCCCTCCCTCTGATCACCTATCTGTCTGTTAGTATTATTCGTTTAATTTTTTTTATTTTTGCATCCGATACCCCCCAGCCACAGCTTGTTCCAATCGTGCTATGGGCATCGCGCCACGTGACATGACGAATCCACGTGGAGCCCCGCGGAGTAGTTGAGCCGCGTGTTGTCCGAGAACGACCGCGGAAGGGACTCCCATCGCAGGCCCTCTGGCGAACAACCACCCCCCTCCCACCCCCCCCTCCCCACCCCCCTCCCACCCCTACCCCACCCTACCACCCCCTCTCCCACCCTCACCCCCCCTCCCCACCCCCCTCCCACCCCCCCTCCCACCCCCCCTCCCACCCCCCCTCCCACCCTCACCCCCCTCCCCATCCCCCTTCCCACCCCCCTCCCACCCCCACCCCACCCCCCGTAAGTGGTCTTTGTGGCTCCACACGCGAGGGGGAGCGCTGTCCCATGCGCCTCTGCTAACGAGATGAATGCTGATTATGTAACAGTAACAACAACAAAACAGTTACGCTTAAACAAAACAAAAACTTCTCAGAGCTGGAATTGTGGCAGAGTGAAAAAGCAAATTCGTGTTTTTGTGTGTGTGTGTGTGCGTTTGCCGCCATCCACTCGCTGTACTTGAGAACCCGGTTTAATGACGGGTTAGCGGACACGTGGATTCGAACCTAGGCTATCAGCAGCACAGGTTCAGCACTCTGACCTCAACGCCACGTGACCACCTTCTGTCTCTTATTCATCTCAAATACTGCGTCCCCCCCTCCTCCTCTCTTGCAGCCACCCACGTCAAGAACTCTGTCTGGAAGAGGTCAGCACACGGCTCAAGGCACGGCGCTCGCTCAGGCTGCAGAATGATAAATCTAGAAGGGGCGTGGGGCTGGGTGGGGGGGCGGCGGCTTCATTTCCCCACACCCCCTTATCATCACAGCAAAGTGGGGCAAATGTTCGCCGTCAAGATCAGCTCCACCGTCATCCACAGCTGCGGCGACATTCTTCACAGCTTCACCCGGGGGGGGGGGGGGGTCTCCATTCAGCCGCATCACCCCCGCCAGTTCAAGGTCGCCACCTCACCAGCAAAGTGCATTGTGTGTCTGCTCTTTGCAAAAACACAAGAGAAAAGAATGCGATTCTAAAGGGGGGAGTAAAACAAAAAATCCCTCCACTGATTTCTGCTTCTGTTAAATATTATTATTCAAAATCTCATATGGGAATCAAACATAGGGCATGCTCACTCTGCTGCTGGACGAAAGCTTCCACCAATGCTGGGAGGTGGCCAAGAGATCCATCTGTGAGGATCTTCAAGAGTTATCTCCCTCGTATGCATGGTGCTTCGCTTTCCTCTCACAAAGCCACTCATTTAATGGTATTGGCAAAACAAATTCCAATACAGGACCCTCATTAAGAGGAGTCTTGAGGTTCATTGAGGCTTTTCTGGGTAAATGAAGACCATTGTTACCAAGACTATAATAACTTACGACTCACTGCCATAGTGTGAGCACCGTTTTCCGCGGTTGCGAGATGTTAACTACCTCACCTGGTATACAGGTCGTGGGTTCAATCCCGACCCGAACGACTGTATATTCGGAGTTTGCGTGTCTCTCCCTGCTGTCGCGTGGATTTTTCTCCAGGTCCTCCGATTTTTCCCTGCACATATAGAATCCACGTGCATGTTAAGAGCACTTGGCCGCTATAAATTTCCACATGATTAGCCAATTTGTTGAGCTATCATTTGTGCCCAGGTCACTTTTGAAAAAGAGCTATATAACTCAGCGGGCCTGACCTGGAAAATTAAATAATGCTTCGTGCGTCTCTGTGCAACTTTATGCGTCTGTATGTAACTCTATGAGTGTCTATGTGACTCCATGGCTCTCTATCGAACTCCGTGGCTATGTAATTGCATGTGACTGCAATGTCCTGTAATTATCGCCACTGCCGGCGTTCTTTGGCTGTGCTTGTCCTTGTAACAGAGCTGCTTTGCTCAATGTGCCTTGCCAAAATAAAGTTTTAAGTCTGGAGTTAGGTTTGTATTCCACATCAAGTTCTCACATTAGCGCAGGCAGAGGCATCCCTTTAGTGCAGTGAGTGAACTGCTCATGCCAAATGGATGGCATGAGCAGGGAAACATCCACTCATTACCCAACCACAATAAATTATAACAAATAACAGATTTACAGAGGCAAACATATGTTTGTTATGGCTGGGATATTTTTACCAATTTTTTAAAGACCCTTGACCTGAAATAGCACCCGATATTTCTGCATTACATAATAAATTGCACTTACATTTATATAACTATAATAATTATCACTTTATATTTTTCCAGGTAAGGCCCATGAGCCATAATGCTCTTTTTGAGAAGCGACCTAGCCACAAATGATAGCTTAACAAAGTGGCTTATCATGTGGACATTTACTGTATAGCAGCCAAATATTCTAAATGCGTGTTGCTTGTAAATGTGGAGAGAAAAACCGTAGGACCCGGAGAAAAATCTTACACGACCATGAGGAGAGACACATGCAAACTCCAAATATACAGGCGTCAGGGTCGGGATCCAGCCCATGCCCTCCTATATATCAACCGAGGTAGTTAACACCTCGCCGCCACAGCTTATATTGCGTGCATAATAACGAGAAGGTGCACTCACCTATACCATCTAGGAAACTAGCAGTATTTTGTTTAGCGTGCCAGACTTTGCTGCTGAGCACATGAAGGTCAAAACTGGCCCAGAGTTTGCGTGTTTAAATCCTGTTGGTTCACATTGAAAAAAAAACCTCATAGTATTTTTTACGTGGAAATACAGAATGAAAAGTGATTTATTGAATTTCTTTACAAACAAAGCACATTTCCTGCACTCAGTATGTTGCAATAAAAAATAATCTTTCATTAAAAGTTTCCCACTGAAGGAGCGACACATTGTAAACCAAATCACCATTAAGCAGACCTGGGGAGTGGAGAGCGACTGACATTCAAACTTAAAAACGCACTCAATTTAAAGCGGGCTGGACGACGTGCGGGGTTGTGAATGGGTGACCACGATTTTCACGGCGCGGGTACAAACCAAGAGGCAGGGTGGGCTGGAAGAACCAAAAAAAAATAAAACCCCCACAATTGTTGTTTTCATACAAATAATACGTGACTTTACCGAAATAACCAAGAATATGAATCCCTGCGGTCACGAAAGCTTTAAATCGAAAATTGTTTTCTTTTTATTGGCAAAGGCGAAATCAATAGCAGGACGGAATGAGGCTCAATACTTGAGAAGAGGGTCCGCCATGGATTTACTGACAGGAGAGGCGTGGTGGTGGTGCTGGGGTTGCGGTGATGCGGCCCAGCGGCAGCTGAGCGATCGCCACTTGTTGCAGGGGGTTCGCGGTTCGAATGCAGCCGGGGCGGCCCACGCCCCGGTTATTACTGCGGCGAGAGCGTCGACCGTTAGGACGCCGCGAAACCGTCTGCTTTGCGGCGTACGTTCCGGAACCCGTGACGTCGTGTGAGAACGAGCGGGAGCCCCCCCCCCACCAACACCACTGTGCCGACGACGAGGGTCCAACCTTGCCAAAATGTAAACACGAGCAAACAATGCGCACCGAGAATGACCCCTCTTCTCAGGACTGCACGCGGCGCGACGTTGCCCCTGCGGAGCGGTGGATCTGGAGCAGGCTTACACGCGCGAATCGCGGTGCCCTTGGCGATTGCCTCGCGGTTACGAGGACGGCGCGAACGTGCAAGCGTACAAAATTGTCGGCAAACTCTCGGAAGAAGGCGCGGAGATTTGAGGTTGACGTGGGTGCATGTTGACCTTCTTCCGCTCCGCACGTGGCCGAGCGCCACGCTGCCTCTGTGCTACGGGCGCACGGGCACCGCTCGCTGGTTACGCGAGCGGACTTGTTTATTATTCTTCCCCAAGGGGCACCTTCGTTCATGTATTTGTATTTGTTTATGTGTTTAGTTTCACTTCAATCAGCCATCAGACGTCCTCCTAGTGGCCTTTCATCTCCTAATTGACATCCCTCTCTTACTTTGAAAAGGCTCCATACTCTTTGGTTCTATTCGGTAAAGTCACGTAGGTAAAAAGTAAAACAACAAAAAATAACGACGTTTCGGCCACAATACAAGCGGCTTTCATCAGGTGAAGGGATCAGGCTGTCTCGAGGACAGCGCTGGAGCTTTAAATCTAGAATTTGAAAAGGCTCTTTGAGAAAGAGCCCAAAAGGAATTGGCCGCACACGGAATTCCAAAATTGCCTTTCTGGACACATCGGAATGTTGCCTCTGCCGATTCCAGGAACCTTCATTCGCACACAGCTTAACTGAGCCGTGCGCTCCCATGATTTGTTCTTGTAATGAACTGTAATTGAGTGACATTCGTTTGAGCCACGAGGTCCCCCCCCCCCCACTCACCGAGTCGTCCGCGAATCTCACTTATATACGGACCGAGCTGACGCCCCCCTTCCCGAACCTTCTCGCTGACTCTGGACGTTCGCTCCACCGGCAGACTCCACCGTCCTCTTCCGTCACCTGATCACGCGCCCCTTCTCGATCATTCCCGTAGCCACCAGTCCCTTCGCACTCACAGCTGACACCCCTGTCATTACCTCCCGTGGCCACTAGTGCATTCGCACTGTAGGCTGACTCCCTTATCATTACCTCCCGTGGCCACTAGTCCACTCACACCGCAGGTAGACTCTACTGTCATTACACAATCATACGGGCGGCTGGGAAGGGCCCAAAGGCCATGCCGATGTTTACGCAGCGGCTGTCGTGGTGCCAGCCGCTGTGGCGAGATGTTAACTCCCTCGCCTGGTATGCAGGAGGTCGCGCGTTCAATCCCGACCATGACGCCTGTATATTTGGAGTTTGCGTGTCTGTCTCCACGTGGTCGCGTGGATGTTTCTTCGAGTCCTCGGGATTTTCCCTCCGCATTTAGAATCAACGCACGTTCAGAACATTTGGCTGCTGTAATTGTCCACGCGACAAGCCACTCCGCTACCATTTGTGATAGCCGGGTGGCTTCTGAAAAAAAAAGCTGTGCAGCTCAGTGTGCCTTACCTGGTAAAATCGAAGTAGTTAGAAAATTCCGGCCGTGGCTTGTGCGATTCAGAATTACAAAACGAGCGGGTGGAGGGTGGAAGGGGCGGATCTAACTCTGTCCGTCGAGTGCAGGGCGTGCGTGCTGTGGTCATCCAGAGTGGAGGCCGTACAACGCATCACGACGCAATGGCCTGATCCACAGATACGAAGGAGAGATCCACGCTGCTTCTGACGCGGTCGTCTGGCTTGAACCCGCCCGGGTGTGAAAGTGCAGCTGTTGCTCTGCGTCTGTATCAGCCGCACGAATTAATAATGAGAAGAAGTGTTCCTTCAGGTGGTTACCGCGGCTGTGATGCAAATACAGGCAGATCCGGAAGCAATGACAATGGTTAATACCTTTTTGTTTCTGACATTAATGCGTACATTTAACTTTTGACAATTTCATATGCAAATTCAGTTTCGATAAACAACCCGGATTAAAATACCCTAAACCTAAGATCTAAATACCACCCCCTTAAAAAAAACTAGCAAAAAAAATCCCTTTTTATGTTCCCATAACATATTTTTTTTGTTATTCCTGGTATGTAGAGACATGCGAATGCGTTTTATTACCAGGTGTGGTTGGGGGCGGGGGGTCCGTGGACGTTTGAGATGATGGTGTCTATGGGGTTGATGGTGTCTATTGGGTTGATGGTGTCTATTGGGCTGATGGTGTCTATTGGGCTGATGGTGTCTATGGGGTTGATGGTGTCTATTGGGCTGATTGTGTCTATGGGGTTGATGGTGTCTATTGGGTTAATGGTGTCTATTGGGCTGATGGTGTCTATGGGGCTGATGGTGTCTATTGGGTTGATGGTGTCTGTGGGGTTGATGGTGTCTATTGGGTTAATGGTGTCTATGGGGTTAATGGTGTCTATCGGGCTGATGGTGTCTATGGGGTTGATGGTGTCTATTGGGTTGATGGTGTCTATGGGGTTGATGGTGTCTATTGGGCTGATGGTGTCTATGGGGTTGATGGTGTCTATTGGGTTAATGGTGTCTATGGGGTTGATGGTGTCTATTGGGCTGATGGTGTCTATGGGGATGATGGTGTCTATGGGGTTGATGGTGTCTATTGGGTTGATGGTGTATATGGGGTTGATGGTGTCTTTTGGGCTGATGGTGTCTATGGGGTTGATGGTGTATATTGGGCTGATGGTGTCTATGGGGTTGATGGTGTCTATGGGGTTGATGGTGTCTATTGGGCTGATGGTGTTTATCGGGCTGATGGTGTCTATGGGGTTGATGGTGTCTATTGGGTTGATGGTGTATATTGGGCTGATGGTGTCTATTGGGCAGATGGTGTCTATTGGGTTAATGGTGTCTATTGGGCTGATGGTGTTTATTGGGTTAATGGTGTATATTGGGCTGATGGTGTCTATGGGGTTGATGGTGTCTATTGGGCTGATGGTGTCTATAGGGCTGATGGTGTGTATTGGGTTAATGGTGTATATTGGGCTGATGGTGTCTATGGGGTTGATGGTGTCTATTGGGTTGATGGTGTCTATGGGGTTAATGGTGTCTATTGGGTTGATGGTGTTTATTGGGTTAATGGTGTCTATTGGGTTGATGGTGTTTATTGGGTTGATGGTGTCTATGGAGTTGATGGTGTCTAAGGGGTTAATAGTGTCTATTGGGTTGATGGTGTCTATGGGGTTGGTGGTGTCTATTGGGCTGATGGTGTCTATGGGGTTGATGGTGTTTATTGGGTTGATGGTGTTTATTAGGTTAATGGTGTATATTGGGTTGATGGTGTCTATGGGATTGATGGTGTCTATGGGGTTGATGGTGTCTATTGGGTTGATGGTGTCTATGGGGTTGATGGTGTCTATTGGGCTGATGGTGTCTATGGGGTTGATGGTGTATATTGGGCTGATGGTGTCTATGGGGTTGATGGTTTCTATGGGGTTGATGGTGTCTATTGGGCTGATGGTGTCTATCGGGCTGATGGTGTCTATGGGGTTGATGGTGTCTATTGGGTTGATGGTGTCTGTTGGGCTGATGGTGTCTATTGGGCTGATGGTGTCTATTGGGTTAATGGTGTCTATTGGGCTGATGGTGTTTAATGGGTTAATGATGTATATTGGGCTGATGGTGTATATGGGGTTGATGGTGTCTATTGGGCTGATGGTGTCCATTGGGCTGATTGTGTCTATTGGGTTAATCGTGTCTATTGGGCTGATGGTGTTTATTGGGTTAATGGTGTATATTGGGCTGATGGTGTCTATGGGGTTGATGGTGTCTATTGGGTTGATGGTGTCTATGGGGTTAATGGTGTCTATTGGGTTGATGGTGTTTATTGGGTTAATGGTGTCTATTGGGTTGATGGTGTTTATTGGGTTGATGGTGTCTATGGGGTTGATGGTGTCTATGGGGTTAATAGTGTCTATTGGGTTGATGGTGTCTATGGGATTGATGGTGTCTATTGGGCTGATGGTGTCTATGGGGTTGATGGTGTTTATTGGGTTGATGGTGTTTATTGGGTTAATGGTGTATATTGGGTTGATGGTGTCTATGGGGTTGGTGGTGTCTATGGGGTTGATGGTGTCTATGGGGTTAATGGTGTCTATTGGGTTGATGGTGTCTATGGGGTTGATGGTGTCTATGGGGTTGATGGTGTTTATTGGGTTGATGGTGTATATTGGGTTGATGGTGTCTGTTGGGTTAATGGTGTCTATTATGTTGATGGTGTCTATTGGGTTGATGGTGTCTATCGGGCTGATGGTTTCTATCGGGCTGATGGTGTCTATCGGGCTGATGGTGTCTATTGGGCTGATGGTGTCTATTGGGCTGATGGTGTCTATTGGGCTGATGGTGTTTATTGGGTTAATGGTGTATATTGGGCTGATGGTGTCTATGGGGTTGATGGTGTCTATTGGGCTGAAGGTGTCTATTGGGCTGATGGTGTCTATTGGGTTAATGGTGTCTAATGCGCTGATGGTGTTTATTGGGTTAATGGTGTCTATTGGGTTGATGGTGTTTATTGGGTTGATGGTGTCTATGGGGTTGATGGTGTCTATGGGGTTAATAGTGTCTATTGGGTTGATGGTGTCCATGGGGTTGATGGTGTCTATTGGCCTGATGGTGTCTATGGGGTTGATGGTGTTTATTGGGTTGATGGTGTCTATTGGGTTGATGGTGTCTGTTGGGTTAATGGTGTCTATTATGTTGATGGTGTCTATTGGGTTGATGGTGTCTATCGGGTTGATGGTGTCTATCGGGCTGATGGTTTCTATCGGGCTGATGGTGTCTATCGGGCTGATGGTGTCTATTGGGCTGATGGTGTCTATTGGGCTGATGGTGTCTATTGGGCTGATGGTGTTTATTGGGTTAATGGTGTATATTGGGCTGATGGTGTCTATGGGGTTGATGGTGTCTATTGGGCTGAAGGTGTCTATTGGGCTGATGGTGTCTATTGGGTTAATGGTGTCTAATGGGCTGATGGTGTTTATTGGGTTAATGGTGTCTATTGGGTTGATGGTGTTTATTGGGTTGATGGTGTCTATGGGGTTGATGGTGTCTATGGGGTTAATAGTGTCTATTGGGTTGATGGTGTCCATGGGGTTGATGGTGTCTATTGGCCTGATGGTGTCTATGGGGTTGATGGTGTTTTTTGGGTTGATGGTGTCTATTGGGTTGATGGTGTCTGTTGGGTTAATGGTGTCTATTATGTTGATGGTGTCTATTGGGTTGATGGTGTCTATCGGGCTGATGGTTTCTATCGGGCTGATGGTGTCTATCGGGCTGATGGTGTCTATTGGGCTGATGGTGTCTATTGGGCTGATGGTGTCTATTGGGCTGATGGTGTTTAATGGGTTAATGGTGTATATTGGGCTGATGGTGTATATGGGGTTGATGGTGTCTATTGGGCTGATGGTGTCCATTGGGCTGATGGTGTCTATTGGGTTAATCGTTTCTATTGGGCTGATGGTGTTTATTGGGTTAATGGTGTATATTGGGCTGATGGTGTCTATGGGGTTGATGGTGTCTATTGGGTTGATGGTGTCTATGGGGTTAATGGTGTCTATTGGGTTGATGGTGTTTATTGGGTTAATGGTGTCTATTGGGTTGATGGTGTTTATTGGGTTGATGGTGTCTATGGGGTTGATGGTGTCTATGGGGTTAATAGTGTCTATTGGGTTGATGGTGTCTATGGGATTGATGGTGTCTATTGGGCTGATGGTGTCTATGGGGTTGATGGTGTTTATTGGGTTGATGGTGTTTATTGGGTTAATGGTGTATATTGGGTTGATGGTGTCTATGGGGTTGGTGGTGTCTTTGGGGTTGATGGTGTCTATGGGGTTAATGGTGTCTATTGGGTTGATGGTGTCTATGGGGTTGATGGTGTCTATGGGGTTGATGGTGTTTATTGGGTTGATGGTGTCTATTGGGTTGATGGTGTCTGTTGGGTTAATGGTGTCTATTATGTTGATGGTGTCTATTGGGTTGATGGTGTCTATCGGGCTGATGGTTTCTATCGGGCTGATGGTGTCTATCGGGCTGATGGTGTCTATTGGGCTGATGGTGTCTATTGGGCTGATGGTGTCTATTGGGCTGATGGTGTTTATTGGGTTAATGGTGTATATTGGGCTGATGGTGTCTATGGGGTTGATGGTGTCTATTGGGCTGAAGGTGTCTATTGGGCTGATGGTGTCTATTGGGTTAATGGTGTCTAATGGGCTGATGGTGTTTATTGGGTTAATGGTGTCTATTGGGTTGATGGTGTTTATTGGGTTGATGGTGTCTATGGGGTTGATGGTGTCTATGGGGTTAATAGTGTCTATTGGGTTGATGGTGTCGATGGGGTTGATGGTGTCTATTGGCCTGATGGTGTCTATGGGGTTGATGGTGTTTATTGGGTTGAGGTGTTTATTGGGTTAATGGTGTATATTGGGTTGATGGTGTCTATGGGGTTGATGGTGTCTATGGGGTTGATGGTGTCTATTGGGTTGTTGGTGTCTATGGGGTTGATGGTGTCTATTGCGCTGATGGTGTCTATGGGGTTGATGGTGTATATTGGGCTGATGGTGTCTATGGGGTTGATGGTGTCTATGGGGTTGATGGTGTCTATTGGGCTGATGGTGTCTATCGGGCTGATCGTGTCTATGGGGTTGATGGTGTCTATTGGGTTGATAGTGTCTATTGGGCTGATGGTGTCTATTGGGCTGATGGTGTCTATTGGGTTAATGGTGTCTATTGGGCTGATGGTTTTTATTGGGTTAATGGTGTATTTTGGGCTGATGGTGTCTATGGGGTTGATGGTGTCTATTGGGCTGATGGTGTCTATTGGGTTGATGGTGTCTATTGGGTTAATGGTGTCTATTGGGCTGATGGTGTTTATTGGGTTAATTGTGTATATTGGGCTGATGGTGTCTATGGGGTTGATGGTGTCTATTGGGTTGATGGTGTCTATGGGGTTAATGGTGTCTATTGGGTTGATGGTGTTTATTGGGTTAATGGTGTCTATTGGGTTGATGGTGTTTATTGGGTTGATGGTGTCTATGGGGTTAATAGTGTCTATTGGGTTGATGGTGTCTATGGGGTTGATGGTGTCTATTGGGCTGATGGTGTCTATGGGGTTGATGGTGTTTATTGGGTTGATGGTGTTTTTTGGGTTAATGGTGTATATTGGGTTGATGGTGTCTATGGGGTTGATGGTGTCTATGGGGTTGATGGTGTCTATGGGGTTAATGGTGTCTATTGGGTTGATGATGTCTATGGGGTTGATGTTGTCTATGGGTTTGATGGTGTTTATCGGGTTGATGGTGTCTATTGGGTTGATGGTGTCTATGGGTTTAATGGTGTCTATTGGGTTGATGGTGTCTATTGGGTTGATGGTGTCTATTGGGCTGATGGTGTCTATTGGGCTGATGGTGTTTTTTGGGTTAATGGTGTATATTGGGTTGATGGTGTCTATGGGGTTGATGGTGTCTATGGGGTTAATAGTGTCTATTGGGTTGATGGTGTCTATGGGGTTGATGGTGTCTATTGGGCTGATGGTGTCTATGGGGTTGATGGTGTTTATTGGGTTGATGGTGTTTTTTGGGTTAATGGTGTATATTGGGTTGATGGTGTCTATGGGGTTGATGGTGTCTATGGGGTTGATGGTGTCTATGGGGTTAATGGTGTCTATTGGGTTGATGATGTCTATGGGGTTAATGGTGTCTATGGGGTTGATGGTGTTTATCGGGTTGATGGTGTCTATTGGGTTGATGGTGTCTATGGGGTTAATGGTGTCTATTGGGTTGATGGTGTCTATTGGGTTGCTGGTGTCTATCGGGCTGATGGTTTCTATCGGGCTGATGGTTTCTATCAGGCTGATGGTGTCTATCGGGCTGATGGTGTCTATCGGGCTGATGGTGTCTATTGGGCTGATGGTGTCTATTGGGCTGATGGTGTCTATTGGGCTGATGGTGTTTATTGGGTTGATGGTGTTTATCAGCAGTTACTATTAATCTCCCCCCCCCCCCCCCTTCGCACGTGAAGGGCGCACGCGTGACGTCATCACACCTACCCCTCTGTTTAAGGAGCTGAACAGGAGGAAGATTTCTCCACAAATCTGGCTGATGTCCACCTGATGATGCCGGTTTTTCCTTACTGGCGAAACGTCGTACTGAGATTATAAATGTTTCGATTTAAAGCTTTAGTGACTGCAAGGATTCATCTTCTTTGGTTCTTTCGGTGAAGTCATGTAGAATGAGAATAAAATAATAAATTGATAAAATAAAATAACACAATAATATTCTCACGACGTTTCGGCCACAACACAAGCGGCCTTCATCAGCGCTGTCCTACCAGACAGTCTCGTCCCTTCACCTGATGAAGGCCGCTTGTGTTGTGGCCGAAAGGTCGTGAGAATATTATTGTGTTATTTTATTTTATCAATTTATTATTTTATTCTCATTCTACGTGACTTTACCGAAAGAACCAAAGAAGATTATAAATGTTGTGGATTTTCTCTCCAACACACTGGTGTACTGTACCAGTAACGAATTGGAATGTCCTGTTTCCGCGACAAACATTACTAATTGTCTGTGTCGGGTGGTGGTGGTGGTGGATTTAACGACACAGCATTTACATTTACGCGATCTACCCCAAAACACCTCGAGTGTGGAAGTTTTAGAAACGCCGCACCACAGGGGGAGAGCGGTAGGGATGCGTGGTGGGGGGGCCTGGCTCGCGATGGGAGCCGTGGCCAAATTGTGGAATTTATTTTGTACTAGCTTTACTACCCGGCTTTGCCCGAGACTTGGACTCTTGTCTTGGATTAATACACGGCCTACACGGAGGGTGGGGGGGGGGGGCGTGACGTCAGCAGGCACAATGCGTGACGCTGCCGCATGCGGGTGACATCACAGATGTGACGTCACCACTCACTTGCCGTGCAAAACATATACATTATTGCATCCCCCCCCTCTCCCAAAATACAAAAGTCTATTTTTATACTTTTTGCATTGTGTACTGTCTGGAAGCTACCCACATGCCAAATTTCAAGTTTGTTGCATGTTGGGAAGTATGCTCAACATTTTGAACAGACACACACATTCACAAATTTCCCTTTCATATATATAGATTGAACAAGATTCCAGTAGAAAGCACGAACGTGGCGGGGGGGGGGGCTCAACTGTGATATTTAACAAAGCGAATTGCTCGGTTGCACCGGTTGGCGATTCTTTGCGCGTGTCCTTTATTTTTAGCCGTCGTTTGCGAGCGGTTGCCGCCGTGCGAGAGAGACGTTGAAATGCTGCATCGCTCCGGGTGCATCCAGTGAAAGGCCACAACGAAAATGTTAGCGCAAAGGGCGCGTTTATAGCTTCATTTCTTGTTCCATAGAAATTTTGTTTTATATATATAAAGAGACTGAAAGAAATTACGTATCGATTTATTTACGTTTGTTTGTGCACAGGTGTAGTATTGGTTTTTGTTGCGTGTGTGTGTAGTTGCATCTGTGACACGGTTGGGCTGTGGTCGTGGATGGGTCGGGGAGCTGTATTGCAAACCCGGCGACCCAGTTCGATTCCCGTTCATGATCAATAAGTGGTGAAGATTTTAGCCGGTCCTGGGCTTCCCCTATGTCGACTCGGCCAGTTCGATTCCCGTTCATGATCAATAAGTGGTGAAGATTTTAGCCGGTCCTGGGCTTCCCCTATGTCGACTCGGCCTTAAATGAGTACCTGGCCGGGTGTGGTGTTGGCAAGCCACCACCTCGTTTTGCCCTGCCGGCTTTCATAGGTGCTCACTAACAGCACTTGCCCGACAGTCTGTTGAAGGCTATACGGGGGATCTTTGTCTTGATGTGTCATAGCAGCATCTCGTGGTCGTGTGAACACATTTAGATGATCACAGATCGTCGCCGTGTCCACGATTCTACGCAATCACGGGACAAGTGCATTTTAAACGTGATATTGTCTGCAATCATAATGAGGATGTTTCATTCTACCGGAAAATAATATTTTCAATTCTGTTTTTATATATTTTTAAACTAGATTTAAAACTCATTTTTTTACAAATGCGTTTTTGTGTTAGGTTTGTTGTCCTTCCCCCGCACCTCCGATTAGCACGGTTGGCTATGTACGGCGCGAAAGCAGAGCTTTGTGACGTCATATTTGAGGGTTGGTGGGTCTGACGTTTTGTGACGCCGTGTGACGATGGGGGGGGGGGGGGTGGGGTCCAAAATCAAGTGACGTCATTTATGGACGGCCCCTAGCTTCTTTTTCAGAAGCGACATTGCCACAATTGATAGCTCGACCAAGTGGCTTATCATGGGTAATTTATAGCAGCCAACATTTCTAAATAATCTAATGGCATGCTTATAAACGTGGAGGGAATTACCGGAGGACACAGAGAACACGAAAAGGCACACGACCGCGGGAAGAACGTACAAACTCCACATATACAGGCGTCAGAGTTGGGATTGAACCCCCGTGCTCCTGCATACCAGGCGAAGAAGATAACCTCACGCCAAGGACTGCTGCTGAGTATGATGATTAACCTGCCACGTGTTGTTTTTTTGGAGCTTTGAACTGGGCAGAACACTCTCTTTCCTCACGGACAGATCGTTTCAAAGTCTTCCTTCCAAGCGCTCTGGAATGAGACGAATCGAGCAATTTCAATCATAATCAAAACTACTTCCAAAACTTTCCTGGGCAGGGGAAGTCCAAACGTTTGCCAAGTGTGATTTTCCGCGACCACATTCAACTCGACTGGCGTGCGTGTCAACGGCTCGAGTCGAAGGGCTCCTCAATCCGCGGCCCGACCTGGGAAACAAAACAAACAAAAAAACCGAACTTGGTAGCTGAGACGAGGCGGCCGTCGCTGACGACGGAATCGCGGCGGGGTAAGCGAAGGGCACGGTCAGGTCCTGTGGGCTCCTTCCGATCCGCGAATGAACTTTCTGAGACGGGCAGCTTGTGGCTCCTCTGTGATCTTCTCGGCCGCCATCGGTGAACTCTGCGCGGCACAACGATGAATGAAGGCTCATTAAGCACGAGCGAGCGAGCGAGCGAGAGAGATAACGCATTTACATTTTAATATAATTTTATCCGCTCTGTTATGCTGCAAGACTTCTCGAGTATACGTGTATTATATATATATGCGGTAGCTGTGTACGCTTTCATGATTTTCTAGCAATTTGTTTTTTACAGCGAAAGAAACGTGGGGCTGTTTTCACCCCCAGCCTATAAATAGCGGCGACCTCTGAGCTTGGGGAACGAGGCGTTTTGCAGCTTGCTCGCGCTGATATTTAAGCAAAGTTGTGTAATTACGGCAAAACCGATTGATGAATGGCAGATCAATTGTGCGGAATTGATCGAACGTAATTAACTGACCACAGATAGGTCACCGAGCAGATGTACACATGTCGCGCGCTTTTTTGTCCTTCGCGTGCCAAAAAAATGCACCGTCTCGGAGTGCTGAACCGCGCCGATAACGTTCGCCGGAGTTGTTTTAAGGGTGGAACAAGCCACGGACACCCGTGGTTAATCACGCTGCCTAATTTGCCGTCTAATGTGCGGAGCGACGCACCTGTGCGCGCCATGTGCCCGTGAGATAACAACACGCGTTGCGCTCTCAAAAATGTTGCCGCTTTAAAAAAAAAAAACACCTGGCCCAACCCTTTGAGCTCGTCCGTGCGAAAAATGACCATCCTCGTGCAAACAGATCGCCTCTTAGAGGCGCTGCTCTGGCCGGAATCAGAGTGCAGAGAGGGATCGTCGCATGGCGTTAGGCTTCGACAAAGCTCTCGCTCTTGCTTGCCGCAAATTCGATGTTAAAGACTTCCGTGGCTGGAGAGAGCATCACAACAAAATCAAATCCGCGCCGGACTGATCTCTCAAATTAGTTGTTCAACTCAACGTTACATTCCTTATAGAGGATCGCTGTGCCGGAAATTCAGTTGGCACGCGGCACATGCATCTTGCTTAAAACAGAAAAACACAGTGACAGCAACGGTGAGTTCTCCCTTCACATTTGTATTTTATTAATATCTTCATGGGGATACAGATACGCATGGTATAATAATATGGGGTTATTATGGATAGGTGTGTTTTTACATTCCAGTGTTAGTGCCTTATGCCATAATCGCACCTCCAAATCCAGCTCAGCAGCATTCCAGAAAATATCGAGTGAGACATTTAGTCCTGGGTAAACTAGGTTTCCCTTTGCGAATACGAGATTGTGTGTAAATTGGCTCTCGCAATAAAAAAATGCCAATTTCTATTGACCAGATTTTTTCTATTTTTAAACAGTGCCAAATATTAATCCAGAAAGCCCTCAACGAGTCTCGGGAGACTTATGCAATTAGTCCGATTGGTTAAATTCCGTTAAGCGTTGACTGGCCCCGCGTGGCAGGAAACCAAAAAAATAACCCGGGAGAAAAACCCAGCACTGCCATCTCCTCGACACCGCACGGCCCCTCAGACAAAAGCACCTGGCGCAAGCCCCGATGTTTTTCACCCATCCAAGTATTTCATTCACCGAGCTCAGCCCTGCCCAGCTTCTGAGGTCAAACAAACTCGGGCGTAGAAGTACTTGGGGCGCATTGGTCGTAGGCAAATTATGGGTGAAGATTCGGAAGTGAAATTCAGCACCCGACGTGAGATCGCTGAGACGCGCCATTTGTTTTGCCAAAAGGAGATCCGGTCGAAACGTGGGATGGAATGGCCGGGGCGAAAAAGCACAACGCGGTGATTTGATTTGACGTCGTGCGATGTGACGTGTCCCAAAGCTTCTGACCATCGCTTGGACCAGAAAACCAGAATGAAAAATAAAATAGAATACGATAAAACGTGTTGCGTAAAAGATCGCCGTAAACAGGGGGCTTACAAAGGATTACGCAGGGGGAATGCGAACAGAGCTTCGTGGCATTTTTTTGAGACGATCCGATTGATCATCGATGGAGATTATGCGGGAAAGAGGTGGAGTGTATCGACGGCACGGTGATTTTAGGGCACTTCTCCGGACGCCGGTGCTTCTGCCAAAGTGATGTTTTTTGGAGCGAGCGGCTCACAATGGGAAAAGTTGTGAATTAAAATACTAGTGGCGGTGGGATGGGGGGGGGGTCACTCAGCCCATTATGTATACCTCGAGTTTTTTTAATGAAATATCAGCAATGTTTATTTTTTTCACGTAGTGCCTTTCATTGAAAGGTCACGTGTAAACACAGTCGGCTCTCCGTAGGGTTTGGGCTCCATTCGTAACTCGAATGGTTCGCAAGTCGAGAACTGTCCAGAGTATAAACAGATTGCACCCAGTCATTGGTCTCGTGCTCAAGTCATTGGTGAAGGCACATGAACAAACTCAACCCCCCCCCCCCCGCCATAGAAATGTGGAATTTCCACCACAGGGCTGCAAAGGATAGATTAGCACCAGTGTCTCAATGCTCACCCGAATGGTTAATCACTTTGACTTTTTACTTTTAATTGAGGTGTCCCCTTGGTCACAATCCTAACAAGACGTACGGTTACACACAAAAGACAAAGATCCCCCGTATAGCCTTAACAGACTGTAGGGGCAAGTGCTGTTAGCGAGCACCTATGAAGGCCGGAACGGTACACGAGGGGGTGGGTGGCCAGCACCACGCCCGACCGCCTTTGTCTCCCTAGTGGCAATGTTTACACACCGCACCAGGTACTCATTTGAGGCTGAGTCGACCTAGGGGAGGCCCGGGACCGGTTCAGATTATCGTCACCGGTGTTGGCCGTGAGCGGGAATCGAACCCGGGTCGCCAGGTTCATAGCGCAGCGTAGCGCTAACCGCTACACTATCGCTCCCCACACGGTTACACACAGACACGCTTACCTAAATGCCATGGATGTAAATGTAAGCGAAGCGAATCCGATGAGCGACAGACGACGCTCGAAACTGCGCACCTTTTCGAATAATCGCCTCCGAACAAAATTGCAGTCTGTGAGCGGCCAAAGTGAACTCGGTAGAATTAAGAGAGGGGTCGTGGAGCCTTAACGTTTGTTTTTTTGGGGAGCCGTCAAAAAGAAAACATCTCCGAGTGTGCGTTACGCAATGTCGTTTAAATTCCCCTTTGCTCGGCTTTAAATAAAAAAAAAATGATCTCCTCC
The DNA here is from genome assembly GCF_048934315.1 of Petromyzon marinus. Taxonomy (NCBI): domain Eukaryota; kingdom Metazoa; phylum Chordata; class Hyperoartia; order Petromyzontiformes; family Petromyzontidae; genus Petromyzon; species Petromyzon marinus. The sequence goes on along the minus strand of NC_133689.1, from coordinate 5,877,969 downwards.
TCTCTCCGAATGTTGTGAGCTTGAGAGGAGTCGCGGGGCACGTTGACAAAAGTTCGTGGGATAAATGTTCACGATAGTTTGTCCCGAATAGCAAATGGCAGCGGGCCGCGTTAGGTAATGAGAAAGACAAAAACAACCGAGACCAACAGTCATCGATAGGCGAATTAATCTGACGTTATTTAAATATTAAGTGGCAAAAACCTCCCACTTTACCTCCTAAGTCTGATTCAGATGTAAACAATACGTGTGCATGAAAAAAAGTTGGTCTTTTATGAGCTAACATTGAGATAAAATTGTATTATGCAATGTAGTGTGCGTACAACCCTTCATCACTCCGCTGCTGGATGAAGACCTCTCCATATGCTTTTAGTAATTTTTTGTATTGGTTTTGCTAAGGCTGGGTACACCGAACAGTACGGGAATATCACACACGGGCTTGCGTACCGGCGATGATTAATTGGCACGTTTGCTCAGCGTCACAGCTGTTGTTTGTTTTGGCCGTGTCGGGTGGAGCAGGGTGCACGACACACGTGTTGCGTTTTACTCACCGCCGGCAAATCTGACCCACGAAAAAATACATGCACTCGTGAATCGGCATGCGAATGTGCGGGCACTGCGTTTAACGGTTGCACGATAATGCAGATTTCATCCGGAACACGCACTGGGCATTCGGCTGCCACTCAAAGCATGCGTCACCGCTATAAAAATCCGAAGTCTCAGTCGTCGGGGTCAGTGCTGACGCGCTGGACTAATATAAAGGCAGACGACGGGCGGTGATGATCATGCATCGTGGCGGGATGACGCGGGGAAAAATGCGAGACGTTAACACACGCGGACAGATTTGACACGCGCGTGCACACATGCAGGCGCACGCGTACGCACAAAGACAACGATCCCCCGTATAGCCTTAACAGACTGTTGGGGCAAGTGCTGTTAGCGTGCACCTATGAAGGCCGGCACGGCACACGAAGGGGGTGGGTGGCCAACACCACGCTCGGCCGCCTTTGTCTCCCTAGAAGCGATGTTTTTACACGTAGCACCAGGTACTCAGTTGAGGCTCAGTCAGCCTAGAGGAGGCCCAGGACAAGTGCAGATAATCGTCACTGGTGTTGGCCGTGAACGGAAATCGTACTCGGGTGGCCGGGTTCGTAGCGCATCGCGCTAAGCGCTCCACTACCGCTCCCCACACATGCGCACGCGCACACATAGGCACACACACGCACAGGAGCGCGCCAGGCTTATGCCTTGATCCGCCAAACTGCATACCCAGTAGCAGAAATAAATTAGCTCCGGAATGCACGGTGAAACGATGCAGTGCTCATCTTACCGTCCGCCGCACCAGATGCGTCGAATACATGTCATGTACGCTGCGCCAGAGAGCAATGCACATTTGTCCACAGCTGTTCTCTCTCTCTCTCTCGCGCGCGCGCGCGCTCACAGCGTTGCGACTATCAATCACTTCATTAACATTATTGTTCGCATATTGCGGAGAGAAATATTGAATCCCGCTCCATTTTTTTTTTATAAATATATGTCGGTGACTGATCTCATTGTGCGGTCCACTTAAGAGCAAAGCATTTGTCTGCACTAGACAACTATGTGGGGCTCGAGCAAAGACACAGCATTGCATAAAGCAGCGGTAACGATACATTAACGGAGATCACAAAAGCCACATTGACCGCCGAGGATGCACTTGTGGTTTTTTTTTTTTGGCACATTTGGGTCCGGTTCCATGAGCTTGGAGTGGAGTCCTGCGCGGGCCAAACCAGACCCTGCCCGCTGTCACTTAGACTCACGACCCGACGACCCGAGACACCCACGATTTTTTTTTTCGTAATAATATCAGCCTCTGCCTGGACGCCACGTTATTGTCGCAGTGCCGTGTACGGTGCAGTGACACGGAAAATATATATCTTTCGTATATTTTTATTGTCATGGCGGTGCATCGCGGGTCACCAGCAGCTGACACTCGGCGAACGTGACCCGAACGCATCTTTGGTTGCGACCCCCTTTTGCGGAGCTACCCGAGTCGACCGCGGGACCTCTCAAGCCGGGTCAGAGCATTGAGTGTGCGCTGGGGAGAGTGCAAGTTCGAATTGATTTCAGCCGGTCAAGATTAAACCGGGTTCTCAAGAGTAGTGAGTTGATAGCCTCAGTGCGGTTACCCACTGAATGCACACACGCGCACACGCGCGCCGCGCAAAAAGTCTATCGCATGAAAGTTGGTCTGTCACTTAATGGTGCACACTCTGGCCGCCGAGAGGATCGGCAATGTTTGGTTTAATAGCCATGCCACGAACGATCCTTGCGGAGCTCGCAAGGAGGTGTTCTGACTTGTGTGGACGGGAGGTCACAGTGGGGGGGGGGGGGGGGGGGGCATCTGAAGTAGTGACACCTACCGAATGTGGATCGTGAGAAGAAAAGTTGAGGAAAAAACAAAAAGAAACATTTTTTTTGTGTGGCCATATCACCGCGTGAGCAACGTGTCAATGTGTGTCGCACACCGGTATGCTGAAGAGAAATGTGCAACATTTAGCAATGAGGTGCTACGTCAGTTGCGTCCAGCAGGCAATTGCCAGAATTATTCTGCCCAAAAAATCTGGGCGCACGACACGCACACACACACACACACCCATTGTCATTATACTCAGTGGTTGCGAGAGCCGAAAAGATGAGAAGCTTGCGAAGAAAAAAAAATCTGGACAGATGCGTGCTTGACATCGCATTGATGGGACAGAAAGGAACACACACGGATCAGGAAGCAAACGCAAGTGACGGATGTCACATTGACCGTGCAGGAACGTAAGTGGGCTTGCACGGCTTGGGTGAAACACAAACGCTCGCAAAGGACGTGATGAGTTCAGCTCGTGATGCAGCAGGAGTAAGATGGATTACGAACTGGTCACGGTTTCTTTATCTCGTGAGATGACGCCAAGGGTACACAATGGAATATAATTTTGGTGAGTTTTTTTTAAACATCTTTTTTGTTTGTTTTGTTTTTGTTTAAGACGATGTCAAACCACAGCTGAGTTGTGTCTGCATTGTGAGTCGTAAGAAATCGGATTTGCTTCACCCCGTAATTCATCGCTGCACCGCAGGTCATGGCACGCCACAGTCTCGGTTTAAATATGTTGTTGTTGTTGTTGTTAAAATTATGAACCTCGTTGTATTTCAATTAAAGACACCGGCAAAACATGAAAGGGCGAATCCTTGAATTTTAGAAAGCCCGTGACACTTATTTAGTCACTGGGCCGTGGTGAATGATGTTGAGGTTTGAAATGCACAATCTCAGGAGCGTCGTTCTAAAATGTACTTTCAAACATTCTGTTGCATATTTCACAACGCTATCAGTTCGATTTATTTAAGTATTTTATTGGGGGGTGGGGGGGGGGGGTTGTACAACTTCCGCGACAGGCGAGCGGTGCATAGCGGGATAGGCAGCTCGGACAGACAACCAACGCGGATCTCGTAGGACCGTGGCGTTATGTGGTGCGTGGTGCATCAGATCCATTCTCTTCGGGGAAATAATAGGGGGAACGGGGTGGGGGGGGGGGGGAAGTCAGTCTCATTTCAAGTTCAGTAAAGTCAACTCGGGGTCTCTGGTGTGGCATTGACGAGGGGGGCCCCGGATCTGGGTGAACTCCCCTTCACCTGTTCCTCAGTTTCAGACTCAGGTGTTCGAAATTTCAATGTTTTCTTAAAACCAACGTGCGCCGATATTGGCCACGTTGTAATGTGGCGTCATGTCCATTATTTACGGCGTGATGGGACGGGTCCGTGATTACATTCCGTGAACGTGACGAGGATACATCAGAAAAACAATCTGATGGCGCTTAGGAAGAAATCGCACTCCGGTTGTGATCAACAAAATTGACCTGGAAACTGATCGCGTTGATCACAAAGAATCGGGCAAGAAGCATCTCTGATACTGAAAGATTGTCTTCGTTGGTACTATTGTTTTAAATGGTGGCGTTTATAAGTTCCGTAAATAAAATCAAAATCAAAAAAATCAAATGGTATATACAAACTAGATTAAGATTAAACGAATTATTTGGTGATGCTGCTGCATTGGCAGTGGTGCTCAAGCCCAAGTAACAAATACAAACCCTCAACACATTGTGGCCTCAAGAGAAACAAATACATACTAGGCGACGTTTCAGGCAATGGCCCTGTTGCATGTATATGCTATGAAGAAGGCCCATGGCCTGAAATGTTGCCTAATATAAATTAATTGTAGAGCCACAACGTTATTGACGAACGCGTTGAGTTTTGAGGTTTGCTACTCGCGGCCTTCATTGACTTGCTAACGAAGAGCGTGGTGAAGTATGGTCAAACAACCCGCTGGACCCGCACGTGGTGGAGAAGCTCTCATCTAGCAGTGGATGTTTTTTGTTGGCGTGATATTTTAAATATTGGCTGCCAGCAGCGAATGTTTTCACGAGTCGCAAGGTCATGTTGAGAAAGATTATTTACATTATTTAGCTGCTATAAATTTCCACGTTATAAGCCACTTTGTTCAGCTATCATTTGTGGCCAGGTCGCTTCTGAAAATAAGTTAATCGCTCAGTGGGCGTTATCTGGTAAGATAAAAAAATTGTTTAATTGTATTTGTATATTTTTAAAAGTTATTTGTTTTACCTTTCTGAGACTTGATACTCCACATCGTTTTTTTGCACTGTTTGATGTTGTAACGTTCTGACCCGCCCCTACTGGACATCTGTGAAAAATAACTTTATAGCTCATCGGATTCCTCCGGTATAAATACAGACTACGATTCTCATTTTTAAATGTGGGCTATGACGCCATCACACAATGACTCATGTGAGTCAGATTTAAAATTAGAAGGCATAGCATTTACAGGAGCTACAAAACTGTTGTTTTACTCACGCACACGCACAACATTCCCAATTAGTCTATATAGACCAGAGAGGCGAGTGCTGTTAGCGAGCGCCTATTAACGGTTGTATAACGCCAGACCATCTTTGTATTCCCAGTGTCTTATGTTTACGCATCGCCTCGGAGAAGCCCCCCGAACTGGCTCAGACATTTGTCACTGATGTTAACCACGAGCAGGAATCGAACTCAGGTCACTCGCTTCCGTAGCCCCTAAACACTGCACTACTAATCACTACAAAGACAACGATCTCCCGTATCGATTTAACGTAAAGGTCTGTATGGCACACGATGGGGTGGATTGGCCAGAACCACGCCGGTCCACCATTATCTCCTGAGTAACAACATTTACACACTGCACTTAATTGACGCTGCCTCGACTTAGAGGAGGTCTAGGTTCGGTTCATCGTCAATGGTGTTGGCCGAACCCGGGAGTCTCTGGGTTTGTAGCACAGTGTGCTAACCACTGCGCCACCGCTCCCCGCACAAATTCGCGTGCGTGCGTGCGTGCGTGCGGGCGTGTGCACGCACGCACGGACAATAACAAGCAAATGGAGCAGCGATGTTCCGTCACGGCACTCGCAGGTTCAGGGTTGAAGGCGCCATTCAAAAGAGGAACACGAGGAAGGGGTGGGGGCGCGGGGTGGGGGGTTATGTAACAGCGGAAATGGGGTGTGAAACGTAGCAAACACACACACAGCATTTCGCAAAATTCAGTCGCGTAGACCGAGTGGAAGGTTCGAAAGGCAAGCAGACGCCACCGACACATGATGTTACTCTCACCTTCGATTTGCACGGTTGGTTACGTACGGTGGAAAAGAAGTTCAGCATGCGTACATCATCCCATGGGTATTGCACCGTCACCGCATATACATAACATCAACTGGTATGCATTACTCAAAGACAAATATCCCCCCGTGCGGCTTAAATAGGCTGTTGGGACAAGTTTCGTTTTAGAGCACCGATGGAGGCCGGCACGGCACACGAGGGGGTGGGTGGCCAGAACCGTGCCCGGCCACCTTTGTCTCCCCAGTGGCGACGTTCACAAACCGCACCAGGTACTAATTTCAGGCTGAATCGACGTAGATAAGCGTCACTGTTGTTAGCTGTGAGGCGGTTCGAACTTGGGTCACTGGGTTCGTGAGCACTGTGCGCCAACCACTGCAGCGCATCGCGCGCTTTGGGATGCGCTTCCTCGGCCGTCTGGAACGCTCTTCCTTCTGATATTAGGAAGCCACTGGAGTTGTGCACCTTCAAATCATCCAGATAAAAAAAAACAATTTATTTAAAACTGCTTTTTGTGTTGAGTATTAGCACGGTTGGCTATGTACGGTGCAAAAGAAGTTAAACATAAATCAACATGCACAATTTCACTCCGTACAAATTATTCTATGCACACCGTCTGATAAGCCCTTACGCATCGCACCCAGCACATCATCTTATATACATCATTCCACACCAGCACCATATACACATCATCTCGGACAGATGATTCCATACACTCTGTCAGCTCATGTCATCAGACAGACATCATGTTGATGATGATGATCATCATCATCATACGCTTATCATTAATCATACATCATTATTTGCATTTACTTCTATGCATATCCCACATGCAAAACTCAATACACGTCACCGTAAACACATCATATTCGTGCGTCACAAGTTGTGCATCACTCGATATGCATCATCCACACCTAATCGCTCCATACACACAACCTCAAGGCACTGGCCCCATATGTTAAACACAGGGTCCTTGCCTCGAACATTTGGGAGCTTCAACAGCGTCGATTCCATCAAGCCTGACTGCTGCTGCTGCTGCTGATAATAATGAACAACTGTGTGAAGAAATCGCCCCAGAGTGTTGCTTCTACTCAATCAATGCTGCTAAAGTTATGCAATCACAAAAGAGCCGTGGTGCTTTTTGGGTTGTGTAAACATATGCGTGTGTTTTTTTTTGGTATTGTTTTTATGCGGAGAGACTGATTGATGGAAAGGAGCCGTGTTATCTGCCAACCTGAGTTGTGTACTTAAACTCCACACAGTGAGCCCGAATGATTATGTTATTTTGTGTGTCGTTTGTTCTCCTGCCCCGCAACAACGATTAGCACGGCTGCCTTACGTAGGGTGCGCGTAAGAAGTTCAACACAAAGACAAAGATCCCCCGTATAGCCTCAACGGACTGTAGGGGCAAGTGCTGTTAGCGAGCACCTAAATCTACATACACACATACAGGCCAGTGGATCGCTATCTCTGTACAAATCTGCCAGCCCTCGTCCCGCGGGGATTGCGTTGGCGACCAGACCTTCTGCTAAGCGTGTTCTGGACATCATAACTTTTTGCACAAATCTATTTTCCGCTACAACCGCGGGTCAACGCGAGAGTATTTGTCATTCTACATGTGGACTTTCGGGAGGGGATTTCGCAACCGTGCGAACTGTACGAGAAATGCGTGTCGTTTGTGGGGTGTTTTTTTTCTTCTTCTTTTGATTGACGTATCGCCCGGATTGTTTTGCTTGATTAGCTCAGGGGTCGGAAACCTGCGGGCGCTGGAGCCGCATGCGGCGGCTCCTTAAGGAATCGCTTCGTGACGCGTTATTTATTAAGGACCACCGTCGTGGATTCCCCCACGATGCATCGCGGCTCTTAAACTATTAACTTTTTTTTACGAATACGAACCAAAAAAAATGTTCATTCTGGTTATTTTGGTTGCTCGACGCGTGGATTAGCTGAACGTAAGCATTGAAAAGATGATAGAGAGAGAGAGTGAGTTGTGCCGTAGCCTCCGGGTTGTCGGACGCTCCAGAAAGTACTTGTAGTCGGTGTCAATGAAGTTACACGAACGTCTTGGTAGAGACAAAGATCCCCGGCATAGCCTTGACACACTTTTGGGGCAACACCATTGCCGGATTAAGCTAGTGCGTGGCCTGTAGCATATGTTACAAAGGGGCCCTAAATTGAAAGAAAAAAAACACGTAAATATTAAAACATACATTTTTAACTTGAATTGTAAAGTAATTGTATTTTTTTAATTTGCTATAAGGCCAGATAAAACGACAAATCGCTAACATTAAACACCCAATTGTTCATAAAAGTTGAAGGCAGTATAGTACTATAGTAATAGAGCAAGTGCAGAATCACTGAACCGGAATTGATAGCTCGAAAGCATTTAGCGCGGGGCCCTTGTAAGTGCGGGGCCCGTAGCTACGTGTATGTATTGGGACAATCTGGTACAGGGCAACACGTGTTGTGAGCGATCACCTATTGAGGCCAATAGGGCACACGAGGGGGTGGGTAGCCAGCACAAAGCCCGGCCGCCTTTGTCTCCCTCGTGGCGATATTTACACATCGCACCAGGTACTTATTCAAGGCTGAGTCGATCTAAGAGAGGCCCAGGACCGGTTCAGATAATCGTCACTGGTGGTTGCCGTGAACGAGAATTGAACCTGGGTTCGTAGCCAGAGATCAGGTTAACGCTTACCCGCATCTCTCATTAGCAAGGTTGGCTACGTACGGTGCGGTGCGAAAGAAGTTTAATATACATGCACACGTAGCGGAGCGCGCTAATCGCTACATCAGCGCTCCCCACACATTATTTGTGTTACAAGGACAAAGATCCCCCGTATAGACGAAACGGACTGTTAGGGCTAGTGCTGTTAGCGAGCACCTATGAAGGCCGGCACGGCACACGAGGGGGTGGGTGGCCAGCACCACGCCCGGTCGCCTTTGTCTCCCCAGTGGCGATGTTTTCACACCGCACCGGGTACTCATTTGAGGCTGAGTCCACCTAGGGGAGGCCCAGGACCGGTTCAACTAATCGTCACCGGTGTTGGCCGTGAGCGGGAATCGAACCCGGGTCGCCAGGTTTGTAGCGCAGCGCGCTAACCGCTACACCACCGCTCCCCTGTTTGTGTCACACACAAGCACACACGCCCCTAGCGCTATATAAGTTCACCCCCCCTCCCCACAACATTTCCTTTGACGTAGAGGGAAAAAATAATATGCAGGCGGCGATATACTTTCAGGTGCCTTTGATAAATGATTAATTCGGCGATGCTGCTGCGTTGGCAGTGATGCACAAGCACAATCAGCAGCGGCGACAGCTACAGGTCAACACGTGCGCCAATAGCTCTGATTAATGTGCTATGACGAAGGGCCATTGGCCGAAACGTCAACTACCGTCGCGTTTCTTCTAAGGCCGCAGTGTTGTTTTTGCCGAATGCATTGAGTTTCTTTGAAAAAAGGATGTTGTCCCAAAGTCACCATTAATAATAATATTATTGTTTTATTAGCAAGCAAAACTAAATAAATGTTGGATTGGCAATAGTGGATGATGACGAGGATGGTGATTACAGCTTTAACAAAAAATACGTATTTCCCACTGTCATATCACATTTGTCTTGGTCAGGTGCCAATAGGTTAGCTCAGGGGTCGTCAACCGAAATAACAAGACGAGCCACTCTTTTTCGAATTCAGTAAAAAAAAGAAAAGCTCAATATTTTAAGAGCCACAATGCACTGTGGGCGAACACGAGACGGTAAGGTGGGTCCTTAATAAAATAACGCCACGAAGCAAGTCCCTTAAAGAGCCTCACGCGGCTGCGGAGACGCTCATTTGCCGACCCTCGGGTTAGCTCAGCGATCGTTAGGGAGCAGCGCCTCATTGGTCGGCTCGATTCCCATCCTCCAGAGTCCCCGCGTGCACGTTCGCAACAGCGGCTGCGGCATCGGGTCACGGGCAAGCTTCGCAGGGGGTCACGCGAGGTCACGCGAGGTCACGCGAGATCTCCCCCCCATAGGCCGCGGGAAGGTCGCTCATCGTTATGGAAAGGTTGCGACGGGTCACTAAAGGTCGAATGAAACTTATATATATACGTCCGTAGCAATGGAAACAGTTGGTGCACGAAGATTGATGCGCGTAATGGGATATGCGCGTCTTGCACTTAGGGGCGCCGCCTGCGGATTGATCTCCGTCCAGTTGTTCGGTCCGACTTGAGCAATGTATCATCGTCTCACGTTGACATTGACCGATAGGTACTGCCACTCAGCTCTCAGCTCGCAACAACCGCGAAGGCTTTCCGAGTTCTCACGGAGAGCTCTGTGCACCACCATCACAAGGATGGAGTCATTCGAGGGCGAAAAAATTGCGCATTCTGGGAATCCTGCAAGACTTTACAAGAGTAATGCTTTCGCTCTAAATCAGCAAAGTGAGGAGGGAAGCGATAGCCGCCACGCAATTCCCCCAACCCTCCACACGCCGCCCCCCCCCCATGGCATCACATGTTGGCGACAAGAGATCGGATGAGGAAGGCAGGAGTGGCAGGGTCACCGCCGCACCTGCACGTGACGTGAGGTTGCCGATTGGTAGGCACGGGCTGGGATTTGGGGGCAGCGTTGCTGATCGCGCTACTTGCCAGATGCGCGACTCCGTCCGCGGTCAATGAGTTGGGGGGGGGGGCAATGGTTTGGCTAAAAATATTTTGTGGGGAGGCAGCAGGGGTTAGGGCACCAGCTGGGGCTCAAATATAGAAAGATTTCTACTATCATTAGCGGTGGGGGAGGCGATAATGATGATGCGTTTGTGATGACAATAAGGAGTTATGATTTATAGACGAAGATTCGTGATGATGATGATGACGACGATAGGCGCCGCAGGTACAACCGGGGCGTTATTTCAGCCAGAGTTGCCTGTGGCTGAGCTCCGGAAAATATTCATCGATGTATGTAGAACCTCTTTCACACCGTACGTAGCCAACCGTGCTAATCTCTAATTCCGCCCTCCACCTCTCGGAAATTATTAGAAGATAAATTAAGCCCTGGATACAACCTCCCTTTCAAGAGTGTGAGTGCATTGATTACAAATTCACCCCACGCATTAGGCTACACCGCTACAGCACACGAGGAAGGACAGGGTGAGACATGAAGAAGTGAGAGAAAGACTCAAGGTGGTAGGAATCACAGAGAAGATGAGAGAGTAAAGGCTGTGGGTGTGGTTCGGTCATGCGGAGAGACAGCAGGACAATAATGTGGGTCAGAAGGTGCAAGTGATGCAAGTGGAAGGAAAGAGATCAAGAGGAAGGCAGAAGAAGTGGTGGTGGTGGGGGGGAGTTGTGGTGCGATGGGACATTGTGGCCCGTGCAGCGGAAAGAGAGATGGTGCAGGACAGGGCAGCGTGGAGAAGGTTGGCAAGGACAGTGGAACACCCCCACATGAGTGGGACAAACGCGTGGAATTAGAAACCACAGCACACAATTTAAAATCAGATACGCTTGTTTGACATCTTGCACGTTAACCGGAGGGACTGCCACCGCATTCTGGGCCTGACGGGGAAAGAGGAGGACGAGGGCTCCCCGCCGCCACTCCGCCAACTCTGCCGCCGCTGCTGCTGCACAGCTGTGCTGAGCGTGAGAGGGAAATCGAGGCGATTTGCAACGGCGCCAATGATGACCAGCCCCTTCCGTGAGTTATGTTTCGATGACCGATACGTTGGTGCACACAGGCAACAGTCTCGCACACCAGCGGCCGACGGCACAGGTTGAGTCACGGAATACACTGTGCCAGCCACGTTAAAAATAGACTCTCAGCGTGGGGGGGGGGGGTGTAAAATAACGTCTCGACACGCTGCGGCCGGGCAATCAGTGAGCTCAGTGAGTCCTCCGCTCAGAAAGGCGCAAGGGTTCTGAGATTACCTCTTGAGCACGCGACGCTCCAGCCCATAGCCGCCCATCACGGGGAGCTGTAGGACAAATTCGCCAAGAAACTGATCAAAATACCAATTACGATCATGCGTTTTGTAAGTCTCGGCAGCGCCGTTTGACGGCGAGCTGTGCTTTCCGCAGTTCTAATAGTTGTGCGCTGCAATATATATATAAAACTTGGGGACATTTAAACTATTTGAATGTAAAGCGTGTTCATTATGATGTAATTTCATCCACACTAGCAGGGCAAGAAAAATGGTTTATGATGTATGTGATTGAATAAAACATTATATGGGTAGGGGTTTTTTTTCTCTCTCTTTTTTACGAAATATTAAAATTCTGGAAGCATTTGCGCAGCATTTACAGCTCAGAGGGAGAGGCGCGAAAAACGTTTGTAATCGCACCCTCCACGTCTGTCTTTATTTTAGACTGTCTCTTGTTTTAATCGCACCTAATCACACCACTCCATCACAATATCGCACCCTTACTTATTTAATTTAGTTTCCAATCCAATGTTCTCGGAGTACGCAATTGGTTCGCTAATTATAATCGCCTAATTCTCCAAAAACGCGAGACTACCTGTGCCACCTTTATGGTTTAGGGTCTTAAATCCGAGCCCCTGGCCACGCCGGACCAAACATTTAATCGGGGAGGGCACAAGCGGCTATGATTGTACTGGTGGGTCCAAATAAGAATGAACCCGGTAAACAGTCGCCTTGCCCCCCTTTCGAATGCCTCATTCAAAATGCCGTAATTTCACCTCTCGCCTTTGGTGGCGTGGAAGAACGTGCATGGACGGTAAAGTCATCTGGAGACGCAAAGCATGCTGGTAGGCACGTTGCGTTTCTGTTCGGGAGCACTGTGGCTGTTTATCGCCCGTGTAATGGTGCGTGTTCATAAGCAATTGATAAATAATAATATTACTCAAGGGTAAACATCGCCTTGTTTATTAATAGTAGAGATCATAACGATTTGAATGAAATATTCTTGGTTCTTTCGGTAAAGTCACGTTAGAAGGGAAACAATAAAATAATAAAAATATTAAACAATAAAATTCTCACGACGTTTCGACTGCAACACAAGCAATCATCATCAGGTGTGAAAAACCACAGCAAGAAAATTTGAAAAAAGTGGCGGGTTTTTTTTACGTTAGCACCACGGAGAGCGATTTGGCAGTTATTCAGATGGACAAGTCCATCTATATTATAACGTGGTACTAACGTTAAGAAAAACCCGCCACTTTTTTCAAAATTTCTTGCTGTGGTTTTCACACCTGATGATGATTGCTTGTGGTGCAGTCGGAACGTCGTGAGAATTTTATTGTTTTATATTTTTATTATTTCATTGTTTCCCTTCTACGTGACTTTACCGAAATAACCAAGAATATGAATCCCTGCAGTCACGAAAGCTTTAAATCAGAATTGAATGAAATCAAATATTTTTGAAACAACTGATAATTTCTGATCATGGCAATATTTATAGCGCCATAGATTGTATTGATGTATACGACTATGGATCATATGGGTGCGACGATGGAAACAGCAGTAAACATGTCTTATCAATTAATTAATTCAGATGTTGCCATAAATTGAGACGGTTGGTAGAATCACAGAAGGGGTAAATCGCTGAAGCTTGACTTCGATTTATTGTCGCCGTGCCCAAGGATCACGATCGGGCGGTGGGGAAGGGCTCTCTCCACTGCCCTTTCGTGAGAGCTGATCTCTCAATGGGGGATGTGTGCCACCATCGCTCAAGTGGACCCCTCCCTGCCTCGCCTCTGGTTCGTTTGACAACAAAGCTAATGTCCTGCCCTAAGGGCCTCCTCCTTTTGGGGGGGGGGGGGGGTCACTTAAATCTCTGCATTTGCCCAAATTTGAGTCGCTCCCTGTTGGGAAGGATAAGCGGGTCTGACGAAGGCCCTCCCGTCTACTGCCCACCACTCCCGGTCTCTCTTGATGGAAATTGCCCCCAGCGTGATGCGACACCGCCCTCGTTACCGTCTCCCTCCGGACGAAACCTGCCAAGCCCGCACGCTGCAAACGATTATGAAGATCGGTGTGCATGGCGGTGGTGGGGGTTTGGGTGGAAGTGGGTAAGATGGAGGAAGAGGGGGAGGTGGGGGCCAAGCAATAATACAATAAAAAAACAACCAATTGAGACCAGATGCAGGATGCAGGAGGGGATGGGATGTGCTTGCAGGTGCGTGTGTGTGTGTGCGCGTCGAGTGGCGTTCGCGTGAAGCCGCCACTTTTGTTCTTGGAATCCGTTCGCAGTCGTTGCTCGACCCGTCTGTGAATTCACGCGGCCACGGGCGGGCAATCTACCTTCGTGCAAGAAACGACATGCGCACCGCTCGAGTCCAACGTAACACATCAAGCACTTGCGTACGTGTGTGCAGTAGTGCGTATGCGCGTCGAGATAAAACACCGAATAAACACACACCTGTGTTTCATTGACACGTGCGTTGCTTAGGGGCCGCCCATATATGACGTCACGCGATTTTTGACACCCCCCCCCCCCCACTTCGTCACACGGCGTCACAAAAAGTCAGACCCCCCCCCCTCCCCTCAAATATGACGTCACAAAGTTCTGCCCCCCCCCCCACTCCCCCCCAAAAAATAAAACATGCTTCAAATCGAATTTTGATTTAAAGCTTTCGTGACTGCAGTCATTCATATTCTTGGTTCTTTCGGTAAAGTCACGTTGAAGGGAAACAATAAAATAATAAAATATATAAAATATATATTGTTATATATATTTAATTATTTAATTGCTTCCCTTCAACGTGACTTTACCGAAAGAACCAAGAATATGCTTCAAATCGCTTTAAACTATTGTTATTGTAGTGCGTGTTTAATGTGGCGCTGCTCTCTGATGTTGTAGGAGAAAACGTTTATTAAAAAGTCTACTTAATTAAGTATAACGTGTTGTCTGTACTGTATTTATTTAAAGTTGCGCATTTTGATGTGACGTCACACATCGTCACAAATATCTAACACCCCCCCCCCCCAGGTTCGTGACGTCATTTATGGACGGCCCTTTACAGAGATGCATTATCTTCAATTTATTATTCGTTACCATCAGATGCTAATCTATTGTGAATATAAAATAGCGTGCACGCGTGTTTGCAGTCATTTAGATAGCTGTAGCTTCTGTTGAGCGAGTTTGATTTCTGGCCGTTGCAAGCATCAGTGGTGAGTGATGTAGGCATTGGTCTTACCTCCCCCCCCCCCCCAGACCCACTAACTCGTATTACAGTACGGCAATACCCCGCTTTACGTCGTGAATGCGTTCATGATAGGTGCGACGACGAGTATCGAAACGACGTCAATCAAAGCGATTTGCAAGGGTTGGTAGTTTTGCGAAACGGCGTAATATGGAGAGACGTGCATCGGTGTCTTAACGTTCCAAGCCCCACGATTGACACGGCATGGGGAGGAGGCCTTCATCCAGCAGTGGATTGAGTAAGGGCTGTGCATCTTTATATATTTTTAAAAATAGAAAGTATACTTTCAAATTGCGCAACATGTTTTTTAAAATTTTACGAGACTCCTGGGAATGTCTTTTAAATAATGTATGGCTGAAAAGGGAATTGAGAGGTGTATTTTGATAACCACAATGAAAGTAAATGTGTGCATCACACAAAGTATTTAAATTTATGTTTTTTTTTTTTACATGCTGAATCGATGCTTGCTATCTGCTGTGACATACGGTTCAGGAAGATGGTCATTACCGAGAAATATAGAACAATACACATCGAGAAATGCACGCTTGGAATTGCATTGAGAGACAGGAAGAGGAAGGCACACGCAGGTTGATGATGGGATCACTCCAACGTTTAGGAAGAGTTAAGTTGGCTTGGGCAGGTCGCGTCTTCGCTCGAATGGACGGTGACCGATCGTCAAGAATAATAACGGAGTAGTAGCCAAGGAATGGAACGCTGTGATCGAGAGTATGTCCATTGAGGAGGATTGTGATTGCATCAATCCACGTGGAGGGATGCTGGGTGGATTATTGCATCGTCGAGAGTTGGCGGCAGCTCGGGCGAGGCCTTCATCCAGCAGTGGATTGACCATGGATGGTGATGATACTGAATGAAATATGTTTAAACCACACTGAGAATGGCGATCGATGTAAGTGAATGTTCCAGATAGCAGTAAGAAAAATAACCTTTGTATCCACCAGAGGGAGAAAAAAAATCGTATAGAATCCGACAATGGTTCAAACAAATTCCCGAAAGGATTTACACATAATTGGGAGTGATTCCCACCGGGAAACCTTCCAATTATTTGTGGGAAATTGGATCAAACTTGATAGAATCCTAAAAGAAATTGAAACAGATCCAATGGGAACTCCTACACAAAATACGCACCCTGTGGGATACTGGTGGCATTAAGCAAATAATTTATAAATCCTGAGTCGAATTTGTTTTTTTTTTATTAAAGGTCATACTTGGCATATATATCCTTAGGCATGTATTTGAAACCACTTGGTTATATGAAGGCGACGAGTATGTTAATATGGATTTAAAATAACGTGTGAGTGCACGGTTGAAGTATAAATAAATGCTGCTATCGTCCCTCCCGCCTCCCCGCCTGTCATCTATGATTGGACAGCTGGGAGCAGGAAGGCGATGTTGAAGGGAATAATAAACAATGGTAGCAAGGCTCATGGGGGGGTAATTATAAATCTTTTACCCCCCCCCTCTAACCCCCACCCCCAATGTAGACACAAGAGTCGCCTTGTTGAGATGAGAGAGATTCAGATGAGACTCCCTAGCTCTGCGATCTTAGATTTACTTGCAAATTCCATCTCTAACCCCGCGCACTTACCCTGAGGTTGTACCCATCTCAAACCTATGTAACCTTTGGCTGCGGTAGCTCTCTCGCTGTATTTCTTTCTTGCCTCAGCGGTCCGCCTGCTGTTCTTTTTTCACCTGAAAACGATTGCTCGTGTTGCGATCGAAACGTCGTGATTTTTTTTTGTTTCTATCTACGTGACTTTACCGAAAGACCCAAAGAATAAGATTATTCCGATGGGAGTTGTGCAGTGCAATGAGAGAGATGTAGACTCGACGCAAGGATGTAGCCGGATGAGAAATCATACGGACGGATATGAATGCACATTGAACTTCGTCCGCAACGTACGTAGCCAAGCGTGCCAATGGGATACGGATGAGAGATATTAATACAATGGGATACGGATGAGAGATATTAATACAATGGGATACGGATGAGAGATATTAATACAATGGGATACGGATGAGAGATATTAATACAATGGGATACGGATGAGAGATATTAATACAATGGGATACGGATGAGAGATATTAATACAATGGGATACGGATGAGCGATATTAATACAATGGGATACGGATGAGAGATATTAATACAATGGGATACGGATGAGAGATATTAATACAATGGGATACGGATGAGAGATATTAATACAATGGGATACGGATGAGATATATTAATACAATGGGATACGGATGAGATATATTAATACAATGGGATACGGTTGAGAGATTAATACAATGGGATACGGATGAGAGATATTAATACAATGGGATACGGATGAGAGATATTAATACAATGGGATACGGATGAGAGATATTAATACAATGGGATACGGATGAGAGACATTAATACAATGGGATACGGATGAGAGATATTAATACAATGGGATACGGATGAGAGATATTAATACAATGGGATACGGATGAGAGATATTAATACAATGGGATACGGATGAGAGATATTAATACAATGGGATACGGATGAGAGATATTAATACAATGGGATACGGATGAGAGATATTAATACAATGGGATACGGATGAGAGATATTAATACAATGGGAGACGGATGAGAGATATTAATACAATGGGATACGGATGAGAGATATTAATACAATGGGATACGGATGAGAGATATTAATACAATGGGATACGGATGAGAGATATTAATACAATGGGATACGGATGAGAGATATTAATACAATGGGATACGGATGAGAGATATTAATTCAATGGGATACGGATGAGAGATATTAATACAATGGGATACGGATGAGAGATATTAATTGGATTTCTTGCGTTAATTCTGGTTCCGTTTTGTGTTCATGTGGATTTGAATTTGAGCTGACATTTGACTCACCCCTTGAGTTTTTTGTTTTTACATTTTGTATATTAATCTAGGGGCTCCTTTAGCTACAATGGACGCTTTCTTGATGCATGGTACCACCGCCGGTGACAGCCAGGAGGAGACGGCAGTGATGCGCTTTTGCACTCTAACCGAGTGCACCGAATGGTCGTGGATGGGGGTGAGATTAAAACAACAAATCGTCGGCTTTCGCCCCCCCCCTCCCCAAACGAACGGGCGCTCCACTGAAACACATGAATCACAGGATTACAATCAGAGACGGCTTCTCCCGTATACAGCCATGTCACTGTGCTTAACCAGGCCTTGGCAGCGGGTGAATTGACCGTAAAATACACGGACATTGAAGAAGATCCCCTTGACGTCACGCGAGGGAGAGTAAGCCGAGATGTCTGGGCGCCCGCCGCATCTAAACCAGCACAGGAGAGGAGGCGATGCTTGGTGGATTTGCACGCGGCTGTTGGGAAACTTCCTTCCCGTGGGAGCAACGATGCCATGCCTGTGCTTGCCGGACAGTACTGCAAAACACGTGGGCTCCATCTCTTCCGTCCGTATAGGATAGAGTGTTTCCCCCTCACGTATAGGATAGAGTGTTTCCCCCTCACGTATAGGATAGAGTATTTCCCCCTCACGTATAGGATAGAGTGTTTCCCCCTCACGTATAGGATAGAGTGTTTCCCCCTCACGTATAGGATAGAGTGTTTCCCCCTCACGTAAAGGATAGAGTGTTTCCCCCTCACGTATAGGATAGAGTGTTTCCCCCTCACGTATAGGATAGAGTGTTTCCCCCTCACGTATAGGATAGAGTGTTTCCCCCTCACGTATAGGATAGAGTGTTTCCCCCTCACGTATAGGATAGAGTGTTTTCCCCCTCACGTATAGGATAGAGTGTTTCCCCCTCACGCGCGTGGGTTTTCTCACGTTTCCTCCCACACGTAGACGCTCGTTATTCGGCCGATAACATCTTCATGTATGGAGGGCCGCAGAGCTTTGGCAAGTGTTGGCGCGCCTGCTCACCGTGCGGTTCACTTCACACTTATCCGTGGATCCTGGCGCTGCTTCATCGTTCTCTCTCTCTCTCCTCTCTCTCTCTCAACGAGAGTGAGTGAATGCCACACGGCACATTACCGGTTGAAATGATTACGTCATGTGCTGGCGTCACGGTCCAAATTTGCCATATTTGAAACGTTTCCCACAAAAAAAAACTAAATTGGGATTACACATCGCAGCAATTATCGCCTCTATTCCCCTTCCCACCCACCGGCAGACGCATGCCCATTTGCTGGCAGGGTGTGCAGCATAGGGACGGCTTCCACTGGGCGTGTGCGTTAAATAAATGCGTCCAAATTTATCAAAATTTCTAAAAATGTCCCACAAAAAAAACCCAATTGGGGTTACACACCGCGGCAATCATCGCTCCTCCACTTCCCCACCTACCGGCAGACCCATGCCCAATTGCAGTGCGTGTGTTTAACCACCTTGTGCAGCACAGGGGGACAGCTGCCACTGGGGGTGCCCGTTCAATAAATGTGTTGAGATGAGACGTGGCGATGTAAGTCGCCTTCCGCGTATGAAGTGCTCTGAGAAGCGCCGGCGTCGAGGAGGGTGGCCAGAACAAAACAACTCCTTCCCGTCACGGAATGCAGCTTCTGTAAACGTTACATCTTTTAACGTGCTTCGGGAGGGTGCGCATGCTGTATATATATTCATTTATTATCGTGTTACTTTCACGCTCAATCAAGCAATTAACCTCAAGCTGAGTAAGCCAATTGGACGGCATCAAATGAAATGTGTCGGGTGCGGTTGCCACTGGGAGACGAGGGTGGTGGATCACACGTGGAATGAGCCGCCGTGTGTGTGAGACACCGATCCACCTGCCTGCCTGCCTGCTGTGTAACAAGAGAGCCATTGATTTTGGCATTTTGGGTGTTCTCCACGTGGCTCTACTCAAGGTAGTCACTGAAACACTCAACAACCAATTGTCCAAACATCTAAAGTAAACTCTACATTATATATATATATTTTTTACCAGGTAAGGCCTGCTGAGCTATATGGCTCTTTTGGGAAGCGACCTGGCCACAAATGATAGCTCCACCAAGTGGCTGAAGTGGAACTGTATAGAAACCAAATACTTTTAAAGTTGGGGGGTGCGAGACATACCATGTATTTTTTTAACAAGGTAAATAATAATCGAAACACAAATTAAGCACGGGCACGTGAGTGCAACTACTTTGTTTCACCAAACCAACGTATTTAATTAATTATAAATATTCTAAAAATAAAAACAAATTACGATTGAGAAACAAAGGGGTGTAGTAAGGCTGCAGCAAAAGGTTCAGAACCACTGCTCTGAATGTAATGGCCGGAAGATGGAACAGCGTTTGCGACGAGGTGCGTGATGTTGATGGCGTTCGGCCAATCGTGCCACCTGTGATCTCGAAGCATTCTCAGGTCGGGCCTCGCGGCGCAAGAGGTCCCGGAGATTCATTCGAGAAAAGCCCTACGTTGCGCGGAGCGAACGCCTGAGCAACGGGCGGCGTGTTGTTATTGTTGTCTTTTTCGTCTTCTTTTCTCCAGAGGTGGCGTCGGAAGTGAGCGACTGGCGTCGGAGACGCGTCGATGGAGACAGACGACAGTCGCGAGGGAGAGAGATTGACAATGCAGGCTTCATTGAGCAAGGGGTAATGATTACCCGGGGGGGGGGGGAGACCAGTCAGCTGTCTGATGGGCTACAAGGTCCTTTTAACCCCGACTGCACTTTCAAATCGAGATTGAACATGCGTTGCGTAAGAACTGCTTTTGTGTGTGTTTAGTTTGGTGTCTTTACAGACGCACCCACCGATTATCACGGTTAGCTACGTACGGTGCGAAAGAACAACAACAACAACCGTCATTCACCACTAAGTGGCGGTGACGTCACCACAACGCTTGTGCCAGGCCATGTGCACCTTGAGGCCACGTGAAGTGTCGAACGCCCACAGGCAGGAGGTCACGGGGCAGACCCAGGTGCCACGGGTCGACTGACTGAGATGACTGGCTAGTGCACCACCTGTGCCCCCTACTGTACCAACCTGCTGTGCTTTAGCCACCCGGCGCTCCGCTTGTTGTCGTGAGCGTCGCTCCTCCGCCCTCTGTTGTTGTTGGAGGGCGACTGCCTCCAACTGCCCAATAGCGTCCTTCACGAGCCTCCTCCACAGAGGCCAATCTTGACACCGTTGGTACCAGTCATCGGCAAGTCCACTCAGCTCCACGTCCTCCTATACCACATCACTCCATCTCTTCTCTAGCCCGTGCCACGCCCGTTTAGCCCCCTCGATCCAGCCGAACAAAAGCTGTTTCGGCATGCGGTGGCTGGGCATGCGGGCTACATGACCCAGCCAACGCAGCCTTGCCTATCGGAGGAGCTCATCGGTGGGAACTTGCCCAGATCTTTCAAGGATTGTTGAGCTCCTCACACAATCCAGCCTGGTTAAACCCAGGATGGATCGTAGACAGGCCAGCCTATATATTTCCAACCGGTGAAGATGCTCCATTAAGGGGGTCCACGTTTCGCAAGCGTAGAGAAGGGAGGGAATGACCGTGGCCGAGAAGACCTTAAGCTAAGTGCGGAGCGACAGACCAGGTAGCTTCCACACAGCGTAACGCAACCGATGAAAAGATATTGCCGCTCGACTGATTCGGAGTGGGACCTCTGCTGTTAAACTGGAGCCGGTCATAAGCGCACTGCCCAGGTATGGGAAACTCTCCACTCTCTCCACAACTGCCCCATCACCGATTGGGAGTTGTGGGGGTGGAGTGTCCGATGGTACAAAATACCCAGGCAGGTGCTTAGTTTTGGTGGGGCTGATGGTAAGGCCCCATCTCTTAGTGGCACGCTCCAGTCTCAGCAGCAGCGTCTCCAACTCCTCCTCTGAATGAGCAGCTATTACCAAATCATCAGCATACATAACGTGGTTGAGCAATAGGGAGCCATCCCTTGACTGCACCCGGGCATCGATCAGCCTCCCGTTATATCTGTACCAAATGGAGATTCCCCCGGTACAGCTATTGAAGTCTTCACAAATTAGGTGGTCAAAATAGATGTTAAATAATGTAGGAGCCAGAGGACATCCCTGTCGCACCCCAAGGTATACAGGGAATGGCTCTGACTCCCGGCCACGTAGTTTTACCCGGGCCCGCTCACCATCATGAAGGTCCTTAATGATCGTGAGCAGAGGGTCAGGGACTCCAAAAGCACGAAGAACAACCCAGATCCCAGGCCTACTGATGGTATCATAGGCCTTGACCAGGTCAATAAAGCAGAGATGTAGGTCTTGTTGGAATTCCCTACACCTCTGCTGTAGCAGACGGACAGAAAATATGGCATCTGTGCAGGACCGCCCTTTCCTGAAACCGCATTGGAGCTCCGCAAGCCTCTCCTCAGCGTGCCTGGCGAGGCGATGTTGAATAATCCTTGCCAGGACATTTCCCGGCACACTGAGGAGTGAGATGCCCCTGTAGTTGTTACAGTCTGTGTGGTCCCCCTTCTTAAAGAGGGGGCTGCACAAAAATCTAGCAGCCTCCTACCGTTGTTATTGAGCTGATTTGGCCATGCCCTCCAATCACTCCAGACAAGGTGCCAGCATCATGACCAACTCAGGCATTGAAGTCACCCAACATGATGACTCTATCCCGAGGTGCCACTTTAGCCAGCACCTGTGACAGGAGGTCATAGAAGGGATCTGACTCATCGGCTTTGCCTGTATCCCTCCACGGATGTTCGTCTTCGGTGGGGGCATAAGTAACCACGACCACCACTCCTCGCCTCCGGTTGATGGGAAGGCGAGCCTAAAGTAGCCTGGGGCTTACAGCTTCCCACATCTCACTGCCATGCTCCCACGCCCCCTTCATTATTTTGTTCAAAAGAAGAGCCAC
Source organism: Petromyzon marinus (assembly GCF_048934315.1). Taxonomy (NCBI): domain Eukaryota; kingdom Metazoa; phylum Chordata; class Hyperoartia; order Petromyzontiformes; family Petromyzontidae; genus Petromyzon; species Petromyzon marinus. The sequence continues at coordinate 5,855,300 of NC_133689.1, read as the reverse complement.
ACCCTGTTGTTTGGCAGTCTGCTGCCCCGAGTAGAGGACTGTCCACCCCTCATGGTGGCAGGAGCCAGAACCGGTCCACCGGACCTCCTGAATACCACAGAGATCCAGGCGGTACCGGTCCAGCTCCCGACAGAGGAGTGGCAGCCTCTTCTCCGCAGAGAGTGTTTGAACATTCCACGTGGCCATCTGTAGTGGCTTTTCGTTGTTTCTGGAGGAGCCCCGAGGGTAGAGATTCAATCTCCTGGCTCCGCCAATTGGGGTTTGGCCAGGAGATGTCATAGACGCCTGTCCCCCTGGGGCCTCCGGCACAAGCTTTTTAGTTACATAATTCAGTTGAACACGTGGTTTAGTGGTAATTAATTGAAGGTGGAGGGGTTAACAGCCCCTCGCACCCGTCCAGAGCCCCAGTTTAGCCACTGTGGTGGACACAGACGCCATGAGGGGAGGAGCCAATCGGAATTGGCCCTCCCCCCACAGCACTGTCCATGACAGAGTTGCCCGTCCGGCACCGTGAGGAGGTAGGGGGTTGTTTTGCCACACGACGAAAGAACGTCAACATACAGACAGACATACATGCTGACCTGCCTCGTTCCTAGACGAGCCAGCAACTGCTGTTGTACTCACCTTCGTTGAACTTCTTTCGCACCGTACGTAGCGAACCGTGCTCATCGGAGGTGCCAGGGTCAATGGAACAGAGAACACAAAAAAAAGACCAGCATCTTTTTTCGTGTGTGTACACTGTCACCATGCGTCACCTTATGTAAGTGATTGCCGTTAATACTTTTAATTGTTTTTCTGGCTGCCGTTCAATTGCTTTCGTTTAATTGGAAAATTGCGAAGGAACTTGTCGGACCGTTTTAAGCCAGTCGTAATCCCCCGTCAAAGTGCGTCTTCTTTGGCTAGTGTCGGCAAAGCTCGATTTAATCCGGGCAAGAGCCTGGCGAGACTCAACATTTGACGCTCCAGATGAGAACGGGGATTATTACGATGGCTGTGCGGTTTCGGTGCACACCCGTGGCATCGTCAGCGCACACGGTTTGGATGCGCAAGCAAAGGAACGCAACCCCCTACCCCTTGAATGTAAACAGTCAGCAAAACAATGAATCGCCCTGATTACATCGCGCTTGCCGACACTAGCCAAGAAGACGTGACTCGTCGTCCGGGAGACAACACGTGACGCGAGGTATTTATCGGGTGTGGTTCCGAGAAGGGAAGGGGGGCCAGGAGTTCTCACGCCCATGAACCCAGCGGCTCTGAGTTCCATTTGCCACGCACGGCTAAAGCCAGGGGCGAGTTACGTCTGAACCGGTCCCCCTCCTCCCACCCCCATTTATAACCCGCACTGACCAATGGAGTGAAGGAGGCTTTCCCGACCAATATCATCCATAATGGAGGTTTTTGTTGGGGTTAGATCGTTTAAATATATATATATAAAACATGCCGATTCGTCACTAGTATACTACACCAGTGTGCTGTACTAGTGACGAATTGGCATGTTCTGTTTACGTGACAACCCTTACTAGTTGGCTGTGTCGGGTGGTGGCGGGTTTTAACGACACATTTACGCGATCTAACCAAGAACATCTTTTATGGAGTGAAGTATGGTCAAACATCTCGTTTGCTGACGCGGCATGGGGAGGACTTCATCAGCAGTGGATTGACCCTGGCTGATGATGATTAACATGCCACGCATTGCCCTTTGGAGGTTTGACCTGGGCAGGACGCTCTCTCTCCTCGGGACAGACCGTCCCGAGCCCTCCGGAAGGGGGGCAATTTTGCAACAAAGCAATGTCACGAAATTTTTACCGAGTTGTAAACGACGGCGCTAACAAGGACTCTTCACATCAGCGGCGATGTGTGGCACCAAATATCACGGATCCCATTGTCCGCTCTTTTACTCCACTCATTCTTCTTCTTCTTTCGTACGGCTGCTGACGTAGATGCACAGCGACAACTACGATGTCACATTCAGGTGGTCAAGGCAGACAACCCAGTCGGGAGTAGCGGAACGGCGTATCGCTGTGATGTTTTCGTTAGCGTGCTGCGCTACCACCCGGGGTCACCCCGAGTTCGATTCCCGCTCGCGGCCACCAACACCGGTGACGAATAGCTGAACCGGTCTTGGCCTTTTCCCAGGTAGACTTAGCCTCAAATCAGTGCCTGGTGCTGTGTAGTAAACATCGCCACTCGGGAGGCAAAGGCGGCAGGGCGTAGTTGCTGGCCACTCAGCCCGTCGTGCTCGCTAAACGCACTTTGCCCAAAAAGTCTATTGGGGGGGGGGGGATTTTTGTTATCTGTTTGTGTTTTATTTGAATCGATCGCGATCCGGCGTCTTCCACGCAAGGTCAAGGCAAAAATGGGAGAGACTTGTGGCAGCTCCTTAACCTTTACACTTAAAGTCACGTAAGCTGCCGTCTCTCCCGTCCGACACCCCCCCCCTACCCATCCTTCCTGGTCTACTGAACGTGCCTTCAATCACTGAGCGCCAACATCACCCCAGGTCACTCTTTGAAAGTGAGACTCCACCCTGGTCTCTTAAGTTCTCACCTGGCGAAGCAAACGCGAAGTGAACTCGTGGTCTCGGAATGTTCACATTATGCTCCATTTAACCTCATGATAGCGGCGGGTGCTATTAGCAAACATCACATATGCTGCCAACGTTCAGCTAGCATCGTCCACCCACCACTGATATTCACACAGTGAGCAAACCCCAAATTCATGCTGGAGCGTCACGTGATGCAGCTGTGCTGTCCAACACAATGCCCAGCAGATATTGTTCAACAATTGATCCGCCCCTCCTGGACATCTGTGGAAAAGAGCTTTGCAGCTCATCGGATTCTTCCAGTATAAATAAAGATTCTGATTGAAATTCTTTACTAAAAGATTCTGATTCTCAATGTTACTGAGCAGACAAGGCTGAAACAGTTGAAAGAGTCTGCTTGATTAAAGAAATGCTGCTGGATAATGATGGTCCGGAAAGCCATCAGATGGATTAAAACGAATTTGACATGGGGCGACAGGACGGAAGTTTGTTTTTAACTGCCCAAAATAACCTGCAAAAAATTGACTAAATAATGCGTGTGTATGAACAGTACTCACGTTTATACACCACAGCGGGTATGCAATGGCACGTCGATTCGTCATTTAAAATAGATTCTCACGTGTGAAAATGTATTAATTACAATTTATGCTGACGGTATGCAAATTAAAAATAAATGAATGTAACAGAAGCACTCAACACGTTCGTCAAACACATGGAATATTTATGTATTACTTGAGCCAACTCAGCAAGAACATCGCCAAGTAAAGCTGAGCTTTTAATCTACGAATTTAGCCAATGACGTGAAAGAAAAAAACTAAATACGCAAATGAGACAGAAAACATGACAATCAAGACAAGCAAGTCGGTAAAAAATTTAATTTCACGCTTGAATAAAAGTTGTGACCCTGAATTGTAAACATTCGTCAACTCAACGGGAGGTAAACCACGACATATCTCGTATTAAGCGCCGGTCTTAGACCGAGTTTTACCCAACCGGCTTCGAATTCCGGTTGCCTCCGCTGTTTTACACGGCTGTCCATGGATTCGAGGTCACAGGGATCACGCATCAAAGACAACCCCCCCAGTATAGCCTGAACAGACTGTTGAGGCAAGTGCTGTTAGCGAGCAACTTATGAAGGCCGGCACGGCACACGACATGGTGGGTGGCCAGAACCACGCCGGGCCGCCTTTGTCTCCCCATTGGCGATGTGTACACACCTGCACCAGGTATTTTTTTTATAACAATGAGTCAATGCAGGAAAGGCCCAGGAACAGGCTACAGATATTGAGTCGCCGATTTTGGCGACAAGCAGGAATCAAACTCGAGGGTGAGCTAACTACTCCACTACATCTTCCCACGCATTTAGACACACACACACACACCGATTAAGATCCCCCTTAAAGCCTTCACAGGCTGTTGGGACAAGTGCTGTTCGCGAGCTGCTGAGGCTGATTATTCTTCCCTTGGCGCACAACAAGACAAGTATCGCCCGTGTAGCCTTAACAGACTGTAGGGGCAAGCACCTAGCAAGGCCGACACGCCACACGAGGTGGTGAGTGGCCAGCACCACGCCCGGCCGCCTTTGTTTCCCTAGTGGCGAATGTTTACACACCGCACCAGGTACTCACTTGAGGCTGAGTCGATCTAGGGGAGGCCCAGGACCGGTTCCGATCATCGTCACTGCTATTGGCCGTGAGCGGGAATCGAGCCCGGGTCGACGGGTTCGTAGCGCAGCGTGTTGACAAGACAAAGATCCCCCGTATAGCCTTAACAGACTGTTGGGGCAAGTCCTGTTAGCGAGTTGTACCTATGAAGGTGCTACCGCACACACACACGTGCACACACACACACACGTGCACACACACACACACACACGTGCACACACACACACGTGCACACACACACACACACGTGCACACACAGTTTCCCTCCAAGATCATTTATTCACGTTAAGATGAACAGCCCACGTTCACGCGCTTGAAAAGCTATCTCGGCCCACCTTTGGACAGGAATAATGTAGGCTCTATCTAATCTTGCCGTCTAAGTCACCTTCAGTTTATTTATTAGGTGAAGGTGAGCCAAGGATAAGGTTAATGATTTAGTCTTACGCTCAGGAATTTCCAGGGGGCTGCTGGGAAAGTCACAGATGTATAAAATGAAAATTGCTACACGGTAATAAGCGGCCACTGGGGGGATTGAAATGAAGAAACGGCGTGCTATATTTGGCTCGGAGCAGTGGCTCAGCGGTTCGCACACTGCGCTACGATCCTGGTGACCTCAGGTTTTCGTTGTTTCTCTCTCCTGGTCGTAGATGTCCTTCAGTGAGGTCCTAACCGGTCGTGGGCGCTACCCTTAATCAAACCTCCTCCGACCAGCGTGGTGATGCAGGGTCAAACGGCCCCCGTGAATGGCACGGCAGTGATTCGAGAGAAGGCTGTAGACACGGATGCCACGTTAACTGGAAGAGGAGAGCAGAACGGCAGCGTTGTTTCGCACATGGCGTGACTATATATATACATGCACACACACGCGCGCATGCTAATTACTGATATGACGAGCCAAGAATGTGTGTGTGTGTGTGTGTCCCGCTCGTGATGTCACTCCACATGAGCCGCCCCCCCCCCCCTCTCATTATAATCATGAGCGAGTGAAATCACTCCACATGCCGCATCCCTCCCCAATAACCATTAGCGGGTGACGTCACTCCACATGGGGCAACCCCCCCTCATTAATAATCATAAACTGAACAATTTTGCTATTGAATATTTCACATTTACTGCAATACACCCATCCTTGGATGGGCAAACAAGCTAGTAATAGTAATATTCACGCAGTTATGCCGCACTTAAAAGACTGTAAGTGTATGTAATACAACGTTTAATTTCACGTGCTTTTGAGCGGCCTTACCATCACACTCCCCGGCAGGTGAATTACTCGGATCACTGACGATTGACATATTAATTAACGTTGTGGTCAAACTTGTGGCAATGCATTGCACTGCGGTGGGGTGAATCTTGACATCCTTGAGTGTATTTATAATAGCGTGTATGCAATGTATGTATGTGTGTATGTATTTATGAGTGGGGAGCGGTAGTGCAGGGGTTAGCGCGTTGCGCTATGAATCTGGTGACCCGGGTTCGATTCCCGCTCACGGTCAACACCAGTGACGATTATCTGAACCGGTCCTGGGCCTCCCCTAGGTCGACTCAGCCTCAAATGAGTACCTGGTGCGGTGTGTAAACATCGCCACTGGGGAGACAAAGGCGGTCGGGCGTGGTGCTGGCCAGCCACCCCCTCGTGTACTGTTCCGGCCTTCATAGGTGCTCGCTAACAGGACTTGCCCCTACAGTCCATTCAGGCTATACGGGGGATCTTTGTCATTTATGAACGTGGCAGCGGTAGTGATGGCGAGATGTTAACTACTTCGCCTAGTATACATGAGGTCGTGGGTTTGATCCACTGAGCTATGTAGTTTTTTTTTTCTTCCAGAAGCGACCTGGGCCACAAATGACAGCTCAACGAAGTGGCCGGTCACGTGGAAATGCACCGCTGTGAACCCGGAAACCTTGACACATTTCACATCAGTCGGGAGTGATCTCTGAACCGGTCGGGACCCCTCATCCATCCATCTCGCCCCCTATTGCCCCCCCCACCACTTCATAAACCTACGATGTCCAGATACACAACTGATCGGCATGGTCAAGTATGGTCAAACATTTTTCACTTAAAGCTTTCGTGACTGCAGGAATAAAATTTCGATAAAATTGATTACGTTTTATTCTTGTTATTTTATTTTCATTCTACGTGACTTTACCGAAAGAACCAAGAAGATGTAGGAATTAATATTCTTTGGGTCTTTCGGTGAAGTCACTTAGATAGAACAATCAAATAATAATAAAAATATGGAAATAAAGTGAATACAAAATAATTTAAAGTTTTATATATATTTTTATTAACTTTATTATTTTATTATGTTATTGTTCTATCTACGTGACTTTACCGAAAGACCCAAAGAATATGGTCAAACAACTCCAAAGGCTGGAATTGTCCACGAAAGGTGTACGACCAAGAGTGGGATCACGAAGGGTAACCACAGGAGGGACAGCACGTCGAGAGGTTAACCACTCCGCAGATGGAGTTATGTGTAGGAAATAGAGAGAGAGAGAGATGGATTGTGACATCACAGAGAGAGATGGATTGTGACATCACAAGTTCACTACGGATGCATTGGTGTGGGCAGGCTTTCAACCAGCAGTGGATGGATCAGTCGCTGGTTATGTTTAATACCTTCACGGATATGCTGGCTGGGTGTTGCAGTGGTTAGAGGACGCGGCTTAACACTGGAGGGTCGGTTGCAAGTGACAATTTTCAGCCTTCTAATTGGGGGTTAATAACATATTAAGGAGCACTTACGGTGAAGTGAATGATTATCGTACGATGACTTGTCATCATTGGCACTCATTGGACACACAGAGTGCTTGCCACAAATGGACCACAATACCTTGCTGATCTCGTCAAGGACCATGAACCATCACGCAAACTCCGATCACCCTCGCCGCGGCGGCTGTTGGCTCGGCCATCGAACAAACACAGCGATCACCGCAACGTGGCCGTCTGGAATGCTCTTCCTTCCGATATTAGGAAACCATTGGAGCTATGCACTTTTAAATTGTCTAGATTGACAAACTCATTTTTTTAGAGCTGGCTTTTGTGTCTTAGTTTCGTGTCCTTCCCCCGCACCTCCGATTGGCGCGGTTGGCTACGCACGGTGCAAAAGACGTCCAACATACAGTACATACATACAGTGTCTCGTCGCTGCCATGGAAATGTGGAATTGTCAACACTGCTGGCTCACTGCTGCGGTAAACACCCTACCCTGTTCAGTACTTTCTGTGCGTTGTGTGTTTGCTGTACGTACAGAAATAAACACCCCCCCTCCCTCCCACGCCACTACCACACCACCGGCCCACCGGCTGCTGTAATACGGGATGAATTTCGTGTTCTGTTTTCACAGTCTCAGTTTTCCATCACGGTCATTATTATTATTAGAAAAATGTTCCCTTTGCCGGGAGCGCCCTGGCAGGTGCCTGGGCGCCCGGTCCGCACGGGGCTAACAAAACGAGACAGATGCAGCGCTGTTTTGGCCCGGAGTCGAGTTAAATAATAGAGCGGGCTGCCGAAGGTCGGGGCCAAGCGGCAGCCTTGGTGGGGGCGGGGGGGGGGCCGTGCCTCCCCCTCCCCCTCCCCCCCCCGCATGCCGCCCGCGTCCTATGCCCAACGGTGCAGTGTGCACACGGGAGACGGATGAAGCAGCGGCGGCGGCAGTGAAGCCAGCGTCTGCGGCTCAGCGCGTGCGTTCGTCGTGCTTTTACACTGGCGGTGGGCAACCTCGGGTTGCCGCGATATTGTTTCGAAGCGACGCGATATATCGGCTGGGCAGCGGTGACCCTGCGTGTCTGTAAGCCAGTGCCGTGGTGGAAATGGGGTCGGGACCTCCCGGGACGCCGTGGCGGGAGTGAAACTTTGAACCCTGTCACTGCGGGTGTTTTTTTTTTAAAGTTATTTATCTCGTCGATAGACCCCTAGAATAATAGAGACCCGCAGGTACGCACAGAGACCCGCAGACGCGCACAGAAACCCACAGACACGCTCAGAGACCCATAAACGCGCATAGGGACCCACAGACGCTTACAGAGATCCACAGACGCGCACAGAAACCCACATTAACGCTCAGAGACCTCCTCCTCTCCCTCCTCCTCAGATCTAGTGGGGGGGGGGGATAATTTCTGAGTCCCCCAGCACTTTCTTCCCATTTTCAGCTCTGAAGCCAGTGCTGTGGAGTCGAAAGGGTTGGTTGGTGGGTTACACAGATGTCGTGACACACCCCTACCTGTGGGCACAACGCCACGGTGGCGAGATGTTAACTCCATCACCTCAATATACATGGTTCGATCCCAACCCTGACGCCTGCTGTATATTTGGAGTTTGCATGTTCTCCCCGTGGTCGCGTGGATTTTTATCGTAGTCCTCCAGTTGATCCCTCCACATTTAGAAACAGCATGCGTTTTGAATATTCGGCTGCTAAAAATGTCCACATGATACCGCCACCTCGTTGAGTTGTGGGCAGTTTGCTTCTGAAAAAAGGCTATATAGCTCAGTAGGCCTTACCTGGTAAAATAAAAAAAATAGTATATATCGTTCATGGTTCCTATGCTATGGCTCGCCAGTAGATGGCAGTACAGCAATTGAGGAATATTCTCCATCTTTACCATCTGTATGGATAGATAGAGCGCGGCCCCCTCGCAAACACGTGAGTTTTATTTGAGAACTTTGTTTTTTGCTCCCACGCGCATTAGCCCACGTTGCTTTGCTGAGCGGGGAGCGCAGAGCTCGGAGGGGCATTTGGTGTCAGCTCACCACGTGCCTGCTGCCTGTCCCGCTCGTCATTGAGTTCCTCCTCTCTCTTTTGAGTGAGCCCCGTGGGTGGTTGGGTCCAGTGAAAGTGAGTGAAGGTATCGCTCACCATTGATGTTAGACGTGGCTGGGAATTCAATGCAGGTTACTGGGTTGGCAGTGGAGTGCACCAACAGCCACTGCACTGCCATTTCGCCCACTTCAAGATATGACTTTATGAACACCAGTTTGTTTAAAAAGAAAAAAAATGCTTTTATATAATACGTAATTAAATATGTATTAAGACGAATTACGAAAAAGTATTCCCCATTTCGCCACATATATACTGTTCAGCCAAGGGCTGAACAACACAATACCTCCCACACACACAAGGCAATCCATCTCTTTGTCAGTGCTGATTTAGCAGCGTGCCAGGCACTTATTTCAGGCTGATCCAACCTAGGGGAAGACCAGAGCAGGCTCCGATACGAATCTGCCTGTGTTGTGAGAGCCATGAATTGAACTCGGGATGTCACGTACGATCGTTGTGCGCTCCAAGCACGTCATGACCTCACGTGAAGGCAAAAATCCCCCGTATGGCCTTAACAGACTTTTGTTAGCGAGCAACTATTAAGGCCGGAACGGCACATGAGGGGGTGGCTGGCCAACACCACGCCCGACCGCCTTGTATCCCCAGTGGTAATGTTTACACACCACAACAGGTACTCATTTGAGGCTGAGTCGACTAGAGGAGTCCCAGGACCGGTTCAGATAATCGTTACTGGTGTTGACAGTGTGCGGGAATCCAACCCGGTTCGCTGGGTTCGTAGCGCAGTGCGCTAACCGCCACACTACCGCTCCCCGTCGAACGTACGCACACACACGCACGCACGCAATGCGCTGGTACCCATCACGTTTTGAAAAATGGATCTCGAGCCTGTAACATTTCTCCTGCGAAGACTTTACCATTAGAGTTATCTTTTATTCCCACCGCTGCCAGCATCCCCCCCCCCCGTTGAGCTGCTGAACAAATCACGCGCGTGCACACGCACACACACACACACACACCCCACACACACACACGCACACACACCCCACGCGCCCACTGCTATTTCGGGAACCCGAGTACGGGTGAAGGGGGGGGGAAAGTGGCAGTTCAATTTAACATCAGCCCTGAAATTTACACCAGTCAGCCCCATCCCCATGGTTTCATTGCATTGCATCTATTATTATTATCTTTTTTTTATTGAACACGCATGTATGTGCAGTGCATTTATATGCACGGTTAAAAGCCAGATATTTTTTTTTTTAAAGAGTAATATTTTTGTTTCATTTTTGCCATTCCTTTGCTCGCACCGCGAGTTTTGTTGGCAAAGCAATGCACACACACACACACACAAGCACAAACATATATCTATATTTCACGTATGCTATTTATTACAAAGTTGCAAATAAATTATATCATTATTTGGGGCTCATATTTTATTTAACGAAGCTTCCGATTGTGATCCGAGTGCTCGTAATGCATTGCGCTTTGTAAAGGTAGGAGTGGATTTTGTCAATAAATGTGTCTACAAAGAATCACCGCTATTTGTGGCTTCTTTTTTATGCGAATGCGCGTGGCATTCTGGATTTGAAACCTTACCAACACACCAACAAAAAAACAACCGAGGGCTTCAATGCACCAAAAATTGCACGACGATTTTGCAAAAAAATGACAAATTGCTTTGCATTAAACTGCAACACCTGCTTCATGTTTCGTTTCAGTAAAACGCGAGTGTCCACTTTTGATGTGGGAACTGCAATTGCATACATATATACGTGCCACAACGACTGCGTTAGTCCAAAGCAGGTGCGAGCGTAACCGCCTAGCCAATTATCTCTTTCACAGTGCCACTTTGTAAAAAAAAAATGCAATTATCGTACGATCTCTTTCCAAGAGGACAGCTTTAAACCTGCGGTTTTTGTTGTTGTTGCTGTTTGTTGTTTCAGTTCACCAGACTGAGCGCTAGCTTTGCGCACCGTTCGATTCAACAACGCGCAAAAGGTGTGCTGCTCACAAAGAGCAAGGGGAGCCGCGAGGCCTTTATAGTGCCCTGCGTGCATGCATGCCGTGTGAGCACCACATTTGCACGCACGATCCTCCCTCCACTCTCAGCGCTGTTCCACGCCACCAGCTCAATGGGTGAATATTCTCTATCGAAACAATGGGTCCGATTCGCGAAATATACGGGCGTTATGAATCGTGTTTGTTATTATTATTCTTAATGTGTGGTCATATCGTTGACTTCCTGCTGTCTTTGAGCAGCCCCACCACATTTTGCGTGTTGTAAGAACTATTTGTATCCAGCCTGGAAGCTGCATGTTCCTGTCCTAATGATTGCTTTTCTCATCATTTACAGAAGGTGTTTTTTTTTGTGTGTGTGTGTGTGCGCAGAATTCTCGGCTTCGCACAGAGCCTCGGGGAATGTTGATTCCTCCAAACTCACGTAACTTTTTAGTCTCTGGCCCGATTCCCCGTGACGCAAAGGGTGCTGTCCAATTTCCGGCAAAAATCCCGTAGCCAATTAGCGACCGAGGGGGATCCCTTGAGTTCGATTCCGGGAGATGGCACGTGCCACCTGATGTCGACCGCTTGTGTTGCGATCGAAACGTCGTTATTTGCTTCATTTCAATTTATTTCTAACTGCGTGACTTTACCGAAAGAACCAACGAGTATGGGTTCCTGCAGTCACAAAAGCTTCAAATCAAGTGTTCAGATGTTCAAAGACCAAACAGATAACGTTTGCAAGGAATCGAGTCTGCATTAAGCACACGTACTTGTGGCGAACATGCAAACATGCACTGATCATTATATATGGGATTGTCTTTGAAACTGATTGGCCTACAGCAGACACAGCCTTGTTCTTCATGGCCTCGTTTCATCAGTGTCAGACCAGAAAATGCCAAAAGGCGAACAGTACAAAGACAATACGTTATGATACAACGTGGCCACCAGGGGCCCGTTTCATGAAATATACACATCATTTCAAAAACAGCTACTAAACTTTGTTGTTGTAGCAGAAGCAACCTGCCCACGAATGTTAGTTCAACGAGGTGGCGTATCATGTGGGCATTAATAGCAGCCGAATATTCAAAACGCGTGCTGATTCTAAATGTGGAGGTCACAACCGGAGAAACGGGAGACAAATCCACGCGACCACGGGCAGAGAGGCACCGCAAACTCCAAATACACAGGCGTCAAGGTTCGGGTCGAACCCACGCACCTCCTGTGTACCAGGCGAGGTACCAGGCGAGGTAGCATTTCGGCACGAGTCGCGAATGCTGTGTTTTTTTATATTTGTGTTTAAGCACTATTATGAACTGTTCATCCTTTTTTTTAAGAAATAAAAGTTTGGCCGTGGCTTTCGTGCACAGAAGGTTTGCGTTTGCTCTCAGTTTTGTTTACGTATTTCCTCCACCCTGTCATGCCCGGTAACTGCCGCCACCGCCTCCACACCTGTGGCTGTGGTTGTCCTTGCAACAAACCTGCTGAACTAAATGGGGGCCTCACCAGCAGAGATAATCAAGTCCGAGTCCTCGTCTATTCATGTCTGCGTCACTCTGGAAATCTCTTTGCAACTCTCTGGATATCTATACAAGTCTGTGGCTCTCTGTGTAACTCTGTGCATCTCAAAATAACTTTATGGTTCTCGATTTAACTCTATGGCTCTCTATGTACAGCGAGGGGAAAAAAATAATATTTGATCCCCTGCTGATTTTGTACGTTTGCCCACTGACAAAGAAATGATCAGTCTATAATTTTAATGCTAGGTTTATTTGAACAGGGAGAGACAGAATAACAACGAAAAAATCCAGAAAAACGCATGTCAAAAAGTGTTATAAATTGATTTGCATTTGAATGAGGGAAATAAGTATTTGACCCCTCTGCAAAACATGACTTAGTACTTGATGGCAAAACCCTTGTTGGAAATTACAGAGGTCAGACTTTTCTTGTAGTTGGCCACCAGGTTTGCACACATCTCAGGAGGGATTTTGTCCCACTCCTCTTTGCAGATCTTCTCCAAGTCATTAAGGTTTCGAGGCTGACGTTTGGCAACTCGAACCTTCAGCTCCCTCCACAGATTTTCTATGGGATTAAGGTCTAGAGACTGGCTAGGCCACTCAAGGACCTTAATGTGCTTCTTCTTGAGCCACTCCTTTGTTGCCTTGGCCGTGTGTTTTGGGTCATTGTCATGCTGGAATACCCATCCACGACCCATTTTCAATACCCTGGCTGAGAGAATGAGGTTCTCACCCAAGATTTGACGGTACATGGCCCCGTCCATCGTCCCTTTGATGCGGTGAAGTTGTCCTGTCCCCTTAGCAGAAAAACACCCCCAAAGCAAAATGTTTCCATTTCCATGTTTGACAGTGGGGATGATATTCTTGGGGTCATAGGCAGCATCCCTCCTCCTCCAAACAAGGCGAGTTGAGTTGATACCAAAGACCTCCATTTTGGTCTCATCTAACCACAACACTTTCACCCAGTTGTCTTCTGAATCATTCAGATGTTCAATGGAAACTTCAGACGGGCATGTATATGTGCTTTCTTGAGCAGGGGGACCTTGCGGGCGCTGCAGAATTTTAGTCCTTCACGGCGTAGTGTGTTACCAATTGTTTTCTTGGTGACTATGGTCCCAGCTGCCTTGAAATCATTGACAAGATCCTCCCGTGTAGTTCTGAGCTGATTCATCACTGTTCTCATGGTCATTGCTAGTCCACGAGGTGAGATCTTGCATGGAGTCCCAGGTCGAGGGAGATTGACAGTTCTTTTGTGTTTCTTGCATTTGCGAATAATCGCACCAACTGTTGTCACCTTCTCACTAAGCTGCTTGGCAATGGTCTTGTAGCCCATTCCAGCCTTGTGTAGGTCTACAATCTTGTCCCTGACATCCTTGGAGAGCTCTTTGTTCTTGGCCATGGTGGAGAGTTTGGAATCTGATTGATTGATTGCTTCTGTGGACAGGTGTCTTTTATATAGGTAACAAGCTGAGATTAGGAGCACTCCCTTTAAGAGTGTGCTCCTAATCTCAGTTCGTTACCTGTATAAAAGACACCTGGGAGCCAGAAATCTTTCTGATTTATAGGGGGTAAAATACTTATTTCCCTCATTAAAATGAAAATCAATTTATAATATTTTTGACATGCGTTTTTCTGGATTTTGTTGTTGTTATTCTGTCTCTCACTGTTCAAAAAAGCCTACCATTAAAATTATAGACTGATCATTTCTTTGTCAGTGGGCAAACGTACAAAATCAGCAGGGGATCAAATACTTTTTCCCTCACTGTAACTCTATGGCTCTCTATGTAACTCTATGGCTCTCTATGTAACTCTATGGCTCTCTGTGTAACTCTATGGCTCTCTGTGTAACTCTATGGCTCTCTGTGTAACTCTATGGCTCTCTGTGTAACTCTATGGCTCCCTATGTAACTCTATGGCTCTCTGTGTAACTCTATGGCTCTCTGTGTAACTCTATGGTTATCTGTGTAACTCTATGGCTCTCTATGCAACTCTATGGCTCTGTGTAACTCTATGGCTCTCTGTGTAACTCTATGGCTCTCTGTGTAACTCGATGGCTCTCTGTGTAACTCTATGGGTCTCTATGTAACTCATTGGCTCTCTGTGTAACTCTATGGCTCTCTGTGTAACTCTATGGCTCTCTATGTAACTCTATGGCTCTCTGTGTAACTCTATGGCTCTCTGTGTAACTCTATGGCTCTCTGTGTAACTCTATGGTTATCTGTGTAACTCTATGGCTCTCTATGCAACTCTATGGCTCTGTGTAACTCTATGGCTCTCTGTGTAACTCTGTGTAACTCGATGGCTCTCTGTGTAACTCTATGGGTCTCTATGTAACTCATTGGCTCTCTGTGTAACTCTATGGCTATCTGTGTAACTCTATGGCTCTCTGGGTAACTCTATGGCTCTCTGTGTAACTCTATGGCTCTCTGTGTAAATCTATGGCTCTTTAAGTAACTCTATGGCTCTCTGTGTAACTCTATGGCTCTCTGTGTAACTCTATGGCTCTCTGTGTAACTCTATGGCTCTCTGTGTAACTCTATGGCTCTTTATGTAACTATATGGCTCTCTGTGTAACTCTTTGTCTCTCTGTGTAACTCTATGGCTCTCTGTGTAACTCTATGGCTCTCTGTGTAACTCTACGGCTCTCTGTGTAACTCTATGGCTCTCTGTGTAACTCTATGGCGCTCTATGTAACTCTATGGCTCTCTGTGTAACTCTACGGGTCTCTATGCAACTCTATGGCTCTTTACGTAACTTTATGGCTCTCTATGTAACTCTATGGCTCTCTGTGTAACTCTATGGCTCTCTATGTAACTCTATGGCTCTCTGTGTACATCTATGGCTCTCTATGTAACTCAATGGCTCTCTGTGTACATCTATGGCTCTCTGTGTAACTCTATGGCTCTCTATGTAACTCTATGGCTCTCTGTGTACATCTATGGCTCTCTATGTAACTCAATGGCTCTCTGTGTACATCTATGGCTCTCTGTGTAACTCTATGGCTCTCTATGTAACTCTATGGCTCTCTGTGTACATCTATGACTCTCTGTGTAACTCTACGGCTCTCTGTGTAACTCTATGGCTCTCTGTGTAACTCTATGGCGCTCTATGTAACTCTATAGCTCTCTGTGTAACTCTATGGCTCTCTGTGTAACTCTATGGCTCTCTATGTAACTCTATGGCTCTCTGTGTACATCTATGACTCTCTGTGTAACTCTATGGCTCTCTGTGTAACTCTATGGCTCTCTGTGTAACTCTACGGCTCTCTGTGTAACTCTATGGCTCTCTGTGTAACTCTATGGCGCTCTATGTAACTCTATGGCTCTCTGTGTAACTCTACGGGTCTCTATGCAACTCTATGGCTCTTTACGTAACTTTATGGCTCTCTGTGTAACTCTATGGCTCTCTATGTAACTCTATGGCTCTCTGTGTAACTCTATGGCTCTCTATGTAACTCTATGGCTCTCTGTGTACATCTATGGCTCTCTATGTAACTCAATGGCTCTCTGTGTACATCTATGGCTCTCTGTGTAACTATATGGCTCTCTATGTAACTCTATGGCTCTCTGTGTACATCTATGGCTCTCTATGTAACTCAATGGCTCTCTGTGTAACTCTATGGCTCTCTATGTAACTCTATGGCTCTCTATGTACATCTATGACTCTCTGTGTAACTCTACGGCTCTCTGTGTAACTCTATGGCTCTCTGTGTAACTCTATGGCGCTCTATGTAACTCTATGGCTCTCTGTGTAACTCTATGGCTCTCTGTGTAACTCTATGGCTCTCTATGTAACTCTATGGCTCTCTGTGTACATCTATGACTCTCTGTGTAACTCTATGGCTCTCTACGTAACTCGATGGCTCTCTGTGTAACTCTATGGCTCTCTATGTAACTCTATGGCTCTCTGTGTACATCTATGACTCTCTGTGTAACTCAATGGCTCTCTGTGTACATCTATAGCTCTCTGTGTAACTCTATGGCTCTCTATGTTACTCTATAGCTCTCTGTGTACATCTATGACTCTCTGTGTAACTCTATGGCTCTCTGTGTAACTCTATGGCGCTCTATGTAACTCTATAGCTCTCTGTGTAACTCTATGGCTCTCTGTGTAACTCTATGGCTCTCTATGTAACTCTATGGCTCTCTGTGTACATCTATGACTCTCTGTGTAACTCTATGGCTCTCTACGTAACTCGATGTAACTGCAACGTCCTGCGGCTTCCGCCCCTGCCGGCGGACTCGTGGAAGTAGCAGCGCGATGGCCCCTTGATACGACAGCTCCTTCACAGCAGTCTCAATTGGACCTTCTCAGCTGCAATAACAATGCCTTGCGGAGTCTGAATTCGAGAGCCGTACATTCAAGAAGTTTCCTCGAACTCACGAACCCTCGCCCGCGCAAGCTCCCCGATCATCACGAGTCGCATTCGCGGCGGAGCCGACGGCTTGGCATGGCGCGTGCACCGGAGCGGTGGCACCGGAGCTCTGGCCAGGTGAGCCCCCCGCCGTCGCCCGTGTCCTCCACCGCCCACGGCCCCCACCGCCCACGGCATCCACCGCCAGTGGCCCCCACAGCACGTGACTTCAAACCGCACGTGGCCCCCACCGCACGTGGCCCCCACCGCACGTGACCTCCACCGCACGTGACTTCCACCGCACGTGGCCCCCACAGCACGTGACCTCCACCGGACGTGGCCCCCACCGCACGTGACTTCCACCGCACGTGGCCCCCACAGCACGTGGCCCCCACTGCACACAACCCCGGCCATCCACAGGACCCGCGTCGCTCGCTGCGCTAATGACAGAGTCCCCCCGCCTCCGGCAGGCTCCGTCGTCCCCAGCTCGCGCCAGCCTCCCTTCCTCACCGCCACCATCACCACCCTCATCCCCCCTCACCGCCAATTGAAGCCTCTGGCGCAGAGACGGAAAGAGGAGTTCCTGATCCGGACCAATGATAACGCAGGAACATTTTTTCACAATCATCGTCGTCGTCGTGGTGGTGGTAATCATCGTGTCCATCTGCTGTGCGAAATCAGCATTATCATCAGCATCAGCAGCATTGTTATAATCTTTGGTTGCATCTGCAGTGTGACAGCGTCATCATTAGGAGCATCGTTCTAATCATTTGTTGCATTTGCAGTGTGATATCAAAGACATCATCATTGTAATTAATTGTCAGGTGTATCTGCATTACAAAACAATCATAATCAGTATCAATACATTCATTGTGTGCATCTGTAATGCGATATCATCACCATCATCATTATCACCATCATCATTATAGTCATGGCGTGCACTTACATTGCATCATCGTACGTGATAATAATCAAATCTAACAGCATCGATAGCAGCACAACATCACTGCAATCATTTGCATCAGGATCTCTTGCACCGTGCTAATCGCATGCAGGTCTCACATTGAGACATATTCATACTTTTTACAATGGCCTTAGACGAAGAAAACTTAACATTTATCAACACGCACAGCAAGTATTACCATTCCATTTAAGTTTTTGGCAGCCTAAATTGCCTTTAATAGTCTAAATTTACAGAAATCACCTCGATCTTGCTTTGAAAAGCGGGATCAAAGTGTGGCTTTGAGAAAAAAAGAAATCGCTTCTTTTGCAGAGAATTGTAATTCTGAGCGTTGCTTTGTGAGAGGCGTTTAAATCGGCACTTTGAAAACTCCATCCGTTGGTCCGGTTTACTGACACGGACGTCTGTGGCAGGATTTGTTGACACTCTTGTTTGTTGATTTGTATGTAAGCACTGGTTATTGTTTGTCCTGTTCGGGATATGTTCTGGCGTGTGTTAAGTGTAAATCAGTTGTTGTTGTTGTTGTTTTTGTTGTTGTTGTTATTGTTGTTGTTGTCAGTTGGCACATTCGAAACCACCCTGCGATGTCCTGTAACTGCCACCAGCTGCTACAATAGAGTCTGAGTCCACGAATGTATGTGGCCACTCTGGATCCCTCTACGTAACTCTACGGAGCTCTACGTTAATAGAGGTTAGTCAGGTTAACGCTCAGATATGGCTGTCCGCCTGATGAGGCTTAGTTGTAATTGCTGTCGAAACGTCGTACTCGGATTGTAAATGTTGTGGCTTTGCTCTCCAACACACCGGTGTGCTGTACTCGTGACGAATTGGCCACGTTCTCTTTACGTGACAAACCTTACTAGTTGGCTGTGTCGGGTGATGGCGGGTGTAACGACATATTTATATATTTACACGATCTAACCCCCAAAAAAAATCCATTATGTAACAATAGAGTCTCAGTCCGAGTCCATGGATGCGTGTGTCTCTTTAGGTAAAATATTATTCAGTTTGGTGCTTTAACATCTTAACACCTGTTTTGTTGCCATAAAAAGGGGAAAAACCTTATTATCTTATTTTGGTACTGGCAAAGGAGGTCCCATGATGTAGCTGCTCCCCCCGAGCTCCCATTACTCTGAGATGATCGTTTGTGTTGCGTTCGAAACGTCGTGATTTATTATTATTTTAATATAATTTTCTACATACGCGACTTTACCGAAAAAAACAATGAGTATAGTAATTTATGCAGTCACGAAAGCTTCAATTCTATGTCTTTGTGCTGTTCGCCTTTTGGCGTCCTCTGGAGGCGAGGCTTAAAGGAAAAATATCTCTGGTGTGGACCAATCAGTTTCAAGGACAATGCATATATTATCAAAGTATTTTTTGTTTACATTATGACCACAAGCATTGTGGTTAATGCAGACATGATTCCTTGTAAAAGGTTTCAGTTTGGTGTTTTAACATCTCAACACCTGTCATGGTTTGTGTGGATGCGATTTCGGGTGGACCATGATCTTCGTGGAAGGTCAAACACAGGGATCTTCTGCGTTGGGTCTTTCACAACAAAGGTGTTTGTGAGTTATTTTGAACTCAATTCGGCTCTCCAAACTTCATGGCGGTTGAACTCGCATTGGATCAGAATGAGAATATGCATGTAAGCCGGAGTAATCCGATGAGTTATAAAGCACTTATTCACAGATGTCCAGTAGGGGCGGGTAAGAATGTTGCAACAATCTGGCCACGAATGATAGCTCAAAAAAGTGGCTTATAATTTGAACATTTATAGCAGCAACATAATCTAAATAGTCTAAACAAGCGTAACGTACACGCAATCGCTGACGCCATCTTGACATTCAATGTATGCTCGGATTCATGTTATGCTTTGCTGTTCAATAAAAACTTTTCGCGTATTTATTATCTTTTGTTTCCACTTGCACACATTCTCTCTTCAGCGAGAGTAAGCGTTTGAGTTTTCAAGCGTAGGTTAGGTTCCTTTAATTGATCTTGTGACAAGAGGCGCGATACGAATGTGAGATTGCTGTTCTCACCGTAATCGTGTCATGCAAGATGGCCTCCGTTGCCAAAAACTGCCAATTAAGCCGAACAAGATTTCATCCAATTCACACACGTTTAAATACATACAATTTAAGTAAAAAAAACAATCCAATGATATACAGTCAAATGCAAAGTGTAATATTTCAAACACACTCGATTGTGGTTCCCGCAGTTGCATTTTCCATCGATACAAGGATAAAAAAAAACATCTATTTGTCCACCCACACATCTCGGACACCCGATTTCTGCCGCTCAAACTTTGCGCTGGACTTCCCACGCCTGGCTCGATAGGGCATTCTGTCAGCTGGGTCTCCGGTGCAGACGGCGTAGGGACCCATTACCCGGAATTCACATCCCAGCGGAGTGTGTGGTGGGGGGGGAGACGGGAAGGTGGGATGGGGATGGAGGGGAAGGAGGCAGTGAGGTTTACATAACGACCCTTCGGGTACCTATGGGAATCCAGTCGGGGTTTTATTTTCGTGGCAAGTTTAAACCGTTTGCTCCCCCGCGTCAGATGGACTTAGATTTAACCCACCCACACGCCAGGATTGATTGTGAATGCTCCAGCCACCAACTGCCGGCAAGCAGCTGAGCACAACAGCCGGAGAGAGGCTGGGGACTCTGCGATGAAGAGTGGCTTGTGTATGCCGAGGCACATTCTCTCTCAGCCAAATGAGGTAAGTCACTGCCATGGTGATGCATCTTATCATTGTAGCCCCATCCCTTCTAAGTGCTGCAGTCAGCGCAGCATCGTTTCAGTCAAACCCAATGAAGGAACAGCCCTGTCTTTCTCTCTGCCTCGACTACAAGTGGGGACCGCTCTCAACCGTGCCCCAACAACCACAACAACACATGGAAGAAGGGTGTTGATATTCACTCCGTGAATGGAAGATCAATGAGTCACCAAACAGCGACTGCGGTGAAGTTCAACCAATCAGGAACACACCACTGATGACTACCCAACGTAACACGCTTGTTCTGGTGGACTGCAAGTGGACGACTCCACTTAGCTAACAACCCCCCAGCCCCGGCATGCCGTGGAATGGCTCACACACAAAAAAAATCAAATTGTAGCCCTGTTGTTTTTCTTTTCTTCTTCAAATGCCATACAAAAAAAAATAAGGCTGCAGTCGTGGAAGATTCCACCACGGAATCCACATCAACGAGCCTCCAAAGTCGACAATACATCGCTGCGCGTCTGCGTGCACCGCAACGAACAGATAATCAGTCGCTTGTCAGAAATCATTCTGAATGATGATAATAATATTGGTCTCGACAGCCGCACGTGTGAATTGTGTTTGATATGCATTCGTCGTTTCCAGAATCTGAGTGATAGTGCGCATATTATTTCACATCACAGTGTTGCAGGAGCACAAAAAACTAAAAAAGTCAACACATCACTCAATAACGCTGTGGCCTTTAAAAGTAAAATAAATATCTACAATAGGTGACGTTATGGGCAATGGCCCTCTAGGGACGTAGAGATGTGTTTTGTAAACCCAGCAGTTGTTTGGCCCCTACTTTTCTTTCATGGTTCTGTTCGCAGTGAGAGGGGCATTAAAGGGACAGCACCAGTGGTGATCCGTATGCCTCACAGGAAAAATATCCTCGGTTGGATTCCAGACTCGGACGCCTTTCTGAGTCACACTAGCTAATAGCTCAGTGGGCCTTACCTGAAAAGATAGCTTAGTTTTATTTGTATATATTTTAAGTGATTTGTTTACCATTCATATACTTTGCACTCCGGTCGTGTTTTTGTATTGTTGTACCGTTCTGACCTGCCCCTACTGGACATCTGCTAAAAGAGCTTCATAGCTCATTGGAATTCCTGCAGTATAAATACATATTCTGATTCTTCGGATGCTGTAGGTTATGCCCCTGGTTTAAATGGGTTACCTCCTCCGGATCCTCCAGTTTCCTCCTCTCATAGCTAAAAAAAAACCCCTCATAAAATGTAACTGATATTGTCTTAACATTTCAATGTTGGAAAATTACCGACAAATTACTCAGTTTGGATGACACACAACATTGCCCCTTGTTGCAAAAAAAATAAAATGGCAAAACCCTCCTAAAAACGAGTCATGACACTCAAGAAAGCCTCCTGGTTAAACAAGCGTACACAGGCTTTGCGTCATCTTGACATTCAGAACATGCTGTAATGCCTGTTATGCTCTGCTGCCGTAAAGATGTTTTTTTCAGCGTATTTATTACCGTTCGTTTAAAATTGCACACATTTTCTTCCCGGGATGATGCGACGTTGCCTCTTCAGCGAGGGCTTGAAGAGCTTGACTTTGACGGAGAGGATACAAGCTCAGCTCAGGTTCATTTGATTGATCCTTTGACAAGAGATCCGATACAAATGTCACGTTCCTGTTATCACTGTTATCATTTAACAGCAAGATGATCTCTGTTACCAAAACATTCTGAATTATGAAGCACGCACAATACTACTATTAGTACTCCAGAAAGAGAAACACGTGGAGCAGATAATAAGCTAGACAGAGACATCGCATTGACTACAGAACTAAGACAAGTAAGTTGGCTTTGGCAAGACATTGTATGTCGAACTTATTTCGCACCGTACATAGCCAACCGTGCTAAATCATCAACCATCCCCTTTCATTTTCAAATTTATTGATATCTTATTATTCTCCATTATCGTGATTATGATTCCATTATAAAAACAGAGCAAATAGTCATTCTGTGAGTCACTAGCGCCAATGATGCATTCGTCACCTTTTCAGTTCCTCGTTATTACATTCGATATCGTCTTCAGATTAACCCAGGGCTCGTTGTCGTTCTCAGCACACGCACACACAAAACACACACAGACCAAACGAAACCTTCCCCGCCAACCTCTGCCAAAGCAACACAAACAAACGTGGAGGCCGTAGGACTTCTCCCACTGGAGTTCAGGATGAATAGGTCACGTGTCGTGACGTCACAAGCTAACGACCTCCCCCGCGGGGGTAGATCTCGCCTGAGAGAAACGCTCAAGGATGGTGGTGGCCACGTGATGGTGTCCCAGGATCTCCGATTTGCACGGTTGGTTACGTTCTGGTGCGAAAGGAGTTCAACAACACATACGTACTGTAGGGACTAAAACTAAACAATTGTTTGAATCTTACCAGATAAGGCCCACTGAGGTATACAGATTTTTTTTCAGAAGTGACGTGGCCACAAATGATAGCCCAACGAAGTGGCTTATCGCGTGGAAATGTATAGCAGCCAAATACTCTAAACCAGTGGTACTTAACCTCAGTGGTTCTGAGCCTCAGGGGATGCGAGATGCCCATTCTGGGGGTGCGAGACATGGCAAATTGTTTTTAGAAGGTAAATAATCGAAACACAAATTAAGCACGGGCACATAAGTACAACTACTTTGTTTCATCAAACCTATGTATTTATTAACATAAAAAAAATACGATTGAGAATAAGGGGGTGGAAGGCTGCAGTAAAAGTTGAGAACCACTGCTCTAAATGCATGTTTCTCAATGTGGAAGGAAAAACCGGAGGACCCGGAGAAAAATCCACACAAACTCCAAATATACAGCAGGCATCAGGGTCGGGATCGAATCCACGAACTCCTGCACACCAGGCAAGGGAGTTAACATCTCGCTACCGTGGATTCAACGAGGGCCAAAACTTCAACGTCTGCCAGGTCTACTGATGGATCGATCGACCGGTCGGATGAGAGAACCGACTCACACAGAGCGTTGCACGTGCTCAGTGTCCCGCGGGTGACCTTTAACCTCCGGCCACATTCCATCCCGCGGGATCAAATTGGTGTATTTGTAGGCTCCTTTTATCCGCACTGCCCCCCCCCCCATTCCTCGCACTGTCCGCAATGTTCCGGTTGCGCATTGTGGACCGATTCCCGTCGGTGCAGTTTTTTTTCTTCTCGCGGATAAGAGGAGCACAAATCTGGTCGTCCGCCTGATGATGATAGTTGTACTTACTGGCCAAACGTCGTTCGCAGACTGTAAATGTTGTGGATTTGCGCTCCAACACACCGGTGGGCTGTACTAGTAAGGAATTGGCATGTTATGTTTGCGTGACAGACCTTACTAATTGGCTGTGTCGGGTGGTAGCGGGTTTAAAGACACATATTTATATATTTACGCGATCTAACCCCCCCCCCCCAAAAAAAAAACCTGTGTCATGGATGATATTGGTAATGAAAGCCTCCTGCGTGGTAAAGAGGAGCAAGGTGGGCACATTCACCCCGAGTGTCTGCAGATTCATCTTGAGACAAATCTGTAAGCGTGGCCTATTTAAAATCATGTTATCGGCGATGTTATGCGGATACGCAAATTCCTTCAGCCATCAAGACTGTCAGTACATGATCATTCGAACTGGTGCCATCCAGAGACCGGTGCACATTCTACCGTCGGCCAATTTGTTTCGAGTAAAGCGGTGTCCATTCAAATGCACGTGAGCTTGTGAGTGGACCATTGATACGGACAGGTATAGCACGCACACTCCGTTATTCACATCGCACACCGCGTTATTAACATCATACACGCGAGTCCCAAGAGTGGCACAGTGCCATCCCAGAATCGTGTGCATGCTGCGCTATTTTACCCTAATCACCTTTATTCATTCATACATACATTCAGTAATTATTTCACTTATTCATTCATTCATGCATGCATTTTGTTCGGAATTCATTCATTCATCCAACCATTAATGCATTCATGCATTGCTCACATTTTCATTCATACATCAAATGCATTCATTTAACCATTCATGCTTTAATGCACCCATTCGTCTATGCATTTATTAACACATTCTTTACGTATTTCATTCATTCTTGCATTCATTCATAAATGTATTCATTACTGCTTGAATAATTCAAGAGCGCATTGTGCATGCATCAAATCAGTTAACGCATGCATTCATGCTTTAATTGATTCATCCATTCAATCATGCAATAATTTATTGGGGAATTAAGAGATTACGGCCCCATTGACTCAATACTCGGTTCCCAAACCAACTGGATGAACCCGATGGCCCTGCATGTTAAGGGTCTCAATCGCCCATTTACGAAGCAGGGGGCATTAACTTACCCATGCCATTTACTTACTCATTTGGCCTTTGTTCAGCAGACGCTCTGCAGGCCAGCTGAATGGGCAAAGTGGGGGTTGGGGTTGGAGTTGGTGAGCCAGGCCTTCTATGCCTCACTAACCGCCAGCAGTTGGGAAATAGCCATCCAAAAACATGGAGTAATTTCTTCCTCTTGAATGTCAATGCGCTGACCTTGATTTATTTTTTATAATTTTGAGCGTTTATTTTTTTTATTTTTATCCGAGGTTAGGAACGCATGCAACATTTTCTGCCTTATTCTTGGTTCTTTCGGTAAAGTCACGTAGAAGGGAAACATTAAAAAAATAAAAATATAGAAGGGAAACAATAAAATAATAAAAATATAAAAAATTTTTATTTTTTATTTTTAATAAAAAAAAAAATTTCTACGTGACTTTACCGAAAGAAGCAAGAATATGAATCCCTGCAGTCACGAAAGCTTTAAATCAAAATTTCTGCCTTCTTAAAGCTCTGGCTCGGCATTTCAATATATATTTTTTAAATCTGAACATAAATACAGGAGGGAATTGGAGGTCGTTTATCTGCACGGAGCCTTAGTTTGACATTTTGGCGCCTGGGGCAAGGTACCAGCATCCCCATGGGGGGAATCCTGCACCAACCCACGCCCTCGCTCCGACACGTAACCTGCAGTTCGATTCAGAGCCGCGTTAGATTCAGAAGGATCATTGCCTGAAACGTCGCATATGAAGGATACAGTGAATGTGTTGAGGTTTTATAGTGCTGTTAACTACTTGTGGCGCCACTGCCAACGCAGCAACAGCGGCAGGCAGGCAGCGGCAGGCAGCGGCAGGTAGCGGCACCAAACAATTCGCCTCGTGCCGTTGAAATTGGTTCCTCGAGGGACCACCTGCGGACGGGAACGCGTTACTCAATCCCATCTCAATGATCCGCGTCGAACCCCACACCCCCATGCACTCCCTCTGGGAAAGACCCACACTCACGATTTCCAAGCACGCGAGTCAATGTTTAGAAGTGTTTTGTTGTTGTTGTTGTTGTCGTAGCTTAAAGAATCGCTCGCTTGCCACACTCCTTGCTTTGATACGCGATTGCCAGTTTCTTGACCGAGCCCCGTAGTGCAGCTTCCTAACGGCCGCGTCGCCTTCGTGAATGGAAAGTTAAATACCAGCCACGGCGCAATTGTGGCCACGCAACCAAAACAATGAACCCATATATTACAACCGCTGTAATCAGCGCTCCTGAAAACTGGGGAACCACACGAACTCTCTCTCCTGAAGCCCTCTCGTGGCTATCAGACTTCGACAATGGCATTTAGCTTCCGAACATATTGCCATCATACGCAACAATACAATACCGCGTGTGTTTCTCAATAGCTACTGTTAAGCAACTGTACGTCATGCCAATGTTAAAACTGATCATCAGAATAAATGTTTTTTTTCTGTTTAATTATCGCCAGGCCACATGGTTTAGAGTGCAGTGTCCAACTCTTGTTGTCCACTCTGTCTCTCTCTGGCCTATTTATTTATTTGCTTTGAAGGGCCATTGCCCAAATCAGCACCTATCATATATATATCCTTTCAAGGCCACAGTGCTATTGACGAATGTGCTGAGCTTGTTATTTCAGCGGAGCTTATCGCCAACTTCTACACGGTGGAGAACAATCTGAAACAAGTGACTTGAATGCCAGTGTCATCGATATTCAGGGTTGGAGTGGTGGCACAGCAGATAGCGCAATGCATTATATTATAATATGGCGCCATGGTGGAGAGATGTTAACTATCTCGCCTGGTATACAGGAGGTCGTGCATTTGATCCCGACCCAGACGCCTGCTGCTGCATATTTGAAGCGTGCGTGTCTCTCTCCCCGTGGTCGCGTGGATTTTTTCTCCGTGTCCTCCGGGTTTTCCCCCCTCCAATATTAGAATCAACGTCATGTGTTTCGAGTATTTGGCTGCTACAAATTTACAAATGATGAGCCACTTCGTTGAGCTTTCAATTGTGGCCTGGTCGCTTCTGAAAACGAGCTATATAGCTTAGTGGGCCTTACCTGGAAAAAACAAACAAACAAAAAGCACGTATAAAGTCGACTTTCCACACCATAATTTTAAAGGATTCAGCGACAGTGGATGAGATAGCAGCAGACATTAAGCCATTTCTTGGAGAATACGTCTATAATTCGATGCCCTCAACATCCACGATTATAGTTTTGGATTCGATAGGTGCAGGTTGAAAGAAAGTCAACTGTACGGAGGCAATTGGCCCCTGAAGAGGACGTAGAAAATATTCACACTCAGTAAATAAATAAATAACTGCTCTATACTAATGAGCACCGATGAGGAAGTAACCGGTGTACAGCTTTGTTTATGTTTCACTGCTGACCGAGGCTGACCACACTCTCGGCTCTTGAGCTGGTGGCCTGGACAAGGCTGAGCGAAGTCTGCGTGCAATGTGGCGGTCACACGGCATGCTGATTGTGAGAGACACGTTGACGCCGTGCTGTTGCTCACACCCAAACGAGTGGTGACTGACGTGAAACTTCTCAATGTGCTTCTGACAGGACCTTACGTGTCGAGGCATAACAACAATTTTGGACACGGCTGACAAATATCGAATCAATAAATCAATTTATGGAGGGCACTTCACATCCATAAAGGTGTCTCAAAAGTGCTTTTACATAAGCAAACACAATTTTGCCAAGCCTCTCCTATATTTCCCCCTAAATATAGTCCGGATGGATATCCCAAGCTTCTTTTTTTTTGCGTGTGTTCGTCCAGATTTGCAAAATGTCATTGGGACTGCTTATCGATAATTTTAATTTCATGAGTGCAACGACTCTCTTGCCTTGACGATGGAATCACAGCCTCTTGGGATTTTACGAAAGCTGGTGGGGGCCTTTCAGCAGACCGGGCAATCGCCTTGCGAGTATTTAACGTCGCTTAAAGCCCACGCGGCAATTTTTTTTTTTGCACAACTGGAAGAAATCGCGAAGCAGCGAACGTCGGATAAGCTGGGCGAGCCCGTGGGGCGGGGGGGGGGGGCGGTGGGGGTTATAGTCAAGCAAGTAAGCTCAAGGGTGAGCATCAGATCTGATTCCCTTTCATTGCAACCCAACCTGAGCTGACTCCACCTCTTTGTGTTTTAGTTTGATGACCCCCCCCCAACCGCCCGCCCGCCCGCCCGCCCGCCCGGCCGCACGAACCTCCGATTAGCACGGTTGGCTACGTACGGTTGGCTACGTACGGTGCGACAGAAGTTCAACATACATACACGTGTACATGCGCCTCCCCGTCTTCTTACAAAGAGGACTGTGTTTAGCAGATAACCGTGAGTAAACCGATGTCTTTATTTAGAAGACATTTGGCTGCTATACATTTCCACGGGCTAAGCCACTTCGTCGAGTTATCTTTTGTGACCAGGTCGCTTCTAAAAAAAAACATCTATATAGCTCAGTGGGGCTTACCTGGTAAAATAAACATTGCAGTTTGATTTTTAGTCCCTTGTTTGCCCCCCACGTCCACCCAGGCACCACTCCTCTCTCCCCACTGCCCCCCTCCCTGGTCATTTTCGTGGAGACTTCCGTGATGATTTTCCGCGTGGCATAGATGAGCAGGAGATATTTAATAACCGGTTTTGTATGGACTGTATTTGGTTTATTTTTTTTATCTCCTTACCGTGTGACTTCATGTTGGATGTTCTTCGTCACAAACAAAATTATACTATGCTCTTTGGTTCTTTGGGTAAAGTCACGTGGGTATAAAATACAACAAATCACGACGTTTCGGGCGTCCGAAACGTCGTGATTTATTTTATACCCACGTGAATTTTCCGAAAGAACCAAAGAGTATGGATTCCTGCAGTCACGAAAGCTTCAAATAAAAAAAAAACCGATACCAAATAAGCATCATTGCCTGGAGCTTAATATAATAAACACCAGCTTTAGAAATTGCTCTTTCTGCTATGAGTCTACATATATGGGGAATAACACTGCATCTCTCTTACACCCCCCCCCACCTCCAGTCAGCCAGCCAAACTTACAATCTCATGTAGAACCCTGTCTCCCGCCACCTTTCTCTGTGCTGGATATCCCAATTTATCTTAACGTCTCATTTTGTCTATGTTTCCATCTCTATCTGTTTCACTATTCCGCTGTCTCCTCTTCAAATGCTTCGATATAACTCCCACGGTTCCTGTTTGCGAGAGCCTCCCACACGGTGATTCCTGCACCCATGTTGAAGACTTGATCTGCTTGTTTTGTCTCATCCACACAGTGTTAAACCACCACCCACACTGCAGATTACAACAACACACTCACCCTCTTACTCACTCACTCACCCTCCCTCCCTCTCAATCACTCACTCACACACCCACTCATTCACTCATTAACTCAGCTTCTCACTCACTCACCCTCCCTCCCACTCAATCACTCACTCACACACCCACTCATTCACGCACCCTCTTAGTCACCCACTCACTTACCCTCTCTCCCACTCAATCACTCACACACCCTCTCATTCACTCACCCTCTCACTCAGTCACTCACCCTCCCTCCCACTCAATCACTCACTCACTCACCCTCTCACTCACTCATTCACTCACCCTCCCTCCCACTCAATCACTCACTCACTCACCCTCTCACTCACCCTCCCTCCCACTCACTCATTCCTCATTTAATCTCTCACAAAAACAAACCCCCCCCCCGT
The DNA here is from genome assembly GCF_048934315.1 of Petromyzon marinus. NCBI lineage: Eukaryota > Metazoa > Chordata > Hyperoartia > Petromyzontiformes > Petromyzontidae > Petromyzon > Petromyzon marinus. Next base: position 5,825,670 of record NC_133689.1, on the reverse strand, counting down.
ATAGCCTTAAAAGACTGTTGGGGCAAGTGCTGTTAGCGAGCATCTATGAAAGCCGGCACGGCACACAAAGGGGTGGGTGGCCAACACCACGCCCGGACGCATTCACCCACACACTGACTCATCCACTCATTCACCCACTTACCCCTTCACTCTCTTACCACACTGCAGGTCATAACAACACTTATATGTCTGCTTCTTCCCTCGCACTGCTCGAGTTGGGCGATTCCATCTGTGGTCTATTTTCCAAAGTTATTAGAAATAACATTGCTCGATTCAAGAAAAAAAAGGCTTAAGCTCTTATCTATTACAACTATGATATTCTGGCAAAACGCCCGATGATGCTGGATGTAATTACCTGCGAAACGTCGTACTCAAATTGTGAATGTTGTGGGTTCACTCTTCAACACACCGGTGGGCTGTAGAAGTAACTATTTGTCTTTTTGTTTACGTGACAAATCCATTACTTATTTGCCTTGTCGCGTGGTGGAGGGTTTTGACACATTTGTATTTACGCGATCTAACCCAAAAACTTTTTGATTTAAAGCTCTCGTGACTGCAGGGATTCATATTCTTGGTTCTTTCGGTAAAGTCACGTAGAGGGGAAACAATAAAGTAATAAAAATATAAAATCAATAGAATTCTCACGACGATTCGACTGCAACACAAGCAATCATCATCAGGTTTTCACACATATAATGTTCATGACGTCATAAGAATTTTATTGTTTTATATTTTTATTATTTTATTGTTTCCCTTCTACTTGACTTTACCGAAAGAACCAAGAATACCAAAAACCTTAATTATTATTAATATTGGTCGCGAAAGCCTTACGTGTTAAACTAACTCTGATCATGCTGTTTGTTGCTGTGTGCTTTGCATTTGGAGGCTCTGGGCCTGTGGTCAGCATCCGTGTTATATGCTTTTTTTAACAAACGACTCCTTCTCAGCCATTTTTTATTAGAAAATTGGATTTCATGCATGGCCATTCATGAATGTAAATGATTTGAAACACTATAACCTATTACATAGCTGCAATGTATCTTACTGAAAACCAAGGAAATCATTATTTTAACGTATTCTGCATTATTACTATTACACATTTATTGCAGTTAGTGTTTGTGTCATTGTTGTTTAACATTCTTATTAATATAATGTTCATGACGTCATGCGTTTTTCCTGTTTGTGGACACGTGTTCTGTGTTGCTTTATTCCAAAGGGCTCTCACCTGGCTTATATAAATTAAAGGTATGCTAATGTGTGTAGAGTATACAGTATCACTGTGGGTAGTGGTTAGCACACTGAGCTATGAGCCCAGTCGCCTGAGTTCAATCCCCTGCCATGACAAACATCAGCTATGAATTATTTATGAAACGGTCCTGTGCATTCCCGTATGTTGACTCAGTCATTAAATGAGTACCCAGTGTCTGGGTATGGTGCTGGGTATCGTGCTAGCCACACCACCCAACTTGTAATTTAATCTGTCTTTAATAGGCGCCTACTAACAAGCAACAGCCTACCGGCTATTTGAGGGATCATTTAATTTGCATTGCCATTATACAATTTAGCAAGCAACAGCCAATTAGTAAGGTTTGTCACATCAACAGAACGTGCCAATTCATTACGAGCACACCAAACCGAAAATTGTTAATGTTGTGGATTTACTTTAACACACCAGTGTGCTGCATTGGTAACGAATTGGCACGTTCTATTTACGTGACACACCTTACATAAACAAATACAATTTTGCCAAGCCTCTTCTATATCCCCCCCTCCCCCCTAAATATAGTCCTGGATGAATATTCCAAGCGTCTTTTTTTGCGTGTGTTCGTCCAGATTTGCAAAATGTCACGCATTTATATTTACGCGATCTAACCGAAGAAATAATATTAAAAAAAAAACCTCCTGTGTATTCACGTGTGTTGGAGTGTTTCTTTGGCATTGTTTTTTTTTGTTTGTTTGTTGGAGATTTGGACGACAACCAACAATAAAAGAGAAAACAAAGCAAATATACGGACACGGGCGAGGCGGAAGCGCGGAGGTCCTGCGCCTGGTCACGGAGAGCGACGCGGCAGAGTCAGCGACCAAAACGCACGCGCACGCTCACCGCAAACAGGGCCACGGTTGGCACTTGAAGTGGCGGATGCGTTAATGCGCTTTGTTTAGCGCGCTATGTGGGTCAATGTAAAGTGCATTGAAATTGAACTAATACCCTCCCCCTACCTCATACCTCCCCACTCCTAACCCCTCCTGCTCCCCATCCTCCTCCTCCTACCCCCTCCTGCTCCTCCTCCTCCACCCTCCACCTCCCCACCCTCCACCTCCCCATCCTCCTCCTACCCCTTCCTCCTCCTCTTCTTTCTTCACGAGGGATATTGCTTAATGGATTGAATGAAAGATTATTTCGGCTAGTCACTGCTCTCCTCTTCCAGCGGGACCAAGCTCCTCGGCAGCTCGACTGCCCGTGGGTGGTGGCAGCCGCGCTGTGAGAACGGGGGAGGTTTCTCGGGCGCGCCGTCGCCAATGCGGCACGCGCCCCCCGATTTAGCCCCCGTTGGCTACGTAACGGTGCGAAATGAGTTCAACACGCATACACGTGCACACGCGCGTACGTACACGCCACGTACACACCGCTCACGTCTTCACCAGTAAGCGGGACCGCGCCCCAGTGGCAGGTGTTATTTAAAGCGTGCATGGGCCACTTTTAGGTCAGTTCATTCTAAAATAGTGCAGCGCTGTGCGTGTCAGCGTGTCGGCTGGAAATAGCCCTGGGCATGCTTTCCTGTGATCAGAGGCAGATCTTGAAACATCCTGGGGGGGGGGCTGTGAAAAGGGAGAGGTGGTAGGGGGAGAATTTTAAAGATTTCAAGGTATTTAAAAATGGCCCGATATTAATAAGGAAAAATGCATTCAACTTTCTGTGGAAATACCCATTGCCCATTGTCGGGGTCTCAAGGGCAAGGGGAGGAGAGAGGAGAGGGAGGGTGGTGGTGTTCGTTTCTATCGACCCACCCCCCTTTTCCCCGGATCCGCCTATGCCTTTGAGCCAATTCTGTGGAGGCGGATAACTCATTCCGGCACCTCTTTCAATAAGGGCGTCTTGAGACTCGGTGAGTCCTTCAATTAATTGGCGCCGTTATTATTCGTGTGGCCAAGTTTAGCAGCGGGCGGTACACAACAGAAGCAACCAAATAAAAGCACCCGCGATTCATCATTAACGTTGCCTTATATTGCAAAAAAAGCTATTCAAAAAGCGAACGTTTTCACCCGTGGCCTTCGTTCAGAACATAGTACAGAGTTCAGAGATGATTGAAATACATATCCTGGAGTCTACAGTGTGAACCCTTGAACACAAGGAGACACGTTTTTTTTTTGTTTTAAAATCGTAAATTTTTCTGACAGTCTGTGGCTCCAGCCGACACACACATGCCGATAGGTGCGCCAGCATCACGGAGCAATGATATATTTTGGAGAGAATAAAAATATACACTGCTCTAAAAATGTTATATAAAATAATATTTCACGGTCGTTACTAAGCTGAGATTATCCGAGTCTCATTTGAAAAGGATAGCAAACTTTTAATGTCTCCTGGGTGAATGAATATTATCCGCTTAAATTCGGTTGTTTAGTTATTTCTGATGTAGATCGAGTTAAATTCGCCCGAGTAATATCAGGCTCAGCTTTGCTTAGCTTCTGGCAAGATCGAGCAGATTCAGTTTGATTTCGAAGTAATACATTTTGTGATAAACTCTGTGTTAACATATTTATGTCTCTAGTTTTGTTTTAAATGTATTTTCTCAGGATAGCCTCACTGAATCTCAAGTCTCTTTCGGGAGGACCCTGCTAAGTTTCGCATTCGGGGATTGAGATTTCTGTCTTCTTGGTTCTTTCGCTAAAGTCACGTAGAAGGGAAATAATAAAATAAGAAAAAAATAAAACAATAAAATACAATTCTCACAACGTGTCGGCCACAACACAAGTAGCCGTCCTCAGGTGAAGAAACAGAGCTGTCAGAAAGACAGCGCTCCAATGAACACTGCTAAGCTTGGCAGCGTCTTTTAAGCTGGGTGGGAGGGAGGAGCAGAGCGCCTTGACAAAGAAATGAGATTTCTGTGTTTTGCCGATTGAATAATTTGTGGGTCTGGTAATTATTCTACTTTGGAAATTTTAGACTGTTACACCACAAGACATGCCCTACAATGTGTTTTTTTTGCGTGTCAAATAACGTCACGGAATTTTGTACATCTGATGTAAAACAATGAATAAAGCCGGCGTTAATGGATACTATTACAGTTGGTACGCCCGCATTGTTAACTGGGGCGGCCGTCGAAGCTTGAACCGCGAACATCTGCAATGCACTGCCGCACCTGGTAAAAGTTGAGCAAGTTCATCTAGGGACACAGAATTGCACCAGCCCCCTTGTTGATGGAATATTGGGAATTCAAATGTCAAAGAGATCGTGTTTTGCTTGGATGATTTATACCCTGCTGCAAGATGAAAGCTGTATGTTTTTTGCTGCTGTTGTTCCTATTGAATTGGACCTGCTCCCCCGATGGGGCTTAGCTCGGTTTGCAGGGTCCTCAAAAGTCAATTAATTTAAACCGGTGACCTGAACGGCACAATTATTGACTGACTTTAATAGCCCCCTTCATTCATATTTCCATTTATAAAAGCCTTCCGTGCACGAATTACTCTTCTGCAGATTCATTACACAGTGAAAATATTCCTATTACCAGCACAGAAACTTTGATCTAAAGGGAATATTCCTGAAATCCGATTATCAGGCTGTCCTCAATAGATTACCGATTCAGTCTCAAGTTGCCAACTAATTGGCTATTTTACAGCCGTGCAATATATACATTTCTAGTTCTCAAAGTCACTTTTCAAAGTATTTACATCCCACTTAGGTGGTCGTGGCTGAAATTATTTGCAATTTAGTGGCATCCGTGGTGAATGCACTGCACTACGAAACCCGGTGACTCGGGTTCAACTTCGGTCCACGGGTTAACTGTCAGTGGCGAGTGATATCTGAACCTGTAAACTATATGTTTTTTTTATTTGACCAGGTAAGGCTCAATCACTTATATAGCTCTTTTTCAGAAACGACCTGGTACACACATGATAGTCCAACGAAGTGGCTTGTCACGTGAACATTTATTGTGGCCAGGGTCGGAATCGAACCCACGAACTCCTGCAATCACTACGGTGGTGCCCTGAAGTAGTCATGGGAGCCCCTATCAGAAACCAGCATTAGCCAGCATGGTAAAGTATGGTCAAACATCTCTTGTGACCGACACTCGATTAAGATGTGTGGAAGGCCTTCACACAGCAATAGATTGAGAAAGGGCTGCAGAACTATTAGTGCTGTAAAAGCCACTTCGTAGACTTACCGCAGATTTGTGTTTTTAAAATGTGCACTTGTTGCAGAGCGTTTGAATAGCGACGGAACCTTTAAGGCTAAAACAGAAGTGCCTGCTCAGAGCTACGAGCGTCACACCCACCCAATCGTTATAGCAACGCACGTGACAGCGATAAAAATAGTCCTCATTATAGAATATTTTTACACGGTTATAAAATATTTAAAATAATTATTAATCCCACCAAAAAAAATCACGCACACACGCGCGAGTGTGTTAAATTTTTTTATTATATATTTTATTTTGCTCTAAAAACCACTCAAGGTGGCAGCTCATTTAAAAGTTTGTATGTGTAATTATTTTTTACGCCATCATGTATACATATATTAATAAAGAGCTCCCACGGATTTTTTTTTATTTCACACTCCAATTGAATCTTCTTCACTGTGTGTAATTAATGATAGAGTTTATGTTTTCTCCCAGATTTTCAATTAATGCGTCAAGTCAAGTTTATTTGGCGGGTCACGTGTGGTGGGGTTAAGTGCGGGTACTCACACGTCTCCCACCGACGGCTGACCAGCGTGTGGAAGAGGAGGACAATTACCCTACAGAGGGGAGGACTCCTCCACCAGCGGTGGCATGAAGAAGCACTGCTAGGCAGACGTCCACACGCATTTGTTTTTTAGATCCAGTAAAATCTTGGATTGCGAGTAACTTGGTCTGCGAGTGTTTTGCAATACGAGCAAATCTTCTAAAATAAATAGTAAATTGATAAACGAGCGAGGGTCTTGCAATACGAGTAGTACGTATACGCTTTGTCCGCCGAGCGTCACGTGATCACAACTGATATACGAGTACTATGATATACGAGTGCTTTGGATTACAAACACGTTTCCGGAACGAATTATGCTCGCAATCCAAGGTTTTACTGTATTTATTTTTGGGGGGGCGGGAATTTCAGTTACTTCGCCTCAGAAATAATATATATATATTTCTCTTGCGACCCGCCATCAATTTAATTTTTATTCCCAAGAACAACATGGCATTCTTTCACAGCTAGTTCTTCACACTCGTGTATTTTTGTCGTTACCCTTTTACGGGTTTGAGCCATCACCAGCAGCCATTCGCTCTCAATGGGCTCCCTTGTTATAAATAAAGCGTTTGAAATGTTGCTCTCTCTCTCTCTCCTTCATGCAATTATTCACGTATTTTTAACTTTTTGTCTGCATTGAAATTTCTCAATCTTAGTGCTTATTTTCCTTCATTTTATTGTTTGGCGGTGCCTGATGATTGGGATGACCGAGACAGCCATCGGAGTTGCACCCAGCATTTGGCTGCCAAGCAGAAGACCTCAGGCCAGATGGAGGTCAGTTGTGGACTATGCAGTTGCGCTAAGTGAAAAGAGAGACATAACGTAGAGGCGTTGTGGCATCTACAAGCTCATTTAATGTTAACACAAAAAATGTCACCTTCTGATTGGAATCACGTAGACATGACTGCTTCTTCTGCTGATTCACTGTCAGTCAAATGTAAAGCTAACCTGATTTCTAAATTCAACCACCTATCAAAGAAGAACCCAGTTCCACATATAACAAAACCAGACGTTAACAAAATCGTCATTAATCAGAGTAGCACCCCGATTTCGGACAATCTGAAAACAGTACTGGCTAGGGGGCTGAATTTTGCTGTCACCCCAAAATACATACCAGTAGATGATATTATCTCTCAGGTCGATGTAGTCCTCAAAGGCGTAGGACACATCCAAGCAGACGTTGCGAGAGCTGAAATAGCCACTATTATATTCTTAGTTTTTTCGGTAAAGTCACGTTGAAGAGAAACAACAAAATAACAAAATATATATAAAACAACAAAAATTCTCACGACGTTTCGACCATAACTCAAACGGTCATCATCAGGTGTGTCGGTTTGCATAAATTTATTTTGAAAACGGCATATCTATTTATTTATTTAAAAATAACGTTTGCGTCACGCGCAACGATTGGCTGTTTGCCAGGACTAGTCCATCTATTTTTTGAAAAGAGGAGGGGGGAGACGAAATTTGTTTTTATGTATGCTGTCTGAAAGCCACTGTAAGCGTGAACAATCAATCAAGAACTGAAATGATTTATCAAATCTTTCCAATGATTGCTAAGATAGAATCCATCTTCTCGGTTGAAATTGTCTCTGTGTTTGTATATGTGGATAGCCTCATGAACGAATCTCTCATGGAAGCCAGATGGCTTACAAAGAACCTCCGTCTTGGAAAAGTCAATGGCATGTGAGCCTACTGAATTAGAACAATGATCTGCTACGGCCGAGGTGTTGGTCCTACCGTGTTTAAGGTCTGCTTTATGTTCACGAATGCGGTCCGAGATATGGCGTTTGGTTTCTCCAATGTAACTACTACCACAGAGGCAACTTAGTTTGTAGACACCAGGGTATTGTATGTCCGGAATCACATCTTTTACAGACGGAACCAGATCACGGATTTTATGTAATGTGTTGAAACGGACCTGGATCTTGTGTTTATTCAAGATTTTGGAGATCTTTTTTGTGATCCCAGCAATGTAGGGTAAAGTGATGGTTTTGAAAGGCTCCTCAAGAGGGTTCTTCTTCATGGTTTGAGTGATAGCTTTGCGGATTGTATAGTCGGAGTAACCATTAGCCCTAAGAGCTTGGTGTACGTGCTTGAGTTCACTGCTTATGTGTTCCTGGTCGGATATGCATTGGGCTCTATGATACAGAGTCTTGATGAGAGAATTCTTCTGTGATGGATGGTGGTGGGAATCCGGTTTCAGATAAGCATCCGTATGGGTAGCTTTCCTGTAGACAGAGTGGCTCATTGAACCATCAGGTCTCTTTTTAATTAGGACATCCAAAAAAGGTATCTTGCCATCTATTTCGACTTCCATGGTAAATCTGATGGCTGGGTGTATGGAATTGATGTGGTCGAAGAATTGGTCTAGAGCAGGCCGGCCATGTGGCCAGATGACAAAAGTGTCATCCACGTACCTCTTCCATAAGGTTGGGCGCAGAGTGGCAGTCTGGATGGCGTCAGTCTCAAATTTCTCCATGAAAATGTTAGCTATAACTGGAGAAAGGGGGGAGCCCATTGGGGTGCCCTCAGTTTGTTTGTAGAAAGTTCCATTCCAAGTGAAGTATGTATTGGTTAAACAGTGTCTCACCAGGGGGGGTATCTCAGTGTTTAGTCCTTGATGAACCAAGTCTTCAATGATTGCAATGGTGTCAGGTACAGGAACCTTGGTGAATAAGGAAACTACATCAAAACTGACAAGCAGGTCGTCTGGGGACAGGGAAATACCCTTGATTGTTGATACCAGGTGAGTAGAATTTTGTACCGCAGAGGTGGTCTTTCCAGTGAAAGGACGCAGGATTTCAGACAAAAAACGAGCTAGTTTGTAGGTGGGGGAGCTGATAGTAGAGACTATGGGACGAAGAGGTGTATCAACTTTATGTATTTTTGGTAAGCCGTATAATCTTGGTGGCCTGGCAGCAGAAGGTTTCAACGAAAACTGTTTAGATTGATCAATTAATGCGGTTGAATCAGAAATTATTTTGTTGGTTTGTGTGACGAGGCTGTTGGTGGGATCTCTTTTTATTTTTGTATAACTACCATCGTCGAGTAATTCTTTAATTTTGTTGTTGTATTCTATTTTATCCATGATGACAGTAGCACTGCCTTTGTCAGCTAAGATGCCAGCTAGCAACCTCAGCAAAGATGAGCGTTTTGAATTATATAAGTTAAAAAAGAGGAATGACATTGTAGTTCTCTCAGCTGACAAAGGCAGTGCTACTGTCATCATGGATAAAATAGAATACAACAACAAAATTAAAGAATTACTCGACGATGGTAGTTATACAAAAATAAAAAGAGATCCCACCAACAGCCTCGTCACACAAACCAACAAAATAATTTCTGATTCAACCGCATTAATTGATCAATCTAAACAGTTTTCGTTGAAACCTTCTGCTGCCAGGCCACCAAGATTATACGGCTTACCAAAAATACATAAAGTTGATACACCTCTTCGTCCCATAGTCTCTACTATCAGCTCCCCCACCTACAAACTAGCTCGTTTTTTGTCTGAAATCCTGCGTCCTTTCACTGGAAAGACCACCTCTGCGGTACAAAATTCTACTCACCTGGTATCAACAATCAAGGGTATTTCCCTGTCCCCAGACGACCTGCTTGTCAGTTTTGATGTAGTTTCCTTATTCACCAAGGTTCCTGTACCTGACACCATTGCAATCATTGAAGACTTGGTTCATCAAGGACTAAACACTGAGATACCCCCCCTGGTGAGACACTGTTTAACCAATACATACTTCACTTGGAATGGAACTTTCTACAAACAAACTGAGGGCACCCCAATGGGCTCCCCCCTTTCTCCAGTTATAGCTAACATTTTCATGGAGAAATTTGAGACTGACGCCATCCAGACTGCCACTCTGCGCCCAACCTTATGGAAGAGGTACGTGGATGACACTTTTGTCATCTGGCCACATGGCCGGCCTGCTCTAGACCAATTCTTCGACCACATCAATTCCATACACCCAGCCATCAGATTTACCATGGAAGTCGAAATAGATGGCAAGATACCTTTTTTGGATGTCCTAATTAAAAAGAGACCTGATGGTTCAATGAGCCACTCTGTCTACAGGAAAGCTACCCATACGGATGCTTATCTGAAACCGGATTCCCACCACCATCCATCACAGAAGAATTCTCTCATCAAGACTCTGTATCATAGAGCCCAATGCATATCCGACCAGGAACACATAAGCAGTGAACTCAAGCACGTACACCAAGCTCTTAGGGCTAATGGTTACTCCGACTATACAATCCGCAAAGCTATCACTCAAACCATGAAGAAGAACCCTCTTGAGGAGCCTTTCAAAACCATCACTTTACCCTACATTGCTGGGATCACAAAAAAGATCTCCAAAATCTTGAATAAACACAAGATCCAGGTCCGTTTCAACACATTACATAAAATCCGTGATCTGGTTCCGTCTGTAAAAGATGTGATTCCGGACATACAATACCCTGGTGTCTACAAACTAAGTTGCCTCTGTGGTAGTAGTTACATTGGAGAAACCAAACGCCATATCTCGGACCGCATTCGTGAACATAAAGCAGACCTTAAACAGGGTAGGACCAACACCTCGGCCGTAGCAGATCATTGTTCTAATTCAGTAGGCTCACATGCCATTGACTTTTCCAAGACGGAGGTTCTTTGTAAGCCATCTGGCTTCCATGAGAGATTCGTTCATGAGGCTATCCACATATACAAACACAGAGACAATTTCAACCGAGAAGATGGATTCTATCTTAGCAATCATTGGAAAGATTTGATAAATCATTTCAGTTCTTGATTGATTGTTCACGCTTACAGTGGCTTTCAGACAGCATACATAAAAACAAATTTCGTCTCCCCCCTCCTCTTTTCAAAAAATAGATGGACTAGTCCTGGCAAACAGCCAATCGTTGCGCGTGATGCAAACGTTATTTTTAAATAAATAAATAGATATGCCGTTTTCAAAATAAATTTATGCAAACCGACACACCTGATGATGACCGTTTGAGTTATGGTCGAAACGTCGTGAGAATTTTTGTTGTTTTATATATATTTTGTTATTTTGTTGTTTCTCTTCAACGTGACTTTACCGAAAAAACTAAGAATATGAATTACTGCAGTCACGAAAGCTTTAAATCAAAATTTTATAGCCACTATTCTTAAGAATCCTAAGAAACCCATGAGTTAAATCAGCAAAAATGAACGCTCTGAACTCGCGAATTTAAAAAAAACAAAAGTGATATAGTCATCCTCTCAGCCGATAAAGGCAACGCTACTGTTATTATGGATAAAGATTCATACAACAACAAAATCCAGAATCAGCTCAACGATGGAAGTTACTAAAAAAAAATGACCCTACTAATAGCCTAGCGATAAAAACCAACAAGATTATCACAAGTTCGACCTCCCTAATCGACCCAACTAAACGTCCCTCCCTAAAACCTTCTGCTGCAAGAACCCCTAGATCCTATTGTCTTGCCAAGATTCATTAAGAAGGCACCCCACTACGACCCATCGTATCCATGATCAACTCCCCTACCTATAGACTAGCCCGTTTTCTGTCAGATACCTTGCTGCCTTTCACTGGCAAGACCGCCTCAGCAGTACTTGACTCAGCCCAATTGGTCTCTATGGTCAAAGACGTTGTACTGTCCCCTGACGATATCCTTGTCAGCTTCGATGTGGTCTCTTTGTTACCTGATACCATTGAAATAATTGAAAATTTGGTCCAACATGGACTAGACCCCGATACACCTGCACTGGTTAGGCACTGCCTCAACAATACCTACTTTACTTGGAATGGCTCTTTCTACAAACAAAATGAGGGTACCCCCATGGGATCCCCCTTGTCACCAGTGATAGCCAATATTTTCATGGAGAAATTTGAATCAGACGCCATCCAGACTTCCACCCTCAGAACTTCCCTGTGGAAGAGATATGTAGACGACACTTTCGTAATTTGGCCATATGACCTCCCGGCTTTGAACCTTTTCCTAGACCACATTAATTACAGACACCCCGCCATCAAATTCACCATGGAAGTGTAGAAAGATGGCAAGCTGCCATTCTTGGATGTTCTGTTTGAGAGGAGACCTGATGGCTCATTGGGACATTCTATCTACAGGAAACCCACCCACACAGATTCCTACTTGAAACCTGATTCCCACCACCAGCCGACCCAAAATAATTATCTCATCAAAACGTTATACCACAGGGCTCATTGCATTTCGGACCAACACCACCTGACCAGTGAATTTAAACATGTACATCTGGCCCTAAAATGGAATGGATACTCTGACCGTACCGTCCGCCAAGCTGTTTCTCCCTCCATACAGAAACAACCACTTGATACTCCGATCAAAACCATCACACTATCATATATAGCAGGCGTTACTAAAAATATCTCCAAAATTCTTAACAAACACAAGATCCTGGTCCGGTTTAACACAGTACACAAAATCCGTGACCTGATCCCTTCCGTGAAGGATGTCATTCCTGACTTACAGTACCCTGGAGTTTACAAATTGATCTGCACCTGTGGTGACTGCTATATCGGAGAGACGAAACGACATGTCTCTGACCGAATTCGCGAGCACAAATCAGATTTGAAACACGGCAGAACGAATTCTTCTGCCGTAGCTGATCACTGTTACAACACTTTGGGTGATCACGATATTATTTTCTCCGATACCAAGGTTCTTTGCAAACACACGGGTTTTTATCAGAGATTTGTTCACGAGGCAATTCAGATTTACAAACAGAGACACAATTTCAACCGAGAAGATGGTTTCAAATTAAGCAACCATTGGAAAGATGTTCTAAATCGAACCAAATATTAAACTAATTTTCAATGGTACAGTATATTTTTTCAAGTAGTGGTATCCCAAACTTTCGCAGCTGCTTAAATTCCCTTTTCACACCATCAATATGTAAATTCCCCCCTCCCCCCCTCGCCGGTCTGCACATGCTCCCCCCCTGTACATCGCTCATCATGCTAAGTTCGCCAATTAAATGCTAATTTTTATGCTAATTCCTTTGTCAAGGCGCTCTGCTTCCTCTCACACAGCTTAAAGGTCGCGGTCTGAGCTTGGCTGTGTTCACGCCAGCGCTGTCCTCTAGACAGTCTCGTCCCTTCATCTGATGAAGGCCACTTGTGTTGTGGCCGAAACGTCGTGGTTTATTTGTTTTTGTTGTTTTTTTACGTGACTTTACCGAATATAACCAAAGAGTATGGATCATTGCAGTCACGAAAGCTTTAAATCTAGAATCGCACAGTATGGCCCGTGATGACCTCTTGACATTGACCTTGCATTTGGGTGGTTGGGCTGCCCAATGATCTGTTCCTTGATCTTCGATAGAGCACGGTTGGCTACGTACGGTGGGAAAGAAGTTCAGCATACCTACATAAACATGCTAAAGTTACTCTCTTATTCTTTGTTTTCCTATGGCACGTTGCAGAGATAAGCAACTGATGTTTTTTTTGGAATGGCAGCAAACGTTATAAATATATGTCTGGGTTCTTTGGCCATTCAACTTTGAGCATGCATCTTCCCATGCTTCATGAATAGCTTTGTTGCTGCTGTACCATGGGTCTTAATAATTATTACGATTGTTTACACAGGAAACCCTTATCGAGCCTTAAGGCGATTTTTTTGGAGGAGGGTCCTGCCAGGTTTTTGCAGTCGAGGGCAATGTGACTTTGTGTAATCCCTAATTGAGTGGTTTGCAGTTTAAGATTGGAGCCTTGGGGTATTTTGGCAAAAAATCAGTTCCATTGTGTGACCTTTTTGTTGTTAGCTATGTGGGGAGGAAACCCACGCATACCATATTTACTGTAGCACAAAAAGGGACCCTAGTCCTGGATGGAACGCATGAAACTTCGCGCTGTGAGACAATGGTGATCACACCGTCACTGGTTAAATGAAAGTGACTGTGAAAATGGATGGTTGAATCATACCATGTTGTGTGTTGAAGAGTTGGATGCCTATTGCTGCTTTTACAACCGCAGATGTAAAATTATGAGAATGAGCCAATTTATTGATCCTGTAATGCAACGTACATATCCAGAAAAAGCCTCAACAGGTCTTAATAAAAAAAAATCCTGCATGAGGATATTTGGCCATTCCATTTGTTTTTAAGGGGTGACTTGTGCTTAGGACGGGACTGGCCTACAGAGATTGATCCGATAGATTGGTTCTTCAGGCCAATGACACGAATTGCAGGATTGATGGATGGCGATTATGTCGGGGCGGGGGGGGGGAGGTCTTCATCTAGCAGTGGACAGAGAATGGCTAATTGATGATCATTCACGATGGATGATGACGATGACGAATGATGTAGCTATGAAATGGAGAGGATGGGTGGGGGTTGGGTAGGCATTGGTGTCGGTCATAATATAAAAAAAAATACGCTCTCATAAAATTCTCTCTTGCTCATTCTATTGTTGCCAGAGGATATCCATCACCTCAGTTTGGATCCGACCTCGGTAAATGACGTTTGATAGCAGGGGGGTGAAGGTGGCGGGGATTGCCACTCCACGTGTGGCGTCTTCCACCTCCAACGCCACACCCTAAGGCAGAGGAGGGAGGGCACGAGGACAACACCGCGAGCTCCTACCGTTGGGTGGCACACAGAGCAGAGTGGTTTTGGCCACGTGAAGAGCGACATAGTGCACCGGTCTGTGCTCCCCATTTGGCATTTACACCGGACATGCCATACAGAGAGAGGGGGAGAGAGTGCGAGGCTGTCTAAAATAACAAAAATAATAATAATACAGCTTAACAGACGTAACCCTGGCAGAAAGCCACCTGGGCGGTTTCGCTCCGCACCAGCCGGGAAATGTTTTCTTCGAGACAGCGATCCGCGGGCACGCCACATCCTTGAGGCCCAGCACCCAGCAAAGGCGCCGCATAGCAGGGCTCACATTTGCATCCGGCCGGCCTCGTTAACCAGAGGCAGCAGCCTCGCCTAGTCCCGGCTCGTTTCACGAACCCCTCCCCCACCGAGTTCTCGATGGAACGCTGGCTGTCCCGTTTGTTTTGTTGTTGCAAACCAAAAAAAAATGCGTACGTTATATAAATTGCGTTTATTGCTATTATTATTATGGTTGCTGCGAGTACCAGCAGCTGCTCGCGAACAAGAGTATTAAGATATAATTAACGAGACCCAACCATCCCCCTTGCATGCATGTCAGCTGAGCACCACGTTGCATAACAATTGTGGCGGGCGCTCAGCCTTGTCTAGACCACCAATTAAGGAAAGCTGAAAGCATGGCCACATTATTGTTGGTGGTCTGGGCAATGCTCAGAGCGTTGCGTATTCTACCTTTTTTTAATATGATTATAAGCACTCGTCACTTGGCTAGAAAGAAAGAAATCTCAGTATGTAGAGGACTGTGGAGCTTGGATAATCGTTGGCACTGAGTCGCAGGCTGGATGCCTTCGAGCGTATCTGTGGTTCCTCGGCGATTGCGAGATTAAATTTGTGTATACGACAATGACGCCACACACGCGCACGCGCATGATGAAGACGCTACACACACACATATATATATCAGCAACACGTGGTGGTCACACGGCCATGCGTGCAAAGCGAACAGGATGTGGGGATGGGAGTCGCGCCTGCCTGCCGTTTGCGAGCGAGATCACCTCTGAGCGTTGCTTTTTCCATTTGCTTCCAAGCCGCGCCCCGCATTGCCCTGCGCGCGTGATGGGCTATCTCGTCGCTAGTAGAAAGTGACGGATTGGAATGAGATCCTTAAGACTCAGTGAGGCTCTCCAGGGCAAATCATAGTTTAAATGATCACTGGTACGTACTTTTCCCCCCTGTCCCTTCCACAACCACCGCGAACCCCCCCCCTCCCCCCTCGTCCGACCCCCTCGTCACGATTGCCAATTAATTGTTGGGATTTGCGGCGGTGATTCGACACACGATTTGATTCGATGTTCCGTTTCCCCGCCGATCAATGTGGAGCCTGCAAGGTCAGCTGCAGGCTTCGACGTGGCCCTGTTGCACAACAACAACGACGACGACTATGTGGAGTGCGTCAAATGTCTGGCTCGTTAGCGGTGGCGTCATGGTGCGCCTAACCAAGATTCGAACCGGCTCCGATTCTGAGTTCAATTCTCCCTCCGCTCATAGCTCGACCAGCATGGCGAAGTATGGTCAGACAACCGGCACACTTGCATGGGGAGGCCTTTCGTTCATTGGTGGCCTGTGGTTTATTGATGATTAATGCATTCGTTGGGATGGATTGATTCTTCCACGCGTGATTTTAGGCATTTATTGTGAAAACAGGAATTGACCTTAATTCACGAATACGATTCGTTGTCACGCACATCGCAGTACCCAACCACGCTCTTTCCGACCCCGAGTATTTGATAACGTCAGCCGCATTCGCCGTCGCATGTGCATTTGACCCGTGCATTGTATTATTCTATGTCCGTTGAACTTCTTTCGCAGCGTGCGTGGCCACCCGCGCTAATCGGTGGGTGCCTTTGTGACCTGGTTACCTACATTACAGGAAACTCCATGAGGTCATCGTACTTATTACAAGCGCCGACGCGTTCCACACCCTTTCCCATGTAAAATATTGTAAAAATGATTCATTTGCATCCACCCCCCCCCCCCACCGTTGTGAGCTCATCCTGTCTCCGTAACCCAGCGTGGTGTCATCCACCTCTAACAACGCCAGCCAGCGTCGAATGCATTTCAGTCGACTTCGTAAAAGAAGCAAGCACCGTGCTGACTTTGTGCCGCTTCGCGTTTCCTTCAGCGGCGAAAAAATAAGCCACGGGGGAGGAGGCTCAGCGGTTTGAGCGACACGAGAGCAAAATTGCAGCCACGTGCGAGCGCACCGCACGCGAAGCCCATTCCATTAAAGATCCCCATGGCACGGGGAGCCGGTGGGTTAGCCAGCGCCTTTTGCCGTATTCTTCGCATCGTAGGATACCCTGGAAAAGTAAGGTGCACAGTAAAGCTTGCACCCGGCGTGAATAAAGTTACACAGGACAAAGATGCCCCCCGTGTAGCCTTAGCAGACTGTTGGGGCAAGTGCTGTTGGCGAGCACCTATGAAGGCCGGATTGATAGACGAGGGGGTGGGTGACCAGCAACACGCCCGACCGACTTTGTCTCCCTAGTGGCGACGTTTTTACACACCGCACAAGGTACTCATTTGAGGCTAAGCCGGCACTGGTGTTGGCCGTGAGCAGGAATCCACATCGGGTGGCTGGGTTCGGAGTGCAGCGTGCTAACAGCAACACTATCCGCCACCCCCCTCCACCCCCCCGCTTTAAACGAGGTCACACTTCAAGGCCTGCCTGCCGGTGCCAGGCAGCAACAACAACAACAGCAACAAACCGCCAAACGACAGACATGGACGCTAAAATGCCACAACTTGTCATTTTCAATGTAACGACAACAACAACAACAGAAAAAGAGAGCCGGCAGACGACTGCCAACTCCAATCTTTACACTCGTTGCCGCGAAATGCCAGCGCACATATCCCCCCAGCTTCAACAACTTTGATGTGGCCGAGCAAACACACCACATCACATCGGTGTGTTGGAGAGAAAATACGCAACATTTATTCTCTGAGTACGACGTTTCGTCAGTAATTACAACGAGCATCATCAGACGACAGTCAGATTTGTGGAGAAATCCTCCTGTTTCTTGCTGGGATGGTTTTTACAACAAACAAACAAAAAACATTCTCCCCGCTGCAACGTTCCCCCTGCCGTTGAGCCTCCCGCTCACCCTTGACCCATCAGGAATTCGTCACTGGACAACAACACAGAGGCAAGGGTTAGGGCCCAGACACACCACCAAACGATTCGATGGTATTTGATAAGACTTGGCAGCCGTGTGTCCTAATTCACGTCTCTGCCGTGCTGTGTGTGTGGTGTGGCCCACAGTGAGCGGTGGTGTAGTGGTTAGCGCTGAGTTCGATTTCGGCTAGCGGCCGACTCCTAGGTTGGCTCAGCCTCAATTTAGTACCTGGTGTGATGTGTAAACATCGTCATTGGGGAGATAAAGGTGGTCGGGCGTTGTGCTGGTTATCCACTCCCTCGTGTGCCGTGCCGGCGTTCAGAGGTGCTCGCTAGCTGCACTTGCCCCAATAGTATTTTTAGGCTACACGGGGGACCTTTATCTTTTTGGCTTACTGTAAGGGTTAACCACATGCACAAGAAAGTGATAACTTGTCCCAACAACTACATTTCGCAATGTCAAAAATATGGCCAAGCTATATAATGCATCACAACACTTTATAGACACACATAAAGACAGAATTCCCCCACGTAGCATTTCACACTGTTGGGGCAAGTGCTGTCAGCAAGCACCATTGAAAGACAGCACACACAGCACACAAGGGGGTGGAGTGGCCAACACCACCCACCGGCCATCTTTGTCTCTCCAATGCTCATGATTTACAAACTGTAACAGGTACCCATTTAAATCCGAGTAGATCTACGTGTAGGCCAACGATGCGTTTATATCTGCATCGCCGACATTAGCCGTGAGCGTTTTTTTTTTAACCCGGGACACCGGGTTAGTGGGCGCAGTGCCCTAACCACCGCGCCACCGCTCACCACCTCACAGACACAAACACGTACACGCACTTACGCATGCGCGCGCACGCGAACACACCCAGCTGCTACTACAAACGGTGCAGCAAATGAAATGATGACTTTACGCAGAGGTTCAAATAAATGTCTCAATTTGCAAACGCTGCAAACGTGCCGGGGTGGAGCGGCGGTGGCTGCCCGGCGGGCCCCCCCCCCCCCCCAGCGAACTCGGTGACCCGAGATCGATTCCCGAACGCAGTTCGCGTCAGTGGCGAGTGATGCGTGAGTAATTGCACGGATCAATAGCTCAGGCAGCGGACGCAAATCGGACGACATATTTTTACGCGGTTAGGTTAAGTTCGCTGCGGCGATGCCAATGTCCGTTGGCTATCCCCTTCATCTCCAGGCAAGTTTTAATCCGTTCGATTTGCGCTCCACCTCATCCATCTAGCGTTTTAGTAATCTATTTTTTTATTATTATAGTCCTAAAACACACGTTCGTATCACTTATTTAATAGTGTTTGGTGTCTTCATTTGTTTGGGTAGATGCAGTCCCCGACTTACACGCGAGCTTCCGTGGGAATTCATCTCAAAATAATCCAACTTGCGAACGTGAACTCACAAACTTACGAACCAAACCGTGGAACTATTTGCAGCATTGCATGCAACTGTACATTAAGTTCTTCTTATTAATGAGCTGAACAATACTTGTTGTTGTTGAACCATAACACATTTAACAACACTGCCCCCCTTCGCAAATTCAATTACGGTACCTTATTGTGCTCCGACTAACGAACCGTACGACTTACGAACGGCTCTCGGGAACGGTGCCCGGTCGTAAGTCGGGACAGTCCGTATTGACGTGTTCATTTCATTGCCACCTATTGTTCACGTTCGCCGCCGATTCGAGAAGCCTCCATCCATTCAACAGCTGAGCTGCCGTAGCGACATGGGCGACCATTATCGCGTTACCCATTATACACGATGCGATCTAAGAATGTACTCCCATTTATCCTTGTAATATTGCTTTTTGGTGTTGCATATAAATGCGGATATTAGGATGAATTTGCCACTTATCCGAAAGAAAGAAAAACAAATGCCCATATAATTAAGAGCACCGGTCCATTTTCCCAAAGTGGACGCCAAGAAAAAGGAAGGTGCCAGTCGAGGCCTGCAGATACCATGCGGATAAAAGCATTCATGTGTCCGTGCGACTCCACTCTTCCATAAAACATCACGGATAATCGGAAGGGCTTTTCGGTGGCGAACCGAAACGGCGCGTTGCCCTCGGCGCAAGTGACGGAGAGCTCAACGCGTCCATCGCTAACACCGCCGCAAAACAAATATGCGTCAAGGATGACCTTTTGGGCAATGGGCCGGCGCCCCTTCTGAGGGGCACCTCAAACGGAGAGGCCGCGCCGTTGACTTGATGTGGCCCCGTGTCGACGGGGATCGCGCAGTGCCACCCGGGCGTTTCGCTTGATCATGAATCATGCAAGGGACGGACTTCCATTCGGTGGGAAAGTGAAGTTCCGTTGGAGGAAAAAACACCAGGAGGATCCGCTGAATGCGTTGCCGTCTCGGCAATGCAGCGGATCCGCTGTACATTCAAATGTTAACGAATTACCCAAGGAATTTAAAATTAAGATTTCTCTCCGATGTATACATGTATTATCCTTGTAATACAAATAAGAAATGGGTTCCGAATTGGCACCTATTTTACATCCTCTATGTCCCAGGTGCTCACGCAGAGCAGTTAAGCAAATATATGAATTCTGGCCCGTTGGGTCATGTCCAGAGTGTGTTTTATATATAGTACATATAGACTTTATACATACTTTAACCACGTAGTTATTCCGTTCGTCGAAGTTTGTCACTCAGGCCTACCACCCTCGGTACCGTTCGCTAATGCAATGACTGCCACAGACTAAGGTTTGAAGAAGCACATCGTTGTTCATTCAGCGCAGAGGAACACAACGTGCGAATAATAAATCATCAGCAGAGGCAACTGTCAATCCACTGCTGGATGAAGGCCTCCCCAAGTGAAAAGAAATAACAAGCTAAATTACGTAACAACGTAACGCATATTCGGAAAATACTTCTAAAAGGGCAATTGAGGAAGAACATTCCAGCTATGGTTGACCGCTATCGTAACAAATGAACGCTTCAAATGCCATACAAAAAAGACCCAATATTAATCTTAGACTCGCCCCCAATAAACTTGGCCTGCAGGCAATCTGCCCTGTGGATAAGCAGGGCTACACCCTGCCTGCTTGTGGTGATGTGTACGTATAAAATGTATTTATTGTATCTATTTATACTTTATTTATATGTGGTGACTTGATTTGCTTTCTGATCATTTGCACTCAGATCGTGTTTTTGTATTGTTTGTCGTTGTAACTTTCTGACCCGCTCTTTGCTGGACATCTGTTTAAAACAGGACTTCATAGCTCATCGGATTCTTCCAGTCCAAATACAGATTCCGATTCTGATCCTGACATTGGTGGTCAGGTGTGGACCGTGCAAGAATGATTAGATCTGGCAGAAGGAAGGGAATAAACGGTGAGATGTTGTGGCACAAATGGCATTGGCCGTGATGGCCTCTCACGGGGGGGGGGGGTCCCTGCGCCCCCAGTATTTTTATTGAATCATCAGGAATTCTGGATTGTGGAGTTACTCGTTACAGACACATTCGCAGTTCGAATCGAACGGCCGCCGTGATCATAATTGCCGAAATCTGGCTAACCAGGGGAATTCCATCTCGTTGCTGTGATCCACCGACCCTCGCTGCCTCCACAGAGCTGGGTTACAGGCCTCAGTCAGCATATCCACCGCCGCCACCGCCGCCTGGCCGATTAAAGATGAAAGGCGGCAAGCCGTCGTGCTCTACTTTTGGCCAAATCTGGCATCATCCACGGTCTCTCCGACCCGTATCTTAGCAGCCTGGCCGACCTTTACAGATCCTCCAGTCCAGCGATACAATGCTGTATACAATCAGTTACATTTGTTGGAGTGCAACAGATTGCAGCAATCATGATGTTTTACAGTACCGAACGTTAAAAGCCATAACCACGTAGGAAAGAAATGGCAACACAAGAGCTCGCATCAAGACACAGATACCCCGTATAGCCTTAAACGACTGTTGGGGCAAGTGCTGTTAGCGATCACCTATTTAAGGCTGGCACGGCATACGAGGAGGTGGGTGGCCAACACCACGTCCGGCCGCCTTTGTCACCACTGTTTATTGTTCTCAAGCGGGAATCGGATCTCGGGTCAACGGGTTCGTGACGCAGTGCGCTAATCACTGCATCAACATTCCCCATCAAGACCAATCTCCATCGCATGCCGTGCGGTAACGCGGAGCACATCACGCGTTGTTATCATCATCGTCATGTTCCCGTGCATCGAGTGAGTCCACAGAATCTGGCGAAGTCAAGTGAGTCAGGCGCCATCGTGGTTTTTCACCACCACAACAACAACAAGAAAATGTGAAGAATTTACAAATTTTCTTGTTGTGGTTTTCACACCTGATGATGATTGCTTGTGTTGCAGTCGAAACGTCGTGAGAATTTTATTGTTTTATATTTTTTTTATTATGTTATTGTTTTCCCTTCTACGTGACTAAACCGAAAGAACCAAGAATATAAGGTTTAACACGTAAACAGAGCATGCAAATTCGTTACTAGTACAGCACGCCAGTGTGTTGGAGAGCCAAGCCACGACAACGTCATACTCAGATTGAAAGTGTTGTGGATTTGCTCTCCAACACACAACGACACGTTTATATATTTACGCGATCTAACCCAAAAAAAACTGTATTATGGACAAATGTAGCTGCCAACCCTTTTTAGAAGCCAGTAACTTTCCCCATATTCGTAGAAGAGAATGCTTTATTTCCTCCTCAACCTCTGGTATTGGGACTGTTCCCTGGGAAATGACCATTGGCTATTTCTCTGAATGTATGTGACTTTCAGGCCTTATAGCACTGGCGTTTACATGCGGGGTGTATATCACCGAATGTTTACGTTGCTCCGACCGTCTTTGATTTTCCCTGCCCTCTTCTGTGGGTAAATTGTTGTTTATTTTTATGCATAATATCACGTGACAATGATTGGGTCTGTCCGTTTCTTTAAATTCGTTTCTTTTTTATATTCCAATGTCAAACTTGATTGATATATAAATACAAACACGGACATTTTACGGAGAGGATGGAAGCGCTCAAAAGTGTCCAAAGCAGCACGGGGAAGCACGCTCTCGGAATTTACAATGAGATGGAGAGAGGGAGACACGGGTGTAGGTTACTCAACTGGGAGCACACAGTGCAAACACCGCCCCCCGACCAACTGCGACGACAACTTGGCAGGCAAGAGCCTCTTGGAAAAGAGTCATGGGACTCGGCGAGGCTTTGCCTGGGCAAACATATGGAAAACCAAAGACAAGTAAATGAAAGCGTGGTAGAAATATTTTAACACGGGGCACAAGCACACGATCTCCTTCTTCCAAATCAAACTGTCTCCGCTCGATCTCTACGAAGATAAGCGGGGCTGGCTGAAGCCTGATTATAACTGGGATGGGAGATTTCTGAAGAAAATTCGGAGCTGTTGGCTTTTGTCTGTGCGGTGGCCAGAAAGTAATGAGGAGGACAGCGATGGATTATTGAATCTGTCTGTGCTGTGTTTCTGGGAGCATCCACCACCACCACCACCATCGCGCGAACTCCGGTCATCCTCTAACAAAGAGGGTCACAGCATCGTGCGCTTTCCGATGTGCTGATGCGGCCGTCTGGAACGCTCTTCCTTCCGATATTAGGAAGCTGCTGGAGCTATGCAATCTTGATTGAAAGCTCATTTATATTCTTAGCTATTTCGGTAAAGTCACGTTGAAGGGAAACAACAAAATAATAAAATATATATAAAACAATAAAAATTCTCACGACGTTTCGACCATAACACAAACGGTCATCATCATAACACAAACGGTCATCATCATGATGACCGTTTGTGTTATGGTCGAAACGTCGTGAGAATTTGTATTGTTTTATATATATTTTATTATTTTGTTGCTTCCCTTCAACGTGACTTTACCGAAAGAGCTAAGAATATGATTTACTGCAGTCACGAAAGCTTTAAATCAAAATGAAAGCTCATTTGTTTAGAACTGCTTTTTGTGTTTAGTTTGTTGTTCGTTTCCCGCACCTCCGATTAGCACGGTTGGCTACGTATGGTGCGAAAGAAGTTCAACACACAACAAGTATAATAATTAGAATAGAGAGTTATTAGGTATATTGTTATTAATTAAAACAGGCTTGCACAGGACATGTCGCTCGAGGTTGGTGGTGGGGGGTTGATGGCCGATGGACGTGACCGGGGATGGCATGGCAGCAGGAGACGTGAACGCAGCCCAGCGCTGAGATGGAGCGATTGGGGAGGGCTTGTTTGCAGCGATCTGACGGATCGTGACACTGCAGGACCCTGAGGGATGGTGACGTCGTGGGAAGGCCTTCAACCATCATCAGTAGATAGACAATGGCAGATAATAATAACAATAATGCTGGGGACCTTTTTTTTTGTCAGTATCAAAGTATGAAAAAAAGGAATAAGTTTTACCCTTTCAGTTTCCAAGGCAATGCACATCCTTTCGCTAAAAAAAATCCACAAAGACAAAAATCCTCCGTATAGCTTTAACATACTATTAGGGCAAGTGCTGTTAGTGAGCACCTACGAAGGCCGACACGACACACGATGAGGTAGGTGGTCAACAACGTTGCTCGGCCGCCTTTGTCTCCCCAGTGGCGATGCTTGCACACCGCACCAGGTACTCATTTGATGCTGAGTCGACCTAGGGGATGCCCAGGACCGGTTCAGATAATCGTCACTGGTGTTGATGGCCGTGAGAGGGAATCAAACTCGGGTCTCCGGTTTCGTAGCGCAACGCGCTAACCACTACACAACAGCTCATAACACACACACACACACCGACACACACACTGACACACACACACCTAGCTTCCCATAAAAATCAATTACTCTTCATGCGAGACCTCAATACGTAACCTCGCCGGTATAAACACCCCTCAAAGGAGGCAGTCGCTGCTCTATTCAAGCCCGAGCACACAAAACTTGTTTCAGATTTCGTCAGTTGTCAGAGCATGCGGCTGGAGACATAAAAGGAGCAATGCCGTTTGTTCCGCGGCTCTGTCCCGTGCTGCGGACCTCTCATCCTGCAAGTCGGGTGTACGTGGCGTGCTTGACTGGTATGCATGATAATCTGAAGCACAGCATGAATTGCTGCTATCTGGCTTCGATTTCTGCGAGTATTTGTGCTGTTCATTTTTTTTTTGCGACGACACCACTCAGTCACAGGGGTAGGTTTGATCATCACCTGGGTCAGGGGTCACCAACCTGCAGCTCCGGAGCTCTTTAAGGACTCCTTCGTGACATTATTCACATGCTTTGCGGCTCTTGAAATATTGCGGTTTTTTTTTACCGAATTGGAACTAAAAAAATGTCTCTTCTTGTTATTTTGGTTCATGACCCCTGATCTGGACAGTGGGGCAGTTGTTCGCAAACGGGACTATAAGCCAAATGACCTTAGTTCGATTCCCGGCCAGCGCTAACATCAGTGGGGAGTGATTATAATTAGACCAGCCTTGACTCCAACCTCCCCCTCGTCTCCATTCACCAAACCGCACTTGACCAGCATGGTGAGGTATGGTAAAACAACCCCGTGACCAACACATTTTTTTTTTTTACCAATCCGTGATACATTGCGATCGATTTGGTCACACATACATACACTTTAGTGGCCGTTACATTAATCACAATGTCGAATAAAGAATACATTCTTAATCAAATCGTGTCGCTCAAATGTAGCGACAATCGTCGGTTCACTTCAGACACGTGAAATGTCACGTGCTCAATGAGAACTCCTTGTGTAACAAAAAAAACGCCTAAAAACCCAAAAAGTGATGATCCGACGAATCCAACCAAGGTAGCACGGTCTCCAAAAGTTCAGCATTAGGGCAGCTAATTTATTTCTAGCTACAAGTAGGAGAAATGGTCCCCACTAATTTTAATATAAAAAAACTATCCTCATTCACTTGAACGTGAATGCATCTATAATATACGTATAAGCATTGATTAATCGGCTGAAAACATCCCGATAGAAAAGAGGACTGCAGAGCTCGGGAACTTGTTGGTCGAGTCGGCTCATCGAAGCCTGGCTGCTGCTGCTGCCTTCCATTCCTGGATGTGGATTGCCAATGGAGTCGAATTCCACCTGGAGTCAAATTCCACCTGGAGTCGAATTCCACGGCGAGTCGTCAAATTCCTCCCGAGTCGTCAAAATTTCTCCCCGAATCATCAATGTCCACCCCGAGCCGAATTCCACTCCTTTCAATGTCACCGCTCGGCGTAGAGGAGAGGGAAACGAACAGGGAAAGGTGGCACACAGCCCCACTCACCCCCCCCCCCCCTCTCCCCACGCCACGCCTCCTCCACTGCCATTCGATTCCACCCACAAAGTCCAAAACAAATCTCATTCCAAATCAATCGGAGAAATAGTACCGGAAAGCACTGCTGCCGCCGCCACCGCTACCGCCACTGCCGCCGTCCCATGGAAAAAAAAAAACTTAACACACGCACGTCTTACATAGGTAGCGGCGGCAGTTATCGTTGCAAGGTAATGAGGTGGAGTAGAGTGGGTTAGCGCAGCAGTGAGCGCAATGCACTGTGAACTCGGCTACCCGAGTCCAATTCCCGGCCATGTGTAAATGCTAAATACGTAGTATAGGTACGCGCAGAAAAATATTACGAATCACAATTGATTTTCGTGTAAGGCCGCGTCACGGGGGAGATACATTTGTTCGAAACACCGCCGCTAGACAGTGCAAAACACAATGCAATTGTCACGCGCACAGGCGTTCAATGGGCCAATTCTGATTGTTTCAGCTGAAGAACATCTTGAGCTTCAGGATCCATATTCATCGATTGATCGCTGCATCGACATGCATCAAGTCATTAGTGAGTGGTTCTTTTCCCGACTGCTCATTGGATTGAGACACAACATCACTTCCTCTGTCCTCCAACCAGTCTGGACCTTTGCGTCCTCGCGAGGAGCATCTTGAGGTAGGTAAGGTTCCCTAAACCTCACGGCCACTTTTGCCAGAGTCAATCCGCCGACACTGGGGTCACCTCCACCATCATCTTCCAACCTGGACATCTGTGAAACAAAGCTTCATATAACTCCACGGATTTCACCGGTATAAATAAATGTTCCGATTTTGATTTTGACCCTCCACTCCCGCCACGTCGCAGGGAGATCAGGGCCCAAGCCTCGAGGAGCCTCGTGAAACGTGACGCCGCCGGTGAGCTGACACCTGATTTCGCCGAGGAAAACCTGAACGCGTGGTCACACTATGTTCGTCCATCAGCTGTACGAACGCCGCAACAAGTCTAGTGGATTAAAGTTTACTCAACGATTCTGGGCTACGTGTTTGCAATAGGTGCCCGGGGATTAGCCATGCATGCTAAGCCGCGGAAGGGCCCAATGCTTCTCCTCGCCCGTCAGTCTTCAGCAGTCGCCCTGCAAATTGGACGGTGTTTGTGAATGGAGCCAAAATCGCGGAAAATCCCACTTGGCACCGCGCCATTCAACGCGTGTCTCAAGCGTTTTAGAATTTCTCAGCCAGCTCCATCCTCCTGCATCATTCTCTCTCTCTCTCGATCTCTCTCTCACTCACTCACGCATACATTCCTGCTCCCATATCCCCTAAACATTTCGCCGGTCCATTTTGCACTTCACCATCCACGCATTTTTGTTTAGCTTTAAGCTGACGTTCGTGTCATATCGCGCAGAGAGAGAGAGAGCTGTTCTGCAGAGTCTTCCGTTAAAAACCGTACCTCCGATTAGCGCGGTCGGCTACGTACGGTGCGAAAGAAGTTCGACATGCAAACCGGAGGAAGGCGCATCTCCCACCGTGCGTCGGTAGAAGGTGGGGGCAATTGAGGTGTTCGCCCCCCCCAATCCCCCTAACCTCTTGAGACTCATAATCTAATGTGCACTGGTAAACGGACGTGGTCGGATTTTTAGCCGTATTTGTTCCTTCGGGCGCAGTCACTCATCATCCCTGGTGTAGGAGAATATTAATTATATAATTAAGATTAATAATCCCTGGCCCTTTGTGAAGCCCCTTGCTCGGGGAAGGATTTACCCGCCGTGTCGGTCTCCGGGGGATGTATGATCGCAGTTCACACGCAAAGGCGGTGGCTTGGTGTGGGCTGGTGGAGAGGGCATCCGGGAACGGTTCAGACTCCGCTTGTCGCTGATGTCAGCCTTGGCTGGGAATTTAACTCCAGCTCACTGGTTGTATTTGATTGAAAACATTACCAACTATAACCTTTTTAAAATGTTATTTTACCAGGCAAGGCCCACTGAGCGATGCAACTCTTTTTCAGAAGCGACCTGGCCACAAATGATAGCTCAACGAAGTGGCTTATCACGTGGACATTTATCTTGGCCAAATACTCTATTTGCATGTTTCTAAAACGTAGAGGGAAAAACCGGAGGACCCCGAGAAAAATCCACGCGACCACGAGGAGAACATGCACATTACAAATATACAAACGTTAGGGTCAGGTTCGAACCCACGACCTCCTGTATAGCAGGCGAGGTAGTTAACATCTTGCCACCGTAGCGCCAAAGCAAAATGTAATGCACTTCACTAACTGCTGTGCTACCGCTCCAACCCTGAATATTTATCACACTGCCATTCAAGTCACTTTTTCAGATTATTCCACGGTGTGATTTGTAAAAAAAGAGGTAGATGAATCTACAAAATAATGAATTCCAACTTCGCCACCGCTATTTAATGCGTTTATTGTAATCGTTATTTTAACACAGCAAATACAGGGACAACATCGCTACTTCAACCATGTGACCGTAAAAATAATATAAATGTAATACAAAAATATAATGATGATGATGATGACGTAATTTTTTTTCATCATCCACGTTTTGCACGGTATTTATTGAACGCCAGCATACGTTCGTGCCACCGAGCATAAACCAAACACGCTAGCGTGCGCGTCTATGACAGCGCCTTCGGGGGCCCAACCGTGAATGTATCTTTTTTCGCGGTGGCGAACGAAGAGAATCGAAGTGAATGCCTAAACGCCCGGAGAATTAAAAAAAAACGTATTGCGCGAGTTTGCGTGTCACTCCACGGAGCAGCAGCATATGGCGAGCGAGAGCCATCGCTAATAAGCTTACGGGAGCCAGTGCGTAATAAGGGATGCGGCATCAATGCCCCCTTTGTTCTCGTGAAGGCACGTTGCATGCGTGCGTGCGTCGCTCGCTCCCCTCCTAGGCAGTAGCCCCCACGCAAAAGAGTTGACCTACGAATGAAAGTTCAGAGAGTAGGGACTTCAACACAAACTCCACGTGAGATAGAGCTTGGCACAGGGGACTCTTGAGCCCTGAGCTTAGGAGACTGGCGGAGGAGGGCGGGGGGTGGGGGGGGGGGTGGGAGAAAATATGAGGAATTCGTGGCGATGTCAACACGGAATCCACGGGAGCATTGAAAGCAGTGACCGCAATACGCCTGGGCAGATGGAGGACCCGGTATACTTTGCGCTACCCTGCTTCAATGCCACTAACGACGGCGCGTCGTTAATGAATTGTTGCCGGCTGATTACCGCACCGCCGCTTGCAACTCTCGACCCCAAATCTTAGCCGTTCCTACCCCCAATTATCCTCTGTAGAGAACGGTCCTCGGTCCCCTTAATACCCTCGTGCAACCAAACCATTAATAACCCGCCCACTCGCTTACTCACAATTCCTGCAAATTTGTTGTCCTAAACTTGTGTGGGTGTTTGTGTTCAATAGGGCAAACACAAAAAGCTATTACGCGTAGGAGATGGCTTGGCTGGCTCAGAGGGCTTAATAATCCTCATATTGGGGGCTGTGAGTCAGCCGCAACCAACATCCCTGGCTTACAGCCACCTGAGATTAAACAAGGTTTCTCAAGTGGTGAGAGTTGATGGTCTCAATCAGCAGTCGACTGTGTCCGTCTTAAAACGGGATTGCATTTTTTTGAGTGCATATTCATTTAACCGGGGAATATATTTAGATGCGAGATTAATGACGGCGTGACATCAATTGTGGACCACGTGGATTGGTGAACATACGTCGGACAATGCCAATCATTGAACCCGTGAAGGGAAGTGGGCTTGGGCAGAAGAACACATCTCCCGATGGGACCGATGGCCGATGGCAGCCAAAAGGGTGGAACTGGTCCAAGAGGATCTCCTACAAGAAAGAGCGGAGCCACGAGAAGGTTAGTTAAATGAGTGAATCATCTTCATCACCTGATGGGACATTATGCATCACAATGAGTTCCCTCCAGAGGTCGATCGCTGCCACCAGCTCGTCCTTCACGGTCTCGCGCCACGTGGTCTTGGGTCTCCCAGGTTTACTTTTGCCCGGCGGTGTCCATCTTAGGGGAATTTGTGCAGGCTCGATGTGGATCACCTCACTGCACACGTGTACGATGTAGCAGCGATTATTGGACATCCAGCGGTGGATTGACCAAAAGGTTTGCTTCGAAGGCACATTCACGTGGCCCAATCGACGAATCTCATGGCCCATTAAGCAACGACTGGGAAATATTTTTTTTAATGTAAACTGGATGCAATTAGGTCCCATGGTCATCATTTGTGTGTGTGTGTGGGGGGTGGTGATCTGACTCCAATATTGTCTTGGCAATCCAGTATACAAAAAGATGCTCCCTTAAGCCTGATGGCCTGCCAAGGCAAGTTGCTGCTGTGAGCGACCACCTGTTAAGGCTGGTAGGGCACACATCGGCCAGCGCTGGCGTCACCAGCGTGCGCATGGGGCCCTGGTGCACAAGAGGCGGTTCCTCTCTCTCTCTCTCCCATCTCTTTTCCACTGGCACATCTGAGCCGCGCCAAAGCGGAGCCCCCTCGGTACGGTGTGGCGTTTTCCACCGGCTATGTGCCAGGCCACCGTACCTAGCTCAAACCGATTCCATTTCTGTTTCTTTCTTCACATTCTTTTTACTTACGAATTCTCTCAAATCGGCTTTCTCAATTGGCGACACACATTAACTGTTATCTTACTGCATCTGTATGTTGCTCACTACGTGGTGCTTTCAGACATTGATGGTGTACTCAACAACTGTGATAAAAA
Source organism: Petromyzon marinus (assembly GCF_048934315.1). Lineage (NCBI taxonomy): Eukaryota > Metazoa > Chordata > Hyperoartia > Petromyzontiformes > Petromyzontidae > Petromyzon > Petromyzon marinus. The sequence continues at coordinate 5,794,945 of NC_133689.1, read as the reverse complement.
TAAAGATTTCTCACACGAGATATTCATTTTAGGCTGAGTCAACTTAGAGGATGACCAAATTATGATTGCTTTTGTGAAAAGCCAAACATCAAACCCAGGTCACCACGAATGTAGCAGAGTGCACCAATCACCGTGCAATCACTCACCAGGGGCAATATGCTAACATACAAACTCCCATTGGCCAGCATTAGGGCTGCAAACAAAAACCGATGAAGGATGGTATGGCACACGAGGGCCGGTATGGCCCGTATCAACGTATTTGTCACAGGTGTTTCCCAGTGCTGATGTTTGCATACCATACAAAGTTCATTTGACATGTACCACTTTCCACCGATGTGCACGACTGGAAATTGCATGTGGGTTTATAGGCTGATGTTGATGGTTGTAAATGATAACAATAACACAGTGGTAATAACTGCAGAAAGAAAGCAGTTCATTTCACAGAGGCAGATGATCATGACGTGTCGTGAGGTTTGTCTTCAGCTCCAAAAGAGATCATTCGACGTAATAACCGGCACGTTCCATCATCATCATCATCACGCTCCGTGGGAAGATAGCCCATAGGCGTCCACTGCACATTTCGTCAATTCTTTCTACTTCCCTCTGCCTTGTTCAAATATGTACTACTTGGTTCTTTCGGTAAAGTCACGTAGGTAGAACAATAAAATAAAACAAAAAATAATAAATCACGACGTTTCGATCGCAACACAAGCAGTCGTCCTCAGGCAGAAAAAAATTATTCAGCAGTGGAAGTGCTGAACCAGCGTGAGAGCTGTTACAAAAAGAGGTTATTTATGTAACCTCTTGAAAAAATAATCCAACCTCTTGTTGTAACAGTTCTCTCGCTGGTTCAGCAGTTCCACCGCTGGATGATTTTTTCTGCCATGAGGACAACCGCTTGTGTTGCGATCGAAACGTCGTGATATATTAGTATTTCTACCCACGTGACTTTACCGAAAGAACCAAAGAGTATGGATTCCTGCAGTCATGAAAGTGTAGTGTTTATAATGACGAATAGACTTCTTATGAGGCACATTCTGTTTATTGTAATACTTCTCTTACACAGTCCTTAACACACAGAGGGGTATACGGTCCCCTCACCCGATACCCTAAGAAGGTACAGCCTCCGGACTTAGCGTGACCTACACACAGATCTCTTGCTAACCTAAGGAGGTACAGCCTCCTATCTTGGCGGGACTTACTCACACGTCTACCGCTATCCTAGAGTCCTCCGGCTGGGACCTAGGGGAGGCTATCTGACCCACCGCTGGGCCGGCGGGTCTTGACCACTGGATACGCCTAGCCTTAGCCCTCAGAAGGGCTGGAAGGCTGGGTCCAGGGTCCTGGCTATCTTCGGCCCGGGCATCGGTCTTCGTGTAGGGAGAGAACTCCCTGCGCTCTGCACGCTCACCCTTCTTATACTCGTTTATGGCCAGGTGTAACCAATCCCACATTCCCACGTGGAACTGTCTGATTGGTTCTTACCAAACTGTGGCTACGATCCACTTCACCTCTTCTGACCCCAACCGTTATTTACACAGAGGTAACGCTGCACTGCCCCTTTGATACCTAGTGGCAATGCAGGTTACCGAACAGTGAGTAGTTAACACCTCTACAAAAGCTTCAAATCAAGATTGTTCCAATATGCTCAAGTGGCAGTGCACGTCCTTTCTGCCACCAATCTCTCGTGTCATCCCCAGGCCATTTTGGTATTTCCCACGAAACCAAAACAAATCCTTAGCGTCGTCGTTGAGGATACCAAGAGCAAAATAAGTAAAGCAGGACAACATGCCTCCATCACGTATCTGCCTGACTGCCGACGAGACAGGGCGTGTCGAAACTGGTCCAAGAGCATCGCTTAGCTTGAAACGATGCCGCTCGAATGACGTACTCCCAGAAGGCCGTGCGGCTCATGGTTTTGTGTGAGGCGGTGGTTCTGATCCGGGGGAAAACGCGGAACTCCCCTCTGGGCTTACGCGGTAAATGTCCCAGGGGGGTGCGGGAGTTGATTTCTATGCGTGTGAAATCATACCACGCGTGAGAGTCATCAGTTAATGATCGTGTACGAATCTGTCAAGGTAAGGCAACTACTATACGATTTTCATCCGTACGGTAAACTAGAACGATATAAAATACCTGATGGTAAAGAATGTGGTTTTCAAAAGTAACCAGCGAGCCACAACAAATTACATTATGCATGCAGAGCGTCACATTTTTTTTTTATTTCCTTACAATTACTAGCTTATTTTAACACGTAGATGGAGGCTTTCGCGACCAACATCATCCATAATACAGGTTTTTTGGGGGGGTTATATGGCGTAAATATATAAATGTGTCGGTAAACCCGCCACCACCCGACACAGCCAATTAGTAAAGTTTGTTACGTAAAACAGAACACGCCAATTCGTTACTAGTACAGCAACACCGGTGTGTTGGAGAGCAAATCCACAACATTTACAGTCTGAGTACGACGTTTCGCCAGTAAATACAACCAGCTTAATCAAGCTGACAGTCAGATTTGTTGAGTAACGAAACAGGAGGATTTCTATACTCTTTGGTTCTATTCGGTAAAGTCACGTAAAAGTAAAAAAACAACAAAAAATAAAAAAAAATAAAAATTCACGACGTTTCGGCCACAACACAAGTGGCCTTCATCAGGTGAAGGGAACAGACTGTCTCGAGGACAGCGCTGGATTGAACACAGCCAAGCTCAGACCGCGACCTTTAAGCTTGTGTGAGAGAAATTAAGGTGCCTTGACAAAGGAATTAGCATAAAAAATAGCATTTTATTGGCGGACTTAGCATGATGAACGGTGTAGAGGGGGTGAACATGTGCAGACCGGCGAGGGAGGGAGGGGAGTTTACATATTGATGGTGTGAAAAGGGAATTTAAGCAGCTGCGAAAGTTTGGGATACCACTACTTGAAAAAATATACTGTACCATTGAAAATTAGTTTAATGTAAGGTTCGATTTAGAACATCTTTCCAATGGTTGCTTAATTTGAAACCATCTTCTCGGTTGAAATTGTGTCTGTGTTTGTAAATCTGAATTGCCTCGTGAACAAAACTCTGATAAAAACCCGTGGGTTTGCAAAGAACCTTGGTATCGGAGAATCTTATATCGTGATGACCCACAGCGTTGTAACAGTGATCAGCTACGGCAGAAGAATTCGTTCTGCCGTGTTTAAAATCTGATTTGTGCTCGCGAATTCGGTCAGAGACATGTCGTTTCATCTCCCCGATATAGCAGTCACCACAGGTGCAGATCAATCTGTAAATTCCGGGGTACTGTAAGTCAGGAATGACATCCTTCACGGAAGGGATCAGGTCACGGATTTTGTGTACTGTGTTGAACCGGACCAGGATCTTGTGTTTGTTTAGAATTTTGGAGATCTTTTTAGTAACGCCTGCTATATATGGCAGTGTGATGGTTTTGATCGGAGTATCAAGTGGTTGTTTCTCTATGGAGGGAGAAACAGCTTGGCGGATGGTACGGTCAGAGTATCCATTCCTTTATAGACCCAGATGCACATGTTTTAATTCACTGGTCAGGTGGTGTTGGTCCGAAATGCAATGAGCCCTGTGGTATAACGTTTTGATGAGAGAATTATTTTGCGTCGGGTTTTGGTGGGAATCAGGTTTCAAGTAGGAATCTGTGTGGGTGGGTTTTCTGTAGACAGAATGTCCCAATGAGCCATCAGGTCTCCTCTAAAACAGAACATCCAAGAATGGCAGCTTGCCATCTTTCTCCACTTCCATGGTGAATTTGATGGTGGGGTGTCTGGAATTAATGTGGTCTAGGAAAAGGTTCAAAGGGGGATCCCATGGGGGTACCCTCATTTTGTTTGTAGAAAGAGCCATTCCAAGTAAAGTAGGTATTGTTGAGGCAGTGCCTAACCAGTGCAGGTGTATCGTGGTCTAGTCCATGTTGGACCAAATTTTCAATTATTTCAATGGTATCAGGTAACAAAGAGACCACATCGAAGCTGACAAGGATATCGTCAGGGGACAGTACAACGTCGTTGACCATAGAGACCAATTGGGCTGAGTTAAGTACTGCTGAGGCGGTCTTGCCAGTGAAAGGCAGCAAGGTATCTGACAGAAAACGGGCTAGTCTATAGGTAGGGGAGTTGTTGATCGTGGATACGATGGGTTGTAGTGGGGTGCCTTCTTAATGAATCTTGGCAAGACAATAGAATCTAGGGGGTCTTGCAGCAGAAGGTTTTAGGGAGGGACGTTTAGTTGGGTCGATTAGGGAGGTCGAACTTGTGATGATCTTGTTGGAGGATTTCTTACAAAAAAAACTTGTTGTGGAGTTACTAGCTTAGTTAGGATACCTCACAAAATTAACAATTGGCTAAAATACTGATGATCATCATTCATAACATTTATTTATCAGAACCATGTTGGGCCAGGCATGGGGGGTACTGGGTTGAAACATAATTCAATAAGGGGGGGCGGGGGTACAGTAGCCAAAAAACGTTGAGAGAGAACCACTGATGTAAGAAACACTTTTATTATTTTGTATTTCCCATGGTGCAGTTACGTGTTTAGCTTTCTTAAGCTTTTGTTCGATTCTCAATGTGTATTATTATAACAATGCACACACGTGTCAATCTAAATATGTTCATTGGTAAGATTACTTTTTGTTCCCCCTCTCGCTTAGGGCCACTGCAGTGTAAAGTCTGAGTCAATCTCTCTGCCCTATCTCGACTCTGAAGAAGAGCCACAACCTGCTGTATGTGTATCTGTTACGGCAAAAGTAAAATATATACTGACGTGATATTCGGCTCAAATGAGTGTTTCGGCAGCGCTCATCTCCCGTTTACAGCCCTGAGTCAGTGGTGGAAATTAAACATTCCTATGGCGGGGGCAATGAGCCCCATAGGATAAGCACTGATGATGTCCCCACAAGGCAGTGCCGGTTTTATTGACCTCGGATGGATGGATAGGGCTGAGCCACCAAGCAACCCGCATATCTCTCTGCTACACGGCGGTGATAACGACGCAACGATGCATTATTTATTCACCCTCACACACCTCCGCCAAAGCAGCCCCCTTGTTATTATTTCTTTATTCACTTCCAACAATGCTCACCAGAGCTGCACATGCGCGCGCACGCACGCACACGCACGCACACGGGAGTGTATGTAACATAGTGAAGGAATATGCAAAAAAAACAAAGCACAGACCCTAATGGCTGCACTGGTTAATTCATGCTCTGGCAAGTGCAGGTTTGCTCTAATTGACGGCGCTGTGGCCTCAGTTTACCCGGTGACGCGGCCGCGGAAGGAACGCGCCCCTTTTGTTCCGCGTGCAACCAGCGGGCGGCCAAGAGGCTGCTTGCTCTCTTAACTCCATTAGGCGAGTGGGACGGAAGCCACATTGTCCGCATCTCGGCTCCTCACTCCGCATCTCGTGATGGGCACAGACGCGGCTGCCGAGTTGATACAGGGCCGATCACACTGAGACGGGAGAGGGGGGGGAGGGGTGTCGACTGCAGTGGCCCCTGTGGTCCTCAAGGCTGTGGGAAGCCGTACGCGGATAGTATTCCGGGACACGTGATCGATTATAAATATTGTGCGTATTCTTGGATCTTTCGGTGAAGTCACGTAGATAGGTTCAAAGAAAATAACAAAAAAAAAACTACGGCGTTTCGATCGCAACACAAGCGTTCGTCATCAGGAAGAACCTATCTACGTGACTTTACCGAAAGACCCCAAGAATTTGAATTCCAGCAGTCACGAAAGCTTTAAGTCGAGATTAATATTGTGCGTGTTTTTTTGTTTGTTTTCAAACTATACACTAAACAGTTTTTTTTTAACCAGGTAAGGCCCACTGCGCTTTTAAGCTCCTTTTCATAAGCGAACTGGCCCCAAATGATAGCTCAACTAAGTGGCGCATCACGTGTAAAATGCTCAGCAGGCAAATGCTCGAGACGCATATTGATTCTAAATGTGGAGGGAAAAAAAACGGAGCACCCGCAGACAACAATCCACGCGACCACGGAGAGAGAGAGAGCGAGAGAGAGAGACACGCAAACTCCACATATACAGCAGGCGTCAGGGTCGGGATGGAACCCACGACTTCCTGTATACCAGGTGAGGTAGTTAACATCTCACCACGGAGAGACTCGAAATATCCTAATATACAGCAGCAGGCGTCAGGGTCGGGATTGAAGCCACGACCTCCCGTACACCAGGCGAAGGAGTTAGCATCTGTTGTTAAGATCTGGTCTTGTTGACGAGTGTGTTGAGTTGTTGTTGTTGATTGTGCTCCTGCACCACTGCCAACGCAGAATCAGCACAGATTTTATTGCATATACGATGTTTTGGATTTATTTATTTTTGCTTTCACACAACACCGTTATACGTTCGACTGCACGTTAATCCGCGACTACTATTGAGGGTTTACGTGGATCCTCAGGGGGTCAATACAAAAATAAACTGGTAACCGCCGAGCGTAACTTGTGTACGCTGTTTCTGCGTGAAAGATGAAGGTGAAAAAAGCAAAACGAGCAAACATAAAGTGCACGAATGAAGCGAATGGCAATCGTACCGGAAGCAACTGTTGCCACGTGAGAAATCGAAAATATTGCAACGGGCGTAAATCAATGTTAAAGAGTAGATTCCGTGTGGCGTAAGTCGTTTGAGTGAATGGAGGGCGCACGTGAACCAATTGTACAACACGTCGGAATGAAACGCCCACAAGTCTTATTCACGTGAGCTTACATTATCCCCACTATCGCAGAATGCATCGTTAGACCCCAATCACTGAATTCTCCAGATTACTCCGGAGGCTTCAGTCAGTCTCCCCAAGAGGATAAACACTCGATGACCTCCCACAAAGTGGTGCTTATTTTTATCGACCCAAGGGGGATGATGGGCTAGGTCGCCTGCCAGTTGAGCACTCTCAGCACAGAATCGCGTTTGGAATTTGCGACATTTCCTTTCCCTATTTTTTCCAGGTCTCCCTTTAAATAGCCGCCAGTAATTTATTATGATGAATTCCCCCCCCCCCCCCTCTCTGCATTTTAAAATAAAAGTTAGGGGTGCGTCTGACAATACGGTAGGTGTGTGTGCAACCAGGTCAGTAGCGGATCCATGGGGTAGGGGGGGGGCATGAGGGTGATTGCTGTCTATATGATACCCAGAAAAATTTGTGTTTTATTGACATTTGCCAGAGACAATACATTGGAACGTTTGATTACTATTATTAAAAAGCTTGCCATTTCTGTACCGCTCTCGCCTTAGGAAGTTTATGGATCCACCTTTGGACTAGTAGTATTCAGACTGGGCACATGTTTGAGGTGTGTCTTACTTTTCGGAGTACCTTATAATCCAGAGAATACGGTATATATGGTGTATGTGCGTTCATGGTTTAATTTCTCACGAGATATTTTCAAAAACGCTGCTAGGCTGGCTTGGAGTATTGTAGGTACAGTATTAGGACACCACCACTACATTTCAAGGTATGTCTATCCATAAGGATCCTAAAAAAATGTTGAGGTGATGCTGCTGCTGGGTTGTAGCACTCGTGCAGAGGCCGAAATAACAACTTAACCCCTCAACGCGTGTGTCAATAACGCTGTGGTCTTAAAAATTAAAATTCATTACATGTCAAAACAATTCTCGGAGCAGCGTTCCAGACCGTTCTAGCTGAAACTAATTACCCGTCTTACTACTCTTTGGTTATCCTATTTATTTATTTACTTACTTATTTGCCTACGTGACTTTACCGAAAAAAACAAAGAGTATGAATCCTTGCAGTCACGGAAGCTTCAAATCTAGAACCAGTCTTACCGTTGCAGAACATCTTAAAATCCGCAGAATACATTACATCTCGTCAAGGAGAATAAACCATCACGCCAACTCCGATCATCATTTCGATTTAAAGCTTTCGTGACTGCAATGATTAATCTTCTTTGGTTCTTTCGGTAAAGTCACGTAGAATGAGAATAAAATAATAAATTAATAAAATAAAATAACACAATAATATTCTTCGCAGCAGCGGCTTCTGGATGGCCGTCGTACAAAGCCGGCGGTCACCGCACCGCGCGCTTTCAGATGCGCTTCTGTGGCCGTCTGGAACGCTTTTTCCGATATTAGGAAGGAAGCCACTTTTACATTTATATTGAACGCTTATTTCTGCTTTTTGCGTTTAGTTTGTTGTCCTGCCCCCCCCCCCCCCGGCCCTTCGACTTGCAGGGTTGGCTACGTACGGTGCAAAATAAGTTAAACATACAACATACACAGAGTATGCCGTTCCACCACAATGTGCACCACAGCCAACGCTGGAATCGAGGCATTGTGCGGTCACGACGTTGACGCTTGGGCACAGATAGACCTCACCTATCAGCGGAGCGGCACCGGCAAAGACAAAGATCCCCCATATAGCCTTAACAGACCGTAGGGGCAAGTGCTGTTAGCGAGCACCTATGAAGGCCGCAACGGTACACGAGGGGGTGGGTGGCCAGCACCACGCCCGACCGCCTTTGTCTTCCCAGTGGCGATGTTTACACACCGCACCAGGTACTCATTTGAGGCTGAGTCGACCTAGGGGAGGCCCAGGACCGGTTCAGATAATCGTCACTGGTGTTGGCCGTGAGCGGGAATCGAACCCGTGTCGCCGGGTTCATAGCGCAACGTGCTAACCGCTACACTACCGCTCGGCAGACACACACACACACAGGCATACACACACAGACACACACACACAGGCATACACACACAGGCATACACACACAGACACACACACAGGCATACACACACAGACACACACACACAGGCATACAACAAAGACAAAGATCCCCCGTATAGCCTTAACAGACTGTAGGGGCAAGTGCTGTTAGCGAGCACCTATGAAGGCCAGAACGGTACACGAGGGGGTGGGTGGCCAGCACCACGCCCGACCGCCTTTGTCTCCCTAGTGGCGATATTTATACACCGCACCAGGTACTCATTTGAGGCTGAGTCGACCTAGGGGAGGCCCGGGACCGGTTCAGATAATCGTCACTGGTGTTGGCCGTGAGCGGGAATCGAACCCGGGTCGCCAGGTTCATAGCGCAGCGCGCTAACCGCTACACTACCGCTCCCCGAAGGCATACACACACAGACACACACACAGGCATACACACACATACACACACACAGGCATACACACCCTGACACACACACAGGCATACACACACTGACACACACACGCATACATAGGCGACTTCCTCTTCCTCACCCCCGCGTTATTAAATCACGAGGCGCCTGCTTCCCGGTCCGCGGCAGGGCACACAACGCTACCTATCAACCCCCATCCGCGCCCTTGGCGTGGTCGGCAACTTGAGCAGCCCAGAAGAAGCTCCCGCACGCCGCCGTTGTGCGGAGCACTTCGCCGACGAGCACGGTCGGCTGCGTGCGGTGCGAGAGAAGTCAATCGTGCAGACAGTCACACTTTACGTTATGGTTTAACGCGCAGGAGGATGTCTCAACAACTCCGGCTATCCGTGATGATGCTCGTTGTAATTACCCGCAGTGGCTTTACCCTCCGAACACACCGGTGTGGTGTGCGAGTAACGCATTGCCACGTTTCGTTCACGTGACAAACCTTGCCAATTGGCCGTGTCGGGTGGTGGCGGGTTTAACGACACAATGACATTTACGAGATCTAACGCAAAGTCACTAAGAAAGATTATGGATAGTGAATTAACGTTGCTTCATTAATTGTTTACTTAATGCTTAATTAACGTTGTTCAATTAACGTTGTTCAATTGACGTTGCCTAACAGCGACAACAACACCGCCTCCCACCCCCCTTCACCCGATGTCTCCCTAGACTGCTGGTCACTTCCTCCCCGCCCTGCTGCCCCCCATGGACATAACAAGCTCCCACTTACCCCCCCCCCTCCCCCGTCAGAACCCAACATTCCTTCCCCACGCCCAGGACGTGAACAAGCGAAGAAATGCACCCCCCCCCACCCACCAACCACCGCTCACAACCACCCCCCCCTCCTCGGTCTTTCTGTCCCCCTACCCAGAAAACCATCGACGCGTTATATCGCGTTCACAATAAAAATAATATAATAGAACCCGTAAAAAAATATTTCCACTATAGCCTTGAGCAGACTGCCGGTGGCGAGTGCTGTTAGCGAGCAGCTACGAAGGCCGGGCACGGCACGCGAAGGGGATGGGTGTTGGTCGACACCACGCCTGGCCGCCTTTGTCCGCCCCGCTCCTGATGGCTCACACGCCGCACCGGGCCCTCGTTTAAGGCCGGGCGGCCCTAAGGGAGACCCAGGACCGGTTCGAATTGTCACCGCTGCTATTGGTCGTGAGCGGAAATCGAACTCGGGTTCGCCGGGGTTCGGAGAGCGGTGTGCTAACCACTGCGCCACCACTCCTCCCTGCAACGCTGTCTCACAGCACACTGTGAACACCGTTGTCTCTGCCTTAACTGCAGAGCGGAGGGGAGAGGTCAATGGATTCGCCTTTTGCGTCGCTCCCCTCCCCTTCCCCCCAATCCCCCCACGTCATTGCCTGCCCCCCCACCCCAAAGCAGTAAAGATGCGACCAGCGGAGCAAATTCTGCGAGCTCCGTCTCTGCAACGAAAGCCAATTTCGAGCTCACGCGCCTCAATAAGTAATGGCTGCCGAGTGTCGCTGCTTCTTGACGTGCCACATCAGCATATTCAGTGACGCTTCCGTGTGCGCTGATTTCAATGGGTCAAGAGGTCATCATATACAATGCCCTTGATACCAACACACATCACCGTCAATTCCTTCAATTCCTTCCTTATGGATTATTTCACTGATGCACTGCAGTTCGCACCTGATCCCCAGTGTTTGGCCTAATATATGTACAGCACATAATATATATGTTGAACTTCTTTCGCACTGTAGGTAGCCGACCGCGCTAATTGGAAGTGCAGGGGGAAGAGACAACAAACTAATGACAACAAGCGGTTCTAAAGAAGTGAGTTTCCAATCTAGATTATTTAAAAGTGCACAGCTCCAGTGGCTTCCTAATATCGGAAGGAAGAGCGTTCCAGACGACCGCAGAAGCGCACCTGGAAGCGCGCGATTGTTAAGCCAAAAGCTGCTGTTGCGAGGATTACCGGAGCTCGCGTGATGGTTTACGGTCCTCGGCTAAGGTACCGTGGTTCATTTGTGGCAGAAACTTTGCGTGTCGGATATTGCAGTGCCCGTTATGACACGGGCCTCTTGGGTGGCACTCCAACGCCCGTCTCGGCCACCGGCCCTCCTCCCACCCTGCACGCTCACCTGATAAATTCAAACATCGGGCCTCGTTTTGAAATGTTGGACAATCAGATTCTTAGGGGGAGGTTTTTTTTTTCATTCGGATTTATAAAAAAAACCCAGAAGCGTCGCTATCGGCCGAACAAAGGGGAGCTTACGTCCGTACATCATGTGAATGATCCCAAAATAATTATCCACAATTATCGTAAAAACTAAAATATTCCAACTCTGAAAACTCATCCCCAGCTACAAAAGTGGCCTGCCAACCTGCTGCCTTTTCCTTCCCCGCTCACGTCTGCAGCGTTTTCTTGCGACGGTATATCCTGCACGTCCTGGTCGCGTGCTCTATCGTGCGATAGCAATCCGAGTGTCCTTCAGCGGAACGCGCCTGCATTCAAAGGCAAGGAAGCCTCGCTTTTTTATGACATTACTGAGCTCGCGAGAGCCGTGATCATATGCCCCAGCCTCAAACATCAAGCCCCTTTAATCTCTTTACTCCCCCAGCTTGCTCGAGTTCACCCCCCATGGGTTCTCCAGACACGGCCGCTTGTTTCCACTCGTGAAAAAACGTGTCAGGGTTACGAAAACCTATTTCTGTTCACCGCCAATTAAAACCGGGCGAAACTGTCCTATCAACGTGAGCGCCTCTTGACACTTTTACATCCAACTGGCTTGAACCTCTTTGGCCAGCGACATTTAGATATACCAGGGAGCTCAAGGTCCAAAAACTGTAATAATTCACAATTAATTTTAATCGATATCTGTATTATCGACATCTCTGTCGTCGGAGGCGGCGGCAGCGTGTATCGTCGAACGCGCTACAAATGCCACGCGCACAAATGCTTCGAGATCATTTAAATAGCGTAACAATTCGTCGGTTTAATCAGCCTCAATTATCGCTGTCATCGTCGTGATCCGGGTCAGGGAAGAAGAGATTTTTTCTATGCTCACATTGCCCGTGGCGGTGTGCACACAAGCGCGTCTCGAGATACTTTACGTAGCGTAATTGGAATTAATTACATCAGAATGAGTAGGGGAGGTGGGGTGGGGGACACCACACACCGTCAATTTAAAGCTCCTCGCCCATTTCAATAATTTTCGGCGTCAGACCATTTTCCGCCGTTTTCACGACGCAGATCGGGCGAGTCATCAGAGCGTCCTCCCCTCCGCGTATAAAAATGCACACACGCCGATAGCTAAGCAGCGTGTCGGGTTAATTACCACGCTTTGAATACCGGTGAATGCACTGATCATATATGCACACGCACGCTACCTACCACGGGCACAATTCAACAGAAAAATAAAAATGAACCTGCGAGAACAGCATTCTATTTTTGACTTTCATTCGAATGATTTGTGTATTTCTTTATTTATTTCGGGTTTCAGACTGCGTTGCGGTTGGCCCGCTAAGGTGAGCTGGGGTCACTAAGGCACCCCCATTAAAAAAAGGGAGTGGGAGAGAGTGGTGCCTGGGGACAGCGGGGCGGACGGGGGGCGGGGGTGGAGGTAGGATGAGGAGCCATCGCTAGAGCCAGGCAGGGAGCGAGCGAGGTAGCGAGAGCAAAGGGCGCGGCTTAACATCCCTCATTGCAAAACGTCGGCCGCGAACAGCGATTCCACGTTGCAGAGACGGGAGCTTTTGTCCTCCTCGCCTTCCGCTGATCGCCAGCCAGCAACGAGGTACGGCTGAACGCAGCTGACGAAACGTCGACAGCAGCCCAAGTATAACTATTGACTGCTTGTAGAAATATGTTTTTTGTTACCGGGTAAGGTCCACTGAGCTGTACAGCTCTTTGTCAGAGGCGACCTGGCCACAAATGATCGCTCGACGAAAGTTGGCTCATGTTGTTGAAATGTAGAGCAGCCAAACACTCGACACGCGCGATGTTGATTCTAAATGTGGAGTGGGAAAAAAACCGGAGGACCCGGAGAAAAATTCCACGCGACCACGGCGAGAACATGCAAATCTTCTTTGGTTATAGGAATAGGTTTTACCCTTTTAACTGGCACAACAACTGACACCTTTATTCAAGGCATCATGTTTGCAATAACCACGACACAAGCAATCAAAATGCAAACAAAAAAAAGACAACTCTGATAATAATATGCACTGTCCTTGAATTTGATTGGTCCACACCCGAGACAACTTTTCTTAGAGCCCAGCCAAAAGGCGTAAACTCAAAAACAGCGCACTATCAGAGTATTGCGGGCTCGGGGTGAGCATTTACATTATGAGACCTCCTTTGCCAGTAACAAGATATAGGAATAGGTTTTACTCTTTTAACTGGCACAAAAACTGACATTTTTATTTCTATGCTCACATTGCCCGTGAATTTTGACTGCTTGTGTTGTGGTTATTGCAAACATGATGCCTTGAATAAAGGTGTCAGCTTTTGTGCCAGTTAAAAGGGTAAAACCTATTCCTATATCTTGTTACTGGCAAAGGAGGTCTCTTCTTTGGTTCTTTCGGTAAAGTCACGTAGAATGAGAATAAAATAATACATTAATAAAATAAAATAACACAATAAAATTCTCACTACGTTTCGGCCACAACACAAGCGGCCTTCTTCAGGTGAAAGGAACAGACCCTGAAGAAGGCCGCTTGTGTTGTGGCTGAAACGCCGTGAGAATTTTATAGTGTTATTTTATTTTATTATTTATTATTTTATTCTCATTCTACGTGACTTTACCAAAAGAACCAAAGAAGATCAATCCTTGCAGTCACGAAAGCTTTAAATCGAAAAATAGAACATGCAAACTCAAAATATACAGGCGTCAGGGTCGGGATGAAACCTCACGAACTCCTGCATGCCAGGCGAGGTAGTTAACATCTTGCACAATTTCGATTTAAAGCTTTCGTGACTGCAATGATTCATCTTCTTTGGTTCTTTCGGTAAAGTCACGTAGAATGAGAATAAAATAATAAATTGATCAAATAAAATAACACAATAATATTCTCACGACGTTTCGGCCACAACACAAGCGGCCTTCATCAGGTGAAGGGAGCGAGACTGTCTGTCTTGCACAAGCCGTAAAAAAACACCCTGCCACTGTAGATTTAACATGAACAGTACTGTGATTCTTCATCGTGGGTAAGATTTGCGTAAGGTATTAAATGTGTGTTGGCACACCCTCCTCCACCCGACGCAGCCATTGAATAAATACGTGACCTGAACAAACGCGCCGATCTATTACTGTCAACACACTTAACGATCGCCTTGCAACACGCCGGTGTTGTGCCGAGGTGATAATACATTGGCGCGGTTGTTTATTAGTTGGCTGTGTCGGATGGAGGAGGGTGCACGACACACAATTGACACGCATGCAACCTGATCGAAAATCATTCGTGAACCAGCTTGCCCACTCTCTCTCATCTTAGCAACAACACAGCACTGTAATGTCATGCATTTACCCGGGGATGCTTGAGTGTTGAGAGCATTGGGATGTTTGGTCCAATTATATTAATACAAATTGACGCTGGTATTGATCGCTTTCAAGGGTCCCACGATGGAATGATGCGAGGTGGCGTCACCTCTTTACACTGGCGCGAGAGCTGAAACCCAGCCACCCCCCCCCGCCCCCCCCCCCCCCCCGCATTGCGACTGTGGCTATCAAAGCCAAACCATGGGACGCGTCGTCCATCAGTGCCCAGGGCTTCAACTCTTTCACTACCACCCTCTCGGGCATTCTCAACATCAGTCCCATAGCTTAGAAACTGGGACTTTGTGCTATGCACATAGTACACAATGCTCTGAGCTTAGCACCATGCACTGTGTGAATGAGGTACTCTGCGTAGTTGGTTACCCACTTGCTATACGAAAATAGAACTTGGGACGCTTGACCAGCTCCTTTAAATGATAATTTTTCGTGCGGATGAAAACTGGAGAACCTGGATACGCCCCATACGTGCGATGGGAATGCATCTAAAAAGTCTGCACAAGTGGACTTTTCACAAACCCACCCTGTCTATACAGATGTCTCCTGGCCACCCCGCAGAACGGCGGCTTTCGGAGTTTCACCAGTCTTCATGATCCACCGACCCGCGTCTCCAAAGCACCGCATCACGGGCGTGCGTAGTCACCGGGTCCGGCATATTAGCTCTGGCCTACGAGCAGTGATGCAAAGGTCCAGGGCTCGACAAATGTGGATCAGTGCTTCTTCGTGGAGCAAACGTGGTCAGTCGAAATTTCAGTTATTTTGAAGCGGGTTTACCGCATTTCACTTGCCAGAGAAATCAAACGGAGCCTAGGGCGATGTATCAATCGCGCAGATTTATGAAACTCCCAAATCAATCCGGGCTGCGAGGTGACCATAAGGTGGCAGTACAGCAAGAGGGGTTAGTTACCCAGCAGAGCAGATCACAGAGTGTTATCGCCTTGTACATGTGAGGCTTCTACAGGTGCCGCGATTCCATAAAAGGAAACGATGATCCGCCCCTACTGGACGTCTGTAAAAAAGAGCTTCACAGCCCATCGGATTCCTCCAAAATGAATAAAGATTCTGATGAAGCCCTGCCAATGCTAACTCACAGCACTGCTGGCGGAAGGGCACGAATTGGAGGAGGCTCGAGAGAGCCCTTCTAGAGGTTAGTTGGTATCCTCTTCCACACTGAATTAACGTATTTTAAGAGGTAGGGGTTACCCACAATTTACCACGCCATACATGACCGTGGCGAGCACCCATTGATTACGCTGGGTAGACAGAGAAAGTTTAACGCGAAGGCTTTCTCGACCAATATCATCCATAAGAGTTTTTTTGGGGGGGGGTTAGAACGTGTAAATATGAATGTGTCGATTAAACCCGCCTCCACCCGACACAGCCAACTAGTAAGGGTTTTCACGTAAACAGAACGTGGCCAATTCAGTTTTCAGTTTCTTTATTTTGGTATAGCCCTGTGAGCCATTCGGCTCTTGAATCGGGTGCAACCACAACAAAAAAAAACACAAACAAGAAAACATCTTAAAGTGACTACGTGACTGTACAAACAGAAAATCCATGAAAAAAGACAGCAAAAATATTCCTGAAAAAAAGCACCGTACACCAACGCTGTGTGAGAAAAATCCCAGTGGGATGCAAGTCAAACAACAACAACAACCACAAGAAAACTTAGATTAAGGCCATCAGTCTAACTCCGTACTACAATAAAACAAACATGTCCAAACCAAAAAACGTTTTCGAAATCACCAAAAAACAAAGCCATAATCGCAACGTAACAGTGATCATAGGGACTGTGACCGAATTTTTACAATAAACTACATAAATAACATGTGACACCAAATCCTAGAGCCATACCTGGCTGCATGAGTTACTCCACAACAACAGAAGCATCAGTCGGAGTATCAAATTTTTTAATGCACCTTTAAGATCAGCACGCTAAATCAAAATACAGATAAAACTTTGCAGCGTCATCCGGAGCGAAAACATTTTATTTTATTTTACGCCAATGAATAGCAGTGGTAGCTAGGGGAGTACAACTCCTCTAGAGCAGCTTTGAGAGAAGATCTCATTGGTAGCGATTCAAGTTGCAGTTTATTGGCAATAGCATTCCAGACCCTGGGGGCATCAATAGCAAAGGCCCTTCCTCCAGTTTTTGTAAGGCAATAGGGAATGTGAAGCTGGTAGATGAGCGAAGACCTGAGGTCAAATTTGTTCTTTGAAACAGAGAGGAGATCCAGCAGGTAGTCTGCGGATTTTTTTGTAAGTACATCGTAAATAAATAAGATCTGGTGCACAAGCCGTCGAACATTAAGAGATGTTAAGTTTGACCCAATGTAGAGATCACAGTGGTGAGTCCTATATGGGCAGTTCAATTTAAATCTTAAGGCCGAGCGATAGATGGAATCAAGCTTCTTCAGTACAGTACTTGGGGCTGATTTATACACGATGTCACAGTAGTCAAGTAGAGGCAGTATGATAGCTTTTATCAATTCGTCACAAGTACAGCACACTGCTGTGTTGGAGAGCCAAGCCACGGAATTTACAATCTGAGTCGACAGAGACAGGCCGGGGGAGGGGTATTTCAGAAACTTGCCCCATTGTTTTTCAACCGCTACGTACGGTGCGAAAGAGGGTCAACATACATACGTACGCATGCAAAAAATAACTAAATTTCAAAGGGAATTGGCCAAAACGTTCCAACGCAAGACCCTGATAAGAAATGTCAGGGCCATTTTTTTCACAGCACCTCATTCCCTGCAGAAAGTGTTCATAGGCCTTTGTGTCTCGAGATAATTATTTTTGCACCTTACGAGGCCAGCTGTAGGTTTTGCAGCGTCTAGAATGACTTAGTAGGCCAATCCTTGAGTGACAATCCTTGCCACAGCAATTGCAAGTGAATGCGGTGGCAGCTCCAGAGGTGTTTGTTGCTTTTTCTTTACGTCGCTCTCTCTTGGTCTGCCAAGCAGTGTGTCTTTTCTCCTCGCCTCTCCTGAGGCCTGCTTTCACAGCCTGCTGCCACCTGAGTCGGTCGCCGGCAGTTTTCTCCCAATCATTTGGGTTGATGTCGCAGCTCTTCGTGTCCCGTTTACAGACATCTTTGAAGCGCAGAACTGGGCGACCAGTGACCCGTGTGCCTGATGCCAGCTCGCCGTACAAGACATCCCCTTGGGTATTCTGCCATCCTGCATGCGGCGCACGTGTCCAAGCCATCTCAGGCGCCTATGACTGAGTAGAGAGTACATGCTGGGAATGTTGGCCAAGTTGAGAACTGAGGTGTTGGGAATGTGATCTTGCCATCTGATACCGAGAATGCGCCTGAGACATCGGAGGTGGAATGTGTTTAGTCGATGTTCTTGATGGGCGTATGTTGTCCAGGACTCACACCCATAGAGGAGGGTGCTAAGGACGCAGGCCCAATACACTTGTACTTTGGTGTTGAGCGTTAGGGACTTGTTCTCCCACACTCTTTTAGTCAATCTGAACATAGCTGTAGATGCCTTCCCAATGCGCTTGTCAATCTCTGTGACAAGGGACAAATTGCAGGTGATGGTGGAACCCAAATAGGTGAAGTCCTGAACGACTTCAGGGTGAGCTGCCAATGTTTATGGAAGGGGCGTCTCTGACATCCTGGCCCATGACATTGGTCTTTTTCAGACTGATTGTCAGGCCAAAGTTGTTGCAGGCATTGGCAAGGTGGTCGATGATTGTCTGCAAACCTCGTTCTATGTGAGCTGTCAGCGCAGCATCATCAGCAAATAGGAGTTCTCTGCGGATTTTGGTTTTGGATCTGAGATGGCCAAGGTTGAAGAGTTTGCCATCAGATCTTGTATGAAGAAAGACTCCCTCTTCTGCTGTCCCAAAGGCATGTGTGAGCATAAGTGAGAAAAAGATGCCAAACAGTGTTGGGGCAAGCACGCACCCCTGCTTTACACCGCTGAGTATGGGAAATTCCTCTGAGGTGGTGCCGCTGTGCTGTATTGTTCCTTGCATGTCGTCATGGAAAGAGGAGAGGACTGCCAGCAGCTTCGGTGTACAGCCGATCACTTTGAGGAGTTTGAAGAGGCCTCCCCTACTGATGAGGTCAAGGCTTTTGTAAGATCAATGAATGCCAAGTACAGGGGCATTCTCTGTTCTCGACATTTCTCCTGTAGCTGACGCAAGGAGAAGAGCATGTCAATTGTAGACCTTCCTGCTCTGAAGCCACACTGAGCCTCAGGATACGTCCTCTCATCTAGTATCTGGAACCTGCTGAGGACCACACGGGCAAAGGTTTTCCCCACAATGCTCAGCAGGGAGATGCCGTGGTAGTTATTGCAGTCCCCACAGTCACCCTTGTTTATATATAGGGTGATGATGTTGGAGTCTCTCATGCCTTGAGGCATTGCTCCTTCTTCCCAGCACTGGCAGATAAGTTCATGCAGTTTTGTAAGGACGGCGGGTTTTGCACATTTCAGTACCTCAGGTGTGATGCCGTCCTGTCCCGGTGACTTGCCGCTGGCTAGTGAGTTGATGGCGTTGTCAAGTTCCTTCAAGGTTGGAACATTGTCCAGTTCGTGTATCGTTGGTAGGGGCTTTACAGCAGCAAGGGCAGCTTCTAACACACCGTTGTCTTGTGAGTAGAGCTCTGAGTAGTGTTCTACCCACCTGGCCATTTGCTCTTGTTTATCAGTGATGATGGCCCCTGTGCTGGATTTAAGGGGGGCAGTCCTCCTGATGTTTGGACCAAAGGCTGTCTTGATGCCTTCATACATGGCAGGGATATTGCTTGTGTCAGAGGCGAGTTGGATCCTACTACTGAGGTTCACCCAGTAGTTGTTGGCGCAGCATCTGGTGGTCGTTTGAGCTGCACTGCGAGCAGCTTTCAGAGCCCTTAATGATTCTGTACTTGGGACTTGCTTGTACTTCAGGAGCGCCATGCGTTTGGCTTGGAGGATGGGTTCCGATACAGCCAGGTGTTCCTCAAACCAGTCTGTGTTCCACCTTGTCTGCTTGCCGAAGGTATTGATGGCTGCATTCAAGATGGCGTCTCTGATGTATGCCTACTTTGTCTCCACGCTTCCATCTGGTGTGTCGTGTAGGGACTGCTCAAGGCTGTGTTGGAATAATTGAGTGAGCTCTGGGAGGGATGTCTTGGCAGAGTTGATGCGTAGGTAGCGCTTTTGTTTGAGGCGGTGTATCTTTTTGGGGTGTAGTCTGACCTTGCTGGATACCAGCGAGTGATCGGTGTCACAGACTGCACTGTGGTAGCTGCGTGTGATGAGTACCGAGTTGAGAAGGGCTCGTTGGGTGATGACGAGGTCCAGTTGGTGCCAATTAATAGACCTTGGATGTCTCCATGGTACTTTATGGCATGGTTTTGTGAGAAAGAATGAGTTTGTGATACAGAGATTGTGGTATGAACAAAGCTCCAGTAGTCTTTGGCCACTGGCATTTATCTTTCCAATGCCATGATAGCCAAGGCATGAGGGCCACGCATTGTAGTCAGCCCCAACCCTTGCATTTAAGTCTCCCAACAGAAACATGTGTTCAGAGCTGGGGATTTTTTCGAATAATATTGTGAAGCTTTTCATAGAACTGGTCATTAATCTCCGGAGGTGGGTAGAGTGTTGGGGCGTAGACACTCAGGATGTTTACATGGCCAGAAGCAGTGAGCAATCTCATGAGTAGAATCCGCTCGGAGCCTGCAGTCGGTGGTTCTATCATGCCAAGGAGTGTGTTTTTGACGGCGAACCCAACTCCGTGTTGCCTTGGTTCGTTCTGCTGTTTCCCTTGCCAGTATAAAGTGTTGTCACTCTCTCGTAGTGAGCCACTGCCAGCAAGCCGGGTCTCCTGCAGTGCTGCAATATCAACATGGAGTCTCGCCAGCTCCCTGTCGATAACTGCAGTCTTGCGGATGTCATCAATCTGCAATAGATCTTCGGAGAGTCCAGAACACATCGTACGTACATTCCAGCTTGCAAAATGAAGGGCTGGAACCTTCTTTCGTTTTGTTTTGCTTTTGTCTGGTGCAGGTTTTGCAGCCCACTTGTCTGGTGATGAACCATAAGCTCCAAGCACCCATTGGAGCAGGTGAGCCGTGGCGGGAAAGCACCTTATTGGCCGGGGGCTGCCCAGCTTGAGGCGGGCGGTAGTTATCCATTGGGGTGCAATGACCCCTCCCACCGACGATGGCAACCCGTGGCGCCCATTTTTTACGCCAATCTAAAATGAGCTTATAACCCGTGACTGCTGCTATCCGTGTTTCTTGGCAACGATTAGGTGGCCGAGGAGTGTCCTCTTCTCATTTTTGCATCTCTTGTTGGCGCAAAGCCCGGGCAGGTTATTCTGGAAATCCTGGGTTGCCCATGCATCAGGATCCCCCCCTCGGCCTTGCTGGTGATGTCCAAAGGAGTGCGTAGCACGACGTTTGGTACCAGTTTGGCTGCAGGGACTGCCAAGAATGTGCCGCAGTGCGTCACAAAACCTCCCTTAGCCATTGACTCTCCCGAGACACTCACAAGGCAGTGAGAAAACCGCATAACCCTGAGAGGGGCCCTTACCAGGTACTGACAGCCGGGCCAGCTGTGCCTGAGACTCGCGTAAGGCAGGGTCGTCACGCCCTGAGGTAGCTTATCAAGAATTGATCCGTGCAAAATGTAGCGGCTTCTCGGGTCTCGCCATTTTGTTCAAGATGAGGCTCCTCCTATGCATCGGGTCTGGGATCGCCAACCCACGTGGTAAAACGTCATCCTGTCGTTCAGCGATCAAGTCCGCGTCGCTTCCCAATTAACTTCCTAGCGAAAGGAGAACTATTGGTGCCGTGTCACGCTCGTCAGCCCGCACGGTGTTTGCGGGTAGCCTTGTTGCTTTTTGACATCGGGCAACCCGGGCGGGAATTGTTTAAAACAACAAACAAAAAAGTCACACCCTGCTGATGAGACTCTGAAAGTATAAATCGGTTCGAGTTTTCTTTTTGCCGGCTTAAACGAATGCTGAATTTTAAAAAAAATGCCTCGGGTGATGGTTTGAAATGTAAGCTCCATGCTTGTTGACCACACCAAAATCACCTGCACCCAATCTCGTCAGATCTTATTGGCGAAGCCTCAGTAAGTACGGTACTCGGATGGGGAATTGCCTGGGAGGACCAGGTGTTATAGGATTGGGCGGTGAAGTGGCCCAGGGGATAGCAGCGCAGAAATGGATCGAGTCTAACCGCGTGGAGCTCTGAGTATTATCCCCCTCTGTCCAGCGTGAATGCGTAGGCCAGCTAAGCTTTCGTCTAAAGTGGAGGTTCTTCCGTCATCAGTGTGGCGAGCGAGCATTTGCAGGGTAGCCGGGTTCATAGCGCGGCGCGCTAACCGCTACACCACCGCTCCCCCCAACACACGCACGCGCGTGCGCGAGGGGCTTCTTGGTGCCAGGGGCGGGGACTGTGAAGTCAGTAAGCGTGTCGACCGGCGAGCCCACGCACCTCGTCGTTAGCCCCCGGACACAGCCAACTGCGGTGGCTGCTGCTCAAAGCCCACGTCGGCACCGCGGGCCGGCGTCGTTTGTCAGGCGCAGTCCGGCAGACAGAAGCTGTGGGCCGCGTTGAGTGTGGCTCAACTGGCTCAGCGTTTCACGCACACGCGATACGCGCATACTCGCCCTTGTCGAGTGTGCGCACATTTAGCTAATTCAGTGGTGTTACCCCGTTCGTTCGATGGTTTACTTAATGAATCGCCTGCCTATGTATTGTTATTGTTCAAATGAAACGATTCTGCCACCACATCTACATGTGAAAGTAATTGAAAGGTGCCCACAGTACACCCAAAGAGTCATACTGGTTTTCTAATCGATCTTAAAGCGACGGTGAGCTTAGCAAACCCCATGACCGAGATATGAACTCGCCAAGCTTCTGAATACGAATGAGGCGTGCGCCGTGACCACAGGGCCCACTTTGCCAGGCAGCCGCAGGGGAAGCACTGTGTGAAACACGAGTGCATTGCAGACATCCAACTTTGTATCCATGGCACACCACGAGAAGGTAAAGTCAAGTCAAGGATTTGCAGACAGGGCAAGATGACCAGGGAAGGAGAGGGATGCCGGGACAGCACTCCCTAAGATGGACAAAAAGGGCACGTATCAAGATGAAATGATATTTTTTTGTTTTATTTTATTTTTCTACCCACGTGACTTTACCGAAAGAACTAAAGAGTATGGATTCCTGCAGGCACGAAAGCTTCAAATCAAGAAAGATAAAAAAATGCGTTACCATGTAAGGCCCCACTGAGCTGTTCACTCTTTTTCAGAAGCGACCTGGCTATCACAAATGACAGCTCAACGAAGGTTGGCTCATCGTGCCGAAATGTATTGCAGCAAAATACTCGAAACGCACGTCGATTCTAAACGTGGAGGGGGAAAAACCGGAGGACCCGGAGAAAAATCTACACGACCACGGGGGGAGAACATGCAAACTACAAATATACAGGGGTCAGGGTCGGGATCGAACCCACGACCTTCTGTATACCAGGCAAAACGTCTTTATAATAAACTTCACTAGAAAAAATATGCATGCTCAAACTTGAAAAGCTATTGACGCATTAATGAAGTTGCACACGGTAGATTCGTTGCGTTCTGCTGTCAGATCTGCATGCACCAAACTACCATTCAAACGCAATACGTATAAAACACGCATATTCTCTCTCTCTCTCTGGCCTCTACTTTGAAAGCCACACACGCTGTTGCTGACGAACGTGTTGTTTTTTGTTTGTTTGTTATTCGTGCGCGTGCCAACCGATGAAGAAACAGCAGCAGCAGCGGGAGCAGCACCACCAACTAAATCCATGTTTACATCGAGCGCGCAAACGCGACGCGACAATCGGTTCCCCTTGGGCGACAAGATGTTCCGGTGGGCCGCTCGCTCAATGTCAAACATTGCGAGGGGTCAAAGGTGCCACCCGTGGTAATGGTCTCTCCCCCCCCCCCGCACCGCAGCTCTACCTGCGATGGTAGAGCTGCGTCGGCGTGCGGTGTCGTCCGGTCGGTGAGCTTGGGGATATTCAACTGTCGCGCGGGGGTTCTTCTTTCGCCAGACCACCCGCCCGCTCGCTCGCTCGCTCGACGCGGAGCGGGAAGAATGCGCACCTCCGATTAGCGCGACTGGCTACACGCGACGCGAAAGAAATTCGGCGTCGGCACGTGCAACCTTCGTCAGCCGCCGGCGACACGGCGAGAAGTAACGAGGCGTTGGGCCCGACGGGCACACGGAACTTTCGAACGGTGAGAATGGCAGATCGGTGATGAATCTTGTGAACAGCGGCTGAGGTGAGGCGATCGAGTTATTCACACCACAAGAGACGGTATATCGCTTGATCCAGATCGGGATGGAGGTGCCTCCTGCATCAAGTGATCAAGAAGGAGATGTATCTCTTTAGCCATGAGATAAATCACGAACTGGACCAGGAAAGGAGTGATCTCGTGATACAGATTGAGGGATGTGATATCTGTACAAACAAGGAGGCGTTGATTCTCTGAGCCCGTGTGCGCTGCAGTTCCGTCTGCTGCTGTTGGCCTGCCACGTGCTCACAGACGAGGCCTTGTGCGATTCGAAAGCCAGCATTCAAATCTCGCCGTCATCATTGCTCTCACTTCAAACTAAGTTCACGCCCACAAGCGATGAAGGTCGCCAACACTTGAGATGTTAACGCTTCGGTGGCTTGTGTGGAATTTTGTAACAGACTTGTACTTTCTACGTCCCCGGAGCACTTACACGCACACACACAGTTCGCACACGATACATGTGAAATATTACTTAAGGGAGCTAATCGTTCTTTCTCCTCTCCTCCGCAGCTTCTCGCGCTCCATTTTTGAATGCAAAAGGTCATTCATTACGTGTCGTCGCGCCTGGCGATTATTCAAAAGACATTCTGAAAGTCGTACAGATATTATAACGTGATGAATTGTATCAAGAGTACCCGGAGGGTGAGATCTGGCCATGGCTGCTCAATTTGCGATGTTAAGAGTGGACACTATCATGGCAACGGCATTTAAGGTTTGAACCAAAAAAAATCGAAATGGCCTCCTGCTCAATTGAGCATTGAGGCATTGATGTGCATGTCCCGTTTACAGCCCTGAGCGAGCGGTGGGAATTCCACATTCCTATGGCATAGTCACCACGTTGGCAAGATGTTAACTAGCCAGGTCGCTTCTGAAAAATAACTTTATATCTCAGTGGGCCTTACGTGGTAAAATACAAATAAAAAATAATTGTTTTTTAGTTTATACATTCTATTTTTAGCCTCTCCACAAAGTGATACCCATTGCATGGACCCCTAGTGGGATGATGGGCTGAGTCAACGACTCCCCCTCCCCTCCAATCAGGATTAGAAGTCGCATCCGTTCCATTGCAAGTCGCTCGCTCTAATAGGCGCGTGGTTATTGCCCTGTGAAATGTGTGCAATGACCAAAGGAAAAAAGTTCAACAATAACAAGGCACGTTTACTTGTTGAGCCGTTTAGCGCAGCTGTTCAAGCGATTTCTGATCATGCCATCGTACAAATGTATGTGTTATGTTGAACTTCTTTTGCACCGTACATAGCCAACCATGCTCATCTGAGGTGCGCAAGTGGGAGGTGACGTTTGTATGACCTTTGTGTCAGCTATTCATCATGAGTAAAATTGCGGATAATAGTGTGGTGGAAAATAAATTTGCGGATAATAGGAGTTATTATGGACGCTACAGCTAAAGTGGATAATAGAAGTCACGGATAATGTGGCTGCAGATAAAGAGGAGTTCGCCTGTCCTTACATGACATTGCCCAAAATCCCAAAACAGGACCCAACTTCATATATATGCAGCAATTTTTTTGATGGGTAAACGATCATTTTAATCTCATGATCAGAATATTGATTTATACTGGAGACTATCCATGAGCTTTTTCACAAATGCCCAGTAAATTAATGTATTATTATTATTGCAGTTGAATACAGCCTCTCTGGAAAATCCAAATCGCGTTTAATTGTTTCAATCAAAAACAATAGTAAAAGATTTGTTTGGGGTTAGATCGTAAGTATAAATGTGTCGTTCACCCGCCACCACCCTATACAGCAAATTAGTAAGGGTTGTCACGTAAAAAAAAAAACGTGCCAATTAGTTACTACTGAAGATTTTGGCAAAAATAGCCCGATTATGCCGGATGTAATTAACAGCGAAACATCGTACTCAAATGGTAAATCTTGTAGGTTTACTCTCCAACACAACGATGTGCTGTAGTAGTAACTAATTGTCGTGTTTTGTTTCTGAGACAAACCTTACTCTAATCGGCCATGTCGGGTGGTGGCGGTTTTTGGGTTACATTTATACTTACGTGATCTAACACCCCTCCCTCCCCCCCCCCCCAAAAAAAAAAACCCTTTATTATTAATAATATTGGTCGCGAAAGCCGACGTTTAAAATTGTTTCAATTTGTCCCCTGACCGGCAATTTTATTGCAATTAGAGTGAACTAATTTCTGGCAGATTACCAACTGCCGAAGACCTACCCCCTGCGTCGGCTCTCCACGCAGCCAATAAGGGTGAGGATTTCCAAGCGCGTAATTAAACGAAGGTCCATCTGCAGTGAAACGAGGTCAGCACTGCTTAGCGTTCTATATGCAAAGACCACCAAGCCAAATTGTACCGCAATGTGGATTGTGCACACTTGACCTCCAGCGCGCATTATTAATAATCATTGGGAGGCTGGTGGGTGGGGATGCTGATTGATGTATTGTTACAATAGATAACCGAGTAATGCGTTTTAAATTATTCCCGGGCGGCCTACTAGAGGCGTCCGCGTGTCTCACTATACGCTGCTCATTTACCTACGCCAACAATTTAAGTGCCAATCACGCCGTTCATCACAGGCGTCACGTTATGTCCCCTCCGCTGCAGGCTTCAAAGCGCCCTGGCACGGTCCAATTACGGTTAAATATAAAATCCTCCTCCACAGTGCGTGCGCCAATCTTTGGTGCTCGCAAAATCACCTCGATTGCTCTTTTTATTTTGCTAACATTGCCCCCCCCCCCGCCCCCCACCACCATCCTCCGCCAAACGCCACCTTTTTTTTTCCTTTCCAAATTTCATTTACGTTATGGATCGCTGCGACGCGTTCTCGTAATTTATGACAATTTCCGTCCCAGATTGGATAGCGATGGATTCGATGGCAAGCGTTCGTGCGCGTGGCCACAAACCTGGAGGACCCGAGCACGATTCCCGGCCACGGGTGAACTTTAAACGTCTAGCGGCGAGCGATATCTGAACCTGTACCGAACAACCCAGCCGAGCGTCGCCCACTCGTACTGACTGACGAGCGTGGTTACGTTTCGTCAAACTCCCTCCGTGACCAACTTGAAATGGGATTGCCTTCATACACATTTATACACATACGTTCACATTTTTTTAATGATTTCAATACGATCAATTTCCACACGATAAGCCACTTTGTTGAGCTGTAAATTGTGGCCATGTCGCTTCTGAAAAAAAGATAATAGCTCAGTGGGCTTTACGTAGTAAGATTTTAAAAAAAGAGTTGAGTTTTATTTGTATATTTGTTTGACGTGATTTGTTTACCTTTCCTATACTTTACACTCCATATCGTGTTTGTGTTCGTGTTTGTTGTTGTAACGTTCTGACCCCATGCCCCTACTGGACATCTGTGAAAAAGAGCGTTATATCTCATCGGATTCCTCCAGGATAAATATCCTGCTTATTATTCTGAGATGGGAAAAGGGCTGTAAATTAGGATGACCTGTATTTATTATCCGCTAGAATTTATATAGCGTCCTTTCGACGCTATATAATTTCGAAATGATACAACAGTTTCCAATGCAACAATGAGCGAGACATTTGACAGCATAGACACGTTAGCATATTCTAATAATTGATCTTGTCTCAATGCCTCAAAGACATTCCGCTGTTAGGCCCCCTTGCTCTCTATCAAGCGACTGCCACACGCTCATTAACATCCGCGGAGCAGATAGAATCTCCCAGTTTAATGTCTCATTACGAATGACTGATGGCACAACCCCCAAAGTGGTTGGGGAGGGCTTCCCGCAGTCGTTTTAACACGGCCATGTGGTGCTGGGCTCAGAGTGCGCCACTCGCAACACCAGGTCCCTTTGAAAGAGAGCCACCTGATTGAAAAATAAAGGATACGTGTGTGTGTGTGCGCTTATACTAGTAACTAATCGGTGCGGACCAATCAGTTTCAAGGACAATGCATCATATTATCATAGTATGTTTTTTGTTTGCATTTTGACTGCAGGTATTGTGGTTAATGCAGACATGAATCCTTGTAAAAAGGTTTCAGTTTTGTTGCCAGAAAAAAAGGGGGAAAACCCCTATTATTAGTAACCAATTGCCACGTTTTGTTTCATTGACAAACATTACTAATTGGCTGTGTCGGGTGGTGGCGGGTTAACCACATATTTACATTAACGCAATCTATCCCCTCCCCCCCCATAAAAAAGAAAAATATTTATTACGAATGATCGTAGTCTGTGGTGCAGAGCTCATTAACGCTGCTGCTGGGTGGACAGAGGCGGTGGGTTTGGGAGTGATTTCAGAAAGGTGCACCATTGTTTCAATTCCCGCAGATGCCGGGAGGTCGAATGGGACCGACGACCCCTGGACCTCAAGCCCAGAGCGCCGGACGTCACACCACCGTGGCAGCATCTCGAGGGCGATTTTTTTTTATTTTTATTTTTTTTACACTCGCTGAGAAGGAAGATCTTGAAGTGCACTACGAGAGGTTAATGGAGGAAAATAATAACAGCAGAGTTTATTTATTTATTTACAGTCACGAGCAGGAAATAAACTCCTGACATTTCAAGTGAGTGACTTTCGTCAGGAACCACTTCTGAGGTTCACACAGAGAGAGAGAGAGGTATAATAAGTATGCCCGAGCGAGTAGGCTGTGATGGATGGTCGGTGGCGTCAGATGATGGTGATGACACACCGAGTCGAAGCGATCTAATGAGTCGTCAGCGTTTAAAGGCGAGTCGGATTGGCAACATCCGCATCTCCTCGCAGCTCTGCAATGGTTCATCGGGGCGTGTGAAAAGCCGGTGCACACCCACTGGTGCCTTTGGAGAACCCGATTTACTATCGATGTACTTAACCTCACGGGGTAAAGTCTTACACGTGGTAGAGTCCATCAACCCCTTCCCACACCGCGAGCAGCAGCAGCAGACGACGCAGACGCGCGTGGTGATGGCGGTGGACCTCGTAGGCGCATCTCATTGTTTTTTTGGGGGGGACAAGCCGTCCGTTTCCGATGACCGTGACACCGTTGGCAAGGTTGACGGGTCAAGAATTGTGTTTACACTCGTGTAATGCAACGCGGGTGATGTATTAACGCGAGCGTTCACAGTCAACATCTTCCATCCTCCGGGGGGCACTGGGTGCTTCCTCGTTTGACGATCGGCCGCACGATGAACACCCCCCCCCCCCCCCATCTGTGATAAAATTGATTGTTTCCACTTCTTTATTTATCGTCTCTACGCCGGCTTGCCCATCTTCGGTCTCACACGCTCCCTCCTCATCCCAAAGAGCCCCCGACTCCCACCCCATCCACCCACCCGTCTCCCACCCCACCCACCCACCCGTCTCCCACCCCAAACACCCACCCCACCTCACCCACCCACCCCACTCCACCCACCCGTCTCCTACCCCACCCACCCGTCTCCCACCCCACCCACCCACCCGTCTCCCACCCCACCCACCCACCCCACCCCACCCACCCACCCGTCTCCTACCCCACCCACCCGTCTCCTACCCCACCCACCCGTCTCCCACCCCACCCACCCACCCGTCTCCCACCCCACCCACCCACCCCACCCCACCCACCCACCCGTCTCCTACCCCACCCACCCGTCTCCCACCCCACCCACCCGTCCGCGTCTGCCGTTCTGCGACGGCAGGGCCCCCGCTGTCAGAATCAACGATGGAAAAAACGAATGCGGGCTGCAGGCACACGCCAAGTGTTCCACCGTTGGTGTTGTCGAATCGTGACCGCCCCCCCCGAATCACTGTCACCAGGGCACGCGAGTTGTGGAACGCCACACCGGTCTCGCCATGTCTACTCCTTTCATTCTTTCATTTGCATCCCACCTGTTCACAGAGTTCCGTCCTGAGACATCATCGTTCTCTTCCTTCTGCTTGGTCTTCCAAAGAAATCATCTTCCCGCGAGCACCTCCATCAGCTCACTGCCTCTCACTACCACCACCTTCCCAATCAGCTCCTTCAGCTCATTCCCTCTCACTACCACCACCTGCCCAATCAGCTCCTTCAGCTCATTCCCTTTCACTACCACCACCTGCCCAATCAGCTCCTTCAGCTCATTGCCTCTAACTACCACCACCTGCCCAATCAGCTCCTTCAGCTCATTCCCTTTCACTACCACCACCTGCCCAATCAGCTCCTTCAGCTCATTCCCTCTCACTACCACCACCTGCCCAATCAGCTCCTTCAGCTCATTCCCTTTCACTACCACCACCTGCCCAATCAGCTCCTTTAGCTCATTCCCTCTCACTACCACCTGCCCAATCAGCTCCTTTATCTCATTCCCTCTCACTACCATCACCTGCCCAATCAGCTCATTCAGCTCATCCCCTGCCACTACCACCACCTGAACAAACAACTCCTTCAGCTCATTCCCTCTCACTACCACCACCTGCCCAATCAGCGTGAGTCAAGTCCGGCTGCTCACACAAACAAGTCGCTGGCACCGGGCACGAGATGAAACACAACGTGCTCCTGGCATCCACAGTGGGCGCCTTGACGTTATCCAGAAATGCGTGTGGTGCGCACGATCACTTTAGCTCTAGCCAGCCAGAGTCTGGCTGGTTCAGCTCTGCTGGGTGAGCTCAGCTGCTCACCCAGCAGAGTCTGGCTGGTTGAGCTCAGCTGCTCACCCAGCAGAGTCGCTCTGAGTGAGCTCAGCTGCTCACCCAGCAGAGTCTCTCTGAGTGAGCTCAGCTGCTCACCCAGCAGAGTCTGGCTGGGTGAGCTCAGCTGCTCACCCAGCAGAGTCTGGCTGGGTGAGCTCTGCTGCTCACCCAGCAGAGTTTGACTGGGTGAGCTCAGCTGCTCACGCAGCAGAGTCTGGCTGGTTGAGCTCAGCTGCTCACCCAGCAGAGTCTCTCTGAGTGAGCTCAGCTGCTCACCCAGCAGAGTATCTCTGAGTGAGCTCAGCTGCTCACCCAGCAGCGTCTGGATGAGTAAGCTCAGCTGCTCACCCAGTAGAGTCTGGCTGAGTGAGCTCAGCTGCTCACCCAGCAGAGTCTCGCTGTGTGAGTTCTGCTGCTCACCCGGCAGAGTTTGACTGGGTGAGTTCAGCTGCTCACCCAGCAGAGTCTCGCTGTGTGAGTTCTGCTGCTCACCCAGCAGACTCTCTCTGAGTGAGTTCTGATGCTCACCCAGCAGAGTCTCGCTGAGTAAGCTCAGCTGCTCACCCAGCAAGACTCTGCTGGGTGAGCTCAGCTGCTCACCCAGCAGAGTCTCGCTGTGTGAGTTCTGCTGCTCACCCAGCAGACTCTCTCTGAGTGAGTGCTGATGCTCACCCAGCAGAGTCTCGCTGGGTGAGCTCAGCTGCTCACCCAGCAGAGTCTCGCTGGGTGAGCTCAGCTGCTCACCCAGCAGAGTCTGACTGTGTGAGCTCTGATGCTCACCTAGCAGAGTCTCGCTGGGTGAGTTCTGATGCTCACCTAGCAGAGTTTCGCTAAGTCTCCAAAATCGTTTTTCAGATTATTTAGAAATACGACTTTTGATTATTGACGAGTTTGCAGCAACCCTCAACTGTGCCTCAGTCACAGTCAATTATGTCCGCGAATTATTGTGCTCTTTACAAATGGCACCATTATTCTTGTTGTCGGTTACGTAATAGCTAATAAATACGTAACCTTTCATGTGTATAAAAAAATAAACTAGTCACAAAATATATATTCTCATCAGATCCCATGGTATTTGGTGCAGCCTCCAACTCGTATTAACTCGATCGCTATTGCCCCTCTAATTATGGGCTATGAAGAGGAGCCATTGCTCGACACGTCACCCCGTTTTATACTTGATCTTTAACGACCGCGTTGTTGTTGTTGTTGACAATGTGCCGGGCGTTTTTTTCGCAGGCGGGTGCTGTCACGTTTGTTTGGGTTTTTTTTGTTGCGTTCATGGTGCAAAGTTACAGCGTTTGCCGCACACCGAGTAAAATGGCGGGCGACTTCTGTAGCCTTGCAATGTTCAACCGATGCCAGTTGCATCGCAAGGTTTGTTTTTCTAAACTCGCAGAGAAAACCGGCGAATCTGCAGGAAGCCCATGCGGGACGGGAGGATGAACGTGCAAACTCCGCATGGAAAAGGCGCCAAAGGCGTGGGCATTGAACCCACGTCCCCTACGGCACTTGCTGTGAAGGAACACGTGTGTTACCACTGTAACCGCCCTGCCACCCCAGCGAAAAATATCCACGGAAAAATTCGCAACTCAGACGTCCATCAGCAGGTGTCGTTTGAGCAACCCCGATGCAACCGATCACGCCACTCAGTGTCCGCGCACGCTGTCGAACTGAGGCTACGCCCTATCGAACGAATGCAACGTTTGTTATAGAAAAGGAATGCTGCTTTCCTCGGTTTGTCCTCTGTACCGGGGTCCTATTGGAATACAATAATAAAAAAATATATATAAATGCTGTGTTTTGTCATTTTTATACATTGCTTAGGTGAGGAATTATGGTATTTGGTTCTCAAGTCACGTGAAATGACGATCGATTTTTCACGAAAGCAGTGAGTGGATTTGCTTTTAATTAGCAAATTCATCGTGCAGCGAAATGAATGCGCAAATACGTGGAAGTTATTCAACGAATGAGTAAAATACCGAATTAATTATTTAACAAATGAGAAGCAAATCTAGGAATAAAATCCGTACAATCTGTGCCAGCCGCTCCGACGTTTCCCTCGGTCGAGAGTGACCTCAGATGGGAATCTGAAAGAGGCCTATAAAATAAAAAGGTCCGAGGCTGCTCGTCGGGTGGTGACAACGGATCTCTGTTTACATCTCAAACCTGGTTACAGCGATGACATGACCCAAAAGATCACGTGTCCCACTGCTGCGGTCCAGACCACCGTCACGCTGTCTGGCATATTTAAACCCTGCCTGCTTTAGAGGAGACACAACGTCGTGAAACTGCACGCGAACGAGTCCATCATTGCGTGCGTGCGTGCGTACGTGAGTACGGTGGGGGGTGGGGGGCGACTCAGCAATGTGGCCCGAAGTGGTGCAAGAAGCAATCGAATGGCAGCTCGAATTGCTCGCTCACACAAAGAGCAAACGATTAAAAAAAAAAGGGCACAGAAAACATATCTGACATCTTAAAATTCCGGCCAAGCACGTGGGATAATGTTTCACTTGTTTCACGCGCAGGCACATGGGTGTGCACGTGGAAAATGAGTATTCATCTATTAGAAATTTAAAATATAATTAAATAAAAAAGAAAAGCTAAAAACCCACGACGTTTTGATCGAAACGTCGTGGATTTTTTTGCTTTCATTTTTTATTTAATTTTATTCGATTTGATTTTGATTTTCTATCTACGTGACTTTACCAAAAGAACCAAGAATATGAATTCCTGCAGTCAGGAAAGTTTTATGTCAATATTCATGGATTATTGATGATTGCTCTTACATAGTTGAAATTACAGCACGTGTGGTCAAACAGGGTACAGCACGAATAAACAATTTGTAATAAAGATCAGTTTAAATTGGGCCATCTTAACAAGAGTTATCATGCCCCCCCCCCCCCGCCACCACTTGCAGACGATTCCCAGCCCATGGCCAACAAGATTGGCGAGTGATAACTGAACAGGTCTTTGGCCCCTTCTTCCCAAAAAAGCCACACCACAACCAATACGGTGAAGTATGGTCGAACAATCCCCTCTGACCAATAGCCGGGCGGTGGTGGTGCTAGCCTGTAATGCGGCAACGTTGTGGTGATGGTTTTGTGGATCGCGCAAATTGCACATTTTTTGCGAGACTCCCTTCTCGAGATGCCATTACCTTGGCTAGCCAGTAGAATGCAGTCCAGAGAAGTGTGGACTGATGTCATGTGTGCCTTCTGCATGGGATTGAGTGTTGCTCTCTCGCATATGTGAGTTTTTTTCCGGGATGGGGGGGGGGGGCGCTCCGGTGTCCTCCCACATGTATAAAAAAACTCAGAAATGTGCTGAAAACATCTTAACATCTTAAAATAATGAGAACTTCAGAGCAATTGTTGGTGCCGGCTCACCTATCACCGAGCAGTCTTGCAACTTGGTCTGTGATTCCTCAGTGGGAGATGCAATTTCCATGAACGACGCTTTATATATATATTAACAATTTTCATTAGATTTACGTATTTTTGTTCGATTAGAATACGGTGTGTGCGTGTGCAGGCCTTCACCCAGCAGTAGTTGGACAAAGGGCTGTGCGTTAACATTAATCGCGATTAATTGATCCCCCCCCCCCCCCACGGAGAGGCGAAAGTACATAAGACGAACGCGAGTTCATTAAAGCGCGTGCTCGTCCATGGGTCATCAAACCGCGAACGCGGGCGGCGCGGCTCAGCCCCGCAACGCGTCACAGAGACGCGGCGACGGCACCGTGGCTTGCCTTGCGCTTCAAGGGGCCATAGATTGAACAGGTGCGCAAAAAATCTGTCAAAACTTGACCCCTCTCCACCCCTCCCTGTAGCCACGCGTACGTACGCTTGACGCACCCACTCCCACCCCCCCGAATCCTATAGAACGGCCGATACTTAATCCACGCAGAAACGATCAAGGATTAATAATATTAACGTGTTTAAGCAAACAGATTGTCCACCGCCGGCTGCATTAAAGAATTAAGTTGCGTACCTTGGCCGCTTATTTTGCTGAGCTGCGTGCTAGCTCGCAGTCAAGGGGTACGGTGGCACACAAAGTGTGACACCTCTCCCAAAGTCCCACTTCTCCCGGTAGTACTTGTTGTCTGACAGCTGAAGAGACTGAACTGTGACCCATTTGAAGGCCAATGTAGACAAATTATTATCGAGGCTTCACCCCCCCCCCCCGTTTCCTATGCGTACATTGTTAGTAGACCCCCCCCTCCCATACGCAAGCTTACGCATTTGGGTTAACCCCCCCTCCCCCCTCCATGCGTACGTACTAAATGGATGCCCCTAGACAAACAAGGGTTGGAAAATAGAGCCCGCTGCTGCTGCTGCATTCAAGTCGCCTGCCAAACCGCACCTGTCAACCCGCTGTATGTGTTGGAGGCAGTGTCTACATTGAAGGTCCTTCTGGTGAGGATTTAAAAGCCAGGGCCATTGACGAAGGATTATTTTTAGATTCCCCATCTCTTGCAAATGCACACGTGGAGAAACTAAAATGATTCACAAAAAAAAATCATTATCTTTGTCTTTTGGGTCAATTGTTATCGTCTAATCAATACTGTTATGGACAACAGAGAGGCAGAGCATTTCGTGGAGGGTTAGGGAAAAAATTGAGTTAGTGAGCACCTATTAAAAGGCGACGTGAAGGTGTGGTGCAGCTCTGAGTTTTAGGCTTTCATTATTCCAGATGTCGTATTTTAGGTTCGTTTCCGGATCTCGTTTAATATTTCTGGATTGAAATTAATTACATAGTGGAGACGTGCATTGTTTATGTAATTATTTTAATTACATTTAAATCTGCATCGTGGAATTATTTTCATCGAGCTAAAGTCTCAGTTAAAAAAAATGTTGTAAACATTATTGTACTTTCAATCATTTGGGCAACAGTGATTTCGCAGAGTGACAGCAACTCTTGGCCCAGGAAATGCGCATCAGTGATGAGATGGAAGTCCGATCACTTCCTGTGATGTAACTAGGAATAACAATGATGGTCCTGCATTGGGTGTTTATTTCCAGATGTTTTCCACCAATAAAAGAGCGTTCATAAGTGCGGAAATAAACCGGAACATCCCGAGAAAAGACACGCATGCGGTGAGGGGGGGGCGGGTAACACTCTATCCCCGTACAGATGGAAACAAAAAAAGATGTATGCTCAACTTCCTTCACACCGTACACAGCCAACCGTGCTACTCGGAGGTGCGGGAAAGATGGCGATCCGTCCACTCGCCCCACCGCCTTCTCCTGGCAACTCCTCGACGCTCGCGGGGAGGGAGTTTCACAACACCCGCGCGGTGTATCCACCAACCCTAGCTGCCTCCACAGCGCCGCATTAGAGGCAGCCGCCTGCGTGGGCCACCCACGTCACATTGTCGGGGCCAACCCAAAAATCACGTGTTCGTTCCAATCTTTCAAACTCTCTTATCGGATTCAATCTTTAACAAAAAAACTTGGTAGCACAGCCCCCCAGCCCCCCCCAGCCCCCTCGCCCCCCCCCCCCCCCCCCACAATGGCGTGTTGCAAGATAATAACGGGGTTCATCGCTCTCGCATAGCCCTCTCAGATTCTTATCTTAGCGAAGAACAACGACACCATCAGTTGCAGCACTCCATGCCCACCGTCCGCCGTCGGGATAGATACAGCGGGGCAAATGTCACCGATCAATGGCTGGGGGTGAGGGTGGGAGGGTGGGTGGAGAGAGGTGCAACCAAGCCTGGGACTCCAGACGCACATCACGAGCAGGATGCAACTCATAGCTCTAAACATTAAAGATAACGCGCGTCACCTACAGCATGTGTGAGTGAATGCGCGTGTATGTACGCTTCGGGGGAGCGGTAGTGTCGCGCTTATAGCGCGCTGCGCTACGAACCCCGCGACCAGAGTTCGATTCACGCTCACTGGCCAACGCCGCTGACGATTATCTGAACCGGTCCTGGGCCTCCCCTAGGTTGACTCGGCATAAAATGAGTACCTGGTGCGTTGTGTAAGCATCGCCACTAGGGAGACGTGGTGCTGGTCACGCACCCCCTCGTGTGCTGTACCCGCGTTCACAAAGTTCACAGGTGCTACTGGCTCACAGCACTTGCCCCACGAGTCTGTTAAGGCTACGCGGGAGATCTTACCCGAGTTCGATTCCAGGCCGCGGCTAACATCGGTGGCAATTTGTCTGATCCGATCTTGGCCCTTCTTGTCGATCGACTCAGCCTTACACGTGTAGTCTTGTGCGACGGGCAAACAACGGCAGTGGTGGGAGACGTAGCCGGTGGGTGAGGCTTGTTGCTGGCCAAACCACCCCATCGTGTGCTGTGGAATCCACTGATGCTCGCTAACAACACTTGCCCCAACAGTCTATGTAGGGTAGGCTTTACGTGGCTCTTTGACATTTGATCTGTCGGTGGGGGGGGGGGGGGGGGGGGTGGGTCCATGCGTGTGCTCCGAACGTGCCCCCCTGGTTTATAACAGTGGGGAGCTGTATCAGAGCTTATCGTGACCCTCCCTTGGTTCGACTCAGCCTTAAATGCGTACCTCGTACGCAGTGCGTGGCGCTTGCTGACAGCGATTGTACGGACAGCCCCCCTGAGTTGTATAGCTCGTTTTTGGAAGCGACCTGGCCATAAATGATAGCTCAGCGAAGTGGCTTATCACGTGGACATTTGTAGCAGCCAAATACCCCGAACGTATCTTTCTCAATGCGGAGGGGAAAAACCGGGTGGAGAGACACGCGAGTTCCAAATGTACAACAGGCGTCAGGGTCGGGATCGGACCCACGACCTCCTGCATACCAGGCGAGGTAGTCAACATCTCACCACCGTGGCGCCCTTTGCCTGTGTGTCCGCGCGCGCGTGTGGGGAGCGGTAGCGTGTTTGGTTAGCGCGCTGGACTTCTAAATCGCACACCCTATTTAGATTCTCGCTCACGGCCACCACTGAGAAATACCTGAACCGATACTGGCTCATTCCTAGGTCGACTCAGCCTTAAATGGGTACCCGGTGCGTTGTGTAAACATCACTTCTCGGGAGACAAAGACGGCCGCGCGGTGTTGCTGGCCTTCGTAAAGGTGCTCGTCTTACGGCACTTTGCCCCAAAAGTCTGTTGAGGCTACACGGGGGACCTTTGTCGCGTGCTCGTGCGCGTGCGCGTGGACGTGCACTCGAGCCCATTGGGCCACGTGCCTCCCCCATGGCTTTTGTCCGTGAAATCTTGAAGGCAGCGTTAAGTCCTGCGGGGAAGACAATGGAGCGTCGTGCGGGATAAACCTTTTAATCAAGTCATGAATTATTCAAGAAACAACGTGATTGCTTCACCACGCAAGGATTGAATGCAATTGGGGTGTGGATGTGGGGGGCACTGTGGGATAAGTTGGGGGGGGGGTATGAAGATTGTGTGTGTAGATGCATTCATTTCTCGACCACGAAGGTGATTCACCACTAAGCCTCAGATGTTGAGTGGCCTTAAAGGGACCGCTTCTTAATTGCTAACGTGAATTTCCATAAACATAAGCCACGCTGCGGAGCATAAAGGACTCGGGAATGAATGTGCCTTTTGGTGGTGGTTGTAATAGACTACATAAATATACTTAACAAGGGGTTACAGCCATAAGCCATGTGTGCTGAGATACTAGGAGTGATGGATTGCCAATACAATGTCTAACTTGAAGCCCGATCATTCTGTACGCGTCGAGTAATAAGTGTGTTGATGTTCAGGGGCAACAAGATTTGAACAACGTTAGACGACAGAGTGTACTATTAGTAAGTTATTTTTGGCTTTGTAAATTATTTTTACACGTGCACACGCACATTCGTCAACAATAGTTTACGTTTCGGGCAATGATCCTTCTTCACAGCAAATAGAGAGGCCAGAGAACCAGAGTGCTACGGATGATTTTATTCGGTTATTTGTGCGCATGTACCAATGCATTATCACCAAACAATCTGTACGCACAACTACTAATTGCATATACTGTGTATATACATATATAAACATACTACACCGAACAACTTTTTTATATTGCACCGAGGCTGGGAACATTGTCAGATGATAAATCGGCAGGCCTCCACAATCTCGGGCTATAAGTTCAAGCCCCAGTCAGTGTCAACATTGGCCGCATCTTCATCATCCAATCTGCTGTCATCGCAAGCAACGACGACGGAATAACTTTGCTGGCGAAAATCAACCAGCGTGTCGGAATTATAGAGACTGACCTCTGCCATAGCAAGGTGTAATTTTCACCATGCGATCAATAATAATGTTAATGATGAGCAACCACTGGTTCCAGTCTTGGACCACTCGGTGGCGGCGCTAGGCATAGGTGAACAAAGAGCAAACGCAATCTCATCAACAGCTGTGCGCCCCAAATAGCTCAAGGAGCAACCTATCAATTATACAAAAATAGATCCGCAATATATCAGCTCGAATTGAAATCCTACTAAACAGTAAATGCCAACTATTGCTATTACGATTTTTACTTTTTAAATATGTATCAACTCTAGCTGGTCTGCTGGCTTATCTAACGACATCTCTGTCTGTCGTCTGAATTTCACACCTCCGATTAGCACGGTTGGCAACGTACGGTGCGAAAGAAGTTCAACATACATACAAACATACCACAGCTCTTTTTTCTCTCTACCGTTTGTATATTTCGTCTCTAAAAAAAGAGTAATTGTAACATGTAAATTTCG
Organism: Petromyzon marinus; assembly: GCF_048934315.1. Taxonomy (NCBI): domain Eukaryota; kingdom Metazoa; phylum Chordata; class Hyperoartia; order Petromyzontiformes; family Petromyzontidae; genus Petromyzon; species Petromyzon marinus. The sequence goes on along the minus strand of NC_133689.1, from coordinate 5,755,694 downwards.
TGAGTTTACTCTCCAACACACCGTTGTGCTGAACTAGTAATTAATTGGCACGTTTTGTTAACGTGACAGACCTTACTAATTGGCTGCGTCGGGTGGTGGCGGGTTTTAACGACACATTTATATTTACGCGATTTAACCCCCACCCAAAAAAAACCCCTCTATTGTGGGAAAAAGTTTGCTTCTCTGGAATATATCACGGGGCGTGATATCGAGCGCTGCCGGCTCAATCACGGCGCTTTTCCCCTGTGACATTTCCTCCAGAGAGGAAATATTACACTGAAGCCTGTACAATGACAAGTTGCAAGTCATTCTGTCTGCCGGCTGCCGACCGATGATGGACTACTGGGCCGCAAGGTACATATGTACACATGATGAACTGCTCCTTACAGCAATTAAGCGGCATCACGGGGAACATGCAAGACAATAGCATTCGTGACGAATAATGTTGTGTTTATAATACGGACGGCTGGAGCTGTTGCGCAGTGTTTTATGTGGCTGCACTGCGAACCAAGCGGCTTGAGTTTTGAGTCCCGTCCGTGGCTAGCAGCGGTAGCAAGTGACATCTGAACTGGTATTGAACCTCTACAATCCGTACTGCCAAGCGTGGTGAAGTATGGTCAAACAATCCCAATGATTGACACCATGTGAAGAGACATTTGTCCGGCAGTAGACTGACAAAATGTAAACACAAATGTGTTTGTTATTTAAATAAGGTTTGAGTGATGGCACAGTGGTTAGCGCGCTGGGCTGCAAACTTAGCCACCTGAGTTAAATTACAGGCCATGGCTATCCTCAATAGTGAGTAATATCTGTCCAGATCGGGCCCCCACCCTCCTCCAACTCACACTGACCAGCGTGGTGAAGTATGGTGAAACAACCACAATGACCAACATCGCAGAGGGAGGCCTAAATGGAGCAAGGGATTGGTAAGGAATTGCAACTATAATAATCATAATTCGTCTTTGCATTTATAGGGAACACAAATAATCCAGCAATTCAAAACGCCTTAAATTTCATCTTAACAATTTGAAGGGAACCCCCAGTGGCAGCTGTCCCTGTGATGCACACGTCTGCAATTGGGCATTATTCTTCCAGTAGGAGGCGATTATTGTTACGTGTAACCCAAAATTGTTGATGTTGCAGGCAATTTGTCATATTTGAGCGATGACGCCGGCTCTAATTGCATGACGTCATGACATCTTTAACATCCACACACGACCGTAGTATGCACCGTGGCGGCCTGCTGGATTCGAACCGTAAACCTCTGCAACAAGGGGCAAATGCGCTACAGCTGGGTCAAAACCATCACCCGTATAACGAATGTAAAACTCTCACTGTTCATGAGCTCTATTAAACAATGCTTGTACTATTGGTGTTTTATCAGGTATGCCAAATGAGCTATATAGCTCTTTTTCAGACGCGATCTGGCTACAAATGATAGCTCAACGAAGTGGCTTATTGTGTAAACATTTATAGCAGCCAAATAACCTTACGAATATTTCTAAATGTGGAGGTGAATACCGGAATACCCGGAACAAAAATCCACGCGACCATGGGGAGAACATGCAAATTAAAAATATACAAGGGTCGACGTCGAACCCACAGCCTCATGAATACTAGGCGAGGGGAATCAAATCTTGCCACTGCGGCGCCTCTATAGATGAGGAGCAACGGAGCAGTAGGGTAACGCTGCATGTGCGGAGCCAGCGGTGACAACGGCACATCCCCATGGCAATGGACCAGGTTTAAGCATTTTGTAATGACACTTTCCATCGTTCGCATTTAAGCATTGCCGCTTTGGAGGGCGACTCTCCTTGCGCACCCGTCGCCCCGCGTCTGTCCACCCCGGTGGCCCGAAGAGCGGCTCGGATCTCCACGGTCTCAACGTCGCGACACCGTTCAGCCGGCCCGCGCGTGCGACTCGTCGCTCCGTCAGATCCATCGCGACACCGGCCTAGCCTCGCGGGAGGCGTCCTTCGACCACGCGGTGACACGTGGGCACTCCGGTTGTGTCGACGGCCATTCGACGGAGATGGTGATGATGGTTGCCACTTTGCAACTGCATGATCTGCATAAATAGACTCTGCTTGTAACCAATTTTTTTTATTTTATGTTAATGATTAAACGTTTTAAAAGATGCTGCATACGAGATAAAGAGACCGCTAAATCACACGGAAGCTCTTCACATAAAAAGACACTCAAGCGGCTCTCAGAATGTTCAGCATGAATAAAAAAGAGGCAGAATTTTTTTTGGTCGTTTGTTCAAGCCCTATACTTTTGTTTTTTTTGAATCCAGCAATTTGCACAGCCACTGATATTCCATGCAACCGGTCATTACGGAGAACCTTTCAGCATATCCTACATCGCTTTGAAAAAAAAATGGAATACAACTGTAAGTAAAAAAATATATGCCTGAGAATAAAATGTCCCCGTGCTGTATTGTCCGATTTGTATTTAATCGGGCAGTGAGTTTGACGAATTTTACATTTTAAATGTTTTTTTTACATATTTATGAAGTCTAACTGGTATTGAAAAAATATGTTCTTTCGGGATGAGTCGGCAGTGAGCACATTTCACTTGCTACCTGGAAACTTGAGTTTGATACACAAACCATGGCTATCATCGTTGGCGAATTGATCTCCGGATATTGAATTATAAAAAAAGGGTTTTCCCTGTCTTGCTTGAATACAGCTGGTAAGATGTTCAAACTCTATTTGGTGATTGAAAAGATCCCTTAACTGCTGAACCGTGGACCTCGTAAGATAGTCAAACACCAAATAGACACCCATTAGGGGCATCGTGTCTGCATTGACCACGCATACCTGTGGCTAACACACACCAGAGACAGCCTTTTTATGGCTCACCAGTGCGAGGTCGCAAACCGAGGCAGTACAATGACAATGCACACGCCAAAGCATTAATAGCTCAGGTTCAGTCAGCAGTTAAAAATTCCGGACTTTTTCAAACACTATTTGGTGTGTGAACATCTTAAACACCAGTTTATTTTTCATGCCAGGAAGTCCAAATACCTTTGTTTCAGCAATCAATATCTTGCTACTGGCGAAAGGGTCCCATAGCGGATATCTGGATATCTGAAGCCGTCATTGCTTTATCAACTGCACCCACTCCCTCACCCCTTCTCCCAATCTGCACTGAACAGTGCATGGTGATGTATGGTCAAACAACGAACATGACTGGCATGGCATGGGCAGGCCTTCTTCCAAAAGTGGATTGAAAAAGGCTTGTAACTTATACTCTTTGGGTCTTTCGGTAAAGTCACGTAGATAGAAAAATAACAAAATATGCTTTATTAATTTGTGTTTGTTAAATGTCCTTTGTGTACAAGAGCGATACAAAAGACTAAGTTTTTAATAATAAATATTGCATAATATGATAACTTTACACGTAGTTATCAATTACACTGCGCTAGGAGGAATAGATTTAAGGCGATGTTACAGGCTATGGTTCTTTATCATAGCAGAGGTATGCCAGAGATAGAGTGAATATAAGTTTGAGACTATCAGGGTCCCATTGTGTACAGTGCAGTCGCAAGCTATTATTCACTCAATCTATCTGGACTCTCTATCTCTCTCTCTCAATATATTTGTTTCCCTTTAGGGCAGTGTTATTGACGACTGTGTTACGTGTTTTTGTTATCTCCGCTCGTGCACCGCTGCCAACGCAGCATCACAAACAACAGTAACAAAAAAACAACCGATTCTTTGATGCACCTCGCACATAATGACAGTTTATTTTTATTTGTATCATCTCTCTGAGCGGCGGTGAATGCATCCTCATAACGCGACGCTCAACTGGAAAAAAAAAACACGCTCACACATTCTCGTATGGTTTTTATTTCATTTTACGTCTGGATAGCAACAGAAAGAGAGGGGGAAAAAAGAGAGAATTAAACCAGACATCAGCAATGAACATTCCTTTTTTTAAAAAGAAGACAAAAAAACAAATTTGAAGGCTCATCAAGGCTTTTATAGATCAACAAAAAATGTATCATACTTATTATCATAATTATCCTATAATTTACGCCGATGCTGTATAGCGGGTGCCTCTATTTCTGGTCCGACAGAGCGATGACTAATTTCTCAGCGCACGGTGTGGGGTGGGAGGGGAGAGGGGCAATGACAGCGATGAACAGCAAAGAAGTCCACGGCTCAGCGCCGACCTCATGGAATTTGCCATCTTCAGGTCTCTCACATTGCTACCAATAATAACCATCGACAGTGCTATCGATGGCTTTTGGCCAAAAGAGCTAAGGTGGCAAATGCTATCGATGATTTTCTTCCATAATTTGTATCGCTAGATGACGCATACTCTTTGATAGCAAGTTCACCGTGGTAGCTTGTTTAAATGAAAAAAAAAATAACGTTATTAAAAGGGTGCCATAGTATGTTTGATGGGGAATTTAAAAAAAAACGAATGTCGGATGAGAAAATCCACGGAATACGAGAATGAATAGTGCACGTGTCTCTCAAAACAGATGGTTTAAGCGCTCCGATGTTTGCTGATGGTGGATACTGGCCATGGAGAATATCGGTAGCATTTGCCTCCCCCCAGGGTTGTACCGATCAATTCACTACATTATTTTTCTTGCTGAGAATGCTGAAAGCCGCGGAATGCCTCTCTGCGTCAAAAGCTACTTTGTGATTTGACAGTATCTCTCTTTCTCTCCCGTATTAGCAGTGATGCATTTTCAAATACGTTTAATCAAGGCTATGAAGGCTGCCAGATCATCCTAAATGAGCCCGATCGGATCTTGGAAGCTAACCAGCGTTGAGCCTCGTTAGTATTTGGATGGGTGAGTACCTGGGCTCGCAAGATGTTACAGGCGTAGGGCTGTGGGGTGGCATAAGCGATGGTGGTGTCAATCCCTTCGTGTGCGTCGGTTTTCCAGCTCTCTCGTACGCGAAGCCAACCACTCACGGAATGGCATTGGTCAGGCGTCTCCAGCGCAGGACCCTCCTCGGAGAGAGTCTCGAGACTCGGTTAGATTTAGTTTGGTTCGTGGCAAGTGTGTGCCTGTGTAAGAATGTTGTTTCCGCGTTCTTTCAAAACCCCCTTTGCCCTTGCGCAAAACAAAACAAAACTAGACGCATCAACTTGCATGGGTTAAAAAAAATAAGCATTATTTTGCGTCATTTAATATCAAATAGACGCATCAACTTGCATGGGTTAAAAAATAAACATTTTTCGTAATTTAATATCAAATAGACGCATCAACTTGCATGGGTTAAAAATAAACATTATTTTTCGTCATTTAATATCAAATAGACGCATCAACTTGCATGGGTTAAAAAATAAACATTTTTCGTAATTTAATATCAAATAGACGCATCAACTTGCATGGGTTAAAAAAATAAACATTATTTTTCGTCATTTAATATCAAATAGACGCATCAACTTGCATGGGTTAAAAAATAAACATTTTTCGTAATTTAATATCAAATAGACGCATCAACTTGCATGGGTTAAAAAATAAACATTATTTTTCGTCATTTAATATCAAATAGACGCATCAACTTGCATGGGTTAAACATAAATATACGTATTTTTTTTTAATTTAATATAAACTAGATGCACTAATCTTCTTGGTTCTTTCGGTAAAGTCACGTAGAATGAGAATGAAACAATAAAACAAAATTAGACAATAAAATTCTCACCACGTTTCGGCCACAACACAAGTAGCCTTCTTCAGGTGAAGGAACAGAACTGTCGGGACGACAGCGCTTCAATGAACGCTGCTAAGATGCACTAACTTGCATGGGTTCAAAAAAGATACTTATTTTTTCTTAATTTATTATCACCAATGAACTCGAGTAAACTCCAACCCCCCTCTCCTTATCACTCTTATATGGCTATTACCACGGCTGTTGTGCCCGTCAACCTCACCCGTTCAATCTTCCACCCACGCTGATGTCTCGAGTTGCCATACCGACCGTCTCACCTGTGCCAGGTGTTCAAGCCACGCACTCTGTCAGCCTCTTCGCTTCTCTTTCCCCGCCACTTTCTCTCGCGCTGCTGCGCTTTGGAATTCCGTCCCGGAGTCTAAGATCCAGCCCCTTGACCCTACACTTCAAGAAACGTGTTGCTACACGATTATCTGTCACGCCTTTGACGGTACTGGTGGTTGTTGGTTGTCTGGCCCCTTGACGTTGTGGGCTACTGGGCCTGTGGCTCAGCAATTGTATTAAATACAAACAAATATACATACAGGGATTCCTCTACTTACGAATATTCGACTTACCAACTTTCAGAGATACGAACAAACCTGGTCTGTGCGTTCAGTAGCATGTTCAGAACGAGAGTCGTAAGTTCAACTGCCGCGCAATAGCTGGCGGCGGTGGCATCGACATCGGCAGAACGTGAAGAACCAGTGGCATCTACATCGGCAAAACATGAAGAACCAGCTGCATCTGCAGAACATGGAGAACCAGTGGCATCTACATCTACAGGAGATTGCACAACCTTTAAAGCCATTCCCCGTGTTTAGTGTACATGCCATACACCATGTTTGAAATCGACAGGAGTAAACTTGGACTTACGAACAAGTCGACTTACGAAGAGACCTCTGAAACTTAACTCGTTCTTAAGTAGAGGAGTCTCTGTATATATGTATAAACACGCAAACTTACAAACTCTGCGGCTGTCACTCGGCCCCACGGCTCCCCGCTGGCCTCTCGGTACAATGCGTATGGTTGGCCACACGCGCAGTCCAGCGCAGAGACCCCCATCACCCCCACCCTGGCTCTCACAGGGCGTTAAGAGCCCTCCGGATTAGACACTTGGCTCGAGCGCCTCGGAAGAGGAAATCAAAATCAGAAGAATAATTTATACTGGAGGGATCCGATGAGCTATAATGCTCTTTTTCACAGATGTCCAGTTGGGACAGGGGGACGGGGGGTAAAAACGTCACAACAACAAAGAGTACAAGCACGTGAACGTAGTGCAAAGTAACAGAAAGGTAAACAAATATACCCAAACACATACAACGAAAACATCCGTATCTGGCGCCGCGCGTATTCGTCACGTGCGTGTGTGTGTGTATGTATGTTGAACGTCTTTCACGCCGTGCGTAGCCACCCGCGCTAATCGGAGGTGCGGTGACGGCACGCGCACATTCACGACAGCCGCTCGGCTCATCCCGATTACGTTCTTCATCGTTCGTCGGTAGACGGATCGGGCAAAAAAACGAGAACGGAGGCGGCTGACGGAGCAACGGAGATAAACTCGTGCGCTGTGTTGTGCGGTTGTATATTCATAATCATGGGGAGGGAGAGCGATGGAGGGATGTAACAATGAGGTGGAGTGATGGAATGAGGCGGCAGCCGCGGCAGCAGCAGCGATGCACCAAAACACACAGCCGGGAAATAAACTGGGTGTCCATGAAGGTACAATTGGGCGTGAGTGTGAGCTGGGCTTAACTCCTCACTGTTTTCTCGGTCGCCGGTAGACTGGTGGAGTAGCCAGTTACAAATGACCACGGCCATAATGAGAGCCGTACAGGATGCGGTGTGCAGGCTGGGAGAACATGGCCAGACCCAGCTGAAATGAAGCCCCGTGTGTGAGTCAAGTCAATGTTGTGAGCAATTAAAAAAAAAGATTTATGATCACCAGTTTTTTATTATTATTATTGGCATATGAATAGTTATCTAACAGTATGTCATGGGTAACATACACACACCCCTTCAAACAATTCAAAACTATCGCAGATAAATAATCTCTAATTTATATTAAAAATAGAAATGATCAAAATGTCATTGGGAAGATTGCTTCTTGCAGGACAAGACACAGTCCAGTTAGCGATGCAGTTGCTCACCGCATCGCGTGCTTTCAGATGCGCTTCTGCGGCCGTCTGGAACGCTCTTCCTTCCAATATTCGGAAGCCACTGGAGCTGTGCACTTTTAAATCTACATTGAAAAAAATAAACTAATTCCTTTAGAACCGCATATTGTGCTTAGTTAGTTGTCCTTCGCCCCTGCACCCCCGATTAGCAAGCTTGGCTACGTACGGTGCGAATGAAGTTCAGCATACACACAGCATGAAAACTGTTTCTTACAAGTCCCCTTGTTATCGTGACTCGAGTGTCAGTTCTTCTCTCTCTCTTCTCGCCATGCCCGTCAGCAAGCCTGTCCCAATCAGAGTAAATATTGGCAGTACGAAATAGATAGGCTTGACACATGTTTGGCCATTGAAAGAAAATAATTCACGAACAATAAAGCCTCCCCCCCCACCCACCCCTCATGATTGTTGACTTTTACAATGCAACACTTTGGCTATAATTTCAAATTAGCCGTGCCAAATGAGCAACACGTGTTCCAATTGTGTTGTTCTCGGTTGAAATGCATAATGAGTTGTCACGTTTTAAAAGTTATAATTAATTATAATAATAATAACGTACAGATGAATTGGCTGGCTGCTCCCACTGTGGTAGGTTTTTTTTCAATTCCCACGAGATTTTGTTTGCGATGCAGCTGGCCGGTTCACAGGCCGTGAGCGGTAGGGGTGGGGGTGGTCCCTGTGTGAGCGTCAAGAAGGACGCTGCTGCTGCTGCTGCTACTGGGCAGTTGGAGGCAGCCGCCCCCCCAGCAACAACGGAGGGCAGAGGAGCGACGCTCACAACACTCGAACGGAGCGCCGGGCGGCTAAAACGCGGCACAGTAGGGGGTACAGCTGGTGGTGCGTCTACCGGTCATCTCAGTCAACCAACCCATGGCATCTGCTGGGTCTGTCCCGAGACGTCCTGTCGGCGAGCCTTCGACATCCTCACGTGGCCTCAGAATGCACCTGGCCTGGCAAAGGCGCCGTGGTTGACGGCACGGTCACTTGGCGGCGAACGGCGTGGGTTATCGGCATTGGTCACGAATAGCAGCGGCGTGCTGCAGTTCGCTCGCGAGACGGGCGCACTCTGAAGTTCCTGGAGCAGGTGACGGCGGCAACGCGGCCCGCAGAGCTCGGACAGACGGCGGTCAGCCAGTGCCACCCCTTGTCAGTGGATGAGTGAGCGCCGTTGCGAGCGAGATTCGCTATGTTCGGGGACGTTAACCGAACGCACCGTGCAAGGGTGGTCGGCGACCGACATGAGAGGAAGAGGCATCGTTTTTTTTTTTCTTTTTGTCGAATTCTGTAAAAGGACAAAAAAAATTAACGTCGCTCAATATTTCAAGAGTGCGCGCGATGCGTGCTTGTGTATGTAGTTTGCTGTCCCTCCGCTGTACGTATGGCACAAAAGAAGTTCGACATACGTGTTAATACGAGACGGTGGTCGTTAACAAATAGCGTCACGAAGCAGTCCTTGAAGAGTCGCGCGCAGCAGCTCTGGAGACGCAAGTTGCCGACCCCTGAGCTGTAGAAAACACATTCCTGCGGAGGGAGCTGGTAGGAACGTTGGGTTGCTCGGTCAATGGCCAGGGTCAACGGCGGCACCACGTGGTGTATTCCGCAAATATGCCCCACTGTGAGGGCGGGCACAAGCCGGCGTGAGTAGGTTAAACGTTCAGTTTTATAAGGGCACCACGGGGTGACCAGCCCCTCCCCACCCAGCCCCACCCCCTACACAGCCCCACCCAGCCCCTCCCCACCCTCCCCACCCAGCCCCTCCCCACCCTCTCACCCAGCCCCTCCCCACCCTCCCCTCCCCACCCAGCCCCACCCCTCCCACCCCACCCTCCCCACCCCTCCCATTTTTGGATGCACGACGGACGGACACAATCATCCCCTGTGGGCTGGTGTAACCAGGAGGTTCCTACCAGTATAACAAAACTACTCAACACAATCGTCGATGACGCCGTGGCCTTAAAAAGAAAGCATTCTATATAATACAAGCGACGTTTTGGCCCAATGCCACATTATTCACAGCACACAGGGATGGCCAGGGAGGTAGACTAGGCAATTCGAGTTAGAGACGACGTTTTGTATACTTTGGGGCCTGATGAAAATTCAATTACACAAATGTGTGCTGATTAGCAGCCTTCGCTTAATCCACGTAGTTCAATTCTCATTTCAATCTACGTATTCACCAAATAACACAATAATAATAATACTACGTTGTTAACCTTTCCCCGCTATACTTACTGGCATGTAATATGTATGATTATTTTAAATAATTTACAGCCATGTGTAAAATGATCAATCCCTGCTGGATATAATCGCCTCCCATGCCATGTCGGTCACGCGGGTTTTGTTAACATACTTCGAGGGGAGCGGTAGTGTAGCGGTGAGCGAGCTGCGCTACGCTCGATTAACGCTCACGGCCATCAACACCAGCGACGATTCTCTGAACCGGTCTTGGGCCTCCCCTACGTCTACTCAGCCTCAAATGAGTACCTGGTGCGGTGGGTAAACATCGCTGCTGTGGTTGTTCACCCACCCCCTCGTGTACCTTGCCGACCTTCATAGCTCTCTAACAGCACTTGTCCCAAGCGTCTGTTAAGGTTATACGGGGGACCTTTGTCTTTGTGAGCATACTTCTGCGAGTTGGTGAAAGGAAAGGGGCTGCCCTGGATCAGCGTTAGATATCACTCGCCGCTGATGTTAGTCTTCGGGGCCGTCCATAAATGACGTCACGCACCGGGGGGGGGGGGTCACACATTAATGACGATGTGTGACGAGGGGGGTTTGAGAAATGTGACGTCACATTAAAATGCGCAACTTTAAATAAATATAAACAACACGTTCTACTTAAATTTTTATTTCAAAGCTTTCGTGACTGCAGTAATTCATATTCTTAGCTCTTTCGGTAAAGTCACGTTGAAGGGAAACAATAAAATAATAAAATATATATTGAGCTAAGAATACGTTCTACTTAATTAAATAGACTTTTTAATAAATATTTTCTCCTACAACATCAGAGCGCAGCGCCACATTAAATACGCACTACAATGACAATAGCTTAAAGCGATTTGAAGCATGTTTAACAAAAAAAATTGGGGTGGTTGGGGGGCAGAGCCTTGTGACGTCTATTTGAGGGGGGTCTGAATTTTTGTGACGCCGTGTGACGAGGTGGTGGTGGGGGGGGTCAAAAATCGTCCAAAATCGCGTGACGTCATTTATGGACGGCCCCTTATGAAACACGAGCAAGGCCCAAAAGATAACAAAAAAAAATCTCCAGCACTGGGAAGACAAAGACGCGCGCATTCCTTTGAAAGTGCTCGTTGACAATACTCGACCAGACACGAATGAAACAAACGATGTCGTGATGATGATGCTGCTGCTGCTGCTGCGTTGACAGTGGTGCACATATACGGTTAACAGCAACAACTAGAACATAGTCGTCTGTAACACTTTGGCATGAAAAAGGGAAGGAGATCTTTTGGATAATGGCCCTTCTTTATGACTCAACAACAACAACAACAAACAATAATAACACGGGACCGTTTGTGCCCGTATCAAAGTGTGAACAAGAAGAAAGAGGTTTTACCCTTGCTGGAAATAAAACAGGAGGCGTTAAGATGTTCGAACGCCAAATATATACCCTTTGCAAGGAATCAAGTCTGCATTAAACGCACGTACTTGTGGTGAACATGCAAATTGACATGCTCTGATAATATATGGCGTAGTCTTTGAAACTGACAAAACCTATTTTTAGTTTTCATACTTTGATACTGGCAAAAAAAGTCACCCCGAGCTATGAACGCTCTGATACGTGCATTGTCTTTGTATTGTTCGCCTTTTAATGTTGTTCTCTGGTATAACAATGCTGGGACTAGGACCCAATGGAGGTTGTTTCCAGTCTAGGCCAATCAGTTTCAAAAACAACGCCACATTATCGGAGCGTGCTTGTGTAGGGGTGTTGTGGGAAGGTAACACACAGTGTGGGAAGGTGACACACTGTGTGGGAAGGAAACACACAGTGTGGGAAGGTGACACACTGTGTGGGAAGGAAACACACAGTGTGGGAAGGTGACACACTGTGTGGGAAGGAAACACACAGTGTGGGAAGGTAACACACAGTGTGGGAAGGTAACACACAGTGTGGGAAGGTAACACACAGTGTGGGAAGGTAACACACAGTGTGGGAAGGTAACACACAGTGTGGGAAGGTAACACACACACAGTGTGGGAAGGTAACACACAGTGTGGGAAGGTAACACACAGTGTGGGAAGGTAACACACAGTGTGGGAAGGTAACACACACACAGTGTGGGAAGGTGACACACAGTGTGGGAAGGTAACACACAGTGTGGGAAGGTAACACACAGTGTGGGAAGGTAACACACAGTGTGAGAAGATAACACACAGTGTGGGAAGGTAACACAGTGTGGGAAGGTAACACACAGTGTGGGAAGGTGACACACAGTGTGGGAAGGTGACACACAGTGTGGGAAGGAAACACACAGTGTGGGAAGGTAACACAGTGTGTGGGAAGGTAACACAGTGTGGGAAGGAAACACACAGTGTGGGAAGGTAACACACAGTGTGGGAAGGTAACACACAGTGTGGGAAGGTAACACAGTGTGGGAAGGTAACACACAGTGTGGGAAGGTAACACACAGTGTGGGAAGGTAACACACAGTGTGGGAAGGTAACACACAGTGTGGGAAGGTAACACACAGTGTGGGAAGGTAACACACAGTGTGGGAAGGTAACACACAGTGTGGGAAGGTAACACACAGTGTGGGAAGGTAACACACAGTGTGGGAAGGTAACACACAGTGTGGGAAGGTAACACACACACAGTGTGGGAAGGTAACACACAGTGTGGGAAGGTAACACACAGTGTGGGAAGGTAACACACACACAGTGTGGGAAGGTGACACACAGTGTGGGAAGGTAACACACAGTGTGGGAAGGTAACACACAGTGTGGGAAGGTAACACACAGTGTGAGAAGATAACACACAGTGTGGGAAGGTAACACAGTGTGGGAAGGTAACACACAGTGTGGGAAGGTGACACACAGTGTGGGAAGGTGACACACAGTGTGGGAAGGAAACACACAGTGTGGGAAGGTAACACAGTGTGGGAAGGAAACACACAGTGTGGGAAGGTAACACACAGTGTGGGAAGGTAACACACAGTGTGGGAAGGTAACACACAGTGTGGGAAGGTAACACACAGTGTGGGAAGGTAACACACAGTGTGGGAAGGTAACACACAGTGTGAGAAGGTGACACACAGTGTGGGAAGGTGACACAGAGTGTGGGAAGGTAACACACAGTGTGGGAAGGTAACACACAGTGTGGGAAGGTAACACACAGTGTGGGAAGGTGACACACAGTGTGGGAAGGTAACACACAGTGTGGGAAGGTAACACACAGTGTGGGAAGGTAACACACAGTGTGGGAAGGTAACACACAGTGTGGGAAGGTAACACACAGTGTGGGAAGGTAACACAGTGTGGGAAGGTAACACACAGTGTGAGAAGGTAACACACAGTGTGGGAAGGTAACACACAGTGTGGGAAGGTAACACACAGTGTGGGAAGGTGACACACAGTGTGGGAAGGTAACACACAGTGTGGGAAGGTGACACACAGTGTGGGAAGGTAACACAGTGTGGGAAGGTAACACACAGTGTGGGAAGGTAACACAGTGTGGGAAGGTAACACACAGTGTGAGAAGATAACACAGTGTGGGAAGGTAACACACAGTGTGGGAAGGTAACACAGTGTGGGAAGGTAACACAGTGTGGGAAGGTAACACACAGTGTGGGAAGGTAACACACAGTGTGGGAAGGTAACACAGAGTGTGGGAAGGTGACACAGTGTGGGAAGGTAACACACTGTGTGGGAAGGTGACACACAGTGTGGGAAGGTAACACAGAGTGTGGGAAGGTGACACACAGTGTGGGAAGGTAACACAGTGTGGGAAGGTAACACACAGTGTGGGAAGGTAACACAGTGTGGGAAGGTAACACACAGTGTGAGAAGATAACACAGTGTGGGAAGGTAACACACAGTGTGGGAAGGTAACACACAGTGTGGGAAGGTAACACACAGTGTGGGAAGGTAACACACAGTGTGGGAAGGTAACACAGAGTGTGGGAAGGTGACACACAGTGTGGGAAGGTAACACACAGTGTGGGAAGGTAACACACAGTGTGGGAAGGTAACACAGTGTGGGAAGGTAACACAGAGTGTGGGAAGGTAACACACAGTGTGGGAAGGTAACACAGAGTGTGGGAAGGTAACACACAGTGTGGGAAGGTGACACACAGTGTGGGAAGGTAACACACAGTGTGGGAAGGTAACACACACACAGTTTGGGAAGGTAACACACAGTGTGGGAAGGTGACACACAGCCACACCTTGGTGGCTACAACCACGTCCGCTATAGCCCCGCCCTCAGTGGTGTATGGGTATAAAAGGCGGGGAGCCAGAGAGCTCGGGGCAGTGTGTTGGGGCCAAGAATGAAGAACCAGTGAAGAAGGAAGGCCGGCTAGATAGACCCTGGGACTTCCCTGACCGCTGTCCTTTTAAGGGCCGGCAGGGCAAGCTGGTGGTGCGGCCCCAGAGCCTCAGAGCCGGAGCCCTTTAAAGGGTCGGTCTGGTTGGTGGGGTGACCTGTGCCATGACCAGGGCCAGGTCAGATAGCCTCCTCTAGCGCTTGTTGCTGGAGGAACTGGGAGCACAGGAGTTAGGCTAGATAGCCTAGGGGGTGTCCCAGCGTGTATACGGGTGAAGGGGCCGTTACCCCTTCCAGTGAAACCCTTGTTAAGTTAAATAAACAGTGCTGCCTCTACTCCACCATCTCCGTGTCCCGTGAACACACTACACTTGTGTAGTGACAGAGAATCGGTCACTTAGCAGCATAGCGCTGGCTGCTGGCAGGGAAGAGGATCTGCAGCTTACAGCAGCCCTGACTGACAGCCGGTCACGTGATAGACCAGAGAGGGATGGAGCGGAAAGGTTACGTAAGGCAGGAGTCCCCAACCCCCTGGCCGAGGACAGGTACCGGTCAGTGGCCTGTTAGGAACCGGGCCGCACAGCAGCAGGAGTTGAGAGCGGTGAGTCCACGCGTGGCCCACCCCCCATTATTTTATTATTCACCACTTCCGTCCGCGCCTCTTGCTCAGACTGCGCACTTGTCTCAGTCACAGTGTTGGTAAGCCCACAAGCTCTAACCCCTAGTAGCCACAATGAGTAAAAACACAAACGTCGCTGGAGAGCTTCTTTGAGGTGGGGGGAAAGACCCAATGATGAACCCAGCCCCCTCTCCCCCCCCCCCGGTCCGTGAAAAAAAATGTCTTCCACGAAACCGGCCCCTGGTGCCAAAAAGGTTGTGGACCGCTGACGTGAGGGACACGTCGAGACCCCGCTAGTAGGTTCCAGAAGGGGGCTGAGCCAGGCCACGGTGACATTGTAAGAGCGGCCCCGGGAGGGGACCTCGTGGCTGTCGTTTGGAGTGGGATCCCCGTCGTCGTCGTCGTTGCTGCTGCTGTTGAAGATCGTCGCCATCGTCACTGTGGCCTTCACCTGATATTGCCCTGCGAGACGTAGTTGGCTATCTCGATTTTAGCGCCGCCAGTGTCAGACGGCTAGCGTTGTGATTAGGCGAGCAAATTATGTAGAGTTCACATTCTTGGTTCTTTCGGTTAAGTCACGTAGAAGGGAAATAATAAAATAAAACAACAAAATTATCATTTTTTATTATTTCCCTTCTACGTGACTTTACCGAAAGAACCACGAATATGAATCCCTGCAGTCACGAAAGCTTTACATCGAAATGTACGTAAAGCTGTGTGTATAAACGAGACAGACAGGATTGTGTACCAGCGCACGGTGTGTATTGTGCAAAGGGTGCATGTTCACCACAAACACTGCCGACGTTGTGATTAAAAAAAAATCTTTAAAAATGAATGCTGCTGATAAGTACAAGTTTGTGATTGGACATTCATTCGAAAATATCTCTCAAACGATGACCACAAAATTGCCCAAGATATACACTCATGTGGAGATGTTATACACATACACAGCATTTTTTTTAACGCAACCAAATCCTAAATGTCCATATCAACACGAGCCGTTTTTTTTTTAAATCGGAGACCACGTGCGCTTCGATTGTTGTCCTGCTGCTGCTGCTGCTGTTGTTGTTGTCCGGTGTCGACGGCTGTGTGGACTCGGCGCCTCGCTGTTCAAACACCGGGGCCCGCCCTCTCACGCAAGCGGCGCTCCGTGCGGCCTTATGCGCTCTGCCGGCCCTGGGGCCAAACCCAACACGCGCACGAACCACACCGTACACCCCTGCTTATTCTTCCCCACACACACACACACTCCTTGTCGCCCGCTGTGTCCCTGTCCTGTGTACACCCCACACTGTGTACACCCCACACTGTGTACACCCCACACCCCGTGTCGCCCGCTGTGTCCCTGCCCTGTGTACACCCCACCCTGTGTACACCCCACAGCCCGCATTCACGCTGCGTGTATTATGGGCCCTTTTCAACAAGCGGTATTCACTCCGTTACAGTTAAAGTAGCCGGTAAAGGCGCAGCCCTGCAATGCCTTTCTCACACGACTGCTGGCAGGATGGCCTCCGCGAGAGGAAGCTCTAGCAAACTGGTATTTAAGCGTTCGTGAGAGACGGTATTAATTTGAGTGTGTCTACATTGTTAAGTTGGAGCGGTGTCCTGCGTGCGTATGTGTGCGTGTTTATTGTTAAATACACCCCCCCCATCCCCGTTTTCTATTTCTTTCATAAAATCAATATTCGCATGTGCCTTTGTCCCAGCGCACGTGTCTGCGTGGCGTGTATTGTTATTAACTGACTTGGGCTGATGGCACTGTTATAAGCACTTACATTAGCATTGATTGCATATATCAATGCACCACTACAAATGGTCCTCTGTGTGCCATAGTATACACTTTTTTTATGCAGATCGCTCACGCAGCCAAATACTGAGCACAACATGAGAGACACAAGTCACGTGCACGTCACAAAACGGAGGGCGCACTTGTGGCAGGTGTTGTTCCAGGTCATCTTACGTTAGTTATTCAGGATAAGCTGTTTAATATATCTTGAGTTGAAGCTTCCGTGACTGCAGGAATCCATACTCTTTGGTTCTTTCGGTAAAGTCACGTAGGTGGAAAAGTAATAGATCACGTGACGTTTCGATCGCAACACAAGCGACCGTCATCAGGTGGGACAACCACAGCAAGAAAACACTGATGTAGTTGTCCCACCTGATGACGATTGATTGTGTTGCGATCGAAACGTCGTGATCTGTTATTTTTCTCTCTACGTGTAAAATCTGTAAGATGTCAACGATTGTCCGTGCTACTGGGTGAACTTGATAAACTAGGCTTGCTGTGATATGATGATACGATGCTACGTTGTACGATATAGGATCCACAGTAATTGTTTTTTTTTTTAAATCGTCATATTGCGATTAATGTTGCTTGTTTAATATTTTATATTTCATTTCAGAACGAAATATTTATTAAATAACAATAATATTCTTGGTTCTTTCGGTAAAGTCACGTAGAAGGGAAACAATAAAATAATAAAAATATAAAACAATAAAATTCTCACGACGTTTCGACTGCAACACAAGCAATCATCATCAGGTGTGAAAACCACAACAAGAAAATTTGAAATCATCAAAGTTCACAATCTAATTAAGGGTTCAAATGTGTTTCCCTTACCCATTCAAAACATGCTTTACAAAAGGTTTTCCGGAGAAATTCACTGCACGATGGGTTATTTGGTGTTTTCAATTATTAAAATGAAAGCATGCGCATGATAAGCGCTATATATTGTAAAGTATCAACGATTAGGCGTAATCCACGTAGGCCTCGTCCTCACACAAACAAAGTTTCCTACGATTAAATATGCGAACAATATTTTTTTAAATGCACTCTAACATAAATGAGTTAATTTCGCAATACTTGTATTATTGTAGCTGTTGTTTTTCGTTACACAATAGGTACTGTTAGGTAACTCTTAATTTTCCATAAGAAAAATGTAGTCGACCCTTATGCTGTCAAGTGCTGTTTCCAACCCTTATTATCCACTCGAATTCTGTAGCTTTTTACGTGCCGTGAAGAAGGGTAATTACCTATTCAATATTGTTATATATTTTTTCAGGTCACAATGTTGTTGACGATCGTGTTTTTTTTTGTGTCCTTCTGCACCGCTGCCAACGCAGCAGCAGCAGCAGCGGCGGCAGCAGCAGCAAATAATTCATACTAGCAGTACAGCAAAGCACCACAAAAACAATGAAATAATGGCGTGAAATACAAAGTCAAGGGAAACTGATACAGCGAGAAGCATTAAACCATGCAATGTAATATTGTATCATAATGAAGATATGTTTTTGGGGGATTAGATCGCGTATATATAAATTCGTCGTTAAACCCACCGCCACCACCACAAATCTGGCCGTCTGCCGCCTGATGCTGCTCGTTGCAATTGCTGGGGAAACATCGCACTCGAATTGTAAATGTTGTGGATTTGCTCTAAAACACACCCGTGTGCTGGACTCGCAACGAATTGTTCACGTTCTGTTTTACGTGCCAAACCTTACTAAACGGCTGTGTCGGGTGGTGGCGGGTTTAGCGACACATTTATAGTTACGAGATATATCCCCCCCAAAAAAACCTCTATTATGGATACTATTGGTCGCGAAAGCCTACGTTGTATCTTATTGTATCGGGGAAAATTATAACGCCGCAAAAAAAATTACCTAGGAGGTTTTTTTTTTTTAAAGAGAGCTAGCAGTGGAGACAGCGGATAATTTATACAAAGAAACCTGAAACTCAAATCTCACCATATTATGTTTATATGTACCGCATACACAAGTCATTACTTATTCTTAGCTCTTTCGGTAAAGTCACGTTGAAGGGAAACAACAAAATAATAAAATATATAAAACGATAAAAATTCTCACGACGTTTCGACCATAACACAAACGGTCGTCATCAGGTGATAACGACCGTTTGTGTTATGGTCGAAACGTCATCAGGTGATAACGACCGTTTGTGTTATGGTCGAAACGTCGTGAGAATTTTTATTGTTTTATATATATTTTACTATTTTGTTGTTTCCCTTCAACGTGACTTTACCGAAAGAGCTAAGAATATAAATTACTGCAGTCACGAAAGCTTTAAATCAAAATTTAAGTCATTACTTATTACACATTACCGATTATGCCGTGTAAATCACGAGTTAATGGGATAACAATTGTCATTCCTTGTACCATATGTTTTGTTCCCATTTTTTTTCCCGCATTCCTCGATCCGAGGGCTGGCTGTGAGGTGGAACCGTCCACCCGATGCCACGTGGCTCTTGGCTTCGGCAGGTTTTTTTTTTCTTCTTCTTCGCGAGCTGTACCATACTGAGCCCTCTCCCAGCAAGGTTTTGAAAATTCCGCTCACCAAGAACATTACCAAGACGAGCAAAATTCCACAAGCAGTCACGTGGCACCACGGTCACTGCATCGCGCTGCCTCTGCGGCCGTCTGGAACGGTCTTCCTTCCGTTGTTAGGAAGCCACTGGGAGCTATGCACTTTTAAATCTTCTAGATTGACAAACTAATTTATTTAGAACTTATGCATTCAGTTCAGTTTCTTGTCCTTCCCTCACACCTCCGATTAGCATGGTTGGCTACGTACGGTGCGAAAGACGTTCAACATACATACAGCGTATAAAACCCACGGGGCCTCAATGGGATTGTGAACTTTACCGAGACTCCCGGCGGCTTAAACTGCGCATCATTTTCTTCTCTCTCAAAGTTTCTGCACGCCTGCCCAAACTTAAGCGAAGATCTTTTGATCTCTGAGCCCACGCAGCCCTCCCAAAGCCATTAGCCACTTGCCAATACCACGGAGAGCCCAGAACTGTGCAGCTTTTTCCACTGGTGAACTTTAAGATGTGTTCTAATCAGATCTTCGCAAGTGGCAATCCCATGTTCAAAGATTAGGCCAGGCCTCCAGCATGTATTCGGTCGCTCCTGAATGTTTAGTACAAGCAGTGAACAAATCAAGCAATCAATAAACCGAGCGTCAGTCCATGCTCGTCTCTCCTCACTTTTCACTCCATCGTTAGAGAAAACGAGGCTCAAAATAAATAAAGCAAGCTCATATCAAGCGTGACCAAATAAAGATGATTAAAAAAATCAAAGTTATAATCGTGTTAACACACAGCTACAACTTTTTGGGAAAGGTAACAAATATCCAAGGTTTTTTTAAAACACCGCGACGAGTAGACGGCAGCTGATGAAGTGTGATGGTGTCAGAATAGCAATCCTGACAGCTGAAACCGTGAAGGAATTGCAAGCAAAGTGGTGATTGAAAAACACAATCCATGACCAGGAAACGTGACAAAAGTACGGATAAAAAAAATAATCAGATGTAACAGAGGTAAAAGCTATTGTGAACGTGCCGTCAAGTTCCAGCTACCGAGCTGCAGATAGAGTGGGACCTATGACGAGCGAGAAGATTTGAGAGCATCCGACTGAGCCTGAGGCTGATGTCTAACGACCGAGCAGCTTGTGACTATGCCAAATGCATGTGTAGTGGATTCAACTGAGTCGCAGACGTACTTATTGCAGGCAACACATTTATTTGTACCAACGCATTAACACAAAGGGGTAACTGCCCCTTTACCAGATAACAGCCTATGGTGGTGGACCACCAGGCTACACTAGACTAAACACACTGGGAGATAGCTACAATGGACCGGACCCCGGCTTGGGTCCAGGTCCACGTGTTTGGTGACTCTTCTTGGACGTAGAACGTAGATCTTCAGATGACGGTAACAACGCTGAACCCTGGTCCATGCGGGGACCCGGTTTATATGCTCCCGGCTCGTGGCCGGCCCCGCCCTTGGCCACGACCACCTTCGAGAAACCTCTTGTCGTTTCTCGACCCTTCCCGTAGGATCTTTCCCCCGACACGTGACCACACCCGAGCCCCCACTTGGGGGCCCCATGTAGACTTTACTGGTCACGTGTCCTTCGGGGCCAACCAGAGTGCCATGGCCCACAGTAACCTCGTTCTCGTGGCCTGGAGTCTCACACCCTACCCTGTAGGGGTCAGCAGTACACGCGGAGCGTGGTGCCACTCAGCGCTCACCGAGCCCCCTCCAGGGCTGGTACGGCACCCACATAATCGGGGTGTCTGCGATGGCAATACATCGCACGCCGTGCCTCGCTAGAGCCGACATTACCCAGTGACATCCACGATGTCGCTACACACGTGATGTCCGCGATGTGAGTACATCGCACGCAATGCCTCTCTAGGGCCGGCACCACTCAGTGACATCCGATATGTCACTTCACATTTACTGCACAGAGACCCTCCCAGAGCAAGCAAGAACACTGCAAGCCTCAAATGCCATGCATTCTCTCCACTCACACAGTGAAAACTTCTCGATTCGTGTCCATTTCTGTAAAAGGGCGTTTAGCGGGTTGAATACACCCTATAGTGACTCGACGACTAAAAGCTAAAACGTGACGGTCCTGCAATCACTTGCTCACATCACTGCTGGTGGAAGGGCCGCCAAACACCCAAATTCTGTACCCCCTAGAGAGCCTGCCTAGAGGGTATTTTTGTCTCGTTCTTGCACGCTGTCCATGTGTCTTGGAAGAGGTGGGAGTATCCACACTTTGCCGATCGACTAATTAGTCCAGTCGAGTGGCCACCGCTGGTTGTGCGCGTGTGTAGCGGTTAGCGCGGTGCGCTATGAACCCGGCGACCCGAGTTTGATTGCCGCTCACGGCCAACACTAGTGACGATTATCTCAACCGTTCCTGGGCATCCCCTGGGTCGATTCAGCCTCAAATAAGTACCTGGTGTGGTGTGTAGCAAGCATCGCCACTGGGGAGACAAAGGCGGCCGGGCGTGGTGCTGAGCATTTCACCCCCTCGTGTGCCGTACCGGCATTCATAGGTACTCGCTAACAGCACGTGTCCCAACAGTGTGTTATGTCTATACGGGGGATCTTTGTTTTTTTGTGTCATCTGCCAGTAATCAAAGTTAATCCATAACACCTGGGTTTGTCCCGTGACCTCTTGTCTGCAGCGAGTGTTCGACAGTTCAGGTGTACTTAGCCTAGCGCAAGCGCTGTGCTGATGTCACCATCACTAAGTGGCAAATTGCGGTTGTTGTTGCCGCAGATAGTGGAGCTGTAGTGTAGTGGTTAGCGCACTGCGCTACGAAGCCGGTCCACCCGAGTTCAAATCCTGGCCACGGTAACCTCGGCGGTGATTATCTGAATAGGTCCTGGGCCTCTCCTAGGTGGAATGAGCATTAAATGATGACCTGGTGCTGTGTGTAAACCGCCAGCAGTGCTGGATTATCCCAGTAGCAAAAGTAGCTACATATGCTACGGGCTTCGCACTTTCAAGGGCCCCGCGCTAAATGATTTCAAGCTATCAATTCCGGTTCAGTGATTCTCCACTTGCTCTATTACCATAGTACTATACAGCCTTCAAATTTTATGAACGAAGGTTAGCGATTTGTCGTATTATCTGGCTGTATAGGAAATGAAAAAAATACAATTACTTGACAATACAAGTAAAAAAAAATGTGTTTTAATATTTGCGTGTTTTATTTATTTATTTAGGGCCGCTTCATAACATATGCTACAGTGCCCCGCACTCGCTTCATCCGGCATTGACCACCAGCACTGGGAGTACAGAAGCGACCGTGCATGGTGCTGTCCCACACCGTCTTCGTTTCTGCCGTCTCGGCCTTGATAAGTCGATGCTCGCAAACGGCACTTGCCCTAACATTCTGTTGTGGCTATATGGGGAATCTTTGCATTTGCGTATGTGTGTGCCAAAGAGCCCCCACGCACACATTACCATGCGGCTGGCATCTGCTTACAAGAAATATATCTGGTACCATGAGCGATAAACAATGCATGCCCATTGCCCATAACGTCGACTATTATGTATTTGTTTTCATTTCAAGGGCCACGGTGTTATTGATGGACGTGTTGAGTTATATACCTCAACAGATCTCTTCTAGAATTCAGAAACCTAATCTCAGTGACCAGTTAGAAAACAAATATAACGAAATGGTGTTGACAGTTGTATTTTTAAAAGTAAATATGGGGCCGTCTTTGGTTATTTTGTTACTATATTTAAACGAAACAACGAATCTCGGGTCGTGCGTTTATGATCATTTGCATAGAGCGGTGTTTTGCAGAAGTATTGTTAATCTAAATTGTATCTTTTTTATGAGGCGTTAATGCCTACTTTCATTTCCAAAGGCGGGTGGTGGGGGGGTTAACGACACATTTATAAAAAATTTTTTTACGGAGTTTCAGTTCAAACGACGAGTCGTTTGGTTGAACTTGGGAGATCCGGCGTCGTATAATGAAATAATACGAACAATATATCATGTTGCAATTCTTCAGTGTGGAGCCGCGAATTATCTACGCCCTCAAGCACGAGTGGAAATGTTTACTTACGTTGTGTGCCAGGTATTAATGGGCTTTGCATGCTGAGCCCTCCCGTGACGCGTGTAAACATATAGGTTTTCAACCCTCCCCAAGACGACGTCCGTAAAATCAATAGCAAGCGTATCGCGCATGTAGGACGGGCAGATGAGCTAATGTTTTACAATAATAGCATAACAACAATAATATTGAGTTCGTTTGTATCGTAGCATCATTTTTATGCAACTATATATTTTTGTAGGGGTTTTCTTACCGTACTTTTAACTCCTATTGCGTTTTTTTGTATTGTTTGTTGTAACTTTATGACCCGCCCCAACTTGACATCTGTGAAAAAGAGCTTTATAGCTCATCGGATTGCTCCGGAATGAATGAATATTCTGATTTTGAACTGCATCACATAACGCTGTGTAACCCACAAACAACGGAGGCGTGTAAAAATTAACAGTGCCTCAAAAAATGAAAATAAATAACGATGATTCAACCAATGGTTCATTTTCATAGTACACGTGTATTGCAAACTTTTTAGCCCATTAATGAGCGTTTTATAATGCACGTGGTGAGGAAATCGGAGCATCCGAAGAAAAACCCACGCGTGCGAAGGGGCAACACTCTATCCCAGTACAGATAGGACAGATTACATGATTCTTCATTTGCTGTACCGCCTACTCCTGGTGAGCCAGGGTACTGCACCGTTGATTGTGCCGAATTCCTGAACCGTGTCAGCCCAGTTTTTTTTCATGTGGCACAAAAATAACAGGTCCCTGCAGGGTGGGCTGGTAGGAACATTGGAATGTTGCGCAATTTTATTTTTACACCCCAACAGCACGAGATTTCACTTCGTTAAAGTATTGAAAGGGGACGGACGGACGGACACATTAATCTATTGCAGGCTGGTACACTCAGTTTACAACTTCGTTCCTACCAGTATAAGTGGCCAAATATTGTAACGTGCACAGATTTCAAAGAGATTTAGAGGCAGGGTAAAGGACAGACAAACGGGAAGGGACTCGGGGAACCCAGAGGAAACCCACGCAGAACAGCAGGCGATCGTATATACAACTCCACATAGAAAGGTCGAGGAATGGAACCAAGGCTCTTTGTGCTGCGGGGCACAAGGCGTTACCAATGCACGACCCTGTCGCCGCCAAAGAACATCCACAAAAATATATACGAAGCTCCTTAATCACAAGCCAAACATCATTACGCAACCCTGAAGCCGCTGGGGGGGGGGGGGGGGAAACAAGCGAGTACGTTTTTGACAGGATTCGTAATCACCGTCTCAATCGAATGTCTGGAAAAGCCAAAGAACAATTCGTGAGGACAGCTTCGAAACAAAATCGAGGGGAGAGAAATCAAAGTGGGGAGGAGGAGGAGGAGGGGGTAAATGATCCCGCTTCAAGCAATGACATACCCGTGTATAATAATCTGCATCACCGTGCTTGAAAATTACATGTTAGAACAGAGATACAACTCCAGTTCTAACTGCTTAAGCCGTATTTATGGTAGAAATGGTAAAACTATTAAAATTATTATTCATAATCTTGATACTGGAAAAAAATATGTACGATCGATAAACATAACGTAGTATTTTATTATCATAATAAGAACCGAATTAAAGAGTTACATGAATGACAGGAATCCTATGTGAAACTGACTACATTTGCCTTGAGAAAGTACACCGGAATGAGACAAATTCATAACTAAATTGTCACTTTAATAGCGGATAGGATGGGTTTTTTTATGATGCAGTCATCGGTTGACAGGGCTAGGACTATTAACTCACTGCACCTTATGTAATCATGGGTGGCTGACTCTGGATTCATACCGAGGTACTCCGTGTCTGAATCTTGAGCCACCTAGCATTCACTGAGCACTCGCATTAGTAACTTTCCACTACATTAAGACCTACGACTTACAATGTTATGTTTGGACGATGTTTGGACGAATACATCAAATAATTTATATTTTGAGATTTGGGAGAAAAAAAAACGAATACACATTCGAAGGCCCGCAGAAACGGGTTGTCAACCAACCCCCTTATTCTGTGGCCCATTCTTCTGGGAGTAGTGCAGAACCAACGGGGTTGACAGCTTAACAATTGTGATTTAACGTGAACCACCAACCCTCGCGCCTCCTCCGAAGCGCAGGATCACACAGGCGGCGCTTATCACCGTAATCCGTGTATGGTAAAAGGGCCATCTTTGGTCAGAGACGCGTGCTCACACAAACACGAACATCTCTCCCCCCCACCCCCCGTATTGCCTCAAAAGAGTACTGGGGCAAGTGCTGTTAGCGAGCACACCTATGTATGTATGTTGATCTTCTTTCGCACCGTACGTAGCCACGCGTACTAATCGGAGGTGCGGCTCTGAAAACGGGCACGGCGCACGAGTGGGTGGGTGGGTAGCCAGTACCACGTCCGACCGGCTTTTGTCTCCCCAGTCGCGATGTTTACACACTGCACCAGGAACTCATCTGAGGCTGAGTCTACTTCAGGGGAGGCCCAGGATCGGATCAGATAATCGTCACTTGTGTTGGCCCTGAGCGGGAATGGAACTCCGTAGCGCAGGACGCTCAACACTACCACCACCGCTGCCCATAGACGCGCGAACGCACACAGACAGGCGCTGTGAGCAACAAAGACAATTCAGCACTTGGGCAACGTCTCTCGCTTAGGGCAGATTGACAGACAGAGAGGAGCGTGAGTGATCCCCTATCTCGTGCGCACTGCTAACCAGCACAAATCACACCCCATGTCAAACGCGTCTCTGCCATTTCTGCTGATGGGGAGCGGTAGCGCAGCAGTTCCTGCGTCGCGCGATGAATCCCCCGGTCAGAGTTCGATTCCCGCTCACGGCCACCAACATCAGTGGCGATTATCTGAACCGATCCTGAACATCCCCTAGGTCGACTCAGCATCAAATGAGTACCTGGGGCGGTGTGTAAACATCGCCACTAGGGAGACAAAGGCGGCCGGGCGTGGTGCTGGCCACCCACACCCTCGCGTACCGTTCCGGCCTTCATAGGTGCTCGCAAACAGCACTTGCCCCAACAGTCTGTTCAGGCTATACGGGGGATCTTTGTCTTTGCTGCTGCTGTAGGATGATGCGTGTAGTGGGTGGGCGGGCGGGCGAGCCGGCTCTGCGTTGCTGGATTTGCTATTGCTGCTGCTGCTATTGAGCAAGAGCAGAAATTGTATTCTTTTAATTTATTTATTTGCCTGCGCGCACAAAGCGAGAGAGAGAGAGCGAGAGCCCAGAGCGAGAGAGGGAAGGGACAGCGCAGAGGAGTTGATGTCTCTCTCCTGTTCAGCTCCGAATGGAAAGGCGTACGCGACCCTCAGCACCGTTACAAGGCAACAGCGCAGTTGTGCAGCGTGCAGACTAAGATGCATCACTCTTAACCATATTAATAATACAAAATACGATTACTAAATACAGTATACAAACACACCAAACCTCCTATCCGCCTGCACCCGAACGCGAGACCCGTTCTATAAATAGCGACCGAGTGGTAAGAATAGGGCGCGGGAGAAAAGAGTTAATACGCGCTGCAAAGCTTTCTATCTTTGGCGAATTTAACGGCGTGTGCACTTTCCTTAATGATCGATGTTTAGATAATAATACTAGTAATCGATATATATAAATAAAACGTAGCACCGGTTACACACCAAAAAGCAGCGCTCGCTCAAAGTCGTGCGTTCGACGCGTGCACAACACGGGGAGGAGACAGCGAGAGGCGCCGCTAACTCGCTCAACTCAACTCCCCACGCTCGCACGGAACGTCGCTCCGCACGTGCTCGCATGGTCAACATATTCGCTCGCTCCGGCGCCGGGGGCGACCTCTCCTTCGCCGTATGCACGGCCCGAGGAGCGAGCATGCCCCGAGTTCGTCTTCATTGATGGCCCTGCGCAGTGGGACCAACTACTGCCTGGGCCGTCTCTTGCGCATCACGGGCAGCCGCCGAGCCAGGCTGAGGCGCTCCAGCAGCCTGTTGTGCCTGTCCGCGTCCGCCGAGTACTCTCACCGGGGCTCCCCGGCAGGACACGGCACGGACCATGTTGCCCCGAGCGGGCCAGACAGACACCACAATCACCATCACCACCACCATCATCATCACCAGCAGCAGCAGCAGCAGCACCACAACCAACACCGGCATCAACAACGCCTCCAGCAGCAGCAGCAGCAACATCAGCAGCAGCAGCAGCACCGCCATCAGAAGCAAGATCATCACCACCACCAGTACCTGCAGCAGCGGCCACAGCACCAGCAGCAGGAATCTGAACATCAACGTCAACAGGAACACGACCACTACGACCATCACCACAATCAACTTCCGTATCACCACCTCCAGCAGCAGCAGCAACAACAACAACAACGGCAACACATCGAACAGCACTACCACCATCATCAGCAGCTGCAGCAGCAGCATCACGAATACGACATCCCTCGCCAGAGTTACTACCACACCGTCAATCACCATCATCCTAACCATCATCTCCATCAGCAGCATCATCCACAGCAGCAGCAACAACAGTACCAGCAACAGCAGCAGCAACAGCAAAGCCAATTCCTTAATTCCGAGTTATACAATCACCCCTACTTTCAGCAACACAATCAACATCATCACCATCCTCCTCATCCTCTTCATCCACAGCACTATCAATCACAGCAACAGCAGCAGCACCACCAGCACCTGCAGGAACTGCAACTGCGAGCCCTACAGCACCAACAGCAGCAGCAGCAGCATCAGCATCATCAGGCGTGTGCGGGCGGTACGAGGAGGAGACGGTGGGGGGTTTGGACAGCCCTGCTACGCTGGGGAACCAAGTGCCTGGAGAATTGGAGAGTTCGCTTGGCTGGGGCAATGAAACGACAGAACGCGCGCACTCTCACGCTCATCGCTGTCACCTTCGTCTATCTGCTGGTGGGTGGAAGTGTGCTGTGGGTGGGATGCTGCTGCTGGGTGCCGGGGATCTTGTGTCTGTCCGATAGGTCACACACAGAGAGAGAGACATCGGCAGTGAACAGGAGGCCACGTGGCAGTCTGTCGGTGATGGGGTTTCTTCAGTTATGTTTATTCATTTATTCACTCGATTATTGTTTAAAAACACCACCTCCCTCACCGCCCCCCCGGCCCCCCCAGTGATAGCCCGTTGGGATTTTGGAAGCAATACCCTCTAGAAGTGTAAAGGCGCAGCCCTGCAATGTCTTGCCCACGCCACTGCTGGCGGAAGGGCATCCACTATTTCTTTAGCGCTGTGTTTTTTTATATTTAAGTTTGTTGTCCTTCTCCCGCACGTCCGAATAGCGCGGTCGACCACGTACGGTGTGAAAGAAGTTCAACAAACACACATCCACTAGAGGGAGCTCTAGAGAGAACCCCCCCCACCCATGGAGGGTATTTGCTCCGACTCGTCCACGATGGCCACGCGTCGTGGAAGGAGGTGGGAAGTGCTCCAGCTTTACCCCGCCTCAAGCGACCTGTCGATCGATTAAAGTATTAAACGGTGGCGTGTCCATTTACACCGCTGGGCGGTGGATAAAGGCGGCGGTTGAAGGGTGTGGATGAGAGCCAGGCGTGTGTGGGTTGCGGGGATTAGAGCCTTGGCAAATTATTTCAACCGGCTCTGCCGGAAGATTGAGCTGGCGACCTCAAGATTTCAACATTGCAAGTCCGATGCGCTTTCAATCAATCTGCACGCTGAATTGACGATCGTTGATTTTCAGCACCTTTGTTCAATCTCATTGCTGCATGAATACCTCCCCCACGCCTTGGTGGCCGTGGGGCTGTTTGACCATACTTCACCATGCTGGTCGGTGCGAGATCGTGAAATGGAGGGGGGGGAGGGTGCTACAGATATCACTGACCAATGATGTCAGTCCTGGTAGGGAATTGAACTCAGGTAGCGAAGTGCGCGAACCCCTGCACCACTGATTTCCACTGGCCTCTGTATAGCAGCGATTGACGCGCCTGATCCCTCGAGTCGATAACGCGAGTTCCACCGTGAGAAGTTATTGCGATATGGACATACTTGCCCCCTCCCACACCTCCTGCCATCTTAACGTGGAATTTCCACCGGTGGCTGATGGCTGCTGACGGAGATGGGTGCCTGCCCCATCGCTAGCCTGAGCAAAGAGACGCGTCGAGGAAACACACAATCCAATCGCTTGTGGATCATGTTCAAAAGTGCCTTCTATCACATGTGATTACAACACACGAAGATAATCAACTCTCGCTCGTTATGTCACGGGGTCTTATGTCGCTGTAAGCCCCTTTATTTCCCGGGCACCTCCGATGAGCACAGTTGGCTAAGTACGGTGCGAAAGAAGTTCAACATACATAAATAAAGGTGTCTAGCGTAACGTCCACTTCTCAGCTGGGGGTGCGCACTTGTTTTTGTCGGTTCCGAGCTT
The DNA here is from genome assembly GCF_048934315.1 of Petromyzon marinus. NCBI lineage: Eukaryota > Metazoa > Chordata > Hyperoartia > Petromyzontiformes > Petromyzontidae > Petromyzon > Petromyzon marinus. Next base: position 5,725,920 of record NC_133689.1, on the reverse strand, counting down.
GCAGTGAATCGCCGAGTGCGGGAATCGAACCGTGTTCTCCATCGGAAGCGGCTTAGTGGCGATCCCCGCTGAGCCACTTGGCTATGAACTCGTCCCAATGCACCGTCTGTGCGCCAGCCATTGCCTCGAGGCAAGATCGCGAAAGAGGCAGCCGCGACGGTGGTGATGGTGGTTTCTCACGCCTGTTCTCCAACTTTTTTTTTTTGGGGGGGGGGGGGGGGTGGGCAAGGGATGGCGGATCGCAGGCAGATCGGGTTGTGAAACCTCCAAATTCTGCTGTTGTTGCGATGAGATCGCTGTCCAGCAGGTGGGTTTGTGAACCTGTGTGTGCCGACCTTAGTGTCTTTTTTGTAACACTTTGCGTGCTCAGCCTTTCCTGTTAGTCCAGGTTATTCCTGCACACACTGCTTAGTAAAAAAATAAAGGATTTGGCCAAAATCGTAATGTAGGACCCTCCTCAAAGCAGCAACATTTGTTTTACAAAATCATTGCAATATTTGGTCCATTCAAAGTAATAATCCACCCGCGTGTGGGCTCGGCTGTAGAGCAAGCAGCTCGCAATCGGAAGGTTGCGATCTCAAATCCTGATTGATCGTTGGCTCAGCTCAAGATTCAAATTAGGGTCGATAAAATTGTACCACATTGTCGGGGAAATCAATTGTGGTTGTCCTAAAGAGTATATCAAAATCGCCGACGTCATTTACAGCTCACTCAAATCGGGTTACCTTCACTGGGAGGCATGGTCAAAGTTCGCCTTCAGCGACATATTGGCGAACATGTTATTATAGCGTGATGCTTATTGACAGTAAGAAAGGGGTGTTGGGGGCTGAATCTATGATTCTGGCCTTTATCCACCCGTAAAATACTCACTGAGATATGAGATATTAACTACCTCGCCTGGTGTACAGGAGGTCGTGGGTTCGATCCTGTCCCCGACGTCTGTATATTTGAAGTTTGCGTGTCTCTCTCTTGGTAGCATGGATTTTTCTCCCAGTCCTCTGGTTTTTCCCTCCGCATTTATAAACATGCATTTAGAGCATTTGGCTTGCATACATTTGCACGTGATAAGCCACCTGGTTGAGTTATTATTTGCGGCTTCTGTAAAAGAGCTGTTATAGCTCAGTGGGCCTTACCTGGTAAATTAAAGAAATGTTTATTTTCTAAATCACGCCTTCTCATTGCATCCATTTGCCTGTAAAACTGATAGCACTGCGAGTTTAAAGACGGTCCCTCAATATTAACCGGTTGCTCGACAGAGTTGAATCATTGCGTTAAAGCCAATACACACAGAGCACGAGCTGATGCTGAGCTACCTGTCAACATCAACAGAGTCGAATGAGATTCTCAGCTGTTGACTTTTACACCAAAACTAACAACGTGAGAAGGAGGGTGCCATTCCAGAAAAAAGAATGTAACATCACGTTTCCATATACATATTCGGTGGCTCCCTAATGTACACACAAACATCCCCTGTAGAGCCTGTTACAGACTGTAGGCGCAAGTGCTGCTAGCGAGCACCTATTAAAGCCGACACGGCACACGAGGGGGGTGAGTGGCCAGCAACACACCCGGCCGCCTTTGTCTCCCCAGTGACGAATTTTAAAACCGCCCACGGTGCTCTTTTGGAAGCTGAGCCGACTTAGAGGAGGCCCGGGACCGGCTGAGATCATCGTCACTGGTGTTGGCCGTGAGCGGGAATCGAACCCGGGTCCGCCGGTTTCGCAGCGCGACGCACTAACTGCAGCGCTGCCGTTTCCCACAGCACGGACACACACACACACACGCACATTTACCTATCATCATACTTAGCCATGGTATATCTACTGCCTGGGTGAGGGCCTGCCTGCAACGTCGCCATGCAAAAAAAATGCCACGTGTCGTGCCACTGCTGCGAATGCACTTATCTAATCGCTCGGTCTCAGACGTACGTACACAATGCGTTTCATACACACACACAAACATGATTCTCATTACTACATCTCTGTGGTGTTCGTGCTCTTGCGTGCGATTCTTTCCTCTGGCTTGCTGCTATTCCATCACCAGTCTTGTCCGCTGGCCATCGTTATCATCATCATCATCATCTCCGATCACGATGGGTCCTGCCCGAGCCCGTTTATTGGTCTGGTCCATTTTGCCTCTTCTCTTTAAATCTCGGTAATTCTGAGAACGTATCTCTCCACGGACACTGTTGTGCCTACATCGGCGTTCCCTTAATTTTGTAAAGCTCATATTATGTATTCACTGAAAGCTAAATTACGTTAACTCTTACACTTTCCGTTTCCGGGAATTTCGTTAACTCTTACCAGTTGTAAGCCCTTACCACTCCTCTCACAAAGCCACGATAATCACCCTGTAATGTTTTAACCCTGTCGGATCTCAGAGGCGAAGCAGGGGTGAGCCTGGTTACCATCCAAGTAGTTGCCTATTTGGATGGTTTCCGCGAGATGGCAGGGACAGCGGTGGGTTGTCGAATCTATCTGTGCTGAGCTTTGAATGTGGTGGGATTTATTTGAAGCACGCCAGTTACACACACTCGTTTTATATTTATGGAATTGGACAGACTTCCTTATACAAGACCCTCCTGTGTATTGACAGTCGGCGAGGCTTTCTTGGAGAATGTGACATTTGTTTGTTATTTATTGGTGTATGAATGCAGAGGCCCATATAGAAACTTCCCAGGGGCAGTGAGGGGGGAGAAGATTGTCCCAAAAGTCCAAGTTTTTAAATCGGGCCCTACATTAATAATTAAAACATCCATTGTATTTTCTCTTGAAAGTATCAATAAAAAGCACATTTTCATGGTCTCAAGGTAGGGGTGCTGTCATCCTCCATTAGCGCCCCTCCCCTATTTGATTCACCGCTGTATAGATGTGTTATTTTAAATCTTCAGGTCTTCATTTCTCACTCGATCCCTTCTGGAATGTTGCTAGGCTGGCTTGAAAGTAATGATACATCGCCATTCAGGCATTTCTTCTTCTTCTTTCGTACGCATTAATAGCAGCAGATCAAAGATGTAATTTTAGATGTTGTTATCCACTCAATTGTCTGTTCAGAAGCAGAGTGGATCTCGTCCCATTGCTCCTTTAAATTAATAAAGACTGAAGCAGCGGCCAAGCGTTTACGATGCGCGGGTCGACGGTGGTTTGGGATTCGTGGCCACACCACTTGCTGGCCGCCGAACCTTCGATAGCGCAATTTGTGGCATCGCCACGTGGCCCGGCTCCCTGATTCGGCTGATGATCGACAATTGGCGACGTGGAAATTTTAAACCGCGAGGTTCGATGGCAGGGTGCTGCATGAGATGTTTATTTTTGTTTTTACATCCGCCGCGCTACCAGCAGAGAGTGTAGGGTACGCCTACACATAAGAATCCGATATTATTGTACTTATATTCTTATATTGCCAGGAAAATATGTATATTTAAAAAAAAGAATTCATAGATGCATGGACTCACCGATGTTGTCAGTGGGATGAGGGGCCAAAGTAAGTCTCGGAACAGCGTTCCTAACTGTTCCGGCTGAAATGAAACGCCAAATATAATATCCCTATTGAAACAATAAGCTGTGATGACACATTGACACAAAAAAAGAAGCCGTAGCAAAGGACCAAAAATAACAAATCACCAAGCCGTGCGTGGAGGTTTAGGAACGCACAACCAGCAAATGGTTCATAGTGCCCACTGCACAATCATCCTGGGAAGCGCCTCGTCCTTTTAACGCTGATGATCTGACTTCTCAATGACGCAAGCTCGCGCTCCCGCAGATTTCTAGCGGCTTTTGGGAATTGCCTCTTAAATCACCGTTATAAATACCTGCGACGAAAATGGGAAACCAGTCACCACAAGCAAAACCTCACCCCCCCCCCCCCCCCCACCGTAATCCGATCGGTCACCGCCAGCTATAATTGGGGTGGCGTTGTCTGGCGGTTGCTGGTTACAAATGACGGAGTTCGTTTCGCTGGGTGCAATGCCGCGATATTTACGTGCGGTCACTGACTGCAACTTGAACGAATGCGTACCGGTGAATCAAGCGATTAGCACCGGGGTTCTGGAGCTCGCGGTCACATCGGAATCGGTCATCGGAACCTTTATTTGTCCTGAAAGAAATCCGATGAGCTATGAAGCTACGCTTTTCATCGATGGTCCGGTAGGGGGCGGGTGTAGAGAGTTACAACCAGAAACAATACGAAAACAATGTACGGGTGTGATAAACTGGGACGATTCTACTGCTCACCCTGTGCCTCACAGAGGGCGTTAAAGATACCGCGACCCCATTTGCAAGTGTAGGGCATTTTGTACCGGCGTCAGGGTCCAAAATTGGCAAAATTTTACCTGGTAAGATAAAAAAAAAATGTTCAGATTTATTTGTATATATATTTTAAGTAATTTGTTTACCTTTCCTATGCTTTGCACTCATATTGTGTTTTGAGATTGGTATTTCTTGTTCTGACGTTCTGACCCCCGTGCCCCTGCTGGACATCTGTGAAAAAAGCGCTTTATAGCTCATCGGATTCCTTCAGTACAAATACATATTATGATTCTGATTCTGAAATTCGAAATATTACACCGTAATTACTCACCCCCCCCCCCCCTTGGCAAAGTCATGCCATACTCGACCTGGTCTCTTGCGTTCTCACCTGGTTCAATAAAATAAACTCCAAATAAACTCGAATCGCGAGGGTGGCGATTCGTTAAAGTCCCTTAACTCGAGTGTATACGCATGCAACGATTCACCGACCGATATCGATGAAGGTTCAAGGATTTGTAAAAAATGAATGTGTGTTTTAAATCAACGAAATTAACACATTTTAGCCTAATAGAGTGAACAAAAGTACAACGGAAACAGATGCAAAAAATGGAAACGATACTAAATGCAATGGCGGTAACGAGATACTCCTATGAAGGATAGCGCACGTCACGCTGTGCTGTCGGCTGATGTACGACTTTAAGCATACATTGATTTAACGGTGTCAATTTCAAAATACTCGATAGTCCACAAAACAGCTTTGTCTGGCTCTGTTTGCGAGTATGTGCTGTTAATTGCACGAACTGAGTGAATTGTTAAGTTGATTTGTGTGGCCATCATCCGTGGGGATATATTACGATATTATAAACATATAATCGTGGACTGCCGAAGGTTTCAGTGAAGACAGAAGGTTGGTTGTTTTTTTTGTTTGTTCCAGAACACCACTTTACTCATACGCACTAAACAACAACAACAACGAGCGGCATCTCTCTCCCAGATCGACAAATCGGCAGCGTTAACAAGCGACGCGAAGGGTTTCCATGGACGGCTGTACTTTGCACGGAGATTACTCGAGTGGCACACGGTGTGCAGAATATTCACTAGAATGCACGCGGCTCAACTGTGTGTTTAACTGTGCATCATTAAACTCCTATTTGACTTTGCAAGCTTCCACATGTTTACCACTCAATCCTTTCGGAGTGTCTTCCCTATTGCTCAGTGCTCACAGACTTACTCGCAGACTACACAAGACAAGCTTGCTTTCTAAAGAGGACATCAATGCAACCAGATTTCAAATGCCGCCTCGAGCTTCTGTGACTTATTCCGACGTACTCACTCTGATTTTCGTAACGAAAGTTGTTGGGTTAGATCACGTGAATATAAATGCGTCGTTAAACCCGCCACCACCCGACACAGCCAATTAGCAAGGTTTGTCACGTGAAAAAAAAACACGCCAATTCGTTACTAGCGCAGCACACCGGTGTGTTGGAGAGTAAACCCACAACATTTACAATTCGAGTACGACGTTTCGCCAGGAATTACAACGAGCATTATCAGGCGACAGCCAGAGTTGTGGAGAAATCCTCCTGCTTTTCGGTCTTAAATAGAGGGGATAGATGTGATGTCGATTCTTCTTCGAGATAAAGATTCCATCGTGGCCAACACCGTCGATGCCACCACAGAGACACCAAGAGACGTCCCAACGAAGGTGGTGGTGGGGGGGGGGGGGGTTGTCCTGAGAAATGTCAAACGTTTTTAACAGAGCCCTACAAAGACTTTAAGGGAAGGACCATTGCCTCAAAGCCTTCTCCCCGCTCCGGACCCACCACTGCCCAGTCGGCACAAGACCTTCACCGATCGGCCCGGGAGAGTATTCCACCTTCTAGCCTTAGGTCTCTACATCACCCTTGGTCACCGGACAGAATTAGAATCTGAATATTTATTCATGCTGCAGGAATCCGATGAGCCATGAAGCTCTTTTTGACAGGTGTCCAGTAGGGGCACGGGTTCAGGACGTTACAACAACAAACGCAACAAAGCACGATAGCAGTGCAAAGTATAGGAAAGGTTAACAACGTAAATAAAATATACAAATGAAACGAAACTTGTTTTTTTCCATCTCACCAGTTAAAGCCCGTTGAGCTATTAGCTTATTTTCCAGAAGCGATCTGGCCACAAGTGATAGCCCAACGCAGTGGCTTATCATTGGGAATCTATCGCAGCAGAACACTCCAGTGCCTCCATCCAGAACCCTTCCTCCTCCTCCCTTTCCTGCACACGTGTCCCACCCAGCGCAACTCGTTATGCCTCATCGGGAGCGTGTGTGTCTGTGTGTGTCTGTGTGTGTCTGTCTGTGTGTGTCTGTGTGTGTCTGTGTGTGTGAGTGTGTGTCTGTGTTTGTCTGTGTGTGTGTCTGTGTGTGTGTGTGAGTGTGTGTCTGTGTTTGTCTTCACGTGGCCTCAGGGTGCACATAGCCTGGCACAAGCGTCGTGGCGACGTCACCGCCACTTAGTGGCGAATGGCGGTTGTTGTTGTTGTTGTGTTTGTCTGTGTGAGTTGTCCTGTGGTGGGGAGTGTAAGTGCCGCGGTTAGCGCGCTGACCTACGCGCCTGGGCACGCGAGTTGGAGACCCGCTCACGACCAATAACAGTGATGAGTACAGGGTGAACCCATGCGTCTGGAATCACATGACAAACACAGCCCGTGTTTTTTGCTCGCGGTCTGGATGCAGTCTGTTAGATTCAACAGCGACCTCCCTCTGACTGATTTCCTGCGAGTGGTATTATCTGGCCTCGTTCTTCTTTACTCAGAGACATCTTGGGCCTGCAGAAACAAAACAAATATAAATTCTGATTTAAAGCTTTCGTGACTGCAGGGGTTCATATTCTTGGTTCTTTCGGTAAAGTCACGTATAAGGGAAACAATAAAATAATAAAAATATAAAACAATACAATTCTCGCGACGTTTCGACTGCAACACAAGCAATCATCATCAAGTGTGAAAACCACAGCAAGAAAATGTAAAATATAAATTCGTTATTGTTCCATATGATTCCAGACTTATGGGCTACCCTGTAGTCCTGGACCTTCACTAGGTCGACTCAACCTTCAATGAGTACCTGGCACGATGTGCAAACGATGTGTAAACCATGCGTGCCGTGCCGTGCCGGCCTTCATAGGAGCTACGGTAACAGCACTTGCCCCAACGGTCGCTCAAGGCCACACGGGGGATATTTGTGTTTGTTATCATATTTGTTGTTAGCGGCGAACGATGCCAGGTGCGTTTTTTTTAACGCGGTTAAGAGACGACTTGCATGTGTGTGTGTGGAGGGGGGGGGGAGACCCCCCCCCCCTCCACATCCTTCTGATTTTCCACAGCCGGAACAGCGCAAACAAAGCGGTCTCGCAGCAGACCAAACGACGGAGGATTCACCAAACCTCCCCGCCGCCAGTTGCTCCGTGTTTACCAGCCCGCAGATGCATGCGGCGCTCGCTGTTAAATGCCCTTAGTCCATTAACTAGCGAATGGGGGGTGGAGGGATGGTGGTGGTGGTGGAGGGGAACCGGCCAACGACTGACAGATGGGTCTCTGGTGGGGTCACTGCGCTCTTAAATTACCCACGCGTCCATAGCACGGAGATAAGTCAGTTAACTAGAACAGCCGTGTCACCGCGCAGTCGGCTGTCAATAAGCGCACACGCTGCTCGATCCTCGCGCGGAAAGTGTTGGCGAGGGGGCACGGGCGAGACGGACTCGCACTGGGGGGGGGGGGCACCACCTTGCGAACAGCTCGCCTAACTCAGCCGTGGGGGGCAGGCAGCTGGTGCCTTGCCACCCACCCCCCCCCCCCCCCCGGTGGCCAAAGCTACGAGTTGGGGCACCCCCCCCCCACCTCCCCTTGACAACCGCCACGAGATTTGTTCTCAACGGCAAGGTGTACAAGAACAACAACAAATATATATATATAAAAAACGCGGTTCGCATTATTCTTTAATCAAGACGATGATTTCATTTCCGTTGGCACATTTTATTTTGATCAAATTTTAGAGCGGTAACTTATGGCGACCGTGCGAGACGAATCCAATGCTGGGGTCCCACGCTGTCCGGTTTTGCCGCGCCCCTTTGAGCTGATGACGTGACCACGACGCCACTGCCGGCGACGTTGGCGTCCCCCGTGGCGAGGCGAGACGATCTCACCCCTGGGGACGATCTCACCCCTGGGGACGAACTCACCCCTGGGGACGAACTCACCCCTGGGGACGATCTCAGCCCTGGGGACGATCTCACCCCTGGGGACGATCTCATCCCTGGGGACCATCTCACCCCTGGGGACGAACTCACCCCTGGGGACGATCTCACCCCTGGGGACGATCTCACCCCTGGGGACGATCTCACCCCTGAGGACGAACTCACCCCTGGGGACGATCTCACCCCTGGGGACGATCTCATCCCTGGGGACGATCTCACCCCTGGGGACGATCTCGCCTGGCAATGGCAGATCGCTGTGCCACGTCGCCACGTGTGTAAACAAAATGGGCATCTGTGAGACGACATCGCACAACTGATTTCTGATGTTCTCCTCAATTGCATCGCTCAATTGTGTTAGTGCGCCGTGCCACAGGCCCTGCTAAAGCGGTGTTCTCGCTCCGCGATCACGGTTGGAATATTCAGAAGTGAAAAAAACATGAAGATTTGTATATATAACAACGGGTAGCGTCACCGCGGCCTTTGTACTGGGATAGGTGCATCGTGAGGCCAAGGGAATTGTCAAAGGCTTGCTGGCAGGAGGTCACGGCACTGACAGAGGCACCTTGTGTTGAATGCACGAGATTACTGACAGATCTACAGAAACTGAATTTAGAGTATTTGGTTGCTATACATTAAGCCACTTCGTTGAGCTATCATTTGTGGCGAGGTCGTTTCTGAATAAGCGCGATACAGTTCAGTGGGTCTTACCTGGCAAAACAAAGTGATACATATGTAATGAACCGTTCAAAGACACTTTAGGAGGCAACATCGTTTATTCTACATTTACATAACACCATTACTCACGGGACTAAATACACCTATCTCTCACTCTTGTTACACACGGGACTAAATACACCTATCTCTCACTCTTGTTACACACGGGACTAAATACACCTATCTCTCACTCTTGTTACACACGGGACACAATACACCTATCTCTCACTCTTGTTACACACGGGACTAAATACACCTATCTCTCACTCTTGTTACACACAGGACCACAATACACCTATCTCTCACTCTTGTTACACACAGGACCACAATACACCTATCTCTCACTCTTGTTACACACAGGACCACAATACACCTATCTCTCACTCTTGTTACACACGGGACCACAATACACCTATCTCTCACTCTTGTTACACACGGGACTAAATACACCTATCTCTCACTCTTGTTACACACGGGACTACAATACACCTATCTCTCACTCTTGTTACACGCGGGACCACAATACACCTATCTCTCACTCTTGTTACACACGGGACCACAATACACCTATCTCTCACTCTTGTTACACACGGGACTACAATACACCTATCTCTCACTCTTGTTACACACGGGACCACAATACACCTATCTCTCACTCTTGTTACACACGGGACTAAATACACCTATCTCTCACTCTTGTTACACACGGCACCACAATACACCTATCTCTCACTTGTTACACACGGGACTAAATACACCTATCTCTCACTCTTGTTACACACGGGACTAAATACACCTATCTCTCACTCTTGTTACACACGGACCACAATACACCTATCTCTCTCTCTTGTTACACATGGGACTAAATACACCTATCTCTCATTCTTGTTACACACGGACCACAATACACCTATCTCTCACTCTTGTTACACACGGACCACAATACACCTATCTCTCTCTCTTGTTACACACGGGACTAAATACACCTATCTCTCTCTCTTGTTACACACGGGACTACAATACACCTATCTCTCACTCTTGTTACACACGGGACTACAATACACCTATCTCTCACTCTTGTTACACACGGGACTAAATACACCTATCTCTCATTCTTGTTACACGCGGGACCACAATACACCTATCTCTCACTCTTGTTACACACGGACCACAATACACCTATCCCTCACTCTTGTTACACACGGGACCACAATGCACCTATCTCTCACTCTTGCTACACACGGGACTACAATACACCTATCTCTCTCTCTTGTTACACACGGGACTAAATACACCTATCTCTCACTCTTGTTACACACGGGACTACAATACACCTATCTCTCATTCTTGTTACACACGGGACTAAATACACCTATCTCTCACTCTTGTTACTCGCGGGACCACAATACACCTATCTCTCACTCTTGTTACACACGGGACCACAATGCACCTATCTCTCACTCGTGTTACACACTGGGGCTACAATACACCTATCTCTCACTCTTGTTACACACGGGACCACAATACACCTATCTCTCACTCTTGTTACACACGGGACCACAATACACCTATCTCTCACTCTTGTTACACACGGGACCACAATACACATATCTCTCACTCTTGTTACACACGGGACCACAATGCACCTATCTCTCACTCTTGTTACACACGGGACCACAATGCACCTATCTCTCACTCTTGTTACACACGGGACCACAATACACCTATCTCTCACTCTTGTTACACACGGGACCACAATGCACCTATCTCTCACTCTTGTTACACACGGGACCACAATACACATATCTCTCACTCTTGTTACACACGGGACCACAATGCACCTATCTCTCACTCTTGTTACACACGGGACCACAATGCACCTATCTCTCACTCTTGTTACACACGGGACCACAATACACCTATCTCTCACTCTTGTTACACACGAGGACCACAATACACCTATCTCTCACTCTTGTTACACACGGGACCACAATGCACCTATCTCTCACTCTTGTTACACACGAGGACCACAATGCACCTATCTCCCACTCTTGTTACTCACGGGACTAAATACACCTATCTCTCACTCTTGTTACACACGGGACCACAATACACCTATCTCTCACTCTTGTTACACACGAGGACCACAATGCACCTATCTCTCACTCTTGTTACACACGGGACCACAATGCACCTATCTCACTCTTGTTACACACGGGACCACAATGCACCTATCTCTCACTCTTGTTACACACGGGACCACAATGCACCTATCTCACTCTTGTTACACACGGGACCACAATGCACCTATCTCTCACTCTTGTTACACACGGGACTACAATACACCTATCTCTCACTCTTGTTACACACGGGACCACAATGCACCTATCTCTCACTCTTGTTACACACGGGACCACAATGCACCTATTCCTCTCTCTTGTTACACACGGGACCACAATACACCTATCTCTCACTCTTGTTACACACGGGACCACAATGCACCTATCTCTCACTCTTGTTACACACGGGACCACAATGCACCTATTCCTCTCTCTTGTTACACACGGGACCACAATACACCTATCTCTCACTCTTGTTACACACGGGACCACAATGCACCTATCTCTCACTCTTGTTACACACGGGACCACAATGCACCTATCTCTCACTCTTGTCACACACGGGGGCTACAATACACCTATCTCTCACTCTTGTTACACACTGGGACCACAATACACCTATCTCTCACTCTTGTTACACACGGGACCACAATACACATATCTCTCACTCTTGTTACACACGGGACCACAATGCACCTATCTCTCACTCTTGTTACACACGGGACCACAATGCACCTATCTCTCTCTTGTTACACACGGGACCACAATGCACCTATCTCTCACTCTTGTTACACACGGGACCACAATGCACCTATCTCTCACTCTTGTTACACACTGGGACCACAATGCACCTATTCCTCTCTTGTTACACACGGGACTACAATGCACCTATCTCTCACTCTTGTTACACACGGGACCACAATGCACCTATCTCTCACTCTTGTTACACACGGGACCACAATGCACCTATCTCTCACTCTTGTTACACACGGGACCACAATGCACCTATCTCTCACTCTTGTTACACACGGGACCACAATGCACCTATCTCTCACTCTTGTTACACACGGGACCACAATGCACCTATCTCTCACTCTTGTTACACACGGGACCACAATGCACCTATCTCTCACTCTTGTTACACACGGGACCACAATGCACCTATTCCTCTCCATACGGGATAACTATAACGGGTCAGAGCAGCCGACGTGCTGCCTGACCCACCATGTCGAAGATGGAGACGAAGACGGAGCACTTGGATTCCACTTCACCTGCAGACAGCCCCGATACGTGATCGGAGCTCCCCTTTTATCCTTCACCGGCGCGGCCTGGCTCCACCCTCGTCCGCGCCTACCTCTGGAATATTCCCGACGGTTCCGGGCTACACCGCAGCTGTTCCCTCTCTGGCTCCGCCCTTAACCACGCCCCCTTCGGGAACTCTCCAGACGTTTCTCAGCCACTCTTCCCGTGTCCCCGCGTTCACCCTTGGCCCACACGAAATGTATTTCTCTAAGACAATGGTACTTTGCAAGCCTACTGGTTATCAACAAAGATTCGTTCATGAAGCCATCCATATATACAGACACAATTTCAACCGCGAGGAAGGTCATAGACTCAGCAATCATTAGAAAGATGCCATCAACCACTTTGGGCCATGACTTGACTTGTGTTTTCTTGTCAATCAACCTCCACCGTCAGCAGTGTGTGTGTGGAGCGGGGTACAGTGATTTCCTGGCGGCCCTTTGATTGGTGTAGACCTACTGCCGGTGTCGTTGTTTTCTCCTGCATTGGCATTGCTGCTCCATTGGCATTGTTGCTGCATTGGCATTGCTGCTCCATTGGCATTGCTGCTACATTGGCATTGCTGCTCCATTGGCATTGTTGCTGCATTGGCATTGCTGCTCCATTGGCATTGTTGCTGCATTGGCATTGCTGCTCCATTGGCATTGCTGCTACATTGGCATTGCTGCTGCATTGGCATTGCTGCTGCATTGGCATTGCTGCTACATTAACATTGCTGCTACATTAGCATTGCTGCTGCATTGACATTGCTGCTGCATTGGCATTGCTGCTGCATTGGCATTGTTGCTGCATTGGCATTGCTGCTCCATTGGCATTGCTGCTCCATTGGCATTGCTGCTGCATTGGCATTGCTGCTGCATTGGCATTGCTGCTGCATTGGCATTGTTGCTGCATTGGTATTGTTGCTGCATTGGCATTGCTGCTACATTGGCATTGTTGCTGCATTGGCATTGCTGCTACATTGGCATTGTTGCTGCATTGGCATTGCTGCTCCATTGGCATTGCTGCTGCATTGGCATTGCTGCTACATTGGCATTGCTGCTGCATTGGCATTGCTGCTACATTGGCATTGCTGCTACATTGGCATTGTTGTTGCATTGGCATTGTTGCTGCATTGGCATTGTTGCTGCTTTGGCATTGCTGCTCCATTGGCATTGCTGCTGCATTGGCATTGCTGCTGCATTGGCATTGCTGCTCCATTGGTATTGCTGCCCCGCCGATTCTGCTGGTGCTGCTGAGACACTTGGGCATCTCCAAAAATGTATAAACAGTTTGCCTTTAGAGGCGAACCCCCCTTTTCCTGATGACGACCGCTTGTGTTGCGATCGAAACGTCGTGATAGTTTTATGCACTTTATTTTTCATTATTATTTGTCAATCTACGTGACTTTACCGAAAGAGCCAAAAATATGAATTCCTGCAGTCACGAAAGTTTTCAGTCAAAATTGTCACCTCTATTTTAAAATATTCAATTTGTATCCAACTAATCCAGTGGCGGTGAACACGCTGCGTCAAAAACGCAGCGGATTGATTCCCCATTGCGGCTCACGGCAAGTGATATCTGAAGTACTCCAGCCCCTCCTTCCCACACGTCCTGACCAACCAGCATTGACCAGCGTGGTGATGATGTATGGTCAAACATTTCCTCGTGACTTCAAAAAGCACGATTTTTTTTTAAATTGTATATCCCATGAGAACCTCACGGAAGTCTCATTACTATTTTTTTTTCCCAGGAGAGATCCAGGATGGCAAGCCTAATACCATGTATTCATGAGCAAATACACATTTTCATTGTATATTATACCTATGCATACACTTGTACACTTACATTTTGATTTAAAGCTTTCGTGACTGCAGTAATTCATATTCTTGGTTCTTTCGGTAAAGTCACGTTTAAAGGAAACAATAAAATAATAAAATATATATTGTGGCTGGTTATAGAACATTTCATTGAATTTTTGCTGTATCCATCGTTGAATTTGCTGCGATTTGAATAGTTGACAGCCTGGAAGATATTTGACACTTTATTTTTAAGAGACGCCCGTTGACAACTGCACGTTACCTGGCAATAACAACACCAATCAAGGAATCAATACGAGGGGGCCAATGGAACTGTCCATGATCTCATAGCGATTGCGTTGCAGCGCCCACGGTGGAATACGCGGCCACGAAATTTGCATCACCACTCGAAGCTTCGTCGGGACGCCGCCTGCAGTCGTACTCATGGGATCTTAGGGGCCGTCCATAAATGACGTCACGCACCTAGGGGGGAGGGGAGGGTCAGACATTTGTGACGATGTGTGACAAGGGGGGGCGGGGGGGGGGTGAGAAATGTGACGTCACGTCAAAATGCGCAACTTTAAATAAATATAGACAACACGTTCTACTTAATAAATTGACTTTTTAATAAATGCTTTTTTCCTACAACATCAGAGTGCAGCGCCACATTAAATACGCACTACAATGACAATAGTTTAAAGATTTGAAGTATGTTTTATTTGGGGAGGGGGCAGAGCTTTGTGACGTCACATTTGATGGAGGGGGTCTGACTTTTTGTGACGCCGTGTGACGGGGGGGGGGGGTCAAAAATTGTTCAAAATCGCGTGACGTCATTTATGGACGGCCCCTTAACCAAATTTAGCCGGCCCGGTGACCTTTGCGGCAGAGTAAGCGTCGCGAGTTGGCATCCTGGTCGGAGGAGGGGGAGGGGGGGGGGGGTTGACGCAGCCCATCATCTCTCCGTGGTCGATACAGGCGAGTACCGCTTTGTGGGGAGACGTAAACAGTGGATGCCCTGCGGATAGACTCGCCCATGCCATGGAAATGTGTTACATCCCCACCACTGGCTCAGGGCTGTGAGCAGGAGGTGACCAAGCACTGCCTCATCGATGCCCTTTTGCACACGGAACGGCGCTGGCTTTGAATGAAACGAGAAGCGCCTGGGGAGGCTACACCGCTCGGTGAGAAGTTGTGAGCGGCGGTTGTCCTGTGGTTACACTGACCCCTGCCCATAGAAACTTGGAGTTTTCACTACCAGCTCAGGGTTATTAGTGTCGCTGTGTTTAAAGGTGTGCGGGGTTGGGGTGGGGGGGAGAGGTAAGAAAAACGTCGGTGGGATGGGCGATAGTCAGAATCTGAATGTTTAGTTATACTGGAGGAATCCGATGAGCTATAAAGCTCTTTTTCACAGATGTTCAGTAGGGGCAGGTCAGAATGTCACAACAACAAAAAATATAAAGTATAGGAAAGTAAACGCGTCATTTAAAAATTTATACAACTAAAACTAATCTCTTTTTTTATCTTACCAGGTAAAACCCACTGAGCTGTTAGCTTTTTTTTCAGAAGCGACGTGGCCGCAATGAAAGCTCAACAAAGTGGCTCATGATAATAGGGTTTTCCAAATTTTTTTGGCAACAAAGCAGGTGTTAAGATATTAAAACACCAAACTGAAACCTTCTGTAAGAAATCATGTCTGCATTCAAAGTACTGGCAAAGGAGGTCCCATGATGTAAAGTGGCTTATCATGTGGAAATGTACAGAAGCAAAATGATCTAAAATAATCCAAATGCATGTTTCAACGTTACACAGACTGCACACGATTGTTTTAACACGAAGTGTATTGAATGACGACGCGGTCTGATTCTGACTCCCATGCATTCTGCTCTGGCTCCCACCTCCTGTGTTATATAACGGGCGCGTTTCACGCTATAACGGGAGCGTTCCACGTTATAACGAGCGCGTTCCACGTTATAACGAGCACGTTTCACGTTATAACGAGCGCGTTGCATGTTATAACGAGCGTGTTCCACGTTATAACGAGTGCGTTCCACCTGATAACGAGCGCGTTCCACGTTATAACGGGCGCGTTGCACGTTATAACGGGCGCGTTCTACGTTATAACGAGCGCGTTTCACGTTATAACGAGCGCGTTCCACGTTATAACGAGCGCGTTCCACGTTATAACGAGCGTGTTCCACGTTATAACGGGCGCGTTCCACGTTATAACGGGCGTGTTCCACCTGATAACGAGCGCGTTCCACGTTATAACGAGCGCGTTCCACGTTATAACGAGCGCGTTCCACGTTATAACGAGCGCATTCCACGTTATAACGAGCGCGTTTCACGTTATAACGAGCGCGTTCCACGTTATAACGAGCGCGTTCCACGTTATAACGAGCGTGTTCCACGTTATAACGAGCGCATTCCACGTTATAACCGGCGCGTTCCACGTTATAACGAGCGCGCTCCACGTTATAACGGACGTTTTCCACGTGATAACGGGCGTGTTCCACCTGATAACGGGCGCGTTCCGCGTTATAACAAGCGTGTTCCACGTTATAACGAGCGCGTTCCACGTTATAACGAGCGCGTTCCATGTTATAACGGGCGCGTTCCGCGTTATAACGGGCGTGTTCCACGTTATAACGGGCGCGTTCCACGTTATAACGAGCGCGTTCCACGTTATAACGGGCGTGTTCCACCTTGTAATGGGCGCGTTCCGCGTTATAACGAGCGCGTTCCACGTTATAACGAGCGCGTTCCACGTTATAACGAGCGCGTTCCACGTTATAACGAGCGTGTTCCACGTTATAACGGGCCCGTTCCGCGTTATAACGAGCGCGTTCCACGTTATAACGAGCGTGTCCCACGTTATAACGAGCGTGTTCCACGTTATAACGAGCGCGTTCCGTGTTATAACGGGCGTGTTCCACGTTATAACGAGCGCGTTCCGCGTTATAACGGGCGTGTTCCGCGTTATAACGACCACGTTCCGCGTTATAACGAGCGTGTTCCACGTTATAACGAGCGCATTAAGCGTTGTGCGACAAATGTTCCCGTATGGAAGAACCGCGTTTTAGTGAAAACAAACACAAATCTCGTCTTTACTCATTTATTACAATCATGCTTTCGGCATCATGTCACGAGATGAAGTCTCCGATCCGATCTCTCGCAGTGCAATGCATTACATTGTGTGTCACAGAACAAGCCTGCAGAAGGAGACATCACAGAACTACTTTCGAGGTGCCGCCTTCGAGTGATATTTTTGTGTCGACACACGAAGTGGAGCACCCTTTCACAGACCGCGCTGCAGAGTAACATTGTCCAAGCGGCAAAATGCCAGAGCTACAATTCAGCCAAATCAAGTGACAACCTAAATGTTAGGTGTTACTCTAGAGAGCCGTTTGACGCGTGTACAAACAAAATATTGGGTGTTATTCACAACGCTGAAATTGATTGATGTTAAGCTCAAGCTAATTCAATATTGTGTGTGTGTGGGGGGGGGGGGGGGGGGCAATATCCATAACGAGACTGATACAGTGATCTCACGGGTAGACAAGATGAATATTTATTTATATTTGTGGTTCTTTCGGTAAAGTCACGTAGAAGGGAAACAATACAATAATAAAAATATGACACAATATTTTTTATTGTTTCCCTTCTACGTGACTTTACCGAAAGAACCACAAATATGAATCCCTGCAGTCACGAAAGCTTTAAATCAGAACATTTATTTATTACAGCTGTCACTGATTGACCGGGTCTACGACCACCAACTCACGATCCTCGTGAACGTGGATTAATCACGCGCGGCAGATTGGAACATTCAGGTTCGTAACCCAGAACTCCATTGGCACCTGCCGATACTTTAAACCCACGGGCTGCCAGCCACGAGGTGCTCTCTGAGCAGAGAACGGCTTTGGCATTGAAATTAAAACTAAACTAAACAATTTATCATTAATATTTACCAGGAATGGCCCACTGAGCCAGAAAGATTTTTTCATTCATTTCGGAAGTGACCCGGCAATCACAAATGCCATCTCAACAAAGTGGCTTATCACGTGAAAATGTATAGCAGCCAAATACTCGAAACGCACGTTGATAAAAAAATATGGAATGAAAAACCGAAGGATCCAGTTAAAAATCCATTGCTTGAACCAACCCTGGCTATGCCCCCCTCCCCCTCCCCGCCCGCGCGCACCATGTCCACCCACTCGCAGGTGGGCGCCACAATTTTCGACGCTCTCGAGTCGAAGAACGAGGAGGTGGAGAGGGAGAGGCTGCAGAAGCGAGAGAATCTCCTGCGGGGGAAATACAACGTGAGCAGCGACGACTGGAGGGAACTCGAGCGAGTGGTCATGCTGTCGGAGCCGCACCGAGCCGGCGTGCAGTGGAAGTTTGCCGGCTCCTTCTACTTCTCCATCACCGTCATCACCACCATCGGTAAGGGGTGCTGCTTGTTGTTGTTGTTCACGCGCACTATGATGGGGTGTGCAGCTCGCTGCCACCATCCCCCGCCCCCCGGCCACCCACGGCCTAGGTGAACACCGGCACGCGTGCACAAATTGAATTCCCGTGGTACGCGATCGAAGCGGGTGTCGATAGGAATTGACTTCCCAAGCACGATAGAACGCGCCTCCGATTCGAGTTTCCCGCCGTATCGCTCCGCGCGCATGTCCCCCTGCACTACAGCTCCTGTCTCCCTGCACTACAGCTCCTGTTTCACTGCACTACAACTCCGTTCTCCCTGCACTATAGCTCCTGTCCCCATGCACCACAGCGCCTGTCCCCCTGCACCACAGCTCCTGTTTCACTGCACTACAACTCCTGTTTCCCTGCACCACAGCTCCTGTCCCCCTGCACCACAGCTCCTGTCTCACTGCACTACAGCTCCTGTCTCCCTGCACTACAGCTCCTGTCTCCCTGCACTACAGCTCCTGTCCCCCTGCACCACAGCTCCTGTCTCACTGCACCACAACTCCTGTCTCACTGCACTACAGTTCCTGTCTCCCTGCACTACAGCTCCTGTCCCCCTGCACCACAGCTCCTGTCTCACTGCACCACAACTCCTGTCTCACTGCACCACAGCTCCTGTCTCCCTGCACTACAGCTCCTGTCTCCCTGCACTACAGCTCCTGTCTCCCTGCACTACAGCTCCTGTCCCCCTGCACCACAGCTCCTGTCTCCCTGCACTACAGCTCCTGTCCCCCTGCACCACAGCTCCTGTCTCCCTGCACTACAACTCCTGTCCCCCTGCACTACAGCTCCTGTCTCCCTGCACTACAGCTCGGGATACCTCCTTATTCTTCACATTCATATCGCAACAACAAAAATAAAAACGCTCTTCGAGTCGATCAGAAAACGTCTTCAACATTGCACGGCTACCTCATGACCACGTGCACTCTTGTTACCCCCCCCCCCCCCCGTTCGTCGTGACCCGTCTCGCTGCACAGGCTACGGACACTCTGCCCCCGGCACCACGGGGGGCAAGGTTTTCTGCATGTTCTACGCGCTGCTGGGCATCCCGCTCACGCTCGTCATGTTCCAGACCCTCGGCGAGCGGATGAACACCTTCGTGAAGCACCTCCTGGAGCGCCTCAAGTGCTGCCTGGGTCTCCGCGAGACCGAGGTGTCCACGCAGAACATGGTGACCGTGGGGTTGCTGTCGTGCGCGGGCACGCTGTGCATCGGCGCGGCCGCCTTCTCGCACTTCGAGGGCTGGACTTTCTTCCAGGCGTACTACTACTGCTTCATCACACTCACCACCATCGGCCTGGGCGATTTCGTGGCACTGCAGAAGAACGACTCGCTGCAGCGGGAGCCTCCCTACGTGGCCTTCAGCTTCATGTACATCCTCGTGGGGCTCACGGTCATCGGCGCGTTCCTCAACCTCGTGGTGCTGCGCTACCTCACCCTCAACACCGAGGACGAGAAACGCGACTCCAATGAGCGGGAGTCCCTGCGCCTGGCGGCGGACATCAACCACCAGCAGCAGCAGCAGCATCAGCAGCATCAGCAGTACGTCATCGACGGAGACGAGACTCGCCTCAACGGGAAGGCGGTGATCATGCCCGCGGCCACCACCACCACCACCACCAGCAGCGGCACGAGCAGCGGCGTGGGTCGGTACCACGGCACCGCGGCGCGAAACGAGGCCGGGCTGCGCTCCGCGTGCCCCCAGCGGGGACACGCGGAGCGGCTCTCCCCGCCGTCTCGGCCGTCGGCGACGCAGCGCCTCAACAGCAGCGCAGCGGCGCTGGTGCACACGGGGGCGTCCGCGTCGCACCTCGACGCCGGCTTCGGACGGAGCTCGCGGGGGACCCCGCCAGGCGAGGAGCCCGCAACGCCGCCGATGGCCTCGTCGGTGCTCAGCTCGTGCTCGGGTCTCTGCGGCTCGTGGAGGGAGTGCAGCGGCAGCAAGTGGAGGCTGTTGGGCATAAGGCGACGCTCGCTTTGAAGGCGGTGGCGCGCGCTGTGTGCGTGCGTGTGTGTGTGTGGCACACGTGTTTTCGTGTGTGTGTGGGAGGCACACGCGTGTTTCAACGGAGAGTTTCCCGCGGCGACCGTGAATGCTGAACGCAATAGCGTTCCTGCATGGCAGTGTTGCCTGAACTTACGAATCTGTGACTTCAGACGACTTGCGTGATGAAATTGCAGCGGTTGAATTTTCCCCGCCGCGCCACCCGCACCACCCCCCCCCCCCCCACGCCATCCCTCATCTCCGCCTCCACTTTGAGCTCTCAAACGCAACGGCATTACAAGTTTGAAACTGTAAAAAGAAACCAGTGACTGTGTAGAATATCTTTAGAAGCACACGCGGGTAAGATAATATTAAGAATGAAGGTGGCGACAGGCTCTTTAAATCTACAAATGTATTTATTATTTTGTTTAAACCACTTGAGAAAACAAGAGACAATGAGAGTCGCGTTTGCAAGGGTGACCTTGGGGATTCCTCTACAAAATAAGGGGCGACGATTGTTGCGCTAAATTCCAATTGAGTAATTTGCGGGGTAATTTTTGTTTTTTCATTTTTCCAAATTTTGACTCAGACGCCAGCACGTATGAATGTCCTTCTCTCGCGACTTAAGTCAGGAAAATGTTTAAGGTCCAACTGCGTAGTATTATGATAGTTATTACACCCGCAGTATCAACTAGGGTGGCCACTGGATTCGAACCGCGAACCTCTGCAACAAGTATGCCACGTCAGTGCGCCAATAATGCATTGAAGTAAACGTAAATGTAAAGCGGTTTTTTTCGCCGATTGACAAATATTGCAGCCCGCAGCATGGATGCACCCTTATGAGGACTCATCAGTGGGCCAGCCATAGCCAAGTAAAGAATCAACGATCGCCCAAAGTGTGTGTTTTAATATACACGTGAGATAACCACATGAGCCATAGGGCACCCATTACCATTGCCGCAAAGTTGGAAAACCATCCGTCACGCTGCCTGAGCGATGCATAATATCGAAACTAGAAAGGCTGGACAATAATTTAACCATCTTGTCTTTTATATGGACTTCTTCTGACGGCGTTAAAACGCAGTGGCGGACCTTAAGCTCAGAATGAATGCGCATGCACAGATCTTGCACTGCGCATTGCTGCCGTCCCGTGGTTCGCGTATGGATTGCACGCTGCATGTTGTTTGAACCAAGAGCAAGAGCATGGCTTAGTCCGCTCACTTGGAGCTCAGACTGTATGGGTCGTGCCTGGGTGGCGTTTTGCGATTGAAGCCCTTGAGCCATGGGCCTGGAAATGGCTTCTAGGTACCACCCAGGGATGGCAAATGCTAACGTGTAAATTTTTTTGTTGTTGTAAACATATGATCACACAAGTCCAACGTTGTAGCTTTTTTTTAAGAAGAAAAATGTAATTATTTGGGCACCGTAGTGTGTTTGATAGAGAATATAATTTTATAAGAGAGAGAGAAAAAAAAACGGTCGTCATATGAAACATCGATGGAATATGACAATGAATAGCAATTGTGTATATTTATCAGACGGTCAAAAAAAAACCCGCTTCGCTTTCTGCCCATTGATGGACACTTGACAGCATTTGCTACCCCAGCTGGTACCGAACGTCCCTTGGCGAACGGGCTCATAGAGTGGGCAACCACGCACGAAGGTGGCAACCACAACGACCTCGGTCAAGGGCCCGATGATGCAATTAACCCACGTGGCCCACCAGAGCTCGATTGTGACATTTAAGTTGTGCTGCACCTAGGGCGACGTTTCGCGCGCGTTATTTGAAAGGCGCGTTTCACGTTGAGCGAGGGCAATTGATGGTTCTACGATTGTTTGTATTGTTTTAGTTGCTGTCCTGCGTCCTGAAAGTGCATCGCCATGTATCCCACGCACGTGTGGCTTTTATTTTACATTTTAGTTACTGGACCATGTTCTCTGAATTGTGAGATACACCCCCCCCCCCCTCCCCTAATTTAAAGCAAACGTGATGGGGCGAGTGTTATCATTCGGTTATTGTCGTTGTGCAATGTGTGTTTGCGTGTGAGACCACATTTATTTAACTGCATTGAAACCGGGCATACTGTATGTCTGCATTGCGTATTACTTTTCCAGAGTTCTTATAATTCTGAGAATGCGGTAATCATCACGTATACAGCTTCGGCTCAGGGTCTTGTTATTCACGTTGAATGACTCATCTCCAACTTGGCTTCATTTTATCAGAGAGATTATGATACGGGCGGTAAAAGGCGAATGTTTAACAAACAACAGCCCAAACAACAACAACAACAGCGCTCGTTATAATAAACCCCTGACAGCATAAACGTTTCGGAGAGCAGGTGGAAGGATGGCGGGGTTGGTGGGAGCGGGGATGAGATGGGGGAGGAAAAGCTGAGCAAGGGAAGGAGACAGAGAGAGAGAGAGTAATCGGGAATGGGCCTCTGAAGGCGCAGGGGTTAAGCGAGGGAGGTTGTTAGGAGATAATTGGACGTAGAGGAAGGGCGCAGGCGGAGGGAGTTCCAGAGGTTGGGGACACAATAGCTATATAGTACGTTGGTATTTTTTGAAAAAATCATATATGTATTATGTATGTTGAACTTCGTTCGCACCGTACGTAGCCAACCGTGCTAATCGGAGGTGCGGGGGGAAGGACAACAAACTAAAAACTAAAACTAAACACAAAAAGCAGTTATCAAGAAGTGTATAGCTCCAGTGGCTTGCTAATATCGGATGTAGTGAGTTGTTATGTATAGACTGGGGACAGATGCAGTGAGTTAAGAGATGCAGACAGAGCTTCAGGACACAGCGTAATTGACATCTACGTGAAATTAATTGCTATGTTTATTAGCACCTGAATTTGAGCTGATATTTGATGCTTCCAATATTTGTACATTGCGCAAACCTTGGGCTGCTTGGGGGCCCTAAGCTTTTGCTTGGTTCGCTAATGCCTGGCGCCACCTCTCATGACCGGTGTGTGTGTGTTTGTACCGCGTGTGTTGTGTTTAGTTTGTTTTTTCCATTACGCTATATCCACCGTAAAATGCGTGGTTACGTTTGATTTTATTTTTGAACAAGCAGCTTTGGTCGCGAAACATAATTCATGTGCAAACCGCTGCGTGTTTTGTATCCAATAGAGCTTAACAAACACACACACACTTTGCTTGTATAGCAAATACAAAGCTCCCACATGTTTAGCCTTTAACAAACTGTCGGGGCAAGCACGTGCCGTCAGCCAGTAGCCATCTATTGAGACCGATACGGCACAAGAAGGGGTGGGTGAGTGGTTGGCTCGTCCACCCTCGAGTAGCCCTTGTCTCACCACTGCTGATGCTATCCACACCAGGTACTCATCTAAGGCTGAGTTGACCCAGGAGAGGCCCATGATCGGTTCGGATATTCGTCATAGATTTTTTTTTTGCCTGTGAGCGGGAATCGAACTCCGGTGTCGCAGGGTTCATTGCGCGGTGTGCTAATCACTGCACTACCTCCTACAGTTGCATCGAGACAAACATTACGCAGCGGCCTAATGCGAGGGCGTGAGACATCACAACGGAAAACTTCCCTCGCTGTGCGACTCTGTTCAGTCTGTAAATGGAAGTGCGAATTTGCATTGTGCGGACACTTTGATCCAAGTAAGCAGTTGCGTTGATTCCAAGTTCTACATTCATCAACGTTTATCAAACATTAAACACTCGAGGCTCTCGTCCGTTTTTGACAGCACGTGCTTAAGCGGTCACTTGAAATTTCATGGACAGACATTTCATGGAATGGACAAATACTCAGCACATTCATCAATAGCACTGTAGGCCTTAAAAGGGAAATGAGGCAATATATAAGCGACTTTTCGAGCATTGGCCCTTCTTCATAGTACAAATATCAATGAAGGCCCATTTCCCGAAACGTCGCCTATTATTTTTGTTTCCTTTTAAGGCCACATTGTTTTGACAAACGTGTTGAGCTGTATTTACTTTCACCGCTGCCAACACGCAGTAGCAGCACCACCAAACCACTTGGCATTTGAACTAGAATTGGCGGACCGTTGTGGAGTTCAGTTTGTAACCCCTCGAATACATGTACCGTGTTCTCCTAATTAATAGGACGCAATGGTTTTTCGTTTAAATGATGGTCCTGTATAGGAAAGCAAAGCGTTAGAGAGTGCGTCTTATAATCCGCGTCTGCCTCGTTATGCGTGGTGCCTTACGATTGGCAAAGCAACAACAAAACGAACGCGTATGACGAATGCGTTCGCCCTTCGAACGAACCCTCGTCGAGTCGTCATTTGCTGCAGACAATCTTGGGAGTGCGTGACTCCCAGCGGGTGTTTGCATGCCAAACGCGCGGTTTTGCAGGTTAATTGGACAATCTCTCCGCTCTCTGCTTGTTCAAGCTCCTCTCTCTGCGTCTCTGTCCGCCGTGCCCAGCGAATTCACGGCGTATTTCATTAACCATTGCTGCTCACGGAAATGTTTAGTTAGAGGCACAGTTTTGGCCGATCCGCTGCTGGGTAAATGGCTCCCCATGCGGCATCAGTCTCTGGGTTATTGGCCACATCACCGCTCGAGTGCCGTGCCGGCCTTCATAGGTCGCCAACAACACTTGCCCTCAACAGTTTCTTGAAAGAATACGGGGGATTTTTTTCGTATTTTAATTTCACGGATATTGGGCCACGTCACTCCATCACGATGTGCTGGCCTTCATATGCGCACTCTCCTCTGTCTGTTAAAGGCTACATGGCTACATGGTTGCATTGCGTCTATGTCCAACGTGAATGACTGTGGTGTGTTCCTATTTATACGTCACGTGATACTTACACATACAGACACACACCACAGAAGGTGTCATCTCCCTGTGTTCCACTCATCAGAGTCCGCTCTCCCAAGTCACATGGGACCATTCATCAGGCTTGTGCGGCGTCTTGTGCGGCGTGTATAGACTACATTATGCATGTGAACGCAGATGACTGATAGATGTGTCAATGCTTTTAGGGGTGGCTGTGGGGACACGAGGGTCGCAGTTTGTGAGCCTCTATTATCAGGCGTGGCTCTGCACGTGTCCCTATACATGTCAACTACGCAAGCAGCACGTGACTAAAAGTGCCATGCACTCATTAATTTGGGAAATTGCCTCGACTACTGTGAGGACTATCGCATGCCAGTATAGTTAAGACGCGTGTTCTTTTGTGCAACACTAACCTAGACCATCAGCACGTTTAAACAGAATTAAATATCGGACATTTGGATGATTGGACCATTTCAGGTATGATTATTTATCCGACTGCGCATTGAGCTCACGGCTCAAACACGTCTCATACGTGACACTCAGGGTGGCGAATTCTAACAATGATTTTCTCGAAGCATTGTATCTTTGGATCGCAGCATCTGCATGACAGCAAGATTACCGCGGGTGGCGTTTGGCGAGCAGGACAATATAATTGCAATGGGTGACGTAGTATGCTTGACAGAGAGATATACTCACGTTGAAAGAAAGCAAAACGCGCGCAAGTTTATAAGAAACAACTTACGGAATACGAAAATGAAAGAAGAAGCCTGTCTATAAACAGACGGCGTGTGTACGCTAAGTTTTACGCCCACTCTGGACACTGTCCAAGTTGGACACTGGTAGCATTTGCCACCCCCCACCCCCAGCTCACTCTCGGTTCGTGGTCTATTACCAGGCCTGTGTGCGTGAGTCACGCCAGCTCGCTGTTTTACCATGGGACTGGGTGACAACATCGGTAGCTCGCCCAGCGCTCAATCGAACGCGCGCATTTGCGTTGCCCGATTTCTCACCAACTCACCAGGGGAAGAATGCTTGTTCTTCTTCTGCGTTGAGAAACTCCCCGTGTTTAACGTTAAAAAAGAGAATACGTTAAAAGTTTAACCGCCGTAAATGCTCTTCACCGAGGATGCTGCGGTGCTGCTGCGGCTGATGTGTGCGCCCCTAACCCTGAGCCACTTTACAACGGGTGTGGAAGCTCGACTCCGGCTTGCCGCTGGTAATCTACTAAAGCGCCTCGAGGCGCACGCTACCACGTGTCGAATCGCGTGTGTGTGAATCCACGATGGGGGGGGGGGTTTCTCCATTTTATTCCGCGCATTGCATTTAAAGGGTGCACACCGACCTTGCAGCCACGTGTGGCCACCACATTCACCGTGAGCGTTCTTGTTTTAAAGAATCAAATCTGTCGAGGCATATCGCGGCCCCCTGAAACGTCGCAACGTCTCGCGTCGTCGCGGACGGGAGCGTCACTCGTTACAGGCAGTGCTGCTTGTGCCATGCATCGAGTTGGTCACCCATGGGGTCCAGCGTCGCTTGGTTGTGGGTTAATATTAAGGAGGGTCAACACGAAGTCGTTGGTTAGGATCCGTGGGAGGGTTAATACGAGTGACTGGATGGCTAGTTGGTTAGGATCAGTGCGTGGATGAGTACTAATGGCTGTTTGTTTGGAGTTATGGTGAACAGGAGGGCCATTCCTTGTCGCTAGAATTTGGTTGGATGATCTGCACTGCTCCCAAACCGCTTCCTTCTCACCATTTACACTTAGCACCTTTTCAGTTTCCGATCCGATGTCGTTTCCGAGTTCTTAAAATAGCGCCACGTGCACGTGGTGCGTGTTGTGTGTGGGGTGCGTGTGGGGTGCGTGTGGCGCGTGAGGTCATGTGGGGTGAGGGATTGTGTGGTGCATGGGGTCGTGTGGGGTTGTGTGGGGTCGTGTGGGGTGTGGTGTTGTGTGGTGTGTGGGGTGAGTGTGCTGGGTGTGCCCAGGACGCTGAAACTTGATTGTACATCGGCGTCGTTAAAAGAGACGCCGTGTGTGTGTGTGTGACAAACGCATAAGAATGACACGGCCTGTCGCAGTGGGTGGCTAAGAGCTCTGGATGGCCGATTCAATTTTTCTACGTAACTAAACGTAACATTTTGGCGTGGTTCGGCATACTCTGTTTATTTTTACGTTGTCAATTTCCACGGGGAGCTGCGTGGTTCTCAGAGTTGTTTGTGAGCTAGGTTTTGAAAACGCAGTCGCATTTTACACATTGCGTAATGTTGACCACTCAATTGCTCCTGAGACCAAAACAATGCCATCGGCATTTGGAGTGAGCATCCAGTGAATCCTTACACCCCATCGATACAACCGATCCGACGCGACCGCTGACATCGAGTGCGTGATTGGCGCTCGCCTGCAATAACTTACAGCGTGGGGTTGTTTAATCGCAATGAGATTGGGCCCCGTCATGCGCTCGAGATACCTGGAGTTCAAGCTGCTCTCCGTTTGGGGGCATCACGCACGCAGATTGGCTAAAACGTTCGTGCGAGAGGCCCTCCTGGGAAAAAAAAAGAAAACTCGCCTTGCGTGACTTCCTGAGCATTGTCGCGGGTGAACAATTAAATTGATTGCACAAATGACTCCGTTAATATTCCGAAATAACTCATTTGTTATTTTCTGAAACAATTATCGGCATACGATTCCAATGCGTGGTGGGTGTTGATGCCAGCCCTTATTGAAGAGAGGCGAGTTACCATCGCTAAAGCATCCTAAAAAAAACAATTCAGATTTAAGAGAATGGTCAAATGAACGTATACGTAAATGAGACCTGTAATAAAAAGGTTTTTTTTTTTTGGCCTAACCTTCCCCCTTTGGCCAGACGTCTCGGAACAGGTGACCGGTAAGCAGTCATTAATTCGATGCACATTGTGATGAATCACAAAGGCTTGTGCCAGCCGAGTAATATCTTACTTCATATCAACCTCATCATCATTGAATTGCCTGCCAGCACCAGGAAGTGAATGTACGCATTGCAACTAGTCGATTATATCCAGGTAATGTAAAAAATGTATGTAAAAAAAAAGCTAAGAAAAGTGGTTGTTATTTAAATAGGGAGAATAAAATAGTAGTTTTTTTTTCTTTCTATATGCTGCAACAATGCACTATTGTACGATGATGTCCTAACTTGCGGTGTGTGTGGGTGACGATGGTGCCACAGAGCGTCAGGGGGCGTGGGTGGGTGGGTGTTTCACTGTATTATATAACCTGTACATGATGCTTGTTTTCTATCAGGCTTTGCAATAAAGAGAGACGTTATTCAACGCAGCGAAACAAAAAGCTGGCTGCGATACACACACCAAAAAAAAAAACACAAATATATCGCTTTGCTTTCATTCAGCGCTCGGCCTCGGAGTTGGCGGAGGGGATCGAATCCTGGTTCATAGTTAAGGTGGGGCGGGGGGGGGTGGTTGGGTTAG
The DNA here is from genome assembly GCF_048934315.1 of Petromyzon marinus. NCBI lineage: Eukaryota > Metazoa > Chordata > Hyperoartia > Petromyzontiformes > Petromyzontidae > Petromyzon > Petromyzon marinus. The sequence continues at coordinate 5,696,814 of NC_133689.1, read as the reverse complement.
ATCACGTAAATATAAATGTGGCGTTAAACCCACAACCACCCGACACAGCCAATTTAGTATTGGCTTGTCACGTAAAACAAAAGGTGCCAATTCTTTAGTACATCAGCACACCAATGTGTTGGAGAGTAAACCCACAACGTTTACAATTCGAGTACGTTTCGCTGGTGATTACAGCCAGCTTCATCAGGCGATTGGCCCGGAATTGCGAACACGTCTTCCTGTTTCGGTCTTAAATCGTGGAGTAAAGATCATGTCAAACCCTGGTTGTGGAGGTTGACTCAGAAAATCAGCCTTTCCGGGCTCCATATAAAATAAAAAACCGTAACTCTTTGTCGGGAATCCACCACCTTTGTCATCTATGGATAGAATTGCCCCCCCCCCCCCCCCGCTCTGCCACCCGCCATGCGAATGTGGAATTTCCACCACTGGTTCAGGGCTGTAATCAGAAGATGAACGCCAATACCCCAATGTTCATTTCAGAAGAACATCACCGACTCCCGTGCTATTCAAACTACAATCGTAGCAGAGCATGTGACTTCGAGACGATTATTCCTTAGAAACGTTATTATGGTGACCATATTCTGTGCTAAGCCTCTGCATTTATTGAAATCGGGCATATAATAATGTTGTAAGATATGCAACAATGCATCGAGTTTAAATCAATTTTCGCGCTCAACGAATCATTCAGTCAATATTTTTCCACTCAAATATGTTGCATACAATAGGTTAAACTTAGCTCACGCAGACACTGCACGTACTACTCTATCGATTGCAATCGAAACGTCGTATTCTATTATTTAATTTATTTTCTTTCCACTTGACTTTACCGAAAGAACCAAAGAGTAATTACTGCAGTCACGAAAGCTTCAAATAAAGACCGCACGTACTCTTTAAATAGGCAAAGGCGCAGCCGTGCAATTGCGTGCTCGGGGCCTACTGCTGGAAAAAAAAAAAATCTCCCACTCGAGGGAGTGTTCGAGGGTTACCTGGCTTCCTCGTCCCCGTTGGTCAGATGTCTTAGAAGAGGTGGGAGTTACCCACACTTTACCCCACCACACGCCGCCCGCCGATGGACTACTGCGGTGAAATCCATCAACGCCGCTGCTTGGGAGGGCAGTGGCGGTGAGAGAGGATTTAAGAAACTTGCGCCGTTGATTCAACTGCTGCGCTGGAAGACTGAGAATCAAATCGACGACCTCTGGATTGCAATTCCAGTGTGCGAACCATGGCAGCTCCAGTCCCACTGTTTAACACAGTGTAAACAAAATGATATAGTTTTTGGTTCTTTCGGTAAAGTCATGTAGATAAAAATAAATAATATTTTTTTATAAACATTATTAAAACTAACTTTACCGAAATAACCAAGAATATGAATTCCTCCTGTCACGAAAGTTTTAAGTCAATTTTTTTTGTAATATCTACTAATATTTATAAAAAAATATATATATTTTAAAACATTCTATTTTGACCCTAGCGAAAACTGTCAAAGTTAGAGCGCTCATATGAGCATCGTGCTGTGCTCATCTTTTCCTTTGCTGACCTCACCCGAAGGCAGACATTGCACATTCCTCTGACAGTGGCAATAGTGACCAGGGCTGAATGGACGGATGCTTGAATCCACCAAGACCCTAACACATTTCATAATTGTGAGGCCACAATTTACGACATTTGCAAGCCAAGGTGGAAACAAAAAAAATATGTCACGAGGTCTGAAAATTGTAACCGGGACAAAATTTAAGTTTGTTTCTTAATTTATTTGGGACACGTGGACAACATTTCTCAAAGCAGGACTGTCCTGGGCCCCACGGGGTCGATATGTTAACTACCTTGCCTGGTATACAGAAGGTCGTGGGTTCTATCCCGACCCTGACACCGGTTTATGTGGAGTTTGTACGTTCTTCCCGTGGTCGCGTGGATTTTTCTCCGGGTGCTCTGGGTTTTCTCTCTACATTTAGAAACGTGCGTTTAGAATATTTGGCCGCTATGAATGTCCACGTGATAAGCCACTTCGTTGAATTATCATTCTGTGGAGAGGTCGCTTCTGAAAAAGAGCTACAGCGTATATGGCTCAGTAGGCCTTACCTGGTCCGTAAAAAATAGTTTTCTAAAGTTTTAAAAAGAAAGACCTAACAATTAGACGCCTGAGGATGGATTGAGTCCCCGATTAAAATAGATTATGCTCACACACGAATGCATGCTAATTAAACAAATGATATGCAAATGTCACGTTAATGTTCCTTTTGTGCTCATGGCGCTAACCAGAAATAGACACACACACGAGATGGTAAAAACGAGACAAGTACAAGAGTTAACTTTATTTTTTGGTACTCCCCCCCCCCTCCCCCATGGTATTCCAGTCGTGCTACCGGAATCATTCACGAGACGAAGGACCCCTGAGGATATCTTGCACGGCAGTTCGCCCCACTGGGTCAGAGAACGGCCGTGGAAGAGATGCGTCAACAGAGACTCCGGTGGAAAAAAAACGGCATTTGTGTCATTTGGACAAGAGCGAGCGAATTTTACCACACACTCAATCATGCCGCTATTTTTTTTATATTGGCGCTGGAATGTCACCAAAATATTGATTTTATATACCACGTATATAATGGCTGAGATATATACGAGCTCGTTATTGAATTTGGCGATGCGTCTCTCATGCACAGAAGCGTGTTGTGAGTGGCGCGAGTGGCACGTGCGGATCATCCCCACGTGCCTTCGTACACGTCCCAATTAGTGACACGTTTCCAGGATTAATGCGTGAGTTACACAGCGCCCAATTTCAGCCAGAATTATTTTGGCATTCAGTCACATCCATCTCGCCATATTTTGTCCTCGTGATGCTGCGGTGACTGTGGAATAGAATACAATAACAGAGGGTCCCTAGTGGTAGTGCCTTACGCCCTTAATCCCTGCTCCGAGCCAGCCTTAGCAGCGTTCTAGTAAATATCCAGTGAGAAAATCATCCCTGGTTGTTACAACACCGATGCGATAACTTAAAAAGCGGGTCCGTTTAATGTCGTTTACCATCAGTTTAACCACGAACCAGCCTCCTCCTGGAAGTCTTATGAATTGCCGTGCACCGAACGCCAACATGCATTGCAACTTGACCTTGGCGATTGCGCCGTTTGAAAGTGCATTGCCCAAAGAATCAACTCTGCATCTAATGAAGACGGGCCCATCCCTGAACCGAGTAATTTCCCCCGAACCAAAATCTCTCTCGAAATCGCACAACTCAAATCGTCGCCTGCAACTGCTTTGTCCACACAGGAGCGAGTAGTTGCATAACAAGGAGATGTATTATTATGATTATTCCAATCCCGGGATCTCCGCGATGGTGGCTCAGCTATCTGACCTCCAGCGGTCAAAGTGGAAAATTGGAAGTCCCGGTGTGAAATCCATTTGTCCTGCGGCCCACGTTAACTGCCGCTTCTCCTCTGCGGAAACATCGCGGTGTTAGCAGCAGTAGGAACCGTTCTGGGAAGTGGTGGCACACATGTGCTTGGTGTTCTGAGAAGTTCCGATATTATTATTCAGAATTACAGGTTTATTTTGGGGGTTAAATTGCGTAAATATATAAATGTGTCTTTTCGATTTAAAGCTTTCGTGACTGCAAGGATTCATCTTCTTTGGTTCTTTCGGTAAAGTCACGTAGAATGAGAATAAAATAATAAATCAATAAAATAAAATAACACAATCAAATTCTCACGACGTTTCGGCCACAATACAAGTGGCCTTCTTCAGGTGAAAGGAACAAACCTGTCGGGACGACAGAGCTTCAAGCTCTCCTGACTCTTTTTTTCAGCTTCAAGCTCTGTCGTCCCGACAGGTCAGTTTCTTTCACCTGAAGAAGGCCACTTGTGTTGTGGCCGAAACGTCGTGAGAATTGTATTGTGTTATTTTATTTTATTAATTTATTATTTTATTCTCATTCTACGTGACTTTACCGAAAGAACCAAAGAAGATATAAATGTGTCGTTAAACTCACCACCACTAACGTCGTACTCAGATTCTAAATGTTGTTGCTTTGCTCTCCAACACACCGGTGTGCTGTACGAGTTCTGTTTTACATGACAAACCTCACTAATTGGCTCTGTCGGGTGGTGGCGGGTCTAATAACAAAACATTTATATATTTACGCGATCTAACCCAAAAAAAAACTGCATCATGGATGATATTGGTCTCGAAAGCCTACGTGTTAAAATTGATTATTATTACTATTCGACTTATTTTACCCAGCAAAAACCTCACCGAGTCTCCTGACTCTGTTTTTCAGGAGGGTCCTGCCAAGTTTTCGCAGTGTGGGGTGGGATTTGCGAACAACTAATCGCAGGTTGGCAAAACGCGTCAAACGCGGCGTCGAAATACGTCGCCGCGAATCGACGAGCAGATCGACGCACGAAAGTTTGAGTCTGCGGTCGACTGTGAGCAATGCAATTGCGCCGTGACCCGCAATCGGTTGCAGACATCCGCACCACCAAGCGGTACAGTTGCAGGCCACCGAGTCACCTGCAACTGAAGTTTAGTTGTAGGGGATTGCCTTGCGTGGACCCTGCTTCGGTGAGACTGCCAACAAGCCAAGAATTGGTTGAACGTTATTGCTAATGCGGGACAAAAGTTGTTATTTAGCAAGAAGCGTGCTATTAAACTGTGTTTAACAGGGCGGAAATTCTAAGTAGGGAGTTTTTCATCGTGAATGAAATTAGGGCCACTTCCTAAATGGCTAATGCCGTTATTAAATCTTCACATCGATTAGATTATCGCTATTTCGCATGAGCTTAATGGGGTATTCACATTAGCGCAACATTAATTTGATGATGTTATATTACAAAACGTGGTAGTTGGCCCGCTGGGTGATCGTTTTCGCCACCATGCCAAGGACATGGATTGTCGTAGCCACGTTTGCCAATGATAGAGTGACAACGTCAGAGGGGCAGGTGGTAGACCCAAGAAAACGTGGAAAAAAGTATATCGCCGTTGAAAATCCCAAACATTTGTAAACACAAAATCAAAAAGTAGCCGTATTAGCAGAACACCATACAACGTGAGAGAGAGTTTTGCTCTGCTGGTGTGGCATGTCTTATGTACGGTTACAACCGGTGCTTAATAACAGTCCAGAACACGCTGTTCGCTAAACAATATTTGGCACGCGACATCCGTCTTGTCAAACAACAGCGGGTCCCACAACCAAATAATCAGTATATATGGTGCAATAGCGTAGCATTGTTGGGGATTACTATGGACGGCGCTGTTTGTACGGTTGAACTTATTTCGCACCGTACGTAGCCAACCGCACTAATCGGAGGTTCGGAGGGAAGGACAACTAACAAAAACACAAAAAAGCAGTTCAAAAGGAATGACTTCACGCAGTAGCTTGTGCTCTGGTGGTTAGCGTCTTGCCCCGATCAGCTCCACTTCAGGCCAGCCGAGCAGCGTTCCAGAATATTTGTGTGCGTATATATATCGAGTGAGAAAATTAAGCGCTGGTTGCAAGCACACGTTAACTACAGAGCAGGCCTCAACATTCGCTGTCGTTAGTGCATCGCCGTGTTTAAAACACGCCACAGTGCAACAGACGGCGCCGCGACGTCTCATGCTGAGCTATCGGCGAACACAGTCGTAAGTACGTACTCACTCACGTAAGTCTGTTGAGCTTCTTTCGCGCCGTGCGTCGCCAAGCGCGCCGATCGGCGGTGGGAAATCCACCACGACCCTAACTCGAATGCAAAAGTGCCCTAATTGTGAGGCCACAATTTAAGAAATGCGCCAGCCAAGGTGGAATCAAAAGCTTCTATGCCATGAGGCCAGGAAATTGTAACATCGAGACTGCCTTCCCCTGCACAGCTAAACAGTCTGATTGAATTGCTCCTGTTCTCCGCGGTGGACGTGACACACACTCGGATGCGTTCCATTCCGTGGCTGCTGTTCAATTTACATTCTTGAAAGCGTGAGTGAGTACAAAAGATCCCCCACTTTACCATTTGCCGCGATATAAAAGCGTGGTAATGATGCGAATAGTCACAACGACGTATAATTGATTGCCCTTTGTCACTCCACTGTTGGATGAAGGCCTCCCCAAACCGCTTCAGTCATAGGGGTTGTTGAAGCAGACCTCTGATCGCTGCACAGTGCGGGTTGGTGAAAGGGATGAGAGTGGAGTCCATGGCTGGTGCATAGCGGTCCTCACCAAGTGCCGTAAATATGTCGAGAATATTTCCCGTAGCTAATTGCATCCTGCTGTATATAAATAAAAATCAATTACAGGTAAATAGCTCACTAAAATAATCCGTGGACTAACCTTGCGCAAAAATCCCAGAACAGAATTTAAACGATTACACGGGAATCTTAAAACCGCAGAGTTACACGAAAACATTCCGTCGTACGTAAACTCCCCCGCTACTTCAATTGTCCAGATTCTGCATTTCAAAACGAATCTCTGCGTCTGCCATCTGCTTGAAGTTGACCGTGGACGATCGGTCAATTGATTCATGTCGGTGGCAACGGTGTTAAGCTATGATCTTCGGAGTTCCCAGTTACTTTTTGGGAGGAGTGTTCACCCACACACACACACACATTGAGGCCTCTTCTTCCACACGCCAGAGACTCCGGCGCGCGGTTCTCCATTGCTCAGCCTCTCATCGTCCAAACGCGACGAGGTAGAGGCGGAAGAGGAGGAGGACGACAAGGAGAGAGGTGAGACGGGAGGTTATATCATGCCGGCGAGCCACGGTGGAAGAAAGAGCCCCACCGTGCCCAGCAGACACACGACGATGAAGACCCAGAGGAAGATGCGGTCGATCACCATGGCCACGTACTTCCAGTCTTCCTTCACCTGGACGAGGAGACACGCACGCACGCGCGAGTCGGCACGTGGCAGCATCGCGTCGCATCCTTCAAACCCCCCCCCCCACCCACCCCAGCGCACCCACGATTGCGTACAGTGCAGTAGAAGTTCAATATACCGTACGTGCATATCAGAACTATTCCTGGGTCTCCCTCTTCACGCAAGACCGAGGGGGAGGCCCATCGCGGTTTCGGAGACGAAATTGGCAGGAATTTAACTCGGGTGAATTTCACTTGCAGCGCGTGAACACCACCATCACCGCTTACACACACCCCCCCCACCGCCCTTCACCAACCCGTACTGTCCAGCGTGGTGAAGTATGGTTAAAAATAAAACACGTGACTCACAAAACTCGGGGAGTCATCATTCATCCATAGGTTGATTGACAATGGGCAGACGCATTCATGGGATGAGACTGGAGTCCAGGGCCGGTTCAGAATCACTCGGCACTGATTGTAGCCAAGGCCGGGGATCGAACTTAGGTGACCACGGGGTTCGTAGCGCTTCTCACCGAGTGCTGTGAACATTCCGAGAAAATTTCCCGCAGCTAATTGCATCGCGCTGTAGGAAAAACCAACGTAGGAGCAAGGAAAAGGTTCGCGCACAGAAGGAGACCTGATGCAGGCAGTGATGAGAAGGAAACTGGCACCATTTGGACACCATTTGTAGGAGGATAATGAACAACGGGCAAATTTGAAAGTGTTGTTGTTCGGAAAAATGGAAGGAACCGGAAAGAGATGGAAGACCTCACAGAGAATGGATATATTATGTGGATCTTTCGGTAAAGTCACGTAGATAGAAAAAAGAATCAAAGTGAATTTAAAAACAAACTACGACGTTTTGATCACAACACAAACGATCGTCATCCTGTCCTGCCCCCTTTTTCCCCTCCGGATGACGATCGCTTGCGTTGTGATCGAAACGTCGTAATTTTTTATTGAATTTACTTTCATTTTTTCTATCTACGTGACTTCACCGAAAGATCCAAAGAAAATGAACTACCGCAGTCGCGCGAAAGTCACAAACGGAGAATGGATCTAGCGACGTAAGAGACCGGTGCCGGGAAGATGGGGCTACGGCTTGAGCAGAATTGGCACTCCAAGACAAGGACAGTGGACGCGAATGCCGACATGTGCAGCGGACACCTGCGGGCTATCTGCCCCATAGATCGCGACCGATGATTGCTGATGAACACAAAAGCCATTCACATTCTGGGGACCACTCAAGGAAAACGCTTCGCTCGCTCGCCCGGCCATGCGCGCGACCGCCGCCCGGCTGACCCCCCACCACAACTAACCGAGAGGTGCGCGTCCTCGGCGCGCAGGTGGTTGGCGATGTACTGCACCCCCTGCACCGCCAGTACCAGGCTCGGGCGGGGGGGCCGCGGCGGTCGCGGTGCCCGCGCTATAAGCGGCGGCTGTGAAGAATCCGCGGCTTCCTCCTCCTCCTCCTGCTCCTCCTCCACCTCCTCCTCCTCCACCTCGTCCTTCTCATCCTGCTGCTTCTGCTGCTGTTGCTCCCCGCACGCGCAGCGGCAGGCGCAGCCGCCCGGCAACGGCGGCTCCGGCTTGCCGGCATCGCGCGTGCCCAGCTCGCACGGCGTCGCCCAGGGCAGCGCGCCCGCCGGCACGTCCCAGCAGCCACCACCGCCGTGCTCCAGCCGCTCCTCGAGCTCCCGCGCCACGTCGCGCTGCCGCTCGCGCTCGTGCGGCCGCTCGCCATCGCCGCGGGTCGTGCCCCACGTGCACACGGCGGTGGCCTCGACGCCCGGCCACGCGCAGCAGCGGGGGGGCGGCAGCGGGGGGCCGCCGCCTGCATCGTTCCCACGGGGCGGCGGACGCTCGTCGCGGAAGCCGCTCGGCTGCTCCGGCAGGAGGTGATGGTTGAGGAAGTGGCGGTAGTGGTGGTGCGGCTGTTGCTGGAGGTGGTGCTGCTGCTGCTGCTGCTGCTGTTGGTGGTGGTGCTGGTGGCGCGGCTTGTGGTGGTTGCGCTGCCCGCCGAGGGCGCACGGCGGGCGCGCGGCTCGTGCCAGGAGGAGCTCGGAGCGCCGCTGCTGCGGGGGCGGGCGGCGCATGACGAGCCAACGCGGCACGCGGTCGAGGAAGACGCGGCGCACCCAGCGCGGCATGGCGTGCGTGGCCGGCGAGCGGTGGTGCACGTTGAGTACGAACACCGTGATGACGATGGAGAGCGTCACGAAGATCATGGTGAAGAGAAGGTACTCGCCGATGAGCGGGATGACGAGCGACGTGGACGGGATGATCTCGGTGATGAGCAGCAGGAAGACGGTGAGCGACAGGAGCACGGAGATGCACAGGGTGATCTTCTCGCCGCAGTCCGAGGGCAGGTAGAAGACCAGCACGGTGAGGCACGAGATGAGCAGGCACGGGATGATGAGGTTGATGGTGTAGAAGAGCGGCAGGCGGCGGATGATGAACGAGTAGGTGATGTCGGGGTAGACCTGCGGACAGCAGTCGTACTTCTTGGTGTTGTACGTGCCCACGGCGTGGACGATGGCCCACTCGCCGCTCTCCCAGTAGTCCTTGAGGTCCACGTCCCTGGCCATGCTCACGAGGTCGATCTTGGCCTTGTCGTACGTCCACGAGCCGAACTTCATGGTGCAGTTCTGCTGGTCGAACGGGAAGAATGTGACGTCGATGCTGCAGGAGCTCTTGTAGATGGCGGGCGGCTTCCAGCGCACACGCCCCGTGTGAAAGAGGTGCGCCTTGGTCATGTGGGTCACGGCGAAGTCTCCGTCCGCGCTGGCCGGCGCGCGTGCACACAAAGACAAAGGTTCGCCCGTGTAGCCTCGACGGACTGCTGGGGCAAGTGCTGTTTGCGAGCGGCGCCTATGAAGGGCGAACACCGCGCGCGGAGGGGCTGGCGAGGGATCACGCCACGCCGTCGCGTGACATGACTTGGGGGCCCTCGTCATGGTGCTATAAGGAAGGGTCGTTGCCCGAAACGTTACTGATTATAAATATTGTTCCCTTTTACGGCCTACAGTGTTATTGATGAATGTGTATAATTTTATTTTTGTTAAATATACATCGAGCTTTAGGCATGGGTGTTGGTAAAACATTCAAGGGGATGAATTTAACATTCAAAGAGGATGCTCCCAAACCCATAACAGTCCCAGGCCCACATCAAGCTGAATCCGGTCCTGTCACCTCGACACACAAAGACAAAGATCCCCCCTAGAGCCTTAACATACTTTTGGGGCCAGTGCTGTTAGCGAGTAGCACCTTCAACAACCCTCTCTGGCACCGTCTTTGTCTCCCGAGTGGCGATGTTCACACACCGCACCAAGTACTCATTTGAGGCACACAAAGACAAACGTCCCGCGTATAGCCTTAACAGACTGTTGGGGCAAGTGCTGTTTTACTAGTACCTATGAAGGTCGGCATGGCACACGAAGGGGCGGGGGGTGGGTGGCTAGCACAACGCCCAGGCCACCTTTGTCTCCCGAGTGCCGATGTTCACACACCGCACCGGGTGCTCATTTGACGCTGAGTCGACAAAGGGGAGGCCCGGGACCGGTCCAGATATTCCTCACTGGTATTGAACCGTGAGCGGGAATCGAACTCGTAGCGCGAGCGCGCTAACCGCGGCGCATCCGCTCACCACCCCAACCCACCACGTGCACGCACGTGGGCACGTCTCGGCACGTACTTGTTGTAGAGGACGATGTCGGGGACCCATATGAGCTCGGAGGGCACGCGGATGGACGTGACGTTTTCGTACTCGGCGGGGTCCCACTGGAGCTTGTAGTCATCCCACTCCTGCAGGGACAGCGCCGCGGCTCATGAGGTTTGTGCCGACGGGACCGTTTCGTCAAGAGGCCTGGCCAGCCACCTACCAGCGCCGCCGCCGTCGTCACCATCACCGTCGTGATTCATATTCTTTGATGATGACTGCTTGTGTTGCAGTCGAAACGTCGTGAGGATTTTATTGTTTTATATATATTTTATTCTTTTATTGTTTCCCTTCAACGTGACTTTAGCGAAAGAACCAAGAATATAACCATCACCGTCGTCAACGAACGCCGACGCTCACAAATATCACGTGATATATTTAACCCGATCGTGTTCTCGGCTGTGCAATGGTTGGCTGGGCTTGCAATCCAGAGGTGGATTTCTATTCGTGCAAGTTTCTTAAATACCCTCCCCACCTTTACATCCCCCCACTCCCCCCCCCCCAATAGTGGACATGGGTTCTCCCCCCCCGCCCCCCCAATAGTGGACATGGGTTCTCCCCCCCCCAGCCCACCCAATAGTGGACATGGGTTCACCACAGTTAGTTGACCGGCAAGTCGCACATGGTGGGGTAAAGTCCAAGACGTCTGGCCAGTGTCAAAGAGTAGCCCAAATATCACTCGAGATGGAGTTTCCTCGAGTGGAGGCCCTACCGCCAGCAGTGGCTTGAGCGAGCAATTGCAGGGCTGCTCCTTTGCTTATCTCAATTTTGCCAGCGTAGTTTTATTCGTGATAATATGCCAATTGTAAAATTACAAATCTCTGTAGCTCAAACGAGAAATGGGATGGTGCTCATCACTGACGGTAGCCTTGAGCCAGTGGTGGAAATTCCACATTCCTCCTGACGGGAGCCGGTCTCTCTACATACATCAACCGCTGTTGTTGCAGAGTGCACAGTTAGTAGTCAACTCGAGACATTCTTTCACGAAAACAAAGCCAGCCGGTGTGAATGTAACGTTAAAATGCAAGTGTCAGAACAATAGTCAGTATTCATCGCTATCAATGCTACGATTTTGGCGTGACATTTTTTCTTGCAAGAATCACGGTTTGTTATTATTTTTTTTAATGAACGGAAAGGTCACGGAATCAGGCGCCACAGTTCCCATTACTCGCGATGCGTGACATTCTCGATGGAAAAGAATGGACAGAGCCTAACTTTAGTGTGCGTCTACAGAGAGGCATTACCAAGACTTCATGGAATTTATTCAAATTCACGATTTATGGGACCACGATGACCTCTGTACAAATAATCGTCACAACAGACATATCCCATTATGTGTTTTCCACCACCTGTGTGCGAGATGAATGCCATACCTGTTTTAACCACACATTTGTGGTCATCATCTGATTCTTTTCATCCTGAAAAACAACAACAACAGGACAAACTGCCTTTGAATGCGGAGTATTTGGTCATGCAGCTGCTACTGCTCTGGCAGCGGTGTACAAGCACAATTAATAATGAAACACAACACGCTCATCAACACGACTGCATAAAAATAAAATATATATTATATAATCAGCGACATGTCAGCAGAATGATCTTCGCTCGCCAGAGTGAAGAATGGCCATGGCGCTTTGGAGAAGGGCCATTGCCTGAAACGTCGCCGATTACATCTCTTTTTTTTATCTGAAGGCATCGTTGTTGACGTGTGGGTTGAGTTGTGTTAAATACAGTCACACAGATGTGTACGGAACTCTGCGTAACGCACGGGCCAGCCAAAACGTTGAATGCACCACGTTATTCTAATGTAACAAAAAATAACAAGAGACATTTTTTTGTTCGAATTTGGCGTATTTAAAAAAAAAAACTAAATATTTCACGATCCCATGAGAATAACGTGACAAAGGAGCCCTTTAAGAGTCGAATGGTTGCCCAACCCCTGTTCTAAGATAAGGGGGGGGGGGATAATCCAAATCGGATGTGCTCTGCGTGAACATTGGCCTCGGATCGCTTTCAAAGCCTTCCCCGACTTTGTTCGAACGCCGAGTCGACAGGGTCCGCCCGCACCAGCCGGGCTCTGTGAGGAGCGAGCGTGGTGGCTCGCCTGTGATCTGGCGTGCAGGAAGGGCGATGCCACGGCCGTAATCACGGAGACAACGGACGCGTTTCATAGCGTCTGACTGCGATAAATGCCCACGTGATAAGGCGCTTCGCAGGGCGTCCATAAATGACGTCACGCGATTTTGGTGGACGATTTTTAACCCCCCCTCCCCCCCCTTCGTCACACGGCGTCACAAAAAGTCAGACCCCCCCCCCCTCAAATATGACGTCACAAAGCTCTGCCCCCCCCCCAAATAAATAATGCTTCAAATCGCTTTAAACTATTGTTATTGTAGTGCGTATTTAATGTGGCGCTGCACTCTGATGTAGGAGAAAACACTAATTAAAACGTCTATTTAATTAAGTAGAACGTGTTGTCTATATTTATTTAAAGTTGCGCATTTTGATGTGACGTCACATTTCTCAAACCCCCCTCGTCACAAATGTCTGACCCCTCCCCCTAGGTGCGTGACGTCATTTATGGACGGCCCCGATGTTGGTTGCTCAGTGGGCCCTAACTGGTAAAATACAAAGTTCTACTTATATCATCATCGACCTCAATCAATAAGTCGATCTTTATGTTACGTGCCAATATCGCCCTGAAAAAAGTGGGCATCAGTGCGCATTACAACGGAGCGGAGCAAACAGGAATGAGAAGGGAAACGCATCACGCCTTCGGCGGCTAACACCAATTGACCAAAGTAGATTGCAACCGTGCGCAACGAATCGCAAAAGAAAGGTAATGATTTAACATGTTTTTATTTTATTTCATGGGATGGCGAGCCTGAATTACGTGTCTTGCACAGACCGCGGTGTTGAAACCTGCTCACACTCTGGCCGTGTTGCAAGAGCGCAACAACAGCAGCAGCAGCGCGTGCAATGCGCGTTGTGCCGAACTTGTCAGCGGAGGCACGGGGTGACGTGCATAGCGACAGTGTGACGAGCCACCCGCTCATCTCAACACAATAAAAAAAGGGCACCCCCAGAGCCAGCTGTCGCTGCGCAGCACTAAATGACTCAGCGCCTGGCCTGTCAGCGGGCATTTGTCTGTCAGTAGAGGGGCAATAAGTGATGCTGCTGCTGTGAAATCCCAATTGGGTGATCCGTTTCTAATGACTTCAGGGGATCTTTAACGCCCACTGTGAAGCGGACGGCTCTAAATTATTGCTTTTAAAACAGCCGCATTGATAACCAGGGCGGCCTGACGGAATCTAACTGCAAACCTCTGCGTTAAGGCCCCAGCCACTCATAGCTGCACTATCAGAGACGTAAAGAGATAATAAAAAAAAAACATAATCATATTCTTGGTTATTTTGGTAAAGTCACGTAGAAGAAAAAACAATAAAATAATAAAACTATAAAACAATAATCATCATCATCAGCCATGTGTTAATCCACTGCTGGATGAAGGCCTCCCCAAAGCTGCTGCTGCTGCTGCCACCTCGCCCGATTGCTCCGATGCGCACGCATCGATTCCATCGCACCATCTCCCCTCGGGGGACGTGTTCTCCATCTCTCGGGCCATTCGTCCATTGGCTGTCACTGTTGTGTGAAGAACGTTTCGCTTTTGACCGGACTTTGTGTAATCTGACCAGCAACTCTGGCAAAACAAAATTCGGACTTTTGCCCCAAGACTTGCCTCCAAGACTCGAGTCGGCACTAGGTGGCGACTTTCGCGTGATCGTATTCTATTCTTGGTTCTTTCGGTAAAAGTCACGTAGATAGGAAATAAAAATAATAATAAACTGAAAATTAATAAATTGAAAATAATAAGAGCAAAAAAACCCACGACGTTTCGATCGCAGCACAAGCGGTCTTCATCAGGCGGAGAGAAAAGAGGTAGTGTTGATTGTATTGCTCGCTGGAACGGCTTTCGACTGAGGGTTTCCCCGACAAACTGGGATGCTTTTTAAGACAAAGCAGGAGAATTAACGCAGATGAGTAATAAAGAAATGTTGCTGGGCTCATCACGGGGTTTCCAATTCGATCTCACGGTGTGGCTGCTGAAACAATGGTGCACGTTGCTTGAATCCCTGAAATCTATGTCCACTCAGTAAAGTCAATAGGTTTGCGATGTTCAGTTTAACACCTAAGTTTTCGCGACCAATATTATTCACAATAAAGGTGTTTTAGTTATATCACGTGAATATAAATGCGTCGTTAAACCGGCCACCACCCGACACAGCCAATTAGTAATGTTTGTCACGTAAGCCCACCGATGTATTGGAGAGTAAATCCATATTTACAATTCGAGTACGACGTTTCACTGGTAATTGTGACCAGCTTCGTCTGGCCAGCATGGAAGAGTAGGCCAAATTACCTCTTCGATGGGCTCTCCAGAGTTCCCGCTGGTGGAGATCCATCTGGTAGCGGCAGCTTTGAACAAGCAATTGCAGGGATGCGCCTTTATGTTTATTTATTTGTAATTGAGCGACTTCCGCGACACGTCGTGTAGAGGGTACTCTCCTTTATTTCACAATCTGGCACAGCACAGGCTAACGTTATATTCTCCCTCTTCCGAGTACACACTTTGGATATTAGCGTTGTTACAGACTACACACACGGCAGGGCTCCGCCCGTCCACTCCCGGCCTCGCCGTTGGCTGACAGCGTGCCGGTAAAGGGCGGTGGAACTCCGCAGGAGATCCGCCACGTGGCCGAACGACGGAGAGAGATGACAGCGAGCTCTGACGCAGTGCGGACCTAAGACTCCCCACACCGACGCCGAGTCCTCCTACGCTTATATTGCCGCAGGCGTGGCTAGGCTCCGCCTCCGGCCACGCCCTCTCGTGGAACCTTCTAGCCGGTTCTCGGAGTTTCTCGGCCAGCCCCGCCCTTCACATGTGGCCCAGATACCTCTCCCTTGGGGATTGGATAATGTTTATAGTGGTGCCTGTACCCGTGCTTCCCTTTTCCAACCGGTAGATGTCACTATCTCATTACATATTTAAAAACAACTTTAACTAAAAACGTTGACCCGAGTAATGTTTGCTGAAACTGAATTGTTTCCTTTGAACGGCAACTACTGCCGCTGTGTGCTTGATGTTACCAGACAGCAGTCCTGATTACAACTGATTGGTTGGAATATGTCAGCTGCGGCCATTTACCTCGACTTAGGACTCACTTTGCAATTCGACTGAGGACGTATACATCGTCACGGATAGATGTATTCAACTAGATATAAATGATGTATATATGCTTTGTTATTATTTTCTGTCCGAGGGAATTCTCTCACGTTTTTATCCAGATTAATGACACTTACTTAAACAAGTGATTGGTGAACTGTGGTCGAACCGTATGACTGATGTAACAAAAATAAACTGAACACTCACCACAATCCCAGTAAAAATGCGAACGTCGTTACCAACGCTGGTGCGTGGTTCGAACCGTTTACTGGGTTCGTTATGTATCAGGAATATTTGCCCTCGGAATAAAAATAATATCCCCTTATAACAGAGATTGCCCAAAAACATTGCCTTTAATATCTATATCCTCCCCTGTAGGATAGTGCTGTTGATGAATGTGTAGCGAGCTTTTGCTATGTGTACTAGTGCCCCTCCTCGGTATCACACAAAAAAAACGATTCTTTGTTGTAATTTCTACGACTCGATGCAGCACAGGGAGGCCTCACCCAGCAGTGGATTGACAAGGAGGCTGAACACTTTCACAAAATACATTCATTGGAAACCCGGCAAAAAAATAAAAAAACGGCAAACGGTTCATTACGTGTCTCTTTTGCAATAGGGGGAACATGGGATCGAATCAAATCTCATCTTATCAATGATCTCGTCCTCATCAATCAATCTACGGGCCCTGTCCAAATTGACGCAATCGCTAGGTGGGATATGGATGCCCCTGTTGGTTGTGTACGCTGCGGTAACGGGAGCTGGGAGGCGTGAGCTGTGAATGAAAATAAGTCGATGCCAATGTTAAGTCAGAACACTGCACATAGTTTGGCGGGTTTGAGCATTATCATCCTGTTTCGCAATGGATTGATGTCTTGCGAGGTCGCTACAACGGGAGACGCGATAAATCCTGCAAGTTCAAGGCTTACTGACCTCATTTATACTTCACTGTTGAGCCTCGGCATCTATGAGAGCGTGTTATCGACAAGACGTTCCCCTGCGCTCTGATTCTGAAGGATTTCACACTTGATTACTGATAGCGCGCAAGCATACATCTAAAATGCGCCTGCGATAAATCACCAATTCAGCCGTCACACGCACACACACACACACCCGTGGGCCCAAGGAAACACGTGTCTTGCCGAACGCGTCGCGTTCAAATGAACGTGATAGATATTGAACGGTGTATTTCTCAATCCACTGCTGGATGATAGGTGTCCCCATGCCGTGGGGCTGTCCGATCACACGATCACCTATGCACGCTTGTCAGTGCGGGTTGGTGATAGGGAGTGGGGTGGGAAGGTCTTGCCACTGATGTTAGCCGTGGTCAAGAATCAATCTCAAGTCACCGCCGCTCCCTGCTCGCGACATTTGCAATTGCAAAGCTTTTGATGAAGGTTACCTGGCATAAGCACAACTATTCTGTTAAATAAACTCAACAAATGCATCAGTAACACAGACGCAAACGAAGACAAACATACAAAGACCCACACACACAAGCACACACATACCCAAACACACACATACCCAAACACACAAAATACACGCATGTTTAATCGTACATACTCTCCCCAAACAGACAATTGGTGTCATCGATAGACACAAACCCCCCCCCCCCCCCCCCCCCCCCACATTGCCTTTTAATAGACTGTTAGCGAGAACCTATTAAGGCTGGCATGGCTCGCGATAGACACACACAAACAACATACAATACGCTCATGTATTGTATGTTGAATGTTTTCGCACCGTACATACTTACAAACGTCGTCAGCATCATGCACTATCACGCATTCGCGCAAATTAATTCTCGCAAAAAATATCACACTCACGTTACTCTATATATATTGTATTGTTTTAAGGCAATGGACAGCTACAAGCATGAAGGCTGCAGAACTTCTACACATGGGCCAAAGTGATGGGGGGGGGGGTCCGGCTGACACGCGCATTGACATCCCTAGCACGATAATAAAGAATCATTGCAGTCACGAAAGCTTTAAATCGAAATTTAACCGCCTCTACGGGGAGGGATTCCACACATCCTTAAGATCATTCACTCCAGCGCTGTCCTACCAGACAGTCTCGTCCCTTCACCTGATGAAGGCCGCTTGTGTTGTGGCCGAAACGTCGTGAGAATATTATTATTTTATTCTCATTCTACGTGACTTTACCGAAAGAACCAAAGAAGATGAATCATTGCAGTCACGAAAGCTTTAAATCGAAAGATAATAAAGAAATTCGTGGTCCGCCAGGAAGTGTCTAACTGTGTTGTTGGCCTGACTGGATGTGCTTCACATGTTTTTTCAGGTTTGTTGAATTCTCGTCTCTCATCTTTTTGTTGTATTTACCTCCGTGATTTGTTCTTGACACCTGATGAAGATCGCTTGCGTTGTGATCGAAACGTCGTGATTGGTTTTTTTTGTTTTAATATAATTTTATTGTATTTTTACATACGTGACATTACCGAAAAAAACAATGAGTAGTTATCCCTAGCACGCTTGGCGACATCGATGACACGACGATAAGCCGTCGTTGCTTCCACTCGATGCCACCGCTCACACAGCTTCGGCCACGGAGCGACACAGACGCACGGCGCTCAACTCTCGTGGCTCCGCACCGCTGTCGCCACGGCTGCCGCTTTCGGCGCGCTCCACCAAGGTGGACATCCCGCATCACAAAACGAGCGTGGTGCCACCTCCGCAAGCAATTTTGCTCTTCCCCTCGGTATGAGAAGACGAGCCTCCGTGGCACTTGGCACCGAGCTAAAAGTCACCCTTGCGGGTGATTGGCTGCAATTATCCTTACAGGTGATTGGCTGCATGCAATCAGCCCCACTCCACCCCTTCCCCGCCCCCCCCCTCCCCCTTGCAGGTGATTGGCTGAACACTTGCAGTTGATTGGCTGGTGAAGCAGAAATGATGACTCAATCCCTAGCAACCACTGTCACGCTCCCAGCATTGCTATCTGTGAGGATCCGCGTGGATACTTGATCTTTTGACATAAGCCATTTCAGATCCTACAACAATAGTTGCATGTTGAATTTTGCATGCTTTATCTGTACACGGGACCCTGGCTTTGTGCACACACACGCGTCTGTGTCAGATTATAAGATGCACTCCTACCGTTTTCTTTAAAATACAGGGGAGGGACTGCGGAAAATAACCACGGTACACATAGCCCAAGGTCAAGGTTACTGCAGTAAAATCTAGATGGGCTTCCCCTAGGTCGACTCAGCCCTAAATGGGTACCTGGTGTGGTGTGTAAACATCAACACTGGGGAAACTAAGGCGGCCGGCTTGTTGTGGCCACACCATCCCCCTCGTGCAACTGTGTCACAATATGAATAGGTGCTCGCAAACATGATCGCTTGTCCCACCAATCTAGAAAAATATGCGTGCGTGCATGTGCGAGTGTGATGCTCGCAACAATAAGCGGAGCGCTGGGCGACTAAAATGCAGCACGTTGGCACGGTAGGGGGCACAGGTGTGGTGCATCTACCAGTCATCTCAGTCAGTCAACCCAACGCACCGGGATCTGTCCCGTGACCTCCTGCCGGCGAGCCTTCAATAGCATCGGAGTACACCTGGCGTTGGCACAGAGCCGCCGTGGCGACGTCACCGCCACTTAGTGGCGAATGGCGGCCGCTGCCGTTGTTCCCGTTGTCGTTGTCAATGTGCAATGACGGTTTGACACACGTCTACTTGAGATGGCACTTTAATGAAGACGCGTTCACTTGACATCAGGCGGAGACCCCCACTGCAACAGCCCCGAGTCTCCCGCGCATCTCCTCCTTATATACCAACACGAGGCCACGCCCCCCCCCATCCCTTCTCGATCATTCTCGCTGACTCTGGACGCTCCCTCTACCGGCAGACCCTACCGTCACCTGACCACGCTGCCTTCTCGAACATTCCCCTAGCAACCAGTCCCTTCACACTCACAACTGATACCCCTGTCATTGCCTCCCGTGGCCGCTAGTCCCCTTGCACCACATGCAGGCTCTATCGCCATGACAAATGTACTCACCACATCGATGAGCTGAGCGATGGACAGGCCGAAGGTGATGCTCACGATGTCGGTGATGTTGGGCACGGGTCGCGACCAGCGGCTGTAGCCCGCGAAGAGCACCCGAAACAGACGGTCCTCGGCCAAGGAACGCTGACGACTCAGTCCGCACGCTGCACAAAGATAAAGATGCACCGCCATGTGGCATTCACGGACCGTTGGGGCAAGTGCCGCTGAGCAAGCGCCGATGAATACCGGCACAGCGCACGAGGGGACGGTGTGGGCAACAATCACGCCCTGACTGCCTTTGTCTCCTCAGCCTCAAAAACAAACAGGTATTTATTTGAGGCTGAGTCGACCCTGGGGAAGACGGCAGGACTGTTACAGGGATTCGTTGCCGATGTTGACTGTGAGCGCGAATCGAACTTGGTTTTGCCGGGTCCTTAGCAGAGTATGCTAACCACTAGACCACCGCTTTGTAGTATTAACAGTTCCTAACTTCGTGCACGGCTCACTGAGATCCCTGGATGGATTGCGCCTTATGAATGTAAATTATTATTCCGACACGTAACGCCACACGTGCGAAGGTCCCCTTCCCATATTTGTTACACATCGCATTAGCCACAACTGCCTTCTGGGAGTGCGTAATTTCAGCAGCATTGGTGCACCCATCACAATAAAACTTTGGGAATGGTTTCGACATTCAGAGTCTCATCTCGCGTTGAAACAATGCTGCGGAAATTACGCACTCACATCAGGCTGTGTTAGGCTGATGGGATGTGTAAAAAAAAGCTTTTTTTTTACGTGGAGAGATTTTCAAAAGAAGACATTCTCCTCAATGACGCTCAATGAAGTCTTGTGTTTTGCCTTTGCTTTGATGATGTGGCACGCGGCGCCCAGGTCTGCCAAGTCTTGTAAAAAATAACGAGGCATAGCTTGGAAATAAGAAAGAAAGAGCATATCCCACAATACCATACGTCTAGAAGTGGGAAGACCTACATGTAAATGCATTATCTTGAGTGGTGTATTATTACACAACTGACACAAAAAGCACTTTAAAAGTCCCGTGGAAGACTTGCATATTTCCCAGGACATCTACCTCAACAAGAGAACGATCCTGGGAAACTCAGGACAGGTGGCGACCCTACTAAAGGCACCACCAGGTAGTGGAATGTGTGTGTGTATGTGTGTTGAACTTCTTAAAGCACCACCGTACGTAACAAACTGTGCTAATCGGAGGTGCAGGGAGGAGGACAACAAACTAACACGCAAAAAAAGCAGTTGCTTGCATCTCGTGGTGGCGCGAGATGCAAGCAAACCAAGCAAAAGCTTAGGTCCCCAAATTACTCAAAGTCTCTGTAGATTCATAAAAAAATATATATATACATGAGGGGCCACCAACAATGGGCTAAAATTCAAAGCTTGAATAAGCGTAACATGGTTTTTTTCTTCTTCTCGCAACACTAATAACAGGATTGGATTGCACCGAGTCTATTAACGTCAATTATCTCACACGGCTGCATGATGCAATTAAGTTAGGCAACTGGTCCAGTGGTCACGCAAGGGACGGGACCGATGGGGCTTTAATCCGCATCGCGGCAGTGGCGGCAGACATCTGGTGGCGTGACTGAGGTCAGCACCCGTCTCTCTCTCTCTCTCTCGTGTCCCTCACCTCTCTCTCTCTCTCTCTAGTCTCACTTTATCCCTCCTCTCTTCTCATTGAACATATCTTAATCGTGCATCTCTGCTTATTGCGTATCTCCTGCCTCTCGTCTAAGTCTCATATGTAAACACATTTCTCCCGCCTTCGTCTTGAAATACTTCTCTCATGTCTTATAGGGTGCCACGGTGGTGAGATGTTGACTACCTCGCCTGGTATGCAGGAGGTCGTGGGTTCGACCTTGACGCCTGCTGTATATTGGTAGGTTTGCATGTCTCTCTCCCCGCGGTCGCGTGGATTATTCTCCGGATCCTCTGGTTTTTGTTCTCTACATTTAGAATCAACATGCGTTTAGAGTGTTGGTTGCTATGAATTCCCACGTGATAAGCCACCTTCGTTGAGCTATAATTTGTGGCCAGGTCGCTTCTGAAAAATAGCTTTTTGCTCAGTGGACCTTATCTGGTAAAATAAAAATTGTTTATAGTGTAAAGTACGCATCCTGAACACACATTCTCACTTGAATCTCCGACAATCTCATCTTAATACATGCCTCTGCTGTCTATTCTACAGATTACTCGTCCTATCTTAATGCATGACTCCTGTCTTTTATCGTTCTTCTTTATGTCTGTTTACGCGTGGCATTACGTGTCTGCTATGTGTCAATCATCACCCTTGGACACCCTGGCAAAATTTGAGATGTGTAATCTCAAAGGATTTTTTTGTTCCAGGTTAAATATTTTAATAACATTGTTTTTCATCGCTGTTTTTCCTTTCTCATCTGAGTGCATCTCTCTCCGACCACCTATTTCAATCGCGACTGAACGGATCTTTTATCGTCTCACACGAATGCATATCTACCTGTTCTTCCATCTCTTTCCCACCTTTCCCATCTCAACGCGTCTTATTTTCTACCCAGATCTATCACTCGTTTCTCCTAGCCCATCTCAATGGGTATCCCACCGTCGTATTGTCACCCTGTCTGAATATCTATAAACTCATCAAAAAAAGCTTCTTATTATACCAGATAAGGCCTACGGAGCTACGCAGCTCTTTTTCACGAGCGATCTGGTCACAAATGATTGCTCAACATAGTGGCCCGCCACGTGGTAAATGTATAGCGGCCAAATACTCTGCACGCGTGTTTCTAAATGCGTAGGGAAAATCCCGGAGGACCCGGAGAAAAATCCACGCGATTACGGTAAGAACGTGAAAACTTCAAATATACGGCAGGTGTCAGGATCGGGATCGAACCCATGAGCGCCTGTAGACCAGGCGAAGTAGTTAACATCTCACCACTGCTGCGACCGAACCATCGCAACCACTGTGGCAGCTGCCTTCGTTTCTACATTGTCCAAATAAAGGAAAAACAAACGATGTCCATTATTGTGCTAGACATTTCTATGTGTGCGGCAAATCGGTAACCGGTTAAAACCGGAGTTTCGCCCCCCCCCCCCCCCCCCGATTTAAACAACGCCAATACAAACGAATGCGTGTTGCACTGTATAGAAATGCGTATGCTCTCCTAGGTTGACTCAGCCTTAAAGAAACATTGTGCGCCTGGTGTGGGAGACAAAGGCGGTCCGACCGTCGTGTTGGCCATCCCACCCCCCCCCCTCGTGTGCAGTTGCGGCCTTGATAGGTGCTCGCTGATTAGCAAGTGCCCCAACAGTCTGCAATACTACACAGTGGATATTCGTCTGCATGTGTGTATGCGGGTGCGAGTGTACTACGTATTTGAATGAATGGACACTCATTTATACATGTGCATGCATGGTATGTAAGTGTATGATCCATGTACACAGGGCTCTGTGTAGCTATCTATCTAAAGTACACATGCCTCGTATATGAGTGATTATGATATAACGCGTGTGTTGTATGCGCTCCAGCCTTAACAGGCACTCCCTTATCTGTATACTGTTGGGGCACTTTCCCCAAAAGTCCGTAAGATTACACGGTGGATATTCGTCTTTATATGTGTACGCGGGTGTGAATGGATGAATGGACGCTCATTTGAATGAACAGACGGATTCGTGTAAGTGTGTGATTCTATGCACAGAAGTGCATTTAACGTATTTGGCACGCATTTTGCTCTGTACATGAATGTGAGGTTGAGCAACACACACACACACGTGTCGTCTGTTCGCGTTTGCAACTTACACGTCGCAAGCAAGGCGGTCCCACACAGCAGCATGGCCAGCATGCCTTCCTCGCTCCTCATTCCGACAGCCCCCCCCCCCGCCACACTTTTAGAATGTCATGAGTTACATTCCCCGGAACCGGGCGAAACCCACACGCCGACGCTGGTTGCAAAGCGGGCTGGTCAAGAGGCCGCGTCGAGCAGAAGGTCCGGAGTTCTCCCGGTCACCACGACGTGGAGATGACACGCGTCCTGGGGGAGGCGGCCGAGAGGAGGAGAGGGGTGGTCCCAGCGAAGATGGGTAGGCAAGGCTTCCGTGACTTTATGGCTACCCTCGCAGAATCCGCTCTGCCCTTGTCGATCGCAGCCTTGCCCCTTGTTGCCCTCCGCGCCCGTGATCTCCCGGCAAAGAGTAGCGCGGGCTGACTTGACCCCGTCTTGAGAATCTCTTGCAATCGCGTTGACTCGAATGGCATTGAACAAATTCGAGCTCGTTAAGAGTGCCGCTCGTGCGAATACCAAACCGATTATTGTGATCACGGTGCCGTTTGCGGTGGTGGTGGTGGTGGTGATGACGATGATGGCTGATTAACCACCGTCCTAATGATAAAGTCGCTGATGATAATTACGGTAATGAAGATGCTGCTGGTTGGTGGTGGTGATGATGATTAGATTTAGCAGCAGCAGCAACAACATCAGCATTTGGATTACACGACCACAGCCACACTCGCTGTGCGTAAATTGCGCAATATCGGCAGCATCGTCTCTGCGAGAATGAGGAGTGTGAGTGTGTGTGGATGGGTGCACGTGTCTGCTTAAGGGAGGGAGGTCGAGGTGGGGGCGAGTGGGGTGTGTGGAGGAGGAGGAGGAGGGGCTGAGTGGAGCTGCGTGCATGGTTCGCCGCTCTGAAGTTCGCACACGCACAGCGCACGTGTACACACCGAGACAGACGCAAGCACGCACGCACGCATGTACATATACGCATACATGTACAGTAACACAGATATTTACGCGCATAATGTGGAACACATGCGCATGGTTCAATACATGTACGCATAAGTGCATAAATGCATGAATACAAAACAAACAAAGACAAATATCCCCCGTATAGCCTGGAACAGACTGTTCGGGCAAGTGCTGTTAGCGAGCACCTATGAAGGCCGACACGGCACACGAGGGGGTGGGTAGCCAACGCCACGCCCGATCGCCTTTGTCTCCTTCGTGGCGATATTTACACATCGCACCAGGTACTCATTTGAGGCTGGGTCAATCTAGGGAAGGCCCAGGACCGTTTCAGATAATCGTAACTGGTGTTGGTCGTGAGCGGGAATTGAACTCGGGTCGCCAGGTTCGTAGCGCAGCGCGCGAACAGCTCTGCTACCGCTCCCTCCAACATGCATACATACATACAAACACGCACGTACACACGTGTACGTACACGGATATGCTGTTTGCATGCATACATACATTCACGCAATCGTGACAGCGTACACAAATAGACCACGTGTGTACCACGTATGGATGTAATGTATTACTGGCTGCGATTACAGCCCCGTGGAGTTCATATCCGCAGCACCGGGGCAATATGAAACGACAACAGCAATCCCGTGGCATGACATTTCATGCTGCATTTGAAATTTGTTTGAACGTGAGATGATGCTTGATAACAACAATGCGCGGTTTTTAGCAACAATATCATCACGCCGCACTCTCCTGCCTTCCATGGTTTGCGTTTTCTTCAAAGAGGGACGCCTGAATGGAATCAGGTGGCCCGGTGGCTCAGAGGGCAGTAGAGCACTGAGCCAGCGTTGTTGATGTGGCCAAAAACCACGCCCGGCTGCCTTTGTCTCTCCAGTGCCACCGTTTGAGGCTGAGTCGAGTCTATCTCGGATCAGATATGTGCCACTGATATGTTGGCCGCGTGATTCGAATTCGGGTCGTCGGATTCGTAGCGGAGTGCGCGAACCACTCCGCCAACCGCTCCGGTCGCTCTCAGACAAGGACAGGGATCACCCATGTAACCTTGTAACAGACTGCTCGGCACATAAAAGGGGTGGGTGGCCAGCACTACGCACTGCCGCCTTTGTCTCCCTAGTGGCGACATTTACCTCTGTGGCCTCTCTATATACTATGAAGGACCATTGCCTGAAACGTCACCTGTAATATACTTTTTCCTTGTCGAGGCAGCGTTAATTTCTAGTGTTGAGTTTTTTTTTATTGAAGCTGATTAATCCGATGAGCTATGAAGCCTTTCTTATTCACATGTGTCGAACCCAAGCTGGTGGAACATTCCAGAGGAAAACCACGGTATATATATTGCCACTGCAATGCTACATAGTCATGCGGTGTTGGCTACACACGCCTGGAATCCAGCACTGTGGAGGCAGTAGCGAGGGTTGATGGATCGCTCAATTACCGTGCAAACTCGCTTCCCGTGGGTGTCGAGAAAGGTGCAATAATCTGGCTTGCCAGGAGACGGCGGTAGAGCGAAATGTAAACGAAACTCCATCTGTGTCCATTTGTACGGGGACAGAATGTAGCCCCCTCGTGCACGTGGGCTGACTGCGAGTGCTCCGGGTTCCTCCCACTTGCAAACACTCATTCGTTGGTGCGATAACATCTGAATATATAAAGGACCGCAGAGCTTTGGCAATTGTTGCTCTAAGTTCACCCGAGCACCTTCCTGCTTGTCTCTGGCTCATTGCATCTCTCTGTCGGTATCTGCGTTCAATGGTGAGTGAATACTGTGCGTGTTACAAGTTTAAATTATTGTATACTGGTCTTAATCCAGCAGTATAACTTTAGACGGCTATGCCCAGTGACACCCAAACAACCACCGGCCCATACATTTACGGGGGCCGAATTATGAAAAGATTGGGCTTTTATATTTTTTTTCTTCTTGGATGAATATATTTCATATTTTATTGGAGTAACAGATCGGGCTAAAAATGTGCCAAATATCTTTCTCGCCCGTTTAGAACATCATTCAAATTGTATCTAGGTCACTAAATCGTGATCATCTACAGGGTGGCCACGGAGCTTCTTTAGGATGAACAGATCTGGGTGCTGCTCCCCAGTCGCAGCCCACGGCTCGATCCCTGCCCACGTTCTCCTTGACAGATTCTTCCGAGCAGATGGTGGCTGCATACTGTGGAAGAGCAGTTCTGCACGGCTGTTTTGAGTTGCTCACTATTTGTCAATCTTAAGCGTCAGATATTCTCCTTGATAATTCCCCAAAAGGCAATTCACCAAAGGGAATTATTACGACATGTTGCGGTTAAATTTTGATTTAAAGCTTTCGTGACTGCAGTAATTCATATTCTTAGCTCTTTCGGTAAAGTCACGTTGAAGGGAAACAATAAAATAAAAAGTATATATTTAATGTATTTAATATATTTTATTATTTTATTGTTTCCCTTCAACGTGACTTTACCGAAAGAGCTAAGTATATGTTGCGGTTGTCAGGTCTGAGTTTCGGGGCAGCCACATCAGATCAGATCATCTCCAAATCCATCGTCCACCGAATTCCTGATTCAAATAATTCCCGAATCGCGAAGGCAAAGGGACTTCGTGGCCACCGTTTAACATTTATTGGGATGCGATAGGACGCGGACACTGAGAGCGGACACGAAAGCAACACTCTTGCTTGCTATGTGTGCGAGTTTATGTACAGGTGACAATTTACAGGTGTGGAGGCGGGTGGGGTAGAACAGTTATTTTTCATGAGATGCGAGTTCACGTTCGCACGACACCACACGTTACAATAGCACCTTCCAGACGCACCGCCGACGCGTGCATTCATGCCGGCAATGAGAAATACAACAGCGATAATTAGAACAATAATAAAAGCAATGACATTGAGTATACTTGATGCATAGTCTGCTCCCTGATGTTCAACATTGCAACGCAAAGTAACAATGCTCAAAACGTTGACCAGCGAGATTCTTCGTGAGTGCCTCACGAACGACCCCCTCCCGTCGCAGGAATGTGGAATTGACACCGTTGGCGCAGGGTTTGCCACTCCCCACACTTTCGGCCGGCAACCACAACCACATCACTTCTGTGATGTGTGCCACCGCTGGTGGCCAAAGCATCACCAAAGCCATCTAACAAACCTCGACCATTGCCAGTAATTGAAGGGGGGGTGGGGGGGGGAGCTTTAACTTTTGTCGAGTTCATGGACGCCATCATTTATCTGCTTACTTAAAATCTCATTATTGTTTCAAGTGCCTACTAAGTACGACTGACCTGTGGCCTCTTAAGAGTGTTACACAGCAAGCCTGGGCCCATTCTCTCTCCCTGTGGAGATTGTACTTTCGAACAAACATTGGCCTTGCTTCAAAGTCGCACACATTGAGAGGAACCCTTGAAAATATCTGGATCATTACATAGAATTCGCTGTCTACATTTATAGCCGCGATGTCCATTTTCATTGAACATCTTTTACAACCAAGGGTAAAAACAGGGTTTCTGATGCACATCTAAACATCGCATTAACCGATGATAAAATCTAAATAAAATTTAAAAAAAACACGCGCGCGCCTCTGGGCTTCAGACTCTATACAATCCTCGAACAAACGAAACTCGATCATTAAACATGGATGCATGTGAGCTTAATTCACACCCCAAGCGAAAATCAGATTTCATCTCGTGGACTCAAAAGCTGATTTGACATAAACAGATGGACGCTGCCCCGTGTAACCACGGTAGAATCATCAAGACCACAGTGCTAATTTACTCAGCATTTCATGGTTCATATTACGGAAAGACTGGCCCTCACCATGGCAATGGGTAATTTCCACCATTTGGTCCGATGAAGAGCCACTGAGTGCCACACGATGACCCTTGTGAGCAAGGAGACTCTCAGACTCCGAGATTTCTCATCCTCCTCCCCCCCCCCCCAATCCGACACAGCGTACCGTCCAACAACATTCTCTCCGTCCCGCGTGATCGTTAATCGCAGGCGCATAAAAAAGCGGCATAATTAATAGCGCGCTCGGAGAAACGCCACTAAGTAATTATGATTGCAGCTGCAAGAGCGCACGGGACCCGTGTTAATCACTGGGACGTGGCGTCGGCTCCGCGCAGCGAAATCTCTCAACACCCCCCACACCACACACACCGCGGCTGTGTGCGCATGGAGCCACGGCGCGAGCACTCGTCAAATCGCCATCCTTGTCGCGTTCGATTAGATTTCACCCACGGCTCGTGTCTCCATCGATATCCGTTGCAATCCCTCTCGTCCTCGACCGTCGACCGTCGAGGACGAGAGGGGTTATGCTACCGGGTGAGGCCCATTGGGCCGTAGAGATCTTTTTGGAGAAGTGGCCTGGCCACAAATGGTAGCTCAACGAAGTGGCTTATCACCGTGTGGACATTTATATGAGCCAAATACTCTAAACGCACGTTGATTCTAAATGTGAAGAGAAAAATCCACGCGACCACGGGGAGAGAGACACGCAAACTCCAAATATGCAGCATGCAAGAGGCCGTGGGTTCGTGATCGAACCCACGGCCTCTTGGATATCAGACGATGAGTTATCATCTCGCCACCGTCACGCCCCAAACACCTCTCTGCGCTTGCAGTCTCTACTCCAGGGTCAATGGAACGTTTTTAGCAATCATAAGATGCCTTGAGCTTATATGGCCACATCGTCTTAGGAACAAGCTTGCCTGAGGATCTGAGGGCATCAGATTTATTGAATGGTTTTAAACAAGGTATTAAAACATACCCTTTCAGATTGGCGTTTAATTAGGATGCTTTTTAGGTGTTTATTATGCATTTTATTATACTGTTAGTTCATTATAATGCGATGCAAAAAAATGTGTGCGTCATTCGTATCGTTGTGTACATTGTGTCAGTCGCTTTTAGTTTGTCCTGTAAAGCACTTTGTATTGCTTTATTTGCACGAATTGTGCTATGTAAGTAAAGTTTGATTGATTATAGTTCCCAATCACTTACATTTCAAAAACGGAGGAGATTGGTAAACCTTAGCCGTGCACCACGGTTGGGTCTTGTTGAGGGTCAGAGTTAATTGATGTTTTACCCAAAGGCGGCTCAGCGGCTAGCTTAGTTGTATGAGCCACAGCCGTAGCCGGGACATGTCATGCCATCGTAATTAATAATCAAGGCTTAATCAAATCAGCTGTACCGGTGGCTCAGTGGTAGAGCGAGCAGCTTGCAATTGGAAGGATACGAGTTCGAATTCTGATTGGGGTGGTCAATAAAACGAGTCTCGCTTTATATTCGTTGTTCTTTCGGTAAAGTCACATTGAAGGGAAAAAATAAAATAATAATATATAAAACAATAAAAATTCTCACGACGTTTCGACTGTAACACAAACAGTCGAAACCTCGTGAGAATTTGTATTGTTTTATATATATATATTGTATTATTTTATTGTTTCCCTTCAACGTGAACTTTACCGAAAGAACCAAGAATATGAATCACTGCAGTCACGAAAACTTTAAATCAATATTTGAGTCTCGCTTTGTGGGGAAGTCAACAGTGGTTGTCCTATGGATAGACTCGACCATGCCCTATGAACGTCCACTGTCTCAGGTGCTGTAAACAGGAGATGAGCACCAATGCCTCAATGCTCAATTGAGATCGGCAATCGCTTTGACGTTGACCAGAAGGGCCGGTGCGTGTGCTCGCAAAGGGCCTGCGACCGGTAACCAAGCCGTTTGTTTACCCTATCATTATTATATAAAGGAAGTATTTAATTCCTTGCCAGCCAACCTGCCTACGGAACACCTCGGTGTCCTATCGTCATGATTACGTAAGACGATTGTTGCACTGTCAGGACTGAACGCTGCCAGGATTACATAACACAACGCTTGGTAATCTGGGCAAATGCTGCGAATTATTAATTTGTACGAATCGCGATAGTAACTGCGCTTTCTCGCCCCCCCCCTCCACACCACTTGCACCCAGGGTGTGTTTCATAATCAATCGGGTTGCGTGCGCACGTGTGCAACCAGGCCGGGAAAAGTCTCACTGACTCTCAATGCCTACTTCAGGAGCATCCTGCACTGGGAAGTTGGGTTTATTTCTTTTGAGCGTTGCCACTCTGCCAATGTCATACAAAGCAATTTCATGATGTGGATTCAAAGTTCTAGCCTCAACTAAACTCAGCCATTCATACCATCAGGGGTCAACCAAAATGAGTACAATTTTAGCGGGAAGCCAACAGTGGTTGTGCAATAGATAGCCCTGCCCCTGATATATGAACGCAAGAATTTCCACCATGGACTCAAGGCTATAAGCAGAGGTGAGGTGGGCCGATGGCTCAGGGTACAAAGATGCTGAGACCCTGAGTTCCAATCCAGGTTCCAGACGTCCTGTTTAATCACCCGGTGGCTGAAACCAGGTTCCAGCCGCCCGTGATTAAGCATGGTTCACGAGTGCAGTGATTTGATGGTCGTGGCTCTGTCACCAATGACTCAACAAAAATCAATAGGCGTTACATTTGGCTTTCAAATTAATTTGATTACTCACCAGCTCTGAGTAGAACAACAACATAATATTGATTCGACTGCCAAGCGGCAAAACATTTCCCCGCAGCTGGTCAAGCGAGAAAAACACAATAACTGGTGTGGAGATTTTTTTTTTAAATGCAGAAGTCATTCCGTGATGTCTCCTCGCAACAGGACACTCTCTTACACGTGGCGGTCGTGCTGCTCTGCGAGAGCTCCGAATGGACACTTCATTATGCGAGGCGACACCGATGTAGGGTTGCCACCTTTTTCACACAGTCGGTGAGGGTTGGAGGATCAACCTTCCCGTGGGCGTTGAGGTGCCATACCCCGGCTGTCCGGGAGAAGTCGGCACAGCAAAATGTGGATACTGCCTTTTCCATCGGCACGGGATGGAGTGTTGCTCCCTCCCACGCTTGGATTTTCTCCGGGTGCTCCGTATTTCCTTCACATGTAAACACGTATTAATTGGCTAATATAACACCTTCATATATGTAGAGGATCCCAGAGCTTGGGGTGGGCACCAGCTTCCTGTGTGGCTGCCTTCACCGTTTTCCTGTGGTTCCTATATGTTTACCGTGGGGCGCCGCATTACAAGTTGAATGATTATTTCCATATAAAAGTAAACAAAACACGAAACAGTGACCCGCAGACGCCCTCCTCCTGCAGAGCGAGCTACAGACCAAGCATGGTACTCCAGTGTTTTAAAATAGACCAGACAAATGGCTTTGATCTTTCTTGACTGGTAAACCTTCATCATGTGCATCGGTGTTTCACACAAAATACTGGTTTTCAACACTTTATTGCCTTGCTCCCCCCCCCCCTATAACGGTTCGGAGGCTGTGCCTGGGAGATTTTTCTTTTGCTCTTGCTTTTGGCTTTACGAGGCTCTGCGTACATCAGTGCACACAAGAGCCCTCTCTGTACGCTGGGTTTTCCAAACTCCGACGGGATCTGTCTGCAGCGGAGCGCGGCCCGCTGCGGGAATGTGACCGTGTGGGAGGGGGGGGGTTTGGGTAGCAACGAAAAATAAACATCGCCGAGATTATTTATGAACTAGCCTCAGTGCCACCCGTTCATCCCCGGGAATTTATGCAAACGTATTTTTTTGGCGACAGCAATTTGTTTTATTTTGCTGACGCCCAGAGCTCGATTTTCTCATGTAAGATTTTCCCGGCATTCCCCCACCCCACCACCTCGGCACCATCCCGCCATCCGCACCACCCACTCAAAAACACACCCGGGCGACAACAGGCAGAGGGAAATATTTTCTAGAGCTCAGCAACGGACAGCTCCAGGCGCGAAACAAAGCCCCCTTGCCGATGCCGCAATCGAAGAGTCGCCTTGCAGCGAGTCAGGAGTTAATCCTCCTCCTTCTTCTTCTCGGCCACAGGCAGGGTCGAGCATCCGGATCTGTTCAGCGGCACGCCGCGCCTTTGCGTCGGTGGGTGGGGGTCGGGGGCGGACGTTTCCAACACACGTTCACACGTAAAAAAAAAAATATCCACAACGTTATTATTCTTAACGCCGAGGCAAACCGGGCCCGCACAATCTGCCACAGCAGCGGAGGCAATGCAACGATGGCGTTGACTCCAGATCGACAGGCAGGAGCCGCTTGCGATCACTCCCGAGCGCGTGTGTGCATTCGTAGCATTCGTATTCGCGAGTATTCCCTTTTAGCCCGGGATAAGATGTGGCCCAGGGCTATTAGGGAGCACGGCGTGGGGCTAACGACGTGTCTGGGCTCCCTTTGTCTCCCCACTTGCGACGCCGACACGATCGTACCGGGTACTCATTTGAGGCTGAGTCGGCATAGGGGAGGCCCAGGACAGTCACACGTGGTGTGAATGACTGCGAGTCACACCTAGGTGCGAACAGGATTGTGGTGCAGTGCCAAGCCACTGCGCCACTCACCCCCCCCCCCCCCCACACACACACAGACGCACAACAACAACGTCCTTTTCCCACTGAGTGACGGTGACTTTGTGCCAGGCTAGGTGCACTTTGAGGCCACCACGTCAAGTGATGGTGGCCTGCTTGCAGTCGTTCACGGGACACACACGGGCGTTATTGCCTAACTGACTGAGATGACCGTCAGATGCACCACCTGTCTCTCACCACTGTGCCAACACATCAAGACAAAGGTGGCCCATGTGGCTGACGTCGGCAAGTGCTGTTGGCGAGTAGCACCCATAAAGGCCGGCACGGTACACCAGGGGGTGGGTGGGTGGGTGGCCTGCACCAACTCCTAACCGACTTTGTCTCCCAAGTTGCAATGCTTACAAAAGTGGCGATGCTTACAAAAGTACTTAATTGAGGCTGTGTCGACCTAGGGGAGGCCCAGGATCGGTTCAGATAAACGTCACTGGGTGTTGGTGACCGTGAGCGGGAATCGAACCCGGGGGGTCAGGTTTGTAGCACAGCGTAGCGCTAACCGCTGCGTCACCGCTCCCCACAATCAAACGACAACCGTCGTTCACCACTCAGTGGCGGTGACGTCACCACGGCTCTAGTGCCAGGCTAAGTGCACTATCAGGTCAAGCACCGCTATCCAATAACAGTGGCGAATATTTGTAACAGACCCAGGTGCCGTGGGTTGACTGCCTGAGATGACCGGCAGATGCACCGAATGTGCTCCCCTCTGTGCCGACTTGCTGCATTGTAGCCGCTCGTCGTGGTGAGAGTTGCTTCTGTATTGCATTTTTTTGATTCTGCTACTTATACTGCAGCTGTTATGGATTGACTCATGCAGCCAACTATGGCTGAAAAGTTTGGTCGTACATGTTATGTATATCTTTATTGTTAAATTTGATTCACAGTTCCTGTGATCACTGTTACATTGTTTTTATAGCTTTATTTTGGTGATTTTGAAAACGTTTTGGTTTAGCCATGTTTGTTTGTTGTAGTACAGAGTTAGCCTGATAACTTTAGTCTACATTGTCTTATGGTTGTTATTGCTTGACTT
This sequence comes from Petromyzon marinus, assembly GCF_048934315.1. Taxonomy (NCBI): domain Eukaryota; kingdom Metazoa; phylum Chordata; class Hyperoartia; order Petromyzontiformes; family Petromyzontidae; genus Petromyzon; species Petromyzon marinus. Next base: position 5,662,809 of record NC_133689.1, on the reverse strand, counting down.
GCATCCCGCTGGGATTTTTGCACACAGCGTTGAAATACGGTGTTTTTTTCTGGAAGACTTTGCTGTTTTTTCCAGGATTTTTCTGTTGCGTGTAGTCACTTTAAAATGTTCCTTGTTCATGTTTTTTTGTTTTGTTGCGGTTGCACCCGAGTCAAGAGCCGCATAACTCACAGGGTTATACCTAATAAATGAAACTGAAACTGAAAACGCGCAGACCCACGCTCGCATGGACGGACAGACGCGCTCGCACGGACGGACGGACGGACTGCTTGCCATCTACGACGCCCCACGGTCCGCCCAGACTCCATGCATGCGGGCGCCCTGCAGACGGGCCAGGCGCTCCCCGTGGTCCCGCGCGGAGTCGTGCAGCCCCCTCAGGGCCCCCTCCAGGGAGGCATGGAGCCGTGTCGCCTTCAGCAGGGAGTCGGACATCTCGGCGAGGCTCACGCGCATCCTGCTCGCCACGACAAATCGGGAGACCAGGGGCGGCACGGCAGAGAATCATCGGGATCAGAATGTTTATTTAGACCGGAGGGGGAATTCCGATGAGCTAATGAAGCTCTTTTTTTTACAGATGTCCAAAGTAGAAGTGAGGGGGGGGGGGTCAGCAAGTTACAACAGCAAACAATACAAACAAAACGATAGGAGTGCAAAATAGTGAAAATGGTAATCAAGTCAAAGACAGGTTCGGCCCACTGAACTACGTAGCACTTTTTTCAGAAGCAACTTGGCCATACATGAGAGGCGTCACTTCACCCCCTAAACCATCTTCTCTCGACTCGTGTCAATTCGCCCATTGCAGTGGAGCGGGCAGGTTGCTTGAAACACTCGAATTAACTTTAGTACCCTCGTGCGGGATGACCAATTGACGCCGGTTTGCCTTTCTTAAAGTCTGCTGGCGCAAGATGATCACACGTCAGGACAGGAATCCTAATTGAGCTGTGAATTGATTCAATTACCTGCACGCGCCGCCCTTTGAGTTTGCGGTGCTTAGGTGAGGCCGGCGGTAATTGGAGTGGGGCACCTGTGCGTGCCAACGTGCTTCGGCTGATCCGCAAAAATTCAGAGGTGAAGCACTTCATCTGTCCGGAATTGGAGCATGAAAAGTGGGGCCGCGTTGCTTCACGCGCGTGAAGCAACTACGCGCTCCAGGAGGTCACGGAGTTGAATTCCTGACGGGGTTTCTCTTGCAGTTCTTTCTTCCCCCCAGCGCATAGATCAGATAGTCGCTCTGGCGTGTAATCGGTTGTGTTAAACTTAGGACGAAGAGTACCATGTAAACATCTGATTGACGATACAAAAAAAAGTAAAGTTATTCAAATCGGTAGAAATTATCTTGCTTTAAAAAAAAGTCGCACTGGACTAATACCGGGCATTGTCACCGACACTCGGGTTTGTGTTTATAATCGTAAAAATATAACTTTGCAGCCTCCCTGCACGAGTGAAAGACTCCTCCCACACGTTTCACCATAATATCACCGCAACTAGTCACCGCTGATGACAAATCTCACTCGGGTCGTTGGGTTTATAACGGAGCGCGCTAACCATTGCGCCTCTGCTCTTCTCCCTCTTTTACGTTCGCGCAGAAAGCATTGTTTATGATATTCTAGGGCGATAACAGGAACTGTATATTTGTTTTACTCCCCTTGCAAAATACAATACAAGTTGGTATTTCGGGCGTTTTCGTGCACGGTCTCCGCATCTCACTGCGCTGTACAAACAATTGGGTGGGAGGCCACAAGTTAGGCAGGGAGAGAAAATCGTATGTGTGAGTGTTGCTCAAGACAAGTCGAGGTATAGCAGCAGTCACAGGCAGAGAGAGAGTTGGAGAGGCGTTCTGAGTCCAAACTTCAACAGGCTCATCACTCGCTCTATCCCACATGTTGAAATTAACTGATTAAAATGAACCAACGGTGTGAAATCAAACGTGCATATTTAATTCAGAGCGCCCAACCTGTAAACAGTACGTGGGGTTATCTGTGTAGCAGTAATACGAGAGTTCAAAACGTTCTGATGAAGATAATGGATCCTTGCAGTCACGAAAGCTTTAAATCTAGAATAAAAAATGTTGAAGATTAAAAAAGACGTGAACATACACGAGCGTAAATGTTTGTCTTAAAATGTACAACTTTAATTAAGAAGCCGAAAGGTTTTGCTCAGTGTTGCTACCTGGGTATGGCCCAGGAGTCGGACCACTTGAGCTGGTGGCACTGCTGCGATGCTGGATTCGCATCCAGGGTTTAATAATCTTCATCGTAGCTGTATATATATAGCGGCGTCGTCCGTTCATGCGAATTGCATCTGACAGTTGCCGAGGAACCACAAGCGAGCTGCTGGAAGTTAACAGCCATGCGGTGAGCCGGCGCTACCGATACTTGTCCAAGTTCTACGATCCTCAATATATAAAAATGTTTCGTGGCGATGGCTGAGTGCGATCCGCATCACCCGGAGGAAACCCCTGGCGTGCGAGGGGGTACCACTCTGGAAGTTAAAACCTCACGGCTAAGCCTCCCGGGGTCTCAAGATGACTTATCATGACGGTTCCAGCATTGGGCTGTTTGTGACCAATCCAGTTATTGTACGTAATGAGTACTTAGCTAAACTAAACATTTTTTTTTCATATTTTACCAGGTAAGTCCCACTGAGCTATATACAGCAACTGTTTTTCAGAAGTTACCTGGCCACAAATGATAGCTCAACGAAGTGGATGATCACGCTGACATTTATCGCTGCAAATACTCTATAACGCCATGTTTCTAAATGTAGAGAAAAAAACATAGAGATCCCCCCGGAGAAAAATCCACGCGACCACGGGGAAAAAAAGAAGCGCAAATTCCAAATATGCGGCAGGCGTCAGGGTCGTGATCGATCGAACGCACGACCTCCTATGTAACCAGGCGAGGTAGTTAACATTCCACCACCGTGTCACCCCACGAGCTGACACTACCAACTCCTGGCCCACACCACACAGCCACAAGCCTTACCGACCTGCTGGTGGTGGGGTTGGTGGACCCATCCACCACGTGCTGAGTTCAAGCCTTGCTTAAAGCGTGCGAGCGAGATCGGGTGAGATTCACACAGCAGCGCAATCAGTGGCGAGTTTCTCGCAGCTCGGTTCGCCTCTGCGTGCAGCTCACAGAGAGGGAGGCAGTGTTTTTTTTGGGGGCGCCACGGTGGCTAGGAGATGTTAATTACCTCACTCGGTATACAGGAGGTCGTCGGTTCGGTCCGGACCCCGACGCCTGCTGTGTATTTGGAGTCTGCGTGTCTCTCTCCCCGTGTTTTCGGCGTGGACTTTTCTCCGGGTCCTCCGGTGTTACCCCTCACATTTAGAATAAACCTGCCGTTTGGAGTGTTCAACTGCTATACATTTCCGCATGATGATAATCCAACGTCGTTGAACTATAATTTGTAGCCGGGTCGCTTCTGCGAAAACAACTATACCGTATAGCTCAGGGGGTATTACCTGGTAAAATAAAACAAATAATGAGTTAAATTTCGATTTAAAGCTTTCGTGACTGCAAGGATTCATCTTCTTTGGTTCTTTCGGTAAAGTCACGTAGAATGAGAATAAAATAATAAAATAAAATAAGACAATAAAATTCTCATTTTTTTGTATTCTCATTCTACGTGACTTTACCGAAAGAACCAATAAAACAAATAATGAGTTAGTAAAAGTTAGTTTCCTGCGACGCGCGATACTGATGAGCACGAATCACCTGGCCGCCGCCTTGCCAACGGCGTCTCGCTCTTTCAGGGTGTCGCCCGCGCCCCCCTCGAAGGCGGCCTCCACTCGGACGACTCCCCGCTGCAGCTCGCCGTGCTCTCCCCGCAGCGCGCTGAGCGACGCGCGCAGGGCACCGGCGAACGAGCCGTGCTCGCCTGCCTCGGCCAGCACCGTGTCGCGCACGCTGGACAGCACGCGCCCGTACTCGGACACCACCCGGCGGACCCTGTCCACCTCCTGCCTCGTGGCCGGGCGGCACTCGCCCGCTACGGGGCGCGCGGGGCCCACCGCCTCGATGGCGAAGGAGATGCCGCAGCGATCGCTCCCGCTGCCGCTGCCGCTGCCGAAGACCTCCGCCGAGTCCGTGATGAGGGTGGGTTCTGAGCGATGGTCCTCTCGACCCGGTGGCACGACGCTCGCGGACTTATCCGTCCGCTGATGGCGAGAAGCGTGGCCGGTGGTCGTTATTGTTGATGATGTTGTTGTTGTTGATGTTGTTGCTTTTGGAGTGGTGGCAGGCGTGGTGGTGGGTCCATCGTGGTTCAGCGAGCGTCGAGGTGTAATTAACGGGCGAGGAGGAGGAGGAGCTACTGCCTGCGATTGTAACCACACGGAGGGCAACACTTCGAGTCCCGAGCCAGAGCCTGCGTCGTTGTCGCCGTCACCGCTGATGTGGCTCACGGCCCACGGAACGCAGAGAAGGAGCAGAGCCACGGCCCGGCAGCTCCGCGAGAACAGCATCATGATGACCTCCTTCCTCGGATGAGCCGGCAGACGACGGCAACAGCTTGGGCTGGGTGAAATGCGCCTCGATAACGATACTCTGAGAGGAGTGTCCGTGTTTTTTTTTTCTGGCGCAATACGGAAAGTTGTACCTCGTGGCGAAGGGCTAAAGTTGGTACGGTACTTAAAATGTCCTGCACTAAATGTTTACCCCCTGTTGATTTTGCAGGTTCCAGAGCTGTTATCAGAAGTCTGGAAGACCGAAACGCCGATAGACGTTTTTTCCCCCTTAACAGTAGAGACGCGTAAGGAAGGGAGATCGATTTACTTGGTTAGTAACAGCTCGATAAAACAATACGAACCGCCCTTACGGTCAGATGAAAGTTAGACTGGACTTCTTTAAAAAAAAGAAAAGAAAAATACTGAGCAGTCTAATATAATAACGAAGCTTCAATATTAAAAGAGGTTAGCGTGAACATAAACATATATGTGTGCACATAAAAAGGCAGATTGCTCGCTCTTAAGAGCGACTACATGTGTTTGTCATAAACGAATCGAGTACAGCGCAAGGAACGAGAGGGCACACAGAAGGAATGCAAGCACTTCACCGAGTGGAAAGGTTTTCTCACGGCACTGGCCAACATCGGAATTCAGAGGCTGCGAAAGCCGCCGACGATGGCCACTGCAAGTTGCACAGACGGTGCCGTGAGCGAATCGGCGGCCCTGATGTCCCTCTCGATCACGCAAATCCACCAACCACGCGTTCACGCTGCCATCCAAATCGAGAACTTTCCCCGCACGCTGCGTCTCCCGTTCACCGGCGTCGGCCTTTGACATCCACACGCCAGCATCACGGCCGTGAGGTTCCACTATTAGTATTGTTGTTGCCTGCCACGTAAGTAAATAACAAAAACAGCATAAAACCTCAAACCCACACCCTTGGTGAGTTGCAGTGGCGGAGCTGAAGTAGGCGAAAAAGTTCTGGGTAACAGCGCAGGCAAATACCGGCGCGTCTGTCTAGATAACAAAGACAAAGAATACCCCCAGGATAGCCTTAGCAGGCTGCTGGGGCAAGTGTGCTCTTGGCGAGTAGCAGCACCTATGAAGGCCGGCACGGCACACGAGGGGGGGGTGGGGTGGCGTTGGTGGCCAGCACCGCGCCCGAGACAACTCCGCACACGCTGCAACGCATCGACTCCGTTACAAGCCGCGTGCCCCTATTGAGCCATGTGGTAGAGGGAGAGGAGGGAGATGAGAAGGGAGGGGGGGGAGTGGGAGGAGCGGTGGATTGTGAGGGGCGTTAAGTTGTGGAGGAGAGCGGTGGGTTTTTTTTCCTCTTCGTGTTAGGGCTCTGGGTGTGTTTGTGTGGACGAAAGGGGGGTGGATGGTGGTGGCCGCGCTCAGCCAGAAGCAAACCAAGCGAAAGCCTAGCGCCCCAAAGGCTCAATGTGCCCTGGATTCATGGACAATATAGGGTGGTGGGTGTACCAAATATCAGCTGAAATTCAAATAACTGCATCGTAATGTAAACACAATAAGCTATATTCTTTGGTTCTTTCGGTAAGTCACGTAGGTGGAAAAAAAATCACCACGTTTCTATCGCAACACAAGCGGTCGTCGTCGGGCATAACAAATAATCCACCAGTGGAACTGCTAAAACAATTACGGTGACAAGCCGGTTAATATCTCTATCCATTGTATCTGCATCTCTTGTTAACCATCTCACGATATCGCTGTTTTTGTCTGCATTTATATTATCTCACTACAAACTGTATATCTCGCCTATCCGTCTCTCTCCTGTAGTCTCATTGAGAGTTATATTATTGGTTATTTCGGTAAAGTCAAGTAGAAGGGAAACAATAAAATAATACAAAATATATTAAACAATAAAATTCTCACGACGTTTCGACTGCAACACAAGCAATCATCATTTTATTGTTTTAAATTTGTATTATTTTATTGCTTCCCTTCTACGTGACTTTACCGAAAGAACCAAGCAAGAATATGAATCCCTACAGTCACGAAAGCTTTAAATCAAAATTCATTGAGAGTTGTTTGTGAATCAAGAGGTTGAGGCCCCTAAAATCATGACAGTACTGTTGAGGGCCCCATTGGGGTAACACCCCAACTGAGCAGCGGATTCGTGCACCACCACTACAAAACCGCCACCTGAGTTGGATTCGCTCCCATGGGTGGCAACTGACATTTGAATCGCTTGTGGGCCCTCCCTAGGTGGACTCAGCCATAAACACGAGTGCAAGCGCTGAGGCAGACACGTGGCTTTGGCGTGGTCCTGTCCACAATGCCCTTTATTCGTGTGACGTTCTGGCCTTAAGAGGTGCTCGCTAACACTAAATATATAATGAACATGTACGGCTAAACAGAAGATGATCTGTGTGTGTGTGGGCTGGGATGGCACTGAGTTTGGACGTGAAAAAAGCGGACCAGTAGAGGCCCGCTATGAAGGTAAAGTATTTTGTGAAAAGCTATGAAGAAGGGCCATTGTCCGAAACGTCAGCTATTATATACATTTTCCCCGTTTAGGGCAGTGTTATATTGACGAATGTGTTGAGCTTTTCGTTCATGAAGGCAAAAGGATCGCTTTACAAATGAGGGCCTGTTGCCTTTTCTCTGTTGGCGAGTGGGCATAACAGCTGCTGTCTGTGCGTGCACGTGTGTGTGTGTGGAAGCCTTGTTTGTGTAAGTGTGGAGCACTGGCATATCGTGTTTCCTGCACTGCCCTTACAGGTCCCATTACTGGTCCCACGCACTCCACCAGAGGGGCATTGCAATATACGGTACGCACGACGTGCAGGATTGGAACGCCTTCAGGTTGACTCAGCCTCAAATCGGTGCCTTCTATCAATGTAGGTAATACCAAGGGGGGGGTGGGGGGCGGTTGTAGGAAGGCGGCGCAATGGTTCGCGAACTTCGCTTTGTACCCAGCAACATGAGTTCGATTCCCGGGCGGCACTAACATCAGCGGCGAGCGGTACCTTAACTAGGCCAGGTCACCCACACCTCCCCCCCCCCCCCCGACTCACACCCTTTCACCAGCACGCACTCACCAGTACGGTGAAGTATGGTTAGGTGAGACTCCCATGACCGAAGTGGAATGTGCGAAGGCTTCGTCCAACCGCGACAAAGGACACTCGTGTTTAATTATTCAAAATATCTGCTACGGTATCGTCAATGAAATGTGTGTTGTGGTTTTTTAATACCTGACGTTCCTATTGATATCAGGTTCGTAGCGTTAGACCAGGGGGTCGGCGATCTTCCGCGTGCCGCTCTTTTAATGACTGCTTCGTGGCGTTATCTATTGAGGACCAACGTCTCTCGTATTGACCGCACGGTGCATTGCGGCTCGTGTTACTTCCCTTGCCGACCCCTGTGTGAGACGTTCGGACCGTTTGTTGAGGTGTGTTCTCCATTGCTTTGTTTCTCTTGAAAAGGAGACTTTTGGTCTGGATGGGCTCTAGCCTGGTTTTAAAAAATATATATGCGGTACTGTTTAACACGCAGGCTTCGGCGACCAATACTAGTCACGGTAAAGTGTTTGTTTTGTTGTTAGATCGCTTGAATGTAATCGCGTCGTAAGTGCACCTCCACCCGACGCAGCCAGCCAGTCTGTAAGGTTTGTCACGTGACATTGTAAACAATGTTGCGTCACCTCTTGGACACTCCAGGTGTTTCTGAAGTAGCTACAAACTCTCACGATTTGTTCACGTGACAAACCTTACTCGTTGGCTGGGCCCGGTGGTGGCGGGTTTAACGACACATTTATATTTACGCGATCTAACTCAAACAAGACCTCTATTGTGGATGATATTGGTCTCGACGGGCTACGTGTTAAACGGAATATCACAAAACCTCTTGATTTTACTGAGTGAACACAGGTTATAGATTTGAAGCTTACGTGACTGCAAGGATTCATACACACACAGCTTAAAGGTCGCGGTCTGAGCGTGGCTGTGTTTCACTCCAGCGCTGTCCTCGAGACAATCTGGTCCCTTCACCTGATGAAGGCCGCTTGTGTTGTGGCCGAAACGTCGTGATTTTTGTTGTTTTATTTTTTACCTACGCGACTTTATCGAATAGAACCAAAGAGTAAGGATTCATACTCTTTGTTTTTTCGGTAAAGTCACGTAGGTTCTTTCTTATCTCGTTGTCTTTTAAAAGCTCTAACAGATACGTGAAAACCCTCCCCGTAGAGGTCATTAATTCTAGATTTGAAGCTTTCGTGACCAAGTATTCATACTCTTTGTTTTTTTGGGGGGTGAAGTCACGTAGAACTTTACCGAAAAAACCAAAGAGTATGAACACGGATTGCAGGGATTCAAGAAACTTGCACCACGCTTCGGGTGGAGATGGGTGTACGACACACATTTACGTGATCATACCTCAAAAACTTAATCATGGATACACAGTACCGCATTGTATATGTATGTGCTGGGTGGCGCAGTGGTGAGTACAATATGCTATCAACATGGTCACCTGAATTCAACTAAACAAAAAACGAAACAATGTTTTTTTGTATATTACCAGGTAAGGCACACTGAGCTATATGGCTTTCTTTTTTTTACAAACGACCTGGCCACATATGGTAGCTTATCGAAGTGGCGTATCACCATGTGGACGTGTATAGCAGCCAAACACTTGAAACGCAACTTTCTAAATGGGGAGGGAAAAACCGTAGGACCTGGAGAAAAATCAACTCGACCACGGGGAGAGAGAGACACGCAAACTCCAAATATACAGCAGGGGTCAGGGATCGAACCCACGCACCCTGTGTAGCCACATTGGGTAGTGATTGTCTCTCCACGACATGTTAACTACCAGGCACGGCTAACATCATTGGCTCGTGGTAATGGACCCAGTCCTTGCCTCGCCATTAGGATCGCGTACTCATCCCCAGAAACAACACAAGTGCATTGACAGTGGCTGTAAAATCGTATATGCACTGCGTGGCCAACATTGGCCATTAGAGAGACAAAGCAGCCTGGACGGACATGATATTAGCCGCATTCCATCCCAGTTAAGTCACGGCACCCTTAATACGTGCTTACAAACAGTAGGCAACTTGACCAGACATCCTATAATTGTACACTGTAGGTCTTTGTTAACTCAGAAAACAGACTGGGCTTTGGGGAGTTGTTCTGGTTGATCGAACTTGGAATTGTTATGGTCGAACGTGTGGCTATGAAGTCAGCTTTAAACCCGCAATGGATTTTTTTTCGTGCTTTAAGTGTTGGTAATACAAATATATTTTTTAATTTTCATTTCAAAGTTCCCGTGTGAATTACACACACAGCTTCTCTGGAGTGTGGCTCAAATTTTTTTTATAACGTGGAATTTCTGAATTAATCCCACATATATACAGCTGCATAACATGTACGTGTAAAAAAAAACACGGTTATTACGCACGTGACTGCCTAGCGAGTTGTACGCACGAGTGGATAGGGCAGTGCAACAGTGAGTGCGGATTTAGCTTTAATTAGTGAACTGTGGGGGGGGAGTTGCGGGGGGGGGCACGGATTTTGGCCCGACAATATATAAACAAACCTGGGACCTTCTAAAGGTGTTACGCTTATCGGGAGCTCGCATGCAGTGCGGCACAGTACATTGCGGAATGTGATTTTGCTGCTCACGAAAAACGCCACTAATGGAAGCCACATGTGGCGCTTAGAATGAGTTAAATGCGTCAGGCACTTTGTGATTAAACTGACCCGGGCGTAGCGGTGTATGCTTGTGATCCTGCGCTTAGGGGGCCGAGGGTTCATCATCATCATCATCACAGCGGTCAGGATCAATCCACCGCTCGATGAAGGTGTACGCAAGCCAACGCTACCTCTCGTGAAACCGCGATGTGATAATCCTCCCGGCACCTGCCGCTCCGGATGTGCGGGGGAAGGACAACATTGGTGTGGACCTTTGTTATTGTCCCATGTGTGTGTGTCTTTGTCTCCAGATACTCTAGTTTTCCCCCACACGATACAAAACACTCCTTAAAATACCTATCGTCCCAACATCCGTTGACAGGGTCCTCTTGACAAAAAACGATTTTTGAGGATGACTGAAGCGATTCCCGGATATATACTAAATGTATCTACATTTTATTAATTTGATGATGCTGCTGTGTCGGCAGTGATGCGCAGGCACAAATAATAATTACAATCATGAAAATTCAATAGTTCAGCCAACCCTATAAAATCTCTTCTTTGGTTCTTTCGGTAAAGTCACGTAGAATGATAATAAAATAATAAATTGATAAAATAAAATAACACAATAATATTCTCACGACGGTTCGGCCACAACACAAGCGGCCTTCATCAGGTGAAGGGACGAGACTGTCTGGTAGGACAGCGCTGTCCTACCAGACAGTCTCGACAGCGCTGTCCTACCAGACAGTCTCGTCCCTTCACCTGATGAAGGCCGCTTGTGTTGTGGCCGAAACGTCGTGAGAATATTATTGTGTTATTTTATTTTATCAATTTATTATTTTCTTCTCATTCTACGTGACTTTACCGAAAGAACCAAAGAAGATGAATCCTTGCAGTCACGAAAGCTTTAAATCGAAACCTATAAAATCTGTGAATGATGACTCGCACGACCTGCAACGACTGACCGTGTGTTTATTGTTGGAATGCACCCTTCATCGAATATGCGAATGAATACAAAAACACCCCAACACATTAATCAAGAACACTGCCCTGGAAGGAAAACAATCTACACAAGGTGAAGTTTCAGGCTCATGGGCCTTCTTCATAGCTACACGTGCGTTGAGTTTTGTGTTTACCACGCGCTGTGTTCACGCTCCTTGTTGTAACAATAAGCCAACGATGAAATGTAGATGCTTCTATGAAGCTAAACATGCCCTCGGTGCGATGTTTAACCGCATCTGGTCACGCACATTCCATGAAGGCAAGAGGAACCCGACTCAACCATCACCCTTCCCTTGCTGTGTCTCACGATCCCTAAGCGCGCTGTTGCCGTCAGAAGGGGATGGAGGGAACTCGAGACAGTCACCTTGAGTAGAACATCGGCTAAAATATTTCTGTAGAACTGCTTTGTGTGTTGTGTTTGTTTTCCTACCACCCGCCCCGTACCACCAATCAGCACGGTTGGCTACGTACGGTGCAAAAGAAGTTAAATATGCATCAGTCCGAATAGCGGTGTGCAGACATCAATGGACTATTACAATAACTAGTGATCTGCTGGGGGTTCCGAGGCAGTGGTCAAAATTCGACAATCCCATCGTAGCGAGATGGCCGGTCTCCAAATGGCAGTGACTGATGGGTCGTCACTCTCTAGCGGGCACTTCTTCTTCCGTTTGACTCCGCGGCGATGACGGCCGTGGTGATGGCTGCGGTGACAAGGCAAGCTGCACCTACGTCCAGAAGCCATAACGGAACCTAGGCATGAGCCACTTGGAACGTTGCCTCACTGTTTGGCGATGTAGCGGTGAACCCCTCTCCGCCGGCGAGTCAACGATGATTCGCAAAACTTAGGACTTCGATTCGAGCGAAGAATTTGTTCTCATTTTTGCCGTCCTGATTTTTTTAGCTCTATTTGACGTTGAATTTAGTTTGCTTGATTAACCTATTTGTAACACCATTTTTCTATTTCTATACATGTAAATCTGTTTAGAATAAAGCGAAAAGCATCAACACGTTTTGATGCGCGTGCTGCGAGCCTTCATTCACGAGTCGATGCATCGTTACGCCTCAAGTCATTGCATATTTTTGCAAATCGACTCAAGCCTCCCGAACATTACGTGTCCTGTGTGTGGGCGACCCCCACTCTGGATGGCTCCGCTCTCACCGCCGCCCGCTGTGAATACAGAAGCCGCTCCTCCGTACAGATCACTTTTGCTCGCTCCTTCCGCCTCTCTCCCTCTCCTTCCTCCCTCCATTCCCTCTCAATCCCTTCCCTTCCTGCCTGGCGCTCCTCCTTCTTTACGCTTGCTGCTCACCTTGAGCCATGGACCTACCTGTCCGTCTTGGGGAGATCCGGCCCCAGCTTCCCTTCCCATTCCCCGTTTCCTTTCTCTTTGTACGTTTATTATACACTTGACTCCACTCACCCTTCTCACGATGTGCCACGCCTTAATGGTTATATTTGTATTCTTATCACCAAGCAAAAGTCATAGCCCTAACCTCTATCTCCTGACTATGGAAATGTGGCCAGATTTCTCGATAGTGAGTCGCAAATAGCGACACAACTGTATGATAAAGTTTCGTTCATATCGCAGCATCCTTAAAAGAGTTATCATGACCCCATTATTTAGACAGGCAGATGAATGGACAGACGCAATGGCCGACAGACCGATGGACAGACGGATGGAGCTACTGCATCCACACCATTCAACCTCAGTTGGGAAGTGTTGAGCATAAATATCGCTCTTTGCGCTGGCATGCAGCTACCGTTTCCCATCACGAATGTGCAGTGACTGTGCACTGCGATTTGAGCCATCCCGCCCTGGCCGTCGACACGTACTGACATTCTCAGTTGAGTGGCCAAGAATAAAACCAAAAAGTGGGGTTTTGGTTGCGCTCTTTGCCAGGTCCCCAAAGGTTGCGCAACTTTTTTCCTTGGATCCGTTTCCTTCACAGCTGCGGGCTCGGGTTTCAAAATCTGAAGGGGACGGTTGGGTTGGTTTGGCTGACCCAGGGTCAGGTTATTAACTTTTGCAGAGAAGTGTAGACGCGGAGCAAGTGCAAGCTTCCCATTCATGCCACCCTCTCAACATCATTTTTAGACATTGTCAACTATACACATTATTCACTTCTGTACATACAATCTGCATTATAATAGCAATGAAAAGTTGATGATGATGATGCTGCTGATGTTGATTATAATGTTTAATTTTGATGATGCTCAGCTTTCAGATGCGCTTCTGCGGCCGCCTGGAACGCTCTTCCTTCCGATATGAGGAAGACAATTAAGCTGTGCACTTTTAAATCTTGACTGAAAACTCCTTTGTTTAGAATATATTTTTTGTGTTTACTTTCTTGTCCTTCCCCTGCACATCCAAATAGCACGGTTGGCTAAATGGCTTCAACATACACACACATATTCTTGGTTCTTTCGGTAAAGTCACGTTGAAGGGAAACAATAAAATAATAAAATATATATTTAACAATAAAATTATCACGACGTTTCGACTGCAACACAAGAATATGAATCACTGCAGTCACGAAAGCTTTAAATCAAAATACACACACATGTACGTAGCTGCCACTAATCCAGCACTTTGGAGGAGGTGAGGGTTGATAGATCACCGCTCCACCAATGTTGTGAAACAACCCCCCCTCCCCCATGGGCGTAGAGGTGCCATACCCTAGAATTTGCCAGGGGAATACAGTACAGCAAGTGGACTAATCACCATCTGTTTCCATCTGTACGGTGGATAGATTGTGTTGCCCTTCTCGTGAACGTCGTTTTTTTTCCGGGCGTTCCAGTTCACACCCACGTGTATGAAGTTCATAAATTATCTGAAAACATCTTGAAATATAAATCTTATAATTAAAACCCAAGGGTAGCAGGATCCTCCTGAAAAAGAATCGTTGGACTCGGTGTAGCTTTCCTGGATGAATCCATAACTATTATTTTTAGTTTGAAAATATATCAAAAATGTTTGAGTGTATTTTTTTGGAACCTGATGAGGATTATTTTTTTGGTTGTTTCAGCTACGTTCAAATTAAAAACAACATAGCAATGTGCCTCCTATGAATGATAACATTTGCAATCAGTGTATATTACCTGCCTCGGCACATGGATCAGAAATGCGGACCTCGTCACCAGAAAATGTTGCAAAACCTGAGAATCTACATCATTGGACCTCCTTTGCCAGTACAAAAATATAATACGAGGGTTTTTTCCCATTTTTTCTGGCAACAAAACTGAAACCTTTTTTTTACAAGGATTCATGACTGCATTAACCACAATACTTGCAGTAAAAATGCAAATAGAACGCCTTTTGGCGTCATTTTGTCTAGCACCAATTCAGACCAGGCTCTAAAGAAAGCTGTCTCTGGTGTGGACCAATCAGTTTCAAGGACAATGCATCATATATTATCAGCATGTGTTTTATTGTTTGCATTTTGACTGCAAGTATTGTTGTTAATGCAAACATGAATCCTTGTAAAAAAAAGGTTTCAGTTTTGTTGCCAGAAAAAAGGGGGAAAACCCATTTATTATTAAAACCTGAGAAGAAAATAAGACGTGTGCGCTTGTAATTACACTCGTAATTCCACAAGAGAGCAGGGAGAGAAACACGTGCATCAGAAAACATGTGCAACTTCGAGACGTCAGGTGGACGATTAAGAAGAGCGAGTGGGCTTGGGCAGGGCCGGTCGCTGCAGAGGGCGTGATGGCAGTTAATAATCAAGACCGTGGCAACAGAAAGTGGCAGCCAAAAGAGATGAAATGCACGCTTAGAAAGATGCAGGGAAGATATCAATTTGTTCTGCAGGTGCTAAGTGGTTTGTTCCAGGGCCATGAGAGATGGGACACGGCTTGGGGAGTTTAACGCATAGCAGTAGGCCTTCGTGACCAATTTCACCCATAATAGAGGGGTTTTTTTTTCGAGGGGGGGTGGTTAGATCGCGTAAATATAAATGTGTCGTTAAACCCGCCACCACCCGACACAGCCAATTAATAAGGTTTGTCACGCTAACAAAATGTTCCAATTGGTTACTAGTTCAGCACACTTCTCTGTTGGATGGTAAACCTGCAACATTTACAATTTGAGTTCGACGTTTCGTCAGTAATGACAAGCAGCCTCATCAAGCGACAGCCAGAATTGTGGAGAACTCCTCCTGTTTCGTCTTGGGGAGACTTTCCACCAGCAGCAGATTGACCCATGGACGCTGATGATTTCGACGATGACGATAGCCACGGACTAAAATATATAGGCCGTGAAATTCGAGTCGGTCAAGCATTGGCTGTGTGGTTGTAAGTACAGATTGGGGTCAATCCAGCCCAGGGTCACGAGCCCCTTTGTCGGTGGAACGACGGTGGCGAGTGGTGTGCGACGCGGCGCTGGGGCGTCCACTACCTCTTCACCAACGCGCACGTGCGAGTGTGGTGAAGTATGGTCAAACTCCCACCCACCACCTCCTCACTATCGACGGCCGTGGGAATGCCTTCATCCAGAAGTGGATTGAGAAAAGGGCTCAATTTTGTTATTTCATTATATCCAGGTGTTACTCTAGATAAACGGGATAGGGGAAAAAAAACACCGTGGTTCATGCCCCTTGGTCAAAGCAAACAGAACACCCCCGAGAAGAGCATAAAAAAAAACATAACTCATAAATAACCTTCTCCCGGCACGCTTAAGTATGCACGGCTCATTTAAATACGACAAAGCAAACCGTTGCATGCTTACAGAGCGCAAAGCAACACACTGAAAGTGATTTTTTTTGTTAATACGATTAAAACAAAAAAAATGTTCATGGGGATGGGGGGGGTCGATAGAAATGAAAATGACCCTCCTACTTGGCCGGCAAATCTGTTGTGCCACCTCGAAACCCGAATGTGGCGCGGTGAGATTTCGCACGCCGAGTTTGGCTACAAAGTCGTTGTTGGGGCTACATTCATTGAGGGCCCGGTCGAAGCTTCACGGTGTCAAGGGTTATGTTCACAAAATTACAGGAAAGGGGCCATTTCAGCACAGCCCACAGCAGCCGTTGTAGAAAAAAAAATGTTTCAGGAGCAACACAAAGAGCTGACTTTGGTTCAAAAGAACTGGGTAGCTCAGACAAAGACCCAAAGAGGAAAAAAAGAGACCTTGGAACTGTAGGCCGCAGGGTAGGGTTTCCGCTATTTAAATCTTTCACGTTATGATATTACATTTCACAACTTAACGATCATTGCGATATGTTACATTTCACAATTTTTGGCGTCCTCTGGTCTAACACCGTTTTGAGACTGGGCTCAAAAGAAAGCTGTCTCTGGTGTGGACCAATCAGTTTCAAGGACAATGCGTATATTATCAGAGTATGTTTTTTGTTTGCATTCTGGCCACAAGTATTGTGGTTAGTGCAGACATGATTCCGTGTAAAAGGTTTCAGTTTGGTGTCTTAACGTCTCAACACGACTGTTTTGTTGCCACAAAAAAAGAGGAAAACCTATTCTCATATTTTGGTACTGGCAAAGGAGATCCCATGATGATATGACATTTCACAACTTGACGATTTTCGCGATATAATATTACAATTCACAACTTGACGATTATCGCGATATGATATTACATTTCACAACTTGACGATCATCGCGATGCCAATTTCTACCCGCATCCCCCAAAGTTCGCCATTGGACTTCACATTGTTTGTCGGACTGCTATTGCGCTTTGCTATATTTTAATTATTAACAAATGTTTCTTAAGCATTACTCATCTGCAATTAACTGAATATTAGCCTGAGACGTTGTCCCACAAATCATAATTTTATTTATCTTTAATGCAAGCGTTATTATCGTGCTTACAATGTCTGTGCGGTCAGATGACAGATGACAGATGATGATGATGGCGATGGGTGATTGATGGTGAATTCTGGAAGATTTATTATTCGCGATTTAACCAATTGTTCGGTGATGCTGCTGCTGCGCTATTCCCAATTAAGAAGCAACTCAACACATTCGTCAATAACACTGTCGCCTTGAATATAGAAATATATAATAGTTGGAATTCTGGGCAATGGCGCTTCTTCATAGCACGAAATAGCATGTAAGTGTTTTTTATTATTATTATTCATGATGAATAATTATGATGGGTGTCGAGTGATTGATGTTGATTTACAATAATGACGCAAAGGGGGAACTTGATAGCATCCTAGCGAGCTGGCTAACGGAGACACTCAAAGCAGTGGCACGTGATGATCATTCTCCACGTTCATGAAAGAATGATTGATAGGCTGAGGCCTAAAGAGCCCTTGGGTGGCCGATCCATGGCTGTGTGAAGCTTGACAGACACACACGTACGCTTACAGACAAAGATTCCCTATGGAGAGACTTACCACACCGCCTACCCATTTAAGCCTGAATCGACTAATGGAAGGCCCAGGACCGGTTCAGACCAGTTCGTCAACAATGGCCATGAGCAGAAATTGAACTCAGGTCAGCAAGCTCAGAGCACAGTATCCTAACCACTCTACTACCTTACATGCACACACACATGCATACATAAACGCACACGTGCACGCACACACAGACACATGCGTGCACGACGCGCACACAACAGACAATGACAAAGATCCCCCGTATAGCCTGTAACAGACTGTTGGGACAAGTGCTCTTAGAGAGCACCTATAAACGCCGTCACGACACACGAGGGGGTGAGTGACAAGCACCACGCATGGCCGCTTTTGTCTCCCCAGTGGCGATGTTTACAAATTTGAAGCTGAGTTGACCTAGGGGAGGCCCAGGACCGGTTCGGATAATCGTCACCATTGTTGGCCGTGAGCGGGAATGGGAACTCGGGTCACCGCTAACACCACCGTTCTCCACTATGCACGCACGCGTTCTCATACACGACGCAAGACACCTACGTTCAAAACCGCACGCATCATGCTCACGGACAAATGCGCGCACGCGAGCATGACTAGGGACAATGTTATTTACGTAGTTTATTGTAAAAATTCGGTCACAGTCCCTATGATCACTTTTCCGTTGCAATTATGGATTTATTTTTTGGTGATTTCGAAAACTTTTTTTGGTTTGGACATGTTTGTTTTGTTGTAGTACGGAGTTAGACTGATGGCCTTAATCTAAGTTTTAGTGGTTGTTGTTGTTGTTTGACTTGCATCCCACTGGGATTTTTTGCACACAGCGTTGGTGTACGGTGCTTTTTGCTGTTTTTTTTTCATGGATTTTCTGTTTGCACAGTCACATAGTCACTTTAAGATGTTTTCTTGTTCGTGTTTTTGTTTGTTGTGGTTGCACCCGATTCAAGAGCCAAATGGCTCACAGGGCTATACCAAAATAAATCAACTGAAACTGACCCCACGGTTGACCCTCCTACGACGGGCAAGCGAGGCTCAGCGATGAGCGCAGCCTACGAGGACGGACCCGCTTATGCATTCATCCATTCGTCAACTTATTCACACACTAGGCTCCCACGACCCGTGGCAGGTTGCAGCGCTTCGGCGGTTTGGAACCTGGGCGATAATCTCACGCGGCATAACTGGAAAGCGGCGTAACTCGGAGTCACCGGTGGCATCATTGTCGGCAGCTGTTGTTTATACACTGCTGGATGAAGTCCACCCTCCACAGGCTACCGTTCCTCACGGGCTTGCAACAAACCATCTCGCTCCTTGAGCACGAGCTGATGCCGTCACTCCATCTCCGCGGTTGGCCGGTCCTATCCGAGCGAATGGCGAGGTAAGAAAATCCGTCACGGCAGGAAAACGAGTGGAGGCCAGGGAACATGAGATGATTTTGTGTGCGCAGTGAATGCCTTTTTGTTTAATCTGCGTCTCAGGTGTGCTATGTCCTTTGGCTTCCAGTCTATCACCGGTCCCGTCCATTGGCCGTCATCCCTTCAGAGTGATGTGAAGCTAAAATATTAAACTATATATATTTTAATTTTTTTTATCAGTGAAGGCCCACTAAGCCATATTTGTATAGCCCTGTTTTGGAAGCGACCTGGTCACAAACGGCTTATCGTGTGGACATTTGTAGCAGCCAAATAATCTAAACGCGTGTTTCTAAATGGGGAGGGAAAACCGGACCACGGGGAGAGAGAGACAGAGCAAACTCCAAACATACAGCAGCAGCAGCAGGCGTCAGGGTCGGGATTTAACCCACGGCCTCATGCGTACCAGGCGAGGGAGTTAACATCTCCTAGCCACCGCGGCGCCCTATGTGTCCTGCCCAATGCCGCTTACTTAACGGTCAAGGTGATGTCCCCGATTTGCGTTTGTTCCGTGATCCATGCATTCCTCATTCTGTGGCTCGGTAATTCCAGGCATGCATCTCTCCGTGCTCCTTTGTGCGCTCGTTCAGCTTTTGTTCATCCATATTTTTTTTTGTCAACGTCCATGCTTCTGATCCACGTGTCAGAGCAGGGCAATATTCAATGATTGACAACTTAACATTTTTTTTTGGCATATTGGTGTACGTTGCTTTTCGCGACCAAATTTCATTATTCCAAAAGCACTCTTGCGCAGATCCTTGTCCGACTCTTTGTTAATCGTCTCGTGAATTAAATGTTACGGAGTGATTTCCTACTTGGTGCTCTCCTGGAAACTGGTGGCACCACCATGGGGAACGGGAGCAGAGCAAAGGATTCCATGCGTGGAGAAAAGCAAAGCAGCATAAAAAGAGAGAATGGGAAATTGGAGGACAATTATGGAAAAGGAATATAGAAATGGGAGACAAGGGTCAGGAGAGATGAGGATCAGGAGGAGGCTATATGAGGGCCTCAATGCTGATGCATGGAGCGGCGTCTGTTTTCACAGTGGGCGCGGAGAGGGGAGGGATTCACAGTGGGGTTGGCCAAACACAAGTCACATTATTTACAGGATAGATTGAGCTCATTTAAATACGTAGATTCCTGCACATGGATATCAATATACTATTTGTAAGTCTGGTTTTGCGTATTAACTTTGCTTTAGAGCTAAGGTGAGAACTCAGGTCAGTGTTAGGACAAGGGTTACGTTTGTGGCCCAGGTTTCAGACTGGTACATTCATTCATATATATGAATATATGTTGAACTTCTTTTGCACTGTACATAGCCGAGCGTGCTCATCGAAAGTGCGGGGGAAACAAACTAAACACAAAAGGCAGTTCTAAAAAAAAAGAGATTTCGATCTAAATCTAAAAGTGCAGAGCTCCAGTGGCTTCCGAAGGCTTCCTAATATCGCAAGGCAGAATGTTCCAGACGGCCGCGCTTCAACGTGCACTTGAATGCAGGACACGACATACACAGTGATCCTCATCTGAACCATGATGATGTGGGGGGCTATTACCAGTGAGACTTATCGTACACTCCGATCCATGTTATATAACTCCACTCATCCACATGACCACAGAACGGTGGGTGGTATACATCTGGTGATGTTGAGAAATCGGACGAGTTTATCATTGCATAATGATTTAGGGGCTTTAGATAAGAGGACGAGTGGATAATAGGGTCACAGATGAGAATAATTTAAACGTAGAATATATTATTGTTATTTGTCATTGGAATGCATACTGTGCATATATACATATCTGTATCTGTCTACACAAGAAAGCCACACTGAAGACTCTCTCACGTGCTATGAAATCGGGTCATTGCAGGAACCGCCACCGGTTGTACGTATTTCCTCTGAAGCAACCGTGTTGGTGACAATATGTTCATAATAAAGGGGTTTTTTGGGGGGTTAAATCGCGTAAGTATCAATGTGTCGAAACCCTCCACCACCCGACACGGCCAATCAGTAAGGGATTTGTCACGTAAACAAGACGCCAAATATTTTTCGATTTTAAGCTTTCGTGACTGCAAGGATTCATCTTCTTTGGTTCTTTCGGTAAAGTCACGTAGAATGAGAATAAAATAATAAAATAAAATAAGACGTTAAAATTCTCACGACGTTTCGGCCACAACACAAGTAGCCTTCATCAGGTGAAAGAACAGAACTGTCGGGACGACAGTGCTCCAATGAGCGTTGTTAAGATTCGTAGCGGTCTTTTTAAGCTCGGTGAGAGGCGTGAAACCTCTTGACAAAGGAGTTTAAGTATCAAAGCAGGAGAATTTAGCATTGAAATAGCTGAGGGATTGGCTCGTGACAGAAATAGCTGTGTAAAAGTCAAAGTTTACCTATCAACAGAGGCATTTAGTATATTGACGCTAATGGCCTGCAACTACCCAACTTTTATACAATAAACCGATGTGAAAATAACTAAGTCTATATTACATAATATAATAAATGTACTTAATATATTCTTCAATAAGCTGGGCTATTCATCACAAAGCAACTGGGTATGCAATACACTACTTTGATACTTAAACTCCTTTGTCAAGACGTTTCATGCCTCTCACCGAGCTTAAAAGACACTCATTACATGGTGTGGTGTATACCCAGTTGCTTTGTGATTAATAGCCCAGCTTATTGAACAATATATTAAGTACATTTATTATTACTCATTGTTTTTTTTCGGTAAAGTCACGTATGTAGAAATACAATAAAATGATGTTAAAACAAAAAAAAACAATCACGACGTTTCGATCACAACGCAAGCGATCTTCATCAGGTGTCAAGAACAAATCACGGAGGTAAATACAACAAAAAGATGAGAGACGAGAATTCAACAAACCTGAAAAAAACATTATGTGAAGCACATCCAGTCAGGCCAACAACACAGTTAGACACTTGCTGGCCTGTGCTTCACATAATGTTTTTTCAGGATTGTTGAATTCTCGTCTCTCATCTTTTTGTTGTATTTACCTCCGTGATTTGTTCTTGACACCTGATGAAGATCGCTTGCGTTGTGATCGAAACGTCGTGATTGTTTTTTGTTTTAATATAATTTTATTGTATTTCTACATACGTGACTTTACCGAAAAAAACAATTAGTAATTTTATGCAGTCACGAAAGCTTTAATACTTTATCACATTTATTATATTATGCAATATAGACTTAGTTCTTTTCACATCGGTTTACTGTATGAAAGTTCGGTAGTTGGAGGCCTTTAGCGTCCATATACTAAATGCCTCTGTTGATATGTAAACTTTGACTTTAACATAGCTATTTCTGTCACAAGCCAATCCCTTAGCTATTTCAATGCTAAATTCTCCTGCTTTGATACTTAAACTCCTTTGTCAAGAGGTTTCACGCCTCTCACCGAGCTTAAAAAGACGCTACGAATCTTAACAACGCTCATTGGAGCACTGTCGTCCCGACAGTTCTGTTCTTTCACCTGATGAAGGCTACTTGTGTTGTGGCCAAAACGTCGTGAGAATTGTATTGTCTTATTTTATTTTATTATTTTATTCTCATTCTACGTGACTTTACCGAAAGAACCAAAGAAGAAAACGCCAAATAGTTTCGACTTCAGCCCACCGGTTTGTTAAAGAGTGAATCTACAACATTTACAATCTGAGTGCGACGTTTCGCTGGTAATTACATCCATCATCATCGGGCGATTCGCCAGAATAGTGTCGATTATTTTTCTTTCAAGAGGGGCCTGCTGCATTGGGATGTTTGACCAACACCGATGCCCATTGTAAGTTTTTGCCGAAACATTCATATTGCAAATTGGTCAATTGGGATTACACATTGCAGCATCTCCCCTACTGGGAAATCATCATAGGACATTTCTGATCAAAGAGTCTTGATGGCTTTTCTGGGTAAACCATAATAATACAATAATACACTCAGAGCATGCATATATATTTATTTTGTAATGTTCTCAGCTGACAATGCAATTTCACACAATGTGATAGCAACAGGGTCGACACAAACAGTTGCTCACGCTGCAAGCATCGCACGCCCCCATACCATGAAGGCTCTCTGGCCGAGGAGTGGCTTACGTGGCATTTAAAGACACGCGTTATTAAACCGGCTACGACTTCCCAGCGAAACTGCTTTTTTTTCTTTCTCACGAATTAAAGGGCTGGCACGTCATTTACGAGTTATATATAAAAACGGGTCTTACATTTTGCAGGAGAATATGAGAAGGCAAGAGTAAGAGAAATGGATTGTTTGTATTGCACGCTTTCAGATGTGCTTCTGCGGCCGTCTGGAACGCTCTTCCTTCCGATGTCGGGAAGCCACTGGAGCTGTGCACGTTTGAGTCGAGATGAAAAACTGATTTCTTCAGGGCTGCTTCTTGTTTTTAGTTTCATTCTTCTTTCCCCCGCACCTCCGATCAGCGCGGTCGGCTTACGTACGGCACGAAAGTATTTCAACGTACGTACATTGTTCGTAAGATGCTCGCGGTTGGGTTTCAGTTTTCTTTGGCTTTCACTCTGCCCTGCAGGAGGTGCAACGAAAAATGCCAGGGCGAACTCACATGCAGAGAGAGCGAGCGAGCGAGCGAGACGTCAGTGTGAATACCTCCCGGTTGAAACCCAAGACCCGCGCGTGCGCGCACTTGACGTCTTCAAATCGCCGTCCAATATGCTTTTTTTTTGTCGTCGCTTTTTGCGACAGCGACCGCCGGGGCCAGCATTCCGTCGGTCGCAACGGCGGCTCCAATTCTCGCTCGCCTCGCGGTCTCGACGGGCACCGAGCGGGCGATAGCGTGGCGCCATCTCCGCCGAACGGTTCTCTACCCCACCTCCCCTCCCACCCCCCATATGGCTAGCCGCTCGCCAACGTGGCCAGCATGCGTCACTTCTAATGCGCGCTCGCCAAACAATTAATCCCGCAGTACGAGCAAAGCACGCACACCGGCTAAATGCATTATCGGTGTGCGCGCGTGCGCGTGTGCAAGCGTGTACGTGCGCTGTGCAGTATTGTAATGGTGAGACTTTGATTTTGAATAAGGTCTTCGTCTAGAAGCGTCGCGAGATGCTGTGTGTGGACGCATACTTTGCGTCCGAACAGGTTCAGGGTTTAATTTTTTACATCAGCCTTAAATAAGTACCTGGCATGATCAGCACTGGGGAAACAAAGGCGGCCAGGCATGGTGTCTGCTACATCATCCTCTGCGTGCTGTGCTGTCCATAAAAAGTGTCTGGCGAACAGCACTTTCCACTCCGGTCTATAAGGCTACGCGACTTTAGGCTTTTGTAATAGTGGCTATAGTGCTGCTCTGAACTGCAAACCTTGGCGATTGTTGGTCATATACAAACATTTGTGGTAAGTGGTGTGTCAGCTTTTTCTGGCCGTCCCCCAAGGTTGACTCGGACAATAATGAGTATCCGGTGCGATGTGTAAACTCTAGCAGGGGAGATACAAAGGCGGGTGTGATGCTAGTCGTGTCAACTTGTACTCCATACTGACCATAACACGTGCTCGCTATCTCTACATCGTCGCCCCGTGATGCGTCTAAACGTTGTGGCTTTTGTATCTTTACGGTTCGTGACATATAGCAACGGTGACTACGTTACCGTTGAACGAACCACCCAAAATAAACGCGAACACAGGGGGGCAAAGGTCACCCAGATAAACAACTGCTCGGGCCAGACCAAGAGGAGAATGAAAACTGCTGCAATTATTTTGTTCCCACCCCCCTTACAGCCCGTGCCACGTGACTCCTCCCTCCCCTCCCTTCCCTTCACCTCCATTCCACGACCCTCTTCCTATCCTACATGCACCCAAAGGGAGGGCACGGCCACCTCTCGAGACGTCATTGGGTGGGGGGGGGGGGCACGCGCGGGTGACGAGAAGGCGGTGGCAGGTTTTAGATACGGTTCCAATTTAAAACACACCCTTTCATGTAACGGAATGTTCTGCTTCTCATACTTTGCACATGTGCGCGTACGCGTGTGGGTTGGGTGCGTTTACGCGTGTGCGTGTGAACGTGTGTGCGTGTGTGGCGATTATCTGAACCGGTCCTGGGCCTCCCCTAGGTCGACTCAGCCTGAAATGGGTACCCAGTGCGGTGTGTAAACATCGCCACTAGGGAGACAAAGGCGGCCGTGTGTGGTGCTAGCCACCCACCACCTCGTGTGCCATGTCAGCCTTCATAGATGCTCGCTGACAGCACTTGCCCCTAAAGTCTGTTAAAGGCACCAGTGGCGAGTGGCATCTGAATCAGTTTTGGGCCTCACCTAGGCTGTCCCTTAAATGCTGTAGCATGTGAACATTTGCACTAGGGAAACAAAGACGGACAGTCGTGGTCACAGCACCTCCATGTGTATTAGTAGGTGCTTGCTAACAGCATTTTTAAAAATAATAATAATAATAATATCATTTATTCAGTCGGGCAAGCCGGGAAAAACTACTTTCAAGTTCGGAATGAATCAAATGTTGCAAAAAAAAAGTATTTTGTGTAATCAAGAGAAAGGATTTAACACGTAGGCTGTCGCGACCAATATCATCCATAATACAGCGTTTTTTTGGGTTAGATCGCGTAAATATATAAATGCGTCGTTAAACCCGCCACCACCCGACACAGCCAATTAGTAAGGGTTGTCACGTAAACAGACTGTAAATGTTCTGGCTTTGCTTTCCAACATACCGGTGTGCTGTACTAGTAACGAATTGGAATGTTCTGTTTACGTGACAAACCTTACTAATTAGCTGTGTCGGGTGATGGCGGGTTTAACAACAACAACAACACATTTATATATTAACGCGATCTAATCCAAAAGAAAACCTGTATTAAAGAGAAAGGATTTTTTTTTGTGTTGGTCGGAGGAGCATGCGCAGGATGGAGGAGGCCAGGTGACTGAGACCGGCACTCGAGTGGCACCCAGAGGTTGGAGACCAGATGAGAAGACCTCAAGCCAGATGTTGGTGGTGAGACTTCAAGAGTGGCCCTTATTAGACACTTTGACCATGCAGCAATTGGAAGAAGACCTCAAGTCAGATGTTGGTGGTGAGACTTTAAGAGTGGCCCTTATTAGACCCTTTGACCATGCAGCAATTGGAAGAAGACCTAAAGTCAAAGGGTTTTAGGTCCTTGAGATTATTTGGATTATTTTGCTGCGATGAATTTCCACATGATAAGCCTCATTTGTAGTGAGGTCGCGTCTGAAAAACAAGTTAATACCTAAATTTTGATTTAAAGCTTTCGTGACTGCAGTAATTCATATTCTTAGTTTTTTCGGTAAAGTCACGTTGAAGAGAAACAACAAAATAACAAAATATATATAAAACAATAAAAAATTCTCACGACGTTTCGACCATAACTCAAACGGTCATCATCAGGTGTGTCGTTGTTGTTTCTCTTCTCTTCAACGTGACTTTACCGAAAAAACTAAGAATATAAGTTAATACCTCTTCTTTGGTTCTTTCCTCATTGGACTTTACCTGGTAAGATAAAAAAAATAGTTGTATTTGTGTATTTTCAAGCGATTTATTTACGTTTCCTATTCTTTGCACGCCTATCGTGTTTTGTATTGTTTGTTACTGTAACGTTTTGATCCGCCCCAACTGGACATATGTGAAACAAAGCTTCATAGCTCATCGTAATCCTCCAGTATGAATGAATATTCTTTTTTTCTAGTTCTGACATTGATGTTCAGGTGTCGACCGTGCAATAATTCTTAGATCTGGCCGAAGGAAGGGGGAGCAACGGTGAGATGTTGTGGCACAAATGGCATTGGCCGTGATGGCCTCTCAGTCGGGGTCCCTGAGCCCTCAGCATTTCTATTGAATCCGCAGGATTTCTGGAATGTGGCGTTACTTCCCACCAACCCGCAGTCGCCTCCTGCATTATCGTCTCTCCCTTCCCCCCGCTGCTCTCTCTCTCACCACGCCACTTCCCCGGCTCTCGCACGGCCGGATGTCTAGACACTCGATCGCCCGGGATTCCTCCACGAGGTCAGTGCTGCCCTCTCCGCTGCAGTGACGCTCACGTCGTGGACCACCCACAGTCGAGAGACCACCCTGCATGCGGGAAGCTGATGCAGTCGTTACCTCCGCAACACTGCATGCCACCATTCCTACTGCCACCCCTCACCATCACCACCCACCAACTATAACCCGGCCAGCCTCTACCCCACAATCATCTCACAGATGTGTTTGTCATGTCCATATTTTTATTTATATTTTACCAGGTGAGGCCCACTGAGCTATATAGCTTTTTTTTCAGAAGCGACCTGGCCACAAATTATAGATCGACGAAGCGGTTTATCGTATGAAAACGTACAGCAGCCAAATAAGCTAAATGAAATCTTGATTTGAAGTTTTCGTGACTGCAGGAATCCATACTCTTTGGTTCTTTCGGTAAAGTAACGTAGGTAGAAAAATAAATAATAAATTACGACGTTTCGATCGCGACACAAGCAATCGTCATCAGGTAGAAAGATACAGCCGTTGAACTGCTGAACAGGAAGTTATTTTTTCTACCTACGTGACTTTACCGAAAGAACCAAACAGTAAGCTAAAGTCACTTTGATTCTAAAGGTGGGAGTAAAAACCGGAGGACCCGGAAAAAAAAAAACACGCGACCACAGGGAGAACATGCAAACTAGAAATATTCAGCAGGCGTCAGGGTCGGGATTGAACTCACGACCTCCCTGTATATCAGGCGAGGTAGTTAACATCTTTCCACCATGGCGACCCAATTTTTCCAACGCTGTCTCCACACAATGACTGGTCCTGTCTTTATTATACCATATATGTACTGTATGTTATTAAACACCGTATACGTAGTGAAGTATTATAATGCGTTGATCAATACAGTTCATGTGCAGGTGCTAGATCGATTGTTGCTTTGCAGATTTGTGATGTGGTGGCTTGTGCAAGACTTCATACTGCAGTGGATTGAATATGGCCGATGACGACGATGCTGATGATGATGATGGAGAAATTGAAGACGGCCGCTTGGATCGAATGGCTTATTCTTTGGGATGATGTTACGGAGTTCACTTCAACGCAGAGCCCTCCTGAAAGGAGAGTGCTGAGCCATTGTGGCTTTCTCAGGTATGTAAAGGTCACTTTTATCGTGGGCATTTATGAACAAAAATATTTAAATTTTAGTCCAACTGTGCTCTCGGTGTAATGCCACGAGACGAAGTAGCCATTCATAACCGAAACGTAACCGAAACGTCGTGCACATTTGATGCCAATAATCGTTTGGTAACAAACCGGCAATTTTTGTTTGATATATTTCACGGGGTTAGGGTCCACAAGTGGGTGTGGATCGGTACACTAGATTTCAATGCTTTCTTACTCCGTCCAGTTCGGCCTCCTTAGTTGAGCTCAATGAGCCATCGGCTTTTAACGGAGCTCATAAAGACACCGGGGAAGGGCGGCCTCGCGTTGCCCTGTGGCGGTGTTCTTCACTGCAAGGCCCGCGTACCACTGGCGGCCCCTGGTGGCGTTTAGTGCGCCCCCCTGACAATACACAACACGTGACAACCCGTGACAACAACCCCCGTCGTCGTCATCGTCGTCATCGTCTTCTCGGTTAAAGTGCGTTCCCCACCACCTCTGAAAATGAGTGAAGGACCGCCGCTTTGCGGTGTCTGCGCTCGTGGCCACCCGGAGTCGTCTCTGATGGGCGCGCCCGTCTCATTGGACGGCAGCGAGACGGCGGATTTGCGTGTCAAATCGACCGTCGTTGGAATCGGCAGGCTCAGCGGTTTTTTTTTATTTGCGAGCGGTTACAAGAACAAAATAGGGGACATGCCCCTCGACAATGAAAGCTGATTAATCCCTCGTGAGAGATTTTAGACAACAACAACAACAACATCACCACTATTTGTCAGCCTGCGTGTTTCAGTGGTGGAGATAATGACAGCGGCCGTTAGTGGTGTACTTATCTCTAATGGGTTTCATTTGTGTGTTTGTGTATTTTTTTTGTTTAATGGGTCGGAAATTAACGCGGTTGGAATGCGGTTGTGACGCCCGTGGCAGAGGTTCGCGGTTCAACCTCTGCGGCCGCTCTGGTTAACACCGCAAGGGAGAATAACCGACAGAAAATAAGCGCTGGTCTGCTTCACTTGCGGACGTTAAAGACCCAATGATTGTCATTCGCAAATGATAAGAAAAGAGTCGGTCATTGTGCGCCGACGGGGAGGTCCGAATTTTTGCCGACCAATCTATGGCACATTTCTGAAGCTACCGCGGACTCAAATTATTCGTACAAGATAGCGCCTTCACAAGAGCCCCTTTTTCCCACTCTAAGAATGGCGTGAATACCAAAACGAATAATCGTCTTCAACTTCGATGATCGAGACGTCATCACAGGTCGAAGCCCGTGATGCCACCACCACCAGCACCACCACCAACATCTTCATCGCCAGCGCGTCCCAACCCCCACCCACCAACCCATCCCTCTGCCAGATCCCCAGAGCTGCTGCACAGGAGACACGCAGCGATCTTGAAGATCTGTTCCTCACAGTCCCCCCCCCCCCACCACCCCACCATCTGCTCCTATAGTCTTCTCTTCCCCCATCGGACGCTGGACTCGCGGCGACCACTCCAATGCCCGTGTCGGTCACCGGCCCTTCGTCCCGTCATTCTGCATGCGTGTCCCGTCCAGCGCAGCCTTGCTGCATTAAACAAGTGTAATGTAGGGCACGCTGAAACCATACCCCCCCACCCCCACCCCCCATCTTCATTTTAATTTGATCTCCATTGGGTCAATTCAGCCTAAAGTAGGTACAGTAGCTGATATGGTTTGGTAGTGAACATCAGTACTGTGGGAGGGGTTGGCATTTGGGTGATGTTGGCCACACCACTTCCTGTGTGGTGTTGGTCTAAGTAACTGCTCGCTATCTGTCTCCCTCTACGCTCGCTTAAGATCAAATGTGTCTCTTGTCTAAATCGTTCTCATTTCGTTGCTTCTCTGTCTCGTATGTGTCTCTATCCTACTCTGATATCACTATTTGCTACACGTCCCTATCCCTCGTCTATATCTCTTTTGTTATCTCATTGAGAAATTATACATTGAAATTAAGGCTACCGATGAGCCATAGTGACGATGATGATGATGACGCGGACGTGTTGGGCAATGTTAAATCGTTCGCTTTCTCGAAATTATACAGACACGTCCCATCACACGTCAGCAGAGTCTGTTAATTGATAGCCCAAAAACTACGGGTGCCACGGTGGCTAGGAGATGTTAACACCCTCGCCTGGTATACAGGAGGTCGTGAGTTCGATCCCGAACCCTGACCCCTGTATATTTGTAGTTTGAATGTTCGCCCCCGTGGTCGTGTGGATTTTTCTCCGGGAACTCCGGTTTTTCTGTCCACATTTAAAATCAACATCACCCGCGTATGAATGTCTAGGTGATAAACCACTTATCGTTGAGATATTATGTGACTCGCTTGTTTGCCCATCCCTGGACGGAAGCTGTAATACTTAAGAAACAAATTAGCAGAGTATAATTGTATCTCGTGTAAATGTAATGGCAGTGAATCTTGCACGAAAGTATGTCATCAAACACTTCACTGCAGTTTACTGTAGCACTGTATATAACTGACCTTCAATTTGTTCAAATTCGCTGCTCTGATACTTTATTCTCTTCTGCTTTCGGTCGCTGGGGTTGAAATAAATTGGAATTCGATACAATAGCTGGAAAATCACCGATATATGTCTATTTCACCATAATGTAGAAGCATAAATTAGACTTACCTCTTGTCTCAAGTGTTGAAGAAATAAATAAAGACACCAAATACACTTTGTTGCTGCGTATAATTATTTATTAAATTCACTTTCAATAAAGAAACGTCAAACTTAAAGCGAATTTGTGAAAAAAATATTTCCGCTCGACCTTCTGTGTGAGTGTAAAAATCCACCCGCTCATGAATATTAATGAAGGAATGGGGGGGGGGGGCATGTGGAGTGACGTCACGCGCGTTACACACAAACAGACATTCTTGGCTCATTATAGTCGTAATAGCCAAGTGCCACCCTGAAGAAGAGCTATGCAGCTCAGTTGGGGGCCTTAGCTGGTAAAATAAAATAAAAACAGTGTTGTGTTTCTATTTGCCTTCTGCCAATGCGTCGGCGGTCAGGGCGAATGTTTTAATTCGACTGCTTTGCTGACGTGGTTGGTTTTACGAGCGTCGCTCTGAGACACGTAGAACGGCTGGCTGAACTCCCCCTGCAAGCCTGAACGGGCCCTCAAGCTGAAGCCAAAAATAAAATAAAAATACGTTGCTTTTTTAATACTTTATTTGCATAATTGACTTCTGGAGAGTACAATGGAAATCTGCTCATTTACATAATTGCCTTCATTGTAACGTTAAAATCATAAGAAAAAATCCAGACGGAAAAAAACGGTTTAATAATGAATGTTCCAGCTCTCACAATCGCTGCCCCAAGTAGCTTCGAGGGTGCGTTGCGCTCACAGGCATGAGGACGAAACCCCTGAAATTCTCAACTCCTGTTAGTTGCATTGTCATTTGTGCTCGCTCGTTCGTATTGTCTGTCTGGTGTGTTGTCTCGCTAGCAAGTCAAGGCCTGTCTCAAACATAGCACCTCATGCTCCTGTCCCCCTACACTACAGCTGCTGTCTCCCTGCACTACAGCTCCTGTCTCCCTGCACTACAGCTCCTGTCTCACTGCACTACAGCTCCTGTCCCCCTGCACCACAGCTCCTGTCCCCCTGCACCACAGCTCCTGTCTCCCTGCACTACAGCTCCTGTCCCCCTGCACCACAGCTCCTGTCCCCCTGCACCACAGCTCCTGTCTCCCTGCACTACAGCTCCTGTCCCCCTGCACCACAGCTCCTGTCTCCCTGCATTACAGCTCCTGTCCCCCTGCACCACAGCTCCTGTCCCCCTGCACCACAGCTCCTGTCCCCCTGCACTACAGCTCCTGTCCCCCTGCACCACAGCTCCTGTCCCCCTGCACTACAGCTCCTGTCTCCCTGCACTACAGCTCCTGTCTCCCTGTACTACAGCTCCTGTCTCCCTGCACCACAGCTCCTGTCCCCCTGCACCACAGCTCCTGTCCCCCTGCACTACAGCTCTTGTCTCACTGCACCACAGCTCCTGTCACCCTGCACTACATCTCACAGTGGAACTATCCGCAGTAGCAGCAGCGCGACTCACCACCACCATCACCATCGCCTCCTCTCTACACCAAGGAGTGGGACCGTGGTCACTGCCGGGCTACTGCTGATGCTGCACATTTGCAGCAGCATTTCAATCACCGCCGACTTTCAAAGAGACACTTGAAGGCCCCCACCTCTTTCACCCCTTCCACCTCTTCCACATCTTTCCCCTGACTTTCTAGCGACGCCGAGCTTTGCTCTGAGCCTCAGAGTCACGGCCATTTAACGTCTGTGAAACATTGTGCGCGTCACACATCGCATGGTCATCATGATTATTATTGATTTGAAGCTTTCGTGACCGCAGGAATCCATACTTTCTGCTTCTTTCTGTAAAGTCACGTGGGTAGATTCAGGCGAAGACGGACGCTCGTGTTGCGACCGAAAACGTCGTGTTTTCTTTTATTATTTTTTTCCCTATCCACGTGACTTTTACCGAAAGAAGCAGGGAGTATTATTATTATTATGATTATGATTCCTTGCCACGTTTCACCGGTGCCTGGTTGAGTACGCGGTGATGTGAACCGGAGTGGGCCCCCCCCGGAGAAACCCCGAGGGGAGAAGGGTCAGCGATCGCGCTCGCTCTCGGAAGCCGACCCCTGTGGTTCGTTGGCGGCTCGAATGAGGTGGCGATCTCACGGCGAGAATGAATGCTCGGGATAGTGAACCAGCCACGGCGCGCGTCGGAGCACGAACGAGCGTCTATAAGCGAAGAAGCACGTGGCAGACCTCAACGACGCCCGCGTTGGTGTGACGGGCACCGATCACGACGCCTCGTGAATATTAATGACGCGACCAACAGAAGCACACCACCTCCCACATCAAAACGAATCTCATCCGTGGCGTTTCCACCGTCTGGGGGAGAGAGGGCGGCGGGGGGGTGGCTGGGAGTCGACAGAATGAATGAACGCACGCCAGCGGTAGGAAAATCCGGCGCTTTTTTAATGCATTTTCGGTGGAGCACGTCGACTTTTCGTGAAGCTCTCAATATCCGTCTGGAAGTACAAAACGGTTTGTTTGCGAACCCTACCTGTGTGTACCTCAGCGCGGTGGCTAGGAGATGATAACTGCCTCGCCTGGTATACAGGAGGTTGTGGGTTCGATCATAACCCTGGCGCCTGTGTATATTTGGAATTTGCGTGTCTCTCTCTCTCTCATCATTATCCCGGTGGCTAGGAGATGATAACTACCTCGCCTGGTATGTAGGAAACCGTGGGTTCGATCCCAAACCTGACGCCTGCTGCATATTTGGAGTTTGCGTGTCTCTCTCTCTCTCTCTCCCCGTGGTCGCGTGGATTTTTCTCCGAGTCCTCCGGTTTTTTGTTCCCTCCACATTTGGAAACATCAGAGTATTTGGCTACGAAAATTTCCTTGCGATAAGCCACTTCCTTGAACAATCATTCGTAACCAATCCGCATCTGAAAAAAAGAGCTATATATATAAAGCTCAGTCGGCCTTATCTGGTTAACGAAGAAAAAGTTTAGTTTAGTTGTCACAGGTCGGGCTACGTGCTGTGCATTGCTTCTCCGGAGCCTTTGTCAAGAACCGACTGTGGCCTTCGTTCAGCAGCCACTGCCTGCAAAACGTCGCAACTTGCGCGACAGCCTTCCCGCTCGCTACGAGGAGTGGCGGCGTGGATTCCAAATGTCCTTTTGATGATTTCATTCGATACAGAGCTTGAGATCAAACGCAAGCACTCCCCCCTCGCTCCCTACCCCCCCCCCC
Source organism: Petromyzon marinus (assembly GCF_048934315.1). Taxonomy (NCBI): domain Eukaryota; kingdom Metazoa; phylum Chordata; class Hyperoartia; order Petromyzontiformes; family Petromyzontidae; genus Petromyzon; species Petromyzon marinus. The sequence continues at coordinate 5,629,026 of NC_133689.1, read as the reverse complement.
CCCCGTTATTACGCATGCTAAATCAATCATTCAGCTTACCCCCCCCCCCTCCACACGCCACGCGCATACAGCGGAGGCAGTGGCGGAGTCTCGAGCATAAACCCCTGGAGAGAGACGCGTGGGTGACAATGCGAATTTCCACCTCACACCCACGCGCTCGCCCATGCCCTTATCTCCACGGGCAAACGTACATGTTTCTCCCTAATGTGATGGACATTAGAGAGACCTGTTGCGACGTGATGGGTCACGCCCGACGGCAGTGTTGCGTCAAGAGAAATAACAGCGCACGAGTTCACGGTACAGACACTGCGCGCTACTGTGCGAACGCGTGTGTGTGCGTGTGTGCGTGTGTGTGCGTATGTGTGTTTGTGTGTGGGGGGAGCGGTAGTGTAGTGGTTAGAGCGCTGCTCAACGATCCCGGAGACCCGAGTTCGATTCCCGCTCACGGCCAACACCAGTGCCGATTATCCGAACCGGTCGGTGGCCTCCACCTAGGTAGACTCAACCTCAAATGAGTACCTGGTGCGGTGTGAAAACATCGCCACTGGGGAGACAAAGGCGGTCGGGCGTGGTGCTGGCCACCCACCCCCTCGTGTTCCGTTCCGGCTTTCATAAGTGCACTAACAGCACTTGCCCCAACAGTCTGTTAAGGCTATACGGGGGATCTTTGTACTTGTGTGGAGGGAGCAGTAAGTGTTAGCCGTTAGCGGCACCGCGCTACGAAGCTGACGAATAGACTTTGATTTCCGCTCACGGCCAAAATCAGTGACGGGTACCTGAACGGATCCTTGGACGTCGACCTTAAACGAGCACCCACTGCAGACTAAACACATCCCAACAGATACGAGGTACTCGACATTGAAGACTGAGCACCTCGTGTGCAGTGTTAAACCATCAGCGCTGGGGAGTCAAGGTTCGACCGGGCGTGGTGTTGGCCAGACTCTCCCTCTGCATCTGCTGCGCGGACCTTAATAGGTGCTCACTAACATTATTTATTCTTGGAGTTCTTTGGGCTATGTGGGGTGGGGAAGGCTTTATGTGCACTTTCTCTCTCTGTGTGCACTCTCTCTCTCTCTTTCGTGTGGTTTTAATCTTGCACGCCCATGGTCTTTCCTACGTTTAATTTTTTTGGCTACAGAAGCCGAGCTATTCCTGCCAAAGGGCAGCTCGTATGTCGCAGGGAGAATGTTTGCAATAACAAACAGGCCTGGCAGAATTACTTTTTTTCCGCGAGGTTTACAAGAAATACAATAACGTCAGAAGATGTTCTACATCATTCTATTTTTTTTTGAAATATAAATGTACAGACATATGCCGGGACAGCAACATTCCACTGAACACTCCTCAACGCCGTAATGGGCGGAAACAAAAATCTTTACAAAAGGAGGTTTGGATGGCACAGATTGCCCCGTTTCATCCGCCAGCCCACACCATGACCCCCACGCAACATCGCCCGCTCTGTAGGCTCACTCACACTCTGCACTAACCTAGCGGCCGTGACGTGTATGTACAGGGACTCCTCTACTTACGAACATTCGACTTACAAAACTTTCGAAGATACGAACACACCTGTGCGTATGTCCAGTTGCCTGTCCGGACCGAGAGTCGTAAGTTCAAACGCCGCGCAATAGATGGCTGTGGTGGCATCTACACCTACTGAACTTGAAGAACCAGCGGCATCTACATCTGCAGAACTTGAAGAACCAGTGGCATCTACAGGAAATTATACAACCTTTAAAGAAATTCCCCGTGTTTAGTGTAGATGTCCTACAACATGCTTGGAATCGCCAGGAGTAAAGTTGGACTTACGAACAGACCTCTGGAACCTAACTCGTCCGTAAGTAGAGGAGTCCCTGTATGTTTGTCCGTGTATGTTGAACTTATCTCGCACTGTACGTAGCCAACTGTGCTGATCGGAGGTGTGGGGGAAGGACAACAAACGTAACACAAAAAGCAGTGATAAAGAAATGAGTTTTCAATCGAGATGCAAAAGTGCATGGTTCCAGTGGCTTCCGAATATCGGAAGGAAGAGCGTTCCAGACGGCCGCAGAAGCGCATCTGAAATCGCGCGCGATGCGGTGACCCCACCGTCTTTGTTTGACGGTCAGCCAGAAGCTGCTGCGAGGATGAGCGGTGATCGCGTGATGGTTTATGCTCCTTGACGAGATCAGCAAGGCATTGCGGTTCGTTTACGGCATGCGCTTTGCTCACACCTGCACCCTACACGATAGCTGCGGACACGGGGGCACTGAGACGTGCTCCTCGATGACTTTTGCTAAGCCAACGATGGGGCTGACGGAGCCGGGACCTCCTGCCGGTGCGCATCGCTGTGCATGCGTTTGTCAATCACTATACTTGCCCAAATAAGATACACCCTAGAGTTGCCAGCCTACTTAACACTCCCACTCATCTCCTCCTCCCCTTCACTGGCCCCCTTCCGCTTCCCACCACCAATTTTATCCACCAGCTGCCACAGATTATATCTATTTTCCGCTACTTCCAGGTTATTGCGGGCAGTTCCTATAGAATTATAGGGTCCAGTGAGTCACCAGACACTGCATTGTTACCTCACAATGCGGTGTTTGGCATCGTCGAATATAAAAGTTAAACAACAAAAAAACCCGCTTGTAGCTGTGAAAATAATCTGCGGATTGTGAGAGGTGCGTCGACGCGCCGTCGGTTCTTATGGTCGAGGACACGCGTGTCCAATCGCGCGCGACGTGCACACCGATGTGCTTTGCTTCGCGCATACGTAATTTGCACGTAAATCGGTTTCGTTGCATCCTCGGGCCACGCAAAATTCACCGCGACGTGAACAAAGCAGCGCGATCCCTTGAATGAAAGCGCGCGCGAGTCGCTACGTAGGGGCGCGTGGGACGAGGCCGCTGAACCAGGGGCTAAGAAGCCTGTCACTGCCGAGAGACGGCGAACGTCGAGCGACAACAGCAGTTTGTCTGTCTGCGGCTAACGCTGTGGATTACATTATGGGCCCGTGACCATAGCTCCCCTTGCTCCAGAGGAGGCGCGTGGTTATCACCACGGGGTGCGTTCACCGTACAACCCGTGCCCGTCTCCCTGGACATCATTCTAAACAATGGGAGGAGGAGGACATTGCGTGCCGGCGCCATGCGCACACATTTGCTAAATTAGAAAAACATTCTCCAAAATTGCTCAACTGGGATTTCACATGGCAGCGGCAGCAGCTATTATCGCCACCCCCCTCCCACCACAACTCTCCCCACCCCCCCGCCCCTCCTGGTAGACCAATGCCCGATTGCAGGCCAGGTGCCGAGTCGCCTTGTTTCATACAGGGACAGCTGCCACTGGGGGGTGCCCTTTGGTGTTGAGATGAGCTGTGCCAATGTAAAGACATCTGGGACGCCCCAGTCAAAAGCAAAACAATAACATTATAAACTCTAAACATGTTTTTTTTTTTGCTAGGTAAGGCCCACTGAGCTATATCGCTCTTTTTCAGAAGCGATCTAGCCACAAATGATAGCTCAAGAAAGTTGGATTATCATCTGGACATTTATAGCAGCCAAATGCTTGAAACGCATGTTTCTAAATGTGGATGGGAAAATAGGAGGACCTGGACAAAAAAAAAACACGCGACCACGGGGAGAGCGATAACATGCAAACTCCGAGTATACAGGCGTCAGGGTCGGGATCGAACCCACGACCTTCCGTATACCAGGCGAGACAGTTAGAATCTCGCCACCGTAGCGCCCGCGATAGCGTACTCATGAACAAAAGAGTGAATCTCATTCACGACATTTCATTGGCGTATTAAAACTCTTGGTTGGACTCACGTGTGACCGTCTCAGATGCTATCGGCAAAAAACAAAATATTGATTTGGTCCCCACGCGCCATATAATCAACTCTAACACCGAGCTCACAGATCCCACTGTGGGGGGTTCGGCGGTGAGCAGCCCACGGTGGTGGGACCCGGGCTGATGGGGAATTCGTCCCAATCAAGAGTGGAGTGAGTCGTGCCGTGCTCGAGTGCGCACGAGACCATTTCCAGGGCCGGCACTCAAATAACACCCCAGGTTAACTGCAGCATGCAGCATAACAATAGGAAACAGAAGAGTGTCAACGTGCCTCTCGGGATGTGTATAACAAAACAGATAAAGGCGCAGCCCTGCAACTGCTTGCTCGCGGCACTGTTGAATGAGAGGCCTTCACTATTGATGTATGTTGTTGCCACTGCTGATGTGCTCACGCATCGCGGATCTCCCGTGAAAAAATAGCCGGGCGGCCGGCTAAAATGGGGACCATCATCCGTGTAACAAATCAAATGAACTCAAACGCTCGAGTGGGACTTGGCCTACTCCTCCACGTCGGGCAGACACGTTTGAAGAGGTTGGCGCACCCGCACTTTACACCCACCGCACACGTCCTGCCAATCGACTGACTGCGGAGTACACATTTAGACTGATGGGTTCAGGACAGAGACGGTCTCGTGGTCGGACTGGGAATTGATACACGGTCCAACGTTGCTTCAGATGACGGACTTTAGCTGGCGACCTGTGCATTGCCAGCCGCGGTGCGCGAACCGCTACACCGCGATCAGCAGCTCGCCAGCGGCGATGTTATGACCTTCAAATGAATTTGAGCAATATTGCAAGCCATACCCTGGCTCGCCAGAAGTGCATCGCAGCAAAGTAAGAACTAATATAATCTGGTCTCTTCTGTTTGGGATAGAGTTTTCCCCCTCGCACGCGTGGGTTTTCTCCTTGTGTGTCCAAGTTTCCTCCCACTTATATAAACACTTGTGAATCGGCTGACAAGATCTGAATAGGCAGAGGACTGCAGAGCTTGGGCAATTGTTCGTAGTAACAGCCCTATCGCCTGGCTGCTGCCTTTCAACATATAGTTCCTCGGCGATTGTGAGATGCAATTTGCATGAACGACGACGCTATATACACGTACAACGAAACATTAAGGGTGTAAGCCTACGCTGGCTGTAGCGGCTCAAGACTGACGGACGTAATCGAAGCAGCATGGCCATTAAGGGTGAGCAGTTTGGCAAAACAAAAAGTGGGTCACGTCTCGCCACGCAGACCTAACGCTGGCGGGGGGGGGTCTCGTGTTCTCGTCTTTCAACTCGTCCAAGTGGCCAGGAGCCAAAGAGAATCGCTGCTGATTTCACGGAGATTTTGCGGGCAATTTGCGGGCAGTCGTGAGCTTTGGCTCGGCACCTCCGAGTTGTCCATCGAACGATGCATTCCGATTGTCGTGTTTATTATTATTATTATTTATCGGTTTGAATTTCACGTGAGGGGGTGGGGGGGGCGAGCAAAGTGGTGGGGTAATGGTGAGCACAGCTTGCAATGAACCTAGTGACTTGAGTTCGATTCCTGGCGAGTGATTTCTGAACCGATCCTTGTGCCACATCTTCTACCATCGTCAAATCGCAATGTCCATGTCGCCGATCCATTTCTTATAGCGGGTAAAATGCACCGATGGAAAACTTTCTTCTTCAGCCACAATGCAATGTTGTTTTTATAATAAATAAATAAAACTTTCTTTTTTTACCAACGCAAAAATACGGTTCGCCGATACTTAAGTTAACCGTTGCTATTTCAGGCTAAAATCAGTTTTCTGTAAACTTTTCCACCGGTTGTTGCGTGTTATAAAACTAAAAACGTGCTTTTCAGAGGAATCTCGTTGTTCGGCAAAAGCCCCCTTACCGATGAAGCGCTCGAAGAGGACGGCGGTGACGTCAGTGATGGGGCACGGCGGTTGTTGTTGCAGAGGTTCACGGTTTAGTTCGCAGCGGCCGCCCTGGCTAACACTGCGGGTTCATTGACCGCTATGTTAATAATGCGCATCCGTCTGCCTCAACAGGGGACGTTCGAGATCCCGTGAAGTCAATCGAAGCGAGAGAAAGGCCATTGTGTGCCCGCGCCATGGTGCGAATTTGCCCAATTTGAAAACAAATGTACATCGCAAATTAACCTAGATTGGATCTACACATAAATCAATGCACCGACTGTGAAAATGTGCAAAACACTTCGATAACAGAGCCTTCAGACTCAGTGACGCTTTGCTGGGTAAACAAGCGAAATCATACATACTCGCCATCACTTTTTATGAGGGCGGCCCATTCATTTGGTCCCATTGGTAGCCTCCCCCCCTCCACATGCAGTCCAAATAAAGTGGTCTGCGCTGTCCAGTTACATTTTCTCTTCGGCCGTGTAGATTCACAACCCTGGGGGCGGACGCCCTCGTTTTGACCGTTCATGGGAGCGCAGCGGTGCCGTGCCGACGGGCTTACAACAGCGGCGGTGCGAGCCTTTTGAGACCTGGGCCACCCGCTAGAAACGGCCTCATTGTTTGTGGTAATAGACCATGTGTGCAACAAAGCATTTCTTGTAAGCCCGTGACAAAGCCATAGCCAGCACAAAATCTTTCAGCTTGTTATGAAATTATGAATAGGTTTTTTTTTCCTCATAATTATTATCATACCAAATTTTATTAGATGGCCTGCCCATGTATTTATTGAGCCAAATATTAAGAGCCAATAAATCAACCAACTTGCCAAGCACAAAACACGGTGCATTTTGCGCTCACGTGCTGAGATGTTTATCAGACACGTGGTTTTAGAAAAAAAAATCACAATCACCCCGACGGGTTGCCTCAATGACATCGCCCTCGTGTATAAAGCTAAAGGCGCAGACCTGCGATGGTGGGGGGAGGGCGGTGCGCAGAGGAGGATTGACGAAACTTGACCCCATTGTTTGAAAATCGACCTCTCGATTGCGAGAGCATCCGTTGTGCTCTTTGGTTGCGAAAGTGAAAGGATAAAAACGCATGCGGAGTATTTGTTTGCATTATTAAAGTATTTTGTCCATGAAATCTTCATTCGCCGCATAAAAACTTTATTGGCGTCGCATGCGGCTTTAAGAGCTCTGTCCTGAATGTGACCATTCATATTCATGTGCACGCGTGTGCGTGTATTGATGCAACACACACAAATGCAATGCATCAACACACACACACCGGTAGTGTAGCGGTTAGGGCGCTGCGCTACGAACCGGGCCACCCGAGTTAAATTCCCGCTCACGGCCAACATCAGTGACGATTATCTGACCCGAACCTGGGCCTCTCCTAGGTTGACTCAGTCTCAAATGAGCACCTGGTGCTTGTAATTGTTTTGGTTCTTGTAATTGTTTTGGAAACACATACGTAGCACCAGTGGGGACAAAGGCGGACGGGCGTGGTGTTGGCCACCCACCCCCTCGTGTGTCGTTCCGGCCTTCATAGGTGCTCGCTAACAGCACTTGCCCCTACAGTATGTTAAGGCTATACGGGAGACCTTTGCAGTTTTTGATGCATTTGCAAGTGTGTGCGCGTGTGCTTGCGCATATAAGTGAATGCACACGCGCGTGTGTTTGTGTAGGTGTGAGCGTGCGTGGATGTCTGAGTTATGTCTATGCATAAGTAGTGGAGCGGTGGTTAGCACGCCCCGCTACGAAGCCGGCGACTCGAGTTGTGGGTACGTTGAGTTCGATTTCCGCTCACGGCCAACACCAGTGACGATTAATCTGAACCGGTCCTGGGCCTCCCCTAGGTCGACTCGGCCTCAAATAAGTATCTGGTGCGAAGTATAAACATCGCCACGAGGGAGACAAAGGCGGCCGGGCCTGGTACTGGCCACCCGTTCCCTCGTGTACCGTGCGGGCCTTAATAGGTGCTACTCGCACCTATGAGGCTGTGCGGGGGATCTTTGTCTTTGTGCATAAGTAGGAGTCTGCCTTAGGATTGGCGGTCACGATGGTTAGCGCCAGAGGCTGCGCTAGAAAAGAGCAAACTAAGCAAATGCTCAAGGTCCCAATGAGCTCAAGAGGTGGTGGGCTCATGCAATAGGCATGACCCAAATTACATCCTCAATTAAAATCCGAACAAACAAAACAATCTTAAAAGACGCAAATTGTCAATGTTGTAATCTCTCTCTCTCTCATCACGCGACTTGCCTGTGTATCTCTCCTCTCATCCAACTGCATTGTTGTCTCTCGCCTACATCTATAAACCTCCCTGGCATTAGTTGGTTGTCTCTATTCAAATCGGCAAAATTACGAGGGAGAATGTAGAAAAAAAAACATCGTAGCGGAATACCAGTGCAGATCGTAAAAAAACCCCCATTAATCTCCAGCGACGTGCAGAAACGTGTCCAAATCACCAGCCGTTGTGCCACAGTGCAATTCTTCATCAAAATGCCGGTGATGGCTTTTTCGCACAGGTGCTGTGTTGCTTTTCACACCAGTGTTCGGGTCTTATAGGAAACGTACCTCTCGTCTCGTGTTTCTTCAGTCATCTCGCTGGGAGTTTATACACAGAAATGGTGGCCGGGGGTGGATGCAACTTTTACCACGCAAAAACATCTGTTTTGCTTAGGAACCTGCGATGGAGTCAGCAATACCGCTGCCGGGTGGTCAGGGGGAATGATGGGGGGGAGAACGTCAAATTGAAACAAATAAAAACTTTGCATTTATGTGGGAGGGAGGATGGGGGGGAGCTGTCGAGAAGAGGATCGGATATAAGGTCGTGAGACGTTAACTGCCTCGCGTGGTGTACGGGAAGTCGTCGGTTCTGTCCGGACCCTGACGCCTGTATATTTGGAGATTGCATGGCTCTCTCCCCGTTGTCGCGTGGATTTTTCTCCGGCTCCTGCGGATTTTCCCTCCACATTTATAATCAACATCACGCGTTTAGAGTATTTGGCTGCTGTACATTTCCACGTGACGATAAGCCACTTCGTTGTGCTATCATTTGTGGCCAGGTCGCTTACCTAGTGAAAATAAAATAGTTTAGTTGATAGAAAAAAACATGTTTTCGATTAAAATGCTTTCCTGGAATCCACGGATGTCACAGGTTTGAATCCCCTACTGCAACGTTCTCTCTCTCTCTCTTACCCACCTCTTCGGCTGCGCGACACAAATTTGATCCCCTTTGCGTGATAGATGTTTGTTCAAAAGTAAAACCTACATGTCTTCTAATCCGTCATCGTTCTCTATTCAAATTAAGCCAGGAGGTTCATACCCCTGTTGCCGCCCAACCTTAATGACGCGGCTGTACTCCTTCTCCTGCAATGTTAATGCTTGTGTTTGTCTGTTGTGTGTGTTGCTCCTGCTGCGATTACGCAGCCCCACGGATCTCCCGTGCGAAATAGCCGGGGCAGCTGGCGACGGTGGACCTTCAACCGTGTAACGAACCAAATAAACTTGAAACCCAAGTTCACGACTCAAGTATATTTCCCCCCCCCCCTCCTCCACCAGTCCGCCAAGGGGGTGGGACAATAGCTAACCCTCCCGTCACCCCCCCCCCCCCCGACAGAGCCGTGCCCCCCTATAGCGCTGCCTGTGTGACAGTAAATTGCCTGCACCGTGGCACACGAGCGACTCGGGTTAATTGCCCTGCAATTCGTTAATGAATGCACTGTTAATTTTACGGTTGGCACAGAGTTGGGGGTGGGGGGTGGAGCTCACAACAAGGACACACTCAGAGGGGTCATATTGACCTTAAAGGGGGGCGGCAAAACCCCCACGCACCCCGCCTCGCCCACCCCACCTCCAGCTCCACTCCTGTTCCATCCCCTCATCCCCCCCTCCTCCACCGCCACGCGCTAATGTGAGCGCCTGCTGATGTCAGGCGACTCTCCGTCTCCAAGGGACTGGCCAGAGGGAATGTACAGGTCGCAAGGTGCCGCCCGCCTGCTTTATTGACGTCCTTAAAGGAGAGATGCCCACAGTCTTGGAATGAGGCAGTCTGTGTGTGTGTATGTTGAAGAAAGTATTGAGACTCAGGGGAGGGCTGTCCTTCTGCTAAGCGACTTACGTTGTAACAATCACTGTCATTATCTGGTCAACAAATGACCTTGTTAATTTGCCGATGAAAACATGACAAGCGTTCGCACGGGGAAGTAGGGACATTAATCATCTGCCTCTCGCTTTGCAGCGGCTTTTGGCTGGCCATCGAGCAAAGACGGTCACTGCATCGCGCGCTTTCAGACGCGCTTCTGGGGCCGTCTGGAACGCTCTTCCTGTTTTTATATTTTAGGAAGCCACCGGAGCCATGCACTTTTAAATCTAGATCGAAAATGACTTTTTTCAGAACTTGCTTTTTGCGTTGAGTTTGTTGACCTTTCCCCGCACCTCCGATTGCCACGGTTGTCCACCTACCGTGCGAAATAAGTTCAACGTGAATCTTGATGTCGACCGCGTGTGTTGCGATCGAAACGTCGTAGTTTTTGTTATTTTCTTTGAACCTATCTACGTGACTTTACCGAAAGACCCAAAGAATATGAATTCCTGCGGTCACGCAAGCTTTAAGTCATGAATCTTGACTTAAAACTTTCGTGGCTGCAGGGAGTCATTAATCTTGACTTAAAGGTTTCGTGACTGCAGGAATTCATATTATTTGGGTCTTTCGGTAAAGTCACGTAGATAGGTACAAATTAATAAAAATGATACATATTAAATAAGAAAAAAAAACTACGATGTTTCGATCACAACACAAGCGATCGCCATCAGGAGGAAAGAGGGGGAAATATATTATAGTTAAGTGGAAACCCTTCCCGCAGAGGCGGTTAAATCTTGACCTAAAGCTTTCGTCACTGCATGAATTCATATTCTTTGGGTTTTTCGATAAAGTCACGTAGATAGGGTGTTATTTTCTTTGAGCCTATCTACGTGACTTTACCGAAAGACCCAAAGAACATGAAGTTCAACATACACACAGCCGCGCACGCACACGCACTACCACACCCAAGGTGGCGTCACCACAGGGCTTGTGCCAAGCCAGCTGTACTTAAGACGACCTGAAATATCGACGGCTTGTTCGGTCAAAACACAGATCCAGGTGCTTATTGCTTGGCTGACTGTAATGACTGGCTGATGCACCACCCGTGCTGTCCACTGTGCCAACTTTGCTTGGGCCCGGCACTCCACTCATGGGATAATGTCAAGAAGTGCACGCTCCGACCACCTGTTTGTCAGAAAGTGCACGCTGTGTCAAAAAGTGCACGCAAGCGCGTGCACTTCTTGACATTATCCCCGCGCTTGATCGTTCGACGAGTCCGAGTTGGCATGAACGGTCCACATGACCGGCTCAATTTTCTCCAGCAATTCGGCAATCCCATCATAATAAGTTGCCTTGACCTCGGCCATTTTGGTCTTGTACGCAGTGTCGGACTTGTACGCGTGTGTGGTGCATGTGTGTGTGGTGCGTGTGTGGTGCTTATGTGTGTGTGGTGCATGTGTGTGTGGTGCGTGTGTGGTGCTTATGTGTGTGTGGTGCATGTGTGTGTGTGGTGCGTGTGTGGTGCTTATGAGTGTGTGGTGCGTGTGTGGTGCGTGTGTGTGGGCGTGTGTGGTGCATGTGTGTGTGTGGTGCGTGTGTGGTGCTTATGAGTGTGTGGTGCATGTGTGTGTGGTGCGTGTGTGGTGCTTATGTGTGTGTGGTGCATGTGTGTGTGGTGCGTGTGTGGTGCTTACGTGTGTGTGGTGCATGTGTGTGTGTGGTGCGTGTGTGGTGCTTATGAGTGTGTGGTGCGTGTGTGGTGCGTGTGTGTGGGCGTGTGTGGTGCATGTGTGTGTGGTGCATGTGTGTGTGGTGCGTGTGTGTGTGGTGCGTGTGTGTGGCGCATGTATGTGTGTGGTGCATGTGTGCGTGTGGTGCATGTGTGTGTTGTGCGTGTGTGTGGTGGATGTGTCTGTGGTGCGTGTGTGGTGCTTGTGTGTGTGTGGTGCATGTGTGTGTGTGGTGCATGTGTGTGTGTGTGGTGCATGTGTGTGTGGTGCATGTGTGTGATGTGTGTGGTGCATGTGTGTGTGTGGTGCATGTGTGTGTGTGTCTGGGTTGTAGTAGACAGGGCGTGGGAGATGTTTTCCCAAGAAGGCCGTGAAAACAAACGTCGACTCGCCCGCTCGCTCGGAGGCCGCATGTGGGAGGAGAGCCTCTCTCATTTCTGGGAAGAGAATTTCTGATTTTTAATCACACACACACACGCACCACACACACATGCACCACACACACGCACAACACACACACGCACCACACACACGCACCACACACACATGCACCACACACACACAAGCACCACACACGCACCACACACACAAGCACCACACACGCGTACAAGTCCGACACTGCGTACAAGACCAAAATGGCCGAGGTCAAGGCAACTTATTCTGATGGGATTGCCGAATTGCTGGAGAAAATTGACCCCGTCATGTGGACCGTTCATGCCAACTCGGACTCGTCGAACGATCAAGCGCGGGGATAATGTCAAGAAGTGCACGCGCTTGCGTGCACTTCTTGACACAGCGTGCACTTTCTGACAAACAGGTGGTCGGAGCGTGCACTTCTTGACATTATCCCCTCCACTCATTCCTGTGAGCGTCGCTCCTCCGACCTCAATTGTTACAGGAGGACGGCTGCCTCCAATTGTCCAGCAGTGTCCTTCGTGAGCTTTCACCACAGAGGCATAGTCCGACAAAGACAAAGATCCTCGGTATAGCCTTAACATATTGTAGTGCCGAGCGCTGTTAGAAGGCCGGCACGGCACACGAGAGGGTGGGTGGCCAGCACCACGCCCGGCCGCCTTTGCCTCCCGAGTGGCGATGTTAACTACACACCGCACCAGCTACTCATTTGATGCTGCGTCGACACGCGCACGCACACACACACACAGACGAAGACGCGCACAGAGGCACGCACGCCTCGCTCGGCGAGAGCAGACGCCGGGCAAGCAGCAGCAACACTGAAAAAGGCAAGAAGCTTTTAATCAAATTAATTTCTCCCTCCTCTAATCTAGCTTTGTTCCGGCTAATGGGCACGGAAAGGCCATTCATCTTGTGGCCTGATTGGGTCGCGATGTGGGGGGGGAGGCGCGAGTGGTGCGCACGTGAGGGTGCGTGGTGACAGCCGTGGGAAATCCGTGTTCCCGTGGTAATGCCATCACCCTGCCCGCAGCGAGAGATGGGGGGGCCCGTCCCCGCGATGATTGCACTGTGTAACACATTTTTTTTTGTTCCTGGGTAGTAAATTATTATCTAATTGCTCATGCCACAAAAGTACGGAAAATGGCTGTTATTCCCCACAAACTTTGCTTTTGTGACCAGGACAGTGATATTTAGAAATGTACCTATTTATTTTTCATGAGAAAACGCGGTGTGCATTTGTGTCATTCCTTCACGCAAAGTCCCGGTCACAAAAGCAAAGTTTGATGGGGAATAATAGCCATTGTCTATACTTTTTAGGCATAGGCAATTAAAAAAATAAACACTTACTACCCAGGGAAAAAAAAATCCTGTTAAATGGTATTGTCATAACCGCGAGCGCTAAACCGCTCCCCACCCACCCACCCACCCCTCCACGTATCCCCATCGAGGCAGAACCAGCGGCGCGTGGCGGGCCAGCCGGCGGCGAGGTTTGTGGATCACGCGGAGCATTTGCGAGGCTGTGCGCGAGCCCGGAATGGAGGCTTGCCACAGGTACGGCGGGCGGCACCATAACAAGCGGGTTAATTTTCATCTGTGCAGGGATTTATTGGGGGGGGGGGAGGAGGGGTTATCTCCAGGCGCTGCTCCGGTTTCCTATCACGTGCATAAACACTCGAAACGGAGCTTCAACAAATTGTTGGTGCCGGATCTGGCGGCTGCCTCTCCCATTCGCCTGTTGTTTCTCCGGTGAGAAATCTGGACCCGTTACGTTTTGAAATTCAAATTGCATGAATGATGCTATACTGCTCGGTATATATACACACGAATATACATTATCATTAACAGTGGCTCGTTTTCAGTCACCACGTGACGTTCATCGTTTCAGTTTGTCGGGGGGAGCTGCCGTATTCGTCCGCTGGACTCTCAGTACCAGACGCACCCGGTTCGATTCCACCTCCTGGCGCGCGCAGTTGACCGAGCAGGGACGTGATGGGTTCACGGCAGAACGTCGACCGGCATGTCACGTGTGAAGGGGAGGGATGACGCGTGGGTGCTCCCACCTCTTCCAAGATGTCCTGACGGCGTGAAAGGGGCCGTACGAAAATGACGTCACGCACCTAGGGGGTGGGGGGAGGGTCAGACATTTGTGACGATGTGTGACGAGAGGGGGGGGGGTGTTTTAGAAATGTGACGTCACATCAAAATGCGCAACTTTAAATACATATAGAATTGTTATAACACTAATTGTTATAACAACACTCCTACAACATCAGAGTGCAGCGCCACATTAAATATGACAATAGTTTAAAGCGATTTGAAGCATGATAAATGTTTTTTTACCCTTTTATCTGGCAACAAAAATGACACCTTTTTTTACAAGGAGTCATGTTTACATTGACCACAATACCTGCGGTCGGAACGCAAACAAAAAACAACAACTCTGATAATGTATACGCTGTCCTTGAAATTGATTGGTCCACTCCCGAGACAGCTTTCTTTAGAGCCTCGTCTCACATGATGTTGGACCATGTGAGACGAGGCTCTAAAGAAAGCTGTCTCGGGAGTGGACCAATCAATTTCAAGGACAGTGCATACATTATCAGAGTTGTTGTTTTTTTTGTTTGCGTTCCGACCGCAGGTATTGTGGTCAATGTAAACATGACTCCTTGTAAAAAAAAGGTGTCAGTTTTGTTGCCAGATAAAAGGGTAAAAAAACCATTATCATATTTTGTTACTGGCAAATGAAGTTTCCAATGGCGATTTGAAGCATGTTTTATTTTCAAAATGGAAATATGTTTTTTCTTGGTGGGGGGTGGGGGGCAGAGCTTTGTGACGTAATATTTGAGGGGGGGGGGGGTCTGACTTTTCGTGACTCCGTGTGACGAAGGGGGGAGGGGGGGGTCAAAAATCGTCCAAAATCGCGTGACGTCATTTATGGACGGCCCCAAGGAGGAGACAAAAAAAGCACCCTCCAGCTCTAGAGAACTCCTCTCTAGCGAGGAGGGAGCTCGTCTGGCAGCCGCCTGGATTCTAAACCCAAGCTCGATGCGGTGCCAACTCGGCGCGCTGACCTCTGAGTCACCTTAGCTGCCGCATCCTCCACTCCATTAGCTTCACTGCGGCGTCGGCCTATCGCTCACGATACGCGCGTCATTCACGGCCACGTGCCGCGAGCGAGCGTAAAATTGATTATGACGACTCGGTGTATCGTTACATGCCTCGGAAATACCGCAGAGATGAATGACATCGTGTCAGAGAGAGAGAGACGCATTTTACATTTATACTGTCACTGAGGAATGCCTGTAATGCAATACAATTGAAGCACTCTCGTATTTCTCTTCTTTCGCGACCCGTGGTGGGATGTATCGGGTGCCTATGAAGCTGGACTAAGATCACCATCCGGCTACGCAAATCCACAAACAGGCTTTTGTTTTTGTGTTTCGGGATCCCTCGCATCCAATGCCCTGCTGGGTTTGTGCCCGAAAATCAAAAGGGCCCCCGCCGTTACCCACAGACGGCGAACGGCCGGCAAAGGAAGACAGCGGAAATGAGTGGAAATCCAGCGGTGGAGCAAAACAATTTTGCCGTTGGGAGACGACCACTTTGGGCATCTCCTTTTAATCCCAGACGCCTGTGCTGGGGGTTATTTTTCTCCCCACCTACCCCCCCCCCCCCCCGCCACTTCTTTAAGGATTCTGAGGATATCGCAGCAGCAGCAGCCGGCTGGCGTCGGTGAGGGCCTTTCGCGGGATCTTTCTCCTGGGAAATATGCGCCCTCGTCTGGGACCGCATCGAGAGACGATGACAAAAGAGCAATTGACCCCCCCCCATCCACCCCCCCCCCCCCCCCAGAGTGCGGCGGGGACTGCCAGGCCACCTCGTCACGGCCGTAGCACGCGTGTGGGATTGTTAACACGAGACCGATGCTTTTGCGTTACGACGAGGGGGGGGGGGGGGGGCTATAAAGTGTCTCTCTGCGGACGGGGAATCTTTCGGGCCGTACGTGTCCATGAACATTGGTGAGATCTCCCCACCCCCCCACCCGAGTGAGTGATGCTGACAGGCCGGCTCGCACGAACAGTCGCAAAGATCCCCCGTTTTAGCCTTAACAAACTGTTTGGGCAAGTGCTGTTAGCGAGCACCTATTAAGGTCGGAATGGTACACGAGGGGGTGGGTGGCCAGCACCACGTCCGACCGCCTTTTTCTCCCCAATGGCGATGTTTACACACCGCACCCAGGTACTCATTTGAGGCTGAGTCGACCTAGGGGAGGCCCAGGACCGGTTCAGATAATCGTCGCTGGTTTTGGCCGTTCCACGATTCCAAAACCGATCTTGATCTTGTACGCAAGTTGATCTCATTGCAACATCTCCCCAGGGGAAACCCTCTCAGGTGTGATCCAGGATCAGAATATGTATTCAGACTGGAGGAATCCGATGAGCTACAAAGCTCTGTTTCACAGATGATCAGTCAGGGCAGGTCAAAACGTTAAGACACCAAACAATACAAAAAAACACGATAGGATTGCAAAGTATTGGAAAGGTAAAAAAAAATAACTTAATATATACGCACACAAAACTAAACTATGTTTTATTTTACCAGGTAAAGCCCACTGAGCTATTAACTTATCTTTCAGAAGCGACCTGGCCACAAATGATGCCACCTTTCGCTGCCACTCTGTGGTCAAACTTTGACAACCGGCCACCATTCCCTCAGTCATTATGCTGCCTCTAATTTGACATTGCCTCCTTATCCATGTGTTACCCTTCCTGCCGACTGGCGTGTTTCTAAGCTCCACTCTTCATTCCCTTTTTTCCCCGATACCTTTACATTTTATTTTGGGCGGTGACACAGCCCAGCGGTGGCACGCTCGCTCCTTGTTGCAGAGCTTCAGGGTTTCGAATCCAGGGGCCTCCCTGGTCAACACTGTGGCCTGTGCAATAATCGTGGCAATACTACGCGCCGTCTACTTCACAGTGGAAATTAAAGATTCCCTGAGGTCATTCGCAGAAGTAGGCAATTGTGTGCCAGCGTCAGTGTCGATAACTTTTTTTTCAAATTCGTAAGGTTACTCAGTTGGGATTATATATAAAAAAAATCATCGCCCCTCGCCCTACTGGCAGACTTAATACCACGGGTCCATCTTACAAGTGAGACTCTATCCTCGACTCTTGAGTTCATATCTGGTAAGGCAAAATAAACTTGTCAGTGTCCATGCTTCCGATGCATACTTCGCAGCAGATATTATGCGCTGATTGAAAACTTTCCTCTTTCTTACGCACGCATAGATATTGAGTTGTTTGCCCACCTGATTATTCCTTCTGGCCAACACTTACAATGTTGGTACGGTGGCACAATCGTTACACTCAGAGCAAGGAACACCTAGGTTCGATTCCCAACTTTGGCACGTTTATATTCTGCGTGGAGTTTGCTTTTTCTTACTCTTTTCTACATTGTTTTCCTCCGGGTTCCCTGGTTTACTCCCAAAGCATTCCATTAAAAAAAACATAAAATGTAACTGGAACGGGCCACACATCCGAATGCTGAAAAATTACCTGTAAATCACTCAGTTGGCAATACACATTGCCGCATAGTCCCCAATGGTGAAAACTTGGCAGAGCCCTCCTGAAAATCATTCTTGAGTAATATATTCCTGGGTAAAATCAAGCATATTTCTTCATTGCATTCGCTGCATAAGGGCAACTTCACAAGCAGTACAGTATCGTGTCCTGTCATGAGCAACCAGGCTAAAAACGATTATCAATAATTCCACTTGAGCATTTGGTTTAATCCCAAGTGGCTTAATTTAAAATTCAAATCCTAGTGCACTAAGACACTCAGCCACTTATTAAGAACCGTCTTAATCGCTGAGCTGATATGGGACCTTGCCTTTAAGACTCTAGAGTGTTTGTATAGTCACTGACAGGGGCTCATTTTCCACTCAATATTGTGTGAAATGCTGCTAGGCTGATTCGGAGTAGGCAACTACTACTCATATGTTATTGTACCATATATTCCTTTAATTTTATGTAACAAAATAGACAAGCATATATCCGTCTCTCCAAAAGTATTTGCTACAC
This sequence comes from Petromyzon marinus, assembly GCF_048934315.1. Lineage (NCBI taxonomy): Eukaryota > Metazoa > Chordata > Hyperoartia > Petromyzontiformes > Petromyzontidae > Petromyzon > Petromyzon marinus. The sequence goes on along the minus strand of NC_133689.1, from coordinate 5,610,997 downwards.
AACCCATCGGTCACAAGGCCTTCTGGGGGCGTATCATTTCAGCGCCATGGATTCAGTACAGGAAAACCCTGCTCTGGTCTACGACATTTAGTGCATCATCATCATCAGTAGAGAGAGAGAGAGAGAGCTTGCTGCAATTAATGCTGACAAACTGGCAGATGTTATAGGCGGTGATGGCCTTCTTTGAGATATTGCTCCTGGTTCATATGTACAGGCTCTTATAATCCTGCGAACAGCTTTATAGGAATACTAGGGTACAATGAGGGTATAATAAAGCGAAGGAGGTTGTGGCGTTGCAATATAATTCCTCCTCCCCCCGGGCGGGGTTTCCGAGCTGTTATTAACGAGTGATGAAAGTGGGTTGTTAAGTCTGAAACTTATGGCGCCCGTTAGAAATGATCAGAATTTGCTTTAAAGCTGACCAGATGCTACTCTCCTTTATTAACACCGCACATTAACATACACAGACGCACACACACACACACCTACCGGAGCAAGCCGAACTAAGCTCATTTTCATTACAGCTTCATTACGTGCAGCGTATTGATTGAGTCTTCGTTTTTATGCAGCCGTGCCAAAAGTGTAAGCACCGCTCGTTTGCAAAGTTACTGGGCAATTTACTGAGCCTTGCAAAAAGAAATCACCAGAATCGATACATTCCTGCTGATCGCCGGCCGCTTGTTGGGGGTTTCTTTGACGGGCACGGTGGCTTCCATCGCACGCCAAAAAAAGTTTCCTGAAAACGTGGATTTTCGCGATTGACGCACGAGAGACGTTGCCCCGTCCGATCCTTGCTGTCCGCACCGGTGTTGCTCACTTTTACACGAGGAACATTCCTGCAGGCAATGAGGGATTCGTGAAAAAAATATATAACACCGTCGCAATAAAATCTCGCCGGATTAAAAGCCATCTGCGATTGGTTTCTGAAATTTGAATCGATGTAATTTTATATGTGAGGCTGTGCTCGATTTTACGTTCCCTATTTTTCAAGGTTTTAAAAACGCCTCCCCGGAGAGGCAGGGCGTAGGTAATATTGGCAGTGTAAGGCAAACCAGCCCATAAAAGCGGTAATGAAATTGACTCTACTGCCCAGTATATCAGACTGTGGAGTAGCTTGGGACATGGATCCATCCAATAGCCAGAAGGGAAAATAATGCGGGCTGTGTGTGTGAAAATTACTTTAAATAAATGATACCCTATTCCTTGGGTCTTTCGGTAAAGTCACGTAGAATTCCTGCAGTCACGAAAGCTTTGAGTCAAGATTTAAATGATATCCTATATAGGAATGGAATATTCCAAAAATGAGTATCAGGCAGGTCAAGGCTGGCTGGTTACACAGTTGGGATTATACACAACAATAATCGCCACCGTGGCGAGATGTTAACTACCTCGCCTGGTATGCAGGAGGTCGTGGGTTCAATCCCGACCCTGACGCCTGCTGCTGTATATTTGGAGTTTGCGTGTCTCTCTCTGTCCGTGGTGAGATGTTAACTACCTCGCCTGGTATGCAGGAGGTCGTGGGTTCAATCCCGACCCTGACGCCTGCTGCTGTATATTTGGAGTTTGCGTGTCTCTCTCTGTCCGTGGTGAGATGTTAACTACCTCGCCTGGTATGCAGGAGGTCGTGGGTTCAATCCCGTATCCTGACGCCTGCTGCTGTATATTTGGAATTTGCGTGTCTCTCTCTGTCCGTGGTGAGATGTTAACTACCTCGCCTGGTATGCAGGAGGTCGTGGGTTCAATCCCGACCCTGACGCCTCGTGCTGCTGTATATTTGGAATTTGCGTGTCTCTCTCTGTCCGTGGTGAGATGTTAACTACCTCGCCTGGTATGCAGGAGGTCGTGGGTTCAATCCCGACCCTGACGCCTGCTGCTGTATATTTAGAATTTGCGTGTCTCTCTCTGTCCGTGGTGAGATGTTAACTACCTCGCCTGGTACACAGGAGGTCGTGGGTTCAATCCCGACCCTGACGCCTGCTGCTGTATATTTGGAGTTTGCGTGTCTCTCTCTGTCCGTGGTGAGATGTTAATTACCTCGCCTGGTATGCAGGAGGCCGTGGGTTCAATCCCGACCCTGACGCCTGCTGCTGTATATTTGGAATTTGCGTGTCTCTCTCTGTCCGTGGTGAGATGTTAATTAGCTCGCCTGGTATGCAGGAGGCCGTGGGTTCAATCCCGACCCTGGCGCCTGCTGCTGCTGTATATTTGGAATTTGCGTGTCTCTCTCTGTCCGTGGTGAGATGTTAACTACCTCGCCTGGTATGCAGGAGGCCGTGGGTTCAATCCCGACCCTGGCGCCTGCTGCTGCTGTATATTTGGAATTGTGCGTGTCTGTCTCTGTCCGTGGTGAGATGTTAACTACCTCGCCTGGTATGCAGGAGGCCGTGGGTTCAATCCCGACCCTGGCGCCTGCTGCTGCTGTATATTTGGAATTTGCGTGTCTCTCTCTGTCCGTGGTGAGATGTTAACTACCTCGCCTGGTATGCAGGAGGTCGTGGGTTCAATCCCGACCCTGACGCCTCGTGCTGCTGTATATTTGGAATTTGCGTGTCTCTCTCTGTCCGTGGTGAGATGTTAACTACCTCGCCTGGTATGCAGGAGGCCGTGGGTTCAATCCCGACCCTGACGCCTGCTGCTGTATATTTAGAATTTGCGTGTCTCTCTCTGTCCGTGGTGAGATGTTAACTACCTCGCCTGGTACACAGGAGGTCGTGGGTTCAATCCCGACCCTGACGCCTGCTGCTGTATATTTGGAATTTGCGTGTCTCTCTCTGTCCGTGGTGAGATGTTAACTACCTCGCCTGGTATGCAGGAGGCCGTGGGTTCAATCCCGACCCTGACGCCTGCTGCTGTATATTTGGAATTTGCGTGTCTCTCTCTGTCCGTGGTGAGATGTTAATTAGCTCGCCTGGTATGCAGGAGGCCGTGGGTTCAATCCCGACCCTGGCGCCTGCTGCTGCTGTATATTTGGAATTTGCGTGTCTCTCTCTGTCCGTGGTGAGATGTTAACTACCTCGCCTGGTATGCAGGAGGCCGTGGGTTCAATCCCGACCCTGGCTCCTGCTGCTGCTGTATATTTGGAATTTGCGTGTCTCTCTCTGTCCGTGGTGAGATGTTAACTACCTCGCCTGGTATGCAGGAGGCCGTGGGTTCAATCCCGACCCTGGCGCCTGCGGCTGCTGTATATTTGGAGTTTGCGTGTCTCTCTCTCCCCATGGTCACGTGTTTTATTCACCGAGTCCTCCGGTTTTCCCTCCACGCTTAAAACGAGCGTTTCGACCATTTGGTCGCTTCTGAAAAAGAGCTGTGTAGCTCAGTGGCCCTGATTTGGTAAAATAAAACATCATTTAGTTTAGGTTGTGCTAAGGTTCACAGTGTCAAACCAAGGTCCATCTCTTTACAGCAATACATTAAGTGTGGAAATTCGACATTCCTATGGCAGGAATGGACAATTTTCTCTACAGGACCATTGCTGTTGCCGATACACAAATTGCCACGCATTTTTTTTTGTCGACCACGAAGAAACAACGGGCCGAGTTGACCCGCGTTTGGAAATTTGAACTCGTAACCTCGTGGTTATGAGTAATACACTCTGACCGCTGCACCTCCCAAACAGGTAACCATGGGACTCAGGCATTTAAATGACACAAGTATTGTTCACGTGACAGCACGGCACGATTGGTCATTATCAGCACAACAAAAATGATTGAAACTTAATGGCCCCTTAGACTCACTGAGGACACTTGACCATTAAATTCTGCCTGTGACCGTTGAATTCCCATGTGGCCTCTTAGTTATGTAAATCTACATGAAGCAGTGGCACAGTGGTGAGTGCACTTGTGCCACTACCCCGGACATCTGAGTTCGATTCCCAATCACGGCTAACATCAGCGGCGAGTGCTATCTGAACCGATCCTGGGTCTTGGCATCTTTCACCGAACTACATGAACCTGCATGGGGAAGTTGGGTGAAACAATCCATGGTATGGGGGATGCCTTCATCTCGCAATGGTGTGGAGATGTTAACTACCTCGCCTGGTATACAGGAGGTCGTGGGTTCAAATTCAATAAAAAATTGAGTTTACAATGAATGATCAGTTTGTGTGAAGGTGTTTGGTGGATTATTACATCACATGATCGCGAGCGGTGGCGTCGGCTTGGGATGACCTTCATCCGGCAGTGGATTGACCATGGCTGATGATAATAATGATGAATGAGTGTGACTCATTCTCGCCCCTTTACACCCGCTACCTTAAAAAAACATTTTCATTTACAGCCTGTATCTCCGTGCCTCTCCTATTGATGGAAATCTAGACATAAACATGCGCGCGTGTGCGTGCGTGTAAACATGCATGCTTATCGCACAGGGCAATTTCACTACAGTGTCTAAATCAGTTACGGCAGACGCAAGCAAATAACTCATCACCGTCGCAGAGTATTCGTCGGTAAGGATCTGAAATTAATCACCGCATGAATATTCACGGTATTTATGCTCATAATGTAAGATCCTATTTACTGGAAAACTCGTATCGTCATGCAGCTCCCATATCCCAATCACCTGCGATTACCCACAATTATCCCAGAGTTAAATTTCGATTTAAAGCTTTCGTGACTGCAAGGATTCATCTTCTTTGGTTCTTTTGGTAAAGTCACGTAGAATGAGAATAAAATAATAAATTTATAAAATAAAATAACAATAATATTCTCACGACGTTTCGGCCACAACACAAGCGGCCTTCATCAGGTGAAGGGACGAGACTGTCTGGTAGGACAGCGCTGGAGTGAAAAAGCCACGCTCAGATCACGACCTTTAAGCTGTGTGAGAAGAAACAAAGCGCCTTGACAAAGGAATTAGCATATAATTTAGCATTGAAATGGCTGAGTGATTAGCTTGTAACTGGTCACAGAAATGGCTATGTTAAAGTTAAAGCATACACATCCGCATACACATCGTGAGAATATTATTGTTATTTTAGTTTATAAATTTATTATTTTATTCTCATTCTACGTGACTTTACCGAAAGAACCAAAGAAAATTTCCCAGAGTTCTTTACGGAGCGGCTTCCGATGACCCTGCGGATGATAGGATTCGCGTTGATGGTCCCGCACATGCCACCACGTACCGCCGGAAATTCTTCCGCCACATGGAGGGAGTGAAGCCAAACTCGACAACGTGAAGGAGTCGGACAACGTGGTGGAGTTGCTCGAGTCCCGTGGTCAGGATCCGATGCGGCTGAAACAACAATGAGCTGAGGAAGAGGTCCATGAAGAGATAGCACTACCACCTCGACCACCACAAATATTCACTGGCATTCACTGCTACAAGGAGCTGTACGAGCAGAACAAGATTACATGCTGTCCAGCTGTCTTTCGACAGATATGTTTTTGTTAAGCGATCTGCAACGAAGCCAGAATGTTCTGGAGAAGGGTGCAGTAGACAGGCGGCTTCCTCTGGTGAACATCGCTGCTTCTTCTTTGTCTATGTAACTCCACCACTGCTCACCCCAAGAGTTCTCGATCGGCAATGCTCTTCAACCATGTCTGGTGCAAAACAGTTCTATGTATTTGTATTTATTATTTGTTAAAATGCACGTTAACTTACATTCGTATGCATTTTTGTACACTTCATGACATTTAGTCATGCTTTTTTTCCAAAAAGGTCGGCTAGGAACGCAACCCCTAATTTTAATATTAACTCTATGAGGAATTAGAGTTCGCTTTAAGTAATTTCAAGTAAAGTAGCATTTCAGAGGAACACATCCATTTCATCTAGTGAGGGATTCCTGTATTTGAACTTAGGACTCATTCACCATGTCCTCACAATGCATTAATTTGGCGAAATATAAAGGACGTTTAGAATTTCTATCTGTTCAATTGAAATAATTACTTCCCCATCACCAACCGGCACTGACCAGAGTTTGTGAAGTACGGTCAAACAGAGCCAACGTGGTCTTCGTCGAGCAGCGGATTGCCAATGGGCTATGCGTTTAGTTGACACGGGGAGGATGTGTAATAAATTGTTTAGTATATATATATAAACACCCAGACGATTGAAGGTGTCAGGGCAAGCAATGAGAATGTGAAGCCAGCTCAGAGAACGGGGCGATGAGTGGCAGTTGGCAAACACTCGGCCGGCAGGGAGAAGGGTGGAACCGAAAACACATTAAGACGATGGGGACCGAATCGTACAATGTGCGGAGGAATTTTTTTTTTTCATGAAGATCGATACAGCAACAGACGCACACAGCGGAGGTACTGGACGTTTTATCAGATGAAGGAGGTGGACATATCAAATGACGTAACTTCAAGAAGCAAGTTAGGACCTTCTCGAAGCGGGACCAGTTGTTGGAACGAAATTAGCAGACCTATTCACTAAATGTTGACACAGATATTAAACACCGTGATCTTTAAAGCTGAAGTTTAAACATTTAAATCATGGAATGATGCAATAGTCGTCCGTTCAAGACAAGTGATAAAACTCGCTTGAAGGAGCTACAGACCCAATAGGCTCTCACCGCGTGTATGTATTTTTTTTTACATCAGGAAAACAAAATCAGGGAAAATATAGAGGCCAACCAATCAAAAAACCAACCATGTGAGCGGGCAGAGTTACGGAAAGGTTTCTCTACCATCAACCACACACACTGGCAATCGGATCCTGAAAGATACAATTTAATTTCAAAGACCTCTTGTGCCTACTAGCCATCGTACACTATGAAAACGCATTCTACTCAATGGAAATTGACGCAGTCATCCAAATCTCTTACTGTGGTCTGCATAAAATAATATTATAAATATTTATATAAAAAATATACATAAATATAAATATCCATTTATAAATAATAATACATGTGTAATATGTATTTATAAATAAATATGTATTATTTATAAGAATAAAAAAATTCTATAATATTAGAAATATTCATTTATAATATTACACGTATTTTTTTTTTACAAAAATACCACAGCTTTGTCTAGTCGCAGCTACACCGAGATTTAATGATGATGACAATGTTCATTCAGATGATGCATACATTTGTATCCACCTTATGGATTATCCAACCAACTCTTATTCAAAATAACCGGCACTTAATGAGCTGCGCTATCAATCCAGAGGCTGGAATCTGATTTCCGACCAGGGATTGCATCCCTGCCAAGTGATATCAGTCCTGCTCTGACCTCTTTCCCACCTGCACTGACCAACATGGTGAAGTATAACAACTAAAACCACGACAGGCATTGCATGGGGAGGCTTTCATCCACCAGTGTATTCCGAGAGGTTGCGCCTGCTTGATCTAAAATGAAAATATCAAAGCGAATCGTTCACCCAGTTAAGTGAGAGAGATACTGCTTACCCGCTAGCCCGGTAAATTTGGAAAGTTGTGATCGCGACCGGAACAATCGCAGACTGATCGGCGCTCGAGCCTCACAGGCTTCCCACCACCCCACACACTGCCACCCCCCCCCCCGCCACTCCATCACCCCCGGAGTTGTAAGCGGACGTCAAAATGACGCGCGTGGACACGGATGACATCCATCACGTGGCCTCCATCCACGGAGCTGCCCGCTGACAGTGCGCCGTGGGACCGCGGCGTCCCGTGCAAGAGCCGCTCGAGCGCCAAATCATGGCCGCGCAAGGTGCCCATCGCCTGCCGATGGGCACCTTGCGCGGTGAACCGCGGCCGTGCGGTGCGCTCCGGCACGTTCCGTCCTTGGTGGTGCTCTTGAGGCGCAAAGGACAAGAGGAGGGAATGGGTGCCGAAGTTATCATCGTCATCATTATCATCGCCATCATTGTCTCCCTTGATAAAGTCACTTCTGGTCTCAGTGAGCTGTTGATTTCTCGCGAAGGTCATCTATCTTTCGTGAATATTTGTCTGTGTCACTATCGAGCATCATCATCTGATGCAGCATCATCATCATCATCGCTAGCATTATCAACAGCAGAAGCAGGAGGAACAGCAGCATTAGGATCTACATCATCGGTAGTAGCGGCTGATGCAAAATCATCACCACCACCATAATCTGCAGCATCACTACCATCATCATTACCAACGTCATCATTATTAGCAACAGCTGTAGAAGCAGCATTTATCCTCGATGCCAACTTGTATTTCCTTTGTAGGAAGGTTGCTGTGTTCTCCTTAAGCTCCCAATATTTTTTTTCACGAGGCGCATCCTGATGACGATCGCTTGTGTTGTGATCGAAACGTCGTAGTTTTTTGGTTATTTTCTTTCAACCAATCTACGTGACTTTACCGAAAGACCCAAAGAATAGTGTACTCGTGTAGTCGTGCACACGCACAACAGCGGAGAGACAATGCGATCAGGCGCATGCGAACTTATTCGACCTTAACGCTGTTGCTACTCAAGTCACGCTGTGTTTGCCTTGCGTTTTGCCGAATTCTGGCACGGTTCCTTGACCACAAAGACACACACGGACGCGCAACAACCGCTTAATTACCTCCAATAAACGTTCAGCCTAATTAAGACATCGTTTGCTCCCGAGACTTGCAGGAGCCTGCTGGAAGCTTCTGCGGTTCTGGGTCTGCCAGCTCAGAGCCCCCCCCCACCCCCCTAGGGGTTATCGAATACAGCGGTTCTCAAATCCGTGGCGACCGGCAGACGATTGCACGTTGCCCATCGTGTTAGTTTGGTTCACTGTTCAATGCCGTCTAATTGGCATTCTTTAGGTTTAAAGCTGCTGCTGCTGCTTTTGTTGTGATGGTGGAGGGTCTCGATTGGTGGGTGGGGGGTAGCATAATCGTTAAGGTTGAAGGACCACTGCTGTACGTGACACGAGACCTCGATGTTTACAGCTTGCGCATAAATTTGTTCAGCCCACCATCACTCCCTCATCGATAATATAGCTACCGCTTTGTGGACTGGAAGTGTACGTATGTTGAACTTCTTTCGCACCGCACGTAGCCAACCGTGCTCATCGGGGTGCGAGGGAAGGACAACAAACTAAACACAAAAAGCAGTTCTAAATAAAAAAAAACATCAACATAAACGAAGATTTAAAAGTGGCAGAGCTTCCAGTGGCTTCGTAATATTGGAAGGAAGAGCGTTCCAGACGGCCGCAAAAGCGCATCTGAATGCGCGCGATGCAGTGACCGCCTCTGTTCGATGGCGAGCCAAAACATGTGGTGTCCGTTATATGTATGAACTGGCCCCTGTCATAGGAATGTGGAATTTCCTACCACTGAACTCTGGGCTGCCAAAAAGAGGTGAACATTGATCGATTGCCTGTTCAATAATACATTATCATGAAGTGTTAAATAGGTTTATTTCGTTAATGTGTTTAATCTGATACAGAGTGGAAAGTGTCAGCCTTGTTTCACCAGGTAGCTATTGCCCCTTGTATTTCATTGCAAATGTCATGGGTGGCCCATACAGTCCAAAAGCCCGTCTGTATTTCATTCCATCAGATGCATCTAGCCTGGATTAATGAGTCAAATGGGAACCGAGAGAAGAATGTTTGAACCAAGCCGCTCACACTTACTGCATTGCCACTGTGCTTGGTTGAATATTAATGGCAGTTGCTTTAAGCCGCAGAAATGAATATAATCAATTGCGTCGGACTCTGGAGTTCAATGCAGTGCGGTCTTTGCGCGTGTGTGTGTGTGCACCAGCAATGCGGTAAGTAGCTGTTAGCGCGCTGCACTAGAAACCCGACGACCCGAGTTCAATTCCCGCTTGCAGTCACCACCAGTGGCGATTTTCTGAACCGACCATGGGTCTCCCCTAGGTCGATGCGGCCTTAGATGAGTACTTGGTGCGGTGTAAACATCGGGAGACAAAGGCGGCCGAGCGTCGTGCTGGCCACCCACCCCCTCGTGTGCTGTGCGGACCTTCATAGGTGCTAACAGCACAAGTGCTAATTGCACTTGCCCCAAGCGTCTACTAAGGCTATAGGGGGATCTTTGTCGTTGTACCAGGAATGCAGCATTAGTGCATCCCTAACTAGTGAAGAGCATTGCGACTCTGGTGACACTTTTCTGGATAAATAATAATTATTTTATTATAGTTGAATTGAATATTAGCTGTGCTTATCTCTTGTGAGTGGTTTTACATAAACCAAGGGATGCTTCATAATGCGAATAAAAACACCGCAATGCTCTTATTGAGCCTGCTTCATGCTTGTTTGGGAGACTCCTGTGAATAGCAGGCATACTGTGTAGCCTTGGGCTGAAGTGAGGCTCTAGGGCAATGGATTATTAAATCTATCTGTGCAGAGGTTTGCATGTTTGCTGCTTGTGTGCATGGCAGGTTTTCCCCGGACGCACTGATTTCCTAGCAAATGTCAAAAAGGAGATTAATGGAATTGGCCAAACATCCCAATTCAGCAGGGCCTTCTTAAAAATGAGTCTTGCGACTCAGTGTGGCTTTTCTGGGTTATGGACAATACTATTACTGTCGTAGTAGTCATAGTATTATTGTAGTTGTGCAAGATGAGTGATGCAGACGGCTGTGGTACGTTCAATTTACGTTTTGCTCAAAGTCAATGACCTGGAAAAAAAAACATTTGGCGATAAGACGTTGAATTAGAAGGCTCGTCAATCGTGGAATGTTTATTGTTTAGCTTCAGGACGCTGTAAATAAATATGTTTTGATGCAGCCACGGTCGAGTTTAGTTTTTTTCCGCTTACGGAAAATGGCAGACCATGACTTCCCTTGTCCATCACAGGGCTGCACGGGAAAAATTTGGCGAAAAAAAACATCCATGGGCTCAGTGTTAAATGAGTCGACTTCACAGGCAAATGCCTCCACTGGAAAATCCATAAAAAATATAAAATACATTTTTTTAAACGCTAACCTAACTTCAGAGATTGAATATAGGGGATGCCAACATTATTCCTGATCACAATCGAAATCCTAAGCTGAAACGTGAACCTGAATTTAGCAACGACAACAAACTACATTTCACAGAAATAAAATTCGCACGTTATAAATATAACCCTGATCTTGAGGTAGAGTGGTGGGTGGTGCAGTGGTTAGAACACTGCACCGATGAACCAAGACACGTGAGTTCAATTCCCAGCCATGACCAACATCAATGGTCAGCTGACATCTGCACCGATTCTTCTCCCCCCCCACCGCATCCCCAACCAGCACTAACCATAGTGGTGAAGCATGGTCACATAAAGCCAACATGGCGTGGAGAGGCCTTCATCGAACAGTCGATTGGCGAGGGGTTCAAAGGTCGAAAGTTCCTGCAGGAATATGTTTGCAGTCCGCTAACCGCTTTTTTTCTGAGGACAAAAATCAGACGCGTTACTTTCTGAGTGACCCTTCGTGATTTACAAGATGAAAAATATTTAAAACCTCCACTTCATCATAATCACCAACACAAGCGAAAGTTTTTACTTAACATTTTTGACCACGACAAAATGACCAAAGAGCAACTAGTGACAAATCGATCGAATATATGACCTTAAAATTATCCTTTAACGTGGCTGTCTTTCTCACCGTAGCCTGGATTCCAACAACTCAGCTGAACCTCTGTCATACTCAACACATATACCGCTTCTACCGCCTTTCCTAATCCATCCTAATCCTACCTCTTACCTATAATCTTTATCCAAACTCTTCTGATATCGCCCGCTTCTGATGTTAAGCCGCCGCCGAAGATATTAATCGAGGACTGCACGAACCCGTAGTGCCGTGCGCTAACCACTGCGCCCACCGCTCCCAGCGCGACATGCATCAACGCTCGCACGCACGAACGAGCGAGTACCACCGCAAGTGCACGCATCACGTGTTCTCATTGCTTTGTCCCTGGACACCCTTCTCTGTGCCACCAGCTTGTGACCCACAACATACGTGAATAAACGTTTCAATCTATAAATCCACCTGCATGATACCTCCAAAGTCCAAACATTGCATAACGGAAGCTGCACACGAAACGCGCGCGCGCCCACGGAGAGCGCCGCACACGCGATTTGCACTCCCTACAGGGTTATGGCACGAAGATAGTTCCCGTGGGAAAATAAAATTGCCACTGCGGTGCATTTTCCACACTACGCATGCGGCATATGCAGCAGCAGCAACACTCGCCCCGACAGTCTGTTGAAGGCCTATGCGAGGCCCTTTGTCCATTGTAGTAGTACAGGATAAGTAGTTGCAGGGGTATCCTTTATTTCACCAGGAGATTAAATGTAGCCCCCCCCCCATAGAGGGTTTTTTTTTAGATTAGATCGCGTAAATATATGTGTCGTTAAAACCCACCACCACCCGACACAGCCAACTAGTAAGGGTTGTTACGTAAACACATTCATATATTTACGCGATCTAACCACCACCCCCCCCCCCCAAAAAAAAAACCCCTCTATGATAGATATTGGTCGCGAAAGCCTACGTGTTAAACTAGGCCCCGTACCCCCTCCAGTTGGGACACGTGACAACATTGCCTCTTTTGCGAGGGCGACCTGGGTGTACGTAGCGTCGATTAAAAACGCAACGGAATATTCAACCAATCTAAAATGCAGAACAATGCAATGAACAATTTGACGAAGGCTAACCAACCACAAAAGGGCAATCTTGCACTTTACGTGTTTTAATACACGGGGAATATATACTTGCCATTTCTGAAAAAAAAATGACCGGGCAAGTAGAGGCAACGGATAATATTTCACAACAACCGAACACGTTGGTTTAAGGCTCAGGTAAAGCTACACACGGTATACACGGTTGGCCACGTACGGTGCGAAAGAAGTTCAACATACATAAATAGTATACAACACACTCTACAGTACACATGGGAGGGATGCAGTCCCAATGTTCAGGTTAGTCAAAACTAAAATCTTAAAATCGGGTCTCGATAAGAACAACATTTATAATTAATCGGAAAAGACGCAGTGATGTCCCACTGCACATATGTACCATCCAAGCATCATCATCATCATCATCCACCTTTGAGTAGCTCAAGGCCCTCACCCGCTCAGGCTCTCACCCATTCAGACCCTCACCTGGTCCAGGCTCCCACCTGGTCCATGCTCCCATCCACTCAGGCTCTCGCCATTCAGACCCTCACCTGGACCAGGCTCCCACCTGGTCCAGGCTCCCACCCGCTCAGGCTCTCACACATTCGGGCTCTCACCTGGTCTAGCCTCTCTCACCCGTTCAAGCTCTCACCTGGTTTAGGCTGCGTACGAGGGACTTGAGTTCTGGCTCAGCTCTTCTGAGTTCCCTATCGAACATTGCGTCCATTTCGCGACATATGCGCTGCGCTATAAATCACGTTGGCGTCACGATCGTTAGCACGAAGACATCTCACAAAAGTGCAAAACGGAAATAATCCGAAATCCGCTCCCCCCCCCCCCAAAGAAAAATCTAAAATTGTGCTTTAAAATCCCAAATCTCATTTTTTTTTAAATGCAACAGTATGCAGTGGTGTACGCGATTACACGGTAACAAATCTGAGGATGCGGACAGAGAACGGTTGACGATTCGTGCAAGGTGCGTCCCACTTGACGTTCGTTACAGGCCGCCGCATCAAGATCTGCGAACCTCATCTTGCAATCGCACGCCGCCGCCGTCCCCCCCCCGCCGCCGCCTCCCAGAAGCGTCGGCGTGTGTTTATTTATTTATATACCGCCGTGATTAAGAAAGCGATTCATCACAGCGTGCCCATTACAGGTGCTGCTAGGTGTTAGCAGTTGAGCTGCGGGGCCTTCTGCTGCGATAAAACAAAAAAACTTTTGCTGCCAAATCCCGGATCTCCGTAGCTGTTGCCCTTGTGCTGACTCGCGCAGTCCCGGAGAGCGAGGCACCACCACCACCACCACTCCCGGTCGCAGCGCCGGACTTTTCCACTTGACATCTCGCTGCCTTGGGCAGCCGCCGCCGCAGCGGTGGTGGTGGTGGTGGTGGCGAGACGTTATCGCTCCCTCGCCTGCTATGCAAAGGAGGACCGTGGTTTCGAAATATATCCCGACCTAGACGCCTGGCTGTGTATTTTGAGTTTGCGTGTTCTCTCTCTCTCGCTCCGTGATCGGGTGGAATTTTTTTCTGGGGTTTTTCCAAACCCCTCCACATTTAGAAAACGCGCGTTTAGAGTGTTTGGCTGCTATATCGATTTCCACGCGATAAGCCACTTGGTTCAGCTATCATTTGTGGCCAGGTCGTTTATGAAAAAGAGCTATATAGCTCAGTGGGCCTTTCCTGGTTAAAGAAAATAAATAGTTCTTTTTTTAATACAGTAGTTTTATAGGTTACTTGTTTACTAATGAAAGCCTCACCGAGTCTCATGACTAGTTTTCAGGAGGGTCCTGCCAAGTCTTTGCATGTTTGCCCCACGTATAATCACAATTGAGTAATTTGTCGCAAATTATTCAGCATTGGGATGGTGTTTGGCCAACACCGGTCAAATTTGTACGGCGTTTTGTGTATTAGGTATGAGAGGAAATCAGCGAAGCCGGAGGAATCTTCTTTGGTTCTTTCGGTAAAGTCACGTAGAATGAGAATAAAATAAAATAAGACAAAAAAAATTATCACGACGTTTCGGCCACGTTTCGGCCACAACACAACTACCCTGTGTTGTGGCCGAAACGTCGTGATAATTTTATCGTCTTATTTTATTTTATTCTCATTCTACGTGACTTTACCGAAAGAACCAAAGAAGATGAATCCTTGCAGTCACGAAAGCTTTAAAATCAAAAAGCCGGAGGAAACCCACGCGGCACAGTGGTGGCGAGTACATACCAACTCTAGATTTAAAGCTTTCGTGACTGCAAGGATCCATACTCTCTGGTTCTATTGGGTAAAGTCACGTAGGTAGCTAATCACTCAGCCATTTCAATGCTAAATAATATGCTAATTCCTTTGTCAAGGCGCTTTGTTTCTTCTCACACAGCTTAAAGGTCGTGATCTGAGCGTGCCTTTTTTCACTCCAGCGCTGTCCTCCAGACAGTCTCGTCCCTTCACCTGATGAAGGCCGCTTGTGTTGTAGCCGAAACGTCGTGATTTTTGTTATTTTATTTTTTACCTACGTGACTTTACCCAATAGAACCAGAGAGTATGAGTGCATACCAACTCTACACGGGAAGGCGCCCTAGGCTGCGATCAAACCCAGGTTCCTTGCAGCTTGCTGTGGGGCACAAGTGTTATTACCACTGCCGTTATTACCACACGTGTCAACGCCACAGTGTCGGCCATGGCGTCACGGCCACCGCGGACACATTTAATTGCTGTTGCCTGCAGCGAAGCTAGCAGGAAGAGTGCTAAGTGCGTTGATAATCACAGACCTAGATTACGGCTCTGGTCGAGGCAAGCTCAAGCCTTGAGCTTGCTAAGCCCTGGAAATCGGATGCGTGTGAACCGAACAGTTTTTTTTAAATATATATATCGTTTAACCTCACGGTGTGTGGGTTCATTGCAACTGGGAGCACGCGCAAGAGCGTGGAATAATTTGTCCATGGAATAACGAGTCTTGAGGAAGGGTGGGGGGGGAACACATAGACAGTCGTCCGGTATTTCACGATCATAAATACACATCGATGTTTTTTTTATTTTTAAATGGGACTCTATTCACGCTATAGCCAGTTAGGCTATGGGTCGTATGTGTACTAATAAAAGGAAAACGTGGCGTCGTGCCCCGTAATCCGCGAGGTGCGTGCTCGTGTTTTTGTAGTGTGTGCCGAGGATTTGCATAACCCCATTGGCAGTGGGCATGCGGTTTTTTTTGGAGGGGGGGGGCGAATTATCCCTCTTCTTATATTCGGTACAATACGGTAATTACTTGACTTTACTCCGTCGCGTGTCAACATTTACCACGAGCACCGCCCGCGCTTTCGCGCAGGATGCACGGCAGGGGTGGGGGGATGGGTTGGCGGTGGGGGCGGGGGGGTGGGGGGCTGACGTCAGTGTCGACGCACGAATCCGGCTCAACTTTGTTGAAATGTCAGTGACGTCATAACGCCGGTGTGCGCTGCGGTGACGTCACCACCTCGTGCAAGCCAGACAGACGTACGGTCAGCGAAAGTGTTTTTTTTTGTTTCTGATATAATAAGAAGTCATTTATTGCGTTGCTAATTGATTTGAACGTTTTTGTTAACAAATGTGTGCTATCGTCTTGAGTATTATTCACTGGTTAATATCTGCCGTGTTATGCTTTCCCTTTTGCAAATATCAAGCTTTTATTCAATCTTGCCGAGAACACCTTTAGAAATGAAATGGATATCCCAAGGGCCCTATCCTCGTTAAATAAAGATGAGGGAACTAATGAATAAAATAACACCAATGTCATTTGCTTAACCAACTGGAAATCTATGGAGATTCATTGTTTATACTGTTACAGGAGTGGCTGGGATTTTGTGGTTTCCTGGAGTAATTTTTAAACCTGATTACAGGAAGCTCTTCACATTTTAAATATGTGCTGTGACTCCAACACATGATGGGATGTACAGGGTTTAATTCCCCACTCAATATTTTCCAGAAGCCTGCTAAAGCCGACTTGTAGTCGAAATGTATCGGTGTAAGGCACTACGACTAGGGTCAAATATTCCCATATACTATCGTACAATCCTATGAACACGTCTATTATACAAACAAAGACAAAGCAAGCCGAGATGGATGTGCCGTCGCCAAAATTATTCTCGGAAGAGCATTCCAGACTATCTGTGCATCGCTCTGCGTGTTAGGGAAGGCTTCGTGAAAGGAGACATTGCAGAACTACGTCTGAGATCCCATCGAGCGACCTGTTTCATCCACACGCTAGGGGCCCCGCACGCTGCTGCATTCTTTGTTACAGGGACATGTTTCACAAACCAATTTCTGCAATTTGTCGGGCTGGAATTTGGCAAAATTAAGAAAAATAGGTTTATTTTATTTTGTGTAGTCTTTGACCGTCACTACGCAGACACCATCAACTCAATACATTTATTAAGAAGCCGAATTAATCACAAGAGGCTGAAACGTGGATTCAAATTCAGGATTTCAGGAGGCCCAGCTCATTGCTCACGCCCTTAAAAAAAAAACCTGACAAACCTCACTCGCCACGTGGTTCTTCATGTCAACTCCACAGCGGACAGCAGTGCAATATGATAGGGGACATACCCCCCCCTCCCCCCCACACACACATACACCACCCCCTAGAGACTCTAAAAATCGATATTGTATTGATATTTACCAAAGGAAATACACTGAATGGTTTTTGTATTATTATTTATATATTCCCTTATTAAAAAGCTTCACAACGTTGGCACCCCCCCCCCCCCTGGTTCATTATACACACAGTGCTTGCCACCAATGCATCACAATATCTTGCTGATTTCATCAAGGAGTGTAAACCATCGCGCAAACTCCGGTCATCCTCGCAGCTGCTTTTGGCTAGCCATTGAACAAAGGTGGTCACTGCATCGCGCGCTTTCAGATGCGTGTCTGCGGCCGTCTGCCAGGAACGCTCTTTCTTCCGATAACAGGCAGAGACTGGAGCTATGCACTTTTAGATCGAGATTGAAAACTCATTTCTTTCGAGGTGCTTTGTTGTGCTTAGCTTGCCCTCCTTCCCCCGCACCTTCGATTAGCACGGTTGCCTTCGTACGGTGCGAGAGAAGTTATACATACAAACTGATTGGCCTACGCCAGAGACAACAGCCTTCTTAAGGGCCTAGTCTCACCAGTGGCAGACCAGAGAACGCCAAAAGGCGGACAGTACAAAGACAATGCAGTATCGGGGTGAGCAGCTACAAAATTAGACCTTTTAACAGTTCAACGAATTAAAAATACTTAACACGTTCGTCAAGAACGTCGAGGCCTTGAAAGAAAATATATTTAGTGACGTTTCTGGGAATGACCCTTCTTCATAGCACATTGATTGATGACGTTTTAGGGAATGACCCTGATTCATGGCATATTGATTCATGATGTTTCGGGGGAATGGCCCTGCTTCATGGCACATTGATTTATGACGTTTCAGGGAATGGCCCTCCTTCATGGCATATTGATTCATGACGTTTCAGGGAATGGCCCTTCTTCATGGCATATTGATTCATGACGTTTCAGGGAATGGCCCTTCTTCATGGCATATTAATTCATGATGTTTCAGGGAATGGCCCTTCTTCATGGCATATTGATTCATGACGTTTCAGGGAATGGCCCTTCTTCATAGCATATTGATTCATGACGTTTCAGGGAATGGCCCTTCTTCATGGCATATTGATTCATGACGTTTCAGGGAATGGCCCTTCTTCATAGCATATTGATTCATGACGTTTCAGGGAATGGCCCTTCTTCATGGCATATTGATTCATGACGTTTCAGGGAATGGCCCTTCTTCATAGCATATTGATTCATGACGTTTCAGGGAATGGCCGTTCATGGCATATTGATTCATGACGTTTCAGGGAATGGCCCTTCTTCATGGCATATTGATTCATGACGTTTCAGGGAATGGCCGTTCATGGCATATTGATTCATGACGGTTCAGGGAATGGCCCTTCTTCATGGCATATTGATTCATGACGTTTCAGGGAATGGCCCTTCTTCATGGCATATTGATTCATGACGTTTCAGGGAATGGCCCTTCTTCATGGCATATTGATTCATGACGTTTCAGGGAATGGCCCTTCTTCATTGCATATTGATTCATGACGTTTCAGGGAATGGCCCTTCTTCATTGCATATTGATTCATGACGTTTCAGGGAATGGCTATTCTTCATGGCATATTGATTCATGACGTTTCAGGGAATGGCCCTTCTTCATGGCATATTGATTCATGACGTTTCAGGGAATGGCCCTGCTTCATGGCACATTGAGGTATGATGCGTCGGGTTATAGTTATTCTGGACAGCACATTGCTTCATGTGAGTAGATTGGGGGGAGGGGGGTGGCAATTGGCCGATACATCACGTATCATATATATTTTATCTCAAGGCCACAGTGCAAATGACAAATAAATGTGGTGAGTTATTTCGTTTGTTTCATTGTACTTTGTGCACCAAAATCAACGCATCAGCATCACAAAAATAATTTTGTTCAACAAGTAGCGAGCGGTGCTGAACATTTATCTGGCTTCTCTCCATCAACTCTGATGAACCCACTTTGTTCTGCCAACTGCCTAATCGCACTGCAATTCAAGCGATTGTGATTCTTTTTTTTAATAGAAAGAATTAATATTATCGACCCAATAAATCGAGAATCGGGGGCATACGGCGTCCGAATGAAAATAACATATAGGCACGTGCAACAGTCAGGGAACCTCGATGTCTTCTTGAAAACGACAGTGTAGCAAGAACGCAGCAGAGAGAGAAAGGGAATAATAAATGGAGACAGAATAGGAAAAGGAAAGGATGAGAGTGGCGTTTGTGATTGACTTTGTCCTTTCGGTGACTCAGATCGCTCTTACGAAGGAATTACAAAATGAACTGGAAACTCAAAACGTTCAGGCAGCGGATCAGTCCAGCAGCGTGGCAGTGGTGTGCCAGCGCGCTTTGGGCTGGAAACCAAAAACAAAAAAAAACAGATTCCGGAGTCAGGCTCTGTCCAATCGTGGCATCGCTTCTGCCAGGCTGAGCCTGGGGCAAGCTGGCCGTGTGAGAGATCGAGACGACGAAAGAAAGGCACCAAATCTCCCTACAACTAATTTGCGATCCCTGTGACGATAGAGCCCCACCCCCACTACCCCCCCCCCCCCCCCCATGTCATCCAAGCGAGGAAACATCTCGGCTCGTGCGTCAGATTGGGCCAGTGCTCAATGGTGGAAAGTTCACCAGCTTTACATAGCGTCAGTTCAATCTCAATCAATATTTATTTTACTCAATAAAGTGTGCATCAGTGCACATTACAGCGGAACGGGAACCGTACCAAGGGGGGGTGGCACAGATGCAGGAGGAATGAGAAAAGCAACCGGTCACGCCATCAGCGCCTAACACGGTCTGAGCAAAGTAAACTGCGACCGCGTGCAACGAATCGGATAAGAAAGTCAAGCAGTAGATACGAGATAAATGTACGTACGGTGAACTTCTTTCGCACCGTACGTAGCCAACCGTGCTATTCGGAGTTGCTGGGGAAGGACAAGCCAAACACCAAAAAAATTTAAGTTCTAAAGAAATGAGTTTTCTATCAAGATTTAGAGGCTCATAGCCCCGATGGCCTCCTAACATCGGAAGGAAGAGCGTTCCAAACTGCCGCAGAAGCGCATCTTAATGCGCGCGTTACAGTTAGTGTCTTCGATGGATGGCCAGCCAAAAAAAATGTTCAATGGCTAGCCGCTGAAGAGCCGCAGGAGGCGGACAATAAATAATAAAATAAATAAAATCACCGTCTTTTTTTATTTAAAATGTTTTTTTATTGCATTGGGAGGCAAGTGTGTATAGACGCGTCTTGCACACACCACGGAATTAATAGATGCTCGGCGCATTTCGGATGGCCCGGTGGCAGGCAGGCGGGGTGTTCCGGACTGTTGGGGCTGCGTTCGAGAAGGGATTGCAATCAAGTGCGCGCCATTACGTGCCGCAGTATGCAATTCCACAGCGGTCTCTCACTCACTCACTCTCTCCCTCTCTCTCGCTTCTATTTGTCTTCACGCTATCTGAGCTCTCCGCCTCGCTGGCTGATCTCCGCCTGTAGAAGAGAAATGAAGGCAGCAGAAGAAAAAGGCAGCTTTCGTGCGGTCAAAGTATTGGACATTTCTGAATCATAAAACAAAAAAAAAAAACCGCCCGTCAATGTGTCCGTGAATGTTCTCCCGTTTTTCGTCATTTGTTCGGTTGTTCATTACCGTGGGAGTTGCGATTGCGCTCTGAAAACCGGCAACAACCTGAGTTTGATGCCCTGCCACGGCTTACATCAGTGGGGGGAGTGATATCAGAGCCCATCCAGGGACTTCCAACTTCACCAGCCGACGCTGGCTAGTGTGGTGAAGTATGGTCAACCGACCCTCATGACTGACAATACTTGGCGAGGCCTTTATCCAGCAGTGAGTGGATTTATATAGAGCTGTAAATGCTTATTATTTATTACTAACACTACTGACATTTACAACAAGAAATCTTCATTGAGTCAAACGACTCTTAGCAGGTTCATATTCTTGGTTCTTTCGGTAAAGTCACGTTGAAGGGAAACAATAAAATAATAAAACATATAAAACAATTAAATTCTCACGACGTTTCGACTGCAACACAAGCAGTCATCATCAGGTGTGAAAACCAACGGCAAATGTTCTTGTTTAATATATATTTTATTATTTTATTGTTTCCCTTCAACGTGACTTTACCGAAAGAACCAAGAATATGAATCACTGCAGTCACGAAAGCTTTAAATCAAAATCTTAGCAGGTTATTGCATTGTTATTGTTTGGCAAATTCTCTGATAGGAGCATCGCTTCGTGTGAGTGGAAACCGGCGACCCCCGAGAAAACCGCCACGCACACAAAGGGGTCAAGCTCAAGGGGTCAATGTCAAGGGGTTAAACTCAAGGTCACCGCTTCCTGGCCACACCTCCCAGCTCCCGCACGCCTACACCCAATTAGTCACGTTCAAATTGGCAACAACAAAATAGACAATTCCCTCTCTATTTGTACTTGGTCTGCTCTTCGTTGCGTTCATCTTTACGTAATGACTCATTCATTATTTATCCCCCCCCTACCTCCCCGACTTTGACAATCTGCACCGTGCCATTAATCCGCGTCGTCTTCATCCCCCTTGATTTTGTTGACACGGCGGTGGTCGCTTGCCCGTACGAGCTCACGGGTGACTCATCGAGTCGATGCCGCTGATATTGATACAAGAAAGAGAGAGAGAGCAGGTTCGCAATAATTGTTTGCACAATTACAGCATGAGTCACTCAATCGCAATTGGGGTGTCCTTGGCTCGTGTTTATATAATCAGCAGCATGCAGGCTGTTTCAAACAAAAGGTCCGGCTTTGTTTTGCTTAATGCCAGTTCCTAAGTTTGTCCATTAAAAAAAAATATCGACATTTTCCTATGAAACGTTTCGTTCGGCTGTGTGTACCCTGCACATTTTTTTTATATTTAACTGCCCAAATGTCTAAATAGTACTTGACTACGGTTCGTGGTACATCGCAGCTGTGAAATGCTCGTGAAGTCTGTTTCCTCCGCATCTCGCCAGTGTGTGCGTTCATTAATTTTGCGTGCGCTGTTTGAAAATATGCCCACAACTCCTGGGCATTGGAATGTTAAGATATTTTTTTTTCTCGCGAGCAAAAATAACGTCAGCTCCCCGAGCTCTCGAAGAATGCACGTCTCGGCATCCGTTCACAATTGTTTGTATGTAAGTTGTCAATGCTGGTAAACTCGCAAGCCTTTCGTCGATTCTGAGTCGGACGCTCCAAAGTCTAACCGCTGCACCCACTTGGCTGATTTTAAAATGAACGAGCATCGAATGCACATGTACATGGTAGACATGCGTTCGTTCACTCACTGCTCACAGTGCCATATCATTTGGGGCCGTCCATAAATGACGTCACGCGATTTTTTTCGATTTTTTACCCCCGCCCCTCTCGTCACACGGCGTCACAAAAAGTCAGACCCCCCCCCTCCTCCATCAAATATGACGTCACAAAGCTCTGCCCCCTCCCCCCAAATAAAACATGCTTCAAATCACTTTAAACTATTGTCATTGTAGTGCGTATTTAATGTGGCGCTGCACTCTGATGTTGTAGGAGAAACATTTATTTAAAAAAGTCAATTTAATTAAGTAGAACGTG
Source organism: Petromyzon marinus (assembly GCF_048934315.1). NCBI lineage: Eukaryota > Metazoa > Chordata > Hyperoartia > Petromyzontiformes > Petromyzontidae > Petromyzon > Petromyzon marinus. The sequence goes on along the minus strand of NC_133689.1, from coordinate 5,588,328 downwards.
CTGTCTATATTTATTTAAAGTTGCGCATTTTGATGTGACGTCACATTTATCACCCCCCCCCCCGTCACAAATGTCTGACCCCCACCCCCCCTCTAAGTGCGTGACGTCATTTATGGACGGCCCCTTTGTGTCTGATTCGATTTTTTTTCCACTCGAGCTGCCGTGGTCCCCACACTGCACGGGAGTCGCGGTGAATGCCTCGCGTTTGCATCTTTTTGTTTGCTTTGCTTGACGAGACGGTCATTTATTGACCCGGCTTAGCGGTGATTAAATGCCACAACGGCCGACCGACGTTTCGCTCCTGGAAACGCGCGGAGCTCCGTCGCCTCTCCCCCTGCGTTCTGTGTGCTCGTCGAGATCGAAGTGAAATGTTGTGCCACACGAATCAGAAATCGCGGTGGAACATCTCGATACGCTCGTGACCCCGACGAGAAATATGCGAGTTAAACACGGCTCGGACATACCAACTCGACAGTGTAAACGTCATGGGTTTACTCTCCCACACGCCAGGTGTTGCTGTACTAGTGACGAATTGGCCACGTTCTGTTTACGTGACAAACCTTACTCGTTGGCTGTGTCGGGTGGTGGTGGGTTTAACGACGCTTTATATGCACGCGCTCGAACACATGAAACTTTTTTTTATTATGAATAGCATTGGTCGCGAAAGCCTACTACGTGTTAAACCCACCCAAAGAGTGAGCCTCTTATAATCCCGTGGTTTAACTCCGGGTCCATGTGAAGGCGGTGCAGGTGCTTTTGCTCAGTGCGATATTTCTTGGAGTTACATCAAGTTCCTTGAATGTAACAACCACGCTGTTCTGCCAAGGGTTGGAAATATATATCATCATTAGCAAACACTCCCTTTGAAAATGCAAGATACACAAAACGGCATTTACAATGACAAGACCAGCGGTTGATTGTATCCAGCCCTGCGTTCCTACACCACTGCCAATCACGGTTTGATGAAATGCAATTTACTTTTGGTAATTATGTTATTTTATAAAGCTTCATTGGCACATATTGCATCTCAAAATCGCTGAACACTGCGAGCGGGCATATTAGTGTAAGGACAGTACGCCATGATGTAGGGACAGTATGGCTCCCCGTGGCAATGGTTACTAATATATTCTTTTAAAACTGACCGCTTATAAATTGGAATCTGTTTTTTTGGTACTGTCCGCTAACGTTGCATAAATGTGTAATGACATGACAAACTTATCTTGAGACAGCTCTTTGTTAAAGACACGTTCACTTGAACAGGCTGAGACACCACTGTAACAGCCCCGAGTCTCCTGCGCATCTTCCTTATATACAGACCGAGGCCACACTCCACTTCCCCAACGTTCTCACTGACTCTGGACGCTCGCTCCACCGCCAGACTCCACCGTCCTCTTCCGTCACCTGACCACGCTCCCTTCTCGATCATTCCCGTAGCCACCAGTCCCTTCGCACTCACAGCTGACAACCCTGTCATTACCTCCCGTGGCCACTAGTGCATTCGTACTGTAGGCTGACTCCCCTGTCATTACCTCCCGTGGCCACTAGTGCATTCGTACTGTAGGCTGACTCCCCTGTCATTCACTCCCGTGGCCACTAGTGCATTCACACTGTAGGCTGACTCCCCTGTCATTCCCTCTCGTGGCCACTAGTGCATTTGCACTGTAGGCTGACTCCCCTGTCATTCACTCACGTGGCCACTAGTGCATTCACACTGTAGGCTGACTCCCCTGTCATTCCCTCTCGTGGCCACTAGTGCCTTTGCACTGTAGGCTGACTCCCCTGTCATTCCCTCCCGTGGCCACGAGTGCATTCACACAGTAGGCTGACTCCCCTGTCATTACCTCCCGTGGCTACTAGTGCATTCAGATAGTAGGCTGATTCCCCTGTCATTCACTCACGTGGCCACTAGTGCATTTGCACTGTAGGCTGACTCCCCTGTCATTACCTCCCGTGGCCACTAGTCCACTCACGCCGCAGGTAGACTCTACTGTCATTACAAATGGAACGTGCATTCTAAATTAAAGTGACTGTGATGATGACAATCATCAAGATTACGCTTATGATAACAATGATGATGCAAAAAGTTGGAATGTATTTATTATATCCTTGACATCGTAAACAGTTCCACGAGCCACGTGTGAAACAAAACCCTGTGCATTTGGCATGTGTGCATGTCGATCGGTCATTGACGAATCGTCCAGTTAAAAACCAGGTGCCAGCCCCATAGAAGACCATCACAGAGTTTCCATTGAGAAGCCAGAGAAGTCAACCACCTCGAATCTCAATGACCACACATTCATTTTAATAAGTCGAGCAACCAAAAACAGCTCCTTCAAGATGGAATCGCTTCTCATTGAACAGCCACGACCGCCCGGGTGCGATCTGAATAATTTGTTGTTTATACAGTTGATGTGTGTGTGTGTTTTTTTTACCTTCGTGTTACAGTATTGTTTTACGGTATTGTAATCGCTGTGATTGGACAGAATTTGTCCCATGTAGCTTGCTTGGACGCAAGATCCATTTACCACATCCTCAACGCGTTTATTTCAACAACGTAAACAACGCACACATTATAAGGCTGTTGGAGAGAATGATATGTTTTTTTATAGCAGAGCGTATGCAGCCGTATCCATGGGGATGAAAATAAGAAAAGTTTTCACCCTTTCTGGTAATAAGACAGGAGGAGTGAGGATGTTGGAAAAGCCAATAAATACCTTCTGCAAGGTATCAAGTCTTCGTTAATCACACATAATTGTGGCAAAACGTGACTTTGGCGTTCGCTGGTCTAACACTGGTGAGACTAGGCCTTAAAGAAGGCTGTCTCTGATGTAGGCCAATCACTTTCAAAGACAATGCCCATAAAATTCTCACGACGTTTCGGTCACAACACAAGTGGCCTTCTTCAGGTGAAGAAACAGGTCTATCCAGGAGACAGAGCTTGAATGGACGCTGTCACGCAAGGACTGAGTCTTTTTAAAGTTGTATGGGCGGAGTTGGATTAGCAGAGTTGGATTGGCATGGTACCAGGGAGGAGTGCTGGTAGGAAACAAACAACAATTTCAAAAGGTAAACAAGTGCCTTTAAACAAGTGCCGCAGCCAAGGTGCACTGCTGTGTACTGAGTTGCATTCTGAGATACGTAGATTACACCTTTGTTATCTGGCCACATGGCTTACCTGCTCTAGACCAATTCCTCGACCACATCAACTCCATACACCCAGCCATCAGATTTACCATGGAGGTCGAAAAAGAAGGCAGGCTACCCTTTTTGGATGTATTAATTAAAAGGAGATCTGATGGTTCAATGAGCTACTCGGTCTACAGGAAAGCGACCCATACGGATGCTTACTTGAAACCGGATTCCCACCACCATCCATCCCAGAAGAACTCCCTCATCAAGACTCTATACCATAGAGCCCAATGAATTTCCGACCAGGATCACATTGCCAGTGAACTCAAACACGTACACCAAGCTCTCAAGGCTAATGGTTACTCCGACTACACAATCCGCAAAGCCATCACTCCAGTCATGAAGAAGGATCCCCTTGAGGAACCATTCAAAACCGTCACCTTACCCTACATTGCGGGGGTCACAAAAAAGATCTCCAAAATCCTGAACAAACACAACATCCAGGTCCGATTCATCACAGTACATAAAATCCGTGATCTGGTTCCATATGTAAAAGATGCTGTTCCAGACATACAGTAACCGGGCGTTTACAAACTAAAGTGCCTCTGTGGTAGCAGCTACATTGGAGAAACCAAACGACATATCTCGGACCGCATCCGCGAACATAAAGCAGACTTGAAACACGGTAGGACGAACTCCTCTGCCGTGGCAGATCACTGTTATAATTCAGTGGGCTCACATGACATTGACTTCTCCAAGACGGAGGTTCGTTGCAAGCCAACCGGCTACCATGAGAGATTCGTTCATGAGGCCATCCGCATATACAAGCACAGAGACAATTTCAACCAAGAAGATGGATTCTGGCTTAGTAACCATTGGAAAGATGTTTTAAACCATTTCGGTTCTTAATTAATTGTATTTTACGATGACCTTCAGACCGCAGCCCTTTCGCTGGCATTGCCTCTTAATACCTCTCACACCACGGTTAATGGTATGGTTTATAACATGAGTATAACAATTTATAGTATAACATTGTAATGTTTAGCATAGTGAATATACAGTAGTGTGGCATATAGTTGGATTCATAGAATAAGACGTAGTATAATGTTACAAGTCTAATATTTTATAATCTAAAGTATAGGGTAGTGTAAAGTAATGCATTGTACAATTCAAAGGTGGAATTTGTCTATGTTAAACCATGTAGTTTAGATTGGAGGGTATAATATTGTATTACATAGTAGTCTTGTTTATAGCATAGTCATAATGCATCTCAGTACACAGCAGCTCACCTTGGCTGCAGGCACTTGTGTACCTTTTGAAATTGTTGTTTGTTTCCTACCAGTACCCCTCCCACCTCCGCCCGGAGGTTGTGGGCTGTAACATGCTAATCCAACTCTGCTAATCCAACTCTGCCCATGCAGCTTTAAAAAAGACTCGGTCCTTGCGTGAAGGCGTCCATTCAAGCTCTGTCTCCTGGATAGACCTGTTTCTTCACCTGAAGAAGGCCACGTGTGTTGTGACCGAAACGTCGTGATAATTTCATTGTCTTATTTTGTTTTATTGTTTTATTCTCATTCTACCTTACCGAAAGAACCAAGAAGAACAATCCCCATATATTATCAGTGCGTGTTTGGTTGCATGTTTTGCCACACGTACTGTGTGGTTCATGCAGACTTGATGCCTTGCAAAAGGTTTATATTTGGTGTTTGGACATCTTCACACCTCCTGTTTAATTCTTGGACACTGGCAAAAAAAAGATTCCATAGCCGTGTCCGTCTAATTCATGTTCATATACACGACAGTTATTTTTTTATAACGTTTTTTATGCGTTGCTTTTCATGGCAAAAAAAAACGATTGCAAACGCGTGTGTACAAAATACGCACCCCTTCTTCGCACGCCTCCATCCGTTCTTGGGGCAAAGGACGAGGCTGCTGCAGCATTCATGCAGATTCCGTCTTGCCCTAAGTAATGCATGGGGTTTTTTTTTGGTTGTTGTTATGATTTGTCTCCCACGTTTTACTTGCGTGGCAGAGTTCAACGTTTTGACATACATTCTTGCATTCTCATGTGCTGTTTGTTTTTAAGGCAACGTCAGGGGTTGGGGGTGGTGTCTCTCTATACACCGACAAACAACCACAGTGCTGTGCGCATCTTCATTCCACATTCCGTTGGTCAGGGCCAACCTACCTTTAACATGACCACTCTTTGCTTTACATAATGAGCTAATGATAATTATAAATAATGGTGACACGCTTAATGCCCATGATGTTTCCCAAGGATAAATGACCGTGACTCTGAGATGCGGTGCCAAGTCGAGTGTCACTGATAAGCCAGGCGAAATCGGTCGGAGGGCTTTAAATGTCTCTTAAAAGTCAGCGCGAATTGAATGTTGCTGCGCGTGTGCAGCAGCAGGAGCAGCGGCGGCGGGGCGATGGACTTCCACACGGTGGAGGCTGCAACGGAGAAACGATACCCGGCAGTGATGATTCTGATCTTTGGTGCAGAGAGGAAAAAAGTTGTGAGCAGCTACTGCTGCTGCTGTAGCGAAGACTCTTACCGTGAGGGCTGTATGTGACCATCGGTGTAGGGTTAGCTGTATAATCCTGTACGGAGGATGCGGGGATGGGTGACCCTGCGGCGGGAGCTTTCAATTCGCGTCACCCACGGAAGGGAAGACGGTTTTCGTGAGTTTAATTCGCATTTTTTTTTCGGATTTATCCCTGTGTGTCAGAGAGCAGCACATGTCAAGGTGATTTCATACGCCACCTACTTCTGAGATCTAGGGCGCTGCACTTTCCACCGCGTAAAACAAAGTTTCATCGTATGGAGTGTAAACTGATGTTTTTAATTCTCCGCTTTAGAATGTTGACAAAATAAGTCTAAATATTAACTTAGCACGTTGCGGCTTTGTGTGTGTGTGTGTGTGCAGTTATTTGTTTACTGGGCAGAGTCAATTCACGTAAACAGCGCGTTGCAATCGACGTTGATGCATCCATGGCTCGGGAATTGGACACCAAGCAAACTCGTTGTGCACATCAGGCCATGCGCATGAGACAACAGTTGTAGGGATTCATGCTCGGTGACCTCACTTCGGAGATGGCCAAATCGAAGACTGTGGGGGGGGGAGGGAATTGAGCAGTAGGGTGTGGGCCGACGTGGAGTCTATTATCTCCACCAGCCGCGTGATACCGAAGGCGACAATAACGCGAACAACAGCTTCACATCAATAGTCCCCATGTGTTTGTTTTTGTTTGTTTTAGCCGGCCTCTGTTCTCAGCACGACCACGGCGCGAGGAGAGAGGACAACAGGACGAGGCGAATGCACCCGGCCGTGGGAATTTCAGCACCGAGTCGACTTACCCGGCTCGCGAAGCAGTTCGGCCCGCTTCCCAGGGGCCACGACAACCTTCTTCCCCTGCCGTGGGTGGAGCGAGTCGAACGCTCCCGCCGCGGCTTCACCCATCCGCGCATCTCCCCCCCACCCCCCCCCCCCATGCGTTTATATATTTATATATGTCAATACATTTGCCGCGGCCGAGAGCGGACGGAGGTCACGGCAAGGTCACGTTAAGCGCGCCGCAGGAGGAGCAGTGCTCACTCAGGATGTGTCACCACGGACCCCACCGCCCCCACCCCCACACACACAGTGGCGCGTGCCGCAAATCACGCCGGCTCCGTCAAGGGCGGACGGGTGGGCGGGCGGGCGGGCGGACGAGCGATCGGACTGGCGGTTCGGCACGTTCCAACGTACAGCATCGAGAGGCCGGACACTCGCGGAGAGGAGGGCACCTGCCAGTCTCCTCGGCAGCCGTGCGATTTAATGCTTTCGCGTGGGCCTCACGTGGCCATCATGCTGTGAGGGAACGTGGTATTGATACTGCTGATGAATAGTGAGGTCGTGGTGGTGCCTGTGGCCCTGGAGGTCAGAATTCTGACCGCGTAGTGCAGAATTCAATGGGGTCAACTGCATCAACCTCAGCCTCCAACCCCTCAGTCCTGCTCTGCCGCACCACCACCCCCACCCCAAACTCCCCTACACTCGCAATGAGCTGTGAAGGCATCGTTTGGGATTTCTCCCTGTGTGTCAGAGAGCAGCACATGGAATGTGATATTATACACCTACTTCTCAGATCTAGGGCGCTTGCACTTTCCACGTGCAAAAAAAAGGTTAATCGTCTGGAAATTAAACTGATATTTTTCATTCTCAGCTCTAGAATGTTGACTAAATAAATGTGAATTCTAACTTAGCACGATGCGGTTTATTGTGTGTGTGTGCAGTCATTGGTTTACTGGACAGAGTCCATTCACCCAAGGCACTTGGGAAACCCATGTTTAATCCAAGCCGCAACCTAGATTCGAACCTAGCTCAGAGTTCTGATCGTTGAGCTGCCTGGTAACCCCCAAGGGCATCGTCATGAATCATCAAAGGCGCCGACTGATAGTTTGTGTTAAATGATCAACGATGTAAATTTTAAAAAATACGCAGAGCTGTGCCATAGACTTTGGAAAGCTTACCACAGTGCGTTCAATAAATCATGCGCCTAAGCACCGCGCATTGTTTCCTGATCCTCGACTTAATACCCACGCTGAGCTGTGGCAGATAAGGCTCCTGCAGACTATACTGCCTCCGGGAAATACCTGGTTTATGAAGCATGATTTTATATGGAACGGGAATGCCAAGTTTTGAGCACCTGCAAATGCCGTTTAATTTATTTGGCCGTTTCTTCCGAAGTTATATGCATTGTGCCATCGGCATTATGTCGCGAGACAAGAATCGGCATATAAGTCATGGAGGGTAGTGCAAATTCTTCTATGTCAGAGAAATGTCTACAGAAGACATTTCACAAAGGACTTATCAGCAAAAAGTTGTCCTATTATCCTTTGGGCAGTCGGAGTCACATTATTTGACGAACTTTTATACGAGATTACAGTGAGGGAAAAAAATATTTGATCCCCTGCTGATTTTGTACGTTTGCCCACTGACAAAGAAATTATCAGTCTATGTTATAACTTGATTTGCATTCTAATGAGAGAAATACATATTTGACCCCTCTGCAATACATGACTTAGTACTTGGTGGCAAAACCCTTGTTGGAAATCACAGAGGTCAGACGTTTCTTGTAGTTGGCCACCAGGTTTGCACGCATCTCAGGAGGGATTTTGTCCCACTCCTCTTTGCAGATCTTCTCCAAGTCATTAAGGTTTCGAGGCTGACGTTTGGCAACTCGAACCTTCAGCTCCCTCCACAGATTTTCTATGGGATTAAGGTCTGGAGACTGGCTAGGCCACTCCAGGATCTTAATGTGCTCCTTCTTGAGCCACTCCTTTGTTGACTTGGCCGTGTGTTTTGGGTCATTGTCATGCTGGAATACCCATCCACGACCCATTTTCAATGTCCTGGCTGAGGGAAGGAGGTTCTCACCCATGATTTGACGGTACATGGCCCTGTCCATCGTCCCTTTGATGCGGTGAAGTTGTCCTGTCCCCTAAGCAGAAAAACACCCCCAAAGCATAATGTTTCCACCTCCATGTTTGACGGTGGGGATGGTGTTCTTGGGGTCATAGGCAGCATTCCTCCTCCAAACATGGCGAGTTGAGTTGATGCCAAAGAGTTCCATTTTGGTCTCATCTGAACACAACACTTTCACCCAGTTGTCCTCTGAATCATTCAGATGTTCATTGGCAAACTTCAGACGGGCATGTATATGTGCTTTCTTGAGCAGGGGGACCTTGTGGGTGCTGTAGGATTTCAGTCCTTCACGGCGTAGTGTGTTACCAATTGTTTTCTTGGTGAGTATGGTCCCAGCTGCCTTGAGAGCATTGACAAGATCCTCCCGTGTAGTTCTGGGCTGATTCCTCACCGTTCTCATGATCATTGCAACTCCACGAGGTGAGATCTTGCATGGAGCCCCAGGCCGAGGGAGATTAACAGTTCTTTTGTGTTTCTTCCATTTGCGAATAATCGCACCAACTGTTCTCACCTTCTCACCAAGCTGCTTGGCAATGGTCTTGTAGCCCATTCCAGCCTTGTGTAGGTCTACAATCTTGTCCCTGACATCCTTGGAGAGCTCTTTGGTCTTGGCCATGGTGGAGAGTTTGGAATCTGATTTATTGATTGCTTCTGTGGACAGGTGTCTTTTATACAGGTAACAAGCTTAGATTAGGAGCACTCCCTTTAAGAGTGTGCTCCTAATCTCAGCTCGTTACCTGTCTAAAAGATACCTGGGAGCCAGATATCTTTCTGATTGAGAGGGGGTCAAATACTTATTTCCCTCATTGAAATGCAAATCAATTTATAACATTTTTGACATGCGTTTTTCTGGATTTTGTTGTTGTTATTCTGTCTCTCACTGTTTAAATAAACCTACCATTAAAATAATAGACTGATCATTTCTTTGTCAGTGGGCAAACGTACAAAATCAGCAGGGGATCAAATCCTTTTTCCCCTCACTGTATTTCATTACAGGAGCAGCGTTATTTGTAATTCTCAGAACTGGAGTTCCACCAAATTAACTATAAATGAGGAGTTGCGTGTGTGTGTGTGTGTGACCAAGCTGAGATCACCGTCAATTTGCTACAATTGGGAACACCGGAGCTGTCTAGGGGGCTGAACCGTGGAAAAAAATTTGACAGCCTGAAATCTTCGGATGGTGGGGTTCGGGAATGGCGGGGGGGGGGATTGAAAGTTGGAGATTGAGGGCCCCCCATAAAATATTCCATGACAAATCAAGGCCGATCTACAAGTCAGCCCAAATCTCTGCTTCAAGCATCTGGTTGGTCTCGGTTTTCCAATTCCCCTTATTTTGAATCATCACTGCTTTGCCCACCACTGTTACCCCCTTGGTAGGACTGGTTATCTGCCACTGTCTCTGATGAGGCATATGCGTCGGGTTAATCTTTGTCGTTGATGCAGTTATAAGTACATTACCGATGAGTCCACGCATCCTTGCTCTCTCTCTCTCTCAAAACAAAGTGGGCATTACGGTGGCGAGATGTTAACTGCCTCGCCTGGTACACAGGAGGTCCTGGGTTTGCTCCCAACCCCGACGCCTGCTGTATATTTGGAGTTTGCATGTCTCTCTCCCTGTGGTCTCGTGGATTTTTCTCCTGGTACTCCGGTTTTTCCCTCCACGTTTAGAAACACGCGTTTAGAGTATTTGGCTGCTGTAAATTTCCACATCATAAGCCACTTTGTTGAGCTATCATTTGTGGCCAGGTCGCTTTTTAAAAATAACTATATAGCTCAGTTGGTATTACCCGGTAAAATAATAAAAAAAAAATCGTTTAGTTTTTAGTTTTTAAATCGACATAGCTCGAGACGTGAACTCTCATGCCAAGTTTCCTACAAAAATGACAAATTATGGAAATATATACTTCAAGCAGTCGCCCAAGTGGATCAGCGGTAGAGCTGGCGGCTCTCAATCGGAATGTTGATTGTTCACATCCCTGGATGTGGGGGGAGGTTGGGGGAGAATTGGCTTAAGCCCCACAATCTCTGTGAATGTCCTATGGATACACTCGTCCCCGTCATAGCAATGTAAAATTGATCCGACAGGCTCAGGGCTGTTAAAGGGAGATGAGCACTGCCCCGTTATTTATTTGAACCAAATATTACTTTGATATAATATTATAAGATGTTCCTTACGAAGGCACACGATATTGCGTCTGGGTTACAATTTAAAAAAACCCGCACCATCAGCGTCAGTTTTTAACGCACACCAATGTACTGACAACACAGAACGTGCGAATGTAAATGCTTTTTAAATTTCCTTAGCCACATTTGTTTTTGTAAGTAATAATAATACCGTTATTTATTGTTCCCATTGTTTATTGTGACATATTGCTGCCGGTCTAATTTGTTACACGTCATTCCCGTTTTTTTGTATTGTTCAACATTGATCGTGTCACTGGTTTAATGTGAGCGATGTTGAATAACTTTGCACTCGGGATGGCCCGTTTCTTTGTCACCTTTTAGATGTTTCCGTTTCGAGCGCGTGATTGAGTTTATCCGTTTCCCCGACCTACGTCGTAATTGGCACTGCGATTCTCAATGGGCCCTTACCTGGGTTAACGAACGGATAATCAGTTAGCCGTCTGAAAAAATAAACAAACAAACAAACACACTCTCTCGTCTATTTGTATCTCCCTAGACGCGTGATGTTTCCCCTTCTATCACACTGATATATTCCACGTTTAGATGCTTAACTAATCCAAAATCGGATCGTTTTGATCCGTTTACAGCCCTGAACCCTCGCCATCATCATCATCATCAGCCAGGGTCAATCCACTGCTGGATGAAGTCCCCCCCCCTGCCCCCCCCCCAAGCCGCTTCCACTTCTTACCATCCCGCGATGTAACGATCCACGCTGCAGTCGAACACGAACTAATTTTATCCGTCTCCCCGGTGCACGTGCTCTCGCACGCCGTTCCATGCCTTGGTTTCCACTCCGTTATTATCCTTGACGATCGTCCCTTCAAACGACGACATTACGTTCTTAAGCAGACATTACGTCATTAAGCAGCGTACGTTCTGCGATCCTCGTGCTCCATAATAGAGGCTTTTATTGGGTTAGATCGCTTAAATATATATGTGTCGTTAGACCCGTCACCACGCGACATAGCCAACTAGTAAGCTTCGTCACGTAAACAGAACGTGCCAATGCGTTGCTAGTACAGCACACCGGTGTGTTGGAGAGTAAACCCACAACATTTCAAATTCCAGTACTTGAACGGTGGCGGGTTTAACAACACATTGATATTTACGCCATCTAACCCAACAACAACCTCTATTATGGATAATATTGGTCGCGAAAGCCTATGTGTTAAACATCATTGTGCTAAGTATGAAAAGAGGTTTTCCCCTTTTGTCTGGCAACAAAACAGTCGTGTTGAGATGTTAAAACACCAAACTGAAACCTTTTACAAGGAATCATGTCTGCATTAACCACAATACTTGTGGTCAGAATGCAAACAAAAGACACTCTGATAATATGATGCATTGGCTTTGAAACTGATTGGTCCACACCAGAGACAGCTTTCTTTGCAGCCTCGTCTCAAAACGGTGTTAGACCAGAGGACCAATTAGTTGCAAGGACAATGCATATATTATATCAGAGTATGTTTTTTGTTTGCATTCTGACCACAAGTATTGTGGTTAATGCAGACATGATTTCTCGTAAAAGGATTCAGTTTGGTGATTTAACATCTTAACACAGCTGTTTTGTTGCCAGAAAAGAGGGGAAAACCTCTTCTCCTATTTTGGTTCTGGAAAAAAGAGGTCCCATGATCCTCGTGTCAAGTTTAGCACGTGGGTTTTCGCGACCAATATCATCCATAATAGAGGTGTTTTGGGGGTTAGATCGCATAAATATATAAATGTGTCGTTAAAACCCACCAACACCCGACACAGCCAACTAGTAAGGGTTGCCACCTAAACAGAACGTCGCCAATTCGTCACTTGTTACAGCACACCGGTGTGTTGGAGAGCCAAGCCACGACATTTACAAACTGAGTTCGACGTTTCGCCAGTAGCTAGTTGTAATTAGTTGGCTGTGTCGGGTGGTGGCGGGTTTTAACCACACATTGATATTTTTACGCGATCTAACCCAAAAAAAACCTCTCTTATGGATCCTTGTGCTCATTTTTCTGCCTCTCAGTGCAATCCCAGTGCACAATTCCAAGCGCGCAGCTCTCCGTGCTTCTTCGTGCCGGTGTTTGAAATTCCACGTTCCTATGGCAGGTGTTGAGAATAAAAACTGGCACTATTTGGAAACATATATAGGATGGGCAACGGCAGGCAAATTGAATGTTTGCTTTTCAGAAAACTGGAAGGAACCGGAAAGAGAGGAAGACCTCACGGAGAGAAGAGCTTTGCGACGACATCGTAAGGAGATTGGTGCCGGAAAGACGTGGCCACTAACTTGAGCCACATTGGCACAAGACAGAGAGGAAAGTGAAAACAAATGACGAACTGTGCAGCAGACACCTACGGGGCTATCTGCCCCATGGATCGTGATGTTGTCGATGATGATGGCAGGGGTGAGTAGACCGATAGCACAGCTCACTGAGATGAATTCCCGCATTGTGTCGATCGTACGTTGTGGGCTGTGCACAGCATACGGGTTTAGCGGTACGTGGATTAGTGATAAACAATAGCACTTGGTAAATAAATGGCGTTGCGTCGAGTAGCATCAACCGTACCCTGAGTTGGCGAAGTGAATGCGTGGCCCTGGACCGGTTCAGATGTCACCTTACCACTCACATTGGGTGGTCAGGTTTATATTTTAAGCTCGGTTTAGACCGTGTGTGTATGTTGAACTTCTTTTGCACCGTACATAGCCAACCGTGCTAATCGAAGGAGCGGAAGGGGCGGATGAGAAACTGAACACAAAAGAGCAGTTCTAAAGAGACGTCTTTTCAATTTAGATCTAAAAGTGCATCGCTCCAGTGAATTCCTAATATTCGAAGGAAAAGCGTTCAGATATCACATCATAGCTCATATTGGCTGTGGCCGGAATCAAACTCGGTTGCTCGGGTTTCATTTGCAGCGCGGCTACACACTGAGCTGGTGCTCCGCACTGGAATAACACTGAATGGTATTGGAAGCAAAGAGTTCTAAATGAATCAAAAACGATATGGCTTTGCTAATTTTCCATTTCAAGTGGTGCAGGCAAAGGTGCCAATAATAATATAAAGGATTGAAAATTCATCTCACCCGGAATTGACTTGATTTTAATATCCTCCCCACCTGCGCGGTGAATATTTCGAGGTGTTCCTTCATGGAATATTTTAATCACAGCTTTAATAAGTCACTTCAAACGGAATATAAAATTGCGTTTATTGAGCCATCAAACCGCACTATGTTTTGTTCGTATATCATTCCCCCCGCATAGATGTGCCTTCTGCTACCGTGACTCGATTGCGTATTGAGCGTTCGTGCAGAATTGCGTCTGTGTACAGAGCCGTGGGGTGGTGGTTAGCGCGCTCATGCGCTACGAACCCGACCACCTAAGTTAGGCTCTGGCCGTGGCCAACAATGACTTAGCCTCATATTCTTTGGGTCATTCGGCAAAGTCACGTAGATGGTTCAAAGATAATAGCAAAAAACTACGACGTTTCGATCACAACACGATCGCTTGTGTTGTGATCGAAACGTCGTAGTGTCTTTTTGTTGTTATTTCTTTAAACCTATCTACGTGACTTTACCGACATACCCAAAGAATATGAATTCCTGCAGTCACGAAAGCTTTAAGTCAAGATGATTTAGCCTCCCCGAGGTCGATTCGGCCTCAACTAAGTGCTTGTTTGTGGTGTATCAACATAAGCACTGGAGAGACAAAGACGGCCGGGCGTGGTGCTGCGCTCACGACCCCCTCGTGTGCCTTCGCAGGTGCTCGCTACTCGCTATACGAGGGGGGGGGGAGGCGTCTTTGTCATCGTCTCCGTTCGTGTGCGCGCTCGAGATCGACGGACGGTGCATTCCTCAATCGCGCGGCCGCATGACGCCAACAAGACGTCCGCGCGTCGGGATCCGCACGGAGCGTGCTTCTCCAGCGCTCGAGGCGACTACGGCGGGCGGTATCTGGCCCGCCGTCTCGTTCGGCGGAGCCGAGAGCCGCCCGCTTCTGAAATCACGGGAGCCTGCAGACAGCCACGCCGGCGTGCCCAACGAGACTCGAAGTGGCGTTGCATGTCCCGAGCACGCGCGGCTGGCAAAACTTTGTTCTCTCGTCGCACGAGGTTTTTATTTCATCGCGGCGGAGATGCAGTTGGCTCCAATGATTTGAGGGCGAAAGGCATTCGCTCGACGACAGCACTTCGTGCACGTGGCCAAGTGTGAGCGAATGTTTTTTAGACGCGTGTTGAACTTCTTTCGCACTGTACGTAGCCAATTGTGCTAATCGGAGGTGCGGAGGAAGGACGACAAAATAAAAGCAACAAGCAGTTCTAAAGGAATTCGTTTTCAATCTAGATTTGAAAGTGCGCAGCTCCAGTGGCTTCCTAATATCGGAAGGAAGAGCGTTCCAGACGGCCCCAGAAGTGCCTCTGAAGGCGAGCGATGCAGTAACCGTCTGTGTTCGATTGTTTGCAAATGCCGCTTGCAAGGATGAGTTCGCGTGATGGTGTATGCTCCGTGACGAGGTTAACGAGGTGTTGTGGTTCATGTGTTGCATGCGCTCTGTGTGCAATGAGCACAACCTTACAACGTGTTCGTTCGGTACCCAGAAGCCAATGCGGCCGGTCGGATCTTGCATTGAACGTCACGGCACGTGCGAGATAATTGTGTACACGCTGCAGCTTAATACATATTATATTGTTTAAAATAACACAAAGACGGGACACAAGGAATAATTAAGCAATGAAGAATACAATTATTAGACGGCGCGGTAAACCTAGTAACCCGAGTTCAAGTCCTGGCCATGGCATAACATCAGCAGAGAGCGATATCTAACACCAGTCCTGGGTTGGACCGGTTCAGATACCTTCATTCGCAACTGATGTTAGAGGCGGCCTGGAATGGGACTCGGGTCACCGGGTTTACAGCGCGGTGTGCTCACCACTGCACCACCACTCGGTACAGAGAAACAATTCAATTGCGTTTGAAACGTAATAAAACAGTAGCTCAGCTTGTTCAAATTAAAACAGGACAACCTTGAGTTGAATAACTTTACTCATTTCTCCTACTGTGTAGTGGAAACCCAACGATGGAAAGAGTGGTTTTCCAGATCCAATGCTCCCCCGACAACAGGAAAATCGTCCACGTAAGGCGTTTAGGAACTGATTTACATCTGGACCAAATATCCAAAACACATTGCCCTGGCGACGAGCCCTATCGTTTTTTTTTTTTACCGGAGGCATCGGCACGGCTCAAGCCAAGATGTGTAGCACCACGTGCGTGAGCCGACACGCGTGTCTGGCCGTGTCAGTGGTCAGCTGGGCAACATGCGAGTCGACACACGCGCAACAGCCACTTGTTTCGAGGCTGAGTTGACCTAGGCTGATGCCCTTAATGGGTTTATTTCCAATGTTCTGCGGATGTTAGCCGTGGCCGGGAAGCGAACTCGCTTCGCAAGGTTTCATTATTTCACCATTAAAACTTTTGGCCGTTTTAATCGCGTTTGGGGGCTAGTCTTTGACCACCGATCTGGCGCTGGCGCGTTGACAGTGGTACGCAAGCACACATAGCAAGACACTCAGCACATTCGACCTGGATTGATCATCATCAGCAGCCATGCTCAATCCACTGCTGGACGAAGGCCTGCCCAATCGAGAACAAATTATCGATGCAGCAACCCATCAAGCTCATTGAAACACAAGTCGAGTTACTTGTTGGATTCGTTGCTCCATCTCCGCAGTGGATGTCCTCTAGAGCCAGTTTCCCCCTGCAAGGAAGGCTTTGACTCCCTGTCGCTATTGAAGTCCCAGGCTCAAGACTTCCCTCTTCTCTTGCGCCCATGACTGTCGGTCTCTTTCGCTGGAGAAAAGTTAAATAAGTAAACATCCTTCATATCCCCACGACGCCCACAACTACTGTCTCGTGCAGCGTCTCCGAATCCAGTTGCATTTCGATTCCTCAAGGATCAAAATGGTGTATTGTATTGCACTGCACTGATGTGCACGAGACGAAACACTTTTGTAATTCTCCACGGAAGTTCCTGTGCGGCTGAGAGAGGAAGCGTCGACTCTGAACATGCAGGCTCTGTGGCCACTGCTTCGACCACTCGGCCTGTAAGCCACCAATTATTTTTTTTTTACGGGCAATGGTTTCATTTGGAATGACCTCGGTCCGACTCGACACAGTGCGACCCCGATACTTCTGACTTTTGGTGCTGAAATTTTGCAGAAGAAACCGCCACCACCCATGCCCAACGCACCATTGATGTCACAGCTCTAAAACACGTGACCGTAGACGTGCGTAAACAGGAATTACAAATTTAATTTCTAATTCAACTTACATGACATATAGTCTTCAACAATTACCGTGGATTTTCTTTTTCAGCATAATGAATTGCTTGGAAATGCATTCTCATTTTTTCCTCTCAACAATAAATCATAAAAATGCCTCTTGCCACCCACCCATCAATAGCCAGAAAAAAACAATGTCAGTTCGTCCCAATGGGACAACATCTACTTACACCCAATCTCACGGGGTCGCCGCAATGACCTGCTATTACCATTTGTCAGAAACAGCCAGAGAGCCAAAGCAATTCTTTTTGAGCGGAACAGAGGAGTTCTCAAATTGCTCCCTTTTTTTTGACAGCCTCTTCCCCCGACTGGAAGAAACTCAAAGGAAACGATCACCAGGGCAAGCCCCTTCCGACACAAGCACCGGATCAACAAAACAAAACAAAAATCAATTCGCAGCAGAAGCTCAGCGCTGCTGCCCGCTCACTAATGAAACGACAAAGCCAAGCCAACGCTCACATGGACACAATGATCGTTTCGTGGGCCACGTTGATTTTCACTTTTCGGATGTGAACGCGCCGTTTCTCTGTGTTGGGGGGCAGTGGTGGTGGGGGGAGTCTCCGCGAGAGCAAAATCTCCACTTGGCACTGCGTTACTGCCTCGGTTTCCTCCTCCGTTCGTCGATGCGACGTTTTGACTTTGCCGAACGACATTGAGGCGCTCGTGCGATTGAACCTCTCTAGCCCGAGCGACGCACAACAATATGCGTTTATAGCCACGGACGGTGCTCAGATTAACAAGCTCTACGTCAGCATTATTCCCTTTGGGACTTGTCTCCCGCACGGCGTCCGTTAAAATGGAATACCTCATGCAATCACCGGGAAGTGCCCCTCGGCAGATACTTCGTTCAATCGGTCAGGATCTATATGGGCCCCATCAGTGGCGTCTTTTTTTTTTCCTTCAAGTCGCTTTGACGCGCCTCTCTCTCTCTCTCTTTCTTTTTTGACGGCTGCCCCGCGCTCGGGACAGGAGAAGGCTCCGGTCCGACCGACGGCTGGGACATAAATCGGCAGCTCTGCGCTTGAAAGTCAGAGAGACGCACGGTCAACCTGGCAAGGGAAGCTCAGGCAGCATTTCAATTTAAAAGGGGAGGGCTGGCGAGAGCTAAAGCAGTCGTTGTCGAGAAGGAAATGATTCTGCGGACGTGGAAACAAAACAAACAGAAAAACCTTACACTCAAGATACCCCCCCCCCCCCCAAGGTAGATGGATGGCTGAGAAGGTTTAATGTTTCAATCTTTTTTTTGTTTCATTTAACTCCAAGTATCGGCACCTTATCACACTTTCCTTTACATTCTCTGCGCCCCCAGCTGATACAGTGAGAGAAAAAGTATTTGATCCCCTGCTGATTTTGTACGTTTGACGACTGACAGAGAAATGATCAGTCTATAATTTTAATGGTAGGTTTATTTGAACAGTGAGAGACAGAATAACAACAACAAAAATCCAGAAAAACGCATGTCAAAAATGTTATAAATTGATTTGCATTTTAATGAGGGAATAAGTATTTGACCCCTCTGCAATACATGTCTTCGTACTTGGTGGCAAAACCCTTGTTGGCAATCACAGAGGTCAGACGTTCTTGTAGTTGGCCACCAGGTTTGCACACATACCAGGAGGGATTTTGTCCCACTCCTCTTTGCAGATCTTTTCCAAGTCATTAAGGTTTCGAGGCTGACGTTTGACAACTCGAACCTTCAGCTCCCTCCACAGATTTTCTATGGGATTAAGGTCTGTAGACTGGCTAGGCCACTCCAGGATCTTAATGTGCTTCTTCTTGAGCCACTCCTTTGTTGCCTTGGCCGTGTGTTTTGGGTCATTGTCATGCTGGAATACCCATCCACGACCCATTTTCAATGCCATGGATGAGGGAAGGAGGTTCTCACCCAAGATTTGACGGTACATGGCCCCGTCTATCGTCCCTTTGATGCGGTGAAGTTGTCCTGTCCTCATAGCAGAAAAACATTCCCAAAGCATAATGTTTCCACCTCCATGTTTGACGGTGGGGATGGTGTTCTTGGGGTCATAGGCAGCATTCCTCCTCCTCCAAACACGGCGAGTTGAGTTGATACCAAAGAGCTCCACGCCCCCCACACTGACACCATCTTCACCTTGGATTTGTTTTTCAGACAGGACTCTGTTTTTAACGAGCCATCAAATGAATATGTATGATATCTGTCTTCTCATCGCACCATCAATCACTCAAGGGGATGCACACATTTATTTTTGTTCATTGATCCATTTATTTAGCTATTCATTGATTCACGAGGCACGCACACATTTGGACAGCATCGTCATTAACAAACGCTGCCTTTTAACCTCGGCATAATGTGTACCGCGCTATGCCAACATTAAGGGCACTGGCTATTGATTCATGCAATGCATCGTGGGCTCATATGAACCCGTAGGTTACGTTATTATTTTCATGCAAATATATTTTAGATGTAAAACTCCCCTCTTTCCCCGCTCTTAAGCGCAAGGTCACCCAGTGCGCCTGCGAAGCCTTGGCAAGTTGGCCAACATTCGTACATTTTGGGGCAGTCGTTCAATAAAGAAGCACACTCATGCACAACGCGATTTAGAACCTGCGTCAACATCAGACAAACACGTCCGCGAAATGTCTGCGAGAGTCCCTTCTTAGAATGCTTTACACAGGCAATCACGTTATGAAAATCGATCGCGTGGACGATCTGACTCCGTGTACAGATCACCACGTGCACGCACACCTAAAACAATCTGTATATGTGTTGCGTCCCCTTTCATCTTCATTACTTTCGCACACTCTCCGCTACGGTGGTGAGATGTTAACTACCTCGTTCGGTATACAGGAGGTCGTGGGTTCGACCCCGAGCCTAACGCCTGTATATTGAAAGTTTGCACATTCTCCCAGTGGTCGAGCGGATTTTTCTCCGGGCTCTACGCTTTTTCCCTCCACATTTAGAATCAACGTGCGTTTAGAGTCCTGGATATCGCTGCAAGCTTCGATGGTTCGGCCGCAGTCCTTCCATATGCGAACTCAAAGAAACCTTCTCGGCGTCCGATGGTTCAACTTCATCAGAAATGCCACCGTTGCGTCTGCGACTGGCCCTATCCTCCCGGTGATAGCGAGCTCAGTCCGAGAGAGACGGCTGTCACTTTGCCGGACCTACGTCGGCCCGTCTCGAAGCGCAAACTCCGGCAAACAGCCCACGCCAGTTGGCGCGTCGACGATCGAAGTGGACGACTGCGACACCCTCTGAAGACCCTCGCCGCCTCCGCGGTCGCCCCCGTGACGCGTGGGTCAAGCGCATCACTCGAAGACACCGGTACTGGATGGCAGCGAGGGCAGTTCACGCGAATGATGTCGCGAGAGGTCACACGTTTGGCGCAACGGTCCTTCGCTGACGGTCCGCGATGAAGGAATGTATGAATGGGTCAGAGCTTCGACTTCTGTCTGAGCCCGGCACTCGTTCGATGCTGGGTCGACCTTAAGCAGGACGAGGCATCTCGAGCAAGCTCTGACTTTCACCTTTCTAGACTTGGTGGTTTTTTTTTATCCCCCAAAAATGCACGCGGTATAGTTTTCCACATTCTCGTGCGCTATTGTTTCTGACGGCTGGCAGTGCGTGCCGAGGAGACGTTTTTTTTTATTTGAACCTGGTGCTGGGCCCAGGACAGATTCGCTTCAGAATTGCGTCGCATGGCCCAGTGATTGAACCCAGGGATTGAACCCAGAGATTGAACCCAGTCCATTGTGGCGAGCACACACACAACGCCTCATTTGAGGGAGGGGAGGGGGGGATGAAAGCTTTGAGGGTTGAGTTACCGATTCTCGCGAGTGTGTCGTAATGAGCACGCTGCATCCAGGTTATTGCAAATGTCACGTTATGCCCTCGTTCCTATTCATCACGTCTAAGATTGCTCTGGTAAATGCCACTCAGTAATAAAGATGAAGCTCCGGGCATCACCGCGACCCTCGCCGTGTTTCCACTCCTTAAGAGGCAATTATCCATTTACCTCCGCGCACTCAGAAATCAACGCCTATGATCTACGATCTCATTGCCCAATGACACATTATATCCACAAATTACAGTCAATCCACTGCTGTGGATGTTTGAGCACCCCCCGTCACTGGTGAGTTTTTGTTGGCTCAGAACCGATTCAGGTATCACTTCCCACCGTTGTTGGCTTATGGCTGGGATTTGAACTCATGTCAGTTTCAGTTTCATTTATTTGGTATAGCCCTGTGAGCCATTCGGCTGTTGAATCGGGTGCAACCGCAACAAACAAAAAACAAAAAAACATGAACAAGAAAAACATCTTAAAGTGACTGTGTGTGACTGTCATTCGGTTCATAGTGAAGGCTGCACCGTCCCAACTATTACCCTCCCACCCCTCCCATATTCTCAACCCCCCCTCCTGCACTTCTCAAATTAGCCAAAGCTACGTACATTTATTTGCCTTTTGAGTAAAGTGCACACTCACTATATTTGGATCTCTATTCTTTTTTTTGGTATTAATTTACGTGAATTAGCAACTTGTAGATTCCTCTCTAATTTAGCAATCTACACATAACTTTTTTCTAAAGCATTCTCTTCCAACGGTTCTTGTAATTGTTTTGGAAACACATACGTAGCACCAGTGGGACCCCTATTATAAGGAGTGGGTTGTTTTTTGGCACAGTCTGCAAGTCTTTTCAAGAGCCTTGCACTGGGATAGTGGCATGAACTGTGTGGAAGAAATCGTTTTATATTACGACTGATACAATATTATTTTTGCATTGATAGACAAATGGAGGAAAGATGTATGTATGGATAGATAGATAGGTAGATGGATGGATGGATGAATGATGAATTGATGGTGATTGGGTGGATGAATTCATGGTTGGATGCATGGATGAGTGGGGCGGTAAATGCTTGTATGAGAGATTAATTGATAGATACATGGGATGATGGATGGATTGATGGGTAGCTAGATGAATGGATTAATAGATGTATGGGTGAATAAGTCATCAGATAATGGATAGGAGGATGGATTATGGAATGATGGGTGGGTAGATTGATTGGATGGATTAATGAATAGATGGATGGATGAATGGATGGATTAGTGTACAGATGATGGACAGGTGAATGGTTGATACGTGGGTGGATAAGTGAATGAATGATGGATATATTAATTAAAAGTGGATTGATGAATGAGTAACGTGGGTGGGTTGGTGGGTGGATGTATGGGTGAATGGTGTATAAATTCATGGGTTAGTTAATTGTGTGGATTGGTGGGTGCAGCAATGAATGGGCCGTTGGGTAGATGGACAGATGGATGAGTAAGCAGTTTGGTAGATTAATGGCATATATGGCCAGGAAAAGGCCCCTTTTCGGCCATATATTTTTAATCAAGCAAAGGAACCTGATTCGACGGGTCTTCTTCCCCCGTATCACTGCGGTTGGCAGCCAGCGCAGACCCATAGGCCAGCGGAGGCCTCGTTCGTCGGGGCGGGCGCGCCGTCCTCCTGCCTCCACCGCACTGTCACAATTTTCGTCGGCAATTTGGGTTCCAAATCTCATGGGCCCTTGCAGTGCACGTCGGAGGGGCGCCGAGGTCCAGCATCTCCCCCCGCCCCCCCGGTGTGCCAGTGTGCCCAGCGGCCGCCCCCTTCCGGTCCACTATGGCACTCGGAGCTAGGACAGAAGCTCTTGCAGTGCCGCCCCGGTCTCCGACGATCGCCTGTCCACCAAGCGCGAGAGGCTACGCAGGTGATAGCGACAATTTTTCTATTTGTATATAATTTTGTTTGTATTTTACCGGGTAAGGCCCACTGAGCTATGTAGCTCTTATTTCAGAAGCGAGCTGGCCACAAATGATAGCCCAACGAAGTGGCTTATCCACGTGGAAATATATTGCAGCCAAATACTTTAAATGTGGAGGGCAAAAAACGGGAGGATACGGAGAAAAATCTACCCGACGACGGGGAGAACATGAAAACCCCAATTGAACAGGTATAAGGGTCGGGCTTAAACCCACGACCTCCTGTATACCAGGCGATGTAGTTAACATCTCGCCACCGCGGTGCCCTCAAGCGATGGCAAGGATGATGGGATGATGGTGATGACAATGATGTTGGAATGATGATGGATGAGGACGATGGTGATAGTGGAACAATGGTGGTAATGAGAACGATGATGACTATGGTGATGATGATCATGAAGACGACGATGACTTTGACATTATTCAAGTTGCCGGCATTAATGCAGCACAATGAGTGCGAGGCGTGTTACAGAGTCACACGGAGTCTGGCGCGATGACGCATCCCTTATTAATCTCGCGTAGAAGCCCATTTCTGCCTCGGCTGTGGACGGCTGGGATTAATCATTCCTCGGGATGAATTCTCACACAGACCGACAGAGCAGCGCCTGGGCACGCATCTATTAGTGCTGCTGCACGGAACGCCAGCAGTGGACACGCACTTCAATCATATTTAGGATCCCATGCGCACCATTCTCTTCGATGGAAATGCTCAGACGGTGGGATGTTTCATGAAGGTGTAGGCGTAGCGGACACTTTGAGACGCAGGTTAATGACACATATCCAAATAAAAAAAAAGTGCCTCCAAATGTGGTTCACACTGCGGGTGCGTTCATGGGGGAGTGGTAGCGTTGCGGGTAGCGCTGCACTGCACGAGGAATCCGGCGACCCGAGTTCGATTCCCGCTCACGGCCAACACCATGGACGAATATCTGAACCGGTCCCAGGGCCTCTCCTAGGTCGACTTAGCCTCAAATGAGTACCTGGTGCGGTGTGTAAACATTTCCACTGGGGAGACAAAGGCGGTCGGGCGTCTTGCTGGTCACCCACCCCCTCGTGTGCCGTGCCGGCCTTCATAGGTGCTCGCTGACAGCACTTGCCCCAACAGTCTGCTCAGGCTATACGTGCGGGATATTTTGCCTTTGTTTTGTACTAACCGTAAAAATATGCGGCCGTCTGTTTCAAGGATCCGATGACGCCATTCGCAAGTGTAGGCCATCGTGTGCCGGTGTCATTGTCCAAAGTTGAGACGAAAAATACTCAATTGGAATCAGACGCGGCAATCGTCGCTGCCTGCTACCACACCAATCGATGCATGCTGTACGTATGTTCAACTCCTTTCGCACCGTACGTAGCCAATCGGAGACGTCCACTCGCAGGCCGGTGCTGTCACCTTGTGCCGCGCGGTGCCCTTAAAATGTTGGGGCTGAGATGTGATGTAAGGTTTTGAGCTGGTGAGGCGGTCAAATGAAATACATGATCGTAGAGTCGGTTCACCTACAACGCGTGGTGTTTTCACAACGCGAATTGGTATATAAGGCGATGAATGCATTGGGCAACACGGTTTGCATAACGCTGGTGCGAATTTAATATAACGCGACGGAGTGAACGGAGCGACGTCGCGCGAGTCGTACGGCTGCCTCGGCGTAGCATCGTGACACGGGGGTGGGGGGGGGGGGATACTGCTGGATGCCATCCACGCGCCTCGGTCTTTGTTCGGGCCAGCGTACGCCTATCGCGTGTTACCGCGGACTGTGCTTTACCCCCCTGTATTATATACTAGCTGTATTACCCGGCTTCGCCGGGGACTTGGATCCACCACGCGCGGCCGCCTTTGTCTCCCCAGTGGCGATGTTCACACACCACAGCAGTTACTCGTTTGAGGCTGAGTCGACTTAGGGGAGGCTCAGGAGCGGTTGAAATAATCGTCACCGGTGTTGGCCGTGAGCGGGAATCTAACTCGCGTCAGCGGGTTCGTAGCGCGGCGCGCTAACCACTACACTACAATGCGTTACCCTTCCACATGCATGGGTCACGTGACAGATTTGATGTCACAGCTCACTTGCCGTGCAAAAAATATCTGCATTATTGAGCTCCCCCCCCCCCCCCAAAAAAAGTGTATTTTTATAATTTTTGCATGGTGCACAGTCTGGAAAGTACCCACATGGCAAATTTCAAGTGTGTTGCATGTCGGGAAGCACGCTAAACATTTTGAACAGACACGCATATTCACAACTTTGCCCTTAATATATATGGAGATATAATTACGACGCGATTTTTCCACAATGCGGTGTTGTTCAGGAAGGCAACTACCGCGTTACAGGGGGACGGACTGCGTTTATCCGTTCATTTCCTTTTATTTCAACCAGGCGAGAGCTCACTGAGATTGCAAGGTCTCTTTTTCAAAGCTCGCCTGGGATGATGCGGTGAAAATTACACATTCAGATGGCGAGGTCCAGTCCATAAAAACAAAGGGAAATCACTATTTACCCTAACCCACAGAGCGATACTTAGTTTATTGATCCTGGAGGGACGATGGGTTGATTTGACCCCTAACCTAAACGGACCTTCATATCGTGACTCAAAGACAGTGATCACACGTGTGGCCTTAACAGACTGCCGGGGCAAGTGCTGTCAGCCATCGCCTATGATCGGCACGGCACACGAGGGGGTGGGTGGTCAGCACCACACCCCCTTTGTCTCCCCGGTGGCGATGTTTACACATTGCAACAGGTACTCATTTGAGGCTGAGTCGACCTAGTGGAGGCCCAGGAACTCTTCAGGTAATCGTCACCGGTGTTGGTGGCCGTGAGGAGTAATCGAACTTGTCAGGTCGCTGGGTTCGTAGCGCCGCGCGCTAACTACCACACGACCACTCGGGCATAGACATTTAAACGAATGCAGCTATAATAATTTTCAGCGGGGCGAAGGAGCACCGTATTTATATCTGCGCTGTCGGGTCAGACGAACAACTACGCGGTTCAATAGCGTTCGCTCTGTGCCGCATGCAACAATATCACATTTTCTCGATATAATGAATCGGTTTCACTTGTCGCGGGGAAGCCCAAAACAAATTAATGCGAATGATGTTTCGTGTCTCGCCGCGCGCATACATCAATCGCGAGCAAGCTGTGTGAAGGGGAAAGCGGGCTGCTGCGGTAGCTACGCACGTGACTGCCCTTAACCCCAACACTGTGGAGGCAGCGAGGGGCTGGTGGATAACCGCACAAATCTTGTGACATTTGAGGCGCCACTTCCTGATTCGAGTTGCCATACCGCCATGCCCTGTGGCTTGCCAGGAGAGTGCAGTACGGCAAAGTGCGGACAGATATACTCTGTTCTGTAAGTATGGGGATAGAGTGTAGGCTCCCTCGCACACGTGGATTTTCTCCGGGTTCAAACAAGTATCAACATATAAGCGTAAACACAAACTTGCATCTTTGCAATTAACTTACGGTTTTCCAGCATGTTCTTTCATTCTGTTGTGTTGGATTTTTCTTGTCAATTACAGACGTGTTGCTCCGGCTTCAACTCCTGCATGTATACACAGCTTAATATATAAAGGACCACAGATCTTGGGCAGTTGTTGATAGTGCCGGCTCACAAGCCTGACTGCCCCCTTCCCGCTTGTTTGTGGCTCCTCAGCGATTGTGAACGATGCAATTTTCATGAACGACACTATTGTATGAGACTAAAACATACCCACGTGTGTATATATTAGCTTCCAAGAGGGTGAGATTGTTGGGAATTTGGAGAGGGGGAAATAAAACGAATCGCAATCCCATCGAGCTCACAGAAAAAACACAAACTGATTTCCCAACAGACCTCCCCGTGATAACCGCAATTTCGAATTTGCGACGGGCGCTGTCAGAATGCCCGACCTTGCGGACGTCTTGAAAACGTTGCGATTCGATATTTCCTGGCGTAAAAATAAAAGCGCGGAAAAACCTCGCGATTGCCTGCCCACGGCGTTTACACGGGGACTATGTCACTTGCGAGGCGGGCGCAGCACGCTCGTTCGCTACCGTGGCCACAGACATCACCGTCAATCCACTGTTAGACGAAGGCCTCCTCGAACTGCTGCCGTCGCTCACTGTTTTTTTAATGCAATGATGCCACAATCCTGCGATTGCTCGTTGGGGGGTGGTGCACACGCCTGTAATCCGGCAGCTTGGAGGTGAGGGTTGGCAAATCTTCAACAAATGTTGGGGAACTCCTTTCTTTCCATGGGCGTTGGGGTGCCATGCCCTGGCACGCCAGGAGAAGGCGGTACAGCAAACGTGGACTCAATCTGTTGCGTCCGTATGGGATCGAGCGTTGCACCCTCGCATGCGTAGCGTTCCTCCGGGCGCTCGGGTTTCCTCCAATATATAGACATTCATTAATAGGCTGAAAACATCGTAATATATAGGGGACAGCGGAGCTTGGGAATTTTTTTGGCACCGGGCTCATCGCCTGTCTGCCTTCCTACTTGTCCGTGATTCCTCATGCCTCCGAGTCATGTGCTTTTCAAGAGTATGCATGTACATATATGTTGAACTTCTTTCGCACCGTACGTAGCCAACCATGCTCGTCTGCGGTGCGCGGGTAGGACAACGAGCTTAAAGCAAAAATAACTTCTAAGGAATTGAGTTTTCCATCTAGAATTAAAAGTGCACAGTTCCAGCGGCTTCCTAAGATCGGAAGGAAGAGCGTTCCAGACGGCCGCGGAAAAGCGCGCCGGGAAGCGCGCGGTGCGGCGACCCCACCTCGGTTCGATGGCCAGCCCAGCGCGAGCGAATACCGCGCAGCTCGCTCCCGAGTTTGAAATGATTTTATTGTTTTGTGTTTGTTAGCCGCCTCGCTACTGCGCACGAAAGAGAATCACAGCGCTCCATCGCTGCCATTCCGTCCGCACGTCCCATCCACGAGTCACCATCCCTTCTCGTGACGAGCAAAAGCCGATTTGCTTTTCTGAAGCCGACATGACGTCCCATTTGTATTTGTTCCCCTGATAGATAGGTATAAGTATGTGCGTGTGTATATATATACATACACATTGTTTATTTAAGGTTAAAACAAAATTAAGTGTTAACCGGCTATAACGTTGATTTATACGTTTCATTTGCAAGAGTTGGATGGCCTTGCAACGTAATGTAGCCATTTCAGAGATGCGCACGTGTCCGTAATTTATGAGTTATCGTTGAATATTCACTAAGCCCAGTCCACCGTCGTAAATTGCTGCGAGAATGAACGCAAACGCATCATCTGTTTCTGAGGGGCGGGTAATGGAAAGGCTCTTTTGTCTTGTTGCACATCTTCTTTGTGCAATCATTTCTTCAGGCTTCCTTCCACAAGCCGCGCGACGCGTGTGGGTTTGGTTTTGTTTTCTGACTAGTACTCAGTTTAGCCATTCGTTTAAAACAAAAAATATCCCCCGTACATTGTACTCGAAGGACGGAGCAGATGGCATGACAAATAAACAACCCGTTTTCGACAGTTCATTTTACTGGCCTGCGGTGGCAATGTCGCTTCTCGTGTTTCCGTGGACTGGGGTTGTGTTAAGAGGGAGACAGAGATCCAAAAATAAAAAAAGCGGAGAACATATTCACTGTTGGGAGATGCTGCTGACGACGTGGTCATTAGAACAACAAATTAATTGTTACCGGGATAGGTTTTACCCTTTTAACTGGCACAAAAAAACCTATTCCTATATCTTGTTTCTGGCAAAGGAGGTTTCATAATGTAATTGTTACCGTTCAGAAAGTTATCGAAGAACCTATTCAGGAAGGGCGCAAAGTTGGGCTCAAGATACATTTGAGCGGAACAAAAGTATTGGACAAAAATGGTCAAACACATCAGAATATATTTAGAGTGCAATCGTTGTGGAGACCATAAATGACAAATAGATACGCAGCCGATGTCTCGTTTGGAAACATTTATCCCACTTCACCATGCTGGTCAGCGTGGGTTGGTGAATGTGACAGTGGGAAAGGGGGGGGGGGGTGTCCAGGACTGGTTTAGATGTTAAATACCTCACCTTATTTCAGTTATTTTTCAGTTATTAGGTATAGCTCTGTGAGTCATTCGGCTCTTGAATCGGGTGCAACCGCAAACAAACAAAAACATGAACAAGAAAACATCTTAAAGTCACTACGCGCAAACAGAAAAATCCAGGAAAAAAACAGCAAAATCTTCCAGAAAAAGCACCGCACATCAATGCTGTGTGCAAAAATCCCAGTGGGATGCAAGTCAAACAACAAGAACAACCACAAGACAACTTCGATTAAAGCTAGCGGCCTGTGCTTGGAAGATGGACCATTTCCAGAATGGTCCCCACCCTGAGGCCTGTATATTTGGAGTTTGCGGTGTCTCTCTCCACGTGGTCGCGTGGATTTTCTCCGGGTCCTCTGGATTTTCCTTCCACATTTAGAAACACCGCCTTCAGAGTATCTGGCTGCTGTACATTTACACATGATAAGCCGCTTCGCTGAGCAATCATTTGTGGCCAGGTCACTTCCGATGAAGAGCTATATAGCTCTGTGAGCTTTTCCTGGTAAAATAAAATGTTAATAGTTTTATCATGTATAGATGTCATCCGCCACTGATGTTAACTGCTGCTGGAAATCTAACCCAGATCACCGGATGTATGGTACAGTGTGCTAACCACTGCGCCACCATTCCCTGCCAGCAACAGATGTTGATAGTTTATTGTTATTATTTTGTGACTTATTTTCCAACAAATGCATTCCGAATTACAGTGCGATGGCGATATATATATTTTTATTCACATTTGCCAGTTTTGGATTTGTGTTTCTGTCGTAAGGTTTAAAATATACGCGTTTAACTTGATCCCTGCGGGGACTATCACTGTTATGAAGTTTAATGTCATCACTTGTATATGGACAACCAGAACGGACACACGCACACGATGTAAAATGAAACTGGCACGCGTGTGTCTATTTGGTTGATATTTCATTGGTTTTTCATTTGGTTACGTGAAGGGTCATGATTGTTCGAGACATTCATTGGATGGGGAACTATGAAAAGAAAAAGAAAACTCGTTGGTCACTAACACTCTAGTATTAAAATAAACATATGTAATAAGCGACGTTTCGGACCATGAACCTTCTTCAGAGCAGATAGGAGAGGTCGGAGAGATAGTGGACAATAATAGTTGGAGAGTGCACTTGACACCACGGGGCCTATAATGATATATATTTTTAAAATGTTTTATCTGATAACCAGTGTTTTAATTGGCATATGCATAGTTACCGAACATTAGCTATTGATTAACAGATACATCTTCTTTGGTTCTTTCGGTAAAGTCACGTAGAATGATAATAAAATAATAAATTGATAAAATAAAATAACACAATAATATTTTATTTTATCAATTTATTATTTTATTATCATTCTACGTGACTTTACCGAAAGAACCAAAGAAGATGAATCATTGCAGTCACGAAAACTTTAAATCGAAATTTAACAGATACATCCTTCAACAACAATATTAATCAATAATCATAATCAGTCAATGATAAATAAATAAATGTGGAGATAAATGTGGGATGGGTAGAAGAAGAGCCTAGGGCAAGAGGGGGAGGGGCCAGGGACGGGGTGGGGGTCAAACGACAGCGCCCAGAGTCGGATGGGGTGACTCTGGACAAGTTTGGGTTCATCATATTATTATTTTTAGCTCGGAGTATCATAACACACACATTGCACGAGGACATGTGTGCTGTTGCAATGCACTTATTTAGCCACGTCTTCCTTGAAAGAGACACTCACAGTCTCAACTGATAGGCAAGGTCCACGTATTGTGCCGGAGGAATTATTTCTGCTAATTGTCTGTGATTGTAAAACGCGGGGACATGCTGCTGCCCGTGGAACTCGAAATCCCAAGCGTTGCCGCTTGGTTGTCTCGCCGCGGCAGTTTCGACGCTGTGGGCGAACTTCCTGTGCGGCCAGGAGCTTAAACGGGCATCACCGCGGTGGGTCGACCGGGAGGTCACGTGTGGTGGGGTAAAGCGCGGGTTGCTCTCACAATCTTCCAAGATGTCTTGGCAGTGTGGAAGAGCATGCCAAATACAAGCAATTGCACGCATTCGCCTTGACCTATTGCGAACCTCAGTTTAACACGTAGGCTTTCGCGACCAATATTACCAATAATGGGAGTTTTTTTGGGGTTAGATCGCGTTAATATGAATGCGTCGTTAAACCCGCCACCACACAAATCTGGCCGTCGCCTGATGATTCTGGTTGTAATTACTGGCGAATCGTCGTACTCGAATTGCAAATGTTGTGGGTTTACTCTCCAACGCAGTCAGTGTGCTGTACTAGTAATGAATTGGCATGTTTTGTTCACGTGACAACCCTTACTAATTGGCTGTGTCGGGTGGTGGCGGGTTTAACAACACAACGCGATCTCACCCAAACACATTCCTGCGGAGGTAGCTGGTAGGAACGTTGGGTTGCTCGGTCAATGGCCAGGCTCAACGGCGGCACCATGTGGCGTATTCCGCAAATATGCCCGACTGTGAGGTCGGGCACAAGCCGGCGTGAGTAGGTTAAACGTTGAGTTTTATAAGGGCACCACGGGGTGACCAGCCCCTAAACACCCAGCCCCACCCCTCCCACCCCCACCCAGCCCCACCCTCCCCACCCAGCCGCTCCCCACCCTCCCCACCCAGCCCCACCCCTCCCACCCAGCCCCACCCTCCCCACCCAGCCCCTCCCCACCCAGCCCCACCCCTCCCACCCCCCACCCAGCCCCACCCAGCCCCACCCTCCCCTCCCCACCCAGCCCCACCCTCCCAATCTCTCCCCACCCTCCCCACCCAGCCCCTCCCCACCCTCCCCTCCCCACCCAGCCCCACCCTCCCCTCCCACCCCCCACCCAGCCCCTCCCCACCCTCCCCTCCCACCCCCCACCCAGCCCCTCCCCACCCTCCCCACCCAATCCCTCCCCACCCTCCCCTCCCTACCCAGCCCCACCCTCTCCTCCCACCCCCCACCCAGCCCCTCCCCACCCTCCCCTCCCACCCCCCACCCAGCCCCTCCCCACCCTCCCTTCCCCACCCAGCCCCACCCTCCCCACCCAGCCCCTCCCCACCCTCCCACCCAGCCCCTCCCCACCCTCCCCTCCCCACCCAGCCCCACCCTCCCCACCCAGCCCCACCCTCCCCACCCAATCCCTCCCTACCCTCCCCACCCAGCCCCTCCCCACCCTCCCCTCTCCACCCAGCCCCACCCCTCCCATTTTTGGATGCACGACGGACGGACACAATAATCCCCCGTGGGCTGGTTGAACCAGGATGTTCCTACCAGTAAATCCTCTCTTATGGATATTGTGATCGTCCTGAATGAGATTGACAGATCTCACTGCCTATTGAGAACGCTTGCACCTAGCATCCTCTGGTGGCTAATCTGATAACTGCATTTAATTTATATCACATTACTGCAGTGATTAAACTAAGCTACTTCCTCACTGAAAGTTCTTTTCACAATTGCTCCTTCTCAAACTTAACGTCTAAAACATAAATTATTTGCCATTTTAGACTTATTTACTCCTGTAAATAGCGCTAATATGTTTCAAAAACTGTATACAAATTCAAAGGTTCGACAGCTCCCCCGACGCACACCAGCATGAGGCGCTATCTGCAACCATCAACAGAGATATGCCATCCATAAGAGTAGCTGAGTATGTTAGTAGCTGAGTATCTATGTTAATACCTCAGTATCTAAATTTTGATTTAAAGCTTTCGTGACTGCAGTAATTCATATTCTTAGTTTTTTCGGTAAAGTCACGTTGAAGGGAAACAACAAAATAATAAAATATGTATAAAAAACTAAGAATACCTCAGTATCTATCAAGGCTGTACCCATGGAGTCAACATTGGGGGGGACCAAATCTTCCAGGGGGTCTGTGGGTCCCCACCCAGAAAAAAAATCTACATTTGAAAATGAATTTCCTGCCATTTCCTGCCTAAAATATAAAAAAAATTAACTAACACATGGGATTGACTATTTATTTTTAACAATAATGTCTAATAGTCTATTGTATTACATTGCTCTGTTTTTTTTCTTTGTTTACCTTTTCTTGTTACATTGTATGAAATGGCAGAGATTATGGATTAATAAAATACAACCATAACCACAATCATATAAACAGAAATCTATTTTATAGCAATATATTGGGGGAGGGGGACATTTTGAGCATATTAGAATATTGGGGGAGATGTGTCCTCCCCAATATATATTATAATTACGGCCTTGGTATCTATGCTAGTAGCTGAGTATCTGTGCAGGTTGACGGCTTACGTAACAGCTCCGCCCTCGGCCAATGGGTTCCGAAGGCAGCCCTGAATGAACTTTCACTGAACTCCTCCATCCCTACTCCTGCCCCTCCCTCCTCCTCCTCCTCCATCCCTCCTGCCCCTCCCTCCTCCATCCCTCCTGCCCCTCCCTCCTCCATCCCTCCTGCTCCTCCCTCCTCCTCCATCCCTCCTGCCCCTCCCTCCTCCATCCCTCCTGCCCCTCCCTCCTCCATCCCTCCTGCCCCTCCCTCCTCCTCCTCCATCCCTCCTGCTCCTCCTCCCTCCTCCATCACTCCTGCTCCTCCCTCCTCCTCCTCCTCCATCCCTCCTGCCCCTCCCTCCTCCTCCTCCATCCCTCTTCCTGCCCCCTCCCTCCTCCTCCCCGCGCCTCCCACGCGCGGCTCTTGCCGGCAGGAACGCGGAAGGCGCGCGTCGCCGCGACTCCTCTGCGGGAGAGCGCTGCGCGTCAAACCCCCGCCGGACTCCACTCTCGTGGCCTGGGAGTGGATGCTGTCTTCACTTGGGATTCCACCCCTCTGCCGCCGTCGTCGTCGTCACCGCACCGCCTAACTTGGCATCGTCACACAACAGCTCCAAGTGGACTTGACCATTCGGAGCGCCTCACTCCTTTGCTCGCGACAAGGGACCCTGTCACCCCGCGTAGCAAGCAGCGCGCACCAGCTGGGTGTCTGACCTTGTGCCCCGTCACCTGTGCACAGGTGAGTGCTCCCTTACCTGGTTTGTTTTTTTTTGCCCGAGAGGTGGGTGTGTTTTGATTTAAAGCTTTCGTGACTGCGGGGATTCATCTTCTTGGTTCTTTCGGTAAAGTCACGTAGAATGGAAATAAAATAATAAAAAGAAAACATAATAAAATAATGTTTTATTATTTCCATTCTACGTGACTTTACCGAAATAACCAAGAAGGTGGGTGTGTGTGCCAGAGAGAGAGAGAGATATGGGTTTGGTGGGCTACAGCGATGTTTTGATGTTAACGTACAGAAACAGTCGTTTGTTTGGGGAACGGTTAATTAACCAGTGGTGGCACATCCTCTGCTCTTTGAATTCGATTTTTTGATTATTGTTGCTACTTTCCCGAAGGAAATTTTCAGTAAACGCAGGCGAGTTGATGCGTTGTAATAATTTATAATGGGATAGCAGTTGGTGCGCTTAGAGTGTTTGGCGCACGGCACTACGGACCTTGGCAGACCTGAGTTCAATATCCCAGGCACGGTTCACATCAGTCCTAGAGGACCCCAGTGCCCAGTCCTCACTTTCACCAAGTCACGCTGACTCGTGGCGTGAAGAATGTGTCCTACATACACTGCGGAGAGCCCTTCATTCGGCAGTGATTTGACCAAGAGCTGAAACGACCCACAAGCCACTGTGAAATGTCGAGCACGTGCCAAGACAGCATTCATTCGGCATCCTAAAAGTTGACGATCCGTTTGGCCGGGATACCGTTGCATAAGTGACCACAACTTGGGTTGTTTACGTTGCAATGTGAATTGCAATAACCGGTTTTCATGTAACGAATGCATAATCTCGCAAAGCCATGCCCTGCAGGAATTGCCACATCTATACACTGAGAGGCGCTGCGAGGTGGCCAAAAGATGGCATCTCAACGGCTGATTCCTGAATCAATCTGTGCGGAGTATTTAGTGTCATCCCACCCCCGCCCCTTCATGCACGTGGTGGGTTGTTTCCCTGGTACGTAAGTCTATTATCCTATAACGCGCGTTTTCACAACGCGATTTGGATATAACACGTTTCAGTTTGTGATGTATATAACGCGGATGGGGATTGGGTATAACGCGATCGAGGGACCGGAACTGCTTCGCGCGAGTCGGGAATACGCGGCCGTCGCGGCTGCCTCGGCAGAGCGGCGCACAAGGCGGGATGCTGCTGGATGCTTCTCGAAGCTTGCCAACGCGCCCCGCGGGGGTCTTTGTTTTTAGCCTGCGTGCTGCGCATCTCGCCTGTTATCGCGGACTGCGCTTCGCCCTGTATTGCGCATTGTTCATTCGAACGAGATTTTCCCACAACGCGGCGTTCTCCGCGAACGCAACTACCGCAGCCGGACACGACACATTTGATTAGGCCGAAACGTTTAAATTCAGGACCTTCCGGAAGAAAAGTCTTGGGATTCATCGAGACTTTGCTGGGTTAATAACAGAGGTCATCGTCGATTGTGATACCGGGCAGAGCTCAAGCGTAAAGCATTGGCCCAGGGATTAAAAGTAAACACAAGAGGATATATTTTTTGCCCTTTGGGTTTCCTCTTTGTGAGATCGCTATCAGCAAGTTTCTGTTAAAGACTTGGCTTAACTCACTGTGCACTGTATTTCTACGCGCAAAACATTGACACACAACTTCTTTGGTTCTTTCGGTAAAGTCACGTAGAATGAGAATAAAATAATAATAAAATAAAATAACACAAAAAAAATTCTCATTGTGTTATTTTATTTTATTAATTTATTATTTTATTCTCATTCTACGTGACTTTACCGAAAAAACCAAAGAAGATTAATCCTTGCAGTCACGAAAGCTTTAAATCGAAATTGACACACAACTTACTTTTTCTGCTGCGAAACAGCACACCGTATTAACGACAAATTGTCTGACCACCCCATCATTGCACCTGCCCTCGTCACACCTCTGAAGCTTATGCAGGTTTGAGCCACCTGGTTACAAGCGCTCGGAATTGAAGTCTACTTTGGAATTGCAGGTTTTGTAAACTTGGGCTACAAGAGTGGCCAGTGGATTGCTGTATGGCAATGGATACTTGAATCTATCTGTGCGGCACTCTTGAGTGTTAACCCTCGTATGATTGGGTACTCCGGCATACCTTCCCGACCTCGCAGAGACCCCTTAGGCTCACACAAAAAAACCAATAAACTCACCCAAAGGCTCATAGACTCACAGAGAGACCCATAGCCTCACACAGAGGCCCACAGACTCACACAGAGACCTATAGACTCACTCATACAAACTCATAGCCTGACATTGAGGCACATAGACTCACAAAGACCAATAAACTCACACAGAAGCCCATCGGCCCAGAGTGGACACGAGTTAGCAAAGTGCTGAACTATTTGCTGTGGATGATTATTTTATATCAGATTTGTGAGGAAGGTAATTGCACCTGCCCCGTTGCCAATCCGCATACGTTGTAAGGCAGCCCACTGCTAGAGTGTGCAGTAGAAGCATTGTACTCAAGCCTTGGGGGTGGTATTTTCAAGCCAGACTTGGTACCGTCGTGTTGAATGTATGCCTAAGGTGTGACTGAAAATGACTCAACCACATGCCGTGTCACACATTAACTTGCTCGCAGAGCTGTTGAACGTAAGAAACACACATTGATAGTTTTACGATGCTTCCTCGGGAACCGTCTTAGCATGTAGTTCGTAAAAAATAAACCTAATCCCACATTCTCAGGATTATAAGATGCATTTTTCTACTGCTTTTTTTTAATTCAGAGTTGGGTGGATGCCCCCTATATTCTAGTAGGTGTTTGTGTGAGACCAGACCTTGATAACTTTATTGACACCCGGGCACAATTATGGGTTTGAATCTTACTTTCTGCAGCCTCTTAAAATTCTGAGAATGCGGTAATAATTTAGGCAGTTCGGAGAATCGTTTGTTGGGGAGTACGGTGGAGTGAATCATTGCTGCCCTAGGTCACGTGGGACGGAAGAGGCCATGAGTCCCAAACTTCTACCCAAACCGCGAGCAGCACTCTTGCCTTGGTGTTCACGGCAGCGGCTGAAGCGTCGCCCCGTTCCTCTCCATGACACAGTCATGTATCAATTCAGCCGTGTGGCGATTTTTTTTCTCAGATATTTTCACATTCGCGTTCATGAAACGCCACTAATTTTCACCCACTCGTAGCGTTCACGTCAAACGTTCGTCATCGCATTTCGAAGAAGCGTGACTCAAAGTTTCGTATTGCAAAAGGAATATTTTGGAACGTGAACATATTTGTATTGTTTTTTTATGAAACAAACGTAACCTTTCAATTGCTACCGTCCATTCCAAGCACATTGGTTTCATGTGCAATAAAGAAGGGCCCGTAAATGTCACCTATTTGATATATTTTTTTATTCTCTTAAAGGACCACAGTGTTGGTGACGTCTCTTGTTGAGTTGTCTTGGTCAATTGTGCTTGTTCACCAATGCCAATGCAACCGCGTCGTCGATTAACCTTTCATCGTACCGTCCGTAGAGTCGCCTCCGTAAGCGTGGACTGGCCCGAATCGTGTCCAGGGGAAAATTCGATTTCCGCGGCTAAATTTCAGATGGCGATCAATAAAATTGCAACGGTTTGTCTCAACCCCGTGGGTGGAAATGTTAATAGGGGAGAAAACCTCGCCCAACTCGGCTCTGTAAGAACGGTGGTGTCGAATATACATTTTTATATGGTTTGCATAATGATGATTGTATTCTTCACAATGTACTAGGGTATATTGCACGTATATACAGTACTGTATTCTTGGTTCTTTCGGTAAAGTCATGTAGATAGAAAATAAAAAAATAATAATGAAATTAAAAATAAATTTAAATAAAAGCAACAAAACACAATACAAATGTAAATAGTTAAATAAATTAAATATTTTTAAAAAATTTATATTTATTTTTTATTTTATTTTTATTTTTACTGTGTTTTCATTATTATTTTAAATTTATTTTAAATTTTATTTCATTTTTGTTTTTCCATGTACGTGACTTTACCGAAAGAACCAAGGATATGAATTCCTGCAGTCACGAAAGTTTTAAGTCAAAATACAGTACTGTGTAACGATGTTAATAATTCACTGCCTTTCGTCCATCCATTGCTGGCATGAACAGCCACCGATGGTAGCCGTTCGCCGGCTCGCATCGGTGGCGGGTGACATCTGACCTGGCGCTGTGGGTCCTGGCCCTAACACTCATTCACCAATCCACTCTGTTCTACTTCGCCAAAGCTGGCCAGAGAGGTAAAGACAAAACAAACACTCACGCTCCACTGTACTTCACTACGCTGGCCGGAGTGCGTTGGCGAGTGTAGTAGGGGCCAGGAACAGCGCCAGTTCAGGTGTCACCCGGTCACCGACGCGAGCCATGGACGGAAAATTATTGCCAGGTTCGTTGCGCAACGCGCAAGCCATTGTTACGCAGAACGCAAACCATTGTTACGCAGTACGCAAAGCATTGTTACGCAGTACGCAATCCATTGTTACGCAGTACGCAAACCATTGTTACACAGTACGCAAACCATTGTTACGCAGTACGCAATCCATTGTTACGCAGTACGCAAACCATTGTTACGCAGTACGCAATCCATTGTTACGCAGTGCGCAAACCATTGTTACGCAGTACGCAAACCATTGTTACGCAGTGCGCAAACCATTTTAACGCAGTGCGCAAACCATTGTTACGCAGTACGCATGCTATCTATTTATCTCAAACTGCTGTGTAAAAAAGTTGACATTTAATAATGCGTGATGCCTCAATGCACACTCTGCACAAATACAGCAACGCATTCAGCACATTTGTAAATATTTTAACAAAACAATACCAACTCGCTATTTGCTCAGGCATCGATTGAATGAAAGTCAATCCGTTGCTACTTAAGGACTGCGGCCCGACGTCGTTTTCGCCCCTGTCAGAAATTTCCGAACCTCCGCTACAGCGCGCGTGCGCGCCTGTACAGTTGACAAAACCGCTTTGCAGAAAGCCGCACCGTGCAGTTTCCTAGTTTTACCGCAAGTACAAAATCGTCCGAGACAATAACAACGCCACCACGAAAATTATTTTGCATTCATGCCCGCTCCCGCCCCCCGCCCGAACGGAGAGGACACACACTCGTGTCACCTAGTAACGCAATGGACGGGCTGCCAGCGGCGAAGCGTTACGGCGGCTGTGTTGTGTTGTTTGTGCTCACGCACGGGACGACGTGTCAGCCAGACGAACCCTGGCACTTTTGCGCCATGGCATCGGGGCATTTGGGCAGGCGTGGTCCGTTGGAAAGAAAAAAAATCTCTAAAACTGGCAGTAAAATTCAGATATTTTAGCTTGGCACAACGTCGTCCCCGCCTTCCCACGTTTGTCACTCCCAAGTGGGACGTCAAAGTACGTATTTTTTTTTCACAAATGCCTTCGTGGCACCATGGCCTGCTTGGAGTGTATCTGTTCAGCAGCGCTGGTTTAATCCAAGCAGCTCTGGACCGGTTTTCTCTATACTGTATATGGGGGCACGCCTCTTATCCGCGGTGATACGGGAGGACCGGTATCACGGATCCTGTTATCCGCGCGGTTATCTGCAATGTTATCCGCGATTGTATAAACGGTTATCCGTGATTGTGGACAGGAGCTGTGGTGCAGGGGGCCAGGAGCTGTAGTGCAGGGTGACAGGAGCTGTGGTACAGGGAGACGGAGTTGAAGTGCAGGGGGACAGGAGCTGCAGTGCAGGGTGACAGGAACTGTGGTACAGGGGGACAGGAGCTGTAGTGCAGGGGGACAGGAGCTGTGGTGCAGGGGGACAGGAGCTGTAGTGCAGAGAGAAGGAGCTGTAGTGCAGGGGGACAGGAGCTGTGGTGCAGGGGGACAGGAGTTGTAGTGCAGGGGGACAGGAGCTGTAGTGCAGGGGGACAGGAGCTGTGGTGCAGGGGGACAGGAGCTGTGGTGCAGGGGGACAGGAGCTGTAGTGCAGAGAGACAGGAGCTGTAGTACAGGGGGACAGGAGTTGTAGTGCAGGGGGACAGGAGCTGTAGTGCAGGGGGACAGGAGCTGTGGTGCAGGGGGACAGGAGCTGTGGTGCAGGGGGACAGGATCTATAGTACATTGGACGACCTAAGGTAGAGAGGCGTGGTGTCACGGACAGCAGGTGACTTTGTAGCCGACCCTCCTGGCGATGGGAAGCCAGTGGAGGGAGTTGAGAGGAGCTGATGGAATCCAGCCAAGGACGACAGGCGCCTAGGAAAGCATGGGCGAGATGGTTTTTCAGCTGTTTAAACTAATGTTTCAAATTAAAAGGCTGCTTATTGCAGAGGTTCGCAGTTCCTGCACAGCCGACACACTGGTTAATGCTGTGGTTTATATTAAGACTAGAATACTCTCCGTCTGCTTCCGAGTGATCTTTAGAGATATGCTGACGTCATTCAAAGATGAGTATGCCAAGTGTCCCGGTGTCACAGTCGAACATATTTTATTGGTCGTACTTACAAATTTAGCTCGGTGTTGGGTTAAGCCACAAGGTAACGTCGCCCCCGATTGTGAAACTTTTGGAGGGTGTAAATCATCTGTGAAACAGAGCGCCTTGGTGACAGCGTTGCATGGGCGGCCACGTGTACCGTACGATGTTGTTGACGTGCCTCGAGAGGAAGGTTCTGTGGAGTCCTGAACACATGGTGAAGCCAAAATCACGCCTCGTACCCCAGTGTCCAGCTGCTGCCCAACGTCTACCGTTCAACGTTTGTGCTCTGGGGACAGACGAGGTCTGAGATTGCATCTTCGTAACAAAACAAAACAGTTTAACACGTGAGGCTTTAGCGACCAATATCATCCATAATCCAGGTTTTTTTTTTGGGTTAGATCGCGTAAATATATAAATGTGTCGCTAAACCCGCCACCACCCAACACAGCCATCTAGTAAGGGTCGTCACGCAAACAGAACGTGGCAGTTCGTCACTAGTACAGCAACACCGGTGTGTTGGAGAGCCAAGCAACGACATTTACAATCTGAGTACGACGTTTCGCCAGCAATTACAACGAGCTCCATCACATGGTGCGGGCCACGGCGGCTGTTTCTGGCCGTTTAGTCGGGTCCGAGCCGTGGCACGTCTTGACTCCGACCTCAGAATGGCGGTCACGTGGCGTGGCCGGGCAGTCACGTGTTTTGTTCCAGGTTGCTGCAGAGGTTTGCTGTTCGCATTCACCGCACACCGCCCCTCCCCCCCGGTTAACGCTGCGGTCAAAATATCGCACGCCGCCCGCTTCGCATGCGGACGTTAAAGGTCCCGTGGTGTAATTTTGCAAGAGTAGGCCACTGTGTGCCAGCATCGTGGCCCAACGTTTCCCCGCACAAATATGCACAATGGTACTGTCTCCTCAATGTAATCTCGGTGTGGCTGTTGCTAAAAAAATATATATATATTTTTATTTCTGCCTATTTTATTTTTTGTTTTTATTCAGGCCTAGGAGCGTGAGTGCCTAAATGGGTGACTGAGTCAAATTCCACTGAGTCATTTGCCTTTGCAAACCTGCAAAAGGCGCAGCATAATCGTATTTGATAACGTTCGTACTTTCCAGAGATTGTAGAGATTCCCCTTCTGTGTTTGGTTGGCTGGTCTCCTACATTTCCTTAATTCTGTTCCAGAAGACCGTTGGCGGCGTTCGCAGATATTTTCCAAAACGTTTGCAAACGGAGAGATACAGGCACAGCGACCGTGGCAGATCTGCTGACGGCATCATCGTGGTCAACGGCTTTTTGGAGCGGCGGAAAGTGATTGAATAAGTCAGCAAAGGAGGATGCAAAAGTACGGATGTAGATACATGTGAGCGAAACGAACACGTCGCCAGCCCAAGTTCGATTCCTGGCCACAGCTAACATCCAGCGTTGAGCGATATTTGTGAGCTGGTCTTGTCCGTTACCCCCACCCCCACCCACTAACACCACCACCTTCACCAACCGACCAACGTGGTGAAGTATGGTCAAACAAGCCTCGTTACCGACACGGCACGCGGAGGGGGGGGGGGCCTTCGTTCCCGCAAGTGGATTGACAGAAGGGAGGAAATTGTTCCGAGCAATTTTTGCAAAATTCGTAACTTCTACATTTGGTGTCGTGTAACTCATCATACCAACTGGCGAATGTTTCCATGGTCGGAAACCCCCACACTGAGCCACACTGAGGCCATTGACTGCCTCTACAGTTGTTGACGTTGGCTCTCGGGGACGAGGGACGGTTAATAAGTGCACCACGCAACGGCTGCGCGAGCGCCCATAAGGAAGCCGTTGACGATGAGTTGTGCTGCGTGGAACACGAACTCAGATGACGCAGCGTGGTTCACGCCGTGACGTGCACGCCCACAGAGACCCCCCCCCCCCCAACATAGAGACACCCCCCCATAGAGACCCCCCCCCCCAAAGAGACCCCCCCCCACAGAGACCCCCCCCCACAGAGACACCCCCCCACAGAGACACCCCCCCACAGAGACCCCCCCCACAGAGACCGCCCCCCCTCCCACCGCGCGCCGAGCGTCCTTCCTGGCCGGCCGTGTTCACGTCACGTGCTCCAAACCTGCGTTGCCTTCCCAGCGGGCCACGCGTTTCTGTGCCGCGGTGTCTATGGGGGGGGGGTCTGTCCGGAGACGGCTTCCAAGGCAGGGTTCTCTCCGCCGCGTCGCTCTCTCCAACTCCCCGCACGCCCTGCCTCGGTGGACGTCGTCTCCAGCATCGTCCCTCTTTTCCTTCCTCTCGGCCTTCTCGCGACATGATCTTCCCTTGCGCACCTCCTTCAGCTCATTCCCTCTCACTGCCACCACGCGCCCATACAGCTCCTTCACCTCATTCCCTCTCACTACCACCACCTGTCCAACCAGCTCCTTCAGCTCATTCCCTCTCACTGCCACCACGCGCCCAATCAGCTCCTTCAGCTCATTCCCTCTCACTACCACCACCTGCCCAACCACCTCCTTTAGCTCATTCCCTCTCACTACCAGCACCTGCCCAACCAGCTCCTTCAGCTCATTCCCTCTGACTACCACCACCTGCCCAATCAGCTCCTTCAGCTCATTCCCTCTCACTACCACCACCTGCCCAACCAGCTCCTTCAGCTCATTCCCTCTCACTGCCACCACGCGCCCAATCAGCTCCTTCACCTCATTCCCTCTCACTACCACCACCTGCCCAATCAGCTCCTTCAGCTCATTCCCTCGCACTCCCACCACCTGCCCAATCAGCTCATTCACGCATGTGCATGGCTTCTGTACCGCATACTCACGTGCGATTCGCCTTCGGAAGTGTTCTGTTCGCAGCACGGAAGCTGACTGGGCATATCTCCCACCGCAGTTGTGTTTGCAAATTGTCACCCCCCCCCCAACTTTGTTCTGGATTGTGTCTCAAGGTTTAGGTCGACCCTTTGACGAAGTTGTCCATGCACGTGTGTGTTTGTGTGTGCGCCTGTGTGTTTGTGTGTGCGCGTGTGTGTTTGTGTGTGTGTTGTGTGTGTTGTGTGTGTGCGCGTGTGTGTTGTGTGTGCGTGTGTGTTGTGTGTGTTTGTGTGTGCGCGTGTGTGTGTGTGTGTGTGTGTGTGTGCGTGTGTGTTGTGTGTGCGCGTGTGTGTTGTGTGCGCGTGTGTGTTGTGTGCGCGTGTGTGTTTGTGTGTTTGTGTGTGTTTGTGTGTGCGCGCGTGTGTTGTGTGTGTGCGCGTGTGTGTTGTGTGTGCGTGTGTGTGTGTTGTGTGTGTGCGCGTGTGTGTTGTGTGTGTGTGTGCGCGTGTGTGTGCGCGTGTGTTTGTGTGTTTGCATGTGTTTGTGTGTTTGTGTGTGTTTGTGTGTGCGCGTGTGTGTTTGTGTGTTTGTGTGTGTGTTGTGTGTGTTGTGTGTGTGCGCGTGTGTGTTTGTGTGTGCGCGTGTGTGTTTGTGTGTTTGTGTGTGTGTCGTGTGTGTTGTGTGTGTGCGCGTGTGTGTTTGTGTGTGCGCGTGTGTGTTTGTGTGTGTTAGTGTGTGTGTTGTGTGTGTTGTGTGTGTGCGCGTGTGTTTTGTGTGTGCGCGTGTGTGTTTGTGTGTGCGCGTGTGTGTTTGTGTGTGTGTGCGCGTGTGTGTGCGCGTGTGTGTTTGTGTGTGTGTTTGTGTGTGCGCGTGTATGTGCGCGTGTGTGTTGTGTGTGTGTTTGTGTGTGTGTTGTGTTTGTGTGTGTGTGTTTGTGTGTGCGCGTGTGTGTGCGCGTGTGTGTTTGTGTGTGTGTTTGTGTGTGTGTTTGTGTGTGTGTTGTGTGTGTGTTGTGTGTGTGCGGCGGCACAGCGGTTAGCGTGCTGCGCTGCGAACCCGGCGGCCCGAGTTCGATTCCCGCTCGCCGGCAAATGTCAGTGACGAATGTCTGAACCCGACCCTGTGCCTCCCCGAGGTCGACTCGATGAGTACGCGGCACGGTGCGTAAAACATCAGCAATGGGAAAACAAAGGTGGCCGGGCGCGGTGTTGCCTACGTGGCCGGCTTCCGTAGTTGCTCACTCACAGCATTTGCCCTCCAACACTCTGTTAATGGGATCCTTTGTCATTTGTGTGCGCGTGCCGCTAGGCCAGGGGCGTCTCGCCGCTTGCCCCCCCCCCCCCCCAATGGCGGAGGTCTTCCCCTGCGGTCTCCTGGAGGCCCTCGTGGTGGTGGGCGCCAGCGAGGACTCCCTCTCCGAGTACCTGCGTGCCCAGGTGAGGGTCGGCGCGCGTGCGGCGGCAACGCCGTCGTGGTTGGTGGGGGGGGGGGGGGGCTGGGCCGG
Organism: Petromyzon marinus; assembly: GCF_048934315.1. Taxonomy (NCBI): domain Eukaryota; kingdom Metazoa; phylum Chordata; class Hyperoartia; order Petromyzontiformes; family Petromyzontidae; genus Petromyzon; species Petromyzon marinus. Next base: position 5,543,686 of record NC_133689.1, on the reverse strand, counting down.
TGTCAGTGAACGGGGGGGGGGGGTTGACTTTGTCGCGTGATCGAGGCACTCTGTACGGAGCGCGGCCCCCCCCGAGACTCCCCGATTCCTACGGTCGCCCGGTGTGGACGCTCAGCCGACGCTACCTGGGCGATGCCATCCCCACACACAAGTGTTCCTCGCCTCACGATTAGAAGCGAGACTATACGCACACGTACGTACGTACACACACGTACGTACATACACACAACGCACCTACATACAAACACGTACGTACATACACACACGTGCATACACACGCGTGTACCATCACGACCTGCTGTGTGTGGGAGCCCCGGCTGGACACTGTCAAAATAATCGTCATAGCTCATTGGATTTCTCCAGGATAAATGAAAGATTCCAATTCGAATTGGCTGTGTCGGGAGGTGGCAGAATTAACGACACATTATATTATATATACGGGTCTTTTAGTTAGATCGCGTAAATATCTAAATGTGTAGTTAAACCCGCCGCCACCAGACAGCCAATTAGTGAGGTTTGTCACGGAAAGAGTTTCGCAAGAACCGGTGTGTTGGAGAGCCAAGCAACAACATTTCCAATCTGAGTACGACGTTTCGCCAGTAATTACAACTAAGCCTCATCAGGCGGACAGACAGATTTGTGGAGAAGTCCACCTGTCTCGTTCCTTAGATAGAGGGCGTAGATGCGATGACAACCCTCGTGCGTGAAGTGGGCGGCGGGGGTGGGTTAATGAATCAACGTACATTATGCATACTCATTGTGCGAGCCCATTGACTTGCACTTCACACTCGGCTCTGAGATTCCACTCTGGCTTATTACAGCAGATCGGAGCTTCTCATCTGTAGCCCTGGTGGCCTGAAACAGTCTCTGCCAACCGAAGTCCGCTCAGCCATGACGATCGATAGTATTATGGCCGGAGTAGAAATATTTATTTCCTATTCTGTCTGATTTAGCAGAATTTTCTCTGCGCCATCCACGCTTCCATCTCATCTTACAAATCTTTGATTGATTGAAAGGGGGGGGGGGGGGGGGTCCTGCATTGGGATGTTTTACCAATGCCATGACTGTTTGTTTGTCTTTCAAAAGAAAGCTAGAGAGACCCCCCATTGTGTATGATTCTAGAGTTACCTGCCCAGCCACATTCCTCGCGCTCTGTGCAAACCCAGAGGAAACCATCTTTACTTTGTTTAGGACCAGGTAGAGGGGGGGCGGATAAAAAGCCACCTTCATTTATTTATTTTAATGCCAACTATTTCAATTATTTTTATTTTTTACCAGGTAAGGCCCACTAAGCTATATAGCTCTATTTTATAAGCGACCTGGCTATCACAAATTAAAGCTCAGCGAAGTGGCTTATCATCTCGTGTAAATTTATAGCAGCCAAAGAGTCTAAAACGCATGTTGATTCTAAATGTGGAGGGAACAGGACCCGGAGAACAATTCCACGCGACCACGGGGCGAACATTCAAATTCCAACTATACAGGCATCACGTTCGCGATCAAACCCACGACCTCCTGTGTACCGGGCGAGGTAGTCAATATCTCGCCACCATGCCGAACTAAACGGGTGCAAATATCCTCTTGCTTATAACGGGCAACACAGCAGCATTTGTTTTGGTGGGCCTGACTACCGATGAGGCTCTGAGAACTCAAAACCAGTTCAGAGTTTGTATTTTATCAACAAAACATTGGGTCTGGAATTTAAAAGCACAATATTTGTACTCATACACAGGTAGTGTGTTTATTTACGTGTATATGACCAAGAAGGGGACTCGTCAGCTGTCCGTTATTATTGCGAGCTTTAGCCCGTTTGAATGCAGAATGCACGGCGGCGCCGGGGTCAGCCACACTTCGGTCATTGGTGCGCAGCCGCTAGGAGTCGTCACGCTTGACGATGACCGTCCGCCCCCCCCCCCCCCACTCCCCCCGCCACTCACAATCATCGATTGAGATACAAAACGACGACTCCTCGACTACGAAAGGCACCACAGTGACGAGATGTTAACTACCTCGCCTGGTATAGAGGAGGTCATGGGTTTGACCCCGACCCTGACGTCCTGTTGTATATTTAGAGTTTGCATGTTGTCCCCGTGGCTGCGTGGATTTTTCTCCGGGTCCTCCGCATTCAGAAACAACATTTCGCTTTCTGAGTATTTGGCTGCTGCAAATGCCCACGTGATAAGCCACTTCATTGAGCTTCAATTGTGGCCTGGACGCTTCTGAAAAAGCACCACGTAGCTCAGTGGGGCCTTACCTGGTCAAAAAAGAAAACAAAAAAAAATTGCCTTGAAAAAAAACAAACAAATCGTTTTTAAAAGTCTTCGCCTCCGAATGTTTTGCCCCCGCCCCCGCGCGCGCGACGCAGGCGGCGGCTGGCGGCAACTCGGCCCTGCGGCAACACCCGGAGCCGGTGATCCTCAACATCCTCGCCCCGCCCTTCGTCGCCAAGGAGGCGGCGGCGGCGCCCCGCCTGGCGACGGCGCCGCCCTTGCAGCGGAGCGCCGGCTTCACGAGGTGCGGCGCGCGGCGACGCGCTGTCGCCAAGAGCCGACCGCGTCCGTCCGGTGCTCGCCGAGCTGCGCGGTGACTTTCGGCTCGAGCCCAACGGATGCTTCGTCGTGAGGCCGCGCTCATTGCACACAAAGCGCTTGCCGCAGTTGAGCCACGGTGCCCTGCTGATCTCGGCAAAAGAGCGCTAACCGTCACGCGAAGCTTCCGGTCGTCGTCGCAGCGGCCTTTGGCTGGCCATCGGACAGAGACGGCGGTCGCCGCACCGCGCACTTTCCGGAGTGCTTCTGCGGCCGTCTGGAACGTTCTTCTTTCCGAAATTAGGAAGCCGCTTTTTTCTATTTAGTTCGTTGTCCGCACGTCCAATTAGCACGGTCGGCTGCGTACTGTGTGAAAGAAGTTCAAAATATACACATTTTCATACAAACGCAAATGCAGGACTGCTCTCCCGCTGGTGCTAGCAACACAATGGCACTCACGGCTGGCTCACGACTGGTACTAATAACACTGACGACAAATGCTCAATCTACCACTGACGCTTCTAATAACTAATAGTGCTTCAAGAATACAAAGACCCCCCCGTATAGCTTTTTTACAGACTGTCTGGGCAAGTGCTGTCAGCGAGCACCTATTAAGGTCGGCACGGCACAATGAGGGCGTGGGCGGCCCGCACCATGCCCGGCCCGCACCATGCCCGGCCGCCTCTGTGCCTTCCCATTGCTGATGTTTACACACTGTACCATTTTCTCATTTAAGGCTGAGAAACCCTAGGGAAGGCCCAGGTCCGGTTCAGATAATCGTCAGTGACAGACGGACGGACGGACGGACAGACAAAGCTAATGCATTAACAAAATCATTTACGTCGATGGTATCAGATTGCCCCATGGTGTGTGCATGTCACCGCACAAATTACAAATTTGCAGATCGTTTCCAAAAGCCTTATAACCGCAGTAGCCCTTCTGTCACGTGTTAAACAAAACAAGCTGCCCGGTACAGTTCAGGTGTCGGCTTAAGTCTACCGATGCACAATACAAAAAAAATCAAATTGCATGCCGGGGTGTTTTCTTTTTTAAACAAGCGACTCCTGGTCACTTTGAGCGTGTAACCAAACTTCTGATTGAAACGGCCAGCTCCCCGGGCCCCATGACCCTTGCACCCCGCTCCACACTCACTCGCGAAAAGCCTCGGGGGGGGGGGAGGGGGCGGGGGTAAATCTGACGATTCTTAACAGCGGAGCGATAGCAATGCCACGCAACGGCAATGTGTGAATTTTTTTTTTACACGACGAGAGGCCACGGTGTGTTTGTCAGGAGGAGTTTGAGTTTTTAATGGAAATTTGTTGCACGGATGGTCCCGTTTAGCTAGTCACCCGGCTAGTATGCATGGGCACAGCAGTAGCAGCAAGAACAAAACAAAAACAAAACACGTCAACATAGCAGAGAATGAGGAAAGGGCCCTGAAGGAAGGAGGGTTGTGCCAAATTGGGTTTTTATTCTAAAGATGTTCTCAGACGGTGCAAGGTTAGTGTTTACTGTACACGTGGGAGGAAACCGAAGGGCCCGGAGAAAAACCACGCGCGCCGAGGGGGGAGCAAAACTCCATCCGTGGTGGCGAGATGTTGACTACCTTGCGTGGTATACAGGAGGTTGTGGGTTCGATTCCGACCCTGACGCCTACTGAATATTTGGAGTTTACCTGTGTGTCTCCCAGTGGTTGTGTGGATTTTTGTCTGGGTCCTCCCGTTATTCCCTCCACACTTAGAATCAACGTGCATTTACAGTATTTGGCTGCTACAAATTTCCACGTGATAACCCACTTCATTGGGCTATCAATTGTGGCCAGGTCGCTTCTGAAAAAAGAGCTTCATAGCTCAGTGAGCCTTACCTGGTAAAATCAAATGTAGGGTTTTTTTTCATTATCCCAGTACAGATAGAAAACATGTGGAGATTAATACTGGTAGGAACCTCCTGGTTACACCAGCCCACAGGGGATTATTGTGTCCGTCCGCCGTGCATTAAACAATTGGAGGGGTGGGGCTGGGTGGAGAGGGGAGGGTGGGGAGGGGCTGGGTGGGGAGGGTGGGGCTGGGTGGGGGGTGGGAGGGGTGGGGCTGGGTGGAGAGGGGCTGGTCACCCCGTGGTGCCCTTATAAAACTCAACGTTTAACCTCCTCACGCCGGCTTGTGCCCGCCCTCACAGTCGGGCATATTTGCGTAATACACCACGTGGTGCCGCCGTTGACCCTGGCCATTGACCGAGCAACCCAACGTTGCTACCAGCTCCCTCCGCAGGAGAATGTGTTCCGCACTTGTAGCTGTACCGCCGTCTGCTGGCGAGCCAGGGTATGGCACCTTCGACACTCGCAGGAAGGGGGTTTCCCAGCATTCTCGCTGTGATCCACCAACCTTCGCTGACTCCACAGCGCTGGATCACAGGCAGCCACGTGCACCGTAACCACCACCGCTGCGTGCACCACCGCACGTGGCTAAGTTTGGACACGTGGCGTCGGGCATGGGGGGGCAGCCCCGTAGCGTCGAGGCAAAGCCACACATTTCCCGGTGATGTTAAGTAGAGAAATACCACCGTCCTCTTGCGTCAGGACGTTGTCGCTGAAGTGGCAAGGTTAGCGGTAGAACGACACGTTGATGAATTGATTAATATCGATCCTGAATGCCGGTATCAGAAGGAATGGCTTTTTAGGTTCTTATTTGGTGTGTTTGAGGGGTTCCCACGATCACTCCACCCGTTCACAATCACGTGTTGTTGTTGTTGTTGTTAAACTTAACACGCAGGCTTTCGCGAACCGATATTACGATTGGTAACTGATCGCTGGGTGAGATCTCGTAAGAATTAAAATGTGTGTCATGCACCCTCCTGCAGTTTAACACGTAGGCTTTCGCCACCAATATCATCCATAATAGAGGGGGGTTTTTTTAGGGGTTAGATCGCGTATATATATAAATGTGTCGTTAAAACCCCGCCACCACCCTCCTCCACCTCGACACAGCCAGTGAATAAAGTCGTCACGTGAAACAAACGTTGCCGATTGGGGTACCCAGTCTTTATTTATTTATTTCCAATAGTTCTTTTTTTTTTTTACAACTCAACGCGAGACCCCGGTACAAAGCGCCGATCGCAGAACGGAGGGGGCGGGGGGGGAGGGGGCGGGGGGGGAGGGGCGGGGGGGGAGGGGGCGGGGGGGGGGGAGGGGCGGGGACAACATTTTTGTGAACGACAGCAGCAGGCCGAGTTCGGCGCGGCGGCAATTAATGAAGGGGGGAGAATAGGGCTCACTGCCCCACCCAGGTGGGGGCCACTCACGGGGGGACACGAAAGTCCATAAGGGGAAAGGGGAAAAGATAACTAACATAGTGGGGGGGGGGGGGAGGACACGGGTGGGTACCTGAGCTAATTAAACGCTGCCGGTGATGCCTCCGCAGCAGCGATACGTCGGCGCTTTTCCTCACGTGACAGTCTCACGAGCCGGCTCCGTCGGGTGGAGGAGGGAGCACGACACACGCCATCGTGCTCCTTACGCGACCTCACCCGAGAGTGGATGGTGACTCATGCCATTGTCATCGTCGATGTCGTCTTTGTCGTCGTTGTTATTGTTGGTCTCCGCTGCGTGCGTGCGTGCGTCATTCTCCCTCCTGCTCCCCCCCCCACCCACCCACCGCGCGCGTGTCGCAGGTCCCAGAAGCGCCGCTCGTTTCGCAAGCCCAAGAGCAGCCGCCTGTCGATGTCGGGCGGAGGGCCCGAGGCGGGCGGGCTCGGGGGTGGCGGCGGCGCGAGCCACACCCTGCCGGTCAGCGTGCCCCGCGAGCTCGACTTCAACGGCCTCCCCTCGCTCTGCTTCCCAGGTCGGTCGCTCGCTCGCTCGGTCACTCGCTTGGTCGGTCACTCGCTCGGTCGCTCGCTCCGTTGCTCGCCCGCTCGTTCACTCGGTCGGTCGCTCCGTCACTCGCTCATTCAGTCACTCGCTCGTTCACTCTGTCACTCGCTCGCTCCGTTACTCGTTCGCTCCGTCACTCGCTTGGTCGCTCCGTCACTCACTCGCTCAGTCACTCGCTCCGTCACTCGCTTGGTCGCTCCGTCACTCACTCGCTCAGTCGCTCGCTTGGTCGGTCGCTCGCTCGGTCGCTCGCTCCGTCACTCGCTTGGTCGCTCCGTCACTCACTCGTTCAGTCACTCGCTCCGTTACTCGTTCACTCGGTCGCTCGCTCAGTCGCTCGCTCCGTCGCTCGCTCGCTCAGTCGCTCACTCCGTCACTCGCTTACTCAGTCGCTCGCTCGCTCAGTCGCTCGCTCGCTCGGTCGCTTGCTCCGTCACTCGCTCGCTCAGTCACTCACTTGTTCACTCGGTCACTCGCTCCGTTACTCGTTCGCTCGCTCGCTCGGTCACTCGCTCGCTTGCGGTGGCGGTGGTGTTGCTGGTGCGGCTGTACATAATTTTGGATTATTTTTCATGATCATCGCCAACATTAATATGTACTTGACTTAAAGCTTTCGTGACTGCAGGAATTCATATTCTTTGGGTCTTTCGGTAAAGTCCCCACCACCGTTGCTGCCCACCACTTACATTAACATTGGCTGCTAAGATTTGGGCAATGCTCATTTCAAACCTTTATAAACAGTTTACCTTTAAGAAGCTAACCTCCTCTTCCTGTTGACGAACGCTTGTGTTTCGATCGAAACGTCGTAGTTTTTTGTTATTTTTTGTTATTTACTTTGAACCTATCTCCGTGACTTTACCGAAAGACCCAAATAATATTAATATGTGCGTCGTACCGTATTCTCCGCATTATGAAATGCTCCATAAAAAATGTGAAAACGAACCCCAAACTTGCAGAGGGCCTCCGCGTGCAGAGTGAGGAGGAGGAAGCCTCCTTCCACTACCTCGTCTTCACCGACATGAGTGGGAAGAGGACGCACGGCGTCGTGCTCACGCACTCGCGGCGCATGCAGGTGCCTCCCCCTCTCCCCCCTCTGCCCCCCCTCTCCCTCCTCTCCCTCCTCTCTCCCACCTCTCCCTCTCTCCCCCCTCTCCCTCCTCTCTCCCACCTCTCTCCCTCCTCTCTCCCACCTCTCTCCCACCTCTCCCTCTCTCCCTCTCTGCCCCCTCTCCCTCCGCTCCCCCCTCTCCCTCCGCTTCCCACTCTCCTTCCTCTCCACCCTCTCCCTCCTCTCCCCCCTCTCCCTCCTTTCCCCCTCCCCACTCTCTTGCGCTCTCCCCCCTCTCCTGTCCCTACTCCCACACCTCCCTCTCCACTCTCTACTCCCTCACCTTCCTCTTTGCCCTCTCCCACCCCTCACCTCTCTCCCCCCTCTCCTCCCTCTCCCTCCTCTCCCCCCCCCCTCTTCCTCTCCCCTCCTCTCCCCTCGCTCTCCCTCCGCTCCCCCTCCCCACTCTCTTGCACTCTCCCCCCTCACCTCTCCCTACTCCCGCACCTACCTCTCCCCCCTCTCCTCCCTCTCCTCCCTCACTTCCCTCTTTGCCCTCTCTCACCCCTCACCTTTCTCCCCACTCTGCCTCCTTCTCCTCCCTCTCGGCCTCCTCCCCCCGCTTCAGTCTCTGACCCAACCCCCCCCCCCCCGTTTGCACTTCCACACCTCCCATTTTGCACAGTTGGCTACGTACAGTGAGAAAGAACTTCAACACACGCACACTCCTCACCCGTGTCTACAATCTAATCACAATGCACATGTCCGGTCGCTGCTGGGATCTCAGAAGCTAAGCAGAGTTGACCTTGGTTAGCACTTCGATGGGCGGCTTTCTGCGAATATCAGCAGTTATTGGCTTGGGCTGTCGGGTGGCCATGAAAGTGCAGCAGAGCTTTGATTGCTATTGCTTCATGTGTATGGTTTTTCTTGAATTCTGCAGTTTCCTCCTACAGTGAAGTTTATCTTTGAGCGGCACTGATCAACGTCACTCCGACTTCCTGGATTCTGCCCTGACGATGCGCGGCTCCGTTTCACCCGTCGTGTAGAGTACATCTGATCGCTCAATTAGGTTGTGAGAATTGTTCTTCAACTCACCAGTCCGCTGAACCCCTAATCATTTGTACGGCGAATGCTTGGCGACTGACCGTGCTTGGCTGCGTCGGGGTGGTGGAGGGGCATCACGACACAGCTCTAGCGAGATCATCCACCACGTTGCCTCACCCGGACATCAACTGAGAATCGTGATCCCGGCTGCGAAAAACCTACGCGCCGTGATTCTAATCACGGAGCATTCATCGATGAGCGGAAGCATCGTCACACATCGACCGCTGGCGATGCCCATCGTCCTGACCTTTGCCCCCCCTTTTTGGCGCCACCAGGACACGGGGCTGCTGCCCGGAGCGTCCAACGGCTCGCTCAGGCGACCGGGACAGAGACGCCTGGGCAGGCCCGGGAAAAGCCCCTACTTGCCGTACGCTATCTGTGTCATCTCCAAGTCGCCATACTACACGGTTCTCCGGGACTGCCTCTCCTGGTGAGGCTCGCGGAGGAGTCTCCGCGCGCTCGTAACATGCAGCGTTCGCACACGGTCCAGCGGGGACGATTACCCCTCGCCCCACTCACTCGACCACCGACGTACCCACTCACCCGCTCACCAAACTCACTCAACCACCCATGCACCCACTCACCCGCTTACCCACTCAACCACCCACGCACCCACTCATTCACTTACCCACTAACTTAATCATCTACTCACTCACTCACCCACTCACTCACTCACCCACTGACTCACTCACTCATTCACCGACTGACTCATCCCCTTACTCAGTCCAGTAGAGATGACAGCCACTCACCTGTCCGCTTACTCACCCCCTCACGCATTCAACCACTCACGTATTCAGCCCTCTCACTCATTCACCCACCCGCTCACTCACCCATTCACTCACCCATTCACTCAGCCACTCACTCAGTGGAGGGAGGAATCCGGAATATCTTAAGTAAACTAATTTGCTAAACCTAAACTTGGCGGTGCTGCGTCTTGTAATCCGGTACGTGTGAGCGTGAGTGGGTGTCTGTGTGTGCGTAGTGGGGAGCGGTGGTGTAGCGGTTAGCGTGCTGCGCTATGAACCTGGCGACCCGGGTTCGATTCCCGCTCACGGCCAACACCAGTGACGATTATCTGAACCGGTCCCGGGCCTCCCCTAGGTCGACTCAGCCTCAAATGAGTACCTGGCGCGGTGTGTAAACATCGCCACTAGGGAGACAAAAGCGGTCGGGCGTGGTGCTGGCCACCCACCCCCTCGTGTACCGTTCCGGCCTTCATAGGTGCTCGCTAACAGCACTTGCCCCTACAGTCTGTTAAGGCTATATGGGGGATCTTTGATCTTTGTGCGTGACCAGATTTGTATAACTTTTTTGGCACTGGGCGCAAGTTCAGTGCGGTGCGTCCTGGTTCTCCGGAGCGTCTCGTACTGTAACGGAAACGCTCGGCGAGAAGCTGCGCGCGCTTGCGGCCTCGTCCGGGATGTGACGCGGGCGACCTGAGCGTGCGCGCGACGCCGCCGCCTCTCTCCCCAGCCTGCTCATGGAGCTGCAGTCCACCAAGGACTCGCTGTTTGAGGACAGGATCGCCGACTTTGCAGCGACGCTCGCTCTGGTACCCTGCCCGCCCCCGGGAGTTCTTCACGTGGTAATGTCCGCCCCCCTTACCCCACCCCTCCCCCCAACCCACGGTCCCCCCCCCCCTACCCCCCTCCACCCTGCCCCTCCGCCCACCGCTGCTGCCGTGTTTGTGTGAAAATTCCCTTCTCTCAGGGTGGCCGGGTGGCTCGGGTTCGTTGAGCGCGGAGCCCCGGCACCACTGACACCCGGCCACCTCCGACTGCACGCAAAACCCCACTCTGCAATGAAACTCTAAAACCGCTTAAACTGCTCTTATTTTTATTACCATGGCAAGGCCCGCTGAGCCCTTTTTTTGGAAGCGACCTGGCCACAAATGATGGATCGACAAAGTGGCTTATCACGTGGACGAATGTAGCAGCCAAATGACTCCAAGCGCATGTTGATGCCAAACGTGGAGGGGGGAAAAAAAACCGGAGGACCTGGTGAAAAATCCACGCAACCACGGGGAGAACGCGCAAACTCCAAATGTGCAGCAGGCGTCGGGGTCGGGATCAAACCCACGACCTCGCGCACGCCGCTGTCGCACCGAGAATAATGACCAACGATTTACGCCGCGTGTCAATCCACAACCGGAGCGATCTGTTTTCCTTCCCCACACCGTGTCGGCCAACGGGAGTTGTTTCTCCACGCTTTGCCATGCTGGTCAGTGCGAGTTGGGTAGCCGCGGTGAGGTCAGCGAGTTCGAAACCACTGGCACTACTGCGTCACCCTTTTACAATACATTTCGACTGCGTTGTGAAGCTCTGAGAATTGGACAAATAACGGTTTAACTTGCACGCGCGACTAAGAGTTTACCCCTGGCAAGGCATGCGGGAGGTGTGTGGCGCCCCCTTCTGGTTTTGGGATTTTAAAAAACGTCACTCAAAGGGATCTCAAGAGTAGTCACGCAAAGCCTCTTTAAGCTGGGCGTTCTCTAACGCGAGGTGGTATCAGAATCACGATTTGTGAACAGTTTGCCTAGAAGCTAACCGGCTTTTCCTGATGACGACCGCTTGCGTTGCTATCGAAACGTCGTAGTTTTTTTTTTCTTCTTTGAACCTATCTACGTGACTTTACCGAAAGACCCAAAGAATCATAATTTGTATTTAGACTGGACTAATCCGATGAGCTATGGAGCTCTTATTTTCAGAGGTGCCAAGTCGTGCGATGTGTAATCATCAGCGGTGAGAAGACAAAGACGGCCCGGGCATGGTGCTGCCCCCCACCCCCCTCGTATTCTGTGCGAGCCTTTTCTTCAGATATTTAGGATTCCTGTCTCCACTGATTGAGTGAGTGAGTGTGTGAGTGAGTGTGTGAGTGAGTGTGTGAGTGAGTGAGTGGGTGTTTGAGTGAGTGGATGGGTGAGTGGCAAAGTGGGTAAGTGGGTGGATGAGTGAGTGGGTCAGTGAGGGGGTGGAGTAAGTGTGCGGGCGCATGAGCACATGCTGTCGTGACCTGCAGTAGCGTGGTGGTTAAACGCCGTGCAGATGAAACGACACACAGCCCGTCTGGTGTTGCCGCCGCGTGCAGAGCCTGATGCTGCGGCCGCTGCAGATGATCCTCACCCCGCCCTCCGAGCCGGGGGAACCAGCGATCGACGTGGACCTCCGTCTTCCCTTCCTGTGTTTCAGTCCCAGCCAGGTGTTGCAGGTACCCGACCGCCCGCCCGCGTAGCAGGGGCAACACAGTGCCGGATTAATCTCGTGCGGGGCCTGTAGCATATCTCATAAAGGGGCCCTAAATAAAAAAAACACGTAAACCTTTACGTGTTTTAATATTTAACTTGCATAGTAAAGTAATTGTATTTTTCATTTGCTATACAGCCAGATAATACGACAAATCGCTGACCTTAAACACCAAGTTTTTCATAAATGTTGAAGGCAATATAGTACTATAGTAATAGAGCAAGTGCAGAATCACTGAACCGGAATTGATAGCTTGAAAGCGTTTAGCGCAGGGCCCTTGAAAGTGCGGGGCCCGTAGCTACTACATGTGTAGTAGCTACTTTTGCTCCTAGGATAATCCGACACTGGGGCAACATCGGGATTCAGTTCGCTCTGTTGCAGCAGCGAAAACTCGTGGGCATGAAAGGTCCAACAACAACAACGACGATGACAGCAACAGTGACCATTCGCCACTAAGTGGTGGTGACGTCACCACGACGGTTGTGCCAGGCTAGGTGCACACCCATGCCCCCCTCCCCCCACGCCCCCCTCCCCCGCCCCACCCAACAAATACTTGGGATGTATGCAGAGCAGAATTTTGGTACCACAGAGTAGCAAAACTTAAATCACAGAGAATTGCTCACGTGGCAAATGCAAGTGAATTACAGGATGACCCCGCTCGTTACATAATTAGCTGTTATATGGCCACATAAAGGAAATTAGAGCTGGTAAACTTCTGCTACCTCTTGGAACCAGTGAAAATGTTGCCACCCCAGGTTGGACCGGCAAGTGAGATATTTGGTCTGAGCTCATGGACTAATAGGAGAGCTATAAAAAGGGGGAAGAGGTATGCATTGGGAAGATTTGTATTTGCAAAGGATAGGATAATGATATAGAGACGTGAATGTGGAAGCAACAGAAGATGGATATCGATAGCCGAAGAGAAATAAGGTAGAAGATGTATCAATAAGAAATATAAGTTTATTCGCGAGAGGTATGAGATATCGATGTGGGCGAGTGACATATATTCAGAAGACAGAAGAAGAGATAGTTTAACACGTAGGCTTTCGCAACCAATATACAGGTTTTTTGGTTCGAACCCAAAAACCCCCCAAAAACCTGTATTATGGAGATAAGAGATAATTGATGGAAACAAAGAGTGACTCGATCTTGATATTCCGTGCATCCGCGAATCAACGGGCGCATTCTGTACTTCGCGGGCGAGCGGTGGGGTGGGGGGGGAGGGCCAGTTTGGAATCTGCGTAGAATCGGGGGGGGGGGGGGGGGCGCGGGGTCACGTGCGTCCGCTCCCCCACGAGTTGCCGCCCCGGTCGCACGCCCAGATCCTGACGTGCCTCCTCACGGAGCGGCGGGTGGTGCTACTGGCGCCGGAGCTGTCCCTGCTGACGCCGCTGGCGGAGAGCCTCCTGCACCTCCTGCGGCCGCTGTCTTGGCGGCACGCCTACGCGCCCGTGCTCTCGGCGGGCATGCTGGACTTCCTGGAGGCGCCCACCGTCTTCCTCATGGGCTGCCACTCTCGCCACCTCTCCACCGTCGACAGGGTCCGTGCCCGCCCACCGCCGCGTGCCCGCACCTCCAGATTAGCGGTCGGCTACGTGCGGTGCGAAAGAAGTTCGGTATACACTACGTACATACGAAGACAAAGATCCCCCTATTACAGCCTTAACAGACTGTAGAGGCAAGTGCTGTCGGCGAGCAACTATTAAGGCCGGGATGGCACACGAGGGTGTGTGTGTGTGGCCAGCACCACGCCCGGCCGCCTTTGTCTCTCCAGTGGCGATGTTTACACACCGCACCAGGTACTCATTTGAGGGGAGGCCCAGGACCAGTTCAGATAATCGTCGCTGATGTTGGCCTTGAGCGTAAATCGAACTCGGGTCGCCGGGTACGTAGCACGGCATGCTAACCGCTACCACCACCGCTCCCAAACACGCTCACTCGCTCCCCCTCTCTCGCTCTCTCCGGCACCCTCGCTCGCCGTCTATCGGACGATGGCGAATACCAAATGTGCAAAATTTATATTGTTATTGTCATCACTAATGTCCCCCTTGCAGGTCAGGTGCTGGGTTACCTTGTGGCTGCACAGGGACAGCTGCCACCGGGGGTGCCCTTTGAATGCATGAAGATTGTACACGAAGAAGGGTGGCTCTTTTGAACACAAGCCATTATAATCCACTGCGGTTTCAACGGGAGTGTAGGAGTGTAACGTGGTGATTATTATTGAACGCGAGACAATTGATGTTTACAGTGTTGACGTTGGTGGTGATGATGGCGTTCAAAACTGTGACGACAGCGGTGTCACGGTTGACCACCTGGCGCTGGTGAACCCGATGATGACGATGGCGGTGGCGTTCGTGACGGTGACGCCGACGATGGCCTCCGATTTGGCGCTGTGCGATGTTGAAGTTGGCCGCGACGGTTCCGCCAGGTGGAGGACCTGGTGCTGGTGAACGTGAGCACCCGGCGGATCTTGGCCTCGCAGGCGGACGCCCTCATCGACGTGCCCAACGCCCCCGGCGCTGCCCAGCAGCATTTCCTGTGCAGGTGACGCGGGAGTGGTCCCCTCCACAAACGGCGGTTCTCAATGCGTGGGTTGGTGGTTTTTTTGGGGGGGGGCGGGGAGGGGGGGGGGCGGGGAGGGGGGGGGCGGGGGGTGCACAGGCTGCTGGCATGGCTACCGTGCAGGAGAAATGCATAACACGTGCGGGGAATGTCCCCGCGCGGCTTGAACAGCATCGATGAGATGAGTGGACGTGCGATCTCTCTTTGTCGTGGCCTTATCGCCTGGGGGGGGGGCGGGGAGGGTGGGCATGGGGGCTGGGGGGAGGGGGCGTGGGAACGAGTGGCCTTGATTTGGGGGTCACCGCGGGGTGACGTCATCACCCAGATGTGAGCGGCGACGACGCCGACCCGCAGTTGCCCGCCCGCGTGCCAGCCGGCCAGCCAGCCAACCAGGCAGCAAAACTTTTTTCGACATTGAAGGAGAAAAGCCCATATTTTATTTTTTCCCCGAAAACAATGGCCGTGGTGACACGGTGGGAGAGTACTTGTGGCTGGGCGGTTGGTGTCGGTGGGAGGGCCGCGGTTAATCTGTGGTGCTCACGGCGCGTCCCTGCGATGCCGCGTGCGTGTGGTGCCTCTCCTCTGCGGTGATACGTCTGTGTGGTCCCGCGTCCACACAGAGCCGCGTCTGTGTGGTAACACCGCGTCTGTCTGTGTGGTTATGCGTCTGTGTTGTTCCACGTCTGTCGGTGTGCTTCCGCGTGTGTCTGTCGGTGTGCTTCCGCGTCTGTGCGATTCCGCTACCGCCCGCAGCGTGGAGGCGCTGAACCTGCACTACGACCTGGCGGGGCTGTCACGCAGCGCCGGCGGCAGCCTGGCAGAGGCGCGCGAGCGGCGCCGCCTGTGGCAGCAGTCGCTGCACGCCGAGCTGCGACGCGCCGCCCTGCGCTACGTGGTCGACCTCTTCCGGTTCGCACGCTCGCCCCTCCGCGTGCGTGCGTACCGCACGCGGAGGGGCGAGAGACGGGCACGGGGAGACGTGCCTGGACACAAAGACGGACACTGAGACGAGCATTGAGACAGAGGAGGACGGAGAGACGGACGTGGACACGGAGGCAAAGACGAACAAGGAGAAGGACACTGAGACGGACACAGAGATGGGCAGACAGACAGACAGACATGGATGACGACGGGGCGCTCGGTCAAAATTAAATCGTCACCTTTCATCAGCGACGCCGCACACTGCGGTCGGCAGCACCATCGCCACGGACTCACAGAGCCCCGTTGCCTCCCCAGGGACGTCAATCAGCACCTGAGCTACGAGCACCGCGTCTTCAACAGCGACGAGTTCCTCAAGTCCCAGGAGCTGATGGACCTTCCCTTCTACACCAAGGTGCCGCGACGCGCGCCCAATGGCCGCCCAGATGCTTTGTTTCCATGACCCGCTCGAAAGCGATGGCGGCCCGCGGCTAAAACCGCGCTGGAACCATCGCGCGGACTTTCACACATCCGTCCCCGCAGTGTCGGCGGCTTCTGGTTGGCCATCGAACGCAGACGGTGGTCCCCGCACCGCGCTCTTTTCAGATGCGCTTCCGCGGCCGTCTGGAACGCGCTCTCTCCGATATTAGGAAGCCACCGGAGCGATGCACTTTTAAATATTGATTGAGAACTCATTTCTTTATAATTGCTTCTCGTGTTTGGTTTGCCGTCCTTCCCCGACACCTCCGATTAGCACGGTTGGCTACGTGCGGTGCGTAAGAAGTTCAACATGCGTACAAATCAGAGACATCCACGTCGCCAGAGCAGTAGTCCCCACAGCGTGGCCGCCTGTTGCTTTTTCCGCCCCCTCATTCAACCCGGTCTCCGTCCACCGCAAAGGCAAACAGCGAATTGGGAGTGTGAACGTGAGGCGGTGGCGAGTGTTACCGGGGAGTAAGAGATGTGGCGCTCGCACGTTGCGATGCTGTACCAAACCGCTTGCTGCAGGACGGGCGGCTTGCACAGCAGCAGCAGCAGCAACAACATGAAGTGGCAGTGACGTCTTCCCTCGTCCTCACCCTCTATCGTGGTCACCCACTCCACGACCCTTGCGACGAGGAGTGGGTGCCAGTTTATGCCTTTTAAAAAATAGCTTTACGCGCCACGTTGAAAGGCAACTCCCATACATTTTTAAGAAGATGCAAGTTTTTTTTTTTGTTTTTGCCCACTCATTTACAATGGCCACGTGTTCACGCCGCCGGATTGCCAATCCAGCGGCGCCGACCGCTAATGGCACGGCGGTTCGTGGCGGAAGGCGGCAGCAACCCAGGGCTCTCGCTGCGACTTTGTGAATTGGAGTGCGGCTCAAATGGTGGCGTTGCCCCCCCCCTCCTCCCGTGTGCTGATGACGACGCGGATTAAATGCCACAGGTGCTGGAGACGGACATGTTCAAGTGCTTCCTGAAGGATCGACTCAGCAGGAAGATGGACGCCTTCTCCAGGCTTGAGCAGCTCACCCGCTCGCACGCGCACAGGTGTGGACGCTCGCACGCTAGCACAGGTGTGGACACTAGCACAGGTGTGGACACTCGCACAGGAGTGGACGCTAGCACAGGTGTGGACACTCGCACAGGTGTGGACACTCACACAGGTGCGGACGCTAGCACAGGTGTGGACGCTCGCACAGGTGTGGACGCTCGCACGCTAGCACAGGTGTGGACGCTCGCACAGGTGTGGACGCTCGCACGCTAGCACAGGTGTGGACGCTCGCACAGGTGTGGACGCTCGCACGCTAGCACAGGTGTGGACGCTAGCACAGGTGTGGACACTCGCACAGGTGTGGACGCTAGCACAGGTGTGGACGCTCGCACAGGTGTGGACGCTAGCACAGGTGTGGACACTCGCACAGGTGTGGATGCTAGCACAGGTGTGGACGCTAGCACAGGTGTGGACACTCGCACAGGTGTGGACGCTAGCACAGGTGTGGACGCTCGCACAGGTGTGGACGCTAGCACGCTAGCACAGGTGTGGACACTCGCACAGGTGTGGACGCTCACACAGGTGTGGACGCTAGCACAGGTGTGGACACTCACACAGGTGTGGACACTCACACAGGTGTGGACGCTAGCACAGGTGTGGACACTCGCGCAGGTGTGGATGCTAGCACAGGTGTGGACACTCGCACAGGTGTGGATGCTAGCACGCTAGCACAGGTGTGGACGCTAGCACAGGTGTGGACACTCACACAGGTGTGGACGCTAGCACAGGTGTGGACACTCGCGCAGGTGTGGATGCTAGCACAGGTGTGGACACTCACACAGGTGTGGACACTCGCGCAGGTGTGGATGCTAGCACAGGTGTGGACACTCGCACAGGTGTGGATGCTAGCACGCTCGCACAGGTGTGGACACTCGCACAGGTGTGGACACTCACACAGGTGTGGATGCTAGCACAGGTGTGGACACTCGCACAGGTGTGGATGCTAGCACAGGTGTGGACACTCGCACAGGTGTGGACGCTAGCACAGGTGTGGACACTCGCGCAGGTGTGGATGCTAGCACAGGTGTGGACACTCGCACAGGTGTGGATGCTAGCACGCTCGCACAGGTGTGGACACTCGCACAGGAGTGGACGCTAGCACATGTGTGGACACTCGCACAGGTGTCCACACTCATTCTAACCGGGAAGAACCAGAGACCTATGGTATTGATTATATTTGACCTACGGCCTTCACCTTAGGTCAGTATAACCACGACCGACATTTTATCACCGCGATAAACTTATGGGGTTTGTGGAACATGACAAACTTCATTCGTCATTTATTTATTTATAGTTCGTGAAATCATCTTTAATCTTTTAGAAACTGAATACATTTTTCCACGTGACGCGTCGAGGGCAGAGCCTCTGGCAGAAAAGCGGTTACGACTTAAACCGTGACATTTTCACGGGAAACTTCGTGGTGAGCGTACGAGCTTGCGGGCGCGCTCGCCGGCACCGACTGACACCGCCGTGCCCGTCGCGAGCCAGGCTGAAGCACGAGATGGTGGACGCCCCACGCAAGCTGACGGTGGGCGAAGTGGCGAGCAAGAGCCAGCAGCTCAATCGGCGCGTGGCGATCAGCATGCCCAATCTGCGGGAGCCGCACGCGCAGAACCAGTACTTCTGGCGGGACAGCTCCGTGCGCTCCGCCTCCGCCACCTGTGGTACTCACGCACGCACGAGCCCACACGCGCTCGCACGCACGAGCCGCCTGTCCTGCAGCAAGCGGTTTGGTACAGCGTCACAACGTGCGAGCGTCACATCTCTTACTCCCCGGTAACACTCGCCACCGCCTCACGTTCACACTCCCAATTCGCTGTTTGCCCACACACACACTCGCACGCACTCGCCCACACACACACTCGCACGTACGAGCCCACACACACACTCGCACGCACTCGCCCACACACACACTCGCACGCACGTGCCCACACACGCACTTGCACGCACGCGCAAAGAACCCCCGTGTAGCCTGCGAAGTTTGTTGGGGCAAGTGCTGTTTACTGAGCACCGGTGAAGGGCCGGCACGGGACACGAAGGGGTTGGCATTGGTCGAAGCCACACCCGGCAACCTTTGTCTCTCCATGCCCCTTGGCTTATGAGCTAATGAGTGCCACCTTGGCAAGATGTTGACTACATCGCCTGGCATGCAGGAGGTCGTGGGTTCGATCCCGACCCCGATGCCTGTATATTTTCAGTTTGCTTGCTCGCGCCCTGCGGTCGCGTGGATTTTTCTCCGGGTCCTTCGGGTTTTCCCTCCACATTTACAATCGACGTTCGTTTTTTTTTAGCATTCGCCCGCTGTACATTTCCACCATCCACAGTGCCGCTGGGGGAAATAAGATGGCAGGTCCGCTCATCTTTCCATCTCGCGGCAAAGGAAGCCTTTTACCAGTTGCACTTAGATGTGCCTTCCCATCTTCACAGGCTGGCCGTTGCCCACAACATGTAGTCCTCAGCCCACCGACCCGCTTCTGCCCAAATCTTGGCCGCCCACGTCAGCCAACTATTTTCAGGGTTCCTATTGGGCCTGCACACCTCGCTTAACGCCCCAGGCGGTGCTTCAGTCGCGGTACCGTCGCCCCTGATGGCGTAGCCTCAACAGGCCATCTCCTGCTTTAGCCGTTCACCCCTTCAGCACGTCGAGGTGCGGGTCGGGCTGTGACGGAGGCAGTGGCGAAGGATTGCCTCGTGCTGCGGCCAACCCCTCTCGGACCGAGGATGGCCGAAGACGAGACAACACATTGCCACGTGATGATAAGCCACTTGGTTGAGCCATCGTTTTGCCATGGCCAGGTCGCATCTGAAAAAAGAGCGACATAGGTCAGTGGGCCTTACCTGGTAAAATAAAAATTGCAGCAGCAACTGCTGGGGCGAGCGACACCATCCGGGTCTCCGGTCTCGTTTGGCGCCTCTGCCCGATCCCGACCGTCGCCGACACCTCCCTCCCTTTCCGTCACCCCTCCGCCCGCTAGAGACGGATGGCGCTCGGGGGGACATGAGGCGGTGCGAGCCGCCGCCGACGTTCTGCCTGCCGCCCTTCCCGAGCCGCCCGCAGCACGGCCCGGCCGTCGCCAGCTACTACGGCGAGTGCGCCGAGAAGCTCACCCTCGCCATCAACTTCACGCAGACCGGTGTGATGCTCAACGCCTTTAGGCCAGTGTTATCATCTTTAGTGCAGTGTCATCGTCTTTAGGCCAGTGTTATCATCTTTAGTGCAGTGTCATCGTCTTTAGGCCAGTGTTATCATCTTTAGGCCAGTGTTATCATCTTTAGTGCAGTGTCATCGTCTTTAGGCCATTGTTATCGTCTTTAGGCCAGTGTTATCATCTTTAGTGCAGTGTCATCGTCTTTAGGTCAATGTTATCATCTTTAGGCCATTATCATCATCTTTACGTCAGTATCATCATCTTTAGGGCAGTGTCATCGTCATCAGGCCCGTGTCCTTTCTTTAGGCCAGTGTTATAATCTTTAGGCCAGTATCATTGTCTTTAGACCAGTCTCATCATTAGGGAAGTGTCATCGTCTTTAGGCCAGTGTTATAATCTTTAGGGCAGTGTTATAATCTTTAGGCCAGTGTTATAATCTTTAGGCCAGTATCATTGTCTCTAGACCAGTCTCATCATTAGGGAAGTGTCATCGTCTTTAGGCCAGTGTTATAATCTTTAGGTCAGTGTTATAATCTTTAGGCCAGTGTTATAATCTTTAGGCCAGTGTTATAATCTTTAGGCCAGTGTTATAATCTTTAGGCCAGCGTTACAATCTTTCAGCTCGTGTCACTGTCGAACGCGTCTGGGCCGTCGTTCTTCGCACGCCGCTCTCGCCACGTGCCCCCACGCGTCCGCCCACCCTTCCTTCCGTCCTCCCAGGCGCCCAGGTGTCCGGCATCTCGTCTGCCCCGGCCGCACCGGCGCCGCCCCCTCCTCCTCCGCCGCCGGCGGCGCCCGGGCGGGAGTGGCGCGCCCGCGGCGATAGCTCGGCGCTCCTCGCCCCCTACCGCTATCTGCGCGGCTGCGTGTACGCGGCCGCCGGGCGGCCCGTGGACGCCCTGGCCGAGTTTGCGTCGCTGGCGCGCTGCGACGTCGCCGTGCTGCCGCGCGCCGCCGCCGCCGAGCTGCTGGCGGCGCTGTCGGACGAGGAGAGGCGCCAGGCGGAGCGGCGGCCCGAGCTGCGCCGGTTGCTGCAGGAGCTGTCCGCCGTGGTGGCGACGCGCAGCGTGGTGAGGGGCGCGCGGCGACGTGGACGCGGTGACGCGGTGCGGCGGGTTCACGTGAGCGCGGGCGCCCATCGGCGCGGCGGGATGGATAACCTGGCGCTGCGAGCCGAGACGTTGTCGTGACCGCGGGGGCAACGAAATCCCTGTCGCGCGCACGCAGTCGGAGCGAAAGAAACTTGCTGACCGTGTCCGTGGTTGGGGGGGGGGGGGGCGCGGGGACGCGTGGTGGCAGCAGGCCGCCGCGACGCTGTGGAGGCAAGAGAGCGAGGAGCGCGTCAAGAACTTCGCCCTGCCCAGCAAGCACCTGCAGGAGGAGGAGTTCGTGCGCTGCGTCCAGGAGTCGGGCATCGTGCGCGAGGAGGGAACCATACGCCGCCTCTTCCAAGCGCTCACGCTCAGTGAGACAACGTCGCACGCTCGGATCCGTGCTCTCAGTCACCGATTGGCTCTGGCTCTGGCCTGGCTCACGCCTGGCTCACGCCTGGCTCACGCCTGGCTTTGGCGCGTGCAAGTCGGCTCAAAGCTTCCAGGCTTAACTTGAGCCGGCTCTCGGCATGCTTCCCTAGCCGTGCTCAGGATTTCTGCGAGTTAAGCCTGAGCCGAGCCATGGCTCAGCCCGTACGTTCACATTTCGTACATTGGAAGCGACGGAGCGGCTCAGGCCTCAGCTCAACACGAAATTTCACCCGTGAAAATGTCAAGGTTTAGGTCGTAACCGCTTTTCTGCCAGAGGCTCTGCCCTCTACACGTCAAGTGAAAAACTGAGCCAGAGCCAAGCCGCGCCCTATGAATACGACGGCTCTTACTGTCGCGTCTTTGTGGCTTTAGTTCCAATTGATGGCGGAGTGCGGTGGGAGGGGGGGGCGGTGATGGGTCAGGGGGGGGTCACCTTGAAATTAAAAACTCCACCCCAGGTGTTACAGCTTCGTGTGACGCATCAAGTGAGGTCCATGATCTAAGAAATTAAGCAAAAATAATTGGTGATAACGAAAACAAAACGACAGTGGCTTCAAAAGGAACAAAAATATAATCGGTGATGTTTCAGGCAATGGCCCTTCCCCACAGCCCATAGATAGGTAAATACTGTTAAATCATTTCAGTGAGTTAACCGGTAACACTTGGGCCTGTCCCTTGACCTGCCAGGTGACTTCACCGCCACTTAGTGGCAAATGTTCTTGCGTGTACACGTGTGTGTGCTTGTGGAGCGGTAGTGTAGCGGTTAGCGGGCTCCACTATAAACCCGGCAACCCGAGTTCAGACGCCGCTGGCGGCCACCACCAGTGACCATTATTTTAACCGGTTCTGGGCCTCTCCTAGGTCGGCTCAGCCTCAAACGGATACCTGATGCATTGCGTAAACATTATTATGAGAGAGACAAAGGCGGCCGGGCGTTGTGCCAGCCACCCACCCCCTCGTGTGCCATGCCGGCCTTCATAGGTGCTCGCTAACAGCACTTGCCCCAACAGTCCATTAAGTCTATATGGGCGATCTTTGTTTTTGTCATAAAATTCAATTGGCATGATGTGTGGACATAGGTTCAACTTCTTTTTCACCGTACGTAGCCAATCGTGCTGATCGTAGGTGGGGGGGAATGACAACAAACTAAACACAAAAAGCAGTTATAAAGGGGAAAAAATTACATGTTTGTACACGTGTGTGTACGTGCTTGTGCCCGCGTGTGTATACGTGTGTGTACGTGCACCCGTTGCCCGCGCAGGTCAGCAGAAGCAGGTGGACCCGGACACGTTCGCCGCGTTCTACCAGGCGTGGAAGGAGACCGAGCAGGAGACCCTGGATCTGGATCTTCCCCCGGGCGTGGTGGAGCGGCTGGAGTGCAGCGAGTGCGTCTACAAGGTGAACGGACGTCCGTCGCTCGCACGTCCCGGTCCGCGTGAGTCCGTCGCCGGCTCCGCTGCTCTCTCTGAGCGACGACAATCTCAGTGGCGCTGCTCCCTCAGTGAGCGTCGCCCCCAGCCTCTGTCTCGTGGGTGCCGCCCGCTATAAGCGTAACCACCATGACCGCCACCCCGCCCACAATGACCACGATCGCCACCCCCTTCTGAGTGCCCCCCAGCCACCATTGATACTGCCCCCCCCCCCGCCCCCATGAGCACCACCCTCTCCTTGTATGGCCCCCAAGAGTGCCACCCCAGTGTGGTGCCGCCCTCCCGTGCATACCATCCTCCCTTTGTACCTCCCTCCACGAATACCGCCCTCCCCTAGTACCACCCACGTGGGTGCCTCTCTCCCCTAGTTCCACCCACGTGGGTGCTGACGTGGGTGCTGCCCCTCCCCTAGTACCACCCACGTGGGTGCTGCCCCTCCCCTAGTACCACCCACGTGGGTGCTGCCCCTCCCCTAGTACCACCCACGTGGGTGCTGCCCCTCCCCTAGTACCACCCACGTGGGTGCTGTCCCTCTCCTAGTACCACCCACGTGGGTGCTGCCCCTCCCCTAGTACCACCCACGTGGGTGCTGCCCCTCCCCTAGTACCACCCATGTGGGTGCTGCCCCTCCCCTAGTACCACCCACGTGGGTGCTGCCCCTCCCCTAGTACCACCCACGTGGGTGCTGCCCCTCCCCTAGTACCACCCACGTGGGTGCTGCCCCTCCCCTAGTACCACCCACGTGGGGTGCCGCCCCCTCTCTGCGCGTGCTCAGGTGTCGGCGTCGGTGAAGACGAGCATGGGGCAGGGCCGCCTCGCGATGACGCAGCGGCGACTCTTCCTCCTCGCCGAGGGCAAGAACACCTACCTGGAGGTCGGCGTCTTCCGGGACATCCAGGTGACACGACCGCCACAGCGCCAGAGCCGCACGTTCACGGCGCGCGTCCGTTCACACCGACACTCGAACTCCGATCGCCCTCACAGTGGCGGCGGCGGTTGCTTTTGGCGGGCCGTCGAACAAATACGGTGGTCACTTCCAGGTGCGCTTCTGCTGCCGTCTGGAACGCTCTTCCTTCCGATATTAGGAAGCCACTGGAGCTATGCATTGAAAAAAATCTCAATTGCAAACCAATTTATTTGGTACAGCTTTTTGTGTTCAGTTACAAAGCTGCGGACTGGCTCCACAATGTGAATCCCATGAAGACGCAGCCAGTGGAGGGGGTGGGGTTGGGTAGTTCAGGACCCGGTACTGATATCGCCAAATACTGTTTTGCCGTGGTCGGGAACGGAACTCGGGTTGTCGCGTTCACTGCGCCACCGAGGGTAACCGTCTTCCCCCCGCGGTGTCCCCCCCCGCGTCCCAGGAGGTGGACTCAGTGGCCGTGACGTCGATCTTCCCTCCCAAGATCGCGGCGCTGCGCATCAGGACGACGTCGCGGCGGGACGAGCCCTTCGTGGCGAACCTCAAGACGGAGCGCGACCTGTGGCAGCTCATCGTGCAGGAGATGTGGCTCGGCAAGCGCATGGCCGACCACCACAAGGCGAGCGGGCGCCGTCATCGGTCGTGAATCGCCGTCGCGATCGCGATTTCGCGTGGCGACCGACGAAGAGCCGCCCCCGCCTCGAGTCGCAGAGCGCTTCACTGTGCCGATGAGCTGTCGCTTGTGGCCAGCTCGCCGCTTCTCAGCTGCGTAGCCCAGTGAGCCTTACCTGCTAAAGTAAAACGACAAATTGGTTTTTAAGTTTTACACCTCGGCACAGTTGGAAGGGCACCCGCAGCGGCAGCCGTACCTGTGCGGCGCAAAGTGAAGTCGGAATCGGAATCTTTCGGAAAATCCGATGAGCTGTGAAGCTCTTTTTCACAGATGTCCTGTAGACTCAGCACCTGGCCTGCGGTCAGGCATTAGTCTGGTGGGCGGGGGGGGCGGGGGGGGCGGGGGGGGGCGGGCGATGATTTCCGATCTAGATTGAAAACTAATCTCTGCCTTGTGTAATCTCACAGCAGCGCGTCGCACCTGGCTCTCGCACTCGTTAAAAATGCCCGCCAACAACAACAACATGACGCTAACACCGCGAGTGCGCTCGCTCAAGACCCCTGACCATTGCTCGGCGACCTTGGGCCCCCTCAGGACCCCCAGTACTTGCAGCAGGCGGCGACCAACGTGCTGCTCATGGACGCCGTGGTGCAGTGCCTGCACTCGCCCAAAGCCATCTTCGCTGCCTCACGCCTCGCCTACTTCACCTACGAATACAAGAACGGTGAGGCGGTGCCCCCTCCGCCGCCCAGCCCCGCAGCGTCACCTCGTCCGGACGCGTGGGGAAGCAAACGAGAGCCTCGGGGGTGGGGGGGGGGGGGGGGGGGGGTGGGGGTGGGGGGGGACATACGATACGACGGCGGACAACGTCGGACAAGAGTTAAACCGGCGGTTCTCGACCCGTGCGTCGCGACGCCTGCCTGCCTGCCTGCTTGCACAGGGGGGCACAAAAGCGGTCGGGGTGGGGGGGGGGGGGAGATGCACGCTGCAGCATGGATACCGTGCAGGGGAAAATGTCCAGTGTGCGCGGCGAGCGCCGGCGCCGCATTGCAGCGACAAAAGCGCCGGCTAGAGGCGTGGACATGTGGTCTCTTTGTCTCGTGGCCTTCGTAACCTGGGGGCCGGGGGGGGGCGGCATGTGGACATGGAGGCAGGTGGGGCATGGGGGGCACAGGGACCAGCGGTCGGTGACGTGGGGGGGGGGGGGTGGCGACGTACCGACAAGATTTGAGAACCAGCGCTGTGAACGGTCGTTAACGCCGGACAGGGCGACCGTGCGGTCTGCTCTCGCGCCCGATGTCCGACGATGGCCCCAGGTGCTCCACCGGACTTGGGTCCGTGGAGGCTGACCGACTCGGATGAGAGTGAAAGCTGCGATGCCTCGACGATGGTGATCTTAGAAGGGGCGGCTAAGCCCCCTTCAACCCTGCCCCCCGCAACGCTACGCGGCTCATAATGGTCTCCACCTTGGGATCCTATCCAGCGGCGATAGACACGTTTGTCTGAGTAGCTTTGCATTGCGTCGATGCACCGACGTCACCACTGCATCGCTCGCTTTCAGATGCGCTTCTGCAGCCGTTTGGAACGCTCTTCTGATACTAGGAAGCCACTGGAGCTATGGAAAACTCATTTCTTTCGAACTGCTTCTTGTGTTTAGTTTGTTGTCCTTCCCCCGTACCTCCGATTAGCACGGTTGGTTACGTACGATGCGAAAGAAGTTCAACATACGCTCATACATATTCACGAAATTACCACCATCCCACTGTCATGGCCAAGGTCTTTCATTTGGCATTAGAGATGACAAGCTCCCTCTTCCAGTTGATTGGGCAGAAGAGCATCCCATTTGGGAAGTCACGAGTTCAGTTCGTAGCCATAATCATTGCCATCATCATCATCATCTCTCTGGGGTGGGTAAAGCAAGCACCACTTTGTGGAGGCCCGTGGTTGATTCGTCGTTCCCCCGCGTGCGCGCGCTCTGACCGTGTCCCCAGTGTCGCAGACGATCCCCATCATGACGTCCGAGACGCTGAGACACAAGATCAACCCTTCGGCCGGACTCCCAGCGCCAGAGGCTGTGGATGCGCTGCTCTACACGCCCGGTATCCATTCATTCGCTCACTCACTCACTCATTCTCCCATTCATTCATTCATTCAATCACACACCAATTCGCTCACTCGCGCACTCATGCACCCCTTTGATTCATTCGCCCATTCAGTCACTCATTCATGCGGTCACTGATTCGCTGACTCGTTCAATCACTCATTAATTATCTTATTCATTCATCAATTCGTTCAGTCATTCATTCACTCATTCATTCACTCTTTCATCTCTCCCCAACATCGCTCGCTCTCATCTCTCCCCACCGAGCCACCACCGCGACTCTCATTTCTCCTTCCTCCTCCCTCCCTCTCCTCCGTCTCCCCCCGCCCGCCCCGGCCCCCTCTGCCCCTCTCCTCCCCTCGTAGGGGTTCAGTTCCCGGGGGACGACCGGGACGAGCAGGCGCACGGGACGCTTTGGTGCGCCGTCGGCTCCGGCCGCATTACCGCCTTCAACGCCACCTCCTGGGTCATCGAGCAGCACTGCATCCAGGCCGGGCGCGCGCGTGTGGTGAGATGGACGCACACAAAAAAAAAACAAAGACAAAGATCCCCCGTGTAGCCTGTAACAGACTGTAGGGGCAAGTGCTGTTAGCGAGCCCCTATGAAGGCCCGAACTGCAGACGAGGGGGTGGGTTGCCGGCACCACGCCCGGCCACCTTTGTCTCCCTAGTGACGATGTTTAACACACCGCACCAGGTACTCATTTGAGGCCGAGTCGACCTAGCGAAGGCCCATGACCGGTTCAGATAATCGTCACCGGTGTTGGCCGTGAGCGGGAATGGAACCCGGGTCGCCGGGTTCGTAGGCTCGTAGCACAGCGCGCTGACCGCTGCACTGCTGCTCCCGACGCACAAGCACGCAGACACATGCACGCACTCGTGCACATGCACGCACACAGCGTCTGCGAGATGCAATTTGCCCTGACGACGCTACGCACACTAACCATTCCATTGCACACTGCATTGCGCATCACGTTCGGCATGCGTGTGGAGTGGGAGGCCGAGCAGTGCGAGGCGGCGTGCGTGATCTCTGTCTGTGTGCCGCGCGTAGAGCTGCATGCTGGGCGTGGAGCGAAAGCAGGTGTGGGTGGGCTCGGTGGACAGCACCGTCTACATCCTGGACATGCAGAGCCTGTCCTGCAACAAGCAGCTGAGCGAGCACCGCGACCAGATCACTGACATGGCCCTGTCGCGGCCAGACCGCCGGCTCTCGTACGAACTCTCCCGCTCCCCCCTGCCCTTTCCCCTGCCCGGCTGCCTGCCCGCCTGCCTGCCCGCACGCTCCATCACTCACACGTTTCCCCAGCCTCTCGGTCACCTGTTCAATGCTTGCGCAATTGATGACCGGCCCACTCCCTCATCCCCGAATCCACACTCACTCACTCACCTACTCACTCACCCAGTTATTCGCTCAGCCGATCGCTTTATCCCACTTGCTCACCCACGCATGAACCGGCCTGCTCGCTATCGCACCAAACCACCCACTCGCTCATTAAAACTACCCGCTCGCTGTCCCACTCACCCACCCGTTCACTTACTAATCTACCTGCTCACAATCCCACTCGCTCACCAACCTGCCCAATCACCCGCTCAATAACTCTGCCTGTGCACTGTCTCACTCGCTCACCTACCAACCCGCTCACAAACCAGCTCGCTATCCCACTCGCTCGCCCGTTCGTCGGCACGTCCGCCCACGCGCTCGCCCGCTCGCTCTCGTCTCGCTGCCATCCGCGTCCACCCCTCCAGACAGGTGATCTCGAGCAGCCTCAACGGCCAGGTGGTCGTGTGGGACGTCGCGACGCTGCAGGTTCACAGCCAGTTCCAGATCCCCGACTGCAAGAGTCTGCTGTCCATCCAGCTCATAGAAGGCTCCCTCTGGTGCTGTGAGTGCCTCCTCCTGCCCTCTGCCCCACTCCCCCCATTAACACAGTCACCCCCCATGACCCCACCCCCCCCCCCACAATTCGGCGTGGTTTATCGCGGATGTGCGTACGCGTCTGGGGAGCAGTAGTGTAGTAGTGGTTAGCGCGCTGCGCTGTGAACCCGGCGACCCGAGTTCGATTCCCGCTCACGGCCAACGTCAGCGGCGATTTTCTGAACCGGTCCTGGGCCTTCACTAGGTCGACTCAGCCTCAAATGAGTACCTGTAAACATCGCCGCGAAGGGAGACAAACGCAGTCGGGCGTGGTCGCAAGCTACACACCCCACGCGCCGTGCCAGTTTTCGTAGGGGGATCTTTGTCTTTGTGTTGGGGCTTGCAGGCCTGGGTCACAGTGTGCTCCAGACGAGGCTGGACGGGCATCGGCTGTTCAGCGTGACCGCTGAGGGACCATTGCAGTTGTTCAGCTGCTTCACAGTCTTCCCCGAGGTACAGCAAAACCGGGGGGGGGGGGGGGGGCAGAGATGTTGGTGGAGAGATCGTCGAGGTGGTGTAGTGGTAGTGGAGGGGAGTGTGGGCTATGGTGATTGGTGACGAGATGGTCCTGGTGGTGACAATGACGATGATGATCGTGGCGATTACGATGGTGCGGGCAACGATGTCTGCGATGGGGATGATGATGATACTGATGGAAAGGTTCATGGCGTTCGCGATGGCATTGGCGATGGTGAAGGCGTCAGTGATGGTGTCAGCGATGGTGAAGGCGTCAGTGATGGTGTTAGCGACGGTGAAGGAGCCAGGGATGGCGCTAGCGGTGGCGTCACTGTCGACGATGCCGGTGTGGACGCAGAGGCAGCAGCTGTGGACGGCGTCGAGCCGCCGGGGGGAGCTGCTCGTGTGGAGCACGGCGAGCGGCGCCGGGGAGAGCGCCGGGGAGAGCGACGCGGTGGCACTCGCCGGGTGCACGGCCGTCTCCTGCATGCTGCGCGTCAAGGAGCAGGTGGGCGCGCGTGTGTGCGTGTGTGTGCGTGTGTGTGTGCGCGTGTGTGTGCATGCGTGTGTGCGTGTGTGTGTGCGTGTGTGCGTGTGTGCGTGTGTCATGCCCTCTCTCTATGCTTGCCAAACATGGACCCCCCCCCCCCCCGTAATGGAACATCTTTGCCGGTTAGAAACATTTAGGCTGGCCTGCCTACAATCCGTCCTGGGTTTAACCAGGCTGGATTGAGCGAGGAGCTCACAAATCCTCGAAAGATCTAGACAAAGTCGCGTTGGTGAGCTCCTCCGGCAGGCAAGGATGCATTGGCTGGGTCATGTGGCCCGCATGCCCAGCCACCGCATGCCTAAACAGCTTTTGTTCGGCCAGAGAGAGGCCCGGGCTAGAGAAGAGATGGAGTGATGTGATACAAGAGTTTCAGTTTTCAGTTTCATTTATTAGGCATAGCCCTGTGAGCCATTCTGCACTTGAATCGGGTGCAACCGCAACAAACAAAAATATTTGACGTGGAGCTGAGTGGACTTGCCGATGACTGGTTACCAGCGGTGTCAAGATCGGCCTCTGTGGGGGAGGCTCGTGAAGGATGCTACTGGGCAGTTGGAGGCAGTCGCCCTCCAACAACAACGGAGGGTAGAGGAGCGACGCCCACAACAACGAGCGGAGCACCGGGTGGCTAAAACACAGCAAGTTCGCACAGTAGGGGACACAGGTGGTGCATCAGCCAGTCATCTCAGTCGACCCATGGCACCTGAGTCTTCCCCGTGACCTCCTGCCAGCGGGCGTTCTACACTTCACGTGGCCTTAAAGTGCGTATGGCCTGGCACGGGCCGCCGTGGTGACGTAACCGCCACCTAGTGGCGAATGGCGGTTGTTGTTGTGTGTGCACGTGCACACATGCACATCCCATGTCTTAAAAGACTGCTGGAGCAAGTGCTGTTAGCGAGCGCCCGTGTAGGCTTGCACGAGGGAGTGGGTGGTCGGCACCACACACAGCTACCTTTGTCTTCCTCGTGCAAATATTTACACATTCGTTTGAGGTTAAGTCGACCTAGGGGAGACCCAGGACCGGTTCAGATATAATCGTCACCGGTGTTGGCCGTGAGCGGGAATTAAAAGTCGCGTTGCCAGGTTCGTAGCGCGGCGCGCTAACCGCTTCGCCACCGCTCCACACCCACACACACACCCTCACCCACCCACCCACACCCACACCCACCCACACACACGCACACCGCACGCGTGCACGCACCCCCTCTGCCTGGCCAGGTGTGGGTGGGCGGCGTTGGCGAGGCGCACGGCCGGAGCAGCGTGGGCAAGCTGTACGTGGTGGACACGCCGCGGGCCAGCGTGGAGCGCGAGCTGCTGGCGCACTCGCTGGCGCCTGTGCGCTGCCTCTGCTCCGTGGAAGACCGCTACGTGCTCAGCGGCTCGGGCAAGGAGGACGGGAAGGTGGCCATCTGGCAGGTCATCTGACGGGGCCCGCTGCCAGCCTGGCGCCGTGCTGCGGTAGCCGTAGAAGGGACCAGCGCCGGCACCTGCGGCTGTCGTCGGGACGACGGGCCCGGGGGGAGGGTCTGGAATGGGGGTCACGCAGAACGAGGATTCATCAAACGACGCATTTCTGGATTTTTCATCCTCGCAGCCAGCGGCTTTTGGCTCGCCGTCGAACAAAGATGGTCACTTGCATCGCACGCTTTCAGATGATTATCCACGGCCGTCTGGAACATTCATCCCTCCGATATTAAGAAGCCGCTGGAGCTATGCACTTTGAAATCATCCAGATTGAAAACTCATTTCTTTAGAACTGCCTCTTGTGCTTAGTTTGTTGTCCTTCCCTCCGCACCTCCGATGAGCATGGTTGGCTACGTACAGTGTGAAAGAAGTTCAACATGCATGCATAATGGTTTAACACGTAGGCCGGAGAGAGCGGGTGGCAAAGTGGTTAGCGCGCTGGGCTACAAACCCAGCCATGGTGGAAAAAACCAGTCCCGGACTGCCCCGATGTCGACTCGGTAGAGAGACAAAGGTGGCAGGGAATGGTTGCTGTCCACCCCACCCCCTCGTGAGCCGTGCCAGCCTTTATAGGTGCTCGCTAACAGCATTTTTACCCCAACAGCATGTTATAGGCTGCAGGGTGAACTTTTATATATATGTGTGTGTGCCTTTGAACACTTAAGGAAATAAAAGGGAAAGAAAACAAAACTCTTCTTAAAATGTTAATAATTTATGCACTGGCCTCAGTAGAGGCCACAAAATGGAACAAAGCCTATTTATTATTCTGCGGTGTTGAGTCAAAAAATAATAATTTGTACATGTCCATGGTGTTGTTGTGTGAAAACAAGAAGGTTAATGAAGCCGGTGTGTTACAAGTTCATGGAGTGCTCTTAATAAAGCGATGAAATGTGAAATACACCCAACTGCCGCGTCTAATTTCATGCCATCACATTGCGTAGCCTTCAGCCATACTCCGTTTTATGGACAACGATGATAAGAATGGGAATATATAACAACACTAGCTTTACTACCCGGCTTCGCCCGAGACTTGGATTCATGTCTTGGATTAATACTGGTAGTAGGAAACGTAGTGGACTGGAAGCCCAAGCGGGATTAATTCACAGGAGGCAGGGGATTAATTGTGTATGTCTGTCCACGTCGGAGGGGTGGGGCTGGGTAGAGAGGGGAGGGTAGGGAGGGGCTGGTTGGGGAGGGGCTGGGTGGGGTGGGGAGGGGCTGGGTGGTAGGTGGGAGGGGTGGGGCTGGGTGGGGTGGGGCTGGGTGGAGACGGGCTGGTCACCCCGTGGTGCCCTTCTATGGACTGGAAGCCCAACCGGGATTAATTCACAGGAGGCAGGGGATTATAACGCTGCACTTTCTGGTGCGACCTCTTTTACACTGCACTTTCTGGCGTCGTTTTATAATTCTGCTCACTTTTCATTTTGCTTTCTTCTGCACACGACCCTAACAAGTTTGGCTTAAATATCCGTACATAATTACTTAAAAAAATTCTACCAGCCCCCTCCGCAGGAATGTGTTAGACGGCCTACGTGGAGGGTGGGGGAGGGATGACGTCAGCAGGCACACTGCGTGACGCTGCCGCAAGCGGGTGACATCAGAGATGTGACGTCACCGCTCGCTTGCTGTGCAAAATGTATCCATTATTGCGCCTCCCCCCCCCCACTCCCAAAATACAAAAGTCTATTTTTATACGTTTTGCATTGTATACAGTCTGGAAGCTACCCACATGCCAAATTTCAAGTTTGTTGCTTGTCGGGCAGTACGCTAAGCATTTTGAACAGGCACATTAACACATTTCCCTTTTATATATAAGATTAAAGCACCTTCTACAAGATAATCGCGGCTAGAGACGTTAAACGCGTGTTTGTTTGGAATTTAAACCATACCACGACCAACACTGGGTAAGGAGCTCGGTCCACAGCCAGGGAGAGCAGCACAACACAAAGGGAGCAGCACAACACTGGGTCAGGAGATTGCTCTACAGCCAGGGGGAGCAGCACAACACTGGGTCAGGAGCTCGGTTCACAGCCAGGGAGAGCAGCACAACACAGAGGGAGCAGCACAACACTGGGTAAGGAGCTCGCTCTACAGCCACGGGGAGCAGCACAACACTGAGTAGGGAGCTCACCCTACAGCCAGGGAGAGCAGCACAACACTGGGTCAGGAGATTGCTCTACAGCCAGGGGGAGCAGCACAACACAGAGGGAGCAGCACAACACTGGGTAAGGAGCTCGCTCTACAGCCACGGGGAGCAGCACAACACTGGGTAAGGAGCTCACCCTACAGCCAGGGAGAGCAGCACACCACTGGGTAAGGAGCTCGCTCTACAGCCAGGGGGAGCAGCACAACACTGGGTAAGGAGCTCGCTCTACAGCCAGGGGAGCAGCACAACACCGAGTAGGGAGCTTATCCTACAGCCATGGGGAGCAACACAACACCGAGTAGGGAGCTCACCCTACAGCCAGGGAGAGCAGCACAACACTGGGTAAGGAGCTCACTCTAGAGCCAGGGGGAGCAGCACAACACTGAGTAGGGAGCTTATCCTACAGCCAGGGAGAGCAGCACAACACTGGGTAACGAGCTCACCCTAGAGCCAGGGGGAGCAGCACAACACTGGGTAAGGAGCTCACCCTAGAGCCAGGGGGAGCAGCACAACACTGAGTAGGGAGCTCACCCTACAGCCAGGGGGAGCAGCACAACACCGAGTAGAGAGCTCACCCTACAGCCATGGGGAGCAGCACAACACCGAGTAGGGAGCTCACCCTAGAGCCAGGGGGAGCAGCACAACACCGAGTAGAGAGCTCACCCTACAGCCATGGGGAGCAGCACAACAGAAGGCGTTGTCTCCCGTTGTGCAGAGGAGCCTCGTCCAGGGAACGCACAGCGGAGGGCACCGCCGGCCATCGAAGAACCACGCCGCCTTGGGGGGTGGCCATACAATACGGGGTCGGCAAATCTGCCCGCTCACTTTGGTTGTCCACTTTCGAAAGCCTTCTACGTCAGAAGGAGAGTGATAAACTCCACCGGTGAACTTCACTGGCTCACGACCACCCAGCACACATGGAACGCCGGTGACCAGCATTGTTCGAACGGTTCCAAGCACAATGGCAACGATTGGCACGTGTACTGGGCAGTGTCAGTTTGAGTCGAATCTGTCAAGGGGCTGAGCTCCGGAAAATATTCCCCCATACCCCCCCCCTCCCTCCCCATTCCAACAGCAGGGAAGGTGGCAGTGGCTTGTGGTGCTCCATAAAACACCCCATGAGAAGTTAAGTTGTGTGGTCAAGTAACTCGTTTAATTGGCAGAGACATCTGTTCCATGTGTGTAATAAATATAGACAAACACGTTCTACTTAATTAAATAGACTTTTTAATAAATGTTTTCTCCTACAACATCAGTGTGCAACGGCACATTAAATACGCACTACAATGACAATAGTTTAAAGCGATTGGAAGCATATATTTTTTTTGGGAGGGGGCACAGCTTTGTGACGTCATATTTGAGGGGGGGTCTGACATTTTGTGACGCCGTGTGACGATGGGGGGAGGGGGGGTCAAAAATCATCCAAAATCGCGTAACGTCATTTATGGACGACCTCTTAACAAATTAATATTTACGTGAGTGATGCAGGTTAACATGAGTCCTTCAGCCAATAGAGGGAGCTCACATTCACAATTTAAACAGATCCCTTGTTATTCTTGGTTCTTTCGGTAAAGTCATATTTGAGGAGGGTCTGACTTTAAAATAAAATAAAAAAATATAAAATATATTGTTTTATATTTGTATTATTTTATTGTTTCCCTTCGACGTGACTTTACCGAAAGAACCAAGAATATGAATCCCTGCAGTCACGAAAGCTTTAAATCAAAAAGATCCCTTGTTCTTGAATCGTGACCTTAAGTCATGGGCCCTGTATATTCGCCTGCATGTTGTAGATGCACACCTCTGCTCAGCACCTTCGTCTTGTGTCCCACCGTTGCTACGAGTTCAGTTTGATTTTCTTGTATTTGTTCACTCGCCCTTGGCCAAGATTCGAACGTGCTACGTTCAGACGCTAGGGTCGTCTCTCACCGGTCTACTCCGTGAGCTACCGCGTCCTCAGACGGCCTCCACGGGACTCCTCCAACGCGGTGATGCGGCCGAACCGCGCACACGTGGCCGAGTAAACACGCGGGGTGACGTCGTCACAACGGTTACAACAAATATTGTGCAATAAGCCAATACAGTATTGGGATCGTATTGCATGCGTGTTGAACATCTTTCGCACATCGCACGTAGCCAACCGCGCTCATCGGAGGTGCGGGGAAAGGACAACAAACTAAAGCACAAAATGAAGTTCTAAAGAAATTGGTTTTCAATCTAGATGATGCAAACGTGCATAGTTCCACTGGCTTCCTCGTGTCGTAAGGAAGAGCGTTCCAGACGGCCGCAGAGGCGCATCTGGAAGCGCGCGATGCAGTGGCCGTCCTCGCTCGGATCGGCAGCCGTTGGCTGCGTCAGAGAAAGTTCAGCTGCCCACTCCATGACCTGTCCTTCTGGAATAAGATACTCATTGCTCGGGTCAATAAAATAATCAGCTTGTGTCATATATCTGTTCCAAAATTATGTTTATATGTCTACTTAAACAAATGTTACAGCGTCCTTGTATTGCGCGTGACTTTATTTCACCTGCACAAACGATATACAAATAATGCTTGGTGGAATCTTGACCTAAAGCTTTTGTGACTGCAGGAATTAATATTCTTTGGGTCTATCGGTAAAGTCACGTAGATAGAAGAATATATTAAAAAAAGAATAACAATATCACTTGATTATTTGTATTACTTATTCTATCTACGTGGCTTTACCGAAAGACCCAAAGACAATGAATCATGCTTGGTGGGGTTGGACCTTTGACTTCCTCACTCATAGAGCCATGCACACTTGGCTCCAGAGACGTTCTCGGGTTGATTCTAAATCTCCTAATTCTAAATCTCTTGATTCTAAATCTATTGATTCTAAATCTATTTATTCTAAATCTCTATTCTAAATCTATTGATTCTAAATCTATTGATTCTAACTCTCTTGATACTAAATCTCTATTCTAAACCTCTATTTGCGTGCTATGAAGAAGGGTCAATGCATGAAATGTAATTACAATAATTACAATATATATATACACGCTGCCATAGCACGTAAAACATGGAGGCAATCTCACGGACTTATTAATATGCTATGGCTAAGGATTATTGCCGGAAACGTCGCCTATTACATACTATTAATGCCGACGAGTGTACTTGCTGAAATGACAAGGACCGTATCAGAGTGCTTTAAAGCATGAAGTGGGTTAATGAGGTCTCTACGACCTTCTGCTCCCCCATGGGGCCAACGTTGGCCCAACGTTGTAAGTTTACTGGGATGATGCCATGCGATTTAGAAACACAGTCGTCGGGATACACTGGCGGGACTTTTTCGCTCAGCTGGCCTGGGAAACCCTGGGAATTCCCCAGGAAGAGCTAGAGTCTGCGTATAGCAGTGCATAATAGTGTATAGCAGGGGTCGGGAACCTTTTTGGCTGAGAGAGCCATGAAAGCCACATATTTTAAAATAAATTTCCGTGAGAGCCATATAATATTTTTTAACACTGAATACAACTAAAGAAATGTCAGCTAAGATTTATTTGCGAGCCAGATGCAGTCATCAAAAGAGCCACATCTGGCTCGCGAGCCATAGGTTGCCGACCCCTGGTGTATAGTGTAGTAGTGTATGATGTAGCGTATAGTGTAGTGTATAGTGTAGCAGTGCAGTGTATAGCGTAGTAGTGTATAGTGTAATGTAGCACTGTATTAGTGTATAGTATAGTGTATAGTGTAGTCGTGTATAGTAATGTGTAGTAGTGTATAGCAATGTAAAGTGTAGTGTATAGTGTAGTAGTGTATAGTAATGTATGGTAGTGTATAGTGTAGTCGTGTATAGTATGTGTAGTAGTGTATAGTAATGTATAGTAGTGTATAGTGTAGTGTATAGTGTAGTAGTGTATAGTAATGTATAGTAGTGTATAGTGAAAGTGTATAGCGTTGGTGTACGGTGCTTTTTTCAGGAATATTTTGCTGTTTTTTTTTCCTGGATTTTCTGTTTGCGCAGTCACACACAGTCACTTTAAGATGTTTTTCTTGTTCGTGTTTTTGTTTGTTGTGGTTGCACCCGATTCAGGAGCCGAATGGCTCACAGGGCTATACCAAAATAACGAAATAAACAAAACTGAAAACTAGTAGTGTATAGTAAAATATAGTAGTGTATAGTGTAGTAGTGTATCGTAATGTATAGTAGTGTATAGTGTAGTAGTGTATAGTGTAGTAGTGTATAGTGTAGTGTATTGTGTAGTCGTGTCGTGCTGGAGTCTGTCGCCAGGGCACGGGAGGTGCGGACCGCTCCGACTCAACACGCAGCCGCCGCGACCCTCACCAGGACAAAGCGGACCGAGTCACGAGCGCACCGAACGTGCCCCGCGTGTGCACCGCACAGGCGCGTGAACGAGTTTGCAATCAGCCCAACAAAGTGATAAACATTTCGATTTAAAGCTTTCGTGACTGCAAGGATTCATATTCTTGGTTCTTTCGGTAAAGTCACGTGGAATGAGAATAAAACAGTAAAACAAAATGAGACTATAAAATTCTCACGACGTTTCGGCCACAACACAAGTAGCCTTCTTCAGGTGAAGGAACAGAACTGTCGGGACGACAGGGACGACAGTTCTGTTCCTTCACCTGAAGAAGGCTACTTGTGTTATTGTCTTATTTTGTTTTATTGTTTTATTCTCATTCTACGTGACTTTACCGAAATAACCAAGAAGAAAAAAGTGATAAACAATGAAGCTAAACAATGAAGCTAAACAATGCAATCGAGACAGGTTAAACCCCCCCCCCCCCCTCCTACATAATCGTACCCAATCAATCCATCCAATCGCCGCGGGGTGGCGAATGCCTAACACGCACAATGCGTCTGCAGAAAGCGATAATTGCTTGCCTCCACTTGTCATTCATTGTTATGGAGGCATATTGAACTTCTTTCGCACCGTACGCAGCCAACCGCGCCGATCGGAGGTGCTGGATCATGATCAATCATTAGTAGCACACAGATACAAATATCCCCCCCCCCCCCCACATCCCCCCGTATAGCCTTAACGTACTCTTGGGGCGAGTGCTGTGAGCGAACATATTTAGGACCGGTACAGCACACCCGAGTGGCGACGTTTACACACGCACCAGGCACTTATTTGAGGCTGAGTCGACCTAGTGGAGGCCCAAGACCGGTTCAGATAATCGTCACCGGCGTTGGCCGTGGGCGTAACCATTGCGCCACCGCTCCCCACAAACGCACACGTGCCTTCACAATTAGGTACAAATTACCAGCAACGTGGTCTCGTGACGTCGCTCATTAACTCGTTAAGTGGGCGCTGCCCGTGATTGTTAACAGGTGAGGATATCTATTTAAGAGTCCAGGGACCCCGGCAGAGTGAGGTTTGTGCCGGAAACCTCTCTGCGCCTAAAGGTGAGTGGGCGGTGTGTTGGAGGGGAGGGGGTTCGTGAGGTTTACGCAGATTGTGTTGTTCAGAGTGCAGTAGTGAAGTCATCCTAGTTACACCTTAAATCATGATCGTGGACGTTTCTACGGCAACTAATTTCAAGGCAAGCCATTTCAAGAAATATACATTTTTAGCACGAAATACAACCGGTCCCACTCGCTCTTCATTGTTGCATGGCTGATGTAGAGAAACGACCATGTATTTTTCGTTTTAAGATGTGATTTAGCCAGACAATTGCGGTAGGCGTAGCGGCGTGACGATGCCTCTCCTTCGTACGACGCTGGTAGTATCGGCGTAGTTGTGTTCCCACGGCCAATTCTGGGTGACCGCAGACGCACGAGTTTGATTATTTTTCCATTCGTGCATCAAGTCCCACCTGGAGACGGTATGATGGTTTTTTTTGTACGCATCTATTTTCAAATGGCTTTAAAACGAGCACTGGGATTTCATCCGAAATCGCCTGGAACTCTGCATCGGCACGGCCACATCCATCCCAGACGACAACTATAGTGTCCCTCCCTACATCTTCACTTTCACAAACCTCCTCCGTAGGATTCTAGGGAAAGATGTGGTACAATTTTAATGTGTCGTAGCGTTATTTAACGTGTACGCTGATAAAACAAAAATTTCATTCTTACTCCAAGCAATCCGATAGCAGCGTTCCGAAAAACATCTGAGTGAGAAATTGAGCCCCCCCCCCCTCACCTTTAGACGCAGAAATGTAACGAGGAGGTACTCCTTATTATTCATGCGAGATGAGTTTTTGTCTTGCTCGCAGATTTCCGACTTGGTCGATTGTGTTGTGGTTTTACCGTGTGGTGTATTTTCTTGACCCAGAAGGACCTGCACCTCCCATACTGCACACTTGCGTCTTTTAAGTGGTAAAAAATGATGATTTAAGATTGATATTATATATCTTTAATCACTGTTCTATCGATTAACTTTTCCCGGAAAATTTAAAGCCGAAGTTTGGCGGCGAGTCTTATAATCCGGTACGTGTGTGTGTGGGACCAGATTTGTTTTGACTACATTTGTATCGGGCAAACGGTAAGGAGCGCTTGTGGTCTTTCTGGAAGCTCCTAATCTTGAATGTGGTAATTAATGAACGGGGGGGGGGGGGGGTGGGGGGAACGGTGGCGCAGTTGTTGGCGCATCACGCTGTGATCCCGGTGACAATTTACAAATTATTTCTGCTGCCGCATGTGGATTCTTATCACACGCCACCCCCCTCTTTAACCAAGTAGCACTAACCAGCGTGGTGAAGTATGGTCAACACCCCCCCCCCCCATGAAAAACACTGCATTGGGAGGTCTTCATCAAGCGGTGGATAAAACATGATTGTGGGTCCTTTAAAATGGTGTGCAGTGGTACGGAATCTCTTGCCCTTAACTCTGACGCATCGTGGAAAATAAACTTTACCTTCCAGAAAACAAGACGCTTGCCCGGTGTTAACGTTTCAGATAATTGGGCCACATTGACCGGATTATAAGACGCACTTCGAATTTTACCGGTACCGAACTTCAAAATGCAGGAGCGGGGGAGGTGGGGGGGGGGACTTCTTTTAACACGGCAACAGAGTAGCCGTCTTGTTAGCCGTGGTCAATCCACTGCTGGATGTCTCAATGGGCTGTCCCAGTCTGCAACCGTGTTGCATTTCTTTCGTGCTGCTCTAAATAGACGTATTGGATGTGCGCACACAAGCAGCGCTGCTGTCACATTACTTAATAACACTGCAGCCTTCTCCAAAGGAACGATATACAACGGGCGCCGTTTCTGACACTGGCCCTTCATGCGCTATGAAGAAGGACCCCTTGCATGAAACGTCAACTATCATGTATATATCAAAAAATACCGGCCAGTCTCTTATTCACGAATTTTGTTGTATTTTCAAATGTTTCGCCAAAGAACTCCGAGTCGTAGCTACTACACCTGCCGCGGGCAGCAAGTAAAACCCCTTTCTGAGAAACTTTCGAGTGACCTGGCCGAGCAATGGGGAAGGAAAAGATTCACATCAACATCGTGGTGATCGGCCACGTGGACTCGGGCAAGTCCACGAGCACCGGCCACCTGATCTACAAATGCGGAGGCATTGACAAGAGGACCATCGAGAAGTTTGAAAAGGAGGCTGCAGAGGTGAGCAACGGAGCCACTCTACGCATTTGTGTTGATTCGTCCTCTGCTTTAGGTCGGAGGGGTGACTCTGTGTGTAGGGTGAACGTCTTTTTGCGCACCGTACGTAGCCAACCGTGCTAATCGAAGGTGCGGGGGGGGGGGGGGGAAGGACAAACTAAACACAAAGCAGGTATACCTTTAAATCTAAATTTTAAAAGTGCATATATCCAGTGGCATTCTAATATCGGAAGGAAGAGCGGTTCCAGACGGTCACAGAAGCTCGTCTGAATGCGCGCAATGCGGTGACCGTGGTTGACGTGTCGCATTGGTTCGATTCCCGGCCACCTAATACACAAGTGGTTCAGCAAGTGGTATCTGAACCGGTCCTGGACAGCTTAAAATACGCTGCCGAGCCTGGCAGCGTTCATTAAGACGCTGTCTTTCCGACAGCGCTGTTTCTTCACCCGAGGACGGCTGCTTGCGTCGTGGCCGAAACGTCGTGAGAATTGTATTATATTACGTTTTTATTTCATTATTTCCCTTCTACGTGACTTTACCGAAAGAACCAAGCATATGGTCCTGGGCTGTTACACGAGGTTGACATTTGAGTCCCAAGTCGGCCTGGCGTGGTTACTGGCCACGCCCTCGCCTCGTCATCTCGGCCTTCATTGGGTGCACGCTAGCAGCTTTTGGGATGCCTTTTTACGGGTAAGGTGACATTCGACTTTCCCATTCCAGCGTTGTCAGTAACGGCCTCCGTGGAGGCCCGTGATGCTGCCCCCTGTTGGCTATTGCCAGGCGAGGTGCGCTTTGAGACAACTGCGAAGTTGGAGGCATTCACCCGACATCGATTGCGGAAGATGAAGGGGCCGTCCATAAATGACGTCACGCACCTTGGGGGGGGAGGGGGTCGGACATTTGTGACAATGTGTGGGGAGGGGGGGGGGGTTTGAGTAATGTGACGTCACCTCAAAATGCGCAAATTTAAACAACTATAGACAACACGTTCTACTTAATTAGACTTTTGAATACATTTCGATTTAAAGCTTTCGTGACTGCAATGATTCATCTTCTTTGGTTCCTTCGGTAAAGTCACGTAGAATGAGAATAAAATAATAAATTATTATTTTGAATACATGTTTTATCCTACAACATCAGAGCAGCGGCACATTGAATACGCACTACAAGGACAATAGTTTAAAGTGATTAGAAGCATGTTTTATTTTCAAAATGGAAATATGATTTTTGGGGGCGGGGGGGGGGGGGCAGAGCTTTGTGACGTCATATTTGAGGGTGGGTCTGACTTTTTGTGACGAGGGGGGATCAAAAATCGGCCAATCGCGTGACGTCATTTATGGACGGCCCCTGATCTCTCGCAACAATGAATGGAGCGCGGTGCGACTTGAACCCGGCAAATGTGGCAGTGGGGAGCACGGGTGGTGCGTCTGTCGGTCCACCCCGCGTGTGACCGGTACCCCACCGAGTTCTGGCCCGTGGCGACTTCCTTTCGTCGGCGAGAAATTCACTATTTGAAGTTGGCTATGATCGCCGGCGGAAACGGCGTAACTAAAACCTGAATGTTTTGGGTTTACTCGCTAACGCCCACAAGCGGCGTGCTGCCATAAATAATTGTCACGTTGTGGCTACGTGACGAGCCGCATTAATTGGCTGTGAATGGTGGCGGTGGTTATATTTACGCGACCTAACCCCCCCAAAAAAAACTGCTTGCTAATATTAGTCACGAAAGCCGCCTACGTGTTTTTTTTTTTTTTTAAACCGAGCAATCCACACATCACGTAGCTTCAAAGTGCACCTAGCGTGGCACAATCGCACGCTACCACCACGACTTGTTATGTCACCTGGTGCGGCGTGTGCCGGTTTTAATGGTGCACCGCGGTGGCTTTTTGAGGTGTGGAATTTTGGGTGGGGCCCTGATGAATAAGGCCCCCATGCCCTGCTGATGCTGCAGATGGGCAAGGGCTCGTTCAAGTACGCGTGGGTGCTGGACAAGCTGAAGGCGGAGCGCGAGCGAGGCATCACCATCGACATCTCCCTCTGGAAGTTCGAGACGTCCAAATATTACGTGACCATCATCGACGCCCCGGGTCACCGCGACTTCATCAAGAACATGATCACCGGCACCTCGCAGGTGCGCTGCCACGGGATGGAACCACAACGATGCATTACATCCACCTGTGCGGAGTGTTTTTTTATGGTCTGGTCTTGCCCACGTGGATGTTTCTCCAGGCACACTAGGTGTTTCTCTCGCATGCCAGTTCGTGATATTTGCCTAAACCATCCCAACGCAGAGGCCCCCTTGTTTTTGGACGCATTGATGATGGCATGACTATTTCAGACGTTAGGTGGTTGGTATTCTTGGCCATATGTGGTGCAGGGCACCCACAACCCGCGTGTGCCGTGCCGGCTTTCGTACGTGTTCGTTAACAGCACCTTGCCGTAACAGTCTGAAAGGCTATTGAGTATCTCTTTGCCTTTTGTCATAAAATACAACTGGAATGATGCCCCCGCAACGTGGCTGTTAATCAATGACTCGGAAGTGGAGGTTTTGACGCATTGCCGCGCCTCGCTGCAGTTTAAACCCAACGATCAAATGTTTCCCCGGCTAACGGCGGTGACGAGTGATGGGTGAACTGGTTCTGGCTACCTCTAACCCCCCGCCCCTCCCCCTTCAGAAACTCTCGCTGACCAGCATGGTGAAGTATGGTCGAACCACCTCTAATAGGCGCTAGCTTTGGTGGGGGGGGGATGGGGGGGGGTGGGGGGGGGATGGGGGGGGGAGCCCTTAAGTTGCAAGTTTTTCAAATTACAATTTCATAATAATCGTCCAAGATTCCGTAGCCCGAATTAGCTACACAGCCCTGTGACCTACGAGTGAAAAAAAGCCTTGTAAGTGTAAATTATGTGTTTCTAGAGGGCCCATGAGCCAAGTCGGTACTACCTAGGGTGTCGTCAAAGGCAGTGTTCTACCATGGGCAAAACAACTTTATCATCTTGTACACCATATTTATCACCACTGCGTTGGATATTTCCTCAAACATAAATTTATCGCAAAACTATATTCACCAGCAATGCTACTACCGTTACACTTCGTAGATCTTTTCTATTAAACTGCTACAACGGTGACGGTTACCGTACATATTGCTAGTCGAGAGAC
The DNA here is from genome assembly GCF_048934315.1 of Petromyzon marinus. NCBI lineage: Eukaryota > Metazoa > Chordata > Hyperoartia > Petromyzontiformes > Petromyzontidae > Petromyzon > Petromyzon marinus. Next base: position 5,499,900 of record NC_133689.1, on the reverse strand, counting down.
AAAATCTAAAAAAAACATGTATACATCATTTTTGGGATTCGCAAACGTGTTTTAGGCGAATGGCTCAAAACCAGGTGGACCGTCTTAAAAGGCCATGCTTCCCCCTCTGCAAGGGATCCACATTGAAGTGCTATCGTCCCGACAGTTCTGTTCCTTCACCTGAAGAAGGCTACTTGTGTTGTGGCCGAAACGTCGTGAGAATTTTATTGTTTTATTTTGTTTTATTTATTCTCATTCTACGTGGCTTTACCGAAAGAACCAAGGAGATGGATCCACGTTTTTTTACTTTATTTGGGAAGCATGGAGTAACTGGCTCGAGACGATGTGATTTCTGAGAGGGTAGATTCTCCTCCACCAGAACATTGCTTCCTGCCGTGCCACACACAATCGAACCGTAAAATGTACAACCCTCTTGTCGATCCACTGCTGGATGGTTGGTGGTAAAATTAAATATTTGGGCAAAACACTTTTGATCTATCCATTTGCGGCCTGGTGGCTCCTGTAAGAGGAGCTAAACTCGGTGGGCTTTTACCTGGCGAGATAAAAACGGTTGGGTATTCAGCGATTTTTTTTTTACTTCCCTATGCTATGCACTCCCATTGTGTTCCGTTAGAAGTTGTAATGTGCTGGCCCGCCCCTGCTGGACATCTGAGAAAGGAGCTTCATAACTCATTGGATTCCTTCTCCCGCTTACAAATAGTCTAATTCTGATCTGTCGTCTTCAATCAATCAAGTATTTATTTCTAGAGCACTCGTGCAAAACATGCAATTCAAAGTGCTGTACAAATCAAAGAAAACATGGTTAAGACCAAGTCGGAGCAACAATTAAAGCAATTTGCATACAAACAAAAGTGCATTATAATAAATTGCTCGTACAGGGTTTTTTTTGGTTAGATCGCATAAATATATAAATGTGTCGTTAAATCCGCTGACACGTGCAACTAGTAAGGGTCGTCGCGTAAACAGAACATGCCAATTCGTCACTAGTACAGCACACCGGTGTGGAGAGCCAAGCCATAACAATTTACAATCGGAGTGGTTTATCCATGTTTGTTTAAGTACAGAGTTGGCCTGAACTTTAATCTAAATTGTCGTTGTTGTTGTTTGACTTTCATCCCACTGGGAATTTTGCGTTGTATATAGTTTTTTATTTTTTCTGGAAGACTGCTGTTCCTGGATTTTTCTGTTGCACGTCGTCACTAAGACGTTCTTTATTCGTGTTTTTGTTTGTTGCGGTTGCATCCGAGTCGAGAGCCGCATGGCTCACGGGGCTATACCTAATAAACGAAACCGAGCACGACGTTTCGCCCGTAATTACAAAAAGCTTCATCAGGCTACAGCGATTTGTGGACAAAGTCCACCGGATTCGTTCCAAATCTAATCAATCGCTATCGGAGGCTTATTTTTTTTTTTAAAACACACACTAAGAATCTGCAGTAAAAGCAAGTTTTTTTTTTTAAGTATGGTTTTTTTTATAGATTTAACTTAAAAATGTGTTGCGTTGTGTGCGCGCGCGCTCTCTCGCGAGGCGGCAGGCGGACTGCGCGGTGCTTGTGGTAGCGGCCGGCGTGGGCGAGTTCGAGGCGGGCATCTCCAAGAACGGGCAGACGCGCGAGCACGCGCTGCTCGCCTTCACGCTCGGGGTGAAGCAGCTCATCGTGGGCGTCAACAAGATGGACTCGACTGAGCCGCCCTTCAGCAACGGGCGCTTCGACGAGATCGTCAAGGAAGTGAGCTCCTACATCAAGAAGATCGGCTACAACCCTGCCTCGGTCGCCTTCGTGCCCATCTCCGGCTGGCACGGCGACAACATGCTGGAGTCGAGCAAGAACGTACGTGGTGGGGGGGGAGCCGCTGGGTGGGGGGGGAGCCGCTGGGTGGGGGGAGCCGCTTTGTAGAGCCAGAGGGAGGAAGGCACTGGTGGTACGGTGGCAGACCAAAGGAAGATGGGTGGGGGGGGGGGGCCCTTAGCGGTAATTAAAATTAAGTGTTTTTAGGGGGCTTGACTCGTTTAAGAGACTGACAGGAACGATGTGCACGACTTCAGCATATTGGCATAAGGACATGCAGACTTGATTCCTTGCAGAAGGTATCTAATTTGTTTGGAACATCTTAACAGCTATTTTTATTTCCAGAAAGGGGGTAAACCCTATTCGAATGAAAATAATAATTTAACTTAAAAAAACTGCCCTTCAACAATCGTTCTCGAGCACTATGCATGTCAAGGGGGAAAATAGTTAACAACAACCAATTAAAGAAGTGACGCATATCTAAAAAGAGCCATTTTTTTATAAACGGATACGTTTTTAGTCGCGGCTTAAAGATTTGTAAGTCTCGAAGGCCTGACCTGGAAGGGCAATGAGTTCCAGAGTATAGGTGCCGCAATTGCGAAGGTGGCACGGTCGACCTCGAGTGTGAAGTCTAGACCGTGGCACGGTGAGCAATGCACAATGTGAAGATCTTGATGATATTGACGGCTCGTGCGCAGATGCCCTGGTTCAAAGGCTGGAAGGTGACACGCAAGGAGGGCAACGCGACCGGCACCACCCTGCTGGAAGCTCTCGACTCCATCCTGCCCCCGTCGCGTCCCACGGACAAACCTCTGCGCCTGCCGCTGCAGGATGTCTACAAGATCGGCGGTGGGTGGCGTGGTTTTTTTGGGATCGGGGGGGCTGGGTTGGGAGGGTGGTGGGGGTGGGACTCTCGTCGTATGGGAATGTGCATTAATCCGTAACCTCAAATGAGTATTCTACCTGGTGGAGTGTTTTAAGCGTCAGCACTGGGGAGACAAAGATGGGTAGATGCGAAGCTGCCTCCCCACCATCACCACCTCGCATCATCTCATGTTGCACAATCCAAGTAACGTATTGTCTCTGGTATTTCCTGCTCTTGGCTGCTGTCCACTTTGTATTGTACGCTTTTTGAAGCCTTTATGCTCGGTTTAAAATTGTTAAAGTTGTGAAACAGCTGTAGTGTTTATCGCTGGCAATGAGGCTATGGTGAAGGGTTGTTGTTTTTGATACGCTTGCTCCTGCTCTTAATAGTTACTGGGAAAATGGTTACGACCAATTTGGGCACCTGGCGTAGAATTGTCTACGGGTAACTTTTGTAGAGACTGTCAGGTAGACAAATGACTTTGACGCTGCAGTGTTTAGATGCTGCTGTCCAGGGATGCAATTGAGGTACGCAGCATATGCGACGCATTGGGGGGGGGGGGGTGCGTTGGCCTCAACGGAGGCCCAAAGCGACAGATACAAACAAAACATTTTGATAATTTATTTTTAAGTGTATTCAGTAAAAGTTGCCTGCTGTCTGCCATGGCCCAATCACGACCAACGCGTCTGGCTTATCGTATCAATAGCGCAAGTTGCGTGTTCCCCCCACGCCCTGGTGGGTAAGTCCTAGACCAATGGGCCGGCATGAAAGCAAGATGCGTGATAACTTGAGTTATTGTACCATGCGTATTTTTTTCTATTAATACTGTCACCTGAGACTGGCTTCCTCCTAAACCAGTGTTTCTCTATTTTACACAGCCTTGCATCTCATGGTTCTCAATTGTAAGAAAAATGTTGCGTTAACATATACGTACTCTTCATGTAAAGTAGTTGTACTTTCGTACCCGTGATTAATTTGTTTTGATTTGCCATCTAAACATCTGGCATGTCTAGCACACCCCCCGGAGGGTGCGAGACATGTCGGGTTAAGAACCCACTGCTCAAAATCCAATGTGGTTCAACCAAAACACATCTGGTTGGCCTACTCCATATTATTGCATGCGTGTTTTTAAAAACATCCTTGGCACGTGTCGGGAAAAGTGAGTTGAGAGACAGGAAGGGGGGGGGGCACAGTTTTCTCATGCCTAGCCCCCTCCACCGCTTCCCATTCAAATCGGTTGTCCCCCTGCTGCTCATGGGGCCACTTCTTGAGAAACTTTAATCGTCCTAGAAATGATGGCAGTTCGGGTTGCGGTGGGGGGGGTGGGCATGTTCCAGTTAATAAGCGTTCCGACATTGGGCATTAATTTTAAGTTTGAAATCTTACAAGTGATTGGGACCACTCAATTATCTCACACTACCTTAAGAGCTTTATGCCAGCCATGATGCATGGGGCTTTTTTTTCCTGGCATGTGATTGGCCGACCCAGTCGGTGCTTGATCTCACGATAAACATTTTATTTTTTACTATGACTTGATGTTTTTTAACTGAAGTCAGGATCATTAGACCTCCTTTGCCAGTATCAAAATGTAATAATAGGGTGTTCCCCTTTTTTCTGGCAACAAAACTTAAACCTTTTTACAAGGATTCATGTCTGCATTAACCACTACCTGCAGTCAAAATGCAAACAAAAAACATACTATGATAATATATGCATTGTCCTTGAAACTGATTGGTCCACACCAAGGGACGGCTTTCTTTTGAGCCTCGACCCAATTGGTGATCGACCACATGACGCCAAAAGGTGTACAGCTCAAAGACAATGCACTATCAAAGTAATGAGGGCTCGGGGTGACCATCTACATCATTAGACCTCCTTTGCCAGTAAAAGAATAGCCGTCCCTTGGTGTGGACCAATGAGTTTCAAGGACAATGCATATATTATCATAGTGTGTTTTTTGTTTGCATTTTGACTGCAGGAATTGTGGTTAATGCAGACATGATGGTTAATGCAGAAACGAATCCTTGTAAAAAGGTTTCAGATTTGTTGCCGGAAAAACCCTATAATTGCAGTCAGGATCCTACATTAAATTGTTGCCCGACCTTGTGATAAACATGCGGTGTCTATATGCGAGTACCTTTTTCCCATCAGTTTTATGATGCATTTTAAAATACCTCCGGTTCACTCGTAAATATCTCTCCCGGTTTTTCTTGCATGACCATCGTGACCCCGGGCCAATCGACCCCCTTGCAATAAAATACAATCCCATGTTGCGTACGGCTCGAGTACTTCTCGTCTGGAAATATTAAAACGCTTCTCTCAACGCCTGGGTTCCCCTCCGCCCCAGGTATCGGCACCGTGCCCGTGGGCCGCGTGGAGACCGGCATCCTCAAGCCCGGCATGGTGGTGACGTTTGCACCGACCACCCTGACCACGGAGGTGAAGTCTGTGGAGATGCACCACGAGGCCCTGACCGAGGCCTTCCCCGGCGACAACGTGGGCTTCAACGTGAAGAACGTCTCCGTGAAGGAGATCCGACGCGGCAACGTCGCCGGCGACAGCAAGACCGACCCGCCGCGCGGATGCGACAGCTTCACGGCGCAGGTGATCGTCCTCAACCACCCGGGCCACATCCAGGCCGGCTACTCGCCCGTCGTCGACTGCCACACGGCGCACATCGCCTGCAAGTTCTCGGAGCTCAAGGAGAAGATCGACCGTCGCTCGGGCAAGAAGCTCGAGGACTCCCCCAAGTTCCTCAAGTCTGGGGACGCGGCGATGATCGAGATGGTGCCCGGCAAGCCGATGTGCGTGGAGAGCTTCTCGCAGTACCCACCGCTCGGTGAGTTACTGTGGCAGGGAGCGGTGGATGCGCACGGGGGCTGATCGAGGGCATTGGAAATTGGTGCAGTGGGTGTATGGATTATTGTATTATTTGGAAGTGTTACAATGCACTCTTGGGGGGGGGGGGGAAGAGGTGCGGCGTATGTACAAGACATTGATTAGCATGAATCTCTTACAGCCACTTAAACCTTCTGACAGAACCACATCAGCAAGTACGTATTAACTTATTTTGCACCGTTCGGATATGATGTGCGGGAGAAGGACGACAAACTAAAAACAAAGCAGGTCTAAAGAAGTTGGTTTTCTATCTGGATTATTTAAAAGTGCATGGCTCCAGTGGCTTCCCGATATCGGAAAGAAGAGCGTTCCAGACGGCCGTGGATGCCCATCTGAAAGCGTACGATGCAGTGGGCCATTTAAGTCTCTGGTGACCTTTTGCAGCCTTGCTCCCCTTTCGTTCTCGATCGTTGAGTTTTTTTTATCAAGTTCATAAATACATAGTTTTAATAGATGGTTGACTTGTGTCCGTGCTTAATTTTTGTTTCGATGATTTGCCTTCCAAAAAAGCTGGCCATATTTCGCGCCCAGCGCCAGATGATGATCCTAGTAGCAAAAGTAGCTGTACATGCTACGGACCCCGCACTTTCACGGGCCCCACTCTTAATGCTTTAAAGCTACCAATTCCAGTTCAATGATTCTGCACTTGCTCTATTACTATAGTACTATACCGCCTTCAACGTTTATGAACGACTGGGCGTTTAAGGTTAGTGATTTGTCGTATCTGGCTGCAGAGCAAATGAAAAATACAATTACTTTGCAAGCTTAAAATTAGTTTTTATTTTGATTTAAAGCTTTTGTGACTGCAGTAATTCATATTCTTAGCTCTTTCGGTAAAGTCGCGTTGAAGGGAAACAATAAAATAATACAATTTATATAAAACAATAAAAATTCTCACGACGTTTCGACCATAACACAAACGATCATCAGGTGTGAAAACCAACGACGTTCAGGTGTGAGAATTTTTATTGTTTTCTATATTTTTTATTGTTTCCCTTCAACGTGACTTTACCGAAAGACCTAACAATATTTGAAATTAGTGTTTAAATATTTATGCTTTTTTTTAAAGCCCCTTTTATAAAACATCCAACAGCCCCCCCCCCCCCCACTCTCTGAATCCGGCACTGCTTGCACCCTTGAAGGGCAATCTCGCACGCCATGTTAAGAATCACCTGCTCGAAGTGATTACCCAATCTCGAGTCCCCCTGCCAACTGACCACTCACTGACGTGAAGGGGGCAACTAAATTCAATGCGTGTGGTGGCTAATGCATCTGCAAGCTAATAAGCTGTCACCTCTTTTTTTTTAGAGCGCATACTTTAAATTGTCGCCTCCCCACGGTTCCGACCGTGTCCCCCCCCCTCCCTCCCCCCCCCCCCCCCCCCCCAGGGCGCTTTGCGGTGCGGGACATGAGGCAGACGGTGGCCGTGGGCGTCATCAAGGCCGTGAGCAAGAAAGTGGGAGAGTCGGCCAAGGTGACCAAGTCTGCAAGCAAGGCCATGAAGGACAAGTGAGGGGGGGGGGTGGCGTGGGGATGGGGGGGGGAGAGGACGGGAGGGCATCACTTCCTTGCATCCCCGACAACGACGGACGGAGGTCGCCCTGCATACTCTCCCATCGTCGGTGCTGGCGTTAATGCCCCCTGGTGCCCCCTGTACTGTCAGTGCCGTTATTGAGTTGTGTGAAAAGTTAACACATGTTTGTGGAATAGGCTTTTGGTTTAATTTTGCTAAAGTGGTATTATTTTTCCCTTGTGATGCAAGTGTAAAGATGACGGCCTAATAAAGATTGCTGCTGAATTTTTTCCTGCTTACTTTTTATGAATGCTGCGAATGCTTCTGGTGTATGATTCAAACGAATCTTGTCATCCGTGTGTAGAAAATGCGAAGCGGTTTTTTTTTCAGGATGAGAGGGGGGGGGACTAAACGAACCTGGACGTTTTTGACCAAATAGGAACGGGGCATTTCATTTAAATTATCTCTGCTCTGACCCATGAAGAAGACTGACAACCTGAGCATGCCGTGTGCGTCAACGCCACTGCGTTGTCGCCAAGCGTCCTGAGAAACAACTTTGGCCTCGCTCTGGTTTTAATGAACCATTTAAACCTACTGGTTGGGTCTGCAGGTGACCTTGGTGTGACTTCCCTGGATACAAAGTAATAAATAATTATGGCTAACGGAAGGACACTACCTAGACCCATGGGACACTGCCGTTTGACCGCCTTTCTTGCCCCATAACACCTGATGGTCACCCCAAATTACCAACCAACGTGTAAGCCCTGCCGTGCTGCTGCAATCTGGAGATTTGGGTGCATTTTGTGGTCGTTGCTGGTGGTCACGACAAATGTTTATTTGCTTGGTTGCACGGATACGTGATGCTTTGTTTGCTAAACGCTGGTTGTGGCAAAGGTCGGCGGATGAGTGCATTTGGGGGTCAAGGCTACCCCCACCCTGCTTGGTTTGAACATCTGGCACGTGGCCTTGGCAGTGATCCTCGTTTCAACCCGCCACGTGCCTACTACATGCCCCGCTCGTCCATGGCGTCGTGTGGTGGACGCGTGCAAGAAAGGTCCACTACAAATAACTGAAAAGGTCTCTGCGGCAGGGGTGTATTTAATGGAGCTGATCTGCGCGTGTTCATCACTAATGCCCACGGAATAGGATGAAACACGCCGATAGGTACGTTATTAATGGACAAGAACATTTTGGCCAGTTGACATGTGTGCAGAGTCACCCGAATGAACCTACTGGGACACGTGCATGTTCCAACGTCTGCGCCAATTGTGCTGGTGCTACAATTGATTTGTTTTTACGGATGAGCCCGTGTGTCCAATTTCCCAGCATTTTTTTACAAGGGCGCTCTGATGCATGAGCACAGGAGACCGACAAACGAACTTTTTTAATGGCGGTATGTGCAAGGTGAGTACCGCTGAGGTCATGGGTCCAAATCCAATCGGGCCGCCTGTCTCAACCTTGGTTCTCTTGCTGCAATCACCAATTACTAAACCCAACAAGTTGTCGCCTATAGCTGAAACCGTGTCGGATGGAGACGGGGGGAGGGGAGATGGGACGCCGGTGTAGATACTGCATTTGGGGGGGGGGGGGGGGGGGGCATGAGAAAGTTGAACAGCTGATTTTGTGGTTTTTTTTAAAGATGTCCAAGTCGAGTCCTGATGGTCACACGAAAGGAAGCGAGACATTGCCTTCTTGGCTGTTCCCTTAAAAAAAAAATAAAGCTAGCGCCGCAATCTACTTTACAACCTCGACTCCTGTAAAACAACGTTGCGCCTTCCATCGCTTTTACAAGCTCGCGACCCGGGAACTAAAGTACGTGTACGTGTTTGCACCCGGCTGTTAACGATTAACCAACCCCACGGCATGTTGCAACGCACAGCATCTGCAATCGACTTGCACCGTGTTCACGTTTGTGGGTTTTCTTTTAAAGTTCGCAACTTTCTAAAACGTTTCACCGAGGAATTGTTGATATTTTTGTTACAATGCAGTCGTATTCACTTTGCCATCCATAGACCGCAGAGTCAAACACAAATAAAACTACCAGCGGTTCCATTTCAACTTGTAAAACGGCAACCTTATTGGCCTTTATAGAACGGTGTTCGCATCGACAGCAACATTTGTGAAAGCAACATGCCATTTTGTACTTTGTTTTTACCTTTTCGAGGCTCCATCGGAAAGTTGAGACCCGTTAAAGAAATTCAACTTCGCTTGATGTTGGTGACGAAAAAAAGTTTCGGCAAATGCTCAAAGAACCCACGTAAAGCAACATTCTAGTATGTGGAATAAAGCATAAGTGGCCAAATAGACTTGTTGCAATTGACCCAGACGACATTATGTACAAATGTTTTATTGGTGTGGTGTGCCCATAGGCAGGAACTACAGTGCAATTTTCAAGAAAAAACGCAAACCGAATAAGTTTCCTACATTTTGAGAAACCGTTGCCAACGAAAACATAAGTCAAACGTAGGCAATGGGGTGTGGGATTGACGGACGCACACCAACGTTCACGAAATGTGCTCCAGGATTCAAGGTGAGTATAAACAATAGTGCTTCAGAGGTTTCTCAAAGTGAGATTGTACCTGACGTCATTTTCTCAGGCCTCGGATATCGAGCTTTGGTCATCCTGGAGGAATCTGAGCTAGGAAGCTCATCCAGGAGTTTCACAGCTATGTATCTCAAGTATAGGATTGAGCCTGGAGAGGGCTGTAATGGGTGACCAGCAGGCATGGCAGGTTGGTAGGCTGTGAGGCTACGTGATTGCTTGTGGAGTCTAGCGACATCCTTTATTGGACTGTACTTTAACACATCTGTGCTCCTCTCCATCTCGCATTTAATCTCTGAATTATGATCCAACATCTGGCTCTGCATGGGTAGGTCTTCAACATTCGAATAATAAATGGCTGTAAAATTATATAAGGCATGTGGAATGTGCACCTGGTGCAATGCTCTTAAGTTTTATTACCCAAGTAAACTCCCGCTGAGCTCTGCAGCTCTTGTCAATGCTGAGTAGCCAGCAGATGGACCTTGCATCAGAGTACAGAGAAGATGTGCCAGTCCTTGCACTCGAGCTGGAAAGCACCAATTCTTTGTTTTGAGATGTACTTTGAATAATAAATGGAGGCATGATTACTGAATAAAAGATGATTGTGTACTTATAGTGCTTGCGACCCAGACTCAAATCTTCACAAGGTCCCTTCCTCTCGCCAATGTCCCATTTCTTTCTCTCAAGACAGCCTCGCCGCAGTCAAGGCCGTGCCCTTAGTCCCCCCCCCCCCTTCCACCTTGCTTGAGCAGGTCCGGTATGATTCTCTGCTGACCCCCGGGCCTCACCGGGCTCGTGAACAGCCGGTCGGCGACGACAGCCGGCAGCGCAGAGAAGAGAGCCACGGCGAAGCGCTCGGAGCGCGAGGCCGGCAGGTAGCGGCGTCGCGGCCACCTGGACGTCACGGCGTGGCGCAGGGCGCTGACGACGGGGCTCGCGTCGGTGCTGCTGTTGCTCTCGAGGTTGAGCCGCAGCTGGGACGCGAACGCGGCCACGTACTCGCGGCCGTAGTCGCGCTGCAGTGGTTCGGGCAGCGCGTTCCAGAAGTGGTCCGCGCCGGACGTGTCGCCCACCAGGTTGGTGTGCAGGGTGTAGTTGCCCGGCTCGATGAGGCTCACCTTGCGGGTGTTGCAGGGTGGGTGGTGGGGAGGGGGTTGGAAGTTAGAAGGGATGTTCACGAAGCGATGCATGCAATGTTGTTAGGCCAACATGGACGTGGTTGACACCATTTGGCCAATGTTTGGGGGTGGAGTGTGTTTCTGGGTTATGGTTGGGTCGAGGAGGGTCACCAGAGTCTGCGGGTTGTGGATTGAGGATTACGATGCAGCCAGTGGTGATGTGGCCTGACTGAGGTCCCTGTGACGTTTAGTGGGACCATCCCACTTTTGTGAAACGGATTAAATATAATGAGTCGTAGAAAAATGGACAAGATGGGGTTGGATGAGAAATGCAGACAATATTGGGATGAGAGATTTTGAAACTGTTTTTTTGGCTGTTTTATGTTCGTTCAGATTTGCACGTGAGCTGATCTGCCATTGCCTGCCTGTCGCAGTTATTAGTGGTGATCCCAGTTAGTTCGTGTTGGTGTTGTGTGTTCCCACACCTGCACGCCCCACTTGTGCATCTCCAGGCGCAGGGCATCCGAGAAGCTCTCCAAGGCCACCTTGGTGATGGCGTATGCACAATTGTTGTAGCTCGAGGTGCGTGCGGCGATGCTGGACATGTTAACGATGCGCCCTGAACGCACACACACACACGAAGACAAAGAGCCCCCATATAGCCTTCAACAGACTGTTGGGGCAAATGCTGCTAGCCGGCACGGCACACGAGTGGGTGAGTAACCAGCACCACGCCCGGCCGCCTTTGTCTCCCATAGCAGCAATGTTTACACACTGCACCAGGTACTCAATTAAGCCTGAGTCGACCTAGGAGAGGCCCCTGAGCAGTTCAGATGATCGTCACCGATGTTGCTCGTGAGCGGGAATCGAACTCGGGTCGCCGAGTTCATAGCACAGTGCGCTAACCAGTGCACCGTGCACACACACAAGCAAGCAGTACGTCGGGGATGAGTTTCGGATTCGCGGATTTCAGATTGTTGAGAACAATTTTGGATGTTTTTGTCCAAGTTTTGCATCGCTTTCGCAGACGTGACGGAATAAAAGTGGTGTGTGATTTCGCGTGAAGTCATGCTTTCTGATGAATCCAATATTTTTTTTATTTTTTTTCCAAAAAGTCAATATCCCGGTTAGATTTCTTGTTTTGGATTTAATATGAAAATGGCGAACATAAACCTGTACGTTTATGTACAGAGAGAATAACTTTATTTGTAACAAGGCAATGACCCAATGAGATGAAAGTGGTTCTTTTTTCTCTCGAAAAGATCACAGAAATCTGAGACGGGTTGCATTGTGATGTCTTGCCAATTAGGTCTTGCTGCTCAATCGATGACATTGGCTGAACCGACACGCTATATATACACACACATGCACATTGCATTGAAAGCCACCACATTTCAGATGGAATGCCCTGGTGTGTTCAATACCAATGCATAATATACTTAAACAAGCTTTTTTATATATCAATATAAAACCTCTTGGAGCCTCATTACGCGAGTTGGGCACACTTTGGAGGTGGACACATCAGGACGGCTACCAAGTGAAAGAAAATCCAATAAAACATGAACAGGTGGCCACCCTGGTTACTAAAACTAAACAATTGGTTTATTTTAGCAGGTAAGGTCCACTGAGCTGTATAGCTCTTTTTCAGAAGCAACCTGGCCACAAATGATAGCCCAATGAAAGTGGTGTATCATATGGAAATGCATAGCAGCCAAAAACTCTTAAACCTCACCTTTCTAAATGTGGAGGAAAATCCCGGAGGACCTGAAGAAAAATCCTCACGACCGTGGGGAGAGAGAGACATGCAACACTCCAAATATACAGCAGGCGTCAGGGTCGAGAATGAAGCCACGACCTCCTGTATACCAGGCGAGGCAATTAACATCTCGCCACCGCGGTGGTATGGGACAGAGCTGCCGTCAAAGTCGTCACCTCTGGAGCGGCGTAGGAGTGGCAGGAACGCTTTGGTGATGCGCACGGCACCCCACAGGTTCACCTCGGCGACCATCCTGAAGGAGCTCATTCTCGTCCACTCGATCTCGCCCATGCAGCCCACGCCCGCGTTGTTCACGACGCACCACAGCTCTGCGGGGAGAAGCCAAGAAGTAGACGAGTCGTGATGCACGTTTTATCAACAACTTTTGTTTTCTACTGGTGCCATTTAAACTCGCCTTTTTTCACGGTGTCGCATTTTTTTTTTTCGCCTAGCGGGTCCATGGGGAATGATAACGCGGGTACACCGTAGTCAAGGGGCATAAAGCATCACGCGAGCTGCGGTCATCTTCTCAGCGGTCGCCATTGGCTGGCTATCGGACAAAGGCGGTGGTCACCGCGTCGCGCGATTTCTGGGGTGCTTCCGCGGCCGTCTGGAACGCTCTTCCTACCGATAGTAGGAAGCCACGGAAGCGATGCACTTTCCAATCTAGATTGAAAACTCATTCTTTAGAACTGTTTTTTTGTGTTTAGTTTATAGTTCTTCACCCGCACCGCCGATTAGCACGTTCGGCTATGTACGATGCCTTCTTGGCAAAGGCAAAGCGGGAGATCTTTTGTTGTTGTTGTTGTTTGTTGTTGCTTTTGATGGTGGTGGTGGTGGTGGTGGTCGGTTCGACCTCGTGGTAACTCACCGAGCCCGTTGTCAGTGACGATTCCTTGGGCCACTCGGAGCACCTCCTCAACGTTCTCGTCACTCGTCACGTCCAGCGCCAGCACGTGCATGCGGGGCGAGTTGAGTGCGGCCAGTTCGCTTGCCCCGGGGCTCTTGGTCTGCAGGCAGCCGGCCAGCACCGTCATGCCCAGCCCGTGCAGCTCGCGTGCGAACTGCAGTCCGAAGCCTGCGTTGGAAAGAGTTGGCGTCAGCGTGATGTGTGCGCCTGTAGGTGAGGAGGTGTGGGGAGCCGTAGGGTAGCGGTTAGCGCACTGCTACGGACTCGCCAACCCTAGTTTGATGCCCGCTCGTGGCCAACACCGGTGACGATTATCTGAACCGGTTATGGGCCTCCCCTAGGTCGACTCAGCCTCAAATGAGTACCTGGTGCGGTGTGTAAATCATCGCCACTTGGGAGACAAAGGCGGCCGGGCGTGGTGTTGGCCACTCACCCCCTCGTGTGCCGTGCCGAACTTCATAGGTGCTCGCTAACAGCACTTGTGCCGTTGCAACTGGAACAAACTCCCACTCCACATCAGACTCTCACCCTCGCTTTCCACTTTTCGCTCGGCCCTCGGCTCCTTTCTATTCTCGATCGCTTTTTCTCTTCCACTGCCTCCACCACACTCAAGAGGCAACCACCTCCCTCGAACCTCAAAGTGCACCTAGCCTGGCACAATCGCACGTGGTGACGTCACCGCCACTTGTGGCGAATATGTATGCAATAACCTTTCGGTTCTTTCGGTAAAGTCAAGTAGGTAGAAAAATAATAATAGATCACGACGTTTCGATCGCAACGCAAGCAATCATCATCAGGCGGAAGAAAGAAAGAAAGAGCTCTTTCTTCTGGCAGCAGAATCATGGCCACGCCACCACCGCTCCCCTCTCCACGCACATGGCGACAAAGCGATGTGTGTGAACGAGCACGTTGAACTTCGTTCGCACCGTACACAGCCAACCGTGCCAATCGGAGGTGCGGGAAGGAAACACACTTAACACAAAAAGCAGTCGTGAAGAAATTCGTTTTCATACTAGATGTAAAAGTGCATAGATCCAGTGGCTTAATATCACCGCACCAGATACTCTTTCAAGGTTGAGTTGACCTATGTGAGACACAGTACAAAGACACACAACCCCCGTATAGCCTTAACAGACAGTTGGGGCAAGTACTGTCAGCAAGCACCCATTAATGCCGGAACGGCACACGAGGGGGTGGGTGGCCAGTGATGATCTTTACACACTGTTCCAGGTACCCATTTGAGGCTGAGTCTACCTCGGGGAGGCCCAGAACCGAGTCAAATAATCGTCACCGGTGCTGTCCGTGAGCGGGAATCGAACTCGGCTCGCCAGGTTCGTAGCTCGGCGCGCTAACCACTACACTACCACACACACAGAGAGAGAGAGAAGCCAGCGCACCTGAGTCGCAGCCCGTGACGAGCACAGCCTTCTTGTGCAGCGCGTCCACTCGCTTGGTGTCTTCCTGCCACGACTGCAGGTAGAGCACCGTGAGGCCGAGCATTGTCCCCAGGGCCCCTACGAGGCCAGCGAGGCTCAGAAGAGACCCCAGGAGCCCCCAGCCCACCCGGAGGAGGGATCCGGGGTTCACGAGCAGGGCCAGCCCCAACACCAGCGCCAGCAGAGACATCAGCTGAGCTCTACCGCCCATCGTCGAAGTCATCGCTAACTCTCAATAATGTGGGCGAAACAAGTTGAGGCAGCCTCACCAATATACAATGGCCTCGCAGCCTTTACACTCACAGACCTACGGCCTCACTCGGTGACTCACACCTGGCGGCACGTGCCCACGTAAAATGATTCTCTTCGCTCCTGTTCACTGGCGGTGAGCTAAATCCCCAGCAGCGCGCGTGACCCTTATATACCCGGAGAGCAATATACGGTCATAGCCGCCCACCCAAGCTTCTCCGAATTTCCAATCGACCGCTTCCTGTGTGTCTGTAACGTGAAACGGAGGGCTTTGACCCCCCCTGCCTCACTGCAGAATAAAGTCACGTCTGATGACTCAAGTGGCCTGTATCACTCTAGGTAATGTGACGATACACCTCAATTTATATATATCTGTTTCTCTCTCGTCAAAAAATGTGTTTTTGTTACACAACTCAACGGCCCTTTAACACTTCTCGGAGTCCATAGTTTCAGCATTGCTGGAATGGGTTTGACCACAGTGTCTCATCAGCAAAGTCGGGTTTGCTTGAACCAATGCCGGTAAACTGCTAGATGTTAAAGGCAAGGACCCTCTCTGTTAGATGAGTACTATTTTGAAGCAAAATTAGAAGATAACGCATCATCGGCGTCGTTGTGAGTAGTATCAATTTTTTTTAAGTAGAGAAGCAGACAATACCTCTTCAAATTGTATTATTTTGTGTTATGAATGTAGAGTGCATACCTACGTGCAATCTGCCTATGGATCGTGATGATAATAGTGATCACTATGGCTTTGTCTGTATTCAGTATACGGGATTCTCCATTGCGGTTGGCCTCTTCGTGACGCAAAGGGTACATCACCAAGAAAGGGTATCGCTCAACAGTTGTTACCAAAGTTCTGCAGTCCTCTATACATTAAGGCGGTTTCGGCAGATTATATATCATTACGTTACCTTAAACATAATTTCAAATGATTGTTCACGTCAAACATACACTTACACGCATAACACACGACGCATAACACACGACTTACATGTACGCATATCACACGACTGTGGGTCATCAATGTGTCATGTAAGTAAATGTAAAGCAATCCCAGGGTCAATGACATTTCACTCATTGAGACTGTGAGTCAGATCAAACAGAGCCTTATGCACGTCATAAACACAGAGGCTGCGCTATTACTGTCTGGAACATTGGGTATCTTGACCCAGCTGTGCTTTTATGTAAGTAAAACATGAAACCCTATCACTTCGCATGAGCGATGCTTGTAACAGACTTATCTGTAATAGCTGTGGTACCAGGCACTGCTCACATCCGAGATTTATAATTCGATTATGCTGCAGTTTGATGTTGAGAAATTCCTACTGTTATCGTAAACATTCAGCCATCATTGCACAAGAGGGGGAGGTGGGCTTTCTCGAGCGATCCGTCTGGCGCAGCCCCTTCTGCCAGCAGTGGCGTGGGCAAGAAATTGCAGGGCTGCGCCTTTAACTTTGTTTTATCATTTAGCAAATATATCTGATCATTTTGTTTCAACAGCTGGTCCCGCTGCGTTCATAACGTCCATTCGTTCAGCGTTTCCTTTAAGAACCTCCTCCTCTTCATCTGAACAATCACTTGTGTCCTGCAGTGTTTTAATGACTTTTTTTATGTATTCTTAGCTCTTTCGGTAAAGTCACGTTGAAGGGAAACAATAAAATAACAAAAAATATATATAAAACAATACAAATTCTCACGACGTTTCGACCATAACACAAACGGTCGTCATCAGGTGTTAGTGTTATGGTCGAAACGTCGTGATAATTTTTATTGTTTTATATATTTTATTATTTTATTGTTTCCCTTCAACGTGACTTTACCGAAAGAGCTAAGAATATGAATTACTGCAGTCACGAAAGCTTTAAATCAAAATTTACTTTTTTATGTATTAGAGATCTGCACAATGTTCTATTATTATCCATTACGTTGACTCTGGTTTGCCCAGGGAAAGCCTTGCTGAGTCTCGTGACTCTTTCAAGAGGGTCCTCTCAAGTTTTGACAGCAGGGGGCAATGTTTCCCCTCCGTGTAATCCCAATTGAGTAACTTGCAAATATGCGTATGCGTTGGCATGTTTGGCCAAGACCAGTTACATTGTGTCACGTTTTTAGCTCTGGGGGGGGGGGGGGAAATGGAGAACCCAGACGACACAGACATACAGTGTCTCATTGGCAGACGGCCTTGATTGTCGGGCCACGGTGGCGAGATGTTAACTACCTCACCGAGCTCGACGCCTGCTGCTGTATATTTGGAGTTTGCGTGTCTCTCTCTTCCCGTGATGGTGTGGATTTTTCTGTGGGTCCTTCGGCTTTTCCCTCCACATTTAGCAACACGCGTTTAGAGTATTTGGCTGCCATAAATTGCCACGTAATAAGCCACTTCGTTGAGCTATCATTTGTGGCCGGGTCGCTTCTGAAAAAGAGAGAAATAGCTCGGTGAGCCTTACCTGGCGAAATAAAATAAATATTCACGAGTTTAGTTTTTAGCTTGAATTAAAGCTGTTGGATTAAGCACTTCCAGAAGGCTGTGCTGCAGAGGGGATGTATAACATGTATTTTGTTTTAATGTGGAGATACAGATATACGAAGGGGATGTATTGTCTGCTTATCTGTTTTGTTCGTGATATTCTGTTCAACTTCTCTTCCCAATGAACTTTATTAACTCACACCCTCGTCACATTTTTTGGTCTGCAAAAAACAACCCTTTACAAGCAATCCATATTTGTACGCTTCACAGAAAAGCGGAAACTTAGCCAGATCAGACATTACGAGACACACCATTAAAAAAAAACTACATTTCAGTGCCACTACATGACATTCTAGTTTCATACGGATAAGAGTTTCAAACTTCAGATCTCTTTTTTTAAATACCACATTTTGGTTTCTCATACAAGGACTCAAGGGCTGCTGTAATGTTGCGTTTTTTATTTGTTGTAAAATATTATTCGGAAAAAAGTTTTATTTTTCGGACTATACTCTCCACTCTGGCAAATGTGTAAGTCTGGGGATCTTCAATTTAGTGGTTTGGGAAGCAACAACAAAAAGAATCCCGGCAGTCTCGCAAAGCACGACGTTTTGTTGCTGGGTACTCGAATGACATCTAGTGATTAAACAACGTAAGTGGAATACATTGCACCCATTCCAATCACGTAGTTCAAACTAATTACACGTATACTACATCGTAACTAGACGAGAACCCGCGTGTATTGTGATTGTTTTTTTTATATTGTCGGATTTAAAGAATGTTCTGGCGAAAATATGATATTAACAGAAGCAGACATTGAAACAGTTCGAGCAGTTTCAAATGAACCGTGATAGTCTTCTGTGTTCGTTACTCTGCGGTGTATCAGCAGCCAGCCAGGAAACGCGATGCGAAGATTAGTTTTAAGAGTGGCACAGAGTGGCGGAGTAACAACATTCTCAGCTCAGGCGGTGCAGACATCGGTCAGGTGGGACCCTCAATATTTGATTTGCGCAATTTTCCGAAGCCAAACGTTACGTGAAACGTCAATGAAAGCATGAGTTGAAACCTCGTTTTAAAATGTGCGTTCTTGTTCTTTTACACTGTTGTTGAAAACACATCTCACGGTGGTTGTCAAGGGGTCCCCAACTCGTAGCTTTGGCCACCAGGGGGGTGAAGTCAAGGCACCCCCTGCCCCCCACGCTTGTTAATCTACTAGTAGGTAGCATTATATACAAAGCTTTGTCAATCCTCTGCTTTGGTTGAAGGCCGCGTCGTTCTCCAGAGCCGGCGTCAGGATCAACGGGGCGGCCACGTGCAGAGCACGCGGCGTGCGGGAAAGTAGGGGCCTAGCTGACACCAAGGGGAAGGGGTGGATAGGCCGGGCTCAGTTGCCCTCCCACGGGGCCACCACCATGGCTGAGCCACGACGTCCCGGGGTTGAACTGCGGGAAGCACCGAGGAGTCGGGCGAGTCTGGCTCAGACGCTGACACCGTCTGGCTCACAATCCAGTGGATCGATAGCCTCACGAGTGTCCTCGTGCTGTGTGTCGGTCATGGTGGGAGATTGAACAGACTTCCCACTGGCCAATTCAGTTGTCTCTCGCGATTGATGTTGGTCATGAGTTACTCTAACCCACGGCACCACCAGTCCACCCCGAAACATTACCTGAAGCCTAATTTAAAGGTCGGCATGGAACGTGGTAGGAAAGCGCAGTCGAATACAGTGAGGCTGTCAAGGAGTAGAGGAGGGCGGGCTACCGAGACAGCCGTTGGAGTGGCACAAAGAGTTTCGGTAAACGAGGTAAAGATGACCTCGAGTGGTGGTGGTGATGATAGGAGAACATTTGGCATTTGCGCCATTCTTATAGTGCAAGGCTATCATGAAGGCGCTGTTTCACAGGCACACTATGTTCAACTTCCTTCGCACCGTACGTAGCCAACCGTGCAAAGCGGAGGTGCCGGGGAAGGGAAACAAACAAACAAACTTAAAACACGAACATCAGTTCTAAAGACATGACGCCGGCACGCAATGGCCGACTCCCTTCGCATGACGTCACGGGACCCGCAACGTTCACTGCGAAGCGCACGACGCGGACGATTGCAGCGATAACCAGGGCCGCCCGTCGGAATCGAACCGCGAAAAGTGCGCAACAAGGGGGAGAATGCGCTCCCGTTGGGCAATGCCACGGCTCCCTAATGGGGCCGTGGGTGCGGTCCGCAGAGGGAGGATGTTCTGCAGACGGTGTGGAGGAGTTGTGATGGGTGCCAGAAAGCCATGGATGTCAAGGGCATGCGGTGACATCACTGGAATTGCTCATGAAGCCACCGATTCACCTTTCACTTGGACTGTGAATGCGCCATCAGAAGAGTAAATTGCAGGAAAAGAAACGTGACTATTCTTACAATATAAATACACCTTAAATAAGCGTGAATAGTCTCATAATATAACACACACCTTAAATACACGTGAATATTCTTACAAAATAAACACACCTTAAATAAGCGTGAATAGTCTTACAATATAACACACACCTTAAATAAGCGTGAATAGTCTCACAATATAACACACACCTTAAATAAACGTGAATATTCTTACAATATAACACACCTTAAATAAGCGTGAATATTCTTACAATATAAACACACCTTAAATGCACGTGAATATTCTTACAATATAAACACACCTTAAATAAGCGTGAATAGTCTTACAATATAACACACACATTGAATAAACGTGAATATTCTTACAATATAAACACGCCTTAAATAAACGTGAATATTCTTAACCTTAAATAAACGTGAATAATATTACAATATAAACACACCTTAAATAAACGTGAATATTCTTACAATATAAACACCTTAAATAAACGTGAATAGTCTTACAATATAAACACACCTTAAATAAACGTGAATATTCTTACAATATAAACACCTTAAATAAACGTGAATAGTCTTACAATATAAACACACCTTAAATAAACGTGAATAGTCTTACAATATGAACACACCTTAAATAAACGTGAATATTCTTACAATATAAACACCTTAAATAAACGTGAATAGTCTTACAATATAAACACACCTTAAATAAACGTGAATAGTCTTACAATATAAACACCTTAAATAAGCGTGAATAGTCTTACAATATAAACACACCTTAAATAAACGTGAATAGTCTTACAATATAAACACACCTTAAATAAACGCGAACATCCTTACAATATAAACACACCTTAAATAAACGTGAATAGTCTTACAATATAAACACACCTTAAATAAACGTGAATATTCTTAACCTTAAATAAACGTGAATGTTCTTACAATATAAACACACCTTAAATAAACGTGAATAGTCTTACAATATAAACACACCTTAAATAAACGTGAATATTCTTACATAGTTCCATAGTTCATTTATTTGGTATAGCCCTGTGAGCCATTCGGCTCTTGAATCGGGTGCAACCGCAACAAACAAAAACATGAACAAGAAAACATCTTAAAGTGATTATGTGACTGTGCAAACAGAAAATCCAGGCAAAAAACATCAAAAATATTCCTGAAATAGCACCGTACACCAACGCTGTGTGCAAAAATCCCAGTGGGATGCAAGTCAAATAACAACAACAACAACCACAAGACAACTAAGATTAAGGCCATCAGTCTAACTCCGTACTACAATAAACAAAAACATGGCCAAAACCAAAAAAACGTTTTCGAAATCACCAAAATAAAAGCCATAAATGCAATGTAACAGTGATCATAGGGACTGTGACCGAATTTTTTAACAATAAACTACATAAATAAATTATAACACCAAAATCTAGAGCCATATTTTAGGCCACTGAATAGCAGTGGCAGCTAGGGTTGTACGACTCCCGCATGCCCCGCACCGAGCCCGGCACAACAGCCGCGGCCACATCGGACCGGGTCGACGTGTAACGCGTCTGTCTTTGTGACGTCACACCCCAGTGCCGCACAAGTCACCGGGATGACGTTCACCCGACGACGTCACGCCTTACGAACCGCGCTGCCCACAACGTGCGAACGAGGTCATCGCGTCGCCGCGGCCGGTTGACGTCAAATTCCCGGAAGACAATCGTCAACATCGCGGTGACGCATGACGTCATCGCGCGTCGGTTTCCAGGTTGACGTCACGCCCGGGCCTTTCCCGCACCTTCACGGCCGCCGACGCCGCTGCTGTTTCTTGTTAACCTGCTCTGCCTCCTCTCGACTGAACCGCGGGACCTCAGGAACAACAACAGCAGCAGCAGCAGAGAGCCATGCTGCCCGGCAGCAAGAAGGCGAAGGACGGGCCCAGGCTGCTGGCCGCGAGCTGCCCGGACGAGCGCTGCGGTGCCCGCCTGCTGCTGCCCGCGGCAGGAGGCCCCGCGCAGTGCTCGGCGTGCGGCCGCAGCTTCGAGGTGGAGGCGGCCCGGGGCCCCGCGGGCCTCTCCCGCGAGGTGCGACACGCACAGCAGCAGCAGAAGCAGCTCCTTCCCCTCACTAACACTAACCACCATCCCCTCACGAAAGCGTCTCCCCCCCCCATCTCTACCCCCACCCCCCGCTCTTCTCTGCGAGTCTCCCGAATTTCTCACGCGAGGTGCGACACGCGCTGCCTCCCCCCCCCCCACGCGCTGCCCCCCCCCCCCACGCGCTGCCCCCCCCACGCCTCGTGCCCCCCTCAGTCGCTCAGTCTCTTCGCGTCTTCTCACGCATTGGGATCGGCGTTAGAGCGGCCTCTCGCCCCCCCCCCACCTTAACCCCCCTCACCTTAACCCCCCCACCTTACCCCCCCCCACCTTAACCCCCCCCACCTTAACCCCCCCACACCTTAACCCCCCCCACCTTAACCCCCCCCCACCTTAACCCCCCCCCACCTTAACCCCCCCACCTTAACCCCCCCCACCTTAACCCCCCCCCACCTTAACCCCCCCCCACCTTAACCCCCCCACCTTAACCCCCCCCACCTTAACCACCCCCACCTTAACCCCCCCACCACCTTAACCCCCCCACCACCTTAACCCCCCCCACCTTAACCCCCCCACCTTAACCCCCCCCCCACCTTAACCCCCCCACCACCTTAACCCCCCACCTTAACCCCCCCCACCTTAACCCCCCCCCCACCTTAACCCACCCCCCCACGCCTTAACCCCCCCCCCACACCTTAACCCCCCCCACACACACACCTTAACCCACCCCCCCACCTTAACCCACCCCCCCCCACCTTAACTCCCCCCCCACCTTAACTCCCCCCCCCACCTTAATTCCCCCCCCACCTTAACCCCCCCCCAGCTTAACCCCCTCCCACATTAACCCCCCCCCACCTTAACCCCCCCACCTTAAACCCACCCCCCCACCTTAAACTCCCCACACACCTTAACCCACCCCCCACCTTAACCCCCTCCCACCTTAACCCCCCCCACCTTAAACCCACCACCCCACCTTAAACTCCCCCCCCCCACACACCTTAACCCACCCCCCACCTTAACCCCCTCCCACCTTAACCAATCCCCCCCCACCTTAAACCCACCCCCCCACCTTAAACTCCCCCCCACACACGTTAACCC
Source organism: Petromyzon marinus (assembly GCF_048934315.1). NCBI lineage: Eukaryota > Metazoa > Chordata > Hyperoartia > Petromyzontiformes > Petromyzontidae > Petromyzon > Petromyzon marinus. The sequence goes on along the minus strand of NC_133689.1, from coordinate 5,476,789 downwards.
ACCCCCCCACCTTAAACCCACCCCCCCCCCCCACCTTAAACTCCCCCCCCACACCTTAACCCACCCCCCACCTTAACACGTCTCTTGTGTGTGCTCGCCTTGAGCTCGGCTTCGGCACGTTCATGACACGTCGGGGGTCCGTGTGGGGGTGATGGTGTGGGGGTGATGGGGTGGGGGTAATGGTGTGGGGGTGGTGGTGAGAGTGTGGGGGTGATGGTGTGGTGTGGGGGTGGTGGTGTGGGGTGTGGTGTGGTGAGAGTGTGGGGGTGATGGTGTGGGGGTGATGGTGTGGGGGTGATGGTGTGGGGGTGATGGTGTGGGGGTGATGGTGTGGTGAGAGGGTGGGGGTGATGGTGTGGGGGTGATAGAGTGTGGGGGTGATGGGGTGATGGTGTGGTGAGAGTGTGGTGAGAGTGTGGGGGTGATGGTGTGGGGGTGATGGTGTGGTGTGGGGGTGATGGTGTGGTGCGAGTGTGGGGGTGATGGTGTGGTGTGGGGGTGTGGTGTGGTGAGAGTGTGGGGGTGTGGTGAGAGTGTGGGGTTGATGGTGTGGGGGTGATGGTGTGGTGCGAGTGTGGGGTGATGGTGTGGTGAGAGTGTGAGGATGATGGGGTGATGGTGTGGTGAGAGTGTGGGGGTGATGGTGTTGGGGTGATGGTGTGGTGAGAGTGTGGGGGTGATGGTGTGGTGAGAGTGTGGGGGTGATGGTGTGGTGAGAGAGTGGGGGGGGTTGATGGTGTGGGGGTGATGGTGTTGGGGTGATGGTGAGGGTGTGGGGGTGATGGTGTGGTGAGAGTGTGGGGGGGGTTGATGGTGTGGGGGTGATGGTGTGGGGGTGATGGTGTGGGAGTGATGGTGTGGTGAGAGTGTGGGGGGGGGGATGATGGTGTGGTGCGAGTGTCTCCTTCCTCTCCGTCTCGTGCAGAAGTCTCTCGACACACTCGCTGGGCGTGAGAGCGTCTCACGCGTCGAGGGCGTGAGACTTGTTATTGAGGTTTTGTTTGCGATGTGTGTGTGGGGGGGGTGTATGCGCATACTCGCGCGTTTCCTGTGCGGTTCGTGAGAGGGCGGTACTCTTTGTGTATTTCATAAACCCCGTACAGTATACACACAGACACATATCTATACTATAGATGTATTCAGTGGAGCAAAACTAGCCATAGCCCACCCCTATACGACTGCCACCCATGCTGCTCTAGGGGGTGTCACCACGGGTCAACCTGAACACGACGACAATCTCTCTGTCCAGCTTTCACTCATCCCGAGTCGCGCCGATGTCGCCCAGCTGCGATTTGCCAACACTGTAGCAACGCCGCCGATATGTCACTCGCGCGCATTGCCCGTCTCACGCACGCGTCGTGGGGGAATTGTCTTCAATGTGTGGGGGAGCAAACTGGGGGGGCGGGGGGTCATGTATGCCATGCCTAGTAGTCAGGGCGGGGTTGAGGTTTCGTGTCAAGTTACCAAGTGAGAATCATGTCCAGTGTCAGAATCGTTATTTAGGCTGGAGGAATCCGATGAGCTATGAAGCTTTTTCACAGATGCCCAGTATGGGCGGGTCAGAAAGTAGCCATTGAAACCCATGTCGAGTGGCCATTGGGACCCATGTCAAGTGGCCATTGGGACCCATGTCAAGTGGCCATTGGAACACATGTCGAGTGGCCATTGGGACCCATGTCAAGTGGCCATTGAGACCCATGTCAAGTAGCCATTGGGACCCATGTCAAGTAGCCATTGGGACCCATGTCGAGTGGCCATTGGGACCCATGTCAAGTAGCCATTGGGACCCCTGTCAAGTAGCCATTGGGACCCATGTCAAGTAGCCATTGGGACCCATGTCAAGTAGCCATTGATACCCCTGTCAAGTGGCCATTGGAACACATGTCGAGTGGCCATTGGGACCCATGTCGAGTGGCCATTGGGACCCATGTCGAGTGGCCATTGAGACCCATGTCGAGTGGCCATTGGGACTCATGTCGAGTGGCCATTGGGACCCATGTCGAGTGGCCATTGGGACCCATGTCGAGTGGCCATTGGGACCCATGTCGAGTGGCCATTGAGACCCATGTCGAGTGGCCATTGGGACCCATGTCAAGTGGCCATTGGGACCCATGTCAAGTGGCCATTGATACCCATGTCAAGTAGCCATTGGGACCCATGTCGAGTGGCCATTGGGACCCATGTCAAGTGGCCATTGGGACCCATGTCAAGTGGCCATTGATACCCATGTCAAGTAGCCATTGGGACGCATGTCGAGTGGCCATTGGGACCCATGTCAAGTGGCCATTGGGACCCATGTCAAGTGGCCATTGGGACCCATGTGAAGTAGCCATTGGGACCCATGTGAAGTAGCCATTGGGACCCATGTCAAGTGGCCATTGGGACCCATGTCAAGTGGCCATTGGGACCCATGTCAAGTGGCCATTGGGACCCATGTCAAGTGGCCATTGGGACCCATGTCAAGTGGCCATTGGGACCCATGTGAAGTAGCCATTGGGACCCATGTCAAGTGGCCATTGGGACCCATGTCAAGTAGCGATTGGGACCCATGTCAAGTGGCCATTGGGACCCATGTCAAGTGGCCATTGGGACCCATGTCGAGTGGCCATTGGGACCCCTGTCAAGTAGCCATTGGGACCCATGTCAAGTAGCCATTGGGACCCATGTCAAGTGGCCATTGGGACCCATGTCAAGTGGCCATTGGGACCCATGTCGAGTGGCCATTGGGACCCATGTCGAGTGGCCATTGGGACCCCTGTCAAGTGGCCATTGGGACCCATGTCAAGTAGCCATTGGGACCCATGTCAAGTGGCCATTGGGACCCATGTCAAGTGGCCATTGGGACCCATGTCGAGTGGCCATTGGGACCCATGTCGAGTGGCCATTGGGACCCATGTCAAGTGGCCATTGGGACCCATGTCAAGTAGCCATTGGGACCCATGTCAAGTGGCCATTGGGACCCATGTCGAGTGGCCATTGGGACCCATGTCGAGTAGCCATTGGGACCCATGTCAAGTAACCATTGGGACCCATGTCGAGTGGCCATTGGGACCCATGTCAAGTGGCCATTGGGACCCATGTCAAGTGGCCATTGGGACCCATGTCAAGTAGCCATTGGGACCCATGTGAAGTAGCCATTGGGACCCATGTCAAGTAGCCATTGGGACCCATGTCAAGTGGCCATTGGGACCCATGTCAAGTAGCCATTGGGACCCATGTCAAGTGGCCATTGGGACCCATGTCGAGTGGCCATTGGGACCCATGTCAAGTAGCCATTGGGACCCATGTCAAGTGGCCATTGGGACCCATGTGAAGTAGCCATTGGGACCCATGTGAAGTAGCCATTGGGACCCATGTCAAGTGGCCATTGGGACCCATGTCAAGTGGCCATTGGGACCCATGTCGAGTGGCCATTGGGACCCCTGTCAAGTAGCCATTGGGACCCATGTCAAGTAGCCATTGGGACCCATGTCAAGTGGCCATTGGGACCCATGTCAAGTAGCCATTGGGACCCATGTCAAGTAGCCATTGGGACCCATGTCAAGTAACCATTGGGACCCATGTCAAGTAGCCATTGGGACCCATGTCAAGTGGCCATTGGGACCCATGTCGAGTGGCCATTGGGACCCATGTCGAGTGGCCATTGGGACCCATGTCAAGTGGCCATTGGGACCCATGTCGAGTGGCCATTGGGACCCCTGTCAAGTGGCCATTGGGACCCATGTCGAGTGGCCATTGGGACCCATGCCAAGTGGCCATTGGGACCCATGTCAAGTAGCCATTGATACCCCTGTCAAGTGGCCATTGGAACACATGTCGAGTGGCCATTGGGACTCATGTCGAGTGGCCATTGGGACCCATGTCGAGTGGCCATTGAGACCCATGTCGAGTGGCCATTGGGACTCATGTCGAGTGGCCATTGGGACCCATGTCGAGTGGCCATTGGGACCCATGTCGAGTGGCCATTGGGACCCATGTCGAGTGGCCATTGAGACCCATGTCGAGTGGCCATTGGGACCCATGTCAAGTGGCCATTGGGACCCATGTCAAGTGGCCATTGATACCCATGTCAAGTAGCCATTGGGACCCATGTCGAGTGGCCATTGGGACCCATGTCAAGTGGCCATTGGGACCCATGTCAAGTGGCCATTGATACCCATGTCAAGTAGCCATTGGGACGCATGTCGAGTGGCCATTGGGACCCATGTCAAGTGGCCATTGGGACCCATGTCAAGTGGCCATTGGGACCCATGTGAAGTAGCCATTGGGACCCATGTGAAGTAGCCATTGGGACCCATGTCAAGTGGCCATTGGGACCCATGTCAAGTGGCCATTGGGACCCATGTCAAGTGGCCATTGGGACCCATGTCAAGTGGCCATTGGGACCCATGTCAAGTGGCCATTGGGACCCATGTGAAGTAGCCATTGGGACCCATGTCAAGTGGCCATTGGGACCCATGTCAAGTAGCGATTGGGACCCATGTCAAGTGGCCATTGGGACCCATGTCAAGTGGCCATTGGGACCCATGTCGAGTGGCCATTGGGACCCCTGTCAAGTAGCCATTGGGACCCATGTCAAGTAGCCATTGGGACCCATGTCAAGTGGCCATTGGGACCCATGTCAAGTGGCCATTGGGACCCATGTCGAGTGGCCATTGGGACCCATGTCGAGTGGCCATTGGGACCCCTGTCAAGTGGCCATTGGGACCCATGTCAAGTAGCCATTGGGACCCATGTCAAGTGGCCATTGGGACCCATGTCAAGTGGCCATTGGGACCCATGTCGAGTGGCCATTGGGACCCATGTCGAGTGGCCATTGGGACCCATGTCAAGTGGCCATTGGGACCCATGTCAAGTAGCCATTGGGACCCATGTCAAGTGGCCATTGGGACCCATGTCGAGTGGCCATTGGGACCCATGTCGAGTAGCCATTGGGACCCATGTCAAGTAACCATTGGGACCCATGTCGAGTGGCCATTGGGACCCATGTCAAGTGGCCATTGGGACCCATGTCAAGTGGCCATTGGGACCCATGTCAAGTAGCCATTGGGACCCATGTGAAGTAGCCATTGGGACCCATGTCAAGTAGCCATTGGGACCCATGTCAAGTGGCCATTGGGACCCATGTCAAGTAGCCATTGGGACCCATGTCAAGTGGCCATTGGGACCCATGTCGAGTGGCCATTGGGACCCATGTCAAGTAGCCATTGGGACCCATGTCAAGTGGCCATTGGGACCCATGTGAAGTAGCCATTGGGACCCATGTGAAGTAGCCATTGGGACCCATGTCAAGTGGCCATTGGGACCCATGTCAAGTGGCCATTGGGACCCATGTCGAGTGGCCATTGGGACCCCTGTCAAGTAGCCATTGGGACCCATGTCAAGTAGCCATTGGGACCCATGTCAAGTGGCCATTGGGACCCATGTCAAGTAGCCATTGGGACCCATGTCAAGTAGCCATTGGGACCCATGTCAAGTAACCATTGGGACCCATGTCAAGTAGCCATTGGGACCCATGTCAAGTGGCCATTGGGACCCATGTCGAGTGGCCATTGGGACCCATGTCGAGTGGCCATTGGGACCCATGTCAAGTGGCCATTGGGACCCATGTCGAGTGGCCATTGGGACCCCTGTCAAGTGGCCATTGGGACCCATGTCGAGTGGCCATTGGGACCCATGCCAAGTGGCCATTGGGACCCATGTCGAGTGGCCATTGGGACCCATGTGAAGTAGCCATTGGGACCCATGTCAAGTAGCCATTGAGACCCATGTGACGTAGCCATTGTGACCCATGTCAAGTGGCCATTGGGACCCCTGTCAAGTAGCCATTGGGACCCATGTGAAGTAGCCATTGGGACCCATGTCAAGTAGCCATTGAGACCCATGTCAAGTGGCCATTGGGACCCATGTCGAGTGGCCATTGGGACCCATGTCAAGTAGCCATTGAGACCCATGTGACGTAGCCATTGGGACCCATGTCAAGTAGCCATTGGGACCCATGTCAAGTAGCCATTGGGACCCATGTCAAGTAGCCATTGGGACCCATGTCAAGTGGCCATTGGGACCCATGTCAAGTGGCCATTGGGACCCATGTCGAGTGGCCATTGGGACCCATGTCGAGTGGCCATTGGGACCCATGTCAAGTGGCCATTGGGACCAATATCAAGGTAGCTATGGGGTCTTATATCTAATAGCCAATGGTACTCATGTCAAGTAGCTAAGGGAGTTCGTGTCAAGTTACCAAAGAGACAAATGTCAAGTGACCAAGATAGATTTTGATTTAAAGCTTTCGTGACTGCAGGGATTCATATTCTTGGTTCTTTCGGTAAAGTCACGTAGAAGGGAAACAATAAAATAATACAAATATAAAACAATAAAATGCTTACGACGTTTCGACTGCAACACAAGCAGCCATCATCATTGCTTGTGTTGCAGTCGAAACGTCGTGAGCATTTTATTGTTTTATATTTGTATTATTTTATTGTGTCCCTTCTACGTGACTTTACCGAAAGAACCAAGAATATGACCAATATAGTTCTAACTTAAAATCAGAAGGTTGCAAGTGCAACATCCTTTTTGGCATTCAACCTGGCCCATCATTTCATTGGGGGTATATAAAAGGAGCATTGTGTGAGATGTCAACAGCGTCTTGTGTTATGCAAGATTTGCAATGGGAATGTAGAATTTTTCAAAGTTAGCTCTGGACAGCCAAATGAGATGGGTGCCTCTCCCAGTGCTCGTTTGGTTGGTCACAATCTACTTGTTGACACTTTGACTTTCATTTTTCAAACTGTTTCCCAGCTCAAATGAGTTCTGGAAGGTGCTCGTGTCCCTTGGCAGCCTTGAGCCAGTATTGCACATAACTTGTTGGTATGGAAAAACATGAATTTTCCAGTTTGATAGGCTGGCTGGTTCATGATGTTTTCCCCATAAAATTTCATAACAAGCGAGACAATGGTGTCTCGTTATATGATGAACTATGCTTTAACAACACGATCAATGCATCGTCTCATCAGTATTCCTTCATGTACTGTAGCATAACGTAGTGTCACTTAAATGTCTTGTTTGGGGCCATCACTAGCAACCCACGCTATTATTACAGAGCACCACAGCCAATTATAATATCACCCCATAATTATACCCTTATGTTGCATCACGTAAAGGTCTGCCTGATGTCAAGTGGATCCAAAGCACTTGTGTGGCAGTGTCATGGCATGTCATATATTCCCGTTCAAATGTGCATATAAACAGGACAAAAGTAATGCCTTCAAATTGAGAACTCTTCCTAAAGTTGATTGCTTTCCGGATTAACAAATCTACTTATCCAAAGTTGAGAGGGCATGCTTTTAAACAAACGGCGATATCACATTGCAATAAAAAACATACGTATGTTTTTAATTAATAATGACCTATATATAGCCAGGAAAGCCTAATTGATTCCTGTTCTTGACAAGAGCCCTACATTAGGAAGTTCACATATTTCCATTAGAGTTTGGCATGTGGAGCGAAACCGGAGTACTCAGAGAAAATCCACGTAAACAAAGGTATAACTCTTAACTGCTCCACACAGATGTAATAATCCATTGCTGTGATGTCATATCCTGGCCACCTCACAGTTCAAGTTTACCAAATATGTTATTCACACGTAATATCCCAAGTACCAACCAGCTTAACGCTGTTTAGCTTCTAAGTTATGATGAGATTTGTCTCACTATGGTTGATTTGGTTGGATTTCTAAAAGGTTCGTTAACCTTTACATTGATTCCACATCCAGATGATTATAGGGAAGAAGTAGCTTGTTGGTCGTGGCCAGATTATTGTATGTGTTATTGTATGTCTGTGTGTGTGTGCATGCATGTGTTTTTATGTGGGCTCGGCTTGATTCAAACTTGCCATTAGGAGGAAATTTAGTGAATATTTGTCAATGGATTGAGTCATGGTAAATGTGGCTTCATTCACAAACAAGAAATATTACACGGTTAGGAGAGGAAGTGAAATAATTGAATGCATGGTGTGGGTGGGAGGAAGTGATATGTACAGTGCTTCAGCATCGGAGTGCTTGTTTATGATTACTGTAACAATAGTGGCCAAACCGTGGCTTGCATGTCACATGTGGCTCCCAGCCAGTTTAAGTGCATGCCACTTTATAGATGCGCAGCTGATTTTTCACTTGTCAATGATAGGTTTGTTTAAAACAGCAAATCTCTTTGGAAGAGGGAGCAGCCCAGAGCACTTTCCTCTGGCAGCTGAGCCAGCGATGGGTACTCCTGAGGTGCTCCTGCAGATTGCAAAATTCAAAACTCCACAGCCAAGCGGTCGTATGAACATCCCACACGATCAACCCACGTGACCTACTCAGCACATGCCTTGTGCGACTCTCGGCCATATGAGGATTTTGGTTCGTGGCTCCTCGGGTGAGATCGTTTGGTCGCTCCTCATATATAAGACGCGTTGGCGCTTCAGAGACAAAACTTAAATGTTAACCATGGAAATAAAATTGTCATGAGGTGCGACATCATGAGTGGTGACTGCACAGTGGCACCACACAGGCTCGGGTGTTAACACTAGGTGACATCAGCATCTCTACTCAGGGTGTAACAATACATAGATTAATATTGATTATGCTCGCACTGTATATATACACACACACATCAACCTCATGCTATATACACCTGTAAAAATCGGTCTTTGTTCGACTAGTATGTGTTGTATGCAGTGGATTGATGGTGGCTCCTTCCAACTTCTAGAGGCTGCAACATACCACCACGGTGTTAATTAAAAGAGGAATCGACTCATGAATATAATTGTGAACTCTCATCATGAAGGTTAACACACCCTAGTCTTTACTCGTATGAACCCAGACGTGATAAACTAGCTGAATGCATCTGTATCCTGACGGTGGGTGTCATATGTCCAAGTAAAATATAAAAGGTGGATTAGAGTCAGAATCAGAATTTTTAACAGCTGCCCTTAGAATGAATTTAACTATATTTTATTCTGACCTTGGACTTGTATGTTATATTTGTCTGACTTGTCCTTCCTGAGGGGGCTATAATGCACTGAAGTACTCTACATGGTTATGAATGCCTTTGCTTTACTGCGGCTAGCCGGGCATCGATTGTTCCGCTTTGAAAGGCAGACCAAGTGCCAACAGTCTTGATGTGGAAAGAAAATGGCAACTACTCAATCAATGCTATTCACGTATGTATAATTCAGTTTCTTTCCTTACATGTATCGATCTTCAAGGTGCACGTTGTCTAAAATTGCTGTAAATGCGCCAGTATCGTTAGAGCTCAGAAGTGTATTTGGGCCTGGTTAGCACCGAGATGGGTGACCACCGTGGCTTGCCAGGAGTTGTAGGTGTGGGATTGCGAGGTGGCCAGAGTGTCGGAGTGTCAAGTTGTACCTCCCCTGTTATGCATTTGTGTTCTCTGGGTATCTCCTGTTTGCCTGCCACATAAAAAAAAAACTCGTCAATAGAATTATCCAAGCATTCCAAGGTAGGGCCTGCCTAAAAAACAGTCTGAAGACTCATTGAGTCTTTTCCTGGGTAAGTAATTGGTAATATAATTGTATTGATAGGAAGACGCATATTAAATACACTATTCATGTATCTGTATAAGCCATGAAAGATCAACTTCGTAATCTCACAATACTTTGTGCTTGTACCTTTTTCCTGGAGTGTGAACTTGTTAAGCCTGTTCGAAATTCTGACGTCGTGCCGAGTATGTGCGTTGTGTTTAAATAGTCTTACCTCCGTCATATAATTTTCAGGAAGACATCAGTTGTAGGGCCACCACACATTTGAAACCACTGGGTTTGACAGCATGGTGATGGGTGTTTTAACATATATTGTCGGGGGCCGCCAGTGGCCTGCGGGCCTTTTATTGGAGGACACTGGCCAAAAATTATTGGCTTCTGGGAGCTGAAGTTGTTCCCTTCACCAATGTGCAACACAGCAACATGTGTCCACGTGCCACCGAGCACACACTTGGCTAAAGGCAGTACATGTGAAAACCAAGGTTACATGTGCGTGCACCACATTAATGCTTATTACCTATCCTGTATGTAGTTATATTTGGTGTATTTTTATTAAATGCTTCCTAGATAAGACAAGATTATTGAACATCATCCTCCGTTCATTGTGTGGAGGATATGACGTTTAGTACAGCTACTAGCCCTAATGCGTTGTTTAGTTTAATAAATGTCTTAACTTCCACCACAGCCTGTGTGGAGAATTATAACATTTAGTACAGTTACCAAAACAGGGCTGGAACGGTTTGACTCCCTGACGATTTGATGTATTGCATCCATTCTTGGTTGGCGATTCTACTGTGGAATCCAAAAGGTACTCCCAGTTATGGATAATGGAAATGTTGTTCATAATATTTGATATTATGAAATGCCACCCTCTCATCATCTCGTCTGGATTGAGAGGAGAGTACAGATTTAATATGTGCTTCCTGTTTTTGTAATGTCTTGTTGATACCTTCACCTTCTGTAAATTTTGTCTTGCATTCACACTATATTTTTTGTTACATTTTATTAATCAAATTCTGTGTCCATTACATTGTCTCCCTGTGCCATGTCGGTCCATGCAATGCTAAAATTAGAATATCATTAACGTTAGGTTTTGCAGACGTTGCATCGCCTTACAGTACATTTTTACGGCAAGCACTTAAATCACGTATTGGTTTGGGTCATATATCGATATTCACCAATGCACAGTTTAATTGTTCCAAACCTAATTAACAGGCAATGCCACTTCTAAAGTACCCCCTCATTTTATCCTCCGGAAAGCAGAGACCCCAATCCTCCCCTCGTCGTTAATCCTTGATATAATATTAAATGACGCGATGAACACCTGATGTATTAAATCTGGTTGGGTGGGGGGGGTTATTATGAGAGTTATCATTTTCTAATTAGTTTTCACTTTTGACACGAATTTTCGAATGTTCGAGAAACCATTTTCTGGCATTGCCAGGTGTCTGGAGTTTTTCTTCAGCCAACCTGTATATAGAGTGGCTCAGTGGCAAGCCAGTGGGTTGACCAAGAAGCATTCGAGTTACCTTATATGGGCTTGCCCTGCACATGCTTTTTTGGTATGGATAACATGAGTGAATTATGGCTGCGCTATGTGTGCGTATGGTCCTTCCCCGGCGGACATGCACTTGCGTAAGAAGAGCTAATTTTGTGATTATTCTAAGACTGTTGATGCTAGAAAAAGCTTGCAACATATCTCTGCAAATAAACCATTGACTTCATAACAAGCTACAATACAGTTCTGATCTTCGAGCAGGTGGTCTCCAATTGATGAATGTGTGAATACAAAATCCTGGTCAAGTGTTGTCTTGGATCACCACCAACATCATCCCTCTGAGGATGGTAAAATGTGCACCACCTGCTGTTGAGGCTTACACCCCACTCGCTTCGAAGTCAACAGTGGCTGTCCGAGGGATAGATTTCGGAATGTAGACTTTGCTCCACTTGTTCATCTCCACCAATGGAGATGAGCACCACTCATTGATCATTTGAGAAAGGAGGCACGGTTAATTTTTCACCCTCATCGTTGTTATTATCATCAATTTTGAGACTGTGGTCATCAAATGATCTTTTTCCACTTACCAACATTGATACTATTCAATTAATAAACAAAAAACCAAGGGTCATAATTATAAAAACAGCAATCATTGTAACCAACGGTTTAGGCTTTTGATCTGACTTTTTTTAGTTTTTCCCTCCATTTGCGAACACTTTAAGTGATCTATAGACAAACAGAAATCAAGGGCCAGTCATCAGCATATTCAACAACATCTTTTCCACCAAGTTCCATTATTACGGCTTTGTGTTCTTCACATTTTTTGTGTATATGCCAATTTGGAGTGACTCAAATAGCAAAAATGAATGGCCAGTCATCATCATTCATAGGTTTGCTATGATATTGTTGTTCATGATTATTTATAAATCTTTATTTCAGGATGATAATCAATACATCAGTTTCCCATAACCGTTTATGTAATTGTAAATGTTTGTGTATATTTTTTGTGCTTTGCGGGATTACCAGTCTTAACAAATATGACTTAAAACGTTATTCAACTGCAGTTCACTAAATATCTTGTAACCATAAGTATTTTGATCATCGCAACTCAACAATCTACAATGCTTATGGTACACATGCTTTTATTGACGCATGAAACGACTAAGTAATTACAGTGGCTCCTAAAATTATGATGTCATATAACCACAGCGCCATCAGTTACTCTGAGAGACATTTATAAAAAAAAAAAAAAAGACAAATGGTCGATGGAATTGTATTTTGAACTTTCAAGCATGATGCTTTAGTTATTTTATAATTTTGTGTAAGAAGCTACAATATTGCAATCATAAAATATATGACAATCCCTACAGTGATATCTTGCAGAACAGCCGATACAGTTATCGTGGATGTTATATCGTACGACAAAGCGCAGTACCCTATCTCTATACCCTCGCTGCACCGTTGACTTGTCGCGGCCGCCTTCGAGAGGCGACTCGCAATGAACACTCGGTGCCGCTCTCGTTCCACAGCAGGCCACCCTCCAGAACCTCCTCCGCAACTTCCTGCTGACGGGTGGCAGCGGCACGGGCGCGCTGGGCGGCAGGAAGCCCATCGCCCCGCTCGCGCGCGTCGACGGGCTCTGCAACTACCAGTGCAAGCTGCTGTCGCCCATCCTGACGGCGCACGGCATGGACCGCGCGACGGGGCGCGCCCGCCTGCTCAGCGACATGGGCCAGGGCAGCACGTTCGACTGCGCCGTGCTGGGCGACCGCGGCTTCCGGATCGAGCCGGAGAACCTGGCCGTGGAGGGATACGGCAGGGACCGCTCCGGCAGCATGGTGTACCTGCGTGTGCGTTGCCTACCCCCCCCCCCCCCCCCGCCATCCTCGATAGTTTTCCCGCAAGCGCGTGCCTCGTGTCAATGCGTACTCGGAGTGCGAGCGCTCGGATGATATTGGTCTGGAAAGTCGATAGGCAAGTTGAACTAAAAAACTATATTCTAAGATACAGAACTGAGTTCTGCTTCTATATGACTTAATCCATAATGCTTCCCAATAACGCTTGACTTTACATGAAAGGTTTTTTTTAGCATTGATCAGGAGTCCCATAGTTTAGATGGTTGCTCTTGCCAATAATAACTTGCAACCGAGAAACGTTTGTTTAGCAAATCTGACTATCGATGAGATCCAGAAGGTCGAAACCGATCCAGTTTTATTGCTTAAACAAATGCTGTTGGACAATGTTGTTCTAATAAGGCAATAAATAGCACTGTAGGACGAAGTATGTTTTAATTTATACGTGGAGACACAGAAGGGAGTTGTGCTTATGTAAAGTAGGAGTGTGCTCATTGTAGATGTTGACCATGTAATGATTCACCTCCCTCTGGGCATTTGATAAATTATCACGGTGAGAGTTTCCGTGTACCATCTGAGTATACTTTGTAAGAGTGTACTCCCCCCCCCCCCCCCTTGCAGGAGACTCTTCGTTTGATCGCTGTTGCTAACGGGGACGAGGAGCGGCTGGTGCCCATCCACGCGGAGATGGACGGACACTGCCTGGTGCACGCAGTGTCACGTGCACTCGTCGGCTGGGAGCTCTTCTGGCACGCGCTCCGGCAGAACCTCAAGGTGAGCGTGCTGCTCGTAATTTTTTCCTCTTCTCTCTTTTCTATTCCTATTCCAATTATGCTGTCAGAATCTTCACCCCACTCCCCCCCCCCCCACTGTGAAGGCAAACAATACATTCCATATTTTTGCATCTTCAAAAATATGCAATTGAGAGTTCGCCGTAGATCGATACGTTCATGGCGTTATCGCTCGTGACACCACGATGGTATGTGATGCCTCCGACAGGCGCACTTCCGGGACAACCTGGAGCGCTACAAGGAGCTGTTCCGCGAGTTTGTGGACACGTGCGAGTGGCAGGACATCGTGAGCGAGTGCGACCCGGCGTTTGTTCCGCCCGAGGGAGTGCCCCTGGGCCTGCGCAATATCCATATTTTTGGACTCGCAAACGTGCTGCGACGGCCGATACTTCTGCTCGACTCCTGGGAGGGCATGCAGAGCCCCGGGGACTACTCTGCCACCTTCCTGCCCGGTAATGTGCGCTTGCACAATGGCAACAACTACAACAGCCACCGTGCGCCGCCAAGCGACGGTGATGTCACCACAGTGCTTGTGCCAGGCTAGGCACACTTTGAGGCCACGTACAGTGCCCGAAGGCTTGTTGGTAGAAGCCCACGGGACAGATGCAGGTGTTATGGATGAACTAACTGGCTAAGATGGGTGATGCTCCACTTGTGCTCCACACTAAACTAAACTATGAACTAGATTATTTTTATTTGACCAGATAACACCCACTGAGCTATATACAGTGAGGGAAAAAAGTATTTGATCTCCTGCTGATTTTGTACGTTTGCCCACTGACGAAGAAATGATCAGTCGATAACTTTAATGGTAGGTTTATTTGAACAGTGAGAGACAGAATAACAACAAAAAAATCCAGAAAAACGCATGTCAAAAACGTTATAATTTTTTTTGCGTTTTAATAAGGGAAATAAGTAATTGACCCCTCTGCAAAACATGACTTAGTACTTGGTGGCAAAACCCTTGTTGGGAATCACAGAGGTTAGACGTTTCTTGTAGTTGGCCACCAGGTTTGCACACATCTCAGGAGGGATTTTTGTCCCACTCCTCTTTGCAGATCTTCTCCAAGTCGTTAAGGTTTCGAGGCTGACGTTTGGCAACTCGAACCTTCAGCTCCCTCCACAGTTTTTATATGGGATTAAGGTCTGGAGACTGGCTAGGCCACTCCAGGACCTTAATGTGCTTCTTCTTGAGCCACTCCTTTGTTGCCTTGGCCGTGTGTTTTGGGTCATTGTCATGCTGGAATACCCATCCACGATACATTTTCAATGCCCTGGCTGAGGGAAGGAGGTTCTCACCCAAGATTTTACGGTACATGGCCCCGTCCATCATCCCTTTGATGCGGTGAAGATGTCCTGTCCCCTTAGCAGAAAAACACCCCCAAAGCATAATGTTTCCACCTCCATGTTTGACGGTGGGGATGGTGTTCTTGGGGTCATAGGCAGCATTCCTCCTCCTCCAAACACGGCGAGTTGAGTTGATGCCAAAGAGCTCCATTTTGGTCTCATCTGACCACAACACTTTCACCCAGTTGTCCTCTGAATCATTCAGAAGTTCATTGGCAAACTTCAGACCGGCATATATATGTGCTTTCTTGAGCAGGGGGATCTTGCGGGCGCTGCAGAATTTCAGTCCTTCACGGCGTAGTGTGTTACCATTTGTTTTCTTGGTGACTATGGTCCCAGCTGCCATGAGATCATTGACAAGTTCTATTCGGTAAAGTTACGTAGGTAAAAAATAAAACAATAAAAATCACGACGTTTCGGCCACAACACAAGCGGCCTTCATTAGGTGAAGGGACCAGACTATCTCGAGGACAGCGCTGGAGTGAAACACAGCCACGCTCAGACCGCGACCTTTAAGCTGTGTGCGAGGAAACAAGGTGCCTTGACAAAGGAATTAGCATGAAAAAATTAGCATTTGATTGGCCGACTTAGCATGATGAACGGTGTAGAGGTGGTGTACATGCGGCTGAACATGCCGGTTGGCGAGGGGGGGAGGGGGAGTTTACCTATTGATGGTGTGAAAAGGGAATTTTTTAAGAGCTGCGAAAGTTTGGGGTACCACTACCTGAAAAAATATACTGTACCATTGAAAATTAGTTTAATGTTTGGTTCGATTTAGAACATCTTTCCAATGTATTCTTAGTTTTTTCGGTAAAGTCACGTTGAAGAGAAACAACAAAATAATAAAATATATATAAACCAATAAAAAAAACCAACACACCTGAAGATGACCGTTTGAGTTATGGTCGAAACGTCGTGAGAATTTTTTTTATTGTTTTATATATATTTCATTATTTAGTTGTTTCTCTTCAACGTGACTTTACCGAAAAAACTAAGAATATGAATTACTGCAGTCACGAAAGCTTTAAATCAAAATCTTTCCAATGGTTGCTTAATTTGAAACCATCTTCTCGGTTGAAATTGTGTCTGTGTTTATAGATCTGAATTGCCTCGTGAACAAATCTCTGATAAAAACCCGTGGGTTTGCAAAGAACCTTGGTATCGGAGAAAATTATATTGTGATCACCTACAGCGTTGTAACAGTGATCAGCTACGGCAGAAGAATTCGTTCTGCCGTGTTTCATTCTGTTCTGCCGTGTTTCCGTTCATCATGCTAAGTCGGCCAATCAAATGCTAATTTTATGCTAATTCCTTTGTCAAGGCACCTTGTTTCCTCGCACACAGCTTAAAGGTCGCGGTCTGAGCGTGGTTGTGTTTCACTCCAGCGCTGTCCTCGAGATAGTCTGGTCCCTTCACCTGATGAAGGCCGCTTGTGCTGTGGCCGAAACGTCGTGATATTTGTTTTTTTACCTACGTGACTTTACCGAATAGAACCAAAGAGTATGGATCCTTGCAGTCACGAAAGCTTTAAATCTAGAATCATTAACAAGATCCTCCCGTGTAGTTCTGGGCTGATTCCTCACCGTTCTCATGATCATTGCAACTCTACGAGATGAGATCTTGCATGGAGCCCCAGGCCGAGGGAGATTGACAGTTATTTTGTGTTTTTTCCATTTGCGAATAATCGCACCAACTGTTGTCACCTTCTCACCAAGCTGCTTGGCAATGGTCTTATAGCCCATTCCAGCCTTGTGTAGGTCTACAATCTTGTCCCTGACATCCTTGGAGAGCTCTTTGGTCTTGGCCATGGTGGAGAGTTTGGAATCTGATTGATTGCTTCTGTGGACAGGTGTCTTTTATACAGGTAACAAGCTGAGATTAGGAGCACTCCCTTTAATAGTGTGCTCCTAATCTCAGCTCGTTACCTGTATAAAAGAGACCTGGGAGCCAGAAATCTTTCTGATTGAAAGGGGGTCAAATACTTATTTCCCTCATTAAAATGCAAATCAATTTATAACATTTTTGACATGTGTTTTTCTGGATTTTTGTTTTTATTCTGTCTCTCACTGTTCAAATAAACCTACCATTAAAATTATAGACTGATCATTTCTTTGTCAGTGGGCAAACGTACAAAATCAGCAGGGGATCAAATACTTTTTTCCCTCACTGTAGCTCTTTTTCAGAAGTAGCCTGGCCACAAATGATAGCTCAACGTAGTGGCTTATCACGTCGAAATGTATAGCAGAGAAATACTCTTCAACGCATGTTTCTACATGTTGAGGGGAACAACTGGAGGACCCGGAGAAAAATCCACGCGTCCACGGGGAGAACACACAAACTCCAAATATACAGGCGTCAGGGTCTGGATCGAACTTACAACCTCCTTAGCGAGGTAGTTAACATCTCACCACCGTGACACACTGTCCCAGCTAGTTGTGTTTTAGCTGCCCGGCACTCTGCTAGTTGCGAGAATCGCTGCAATGCCAGCCTGTTTCTGGAGGGCAATGGCATTATCCATGGGCCCCAGTGTCACATGCAAAGTTTTGAACCTTCATTAATGGGAGATTGTATCTTTGTTCCTTTTATCATTATTAAAGTAGAAGCATTCATGATAAAAAATATATATTTTGGCTTTTCGACTTATGTCCTAGCTTATAAAATGAACACAATCCATAACTTAAGTCTCATCTTAATACGCCAATGCTTGCTCTGACATACGTTCCACATGTGAATGCCAGTGGTTACATTAACTTTAATCCCTACTACAAACAATAACACTAGCTTCAGCTTGAGCAGTGATTTTGCAAACACTGCAGTGTTGCGTCTACCGCAGAAAGGTACCTTACTCAAAGATCAAGACTTAAAACTCAAATTCTAGTGCACACACTATCAACTTCTCATGACTCACAAACCAAGTGCTGTTGGCGAGCACCAATTGAGACTGGCATGGCACAAGACCGCTTGGTTTCGCTCGGACAATGCCCGTCGACATTTATTTACACGCTGTACCAGATTCTCATTTAAGGAGCTGTCAGCTTAATCCTAACAGAGGTGTGAGGTAGGTTTGGATACCCTGTGTCACTGATTTGGCCAGTTGTCTTTAAACCCCAGGTCACTAGGCTCTTGTCAACTGGTTCAGAGTGCAGGGCATTAACCACTACACAACTACTCTTCACAATACGCAAAAAAGCTCAAAGATCACACGGTCTGTAGTCATGCAGACTCCTAGGGCAAGCGCTGTTAGTGAGCACCTATGCTAAGGCACATAAATTCATGAAACTATTTATACATCGTTGTATTTAAGCTTTGGACCCAGGTTACTGGGTTCAGAGTACAGTGCTGTAACCACTGCTCCACCAACACCCATCACAAGCCCATATGTGCACATACTATAAAGGCATTTTTTATAATTATTTTATGCTAATCTATTAGCTCTTAAATATTTTTTCTGCCATTCTCGCCATAGATGTCATTATATCCATGTCTGTTCCTAACCCACAGCTTATACCCTTGCCAATATTGATGTTGTTCAGTCACTTATCCCTATTTTATTGCTACTACCATGGTCTTATTAATTTTATTTTTGGGTACTTCCACCCATGTCAATGATGTGGTCTGACATATGTACCGTTTTGTTTTGTCCATGCTATGTTTATCTTTAATGTTTCAGGACGAAACATTCTCTTTTATAGCACAGTTTTAAAAAATACTTTACATTCCCTCATTTGCCAAGTTTCTATAACCTTGCTTAATTTAAGGTGTTACTAGAGTTTGGGCCTGTGTTTATCAACTTCCAATAAAAAAAAAACACTCCCCCCTCCTCCAACCTCAACATTCCACTCTTCCGTCGTCTTTGCTCCCCCCCCCCCCCACCCTCTCGTCGTCCAGGCCTCGTCGAAGAGCGGCTGTGCCGTGGCCACGACGGCCGGCTGAACGAGCCGCTGTGCGTGGCGTGGAGCAGCGCCGACCGCAACCACTACATCCCGCTCGTGGGCGTGCTGGGCCGCCCACCGCCCCGCCTGCCGGGCCTCGTCGTGCCCAAGGCGTGGGGCGTGCCGCAGGCCCTGCTGCGCCGCTACGTCGACTTCGACGAGGACGGCTCGTGCACCGTGGGCGGCAGCCGCCCTCTCCGGGGTCGCTACGTGCGTCGCCTCGTCGTCGCCATGGAGGAGGTGTACGCCAAGCGGCACGGCGGCCTCTGCCCGTCGCTCGTGGCCGACGCACGCCACTACGTGTACCGGCGGCCCGACGAGGCGGACGTGGCAGGAGCGACAGCGCTGGCGCTGCGCGAGCGCCGCCTCTACCGTTGCCTGTCGTGCGAGGCGCTGCTGGAGTTCGACGTGCCCGCGGAGTGGCTGGCGCCCGGCGGACGGCTGTACGAGCTGGCGCGACGCTCGCACGGGCTGCTGCGCACCGACCGCTCCTACAGCTTTCCGCATTTCGGCGTCGTGTGCTCGTACGTGGACGGGGAGGCGGAGGGCGGCGGCGGCGGCGGCGGCGGCGGCGGCGGCTGCCTGGAAGCCGACTACGGCGAGAGCGAGCTGCCGCGCTGCGCCTGGTGCGGGGCCAGTGCCGTGCGTAAGGTGGTGTCGGGCGACGGTGCGGTGCTCTACAAGAACGGCGACCGCACGCGGACGGCTTCCGGCGGCGGCACCGGCAGCGTGGGCCGCTGCGACTGCGGCTTCAAACACTTCTGGGACGGCGGCGAGTACGACAGGCTGCCCGAGGAGCTGCCCGTGACGCTGGAGTGGGGCGGAAGCACGGTGCGCGAGATCGTCTACTGGTTCCAGCATGAGAGTGACGCGTCGCTGAACAGCAATGCCTACGCGGAGGCGACCAAGCTCGTGGCCAAGCACTTTCCCGGCGAGTTCGGCAGCGAGCTGCTCGTGCAGAAGGTTGTCAATGCCATCCTGCGGCAGACCGCCAAGAGGACCGCTGACGGGCAGCAGCGGCAGCCCGTGTCGCTGAGCGATGGCAGTGGTCAACGGAGCTGCGGGGCGTTGGGCGATGTCGGAGTGGAACGGACTGAGGATGGGCAGCCCGAGGAGGGCAGCATGGCCGTCAGCTGCGAGAGCCCTAGAATGCAAGCGGATGCGGAGCAAGCACCGCCATCCAAGATCATCCTGACGGGGCCTAAGGGGCGGACGCTGCACCGGGAGGAGCTGACGATGAGCCAAGCGGAGCAGGACGTGGCCAGGAGAATATCGGACAAGGCTCCCTCTGCTCAGCGCAAAGCTACTGACCGTATCAAGCAGCAGCAGCAGCAGCAGAATCATCAGCAGCAAAAAGGCAAGGAGACTAAGGAGCCATTGCCCACGGAGGTCACGACCACGGCGGTGCTGGACGAAGTTCCTCATGGCGGTGCGAGTTCCGGAAAAACGGCGGTCCGCCCGGAACCGGAGAAGAAAATCCGGGCGGCCACGGCGGACGGGAGACAAGCGACGCTCACGCTGCTTCCCAGCACCACATTCGCCGAGCTGCGCGCCAGCGTGGAGCGGGAGTTCGGCATCCCCGTGACGGAGCAGCGCATCCGGTGAGACTCCCAGTGAGGCGTTATTCAGCTTGAGGAGCACAGATTAAGGAAATGATGGGCATTCTTTGACCGCCTAAGTATCATTCATCGAATGCCTGTTCATTTCACGGGTGTTATAGATTCAAGGGATTCCAAGCATTGCTAAAATGTCACGCGAACCCAGTTGGAAACTTATTTGAGGGAATCGAAATTTTAAAATGGCAATCTGCATCAGAGTGGTGAATCCTGCAGGTGGTAAAATTGTGAGATAAAATTAATCAGCACCTTAAATGCGCTGGAGCTCATTGAATCTCGATAGATAACTGGGGTTGAGCCCGATTCGTAAGTGGATGGGTGACCACCAGTGCTGGACAAATTATATAGCTGTGAGGCTATGAAGAGGGTCAGGGGCTGAAGGTGGTGAGTGTCACTCTCGTATGTGTAGTAGGTTTATTTAAAAAATGCATCTATCATGAACACAAACTGGAAGACGTCTATGAAGGCAATACACATGACAAGCCAACATCCTCTTGAGCTGAATAACAATACGCCAGGCATAGTGGTGCCCACCTGTTAACCATGGCAAAGGATGATGGGTTGTGCAGAACAGTGAACTACCAAACCTTATGCGCTGTGAGCTGGCCAGTGGATGGCAGTATAGCAAGTAGGTTCATAAAAGCCATCCGTTGCAGAACTTTACATGCCGAACCATTTGCATGCCTATATCCTCTCAGAATACTCCAGTTTCCGCCCACGTGACAGGTGCTCATTTGTGGTAATAATCAGACATCCCTCACGCAGAACGCTCCTGAAAGAGCATCTTGAGACTCGAGGAGGCTTTGCCGGGTAAATAATTCTTAATGCGGAAGTGTGATGTTTTTGCAGGAACACACTCGCCAAAAAATGATGACGTTTCCCCCCCCCCCCACCCCGCAATCCGTGACTGACCGCAGATTCGGTTTCCCGCCCCGCGAGCTGAGCGCGCCGGCTCCGGGCGACGAGGACAGGCCGCTGCCACTGCAGCACGGCGAGCGCATCTCCGTGGAGTCCCTCGCGCCAGCGGGTGACTCGCAGGCCCCCCGGAGCGGCCCCGTCGGGCAGGCCGAGCGGCGCGACGTCACCGCGGGCGGGGGCCCCGCTCGTCCGCCCTCGCCGGCCGGCAGGGCCAGGCCGGCTGGGTCGGCCGATGAGCTCGACAATCGGGAAAACATCGACCTGGAAATGTCGTCGTTGCACCTACTCGTCACCCTCACCGGTGGGCAAGGCGAAGGCACAGATGTGGGGGGCCAGTGGGATCGTGAAGTTACGGGCAGAGCTTTGTTCTGATTAACAAGTATGGTAAGGAGGCGCACTGGCCTATTGGCTTGTTAGTGTGGCCTGGGGGTATGGCTCGTGTTGGTTAATCTAGGTGACGGTTAGTTATAAGTCCCGGGTCTGGTTGGCTTGTACGGTTATTTAGTTAGGACTTGCGGTAGGAATAGGGTCTGCTTGGCTAGTTTGGTTCGGGTTATGAGTAGGAATGGTATCTCTTCTGCCAGTGCGGTTGGGGTTACGGGTTTGGTTGGCTGATGTATTCAGTTGTTTAGAGTTAGGGGTCAGGATAGTGTCTGGTTGACTAGTTTTGTTAGGGTTATGAATTTGGCAGGACACAAATGATAATGGCTGATGGACGAGACTGGTGATGTAATATCAGCCAAAGGAGAGAAAACGCCTTATGGAGAGACTAGGTGAGTGCATGTTCAGGAGCGATGTTGATTGTGGCATTACAAGACCATTATGGATGGTGATGGCATGGCGAGCGCTTCATCAAACGTGTGAGAGATCATGATTGAGGATGATGATTAATAGGACTAGTGTCTGGTTGGCAAATGTGGTTGCTCATCAGGCTATGGTTGAAGTTAGTGGGTAGGGTCTGTTCGGCTAATGTGGTTAGAATAAGAGGTGGGACTAGTGTTTGGTTGATATGGTTTGGTTAGGGTGTTGGAGATAGGTCACGTTTGATTGGCTAGTGTGACCATGGTTTTACACCTACTTTTTAGATTTTCAAATGGGGCTGGTGTAGTTTGGTTTTGCTGTGTGCTCTGCCCTCTTGCTGTTTATTTAACCCCAGCCATTCCCAAGTATGCCATTCTCACATTCTCACTTTCCCTTATCTTTTCACTTCTGGTGTGTGCGGTACTGTCTAGATGAACCCCCGTGGTCATGAACTCAGCGTCACTCCTTCTTTGCTGCTGAAACTCTTCCCCACCCCGGTCATCCACACTGCCGACTCCCCTACCTCTGCACACATTGTCTTTCATTCTATCCTCCCCCTTCCAAAAAAATCATTTTAGTGTTTCAATTGCAGAACATGGTTTGCGGGAAATGTGCATTTCCGCAATAATTGTGCTGCTGCTGCTGCTGCGGTTGCTGCTTTGTTTTGCAGGCCAGGACATGTGGTCGTACGTGAAGAAGATGCCTTACCTCTTTCAGCAAGGAGGGGTTTTCTACAAGAAAGTGCGGAATGACATTGGTGCGTGCCCTGGTTGCCTGTGGCTGTTGTGCAGGCACGCACTGCAGTGGGATCGTGAATGTATAAGCTTAGTGATGAAACAAAGATGCTATCAGAATCTGAATATTTATACTGGAGGAATATGATGTGCTTTAATGCAGTTTTTTCACAGATCTCTAGTAGGGGGTTTGGTAAGAACGATACAACAACAAACAATACAAAAAACATGATAGTAGTGCAGAGTATAAGAAAGATAAACAAATCGCCCAAACATACAAATTAAACTAAACCATCCCCATCCTACCAGGCCAAGTGGCAATGTCATGGTTAGTGGAATTTGCCGTGAATCTGGTGACATAGTTGGATTCCCAGCCAGGGTTAATATCAGTGGAAAATTATTTCTGAACTGATGCCCGGACACCCGCACCCTCTGCAAAACGACACTGACCAGTGTAGTGAAGTATGGTCAAACAATCCTGATGCAGGATGCGGCATGAGGAGAACTTTATCTGGCAGTGCATTAACAAAGGGCTACTCGTGTGTTTTTCAGGGGTATCCCTAGCAACTGCGAAATCAGCCCTTTTTAATGATTTTCAAAGAAATTTGAAAGCGTTAATGCATTATCTCTGTCCGAATGTTTGTCTGTAACATGGATTCCCGATGACTTTCGTAAAAGATGAGCCAAAATGAATTACACTTTAGTATAAAGGTACGTCGTTGTTATGGACCTGCCCTTTAGAAAACCAGACAAATCCAATGCACTGTTTATTTGAATTCAATTAAAATCGATTCAGGGGTTGTGCTTTGATTAATTTGGCTGCCGTGCAACTCGAAAGGTAACATTTATTTTCGCTAATTAAACACCTCCGAGGACAAATGCATCCTGGGAATTCACACGTACGTACGGGTTTTATTCCTCCCTTTTGGGGCGGGAGCATGATCAACTGTTGACGTGAGCGACGATAATGGCAACAGGGCTGGTCGATGGCAAGCACGTGACGCTGCCGGAGCTGCCGGGGCGGACCCTCGTGTACAACGGCGACGCCGACCGCCTGGAGCTATGCCTGGAGCCCGGCGGCCACTTCCCCGTGGGGCCCGAGCTGGACCGTGACGTCGCGGCCGCCCTGGAGACGCGAGCGCGCCACGACCGCACGCCCGCGTGGAGCAGGCACGTTGCCCACCCCTTTGTGTCCCGCAACACGTGGGGCATGATTGAGGGCCACGATTGAGCGACGCGGTTGACGATGCCCGGTTCTCACCGATTCGCCCCGGTGATTCGCTCGCTCGCTCGCTCGCTCACCGGCGGTCAGTCACCTTATTATCTTATTACTCTTCTTTTGCTACGAACATGGTTACTTTTCCCGTGCACTTCGCTCGTTGATTCTTCCACCGATGTCGAGGGCTCGGTCTACCAGGATATTTCATCTCGTCCTCACCCGCACTGTGTTCAGCCACCACACTGTAGGTCACAACAACACATTCACCCACTTATCACTCACTCACATGCTCACCCACTCACTAACCCTCTCACTCACCCACCCACTCATCCACCCACTCATCCACCCACTCACTAAACTGCAGGCACTTTCTGCTTATTTGCTCGCACGATTTGATTTCAGAATTCCTTCCCATCCGTTTTCTCAAGCTCTTATAACCTTACTCAAGTCTAGAAACGTGTTCACTCTTATATATTACAGCTTTTATAGTGCTGTGTGTTACTGGACGCTTGATGTTTTTGGGCTTTGGACCCTTGCTTAGAAACTGTTTACAAAAAAGTTGGTTCTTTAGCGTGTGTTGTGTGGAGATACTCAGATACACATCTATGTGTCCACAAAAGCTGAATTCAATTCCAACAGCTTGTCCGTGACAGAAATAGATAATGGAGGATTACTGGTTCTGGTCCATCAATCCGAAGGCCTCATGACAATACAAGGAGGGTCCTGCATCGGGATGTATGGAAAAACGTTTTTTAAGAAAAGTTTATTTTTTTTATTGTGGGATGAACCTGGAGTACCCAGAGAAAGTCCATGCATGCAGATGATATGACACTTTAAAGTTCCACACCGATGGGTTCATTAACCCGCTTGCTATGTGGCCATCCACTAGCTAGCTAGTGACCCATAAGGTTCGGGAGTTTTTTGCGGAACTCATCCATTGTCTGGCGTATTGTTATTCAGCTAAAGAGAATGTAGGCCTGCAATTGTAATACCTTAATAGACGTCTTCAAGTTGGTGTTCACGATACATGCACTTTATGTATAAATATCTCAAATACTTGTGCCATTTGTTATTTTGAAGGAAATGTATGTGCACATGAATCACACATAATACCGCAAAAATACTGATACGAATTTGCGTGCAAGGTGGGAAGACAGAGACCTACATGATGACCTAGCAACATCATATGGAAGTCCATTTCTACGTGCAATCTGGTTTCCTTCCACACGGACAAATTATCACAAAGGAATTGACACAATAAATGTTATCAGCCGATAATGTGACACTCGTGGTGCCAGCTATTATCTTAAAAGTATTAACACCTCTTCAATCCCCCCAATCTGTCCCACCCTTTGTCCACCACCGTGCAACTGCCGGTCACAAACCCTCAGGAGTCGCGAGGGTAGCCCTTCGCACCACGGAGGACAGGGCGGCGGGAGTAGCGGCAGCGGCGGCATGAAGCTTGGCAGCGGCGGAGCCATTGTTCGCCGCTCGGAGCAGCAGCACAACGTGCACGCCTTCCACGGCAAGGGGCACAGCCTGGTGTCGGCACCGGCGCATTCTCCCCCAACGCAGCAAGCGCCCGGCGCGTTGTCGTCCAGAGCGACTGGCAGTGGAGGGGGCTCCTTATCCTCGTCATCGTCGCCCGCACGAGGTTTGTTTTGGGACAGTGCCGGGTGGCTCGGGATGCCAATATTGCGGCGGACCGCGGAGCAGAAGCCGGCGCCGCTGAGTGTCTCGGTGTTAATTCAGGCATCGGCTCTTATTAAAAACTTGACTCTCAGGTGTAGCGATTGATGATCAAAACACAATCGTGAGTCACTGTACAATGTAAAGTATGTGTTGCTATTTTTTTAATTATGCCTATATCCATCTGTGAGGACCAAACATTTTGTTTTGATTGACACGTAACGAATATTTTATCCGGATAAAAATTATAATTGTTCTGCGAGTGCTGCTTCTGCGGGCAGTTCTCTTAATGCAGGGGGAAATATCACCGCTTTCCGTATATACTTTGTTACATGATGTGAAGCTGATATAGCGCAATTGCAGTAAGGTTATGAAACGACAGAAAAAGTTATTGCTGAATTAATTTCACGCTTTTGTATTTTGTGTTTGTCGTTCAGCCCCAAGGGAGTCGGAGGGGCGCGCGGTCCGGGTCGGCCCAGGCTTCACAACGCACCACACCGACGCGACCTCACAGGCGGACGGTAGCGCCACGACCGGCAGCTCCATCTCCCAGGCCGCCATCGGGGAGCAGCGGCAGCGCCTGCTCGAGATGGTCTCCGCGATCCAGGCGTCGGTAGAGAAGCACATGATGAACAGGGACGAGCAAATTCCACCGGGCTCTCGGCGGTCAGCCGCTCCTCGTTCTCCGGCTCAGGCTAGCGCGACCGGCGCTCCCTTCGACAACAGCGGCGGCGGCGGCGGCGGCGGCGGCGGCGACACGAGCGTGCGGCAGGAGCGCACGGAGCGAAAATCGGGAAACCTCACCCAGCCGGAAGTTCTCAACAAACTGTCGGAGCCTTTGGGAAAAGCAGCCACTCAAGTTGGTGAAGAAGAAGACGACGACGACGACGACGACCACGACCACGACGATAACGACGACGAAGTCGCTGAAGTTGAAAGCGATGGTAAAGGTTGCAGCGACGGGCGAGACGGCGAAAGTTCGCTCGCCGGCGTGGCGGTGGAGACTCCGATGGAGGTGATGGACCCCCACCCGGCGGTGGCGGTGGCAGAGGAGGAGGAGGAGGAGGAGGTGGTGACAAGACCCAGGCAGACGGAGCGGAAGATGGTGGCGGATGAGGAACCGGAGGAGATGGAGAGCCAGGATGCAGGCAGTGCCGCTGTGCCAGCGCACATGGAATTCACGTAAAAACGGAACACAAGCGAGCTACACGCATTATATCTCTCTACTATACATACGCTATATATATGGAAAAAATAATTACAGCGCACGAGTGTGTGAGGTGGCTGGCGTGTTGGATGCCGTTAACAAGCGTGTATAGTGCAGTGAGTGCCTTCTGCATGACTTTAAGCTTCCCGAGAATCTTGAGGATCAGAAAAGTGCAGCTGGATAGCCATAGACTTCGATGCATTTTCATAATTTCCGAACGAGGCTTAAATACCAAGACAAGACTAGATAGTGACCCGTCACTGCTTGACTGACCGCTTCACTACCATTTAAATCTCATTTAAATTTTGTAAATTAAGTATTTCTTTTGGTTTACATAAATAAACTTGTATTTCTTTTTTATTTCATTACTTTTCTAATTCCCCGATTGGTTTACTTTTGAATCACTAACTTATTTTGAGCTCTATCGTCTGATTTAGGAACTTGCACGGGGAAGTCGCTATGCGTGTTACGTTTCTGGCACTGCGGCGTGTGTTGGTGCGTCTCGTCATTTGGCGAGTTACAGGGTATGTGCGATTATTCCCCCCCACCCACCCACCCACCACCTCCCCTGCCTCCCACCCCAATCCCTCCCACCCATTCCTGCGCTTTGAATGCAAACGTTGCGGATGTTGCACATTATTTAAACGATCCCAAGTGCGCACTTTCACCCGAGCCTGCGTTGGGGGTGCTCCGGACACAGTTTGTGTGCGCTCTCACCCAACATCGTTTTCTGCCGATTGCTTCACGCTTGGCCGCGCTGGTTCACATGACGCACGTTTGAACAGCCTCGGCCGGCTTTCACGACGCTGGTTCTGGGATGAGACGTCGAAGTCGGAAGGGGTTACCCGTGAAGCCATCATCATAGCCATCGACGTTTAGAGATGCCACCTTGGTAACATGCTGGAATTGAATTGCACACGCACGCCGACGCTGTTCACTGGATCGGTTAATTTTTTTGCCCAGTTCGAAGTTAGTTTCTTCTCATCCAATTTTACAGTGCTGAGCTGGTGGTGGAAATTACACATCCCTATGTCAGGGGCAAGTCTACCCAATAGGGCAACCACTCTGTGTTTTCCCTCCACATTTAGAAACGTGCGTTTAGAATATTTGGCTGCTATAAATTTCCACGTGATAAACCACTTCGTTGAGCTATTATTTGTGGCCAGGTCACTTCTGAAAAAGCTATATAGCTCATTGGGCTTTACCTCGTAAAATAAAAACAATGTTTAGTTTTTACTGTTGACTTCATCACTGAGTGCATAGCTATTTTGATCCTGGGAGGACGATGGGCTGAACCAACTGCTCACGAAGATTTTAACTCGCAACCTTCCGATTGCAAGCCACTCGTACTTCCGCATGCCAATCTGGCCAACTTCACTGAGCAAATTTGGTAACCAAAACCATTTTAAATATTAGTTGTACGTTGGCTGAGATAAGTAAAATATCCTCCACCCTTGTGGCATGCCTCGTAATCATGGTCTATTTTGGACCTGCCAAAAGAAAATCTGCTTACGTTAAACTGGCTTGGCCGTGCGAACGCCAAAAATGCCAAAATGTGTTGGTGTGCGACTTATTCTAGCGAGTGTAATAAAGTGGAACTAAATGTAATAGCATATAATAAAATTGAATAACTGTAATTGCAGACTTCTAGCACTTAATATTGCTGTTAGGATGTTTTTGCTATTTACATTGAGTCATGCTGATCTGGGACAAGCGACTTCCACCGCCCATATGGAACAGAGCCACATGATAAACTGGTGCAATGCATAGTCAAGTGCTTATTTTTTTTTACCGTATACGGGCTCTGGCATTTTGAATTTTGTGGATGTGCGACTTCCTGTCGAACTTACCTTTTTTAAACGCTAAAATAATTCCCCAGAAACGTTCCCCGTTGTAATTCACGAGTAAATGTTTAAAGCTCAAGCATTTGTAGCTTTCGGAAACATTTAGGTGTTTTGAGTTCAGAACATTATATTAAATATTTCCCAAACAGTTTATTGTGTGACTTCTGTGCACATAAAAAAAACACACGCGCAATGAAATGGGGGGACAAGCACTACGCAGTGAAATAATAACCATTGAGTTATTAAGTATTAGCATGGTAAGACATGTCAATCGTGAAACAAAACCAACTTTTGTAATTGATGCAGGGTCGATGAGGCTAACTGTGATTGCTGCTTGTCTGGGAGTAGATTTAAGCCAGTGTTGGTATGTGAAAATGAAGGCCATCAGTCTCGCCAACATTTCATGCACTTATTTTCAAGGCACCTCCCAAAATATTTCCTCATTTGTGTCATTAACAAAGTCCCATTTTTGCCCCTGGTCCACCCATGACAACACTTTTCACGTCTTCCAACCTTTTTGTGTGCCAGATTTTGCAAAGTTAGACCTTTAATTTTGGTAGACCTTGATGAGACGCATTTGCATGAACCGCAGGAAAATTTCCTTTTTCTCGTGAACTGGAGTGGCTGATCGCAAATCCAAGCGCCACCCAAGTGGGTTTTTTTTGGTGCCTTCCAAAAGAGGGAGCCATTCAAACGGATAAACCTGGAGGTACTTTTCACTTCGCTGCCACATAGGCAAAAGTGACAAAGTTTTTAATTGCACAGCATGGCAGATTTTTTTAAAGAGTGTATGGGACTAGTGGCATCGCGCGCACGCCGACTTGTGGAATACGAGCGCTGGAACGTGAAGGTGCACAAGCGATCGCCTGTACGAACTCGGCTAAAATGGAGTCGTGGGTGGTGAACACATTCAATCTTCTCTGACATTAAAACTAGACAAAAAATTTTTTCTCACGGATGCGACATCGCTTTACTCCTTGCTGGCTCCTTGTGCGTGATTTCAAAAGGCATGGTGTTTTCACAGCTACGCTTGTGCTTTGTCGGTCATTCTCCGATGTACTGTATCTCACTGTATTGTATATGCAATAAGAGGGTACATTTACCCCTTACTAAAATCTGAAAAATTTGCGAGGAGGGTGCTGATATTACTTTGCCCTGCGAGTAAATGTAAACATGCAGTGATATAACATTGTCTGTAAAAGTTATCATTTATTTGCAAAATGCACTGGGTTATTAATTTGAAACGATCAGAATACACACTGGTTTATAGGTGCCCAGAAGCAGCATTTGTCTGTATGACCAGATTGGTTCTATGTGAGACGCATGTTGTAACTTTCTCCGTATGTCCACATAATCTGTTTTACTAAGTGTGTACATAAATTATGCCCTGCCAAGATTTGTTCAAGGCTTTGTGATTAAGGATTATTATTGAACTGTCCAATCTTAAGTCCATTGACACACGTGATACCATATATAGCAAAGGCAACTTCATTGGGTCTACTCTTAAGCGATGCAAACAATAAGATTTTATTGCATTGCTAAATAGTCAATGGATTAAAGGCAATGTATCTGTACATTTTGGCATTGAGAATATCTGCAGTTAAAGCAAATCTAACATTGAAGGTGCATATTTGGTTTAAATCGAGAAAAGATCATCTTAGTTTCAGGTTGTTTTATATAATATGTTAACACAGCCATATAAGTGTGTTCAATATAAATATATGTACTGTACTGCATTATCATCACTGCACCTTCCAGTTCTATGGCATTTGTACACCAGGACAACGCAGCTCCATTCCATCCTGGTGGTGCACTCATCCACCTGCTGGTGCTGCTTAAAAAGGGGGCCTCCATCCCCTCCTCATCCCCTCCCCCCCTCCTCCCTCCCCCCACCAAACTTAAATAAAACCAAGAGGCTCTCATCTTGTAGCGACACATTTTTGTGCTGTGCGCCACAGGCAGCCCCATACGAATTGTACGCTTCTTTAATCGAAGGCTTCTTCACAGTTGCAGTCAGCAATGCCTTTGTTGTGCCACTTCACACGCACCGAAATACTTTATTCCACTCCTGTGAGGTTTTTTTTAATATATTCGCATCGCATTTCCAACGGAAGGTGCTGTAAAGGGGACAAGCATACGCCTGTACATGTGAACACTCTTAAAATTGTCGAAAACGCCTTAATGTGTAGCCGACCGCCCGCGGAACTTTGGGGAGGAGGTGAATTTGGCGCTGGTTCGCCGTGTGGCTGCTGCCTTTCCCACTCGTCTGCGGTTCCTCGTCGCGCCTCGGAGTCTTCTTCGAAAGCGAGCAAATTGCTGTGCGGGCAGCGCGTCACAAGTTGAAATTATGATGATGATGATGATGATAATATTATTTACAAAATTTTGCGGGCTTAAAACATTCATATTGCACACAAGGGTCCTGCGTATTTTTTTTTAATAACGTGACTATAATACGTGACAATTACGAAAGTGATGAACATTACTTGAAATGGGTATGAAATAAAGGGTCACCACATAGTTACAACATTAAGGCACAACAAAAAAAGTTAACATAATGTTGAATCATGTAATAAGACTTTTAGTGGCTCCTTAAATATCTGAGCTTTTGGAGTTATAATTGACACATTACACTATGTTCTCTGGATTGTAAGACAACACAAACCTTGTACCGGTGTCAAATCCTTGTCGTACACGTGCCTGGATTTTGTGACGTACCCCCCTATCCATATTAAAATATGGATAGGGTGTCGGGGGGGGGTCTTATAATCCGAAGAATATCGTACATTGTAACTTGTCAATTAAATGGAGCCCCCACCCGCGCAGCGGGGCACAGACAGCCTGGGTATGCGCGTGTGCGCGCACATACAAGATGAGAGAGCTATTGTTTTTTGTTGGTTTTATCGAATCGTGGATCGGGGGAGCGTGGAAGACGATTAATCTTGGCCGCTTGCGCCAAGACTGCCAGCACGAAAAGGTCTCAACGCAAAGTAAACATCATCCCGATCCCTTGGCCGCCTTCCAATGTCGGTGTCAGGCTTTTTCAACCCCGCGGTCTTAACGTCCCGCATTCGGCCAAGAAAATGTGCAGTTCAAGCAATTTAACATTTGAGTGAAGGTCACTGGTAAAGATTTCAGCCCCGTGGCGTGGTGGATTGTAGGATTTAAAAAAAACAACGTGTCATGAATTCGCAACCCAAATGATGAATAGCTGTAATATTGTAGAGACACGCCTAGGCTGTGTCCTGGATTTTTCGATAAGAGTTTGATGGTTCATTAATGAGAGAAAAGAAAACAGGAATTATTAGGATTATTTTTCGTGGCATCACCAGTCCCACCTTCTATTTCGTCGTGATTTTATTGTCTTTTTTCCCCTTACAAATAACAGCTTCAAACCCTCAGTACACCTCGGAACACTGCATTTGTGTGTAGCTACACAAGCAGTTTCGTCTAAGACATTCTACATACAGTGTATTGCACGTATTATGCTGATTACCAGCACTACCAATTATACAATTGAACTCGTACCGTAATTTTCTCTGGTAAGATTGGAAATGTTAAACTACGCCGTGATGAAAAGAGTCTTGAAATTGAGCCCCACCACTGAGGGTAAGGAAAGCTTTTGATTTGTACATCGTTACACGGAATTAAAGCTTTCGTGACTGCATAAAATTACCGAAAAAAACAATTAGTATCTATACACGGGTTGTCGGGGTTTGTTTAATTGCTGTGTGACTACTTTTGATGTTCTTTTGATTACATTTACATCTTGATGCATTTATGGAAGTCCATTAGTGCGTTACATAATTTGAATTGTCGATGCTACTACATTTAGTGTGCCCACTATTAGCCTCCTAACAATACAACTCAACATATTCGTCAATGATATAGACCGTGGCCTTGAGCGGAAACGTATAATTGGCGACCGATTACGTAATCTTCATTTTAAGGCCACGGTGTTATTTATTGATGACCGTGTTGAGATGCATTTGTTAATTGTGCTTGTTCACCATTGCCAACGCAGCATCAACAAATAATTCTCCATATAGCGAAGACCATTCAGCAGTGAAAAAAAAACGGGTTCTGTATACAACATTAAAATCATTACATACGTGGCAGGGTTTATTGCACCAGTCCCGTACAATGTATTTTATAACAACTATACCCCGATGCGTTCATTAGTTTGTAAATGCTCTTCGTGCGGGCGTTAATTAAAATGTATAACCGCACGTGCATGGCTACAGTCTGTCGATACACATGACTTGATTAGGGCTAACGATCAGTTCATACGACCCCTTCTGCATAATGTATGCGCGTTGGCTTTGTGATTGGTAAGCAACACCACGCAAAGAGCTCCACCACCTGGGTTAGACTCCTGGATAATGGTGCAGAGCCTCCCTGAATATGAATACCTAATCCTTTTTTTTAGCAATAATGATTATGCCATTAGATTGTCCCTGGGAACCCATCGTTGCGTTTCAAGACTTGCTTGTCAGGAGTGCTCTGCATTGGGATGTTAAACTCATCCCATCTCATGCATGTTTGGCATATGCCTGTGAGCCTCCCCTTAGGTCGACTCAGCCTAAAGTGGGTATGGCTGATGTGGCAGCGGTGGTGGTGAACTTCCGCGCTGGGAAGACAAAGGCGGCCGAGTGTGAGGGATGATGACAGTCATATCTCATCATGGCAAGAAATGTTTTGGACAGCTTATACAGAGTGCTTCAAAAAAATGTTAACACTTGGGGAGAATTTGCAACACCACCACGAGAAATGTGCCTCCGGGCTCTGGAGAAGATTCCAGGCACGTGTTGACAACGATGGCGAACAGATGGAGACTATTTCACTTTAAGAAGCTATTAACATTACATTTGTTATCATTTAGAGTGTGCTATCCGTTCTTTTTCCATAAAAAAAATCGATAGTCCCATATAAGTTAAAAATCTTTGAAGCTCCCTGTACTGCGTAGGTTGTGCTTGGTTGTACCATGTCGCTCTCCGCTGTGTTTTCGGGTCGTACCACGTGTTGTTCGGCATGTACCACGTGTATGTTTTGGGCATGATGTCCGACGTTTCGTTCCACGTGCTTATTCATGACCTGACGGGAGCAGATCACAGTTCTCCCTCGATTATGTTAAAGACATCGCTGTATAAAAGGTGTCGGCCAACGTTATTATCGCGCGTTATGAAGGTGCTAAAAACAACACGCGGTTACAGCTAAACACACACACACACACCGAGAGAGAAAGTTGAATCGGTTGTCGAGTTGGTTTCAATAAATCAACTTGCACCAGTCACATACTTCACAAGGTTCTGGGCAACTGCTTTTGCAAACAGTCCTCTGGGGACCAAGGCTGCACGCATCTTGGTGGGTTTGACACGCGCTTACGCATGCCCCTGCACGGCAATGTATAATGTAAGTAGTCATATAAGAAACGCAAAATCATGCTCATAGCATCTCCAATGCGCATCGCTGTCCGGTCACACTGTGTTCATTAAATGCATTTTAAGGTTTCTCTTGAAGTGGTTGGAACTCAAGGTTTTTTTTTTGCTTTTTCTTGAGTTTGGTATTTATGATTAGCCCCCACTACTGCTTTCGGGCGTCCCTTTGTGAAACAAACACGCACACTCACCTGCTTTAAATGAAGGGGAAGTGATGATCTATCGCCTCTTGAAGGGCGCTGTGCCCTAACTCTCATTCCAGCAACCAGGGGAACATTGGAATGGTTCCAGCGGGCACCTGCTGCTCGCATTCCAAAGCAACGCATCGGTACCCACCCTTAGCACGTGGTTATTTTTTTGCTGCTGCTGACTGTAACCCTCCTCCACCCAAAAGCGCTCGCGGCTCCAAACCTTCGCGAATTACAACCACCAGCTTTGCACATCTCCCAATCTCCTCCACCACCACCACCACTACGTGGGCGCGCGCGGTGAGTGAAGTGTGCCGGCGGGCGGCGCGATGTTGATTGTGGGTGATTGCGCAACGGGCCCATCTGCACCGCAGATTTGCGAAACGCGCGCGTAGGAGACGGCTCATCAACAGCCAACTGGTCTGAAATTAAAATATATAACGTGGTGACGTTTCGGGCAGTGGTCCTTCTGGATGGCGGGCGAGCTTTGGAGTTTTGTGTGTGTGTGTGCGCGCTTATGCACCGCTCGCTTCCACCGCGATATTTACAATACATCTAAGACATTTTGTAATGAAACACGTTCTCTCTCGCCTGAATGCACCGGGTTATTTCATTTATGTTTACCCGAATAGGTCACTCGCAAAGAATTCGGCTCACGGGTAACAACTCGGGGTTCCGATTATGAGATTATACCTTCAATAATCACCCAGGAATGTCCTTAACGCTCGTGACGTCACTCCACGTCGACCAGCCCCCCCCCCCCCCTCATTAATATTCATTAGCAGGTTCCGTCCTGAAAATGGATTATTGTTCGTAATTAATAATCATGAACGGCTGACGTCACTCCATATTGGGTACCCCCCCTCCGCGCGTCATTAATTGTCGTTAACGGCTGACGTCACTCCACAAGAAGAAATGTGGAGCGGAAACTTAACATTTGTTTAGGCACAATCGTTTGCACTTTGCCACTTATATAAAGTAATCTACGCGTCACCTTATGTAACGTGTGCCAAACACGTCAGTGTGTGTGTCTCTCCCGCGTGTCACGTGACTCCACATGCGGCCCCCCACCTCATAAATATTCACGTATCGCTGCATTTCACTACGAACGCTGAGGAAGTTGGAGCGACTATTGCTGCTTTTGTAACGCCAATTCACCCATCCTCATGGAGAGTTAACCGTAACATTAATGCAACGGCACATCGCACTGCGTTTCCTGGCTTCAATTCCGCTCTTCGCCACGTCTAACAAGAGGGTAGGTCTAATTCACACTTCAAAATTATTGCTGAAATAAAAAAAAATGCATGCTAAAATCAACATGTTTCAGCTGAAACACGCGTTGGCTTTCGCGAACCGATATTATTCATTCTTCAAAACACCGGTGGGCTAAAGTAGCGAACTATTTTGTCTTTTGTAAACGTGACACATTTGTTTACTGTTTGGCCGTGTCGGGTGGTGGAGGGTTACGACATTAATAAATAACGCGATCTAACCCCAAAAACCTTTATTATGGATTTTTCAGCTGCTTTGCAGCTATTGACTCCCAATTACAATTGTTTGCATCTCCGGCGAGCTAAAGCGGAACACAATTCCGTCTCAGAGCACTGCACCTCAACTCTTTGAGCGCCCGTTTAATGCAGTGGCACAGCGGCACCGCGGCAGCTGTTTGATCAAATTGTTGCGTGAAACAATCACTGCCGTCATCATTAGACCTCCTTTGCCAGTACCAAAATGTAATAATAGGGTTTTTCCTCTTTTTTCTGGCAACAAAACTGAAACCTTTTTTTTACAAGGATTCATGTCTGCATTAACCACAATACCTGCAGTCAAAATGCAAACAACAAAAACATTCTTAGCTCTTTCGGTAAAGAGCTAAGAATATGAATTACTGCAGTCTCGAAAGCTTAAAAAAAAACATACTATGATAATATATGCATTGTCCTTGAAACTGATTGGTCCACACCAAGGGACGGCTTTCTTTTGAGCCTCGACCCAATTGGTGCGCGACTAGATGACGCCAAAAGGCGTACAGCTCAAAGACAATGCACTATCAAAGTAATGAGGGCTCAGGGTGAGCATCTACATCATTAGACCTCCTTTGCCAGTACCAAAATATAACAATAGGGTTTTTCTCCTTTTATCTGGCAACAAAACTGAAACCTTTTTTTAGAAGGATTCATGTCTGCATTAACCACAATACCTGCAGTCAAAATGCAAACAAAAAACATACTATGATAATATATGCATTGTCCTTGAAACTGATTGGGCCACACCAAGGGACGGCTTTCTTTTGAGCAGTTTCAAGGACAATGCATATATTATCATAGTATGTTTTTTTTGTTTGCATTTTGACTGCAGGTATTGTGGTTAATGCAGACATGAATCCTCGTTAAAAGGTTTCATTTTTGTTGCCAGAAAAAGGGGAAAACCCCTATTGTTATATTTTGGTACTGGCAAAGGAGGTCTAATGATGTAGATGCTCACCCTGAGCCCTCATTACTTTGATAGTGCAGTCTTTGAGCTGTACGCCTTTTGGCGTCATCTGGTCGAGCACCAATTGGGTCGAGGCTCAAAAGAAAGCCGTCCCTTGGTGTGGACCAATCAGTTTCAAGGACAATGCATCATATATTATCATAGTATGTTTTGTTTGCATTTGACTGCAGGTATTGTGGTTAATGCAGTAACATGAATCCTTGTAAAAAGGTTTCAGTTTTGTTGCCAGAAAAAAGGGGAAAACCCCTATTATTATATCACTGCCATCACTGCAGTGCTGCAGTCGAATGCGCTGCGAGGTGTTTTATGGCTTCCTTTTGTGCAACAATGACTCACATTAATGCAGTGCTACAGTTACATGCAGTACGGTGTTTTAGGGGCCGTCCATAAATGATGTCACGCGATTTTGGACGATTTTTGACCCCCCTCCCCCCCCCCCCGTCGTCACACGGCGTAACAAAAACTCAGACCCCCCCCCCTCCTCAAATATGACGTCACCAAGCTCTGCCCCCACAAAAATATATATTAAACATGCTTCAAATCGCTTTAAACTATTGTCATTGCAGTGCGTATTTAATGTGGCGCTGCACTCTGATGTTGTAGGAGAAAACATTTATTAAAAAGTCGATTTAATTAAGTAGAACGTGTTGTCTATATTTATTTAAAGTTGCGCATTTTGATGTGACGTCACATTTCTCAAATCCCCCCCCCCCCTCCTCGTCACACATCGTCACAAATGTCTGACCCCCCCCCACCCCCCAGGTGCGTGACGTCATTTATGGACGGCCCCTCATGGACATTTTTTTGCCAATATTCCCCGCAATTACAGTCGGCTAATTTATCATCGTTAACGACTGACGTCAATCCGCAAGGAGAAACGTGGAGTGGAAATGAGACTTAGTTTAGGCACAAATGACATGTTTTAACGTCCATTGTCCCCTTTTTATCGAGAGCAAAGCAGACAATTCCACGCCACATCCCGCTGCATTTTCTGCCTTCATGTATTTATTTCTTCGCCACGTCAAACTAAAGCAAGGTCAACTTTACGCTTGCAAATTATGCTAAAATAAAAATGTAACTGCTGTTTTGCCACCATCGCCTCCTATTCAAATGGTTTGACTACTCCGGCGATCTACAGCACAGCATAAGTAAGTCTCAGAGCACTGCACCTAAATTAATTTAATTTGTTTGGGCGCAAATTGCCCCCTCTTTATGGAGACATTTCTCGGTGATTTTGCAGATATTGTATCGATTTCCAATTCATTTCAAACAGCAACCGAAACAAAAGAGAATAAAGTATCGGAGCAGTGAATTTGAACAAATTGAAGGTCAGTTATATACAGTGCTATATACAGTGACATGAAGTCAGGCGTTTTATGACTTAGTTTTTGTGCAAGATTCACTGCCATTACATTTACACGAGATACAATGATACTCTGCTCAAATGTTTCGTAAATATTACAGCTTTTGTCCTAGGACTGGCAAACATGCTAGTTATTATTATTATTTACTAATACGATATTAAATTTGACGAGTATCGCGATATCGGTTTTGCCGAAATCCACACTGCGTCAACCCCCATCGGTTAGACTGGATGATGAACTTTTGCATTTATTTATTTATGACGATCGTTAAGAAAAAAATGTTAAACAAATTAACCTTGTCGCTTTTCACAATGCCATACGAAAAAAAGAAAACGATGAACTTGAATTTTCTGATGTGCCTCAAGTACGAGTGTGCATTTGCTTCTAAGTTATTAAAACTGCGGTTTAGCGAACAGAACCCTGCCATGCGTTTATTTTTTTGTATTTTCGAATCGTTACAACTTTACAATGTGCACTGCTTATAACGCACGTGGTTATCAGAACGCCTCTTACGAAACAAAGGGTGTGTGTGTGTGTGTTGGGTGGGGGGCGGATTTGATCAATTCCACACCATTCTTTCAGCTGCCGCACCGGGAGATAGAATCGAACCGGGCAATCTCTGGATTGCAAGTCCGGTGTGTTGGTCATTAACACCACGGCAGATCCCTTTGTTTATTTGTTTTAAAACATAAAAAAGGTTAAACGCCCAATGTTTACTGCCCTAGATATATTTTTTGGGGGTATTTATTGTAACCCGGTAACCAATTTTAACCGGGTTTTTATCCAGCGATTTCCGTCATGCAAAATAAAATAACAATCGTGATCTGTACGCAAACCAGAGTGACGGTTCGAAGGTCATTAAAAGGCGAGTTACGTTGTCGATGTGTAAAGAGGGATACATGGGATTGCACGGGGTTTACCAACTTTAAACAATACAAAATAAATCACAACATAACCTTTCCAAGCATTCCGAGCGTGGGAATGTAATCTCGTGAGAGATTTTGGTTTAACGCCACATGCACACTGGGACGGACTTATTGATATATTTTTTTTACCCA
Source organism: Petromyzon marinus (assembly GCF_048934315.1). NCBI lineage: Eukaryota > Metazoa > Chordata > Hyperoartia > Petromyzontiformes > Petromyzontidae > Petromyzon > Petromyzon marinus. The sequence goes on along the minus strand of NC_133689.1, from coordinate 5,437,259 downwards.
ATTTTATTTTCCCAAGTTGGCTATCGGTGTCGTATTCGTTCGGAGATCACGCACAACAAGCCCGTGTTGAAGAACGGCACAGAGAAGGCGATGGCACGAAACTATTCATGGGATCCCTTCAACATTAATTCATTCTCACTCATATTCTTGGTTCTTTCGTATCCTGCGACTTTACTGAAAGAACCAAGAATATGAATCCCTGCGGTCACAAAAGCTTTAAATCAAAAATTCATTCTTACTCTTTAGTTCTTTCAGTAAAGTCACGTAGGTAGAAAATAATAATAGATCACGGCGTTTTGATCGCCGCACAAGCAGCCATCTTCAGGTGAGACGGTTGCTTGTGTGGCGATGGAAACGTCATCATCTATTCATTTAGTCACGGCAGGAAACCTGAGAAGACCACAACGACGCCCGAGTCGAGCGTCGCACACAGCTCCTCCTTGCTGTGAGGCACGAGCGTGAGCCGCTGCGCCAACCTGCAGCCACTCGGACAGAGACAGCCGCGCAACGTTGCAATGTTTGTCTTTTCGATTTAAAGCTTTCGTGACTGCAAGGATTCATCTTCTTTGATTCTTTCGGTAAAGTCACGTAGAATGAGAATAAAATAATGCATTGATAAAATAAAATAACACAATAATATTCTCACGACGTTTCGGCCACAACACAAGCGGCCTTCATCAGGTGAAGGGGACGAGACTGTCTGGTGCTGTCCTTGTCCCCTGTCCTCCAGACAGTCTCGTCCCCTTCACCTGATGAAGGCCGCTTGTGTTTTGGCCGAAACGTCGTGAGAATATTATTGTGTTATTTTATTTAATCAATTTTTTTTATTTTATTCTCATTCTACGTGGTGACTTTACCGAAAGAACCAAAGAAAATGTTTGTCTTGCTGGAAATTAGCCCGGGGTTGAAGGGGCGGGGGGGGGGGGGGCTCTTTGTGTGGGCCCCTCGTGTCTCCACGCGAGGGGCTGGGGAATGAGAAGAGCGAGACCCTGGTGACGGAGCTGGAATCCCCACTGCAGCACCAGCACTCGCTGACAGCGGCGTTTGTTCCGCAGTGATGCCCGGCGCTGTTGTTCCTCGACTTTTCCCACCGCCCCTGTGATTGCCCGTGCAGGCGCAAGGCACATATTTGCCATCACTCCTGCAGCTGTCTGCCTACATGTGGTGGAGGTGAAAGGTGCAATCCTGCAATTGCTTGATCTCGCCACTGCTGGAGGAAGGGTCTCCATTAGCTCCCCTCTTAAGAGTCTAGAGCAGCGTGCTCCACTGCAAGGCCACCGAGGGGGCCTTTAGCGCGGCCCCTGACGTGCGGCCTCCGACAATAAACAACACGTGACAACAACCCCCATCATCATCATTAGACCTCCTTTGCCAGTACCAAAATATAATAATAGGGTTTTTTCCCCTTTTTTCTGGCAACAAAACTGAAACCTTTTAACGAGGATTCATGTCTGCATTAACCACTACCTGCAGTCAAAATGCAAACAAAAACATACTATGATAATATATGCATTGTCCTTCAAACTGATTGGTCCACACCAAGGGACGGCTTTCTTTTGAGCCTCGACCCAATTGGTGCTCGATCAGATGACGCCAAAAGGCGTACAGCTCAAAGACAATGCACTATCAAAGTAATGAGGGCTCGGGGTGAGCATCTACATCATTAGACCTCCTTTGCCAGTACCAAAATATAACAATAGGGTTTTTCCCCTTTTTTCTGGCAACAAAACTGAAACCTTTTTTTACAAGGATTCATGTCTGCATTAACCACAATACCTGCAGTCAAAATGCAAACAAAAAAAAACATACTTTGATAATATATGCATTGTCCTTGAAACTGCTCAAAAGAAAGCCGTCCCTTGGTGTGGACCAATCAGTTTCAAGGACAATGCATCATATATTATCATAGTATGTTTTTGTTTGCATTTGACTGCAGGTATTGTGGTTAATGCAGACATGAATCCTCGTTAAAAGGTTTCAGTTTTGTTGCCAGAAAAAAAGGGGAAAAAACCCCTATTATAACCCCCATCATCATCATCGTGCTGCTGTCAAACCCCCCAATGGTTTCAAATGTTTGGCGGCCCTTACACGCATGATGTCTTATCAGGATACGAGTGAAGAACACTGATCTAGATTATATTTTGGCCTCCTCTTCCACGCCGGAGAGATACTCTTTGGACGAGGTGGGATCTACCCACACTTGAGCCACCACAAGCAAACTGCCGATCGATTGAATACGGCGTTACCCATTTCTACTGCAGGGTGGGCAGGTGAGGAGGGTGGTGGGGTGGAAGGGGCGGATGAGGACGTTTGCAGCACTTCCGCCCCGGGAGATCGAACCGGCGAACTTCGGGTTTGGCATTCGTGGTGTAAATATTAGCATGCCTACGTGCGAGTGAGCCTGTGTGTGCGCATGCATTTCTCAGCGAGTCATTCGTGTATTTTTCACGTAAAATTTGTCATACGGAAAATTGCATGCTTACAAATAAACGCCAGCAGTGTGTGTGTGTGAACATGTAGCCTGCATGCCCAGCCACCGCATGCCCAAGCAGCTCCTGTATGGCCTGGATAGCGGGAGCTCCATTTGCGCGGCACGGGCCAGAGAAGAGATGGACAGATGCGGTACAGAATGATGTGGGGATGATTGGACTTGAAGATGACCGGTACCAGTGGTGTTGAGATCGGCTTCTATGGAGGAGGCTGGGGAGGAACGCCAGTGGAAAGTTTGAGGCAGTCGCCCTCTAACAACAACGACGGGCAAGAGGGATCGACGCTCACAACAACGAGCGGAGCCCCGGGCCGGGTAAAATTTAGAAAGCACAGTATGGAGCACAGGTGGTGCATCGAACCGTCGTCTCCGTCAGTCAACCCATATTACCTGAGTCAGTCTTGTGGTTGTGTCAGAGAGCCTTGGAGACGTCACGTGGCGCCGAATTGCAGCTAGCCTGGCACAAGCGCAGTGGTGACATCACTGCGACGTTGGTCGCGAACTTTCTGCTGTTGTTGCTTGAACAGCACTTTCCCCGACAGTCTGTATGGACAGCTGGGGCATCGGGGTTATTGGTTACATCGCATAGTTTGCAGCCACATTGTTATTGACGAATGTGTTGAGTTGTGTTTATTTTACAACAACAAAAAAACCCCACCTTAAATTGAGACACAAGATGCTTACGGTGCTATTATCGCAAGTCACAAAGAAGCCGCAAGCCCTTATGAAATCTTCGGGTTTTTGTTCAGTCCACATCAAATAGGGCTACGTTATTGAATTCTCATGCCATCAATAATGCAACGGGTCTCCTTGTATCTAATATTTTGACTCGGCTGCATGGCAAAAAAAACCGCTTATGCCAGCCATAATATATACTATATGGAGTGTTAGCGAGCACCTATAAGTTAGGGTTGCTGTTTTATAGCATTTCACTGTTGCTGTATAACAAACTAAGTTGAGTTGCTGAAAATGAGCTTTGGGGCAGTTCACATCTCCCTTTAAAACCCGAGTGATGGAAGTTCCACATTTATATGACGGGGGCGAGTCTTACCATAGACCAGCCACTGATGACTTCACCACAAAGTGGTATCATTGTATCGACCCGTGCGCCATGATGGGCCGAATCAACCCCCAACCAGGAATTGAACTCGTAGTATAATGTAAAATGCTTTGTATTTAAACGTTTGAGTGAAAAATACAAATACTTATTTCGGGTTGGAGGGAGCCGTGGTGCAGCGATTAACACGATGCACATTTTTATCCGGCCGCCTCAGTCCGATTCTTGGACTCGGCTAACATCAGTGGCGAGTGACATCAGTGACGATTAACGGGTAGCAGCTGCCCTTTGTGTAATGACTCCAGCGCCTGTAATAGAGGTCGCCGGTTCGATTCCATCTCCCGGCATGGAATTTGAAACAAACGCGGCAAGTTGATGAAATCTCCCCCACCCCTCCCTCCCCCCCATCCCGTCTCTATCCACCCAGGGGTATAAACGGATACATTTAATACTTTTTGGTTCTATCGGTAAAGTCACGTAGGTAGAAAATAATATATCACGACGTTTCGATCTCAACACAAGCGACCGTCATCAGGTGAGACAATCACAGCAGGGAAACCGCTGATGGTCGCTTGTGTTGCGATCGAAACGTCGTGATATATTATTTTTCTAACCTACGTGACTTTACCGAAAGAACCAAAGAGTATGGATTCCTGCAGTCACGAAAGCTTCAAATCAAGATTGGATACATTTCCAATCTAGCCGAGCGGCAAGTCACGTGTGGTGGGGTAAATCGTGGGCAACTCCCACACGACCTCTTCCGAGGCGTCTGAGCTGCGTTGAAGACAAGGGGCCGAGTCGCATCGAGAGCGGCTTCTCTACAGCTCCCTCGGCTGGAGGCCGTAGTCCACCATCAGTGGCGTGAGCGGGCCATCGCAAGGCCTGTGCCTTCACCTTCACAGCAAGAAGCAATTACTCAAGGCGCCAGGCATTTCGCGTAATTGCTCTCGATTCGCTTCGGCGCATTCCGCCTGGAGTTTGCCGCGTGTGGTGATGTGTGCAAGTTGACGCAAAGATACAAAAAAACACATTCCTGCGGAGGGAGCTGGTAGGAACGTTGGGTTGCTCGGTCAATGGCCAGGGTCAACGGCGGCACCACGTGGTGTATTACGCAAATATGCCCGACTGTGAGGGCGGGTACAAGCCGGCGTGAGTAGGTTAAACGTTCAGTTTTATAAGGGCACCACGGGGTGACCAGCCCCTCCCCACCCAGCCCCACCCCTCCCACTCAGCCCCTCCCCACCCTCCCCACCCAGCCCCTCCCCACCCTCCCCTCTCCACCCTGCCCCACCCCTCCCAATTTTGGATGCACGACGGACGGACCCAATAATCCCCTGTGGGCTGGTGTAACCAGGAGGTTCCTACCAGTAAAAAAAAACAAATAACAGCCGCCTGTGGTAGCTATGCGACCAAGTGTTGGTGGATCACGCTGAGATGGATCATGTTTTCCGAGACAACGGAATTCTAATCTTGAAAAAAAGAAAGTACGCCCGGTAATAATTCTAGCCACTGGCTGGCTGCAGTGCTTCCACACGCCGTGTCTGCTCACGCTGGTCAATGCGGGATTAGTGAAGCTCGGACCGTTGCAGACATATCACCGGCGATTGTATTTTTACGATTATAAGATGCTCCCGATATCAGACGCACCCGAAAGTGTCCGTAAAGTGATTCACATATCTGGCCTCTCGCACAAATGACAAATATCCCCCCGTATTAGCCTTAACAGATGACTGGGGCAAGTACTGTGAAGGAACAAAGGCAAAGATCCCCCATATAGCTTGTAACAGAGTGTTGGGGCAAGTGCTGATAGCGAGCACCTATGAAGGCCGGCAACTGTGGCACACGAGGGGGTGGGTGGCCAGCACCACGCCCGACTGCCTTTGTCTCCCTAGTGGCGATGGTTACACACCGCACCGGGTACTCATTTTAGGCTGAGTCGAACTTGGGTAGGCCCAGGACCGGTTCAGATAATCGTCACTGGTGTTGGCCGTGAGCGGGAATCGAACCCGGGTCGCCAGGTTCGTAGCGCAGCGCACTAAGCGCTACACTACCGCTCCCCGTCTTTCAGACACACACACAATAAAAGACAAAGATCCCCCCTATAGCCTTAACAGACTGTAGGGGCAAGTGCTGTTAGCGAGCACCTATAAAGGCCGGCACGGCACACGAGGGGGTAGGTGGCCAACACCACGCCCGGCCGCCTTTGTCTCCCGAGTGGCGATATTTACACATCGCACCAGGTACTTATTTGAGGCTGAGTCGACCTAGGGGAGGCCCAGGACCGGTTCAGATAATCGTCACTGATGTTGGCCAGTGAGCGGGAATCGAAACCGTTTCACCAGGTTCGTAGCGCAGCGCGCTAACCGCTACACTAGTGCCCCCCACACAGACACACACACAGACACACACAAATAGACACACAGACACACACAAACACACACAGACACACACCAATATTCATACAGCCACCGGATTATACGACGCACAGGCGAGTACCATCCACTGCGTCACAAAGCCAGTGATAATCGTATGCCAATTGTTTGCCCAGCAAAGCCTCACTGAGTCGCGCGACTCATTTTCAGCATATAATATGATTTATAATTAGTTTATTTTGGGTTAGATTGTGTAGGTATAATGTCATTTGATTTAAACCAACACTATTTAACCCTAAATGAAACAATTACGAATCGCACATTGGCCGTGAAAGCCGACGTATCAAATTCTCCAGATAATGAATAACAAACAAAAAAAACATTCCAAGCGAATAAGCCTGCGCCGTTGTTGATGTAACGGACAAACCAATATCGCGATAATCGTCACATCTTGGAATAAATGTAACATCGCGCGACCGTTATCGTATCGTGGGGCAACGACATCGCGACAAACCCTGGAGCCCCGCGCGGTGGTGAGCCAACCCTAACCCTAGGAGCCGCTAGACCTCGCTCCCTACAGAACCAACCCCGACCCTCTCGCTACTGCACCACCCCCCCACCTCCCCCGTCTCTCTCCCTCCCTATCTCTCTCTCTCTCCGCTGGTTGTGTGATACAGATCATTCGCGCACGGAGCTCCGTCTCAGTGTCCCTTCTAAGTTGAGTTTTTTTGTTGTTGTTGTTGTTGTGAACGTGGGCCCGGATGAAGACGATGCAGTGAGACGCAACGCTCCGGCAAAACCGACCGGCTCCGCGCGACGCTAGTCGCCTTTTCACACCGAGGCAAATCTTCACGCGTCCACCTTCTCTGATGGGAAGGTGTTCGCTGCCGGCGGAGAGCTGTGAGTCTTCCCTGTCACTGCGCGCAGATCAGCGACTCGCGGTTGCATGCGGTAAAGGCGAATTGCTCGTGGTGCAGTGACTTTCTCGCGCGCGCGTGTCAAGTCACTGCTCTGCCGCACGCAGCGCTCCGCATTGCCCTGAGTAAGGTTATCCTTACTTAATAGGCGATGATGTTTCGGCTAACGGCGCTTTCTCTGATATGAATAAGGGCCGTTACCCGAAACGTCAATTTCAGGTATTGTGCAAATGTTTCTTACATCGCCATCATCATCACCATCATCATCAGAGCAATTGACCTTCTTCTCTGCTACGAAGAATCGTCATTGTCCGTAGCGCCATCTATTAATTATATATATGCTCCCTTTACGCCAGTGTTTTTGATGAATGTGTTACGTGTATTTGTTGGTATTTGTGCCTGTGCATCACTGCCAACTAAGCATCACACACGTGTGTTTGTTTGATTTCATTGTAAGAAAATGTTCAGTGTCCAATTAATCTATGGGATGTGAACACAAACTCGTAGACAATAGGTGGGAGTGTGGGGGGGGGGGGTCAGGGACAATTTTAAGACTGACTAAATATTAGTCCGTGTTTGCCACCGATGTGGTTTGATTGTTGTGTTATTCGTATCATCGATAATCACCAAGGAGCGTGACTTGTCCTAGAACTCGTCCATCGAGGAGATGGGGCGATTAAATCAGTTCGCGGGGCAGGCAGGTTGCTTGTTTTAGCTTCGCAGCATTGTGAGAGATGTTGCCGGCTAGGGAGTGGCCCTCAGCCAGCAGTGGATTGACAATTGCTGATGATTAAAATGATGGTTATGCGATGTGTGCGTACGTTGAACTTATTTTGCACCGCATGTAGCCGACCGTGCTAATCGGAGGTGGCAGGAAGAGAGATGAGACATTGACGTTCTGCAGAAATGCCTCGTCTGGTCCCGCTGTTGCTCATTGCAGATGCGTATTTTTATCGTGTCTACTCTGTTAACCTATGCACGGTACTTGCACTTGCGCGTGTGTTAGTGTGTTACGTGCAGAACCCGGAATCCCGAGTTCACTTCCCGCTCACGGCCAACACCAGTGACGATTGTATGAACCGGTCCTGGGCCTCCCGTAGTTGGAATCAGCCTCACATGAGTACCTGGCGCGGTGCGTAAAAACATCGCCTCTAGGGAGACAAAGGCGGCCGGGCGTGATGCTGGACACCCACCCCCTCGTGTGCCGTTCTGGCCTTCATAGGTGCTCGCTAACAGCACTTGCCCCATCAGTCTATTAAAGTTATACGGGGGATCTTTGTCTTTGTTACGTGCAGTGGGTGATGCCGTTTGAGTGACAGGCGATGAACAAAAGCTCTCTATAATCAACATCAGCAAACTGGAGTCAGTGAATGTCATACGTATTGACTTTCACGACCAATAATCATGATTCATACTTAATTAATTTTGTCTGAGATTTTGTCTAAAAATTGTTTACTATAACCCTCGACCACCCGACAGAGCCGATCAAATCAAGTTGTCACGTGGAGCCTAATATGCAAATTGCCTGAGAGGTTGGGATCGTGCTATGGGATGTCATTTAGCGGACTAATAGCTGGAGATGGAATTGAACCCGTGGCCTCTGGGTTGCGAGTCCAGTGTGCCAACCATTGCATCACGACAGCACGCGAAAATTGACTTTCATTTTAACAACTACCGTTTCACGTGTATTTGCGTTTAGGTTGCTAGCCAATATAATTGTACGCAGTGTGTGTATATATATATCTTCACATGGCCTCAACGTGCACATAGCCTGCCACAAGCGCTGTGGTAACGTCACCGCCACTTCGTGTCGAATCGTAGTTCATAGTTCCATTTATTTGGTATAGCCCTGTGAGCCATTCGGCTCTTGAATCGGGTGCAACCGCAACAAACAAAATACAAAAACATGAACAAGAAAACATCTTAAAGTGACTATGTGACTGTGCAAACAGAAAATCCAGGAAAAAATCTAAATATCCCTGAAATAGCACCGTACACTAACGCTGTGTGCAAAAATCCCAGTGGGATGCAAGTCAAACAACAACAACCACAAGACAACTAAGATTAAGGCCATCAGTCTAACTCCGTACTACAATACACAAAAACATGGCCAAACCAAAAAACGTTTTCGAAATCACCAAAATAAAGCCATAAATGCAATGTAACAGTGATCATAGGGACTGTGACCAATTTTTTTACAATAAACTACGTAAATAACATGTAACACCAAACCCTAGAGCCATAGCTTGAGTTACTCCACAACAACAGAAGCATCGGTCGGAAATCACATTTTTCAATGCACCTTTAAGATCAGCACGCTAAATCAAAATACAGTTAATACTTTGCAGCGGTCATCCGGAACAAAGCATTTAATTTTATTTTAGGTCACTGAATAGCAGTGGCAGCTATGGGTGTACAACTCCTCTAGAGCAGTTTTGAGTGAATGGCGGTTGTTGTTGTATATCTCAAAGTGCATTTTATTGTTGTAGTTAATGTAGAGGGTCTCCAAGTAGCTCCCTCTAGTGAAGAACCTTCCACCAGCGGTGGCGTAAGCGAGCAGCTGCAGGGCTGTGCCTTTACATTTTACCAGATTACATTGTTACAGATTCAGAAGTTGTGTAACTGTTGATATCATCATCATCATCATTGTCATTTACGACCACAGTCCATGCTCTCTTCACTGTTGGATGAAGTCCTCCCTACGCTGTGCCATTCCACAAGTCACATGATGCCAAGATTAATCTTCCTGCTGATCATGAGCCAATGTGATCTTACACTGTGGAGTAAGCATCGTACTTAATTTATCTTTGGATTAAACTCAAATTCGGAAAATTGTTAATAATGTTCGACTTTCTATATTCTTATATTTTTTTTTTATCTGTGTTCACTCCTGATATACTGTAAACATGATACGTGTACTAACTATAAAATAACCTCAACTGAGTCTCAAGATCTGTTTTCACGAGGGCTTAGTTGTCAAATTCAATGGAGAGCAGTAGTTATTTTAATAGCCTAATTATTTATAACCACCACCACCACCATGCTCACAATCAATTAATCATCATCACTACATAACTGTTATTGTGATATATAGTTCAAATTGCTTACTTTTTAAAAGTTTTTAGACATATTGCATTATAAATGGATTATTGTAACCCAGATTGCCCTTGCAAAAGATGCAATGTGAACCACGTGTCTCAACGGGGAGCCTATAATTAATCTCCTCGGTTAAATAAAGGATACTCCCAAAATATGTACATCTTTCTCGAAAACAATAACACTTAATTACCAGCGCGCATAACTGCTACCCGTTCGTTTCGTGTACCACAGCCTATTCGAGGTACATGCGACAACAATGAAACAAACTAAACGCGCACGGCAACCGAATAATAAACACGTAGCAATAACAACAACACAAACACTTTACGCGATTTCGATTGAGCTAGTCGCCTTGCGTGTTTAGTCAAGGCGCTTCGCCGCCTTCGTCGTTGGCCAGCAACGCCTTCGCTCGTCTCGCCTCTTCGCTTTCATCACCGAAGGGGACAACTGTCGCCCGGCTTCGCGAACGGACGTTCGATTCACTCGCCGCTGCCACAGCGCGCGACGCCGATGGCGCCCGAGCTGTGTGTGGTTTGGGGGTCGTCTCACGGTCCACGCCGCCCCCAATCGATGCGAGTGCTGCTCGACCCCCCCAACACCCTCCCACCATCTTCCCCCCCCCAAGCACCGCTCACAAAGGTTAAACGTATGCGCGGCTCTGTGAGCAATGTCACGCCGCTGGGAGGCCGGGCAGGTGCGACTCGCGTGTTTGTGTCTACGGCATGCGTAATGCTCTTGCCCCGCGTAATATACATGGCCCACGTCATGTACATGGCCACGAAATGTACATGGCCCACGTCATGTACATGGTCCACGTCATGTACATGCCCCGCGTAATATACATGGCCCATGTAATGTACATGGCCCACGTAATGTACATGGCCACGAAATGTACATGGCCCACGTCACGTACATGGCCCATGTAATGTACATGGCCCACGTAATGTACATGGCCCATGTAATGTACATGGCCCACGTAATGTGCATGGCCCACGTCATGTACATGGCCCACGTAATGTACATGGCCCACGTCATGTACATGGCCCACGTCATGTACATGGCCCACGGTGGCAAAGGCTTAGGGCCCCTGGAAGCTCACGAGGCGCACGGATTAATGGAGCTACAGAAATATATATTGGTGAAACCAATGTCAGATCGAATTCAAATAATAATGAACATATAATAAAGAGTATTTAATGGGTTTCATTTCTATCTTGTCTGTATCTCTCTTCTGTAATCTGACTCAATCCTTGTCTCTCTCAATTCCCTACATCTCTGTCTCATCTGTATCTCTTCTCTCATCTCACTATACCTCGGCTTCATCTCTTATGTAACTTTCGTCTCTGATATAACTGCATCTCTCTTTCATCTGTATCTCCCTTATCCCATCTCACTACATCTCTGTCTCATCTGTATCTGTCATCTCACTACATCTCTGTCTCATCTGTATCTTCATCTCACTACACATTATTCTTTTGTCTATACCCCTTCTATAATTGTATTACTGAGAGTTTGTGAATTGAAAGCGGGGACTCAGAATATATAATTTGTGCTGTGGATGGTTGTATATTTTTATGTGCTGTAGTAGCCATAGATCAATAATAATGTTACCAAATAGCCACAGGGGTAGTTAGGAAGTTCTTCAATTCATCATGTCGTTGGACGAATAATATTTCATGTGGAATCTGCAGCAGGCAGTGCATCACTCTGTCAAAGAATGAGCCCAGAAGATTATCTCACAGACACTGGTACTGAAGGCGCTTTAATTGACCTTTTTATCCAAACTCAAAGGCGATTTTCCTCTCAAATGATCATTGAAGCTGTGCTCTTCTGTTTACAGTCCTGAGCCAGTGGTGGAAATTACACATTCCTATGGCTGGGGCGAGTCTATCCACGGGGCAACTAAATGCTGACTTCCCCAAAAGGTGGTAGTCGTGTTATGATGGGCTGAGTCAACCCTCACCTGTGCTATGAACTGGCATTTTTTCTGATTGTCACTTGTAATATAGGGGCACATTTGTTTACGTGCTGCCAGGATTGTTTATCTCTTGTCAGTCAAAACCAAATAGTTTGCATTCATGTAGCTGGAATATTCCAAAAATTAAGCAAACAGCACTATTGTAATTTCACACGTTGTTTTTCTTGTATGTGTGCGGCATTTTGTGACCAGGCAGAGACCATCAACGAACCCCGCTCGAGGAATCGGTTTAATAGTGGGTGGGTGAAACCTCGATTCAGATCCAGTTTCTCGGTGGTATTGGCTCATTGTTCTGAATACTGAACCCTGCCCTCTGACCCCTTTGAGTCGTGTATTCGGTTTATCTAAAAAAAAAGTTGCCACTTGCAAATTGTGGCTCAGCTATAATGTTTTCGTTTACTCAGAAACATTATTGTGAAGTTCATGAATGATCATGAGGCTCGGTTAAAGTGCTCAGCCCTCATAATGTCGCACATACCCAGCAGATTGCAATCCACCACTAGATTATCGGCATGTGCTACTGCACCACAGTGTTCGTCTGTAATGTAAATGATCATCCTGCATGCACCCAGTTTCATCTAATTGCAGAAGCTCTGCAAGTTTTGGGTGGCCTTTCTACAATACTTTGCGAGCGCCCGGTGTTCACGCATCCAAGCGCTGACCAGGTTTTTCGAGGCCTACTGAGATCAGGCACATGCAGATTGATTTGTTGAGTTTGCAATGAAGCGATAATGAGAATGACGACGATGATGACGGAGACTGTTTCTCTCCCAGTTGGTGGGTGGCTTTCGTTCGTCCACCATGGAGTCCCCGTCACCTTCTTTGCCACCGCCGCTGCCGCTGCTGCTGCTGCTGCTTCTGTGCCTCTCCGCGTCCGTGTGCCCTGGCCTCGCCTCGGATCCTAACCTCCGGCCCGCGCGTGCTCGAAGGGCGCCCAACATCATCCTCATCCTCACCGACGACCAGGACGTCGAGCTCGGTATGGATCCAGCGGCGCACGGCTTTCGAGTTTGGCGCCCGTCAGCGCGCCGGGCTTCACGGCCGCTGACACTCAGGGAGAGCAGCAATCGGCGCGTATTCATGATAGAGGTTCAATTGGGTTAGATCGCGTAAGTATAAATGTGTCGTTGAACACGCCACCGCCCGACGCAGCACAGCGGTGCGTTGGAGAGTAAATTCGCAGTATTTACAAGTCGAGAACCGTCACGTTTCGCCAGTAAATACAACTAGCATCATCAGCCGACAGACAGATTTGTTGAGAATTTCCTCTTGTTTTGTTCTTAAATCGAGGGATAAATGTGATGCCGTCATTCGTGATCAATCAGTTGCGAAGGCCAGAGGGGTTGGTTAATGTTGAATATATTTACAATATATTACCCAAAAAACCTCTATTATGGATATTGGTCGCGAAAGCCTACGTGTTCAACGGAATTGACACGTGTGTATAGATGTATGAAAAAAAAAAGAATAGGTTCTACCCTTTCTGGCAATAAAACAGCTGTGTTAAGATGTTTAAACACCAACTAGAAACCTTTTTACAAGGATTCATGTCTGCATTAACCACACGTACTGGTGGTGACCATGCAAACAAACAAACATACTGTGATAATAAATGATGCATTGTCTTTGAAGCTGATTGGCCCACACCAGAGACAGCGGCCTTCTTCATGACCTAGTCTCACCAGTGTCAGACCAGAGAACGCCAAAAGGCGAGCAGTACAAAGACAATGCCACTATCAGAACATTTATTACTCGGGGTGAGCAGCTACAAAATGAGACCTTTTTTCCAGTATCAATGTATGAAAAAATAAGAATAGGTTTTACCCTTTCTGGCAGCGTTGAACTTTTTTCCCACCGTACGTAGCCAGCCGTGCTAATCGACCCACATTCTCTGAACGGCATTTATATAGCATCGTAGCGAAATCATAAACCTGCCGGATTTAACGACAAGATCACGTACCTGTCAACCCCTTATCAGTGCCTACCTTATTACAGACCAATTCAGACCATGTCGGTCACCCCGTGCCCTTATAAGTCTCAACGTTCATCCTACAAAGTCCCATCACAAGGGAGAAACACGAACAGAGAAACAAATTAAGAATAGGGTTTTTCCACTTTTTTCTGGCAACAAAACTGAAACCTTTTACAAGGAATCATGTCTGCATTAACGACAATACTTATGATCAGAATGCAAACAAAAAACACACCAATAATATATGCATTGTCCTTGAAACGGATTGGTTCACACCAGAGACAGCTTTCTTTTGAGCCTCGTCTCAAACGGTGCTAGACCAGAGGACGCCAAAAGGCGTACAATGATGATGAAGAAAAACAATGTGTTGCCCGTATTGAAACGTCTGTACGCCGTATGGACCTGAAAACTAAATTTCCATGTATAAGAATACGAGGTGAATCATATGGGTTGACAGCTACGAGATCACACAATGTGGGTTTCTTTCTCTCTCTCGTACCGTGGCCCCCCTAACCGCCCCCCCCCCCCTCCCAGGCTCGATGCTGGTGATGAACAAGACGCGGCAGCTGATGGAGCGCGGCGGCGCCCACTTCACCAACGCGTTCGTCACGACGCCCGTGTGCTGCCCGTCGCGCTCCTCCATGCTCACGGGGAAATACTCGCACAACCACGACGTGTACACCAACAACGAGAACTGCTCCTCGCCCTCCTGGCAGGCGGCGCACGAGCCCCGCACATTCGCCGTGCACCTGAGCCGCGCCGGCTACCGCACAGGTGAGGCCAGGGTAGAGCTCCCGATGCAAACCACCCGAGGCCTGACCCATACAGGTGAGACAGGGATAGAGCTCGTGTCCTGAGCCTGGGCCTAATACATACAGGTGAGACATGGATAGAACACATATCCTAAGCCTAATCCATACAGGTGAAGCATGGATAGAACACGTGTCCTAAGCCTAATCCGTACAGGTGAGACATGGATAGAACACGATTCCTAAGCCGAATCCGTACAGGTGAGCCTGGGCTGTTTAAGTTAGACTTGGAATGGATCACCTGATTCTATCTCATGCAGGTGAGACACCCAGCTCTGTCTAAGCCTAATCCATGCAGGTGAGAGATGGATACAGCAGCTGCCCACACCTTAACCTGTACAGGTGAGGCAAGGCCTGCCCAGACACCGTCTCCCAAACCCCATCCCTCGGACATGCTGTTGAATCACACTTTCAGCGCCTGGGTCTAAATGTGGGCAATGAAAGAGTGCTGAGTGCCTCCCCAGCCCTCACCGCAGAGGTGGACGCATTTTTACTAATCAGGCGACGGGTGGCATGTGTGTGTGTGTGCCCCTTGGGGAGCGGTGGTGTAGCGGTTAGCGTGCTGCGCTATGAACCTGGTGACCCTGGGTTCGATTCCCGCTCACAGCTAACACCGGCGACGATTATCTGAACCGGTCCTGGGCCTCTCCTAGGTCGACTCAGCCTCAAATGAGTACCTGGTGCGGTGTGTGTAGTAAACATCGCCACTGGGGAGACAAAGGCGGTCGGGCGTGGTGCTGGCCACCCACCCCCTCGTCTACCGTTCCGGCCTTCATAGGTGCTCGCTAACAGCACTTGCCCCTACAGTTTGTTAAAGCTATACGGGGGATCTTTGTCTTTGTGTGCGTGCCCCGTGTGCAGGCTTCTTTGGCAAGTACCTGAACGAGTACAACGGGAGCTACGTGCCGCCCGGCTGGCGCGAGTGGCTTGGCCTCGTCAAGAACTCGCGCTTCTACAACTACACGCTGAACCGCAACGGTGCTCGCGAGAAGCACGGAGCCCACTACCCCTCGGTGTGTGTGTGGTCAAATGTGTGTGTGTTTGTGTGGTCAAGTGTGTGTGTGTGGTCAAGTGTGAGTGTGTGTGTGTGTGGTCAAGTGTGTGTGTGAGTGTGTGGTCAAGTGTGTGTGTGTGTGTGGTCAAGTGTGTGAGTGTGTGTGGTCAAGTGTGTGAGTGTGTGTGTGATCAAGCGTGTGTGTGTGTATGTGATCAGCTTTTGTTTGGCCGGATTGAGGGGGCTAAGCGGGCGCGGCACGGGCTAGAGAAGAGATGGAGTGATGTGGTACAGGAGGACGTGGAGCTGAGTGGACTTGCCGATGACTGGTACCAGCGGTGTCAAGATCGGCCTCTGTGGAGGAGGCTCGTGAAGGATGCTACTGGGCAGTTGGAGGCAGTCGCCCTCCAACAACAACGGAGGGCGGAGGAGCGACGCTCACAACAGCGAGCGGAGCGCCGGGTGGCTAAAGCACAGCAGGTTGGCACAGTAGGGGGCACAGGTGGTGCATCAGCCAGTCATCTCAGTCAGTCGACCCGTGGCACCTGGGTCTGCCCCGTGACCTCCTGCCAGCGGGCGTTCGACACTTCACGTGGCCTCAGGGTGCACATAGCCTGGCACAAGCGTCGTGGTGACGTCACCGCCACTTAGTGGCGAATGGCGGTTGTTGTTGTTGTGTATGGTCAAGTGTGTGAGTGTGTGTGTGTGGTCAAGTGTGTGTGTGTGTGTGTGGGGTCAAGTGTGTGATAAAGTGTGTGTGTGTGGTCAAGTGTGTGAGTGTGTGTGTGGTCAAGTGTGTGAGTGTGTGTGTGGTCAAGTGTGTGTGTGTGTGATCAAGTGTGTGTGTGTGTGATCAAGTGTGTGTGTGTGGTCAAGTGTGTCAAGGCCTATGATACCATCAGTAGGCCTGGGCTCTGGGTTGTTCTTCGTGCTTTTGGAGTACCTGACCCTCTGCTCACGATCATTAAGGACCTTCATGATGGTGAGCGGGCCCGGGTAAAACTACGTGGCCGGGAGTCAGAGCCATTCCCTGTACACCTTGGGGTGCGACAGGGATGTCCTCTGGCTCCCACATTATTTAACATCTAATTTGACCACGTAGTTCGTGAAGCCTTCAAAAGCTGTACCGGGGGAATCTCCATATGGTACAGATATAATGGGAGGGTGATTGATGCCCGGGTGCGGTCAAGGGATGGCTCCCTATTGCTCAACCACGTTATGTATGCTGATGATTTGGTAATAGCTGCTCATTCAGAGGAAGAGTTGGAGGCGCTGCTGCTGAGACTAGAGCGTGCCACTAAGAGGTGGGGCCTTACCATCAGCCCCACCAAAACTAAGCACCTGCCTGGGTATTTTGTACCATCGGACACTCCACCTCCACAACTCCCAATCGGTGATGGGGCAGTTGTGGAGAGAGTGGAGAGTTTCCCATACCTGGGAAGTGTGCTTATGACCGGCTCCAGTTTAACAGCAGAGGTCTCACTCCGAATCAGTCGAGCGGCAATATCTTTTCATCGGTTGCGTAACGCTGTGTGGAAGCTACCTCGTCTGTCGCTCCGCACTAAGTTTCAGGTCTTCTCGGCCACGGTCATTCCCTCCCTTCTCTACGCTTGCGAAACGTGAACCCCCCTAATGGAACATCTTCGCCGGTTAGAAACATTTAGGCTGGCCTGCCTACGATCCATCCTGGGTTTAACCAGACTGGATTGTGTGAGGAGCTCACAAATCCTTGAAAGATCTGGGCAAGGTCCCATCGGTGAGCTCCTCCGGCGGGGAAGGCTGCGATGGCTGGGTCATGTAGCCCAGATGCCCAACCACCGCATGCCGAAACAGCTTTTGTTCGGCCGGATTGAGGGGGCTAAGCGGGCGCGGCACGGGCTAGAGAAGGGATGGAGTGATGTGGTACAGGAGGACGTGGAGCTGAGTGGACTTGCTGATGACTGGTACCAGCGGTGTCAAGATCGGCCTCTGTGGAGGAGGCTCGTGAAGGACGCTACTGGGCAGTTGGAGGTAGTCGCCCTCCAACAACAACGGAGGGCGGAGGAGCGACGCTCAGAGCAACGAGCGGAGCGCCGGGTGGCTAAAGCACAGCAGGTTGGCACAGTAGGGGGCACAGGAGGTGCATCAGCCAGTCATCCCAGTCAGTCGACCCGTGGCACCTGGGTCTGCCCCGTGACCTCCTGCCAGCGGGCGTTCGACACTTCACGTGGCCTCAGGGTGCACATAGCCTGGCACAAGCGTCGTGGTGACGTCACCGCCACTGTGTGTGAGTGTGTGTGTGGTCAAGTGTGTGATTGTGTGTGGTCAAGTGTGTGAGTGTGTGGTCAAGTGTGTGAGTGTGTGTGTGATCAAGTGTGTGAGTGTGTGTGGTCAAGTGTGTGAGTGTGTGAGTGTGTGGTCAAGTGTGTGAGTGTGTGTGTGGTCAAGTGTGTGAGTGTGTACGTGTGTGATCAAGTGTGTGAGTGTGTGATCAAGTGTGTGTGTGTGGTCAAGTGTCTGTCCGTGCGGTAGTATAGCGGTTAGCGCTACGCCGCGCTACGAACCTGGCGATCCGGGTTTGATTCCCGGTCACGGCCAACACCGGTGACGATTTTCGGAACCGCTCCTGGGTCTTCCCTAGGTCGACTCGGCCTCAAATGAGTACCTGATGCGAAGTGTAAACATCGTCGCTAGGGAGGCAAAGGCGGCCGGTCATGGTGTTGGCCACCCATGCCCTCGTGTGCCGTGCCAGCCTTCATAGGTGCTCACTAACAGCACTTACCCCTACAGTCTGTTAAGGCTATAGGGGGGATATTTGTATTCGCCCGTGCGTGCGTGGCAGTGCATTTGTTAGCGGGCTGCACTAAGATCCTGGCCACCGGTGTTCAATTCTCAGCCTTCTACGCATATCGGAGGTAAATTCCACTTAAACAACCGAACTAAATTCGTCTTCCTGTTTGCCAGAAGGACCGGAACGAACCATACTGAACATATCTCGGAGTTAGTCTGCGGATGAAACTCCTCCAGAAACTCACGGGCATACACTCCTCACCGCTACCTCGGCCTGAGTGCGCTCCACAGCTGAGCACTGCGCTCCCGTATGCGCTGAGAGTTCCCACTCCAAACAACTGAACACCTCAAGTCCCTGAGATCCAGTCTCTCCTGGGGCTCACGACTCTGATACCTAGTCTGCCTCGTCTCAAGATCGTGAGACTCAGCCTCTTTGAGCCGAAAGACCCTGTGACGAAGTATCCCTGGGTCTCGAGACCCTGAGACCCAGTCTAACTCAGCCTCAAGACTTTGACACCCAGTCTCCCTGAGTCTCAAGATCCTGCGTGGTACTCCACGGTAGAGTACTCCCAGGTGTCCATACTATTTGGCTCTTTCGGTAAAGTCACGTAGGTAGAAGCTGAAGACGGTCGCTTGTTGTTGCGATCGAAATCGTCGTCATATATTATTTTTCTACCTACGTGACTTTACCGAAAGAACCAAAGAATATGGATTCATGCAGTCACGAAAGCTTAAAATCAAGGTACTCCCAGGTGAGTTGAAAGTTGCCACTCAAAACAAACTGGACACAATCGCAACACACCACAGCAAGGATGATCACCTGCTCACTAAAGTCAAACTCCTTTGCCCCGGCTCTCTGTGCTATCAACCATCATCCGCCCCGTTGACTCCTGAGATATCCAAATACAGCCAAGAACTTGCCATGAATACAGCCGCATCCAGGCCAATCTAAACCCGCCCATCCGTGAAGCTCTACAAAACCATGCCAATTGTTCTTGATCACAGCCAGAGAACCGTGTCAATTCAAGCTTTTGCACCTCGGGAGAAATGATGACAGATCTTGGCGAACACCAATTATTCCAAACAAGCACCTCATTGCTAATCCCACTATCGAACCTTTGGGATTTAATTATAAATCTGGAACCCAATGATCCACGGTAAATCGAATCCACACATCTCACAGCAGAGCTGTGCACTGCCTTCACAGAGAGAAGCCGGCTTCAGATTGCAGAAATTTCAACCAGGCCATCGTCCACATAGAGAACGACTCTGAACTCTAATGAGTCCATATGTCTCTATGTAAAGCTACGATTCACTGTGTGAGTCTATGGATCTCTTTGTAAGTCTATAGGTCTGTATGTGAGTCTATGGGTCTCTGTAAATCTGCGTCTCGATATAAATATGCATCTCTTATATCAGTTGATATAACTCCATGTGAATCAATGAGCCTCAATGTAAGTCTATCGCTCCCGACGTGTGACCATGTCTCTGAACGTGTCTCATTCTCGCCAATTGGCTTCGTGGTTAATTAAAATAATAAAAAAGCAACTGAAACTAACGATCGTTTGCGACGTGCCCTCCCCCCCCCCCCCCCAGGACTACCTGACGGACCTCATCACGAACGAGAGCGTGAGCTTCTTCCGAGCGTCGCGGCGGACGTACCCGGGCCGCCCCGTGCTCATGGTGCTGAGCCACGCGGCCCCGCACGGCCCCGAGGACTCTGCCCCGCAGTACTCGGAACTCTTCCCCAACGCGTCCACGCACATGTACGCACGCCTCCTACACGCGCGACACGTACGCGACGCACAGGTGCATGCCAATACACCCATACCCGTCATTCGCCACTAAGTGACGGTGACGCGTCACTGTGGCGTCTGTGCCAAGTGTGGCACAGACGCACACTCACAGGCGCCTGCGTGCATGTTAAACTTCTTTCGCACCGTACGTAGCCAAGCATGCTCGTCTGCGTATGCCGGGGGAAAGACAACACGTTAAATTCAAAAGGCAGCTCTAAAGAAATGAGCTTCAATTGGACTCGAACCGTGAACCACTGCAACAAGTGGCAAAGGCGCTGCCATTGGGCTTGTCACCGCAACAGATACACACACGCGTACGCATCCCACACACATTGCCCCGCGGACAAATTAGCGGAGCATCACAGTGGTCCATTAGCAATAGAGGGATCCGTTTTATAACTGAGCCCCATTCATTCCGTCCTGTGTGTGCCTTTGCCATCCCCCCCCCCATCTCTGTCCGCACGTGACCCACCCAGTGACCTTTCTGTGACCCCTACCCTTGTGCCTGTGCCCCCCCCCCCCCCACCGTGCAGCACGCCGAGCTACAACCTGGCGCCCAACCCCGACAAGCACTGGATCCTGCGCTACACGGGGCCCATGATGCCCATCCACATGGAGTTCACCAACCTCCTGCAGCGGCGGCGCCTGCAGACGCTCATGTCCGTGGACGACTCCGTGCAGCGCGTGAGCGAGCGAAACGTCGTGATTTATTTTATTTCTCTACCCACGTGACTCTTACCGAAAGAACCAAAGAGTATGGATTCCTGCAGTCACGAAAGCTTCAAATCAAAGATTGAGCCAATCTTGATTTGCGGCTGAGAAGATGCGTAGCGCGCCATTACCAGGAACCTGGCATTGAGTTCAATTCCCGCTCATGGCCAACATCGGTGGCAAATATTTGAACCAATCCTGGGCCTCCCCGAGGTCGACTCAGATTCACGGGTTACCTGGCGCTCTGTGTAAGCATCAACACTGGGGAGACAAAGGCGGCCGTGCCTCGTGCTAGCCAGGCCAACCCCCTCGTGCGCCATGTCAGCCGTCATGAATGTTCGCGAAGTGGACTTTCCCCAACAGATTGTGAAGACTATACGGAGGATCTTTCGATTTAAAGCTTTCGTGACTGCAAGGATTAATCTTCTTTGGTTCTTTCGGTAAAGTCACGTAGAATGAGAACAAAATAATATTGTCTTATTTTATTTCCTTATTTTATTCTCATTCTACGTGACTTTACCGAAAGAACGAAAGAAGATATACGGAGGATCTTTTTGTCTTCCTGCATTCATGTGTATAGGTGCTCGCTGACTGCACTTGTCCAAACAGCCTGTGTGGACTGTATGGGGGGGATCTGCGTATTTGTGCTTGTGTGTCTGTAGAGGTATTGTAGCGGTTAGCGCGCTGCGCTATGAACCCAGCGACCCAGGTTTGATTCCCGCTCACGGCCAACACCAGTGACGATTATCTGAACCGGTCCTGGGCCTCCCCTAGGTCGACTCAGCCTCAAATGAGTACCTGGTGCAGTGTGTAAACATCGCTACTGGGGAGACAAAGGCGGTCGGGCATGGTGCTGGCCACTCACCCCCTCGTGTGCTCGCTAACAGCACTTGCCCATATAGTCTGTTACAGGCTATACGGGGGGTATTTGTCTTTGTTCACTAACTGCACTTGCCCCAACAGCTTGTGAAGGCTACACGGCGGGGTGGGTCTTCTTTGCTTTTGTGTGAGCAGATTCTGGACACGCTGGAGGAGAGCGGCGAGCTGGACAACACGTTCGTCATCTACACGTCCGACCACGGCTACCACCTGGGCCAGTTCGGCCTCGTCAAGGGCAAGTCCATGCCCTACGAGTTCGACATCCGCGTGCCCTTCTACGTGCGGGGGCCCGGCGTCGCTCCGGGGTCCACGTACGTGCACTCCACTCTTCTCTCCATCTCTCTCTCTCTCTCCGACTCAGGCACGCTCAACTCGGTCGCCCGTAGCCTTAGGCGGGACAAATTGCTTCTCTTGCCCCACGGACTATATAGGTCCATCTCAGAGGTGGCGACGCTTGGCTCGATGGAAGGCGGTGGAGATGCAGCTTCTGGCAGAGATGGGCAAAACCACGTTGAAATTACGAATCGAAAAGTCAAACGGTCCTTCCTGCTCCGATGAGGATTGAGATGGTGCTCTCAACTCCTTGGGATTGGGAGCCAGTGAATGGGGTTTACAGAAGCAGGTCAGAAGTCTTCTAGAATATTAAACGTGTGTGTGTGTGTGTCTGTGCGTGTGGGGGTGCTGTTGTGCAGCGGTCAGCTGCACTACAAAGTGTGCAAAGGGTGCGGTGCCCGGCCATCCACCGCCTTAGTGCGCCGTGAAGGCCTTCGTAGGTGCCCACTAACAAGGGGAATCCTCGTCCTTGCGCGTGCGTGAGCAGCGTCCCCCAGATTGCGCTCAACATCGACCTGGCGCCGACGATGCTGGACATGGCCGGCCTGGACATCCCCGGCGACATGGACGGACGCTCGCTGCTCAAGCTGCTGCGGCGGCGGTGGCTGCGTCGAGGCGTCGACCGCGCCAGCGACAGGTCGAGCGCGCCTGTCCGGCGGTGTTTGGCGGGGCGTCGGCACTGCCGGGAGCTTTTTCGCTTCCCGCCGGCTGCCGCGGGCGTCAATTGACCATCGGATGCAACGCCGCCGCTGCCGGATTCAGCGATTGGCGGGGCCTGTAGCATATGTTAGAAAGGGGCCCTAAAGAAGGAAGAAACACCTCAATATTCAAACGCAAATTTGTAATTGTATTTTTTCATTTGCTATACAGCCGGATAATTAATGCGACAAATCGCTAACCTTGAACACCCGGTCGTTCATAAAAGTTGAAGGCGGTATAGTACTATAGTAATAGAGCAAGTGCAGAATCACTGAACCGGAATTGATAGCTTGAAAGCATTTAGCGCGGGGCCCTTGAAAGTGCGGGGCACGTAGCATTTGTAGCTACTTTAGCTTCTAGGATAATCCGGCACTGCCCGCTGCCGGCTGCTTCACAGAATTACGTCGGAGATCACGTGACGTTGTTCGTAGGTCAGTCGCGTGCCGTTCACCGGGTCCCCCGTTTCGCCCCCAGAGGACCAAAATGTAAAGGAGCCAGTGGGCAAACGGTTTCGTCAGGGTTCGTGACAGATACGGAGTGGAACGCACTCCTTGAATTGAGTACGGCCGTGAGGGGCTTGGGGAAAAGAGGCGATGACGGGAGGGGAATTCCAAAAGTGCAGTGGTGCGAGGGAAGACGGTAGAGAAGTGTTTCGAATCGCGGTGTGGTGATTGAATGAGGGAGTGAGAGGAGGGTGAGTGAGTGAGTGAAAGGAGAGTGAGTGAGTGGGAAGCAGTAGTGTCACGGTTAGTGCACCGGGAGGGAGGGGCGAGGGGAGGCAAGATGAAGAGAGAGAGGAACGGAAGGAGGTTAAGGAGGAAGGGACTGCTTCATGGTTCAAGGCGAGTTTATTCACTTGTCTGTACCATCTGAGGTAGCATCGTTGTAACTGTTCCAATTTCTTTATGTGGCCAATAACGGTGTGAACTATGTGATCACCATAAAAAAATTAGCGGGGTTATCCAGTGATTTACTCTCATTAGCCGTATAAATAAATCTGGATAACCTCCGGTGATACCATTATTTTCTCTTGTACAAGGAATATAATAACTTGGATTGCCGTTATATTATTTTGAACACGATGAGGTGGTGTGATATTCATGCTCCCGAAATGCCGATTATCGTGATACCATTCAGTTTCAGTTTTCAGTTGAATTCATTTGGTATAGCCCTGTGAGCCATTCGGCTCTTGAATCGGATGCAACCGCAACAAACAAAAAAACAAAAACATGAACAAGAAAACATCTTGAAGTGACTATGTGACTTTGTGCAAACAGAAAATCCAAGAAAAAGACAGCAAAATATTGCAGAAAAAGCAGTGTACACCAACGCTGTGCGCAAAAATCCCACTTTCCCTGTGCCTTTCTGAACTTCTGGTGCAAATGAAGATGACTGAACACTTATTTAACCGTAGTTTATCCCCACGTAAGCCTGGCATGGGAAGCTGAATCGCCGCAACTTTGCAAACCGTCATGCGCTTTGTTGTCAGTGACACAAAACAATGACTTCGGTTTTCTTTTTTACTGAAAAAATTCGGAGGTCACCTAATAATAATGCTGTCAATTTCTCCGGAAATCATTTAGCATAGTTACAAATGTAGTTGGTAATACTGTATCTGGTTGTTTAACACTTTAATAACTGTGTTTTTTTAATTTTACATGTAAGGATTTTTTTTAATATATATAGAAAATAGAGAGCAATGATGAGTTAACGATATGAAGACATTTAGCAAAGCGGACGATACGACAATCCTATTCGTTATTCATCGCACGATGTATCGTTCGAATCGCGGAGAAGACCTAGCCCCCGGTGGCCCGCGTGACTCTCACGAAGCTCTGCTTTGGGAAACCCTCCGACTCAAAGGTTATCGAAGGCTCTGCTCACGACGCTGCCCGTGTTTGTTTCCCAGCAGGCCACTCCGTCAGGGGATCGAGAGACACGTGGTATGGAGGGACAGCTTTCTCGTCGAGAGAGGGTAAGGTGGCCAACACTTCTTTAATATAGATTTGGTTTTGTTTTGTTTTTCAATTAAAGCTCGCTTTTTATTTCACGATATATTTTACTCAAGATTTTGTTCCCAATGTAATTGACCGTTTCCATAAAAGTTTTATTGAGCTACTTAAAGTACGTTTAAAGCCTTTTGTCAATCCACTGCTGGATATAGCCCCCCTTCTGTGCACCCCCTCCCCCCCCGCACTGTGCCAGTCATGAGGGTTTTTGACCATACTTCACCATGCTGGTCAGTGCGGGCTGCAGAAGGGGTGGGGATCAATACTGACGATGGATGTGGCCGGGAATCGGTTTCAAGATGCAGCCAGCTAACCACCGCCCAACAAATCCACCTCAAAGTTTTTGTTTTTATTATTGTTGGAACATTTTCAATATGTTTGCATGTATCACAGGAGTAAAAAGTATTTGGTTATTTTACATAATCAGATAAGAGGCCATTGAAATAATATATGAAACATTTTTTATCAAGGAAGCTCCGAGTCCCTTCTACTGTTGAGTGGTTATAACGCCCTTCGCTGACCCACTTTCAAAAGCAGCACTGCTTCAATTCCCACCCACGTTGTCGGAGAGCATCTGCCGTAGAATAAATGTTCAAGACCTTGCAACAACCGATGGGTTCATTGTGAGAAAGGCACCGGGCGCTTACGTAAGCTATTGCACGCGAATGTCACGACCCGGTTTTAATTGTCTAAATACAATTAGATAAAAAAAATGTCTCCAAAAAAATTGCGATCATTCTTCATAAAAAAAAAATGCTTTCCCCAAGCCTGCCCTGTACGAGTGATAACATGACCTGGAATGGGATTTCACCTAATTGAATTAATTTGGTTATAAGCGACGGCAAAATATCCAATGCGAAACACGTTTGAGTGAATGAGTGAAATGATGATGAGCCTGACCTTGTGTTTCGTGCGGTTCTCGCTGGCGCGCCTCACCATTACCGCGTGTCCTTGCAGCAAGATCCCACGTCTCAAAGACCAGGAAGGTGGCCCGGAGGAGAGGAAACGGGAGTCCAAATGGGACAGGATCAGGACACTGTGCCAGCGATCCGAGTACAGGACGGCGTGCCTGCAGCCAGGGCAGGTAAGGAACACTTGGCATCACTTGCCAGGGCAGGTAAGAGACACTTGGCATCACTTGCCAGGGCAGCCAACCGAAACCACCCACTTCGATTTTTTTTTGACAATCCGACGCTCTCTGCCTTCATGAGATTGTCATAAATGTAAATCAGATTTGTGCCGTGCGTTATCTATTGGACTTATGCGTGTGCATGACCGTGAATTATTATACATAACCAGACAAGAGGTCAATGAAATTCTAATATTTTTAATATTTAAAGACCCGAGATCGTTGCGATTGACGTCATTAGATGTTGTACGGCTACGTTGAAGCGGACGGCAGCTAGTAAGGTTATCGCACCCACAGTTAATAACCGGGAGCGACGAACACGCGACTGCTAGGCCAGGGTTCGGCAACTTAAAATAACGAGAGCCCATTGTTTTTTTTCGAACGGAAAAAAAAAACATCTATGAACATACAAACCGACGTGTCGTGTGCGAGGAGAGCAGGAGGGGTGGTATGCTGGAGGCGGGTGGAAACACTCGAACTCTGTACAGATGGACTACAGATAGACGTGAATCCACTCGCTGGACCACCAACGCATTGAATGTTGTGCTGTTCCCTCGCTGTACTTCAGAGGCTGCACTGCACGGAGGACAAACTGGGCAGACCGAGGCTGTCAAAGTGCAGGGCCCGGCTAGGGGACGCGAGCTCGGGAGAGCGGCAGCGACGGAGTTCGGCCAGGACACGGCGCCACGGGGCTGCGGCTGACGTGGGGAGCCCCGGTGCTCGGTGTCACTGCCGAGTCAGACGCAGCAGCAGCGGCGGCGGCAGCAGCGGCAGCAGCGGCAGCAGCGGCGACACCGAGACAGCCGGGAGACCGAGACGGAGCCGGAAAGCTAGCGGATGGAAGAACCCGCGGGTAGAAGATTCACAGCTGACTCCGGTGACACACAGGTGCTGGCCAAGACATTTAAATCGATGATTCAGAGTCAACCTCTAAGGGGCCGTCCATAAATGACGTCACGCACCTGGGGGGGGGTCAGAAATTTGTGACGATGTGTGACCAAGGGGGGGGGGGGTTTGAGAAATGTGACGTCACATCAAAATGAGCAACTTTACATAAATATAGACAACACGTTCTAGTTAAGTCTAGATTTGAAGTTTTCGTGACTGCAATGATCCATACTCTATGTTTTTTCGGTAAAGTCACGTAGTTACAGTAATTTTGCTGTGCTAGTTACACCTGATGACGGAAGCTTGTGTTGCCTCCGAAAAGTCGTGATTAGATTAACTTTATTTATTTTTTTAACTACGTGACTTTACCGAAAGAACCAAAGAGTACGTTCTAGTGAATTAAATAGACTTTTAAATAAATGTTTTCTCCTACAACATCAGAGTACAGCACCACATTAAATACGCACTACAATGACAAGAGTTTAAAGCGATTTGAAGCATGTTTTATCTTTTTTTGTGGGGGCAGAACTTTGTGACGTCATATTTGAGAGGGAGTCTGACTTTTTGTGACGTCATGTGACGAAGGGGGAGGTCAAAAATCGTCCAAAATAGCGTGACGTCATTTATGGACGGCCCCTAAATACCTAAATAACCAGGGGGGTCGCTGGATTTAAACCGTGAACCTCTGCAATAAGTGACGAACACGCTACCGCTAGGCCATCGCTATGATTGATGAAACAATTATGAATGATAATGATCGTGATGATCACTAGATATTATTTTATTTTAATTAAGAATTGTGGAATGATGGCATAATAATGCCAGGAGGGGTGTCGAACATACAGAACGCATCCGAGAGAACATCTCAGAAGGAGATGGAGTAACAAAATGCCATCAAGTGCAAGTGCTGGATGAGAGGTGGTGGCAGATTTGGGAAGGGGGGGGGGGTTCAACCAGCAGTGGATTGACCATGGCTGACGATGACTGGCCAGGTGGCTTAGTGGGACTGAGCCTCTCGCAATCGGAAGATTGCGAGTTCAAACCCTGGTTGGGAGGGGGGGGGGTTGGCTTAGCCCATCATACCTCCAGGGTTGGTAAAGTAAGTACCACTTTGTGAGCAAGTCAACAGTGGTTGTCCTATTACAGAGCTACGCCTGCCATAGGATCGTGGAATTCCCTGCACTGGCTCTGGGATGTCAACAGAAGGTGCCCACTACCTAAATTTTCATTTGAGCAGGAAATCACTTTGATGATGATGATGTTATTGGCTTGATGATGATGATGATGACGATGGTGACAGCGATACTGATGTCCACTGATGTAGGTGCTTCCTGCTGCCGAACAGCACGGTACAGTGCGACGTGAAGCTGTACCGCTCGCTGCGAGCCTGGAAGAGACACAAGCTGCTCCTGGACGAGCAGGTGCGACTCCCTCGCAGACGCTGATCGCAGCCAGCAGAGGGCAGCGGCACCAGATGTACCCCGCAAAGGCGGAGAGATGGGCGGTGTCTTCACCCCTGCACGACACGGAGCGTCAACGAGCAACGTCGTTGCCCGTGGCTGTACACTCCGGGGAAGGGGAGTAGAGTCCAGGATATGATAATGCACGGATAAAGGAAACGCCACGGGAATTGAATGGAGAAGAGAAGGAATGGTAAATAAGAGGAAATGGATGGAAAAGGATCGGAGAAACGGGAGCAGAGGGGCAGGAGAGATGAGGATTGGGCGGAAGAGGCCACATCAGGGCCTCGACGCTGCTGCACGGAGCGGCGTCTGTTGTCACAGTGGGCGGCGGGGAGAGGAGAGGCGTTCAGGGTGGCCGCAGAGAAGTCACGTGATTTAGAGGTGCCTTGTGCTTATTTAGATATACCGTATGGGTAGGTAATGTAATTCCTTTAAATTCTAGATTTGAAGCTTTCGTGACTGCAAGGATCCATACTCTTTGGTTCTATTCGTTAAAGTCACGTGGGTAAAAAATAAATAAAATAACAAGACATTTCTTTTTTGTTATTTTATTTTTTACCTACGTGACTTTACCGAATGGAACCAAAGAGTATAATTCCTTTAATAATGTGTAATTGAGATCTAAATTACACACCTCAACGTTATTTGATAATTTGCATATAAATTACACGAGGCACGGTCAATTGTTAATTTGTATCGACTTGACAATATTCCAGTGATTTTTAATTCGAATGTTAATTACCCATCTCTGCCACAGCTGTAGCTCCCACTGACTTTCACCAGTCCTGGCGTTGCCAGCTCCTCAAAGGGGAAAGTCGCCCAACGAACCTCAAAACATGCGTTTATGACGCTAGATAAGACCTTTTTTTTTTGTTCAAGGGCCACAGCGGTGATTGGTTGCACCTTAAGGTAGCACAGATTTACTTACTGTATATGGCTAAAGAGAGTGAATGTGATCTTCATAGCCCCATTAGTTTCAAATGCTGGTCACCACAAGCGACCAATATTTGACACGTAAAGATATTGGAACCACGAGAGTTGTGATGCCACCTCGAGTGGTATTTTCAAGTGGAACATCTGGGTCAACGGGCTCCCGGACTTGTCGACCTCGAGTCGTCAAAACAGTCACTCGACAATTCACCAAGTATTACAGATAATACACACGCTGTCCTCGCCATCAGCACCACGAGCTTACAAATCCTCCCCTCCACCCCCCCCCCCCCGCCTTGCCTCTTCTGTACGTATGTTGAACTTTTTTTGCACCGTACGTAGCCAATCGTGCTAACCGGTAGTGCGTTTTTTGAGAAGTCTGCTCCGTGCAAGTGAGTGAATTGCCCAGCGAAATGAGAGGCGCGCGAAACCTAATTCGCCGTCTCCCCCCCTCCCCCCCTCCGTGGCAGATTGAGGAGCTTCACTCGCGAATGAAGATCCTGAGAAAGGTCAGAGGTCACTTGAAGAGTTCACGACCCACTGACTGCAACTGCAATGACAACAGGCAAGGAAGAGCGATCGCACACACGCGCACACGCACAGATGCACACACGCGAACGCGCGTTCGCGTGTTCGCGTGTGCGCGTGCACTGGCCATGGCCAAAGGTCCACCATTTTTAATTGTGAAGGTTTTCGCGGAAAGTATTGTTTGCGAGCACCTATTAAGGCGGTGACACAGCCGCAGGTAGCCAACCGATTAGCACAGTTGGCTATGTATGGTGCGAAAGAAGTTCAACATACATACAGAGGTTCGCTTTTCGAGCCCTACGGCTTGCCCTGGTCAATGCTGCTTCACAGTGCACGTAAAAAAACGACCCTGTGACGTTAGTCGAAAAAGAGCTGGCCCCCCGCACGAGCATCCTGGTTCAAATTTGAAAAAAAAAAAAACTCGCAGACATTCTCAATGAGGAAAATGTAAAGCAGCATTAGCCACGTTTGTCATAATCACCGCCTTACTATATAAACACATACGTGACGTACTCTTTGGTTCTATTCGGTAAAGTCACGTAGGTAAAAAATTAAACAACAAAAATCACGACGTTTTGGCCACAACACAAGCGGCCTTCATCAGGTGAAGGGACCAGACATTCTGGTCGTCGTGATTTTTGTTGTTTTATTTTTTACCTACGTGACTTTACCGAATAGAACCAAAGAGTATGGATCCTTACAGTCACGAAAGCTTCAAATCTACATACGTGACACTTATGTTTCAGGACATTTCCATTCTTGAGGCCAGAAATAGAGGGCAGGGGGATTGACTGTCTGGTAAGTGGAAATCGTAGTTAAAATTCGATACCTGGAAAACACGAACTATTTTCTTATGAAAACTCTATTTTCACATTGAAAGCAAATACACCAACGATCCTGAACTGTAAGAAACTCACGCCTCTCACATATTCTTGCCACTTCACAACGATTCTAAAATATCTCTGTCCTGCCATCGATGATCCAAACGGCGGGTTCCATCTCCAGCGAAGACGCTGGGCCGCATTAAACCCCATCCACCGTGCATCTCACGGCAGGCGAGGTCATCCGCAGCTTGAGTGGGGAATTGAGGACTCGTTGGCCTGATAATGTGGCAAGCTACGGCTCATGAGCCACAATTGGCCAATGAGGGCCCAATGCAAGCCACTCCTGGATGGGGAGCCAACTAATTAATGCAAGCATCTCTCGGAGGAGGAGCCAATTCAGTAATTTGTAGATTATTTAATTAAACATTTTTCTAGCTTATCCAGGAGATCCACACTGAGTCACTGGACTCATTTTCGGGAGGGTCCTACCCACTACATTGGGTTAATTTTTATTTTTAAGATGTTTGCGGACAATTCACGGGTTGTTTATACCACGTGGGAGGAAACAGGAGCACCCGGTGAAAACCCAGGACTTGTGCGAGGGGGCAACACTCGATTCCCGTAAAGGTGGTAACAGATGCTGATTAGCCTACTTGCTGTGCTGCCTTCTGGAGAGCCAGGGTATGGCATCTCGATGCAGCAGCCGCATCAGCGATCGACCTCGCCATCTCTCACCTCACCTTAGAACTGTGATCAAACTTTACTTTGGAATCAAATTGCCATACGCAAGAAGAGGAAGGAGATTTGAGCGGAGGAGAGTAGGGGCTGTCTACGGAAAGTATGGGTTGGGGGGGTTAGTGCCCCGTGTGTTTCTAAAGTGCAGTGTTCTTCATTGCAAGGACCGAGGGCCACTGACGGCCCCTGGTGGCCATTAGTGCGGCCCCTGACAACACACAACACGTGACAACACACAACACGTGACAACACACAACACGTGAAAACACTCTCCGTCACTATCGTGCTGCTGTCACACCCCGATGGCTTCAAATGTGTGGCGGCACTCACACTGACGATGTCTTATCGGCGAAATTGGCACCCCCCTCTGAACATTTTTAGTGATGAACGCAGCGCTTGAGAGAGAGCCCGTGATGGAATACGCAAACTGTTTTGATTTGACACTGAACGGGTTTCCATTAGGAGATACTGATCAGCAAATAAGCCCTTAAAGGACTGGGAAATACGTATGAGTGCGTGTACGTTTTAGCTATTTGTATCAAAGAGAATTGCCAATAGTTTGTGTGATCCTAATTGTCCACGAATAGAAAACTGCTCATTGGTCAAAGCTGTTAATGTTTAAATTGTCTTCTCAAGGTCTCCCCCGACAGGGTAAAGTTCAACCTCCAGCCCCGCTCTCTTTCCTTAAAAGATGGCCCTTTTCCAGAAACATCAGCCTGTTATATGACTTTCTGTTGTATGGCAGTGCTGTAATAAACTATCTATTTTGTTTTTTTTGTTAAAATTCAGTGTCGCTTATTCACTCGTTCGGACCTGCCGTGGTTGTAACGGTCAGCGCGCTGGACTTGCAATCCAGGGGTCTTCCATTTCGATCCGAACTACCGGCTTGGTGCTTAAAACAATGGTGCAAGTTTCTTAAATCCACACCGCCTCAAGTCCATACACACCGCGGAGAATCCATCGTCAGGGCGCATGTGGGTGGGGTAAAGTGTGGGTATTCCCACATATAACAAGACAGACTCAATTGAGCTCCCTCTAGTGGAGGTCTCATCCTCCAGCAGTGGTATTTGCAAGCATTTGCATAGACAGCACATTTGAGATGTTATCTCCCTCGCCTGGTATGCAGGAGGTCATGGATTCGATCCCAACCCTGACGCCTGCTGCTGTGTATTTGGAACCTGCATGTCTTTCTCGCAGTGGTCGCGTGGATTTTTTTCCGGGTCCTCCGGGTTTTCCCTCCACATTTAGAATCAACGTGCGTGTTAGAGAGTGTTCGTCTGCGATAAATTCCCACGTGACGATAAGCCACTCCGTCGAGCTATCATTTGTGTCCAGGTCACTTCTGGAAAAAAGCTGTACAGCTCAGTGGGCCTTCATCATCATCATCCTCACTATCCATGGGCAAATAACCCCGTAGGTGTCCACTGTGCATTTCAGAATCAGAATCAGAAAGGGTTTTATTCGCCATGTAAGTTCACACCGACACGGAATTTACTTTGGCAGGATGGTGCATACATTCAACATATAGGAATCTAAAATCTTAAATAAGTTTTAAACAAGTCTTACTATAATAAGGGTTAAAAGTCTAACACTAAGGGGCTGAATTATATAAAATTAAATAAATATCGAATATAAAATAGCTTTAAGATATAATTTAAAAATACAAATAGGGAAACATAGTTAATATCAGCAACGTGTCGTTATGTAGATCAAATGTTAAAAACAGTGTTAGCCCTTGGCCTTGTTTAACAGGCCAGCAGCAGATGGGAAGAAACTGTTTTTATGGCGTGAGGTTTTGGTCCTGATGGACCGAAGCCTTCTGCCGGAGGGGAGTAGCTGAAACAGAGAGTGTCCAGGGTGGGAGAAATCGGCCATAATCTTCCTCGCTCGCCTCATAGACCTTGTCGTGTGCAGGTCCTCGAGGGTCGGTAGATTGCAGGCAATTACCTTCTCAGCAGTGTGGATGATACGCTGCAGTCTGCTCTTGTCCTTGGCAGTGGCAGCAGCGTACCAGACGGTTATGGAGGAGGTGAGGATGGATTCAATGATCGCTGTATAGAATTGCACCAT
Organism: Petromyzon marinus; assembly: GCF_048934315.1. Lineage (NCBI taxonomy): Eukaryota > Metazoa > Chordata > Hyperoartia > Petromyzontiformes > Petromyzontidae > Petromyzon > Petromyzon marinus. Next base: position 5,403,810 of record NC_133689.1, on the reverse strand, counting down.
CATTGTCTTTGGCAGGTTGAATTTCTTCAGCTGCCGTAGAAAGTACATCCTCTGTTGAGCTTTCTTGGTGAGGGAGCTGATGTTCAATTCCCACTTGAGGTCCCGGGAGAGAATAGTGCCCAGGAAGCGGAAGGACTCTACAATTTTTACTGGGGAGTCTAACAGGGTGATGGGGGTGAGTGGTGCTGTATTCTTCCTGAAGTCCACAACCATCTCAACTGTCTTTAGAGCATTTAGCTCTAAGTTGTTCTGGCTACACCAGGTCACCAGATTGTCAGCTTCCCACCTATAGTCAGACTCATCCCCACCAGAGATCAGCCCAATGAGGGTGGTGTCATCCGCAAACTTCAATAGTTTGACGGACAGATGATTGGAGGTGCAGCTGTTGGTATACAGGGAGAAGAGCAGAGGGGAAAGGACGCAGCCCTGAGGAGTTCCGGTGCTGATGGACCTGGAGCCAGAGACTTGTGTTCCCAGCTTAACGCACTGCTTCCTGTCAGACAGGAAGTCTGTGATCCATTTACAGGTGGTGTATGGCACGTTCAGCTGGAAGAGCTTGTCCTGAAGCAGGGCAGGGATGATGGTGTTGAAGGCAGAGCTGAAGTCCACAAACAGGATCCTGGCGTAGGATGCTGGGGCGTCCAGATGCTGTAGGGTGAAGTGGAGGGCCATGTTAACTGCATCGTCCACAGACCTGTTGGCTCTGTAGGCAAACTGAAGGGGGTCCAGGAGAGGGTCTGTGATGGCTTTGAGGTGTGCCAGGACCAGGCGCTCAAAAGACTTCATTACCACAGATGTAAGGGCGACCGGTCTGTAATCATTTAGTCCTGTTGGCCTTAGCTTTTTGGGCACAGGGATGATGGTGGAGGACTTGAGACAGGCTGGTACATGGCATGTCTCCAGGGAGGTGTTAAAGATGTTGGTGAACACCGGAGACAGCTGGTCAGCGCAGTGCCTGAGGGTGGCTGGAGAGACAGAGTCCGGCCCGGCTGCTTTGCGTGGATTCTGCCTCTTGAAAAGTCTATTAACTTCTTCCTCCTGAAAGGAGATAGTCGTCTCTGTAGTATTGGTGGGGGATGGGGCCTCTTGGGTTGGAAGGGGTGGTTCAGGACAGTCCAATTGTCTTTCAAATCTACAGTAGAACTCGTTCAGGTCGTTGGCTAGGCGGGAGTCGTTAGTGGTGTGGGGGGCTCTGGGTTTGTAGTTGGTGATCTGCCTGAGCCCTCTCCAGACAGAAGCAGCGTCGTTTGTAGAGAACTGGTGTTTTAGTCTCTCTGAGTACAGTCGTTTAGCCTCTCTCACCGCTTTGCTAAACCTGTTCTTCGACTCCTTGAATCTGTCTCTATCTCCACTCCTAAACGCTTCCTCCTTCTCCAACCTCAACCTTCTGAGCTTTGCTGAGAACCAGGGCTTATTGTTGTTAAAGTTCACCCTGGTACGTGTTGGGATACAGCAGTCCTCACAGAAGCTGATGTAGGACGTCACAGCCTCTGTGAGTTCATCCAGACTATTGGTAGCAGTCGTGAACATATCCCAGTCAGTACAGTCTAAGCACGCCCGCAAATCTTCCACAGCCTCACTGGTCCACTGTTTAGATGTCCTCACAGCAGGTTTACAGAGTTTTAGTTTCTGCCTGTATGCAGGAATCAGGTGGACCATGGCATGGTCAGAGTGTCCTAGTGCTGCTCGGGGGACGGCATGGTAGGCTCTACTGACTGTAGTGTAGCAGTGATCCAGAGTGTTCCCTTCTCTGGTTGGGCATTTAATGAATTGTATGTATTTGGGGAGTTCGTGGCTGAGATTACCTTTGTTAAAGTCGCCAAGTACGATAACCAACGAATCTGGATTTGCTCGCTCCACACTCAGAATCTGATCGGCGAGCATGCGTTGGGCTTCTTTAACCTGAGGACAAGGCGGCAAATAAACTCCGACCAAAATGAGCGACGCGAACTCGCGAGGCGAGTAAAACGGTTTACAGGTTATAAAAATTGATTCAAGGAGTGGAGAACAATGTTGCAGAATCACTGTGACATCTACACACCAGCCACTGTTAATGTAAAAACAAATACCACCGCCTTTCGTCTTGCCGGAGAGTGCTATGTCACGATCCGATCTTACAAGATGGAATCCTGCTAGTTGTAGCGAAGTGTCCGGAATCAAATCACACAGCCATGTTTCCGTGAAGCACAATGCAGAAGCTGAAAGAAAGTCTTTGTTTTTTACCATCAGTAGCTGAAGTTCATCCATTTTGTTGTACAGTGAACGTACGTTGGAGAGGAAAAAGCTCGGAAGCACTGTTCGGATCCCGCGTCTGCGTAGCCGTACTAGAGCCCCCGACCGTTTACCCCTTGGGCGGCGTTTCGTTGCTTGAGCAAAGCCTAGCGCGGCATTGACTAGAATGCCTACTAATTCTGCCGCTGGAAGCAGAAAAGTAGGAATTAAATCCACAGGAGTTGTTTCCCTGATATTTAAAAGTTCGTCTCTTGTTAGAGAACTCCGAAAATCTTGGCAAAACACTGAATTGACAGACAAAACAAGACAAAACAGGGCGCACCGACCGGCTGAGGCTACCATCATCAGCGCCATCTTCGCACCAGCACGGGTGTGCTGAACAGCAGGACTCTCTCACCAGCACTGGTGTGTTGAACAGTAGGCCCCTCTCACCAGCATGGGAGTGGTGAACAGCAGGCCCCTCTCACCAACACGGGTGTGATGAACAGTAGGCCTCTCTCACCAGCATGGGAGTGAACAGCAGGCCCCTCTCACCAACACGGGGGTGATGAACAGCACGCCCCTCACACCAGCACGGGTGTGATGAATAGTAGGCCTCTCTCACCAGCACGGGTGTGATGAACAGCAGGCCCCTCTCACCAGCACGGGTGTGTTGAACAGCAGGCCCCTCTCACCAGCACGGGTGTGTTGAACAGCAGGCCCCTCTCACCAGCACGGGTGTGTTGAACAGCAGGCCCCTCTCACCAGCACGGGTGTGTTGAACAGCAGGCCCCTCTCACCAGCACGGGTGTGCTGAACAGTAGGCCCCTCTCACCAGCACGGGTCTGTTGAACAGCAGGCCCCTCTCACCAGCACGGGTGTGCTGAACAGTAGGCCCCTCAACACGGGTGTGCTGAACAGCAGGCCTCTCTCACCAACACGGGTGTGCTGAACAGTAGGCCCCTCAACAGCAGGCCCCTCTCACCAGCACGGGTGTGCTGAACAGCAGGCCCCTCAACACGGGTGTGCTGAACAGCAGGCCTCTCTCACCAGCACCGGTGTGCTGAACAGCAGGCCCCTCTCAGCAACACGGATGTGATGAACAGCAGGCCCCTCTCACCAGCACGGGTGTGCTGAACAGCAGGCCCCTCAACACGTGTGAGCTGAACAGCAGGCCTCTCTCACCAGCACGGGTGTGCTGAACAGCAGGCCCCTCTCACCAGCACGGGTGTGCTGAAAAGCAGGCCCCTCTCACCAGCACGGGTGTGTTGAACAGCAGGCCTCTCTCACCAGCAAGGGTGTGCTGAACAGCAGGCCCCTCAACACGGGTGTACTGAACAGCAGGCCTCTCTCACCAGCACGGGTGTGATGAACAGCAGGCCCCAAAACAGCAGGCCTCTCTCACCAGCACGGGTGTGATGAACAGCAGGCCTCTCTCACCAGCACGAGTGTGTTGAACAGCAAGCCCCTCTCAAGACAAAACAAGACAAAACTGGACAAAAACAGGGCACACCAACCGGCCGAGGCTGCCATCATCGGCGCCATTTTTTCCACTTTCACTTTCCTCTGTCTTGTGCTAATATGTACATCTTTCTGGCTCAGTGTGGCCTTGCCTGGCAGTAAACAAAAAAAAAACAGTACATGAAAAAATGTTTTTCGTTTTTAAATCGCCACGGTGTCGAATCAACAGCAGCCACGGCGGGAGCGGGCGACACGGCGGAGCGACGTCGCCCGGCGCGCCTGGAGAGGAAGACGCGGCCGACAGCGGCAGGAGAGGCCGCACGAGGGACAGAGCCCGCGTCGTCCGCAAAGAGGCCCCCTGCGCCTCACCGGGCCTCGTCTGCTTCACGCACGACGACGAGCACTGGCGCACGCCCCCCTTCTGGAATCGTAAGTGGCCAGCGGGAGCACGTGGCGCTTGTACGTGCCCCCCCCCCAGCCAGTGGTGGGACCACCGGAGCGTCGAGGGGGGTGGGGAGTAGCGGGGGTGAGGGGGGGGGGGTGATCACTCGCCCAACTATCCATCGTTGAGACCCTGAAAAATGGTATTTCGTTGATATTTACCAGATCAAATACGTTTAATGTTTGAAAAAATATTATTATGAATGTCGGGCCCTGTTTTAAAAAAAGCCTGATATGCTGTGATGGCCGTACTCCCACCCTGGGCAGTTGCGAGATCTGTGGAAACTTAGGGGGAGCGGGCAGCATCTTCCTCATCCACCTCTGACCTGAGGAAGACCTCTGGCCACCCTGCTGCTGTTGTTGCTGTTGTTAGATTTATTTGTATTCACCAATTTTATTAAAAATCGAGTTACATCATGTGATTAGTGATAAGCCTCTTCCACTGGCATGCCTCAGCGGAGCCAGCGCGTGATCCTCACGGTACGGGTGGTTTTCCACTGGCTGTTTGCCAAGCCATTGGAGGTGCGCGTGCCTAGAGGTGTTGCAACCTTTTCCACTGCAGACCAAAAACTCAGACATATTTCTCAGTCGGCACTCGGTCTATTTATCAAAGAGTGTGCAGTATGTACTGTCACAAAGTTCAACAGATATCCACTGGCGGAGCCAGTGGGGGGGGGGAGGGTGGTGTGGCACATGCCCCCCCCCCTAATGATCCGATCGAAATCCCTAGTTTCGATCGGATCATTGCGTTTTTTTAGTAATAAATCGGCATTTTGCGACCCCCACTGCCACTGTGTCGCATATTATTATTACGTGCCAGGGACTCTATGGGATGATAGGACAATAGTCTGAGTCCATAATTGGTAATAAGTAACGGCAAAGCGGTTATAAGCGACTCAGAATTGTGCGTAGCTGCGTACACAGTCCACGACTTCCCTGAAGGCATCGACACCTTCAGCGAGCGCGATGCCGATCACACAACGCGGTTCGAATTCGACCCTCGATCGATGGCTGCGTCATCGCCGCACACGTGTCGAGTAACAAGCAAGGGACAAGTTCCTTACTTACTAACAACTCCTTACTTACTAACAACTCCTTACCTACTAACAACTCCTTACCTACTAACAACTCCTTACCTACTAACAACTCCTTACTTACTAACAACTCCTTACCTACTAACAACTCCTTACCTACTAACAACTCCTTACCTACTAACAACTCCTTACCTACTAACAACTCCTTACCTACTAACAACTCCTTACTTACTAACAACTCCTTACCTACTAACAACTCCTTACCTACTAACAACTCCTTACATACTAACAACTCCTTACCTACTAACAACTCCTTACCTACTAACAACTCCTTACCTACTAACAACTCCTTACCTACTAACAACTCCTAACCTACTAACAACTCCTTACCTACTAACAACTCCTTACCTACTAACAACTCCTTACTTACTAACAACTCCTTACCTACTAACGACTCCTTACTTACTAACAACTCCTTACTAACAACTCCTTACCTACTAACAACTCCTTACCTACTAACAACTCCTTACTTACTAACAACTCCTCTATCATTTTTCATTGCTGGAGGGGTTGCCCCCCCCCCCTACCTGAAAATCCTGACTCCGCCATTGCAGATATCAGTACCCATCAGTTCCTGCCACCCAAAAACACGGATGCCAATCCACGGACTGTCCGGGTCAAACGTGGGCAACGTCGAGAGTCCACGGTGGGGACACGGAAGTGGGCACACGGAAGTGGGCACACGGACCTCGGTGGCATCGCCAGGCGGCGGTGGCGGACGCTTGTCATCCACACGAATGTTGCGAGACTCCCTCCCCGTGGGCGTAGAGGTAGCCTAATACACTGCCATGCTGGGAGAAGGAGGTACAGCAAATATGTCGACTCTAGCTGTTCCATTTGTGCGGGATAGAGTGTTTCCCCCTCGCACGCGAGTTTTTTTTGTTTGCTTCTGGGTGCTCCGTTTACCTCCCACATGCAAACACTCACTAAGTGGCCGATGGCAACTTAATTGTTCGACGACCACAGAGCTTGGGCAATTGTTGGCGCCTGGCTGCTGCTGCTGCTGCTGCCTTTCCTGCTCGTTTGTGGTTCCTCCGGGCACCTGTGAGTCCTCTGGAGCGAGCGAATCTCGCGCGGCGGTGCGTTACCCCAAGCTTAAACTATTATTATTTCTCCTCTCTCTCTCTCCGCGGCAAATAAGCCCTCCTGCGGCGGCGGTCGTCGTTGCCGCTGCCGACGTGGCATCGGCTCGACGGTGGCCGCGCACCTCGGCGGTCGTTCGCTTAAGCGCCGCTCTCCGTGTCTCCGACAGGAGGCGCGTTCTGCGCGTGCACGAGCTCCAACAACAACACGTACTGGTGCGTGCGCACGCTCAACAGCAGCCACAACTCGCTCTTCTGCGAGTTCGCCACCGGCTTCATCGAGTACTTCGACCTCAACGCCGACCCCTACCAGGTGACGATGTGCCTTGCGTGCGGGTGCTCAAAGACAAAGACTCCCCTCTCTCCCCAGGGCGCCACGGTGGCAACATTTTAACAACTTCACCTGGTGTACGGGAGGTCGTGGATTCGATCCCGACCCTGACGCCGACCTGTTGTATATTTGGAGTTTGCGTGTCACTCTCCCCGTGGCCGCGTGGATTTTTTTTACCGGGTCCCCCCCCGCATTTATCTCCTACCGCGTTAAGAATCAACACCACGCATCTCGAGTATTTGGCTGCTACAAATTTCCACGTGATGAGCCACTTCATTGGGCTAGCATTTGTGTCCAAGTCGCTTCGGGAAAAAAAGGGCTACATAGCTCAGTGGGCTTCACCTGGTAAAGTGATTAAAAAAAAACACGCAGTTTAGTTTTGGTTTTAATTGCAGTTGGGCCAAGTTCTGTCTGTAGGCACCTACGGAGGCCGGCATGGCACGTGGCAGTGTGGGCGGCGAGTACCATCACACCCGGCCCCCATTGCTCTCCCTAGTGGGGGTATTTTACACACCTCACTCATTGAAGGCTGAGTCGACCTAGGGGAGCCCTAGAACCGGCTGAGATGTCCGTCACCGAGCGTGAATTGAACTCGGGTCGCCGGGTTCGTAGAGCAGTGTGCCAAAGCTACGCTGCCGCTCATGATGCGGTGATATGCGTCACGCGCAAGCGTGCACGCAAATGAAAGACGAAGATTTTCAACTGCTCTTTGATTCGTTCGGTAAAGTCAAGCAGAAAGAAAATAAATTCCACAATAGAATACGACGTTTCGATTGCAACGCGAGCAACCGTCAATAGGTGGAACTAAATTTGAGAGAGAGACAAAACAAAGACACGGAGACACACAAGATAGACACACAAGCAGAGAGAGACAACACAGAGACACAGAGAGAGAGACAACATAGACACACAGTTTAAATATTTCAATATTTCGTGCAGCCTCTTACATCATGTGTTTTTTGGGAAGTCTTTCGATAGCACACTGATTTCTGCCTTAACCATGCCACCACTTCAAGAGGTTTTACTGAATACGTGTGTGGTGTGCATTTATGAGTGTACGTGTGCGCGCCTGTTTATATGTGTGAGTGTTGTGTGTGTGTAGTAGTGTGGGGAGCGGTAGTGTAGCGGTTAGCGTGCTGCGCTATGAACCTGGCGACCCGGGTTCGATTCCCGCTTACGGCCAACACCAGTGACGATGATCTGAACCGGTCCTGGGCCTCCCCTAGGTCGACTCAGCCTGAAATGAGTACCTGGTGCGGTGTGTAAACGTCGCCACTGGGGAGACAAAGGCGGTCGGCCGTGGTGCTGGTCACCCACCCCCTCGTGTACCGTTCCGGCCTTCATAGGTGCTCGCTAACAGCACTTGCCCCTACAGTCTGTGATGCCTATACGAGGGATATTTGTTTTTGTGTGCACCTGTTTATATGTGTGTGTGTGTGCATGTGTGTGTACGTGTTCTGCGGTGTTTCAACATCAGCAACATGGAGACAAACGGTTGTGTTTTTTTTTAATTTGTTGTCCTTCCCTCACACCTCCGATTAGCACGGTTGGCTATGAACGCTTCGAAAGAAGTTCTACTTACATACAAATTCGGCTGGGCGTGTTGCTGGCCACCCTCTGCGCTTTGTGCTGGCCTTAATTCATGTTTAGTGACTGCACTTTCTACAACAGCACGTGTAGGCTACACGAGGGATATTTGTACATATGTATATGAAAGTGTGTTTGCGCGTGTGTGTGCATGTGTGTGTGTGCGTGTTTGTGTGTGCTGGCACCGCCTCCGTTTCCACGCAGATGCAGAACGCGGTCCACACGCTGGAGCGCGGCGCCCTCGGCGCCCTCCACGCTCAGCTCGCTGGGCTCCGTGCCTGCCGGGGACTCGGCCAGTGCGAGCCGGCCCCCAGCAACACACACACAGGTAGTGGTCATCCCACACAGCGCCCCCCCTCCCTACTCACTCACAACCCACTATACCCCCTCCCTACTCACTCACACTCATCACCCTGCAGCAGCACGCACACTCATGCACCTACCTCACTCACTCAGAGTCCATCATCTTATACTGATCCACCTACCCCACTCACGTAACACCCATCATCTTATACTGATACACCTACCACACTCACTTTACATCCATCATCTTATACTGATCCACCTACCCCACTCACTTTACATCCATCATCTTATACTGATACAAATACCCCACTAACTTTACATCCATCATCTTATACTGATACACCTACCCCACTCACTTTACATCCATCATCTTATACTGATACACCTACCTCACTCACTCAGAGTCCATCATCTTATACTGATCCACCTACCCCACTCACTTTACATCCATCATCTTATACTGATCCACCTACCCCACTCACTTTACATCCATCATCTTATACTGATACAAATACCCCACTAACTTTACATCCATCATCTTATACTGATACACCTACCACACTCACTTTACATCCATCATCTTATACTGATACACCTACCACACTCACTTTACATCCATCATCTTATACTGATCCACCTACCACACTCACGTTACATCCATCATCTTATACTGATACACCTACCACACTCACTTTACATCCATCATCTTATACTGATACACCTACCACACTCACTTTACATCCATCATCTTATACTGATACACCTACCACACTCACTTTACATCCATCATCTTATACTGATCCACCTACCACACTCACGTTACATCCATCATCTTATACTGATACACCTACCACACTCACTTTACATCCATCATCTTATACTGATACACCTACCACACTCACTTTACATCCATCATCTTATACTGATACACCTACCACACTCACTTTACACCCATCATCTTATATTGATACACCTACCTCACTCACTTTACATCCATCATCTTATACTGATACACCTACCACACTCACTTTACATCCATCATCTTATACTGATACACCTACCACACTCACTTTACATCCATCATCTTATACTGATACACCTACCACACTCACTTTACACATCATCTTATATTGATACACCTACCTCACTCACTTTACATCCATCATCTTATATTGATACACCTACCACACTCACGTTACACCCATCATATTATACTGATACACCTACCCCACTCACGTTACATCCATCATCTTATACTGATCCACCTACCACACTCACGTTACATCCATCATCTTATACTGATACACCTACCCCACTCACGTTACATCCATCATCTTATACTGATCCACCTACCCCACTCACTTTACATCCATCATCTTATACTGATACACCTACCCCACTCACGTTACACCCATCATTTTATACTGATACACCTACCACACTCACTTTACATCCATCATCTTATACTGATACACCTACCACACTCACTTTACACCCATCATCTTATACTGATACACCTACCACACTCACTTTATATCCATCATCTTATACTGATCCACCTACCCCACTCACTTTACATCCATCATCTTATACTGATACACCTACCACACTCAGTTTACATCCATCATCTTATACTGATACACCTACCCCACTCACTTTACATCCATCATCTTATACTGATACACTTACCACACTCACTTTACATCCATCATCTTATACTGATACACCTACCACACTCAGTTTACATCCATCATCTTATACTGATACACCTACCACACTCACGTTACATCCATCATCTTATACTGATACACCTACCACACTCAGTTTACATCCATCATCTTATACTGATACACCTATCACACTCACTTTACATCCATCATCTTATACTGATCCACCTACCCCACTCACTTACATCCATCATCTTATACTGATACACCTACCACACTCACTTTACACCCATCATCTTATACTGATACACCTACCACACTCACTTTAGATTCATCATCTTATACTGATACACCTACCCCACTGACTTTACATCCATCATCTTGTACTGATACACCTACCGCACTCACGTTACATCCATCATCTTATACTGATACACCTACCACGCTCACTTTACATTCATCATCTTATACTGATCCACCTACCCCACTCACTTTACATCCATCATCTTATACTGATACACCTACCCCACTCACTTTACATCCATCATCTTATACTGATACACCTACCACACTCACTTTACATCCATCATCTTATACTGATACACCTACCCCACTCACTTTACATCCATCATCTTATACTGATCCACCTACCCCACTCACTTTACATCCATCATCTTAAACTGATACACCTACCACACTCACTTTACATCCATCATCTTATACTGATACACCTACCACACTCACTTTACATCCATCATCTTATACTGATACACCTACCACACTCACTTTACATCCATCATCTTATACTGATACACCTACCACACTTTACATCCATCATCTTATACTGATACACCTACCCCACTCACTTTACATCCATTATCTTATACTGATACACCTACCACACTTTACATCCATCATCTTATACTGATACACCTACCACACTCACTTTACATCCATCATCTTATACTGATACACCTACCACACTCACTTTACATCCATCATCTTATACTGATACACCTACCACACTTTACATCCATCATCATATACTGATACACCTACCACACTTTACATCCATCATCATATACTGATACACCTACCACACTCACTTTACATCCATTATCTTATACTGATACACCTACCACACTCACTTTACATCCATCATCTTATACTGATACACCTACCACACTTTACATCCATTATCTTATACTGATACACCTACCACACTCACTTTACATCCATCATTTTATACTGATACACCTACCACACTCACTTTACATCCATCATCTTATACTGATACACCTACCACACTTTACATCCATCATCATATACTGATACACCTACCACACTTTACATCCATCATCATATACTGATACACCTACCACACTCACTTTACATCCATTATCTTATACTGATACACCTACCACACTCACTTTACATCCATCATCTTATACTGATACACCTACCACACTTTACATCCATCATCTTATACTGATACACCTACCACACTCACTTTACATCCATCATCTTATACTGATACACCTACCACACTCACTTTACATCCATCATCTTATACTGATACACCTACCCCACTCACTTTACATCCATCATCTTATACTGATACACCTACCACACTCACTTTACATCCATCATCTTATACTGATACACCTACCACACTCACTTTACATCCATCATCTTATACTGATACACCTACCACACTCACTTTACATCCATCATCTTATACTGATCCACCTACCACACTCACGTTACACCCATCATCTTATACTGATACACCTACCACACTCACTTTACATTCATCATCTTATACTGATACACCTACCCCACTCACTCAATCTCCATTATCACATACTGATCTACCTACCCTCTCGAATCAATCAAATTCCCAACATCTCCCCGTTCAATGCCAAGCAACTCCTACTGATTCTTCCGGCCTCATGCACTCAGTGTCCACCACCAAACAACCTATCCCCACCCACCCATAATTCTCACACTGGCCTCAAACTCTCGAAGCATCGGCCCACTCAGTGCGATTCGCGGGTATCCAAAATCGCGGATAGCAAGTTCGTGAATAACGAGGGGATACTGCAGGCCATCTGTGCATCATCGCTCGAGTGAGAAAAATATACTTGCAGATTACTCAATCGGAGTAGCACGGGCAAGTATTGACCCCCCCACCCCCACCCCTACTGATGTACCATGTCCCACTTGCAGGCCGGCGACACGCCACTTTGTGCCACACAGGGGACCGCTTTTATCAGGGGGTCCCCTCGGCTACAATAAAAAATCTCACGACTTTTCGACCATAACACAAATGGTCATCATCAGGTGTGAAAACCACACCTGATGATGACCGTTTACACCTATCATCTTATACTGATACTCCAAAACGTCGTGAGAATTTGTAATTGTTTTATATTTTTATTTTATTTTATTGTTTCCCTTCAACGTGACTTTACCGAAAGATTTCGATTTAAAGCTTTCGTGACTCCAATGATTCATCTTCTTTGGTTCTTTCGGTAAAGTCACGTAGAATGAGAATAAAATAATAAATTGATAAAATAAAATAACACAATAATATTCTCGCGACGTTTCGGCCACAACACAAGCGGCCTTCATCAGGTGAAGGGACGAGACTGTCTGGTAGGACAGCGCTGGAGTGAAAGAGCCACGTTCAAATCACGGCCTTTAAGCTGTGTGAGAGGAACAAAGCGCCTTGACAAAGGAATTAGCATATAATTTAGCATTGAAATGGCTGAATGATTAGCTTGTGACTGGTCCATTGTCAAGGTGTGCCTCTGCGGATGTGTATGCTTTAACTTAGCTATTTCAATGCTAAATTCTATGCTAATTCCTTTAACAAGGGGTGCCTCTGCGGATGTGTATGCTTTAACTTTTAACATAGCTATTCCTGTGACCAGTCACAAGCTAATCATTCAGCCATTTCAATGCTAAATTATATGCTAATTCCTTTGTCAAGGCGCTTTGTTCCTCTCACACAGCTTAAAGGCCGTGATCTGAACGTGGCTCTTTCACTCCAGCGCTGTCCTACCAGACAGTCTCGTCCCTTCACCTGATGAAGGCCGCTTGTGTTGTGGCCGAAACGTCGTGAGAATATTATTGTGTTCTTTTATTTTATCAATTTATTATTTTATTCTCATTCTACGTGACTTTACCGAAAGAACCAAAGAAGATTTACCTAAAGAGCTAAGAATATGTTTTACTGCAGTCACGAAAGCTTTAAATCAAAACATAAATATCAGTTTAACACGTAGGCTTTTGCGACCAATATTATTCATAATAAACGTTTTTGGGTTAGATCGCGTTATTTATAAATGTGTCGTAACCCTCCACCACCCGACACGGCCAATCAGCAAAAAAAAGTGTCACATTGACAACAGACAAATAGTTCACTACTTTAGCCCACCGGTGTGTTGAGGAGTGAATCCACAACATTTACAGTTTTTTCAGTACGACGTTTCGCTAGTGCGGCCTAGAAGCGTATTATTAAATAATACATATTACAATTCCTCATAGGGGAAACACATACTAATTAACTGATTACTAACGTAGCATATAATCACAATAACACACATTACAACTAATTACTAATCTACAACTCATTTCTAATCATAACCATTGACTGATTACCAATCGATTATATAATTACAATACCCCCCCCCCCCCCCCCCCCCGCCTCAAATCACTGCACCTGAAATGAGTTAAATGATGACGTCACCCTGCTGCTCTTTTTAAGACCGGGAGCAAGCGAGGGCTTTACCATTCTGGCGCATTGCCCGATGATGCTGGATGTAATTACCATTGAAACGTCGTACTACTCAAACTGTAAATGTTGTGGATTCACTCTTGAACACACCGGTGGGCTAAAGTAGTGAACTATTTGTCTTTTGTCAAAGATTGAGATGAGATTGTGTTGGCAAGCGTGTTGAGATGTTGGAGCAATGCGGTGCCCCAATCTCGTTATTCCTCATCCGGCGTCCTTCCCCGACCCAGAGAATTTCAAAACTCCTGGCCGCAACGAAAATGTTGTCTCGCCAGCCGCTGCGCCCGTCGCTATAAATCACTGAGCGCCCCGTGGGACCTAATTACACGTCCACGCATCCACTCCCGGCGACGGGCAACATTTGCAGACCCTGCCGCCGCAAACACCGCCTGCATTGCCAAATCCGAGCTTTTTTTTGTGGAATAAAAGCTGCGTTTGTCATTTTTTTTTTATTCCCTGAAGATGTTACCCTTTGTTGTTGTTGTTGCAGGATTGAAAGAGGACAACGATTCTAAAGAGCAAAGGTAAGGGCGGTCCTTCTGTCTCATCGTAAATAAAATATTTGCACCCCGTGCCAAGCCTGGTGGCAGCTGCCACGGTGTAACAGTCCGCACGCTGGACCCGCTGATCCAGAGAGCGCCGGTGCGATTCACTCTCCCGGCGCGGCATCATCCGACGATAGAGCCTCCTTGAATCTCGAGACTTTCTCAGGGTAACTTCTGAGTTGGTTATTTCATTCAAGAATTTGAGAAAATACGATATTTTACACACACACACACACTCTGACTTTATTATTTCAGTTGGTAAGGCCCCATTGAGCAAAGGAGCTCTGTTATTCGGACGACTACGGCTACAAGACAATCGGCAGTGGTGGCAGTTACAGGACATTGCGGTTATCTATAGTTACATAGAGATCCATAGAGTTACATGGAAATCCATAGAGTTGCATAGGATCCATAGAGTTACATGGAAATCGATAGAGTTACATAGGGATCCATAGCATTACATGGAGATCGATAGAGTTACATTGTTGAGATCCATAGAGTTACATGGAAATCGATAGCGTTACAGAGAGATCCATAGAGTTACATGGAGATCGATAGTTACATAGATATCCATAGAGTTACATGGAGATCGATAGGATCACATCGTGATCCATTGAGTTACATGGAGATCGATAGAGTTACGTAGTGATACATAGAGTTACATGCAGATCGATAGTCACATAGTGATCCATAGAGTTACATGAAGATCGATATAGTTACATAGGGATCCAGAGTTACATAGAGATCGATAGAGTTACATAGAGATCCATAGAGTTACATGGAGATTGATAGAGTTACATAGAGATCCATAGAGTTACATGGAGATCGATATAATTGCATAGTGACCCATAGAGTTACATGGAGATCGATAGAGTTCCATAGAGATCCATAGAGTTACATGGAGATCGATAGAGTTCCATAGTGATCGATAGAGTTACATAGAGATCCATAGTTACATGGAGATCGATAGAGTTCCATAGTGATCCATGTAGTTACATAGAGATTCATAGACCACAGCCCACACCGTTGGTAGTGGCGGCAGTTATAGAATGTTACAGGGTGGTTGTCTGCAAACTTACAACAGCAAAAAAAATAACAAACCGTTGACACAACATCCACGCCAGAACTTAATGCAAACAGGATAAACAAGATATGAACAATAAGAATAGGTTTTACCCTTTCTGGCAATAACAACAAGTGGTAAGATGTTCAAACACCAAAATAGATACCTTTTGCAAGGCATCTAATTGTACTTGTGATGAACATGCAAACAAACACGCTCTGATAATATATGGACATTGTCTTTGAAACTGATTGTCCTACATCAGAGACATCCTCCTTTATGGTCTAGTCTCATCAGTGCCAGACCAGAGAACGCCAAAAGGCGGACAGTACAAGGACAAGGCACCATCAGAGACCTTTATAGCTCGCAATATGCACTCTTATCCATTCCGGTAATATGACAGAGGAAAAACATTTTTTTTACAAACGTAATTAACAATTTAACAGTGGGCTTTTAGGGGAGCCACAGTGATTTAGTATAACTTTGTGCATGAGGCAGGGTGGATCGTTGACACAGCAGTTATCGCCCTACGCCGTTAACCCGGCGGCCCGAGTTGGCATCCCGGCCGCGGCTAACATCAGTGACGAGTGGTACGAGAAGCGGTCCCTGCCCTCCTCCCCATCACCCATCACCAACTGGCCAACCTCCGCGCCCGACGGAGAGTCAGGGGAGGAGGCCTTCGACCGTTTGTGGATTGAGAATGGCTGGAATTCATCACGTCGTTTTGTCGATTTCTTTCGTGTGCCGGGTGGCCAGTGACAATTTGGCAGCATTAGTCTCCCATTCAATCGCTGCCACTACCGCCACTGTTCCACCCCCCACCCACCACCACCACACACTGATCCAATCAGCCGCCACCATCCATACGAGCAGCGGTGCAGCGGTAGGTAGCGGCAGTGGCAGCAGCAGTAGACGATTTATTGACCTTTGACATTCGCAGAGCTCACCGCAGGCACAGTATGGACGCGAGAGAAAACTCATGAAAACACCAACAAGAAAAAAACACGAGCAATGGCTTTCGGTAGATCGTCTATGAAAAATAGGCTTAGAGGTGAGCGATTATAATCCAGTGAATGTTACATTTCTTGATGAGGGACCCTTCGGTGGTGATCGAAGCGTGTGGTCGGAAGGACAAACGGACGACCTCTGGGCCTGAGGGCCATTGCAACTGCGCATTTGGCATTCTGTATAATTGTTTGCTGGAGGAGAGTGGCTTTTATTGAGCTGCTCGCCGAGTCAGCGGGTGTCTCGTGTGCCCTTGGGATTGACGTTCGGAGGCGACGCCATGGTGCCGAAATTGCGCCTGCAGGCATCGAGTAGCCCAAGAGCTGTAGATGTGTCCCGCACCGCCATCCCCAAGTCAAACTTCGCTCAGCTGGGCGGTCCCTCCTTCTCTTCTGCTGCTCCCACAGTCGGGAACTCCCTTCGCCCGGCTATGTGGGCGGCAGTGTTGTGGCGCGGTGGGTAACACTCATTTATTTAGAAGTGCTCGTTTGTATTTAGCTTGTTGTGCCCTCTACCCGCACTGCCGGTTAGCACGTTTGGCTACGTACTGTGCAAAAATAAGTTCTACGTACGTAGAACACTCGTGCCTCGCAGCAAGAGGAGCCTTGAGTTCGCCTTTCTGTGTGGCGGTTTTATCCTCCCCCTGTTGTTCTGCGTGGGTTTCCTCCGGGCTCCGTGGTTTCCACCCATAGCTAAAGAACGCAGACATTGTGACCAGTGTCAGTAGAACACCCAAATGCCGATATATTATCAACAAACTAAACAATATTTTTTTATTTATTTTACCAGGCAAGGCCCACTGAGCTATGTAGCTCTTTTTAGAAGCGACCTGACCACAAATGGTAGCTCTACGAAGTGGCTTATCACGTGGAAATGTATATAGCAGCCAAATACTCTAAATTACTGAGTGCAAATTACTCGATTGGGATTACACGTGGCAGTGTCACTGCCTACTGCGGGGAGGAAATAAAACTTGCCAGGACCTTCCTGAAAAGAGTCTTGAGACTCGGTGAAGCTTTTCTGGGTAAACAAATAATGTAATAATAATAATTGTCCTAAGCTATTCACCGCCTGTCTCTTTCCCTCTCTCTCTACGGGAAAATGATTGTAAATGTTGTGGATTTTCTCTCCAACATACCGGTGTTCTTTGCTAGTAACTAATCGGCATGTTTTGTTTACGTGACCAACCTTACTAATTGGCTATGCCGGGTGGTGGCGGGTTTAATGACACTTTCATATTTATGCAATCTAACCCCAAAACAAACCTAATTTATGGGTAAAAATGAATATGCCTCCTTTACCCAGAACGCCCGTGTCCGCCAATTGTTCTGCAACGGCGTCCCGACGTTGCAGCCTCTCACCTTTAGGACGCTCCGCACGACGCGTTCACGACACACTCACGACACGTTCACAACACGCTCACGACACACTCACGACACGCTCACGACACGTTCACGACACACTCACGACACACTCACGACACACTCACGACACACTCACGACACACTCACGACACGTTCACGACACACTCACGACACACTCACGACACACTCACGACACGTTCACGACACACTCACGACACACTCACGACACACTCACGACACGTTCACGACACACGACACACTCACGACACACTCACGACACGTTCACGACACGTTCACAACACGTTCACAACACACTCACGACACACTCACGACACACTCACGACACACTCACGACACACTCACGACACACTCACGACACGTTCACGACAC
The DNA here is from genome assembly GCF_048934315.1 of Petromyzon marinus. Classification (NCBI taxonomy): domain Eukaryota; kingdom Metazoa; phylum Chordata; class Hyperoartia; order Petromyzontiformes; family Petromyzontidae; genus Petromyzon; species Petromyzon marinus. The sequence goes on along the minus strand of NC_133689.1, from coordinate 5,385,464 downwards.
GTTCACAACACGTTCACAACACACTCACGACACACTCACGACACACTCACGACACACTCACGACACACTCACGACACGCGCGCCGTGGATGTGCGTAGCTCAGCCCCCGGTGTTGGTGTGACAGCCGAAATGACGACAATTGGGACCCTCCACGCTGTCCCCGGTTCTAAGAGACATTAAAATAGCAAGCGCAGGGAGGAGCAAATTTGGGGATGCCGTGTAAGGTTAATGCCGTGAATAATAATAATAACGAGGGCGGTGGCTGGCGAGTGTTGCAGCTCCAGGAGGAGATTAAGCAAGCGCCGCATCCCCCCCAAATGTTAGTGCATGAGTTCAAACTCTGGCAAGGGTCGACGGGAATGACAGTAACGATAATTGCAACAATGTTGCCACTGTGTTAACTTTAATAGTGGCACTTTATCCAGAAAAGCCGCATTAAGTCTGGATGCTCTTTTTTCCAGTATCATCCTGCATTGGGATGTTTGGCCAATTACACGAATGAGTGTTTGGCTTGCGAGAGAGAAAACCAGAGAAAACTGATGCGCTACAAGGGGCAACAGCCAAAGCTTCCACACAGAAATATTTAATAATATATTGCTGTACCACGGTGCCCTGAGCATCCCACACACCGAGATTACGGCACCCACAATTTTCATATACTCACCTACCTACTCGCTCGATCACTCACTTTCACCTGTTCGCTCACTAACCCACTCACTCACCCGCTCGCTCAATCACTAACCCACTCACTCACTGGCCCACTCACTCACTAACCCGCTCGCTCACTGACCCGCTCGCTCACTTACTAACCAATTCACACACTCACCTGCTCACTTACTCACCCACCCACTTGCTCACTCACTCACCCGCTCACTCACCCGCTCGCTCACTCACTAACCCATTCACTGACTGGCCCACTCACTAACCCGCTCGCTCACTTACTAACCAATTCACTCACTCACCTGCTCACTTACTCACCCACCCACTTGCTCACTCACGCACCCACTCACTCACCCGCTCGCTCACTCACTCACCCACTCACTCACTGGCCCACTCACTAATCCGCTCGCTCACTTACTAACGAGTTCACTCACACGCCTGCTCACTTACTCACCCGCCCACTCGCCCGCTCGCTCACTCGCTTACTAACTCGATGGCTCACCTGCTCACTCACCCACTTTCTCGCCAACTTAATCACCCCCTCAATCACTCACCCACCTGTGATATCCGACTCATGTGGCTGCCACCAATGGTTTTCATGGTTTAATACAATTAACGTGCTTGTTTCCTTCAGTCGTGTCCTTCTAAGTAAGAACCCACCAAACCGCCGGTGATTGTGAACACTGTTCTTCATCGTCACTGTCGCAGGCTGTGGGAGCAGAGGACATGGAGGAGGTTTTTGAGACACCCAAGCCCGAATCTGCTGTAAGTGACTCAAGCTGCTACCCTTGTACATTGTTTTGCCATTCTCATCCAACACCCTGGAAGGTGGTGGCTGCACACGTGGCCTCCGGTCCAGCGGTGCGGAGGCGAGGGTTGGCGAATCGCACAAAATCGTGTGAAGGAGGTGACATGCCCTGGCTTGCCAGGAGGGGGCAGCACGCCAACGTGTGGACTAATCTCCATCTGTTACATCTGTGTGCGTGTTTTTTTTGTAGTGTTACCCCCTCACATGTGTGGGTTTTCTCCGGGTGCTCAGGTTTTCTTCCTACTTATACGAATGCGCATTAACTCGCCGAAGACATCTTGATCGAAACGCACCTCCCTGTGATGTGAATTGTGCAGCGTTGCGGGATTCAGTCGGCACGAATGACGCTGCTGTTTAAATACACATGATTACAATAGAGAAAGAGGCAACTCCACGCTGCTTACACGCAGAGTGGGTGGATAGGTGCTCCTCCTACTGCGTTAGGAAGCCATTGGAGATGCGCACTTTTGAATCTAAATGGAGAACTCACTTCTTGAGAACTGTCGTTTGTGTTTAGTTCGTATTTCTTCTCCCGCACCTCCAATGAGCACAGTTGGCTACGTATGGTGCTGAAGAAGTTCAACGTACATACTCTGCCAAGCTGGCAGTTAATTCGCAGGAGCACATTGTACTGGAGTGAAACTGCTTTTTTAACTTTAATCTAGTCGTTTGCACAATTATGGTTCAATTGTCCTCTCGCCGTCCTGTAATGAGACGGTGTGTGTGCCCATTCAGAACTCCCGCAGGGCACTGTGAAAGCAAGGTACCACAGAACTATTTTGGAGATCACTTTAAAATAACCCTTTTATCCGTGCCGAGAGGTCTTGCGCTTTTGATTTACCCAATGAAAAATGTACTCGCAGAGTACTCAATTGTGGATTACACAGCACACACCTCTGGCAGACTAATGCCCCAGGTGACTTTTGCGAATGTGACCTTGTCTGGGTCTTCACTTCTCCCCTGATTCGACAAAATCTACATTTTAAACTTCACTGCATGTGCCGCTGCAGTGACACGTTCTTCGCACAGAAGTCAAACTGATATATTTTGTATCGTCTAAAAGTGGACGAAAAAAACTGCCCAAATAAGGGGAGAAACAGAAACACTCATTCAATGGGAGCGGGTTTTCGCGTGCAGTCATTCATGACCGGTGGGGGAGGAGGGGGGGGGAAACATGTTTTTAAATTCCTCAATGGATTGCTCATTGTGTAGTGGGTTCACCTTGAGAGACACACACATTCAGGAGGCAACACGTTTAGTCGACGACCACAACGGGGTAACTACATAACCAGTAACCACCACGGGACAGCTACATAACCGGTAACCACGACGGGACAGCTACATAACCGGTAACCACCACGGGGTAACTACATAACCGGTAACCACCACGGGGTAACTACATAACCAGTAACCACCACGGGGTAACTACATAACCGGTAACCACCACGGGGTAACTATATAAACGGGTCAGGTCAGTCGGCACACTGCCGGAGACCGAGAAGTAGACGTAACACGGCGGGTTCCATTCCAGCAGACAGCCCCGATGGGACCCCGGAACCTCCCTTTCATGCCCCCCAGCGTGGCCTGGCTCCGCCCTCGGCCACGCCCCCTTTTGGAACTTGCAAGAAGATTCTGGGCCATACACCACGCGTCCCTTCTGTAACCTTTGGCCCACATCTTTACCCTGTCCTATCACGTGCCATTTCCAGCTAACCGGGCTGCTTCATCCTCAGATGCCCCCTCTTTGCCAGCGACCAGAACCATGCCCCATAGGGACACTTTTCCATGACAGGGCATACCCTGCTGGCAGAGAGGGCTACTCCAATCCCAGTTCCCCTATCTATCAATAACTGGCGCTAGGCGCCGTAGTGACCCATTACATCACCCCCCCCCCCCCCCCACCTTATAAAACTAAGCCATCCCAGCTGACCATTATACCTTAATTAACAAAACGATCTGCCTCCAACCACAATTTCCAATATAACAATAAAACCAACAACAACCGTCCACAAGAACAATATGCACACTTACAGAAGAACATTTTCCAAAAAACTTTTAAAAATTCCGCGAACACACAATAACCAACCCAACCCCCAGGCAATGTCCACCACCCAACACCCATAAGCGTGTCACTACCCACGAGCACATGAAGGACCCAGTTCAACCGGTAACACAATCCGGCTCGTGCATGCGACCACCGGCAAACGGCATTGGGATAAATAGGACGCTGGAGGAGGGTCATTTAAAATAGACGGGCTTCGAACGGGTTCTCATCGCAGGACCTCCAGGCGGGGTGGGAACGGGTTCCCCGGGGTTCCCGTGGACGATTTGAAGATAGCCTAACGGGCGCGGCCCCTCCCAGGAAGAGGAATCAACAGGAGGAGAAGGAGTGGGTGCCGGCCGCTCCGCTCTCCTCGATTGCCTGCCACGTGGTCTTTAGTTGGTTTTAAATGTTGCGTGAGCAGGTGATCTTCTGCCTGCCACGTGGTCTTTAGTTGGTTTTAAATGTTGCGTGAGCAGGTGATCTTCTGCCTGTCACGTGGTCTTTAGTTGGTTTTAAATGTTGCGTCAGCAGGTGATCTTCTGCCTGTCACGTGGTCTTTAGTTGGTTTTAAATGTTGCGTCAGCAGGTGATCTTCTGCCTGCCACGTGGTCTTTAGTTGGTTTTAAATGTTGCGTCAGCAGGTGATCTTCTGCCTGCCACGTGGTCTTTAGTTGGTTTTAAATGTTGCGTCAGCAGGTGGTCCTCTGCCTGTCCCGGGGTCTTTCCCCTCGTGGTGTCCACCGTAGGGCAGTTTGCCCTATGGACTCGGGTTCCATTCTCAGCACGTGTCCGAGTCTTCTCTCTGTTATGTCCTGCGTTGTGCATCTTCAATTGGTCTCGATGTTACAGGTCCCGGTTTGAAGTGTTGTCTGGCCAGAAGATGCGACAGATTTCCCTCAGGCGGTTGTTGTGGAAGGTTGCTAGGGAGTTCACGTCTATCTTGGTGGTTCTCTAACTTTCACTATTGTACAGAAACACTGATTTTACATTGCTGTTGTATATTCATGCCTTTGTCTTTAAACTGTATTGGCTCAGGGCCAACACCAGTGACGATTAGCTTGGACCGGTCATGGGTCTCCCCTAGGTCGAATCAGCCTCAGATTTGTACCTGGTGCGATGTGTAAACATCGCTACTCGGGAGGCAAATGTGGCTGGCCGTGGTGCTGGCCACCCACCCGCTCGCATGCCGTGCCGGCCTTCAGAGAGGTGCTCGCTAACAGCACTTGCCCCAACAGCCTGGTCTGGCTATAGGGGGGATCTTTGTCCTTGTTGTGTGTGTGTGTATGTCGTGTGATAACGCAAGGAACCAATCACGTTGCCTTCATCTACAAGACACGATTCCCTAAACCCATCTCCACTCCATGGCTAACGCTAATAGAGTCAGTCGCATGCCGTGCCGGCCTTGATAGAGTTGCTCGCTAACAGCACTTGCCCCAACAGTCTGGTCACGCGTGGGGGGGGGGGGGCGGATCTTTGTCTCTGCAGAGACCGACTGTGGAAGGGATGGCAGCAGTCGCATCCAGCGCCCAAGATTGAGGACCTCGGCCTGCCAACAGCGGGGCGAGGAGCAACGCGTGTCGCGTGACACGTGAAGCAGGAGGAGCGGCGTTTGTCTGTTGCGCACTGGTGGATGAGAGATATGGGCAGCACGAGTGTGTAGTCGCCAGGGCAGTAGCAGCAGCAGCAGCTCTGCCAGATCATCATCATCATCGCCGTTATTAACAGGTCCATAATTCATAATTATTATTATCGACAGCAGCTCTGTCATAATTGTCATCGCGATCAACGACAGATATTCAGAATCACTTTCACCGTCATTATCATCAGCAGCACCTCTTTCTTTATCTTTAATAGCAACAGCTCAATTAAAATAATCTACTATTTATCTCCACTGTTATCTTTAACAGCAGCAGCAGCTCCGTAATAATAATCTACAGTTCATCATCAACAACATAAACAGCAGGTCCATCGTCATCATCTGCAATATAAAATAATCATCAAAGGTAGTGGATGATGAAGTTGGAACTACTGCGGACGTTAATGACGATGCGCTGCTGATGCTAATGATATACTACTGATGTTAATGATAATCATGTACTGATCATATTCATGATTATGTACTGATATTAATGACAGTGATGCACTGCTGATGTGAATGATGTGTTACTGATGTTAATGATCACGGCGGCGATGCACTGCTGATGGTAATGATGATGATGCTCTTTTAAAGACGATTATGATGGAGCAGCCCCATCTTTCACGCGTTGCCCTGTGGGGGTCCCGCCCGGGCGCCCCCTCGCCCGGACGGGACCCCCACAGGGCAACGCGTTAAGAGGCAAAGCGAAAAAAAAAATTAGCGTCCGCCGGACTGGAATGGAGCCACTTTTGGCTGCCGTAGAGTGGAGCAAGCACCGAGGAATGAAGCAGCGATGCTAATAATAATGCTGCTGCTGCTAATGAGACTGGCTGCAACTGGTAACATTGGCACACGTGCAAACCGTTTATTCTTTTAATTGATAAATACCTTGTATGGAAAACGGCGCGTGGCATGCAAGTGACGCGGCGTGGTTGGCAAGGTGCGTGCGTGGATCATCCTCCATGCACATGGGGGGCCCCACTCCGACTACCGTGGGCCCCAGGTACAATTGTACCGGTTTGCACACTCGAAAGTTACGCCACCATGGCTTGCAAAATGATCCTTATAATCCAATAGTTGCTATTACTTATTCACACAGGAAAGCCACACCGAGTCGGAAGACTGGTTTCATCGCTGCGTTGGGGACGTTTGGCTAACGTCAATGGCATTGTGTGCGTTTCGCTTCGGGTGGATAGCGGAGAACCCAGACCAAAAGCTCACGGAGAGCAGGAGGGAGACCACACAAACTCCACGCAGAAGGCTTCGAACCCAGGTCCTTCATGCTCTGAGGTTACAAGTGTTACCACTGCGTCACCCTGATAATCGTAATGTCCATGTCTGAGCGCTGAGCCAGCGCCAATGAGATCTTCGGTATGAATACAGGCAGCCGCATTTCAGAGATTAGAGTTGTTTTTTTTTATTTATCGGGAGTTTTGACTGAATCTGAATGCTCTTTTTCAATAGGATACTGCACCGGGACATTTGGACAATTATTTTGTGGACTAAACAGTTAAATAAATAACGTCATTTATTTACCCAGGAAAGCCTGAGTCTCAGACTGTAGTATTTTCCATGAAGGTCCTGCATTGGGAATGTTTGGCCAATTGCCCCACAGTGATTCGCATATCGGAGGAACCTGGAGTGTCCCGGAGAAAGCCTATGCACGCGACGGAATATCGCTCAAATCGTCACACAGACTCAAGAAGCCACCGCTTGCATTGCCATCTTCTAGCCACCCCACAGCCCTCGTCGACAATATCTGGGATTCCCAATTTTTTTCGGCACTGCCTCCTACAGCAAAAGCCTCGTCGTGATCCGCCAACCCCACCTCCGCGTCGCCGGAATGCAAGGGGGCCTGCGTCGTAGCAACGGTCAGCTCCGCTCATTTCAATGTTTATTACACGTGTTCTTTTTTTATTTACCTGACCACGAATCGCCCGCTTTCACGGGCAGGTTTTCCCATCGCACCTCGCGCCGGCCTCGAGCCCGCGCTGCGATCGCGCCGTCCGTGTGAAGCTGTGAAGGTCACGCGCCGCGCCCCCAGCTCGCTGCCATGCACTACAGCCTGCATTACAGTGACGGGCTATATTGAGCCGTGCTCTTGGTGGAGGGGGGGGGGGGGGCACATCTGTACTGCCGCTATGAAGAAAAGGCGACCTAGGGAGCGCGCGCGGCGCACACACACGCGTGCACACACGCGCACACACACACGTGTACACGTGTACACGTGTGTGTGCGCCCGTCCGCTTCCTCGCACGTGCCCCTACCTGCTCGAGCTCGTGCGTTATTTTCCCACGGGGAGCGCTGACAAGGCGGCGGTTCGCGCACCGCACTGCGAGGCCGACCACTCGAGTTAGATTCCCGACCATGGTGGAGCGTCGGTGGCAAGCGCTATCGGAATCTGGCCTGGGTCTCTCGCCACGGGTTCACTCGGCCTTATGTGATTACCTCGTACTACTCAATGACTCCTCTTGTGCACCGTGCAGACCTCAACAGGTGCTCGCTAACATCACTTGCCCTAAGTGCTTGTTACGGCTCGCAGGGGGGATCCTTTGTCTGGGACTGCTAGTGGGGTGCTTAATGTGCTGCGCTGCGAACCCGGGAAAGCCGAGTTCGATTCCAGCTCACGGCCACCACCAGTCATATTTATCTGAACCGGCCTCTCCAAGGTCGACTCAGCCTCAAATGAGTACCTTGTACGATGTGTAAACATCGCCACTTGGCAGACAAAGGCGACCGGGCGTGGTGCTGGCAACCCCACCCCCTCGTGTGCCGTGCCCGTCTTCATAGATACTCACTAACAGCACTTGCCCCAAACGTCTGTTAAGGCTATACAGGAGATCTTTGTCTGTGGGTGCTGGAGGGACTTAGACCTCCCTCCCGCCCTCCCCTGTTAAATTGTACTCATGTAAGGCTCAGTGGGTCTAGGGGGCCACAGAATGGGTTCCAAATGGCGATGTGCCGCTGGCGATATGCGCGTGATGGATTTCACGTTGTGCTGCTGCCTATCTCAAACGCTTCAACTATCAGAATCTTTATTTAAACTCCAGGAGGAATCCGATGAGCTATGAAGCTCAATTTTCACAGACGTCCAGTGTGGGCGGGTCGGCATCGACCGTCATTACGGCTACGATTATGACGTCACTTGCCCCCCCCCCAAACCCCCCAAACCCAAAGTCAATAAGGGAGAAAAACTGCGATAACTGATGGTAGCATTCCATAGGACACTTTGCCCATTTATATTGTACGCGCCTGCTTATATACGCCCCATGTTTACGCATGAATTATGTAATGTCATAACATGGCCAAAGCCGTTGAGCCTGGATTAACGGGGCATCTCGGAATGGAAATGTCGTGTTGGTTTTTATACGCTGAGCAGAGGTGTTTCACTTTCCATTCTACTTACTGTTTGCGGTAAATCTGTAATCTGGTCTCTGCCCACCCAAGACTAGTTTCGGTGATCCCTTGGTGCCTCTCTCATCACGCTGGCCATGTGCACGGTTGTCGTCCAGTTGCCGCTACGGGTAGAATATACGAATGGCGTGCGATCCCACTATCTCTCTCTCTCTAATCGCCTTATCCAAACAATTGAATGCTTTGCGATGGCAGTGAGGTGGTGGCCATTAACACATTCAGCTCACGCCCTTTCAAACAACAGCAACATCATTTTTTTAGCGGATGTTTGGTGAATGGCTCATCCCACGTACGACATTTGGTGCTCTGTCGTTATAAGCAGGGTGCTGGGACTAACGTGTTTGAATAAATCATTCATAGAACACATCATTCTGTCCACCCAGCAGAATATAATGCGTTCGTAGAATTACTTAGTGTAAAAATAAAAAAAAATGATGGCAACGTCGTTGATACACAACAGGCGAGCACAAAGACAATGTGAGCATCGTAATGAATGTCTGTGCCGAGTGCTGATTACAAACGTGTTCTTTACGCGATTGCCGGCTGCATGGCTACGCGAGGATGCCGCCGTCGTGGCGGAACGGGGTTGCCAGCGTGCTGGACACGCAGTCACGGGCTCGCTGGTTCGACTCAATTTCCCCTGTCGTGACAGTTGAAACAATGGGGGGCAATGTATATGCTTGGTTCTTTCGGTAAAGTCACGTAGAAGGGAAACAATAAAAGAATTGTAAAAATATATATAAATATAAAACAATACAATTCTCACGACGTTTCGACTGCAACACGAGCAATCATCATTAGGTGTGAAAACCACAGCATTCTGTCCACCCAGCAGAATAAACAATACAATTCTCACGACGTTTCGACTGCAACACGAGCAATCATCATTAGGTGTGAAAACCACAGCAAGATAATTTGCTGTGGTTTTCACACCTGATGATGATTGCTTGTGTTGCAGTCGAAACGTCGTGAGAATTTTATTGTTTTATATTTTTATTGTATTTTATTGTTTCCCTTCTACGTGACTTTACCGAAAGAACCAAGAATATGAATCCCTGCAGTCACGAAAGCTTTAAATCAAAATGGAGGGCAAGTTTCCTAAATTTTGCACCTCCCCCCCCATAGCTGTCCACGCAGGGGTGTAAATTGGTTCACCGCCGTTCAGTAGACTGGCAGGTCACGTGTGATAGGGTAAAACGTGGGTACCCGCACCACATCCAGAGCTTGGATTTGTTGGCCAAAGTCCATCTAGAGGAGCCCTCTTGAGCTCCCTCTTGTCGAGAGGCCTTTCCACCAGCAGTGGCGTGAGCCAGCAGTCGCTTGGCTGCACCTTACGCTTGTATCACTCCACTGGACGGCGATAGTTTCACATTAATTTTGATTTGTGATGTACGGCCCTTTGTGAATCCACTGCTGAAGGTAAGCCTTCCCATTTCATTTCGGTCATCGGGGGAAGTCTGATTCATACTTTATAAGGTTGGTCAGAATGGGTTGGTGGAAGGGGTTAGGAAGTGGCCAGGAGCGGTTCGGATATCACGCGCCACTGATGTTAGCCGTGGCAGGGGCGCTGGGTTCATAATGCGGTGCAATAACCATTGCAAACCTCATTTAACTTTAAAAAGTGATTCCTGCTCAAATACGCATTGGTGCTCATCTCCTGTATACAGCGCAGAGCCAGTGGTGGAAATTCCACATTCATATGGCAGGGGTGAGTATATCCACAGGACATTCCTACAAAGTGGTAAATATTTTATCGACCCTGGAGCGATGATGGGCTGAGACAGCCCCCAACCAGGATTTGAAATCGCAACCTCGCGGCCGGGAGCCGCCTCACTCTTTTGCTGATCGCCGGTTTATTTAACAGTTTAACATTATATTATTGGTTCTTTCGGTAAAGTCACGTAGAAGGGAAACAATAAAATAATAGAAATATAAAACAATAAAATTCTCACGACGTTTCGACTGCAACACAAGCAATCATCATCAGGTGTGAAAACCACAGCAAGAAAATTTAAAAAAAGTGGCTTTTTTAACGTTAGCACCACGGAGAGCGATTTGGCAGTTATTCATATGGACGAGTCCATCTATGTTCAGAAAAGAGGAGGGGGGAGACGAAAATAATGGATGCGGTCTGAAAGCCACCGTAAGCGTGAACAATCAATTAAGATCCAAAATGGTTTATCAAATCCTTCCAATGATTGCTAAGCCAGAATCCATCTTCTCGGTTGAAATTGTCTCTGTGTTTGTATATGTGGATAGCCTCATGAACGAATCTCTCATGGTAGCCAGATGGCTTGCAGAGAACCTCTGTCTTGGAGAAGTCAATGTCATGTGAGCCTACTGAATTATAACAGTGATCTGCCACGGCCGAGGTGTTGGTCCTATCGTGTTTTAGGTCTGCTTTGTGTTCACGAATACGGTCCGAGACATGTCGTTTGGTTTCTCCAATGTAACTACTACCACAGAGGCAACTTAGTTTTTAAACGCCAGGGTACTGTATGTCCGGAATCACATCTTTTACAAACGGAACCAGATCACGGATTTTATGTAATGTGTTGAATCGGACCTGGATCTTGTGTTTATTCATGATTTTGGAGATCTTTTTTGTGATCCCCACAATGTAGGGTAAAGTGATGGTTTTGAATGGCTCCTCAAGAGGGTCCTTCTTCATGGTTGGAGTGATAGCTTTGCGGATTGTGTAGTCGGAGTAACCATTAGCCTTAAGAGCTTGGTGTACATGCTTGAGTTCACTGGCTATGTGTTCTTGGTCGGATATGCATTGGGCTCTATGGTGCAGAGTCTTGATGAGGGAATTCTTCTGGGATGGATGGTGGTGGGAATCCGGTTTCAGGTAAGCATCCGTATGGGTATCTTTCCTGTAGACAGAGTGGCTCATTGAACCATCAGGTCTCTTTTTCATTAGGACATCCAAAAAAGGTAGCTTGCCATCTTTTTCGACTTCCATGATAAATCTGATTGCTGGGTGTATGGAATTGATGTGGTCGAGGAATTGGTCTAGAGCAGGCCGGCCATGTGGCCAGATGACAAAAGTGTCATCCACGTACCTCTTACATAAGGTTGGGCGCAGAGTGGCAGTCTGGATGGCGTCAGTCCCAAAATTCTCCATGAAAATGTTGGCTACAACCGGATATAGGGGGGAGCCCATTGGGGTGCCCTCCGTTTGTTTGTAGAAAGTTCCATTCCAAGTGAAGTATGTATTGGTTAAACAGTGTCTCACCAGGGGGGGTACCTCAGTGTTTAGTCCTTGATGAACCAAGTCTTCAATGATTGCGATGGTGTCAGGTACAGGAGCCTTGGTGAATAAGGAAACTACATCAAAACTGACAAGCAGGTCGTCTGGGGACAGGGAAATACCCTTGATTGTCGTTACCTGGTGAGTAGACTTTTTTTTACCGCAGAGGTGGTTTTTCCAGTGAAAGGCCGCAGGATATCAGACAGAAAACGAGCCAGTTTGTAGTTGGGGGAGTTGATAGTAGAGACGATGGGACGATGGGGTGTATCTACTTTATGTATTTTTGGTAAGCCGTATAATCTTGGTGGCCTGGCAGCAGAAGCTTTCAGCGAGAACTGCTTGGTTTGATCAATTAATGCGGTTGAATCAGAAATGATTTTGTTGGTTTGCATGACGAGGCTGTTGGTGGGATCTCTATTTATTTCTGTATAGCTGCCACCGTTGAGTAATCCTTGAATTTTGTTGTTAACATTAAACAATCGAACGACATATATATAATATGTAGCAATTGTGGGTCCACATTTTCACGTCCGATTTATGGCACCGTTGTTGACCACCCATAATATTACACGCGGTGCACACGTGTGTGTGTGTGTCTTGAACATGAGTTACGTATGTTTGAATGCCAGTGTTTGGAAATACATACACGTTGTTACTCGTGTTGTTCTTTAAACATGCAAAACACAACGAATGTTAAGTTTGCTCGGTCAGCAATGTTCATTTCCGAAAATGTTGCTCCGAATGCTGTTGACATTGCATGATTTATTGTTGTTTTAAGATCCAATTAAATGTATTCCATAAACATTAAAATACATTGCGTGCGGTTTCTTGTTCAATATCCTGATGGGACGAAATGGCATGAACTGGACTAAATATATAAGGCATATTTATATATAGATAACTGTCATGTACACAACATATTGTGAGTCATGTCAAGGTTCATGTTTCCCCCCAAATAATTCAACGTGCCTCTCCATTGGCACTGGCAGTGCTTATTATATCAGCACGTGACTCTCGGCCCGCTTCCTGAGACCAACATCACTTTTATCTATCCCATGGGCCACGGAAAATTGGTATCCCTATTTTGGGTTGGTAAAATCTTCACCGTGCCAAAGTTCTTGAAGAAAATAAAGCTTGCTTTTTAGACCCCGGTGAGTTTAAAAAACAATACGCCAGGTGTGTGTGTATCGCCTTCACGGAGACAACCGGTTTTTCATTTTCTAGCAAGTGTAACAACGGTCTGCTCATGGAAATTTCGGTCAATGAATATACCCTGTTTCCGTTAAGCCTTACAAGTAGGGGCGGTTGAGAATTATAAAGGCGCTCTATAAATATAAAGTTAGATAAGATAGCTGGGCAACTATCCCACGCTGTATCCAGTACCAAAATGAAACACTTTTTTTCTTCATGATACTCCATTGGCAGTGGCAGAGGAGCACAAAAAAACAAAAAGCGTCAACGCATGTGTCAATATTGTATTAAAATGCTAAAAATATATATAATAATAACAGGCGACGTTTCGAGTGGAGAGATCAAACGGCACTCCCGTTCAAGGTTGCTCACAAGACGAGATATCGTATAATACACAACTTCAAGAGGTCTTGCATTAACATCTCTGACTCACGTGGCTTAAATTCACACCCCTGCGTAACCTTAGCCGCTCCGACGTTGTGCAGAGGCTATTTCGCGGGCGTATCTGCTGATGGGCATCCGGAATAGATTGAATCCATGGGACGTATTGGAAATTGAGCTGTATACATATCTGACTATCGTGTCATCTACTTCCCTTCTCCCGTCGATGAGTTCTGTTTTCACCTAAGGCTACCGTGACTTCTGACCGATCATGACTCCAGTCTACATGCCGTGGTGGAAATGTCTTAGTCGTCAAATAAAAGGCTGCTATGCCCCAATTTTCCGTCATCTCCGATTTACACGGTTGGCTACCTACGGTGCCGAAGGCAGATCAACATACATACGTACAGATGATCGTGACCGAGTGATTACAAATTCTAATGTTCTGGAGGGGACTAGAAAGCTGACATTAGTGTTTTTTTTTACACTGTGAGCCCCAATGACCTGTGCTCGATTGCCAGCTGAGGCCAATATCAGTGGCGAGTGATTTCTGAACCCGCTGTGGTGACCTACCAACACTGACCAGCGTGGTGAAGTATGATTAAACAACCCTCATGATTGACACCGAATTGGTGAGGACTTTCAGCACCTCCGTTTGGCATGGTTGGCTATGTACGTTGTGAAAGAAGTTCAACGTACGTACGTATAGCGATGTAATGCAAAAAAAAACGTGAATTATTAGATTGGATTGTTAATGTATTATAGGCAATATGTTAACAGTATGAAGTCTGTGTTAATGAATACCTCTTACTATTTAATGGAAATTCACTTGTACCTCCCTGTCGACAGGGAGGTTTATGTGGGGGGTGAGGGGGCGTGTGGGATACAATATATCACTTGCCCTCCCCCCCCGAGTCTGCCAAGAGGTTAGAAGGGTATGAAAAATAATAATAGGTTTGACCCTTTTCTTATGAATATGCAAACAAACATGCTCTGATAATATACGCATTGTCTTTGAAATTGATTGGCCTACACCAGGTTAGAAGGGGTCAACAAGCCCCATTACCACCCTCCCATAAAGCTGCCGATGATCTGCAACATCCCTGACCCCTGACTTCTACCAAATAACGCAGTGGAGTGAGCCAGATTTATGACACAATTGTACGCTTTGTGACACAAAGTGTTACACGTTGGCAGGACGCTAGATTAATATACAGTGAAGCGTCTCTGAGGTGGACACCCGGCAGCCAGAATTGTGGGTATGAAAAAGTAACAAAAAATACTTCTGGCATGAACGCTGTTCGCGTGCCAATGAAGCTGCGAGTCGAAGGGAAATGCTAGCTCCTGTACAGTAAACCTCTTAACGGCAGGCACGGGTGAGCCAGAATTTGCAGAATAAAATTATAAATGAAAAACGTCTGGGATGAACACTGTCCATGTGCTAATTAATCTATGAGCGGACGGACGTGGCAATCTGCAATCATCCACACCGGGCGACCAAGAGCCTGGGTCACCGCTTGCTTCCCGTAATCTTTCACTCACCTTTTGCTCTCGAATGACAGTTTAGAAGAGTTGTCCTTAAACGGCGAGTGAAAGGCGTTCACTAAATCAAAACTTCATTCGTTACGCTTGCAAAGTTAAATACATTTCATTTATTTGAAAAATGCGTATACTTGGATATTTCATTCATCAAACCTGTTGAATTTTGGAGAGAAAAAATGTGTGTAAGGGTATCAGTAGTGGATCAAGTGGGGGGCTGACACAATCGGGGAACTCGCTGCCCCAGACCGAATCGATCAAAATCAAGTTTTCCAAATAAATTGCTGTAAATGTTTTTCTTTAAACAAATCCCTTTAACCTTCCACGTCCCGTGAACCACCTCTGGTTCATGGTGACGTTGACTCGGATTGAACTTTAGTGATGTTCGAAGTGTTAATGGTAAATATTAAATAAAACAAAACGATTTAGTTTGGCTGATTATGTTATTCGGTGGTAATTAAATGTATGCGTTAGATTTTAAGTGCAAGGTGTTACGTGTAAATGTGATGTAAGTTTTGTAATTTTATCAATTATGCCTGGCATTTACCGTGCCCAGAATGGTTACTCTCCTCAAATTAATCTGGCTCAGAGGAAGCCAAGGACAAATAATGGCGGCCATATTGGATTTCAATATGGCTGCCTTTACCCAATACACGAACTAAAAACTGCGCGTCACATAGGGGGCTGATTTAAACGGCTCTTCCCACGTTTTTTTGTAACCCAGGATGTAAATAGGGCACTAATGCATCATCGAAACATACGTTCACCAGCGAGCAAGATGGCTACAGTGAATTCCACCGACAGAGAGCACTGCTACAACGCATAGAGAACTGCATACCAAGCAAGTATTTTTTGTTGCATTTGTTTAATCACGGTTGCTGAGCAATGGCCCAGAGGCCCAAAATGTCAAGCGATGAGCAGCAGGAACAAAGTAGGAGCGTCTGGTCGCCAAGGACAGGAAGGGGAGGGGAAGGAATGACCCGGTGAAGATGTCGGAGCACAAGACGGGAATGAATAGTGGGAGGATCGAGCAGAAGCAGCGTCTGTTTTCACAGAGGGAGGCGGGGAGACGGGAGGGATACAGAATGGTGGTAGCCACACAAGTCACGTGATTTACGGGAGGCTTGAGCTGATTTAGATTTATAGATTCATCGGGATATCTTGACAAGCGTAACGTGCGTTTTATTTTATTACAGCGAACAATTTGCTTTATATTGCGACCTGTGTATGGTGCCAGAAAGACGTGGCCACTACTTGTGCCATATTGGAACAAGGCAGAGAGGAAAGTAAAAACAAATGACCTAATGTGCAGTGGACACCTAACGGGCTTATCTGCCCATGGGATCGCGATGATGATGATGTATGTTGAACTTCTTTCGCACCGTACGGAGCCAACCGTGCTAATCGGAGGTGCCTGTACCTACCTTGCTGCAACCGTGTGCACGTGGCTACACGCACGAACCATCGTTACTTGTGGGCGTTGTGTGTGCGTGCTACAGCGATTACAAATTGGCTTAATTGGACAGTTTATTCTGAATCATCCCGGGTCGTTTAATTATAGCACACGCAATCACGCAATCACTCGGCGGCCTGGCGAGATGCAGCAGTTAACAAACACTGCCCTCTCGTTTCCCTTCGTCCAGGAGCCATGCGGTCACATCCATCAGACTAGGCACGATTAAAGATCGTCTGCGAGCACGTATTGTTAGCAACACAAGCGCCACATACGGTCGAGGGATGGACGCACCGAGCTAGAACCACGCGCGATTGATTTTGGCGTTGACGAGTTTTAAGCGACTGTATTTGAGGCTGAGTTGACCTATGGGAAACCCAAAACCAGAGGCGGATTCTGCAGGGTGGTCCAGATGTCTCTTGACCTCCAATGTTGTCCTGTTTGTACGTTGTAACGTTCTTGCCCGACCCTTCTGGACTTCTGTAAAAAAAGAGCTTTATAGCTCATCCGATTCCTCCAGTATAAACAAAGATTCTGATTAATTGACCCGGATAAACCTTTCTTTAAAAATATGAAGTTTTAGAGGATTAAACGGGGGTCACAAGACATCTGGATCACCCTGTACTTTTCAAGTATCTTATTATTAGGATTATAAGATGCACTTACCCCCCCCCCCCCCCTTTCTCAACATCTTTGAGACACATCTTAGTATCTGGTACATCATTATCATTTCGTGTCCACGTCGTTGTGAATTAACTATTTGTATAGCATTGGGACCGGGGTGCATCTTATAATCCATACAATAAACAGACACATATAAATGTCACCGTGTATATCTTTTTGAACCCACGCAAATATTTGGCCGGCTCGGTTAGAGGCATGAGCTCGTAAACCCTCGATGATGCCACCCTGTGCCAAAAAGCATCAGCTCCCACGTCTGCGCCACGTAAAGCGTCAGGGCAATGCCGCGTGCTAGCGAGCGCCTGTTGAGTCCGACGCCGCAAAGCCGCTGCCTTTGCCAGCAGCAGCGACGACGACGACAAATCCGCTTCCCATTTCATTTCCCCAGAGGCGAACGCCCGCATGAAGGAAGTTCCTATTTTAGACCAAGATTCGGGTGAGATTAGATCATTTACGACCAAATACCAATTGCACGCAAGCCATTGTCCCAAACGTCCACCGTCACACGTGCTCCGTGTGCTGCGAGAGCGTACGTACAGTGCACGTGCTCAGCACTTAACGTACATCAATGACAGGGAATAACCCAATCCCAGACACACTCACACACACACACCCTGGGGTGAGGGGGGGATGACCTGGTGTAAAGTGTGCAGTGACGTGCCGGGCTGGTGGATGTGCTTCAAAAAAGCCGATCTGTGTGTGTGTAGTGCTGTGTGTGTGCAGTGTGTGTGCAGTGCTGTGTGTGTGTGTGCAGTGTGTGTAGTGCTGTGTGTATATAGTGATGTGTGTGTGCAGTGCTGTGTGTGTGTGTAGTGCTGTGTGTGTGCAGTGCTGTGTGTGTGTAGTGCTGTGTGTGTGTGCAGTGCTGTGTGTGTGTGCAGTGCTGTGTGTGTGTAGTGCTGTGTGTGTGCAGTGCTGTGTGTGCAGTGCTGTGTGTGTGCAGTGCTGTGTGTGTGTGCAGTGCTGTGTGTGTGTAGTGCTGTGTGTGTGTGTGCAGTGCTGTGTGTGTAGTGGTGTGTGTGCAATCTGCTGTGTGTGTGTGCAGTGCTGTGTGAGTGTAGTGCTGTGTGTGTGTGTGCAGTGCTGTGTGTGTGTGTGTAGTGCTGTTTATGTGTAGTGATGTGTGTGTAGTGCTGTGTGTGTGCAATGTGCTGTGTGTGTGTGCAGTGCTGTGTGTGTGCAGTGCTGTGAGTGTGCAGTGCTGTGTGTGTGTGCTGTGTGTGTGTGTGCAGTGCTGTGTGTGTGTGCTGTGCTGTGTGTGTGCTGTGCTGTGTGTGGGTGCAGTGCTGTGTGCAATCTGCTGTGTGTGTGTGTAGTGCTGTGTGTGTGTGCAGTGCTCTGTGTGTGTAGTGCTGTGTGTGTGTGTGCAATGTGCTGTGTGTGTGTGTAGTGCTGTGTGTGTGCAATGTGCTGTGGGTGTGTGCAATGTGCTTTGGGTGTGTGTATTGCTGTGTGTGTGTAGTGCTGTGTGTGTGTGCAATGTGCTGTGGGTGTGTGTGTTGTCACAGTAGTGAGAGAGAGAGGGGGAGCGTGGGTGCTGGCCAGGGAGAGGGAAGAGTCACACGCGCTCAGTTGTTCCTCTACAAGTCAGGCGAACGCACGTGCTGGCAGCCGTGGTTTTAATATAGCTCTGCTAACACAGATACAAAGATCCCCCGTATAGGCTTTATAGATCTGTTTGGGGCAAGTGCTGTTAGCAAGCGCCTATGAAGGCCGGCACGACACACGAGCGGGTGGGTAGTGGTCAGCACCAAGCCCGGCCGCCTTTGTCTCCCTAGTGGCGATGTTTACAAAGCGCACGAGGTACTCATTTGAGGCTGAGTCGACCTAGGGGAGGCCCAGGACCGGTTCAGATAATCGTCACTGATGGTGTTGGTGACCGAGAGCTGGGTTTGTATAACACACGACCGCTCTCTGCTCTGGTTAGCACAGAGCACAACACACACACATATATATGCCCTGTGCGTAGTAGCCTTAACAGTCTTTTGGGGCAAGTGATTTTTCGCGACTTTATTTGTTACGAGCACAATACGCACGCACATATACTGCGCGCGACCTGGAGGAGTGTTTGTTCGCTGCACACACAGACGCAGGCAACAGACAACAACAAGCCGTATGTCTACACCAAGCCTAGGTGACATGCACGAAATGTAAAGCGAAAATAAGGATATACGCTACAGCTTTTTATTCGGGAAAATAGGCTGAGATGGGGGGGTTTCTTTTTTTAAAGTAGGATATTTTTAATCTCGCTAATGAAGACGTGCAGAGCGCCGTTCGGTTTCGTTTTGCTGTTGTCGCTGTACTCTTACAGCACTTGATTTAAATTGCTACCTATTCTGAGCGAGGTCAATTCGATTTGATCGTGAACGGCTTCGAATGACGGTGTCAACACTCAAGGATGTGACGACGACGACGACGGCGATGATGATGATGATGGTGATGATGGTGATGATGGCTTGGACGACGCGAGTTGCAGCACGCCGCCTCGCTGCGTGACAGCCAAAGCCCGATCTGCACGAGACGAGCAAAGTCCTCGCGGATGACGGGCGGACGGACGGACGGACAGACGCCTGCTGCTGTTGCTGTTGCTTCCCCGCCGTGAATGTCACGGGCCGTCGTGCGCGGAACATCGGGATGGAGTGACCTCATCGGCCGTCTCTACGCAGCGCAAGCGACACGTGGCGAGCGCGCGTTCTGGAGGAGGTGGCCCCTCGCGCGAGACGTCTCGGAGCTCGAGTGGAGTTGAGAGGAGCGCTGTCGCCGAGGGCGTTGCGTTGAGACGGAAAGCAGCGGAGGAAGAGGAGGAGCGAGGACGCGGGAAGATGCCCTGGCAGGGTGTTTGGAAGAAGCATGTGACCGAGAGTTCATAGGGCTTGAGGGTCGAGAGAGAGAGAGAGCGATAGAGAGGCGGGAAGGTCTGGCGGAGAATTGCTGACGGAGTTGGACAGCGACTTTGAATGTTAGATTTGAGTGGAGAAAGAAGTGACAGAGCAATTCGACTGTGTGGAGTTTCAAGAGCTACGCTTCATCCTAGCAGCTAGAGCGGAAGGCTGAGGACGGATAGCGAAGGAAGTAAAGTGACATTATTTTAAAAGGCGAAAAAAGTCGATGCGGATTTGAGCGAGCTGAGAGAGAACGGCGAGCTATCGTGGGGAGGGATAGAGCCACAGGAGTTAGCACGACGGGATCGACTCAATGAGAACGTTGAGCCATCTCTACCAACAGCACTGGGAAGAATAACATCAACAACAACAACAACTCTACACACATCCCAAAACGGAGACACTGACACAGGGGAGAGAGAGGTAGAGACGGGGGCTGGGTGGGGTGACGGAGAGATGTCCTCTCACAAACAAGCGCCGCTGTCTCCGCACTCCACCGGCGCCGGAGTTGAACCCAGCGGCCTTTCGACGCGCGGCTGCTGGTGCAGACGTCGCTTCGAGGACTCGCGCTGCTTCTTGCTCTCGATGTGCAGCCTCACCTTCGTGCAGGCGCTCATGGTGTCGGGTCTTCTCAACGGGGTCATCACCACGGTGGAGAGGCGCTTCAAGCTGCGCAGCTCCGAGTCGGGCCTGGTGGTGAGCTGCTTCGACGTGGGCAGCCTCTCCGTCGTCGTCTTCGTGAGCTTCTTCGGCGGTCGAGGTCGCAGGCCGCGGTGGCTGGCCGCCGGCGGGCTGCTCGTGGCCCTGGGAGCTGCCATCTTTGCGCTGCCCCATTTCTTGACCAAGGGTAGTTCCTCCTCCTCCTCCCCATCATCATCATCATCGTCGTCGCCGTCCTCCACGAACGTGGGTGACCTCCCGGGACCCTACGCAGGAGACTCGGGGATGCAGACTCCGTTGGAGTTGTGCGTGCCGACGACATTGGCGGAGAGTCCCAACGATTCCTCGCTCGGGGTCACCAAGGGACAACCAGGTATGGAGCAAAACATCTCGCTGTTGTTGTATCGTCGTCGTAAACAACAACAACAACGAAAACACGTGTCAAAGGCGCAGCCCCTTCAATGGCTCGCTCACGCCTCGGCTCGCGGAAGGGACTCACGCTCGAGTGAGCTGTCGAGAGCCAATCTGCAGGGTCACGAGAAGACCTCTCGCACGCTGGCCAGACGTCATCTTGAAAGAGGCGTGATGAGGATTACCCAACGCTTTACTCACAATACCGATCGATTCACCGTGCTGTATCTATTTATATTGCTGCGCGCACACACACACGTGCTACTGCTGATAATACTAATAATTTACACATACACACACGTGTGTGTGAATTATTAGTATTATCAATTATTAGTATTATCAATAATTCACACACGCACACACGTGTGCGTGTGTGAATTATTAGTATTATCAGCAGCAGCAGGAGTAGTCAATGTTATGAGAAACATCAACCCTGTGCTGCAACCTTCTTTAAATTGGGTGGGAGGAGGGGGGGGGATATGTGGGAAATACACCGTCAATGTTAAACTTGAAACGAATGCGAAACACTCGGCAGAGTGAGCAACGATACGATCTGTTCTTGTCCGTCTTGCAATGAGGCTCGAGCTGTCGCTCGCTGTGAATGCGAGCCAGAGGCTGCTTGCTCACCGCATTGTTCAGAGTATACGAGGCGCTTTGACCACGTCTGTTGCGAAGTGTAAAGTTGGAGGTGCGTCTAATTCGATCGGTGTGTGTGGGTGCGTGGAAGAGGGAGAGAGAGACCGGGTTTAAATTTGAATAACTTTATTGACACCGGGGCACAAGTCAGCAGATGTAGCAAAAATATCAGCTCTCTTATCAGCAGCTCCGTCACCATCATCGGTACTGCTGTGGTCACCAATCTCAAAATGCTCAACGCCCCCCCCCCCCCCCCAATTCCATAATTTATCTCGTAGCGTTTCAGATATTCAGCAGCAGGCTACTCCTGATATCAACCCATCCACTGGCTTACTCACCAACCTCGACGCTAACATAGAGACGTTTCGGATCAACTCTCCACCGTACGAAGTCTGAGATTGATCAGATCCCACGACACGCGTTATCCTGGTTGAAGCACGGCTGACTGAAACCCGGATTGGAACCCAGGTCCTCAGCGCTGTGCCGGCTCATTGCTCTGAGCCCTGAGCCACCTTGAGGCCCTCCTCGTGATTGTCCAGAGTCACCGTTAAACAGCTACAGTCATGAGCCTCCACACAATTTGTCAGCCTGCCCATTGTATTCGCAACGCACGTTCCTGATCAGGTTATATTTGCCGAATTACACGTGATCAATTACTGTCGTTTAAAATGTAATTACGGATGCGTTTCGTGTGTGTGATGTTGGTTGAGCTTTTCATTACAGATCAACACAGTCTAATAACGCACGTGCTGTATGCAGACGTGTGGTGTCAAGTGCCATACCAGAGTTACACAGCACAACATATCAAAAGCGCTGTTGCAGATAATTTAAGCACCAAATATATTTGTTTTATTTTGTTTGTACTTTTTTTTAATTATTATGTTCTGTTACACAGGGTGGCCCAAAAGTCAGGACACACAGGGTTGTTAGAGTATATTTCTATTAGCAAATCACGTAGGGTTATTCCATTTATTTTAACAAATGTTCAAACTCACCGCCATTAACATTAACACGTGCACAAATTACCGTTTGAAATTAATTGAGATTTGTGTTGTTTTAAGATGAAGGTGTTTTTTTATGTTTTATATATATTATTTTATTGTTTCCCTTCAACGTGACTTTACCGAAAGAGCTAAGAATATGAATTACTGCAGTCACGAAAGCTTTAAATAAAAATTTAAGGTGTAATCTTTGAACATTTAGCAATTTTGCTTCGTCTCAATTCATTCAGGCATCTTGGAAGAGATTTTTAAACGACATTTGAGGTGAGCCCACAGGAAGAAGAAATATCGATATAAAGTATGATAATAGATGGAATCTTAACTTAAGGATTTAAACTAAATGTGTATTAATGCCAGTGTTACAATAAATGAAATAACCCGATGTGTCCTGACTTTTGGGCCACCCTGTGTATGGTTTTGTGTCGAACTAAGGAGCCATATTTAACAAAGATGTCCTTTATCTGAAAATAAAAAAAACACATTTGGCACTTCACCAGCATTAGTTCAAGCAAGCCTGAAATCGAATGTTGTAGCCGGTTTGCTTGCGTTGAGCCAAAGCTGCCAAAACCATGCAGTCCCAGAGAAGGCCGTGTAACCGGTGGGACGTGAAAACATGACAGTATTTTAAATAAAATCAAACATTTTGATTTAAAGCTTTCGTGACTGCAGTAATTCATATTCTTAGCTCTTTCGGTAAAGTCACGTTGAAGGGAAACAACGTGACTTTACCGAAAGAGCTAAGAATATAAAATCAAACACTCAATGTGGAGCCACCTAAGACGAAAACTAGCCGTGCCTCTGCAAGTGTTAACGTCTCTCCAAATGACCCGTGGACACGGAAAACAACAAAACTTCTAAGGGGCCATCCAATTAGTACGTACGCTTGCGTATGGGGGTCTACTAACAATGTATGTACGCATAGGAAACGGGGGGGGGGGGGTGAAGCCTCGATAATAATCTGTCTACATTGGCCTACAAATGGGTCACAGTTCAGTCTCTTCAGCTGTCAGACAACAAGTACTACCGGGAGAAGTGGGACTTTGGGAGAGGTGTCACACTTTGTGTGCCACCGTACCCCTTGACTGCGAGCTAGCACGCAGCTCAGCAAAATAAGTGGCCAGGTTACGCAACTTAATTCTTTAATGCAGCCGGCGGTGGACAATGTTTGCCTAAACGCGTTAATATTATTAATCCTTGATCGTTTCTGCGTGGATTAAATATGGGCCGTTCTATAGGATTCGGGGGGGGGGGGGTGGAGGTGCGTCAAGTACGCAGGTGGGGTGGGGGGTGTAAAAAGTCCGCGTGCGTACAGGGAGGGGGGGAGGTGTAAAATTTGGACAGATCTTTGCGTACCAACTAAATGGATGGCCCCTAAACCGACCGGCAATGAGACTTACCACGCAGCGTAACAATAACGAATTGGCCAGCTCATTATAGCACTTCTCTTTTTTTTGGGCAGGAGATTGGCAACGCAAATGATTTCAAGAAGCTTTGCATGCAACACTTTTACGGTGAACGTCACGCTGCGTGCCAGTGCGATGAGTCCATGAGCTCGCCGGCCGAATGCGCGGGTTTGTTAGCGCAGTTGTGCATTTCCGTGAACACATTTGCCAAGTCCAATCCTCAAAACATGATTGAGGCCCTCTACATGGACAGACTTACCGGATTCTATTTTTCTCCTCAAAACTAAATAAATACCGAAACAATATTGAATTTCGATTTGTTCCGTGCTGCCCATTATTTGCTCGCTGTCTATGAGCGAGAGAGAATTGCATCGAGGCATGAGAAAACAGAAAAAGAGTGGTAAAGGCAGCAGCCAAATGGAGATCCGGCACCAAAAAAAAATCCCCCCCCCCCCGCCGCCCACCGAGCTCTGCGGTCCTCTTTATACGAAGGTGTTACCGGCCAATGAATGGGAGTTTACATGACTACGTTGACGCATTCAATGCAGAGCAAGGGTGCACTCGGTTAGGATCCCGCGCGCTGAAATGGCGCGCGCACAAAAGTGGAAGGAAACAGGAGCAGAGGGACACCGAGAGCCGGATTCGGAGACATTGGAGCAAGACAAGGAGACGGACGCGTAGTGAGATTGAACGAAGCAGGAACATCGGCCAGGCAGGGAGATACGTGGCGGAAGGACATTCGGCCCGTGTAGTCTCTGATGAGTTGGTTGAAAGGCCATATGATGATGATGATGGTGATTTGTGATTGCTTTTTGGGTAAGTTCACGTAACTATCTGGCAAAATTTGTGTCGCTAAGACCGTCCGCCACCCGGCACAGCCAAGCGAATTACATTGTTACGTGTACAGGTGGAACGACGCACCAA
This sequence comes from Petromyzon marinus, assembly GCF_048934315.1. Lineage (NCBI taxonomy): Eukaryota > Metazoa > Chordata > Hyperoartia > Petromyzontiformes > Petromyzontidae > Petromyzon > Petromyzon marinus. The sequence continues at coordinate 5,360,487 of NC_133689.1, read as the reverse complement.
TTACTGTTGTGTCAGCTCACCGTGGGAGATTTGAAGAACAACTCGACGAAAATTGAGCAATTAGATGCGTGGCGTTTCGCTTTGAAGCTGCATCAAACTGACCCACCCAATATTTTACATCTGTGAAAATTATCTCACCAGATTCCTGCAGTCGAAACAGAGATTCTGATTCAGACATCGACAGGACAAGATCCAGGGAATCAGAATAAAAAAAAACACGGGATTATGACGACGACGATGCGGTACACATTGTTGTGACGGCCACTGTCAGCCACATGCCTTTAGGTTCGGTGACCGATGCTCCCTTCCCTCCCTCCCCGCGTGTGTTCACGAGGAGCAGGCCTCGTCCACGCCCTCTCCCCGCTGGCTACGGCCACCGGGGGAGGTGAGGTCGCGTGCGGCGTCGGCCTCCAGGCGGAGGGGCTCGGCGGTGAGCGCGCGATGGCCATGGCCCTGTTCGTGTTGGCCCAGCTGCTGGTCGGGATGGGCGCGGCGCCAATCTACACGCTGGGGCCCACGTACCTGGACGACAACGTGAAACCTGAGAACGTGTCGCTCTACCTGGGTAAGAAGCCCTCCCCCGTGTGTCCTCTTGCCCGTATTGCCCACGACGGCTGTCCCCCACGTACCTGGACGAGCAGGTGAAATCTGAGAACGTGTCGCTCTATCTGGGTGAGACGCCCTCCCTCCCGCGTGTGTCCTCTTGCCCGTGTTCCCCACGACGGCCGCTCATTCCCACAGGGGAATGATCTGAGCTCAGCAGCGGCCTGGCCAGGATCGTAACCAGCGTGGGGGCCAGACGTTGCCTTGCCCACCCGTGGCCAAAGCTACGAGTTGTGGCCCCCTTGGAAACCGCCATGAGATATGTTTTCGACAACGGTGTAAAAGAACAAAAACGTATTTAAAACACAGGCTGTTTAGTTTTTATTATTAGCATCATTATATAAAGGCTTTCGTTTATGTTCCACGTTTTATTTAAATTTAATTCGAGCAGTGAAGGTAACATTGCAACGAGGTACAACGGAGCTGCAGTGGCTGAATTTTTGCGAGAGGCAAGCGCCTCCCACAGCGATAAATGTCCGAGACCGTGAGCGTAACGACGATGCGATTTAGGTAGGAGGAGCCACAATACATAGTAGCTTGTCAGTGTGCGACCGTGAGTACAACACTGATCACGTGGTGAGTACAACACTGATCACGTGGTGAGTACAACACTGATCACGTGGTGAGTACAACATTGATCACGTGGTGAGTACAACACTGATGGTGTGGTGAGTACAACACTGGTCATGTGGTGAGTACAACACTGATCACGTGGTGAGTACAACACTGATCACGTGGTGAGTACAACACTGATGGTGTGGTGAGTACAACACTGATCATGTGGTGAGTACAACACTGATCACGTGGTGAGTACAACACTGGTCATGTGGTGAGTACAACACTGATCACGTGGTGAGTACAACACTGATCACGTGGTGAGTACAACACTGATGGTGTGGTGAGTACAACACTGATCATGTGGTGAGTACAACACTGATCATGTGGTGAGTACAACACTGATGGTGTGGTGAGTACAACACTGATGGTGTGGTGAGTACAACACTGATGATGTCGTGAGGACAACACTGATGGTGTGGTGAGTACAACACTGATGGTGTGGTGAGTACAACACTGATCATGTGGTGAGTACAACACTGATGGTGTGGTGAGTACAACACTGATGGTGTGGTGAGTACAACACTGATGGTGTGGTGAGTACAACACTGATGGTGTGGTGAGTACAACACTGATCACGTGGTGAGTACAACACTGATGGTGTGGTGAGTACAACACTGATGGTGTGGTGAGTACAACACTGATGATGTCGTGAGGACAACACTGATGTGGTGAGTACAACACTGATGGTGTGGTGAGTACAACACTGGTCACGTGGTGAGTACAACACTGATGGTGTGGTGAGTACAACACTGGTCACGTGGTGAGTACAACACTGATGATGTCGTGAGGACAACACTGATGGTGTGGTGAGTACAACACTGGGCCTGGCTCATTGTGATCTGGGGTCTTGTGGCTCTATTTCCATGGCCCCAGCGTGGCTCGCTATAGCAATGGGGGGGGGGGGGCGGGGCTGGTTGCAAGCCACTTTATTGGGGGGGGCCGAGTGTCATCTTCCCACTGGGGGTCACACCGTGTGTTCTTGATTCAAAACAATGACAAGAGTAATAGATTTTAGCTTGGGATAGCATAACCTAACCCGGGCATATGATATATATCGTAAAAAAGAAACTAAGTAAGATGAGTCTCCGTTGGCCATGGATGGAAGGTGGTGGTGGGGTGGGAAGGAGACGGAAATCAACTTGCAGATCCTGGAGATCTCTGTCTCTTCGTGTTCGTCTATTAATGTGCTCCCCCCCCCTCCGTCTCTCTATAGCTCTGTGTCCCCACTCATATTCTGTCCGAGAATGTTCAACACCCATCTCCCAACTCGCTCAAAGTCAGACCAGGCAGCGGTGTCCTGAATTAATCCGCTTTGGTGCCACGTGTGCCATGTTGAGTCAGGCGGAGGGGGGCTGTGTGGATTGGTGGGCACATGGGAGGGCGAGTATCCCTGGCAGAACAAACCCCCAATGCGTCGTCTGTCCTTCAAGCTGCTTCCCTCTGCCACAGAGAGGTCAACGAGACCCCAACCCCCCTCACTCCGCCACTATTCCCGAGTCGGCGCTGCCGTGCGCGCAAGCTCCCCGCGGGGTCGTATCGCCTTTCCCGAAACAAAGACAAAGATCCCCCGTGTAGCCTTGACAGACGGTTTGGAGACAAGTGCTGTTAGCGTGCACCTATGAAGCGGGGGAAGGGGTGGGGGGATGGCTTGTGTCTCCCCGGTTGTGATGTTTAAACGCCGCACCAGGTACTCGTTTAAGGCGGAGAAGACTTAGGGGAGGGCCAGGACCGGCGCAGATGATTGTCAGTGGTGTTGGTGGCCGTGAGCACCACCGCTCCCCACGATGACACAAAGACAAAGATCCCCCCGTATAGCCTGAACAGACTGTAGGAGCAAGTGCTGTTAGCGAGCACCTACGAAGGCCTGCACGGCACACAAGGGAGTGGGTGGCCAGCACTACGCCCGGCCGCCTTTGTCTCCCTAGTGACGATGTTTTACACACCTCACCGGGTACTCAATTTGAGGTTGAGTCGACCTAGTGGAGGTCCGGAACCGGTGTTGGCCGTGAGCGGGAATCGAACCCGGGTCGCCAGGTTCATAGCGCAGCGCGCTAACCGCTACACTATCGCACAGACACACACACATACACACAGACACAGACACACACACAGACACACACACACAGACACACACACATGCACACACAGACAGACACACAGACCCACACACAGACATATACACAGACAGACACACAGACACAGACACACAGACATACACACAGACAGACACACACACAGACAGACACACAGACACACACACACAGACACACACACAGACAGACAGACACACACAGACACACACAGACAGACACACAGACAGACACACACACAGACACACACACAGACAGACACAACAACAACAACAACCGCCATTCGCCACTAAGTGGCGGTGACGTCACCACGACGCTTGTGCCAGGCCATGTGCACCTTGAGGCCACGTGAAGTGTCGAACGCCCGCGGGCAGGAGGTCACGGGGCAGACCCAGGTGCCACGGGTCGACTGACTGAGATGACTGGCTGGTGCACCACCTGTGCCCCCTACTGTGCCAACCTGCTGTGCTTTTGCCACCCGGCGCTCCGCTCGTTGTTGTAAGCGTCGCTCCTCCGCCCTCCGTTGTTGTTGGAGGGCGACTACCTCCAACTGCCCAGTAGCATCCTTCACGAGCCTCCTCCACAGAGGCCGATCTTGACACCGCTGGTACCAGTCATCGGCAAGTCCACTCAGCTCCACGTCCTCCTGTACCACATCACTCCATCTCTTCTCTAGCCCGTGCCGCGCCCGCTTAGCCCCCTCAATCAGGCCGAACAAAAGCTGTTTCGGCATGCGGTGGCTGGGCATGCGGGCTACATGACCCAGCCATCGCAGCCTTCCCCGCCGGAGGAGCTCACCGATGGGACCTTGTCCAGATCTTTCAAGGATTTGTGAGCTCCTCACACAATCCAGTCTGGTTAAACCCAGGATGGATCGTAGGCAGGCCAGCCTAAATGTTTCTAACCGGCGAAGATGTTCCATTAGGGGGGTCCACGTTTCGCAAGCGTAGAGAAGGGAGGGAATGACCGTGGCCGAGAAGACCTGAAGCTTAGTGCGGAGCGACAGACCAGGTAGCTTCCACACAGCGTTACGCAACCGATGAAAATATATTGCCGCTCGACTGATTCGGAGTGAGACCTCTGCTGTTAAACTGGAGCCAGTCATAAGCACACTGCCCAGGTATGGGAAACTCTCCACTGTCTCCACAACTGCCTCATCACCGATTGGGAGTTGTGGGGGTGGAGTGTCCGATGGTACAAAATACCCAGGCAGGTGCTTAGTTTTGGTGGGGCTGATGGTAAGGCCCCACCTCTTAGTGGCACACTCCAGTCTCAGCAGCAGCGGCTCCAACTCCTCCTCTGAATGAGCAGCTATTACCAAATCATCAGCATACATAACGTGGTTGAGCAATTGGGAGCCATCCCTTGACCGCACCCGTGCATCGATCAGCCTCCCATTATATCTGTACCATATGAAGATTCCCCCGGTACAGCTATTGAAGGCTTCACAAACTACGTGGTCAAAATAGATGTTAAATAATGTGGGAGCCAGAGGACATCCCTGTCGCACCCCAAGGTGTACAGGGAATGGCTCTGACTCCCGGCCACGTAGTTTTACCCGGGCCCGCTCACCATCATGAAGGTCCTTAATGATCGTGAGCAGAGGGTCAGGTACTCGAAAAGCACGAAGAACAACCCAGAGCCTAGGCCTACTGATGGTATCATAGGCCTTGACCAGGTCAATAAAGCAGAGATGTAGGTCTTGTTGGAATTCCCTACACCTCTGCTGTAGCAGACTGACAGAAAATATGGCATCTGTGCAGGACCGCCCTTTCCTGAAACCGCATTGGGGCTCCGCAAGCCTCTCCTCAGCGTGCCTGGCGAGGCGATGTTGAATAATCCTTGCCAGGACCTTTCCCGGCACATTGAAGAGTGAGATGCCCCTGTAGTTGTTACAGTCTGTGCGGTCTCCCTTCTTAAAGAGGGGGACCACCAGAGCATCCTTCCAATCCTGCGGAACCCGTCCAGTGGTCTAGACTGTTGTTATAATGTCATATAGGGCAGTCTGTGCACAAACGCCACCCTCCCTCAGCATTTCGCTTGGGAGATCATCTCTGCCTGCTGCCTTTCCTGGTCTCAGACTCTGGATCGCCTTCAGTACTTCCTCAACAGATGGTACTTCAGCCAGCCACTCACAGGGGGTGACCTCTTCCAATATTTGAGGCACCGCAGCCTCAGCAGGGTCATCCTCACTTTGTGCCATGATGTTTTCCTGGCTGAGGGATTTTCCCTCCCCCAGGACCTCACAGAAATGCTCAGCAAATCTGAAAACCTGTTCCTGGGGGTCGGAGATTGGATCACCGTTTTTTCCCCTAATGATGGTAATAGGTGTGGCGCTGCAGGTTACTTTTTTGATGGAGTTAAATAGAGATTTGTGATCACGGGCCACTGAGGCAGACTCCATCTCCTCAGCAACCCGCGACCACCACCCATCCTTGCAGCGCCTCACGGCTCTCCGAACCTCCGAGCGAAGGCTGCGGTAAGCCTCCTCATTCTCTGACGTGGGATTCTGTAGCCGATGACAGTGGGCCTGTCGCATTTTCTCAACCATCCTGAACACCTCCTCTGTCAGCCAGGGTCTCTGGGGAGGTCTGGACCGCGTACCCAAAGCAGCCATTGCAGCTGGATGAGTCACAGTCCTAAACCTCGCCCATTTACCCTCGACATCAGGAGGAGTCGGGGACGATGCCAATCCCAGCCGCAAGCGATGATGAAATTCTCGCTTGCAACTTTCATCAGATAACTGAGACCAGGCCACTTTTGGTTGGAATGGGGTCCTGGGTGTACACCCACCACCGGAGTGGAAGAATGGCAGGCGCATCTTACAGATGACTAGTCGATGGTCAGAGGGTAGATCAGCTCCACGGTAGGTCCTGGTGTCAAGGACATGGGCTCGCATCCGCTGGTCCGTCACTCTGTAGTCCAGCAGATGTTCTTGCTTGGACCCGGCATGCATCCATGATGTTGTGTGAATGCGCCGATGCCAGAACAGCGTGTTGGTAATTACAAGACCATGGGATGCACAAAAATCTAGCAGCCTCCTACCGTTGTTATTGAGCTGATCTGGCCCATGCCCTCCAATCACTCCAGACCAGGTGCCAGCATCATGACCAACTCGGGAATTGAAGTCACCCAACATGATGACTCTATCCCGAGGTGCCACTTTAGCCAGCACCTGTGACAGGAGGTCATAGAAGGCATCTGACTCATCGGGATAGATGGGTGGAGACGACCACCACTCCTCGCCTCCGGTTGATGGGAAGGCGAGCCCAAAGTAGCCTGGGGCTTACAGCTTCCTACACCTCACCGCCACGCTCCCACGCCCCCTTCATTATTTTGTTCAAAAGAAGAGCCACACCCTGTTGTTTGGCAGTCTGCTGCCCCGAGTAGAGGACTGTCCACCCCTCATGGTGGCAGGAGCCAGAACCGGTCCACCGGACCTCCTGAATGCCACAGAGATCCAGGTGGTACCGCTCCAGCTCCCGACAGAGGCGTGGCAGCCTCTCCTCCGCAGTGAGCGTTCGAACATTCCACGTGGCCATCCGTAGTGGCTTTTCGTTGTTTCTGTAGGAGCCCGAGGGTAGAGATTCAATCTCTTGGCTCCACCAATTGGGGTTTGGCAAGGAGACGTCATAGACGCCTGTCCCCCCGGGGCTTCCGGCACAAACTTATTAGTTACATATTTCAGTTTAACTCGTGGTTTAGTGGTAATTAATTGAAGGTGGAGGGGTTACCAGCCCGTCGCACCCGTCCAGAGCCCCCGTTAAGCCACTGTGGTGGACACAGACGTCATGAGGGGAGGAGCCAATCGGAATTGGCCCTCCCTCCACAGCACTGTCCACGACAGAGTTGCCCGTCCGGCACCGCGAGGAGGTAGGGGGTTGTTTTGCCGGACAGACAGACACATACACAGACAGACACAGACACACACACACAGACACACACACAGACAGACAGACACACACAAACAAACAAAAAAAGACAAAGATCCCCCGTATAGCCTTAACAGACTGTAGGGGAAAGTGCTGTTAGCGAGCACCTATGAAGGCCGGAACGGTACACGAGGGGGTGGGTGGCCAGCACCACGCCCGACCGCCTTTGTCTCCCCAGTGGCAATGTTTTTATCCACCGCACCAGGTACTCATTTGAGGCTGAGTCGACCTAGGGGAGGCCCAGGACCGGTTCAGATCATCGTCACTGGTGTTGGCCATGAGCGGGAATCGAACCCGGGTCGCCGGGTTCGTAGCGCAGCGCGCTAACCGCCACACTACCGCTCCCCACACACACACAGACACACACACACAGACACACACACAGACACACAAACACACACAGACACACACACAGACAGACACACACAGACACACACAGACAGACACACACACACACAGACACACACAGACACACACACACGTAGCTGCCGGTGCTGCTGCCCACTGCTGCTGTGGGTGCTAGGAGGATCGAAGTCGCTTTCTGTTTTCCCCCCCCCAAAAAACAATCGATGCCAGTGGACGGGTGGGGAGTCGTGGAGCCACCTTGGGCAGTCAGCCTGGCGGGCAGCCCACCCCGTGCAGACGCCCTGCCTCGCTGGCGTACAGTCAAGTGTTGAGAAGCGTTCATTTATTCATGACCATTTCCCATTGGTGTGCGTGTGTCTCTCTCTCGGTGGATGCCTGTGTTCAGTGAATGCGTGGCCTGGCCTTTCGGAATGTGTGTCCATATCTGCATGTGATGTGTGTGTGTGCATGTGTGTTTGTCACACAATGTGTGTGTGTCTTTGTCTTAGCCGGCCTCAAATGAGCACCTGGTGCGGTGTATAAACATCGCCACGAGGGAGACAAAGGCGGACTGGTCTGTGTGTGCATCTGTGGCATGGTTGAACCTGCGGTCGTGCAGTGGTCGAGCCGCTGCACTACTAAACCCGACGCCCCAGTTCGATCCCCGTTCATGATCAATAAGTGATGAATAGTGTAACCGGTCCTGTGCCTCCCCTAGGTCGACTCAGCCTTAAATGAGTACCTGGCCGGTTGTGGTGTTTGCCAGTCACCCACTCGGCATGCCTTGCCGGCCTTCATAGGTGCTCGCTAAGAGCACTTGCCCCAACACAGTCTGTTAAAGCTGTACGGGTGATGGATGTCTATCCTTGGTGTGTGTGTGTGTGTCACGTGATAACGCGAGTAACTGTCACGTGGCCTTCATCCACAAGACACGAGTCTCTAAAACACATCTAAAACTCCGTGGCCAACGCCAATCGAGTCGTAATGTCGTCAAAGTCCACGCACGTTTTGACCGTTCCACACAGAGTAAACGCAATCGCAGGAGATGTTGTATTGGCTGTTTCCGTATACAAAGTATCGTTGCATACAAACCCATGACATTAATTTGCCACGTATGGTTTGTTGATTATTGTTATTGCCGTGTGCGGTATTGCCCTGTCAACCACTGCGTTAATATTACATTCCTGCCAGCTGAAGGGCCCTGAACATTCGTTTATGACCAATGGATACGAATGGGTTAGAAATAATTAAAACGTACAGCAGTTATTTTAATCACCCAAAATACATTGATTTCCATCCGCCGATGGTTTTTACTTTTCTGAATCTCATCAGCACACCACGGGTCTCTTAACCCGATTCTCAAGGCGGGGGGGAGGAGGGGAGGGCAGTTTGATTGTATTAGCCAGGCGATTGTGTAATTATTATTTTTGTTTTTGATTTAAAGCTTTCGTAATTGCAGGGATTCATATGCTTGGTTCTTTCGGTAAAGTCACGTAGAAGGGAAACAATAAAATAAAAATATAAAACAATAAAATTCTCACGACGATTCGACTGCAACACAATCAATCATCATCAGGTGTGAAAACCACAGCAAGAGAATTTGAAAAAAAGTGGCGTTTTTTAACGTTAGCACCACGGAGAGCGATTTGACAGTTATTCAGATGGACGAGTCCATCTATGTTCGGAAAAGAGGAGGGGGGAGACGAAAATAATGGATGCGGTCTGAAAGCTACCGTAAGCGTGAACAATCAATTTAGACCCGAAATGGTTTATCAAATCCTTCCAATGATTGCTAAGCCAGAAACCATCTTCTCGGTTGAAATTGTCTCTGTGTTTGTATATGTGGATAGCCTCATGAACGAATCTCTCATGGTAGCCAGATGGCTTGCAAAGAACCTCTGTCTTGGAGAAGTCAATGTCATGTGAGCCTACTAAATTATAACAGTGATCTGCCACGGCCGAGGTGTTGGTCCTACTGTGTTTTAGGTCTACTTTGTGTTCACGAATGCGGTCCGAGACATGTCGTTTGGTTTCTCCAATGTAACTACTACCACAGAGGCAACTTATTTTGTAGACGGAATCACATATTTTACAGATGGAACCAGATCACGGATTTTATGTAATGTGTTGAATTGGACCTGGATCTTGTGTTTATTCAAGATTTTGGAGATCTTTTTTGTGATCCCCGCAATGTAGGGTAAAGTGATGGTTTTGAAAGGCTCCTCAAGAGGGTCCTTCTTCATGGTTGGAGTAATAGCTTTGCGGATTGTGTAGTCGAAGTAACCATTAGCCTTAAGAGCTTGGTGTACGTGCTTGAGTTCACTGGATATGTGTTCCTGGTTGGATATGCATTGGGCTCTATGGTGCAGAGTCTTGATGAGGGAATTCTTCTGGGATGGATGGTGGTGGGAATTCGGTTTCAGGTAAGCATCCGTATGGGTAGCTTTCATGTAGACAGAGTGGCTCATTGAACCATCAGGTCTCTTTTTTATTAGGACATCCAAAAGAGGTAGCTTGCCATCTTTTTCGACTTCCATGGTAAATCTGATGGCTGGGTGTATGTAATTGATGTGGTCGAGGAAATCTGATGGCTGGGTGTATGGAATTGATGTGGTCGAGGAATTTGTCTAGAGCAGGCCGGCCATGTGGCCAGATGGCAAAAGTGTCATCTACGTACCTCTTCCATAAGGTTGGGCGCAGAGTGGCAGTCTGGATGGCGTCAGTCTCAAATTTCTCCATGAAAATGTTGGCTACAACCGGAGATAAGGGGGAGCCCATTGGGGTACCCTCAGTTTGTTTGTAGAAAGCTCCATTCCAAGTGAAGTATGTATTGGTTAAGCAGTGTCTCACCAGGGGGGTACCTCAGTGTTTAGTCCTTGATGAACCAAGTCTTCAATGATTGCGATGGTGTCAGGTACAGGAACTTTGGTGAATAAGGAAACTACATCAAAACTGACAAGCAGGTCGTCTGGGGACAAGGAAAATCCCGTGATTGTCGATACCAGGTGAGTAGAATTTTGTACCGCAGAGGTGTTTTTCCAATGAAAGGCCGCAGGATTTCAGACAGAAAACGAGCCAGTTTGTAGGTGGGGGGGTTGATAGTAGAGACGATGGGACGAAGGGGTGTATATACTTTATGTATTTTTGGTAAGCCGTATAATATTGGTAGCCTGGCAGCAGAAGGTTTCAACGAGAACTGTTTGGTTTGATCAATTAATGCGGTTGAATCAGAAATGATTTTGTTGGTTTGTATGACGAGGCTGTTGGTGGGCTCTCTTTTTTATTGTTGTATAGCTGCCATCGTTGAGTAATTCTTGAATTTTGTTGTTATATTCTATTTTATCCATGATGACAGTGGCATTGCCCTTGTCGGCTGAGAGGATGACGTCATCCTTCTACGTGACTTTACCGAAAGAACCAAGAATATGAATATTATTTTTGTGTGTTTGTATGAAAATGATGTCCTTTATTAACGTGGAAGTGCCACGCCGTGTCTAAAGACTTGTTCAGGCGGGTCCCTGCTCGGGAGTAATCGACCACCTCCATCAATGTTAGATTGGTTTCATGTGGGAGGAATCTCGGATATCTGGAGCGGGGTGTTGGTGGGGGGGGGGGACCCCCCAAGGATACGAGAGGATATCACCTTAAAGTTTCGAACAATATCGATTAGAGAATCCATCGCCGCACTGCCATCTCCATGTCACTTCACAGCGCAAGCCTACAGCACCTGGGCATTGCTCAGGCAGACCTCCCCACCAGACGACTTAACCTGGCTTAACCCGCCTCAGCCTCCGAGATCCGACGAGACCTGGCCCACCTTTTCCAGGGGTTCATTGTGTCATCGGGTTGCCGATCTCCACCCATCTATCCCTGCCCTTTGCTTGCCGTCACCGGACACCCCTGGACGCCCTTGCACACGAGGTGCGCCATCTCAAGGGGTCACCGCGGTGAAACGCGATCGTGAATCAAAATGAAACGGAACGCTGGTTTCGCAGGCGTGCCCGGCACCGTCAGCGCGCGCGTGCGTGTGTGTGTGTGCACGCGCGCGTGTGTGGGGAGCGGTAGTGTAGCGGTTAGCGCGCTGCGCTACAAACCTGGCGAACCAGGTTCGATTCCTGCTCATGGCCAACATCAGTGACGATTATCTGAACCGGTCCTGGGCCTCCCCTAGGTCGACTCAGCCTCAAATGAGTACCTGATGCGATGCGTAAACATCGCCACTGCGGAGACAAAGGCGGCCGGGCGTGGTGTTGGCCACCCACCCCCTCGTGTGCCGTGCCGGCCTTCATAGGTGCTCGCTAACAGCACTTGCCCCAACAGTCTGTTAAGGCTATACGGGGGATCTTTGTGCGTGTGTGTGTTTGCTCGCGCGCGCAGCAATGTGGCGCATTGGGCCGGTCATCTCAAGTCAGTCGACCCATGGCACATTCTGAATCTGCCCTGTGACCTCCTTCCGGCGGGCGTTCGACACTTCACGTGGCCTTAACGTGCACGTAGCCTGGCACAAGCGCAGTGGTGACGTCGTCGCCGCTTTGTGGCGAATTGCGGTTGTTATTGCTGTTGTTGTGTGCGCAGCGGCAGGTCGATTCGACGGTGTCTCTCGTCCCCATAGCAGCCGAGCTGCTCGTAAACAGAGCGGGCCACGTGGTGGCCACGGCACTGCATCCCGCGGCTCGCGAGCGCTTTGCGCAATCGCCCCCATCATCGAGGATTGGAGGATTGAATCGTGAATGCCACGTGGGAGTCGCTATAGTCCTCCACCACAACCCCCCACAACTGTCATCCGCACCACCCGCCCCCCCCCCGTGACTTGATCACAGCTGATATACATGTTACCCCCCCCCCCCATCACCACCTCCCACCCACCCACCCTGTCCGACTTTTCTCTGAGCCCTGTCTGGTGTGCTATTTAAATATAGACGACTTTTGCGCCGTTGCATTAACTTCAAAAGGCATTGCACATCGTCGCTCCGGTTAAAAGGGGCTCGCTCGAGCCGGGATGATGAGCGCGTTGCTGCGATGTTGCGACGATGAAGTGCGACTTTGGCCGCGGACGTGGGAGTAGGAGCCCTGAAGGACAGATGTGGTGGGGAGACGGGGGAGGCAGACACCGAGACAGACATGGACAGAGAGAGAGACACACACACGCGCAAATACACAGATTGAGATGGACACGAGAGATAGATACTGCAGAGACTTCGACATTGGGGAGGACCGGGACCGGTTTAGAAAATCGTCGCCGGTGTTGGCCGTGAGCGGGAATCGAACTCGGGTCGCCGGCTTCCACCTCTGCCCGTCTCGCCCCAAAAATTAAATAAATTATCTGGCATTCACACAGAAATTAACACAAAGAGAAACAGACACGGAGAGAGACACGCAAATACAAAGGGAGACAGCGAGACAGAGACAACAGACAGACGTGGAAACAAACACAGGGAGAGAGACACAGACATGGAAAGATACAGAGATAGTCACGAATTGAAATAGAATTACTCTACCAAAAAAACCTACCATTTCAAATGAATATAATTACAAATTAACAAATAGGATATCATGTCATTATTGTTTAACTATAGCCCTGAGGTTTCTCCGCCGGGTTGCCGGACTCACTCTCTGCGATCGGGTGAGGAGCCCGGTAATCCGGGAGAACCTCAGAGTCGTGCCACCGCTGCTCCTCCGGACCGAGAGGAGCCAGTTGAGGTGGTTCGGGCACCTGGTAAGGATGCCCCCCGGTAGACTCCACCCTGGAACTCTACCGGGCAGCAGCAGCAGCTAGCAGCAGAAGCAGCAGCAGCAACAGCAGCAGCAGCAACAGCAGTAGTAGCAGCAGCAGCAGCACGTCCCACTGGGCGAAGGGCCCGGGGCTGGCCCAGGACACGCTGCTGCTGACGGGACGATGTCGCTTGGCTGGCCTGGGAACGCCTGGGAATTCCACAGGAAGAGCCAGAGTCTGTGTAGTGTAATAGTGTATCGTAGTGTAGTGTATAGTGTAGTAGTGTATAGTAATGTATAGTGTAGTGTATAGTAGTGTATAGTGTAGTAGTGTAGTGTATAGTGTAGTTTATAGTGTATACTAGTGTATAGTGTAGAGTAATGTATAGTGTAGTAGTGTATAGTGTAGTAGTGTATAGTAATGTATAGTAGTGTATAGTGTAGTAGTGTGTAGTGTAGTGTATAGTGGAGTGTATAGTGTAGTGTATAGTAATGTATAGTAGTGTATAGTGCAGGGGTCGGGAACCTTTTTGACTAAGAGAGCCATGAAAGCAAAAAAATTGGAAATTTATTTCAGTGAGAGCCATATAATATATTTTAAAAGTGAATTCAACTAAATGTCAGTATAATAAGCCTCTGAATTTATTCTTTTAAATAATGTTGTTATAACACTCACCATTAATGCGACTTCTGGTGCTGCACGGATTTGCTGATGTCTTTGTAGTCGGGTTGGTACTTGGTGAGGTTAAGCTTCATGCAAGCGTTGAGGCTTTCATCCGTTAAACGTGATCGTAGGTTGGACTTGATGTTTTTAAGATGTGAGAATGACTGCTCACATGCATACGTAGATCCAAACATGGTCAATACAGCAATACTCACACGCTGCAGTGTGTGGTATGTGACAGGAAGCGCGTTCCAAGTTTTGAGAATCAGCTGGTCTTCGGGTTGGAGTTTTTTTCATTTCTGTCCACATGTGCTTGCTCGCCAACTCCGCTTTCTGTCGTGTGATTCTTTCCAAATCTTCATTCAGTGACTTGAACTTATTCACCCACATGTCTGAGGCCTTCAGGTCAGCCACTTCTGCTTCAAAATCTCTGACGGAGACACCAGGGATGTAATTCAGGTCGGCTGTGTTCAGTGAACACTCGTTTGGATGGGTGATGAACTTAAAAAGACGAGTGTGCTCACGAAATTCTCCAAAGCGTGCTTTGAAGGACTGTAGGAGACTGGATGTGCAGCCAGCTAGCTGGTGGAGATCAAGGTTTTGAATGGGCTCACTTGCTGTGCATGCATCTTTAAATTGGCTCAGTTTTTCAAAATGTAGTAAACGACCTGTTTCAAGATCCGTGATGAAAAGCTCCAGCTTGTTTTCAAAAGCAAATACAGCTTGTTGAAGGGATAACACTGTATTTCCAATGCCTTGCATTTTCACGTTGAGCTGGTTCAGATGTTCAGTCAGATCTACGAGATAGTAAAACTTGAGGAGCCACTCGGTGTCGGCTAGCTCAGGATGCCCGACGCCTTTCATTTCAAGGAAAGTCCGGATTTCGTTCAGGCAAGCCGCAAAACGGCTAAGCACCTTCCCTCTTGACAACCAACGCACATTGCTGTGCAAAAGCAGACCAGGATAGTTATTTACAACTTCATCCAGCAGTGTTTTAAACTGGCGATCATTTAAGGCTCGGGCAACAATAAAGTTGATCACACGAATGACCAGCGACATCACTTCGCCAAACTGCCTGTCACACATCTGAGCACAAAGTGCCTCCTGGTGTATAATGCAATGGAAACTTAGGATGGGTCTATTTTCATGTTCACGGAGAAGCGCCACAAATCCTTTGTTTTTCCCCACCATACACGGAGCACCATCAGTACACACTGAGAGAAGTTTATCCATAGGTAGACTTTTTTCTTGAGCAAACTCCATGAAAGACTTGAATAAATCCTCACCTCTTGTGGACCCTTTTAATGGCAGAACAGCAAGACTTTCTTCGCGCAGTGTGTCACCAACAGCATATCTTGCAATCACGCTGAACTGCGACAAATGGCTCACGTCTGTTGACTCATCCAAAGCCAGAGAAAAGAACGGCGCTGCATTTATGTCCTTCACTTGCGTTTCCTCCACTTTGTTTGCCATCACGATGGTACGATCATGAACAGTTCTTGCCGACAGAGGCATGTCTTGTATCCGTTTGATTATCTTGTCTTTGTTCGGAAGATCATCAAAAAGTTCATTGGCTACATCCAGCATGAACGTTTTAGCATACTCGCCATCTGTGAATGGTTTTCCGTTCCTCACTATTGCTAAAGAACCAGCAAAGCTAGCCGAATTATAGTCACCTTGCCGGGTCCATACGCGGAGTTGCTGCTGGCTAGCTTGCACCCTGCTCAGAAGCTCTTGGCACGCTTTCTTTCTGCTGTCTCCCGCAGGGTATTTTGATGCAAAGGTAGCGTGGCGCGTGTCGAAGTGCCGCTTTACATTCGACCGTTTCAACGATGTAATTTTGTCATTGCAAATTAGACACACCGCAGAACCCGCTCTCTCCACAAAGGCGAATTCTTCGGTCCATTCGTCCTGAAATGTACGATACTCGTCGTCTTTTTTTCTTTTCGCCATCTTCTTCGTCGAAGGGTTAGCTTTGAGCTAATGACCGAGCAGACGCAGTCTCAGACTGATTCAAAAGGGGGCGTTTACCTGTTTTACCCAGCAACGGCAAACGTAGGCCAGTATCATCCAATTAAAATAATGGACAATTGCTCCTGCAGCCCTGAACAGGACATGCGCAGTGAAAAATCGATGGATGGATTAAAACAAGTGAGAATATTTTGTTTTATCTGCGAGCCATATGCAATCATCAAAAGAGCCACATCTGGCTCGCGAGCCATAGGTTCCCGACCCCTGGTATAGTGTATAGTAGTGTATAGTGTAGTAGTTTTATAGTGTAGTGTATAGTAGTGTATAGTGTAGTAGTGTATAGTGCAGTAGTGTATAGTAGTGTATAGTGTAGTAGTGTATAGTAATGTATAGTGTAGTGTATAGTAGTGTATAGTGTAGTAGTGTATAGTGTAGTGTATAGTGTATAGTAGTGTATATTGTAGTGTATAGTGTATAGTAGTGTATAGTGTAGTGTATAGTAATGTATAGTGTAGTGTATAGTAGTGTATAGTGTAGTGTATAGTAGTGTATAGTAATCTATAGTGTAGTGTATAGTAGTGTATAGTGTATAGTAGTGTATAGTGTATAGTAGTGTATAGTGTAGTAATGTATAGTAGTGTAGTAGTGTATAGTAGTGTATAGTAGTGTATAGTGTAGTAGTGTATAGTAATGTATAGTGTAGTGTATAGTAGTGTATAGTGTAGTGTATAGTAGTGTATATTGTAGTATATAGTGTATAGTAGTGTATAGTGTAGTGTATAGTAATGTATAGTGTAGTGTATAGTAGTGTATAGTGTAGTGTATAGTGTATAGTAGTGTATAGTAATCTATAGTGTAGTGTATAGTAGTGTATAGTGTAGTGTATAGTAGTTTATATTGTAGTGTATAGTGTATAGTAATGTATAGTATAGTGTATAGTAATGTATAGTGTAGTGTATAGTAGTGTATAGTGTAGTGTATAGTGTATAGTAGTGTATAGTAATGTATAGTGTAGTGTATAGTAGTGTATAGTGTAGTGTATAGTAGTGTATAGTGTAGTAATGTATAGTAGTGTAGTAGTGTATAGTGTAGTAGTGTATAGTAATGTATAGTGTAGTAGTGTATAGTAATGCATAGTAGTGTATAGTGTAGTAGTGTGTAGTGTATAGTGTAGTGTATAGTAGTGTATAGTGTAGATGTGTAGTGTATAGTGTAGTAGTGTATAGTGTAGTAGTGTATAGTGTAGTGTATAGTAGTGTATAGTGTAGTAGTGTATAGTGTAGTGTATAGTAGTGTATAGTGTAGTGTATAGTAGTGTATAGTGTAGTGTATAGTAGTGTATAGTGTAGTGTATAGTAGTGTATAGTGTAGTAGTGTATAGTGTAGCAGTGTATAGTGTAGTGTATAGTAGTGTATAGTGTAGTGTATAGTAGTGTATAGTGTAGTGTATAGTAGTGTATAGTGTAGTAGTGTCGTGCTGGAGTCTGTCGCCAGAAAAATGGAGGTGTGGACCGTGCTACTCAACACGCTGCCACCACGACTCTCAACAGGACAAGCAGATTGAGAGTTCGCTGATTAACGAACTAAACCAACTATAACCCTCCACCACCGAACAGAACCTATCAAATCGAGTTGTTTACATGGGGAAAAATTTGCCGCTCGAATTCGTTTTTTGTTCAGCAGAACTGGCAAACTGGAGTGGAAGCAATGCTGACTATTTGACCGTTCAGGTGCCACGAGGTGCCACGAAGTTACCAGGGCGGTCCGTGCAGGCGAACCAATCGAATAATTGCAGTTGCCTTAATTGGTTGTCCATTGGCAGTTTTTTTTCTCCTCCTGATGACGATCGCTTGCGTTGTGATCGAAACGTCGTAGTTTTCTGTTATTTTATTTCAACCTATCTACGTGACTTTACCGAAAGACCCAAAGAATAGGTTAGATTAGTTTAATCGGGTGAAGCCATTTAGCGGTTAGTTTAACGAGAAGGCTTTCCTAGATTGTATCATGGTGTTGGTCATTAAGCTGGAGCCATACTCTTTGGTTCTATTCGGCATCAAAGCTGGAGCTTTGATGCTTTTGGGATTTTATTTAAGGGTTCATTGGTTAATTAAATGAAAGTTAGGAGGGAGGGGGAGGATTAGCACTTCACAGTTGGTGTTGACCACCGGCCATCATCCGATTTTTTTTCCCCCCACCCAGGCCCACTCGACTTTTACGCAATCAATGTGATTCCTCAAATGACAGCTTTGTGTTCTCTGGTCTCATCACGTTGCGGTGGGCGTCTGTGAGGTCAAGCGGACAGCAGCCTGCGGTATGAACCCGGCAGAATCCCCGAATTCGATTCCCGCTCACGACCACCAATGCCAGTGATTATCTGAATCGGTACTGGGCCTCCCCTGGGTCGACTCAGCCTCAAATGAGTACCTGGTGCGGTGTGTAAACATCTGCACTAGGGAGATAAAGGCGGCCGGGCTGTGGTGCTGGCCACCCACCTCCTCGTGTGCTGCTGCAGCCTTCATAGGTGTTCGCCCCAACAGTCTGTTACAGGTTATACGTGGGATCTTTGTCTTTTTTTAGTCTCTCGCCCTCACTTTTCCTAGATTTCCTTCTTTTTGAAAAGAAATAAAACCAGATGCATTATCTTCCCTCGCTGGCAAAACCTGACTGCAGCATAAAAAAATATATAAGCAACGTAACAATGTTCCTGTACAAGACATTTTTTTCATCAGTGCAGTATCACCTTGCTCGGAGATACGGTTCATATCATGTACAGCCAACAAAGAAGCGGAAATTACATCTGAGAAGTGCGCAGAGTAGGCACAGATGACGTGGAATCGCGTGGAATTTTAAGTACAGAGAGAGAAGTGCATGGATCGTAGAATGAATGCGAATTAAATCCATCGTGGTAAATGTAAATTATTTCGCGCAGTGCTTTGATGCATCTCTAGCGATCGTAGATGCTCGTCAATGTGAATCGATTAATCGATGCATTGCTACATCCTTAATAACTGGTGCCAAACATGTACAGGAGAACCCCTCTTAACGACCACCCCTGTTAACGACTACTCGCTTAACCACGAGCTTCCATAGAGCCCAATGTGTAGTGTATAGTAGTGTAGTGTATAGTGTAGTGTATAGTAGTGTGGTGTATTGTACTGTAGTGTATAGTAGTGTGGTGTATAGTAGTGTAGTGTATAGTAGTGTATAGTGTAGTGTATAGTAATGTAGTGTATAGTGTAGTGTATAGTAGTGTATAGTGTAGTGTATAGTAGTGTATAGTGTAGTGTATAGTAGTGTAGTGTATAGTGTAGTGTATAGTAGTGTATATTAGTGTAGCGTATAGTGTATAGTGTAGTGTGTAGTGTAGTGTATAGTGTAGTGTATAGTAGTGTAGTGTATAGTGTAGTGTATAGTAGTGTAGTGTATAGTAGTGTAGTGTATATTAGTGTAGCGTATAGTGTATAGTAGAACACCCTCTTAACGACCACCCCTGTTAACGACTACTCGCTTAACCACGAGCCTCCATAGAGGCCAATGTGTAGTGTATAGTGTAGTGTATAGTAGTGTAGTGTATAGTAGTGTATAGTGTAGTGTATAGTGTAGTGTATAGTATTGTAGTGTATAGTAGTGTATAGTGTAGTGTATAGTAGTGTATAGTAGTGTAGTGTATAGTAGTGTATAGTGTAGTGTATAGTAGTGTAGTGTATAGTGTAGTGTATAGTATTGTAGTGTATAGTAGTGTATAGTGTAGTGTATAGTAGTGTAGTGTATAGTGTAGTGTATAGTAGTGTAGTGTATAGTGTAGTGTAGTGTATAGTGGTGTAGTGTATAGTAGTGTAGTGTATAGTATAGTAGTGTAGTGTATAGTGTAGTGTATAGTAGTGTAGTGTCTCCATAGAGCCCAATGTGTTCGCTTGCCGACCATTCCCCTATTAACGACGGGCTGTTGCAGGTATAGTAAATATTAATTAATGTATTACGTGACCATTTTTCTATCAATATTATGTGTTTATAGTGTTGTTAGTATCTTCATGTATTAATATCCATTGTTTAAATATTTTTTTAGTACTTTTATGGGTGAAAATGGGTAACTTTCGATGCTATCGGAACAAATGAAGCCTTTAACGGGTATTTCCGAAACTCGCTTTACAACCGAATCACTTAGCGACCTGTTTCGTGGAACCAAACACCGTCGTTAAAAGGGGTAATACCGCATGTCCACACATGTTTTTGAAATGCTGCTACCCAGAGCTACTGAACATCTGTTAAAAAAATCCTGCTGTACATCTGTAAAAATGCGATTTATAGCTCATCGAATTCTTCCAGTAGAAATAGTCTGATTCTGATGTTTCTACATATATATCGGCTTTTGCCGAGTTGTCAAATGTGGAATGCCTACTAGCCCGAGGTGACGTATAGAATGCTCGTTAAGTTAATTATTGGCAAAAATGTTATTCCTGTTTTGTTGCGAAACCC
Organism: Petromyzon marinus; assembly: GCF_048934315.1. Classification (NCBI taxonomy): domain Eukaryota; kingdom Metazoa; phylum Chordata; class Hyperoartia; order Petromyzontiformes; family Petromyzontidae; genus Petromyzon; species Petromyzon marinus. The sequence continues at coordinate 5,340,076 of NC_133689.1, read as the reverse complement.
ATCGCCTTAGGGCTGGGGACCCAAGTGCGGCCACATCTGCCCATGACCCCTGGATCTAGAGGTCACCTCTGTTGCCCCTTTGCCTAAATAACACGCTCTAGCGCATCAAATATTTGACTGACTGCCGTGTACAATTGCACGCTCTTGTCGATGTGAAATGCCACCGCTGATGCTGCTGCTGATGATGTGGTGGTGGTGGTGGTGGCCACGATACAGTCGTGATAGTTCTGATGGTCATGATTATGGTTAATGAGGCAACGTTATCACTTTTGGCAGCCCAAAGCCAGTGGTGGAAATGTCGCAGTCCCTCGTCGGTGGACTGTCTTTCCATAGCGTGAAGATTGCTCATGTCGTACAAAGTGATCCCAGAGGGCTGAGATATGCCACTGCTGATGGTGATGGTGATGTTGTTGTTGCTCTTAACGCTGCTGCTGCTACTGCTGATGAGGACAACTGTATTGCCACTGCTGATCTTATCTTATGTAGATGTATGTAGCAAATTAACTAAAGGCGCTTTGCAACAATTGTAAAATTGTAACATACCTCCGATGAGCACGGTGGGCAACGTATGGTGCGAAATAAATTAAACATACATACCAAGAGTGAGGGTTATTGAAAGTGGTGGCGTAGTTTTAGTTACTATTGCTGCTAATGCTGCTGATGAAAAATGTTTCCCCTTGCTACTGCTGATGCTCTTGCTGATGATGACGTCAATGGTATTGCTGCTGATGATGATGGATGCTGCTGCTCCTACTGCTGCTAACTAATGAGCGCTCTGCTCTGCAGGCCTAGCCTAGCGATTGCAACATTGTTTACGGCTGAGGGAAAAAAATGAACGAGGTGTAATCAGGCTGAGACACGGAGTCACTTGGTAACAGGCGTTGGTGGAGCCTCGTGGGAGCGGAGTGTGATGTCGCTCGTGTACGCAAGTCACCTCTGCACCAAGCACAGCGTCCTCCGGAGAGGATGGGGCCAAATGACACAGATTCACATCTGTCCGTCTGTCTCGTAAATTAAAGAAATTATCTGGCGGCGCTGCTGATGCTGTTGCGTTGATATTGGTGCAGAATGACGATGAACAAACTCCAAACTCAACGCGTTCATCAATATAGTGCTGTGGCCTTTTAAAATATGCATAATTGGCGACGTTTCGGGCAATGGTCCTTTTTTCATAGAACACAGGGAAGGCAGAGATGTAGATTCGAGAGGTAGAGTGAACGTCTGTTTCTCTGCGTGTCTATCTCCACGCCTATCTGCGTCTGTCCATTCATCGCTCTAGTTTTCTCCCTGTTTGAACATCGTTTCACTCTTAATGTATCTCTGCCCCGATCCCCTTGTTTATGTTAACGCCTGTGGTGGTGGTGGCTGTGGTGGTATGGGGCAGTGGTTTAGCACCCTGCACCATGAGCTCACTGAGCCAGGCTCAGTTGCTGTTTGTGCCCCAACATCGCCAGCTGCTATCCGGGACCTGGCTTGGGAAATTCTCGACATTGACTCAGCCTAAAATTAATACTTAGGTTGGTCATTTTATCTTCTTTGGTTCTTTCGGTAAAGTTACGTAGAATGAGAATAAAATAATAAATTGATAAAATAAAATAACACAATAATATTCTCACGACGTTTCGGCCACAACACAAGCGGCTTTCATCAGGTGAAGGGACGAGACTGTCTGGTAGGACAGCGCTGTCCTCTCATTCTACGTGACTTTACCGAAAGAACCAAAGAAGATGAATCCTTGCAGTCACGAAAGCTTTAAATCGAAATTGGTAATTTTAGTTTCCAAAAGGTTGGTCTGTACTGAAGTTTAACAAAAGGCGGCTTCACTCAGCCCTCCCACCCGCCCACGTTCCTTTCTGGCCCCCCCCTCACCTGACCTATAAATGATCCAAGTCGTCTCGGAATTGTGCACTTGACACAGATATTCTGCTGTGACTGTTCCACCTGAAGGCGGACGCTTGTGTTGCCCCCGAAACGTCTTGATTTAATTGTTTTATTTTATTTTACCTACGTGACTTTACCGAATAAAACCAAAGAGTATTAGTGCGGTGCGTTCAACAGTGAACATACTGACCTTAATAGCTGCTCGCTAACATTGATAATTCCATTGATATAGCACTTTTCACCAAGGATCTCAAACGATAATGTATTTTTTTTTATTTAAAGCTTTCGTGGCTGCAGGGATTCATATTCTTGGTTCTTTCGGTAAAGTCACGTAGAAGGGAAACAATACAATAATAAATATATAAAAAAACGTGAGAATTTTATACTTTTATATATATTTTATTATTTTATTGTTTCCCTTCTACGTGACTTTACCGAAAGAACCAAGAAGATGATGTATTTGTTATATACCACCCTGCCACCCCCACCCCGCCCGCCTCTCAATGTGCCAAGGCATCTCAGACCACCTTACATCTCATCTCAAACATTTGAAAAGGCACCCACCCCCCCAAGTGGCAGCGGTCACTGTGGGCACAAGGTGAGCAAAGCACACCTGGCCTGCGGACGGGCATTAGTCTGCCAGTTGGGGGTCCGATGATCTCCGAATTTGTATCTATTTCATAATTTCGTATGGCTGTGCGTTCAGGAGCTAAATCCCAATGTCCGCTAGCCACGAGAAGGCTTGAGAGGAGTTTTGGGTTTTTTTTTGCCGGACGACGTTGATTACAATGTGCCTCATCCCAAGCGGAGTCATCTGCCGTGTAATTTTACGAAATTGGCAAATTTGGATTGACGATGGATGCCCTCTGCCTCCCCCCCCCCCACCCCACCCCTCTCTCAGCGGCGCTCTACGTGATGGGGGCCCTGGGCCCTGCTGCTGGGTACCTGCTCGGGGGGTTCCTCATCGGGTTCCCCGAGTGGCCGGGGGAGCAGAGCTCCTTGAGCCAGGACGATCCTCGCTTCATTGGAAACTGGTAGGGACCCCCTCGAGTGAGAGTCAGGGTGATGATGATGTAGGGACCCCCTTGAGTGAGAGTCAAGGTGATGATCATGATGATGTAGGGACCCCCTCGAGTGAGAGTGAGGGTGATGATGATGTAGGGACCCCCTCGAGTGAGAGTCAAGGTGATGATCATGATGATGTAAGGACCCCCTCGAGTGAGAGTCAGGGTGATGATGATGATGTAGGGACCCCCTCGAGTGAGAGTCAGGGTGATGATGATGATGTAGGGACCCCCTCGAGTGAGAGTCAAGGTGATGATGATGATGTAGGGACCCCCTCGAGTGAGAGTCAAGGTGATGATGATGTAGGGACCCCCTCGAGTGAGAGTCAGGGTGATGATGGTGATGTAGGGACCCCCTCGAGTGAGAGTCAAGGTGATGATGATGTAGGGACCCCCTCGAGTGAGAGTCAGGGTGATGATGATGATGTAGGGACCCCCTCGAGTGAGAGTCAAGGTGATGATGATGTAGGGACCCCCTCGAGTGAGAGTCAGGGTGATGATGGTGATGTAGGGACCCCCTCGAGTGAGAGTCAAGGTGATGATGATGTAGGGACCCCCTCGAGTGAGAGTCAGGGTGATGATGATGATGATGTAGGGACCCCCTCGAGTGAGAGTCAAGGTGATGATGATGATGATGTAGGGACCCCCTCGAGTGAGAGTCAAGGTGATGATGATGATGTAGGGACCCCCTCGAGTGAGAGTCAAGGTGATGATGATGATGATGTAGGGACCCCCTCGAGTGAGAGTCAGGGTGATCATGATGATGTACGGACTCCCTCGAGTGAGAGTCAAGGTGATGATGATGATGTAGGGACCCCCTCGAGTGAGAGTCAGGGTGATGATGATGATGTAGGGACCCCCTCGAGTGAGAGTGAGGGTGATGATGATGTAGGGACCCCCTCGAGTGAGAGTGAGGGTGATGATGATGTAGGGACCCCCTCGAGTGAGAGTCAGGGTGATGATGATGATGTAGGGACCCCCTCGAGTGAGAGTCAGGGTGATGATGATGATGTAGGGACCCCCTCGAGTGAGAGTCAAGGTGATGATGATGATGATGTAGGGACCCCCTCGAGTGAGAGTCAGGGTGATGATGATGATGTAGGGACCCCCTCGAGTGAGAGTCAAGGTGATGATGATGATGATGTAGGGACCCCCTCGAGTGAGAGTCAGGGTGATGATGATGATGTAGGGACCCCCTCGAGTGAGAGTCAAGGTGATGATGATGATGATGTAGGGACCCCCTCGAGTGAGAGTCAAGGTGATGATGATGATGTAGGGACCCCCTCGAGTGAGAGTCAGGGTGATGATGATGATGTGGCGACCCCCTCGAGTGAGAGTCAAGGTGATGATGATGTAGGGACCCCCTCGAGTGAGAGTCAGGGTGATGATGATGTACGGACTCCCTCGAGTGAGAGTCAAGGTGATGATGATGTAGGGACCCCCTCGAGTGAGAGTCAGGGTGATGATGATGATGTGGGGACCCCCTCGAGTGAGAGTCAAGGTGATGATGATGATGATGTACGGACCCCCTCGAGTGAGAGTCAGGGTGATGATGATGTAGGGACCCCCTCGAGTGAGAGTCAGGGTGATGATAATGATGTAGGGACCCCCTCGAGTGAGAGTCAGGGTGATGATGATGATGTGGGGACCCCCTCGAGTGAGAGTCAAGGTGATGATGATGATGATGTAGGGACCCCCTCGAGTGAGAGTCAGGGTGATGATGATGATGTAGGGACCCCCTCGAGTGAGAGTCAGGGTGATGATGGTGATGTAGGGACCCCCTCGAGTGAGAGTCAAGGTGATGATGATGTAGGGACCCCCTCGAGTAAGAGTCAGTGTGATGATGATGTAGGGACCCCCTCGAGTGAGAGTCAGGGTGATGATGATGATGTAGGGACCCCCTCGAGTGAGAGTCAGGGTGATGATGATGATGATGATGTAGGGACCCCCTCGAGTGAGAGTCAGGGTGATGATGGTGATGTAGGGACCCCCTCGAGTGAGAGTCAGGGTGATGATGATGATGTAGGGACCCCCTCGAGTGAGAGTCAAGGTGATGATGATGATGATGATGTAGGGACCCCCTCGAGTGAGAGTCAAGGTGATGATGATGATGATGTAGGAACCCCCTCGTGTGAGAGTCAAGGTGATGATGGTGATGTAGGGACCCCCTCGAGTGAGAGTCAAGGTGATGATGGTGATATAGGGACCCCTCCAGTGAAGGTGATGATGATGATGTAGGAACCCCCTTCTGTGAGGGTGAAGGTGATGACGATGTAGGGACTCCTCCAGTAAGAGTGATGATAATGATGTAGGGACCCCTCCAGTGACAGTGAAGGTGATGATGATGATGATGTAGGGACCCCTTCAGTAAGAATGAAGGTGATGATGATGATGATGTAGGGACCCCTCCAGTGACAGTGAAGGTGATGATGATGATGATGTAGGGACCCCTTCAGTAAGATTGATGATGATGATGTAGGGACCCCTCCAGTGAGGGTGAAGGTGATGATGATGATGTAGGGACCCCTTCAGTAAGAATGAAGGTGATGATGATGATGATGTAGGGACCCCTCCAGTGACAGTGAAGGTGATGATGATGATGTAGGGACCCCTTCAGTAAGATTGATGATGATGATGATGTAGGGACCCCTCCAGTGAGGGTGAAGGTGATGATGATGATGATGTAGGGACCCCTTCAGTAAGATTGATGATGATGATGTAGGGACCCCTCCAGTGAGGGTGAAGGTGATGATGATGATGTAGGGACCCCTCCAGCGACAGTGAAGGTGATGATGATGTAGGGACCCCTTCAGCAAGAGTGAAGATGATGATGATAATGATGTAGGGACCCCCTTCAGTGAGAGTGATGATTATGTAGGAACCCCCTCCAGTGAGAGTGAAAGTGATGATGATGTAGGGACCCCTTCAGTGAGGGTGAAGATGATGGTGATGAAGACGTACAGCACAGTGTCCCAGGCCCTTCTTGCCACGTGACAAGAAGGGCCTGGGCAGGCAGGGCCTGAGACGTGGTCAAGGACCCAATTAATGTTGCCGCCATCGCAACGTTGCCGCCCCGCTAACGGCTCCCCGTGCCGCGTGACCCCGGCGTGCCACCCACCCCCCCCCCCCCCCCCCGCCGTGCTCCAGGTGGGGCGGCTTCCTCCTCTGCTCAATGGCCATGCTTCTCGTGGTCGTGCCCATGTTCGCGTATCCCAAGCGGCTGCCTCCCCGCGCCTCCCGCAACGCCAGGGGGCCTCCGACGAGTCTCGGTTGGCCCGATGACCTCCGGTGGCGGCAGCAGCAGCAGGCGGCGGGCAAAGTGAACGGCGAGGAGGAGGAGGAGGAGGAGAGGAGGAGGAGGAGGAAGAGGAAGGAGTTGGAGGAGGCCGAGTCGGCCAGCGTCCAGGACTCCGCCGTTTCCTGCACCAGCGTCTGCAGCATCGCCGCGAGCGTCCCCTCGCCCGCCACGGACGCAGGAGGGCGAGTTCCCCAGCGAACCTCAACGATGAACTTTGGCGATGACATGCGAGGTGACCGCTTACGGTAGCGTGCCTGGGGGGTGCGGGGGTGTGGGGGGGGGTGCGGGTGCTAGGCAAATGTCACGATTTGTGCTGGTAGTCTTGAAGGTGAAGAGAGATTCCCAGAGCCTCTTTGTTGTTGGCCGGACAGTTTGAGAAAGTGGCCAAATTTCTGCCTTCCATTTACGATTTGGCTCATTTCCTGTGAACACTTCTGTCGGGCTCACCCGAGCCGTCAGCGTTTCGCGTAGCGCGGTCGGCTACGTACGGTGCAAAAGAAGTTCAACGTAAGTGCAGATGGTGAATCTGTAACGCGGACTCGCATTTTCTATAATGACAGAGTGATGTATTGTGATAAGGAGGTAGTGTTGAGGCCGAGACCGTAACGTCGTCTCCACTTAGGTGGCTCCATAAATTACGACCCAGGAATATCAGCGGTGCTGCCTCAGTGCTCTTGCACATGAGAATTTACAAGCCCTATGCGCCGCCCATTCACCTCTTAAAATGTTACTCTTGTTCCTGTTCTGCCGTTAGGTCTGCTGACTTGCCCGAATAGCGGTGCTATGCACGTCATGCTCAAGCGGTTAATTGAGCAGCAACGCTCTTGCCGACGGAAACTGCAAGTGCTGAGTGCTGTATTGGTAACGTGCGTGTTTGTGCAAGCGAGTGTGTGTGTGTGTATCTGAGTGTATTTGTGCTTTATTGGGGAGCCGTAGTGCAGCGGGTTAGCACGCTGCGCTGCAAACCAGGCGACCCGAGTTTTTATTCCCCCTCACGGCCATACATCTGAACCGGTCCCGGACCTCCCCTAGGTCGACTCAGCCTCAAATGAGCACCTGGCGTGATGTGTAAACGTCTCCACTGGGGAGACAAAGGCGACCGGGCGTGGTGCCGTGGCGGCCTTCACAGGTGCTCACTAACAGCACTTGCCCCTACAGTGCGCGTAGGCTACCCGGGAGATCTTCTTCGTCTTTGTGTGCTTGCGGTGCAGAGCTTCCCCGTGCGGCAGTGCGCATCATGGCCAACAAGCCCTTCCTATTCGTGAGCCTCTCCTACACGGCCGAGTGTGCCATCGTCACAGCACTCATCACCTTCATCCCCAAGTTCATCGAGTCTCAGTTCGGAGTCCCTGCGTCCCGAGCCAGCACCTACACCGGTACTCGCTCCCTCTCTCACTCCATCTCTCTCTCTCTCTCTGACCATCTGTATTTGTCTCCCCCGTCTCTCTCCACCTGTCTCTCTCTCTCTCTCTCACCCGCACCGATCTTTTTGACCATCTCCCTCTAGCGAGTCTCTCACTCTTCGTCCCTCTAACCACCTCTCACTTTTCTCTCTCGCTCTTAACATTTATCAGCATCTCTCTCTCTCTCTGTCTGTCTTTAGTCTCTCCTACCCTCTCTCATTTACCATCTCTCTCTTTCTGTTTCTGCAGTCTCTCTCCGTCTCTCTTACCATCCCTCTATATCACTCTTCATCTCTGCAACACTACAGTATCTCTCTCACTCTCCACCTTTCTCGCAATCCCTCTCAATCGATCTCTTCCGTGTTCTCTCACATTCCTCTCTGTACCGGGAACGTGCGGTCAGGGGAGGCAGGGGAGGCAGAGCCTCACCTGGCATACTCCAATGAAAATAGCTGTTACGATAAGTAAAAAAAAAGAATAATCAAATCAAATAAATATAAATATTTTTCCACTGATCTGTGTTATAAATGTAATTTCTGTACGATTCCAATCATTTTCATAGTCAAAATCGCCAAATTTGCGGAGCTCCGTTGCAAATACAGGAAGAGACGAGAGGTGAGGCAGCGACGAGCTCAGCCTCACCTCTGATTGCGCAACCCCTCAGTAACTGGATGGAGCGCGGGCAATAAGCGCGTGCCTGTTACTATCTCTCTGTGTGTCACCAATGTAATGTTTGTAGACCCCTTCATTTCATGTCCTCGCCTTCCATACTCCAGGTAACTTATTTCACGTACGTGTATAAAGATATTTAGGCTCGCTGGTCTCGTCATGAAACTGCAATAGAAAGCACCAGGGGAGGCAGCTATCACATCTGCCTCACTGAGGGGGACGTGTCTAAAACGCCCCCCTCAGTAAGGACACGCCCCCCTCCGTGAGGCCACGCCCCTCTCAGTGAGTGAATCTGGCTGTGACACTAGCCAGTGCCTCCCCAGCCATTGACCTCACCGCACGTCACTGCTCTGTACATCTCACTCACTACGCTCTGTGTGTGTACGAGTCATCACGAGTTCACTACGCCTGTTTCACCTGATACACTAGGCACCCTTTGCACAGGAGATGTTCCACCTTAAGGGATGATCCAGGTGAAATATGTTGATGCGTGAACGTAAAATTGTCGACACATTCTCTCCGTCTCTCTTTCCACTCCCTATCTCCCTCTGTTTTTTGTTTTTTTTCACTGCACATTCACAACAACCGTCTCTCGTGCCTGAAACGTCTCCCGTTATATATTTTTTTATGTTAAGGTCGCACTGTTATTGACTGATAATTGGTTGAGTACTCGTCATTGTTGGCAATTGTTATTGTGCACCACCGCCAATGCAGCAGCAGCAGCATCTCACAATGATGTCTCGTCTTACACAAAAAAGTTCCCGGCGAAGAAGTGAAAGTACAGGAAGAAAGAGCCTTGCCAACGAATAATCAAAGGCAAACTCACGTATTGAATTGCATCGATCAGCTTCCGTTGACGCCACTCATTGTGCAATTCGTGACAAAACGAGTGGCCATGGAAACGTGGAGGGTGGATGACGGGAGGGGAGCGGTGGAGGTCGATGGGTAAAATGCTTCATCATCACCGCCACCATCACTGACTGCTGCCGTGCACAAGGAAACAGATGACTGCGAACAATCGATGCTTGTTTTGAAATGATGTCATCTCCTCGCAGCGAGAAGGCTACTCTGCGAATTAAATAGCATGGCAGCTGTGAGAGCCTAATGGCTACCAACTACAGCGAAGGCCACCGCCCCACCCACCCCGTATGACTATAAACATTCACTTCCCCGAATTTCCATTTGGGCAAAATCAATTAAAAGGCGGCCCGAAGAAAATTAAAATTACCGTAGCTGTTGTTGTTGTTGAGCTGTCAGCCGATGAGCCCGCGGGGTCAGTTCCCTCCCGCCGAGGCGGGGTTCATGTACTTAACGTCACAATGCAAATCTGATCGTCGTATTTATCGAAAGAAGGGAAGTTCGGGTGACACATTCGCCGCCGACTGTGCTACTCGAGGTGCGGTCAAACGTGCTGTTTTTGGAGTGATGTCGCCGCAGTCGCGTGATTCAGAATAAAGAATCAGAATATTTATCATGGAGAAATCCGATGAGCTGTGAAGCTCATTTTCACGGAAGCCCAGTAGATTCAGTGGGGCCGATCCGCAACTGCGGGCCCTGTTGCAAGTGAGCTAGGCAGCTATTGTGGGGAAAGAGCAACCATTTAATGCAATAAACTCAACACATTTGCCAATAACACTGTGGCCTTCAAAATATAAATATATAATGGGAGACGTTTTAGGCAGTGATCCTTCTGCATGGGACATTTGATGTACACATCGTATGTGCTGTGAAGAAGAGCAATGGCCAGACATGTCGCCTATTATATATTTTAGTTTTTTTTTAAGGCAAAGCAGCATCGTTGGTGAATGTATTCGAGTGTTTATGTTAATTGTGCTTTTGCACCACTGGGAAATGCAGCAGCTGCAGCAGCAGCAGCATCGCCGCCAGGATTAGTTTCACGTGGTAAATGGCGCGGACGAAGGTGGAACAAGCGCACACTCGGTTGAATCGCAGCCCATCGTGCATTCCGTCATATCGACGACCACTTTGCGATTGTCGCGAAGACTCGCCCTCGCCATGGAAACGTGGACTTCCCACCACTGAGCCGCGGCCGCCAAAGTGAAATGACCAATGACCCAAAATGCTCGAACTAGGACGGTTGTGATTGTGCCCGGCTGGTATCCAGGACTCATCATCGTGCCGGGCGCCGGCGTGGGCCTCCTGCTGGGTGGCTACATCATCAAGCGGCTGCAGATGAGCGCCTGCGAGGCCGCGCGGCTCGCCCTCTGCTGCAGCGGCGTCTCCCTGCTCTGCTTCTCCACGCTCTTCATCGTCGGCTGTGAGAGCATCAACCTGGGGGGCATCAGCATCCCCTACACCACCGGGTAACGAAGGGGGTGGGGGGGTTGGGTGGGAGGGCCCTCTACGTTGCCATCGTCCCCTTTCTTCTCGCCGTGAATTCGTATTCGATTGAAAGTTGTCGTCGTTAGCAGCAGCAGCAGCAGCTAGCGGCGGCGGCAGTAAAAGCGTAGCAGCACAGGTACGAGCAGACGCAGCAGCAGCAGCAGCAGCAACAACAAGAATGACCAGTATCGGCAACAGATGTCCGAGACGGATGCCGGCAATTTCGTGGCAAGACAGGATGGGCAGTGCAGGAGCACGGCGGGAGAACAACGCAGGTCAGGTGAGCGCTGCGGCTACGATCAGCCAACTGAGGGATGCGCTGGGTGGGACGCGTAGTGCAGGACGCGAGGGGGGTGGGTCAGGGGGAGGATCGATTGCCGACACGGACTATCGGAGTGGTCTCCGATAGTCCGGCGACCAGGGGAGAAGAGCAAACTTCAGGTGGCGGGAGGCTTTTCACTTAAAACTTTCGTGACTGCAGTAATTCATATTTCTTTGGTTCTTTCTGGTAAAGTCACGTAGATATAAAATAATAAATTAATTAATAATAAAATAAACATTTCATAAAAGCGATCGTCATCAGGCGCCTGCATGTGGTGGGAGACTGTCAGGGCAGATTTCGGAGGTCGCTTTGCGTCTCTGCTGTGCAGCGGCGGTGCGGATCTGGCAGAGGGAGAGTGGGACACGTGCCGTCAACGACGTATGGCGGTGGCACGAACACCTCCGATTAGCACGGCTGGCTACGTATGGCGCGAAAGAAGTTCAACGCACGCGCACGCACGCACACACACACACCCACACCAGCGTCGGATTTGGCCCCGATGACGCCTCGATCGTCGAGGAGAGAGAGAGAGAGACGGCTGACCGGCTCTCCCGGGCGCTACCCTGTGCAGACCCTCGCTGACCGTGCGACAGCGCAACCTGACGGGCAGCTGCAACGAGCGCTGCGGGTGCCGCGCGGGACGCTACTCTCCCGTGTGCGGCTCCGACGGGGTCACCTACTTCAGTCCCTGCCTGGCGGGGTGCAGCGGCGTGATCAACGACACGGCCACAGGCGTGAGTGTGCAGCAGCAGCAGCAGCAGCATCAGCATCAGCAGCTAACCACCGCCGTTCGCCACCAAGTGGCGGTCACGTTGGCATCGCGCTTGTGCCAGGCCAGATGCACTTCTGCGGCCGTCTGGAACGCTCTTCCTTCCGTTATTGGGACGCCACTGGAGCAGGGGTGGTCATCCCGTAACAGACCAATAGCCAAAAAGTACACCATTAAGTTCTGCAAAGAGCCAAGTGTTTATATTAGTGTGTGTGTATATATATTGATAGTTTTCGGCACAGCACGGGAGACATTATTCTTTGATACATGTGATAGTGTGTTCTACGTTATGCCCCTTAGTATGTTCTACGTCACGCCGCATGAGGCTCAGGAGATGCCTGTTGGCCACCGCTGTACTGGAGCTGTGCACCTTTAAATCATCTCGATTGAAAACTAATTTCCTTACAACTGCTTTACGTGTCGTCCTTCCCCCGCACCTCTGATAAACACGGTTGGCTGCGTGCGGTGCGAAAAAAGTTCAGCATACATGCTTGCATACGTGATGTGTTGAAGGCTTGCTGCTGGCAGGAGGTCACAGATCAGACCCAGGTGGCATGGGTTGACTGAGAAGGATGACTGGCAAATACACCACATGTGCTTATTCCTGTACACACTCCCAACACACACATGCAAGCATACTCACACGCACAAAGACAAATACAAAGATCCCCCCGTATAGGCTTCACATAATGTTGGGCCATATATTTATGTATGTACATATTGAACTTCTTTTGCACATTACGTAGCCAACCGCGCCCATGGGTTTGTTACGTACAGTGCTGTTAGCGAGCATCTATGAAGGCCGACACTGCACATGAGAGGATGGATGTCCAGCACCACACCCGGCCGCCTTTGTATCCCGAGTGGCGATGTTTACACATCGCACACCAGGCATTAATTTAAGGCTGAATCGACCGGGGTATCTCAGAGCAACTTACATGCGATGAGCGACTTACATCGTCACCTGTTATGTAAATACATTTGAAAGGACACCACCCAGTGGCAGCCGAACCTGTGTGGCACAAGGTGCCTCGGAATTTTCTCCTCTGCTTTTTTTCCCCCGCTAGGTCTTCTATTCTGTTCTTGCGCAAGATGGAAATATGGTTCAGGAGCAAAATTTCAATGTCGAGGTCTGCTGGCCACGACCGCACTCCCGTAACCTGTCTTTAATTTTCCCCTTCACGAATCAGATGCGCGCATTGGCCTGTCGACGTTCCGACGACGTTGACGGTTCCACCGACCGGTCCCCACGATGAGGAACGTCAAAGCCAGGCGGCACCGCAATGCGCGGGCCCCGCAAGTGAGGTGCTCAATTTGGACGCTCCGCCGTTGTTCCACTCCGCAAATCCATCCCACCCGGTGCAGGCGCTGAACTTCACGGAGTGCACGTGCGTGCAGAGCCAGGAGGTGGTGGCGGCGGTGGCCACGGCTATGGCCACGGCGGCGGTGTCGGCGTCGTCGGGGGGCGGTGCTGTGCCGGGCCTGGCCGGCCTCTTCATCGTGCGAACAAACCTCCACTCTGCCGGCTTCGCCGCGCCGGGGAAGTGCCGCAAGGAGTGCGGCACGCTCGCGCCGTTCCTCGTCTTCCTCTTCGCGGTGACCCTCATCACGGTGTGCGCCCAGCCCTCCGCCATCATTGTCACACTCCGGTGAGGATCACGATGACTGCGATGATGACGTTGTTGATGACAACGACGATGAATAAGGTAACAATTGAGCGCATTTGGTCATGGAGCTTTCGTTCTTATGTAGAGGCAAGGCTGTCGCGAAGGAAGGTCGCTGCTGCGTTTCACAGACACAGTCAGGAGTAGTTTCACAGCAGGGGGCAATGTTGTTGCTGTGGGTGTAATCCCAATTGAGTAGTTTGGGGTGTAATCTTTCTAATTGGGCAACTTTGGACCGCGATGCTGGAAAACGGTGGCCCGCTATTTTCGAACGACGTAACGGGAGCTTTGACGTCCACTGTAAAGCAGACGGCGTTTTTATTTTAATTTTTGTGGTTAATACAACCGCGATAATTACCAGGGTGGCCTGTTGGATTCTAACCGTGGACCTCCACAACAAGCAGGGGGGATTTCGTAACCTCCCGGTCATGCAAGTTGTGCCTGCATAAACCAATCTTTCCATTCCACGTGAACCACAACACGCTGAACAAAATACGGCACCATCCAAAAAAGAAAACCGGACAGCGATAACAATGATAACAATCAATAATTATAATCATCTCAAAATGACGAGCTATGAAGCTCTTTTCTCACAGATGTCGAGTTATCCAAGAAAGCAAAACATTTTCAACAGAGTCCTGCAATGGGATCATTTATATTCCAACTTTTTTCTTCAGGTGTGGCTGCCCGTGACCTCATCACTGGTTAAAAATAAAGTTTAATTTTTTTTGGTTAGATCGTGTAAATATAAACGTGTCGTTAACCCACCACCAGCCGACGTGGCCAATCGGTAATGGGTTGTCACGTAAACAAAACGTGCCAACTAATTACTACGTGAGCACACCCCGGGTGTGTTGGAAAATTAAACCCACGACGTTTTCCATTCGGCCGCCAAGGCAAACAGCGAATTAGGAGCGGGAATGTAACGCACCTCCGACACGATACATGCATGCAGCGTTACGAAGGAGTCGAGATGTAACGCTCACAGGTTGCGACTCTGTGTAGCTGCAGCAGCAGCAGCAGCGGCACACACCAACAACGGCAGAGCGCACGGCAGCAGCAGATTGTAAGACAGAAGCAGTTTGATTTCTGAAGCCTCGTCTGGCATCAGGGGTAATTGCCAAATTTATCTTGCAATGACGGTTTGCATGCAGGGGGAGATAAAAAAAACATTTCTTCCAGAAATCCAATGCTTCTGGTTGATAACACTTTGTTCACAGCCAGCAGTGGTATTCCTACGGATAGTCTTGGCCCTGACATAGGAATGTGGGATGTTCACCACTAGCCCAATGCTGCCAATGGAGAGGAGTGGTTGATCAAGCAGACACTTAGGCTTCACGTATATATATTCAATTGAGCTGTTTTATTATTAGAACTTTATTTGAAGCTGTTATTGTTTTTTGCTGCCTTTCCTAAGCTTGATAAATTGTACTAATGCACTGAATTTGTTTATTTACAATTCGTCACTTCTTTTCCATTTATTTGTATTTTGCACTCCTATTGTGTTTTTTAATTGTTTGCTGCTGCAACTTGCTGACCCCCCCCCCGCCCCCAAACTGGACATCTGTGAAAAAAAGAGCTTCATAGCTAATCGGATTCTTCCTCCCAGTCTGAACTAAGATTCTGAAGATTCTGATTCCGATTGAGCTAAATTGTATTGAACTCAAACGCGCTGAACCGAAACGGGTTGTGAATGTTGTTCCTCGACTCCCTGTTCCCCCCCTCCCCCACATCCTCCACCCCCTGAAACGGGGGTTCAGGTCATTCCCAGAGCGAGACCGTCCCTTCGCCCTGGGGATGCAGTTCGTGCTCCTCCGAGCCCTGGGTGAGTGGCGCATTCCCCCACTGTCGCTCCCTCCCCGGAGATCGTCGGCAATTTACCGGCTCGCGATTGGATCCTATTTTTATTTTTTCCGGACGTTTTTTGCTGTTGTTGTTGTTATTGACATTGTGCCCTGTGTGTTTAAATAGGATGCTGTGTAAAATAATAATTTGCTTATTTAAACTAAGCCAAAAAACTATTTTTTTATTTTACCAGCTAAGGCGCACTGAGCTATGTAGCTCTTTTTCAGAAGCGGCCTGGCCACAAACGATAGCTCAACGACGTGGCTTGTCACGTGGAAATTTATAGCAGCTAAATACTCTCAATTACTGAGTGCAAATTACTCGATTGGGATTACACGCGGCGATGTCACGGCGATGTCGCGTGTAATATTTGCAAACTCCAAATATACAGACGTCAGGTTCGGGATCGAACCCTTAGGTCGACTCAGCCTTGAATGAGTAACCGAGCGCAGTGTGTACGTATCGCCGCTGACGATGGTGTCCACGCGTTTTGATGGCCACGCTATATCTCACTCGCACATCGTAACGGGTGCTCGCGAACACCGCTTTACCCAATAGTCTTTAAAATCCCGTACGGGGGGATCTTTGTCTTTCGAGTGTGCATGTGCGCGCGTGCGTGTGGGGCATTAACGTAGCGGTTCGCGCGCTGCGCTACAAACCCGGCGAACCGAGTGTCGATTCTCGCTCACGGCCAACATCGGTGACGATTATCTGAACCGGTTCTGGGCCTCCCCTAGGCCGACTCAGCCTCAAATGAGTACCCGGTGCGGTGTGTAAAACATCGCCAGTTCGGAGACAAAGGTGGCTGGCCGTGGTGCTGGCCACTCACCCCCTCCGTGTGCCGGTGCCGGTGTGCAGGCCTTCGTGGAGGTGCTCGCTAACAGCACTTGCCCCAACAGTCTGTTGATGCTACACGAGGGCGGGGGGGGGGGTGGGCAACTTTGCCTTTGTCTTGCAGCCTACATCCCGACACCCATCTACTTCGGCGCGGTCATCGACACCACGTGCATGCTGTGGCAGAGCGACTCGTGCGGCCTCGTGGGCTCCTGCCTCGAGTATGACAGCACGGCGCTGCGCTTCGTCTACTTCGGCATGGCCGCGGGACTCAAGGTGGCCGCCTTCGTCTTCCTCTTCCTCGCCTGGCACCACGTGCGACGGGGCGCCGACCGGGGTTCGGGGGCCCTTCCCGGCGAAGACAAGGACCGCGTCGGCCGCGGCGTCCGCGTCAACTCGGTGACGTCGCTCGCCGGCGTCGACCGGACCGTGGCGCCGCCCGTCGGCAGCGCCGTGTCGGCCTCCGACTCGGCCTTCACGGCGGCGTCGCTCGGATCCGTGGAGGCGGAGACGCGGACGCGATCGTCCTCGCGGTCGCTCGGGGAGCCCCGAGCGGGTGGCTACGCGGAGACGGCCGCGGCGGCCGCGGCCGCGGCGGTGGCGCCGGCGCGAGCGCGGTCGCTCGCCTGCGTGGCGGACGGGCGCTCTGCTCTGCCGGGCGACGACGGCCGGGCGATGATTTCCACCAGACTCTAGCGGCTGACGCTCGCTCGCACGGGGGCTCGCCCCCGTTCAATTGGCGGGCGGGGAGATGGGACGCCGTCGACGGGGATAGACGTCGGGGCTGTGAGGGAAGGGTTTGATTTCGGATTGGGTCGCTGAACCCACGCCTCGAGTCGACTCGGCGCTGGCGAGGCGCGTGTCCTCGCTGGGTATCGGTGTGTCTTGTCGCCGCAGCCTAGCGCGTTTGAAATTTCCTATTCACGGTATCCATGATCCGGTATCCATTGATCCACGGGTTGAGAACCGCTGGATTAAGAAGTTACAGTGATGCTTAGGTGTAAAACTTCGTTTCGCTTCGGGGGTTAGGATTATGATGAGTTTACCGTTCTGGTTAGGGTTGTGGTAAAATATAAGCTGAGAAAGTGACAGATTTAGGGTGTAAGGTTCATCTACGATCTAAATCAGAGAAAGCTTTATTCTCAATGTATCCAATTTCATTTATCTGCAGACGAGTCAATCTGGCATTGTCTCTCAGATATGTTAAATTCATCCTGTTAGTATTAGGTACTTGGAAATTTGTCCTAGGGTTATATTTAAGATTAGGGTCATATATAAAGTTAGCATTCATATTAAACTTGTGCTTAGTATTAGATTTAGGATTAGATTCACGTTGGGGTTGGATTCAGGATAGGGGACGATGGCTATTTATGGATAGAGTTAGGGCTGCAGATGGAGCTACGGATAACGCCAGGAGGCAGAGTTAGAGCCAGGGCTAGTGTGAAGATGTTTACAGTCCGAGCGAGGGCAACCTTTGGATTAGCGGTAAGACAAACGTTATGGATAGGGGTAGAGTTAAGAGCTAGTTATGGGGCATTATAGCAAGTTGTGGGCTAAAGTTCCCAATATAAGCATCATTGTCACAATCTTTGTTTTGTTTAGGTTTCGAGAGAACAGGTTAAAATTTGATAACACCCAACTAAATTTGGGCCGTGTCGTCTAAGCAGCCATGATCAATCTACTGCTGGTTGAAGGCCTCCCCAAACCGCCGGAAACCTTCCATGATCCGACGATGCAACGATCTATCCAGCATGTGCACACTGCCTGATTAAATTTGCATGTGTTATTGGCATATGTAAAAAAAAACATAGATTAATCGGTTCGCTTCCACGCAATGTCCATCGATGAAACCGATGCACCTTGCTCCTCCAGTTGTTTCGCCACTGTCTCATTTCGTGGATTGCGTTCGCTCCATTAGCCGAGGAGTTACATTCGCTGTGTTGTCCACGCACCGTGTAAATAATCGATAGTCCCATGCGCGACCGAACGCGTGTATTGCGAGTGGAAGGGGCGACGTTTATTTAAAGCCCTTGCATCGTTAATTGCCTTCATGCTTTTGTGCATCGCGTGCCATGGCCCTCTCAGGCCGGCACCATACAGTGACATCCTTGATGTCACATCCCGGATGTCACTCCACATTGATCCCATTTCTGCATTGCAGGCTCAATGCTGCCCCCTTGCGCCAGTAGAGATAGCTGGACCAAGGGACCGTGCGTGTTCGACTCACCGCGATGCAAACGCTCGGAGCCCGCTGAAGGCTTATTAATTAACTTTTGTTATCCTTGACAGTTTTACGAAAGTTAATTGAAATTTAATTTCAGCCTCTCGTTCTTTTCATCCGGTGAATGTAACGCCGTTCATGAATAAGGTATTTACGACGAGTGTAAGCAATTTAAATACGTATTTATTCACGTTTGCATTTTACGTCATATATAATGACTGAGCATATCGTACTAATTTTAGTCATAGCAATAATATACTACCCTTTGTTTACACGGGACGAGCCTCAATTAATCACGATGCTTTATTTTAGGGGAGGGCCGTGCATTAGGATGTTTACCCAGTTTAATTAACGAGCCCCTCGGCATTTATCAGAAAACCACGGGGCTCGGACCTGAATGAAAATTGGTGATAAGAGAGCGTGATCGTCCACTCTCATTAAGAAAGCCTTGACACGGGCTTACCGAGACGCAACCGTACATACAGAATACACGGTATTATATTATGACATGATCATTGTATAACCGCAAGGCCTAACATGATAGTATTTGAGTTGGTGGCTTTTTGTTTATAGCCGACGTCCCCTTGTATGTATAATATGTATTTGTAGGAGAGTGGTTCAAGGTTAACTTGCAGATTTGTGTTCATAAATACTGTCAAATGTATGTCCCAATCTGTAGGTGTTACATGTGATATGCTAACACTTCTGGAGTAGATCCAACGGCTGTGACTCAGTTCGGATTGTACATCGGGCTGCCACCTTTCTACAAACCAAACACGCACACGTGTTTCTCAATCACCGCTAGGTCTATTCTCAAAACTGTGCAGTCCACTGAAATAAAGTTGAACGCAGCAACACAGGGACCAGATCTCGGTACAATTAACTTCTGCCACCCGAAAACAGGACATGCCAATTCCTGGACTGCCCAGGTCAACCCCTGACAGTGGGGCAACAATGTTTGGCCACGTAGTGTCTGGAATAGAACTAAACATTGGATCGGGCACAAAATTACACGGAACGAGATATTAGGGATGAGCAAAGATGCGGTGGCTTGACGTGGTGAAGATCGCTCTTGAACAGGAATGGTGACAGGCAAAGGAAGCTGTGAAGCCAATGCGAGACGAAAAGAGGTGGAAACGTTATTGTTTGGCCCCATCTTCGATAACAGAAGAAAGGGAACTAATATAAGAATTGTTGATTGTGAACCGGCAGTAGCAACGTCTGGCGTTGTGTGCATGAAGTGACATCACAATTGTGCAATGCAGTATGGGGTATTTCCAAGATTGTGGCGAGCATATGATGCGGGACAGCAGCGTCAAATTTTGACGTTTTCTGCTAAAGGGAAAATGCCAAAGCTGCTGACATTTTCACGGATTAGCGCAATGGGTCGGTTGATGCGTGGCCTCACACGCGGAAGTGTGTTTGAGAGGTGCAATAGATGTAAAAGTGGATGTGAGACGGTAGAAAGGCGATAATGGGGTGTGAAAGCAGATATTCCCAAAATGGCTGCATACACGTCCTGAAAATCTCTGTAAATGTTGTTGGATTAACTCTCCAACACACCGGTGTGCTGAAGTAGTAGCTAGATGGCATGTTTTATTTACGTGACAAACCTTACTAATTGGCTGTGTTGGGTGTTGGCGGGTTTAACGACACATTAATATATACGCCAAGGTCGTAATTATAATATATATTGGGGGGGGCACATCCCCCCCCCCAATATCCAAATATGCTCAAAATGTCCCCCCCCCCCCAATATATTGCGATAAAAAAATGTTGCTATGCTATTTAAATAAAAACAACAATTTGCTAAACCTTGGCCATAATATCTGGACTTGTCAATGCATAGATTTCTGTTTAGATGATTGTGGTTATGGTTGTTCTTTATGAATCCTTAATCTCTGCCATTACATACAATGAAACAAGAAATGGTAAAAAGTATTACAATATACTATTAGACATTATTGTAAAACATAAATAAAAGTCCATCCCATGTGTTAGTAAAATTTTTTAATATTTTAAACAGGAAATGAGTTTTCAAATGTAGATATTTTTCTGGGTTGGGACCCCCAGACACCCTGGAAGATTTGATCCCCCCCAATGTTGACTCCATGGCTATGGCCTTGATTTATGCGACCTAACCCAAAAAACATTTGCTACGTCCTGCAGGATTCTATGTTTCTGGAATTCAGGCGTGGTCTATTTTGAAAATTATGATTTTCTGGCCTACGCTATGTTGCTGTTATGATGGGTTTTCTCAGCACTTACACCTTTCATTATTTTTGGCATTGTGGCACCAGGGGAAGGAACCCATTAAAACAATGAGTTGGAGCTTTATGCACTTTCACTTCACTTTCAAATGATCCATAACTAAGCATGCAGATTAACCTTGAACCAGCCTCATATCAAGGCCTACGTGTATATCCCCCCACACACACTAGTAGCAGGTAATCCCTGTGTAGAGGCAGGGTTTCATTTATCACTCGGTATTTTCCGGAATACTGCAAGGCTGACTCGGAGTATGGATTTTTAGCGTAAGGTACTACCGCTAGAGTACAATGTATGCCTATACATATTACTGTTTACCGTATATTCGTATAATTATGTAAACAAGTTTAGGACATAATGAGGTTAAATGGATGTGGCATGATAAAATAGTTCCTGGAATTGCATTCTGGACTATTCCGGGATAAATTAAACACTGCGTGTCGGTTATATTTGTATGAGTAATATATAACCCACAGCGTTTTGCTGTATAATATGTCAACCACAGCTGTTATTCCCCATGGTTTATGGATAATGTACCCATGAATACACATGATGCTCGCTAATTTAGCCAAGCATTTAAGCATCGTAATCAATTGTAACGTGGCCAGTGATCCTCAGGAATATAACAGCTTGCAGTGCATTAACATTACAATAGGGGCTTAATGTGCTGAGGATGAAGCATTTTATAAAGCCACACGTTGTAACATCGCCCGCATGCGGTGTAGCGTCGGCCAGGTGGCACAGTGGTAGAGCCAGAACCTTGCAATCAGAAGTTTGCGAGGTCAATTCCTAGTTGGGGGTTGGGGGGCATAGGTTGACTGCCCATCATCTCTCCAGGGTTTATCAATGTGAACCACCTTGTGGGGAGACCAACAGTGTTTTTTTTCCCGATGGAGTACTCGGCGCCGTCGTAGGCAAGTGGAATTTCCACCGTTGGCTCAGGGTTGTAAACAGGAGATGAGCGATGCTCGTTTAAGTAGAAAATCACATAGACTTTGGGATGGCTTCCCGTAACATATCTGACCTCAATCTATTATCCAGTGACTCATTTAAATTGCAGGGTATTCATTAACACATCTATCTACCTAGGAGTTCAAGCTTTCACTATTATTATTAATACTGTTTGGTATTTCAACAACAGAAACACGCAGTATTTTACTTGATTTCACGAAAGTCTGCATTTCAAAGAGATCTTTGCAAAGTGCACTTCTTGGGACGGAACTATTATTTCCAGATTAATATTTTTCGTTGTCATTATTTGCATTGTTTGTCTTTTTGGCTTCTCCGCTACCAGTAGTTTCCTAACCGCGTTGCCGGCTGGACGTAGCTCATTCCAATGTCGACACCCCCTCCCCTCCCGGTAACAACCTTGGAACCCAATGTCCCCTGATCCAGAAAAGAATTACAATTTGCTCGCTCGCTCTCTCTCTCTCTGCATTGCCACTTATAAAACGAGAAGTTAGTAAATGTAAGGGAAGAGAACGAGGGAAAGGCCCAAGGGTCGCGATGTCGGAGGAGCTGATGGAACTGGGACGGTCGTCATCACAAAGATGAGGGCGAATGGCACAGGATGGAGGATGGGAAGGATGGAGAAGGTGGCAGCCTTAGTGCGAAGGCAGAGCGCAGAAGAAGAAGATTCATTCTAGATTTGAAGCTTTCGTGACTGCGAGGATTCATACTCTTTGTTTTTTTTCGGTAAAGTCACGTAGGTAAAATAAAAGAAAACAACTAAATTAAATCACGACGTTTCGGAGGCAACACAAGCTTCCGTCTTCGGGTGGAACAGTCACAGCAGAATCGCTGTACCAAGTGGGGAGCTCTTGAGACGACCGGGATTATATATACAGGTTAAGAGGTGGGGGAGGAGCCAGAATGGGACGTGGGTGGGGGAGAGGGCTGAGCTAAGCCGCCTTTTGTTATGCTGCAGGGGGTTCGGGGGCACCGATGGCGCGCTGCACGAAAGCAATTACAACCCCATTTTTGTTAGAAAGCAATGGAAATGGCTGTACAATTATAAGGCAGCTAACGTTTGACATACAACCCACTGAGAGTAATGGAAATGGCTGTACAATTATAAGGCAGCTAAAGTTTGACATACAGCCCACTGAGAGTAATGGAAATGGCTGTACAATGATAAGGCAGCTAAAGTTTGACTTGGTTTATAACATCTTTCCAACGGTTGCTCAGAAGATTAATATCAGCGCTACATCCGGGACTTTCCCCTCTCCCCACTAAAGATGGGGGGAGGAGGGGGGGGGCGTTGCAACAATTCTGTAATCCCTTTCAATAGGTAACGAGGCGTAGTGATCGTGCAACTTATCTGGGGGCTGTGCAATTTGTGGGGTTATAATATTGCGTCGTCATTGGGGCACCACTGCGGTGTTCGCGTGGCGATATTTATCAATTCCGGACGTTGTCACTAGGTGGCAGGGCACACCGCGTGATTGATGACGGCGACGCCTTTGCACAACTGCAAATCTCGAGAGCGGCGAGATGTTGCGTGTGGTGGGTTTTGTTTTCTCCCCTGGGGAGCGGTAGTGTAGCGGTTAGCGCTACGCTGCGCTACGAATCCAGCGATCCGAGTTCAATTCCTGCTCACGGCCAACACCGGTGATGATCATTTGACACCGGTCCTGGGCCTCCCCTAGGTGGACTCAGCCTCAAATGAGTATCTGATGCGATGTGTAAACATCGCCACCCACTCCCTGGTGTGTCGTCCTGGCCTTCGTAGGTGCTCGCTGACAACACTTGCCCCAACAGTCTATTCAGGCTATACGGGGGATATTTGTCTTTATGTCCTCTGGGTGATTGAGGTTAAGCTGCAATACGGTGACACTCTCGCTGCCTTTGTTTCACATCCTTTCTCCAAGACGTCGCTGACCACGGCCTTCCTTCTATTTAGCTCTATCCATCTTTAATTTTTTTTCCTACGACTGCTGATGTAGATGCAGAGCAGCAACTACGATTTCACATTTAGGTGGTCCAGCCGGACAACCGCATCAGGAGCAGTGGAGTGTATCGCCGTGATGTCTCCTTCGTATCCGTGGCATATAAGCACGTGGTATGGTCTGTTCTGGATGACCACAGTCGCTCTGTCCATGAATATTTTACTCGCAGACTATGCATTAGATTCTCCCAGTGGCGTCCAGTTGTTCATAATTCGTGCGTAGCTCCTCATCCGCAACGGTTATCCTGTACTGGATGGTGGCGACGTTTTGAAACGGAATGGAACGGCTCTCGATCGGAGTGCGCGCAACATGACGACGATGGGATCGACCGCCGAGGAACGGAAGCGGTGTTGCGGAACAACGCCACAGGGCGCACACATCTTAATTAGTAACGTTCAAGGTACGGCCGAGACCCTAGCCCCGTTTGGAATTCCATCTGTGCGGACGTCTGAAAGAAGATCGAGGTTTGTGCTAGACGGTTTGAGAGCGACGGGGCAGCGAGAGAAGTTTTTTTCTTCTTCTTCTTCTTCTTCCAGTTGTGGGTCTTAAGGACCAAACCGACAGGACGTCTAACGCTGCCGCCGGAACGAGTGGGCATTGTGAGAGGGTTGGTGGCCGTGGAGACGCGACCCATCGCATTGTCACCGGCAAAACAATCCTCTGCAGCAAAAAAAAAAGAAGACGAAACAAACCTGTACCTTTACTTCTTGAAACACGCCCTGTGGCATTCTCTGGGACTTGTGGCTCCTCGTGGTCATAGGTGAGGCGGCTCTGATGAAGAAAACTATGCGTCCGACTGAAGGGAGAATGGCTTATGCAACAACAAGCGGACATCAGGGAAATGTGTCCCCTTCTAAAGGGGGCCAACCACTATGCAAGCGTCACGGCTGGCATTGGAGGCAGCTCTTTATTTGTCCTTTCGAACTTGCAGGGTTTGGAGTGAGCATCCATTCCAGCTGTTCGCGTTCACCGGATAAAATGGGCAGATTTTAGTTGTTGTTGTGGACTATAATTCTTCACCGACGACGATATTAAAAGATGCTCGATTTGAAATGTGAAGGGGACAACGTTGGCTGGGTCGAATGGCTGGACTGGATTTGGGGCAGGCAGGCTCGGGGGAACCGGATTTCTAAGGATCTGAAGCGGATACGATCGCTCGTGTTTCGTGATCTTAATTGTGATTAATCAATTTACCGTGCGTAAAAATATTCTACATTAAAACGAAAGATTCTGAAACTTGATGGAATCAAAGTTGTTGGTTTTTTTGCGTACACATAGGCTCACACAGAGACCCACAGACTTACACATCGCCTCCCGGACTCACACAGAGATCCACATACTTATACAGAGACCCACAGAGAACAGAGACCCACAGATTCGCACAGAGATCCCACAGCCTCGCACAGAGACCCACAGACTAGCAGAGACCCACAGACTGACACATAGACTCACAAAGAGACCCACAGACTCACACAGAAACCCACAGACTCGCAGTGAGACCTACAGACTCACACAGAGACCAACAGACTCACACAGATACCCACAGACTCGCAGTTAAACCTACAGACTTATATAACCCCAAAAAAAAAAATCATTATGGATTCTATCTGACACCGGGAGGTCGTGGCAATGCACTTCTGTAATCCAGCACTGTGGAGGTAAACTGAGGTTGCCCCAGTCCAGGTTCATGGCGCAATAGGCCAACCACTTGCACCACCACTCACCCCGCATATATATAAAACATATTTCTCCGGTGCACGAGTGGTGACATCAATGCAGTGACATTGCATTCACAATCGTGTCGTTTACACCGGGGTGAAAGCACTGGAAGTCAATTTAAAGTCGCATTTCCCATATTTTGAAGCTGCAAATAAAACCTTCTCAAAGGTTAGTGCAAGAGCGAAGTGTGTGTGTGTTTGTTACGTAGTTTTCATATTGCACAGTTTTTCATCGATCTACAAACTATTCCTTACATGAAGGGCGATAACATGGGGGCCAATTCACAAGCGTCGGTGCACGCAAGCCTAGACACAGAACGTCGAATGCGGTCTCGAGACTGAGTGTGTTGCGTGCTGTTGAGGACCGAGGAGACCGCGTGTCGTCAACGGGCTGTGTGATGAACCGCTTTTATTTCATAATAGAGGTTGTTTTTTTTCTGGGTTGGATGGCGTAAATATATGAATGTGTCGCTAAACCCGCCACCACCCGACACAGCCAACTAGTAAGGGGTTCATCTTCTTTGGTTCTTTCGGTAAAGTCACGTAGAAATTGAAGCTCTGTCGTCCCGACAGTTCTGTACCTTTCACCTGAAGACGGCCGCTTGCGTTGTGGCCGAAACGTCGTGAGAATTTTATTGTGTTATTTTATTATTTTATTCTCATTCTACGTGACTTTACCGAAAGAACCAAAGAAGATTAATCCTTGCAGTCACGAAAGCTTTAAATCGAAATTTAGTAAGGGGTTGTCACGTAAACAGAACGTGGCCAATTCGTCACTAGTACAGCAACACCGGTTGTGTTGGAGAGCCAAGCCACGACATTTACAATCTGAGCACGAAGTTTCGCCAGCAATTACAACCAGCTTCATCAGGCGGACAGCCAGATTTGTGGATGAGTCCACCTGCTCCGTTCCTTATACAGAGGCGTAGGTGCGACGCCAACGCCTGTGAATATTGTTGAAAGTGTGCGTTTAGCCGCGGCCTCGCTGCTTGTGCCCGCCACACGCAGAAAACAGCAACCACACAAGAGGCGGCGGGTTAGACAAAAGCCCCCCCCCCCCCGGGGGGGGGGCAGGGGGCAATGCGCAAAGTCTTCCCGTCGAGAGCGACTTCCGCAGGCGTTCGGCCTTAAGCGTCTTTTGTCTTCCACCGCGCGACTTAATTTTTTAAAGCGCGCGCGCACGCGGACACACTCCTGCCATTTCCCCCCGATAATTGACTTGTCGCGGTCATAGACTGCGCTGCGCACGTCCATTGCTAATTAGCAATTCTATTAAGGCTGCTAATTCAAATATTCGGGGGGGGGGGGGGTGGTGCCCACACGGACTGAGACGGTTGAAGGCGTACGGCACGGCACTGACGTGGATGGGCGTTGCGCGCAGTGGTGTGGGAACAAATTCTTTTATCTCTATTTCTCTCTCTCCACGACACCTGGACGTGGTTAATTATTTCGCATTGTTTGACGGTGCATTAAAGTAGGCGAGAGCCGTGCCGCACGTCCTTGTGGCCCGCGCGGAATGACAGAGAGACAGAGAAAATGTGCGGCGCTAATTGCGTTAAGACGCGATTGACTTCACCTTGGTCGAAAAGGAATGAAAATTGGAAGGAGC
Organism: Petromyzon marinus; assembly: GCF_048934315.1. NCBI lineage: Eukaryota > Metazoa > Chordata > Hyperoartia > Petromyzontiformes > Petromyzontidae > Petromyzon > Petromyzon marinus. Next base: position 5,313,220 of record NC_133689.1, on the reverse strand, counting down.
AGGGTGGGGGGGGGGGATGCGAATTTAATGAAGTTATCCGAAGCGGCGGTGGGCTGTCGCTCCCATCAGCGCGGCCATACGGCTGGCACCACCGTGGTGAATTACCTGGCACACACTGACGCCCTCTTTGATGCCAAACCTTAGCCGTGACCGTACGGGCAATGGATCGTAACCGTAGTTTTATTGCTGTAGTTGTCTCACCTGATGACGATTGCTTGTGTTGCGATCGAAACGTCGTGATCTATTACTTTTCTACCCACGTGACTTTACCGAAAGAAACCAAAGAGTACGGCTTCCTGCAGTCACGAAAGCCTCAAATCAAGATTGTAACCACCACCCTGATGTGGCCTGCATTGAAGTCTAGGTCGGTGGCTCTCAACGATATCAAGACCACGTATCCGCACGCTCCACCAAGCTTCAAAATCACAACTAAGCTTACAAAAGTCACAAATACCCAGGGATCACATGTTCACGCCACAAATACCCAGGGATCACATGTTCATACTACAAATACCCAGGGATCACATGTTCACGCCACAAATACCCAGGGATCACATGTTCACGCCACAAATACCCAGGGATCACATGTTCACGCCACAAATACCCAGGGATCACATGTTCACGCCTCTACTCAGCGTGGTTTGCTCGCAAGGCATTCATGTCACATCACGCTGACGTTGCCCCGCGCACATTCGAAATTCCTCCTGCACGGTTCCATGCCGCAGGTTGCCCCCCCCACCCACCCACCCACCTCCCCACAATAAAATGTTTTGGGGTGCGACACACGACACACGAATGGCTTGCCACAACTGAACTAATATGGTGCCATGCTGATCTCATCAACGAGCATAAACCATCGCGCAAACTCCGGCCATCCTCGCAGCGGCTTCTGGCTTGGCCGTCGAACAAAGACGGCGCCTTTAAATGCGCCTCTGCGGCCGTCTGGAACGCTCTTCCTTCCGATATTTATGACGCCACTGGAGCTACGCACTTTTAAATCTAGATTGAAAACTCATTTCGTTCAGAACTGCTTTTTGTGTTTATTTTGCAAGCACGGTTGGTTACGTACGTTGCGAAATAATTCAAACGTATATGCATACAACCGCAGGAACTTGCTCCAAGGTTAGATCGGTGTTTGGTATTCCTGCTTAAGTCGGATTTAAGGTGAAGGTGAAGTGGCTTAAGGGTGAGATCCTGGCCTCGTATATCTGGGTGTCAGCCTCCTGTGACTAAACCAGGGTTTTCGTGTGTTGGGAGAAGAATAGTTGTGATTGACTGCACACACAACAACAGCAATAACAACAAACAATGTCCACGCCGCGTTTACACGTGTGTAGATTTACATTAAAAAAATGTGATTGACATGCAACGAACAAGGTGGTCTTACTGCCATCCGTGAGAAATCCTTGAGAGATTTCCAAATGCAAACTCGTTTAATTTAATCCGAAACCGCGATCATGACAGAGGGCAAACATACATACGTACAAACACGCATGTATAGTTTACAAAATCCAGCAGTTGCGCCCTATGGGTATTTAGTCTTCCCAAGTGTGGGCTATTTAAAAAAACTAAGAAACTATTTTAGTTTACCAGGTAAGGCCCACTGAGCTATATAGCTCTTTTTTTAGAAGCCAATTGGTTATAACAAAAGCTCAACAAAGTTGGCTTGCCATGTGGACATCTATAGCGGCCAAATATTCTAAAACGCATGTTTCTAAATGTGGAGAGAAAACCGGAGGACCCGGAGAGAAAAAATCCATGCGACCACATGGAGAGAGAGAGACACGCAAACTTCCAAATATGCAGCATATGTCAGGGTCGGGATAGGGATCGAACCCACGACCTCCTGTATACCAGGTGAGGCAGTTAACAGCTCGCCACCACGGCACCACTAAGGTATATTAGGTTCCTTTTCTAACCAAGGCAGGGTTGGGGGTAGGGACCGAATGGAAATTTCTTGACCAGAATCAGAAGTTTCACAATCAGAATGAACGTCTGATTCTTTGAGAAAGGCAAGGAGGACGCTGGCCGGGTCATGCCGATGTAACTCTCCACTCTCGCCGAACAAATCTGCCAGCGATGACGGCCACACGGTGCGGGATGAGTTGCGGGGATGGAGCCACGAGGTCGGATCGCGGCATCGCCGGACCATAGGCGATGGGCGACAGTGTCGAGAGGGATGAATTCATCCAGCAGTGGAGAGACAACGGCCTACGCTTTGCCATTTAGTCTTGCATGTAAAACACTCATTAATCGAAGGATAACATTTTGACACGGAGAGGACAGCAGAGCTTGGGCAATTGGCGCTGGCTCATCGCATGGCTTGTCTTCCGGCTTGCCTGTGGTTCCTTGCGTGTCCGAGTCGTTCTTGCTCTTCGAGAGCGAGCGAACGCCGTGTGGCGCATTACAAAGTTTAAATCATATGTATTATTATGATTAATGTCATTCACAGCCATTCAATCGCTAATGATTCTATTTCAATTATACATGTTTTGATGAGGCGCCGCAACTTAATCGTGACATTCTGCCTCCGTGCTGTAGCCGGGCCATTGCCAAAAAAAAAGCGTGAACATATTTCTCATTTATAAAAGCGGCGTTCGAAATAATTGGTAAAATATATATATTCTCAGGTCCTTGCTGCGACTGCCAGTAAATTGAAGAATACTTTCAATAGTTTTTGCTCTTTAAACAAGCGCATGTTTTTTATATATATATATAAGCCAGGCACGGCTTGATTAATCTCAGTCGACGTGTCATCTGGCTAAAGAGAGGCAAAACATTTTTTTTGTTTTTAATCGGAAATGTTCTCGAATATAATGCGGCTCGCTCCACGCACATTAACCACGAGGCCGTAATGCGACACCCTGAAAAGCCGCAGCATTCGATGCGGCTTCATTGATGTTCACGCTACTGCTGCTCGGGTTCCTCAGCTAAGCCCGCAGCGTTCTCCACTGCAAGGCCCGCGGGCCAGACCGGCGGCCCCTGGTGGCCTTTAGTTACGGCCCCTGACGTAAGGCCCCCAACAATACACAAAGAGTGTGAACAGCCCCACCACCATCATCATCATCATCGTGCTGTTGTCAAACTCAACAATGGTTACAAATGCGTGGCGGCGCTCACGCTGATGATGTCTTATCGGCGATAGTGGCCCCATTCCTTCTGAAAATTGGTAAAGAAAACACCGCGCCGAGGGCAGGTGATTGGCAGAGCCGCAGCGGGGAGAGGTGGGGGAGCATCCCCCTCGGGGGGGGGGGGGGGGGGGGGGATGCGGGGGGCCGTCCCTGGAATTGTTGGAATGGAAGCGAACCGTGGTGGCTGATGGTTCACATTTATGGTGGGGTGGTGCCGCCGGACGCCACAGCAGTGGTGGTGGTGGTGATGGTGAGGAGGAGGAGGATGAGGATGTAAGGGTCAGGTTGGCACCTTTCCCTGTGCATCAATATGTCCGGCGACAGCTCTACCTCCTGTGCTGCCCCTTCTCACAATATTGCCAACCCTCACTCTTCCATCTTCATAGGCCTTTTGGTTTCGGAGTTATGGAGGTTTTGGCACCCCCGGGTCACGATGGTGACCCGGGTCACCGCCAATCGATTCAATTGTTCCAACCACGTTTCTCCTGAACCCATTCGGAGCACCTCCTCATTTCACTGTAGCACCTCTTCCTTACTTTTTATTTATTTCCGTCCATCTAACCACCTTCACGTTTAATGTACATATGTATGTTGAACTTCTTTCTCACCGTACGTAGCTCGACCGTGCTAATCGGAGGTGCTTACGTTTAGTCTAACTTAAGCAGTAAGTCTTACCTCTAATTTAACCTTACAACTAGTCCAGCGGGGTTTTTTTCATACATTCTGCACGGCACACCTACATTGCAATCATTACCGGTCTTCTGCAGAGCCTCATGTAGTGCCTTATAACATTACATTTTAAAACAAAAAATCCACCAGACTTAGAACCGTGAGAAACAATCGTGCAATAACGTGTTGAAAATCAATCTGTTATTTTGTGTAAACTTCCGATCTAGACGAGGCTTTCGCGGTCAAGAAAGAGAAGTCGCTTCTTCGTCCGCCACTTGTCCCATGGAACCACTCTGGCTCTGATATCCTTCAAGTACCCGGCCACCGTCTGTCAGAAATAATTCCTCCGATGTTTGAACCGTCTCTCGCCTCGAGGAGCTGTTTGCAATATCCATCTCCATAAACATTCATAAATCCATAAAAGTGGCTGTTCATTCTCAACCGAAGCCTTTTTTGAGGCAGCCACACGAGCATTCTATTGTAGTTTTTATATATATATAAAGCTTAAACATAGTGCTACTGATTGTGGACGTGAGAGAATAGAAGGGGTGATTTGTTTTTATTTAAAACATTCAGATTTCACGACAATAGATCTTCAGATATCTGGATAACTTACAATATATTCCCCTTCACAAAGTCTTCGTGCCGACAATCTTGGTGCCACTCAATGGCGCGCGATGGATGTATGTTGAGCTTCTTTCGCACCATACGTAGCCAACCGTGCTAATCGGAGGTGTGATACCACTTTGTTGGAGGAAAAGCGTGGAAGTCACTTCGTATTATTGACATGCCACAGATCGGTCCAGAAACATGAGAGGAAAAAAACACGTTTGCTCATCCACAATTTCCTACCAAAGACATTTCAGATTAATGAAAAAAATCGTGAACACGTTGCCCGAAAAATGTCACCTAATATGGGCTTCTTCTTTTGTGGCAGTCTTATCGAGGAACGTGTTAAGAGTTGTTTTCGTGAATTGTGTTGAATGCCACTTTGTGATTCTGTGCAATATTCCGATCTAGACTATGTTTTTTTTCCCTCCATGCACCCTACTACTGGAATAAACTTCCCCTTGTACATGAAGCAGTGCCCCCTCCTTAACCCCCTTTCGTTCCTCTCGTCAAGCTCCACATCTTCCCCATGGCCCATTCAATTCCTTGTCTCTCCCTTCGCCCCTCCACTCCTTCCCGTCCCTCCCCTATAGCCCTTGTGTGAGCCCTGTGTCCACTGTTATGGTCACTCATTCATCAGCGTTTGCAAAGCCACTGCCATTTAAATCTCTATATTGTTGTTACCGCCTTTAAACCACGTTAAAGCACCTGAGCCAAGGCGCTCTATGAATGTATAAAATAATATTTGTGCTTTTGCACCATTGCCAACGCAGCAGCGGCAGCATCTTCATCACCGACGAGCTTATGGTTCGCTTTAGTACCAACAGTGACAAGGTCATCACTGATTACCGCTTCCTGGGTACGTAAATGATGCTATTATAAATATTCCTGGAAGGATTGACACTCCACGAATATCAGTGACTGTTATCATTTAGGAGCAGCGCTTCCGTTTTTTTACTATTTAACTTTACATGTCGCGGATACAGTTTTGCTCACTCAAATAATCTAAAAGTATCGTAAGCATACCGTTTACATAAATCATACGCGTATGATTGTAAAAAAAAAAACACGGTCCAATTCACATTATCGTGAGAGTAAGGATCAAATTTGTTTTTACGGCATTGTTACATGCCAGTAATCCATAAATAAATGGACCTCTATGAAATTGGACGGCTGTCACTTTATTAGCTGTCTGTGAAGGTCAATATAGGTAATTGAAACACGGATCACATCGATACTGCCTGGCGGCACCTGAGTTAATTGGTCGTTTCCTTGAATTATAATCATCTGAGAGTCATTAAGGACTCAAAAATTATGCTTTTCTAACCTCCAGAAAACGATATGGCTTATAAAAAACACATATCTTTGAGAATATGTTAACAATTGGCTTCTGCATCCGGTGATAATGATGGTTCATCTTTGTACCATATATGAGTATAATGACAGAGAGCTTTTGTCAATTCCATTGCTGCATGAAGACCTCTCTATGTCGTGTCAGTCCATGGTGGTCGTTTCACCATACTTCACCAGGCTGGTAGGGGCCCGTTCAGGTGTGTACCGATATCAGATGGTGGCAAAATAAATATCAGTTTTGTCGGATTCACAGCGCGGTGCGCTAACCGCTTCGCCACTACTCCCACCCAGCGTGCAACTCGCGTGTTCATAGTCCCCGGACACAAATTGTTTTTTTTTTAAGAAAACAAAAAAATAGGCACAGGTGGGAGAAAATAAAAATTAGCCACACTTTGAAAACTGTTGATCAATTCTTCGCTTTTTTCCCCTGAGACACGGCCGCCTCGGAGAATTTGCGTGGCGAATGCGACGAATCGAACATTCCCCCCCCCCCCTCCACACCTTGAAAGGTCGCTTGCCTTTCCGTGGCGACGATACGGCACTCCGGGGAGTGAATGGAGACGGAAGAGATCATGTCGTGATGACGTGGAACAACTCCTAGGTTGTTCGGACGGTGGCGTCACCCACAGCCCCCCCCCACAGGAGGTGGGGGCTGGGGGGGGGGTTGTGGATCTCTGGGGATAAAAGGGACCGAGACACACTCGGGGATTCACCCGCCTTTGCTCACAAGACGACGACGCCTCACCGCTCCTCACCTCAAGAGGTACGTAGGGTACGAAGGAAGTTCAACGTACATACGTGCAGGAGGTAACAGCGCGTGGGTAATCTCTGTACGTTTTATTTTGACACCGATGTTTGGTTTTAACCCAGTGACACCTTACCTGTTAGTTTAAATTTTTTATAAATATTTACATATATATTTATGGACATGTACACAGTCATTATTTTGCCGATTGAGATTCGGGACATGTTTATAATTGTAGGATTTGGGCTATGATATTGTTAGAGCATGCAGTGGCCGAATCTTGGTAATTTTGATGCACACATTAAAAAAAAACCTGGCTCCACCTTTAGGCTTTGGTAGTTTCATGTGCAAATGATCAGGCTGGAAATAAATGTATAACTCTCTCTCTCTCAGCCACGTGCTTTCTTCCATCTAGCTCTGTCCGTGACTCTCCCAGTTGCATGCAATCGGTGATGCACTTAATTAACTGTCTTCCCCGACTTCTAGTACATGTAGAAATCGTAAGTATGCGCAATGCGTGAGCTAATTTAGGGGGACACATATGAGCTCTATAATATCAAGCATCTACATCGCTTGTAAAAAAATATTCAAAGATTTGTACTCATTCAAAAAGGAGCTGGTCAAACATATCTGGCAAGGCCCTCTTGAAAGCTATTTTCACGACCCAGACTTTGCTTGGCATGTAAAATAATATTATATATGATCAATAAGATTTCTATTTGTTGCCCCAATAATTTGAAATTATGTTCACTTTGACAAGTATAACATTCAAGATTCAATTGTGCTGTTTTTTTCCCCATGCAATGAGTATGGGATGGACTCATCTCCTTTGTGCAGCCATGAGTCGGTGGCGAATTATTCCACATTCATATGGTCTCAACCCGGTTAAACCTGAACGCACAAAGAAAACCCATCGCAGTCAATAAACAATTTGTTTTACTTGAGCTCTGAGAATGAAACAAAAACCGAGCGACTGGCACGCGACTAACATGCCTCCGTAGAAGTGAATGCGAAAAAAAAGGTCAACTTGTACGCATGCATGTTGAACTTCTTTCGCACCTTACGTAGTCAACCGTGCTCATTGCAGGTGCTGGGATCTCTGTGATATCTGCTTCCGTGGGTCGTTTTATTTTGCATGGGGATATCCTCTGTTTCAATGGGACACTTTATGCCGTGACGTAAGATAAATAGCACCGTTCACTGTGGGTCATCCTTACAGACCATCGGGGTAGGTGCTGTTAGTGAGCACATATTAAGGTAGGCGTGAGGAGGTGCTGTGTGGCTGGTACCAAATCAAACCGTGTAACTATGAACAAACACCATTTTATTTCACCAAGCAAAACCCACTGTGTTATGGGATATTTTTTAGAGGCGACCTGGCCACACGTGACAGCTCATCGAAGTAGCTTATATGATACGTGGGACTTTACAGTAGCAGCCAAATAATCTAAATTAACTTTTCTAAATGTGGAGGAACCTGGAGAAAAATCCAAGCAACCAGCACGGGGAGAGAGAACACGCGAACTTCAAATATACAACAGGCATCGTCAGGGTCGGGGATCGAACCTAGAAACTCCTACATACTAGGCGAAGGAGATAACATATCGTGGACACAGCGCTCCAGCGTTTAACTGGTGGTTGAAAGCTGACTTGGCCAGCATTGTTTCTAATGTAATGCAGGGACAATGTCATTCCACATACGTGACATCGTGCGGAAAATATAATTGAAGAAACATGCATCATTGCAGTTGGCGTCATTGCTGGCACTGAAGTTTTCCCAACCAGTGATCCATAATCGATTGATGAAAACAATTCTCGACTGCCACGTGGTAATCACCATACCATGTATTCACCCAAAAGAAAGCTTTGCCACGGTGGCGAGATGGTAACTACCTTTTCTGGTATGGAGGAGGTTGTGGGTTCAATTCCAACCCTGACGCCTGTATATTTGGAGTTTGCATTTTCTCTCTCCCCGTATTCGTGTGGATTTTCCTCTGGGTCTTCCGGTTTTTCCCTCCACGTTTATAAACACGCGTTTAGAGTATTTGACTGCCTTACATTTGCACGCGATAAGCAACTTCGTTGAGCTATCATGTGTGGCCAGGTTGCTTCTGAAAAAAAAAGAACTGCATAACTCAGTGGGGCCTTACCTGGTAAGAAAAAAAAGAATAATAATCCATTTTAATAGTTCGTCGTTGCAGTTGGTACCAATCGACGGCGCTGAAGTTCGAGAACGGCCGATTCATGGGAAGACCGCTCTGGCCTGCTGTGCGCCGGGCTGCCCTGTGTCCCTGCAGGCTCACAATGGCCACTACGAGCAGTGCTCCAACCCGGAGCTCCTCATTGCCGTGCCGTGTCGCTCTCCTACTGTCGGGCCTCATCGCCCTCCTGGGTCCCGCGGCATCCAGGAGTGCTCCTCTCGTCTGCCTACAGGCGTGCGAGAGCTGTCTGGAACCCGCCCAGCCCGAGCCGGTACAGCTTCAAGGAAGAAAAAAAAGAAACCAGTAGGAATTAGGGCTGCTTAAAAACGATCATTGATCGATTACATTTTTAGGGGGGGGGTTTTGTTTATTTTTTTTCGACGATTATCGTTAACACAAAAAAAAACATTGAAGGGATTTCAACGACCCCCATTACTAGGAATGTACAGAAAAGCCATGGTTTGCGTTCAGGAATCAACCTCGTCAAGATGTGATATCAGCACAAACAGACAAATCGTATATACAACGGTCAGGACTGTACAAATTTAATGTTGGTGGATACGTTGAACAAAAGCAAATAGGAATAAAATTAGGACCATACATTATTGTTGTGACCGGATCCAGTGGTGATATCAGTTTAATATAGAGGATTGGTTTTATTCCATTTATTACCTTTTTTAATTCGTCCATTTGAACATTGCATCGTTACTTGACTCGCCATTTGATCTAACTAGGATCTCTTTAGTAGCTATGATATCTTCATGAAGCCGATCCCTTTATAACTCGTTAATGATAACAAAAACGTAATCTTTTTTTATTTTTTATTGCTTATCTCTTTTTATAATAAAAAAACGAATATTAAGCCTTCTTTTTATTTTGTATGTGACACTGAAGTGTTTGTTTCTGATCAAATGCATTATAAAAATGGATCTACAGCATTGATAACAGCTGTGGTGACAGTTACCCAGGAGTGGCCAAAGGCTCATTCCTGGGTGTTTTATGGCCACCGCAGTACGACTGAAATCTAACTTGTATGGGGTCAATGCTGTTAGTCGAGATAATAATTATCAAACCATGCATGTAACCAGCAAAGCCACAACAAGGCTAAAGACCCCTTAACCCCGCACCTCCGATGAGCACGGTTAGCTACGCAGCTTGAGAAAGAAGTTCAACAAAACATACAAACAATCGCGAACTTGCGTTGCGATGTTCGGGCAGTTCCATAATCGACTGTTTACGGCGTGTGGGAGGAAGCCAGAGCGCCTGGAGAAACCCCATGCCCCAAAGCTCAACACAGATAGATGCAAGGATCCATTGCTGCACTACAATCCCATTGGCCACCTCGTAACCCAAGCCCTACAAACACCATATTGTTCCCAGAGAATCGTTACATCCAAATTCTAACCAGGCCCTAAAAATCCTGCTTAGCTGCTTCGAGATTTAACAAGGTAAGGCACACTGGATGTCCTCTCCCGCCGCGGCATTCATAATGCTTGAACGGTTTTCGGTGTACGCTTTGAGAACTTCTGTAATTCTATGCGTGGGGGGTGGATGGTGGTGGCTGGCGGTACGTCACTGTGCTAATGTGTAACTGGGAAATGCATACAACTTGGAATGCGTGACCTGGTATTTTATTCGTGTCCCCATCGCCCCCTTACCGTTGACAATGTGGGGGCAATCGACGCAATTTTGTGTTGAGCACTGTTCTCAAAAACACAACGATGAAGAACCCCCCGTATGGCCTTCAACAGACTGTCGGGGCAAGTGCTGTTAGCAAGCAGAATCACACACACACACTCACCCAAAGATCACCCGTTCAGCTGGAGACTCCACAGAGACGTGCGCCATCGGAGAGCCTTTGTTATTTCCGTGCTAATGTTTACAGAATAAACTGGCTCCTCATTTATCAAAGGCTGAGTTGACCTAAAAGAGGCACAGGACAAGCGTAGGTCCCGCTCGCCATGGATGTTCACGTAGCTCTCCTAGGTGATGGTGCGGTGGTGGAAGCCTTCATCCAGCAGCGGAGAGATTGTGGCTCATGATGATGATAACAAAAACAACGCTCTCTTTTTCCACCGCCCGTGCAGCTCTGCTGGATGCAGTGCCTCGGGGAGTGCAGTCGCCTTGCGGCACCATCTGCTGACGGCTCCGAGATTGTGCTCCTTGGAGGAGGAGGAGGAGATGAGGCGCCAGAGGGAGGAGAGGTCTCCGCCGACAAGCGGGTCCAGGAGAGCGCCGACGGCTACCGGATGCAACACTTCCGCTGGGGACAGCCTCTGCCCGGCAAGAAGCGGCAGCCGGAGCAGAGCCAGGGGGTCCCTCTTGGCATGGGGAGCGACGAAAACGCACGGGTGGTGAACGGAGGGCAGGCTTGGGACGAAGGGTGGACCCTCGACGACCAGGCAAACGAGGTGAACGCGCGGCAGTGGTCGGCGGCACCGTCCAAGAAGGACTCGACGCCTCTGAGCATGCAGAAGGAGAACCCGGAGCTCTACCAGATGAACCACTTTCGGTGGGGGCAGCCGCCGACGCACTTCAAGCAGAAGCGCTACGGCGGCTTCATGCGCAAGTCGCCGGGCTACGCGCACCTGAAGCCGCTGGTCACGTTCTTCCGGGACGTCATGAAGAACGACAGCCCGACAATGCTCAATAATTAGGCGGCAGACCCCCCCCCCCCCCCCACCGAGCGACGGAGCGAAGGGGATCCATGCGCGGGCGGGAGGTTGTTGCCACAGTTGCCGTGGCTGTTTTTGTTTTTGGGGAGGTAATGCTGTAACAGCTCCGGTGCCTTATAGTTTCTGGAGAAAAAGTGGCCCGTGAAATTTCACGGTGAGAGTGCCCCCCCCCCCACCCTTCCCCTGCAAATCCCACCCCAAAACCTCCCGTTTCTCGGCACTTATGACTGGGATTGCTCATCATCATACAACACTATTCCCCGCCGTCAATTTCTATAACTCCATAAGAATATAATGGTGAAAATTCTAGATTTAAAGCTTTCGTGACTGCTAGGATCCATACTCTTTGGTTCTATTGGGTAAAGTCACGTAAGTGAAATAACGTGACCAAAGAGTATAATGGTGAAAGTTGTATGGTTTATTTTATTTTTCGCCAAGGTCAAAAAAGGCCATAGGGTGTGCAAAGCTCATCGGTAGTACAACAGGGCCCTGGTTCTTTCCCGTCAGATCGAGCCCCATATTTGACTGCACAATGAAAACCAGTCCAAGTCAGCGCTGTGACTGAGACTGACTCACAGTTTCGAAGGAATCGTCTAAATAACTGAAATGGATTAAAAAAACACACCTACAGTGTGGTTGGTGGCTAGGTTTTTTACAGATACAACCAAAGAGTGGACAGAATGGCCTCGTGTTTACCACCACCGTTATTACCAAACACTGCCTTACACGACTGAAAACTATTGGAACACTCTGAGCAATCGCCCTCATTCACGAACGGTCATAGTGTTTTTAATAGGTTCATTATAGCTATTCACAAAAAACGAAGTCTTCAACCCCACCACCTTAAATAAAAGTCACAGAAAGCACGGCATGATTTGCGTGTCAAGCTGAAACATTCGTGTGCAATGGTGTGCTGGAATTTGAATTTGGTAAACGCCCGTGATTTTTCTTCACCAGCACCAATGCGGACAAGACAGCATTGCCTGCGCAATAATGACCACCACCTCTCTGTCAACTGATCCTCTCTCTTTAACATCACACCCTCACCCGTATGTATCAACGTTGTACTCCCAAACACGCTCTGGCATCACGCATAATGACCAATAACAAACTCCCGATGCGCATTTAACTCCTCCGCGTGCGTTTGTCCTTCAGTCCGCTAGTTATGACACTCTCTCGTTGTCGACACGCCACGTGCCTATTTATGTGCTCACTTGAAATAAACACATGTAACCCACTTTTACCGCGACGGTGCGCAATTATTTGTTGAATGCGCAAGGATGTATGGAGTTGATTTGAAGCTTTCGTGACTGCAGGAATCCATACGCTTTTGGTTCTTTCGGTAAAGTCACGTGGGTATGAAATAAAATAAATCGCGACGTTTCGGGCACACAACAACAAGCGTCCGTCAGCAGGTGACGTCATCAGGTGACGGACGCTTGTGTTGCGCCCGAAACGTCGTGATTTATTTTATTTTATACCCACGTGACTTTACCGAAAGAACCGAAGAGTGTGGATGGAGTTATTTCAGGATAGGTTCGTTGCCTCGAATTGGTTGGTTGAAGACCTGATGCGATAGCGGGTCAATATTTTACAATTTACAAAAAAATTGTACGTCCATATGTCTGGTTGAAAACATCACCATCATCATCATCACCCATCAATTAATCGTCACTATCACCATTGAATCAGCCATCAATCATAGCCATTGCCCATCAATGAGTCATCATCAATGAATCCTCGTCATCTTCTTCCATACATGAACTATCATCATCTAAAGTGCAATCCACAACATAGGTCGTATTTCAATAACCTCAAAGCACGTTCCAATTTTGACGATTTAAAAAATGCAGATAGACTTATGCATATTGCACCGCGCGTACGCAACTAAACGCCTGGGATCGGGCACATCTCAGGTGTAATTTGGTTCGAGGTCTGCTTTTCTTACAGGTTTTTGTGGAGCGATGGCACTGGTTGGTTCGCGCTGTGCTGTCAACGACTTCTGTTTGGTTTCTCTACCAAAGGCTTCTATATCATCATCACCATCATCATGATTCCTGATTGGTATTGAAACCGCTTCCGGATCCTCCCTTTACCAACTCGCACTGACCAGCGTGATAAACAGTGGTCAAACTATTCACAGGACTGGCACGGGCCTTCATCCAGCAGTGGATTGACAAAAGTGCTGTCGGCTATCAACTATTACAGAGGTAAAGTCAGTTACGTGACTTTACCGAAAGAACCAAAGAGTAATTCCTGCAGTCACGAAAGCTTCAAATCAAGTTTATTACAGAGGTCTTCATCAAAAGTGGGTGTTTGTGGCAGCAGTAATGTGTCCCGTTTGTGTAAATGTCAGATAACTGGAAACAGTTCCACAAACATACTTAAATTAGCACGCAGATTCCACTTGATTGGAATCTAAGAAAATATGTAACCAATGTTGATTTTATGCAACCAAGCGGTCGCCGGACGTTAACAAGCAACTGAAGAAAAAAAACACACAGTGTGGCCCTTTGAAATACAGGACCCGTGGTAGAGAGGGCATTTGCTAATAGCATGTGATACATCACATCTTGACAATGACACGTGTTGGTAATACTGCTTTGGCAGTGGATCACAGTCACGAATATTAAAGACACCATTGATAACACTGCCCTACAAGGAATACAAACGACGCTGTGTAGAATCGGCGGCGATTCGGGAAATGTCCTGAGAGAGGCTGCTATGGATAGGGGGGGGGGGAGGTGACTTATAGCAGGGGTCCCCAACCCCCGGGGTTAGGAACCGGGCCGCACAGCAGCAGCAGGAGGTGAGAGCGGTGAGTCCACGCGTGGCCCATCCTCATTATTTTATTATTTACCACTTCCGTCCGCGCCTCTTGCTCAGACTGCGCACTTGTCTAAGTCACGGTGTTGGTAAGCCCACAAGCTCTAACCCCTAGTAGCCACAATGAGTAAAAACACAAACGTCGCTGGAGAGCTTCTTTGAGGTGGGGGGAAAGACCCAATGATGACACCCCCTGCCGCCCCGGTCCGTGAAAAAATTGTCTTCCACGAAACCGGTCCCTGGTGCCACAAAGTTTGGGATCCGCTGACTTATAGGATGCTCCGTTAAAGTAAGACGATGAAGTTGTACAAGTATGGTCAACAACCAATACCAATATCCGCCTTTCGCCACTAAGTGACGCTGACGTCACCACGGCACCTGTGCCAGGCCAGGTGCACTTTGGCCAACGGCAACCACGGACGCAAAGAACTCGTGATGTGCAAGGCGCTCGCCCAACTTGTGCGTTCAAATGGGGTGCGAAGTAAGTGCGTCTTATAATCCGAAAAAAATACGGTCTATACTCTTTGGTTCTGTTGGGTAAAGTCACGTAGGTGAAAATAAAATAACAAAAAATCACGACGTTTCGGCCACAACACAAGCGGCCTTCATCAGGTGAAGGGACGAGACTGTCTGGAGGACAGCGCTGGAGGGACAGACAGTCTCGTCCCTTCACCTGATGAAGGCCGCTTGTGTTGTGGCCGAAACGTCGTGATTTTTTGTTATTTTATTTTCACCTACGTGACTTTACCCAATAGAACCAAAGAGTATGGATCCTACCAGTCACGAAAGCTTTAAATCTAGAATACGGTCTATAATTCGTTTCCGTTTTAGGGCAGTGGTGCACAATCATAATTTTAAAAAAGTCAAAGCATTTGTCAATAGCACCGTGACATTTAAAAAATAAATGTATATATATAATAGGTGACGATGTAATACCTGTCAACACATACGGTTTACCCGTATTATTGTACAGGGAAATTGGAGTTTCAGGTCCATACGGCGTACAGCCGTTTCAATACGTGCAAAAAAAATGTCTATTTGTCTATGTTTCTCTCCCTCGTGATGGGACTTTGTAGGATGAACGTTGAGATTTAAAGGGGCACAGGGTGACCAATAATGGCCTGAATTGGTCTGTAATAAGGTAGGGCACTGATAAGGGGTTGACAGGTGTGCTGTTTGGGCAATGGCCCTTCTTAATATCACGCAAATACAGAGTCCAGAGAGACAGAATGGACAACACGAGTTGTAGACTGCATTAATTTACACTCTGGGGCCTGATAAGAATTACATTAGCAAAAAAAAATCATTTTAAAATGTGTATTTACTTGCTATGAATAAGGGCATTTTTGTTCATTCTACTCTTGTGCATCACTTGCCAACGTAGCAGCAGCATCATCACCAAATAAAAAACGAACTGTTTCAGGTTTTTCTTGCGTCTCATTTCCGGGAGACACGGAGACAAACATCCGTCAGGTGTCGCTGTTGTACAAGCTCAGGGCCACAATGGACGTTGCTGACGCGTTTGTTCGGTTGCTTTGGTGATGCGTGGAAGTCAACTTGAGGCCAGCCTACGTACGCCCTCATCACAGGACACAACACCCACAGGACACATCTTACACACACATACACTCCCTTTATGTTGCCTTCTAACATCACGGAACACACACACACATCTCACACACACATCACACACACACATCTCACACAGCTTAACGTGGCTTTCTAACATCACAGGGCACACACAACACACATCACACACACAGATCTCACACACACCTAAACGTGGCTTTCTAACGTCATAAGACACACATCTCACACACACATCTCACACACACACACATCTCACACACACACACATCTCACACACACATCTCTCACACACACATATCTCACACACACATCTCACACACACACATCTCACACACATCTCACACACACACCTTAACGTGGCTTTCTAACATCACAGGGCACACACAACACACATCACACACACACACGCATATCTCACACACACCTAAACGTGGCTTTCTAACATCATAAGACACACAACACACATCACACATCTCACACACACGCACACCTATACGTGGCTTTCTAACATCACAGGATACACAGAACACACACACATTTCTTACACAAACACACCTTAACGTGACTTGCTAAAATCACAGGACACACACATCTTACACACACACACACCATCCCGTTGCTTGCTCACATCACCCGAACGGAGCGTCCCAACGTTCGGGATCTCGAGCAGAAATTAAAGTCTTGTTATTCTTAATTGTAACGCACCTGCCACAGGTGTGACGGCATATGGCCATTTGGCTGTGAACAAAGGAGGGCCGATTCCGGGAAGTGTAATTGGCAGAGAAGGCAAGACGCCGCTTGCTGGCGAGTGAAGGTTGCCACCGCCAATGGCTCAAGTGAACGTGCAGGCGTACATGGAGACACACCGGGTCCACCACCTGTTCAAGGTGAGTCCGCTCACCTGGCATTACAATGCTCCGGTGTCGGTTGCTCTCCGTATGTGATCATCGAGTCCGTTAATCGTAACTCGTGGTGTTAAGGACAATACCCATACCTTGTCAACCCGTACGGTTTAACCCGTGTTCTTGTACAGGGGCATTGAGTGTTTCAGGTCCATATTGCGTACAGCCGTTTCAATACGGGAAAGACTATTGTTTTTGCCTAATTGTTTGTGTTTCTCTCCCTTGTGATGGTAGTTTGGAGGATGCACGTTGAGATTTATAGGGACACGTGGTGACCAATAATGTCTGAATTGGTCTGTAATAAGGTAGGCACTGTTAAGGGGTTGACAAGTATGCACTAATAATATTGTTGTTATTATTAGTGCACAGCCCATTTGTAAATCCACTCCTGGATGAAGACCCTCCAGGCTCACAGCCACTTCGGTCATGGGGGGGGGGGGGGGGGGGTATACTGTACTTTGATCGTCATACTTCTCCAATTTTAGTCGGTCCGGCCGCATCGGTGACGAGGATTGTACAGAAACCGGTTGTAATATCGTATTCTCCGGATTATTAGACGCAGCGCGCGGGGATTTAAAAGCAACGGTCGAGGGTGCGTCTAATAATCTGGCACGTGTGTGTGTGTGGCAACTCCTTCACGCCCTTCTATCAGCCTCATCCACTATATCACGCTCAACCCATTCTTCATTCAACCCCCTGCACCATCGCCTCCTTCCCCTGCTGCTATTTCTTCATTCCTTTTCCAAACCCGATTGCTAAATGGCCGTACTACCGCACCCATCCTTCCATTATAGTTAGTCAGCATTGTCGAGCGTCTCTGCAAAAGGCGCTTTATACATCCAAAATAAAATTGTTGGGTTGCATATTACTTCCCGGGGAACGTCTTATAATCCGGCGAATACGGTAATTACAGTGGTGGGTGCGCGATCGTAACATTAGTACTGTGATTGCTGTGCTCCTTTTGCGCCTTCACAAGGAGATGCTTTCCATGCTGTTGTTGGAGATGCCCCATCACCCAATCCCGTGGCTCATCAATCACCTGCAGGCCAAGTTGGAGGTGTCCAGGTGCGCTCCACCAGGTAAGAGGCCTTCTGAGGAAAGGGCCCACGCAGGCTCGCACACACCACGCAGGACGTGTACGCGTGCAACCTCCCTTCTCATCGTGGGTGTACGTATGCGTATGTTGAACTTCTTTCGCACCGTACGTAGGCAACCTTGCCGATCGGAGGTGCGGGGGAAGGACAATAAATCCACACACGTGTAAACGCGGCATGAACATTGTTGTTGTTGTGTCTGCAGTCAATCACAACCATTCTTCTCCCAACACACGAAAACCCTGGTTTAATTACAGGATATACGAGGCCAGGACCTCACCCTTAAGCCACTTCACCTTAAATCCGACTTAAGCAGCAAGACCGAACACCGATCTAACCTCGGACCAAAGTCCAGCGGTTGTATGCATATACGTTGAAATTCTTTCGCACCGTACGTAGCCAACCGTGCTTACAAACTAAACACAAAAAGCAATTCCAAAGAAATTAGTTTTTTAATCTAAATTTAAAAGTGCACAGCTCCAGTGGCTTCCTAATATTGGAAGCAAGAGCGTTCCAGACGGCCGCAGAAGCGCATCCGAAAGCGCGCGATGCGGTGACCACCGTCTTTTTTCGAAGCCAAAAGCCGATGCGAAGATGACCGGAGTTCGCAGCGATGCCTTATGCTCCTTGACGACATCAGCAAGGTGTCGTGGTTCATTTGCGGCAAGCACTTTGTGTATAATGAGTGCGACCTTATAATATATTCGTTCGGCAACCGGCGGTGCCTCCCCTGTCAGGTTGGGCCCTGCCATACGGTGACGCCGAGGACGGAGCGATGGTGCTGGGGGACCTGGATCCAGCTGCGCGTCCTTCAAACGTTGGTGGCTCCGACGAGGTGGGGCCCACCACATAAAGCCGCACGGCACTGTTATTCCCCCTCTCGCTCTTGGGAGAGGCCGATTAACATCCCCGATACCACGAGCACACACGCCTCCAATTTTGCCCTTTGCCTAGTGGCCGCTGCGGTGTAAACATAAATGCCTATTATCGGTTGCTCGATCTGAGTGAAATTGCCCGACTGGACAAATATTTTGGCGGATGGCTGAAGGCACCCGGGGCCAGATTGTCCAGGCTTCATGTGTGCTGTACAGAAATACGAAAACAACAAAAACAATCTCAGAATTCTTACAGTTTTTTTTTTTACCATTGCTCATTGGGACATCACTTTTGTAATAAAAAAAAGATGTGGTCCCGGGATAAATGCATTAAAGAGCTACAAAGCCCCCCTCCCCCACCCATCTCCGTTTTATAAATGAGTTGCCGCTACGTAATGGACTTTCCACACATCAAGTTCTTAAATTAAAGCAATGCGTGTCCTCGTTTACAAAGCGTATCAGAATCCTACAAAAAAACATTTTGTGATGGTATTTTAGAAAATATAATCGGCTTCTCTTCTTTGTTTTTTTTTTAAGTTAAACTGTGTTTTAATTTGAGAAAATAAACGCGAATTCAGATTATGCACATTTAACCAATGCCTTGAAAAGCTGTGCACTGAAAAAAAATCCCAAACTTGTAATTTCCGTTATCTGTGAAATTTGTAATCCTTGACGCTTTGCGCGTTATCTGCGCGTAAAACGCACGCGCCGCTGGAAATATCGGGGGGGAAAGCGACTAATAAATGAAGACAATTTTAATGAAAACCTTTTTATTCATTTCCACGGAAGGAAGCGGTAAAGTCTGGAAGTCCCCCGCACACCGCGGTGGCTCCTGCGCGATCATGCGAGACACGGCGGAGCAACTTCGTTGTCGATCCAGGAGGAGGAGATGGAGGTCATGACCCCACAACTGACACCGCCAGGCTGCAGACTGGGTGAGTGATGCCTGCAAATTCACGAGAGGCTGCCGCGGCACAACGCGATACCATATTTTCGGGGTAATTTTATTTGTTGGAAGTTTTCTAGGCAACACTGATGAAGAGGTGTTTGGGCAGACAAGGAAGAGCAACGACTTTGACACCCGATGCTCATTAAAAACTAGAACATCGGTGGCATCTGTAACTGGCGAAGCCACAGAGCATACGTTCAAAATATACCGTACTATTTTTTTTTTTATTAACCACTGAGCTATGTAGCGCTTTTTCAGAAGCGACCTGTCCACAAATGTCATACTCAACGAGGCGTCTCATCACCTGAAAATGCATCGCAGCCAAATACTCTTAAATGCATGATGTTGATCGTAAATGTGGAGGGAAAAACCGGAGGGCCTGGAGAAAAAAATCCAGACGACGAACGGGGAGAACATGCAAACCCCAAATGACACAGGCGTCAGGCTCGGGATCGAACCCACTACCTCTTCTATACCAGGCAAGGCAGCTAACATTCCGCCAACGTGGCGCAGCGGGTTTGAGCCAGGCGAGTGCTTTGGTAGGCAGCCACAGTGATGGCGATAGCTTCCGTAGCCGAGGAGTGCGGGGGAGGGGGGGGGGTGGCTTACGTGGCCCGTAATACCCCCGCGCTGTGGAGGCGAGCAAGGGTTGGTGGATCGCATGCAAATGTTGCGAAATTCCCTTCCCGTGGGGGCGTCGAGGAAGTGCCAGGATAAGGCGGTACAGCAATATCCAGCTGTTCCATTTGTATGAGATGGCATGAATGTGCCCCCCCCCCACCCCCCGCAACATATGCGTGCATTTTCTTGGGGTGCTTGGGTTTCCTCCCACACTCCCCGATTGCCCGATAATGTGTGTACCTACGTACGCTGAACTTCTTTCGCACCGTACGTAGCCAACCGTGCTCGTTCGAGCGTTTGTGAGAAGGACAAAAAAACTAAACGCAAAAAGCAGTTCTAAATATACTCCTGGATGAAGGCCCTACACAGCCGTTTCAGTCACGGCGGTGTACCAATGTTGGTCGGTGCAGCCGCGTTGATTATAAGACGCCCCCCCCCCCCTATAGTTTGAAACAATGGTTGTGGGTGCGTCTTCTAATCTGGTACGTGTGTGTGTGTGACAAGATTTGTACAACTCAGTTGACACCGGGCACAGCTAAACACAAACACGTGAATATATAGAGGACCTCTGAGCTTGGGAAGGGGTTAATTTGGCAATGGCTCACTCGCTGGCTGTTGGCTTTCCCCCCTCGTCTGTGGTTTCGTTGTGTCTCTGAGTCGTCCTCTGCCTTTTGACAGCGAGCAAATACCTTGTTGTGCATTACAAGTTGAAATTATTGTTGTCATAGTGCCCCATGCAACAGGAGTGAGCAGTCTTTCTTCAAGACCAGAATGCAGAGTGAAGCAGATGCCTCGGCACAGCCCTACTGGCTATTATGCCAGAGGAGGTACAGTCTCTCGGCAGATATGTTAATCTGAAGCTCCCTCTGCAATGCATATGTTGCACGGAGACACACGTGGCTGTCCCTGGGCTCTCTGAAATAATCGTCTCTGGCACGCATTGTGAGCTGTCGTGGACGATCATGGCCAATGAATATATAACTACCGGAGGGGAACTGGTGTTATTGTGAAGAGATTGTTGCTATATTAGGGAACCCAACAGCAGTTCTTTAACGGGCCTCACTCTGCTTGATGAGACCCTGAAGGTCAAACCGGTCGGGAGTTTGCTTGCTTTAACAAATGCTGTGGAATAACATTGTTTCTGGTTGGCCAATCAGTGGGAAAGATTGTTATTTTCGAGACATTTATTTTATTTCCTCTCTTTTCTATATCTGAACCAGACTTGTTGGCCATTACAGGTGCATTGATGCATAAGGACACATTCCTATCTTTGCCAAAATGGCCAAACGCTCGGTGTGATTTGTCTTGTCGTGAGTAAGGGAGTGTTCGGATGTGTGTTCGTAAAAAAAAGTCTGAGCACCTTTCAGTTGATGATGATAATCAAGATAAGAAATCTCGCCACAAAATCTCATGAATGATTTTCACAAAATGTGGTTGATGCATAAATAAATACAAGTCCTTCCCTACACCTGGACTTAAAATAATGAGCGCTTATAATGGCAAGATGTGCTTGTACGTTTGGATGCAGATGGCATCACATACCATGCATAATGGAATGAACCAATATCCAAAAGTCCTGCCATTGAATGACACAGAGAAGTGGATTTTGTATAGCGCACGAACAAAAGGTGGTTAGCTTGGTATCACGTGGGATGCCAAATGCCACCAGTATCCACTCTGGGCAGTCTCCATCACGGGAAGTCTCCACCACAGGCAGAAATCTTAGCATACATACCATGTCTGTTATAGACACACCATATATTTATTTACGTTTCCTGTTGATTTCACATCGTATTTTTGTTTCCTATTGAAAACTAAAATTATCTCTAAAAAATACTATACTACCCTGCTTTAATAAAATCCTATTATATACAACTACCAGGATGAACGTGCTACGATAAATGTTTGTGGTCCAGAGATGAAACCCTTAATAAAATCTTTGTTCGCATTTGCAACCCTGAGTGCTTGCCGTGAATTCACATTTGGACTAATGGTAAATAGAAACAAAATCCTGAACAATGCTTCCAAAGAGACACTTTGAACTGGTGGTCAGAGTTCATGATTCTCAATCAGAAGGTTCGAGGTTCATATTCTGGTTTGGCGGATGACTTCTCCTGTCATTCTTTCAGCATCGATGCGGTGAGTACCACCTTGTTAAAGCGGTGGTTACCCACGGAGGACTGGCCTTCGCCATGGGAATGAGGAATTTCCACCACTTGCATGAGGCTAGCAATAGAGATGAGTGCTGAAGCGCCTGACTGATATCTTAACAACAACAACAACTGAATTAAAGTGGAATGCGATTTATTTAGACTTTAAAAGTATTTTTTTCCACATGA
The DNA here is from genome assembly GCF_048934315.1 of Petromyzon marinus. Lineage (NCBI taxonomy): Eukaryota > Metazoa > Chordata > Hyperoartia > Petromyzontiformes > Petromyzontidae > Petromyzon > Petromyzon marinus. The sequence continues at coordinate 5,290,641 of NC_133689.1, read as the reverse complement.
AATACGATTGTATTTTATTGTGCATCAGTGTATAAGCCTCATGGTGTGATGTCTTCTTGGCAGCATTTGTTTGAGCAGGGGAAATTTGCATTGGTTTTCAATCAATGAGCCTCATTAGAAGAGTCAAGCTTGTTAAGCATCTCTACTTGGGTTGCCAGATGTTGAGGTGTAAACTTTGTTGAGTTCAAGAGAGATGTTGCATTCTGCCTTGGGTTTTCTCAAGTGGCTTTGCTTGCAGATGGAGACACGTGCGTGAAAAACAGGAGCTCAACACGAAGACTCTTTCCATCACGCTCTCAAAGGGGCCGGCACTACCCACCCACAGTCCTTTGCTCCATAACGTTTCCCATGATGCTCCAGGGCCAAAAGGTGAGAAGGCGACCAAACCACGCATGGACACCATGGTGGCCTGTGTTTTTTATTTAATTAATTTGTTCATAGAGTTCACTTTTATGTATTTTCATCATCTCCAATTGAATCTCGACAATATCATCAGAGTCACCGTATTCCCAGAATTATAAGATGTTCTTGAAAGTATGCTGCAACCCAAAACATGTGCCTGGTGTCAATAACGTTGTGTTCATTGGGTCTCTTTCTAACACACACACACACCGACCGGATTATAAGATGCACACTCAGTTTTTCTCCATATATATAAAAGGCAAAGTTGTGAATATGTGTGTCTGTTCAAAATGTTTAGCGTACTTCCCGACATGCAACAAACTTGACATTTGCCATGTGGGTACTTTCCAGACTGTACACCATGCACAAATTATAAAAATAGACTTTTGTATTTTTTTAGGGGGGGATCTCAATAATGCATTGATTTTTTGCACGGCAAGTGAGCTGTGACATCAAATCTGTCACATGACCCTTGCATGTGGAAGCGTAACGCATTGTAGTGTAGTGGTTAGCGCGCCGCGCTATGAACCCGGCGACCCGAGTTCGATTCCCGCTCACGGCCACCACCGGTGACGATTATTTGAACCGGTTCCTGGGCCTCCCCTAGGTTGACTCAGCCTCAAACGAGTAACTGTTGTGGTGTGTGAACATCGCCACTGAGGAGACAAAGGCGACCGCGTGTGGTGAATCCAAGTCCTGGGCGAAGCCGGGTAGTACAGCTAGTACTTTATAAAACAGGGAAAAAACAGTGCTTCTCATGATCCGGAGAATATGATAGATACTTAAATGAATCAAGCTCATCTTGGAATAAGTCAACAAATAAAAAATCCCGTCCAATTATAATAATTAGCTTATTTAACCGGGAAAGCCACACATGGGTCCTAGGACTCTTATTATCCTGTAACTATTCTTTTTGTATTTTAATTGGTTTTCAGCCAATTATTAAGTGTTCATACCACGCGGGAGAAAACCGGAGCGCCCGGAGAAAACCCACTCCTTGCGCGAGGGATAAAACACTCTCACTGGCGGCGTTTAGTCTGCTTGCTGTACTGCCTCCTGGCGATCCAGGGTGTGCCTCCTCTTCGGCGCCCACAGGAAGGGCGTCGAGGAGGAGTGTTTGGTGATCCACCCAGTGCTGGTGTACAGGCAGGCCACGTGCAGAGCCACAACCACCGCCCAGCTAAGGATGACACCGTAGAACTATTTCGGCAGTCACTTAGATGAGCATTTCTCACCCAACTCTAGACAGCGCTCCTTCATGCTCTGTTACGAGTGGTTCGTTGTCAGTCGTCTCACTTTCATGATCGTCGAACGCTCAGTGCTGGGCGACGGTGAATCGAGTTAAATTACCTCTGGGATATAATGGGTATTCTGTGCAGCCATTGGTGACCAGGCATGAGCCTATCAACTGGCAACAATTTAGAACCCGGTTTTAATCGCAGATTTATCAACATAGAGAAGCCAAAGTGGTTTACCGCTCGAACAAACGTGCAGTGGGCACCCATCTCCTGCTTGGAGCCAACCTCACCCAGTTGTTGAAATTCCACAATCGTATGGCAGGGACTGGTCTAACCATAGGGCTATCAATGTTCAAACAGCAGGCAGTCGCCTATAAAGAAACCTGTGGTCTAAGTACTCGTGGCTCAGTGCTCCAACAATGGCACCACCCTCCGGATATTAACGAGCCACTTCGAACTTTATTTGAAGCGTAATTATTTATTTTCTTTTTATTTCTACGTGACTTTCCCGAAAGGACCAACGAGTGAGAGCCACCTCAAGTTAATTGCCTTTCCTCATTATTTTTTTTTCTCTTTAACTTGTTACGTTTGCTCATTATACATTTTTTTAGGTTGCTTTGTTCCCCACCCCCCCCCACCCCCACCTCCCCTTGTGAGTGTCACGGAGATGTTAGCGTGGGTATTTCCGCCACAGCCGTCTCTCTGTCAGTCGTCCCTGGGATAGTCGCCGTTGCTCTTTCAGGAGTGTTGCCGCTCGCCTCGCTGCAATTGCGTCCCAGCGGCACGGGCAACGGCGCCTCCGGGCGCGGTCCCCCTCGGCGGTGTCAGAGACGTTGACGCGTAGCGCACGCAGGCCGGCGGTGGTGACAGCTTTGTGAGACGCGGGTAGAAAGTGGCTCAACGGTAAAACAAAACAAAATGAGAGAGAGAGAGAGAAAAAAGAAAAAAACGCGACGCGTTTCATTACTTTCCCAATTTTTTGTTCAGACTTTCACCGGCGACCGCCCTCTCTCCCGACGTGTTGTCGGTGGTTGTACCGCCCCGTTGTCGTGCGGCACGATTTGTTTTTGGCTGCTGCTACAAATGTCCACGCGACAAGCCACTTGTGGCCAGGCCCCGCCTCTGAAACAGAGCTACACGGCTCAGTGGGTCCTTACCTGGTGAAAAAAAAGTTTCGTTTTAGTTTGTCCGACGATTCACTCGGCTCCTGCTGGAAATCTCCGAGGAACGCGGAGCGGATCGTCGGACGCCACGGCGAACGACTCGCGGTACCGTCCCGGATGCACGCCGGAGAGGGGATGTGTGGAGGGGTGGTGGAGGGGGACAATGAAACTCAGAGCAAGCAATGCTCTTCAATCGCAGGAAATGCTGGCGCGACACGTGGGTGCATTTGGATGCTTATTCCCTTCTTTCGTATGGCAGGGTGAAATTAGCAATGTTCTATGTGGATATCGAGGTTATTAAGCCGTTCGAGATTGTTCTGCCAAGGATGCTTGTGGTTTGACTATTATAGAGGGACAGTTCATGCCCTGCAATATTACTACGATTGTGCATTTTAAATATCTCATTATTTGGTTATCCCGCGTTGGCAGTGGTGCGCAAGCACAACAGATCAAAAAAACTGAACGTGTTCATCAATAACGCTGTGGCCCTTAAAAGGAAACATATATATAATGGGCAATGTTTCCGACGTGCATGATACCAATGACAATTGTAACCTCAATTTCGCCTGAGCTCCTCCTTAGGTGAACAAAGCCTACATTTAATTTCCTTTTGTAGTGTGGTCCGCATCGGCACTTGGGAGACAAAGGCGGCGTGGCACGCGTGTTGCTGGCCTCAATTGGTACTCACTGACAGCACTTGCCAGTGAATCCTATGAGGCTTTAGAGAGGTCTCTGTTTACGTTGCTGAAATTCATTGCTGACAAATAACACGGTAGCGTGAGGGATGCCGCCACAGCGGTGGCGGCATGGCTTGGACACGGGACTTGCGATCCAGAGGTCGCCGGTTCGATTTGACCTCCCGGCGTAGCAGTTGAGACAATGGGGGGCAAGTTTCTTAAATCCCCCCACGGCGCCTATCGACCCAGCAGTACACGTGCGCACACCGCAGTTTGCCAAACGGCAGGCTGCATACTGTAGAGTCGTCTGACTTCGTATGGATTAATAGCAGCAGATTAAAGATGTAATTTTAGATGTGTTATCCAATCAATTGTCTGTTCAGAAGCAGAGTGGATCTCGTCCGTTCCTCCGTTAAAGGAGAGAAGACGGCTGCGGAGTGTTTACGATGCGGATCGATGGTTTGGTATTCGTGGCCAAACCACTCGCAGGCCGCCGAATCTTTGATGGCGCCCTTTGTGCATCAGGTGGCCGCATCGGCCACGTGGCCCGGTCCCGATTCGGTTGATGGTCGATCATTGGCGGCGTGGAAGGTTGAAACCCGGGAGGTTCGATGGTCCTGTATGAGATGTTGATTTTTGACGTCGGCCGCAGTCCGATGGCGTAAAGTGTGGGTGACTGTCACGTCTTCCAAGACGTCGGACCAGCGTGGAAGAAGAGGCTAAAATGACTCTCTGTAGAGCGACTGTCCGGAGCTCCCTCGAGTGGAGGCCCCTTCGGCCCGGCAGTGATGCGAGCGAGGGATTGCGGGGCCGCGCCTCTGTCCTCTTTACATCGGCGTTGAAATGGGGAATCAATGAGTGCTGCATGGCAGGCGTGGAATTCGAGCTCGCAAATGTAGCTCAGGAAATGAAATGTGGGGTACCACGGTGGCGAGAGGGTGCCGTGGTGGCGAGGTGTTAACTACCTCACCTGGTATACAGGAGAACGTGGGCTCCATCCCGACCCTGCCGTCTGTATATTCGGAGTTTGGATGTTCTCAAAAGTGGTCGCGTGGATTTTTCTTCGTGTTTTTTTCCGTTTTTGGCTGTTATACCTTTCCACATCATGAGCCACTTCGTTGAGCTATCATTTGTAGCCAGATCGCTGCTGAACACGAGCTCTACATTATGAGACCTCCATTGCCAGTAACAAGTTATAGTAATAGGTTTTACCCTTTTAACTAGCACAAAAAACTGACACCTTTATTCAAGGCATCATGTCTGCAATAACCACAACACAAGCAGTCAAAATGCAAACAAAAAGACAACTCCGATAATAATATGCACTGTCCTTGAATTTGATTGGTCCACACCCGAGACGGCTTTCTTTAGAGCCTAGTCTCCACTGGTGTTAGACCAGAAGACGCCAAAAGGCGTACGTGCATATTATTATCGGAGTTGTCTTTTTGTTTGCATTTTGACTGCTTGTGTTGTGGTTATTGCAGACATGATGCCTTGAATAAAGGTGTCAGTTTTTTGTGCCAGTTAAAAGGGTAAAACCTATTACTACGAGCTCTATAGTTCAGTGGGCCTTATCTGGTAGAATTATTTTATATATATTGTTTAGCTCGCAATGTGCAAAGTGCAGCCTTGACACGTAGACTCACTGAGCGTGGCTGACTGAGTGTGGCTGCGTGTGGGAGTAGAGTGATTTTGAAACGGACTTTTTTGCGGATGTTTTAAACGGGTGGCTTTTGAGTCATTTGAGAGCCTCGGGTAAGAAAAGTATTGTTTGCAACACAATCCATGAAATTCCATGTTTTCTGTTTGAAATGGTCCATCACGTTATTTACCATGCTCGAAACACGTTGCATGCTTTTACTTTAACATCTGTTGTCACGTTTTTGAGGTCTCTGTTTCAACACCAGCGCTCCATTGTGTCACTTGACATCTGCATTTGTCCAGGCAGTTGTGGTGCACTCCCTATAACCTAGCATTTCAGAGGTTGGGTTCGTGGATCACATGGGGATTGCATATAGGTGGCCAGGTCCCAGTAAACGTGGACCATCATTGCCCCAACGTTCGACCGACGTGGGGCTAATGGCTCCAATCGCATGCTAACTTTCACCCAACGTTGCATGCTTACCGGGGTGGCTCAGTGCTTCAGAGCACTGGGCGGCATGCACTGCTGAGATCCTCCTGGATTTGTATCTGGGCATCCGCCTGTGATTAAACTGTTTTCTCAACTTGCAGTGAGTCGATGGTCTCAGCTCGATAAGAAATTATAGCAAACACAACAGACACGGAAAGAAAAACGACGTCTAATTAAATATTTGTTGGTCACCAAATCGACCTTCTTCTGCAGGCTCTCGAACGTAAACACTTCCCGTTTGACTGACACGCCACGAACGATCCTCACGCAGTGAGTGAGAAGTGCGCCCTGTTGGTGCAGATAAAGAGGCGCAGCGTTCACCTTTCCCCCGGGCTGCAGGTGGCCTGGACGAATGGCTCGCAAGGGGCTTCACCCACGCGGCTCTGCACAGAGGGGGAACTCACGCGGGCGACGGAAATAGGACGCGACCCACTCTGCTCATGTGCGCTCACTGCACCAGGTATGCGCAGCAGGACCTGCCGACGCAAATGGCAAACAACACCGCGATGACCACCACCTTCAGCACGACAACAACAACAACACACCGCGTTTCCGTTGCTCTAGCCAGCGAGGCTGTTAAACCTGCGTAGCTATATCCGTGATGAATATATGATGCTAAATCTCATTATGGCATCGTGAGTTAGGAGTGAGTTTCTACCCAAATGATCATTGAGACGCTGCTCATTTCCAGTTTAAAGTGCAGAGCCAGCAGTGGAAATTCCACGTTTGTATGGTTGGGGCAAGTCTACCCATACAACAATCAATGTTGACTTCCTCATGATGTATATATATTTTTTTAATTTGGCCAGGCAGATATAATCGGTTGAGTCAACCGCCACCAACCAGGACTCAAACTCAGAACCTCTCCGATTAACAGCCACTCACTCGAGCGATGAACCATCCCGGGCCAGATGTATGATGGCAATTTCAGCTGATGTAAAAAAATTAACGCGACCGTTCATATTCACGCTCCCTCATGTGAAATTCCGCTCCTCAAGTTGACGCCGCTTGAAACATTTCAGTGATTCGTCGCGCTCGAAATGGCGGCATGCGACTGTAAAAATAATGGGGGAGGGTGAACGGCGGATGGATGAAATTTAGAATACTTTTCAGTATCACTATTTGGCACCTTGATTATAAATAAATATCAGTGTCGATTGAATAATAAGGCATGATGTACGCCGCTGTCAAATTTCCTAACTTTCCTCAACCCAACACATCTTGCCCGTGGTCATAATCACAAGGAGCCATGAAGCTATTTTTTTTTGCGAGTGCAAAGCTGTTACACGGGAAGCTTCCCCCTTCCCCTGACGACCCCCCCTCCCTCCAAACCCCCATGCCTCCATTTCTCCGTTAGCTCAAGGCCATATTTGATGGTACGCTTCATACACTGAAATCGTTATTTATGTTGCAGCATATTATTTATTTCTCTTATTCCCCAGGTCTCATGAATAATTCATGCCACAATCTGCTTTTTTTTCTAGTTTTCTGCCCATCGCACCTAAAAATGAGGCTCCTGGGCAAGTGAATTGTGGGGGGGGGGGGGGGCATTCGCTGTTGCTAAGCATACACTGCGCCCAAGGTCTTGAACGTATATTGTTACTCAGCAAATGCTTTACAATGCGGCATCTGAGTCCGTAGGCCGACCAGCACAAAGGGAGGCAATACACCTCCGCAACACAATTATCTATTCACACACAAAACATTTTTTTGTACATGTTCCATCGACCGTGTGACTTTCTGGCCGTGAATTATTTCAACAGCATCGGTTTTATACAAGCATACTCTCGACCAGTTTCGACGTTCAGCATCTCATGAGCAGTCAGGCTTGCCGAAGGTTTATAGGTAACGGCCCTCTCTCTTAGACATTGCACCACTTCTGCATCACCGCTCTTCTCTGCGTGAAAGCTCCGATAATAGGAAGAATCGGCGCAAAGATAGCTTCATCGCCATCAGCCATGGTCAATCCACTGCTGGATGAAGGTCTCTCCAAGATGCCGCCACCTCTCACGATCCTGTCATGCAGTCCAACTTCATCCCAGTTTATTTCTGCCCATCCCTCTTGCAGTTTCAACCAGGTTCGATTCACCCCCAGACAGAGTCCGCGTGTGTCGTCCGTAGCGATTGTAGAGCCCAGAGGGCGCCCTGTTCGTTCCCAGTAATTCTTAGCGCCACCTGCTCCTTCACTGTCCCAGCCGACGCCATGGCTGGTGGATGCAGAGCCACCGGAGGATCGGGAGCCATGGTTTAGGTGCATCAGTCAAGGCGGGCGTTGGGGGGGTTGACCGTACTTGACCACGCTGGTCAGTACGGGATGGTGAAGAGCGCACATTTTATATCATCTTTCGCTGGGGACTTGACTGGGCAGGGTTGCCTCTATTCAGTACAGCTACTCAGGTCTTCGTGACACTGAAGATTCTACAGCCTGGGAAGGCTGTGGAATCTGTAAGTTGACACCAATCAGTTAGGGTTTGCAGATGAGAGGAAGCATAGATAGGAGGAGTTTTACTTTGTAATGACAAGGTCATGGGACATTTTAGGGATTTTTCTTTTGCACGAGACTCCAGGATCGTCCGCTGGTTCCAGTAGCTCCTGATTAACGCCATCATTTAACCGGTGTCGTTAAAATTACATTCCAAAACGAATCCGTTTTAATGACAGGTGAACGCAGGCAGGAGGGATGCACGTAACAGATGGGTAAGTGAAGGGCCCCCCCGTCATCTTGATGATTATTTAAATATGCTAATGATGCCAATGATGGGTGAGCAATTAAAATATGAACATTGCTTTCCGTTGCAAACAGGTGGCCATAATTGAGCTGCACCCTATTCCTATTTAATTAATTAATCACCCGCTCATGTCGCCTGCGAGGCTTGATTAGAAAGTTTAGGAGCTTGACACCGGCATGCGCGCGTGGCCGACCCTTTAACGTCACGTGGACGATTCAATCTCCACCGTTAAATAGACAGCGCGTAGTACTTCTGCGGTTTGCGCAAGCCACGGCATTAACCGGGGCGGCCGTTGTGCCTCGAACCGCACACACCGTTGAAAATGAGCAGGAAGCGATCGGCTACTCATCCATGTCGCACCACCCCCCACCCCACCCCCCCCCCCCTCCGCAGGTTTCTTGAAGACGGTGACCAGTCGACGCCCAGCACCCCATCCATCTCTCCCCCTCCTTCCTGTGCCACCGTCAGCAACACACGTGAGTCGACGCAGCTTCCCTGCCGCCCCAGTGGTGAGCCGCGGCTCCTGTTCCGGCAGGCGGTAGGCCGTAGATTCCGGTTCAGATTTTTGCAGTCGACTGTGGTTGCTGCCGGCTCTTTTTCACAGATGTCCGGGCATGGGCGGGTCTGTCAACCTTCGCCAACGGCTTCCTGCGAGAAAGTGTCTTGATGAGAGCCCCAGCACCCACTGGTGCACATCCTCTACTGCACCTACGCATGTCACCTGCAATTTAAAAAAAACCCGCGGCGGAGTGTGTTGCCAGCCTGAACTGGAGCCACGACGCGTATCTGAGAGACCTGGATACATGCGGAATGTATTATTCTCTGATGGTGGTGGAGAGGCGGGTGGATTTGGTATCCAACCACACTGCCTGCTGAACTAGAACTTTTCGCGTAGCCAAATGTGACTGAAGCTCTGTCATTACGAGATTCTCCAAAAAGGCTAACCTGCACTTTTTTTATTTAATCGATAAAATCATTACTGCTATTAAAAATCATCGATGTCTCGAGTTACCTGGCTGGCTTCTGGCTGGGCTCTTCTCCGCCCTGCACCCTACACTTTTAAGCCACGCCACACACGACCTGTCAATCAACTGTGGCACGTCGATGTATACTGCTGGTTGGACAGTGGCGTGGGGGGGACCCGTTGTTTCAACTCCCATGTCGGGAGATTTGAGACACTGACCTCTGGATTGCAAGTCCAGTGTGCCAACTATTTTTCCTCCGCCCGTCTGTTTTCGCCTATTTCCATGTGTCAATGCACCCGTCCATCTGTTGTGGTCGATTCAGTCAGCAGGCTGTTCAGGATCGATGACAATGAGAGAGGTGCTCATGGCAACGATGATGATGATGGTGACACCATTGTGGAGGATTTAGCGAACGAGTCAAGCGATGACTTTGAAAGTGCATCTCAAGTCACCGGCCCGGTGAGTTATGCTTGCCGATTATGTTCAGATTAGTCTAATTAGTAAAGCACAGGCCCGTGAAAATCCTGTACTTAAAGGGTGTTTGGTGGAATCAGCCGTGTGAAGCACGTGCATGCATATCAATCAATCCGAGTTTTGTAACGTGCCGCCATATGAGACAAAAGGCTGGGATGGAAGGGCGGATGGTACTGAGAAAATTACAATAAACTGGAGCGGAAGACAAAACCATTGTTTTTTAGCCCAGTGTTAAAAGCAGAGATTGTCGCGGCTGAAGCCGACTTCAGTTGGCAGACCATTTCAGACTACCGTGGGTGCAGATGGGAAGCTCTGTTCTGCTGTCCGAAGCCGAGTGGATTTCATACACAGCAGGTCCATATGCCGAATGAACGTATATTTCGTGATGGTACACATGAGTGGATGACATTGCCCAGGTAAGTTGGTTGAGCGGCTGTCGCATTGTATTAAGAAGCTGTGGAAGACGGCGAATCAAGTACAAAAGCCATTTGAACAATTGGATCTAAATGGGAGTATCTAATGCGAAGTTCTTGAGTAATATGGTTATACCTTAATGGAAGAAATGTCACGACCGCTGATGTCTTTGAGAAGGAACATGGCACAGAGAGAGAGAGAGTGAGATAGTACGAATAAAAACATCCAGCCATTTGTCAATCCACTGCTGGATTGAGGGCCTCCCCACGTCACGTCTATCACAGGAACATTTTGACCGTATTTTGCTACAATGCTCAGCGTGGGTTGGTAAAGGGAACAGCTCAGGACGGGTTCAGATATCGCTCAACATTTTCATTGTTAGCTGTTGCCATTAATTGGTCTCAGGCTCCTGGTTTTGCGGTGCTGTGTGCAAACCGTTCCGGCGCCACTCGATCCCCTGGATCTATACATTACATAACCATCAACGCAAACATTCAACGATTGATGGATTTACTAAGAGGTATTTCTTTGTTCATGACACAGGCATAAAATCGTGCGCGTAAGAATATTGTTTACAATTTATTCAAAAGATGTACAAAGGGCACCGTTAGGCGAATTGATGAGTGGGACAAGGCAGGGCCTATATGAGCCATATAAAGGAGACGGAAAAAAATAAGACAAAAATAATCAATTCTTGCATTTAATGAGAACACTGAATTGTTACCATCCATCAATTCGCAAAAGGGTTGAAATTGTAAAATGCGTGGGATCGATGAAAAAGATACACATCGAGCTTCCCGTACGTAGGGCGTACGGCGTAAATGAGGCATTTCAATCGCTAAATAAAGCATTGCCGTTATCCTCGGGGTGAACGAGAGAAAGGCATAGCTTCCTCCATCGCTCTAACGTGGCCTTGAGAGTATCGGAGCCGAGGCCCTCGCTTAACATCCCATCCGCGCCACATCCGACATTCACCCGGGCTCTCACGGCCTTCGCATGCCGTCTTGGCCACAGAGATCCCCTCCCTGCCATTCACCCCCCACCGCATGATCCCTATCCGCCACCCCCCCCCCGTACTCCTCCTCCCACCCTCCCCCTCACTTTCTCCGCTTTCCCCCATGGAGTTCTCACCAAAGTCGTGAATGGCCACATTGTGGAAGCGAGGGCTTTGAAGTCCCCTCCACACGACGCCGGTCCTGCCCTGTTACAGAACGTCATGGGATCTGCGGAAATGAGCGCTGGAAGCACACATGCTCCTGTTTTCTATATATACGTGTTTTTTTCTCTCTCTCTCTCGCTGTATGCACCCTTCCTATTACATCACCCCCTGCCCCCTCCTGATTCTGTTTTGTTTCAATTATTGTTCTGTATTTTCTGCAAACAGCGCCTGCATATTTGATTAAAACTCAGAAGTTACACTGGGGCGGAAACGATTTAAGAAATGGATAAGTCGCTCAAAGAGATGCATCTGAGTTGTGCAGCAGTAAGACGCCAGGGTGAGAGGTCACATGATGGGGGCAGCACCTTTTGGGCAAGTCACATGTATTGGCTTGGGAGCTGTGGAATAATATTTCTTCAGCAGTGTTTTCATGCCTCTGAATAAAAGTCATCGGGGGCTAGAGTACATAAAATGTGGTAATGTTTCTGCCTGGAACCGCCGTGCCGTGGAGATGGAACCAGAGCCTTCACTCGCCCAGTGCAGTGACTCAACTGATTTTGTCAGGAACCTATTGAAACATTTTGACCTTGATGTGGCCTAAGTTTTTCAGTTTACTTATTTTGGTATAGCCCTGTGAGCCATTCGGCTCTTGAATCGGGTGCAACCACAACAAACAAAAAACAAAAATACGAACAAGAAAACATCTTAAAGTGACTATGTGACTGTGCAAACAGAAAATCCATGAAAAAAACAGCAAAATATTCCTGAAAAAAGCACCGTACACCAACGCTGTGTGCAAAAAATCCCAGTGGGATGCAAGTCAAACAACAACAACAAGAAAACTTAGATTAAGGCCATCAGTCTAACTCCGTACTACAACAAAACAAACATGTCCAAACCAAAAAACGTTTTCTAAATCACCAAAAAATAAAGCCATAATTGCAACGTAACAGTGATCATAGGGACTGTCACCGAATTTTTACAATAAACTACATAAATAACATGTAACACCAAATCCTAGAGCCATAGCTGGCTGCATGAGTTACTCCACAACAAGAGAAGCATCAGTCGGAGTATCTTATTTTTCAATGCACCTTTAAATCAAAATACAGATAATACTTTGCTGCGTCACCCGGAGCGAAAACATTTTATTTTATTTTACGCCAATGAATAGCAGTGGCTGCTAGGGGTGTACAACTCCTCTAGAGCAGTTTTGAGAGAAGATCTCATTGGTAGCGATTCAAGTTGCAGTTTATTGGCAATAGCATTCCAGACCCTGGGGGCATCAATAGCAAAGGCCCTTACTCCAGTTTTTGTACGGTAATAGGAAATGTGAAGCTGGTAAATGAGCGAAGACCTGATGTAAAATTTGTTCTTTGAAACAGTGAGGAGATCCAACAGGTAGTCTGCGGATTTTTTTGGAAGTACATCGTGAAAAAATAAGATCTGGTGCACAAGCCGTCGAACATTAAGAGACGTTAAGTTTGATCCAATGTAGAGATCACAGTGGTGAGTCCTATATGGGCAGTTCAATGTAAATCTTAAGGCTGAGTGATAGATGGAATCAAGCTTCTTCAGTACAGTACTTGGGGCTGATTTATACACGATGTCACAGTAGCCAAGTAAAGGCAGTATGGTAGCTTTTATCAATTCCAAACGGAACATTGGGGGGAAGTAGTGCTTGTGTCGATACAGAAAACCAATTAATATTTTTGTCTTTTTACCAATATAATCAATGTGATCTTCAAAATTCAGTTTTGAATCCAGGATGACCCCAAGATACTTATAGATCTTGACGTGCTCTATTTGATAATTATTTAACGAATGTAATTGGAGGAAAATAACTTCCTGCTTTTGTCCTAGTGAGAAGCATAGCACCTTGATTTTGGAGGTATTCAGAACTAGTTTAAGAGCAACTAGCTCATGTTGTAGTTTGTTGAAATCACCCTGTAGCTTAGCAATCACGTCATCCGAAGAGCGGCCAGCAGTAATCAGTATCGTGTCATCTGCAAAAAGATTTACCCTGGAATGATCCAGGTCAGTGCCCAAGTCATTGACATAAAGAGAGAACAAAAGGGGGCCGAGGATGGAACCCTGTGGGACCCCTTTTGTTATCTTAACACTGTTTGACCTCCAACCATCTGTGAATACAGTTTGGGTGCGAGAAAAGAGGTAATTTTGTAACAATTTTACTGTGTTTTCGGAAAAACCGAGGCAACTTAGTTTACTAAGCAGGGTGTTGTGGTCTACTGTATCAAAAGCTTTGGACAGGTTTAGAAAAAGACAGGCACAGTACTGGTTATTATCAAGGCTACTGTAAATTTGATTCAGAGAGTCTAATGCAGCAGATGTGGTGCTGTATTTTTTTCGGAACCCAGATTGTTTTAGATGTAGTAGATTGTTGGTGGACAGGAAACTGCTAATTTGGTAGTTCAATAATTTTTCATCAATGGGGACAAAATTGAGATAGGTCGGTAGCTATTGGGATCATCTTTAGGGCCCCCTTTGTGAAGTGGACGGACATAGGAATGTTTCCATTCTAGAGGAACTGATGCTTCTTTGATGGACAGGTTGAAAATATGGGCTATAGGTTTGTATATTAGGTGACCAACAGTTAGTAGAGCAAAGAAGGGAATACTATCTGCTCCAGTAGAGGAGGACCCATTGAGGTAGGACAGTTGTTTCAGAACATTACTTTCGTGGATTGGCTGGAAACTAAATTCGTTTAATGTTTGGACAGGGTGTAGGAATTCGCATGAGCAGGGGTGACCCCCAATACATTATCAAAAATATTACCAGCTTCAGAAAAATTAAGGTTAAAATTGTCAACTATTTTTTTGGGATCTGAAACTTATTCCCCATTTCGGTTTAGCTCAACGGGCAGATTGTCTATTTTGGATGCCTTTTCGATACATTTGATTGTTTTCCAGAAAATCCTGGCATTTCCATGTGATTCCAGGAGAGTGGAGGAAAAGTAGGCATTTTTTGCATGCCGTATTTTTTTGACGCATCTATTCCTTAAAATCCTGTATTCTAGCTAGTCATTGACCAAATTACTTTTCTGAGCACATGCCCAAGCCTTGTCCCTAGTTTTCATGAGTTTGTAATCAAAGGATCAAACCATGGTGAACGGTTGCCTTTAGTTTTAAATCTAACCAACGGAGCATGTTTGTTAAGAATTTGGAGAAACGTGTACCTGAAGGTCTCACAAGCCGTAGTCAGGTTGGGATATCACAGACCTTGTCAATATACGAGTGAAGCACATCATTAGTATATGCCTGAGTGCTGAAGTGTCTCATAGAGTGCTTCTCAACCAAATTAGGGGGGGCTTTGGGTCTGGCTGATGATCTCACACCAAAAATGAAGGAGTGATCACGAAGGTTATTACCCAGAACACCAGTCAGTGTGAAATTGTGAGGGGCATTTGTCAATAGGACATCAAGCAAATATGACTGTCCCGGATTTTTTTAGGTTGGGTTTTGTGGGGACATTTATTAATTGAAACAGCTTAAATTAATCTGCAAAATGTGGCCACGGCCAGCGTGTTTAGCCAATTCCAATTTATATCACCCACTAAAACTATTTCACCTTTAGGGAGGCCCCCAAAAAGCTCTCTCATTGCAGATGCAGCTTCAACATCCTTCCCACAAGGCGGTCGATAGCAGCACACTACCAATATCTGTTGATTATTTGGGAGAGTTATTCTGAGAGCCCGACCTTCAAAGCAACATTTTTTAAACAAGGAGTGAGCTAGTGAACATGGAATAGTATTACGAACATAGATGGCAAATCCACCTCCTTTAGATCCTCGGTCAAGCCGAAAAAGGTTGTAGTTGTCAATCAAAATCTGCAAGTCATTGACGGCAGGAGTGAGAAATGTTTCTGTTAGGCAAAAAATGTCCGGTCAAGATTTGCCACTTCTAGTTTTAGTTGACTTAATTTAATCACAAGCCCTCTGATGTTGACATGTAGAACACCAACACCTTTCCTGCCAGAAAAAAATCTACGGAATTATACGAGTTATTTTCATTTGGGCCAGGATGAAGCTCAATACCACCCAGAAATAAGAAAAGTAGAATTCATATTTTGCACAAGTATTTTCTATGAAAGGATGAAGAGTGGCGAACCTTGGACGAATAGCAGTAGCTCGCAGATGGTGTTATTTTAAAGAGCAGAATGAAGTTTGGAAGGAGTGCTGGTGAAGTAATGGGACAAAGATAGGGTTTAAAAGCATACAATGATGGAGTGTAGAAGTGTCTATGAGCTGTTTCATTTGCAGGTGTAGTGGAAAATCGAGCAACAAGTATGGACGCAAAGTAACGAGGGTAGCTGTTTGTAGTGTTGAGTGTGGCACTAAATATGGCCGGGACGGACAGCAGTAGGATACACAGCAGGAGAATTGCCATCTCTAATATATCCGGGGTAAACACAGATTAACACACCAGTGGAAAAGAAAAAATATATACTTGTAGGCCGAGCGCAAGAAAACGTCTTGCCGCACTCGTCACACATGCACGGCTTCTCACCCATGTGCTAGGGTTGAACAGCGCCCCCCAAACAGATTCTTGGCTGTGGTGGGCTCGGCTGAACCGCTTGCACCGCCTCCTTTCCCCGCCGCAGGATGGTGCTCGAGCTAGCCCTCCTTGAGCTCAGCCCACGACTGGAATGTCGTTTCTTGGCCTCTCGTGTCTCTGCTGCCCGACCAGACGGCCCCACTGAAGCCCACACAGGGGTCTCTTCATTCACCACCCTTGGCCGTCTTGACGATCTCCGTGAAGTTTTCCAGGAACACAGCTTGGGATCCGTCGCAATGTTGCCTTGGCAGTAACAAGGTTGGGGTCCATGGCAATGTTGCCTTGGCAGGAACACAGCTTGGGATCCGTCGCAATGTTGCCTTGGCAGGAACACAGCTTGGGATCCATGGCAATGTTGCCCTGGCAGGCACACAGCCTGGGGTCCGTGGCAATGCTGCCCTGGCAGGCACACAGCCTGGGGTCCGTGGCAATGTTGCCTTGGCAGGAACACAGCTTGGGATCCATGGCAATGTTGCCTTGGCAGGAACACAGCTTGGAGTCCGTGGCAATGTTGCCTTGGCAGGAACACAGCCTGGGGTCCGTGGCAATGTTTCCTTGGCAGGAACACAGGTTGGGGTCCACGGCAATGTTGCCTTAGCAGGAATACAGCTTGGAGTCCGTGGCAATGTTGCCTTGGCAGGAACACAGCAAGAACACAGCTTGGGGTCCACGGCAATGTTGCCTTGGCAGGAACACAGCTTGGGGTCCGTGGCAATGTTGCCTTGGCAGGAACACAGCTTGGGGTCCGTGGCAATGTTGCCTTGGCAGGAACACAGCTTGGGGTCCGTGGCAATGCCGCCTTGGCAGGGACACAGCTTCGGGTCCGTGGCAATGTTGCCTTGGCAGGAACACAGCTTGGGGTCCGTGGCAATGTTGCCTTGGCAGGAACACAGGTTGGGGTCCACGGCAATGTTGCCTTAGCAGGAACACAGCTTGGGGTCCGTGGCAATGTTGCCTTGGCAGGAACACAGCTTGGGGTCCATGGCAATGCCGCCTTGGCAGGAACACAGCTTCGGGTCCGTGGCAATGTTGCCTTGGCAGGAACACAGCTTGGGGTCCGTGGCAATGTTGCCTTGGCAGGAACACAGCTTGGGGTCCGTGGCAATGCCGCCTTGGCAGGAACACAGCTCGTGGTCCATCGCAATGTTGCCTTGGCAGTAACACAGCTTGTGGTCCGTTGCACTATTAACTAGGCCTCACTCAGGCTGCGCCGTGTGCGCGATTAACTAGGCCTCAGGCTGCGCCACGTGTATGATTAACTAGGCCTCACTCAGGCTGTGCCACGTGCACTATTAACTAGGCTTCACTCAGGCTGAGTCAGGTGCACGATTAACTAGGCCTCACTCAGGCTGCGCCAGGTGCACGCACGAGCGCACATCACCACATCATCACACACACACGAACGCAGAAGTCCCTCTCGTCACGGCCACTCTCACACGGCTCACACGTCTCACTCTCATACGGCTCACCCTCACATAGCTCACTCTCACACACTCACACGCAGCTCACACACAGCTCATTCTCACTCACATTTTCACACAATCTCACGCACAGTTTACACTCACGCAAAACAACTCACACGCTGCTACACACGCCGCTGCCGCCATCTTGACAGTTCGACAGCTGACCATTCAGTGACCACGCTTCATTCTGTTTTAACGTTTATTTCCACCTATTCCACTCTCGACTAAAACCAGGATATATTTCTCAGTAAAAACTAAGTCTTTCAGAACTGTGCGGTATACATATGTATGTTGAACTTCTTCCGCGCTGTAAGTAGTCAACCGTGACAATCGGAGGTACTGTAATAAAGTGCAACGCAATCTCACCGGTACTTGGTGCGAAACAATTCCTCCCACGATACACAGATTCCAATTCCTGGAGTGGCCAGGTCAAACCCAGACAGGTGGCAACCCTACGCCACCTCATTCATAATGGAGTTATACACATACAGTGAGGGAAAAAAGTATTTGATCCCCTGCTGATTTTGTACGTTTGCCCACTGACAAAGAAATGATCAGTTTATAATTTTAATGGTAGGTTTATTTGAACAGTGAGAGACAGAATAACAACAACAATATCCAGAAAAGCACATGTCAAAAATGTTATAAATTGATTTGCATTTTAACGAGAGAAAAGTATTTGACCCTCAATCAGAAAGATTGCTGGCTCCCAGGTGTCTTTTATACAGGTAACGAGCTGAGATTAGGAGCACACTCTTAAAGGGAGTGCTCCTAATCTCAGCTTGTTACCTGTATAAAAGACACCTGTCCACAGAAGCAATAAATCAATCAGATTCCAAATGCTTCACTATGGCCAAGACCAAAGAGCTCTCCAAGGATGTCAGGGACAAGATTGTGACCTACACAAGGCTGGAATGGGCTACAAGACCATTGCCAAGCAGCTTGGTGAGAAGGTGACAACAGTTGGTGCGATTATTCGCAAATGGAAGAAACACAAAAGAACTGTCAATCTCCCTCGGCCTGGGGCTCCACGTAAGATCTCACCTCGTGGAGTTGCAATGATCATGAGAACGGTGAGGAATCAGTCCAGAACTTCACGGGAGGATCTTGTTAATGATCTCAAGGCAGCTGGGACCATAGTCACCAAGAAAACAATTGGTAACACACTATGCCGTGAAGGACTAAAATCCTGCAGTGCCCCTGCAAGGTCCCCCTGCTCAAGAAAGCACATACATGCCTGTCTGAAGTTTACCAATGAACATCTGAATGATTCAGAGGACAACTGGGTGAAAGTGTTGTGGTCAGATGAGACCAAAATGGAGCTCTTTGGCATCAACTCAACTCGCCGTGTTTGGAGGAGGAGGAATGCTGCCTATGACCCCAAGAACACCATCCCCACCGTCAAACATGGAGGTGGAAACATTATGCTTTGGGGGTGTTTTTCTGCTAAGGGGACAGGGCAACTTCACCGCATCAAAGGGACGATGGACGGGGCCATGTACCGTTAAATCTTGGGTGAGAACCTCTTTCCCTCAGCCATGGCATTGAAAATGGGTCGTGGATAGGTATTCCAGCATGACAATGACCCAAAACACACGGCCAAGGCAACAACGGAGTGGCTCAAGAAGAAGCACATTAAGGTCCTGGAGTGGCCTAGCCAGTCTCCAAACCTTAATCCCAAAGAAAATCTGTGGAGGGAGCTGAAGGTTCGAGTTGCCAAATGTCAGCCTCGAAACCTTATTGACGTGGAAAACATCTGCAAAGAGGAGTGGGACAAAATCCCTCCTGAGATGTGTGCAAACCTGGTGGCCAACTACAAGAAACGTCTGACCTCTGTGATTGCCAACAAGGGTTTTGCCACCAAGTATTAAGTCATGTTTTGCAGAGGGATTAAATACTTTTTCTGGATTTTTTTGTTGTTATTCTGTCTCTCACTGTTCAAATCAACCTACCATTAAAATTATAGACTGATCATTTCTTTGTCAGTGGGCAAACGTACAAAATCAGCAGAGGATCAAATACTAGTTTCCCTCACTGTATGTCATATGTTTAGCCTCATAAATCCATGGTGCTTAATCCACAATCTATTCTGAAGCTTCCGAAGGTCAATATTAATTCACATGCTTGTCTCTCCTCCTTTGCAGAGACATCCCATCTGGGATATAGAGGGAGACACTTCCCGTGTCACCGACCACTCCGCTAGAGCGCCACATTTCACCATCGATGGACAAACCGAACCGTGGGCCTCTCGTGTCAGTGATACCATTACCATGCAGACACAGCAAGTCCCCCGTAGCCCCCTGCCAGGTCCTGAGTGGGAAGGCGTTTCCCGATCACGCCCCGCTTCGTCTCCTGGCAGCCCCATGGTGAAGAGCGACCTTCCCAGGGCCAAGCACGTCAAGGCAAAGTCGCTTTGCGGGGAAGATCGACGGGACTTTGATGGAGGACGGTCACGGAAAGGGTTGCACGGCGGTACAGCTAGGCCCACGCAGTTATCAGCAGGTAGTGGTGTAGGAGCCAGAAATGAGATGCCATTCCTGGAGATTAAGAAGCTCTTCCCGGAGCCAAGAAACAAAACTTCCAGTGCGTCTTCAATTAAAACACGGAGAAACAGGCCTCGGAGTTTTGCAAATGAACCAAATAAAAATCCGTTGAGTGCAACAGGGAACGTACCTGCTAGTGCTAAAGATTTGATTAGGCCTCTCTCTCCTAGCAACCGCAGTGATTTGTTTGAGCAGCTTAGTAAGCATAGCAGTAGACCCCAGAGTGGAATATCCCAGACTTCCAGAAATCAAAGCAGCAGGCCACACACCCCAACAAAACATAGTGAGGCGTTCCACCAGCCCATTACCGACAACAGTAGACCTAATACCCCTGCTTATGAGTGTGGTACATCACAACAATCGAGAATTAGAGGCAGCAGGCCACCGACCCCTGTTAATCAGAGTGAGTCATCCCAAGAATTGACTAGCAATAAGTTTTGGTCATCAACTCCCATTAGTCAGAGTGAGCCCTTCCACCAGTCTGTGATCCATTCAAGTAGTCCACAAACCCCCAACAGTCACCGGGAAACATCTGCACAATCTCCGATTTTAGGGTGCAGGCCAGACACCCATCCGAGTGATAATGAGACATTCCAAAGGCCACATCCCAAAACAAGTAGGCCACAGACCCCCATTAGTCAGAGTGGAGGGACCAAACAGCCGAGCGGCAATCCTAGTAGGCCTCAATCGCCTAACATTAGGAGTGAGGCATTTCAGCAGATTGGTCGCAGCAAAAGTAGGCCCCAGACGCCTATCAGTGGTGTTTTAACATCTCAAGACACTATGAATACTGCAAGTAGCAGACCCCAGTCTCCTGCTAATAACAGTGAGCTATCCCAATGTCCAGTTGGCAGGCCGAGTAGGCCTCAAACTCCTAGTAATGAGCGTGAGGCATTTAAACACGCTGATATCGACAGAAGTTCACCACAACCACCTATCAATGATTATGAAACGCAACAGCAGGCTAGAAATATGACAGATGGCAGTCCTGCCACTTATGATAATCAGAGTGTACTGTCCCATCATCCCATTGGTAAGTCTAGTAGGCCTCAAACTCCGAATAGTGGCAGTGAGCCGTTTCAGAAGCCTGGTACCAATAAAAGTAGACCACAGACTCCTACCAGTAATTGTCCAACATCTCACCAAACTAGAACCTCCACAAGCAGTAGACCTGCCACCCCTAGTAATCCAATTGGACTGTCCCATCATCCCAGTGGCATCTCTAGTCGGCCTCAAACCCCTGGAAGTGTCCGAGGATTGTCACACGAGTCAAGAGACAGAGGAGACGATGCTGTGGTGACCCCAACTCGAGACGGCGGAGCGGAGAGCAAGGGACATCCAGGCCCAGCGTTCGAGGAGCAGAGAGATCCAGCGCGAGACCAGAGCCATCTGGAGTTCGACAACACAGAGGCCTCAATGCAGGTGCGCACATGCACCCACATAGTTCATCCTGCGTGTGTGTGTGGGTGTGAAGTGATGGGTTAGCTCACTTCCCTCGAATGCAGCAATCACGGTTGGCTTCGTACGGTGCAAATGAAGTTCAACATGCATAAAAGCATTTCATGTCAAGGCCAAGTGGTATCTGAACCTGTCCTAGGTGTCTTCCAGGTTTATTCAGCCATAGAGGGGAATCCGATATAAGTGTGTAAATATTAGCATCAAGGAAATTAAGGGTGGAGTGCCATGGCACTTCCTTGCAAGCCCTGCTTGCCTTAATAGATGCTCACTAAGAGCATTGGGCCCCTTAGGCAATTAGGATGTATGGGGGGATCTTTGTCTTTGTGTGTGGAGAAGGGGTGTCGTTGTTAGCACGATGCGTCGTAATATCAGCTTCAAATTCATGTTTTTTTAAAAGCCTGGTGTGATCCATCAACCCTGGATTACAGGCGTTTATTGCCGCTAATATATTAAACTCATCCAAGGGGAAGTGTCCGTGCCTTGATTGGCATAAAACTGCTACTATCAGGTAATTAAGCTGAGCAGTTCCTTCACTCTGAGCTTATTGAAAAGCACCTTTGCCTTGCCCCCTCGGTGCAATCAGGTCCCTCACGAAGAGAAACTCCCACTGACAATTTCCTGCCAGGAGCCGGCTGTTAATTAAATGAGTTGTCTGGGCTTGAACTGTGAAGTAATGTTTTTCGAGTTTCTAGCATTTTCCTTGCCTAACGTCGAGGAAGATGCATCACCCATGGCTCAAAGTAATGTATTTGATCATTTTAATACACTATGTTTTCACGGCTGCTATTTAATCACAATATCGAAATGTACTGCTTCTTTTTTTTTGTATCTTACAATGACCATTTTTTTCTAGGGATAAATGGCCAACTGCGGTTGTGTACGGGAAAATATTAGAATGCAGATATTTAGTTTTATCTCGATTTGGCATTGCTTTTTTTTCCGGTGGAACGATGGGGATGTGCTTTCGTCTTCATTTCTCCTCCACGTTTCGGAGTGAGTTTCGCAGTCCGCGCGTGGCTGATGTCGTGCAAAGGGGAGCATCCGATGCGCCACTGCGCACGCCACAATTGTGGGACGGCCCGAAGTGGGGTGGGATCACAGGGCAAGGTTAACAATCACGGTGGCCAACAATCACGGGAAAGTTTTCGCTTTGCTGCCCCCTCCCATCCCTGCCCCACACACACACCCATGCATGCATCTGCACACACAATCAAAGATTCCTCGTGTAGCCTCATGGGCTACTGATAATACGTCCCAGGGTGGTAGAGGTGGTGGGGTTGGGGGGTGGAAGCACAGAGCTATGAACCCAGCAAAGTGATTTGGCCACGGCTACAGTCAGTCAGCTGCAAGTGCTATCTGAACCATCCTTCACGAACTCTCACGGTGAAGTATGGATAAACGGCTCCTACGACCGGCACGGCGTCGAGAGTGCCTTCAACCAGCAGCGGATTGACGATGGGTTGTAAATTGCTTTCGTAAGTGTTCATTATTTCCAAAAGGGAAAGCATCCTTTCGCTATCTACGCTTTGAACGTTGATCTCGACATTTGCCGTTATCTATGCGTGCGGTCTGAGCAGCCGTTATCGCTGTCTTTGATCCTCACGTTTAATCTTGAGCGATGCAGATTTTAATTCAGCGCCCTTCATCGAGTCGCTGCTGCCTCTGGTTGTTGAGTGCACGTGCAGAGCGGGGGCCCACTGGTCCCATGCATCGCTCAAGTGGCGAGATGGGAAGAGGCGAGCCGTCAACGCTATTGGGCGAGACAAATCGGCTCATTGGCGAGACTGTGCATGCACCATAAGTAAAATATAAACACATATTTTTTAAAAAAATACGATCAAATGCAAAAAGCATTGCGCGTGTGTGTGTGAAAATCCCCTGTCCCCACACACACACACAAAACTTTAAAAACGCGCTCCCTTTACATGTATTAAATTAACTTCTAATTAAGTGTTTCAAAGTCAGCGGTGAATGGAGCTCAGCATGGGCCTGTGATTGATTGACGAGCATGTAACAGCTTGCAGGGTGGCAGCCGCCATAAAGTCGGAGAAATCAATTTGTCGTTAACGGCCGAAGGATGCTGCACATCAAACTCACGTGGGCTCTCTCTCTCTCCAAAGTCCTGACGTTTTAATGAAGCCCACGGTCGCATGAGAGAAAATTATGCCGGTAGTAATTACATGGGCGCGATGGGGTGGGGATGTGGGTTGCTGGGCATGTGGGTTGCTGGGAGGGTGGGTGGGTGGGCGAGACGGAGAATGTTTTGCATCTGTGCACTGTGTGCGTTAGGGCCCTTGCCTACGCCAATTTTAACAGGTGGCATCTCCGCAAGTTGGTTTCGGTAAATAAGACAGCACGCAGCTGGGGTGTTGTTGTCCATGCGTGGCAGTGCAACTCTGCAGTGTCTTTAATACAACAACAACAACAAACAATCCGTAGATTTTTTTTCCACAATACAATGTAAGCACCTCGATGAGCTATATGGGAAACTTGTCATCAGCAGCAGCAGCAACCATGGTCAATTTACTGCTGGATGAAGGCTCCCACAAAGCCTCCGTCATCTCTCTAACGATCCTCCGATGTAATAATTCACCTCGCACGTGCACACAAGCTGATGTCATTGATCCATCTCCTCCGTAGACGTACATGTGATATATATTTTAGTTTATTTTTCCGGTATATAAAACCGTCATATTTTTCTTACTGGTATTCATACTCAGTTGCATATCGCCCCACTCTAACCAGTGGGTGTGATTGTATGTATTCACGTTTGATGACATACATGTTTAAACAGCTTACGTGATCAAATTTTTCGACATTAGTCGAGGCCAAGGTACACAAGGTCATCACGACCAATAACATTGATGCCACCGCAACTTGCCTTAGCTTTGCCATCGCTCCTTTCCTTCTGCCAGATCCCAGGTCGATTTCACATTTGGCACCCAACCTCCAATGTCTGCATTTAGAGTCCACAATGTGGCCCCGTGGACTGTCTTTAGTTCCAGTAAACAATCTAATGAACTATTATTTACGTTACTAGGGTAGACCCACGGAGCTACGGAGCTCTTTTTCGGAAGTGACCAGGCCACAAAGTATCGCTCAACGTAGTGGCTCGTCACGTGGAAATGCATTGCAGCCGAATACTCTTAAACGCGCTGATGTGGAGGGAAAAACCGGAAGGACCCGGAGGAGATTCCACGCGACCACGGGGAGAGACACGCAAACTCCAAACACACAGGCGTCAGGGTCGGGATCGAACCCACGGCCTCCTGCTGCATGCCAGGCGAGGTGGTCGACGTCTCGCCGGCGCGGCGCCCCAAATCCGCTGTTGGACTTCTGTCGCACTTCCATGACCACCGTCCTCTGGCTGTGCGTCTTCTCCGTCATCGCCGGCTTCTGGGTGCCATTCCACACTGGGCTTGCAATCCAGGGGTGGGCTGTTCGCATTTCGATCTCCCGGCATGGTAATTGAAACAATGAAGTGTGGGGGGGGGGTGGGGGGGAAGTTTCGTAAGTACCACCCCTCCAGCCCACCCCCAACCGCCTGTGTCCACCCAGCAGTGTTAATGACTTTCGCCACAGGTAGTCGGATCGGCAGGTCACGTGTGCTGGGGGCAAAAGTGTGGGTGCTCCTAACCCTCTTCCAAAAACCGCCTCTGGTTAACGTGGAGGAGTAGGCCAAATACCCTCTCGGGTTCGCCTCCATAGTGGCGGTCCTTCCGCCAGCAGTGGCGTGAGAAATAAATAGCAGCGCGCCACCTTTACCTGTTAGCGTCATGTATTTTACATGTGTTTCTACAAATTATACACCAGACGACGTTGATTCAACAATGATGATGACATTCATGACAGGTGATGATGATAATAATATATGCATTGATTCCTGGCAATGCCTCATTGAGTCTCAATATTGTTTCATAAGAGTCCTGCATTGGAATGTTTGGCATAATCTATTCAGTGCTTAGAAGGTGCGGTGAAAATGGAATATCCAAATTAAACACGCGCTTACAACTGGATAACGCTCAAAGCTCTGCACAGACAGATCCAAGAATCCATTTGCCGTCTCCAGGCCACCGTGCATCCAAAGCCCTGCAGCTCCTGGCATTCCCAGACAGTCTCTCCACCCCTGTCCTAAGCACTTCACGAAGCGCAAAACCCTCCAAAAGATTCCCAGATCGGACGAGGTCGTGGATGTGGCGGGTGGCACATTTCGCGAGCGGCTGGCCACGAGATCATTGATCGACTCCGCTTGCTTCAACGAGCTGCCAATGTGCCGGGGTGGGCTGTTAGGTGGTGGGTGGGGTGGCACCGCTTCGCAAGCATCCTGTCCATTGCTTCAGCTGGCACGTACCAGAGGGATGGGGGTGGGGGGGGGGGGAAATGAAAGGGCAGCGGCGGGCTCCTTTGTTGAGGCGCGGACGTGACCGACGGATCGAGTCTTTCTTTTTTTTCCCATGTCTTGGAGCGATGCGCAAAGTTTCGCGATGCCGCAGTCCGGGGGGCTTTGAAGGTCGTCGGGGAACGGGCGGGCCGCGCCGTGCTCGGGTTCCGTTGCTCCGAGAACGTTCCGTACGCCGCCGTGCAAGGTTTTGAGCAAGGGCGGTTTCCGTTTGTTTGTCTTCATGCATTTATTCATCATGTGTTTGTTTATTTATTCTCGTCGCCGCGCTCTGCGCACTGCTCTACTTACTACGCACGGTGGGAGCCGACTAAGAGGCGCTGCGTTGCGCTGCGTTGTCAACCGCGTTAATGAGTGCTGTCTCGTCAACGTGTGAGCGTCTCAGATACTCCGTTGTCAGCTGTGGCCGCGTGTGTCTGCGCGAGTGCGCTCGCGTGTTTGGTTTCGCGTTCATTCACACCTTTTGAATTACGAGCAACGAGCCTCGCGGTCGCTTTGCTGCTAGCCATGTTAAATTTGTGGGATTATCGTACAAAATTTTAAAAAATCCACCCTCCCAAAAAAAACACAACAAACACCGTAACAACGAGCTAATAGTCAAAGAGTGTCGTTGTATTTACCCTGCGCGTGCTTGCTCGTGCCCCTGCCCACGTAACTTGTCACGGACCGTCACAGCGTCCGCGTTCCGCACGGGCGTTCCACGATTTAAGGAATGTCCTTCATCGAGTTCGTAACGGGCGGAAAGGATGCCTTGCCAGTCGCGGTTGCGGCAGGGGCTGTGATACACCGGGCAAGACTGTAGGGGCACGATCGTGGCGTTTAGGCTAAACGGTTAATGGCTTGCGTTTCCTCCGAATTAATGCCCGGGAGCAGGTGTGGCATTGCAATACTGATGTTTTCCCCACAGACGAAATTATCAAGTGTGAAGAGCGATAATGTTGCGTGTTAGCCAGCACACTGCACCACGAAACCCGGCGATCTGAGTTCGATTCGCGCTCACGGATAACATCGGTGACGAAATGTCTGAAACCGGTCCTGTGTCTCTCCGAGGTCAACTCGGCATTAAATGAGCACCTGGTGCAGTGTGCAGACATCGCCACTCGGGAGACAAAGGCGGCCCGGCGTCCTGCTGGTCAGCCATCATCACCTCGTGTGCCGTGCCGGCCTTCATAGGAGCTCGCTAACAGCACTTGCCCCCCACAGCCTGTTTAAGGCTTCACGGGGGGTCGTTGCCTTTTGTAGGAGGAGCAATGGTGTGTAGTTTCTCTTTGGTTCTTTCGGTAAGGTCGCATCGAAAATAAAATCAAATAATAATGTAATACGACGTTTCGGTTGCAACACAAGCAACCATCATCAGGTAAGAATGAATGATAAAACACAGACACGGGAACAGCATAGGAAGACACACGTGCTAGGCGTATTTTTGTGTGTGTCTCTCTCTGCATACAGTATGTGTCTGACTTTGCTGTTCCCGTGTCTGCGTTTTATCATTCATTCTTACCTGATGATGGTTGCTTGCGTTGCAACCGAAACGTCGTATTCTATTATTATTTGATTTTATTTCCTACGTGACTTTACCGAAAGAACCAAAGAGTAATTCCTGCAGTCACGCAAGCTTCGAATATGATGTATAGTTGATCGGCACACTGCAATAGTGACCTGGGTTCAATTCGAGGGCGCGGATAATATCGGTGGCAAGTCGTAGCGCAACTTTTCCTGGTCCGCCCCAAGGTTGACTCAGCCTTACATGAGTAGCTTGCACGGAGCATAAACAATGGCGAAGGGGAGGCATTGAATTCTGGGCTGACCACATGGCCACATGGTACTTGCGCACAACACTTGCCACAACCGTGGCAAGTGTTGTATTTGTTTTTGGTCAATTGTACCAATGTGTCGTTCAATGTTCTAAGATTACAGAGATCTGCGTTTTATTCTGGATGATTTGAGGAGCATTGCATCTCTCTTACGTTTTAAGCATCCCCACACTGTCAGATTGGGGCATTGGACTCCTTTCTTGATTAATATGAATGAAAGTGCTTTGGAGGCACATCTCACTTGAAACGATTGTCATTGGACGGTTCAATTAAGTTTTAATCTAAGTACTACTTTTTTCCATCTCGTTTATTAATTATTGTCCAATTGAGCTATCGGCGTCATGAAATTAAGTGTCTATTGCGATATCTGACAGAGCAGGGCAACCCTGAAAGTTAGAGAATGGTGCACAGAAGCAGATATCACAGAGCCAGTCCTTTTATGTATGTTGAACTGCTTTCGCGCCTTACGTAGCCAACCGCGCTAATAGTTTTGCTACAAATGACGCCTGGTTCACAGGGTAGGGGGCGGCAATTTCCCATCCGCCCTGCCACCGCGAGTAATGTTCATCACACGTCAGTCGAACCGATGTTCTCCGTTCTAAGAGCTGAAAATTGGCAAAAGAAATGCAGCTATATATATATTTTAGGTTATTTTTGTTGTTGTCCAGGCAGTGGTGACCGGACCGAAACCATTAACGCACTACGCTTGGAAATGCAGTTTAATAAAGAACGGCTGCCGGAAATTAAAACCCGGTGGTGTCTCAATGGTACCAGAGCCATGCTCTCAACACTAAGCCACCAGCTCACCTCGATTTTATTCTATATGGGGTGGGGGGGGGCGGTTACTAATCGCTAAATATTTTGAATGTCTCCTCCCCTCCTGCTCTGCTGTATGTATGTTCAACTTCTATCGCACCACGCGTAGCCCACCGTGCTAATCGGAGGTGCCGTTCTTAATATTAAACACTGTATTGCACGTATATTTGTTTTACCTTGTATTGCATCCACATTGTGTAAAAAAGTTTGGCTCGGGACCCACTTGGAAAAAAACATGTTTAATCAGTTTGACTCTCACGTGGTTTTTACATTAGAGGTTTGAATTATTATTCCATGCAGCTATACGTTATATGCCAGCGTCCTGTGTTTATTTGTTTGTTCATTATTAATCTATGGGATAATGCATGCAGTGATGCTTTTCTGCTACAGTTTAATGACAAAATTAGTGCCTGTACTTGGCACGGACCACCTCTTGGTTGCCTCTATATAAGGACCGAAACAGGTGGACTTCTCTACAAATCTTGGCTGTCGCCTGATGAAGCTAGTTGTAATTACTGGCAAAACGTCGTACTCCGGTTGTAAATGTTGTGGCTTGGCTCTCCAACACACCGGTGTGCTGTACTAGTGACGAATTGGCCACGTTCTGTTTACGTGACAACCCTTACTAGTTGGCTGTGTCGAGTGGTGGCGGGTTTTAATGACGCATTTATATATTTACGTGATCTAACCCAAAAGAAACTCTATTATGGATATTAGAATTACATTACAGTTTGTGCACCCAAGCGACCTCTGTAAAAGCTATGGAGGTGGTGGTGGAGGTGGCGGTGGTGGTGGTGCAGAAGAGCTTCGATTATCACAACTAAAGATCCCCCGTGGAGCCTGCACAGGCTGTGAGGGCAAGGTCTGTTAGCGAGCACATATCCCGCCTGGAACAGCAAACAATCAGATAGTGTGGCCAGCCCCCATGCCTGGACTACAGCTTTGTCTCCCAAGTGCTCATACTGTATTTACTACCCCAAGCACTGATAAAAAGGCTGTGCCAACCCAGACTAGGCCCTGATATTTGCCACCAATGTTGGCCATGAGCAGGGAATCGAACTTGGCTCGCCGGGTTTGTAGCACTGTGCGCTCACCTCATATCAAACACAAAGATCCCCCATATAGCCTAAACAGATTGTTGGGGCAAGTGCTGTTAGCGAGCATCTATGAAGGCCGGCTCGGTACACGAGGGGGTGGGTGTCCAGCACCACGCCCGACCGACTTTGTCTCCCCAGTAGCGATGTTTACACACCGCACTAGGCATTTACTTGAGGCTGAGTCGACCTAGGGGAGGCTCAGGACCGGTTCTGATAATCGCGTTGGCCGTGAACGGGAATCGAACTCGGGTCGCTGGGTTCGTCACGAAGTGGGCTAACCGCTGCACCACCGCTCCCCCACACGCTCGCGCATACCCACAGACACGTACGCACCTCGCGCGCAGACTTGAGTGGCACATTCTATCCGGAGCCTTTTCATTCCCCGCGAGTGGTGACTGCAACTGTGACAGGAGTGAATGCACCCTGGCCGTGACATTTACCATCGCACGGGGGGGTCTCTTCCTCCGAAGGAAGGGCGGCGCTCTTATCACCACAGGTGAAAGCTGCGGGGGTTCGGGAGGGGTGATGGCTGCATGAGTGTTTGTCATAGAAGATGCGCGTAAAACCCTTTTCATTTGAAGCCATGCAGATGGAGGTTTTTTTCTTCTTCATTTTTAGGGCTCAGGATCTCTACGGCGTCAAACTTTGGCCCCTTACTCCCAACTGCCGTGCGTTTTTAGATCATTTCCATGACTTCACTTTTTTATTTATTTTGCTTTTGTAATGTTTTGATCACTCAGGCCCCATTTGGTGGCGAGGTGTTAACTACCTCGCCTGGTCTGCAGGAGGTGGTGGGTCAGTGTCTTCCCGGTCGCAAAAAAAATTTCTGCTGGAAATTTTAAACGCTTGTTCTTTCCGTTGAACGGGGGTCCTATATGTGATATGGAGTGCTGTTGCCGATAGCATCTGGTAATCGGTGATGCTGCAGATGAGACCCACCCATAATGGTGAAAGCCGTCCAGAATTTGCTCGCTTAAGCAACTGCCGCTTGAAAATATTGCTCCGGAAAGCCGATGGGTTGATGGACTCTTTTTATTTGTGGTGACACGAAAAAGCCAGGCTGCTTGTTTTCCCAAGGGTTGCGTTGGCTAGGGCAGTTGTGCAGTGAACGAGTTAAATTCAAGTGTACCTGACAACATCTTGACAGCTAATGCTGTGTTGGAGTTGTTATCATCCAGCACGTCTGGCACCATGCACAGACAATGCTATTAATCGATTTTATTTAATATTTACCTCCCATGTGAAATGACACACACATATATATGAACGCCACTTTAAAAAGGACACTGCACAGTTTTGCAAATGATGAATATATGAATATTATGCTCGTACAACTACTCGCACCTTATTAGCCAATATTGTTCAAACGTAGAGATATTTAATGGGGACGATTTAAATGCGACTCTTTGACTCGTGTGTATATCTCTAGCGTCACACTCCATGGGGAAATTAATTAATTGATTCACCAATGATGGAAATCATATTTCACATATGTTTGTTGAGTGTGTAGCATAAGTCTGAACCAATGTATATAACATGAGGATATCCAATCACAACCTCTGGGCTGTCAATGTTTTGCTGGCGAAGTTTTGTGTATATTAAAAATTCTAGATTTGAGGTTTTCGTGACTGCAAGGATCCATATTCTTTGGTTCTTTCGGTAAAGTCACGTAGGTGAAAATAAAATAAAACAAAAATGACTTTACCGAAAGAACCAAGAATATGAATCCCTGCAGTCATGAAAGCTTTAAATATAAATTTAAGCTATGCGATTCAAAGTATGTTTTTTTTTACATTTGATCATTTGTGATTTTTTTTCCAAATTGAGATTTTGATAACAATGTTAAGCATTGCTATGAATTAATGTTACTTTTATTCGCTAAATAAGAATGTCCATTGAAGTGTCCTCGAAAGAGCAGTATTCGCGGGTGCTCGGTATTCTTTACGAAGGAGGCCGCTGTGGAACATTCCAAAGTTTAGCTGAGAATCTTAACTTTTTTCATGAATGCCTAAATTTGTATGTATATACGTTGAACTTTTTCGCACCGTACGTAGCCAACCGGTTCTACGAAGTGATCAAGGGGGTAGTCAAAGTGGGGCATAACTGTGCGTGTTGATAGATAGGAAGGCTGCGAGCAAGCAACAGAGGTGGTGGGGACAGGGCACGTGCAGTCACTCATTATGCGTTTTCGTTGAGTCATTGTTCGTGTTTCCACATGATAATATATATCTGTGTTTTAGTCCATCGACCTTTTGACCTTCAAGACCAGCAGTCCCCAACCTTTTTGGCACCAGGGACCGGTTTCGTGGAAGACAATTTTTTCACGGACCGGGGCGGGGGGCGGAGTTCATCATTGGGTCTTTCCCCCCTGTTCAAAGAAGCTCTCCAGCGACGTTTGTGTTTTTACTCATTGTGGCTATTAGGGGTTAGAGCTTGTGGGCTTACCAACACTGTGACTGAGACAAGTGCGCAGTGCGGGAAAGAGGCGCGGACAGAAGTGGTAAATAATAAAATAATGAGGGTGGGCCACGTGCGGACTCACCGCTCTCACCTCCTGCTGCTGCTGCTGTGCGGCCCGGTTCCTAACAGGCCACGGGCCGGTACCGGTCCGCGGCCCGGGGGTTGGAGACCCCTGTTCTAGACCATTGCTATCCATCCCGATGTGTTTTAAGCACGGGAATTTTGGACCGCTTTCGACTTTGTGGGTTCCATCGTCGGTCAGGCTCGTTTTAGACAAAATGCTGCCCGATTTTCCAGATGTTATTGGCAGGGGCACTCCCATCGAAAACTACGGGACCCCGCTCAACACGCTAAAAAACAATACTGTGAACAAACTCATTACACGTCACCATGGAGCATCGTAGGTAAAAGCAAATAAAAGCATGGACTTGCATTCGATCGCCCATGTTAGCTGTTACGGTGGAGTTTAGCGTGCGTTGTCTGCTCCCCGATGTTGCACTCGTGAGGAGAGGGGAGTGCGAGGGAGCCGTCACTCATTGCTGCACTCTTTTCTGGCACCGTCCGGAGCGGAATGACCTTCTTGTACCCTACCAACTGAACGGTTTCTCTACAGTCACTTGCTAAAAACTCTGTCACGTAGATTGGTCACCGTGCTCGATTGTAACCTGCTTGTCCAAGTGCCAGGTTTCAAGCTCCAAACCGAATTATAGGACGTATCAACAACTTTGAGTTTGCCATAATTTGAAAAAAATATACATTTACGTCTTATTAAAAGTGTATCTCCAGAGAATACGGTAATTGGCGCTCGAATCTGTGATCTGGTTGTACTTTTCATTTAGCTATTTAAATTTTGGTTGCTTTTCCAGCATACCCCATATTGCGACGTAGCCATGTCTGGCTTCGAGATGTATTTTTGTCCATGCGAAAAAAAAGCATTAAATATAATTCGCGTTTGATGTTTCTGTGCGGTCCTTGGTGACTGGGCGCAGACCATCAACTCGCTGCACCTGAGAACCCAGTATAATGACGCCCGGCTGTCCAGATGGGAACGCAGCATTAGCCCTCTCACCTTCAAGTAGCTTCATTTCTGCATTGTCTAACTACATTGACGCATTTGTTTTAGAGCTGGTTTAACACGTCGCCTTCATGACCAATGTTGCCCAGAATGGAGGTTTTTATTTTTTCTAGCTGTTGCCTGATGATGCTCGTTGTAATTACCGCTGAAGTGTCGTACTTCAACGGTAAATTTTGTGGGTTTACTGTCCAACACACCGGTGTGCTGATCTCGTAACTCATTGGCACAGTTTGTTTACGTGAACAAATCTTACTAATTAGCGGTGTGGGTTGGTGGCGGGTTTAACGGCACATTTATATTTCCGTGATCTAACCAAAAAAGAAAACCTCATGGATTATTTTATAGTTGTTGTACGTTTACATTTCTTTAAGTTAGATTGATAATTAATTGTTTATACGAGACAATTGTTGCTTTGTTAATCCCATTATGCCTTTTCATCGGATAACTGCTTTCGTACAACGAGCGTTGTGGGATCCGGTGACTTTGTCCTGATGCAGTGATCACAGCAGGTGGGCCGCCGCAGCCTCAAGTCAGATTGAGTCTTGTCGAGACGATTACATGGAATGATCGCTCGCGGGCCACCCTCCGTTAGGGGTTACCACCTGCCCTGGCTTTTCCCAGGATTGTCCGCTTGTTTCCCAGGCAGCTGTCCTGGAAAATCTGCAAGTATTCCCGAGACATTAAAGTCTCAGCCATTGTCAGTAGCGAAGTAGTATTTGTAGTAATACTTATACTCTAACGCACAACTCAGGACAATGCATTGCTTCCTCCGCTCTTGGGAGATATTCTTCTTCCCATGAGGTGTCCTGGGTTTTTGTTTTGTTTGCACCTTCAGAGGTGGCAATCCGGTTCCCCCCGCATCTGCTAGCACCGTTGCTGCATGGCCGTTCACACGGCCATGACGGCCCCTTCCTCGCTCCACAGCGAGAGCACGGCGCGTGTCGGTGATGGGCGCGCGGTGACGAGATGAAATGAAGGGCCCGTGGAGACACGTGGAACAAACATCGCGTCCCTTGCAAGGGTGGCCTGAGCTACATGAAGAACAATTTAAGAGCATAGCAAACAAAACAAATTTAAACATTTTAATGCAATGACTGTAGGCGACTATCTTGAACAGTACAATTGTGGAAATGTCAGCGAGGGTAAGTAAGAAGGTGAATTGTATTTAAGCAAATAATAAGAATACTTAAGAATTATGTAAATTCCTCAAGTTAAACGTGATCGAATTTGGTACGTAAACATGCAGTACGTTATATTTACAGCTGTTAATGATATATCGTGAGTAAGTAATATAAAAGTAAACTCAAGCAAAATATCAAAAAAGAAGTTTGAAAAGTTTGACTCGTGATAAATATGAGCAAAACAACGGTCACCTCAAAGAAATCTGCATCTTAAAATATTTCAATAATTGAATATTATATGGTATTAATAAGTTCCACTGCCTATACACCTCACCCGTTTAACGCGTAGGCTTTCGCGACCAATATCATACATAATTCAGGGTTTTTTTTAGGTTAGATTTAGTAAAACCTCACTTACTACATATTATTTTAAGGCCACACGGTGTTAGTGACGAACGTTGTTGATTTGTTATGCTACGTGTGCTTGTACACCACTGGCAGTGCAGCAGCAGCAACATCACCAGACATGTTTTGTGTTCATTTCAGGCTACTTATAAGCACCCGTCTAAATACACGGACACGTAATATTTTACGTGGGTTCCTGTCAATTCACAAAAAAAATGTGATTAGCTAAAAAAAATACAACAAATCAAAATCTCATGAGTTGTTATTCGCCATCCTTGGTAAATTATTAATGATTATCACTTACTCTTAATTGCCCGATGGAGTCATGAGATATTTATCAAGGCAGAACCTTGCCAAGTTAATGACGTCTGCCCACTTGTGTTTCTTTCTGTTACGTGTTCTTTATTTGTACGGGGCAGTGGGTAGAGGACATCTGAAAGGTCACTGCAGTAAATAATAAAGCGGAGGTGTTTATGTAACCAGCCACCAGACTGTTATAAAAAGTCCTCCGACGCTCATTTGATGCATAGTAGATGCTTCTGCTAGGCCACGTTAGTGACGATCTGGCCAAATTTGTCTCATCAAGACCCTCCACCACCCGACACAGTCAAACAAATGAAATTGTCACGTGGCGTGCGAGCGTTTAACATAGCGTCAATTGTTGTTTCAGCTCACTCCGTTAAGTTGAAGTTTTCACAATCAAATGTAGCAATTGGAAAAGTTACGTTTCACTTGAGACTTCGCCAAGCATCATCGAGACAGTGTCCAGGATATCAGAATGTAAATATCGAGGTCAGTCTAACTTCCTGGATTTTGATTCCGACTTCGTGACGTGGCCTCAAATAAAAATCAACCATGAATCAAAATAAAATAGCTGCCAAAACGTACGTGTTCAAATGTTCAATCGCTTGATCGACCAGGTGAGAACCCAGCAGACTTCAATAAACTTTTTAAAGGGGGGAACTCGGGTCAATAAGTAAATCCATGCCTGACGTGCAAAGCTAAAATAAAATATCTGGCAGAGGAAAAGGGAATATCGCGCATAAACGATTTTGAAAACCTAAGTAAAAACAAACTCAAGATTTTAAGCACGTTGTAAAATGTGTATTATCCTCAGCCATGATCTATCCACTGCTGGTTGCAGGTCTCCCCCAAGCCGCCGCCAGTAGTCTCGCGATGCAACAGTCCATCAGAATCTGTATTTAGACTGGAGGAATCCGATGAGTATTGACGCTCTTTGTCACAAACGTCCATCTCGCTCGGCGCTCGACCTCATGTCATTGTTCCATCACCTGCCGAGGTCAGAAGAGCCACGGGCGACCTAGCGATGCCTGAACCGCCTCTGTACAGGTATCGGCCACTGCAAAGCTAAACCCGAGGAAGTGGGGCCTATCTTGACCGGGCCCATAACACGAGCCGCGCCTGTGGGGCACAGCTGTTGTTGATGCCTCATCACTCTTCTGCTCCAGTTACCATCTGCTCGAGGAGGCATGCGCAGCCGATGATTTAGGGGCCGATACTGACCGCGTGTGGGCCTGTGCCCAAAAATGGCCATCGATAATAATCTGACCAGGTTTGGTCTGATGGATACAGTATTGATGAATCTCTGACGTTGCAATGATGTTACGTTCCTAGATGCGTAATTGGAGAAATAATGTTGTCAATTTAAATGGAGGAAATAAGAACCACCCTCGGATACGATGATCACTTAGCCATTGTTTTTAACCAGTGGAAATTAACTTCAGGGAACATTCGACATGGGAGGGGGGGTGGGGGGAGTGAAAAGAGATCCATTAATTTTAAACTATAATAACGCACGTTGCCAGAGGGTTTTGATTTTAAAACGGCCGATTTAGCCCCCGCAAGAAAACATTGCCCCGTCGAGTGTTAAATGCTTCGCGTCCACCCTCAAGCTGTTGACGTGAATCTTTGCGAGGCTGCGAGAGTTATATGTTATTCAATTTTTTTCCCCACCGGTCCCTAATGGACGCTATCGATGGGAGGGGATTGAGTTGCCGCTGAGTTTTCATGTTCTTTCAGACGCAAACCTTTCTGGCCGCAGAAAAAAAGGGAAGAAAAAAATCTTCATTTCATTTCTCAGCACGGGGGGCTTTCGGGAGATGATTCAGCTGAAACTCTTCATGGGGGGTTCCTGCCACATCCTTCCGTCAGCTTAACCCATGCGGCTCCCTGACATTTCACGTATTGTTATGATATCATCTACGAATGATTTATTATTTTCAACTGAAAGTTGGGGTGGCGCGGGGGGGGGGGGGGTGCATCTTATAATCCGGTTTGTGGCCTGAAAACCTGGCACCTGGACGTGCGAATTACGATTGCGTTTGGCATCCAACCTACATCCCACTCTGTCCGTGTGCCACTCTATCTACGTACCACTCAATCTGCATACCGCTCAGGCCATGTGCTAGTCAGTCCATGTGCCATTCAGTCTGCGTACCACTCAGACTATGTGCCACTCACCAAAACAGATCATAGCAAACAATTGCAAGAGAACGCATTTTAGCGGTCGCGTACACAGACCCAATACGGATGCGTTGTTTAGTTACACGTGGTGACACACACGGCACGGAGTTCAAGTCATGTGCGCTGCGAGCGGCGCTGCAGCGGGCGTTGAGACGAGCGGCCGGCGCCGCGTCCCCGCGGTGCGAGCGCTCCGTACCGGGCACCGTGGCTCCTTCTCGCCGTCCGTGTGACGCTGCCGCGCCATCACCCGCGTCGCCTTCACCCCTTTCCGGCTTCTTGTCGTCGTCGTCGTTGTCGTTGTTGTCGTTGTTGTTGTTTTTGGCAGTTATCCAAAAATCTTCTTTGGTTCTTTCGGTAAAGTCACGTAGAATGAGAATAAAATAATAAATTGATAAAATAAAATAACGCAATAATTGTCTCGTCCCCTTCACCTGATGAAGGCCGCTTGTGTTGTGGCCGAAACGTCGTGAGAATATTATTGTGTTATTTTATTTTATCAATTTATTATTTTATTCTCATTCTGCGTGACTTTACCGAAAGAACCAAAGAAGATGAATCCTTGCGGTCACGAAAGCTTTAAAAATCGAAATTTATCCAAAAATGTTGGAGTGCACCGTACTTTCCAGCGTGTCTTTCTAATCGCGGGAAGGCACCAGCTGATTGCCGTCTGGCTGTCCACTGCTGGATGAGGGTCTCCAAAAACGCCGTCAGTCATGGGGGTTTGCGAGCAAATGCTTCGGCGTACGTCGGTGCAGAGGAGGCTCAGGACCGAATCAGATTTAATTTCAGAATCAGAATCTTTATTTATCCTGGAGGAATCCGATGAGCTATAAAGCGATTTTTTCACAGATGCCCAGTAGGGGCGGGTTGGAATGTTACAATAACAAACAATACAACAACTATTATACGAGTGCAAAGTATAGGAAAGGTAAGCAGATCAATAACAAAAATACATTAACGAAAACTTAACTCTTTTATACTTAACCGGGTAATACCCACTGAGCTATTACTTATTTTTCAGATGCGATCTGGCCACAAATTATAGCTCAACTAAGCGGCTTATCATGCGAAAATTTCTAGCAGCCAAATAATGTAAACGCATATTTAGATACCAATGATGTTAGCCAAAGCCGAGAATCAAAACTCGGATTGCAGTGCACTAACAGATGTACCACTGCTCCACCAATTTGTTTTTATTATAAATTGTAATTATATTTGTTGCGTTATACTTTCATTAAATTTCCATCTCTTTCATCTATATATATAGAAAACCCGCTTTTTTCATTAAAATAAAATGTCTCAGATGTTCATCGTATCATTGGCCAGAATTGCATTAGATAAAATGCGAAAGCCACACTCGGTGAAATGCAATCGGCAGATGTATAAGCGCGGTTCGGAAGAAGAAAAACAAGTCCATGAGAGTCCGTTTCATGGAATTGGTTTGAGGCAGCGTTAGCCTTCTAGCAAATTGGTTACTCTCTCATCAGTTGACCTGTGCATGCTTGTGCGTGGTGCTGGCCACCCACCCCCTCGTGTGCCGTGCTGCCGGCCTTCATAGGTACTACTCGCTAACAGCACTTGCCCCAACATTCTGTTTGGGCTATACGGGGGGCGGGGGGGGGGGTATTTGTTGTTGCGTATGTGTGCTCACGTGTTCGCAAAAGTCGCACCCTAGCAGCAGTGCTTAATTTCGGCCGAAACAGTCCGGGAACGCTGCTCCAGGAATTGCTCTACAACGTTAAATCCATGCACCATTGTCTTTTTTTTATCTGTTTATAGGATTATAGGAATATATGGTGGAATAATATAGGATTATTATAAGTAAGCGTGCCTTGCACTCTAGTAGTGGTAGTGCCTTACGCCGATAAGCCCTACTCCAAGCCAGTCTAGCAGTGTTCTGAAAAAATATCCAGCTCTGCATGATATTTACTACGAGTGTACACATTCTATTTGAAACACTAACACTCCCCACCGAATATAGCGGCCTCTAGTGGCATCAGGGGTCACAGATGAACCAATTACATACAACAAATACGCATGCGCATCTATCGATTTTAATCGATGCATGGTTACACCCCCCTCCCTCGCTTAACGTTTCCTTCTGTTGGCAGTGTTGAACGATCCGTTAAATGCGCAGAGTGTTAAATTTACGTTCCCGAGGTGAGCGTCAGGGTTAGAGTTCGCCGAGCAGAGCTCGCCCAAAGCCTTGATTATTGCCCTCATTCAATAAGAATAATAACGATCATCATGAATGTCACCTTGTAACGCTGCACCACTGTCACGCATGATCCTATTGCTCTCAAAGAGAGAGAGAGAGGGCAACTCGGAGGCGTGAGCAGGAACCACAGACGAGCGGGAAAGGCAGCCCACGCGGTGAACCGGCACCACTAACAAATGCCCAAGCTCTGGGATCCTCTATTTATGAAGGCGTTATCGGCCAATTAATGAGTGTTTAAATGTGTGAATAATCCATTGCGAGGGTGCAACACTATCTTATTGAAATGGGACAGTTGGAGGTCCACAATTTTGGTGTACCGCGCTCTCCTTGCGAGCCCGGGTATGTCACCTCCTCGATGTGTGCAGAAGTGGAGCTTCGCGACGCGTGTGTGTGTGTGTGTGTGCACAGATGCCATATTTTCTGTCCGTCTGCTACAGCAGAGGTGTAGGGAATTCCAACAAGACCTACATCTCTGCTTTATTGACCTGGTCAAGGCCTATGATACCATCAGTAGGCCTGGGCTCTGGGTCGTTCTTCGTGCTTTTGGAGTACCTGACCCTCTGCTCACGATCATTAAGGACCTTCATGATGGTGAGCGGGCCCGGGTAAAACTACGTGGCCGGGAGTCAGAGCCATTCCCTGTACACCTTGGGGTGCGACAGGGATGTCCTCTGTCTCCCACATTATTTAACATCTATTTTGACCACGTAGTTCGTGAAGCCTTCAATAGCTTTACCAGGGGAATCTCCATATGGTACAGATATAATGGGAGGCTAATCGATGCCCGGGTGCGGTCAAGGGATGGCTCCCTATTGCTCAACCACGTTATGTATGCTGATGATTTGGTAATAGCTGCTCAGTCAGAGGAGGAGTTGGAGACGCTGCTGCTGAGACTGGAGCGTGCCACTAAGAGGTGGGGCCTTACCATCAGCCCCACCAAAACTAAGCACCTGCCTGGGTATTTTGTACCATCGGACACTCCACCCCCACAACTCCCAATCGGTGATGGGGCAGTTGTGGAGAGAGTGGAGAGTTTCCCATACCTGGGCAGTGTGCTTATGACTGGCTCCAGTTTAACAGCAGAGGTCTCACTCCGAATCAGTCGAGCGGCAATATCTTTTCATCGGTTGCGTAACGCTGTGTGGAAGCTACCTGGTCTGTCGCTCCGCACTAAGCTTCAGGTCTTCTCGGCCACGGTCATTCCCTCCCTTCTCTACGCCTGCGAAACGTGGACCCCCCTAATGGAACATCTTCGCCGGTTAGAAACATTTAGGCTGGCCTGCCTACGATCCATCCTGGGTTTAACCAGACTGGATTGTGTGAGGAGCTCACAAATCCTTGAAAGATCTGGGCAGGGTCCCGTCGGTGAGCTCCTCCGGCAGGCAAGGCTGCGATGGCTGGGTCATGTAGCCCGCATGCCCAGCCACCGCATGCCGAAACAGCTTTTGTTTGGCCGGATTGAGGGGGCTAAGCGGGCGCGGCACGGGCTGGAGAAGAGATGGAGTGATGTGGTACAGGACGACGTGGAACTGAGTGGACTTGCCGATGACTGGTACCAGCGGTGTCAAGATC
This sequence comes from Petromyzon marinus, assembly GCF_048934315.1. NCBI lineage: Eukaryota > Metazoa > Chordata > Hyperoartia > Petromyzontiformes > Petromyzontidae > Petromyzon > Petromyzon marinus. The sequence goes on along the minus strand of NC_133689.1, from coordinate 5,249,790 downwards.
GGCCTCTGTGGAGGAGGCTCGTGAAGGATGCTACTGGGCAGTTGGAGGCAGTCGCCCTCCAACAACAACGGAGGGCGGAGGAGCGACGCTCACAACAGCGAGCGGAGCGCCGGGTGGCTAAAGCACAGCAGGTTGGCACAGTAGGGGGCACAGGTGGTGCATCAGCCAGTCATCTCAGTCAGTCGACCCGTGGCACCTGGGTCTGCCCCGTGACCTCCTGCCAGCGGGCGTTCGACACTTCACGTGGCCTCAGGGTGCACATAGCCTGGCACAAGCGTCGTGGTGACGTCACCGCCACTTAGTGGCGAATGGCGGTTGTTGTTGTGCACGATTCACCAATCCTCAGCTTCTACAGCACTGGGTATTTGCAGGCGTGCATCGCCGCCGCCGTCGCCCGGCCGGCCGGCCCCCGCTGCCGCCATTCAAGGCCGTGAATGGTGTCTGGCCAGCGCTATTTCCAAACGAGCCAGACAAAGGAGGACAGGGAACGTTCAGAGTCGGGGGGGGGGGGGGGCGCGTCTGGCTTCGCGAGAACCAGGGTGCATGAATTGAATAAGACGACACCTTCTCCGTCGACAACCAAATAACCGTCGGCTGACATCTCTTTTGTCCTCGGTCTCCATCCCTCTCTGCTTCTTTTTTTTCCCGGCTGCGGTGGTTGATGCTCATTTTGTGGGAGCCGGTGGGTGCGTTCATTTGTTCAGCGGCCTTCACTCCCATACCCCGCGTTCGTGTTCAGTTTTTGCATCTCCCTATTGTGTGCGGGCGCTGTTGTTTTCTATGCCGCAGGTCTCGGGCACAATTTGACTCTCCGCAGCCGGCCATGGCATGCTGATGAACCCCAATAGTGAAAATGATAATGGTAAAAAAAAAAAGTCCGTGCCTGTGTGAAAGGCGTGAGGCTCAATGCAATGGCAATGCGGGACTGTTTTTTTACATACAGATGCTCTTCCATCAAGGCATAACCCGGGTATTGTGATCGCGGCTTCAACTGCAATTCAGCTTGTGGTTTATTGAAAGTGGCAGAGCTGTGCACAAAGAGAAAAGGAGACGTGCCACAATGGAAGAAGACACTGTCTCCTACAAAAACAAAACAAAAGAGATGAGCAAGATTGGAAGAAAACACGGTCTCACTCATTAACCGAGCCGGGGAAGGGAGGGTATTGACACGGCTCTCTCTGGACAAATGTGGCTCTGACCTGCGGAGCGACAGCCTTGGGATGCGACCTTTGCTCTTCCATTGAGCCAGCCGATGTTGGTCGCTGGGCTGCAGACGGCGGAACATCGGAGGCGCGGGATGTTGACACGGTGTGTAGGCTGCGAGCGGCCGGAGCGATCGCCGGCGTCGTGCTGAAGTGGAGATTCTAAAAGCCATGCTCGAAATTGGCCTCTAACGAGGGCCTTCTTATTACTCTCACCAGCTTCGCTGCCACCTTTCGCTTCGGCGGCCGTGTCCACAGTTGCCGCCTGTTCGTGGCAATGGACGGACGATCGATGGTCTGCAATCCCCACTCTCCCCTCTTTGCCTTGTCCAGACACGCACTCCTGCGCACCACCTGGGATTCGCCCAATACCCATTGCTTGGTCACTCACAGGTGGCAAGTGAGGCAGGCGCTGGTCGCTGAGATCTTTGGTTTTTGTCCTTGAAATCTCTTTGCCCGATCTCCAGGTCAGGTCACGCTTTGTCAAAAAGACAAACCTGCATTTTGTCAAAGGGATTTTTTTTTATTTATAGATTTTTGGTGCATCCCTCGTCCTTGTCCCACTTTTATTTCTCAAGTTATAAGCATATTTATGGACAAACAAACTGCAGTATTTTAATAAATGAATAGGAGTTTGATTATGATGATTGCCATTATCCAGAATCACTTTCCCCATTGTCTCCCTATTCCAATCTTGTCCAGCAGCACTTAAATATTTCGCATACAGAATTTTGGTTCCCTCACAGCCAGCGATCGCAACGCGTTCAGCAGAAATCGTCGACTTTCTCGAGGTGACCCAATTCTCTACGGAGATAAGACGAAGCTCCAGATAGACGCCTTGAAACAGCTGCGAAAACGATCAACAAACTGCGACCCAGGGCACGCACCAGGGCTCCCAGCGTAAGCTCTGTGCGCTTCCCGAGCTAGTGGAAGGCCACATCTTCTCAAGCGGCTATGGCCTTCATGAGGCGTGCAAGACTTCGCATGCTTCAGGCTCCTGATGGTACCACGACTAATGCAGCGGCAATTGTTTATTGACGAACTAATTATTTTCTTATTCATTCGGATGTGGGTGCCCGCTGGTGGACCAGTATTTATCGCACCTCTTGAGCTGCCTTAAGGAGGTGATTGCGCTCGGGCCATTCTCCTTGAGCAGCCTCAGGCCTTGTCGAGGTTTATAAAGCTGGACGCCCCTCTGCCTCCATGGAAGTAGATGTCAACACTCCTCCGTGTTTGTTGCCCTCCCAGTAAACACGGAACATTGAGCCAACGTTGTTGGACCATTGGGCCAACGTTGGACCAACAATGTTGGTCCAGTGGTTCAAACCACATGCAAAACGTTGGCCCCAAAGTGGCATGTTTAACTGGGCTCTCATTTGTCAATGTAATTTCGGACCTTGCAGCCGCTGAGAATCACCGAATGTCTCAGGAGACTGAGCGCGCTCTTGTTTAACGGCAGGAAGCTCCTGCTCGCTCCCAGCGTCTCACTCCTTCAGTGAGAGCATTGCGGACCTCTCATTGATCGCTGCTCAAGGAGGTTGCCGGCTGCTGGACCCAGCCAAACTGTGAGTGTCGAGGCCACTCGTGGTTACAGGGGTCACACGCAGTCCCATTAAGAACGATTCCTTTGCTCCAGTGAGCGTTGAGGCAGTGCTTTTCTGCCTTCTTACAGGCCTGGCCCAGTGGTGCACATTCCACATTCCTATGGCAGAGGCGAGCTTGTCCATAGGGCAACGTGTTGCTCACTTTATCGACTCCAGAGTGATAATGGGCTTAGTCACCGCCCCCCCCCCCCCCCCGCGAATATAAAATAGTTACCTTATGAAAATAGTAAATATTTAACTTTTAAATCGATTTAATTTCATCTTCGTGTTTGGCAGTACATTACCCACGATAACACATACATTATTCATCTTAAAATTCCTGCGCGCGCGCGCGCGTGTGTGTCAGTACAGCCTCCTCCCTCCGTGCCTTTCCAGACACATGATTGGGCCTGTTATAATGCAATCGAGTAAACATGAGCTGCCGTGCGCGGTGCGCAAGAGAGCCCTGTGAGTGCTCACCATTGAATGCTCGCAGCACAAGTCAGGACCGCAATGCGTTGCTCCGGGGAGCTTGTTGTTGTTGTTGACTTGGGTCGTTGGCACACTATTCCTCGAAAACACAGCCAGTTCGATTCTCGCTCGCGACCAACACCAGTGGAGAAGAAATGAACCGGTCCTGGGCTTCCCCTAGGTCGACTCAGACCTGTGTACGAGTACTTGGTGCGGTGTGTGAAACATCAGCAGACAAGGGTGGCCGGGTCGTGGTTCTGACCACACCACTCCCTCGTGCATCGTGGCGGCAATAATAGGCGCTCGCTAACACAGACACACGTCTGTGCGTGTGGGGGGCGGTCGTCTTTGTCTTTGCGAGTCCGTACGCCGCTCCCCCCGGCTTCCATCTCTGCTCCCTTCCTCCCCGCTGCGCTGCTGCGCCACGGCCCCTGCTGTAATTGCGCGCATTAAAAGACGCGTGATCAACTGTCGGGCTTGTCCCCTTCAATTGCGCGGAACGCGTCCTTGCGAAGGCGTGCTTGAAGGACAGTGTGGGGGCAGGTGCGTGCGTGTGTGTGTGTATGCACAACCCTGTGTGTGTGTATGCACAACCCTGTGTGTGTGTGTGCGTATGGGGAGCGGTGGCGCAAGTGGTTAGCGCGCTGCGCTACGAACACGGCGAAGCGAGTTCGATCCGCGCTCCTCGTGACCGATGGTAGTGGCGAATATTTTAATCAGCCCCCCACCCCCCACTAGGTCGACTCAGCCCCGAATGAAAATCAGGTGCGGTGTGAGACAAAGACGGCCGGGCGTGATGTTGCCCCCCCCCCCCCCCACCTTACCGTGTGCCATGCCGGCTTTAATAGGTGCTCGCTAACAGCACTTGCCCCAACAGTCTGTTAAAGGCTATTCGGGGGATATTTGTCTTTGTGTGCAGCCCTATTCTGTCCTGCACTGGACACGTTTCTGCGCTTACACGCACCCTCTGTGGGCACAAGATGTTTGAGTCGAAATGTACGCACAGGTATTTGCATTGACAAGCGTGCACCGCTCCAACGATGTCCTCCTCAAATGACCATTGAGTCCATCTCCCGTTTACAGTGGTGGAAATTCCCCATTCGTATGGCGAGAGTGAGGCCATCCATATGGGGCAATCTTTGTTGACCTTTCCATGGAGTCGTTCTGATTTTAGCGACCGCCCGAGGGATGATGGGCCAAGTGAACCACCAACCACGATTTGAACACGTGAGAGGTGACAGCACACTGAGGAGGCCTCCATCCAGCAGTGGATTGTCCATGGCCCATGGTGATGATGAATAGCTGAAGAATGTATCTTGCTGCAAACGCTGAATTATATCATCGATGCAGGTTTCCTTCGCGCTGTGCGGGTTTGGTGAGTGTGATTTCACGTATATTCGCCAAACCTATTTCTGCCCAAAATACTCTGTAATGCGATTTGAATTCACTCGTGTGGATATGCGGTCGGACATGGGACATTGTGTGTGTATATTGTGTGTACTGTGTGTGTACTGTGTGTACTCTGTGTGTGTGTACTGTGTGTGTATATATACTGTGTGTATAGTGTGTGTGTGTACTGTGTGTGTACTGTGTGTACTCTGTGTGTGTGTACTGTGTGTGTATATATACTGTGTGTGTATAGTGTGTGTGTGTACTGTGTGTGTACTGCGTGTGTACTGTGTGTACTGTGTGTGTATACTGTGTGTACTCTGTGTGTGTACTGTGTGTGTACTGTGTGTGTATATATACTGTGTGTGTATAGTGTGTGTGTACTGTGTGTGTACTGTGTGTACTCTGTGTGTGTACTGTGTGTGTACTGTGTGTACTGTGTGTGTACTGTGTGTGTACTGTGTGTGTACTGTGTGTACTCTGTGTGTGTACTGTGTGTGTATATATACTGTGTGTATAGTGTGTGTGTGTGTGCTGTGTGTGTACTGTGTGTACTCTGTGTGTGTACTGTGTGTGTACTGTGTGTGTACTGTGTGTACTCTGTGTGTGTGTACTGTGTGTGTACTGTGTGTGTACTGTGTGTACTCTGTGTGTGTACTGTGTGTGTATATATACTGTGTGTGTACTGTGTGTGTGTGTGCTGTGTGTGTACTGTGTGTACTCTGTGTGTGTACTGTGTGTATAGTGTGTGTGTACTGTGTGTGTACTGTGTGTACTCTGTGTGTGTACTGTGTGTGTACTGTGTGTGTACTGTGTGTACTCTGTGTGCTACTCAGCCGGCAGCTGTCTCCTCGTGCGGTTTTGCTTTGTGTGCTCTCTTCTTAGAACGCATCTACGACTACTACCACATACAGCCCTGTGCTTTGGTCGAAATATCATAGGTAGCTTTGTTTATATTTATATTCGAGCCATATATGTGAAGGTCTCCAAGATGTCTACTCGGCATCATATTTACCAGTGTCATGCCGAAAAGACCTATCGGTTCCCACGGTAATATTTAGCCCTTTGTCCATCCACTGCTGGATGAAGGCCTCTGCACTCTTGTCGGTGTATTTGTCTACCATACTGTATGGTGGTAATTGTGGATTGGTGGAAGATCGAGCCAGCACCGGTTCAAATGTGATGTTAGCCACGGCTGGGAATCGTGCTCAGGTCACCGGTCATTTATCACACCGCGCGCTAACCGCTGCACCACCGCTCCACCACCTTGCCTTGCAGCTTGGCCGTAATAGGTGCTCCCTAATAGGACCTGCACCGCAAGACATAACCATAACATTACGCAAACGTAATAGCATTGTAAAAATAATAATAACAATATTGTATGAGTGTTGCACGAAAATAGCTGTACGTTTGCGTTAAAGTGTCTCACAATATATGTGCAACGTGAATAATTGGTTGTCATTCATTCAAGCAACGCAGCTGTGCAATAGCCACTGCTATGTGCAGTAGCCACTGCTATGCCCTGGGGTACATACGTATGAATGTGTGTGGAACTTCTTTTGCATTATACGTAGCCAACCGTGCTCATCGGAGGTGCGGGTGGGAAGGGCAACAAACTAAATACAACAAGCAGTTCTTAAGAAATTAGTTTCCAATCTAGATTATTTAAAAGTGCATAGCTCCAGTGGCTTCCTAATATCGGGAAGGAAAAGCTTTCCAGCCGACCAGAAATCGGCCCGTTCAGAGTGTGCAATGATTTGTCTGAAATGAATTGTGTTCGTCCACCGTGTGTCAGAAAGCACCCACTTTACAAATGTGCTCCAAGCGAGGGACATTTTTGTTGAATTCCTACATTGAATGGTTTCTTTAGAAAGCGGCGAATATGAAAGTTCGCGGAATTCAAAATCGGCGGTGCGTTGTGAAACCGTTCCGAGAGGGCAGCGTGTGGCGTCCTCCACTCCTTGGTTTTACTCGAAAAGTACAAAGCGTCTGAGAGTGTTACGGGAAAGCTGCAAGGATTAACAGATGGCAATTTGAGTAGAACATTGAAGAGTGGATCCTGAAGGTCGGTTATCAACCCTCAGAGCAATTCCGGCATAGAGCAACAGGAAGGAAGCAATTGCGACCTTGGATCGTCGCAGCCAATCAAAGCGTTGGCTGTGTGACGGTCTATTGAAGGTGAATTGAGCACAAATGCACTTTATTCTTCTGACCTTGCTGTCAGCTAATGTTGATTTAAATGTATCAATTCCAGGAATCTATGTTTGCACTGTCAGCTAATGTTGATTTAAATGTATCAACTCCAGGAAATAATGTTTGCACTGTCAGCTAATGTTTATTTAAATGTATCAACTCCAGGAATCTATGTTTGCACTATCAACTAGTTGATTTAAATGTATCAACTCCAGGAACCTATGTTTGCACTGTCCGCTAATGTTGATTTAAATGTATCAACTCCAGGAATCTATGTTTGCACTGTCACCTAATGTTGATTTAGATGTATCAACTCCAGGAATCTATGTTTGCACTGTCAGCTAATGTTGATTTAAATGTATCAACTCCAGGAATCTATGTTTGCACTATCAACTAGTTGATTTAAATGTATCAACTTCAGGAATCTATGTTTGCACTGTCAGCTAAAGTTGATTTAAATGTATCAACTCCAGGAATCTATGTTTGCACTATCAACTAGTTGATTTAAATGTATCAACTCCAGGAATCTATGTTTGCACTGCCAGCTAATGTTGATTTAAATGTATCAACTCCAGGAATCTATGTTTGCACTATCAACTAGTTGATTTAAATGTATCAACTCCAGGAATCTATGTTTGCACTGTCACCTAATGTTGATTTAAATGTATCAACTCCAGGAATTTATGTTTGCACTATCAACTAGTTGATTTAAATGTATCAACTCCAGGAATCTATGTTTGCACTGTCAGATAATGTTGATTTAAATGTATCAACTCCCAGAATCTATGTTTGCACTATCAACTAGTTGATTTAGATGTATCAACTCCAGGAATCTATGTTTGCACATGCTTAACTCGCTGTGTACGTTCGTGTGTGTTAATGTGTAGTGAGCAACTTCCGAGAGGCGACGATGCGTAGAGGGCCCCTTGTTTATTTCTCACACTTTACAGGCACAATCTGAGTGACATATATATTGGGCTACACATAGCTGACCCACTCATACAGCCCATCGCCTGCGTCTAACTATATAGCTGGCTGACTAATACAGCGACGACGACGATGGGGCAAAGACAGCGACGTCAGCCAGGACCCAGACCCCCACGACAGCCCCGAACCTCCGGTTACGTCCCCCTTATATACTCCTCGGCGTGGCCAAGCCCCGCCTTTGGCCACGCCCCCTTCTAGAACCTTCGAGCAGATTCCCGGAGCTTCCCGACTGACCCCGCCTCTGACCTTTAGCCCAGTTACGCCCCCTTATGGTTGGCTATTATAGAACGTACCCATACCCGTAATTATCCCTCCTGGTCAACAGATGGCACCCTGTCACTACACATGTATACAAAACAAAGATAGACATCCCCGTATAGCTTCAACAGGATGTTTGGGAAAGTACTGTTAGCGAGTAGCACCTATTGAAGGCCGGAAGGGCACCCGAGGGGGTAGGTGGCCAGCACCATGCCCGGCCACCTTTGTCTCCCAAGTGCTGATGTTTACACATTGCACCAACCACTTGTTCAAAGCAGAGTCGACCTAGGGGAGGCCCAGGGACCGGTTCAGATAATCATCACTGGTGGTGGTCGTGGGCAGGAATTGAACTCGGGCCACACAGCGCATTAACTGCTGCACTACCACTCCCCAATATATACACATGCACGCTCATCCTCAAGATCAGCCCTGCAGAATTTCGGAACATTTCTGTAAGGTCTTGGAAGAGAAGGGGGGAAGCCCTCTGTCGAAATAAGATAATGGGGCAAGGGGTGGCTAGCCCTGCGACCTGTGCGGAGAGCCTTAAAGAGTAGAGGAAGTAGCCACCCACCGCCAGTGGCTGGCTCATGTTCCATCGACCAAGCAGGTGTGGAGCACGATTCAGAGCCTGAGACCGAGTAAATCGCCAGGCAGAGATGACTATCCCATCCCAATTGAATTTCTGTGGGAGGATGACGACTTGTATGCAAGCTGCCTACCTTACGTGACATCGTCAGAACTGTCTGAACCACAGGATGGGTCTCACAGGATTGGAAGCATGCCCTGGTGGCCCCCTTTCTGTAGGACCACACTGGTTGTAATAACTACAGGGGCATCTCCTTCCTCAGCGTGCCAGGGAAGCTCGAAATAATTCTGAGAAGATCGCAGAGCTCACTATTGTTTCAAGCAAGGGTGGTCCTGCACAGATGACATGGGATTGGTTTGTATGCTATGGCAGACCTGTAAGGGAATTAAATGGGACCTACACCTCTGCATTATTGGTCTGTGTAAGGCAGGGGTCGGGAACCTATGGCTCGCGAGCCAGATGTGGCTCTTTTGATGATTGCATATGGCTCGCAGATAAAACTAAATATTCTCACTTGTTTTAATCCATCCATCGATTTTTCACTGCGCATGTCCTGTTCAGGGCTGCAGGAGCAATTGTCCATTATTTTAATTGGATGATACTGGCCTACGTTTGCCGTTGCTGGGTAAAACAGGTAAACGCCCCCTTTTGAATCAGTCTGAGACTGCGTCTGCTCGGTCATTAGCTCAAAGCTAACCCTTCGACGAAGAAGATGGCGAAAAGAAAAAAAGACGACGAGTATCGTACATTTCAGGACGAATGGACCGAAGAATTCGCCTTTGTGGAGAGAGCGGGTTCTGCGGTGTGTCTAATTTGCAATGACAAAATTACATCGTTGAAACGGTCGAATGTAAAGCGGCACTTCGACACGCGCCACGCTACCTTTGCATCAAAATACCCTGCGGGAGACAGCAGAAAGAAAGCGTGCCAAGAGCTTCTGAGCAGGGTGCCAGCTAGCCAGCAGCAACTCCGCGTATGGACCCGGCAAGGTGACTATAATTCGGCTAGCTTTGCTGGTTCTTTAGCAATAGTGAGGAACGGAAAACCATTCACAGATGGCGAGTATGCTAAAACGTTCATGCTGGATGTAGCCAATGAACTTTTTGATGATCTTCCGAACAAAGACAAGATAATCAAACGGATACAAGACATGCCTCTGTCGGCAAGAACTGTTCATGATCGTACCATCGTGATGGCAAACAAAGTGGAGGAAACGCAAGTCAAGGACATAAATGCAGCGCCGTTCTTTTCTCTGGCTTTGGATGAGTCAACAGACGTGATCCATTTGTCGCAGTTCAGCGTGATTGCAAGATATGCTGTTGGTGACACACTGCGCGAAGAAAGTCTTGCTGTTCTGCCATTAAAAGGGTCCACAAGAGGTGAGGATTTATTAAAGTCTTTCATGGAGTTTGCTCAAGAAAAAAGTCTACCTATGGATAAACTTCTCTCAGTGTGTACTGATGGTGCTCCGTGTATGGTGGGGAAAAACAAAGGATTTGTGGCGCTTCTCCGTGAACATGAAAATAGACCCATCCTAAGTTTCCATTGCATTATACACCAGGAGGCACTTTGTGCTCAGATGTGTGACAGGCAGTTTGGCGAAGTGATGTCGCTGGTCATTCGTGTGATCAACTTTATTGTTGCCCGAGCCTTAAATGATCGCCAGTTTAAAACACTGCTGGATGAAGTTGTAAATAACTATCCTGGTCTGCTTTTGCACAGCAATGTGCGTTTGTTGTCAAGAGGGAAGGTGCTTAGCCGTTTTGCGGCTTGCCTGAACGAAATCCGGACTTTCCTTGAAATGAAAGGCGTCGGGCATCCTGAGCTAGCCGACACCGAGTGGCTCCTCAAGTTTTACTATCTCGTAGATCTGACTGAACATCTGAACCAGCTCAACGTGAAAATGCAAGGCATTGGAAATACAGTGTTATCCCTTCAACAAGCTGTATTTGCTTTTGAAAACAAGCTGGAGCTTTTCATCACGGATCTTGAAACAGGTCGTTTACTACATTTTGAAAAACTGAGCCAATTTAAAGATGCATGCACAGCAAGTGAGCCCATTCAAAACCTTGATCTCCACCAGCTAGCTGGCTGCACATCCAGTCTCCTACAGTCCTTCAAAGCACGCTTTGGAGAATTTCGTGAGCACACTCGTCTTTTTAAGTTCATCACCCATCCAAACGAGTGTTCACTGAACACAGCCGACCTGAATTACATCCCTGGTGTCTCCGTCAGAGATTTTGAAGCAGAAGTGGCTGACCTGAAGGCCTCGGACATGTGGGTGAATAAGTTCAAGTCACTGAATGAAGATTTGGAAAGAATCACACGACAGAAAGCGGAGTTGGCGAGCAAGCACATGTGGACAGAAATGAAAAAACTCCAACCCGAAGACCAGCTGATTCTCAAAACTTGGAACGCGCTTCATGTCACATACCACACACTGCAGCGTGTGAGTATTGCTGTATTGACCATGTTTGGATCTACGTATGCATGTGAGCAGTCATTCTCACATCTTAAAAACATCAAGTCCAACCTACGATCACGTTTAACGGATGAAAGCCTCAACGCTTGCATGAAGCTTAACCTCACCAAGTACCAACCCGACTACAAAGACATCAGCAAATCCATGCAGCACCAGAAGTCGCATTAATGGTGAGTGTTATAACAACATTATTTAAAAGAATAAATTCAGAGGCTTATTATACTGACATTTAGTTGAATTCACTTTTAAAATATATTATATGGCTCTCACTGAAATAAATTTCCAAATTTTTTGCTTTCATGGCTCTCTTAGTCAAAAAGGTTCCCGACCCCTGGTGTAAGGCCTACCATACATTTACTAGGCCATGGCTTTTATACTTTTCTTCACGCTTTCAGGGTCCCTAACCCTCTACTTATCATTCAGGGCCTTCCTGGTGGTGGGCATGGCCAGGTAAAGCTGTATGGCCACGAGTCGAAGCCGTTCCATATTCACATTGTGGTGCGACGGGCACCTGCACTAGCTGGGGTCATTCAGGCTGGCCTGCCTACGATCCATCCTGGCTTTCGTCACACTGGTTTGCGTGAGGAGTTCCCAGATCCATGAACGATCTGAACACTGTCCTATGAGTGAGCTCCTCTGGCAGACGAGACTGCTTCGGTTGTTACATGGAGCCTGCATGCCCAGCCACCATATGCCCAAGCAGCTTCTGTTTGGCCAGATAAAGAGGGCTAAAATGGCATGTTATGGGCTATAGAAAAGATGGGCCAATGTGGTATCGGAGGACTTGGAACTGCATAATCTTTCCGATGATTGGTGTCAGCGGTGTCAAGATTGTATTCATGGAAAAGGCTTGTGAACACACACTACGGGAATATTGAAGGCAATCGCCAATCGACAACAGCAGAGCAGCGATGCTCACAGCAACGAGTAGAGTGTCGGGTAGCTAAAACATAGCAAGGTGGTATAGTGGGTAACGCAGGTGGTTCATCTGTGGCTCATCTCAGTCGTTTAACCCAAAATGCTGGGGTCTGTTCCGTGACCTTACCTTCAATAGCTTGCCTGGCTACAAAGTACACCTGGCCATGGCACAACTTTATTATTTTCTTGCTTGTGATGGAAATATGTTCAGGAACTAAATGCCAATGTCGAGGTCTGCTAGCCACAACAGGGCTTCAGGAGAGAGTTTTTGTGGTTTTTCTATTCCTAGTAAAATAGCTATGGCGATATCACCATCACTAATGGTTAATGGCAGATATTATTGTTGTTGTTTACGCGTATGCGTGTTGACATGTATACGAGGTTTTAAAATTTGACATTGGTGTTTCCAGATAATTGCTTTTATCTCCATATGTAACATTTTTCATTCGGAAAAGGTTTCGATGTATTTATTTATTCCACGTGAGGGTTTAGCTCTTAAAATATTTTACTCTCTATATGGTGGAGGTTTTTAAAAATGAAAAACAGAGCTTAAACAGCGTCATAGTACATCATGTCTTATAAAAGCCGACATAAATGTATCTCTGGCTGCGCATATAATGTGCAAGGAGTGAAGTGGTGGGGGTTGCATGAAGGTTCATGATTGCATCTATTGTTACAAGTTCTGTTAGGGAGCGCCTGTTTTGGCAAACTACGTGGCATGGGGTTTGGAACGGTCACACGATGTGATTCGTGCCCAATGTTTTTCGAACCCGGCAGCATGAGTTGGAATCCCGGCCGTGGCCAACCTGTAGCTAGAGATATCAGAACCCGGACTTGGACACCCCTTGACCGGCATGGTGAAGTATGGTCACACAATCCCCGTGTGATCGACATGGCATTGGCAAGAGCCCTTCATTCAGCCGTGGATTATTTCGCCAAACACCAGTTGCTCATCTCCGCAACAGGCCGCATAAAAAAGGATGTGCAGACAGTTGTATTAACAAACGGCTGTAAATGACCTGTCACATTGATTGTTGTAACCTGCATTTATAAACAGACGGGATCTGTTTTTTTTTTTTTACCACGTGACAAAAAATGAAAATACGATCAACATTTTTTGCCCGTCGACCGGTGAGTTTTCCGGACCGGAAGCATTCGTTCACCTTGTCACACTTAGGACCTGATAGGCGCGCACGCACGCGCGCATTACGCGTGCGTGCGCGCCTTTGCCGGTGTCAGCGCGCGTGCTCGTCGGTGGCATAACGCGTGCGTCGCTACCCGTACCACCGATTAGCACAGTTGGCTACGTACGGTACGAGAGAAATTCAACATACATACAAATATAAAGATCCCCCCCCCCCGTGTAGCCTGTAACGGACTGTTGGGGGAAGTGGTGTTAGCGAGCACCTATGAAGGTGCCGGCACGGCACACGAGGGGGTGGGTGGCCAGCACCACGCCCGGCCGCCTTTGTCTCCCTAGTGGCGATATTTACACACCGCACCAGGTACTCATTTGAGGCTACCCAGGGGAGGCCCAGGAGCGGTTCAGATAATCGTCACTGGTGTTGGCCGTGATTGGGAATCGAACTCAGTACGCCGGGTTCGTAAGCACACCACCACTCCCACAACATACATACAACATATACACACGCCGCAAGGGCGCGCACACCCGCGTCGGAGCGTGCATTCGCACGGCCGCTCGCTCGCTCGTCTTTGTTTCCCTGCCGAGCCGTGCAGCTCTTAATTAATGCTCCGTCCATCACAGTTTAATTAAAAAGTTTATGGCCCCGACGCCGCGAGGCAGCGTTACTGGCTGGGCGGCTGGAAACGCGCTCATTATTCCCGGATCGACGCCCAGCTAAGTGCCAGAGCCTGGCCTTGCTAGAGGCCACGCTCCCCTCAAAGCAGACGGCTCATCTTATTTCCATTACAAAGCTGTCTTCTTCCCTTACCCTCGCTCCTCCTCACCAGTGACCCCGCCGTCCCTTCCCTTTCCTGGGCCACCTCCTCCCATGCAGCCCCCTGCTCTCCACACATTGCCCTCTGTCTCCAATTTTATTTTCTTTGATTCGTGAAAGAATAAAGAAGAACGTGTGTTTTTTGTTGCTGCTGCTGCCAAGCAAGAGTCTAGCCACTAACATTGGCCATTCATTTACATTTTCCCGGTTTTCCTCCATCCTGTCCCCACTCTGTCTCCGGTCGGTCGTTTTTTTTTTTGTAACCCACAAACTCATTCCCAGCCCGATGTGCCTGCGTCACACTCGGACGTCTGTCCGTCCATCTGTCTGCCTGCCCCATCACCCTTCCCATCTCGCTTCCCTCCCCCTCCCCTCGCCTTCTCTCTCTCTCTCTGCCAGGGGAGGAACAATGATCCGTCTTTTACGTGCGTCGTCGCCGGGGCTAAAGATTTCAGCCCACAACTCCCAGCGCGGGTTCGTGTCAGCCCTTGCTGTGACGCTAATTGCTTAAGCAGCTCCAATATGATGCCCTTTAAAGGGAAGATAAAGGACCGACAAAAGGAGAAGAGAGAATAAAAACACAAGACAGCCTTTTTTTTCGGGGGGCGAAGGCGATTACTCCGGCAGGCCAGATGCAAGTGTCCGTGTAATCCCCGACACTAGCGGCACAAGAGGTCATATACACATGCCGCCTAAATGCCATCCCTCACCCCCGAACACAGACGCCCGTTCACAGCCACCGGTTTGTGAAATTAAATACCTTCGCATTGCACGTGCGGATTAGAGGGATCAATCGGGCCGATTAAGTTTTTGTTGTTTGTTAATCTTTTTTTCGCGAGAAAATATCGTCCGTTTTGAAATGAAGCGTCTCTGGGTAGAGTCGCTTTGCTTTGTGCTCCCTCTCCCGCTCCCCCGCCACCTCCTCCTGAATTTCTCCTTCCACCCACCACTCTTAGATTGTAAATTCCATTTCGGCAGCGTCCTCCTACCGTAGCGTCAGCGGTCTGCACAATGGGCTTGCAATGCCTTGGTCGCCCGCTAGATTCGATCTCCCGGCACGGCGGTGAATACAATGGAGCAGGTTGTTGCTGGAATCCTCCACACCGCCTCTATCCATCCAGCGGAATAGATTAGTACAACCGCAGTTAGTCACATCGGCAGGTCACGTGTGGTGGGATAAAGTGTGGGTACGCCCACCTCATCTGGATATTTGTGAAAAAGAGCTTCATAGCTCATCGGATTCCTGCAGGATATATAAATATTCCGATTGGACCAAGTAGGCTAAATACTCTCTGAGGATTTTCTCAAATAGAGGCCCGTCTGCCGGCAGTGATGCGAGCAAGCATCACAAAGGCAAAGCAGGGCCGCGCCTTTGCCTACCGCCCTGCTTTGCCTTCTCTTGAAAATGAGATGTGTTGACTCTGTCGATTGTAACCCTACTTTTAAATTAAGGCTAAACACTCGGGGTATAAAGATTAATCGTCCTTAAGGTCCACGTAACCTTCGTGGAATCACGTGGGTACAAATCAATGGTTGTAAGTGTACGCACATTCCTGCGTATGCGACAAATGTAACAACGCTGCATTTAGACGAATGGAGCGATAAGACTGTTAAAACAACACGTGAAATGAGCGAGATATAATAAACTAAACAAAAAACTAAACTTTTTTTAAATTTTATCAGTTAAAGCCCACTGAGCGAGATAGCCCCTTTTTTAGAAGCGACCTAGCCACAAATGATAGCCCAACGAAGTGGCTTATCACGTGGAAATTTACAGCAGCCAAATAGTCTCATCGGATGTTTCTTAATGTCGAGGAAAAAAACGTAGGATCCGGAGAAAAATCCACGCGACCACGGGGAGAACATGCAAACTCAAAATATACAGGCGTCAGGGTCGGGGGTGAACCCATGCACTCCTGCATACCAGGCGAGGCAGATAACATATCGGCACCGCGGCTCCCCCTTAATACAAACGAAATTGTGAAAATGTGAGAAAATGAGAATATACTTCTTGAATTGAATCAGAACAATTCGTGGAATTTCCCGGAAGCAGGGAAGTTGGTCTAATGAGTTTCTGGACATCTGTGAAATAGAACTTTGTAGCACATCGGATTCCTCCAGTCTAAATAAAGATTCTTGTTCTCAGTTTCCATCCTGACTAAATTCTCAACCTCAATCAGACGACCGCCTACCACCCTGTCTACCTACAGGGCTTCGCCAGCATTGATTCGAGCTGTAAATTTCCACATGATAAGCCACTTGAAAATTGTATTGTTTTATTTTATTATTTTATTCTCGTTCAACGTGACTTTACCGAAAGAACCAAAGAAGATGAAGCCTGACTCTGTTGATGAGACACTTTGTGTTGAAACCCGTTCAGAGTTTTGCTTCTATCGAACCGATGGGCCGATGAGTCGTATAATAAATAGTTTACTTTTGTTATGAGGAAGAGACAGATAGCATGTTTATTTGTATTTCTGTGATCTTTAATTACACAGCATTATTATATTCCACGCATATTTTGCCAGGAAATGAAGTAATTGAGGTAAATTTCAGCGAGCGACTATAATTACAATTTTACGAGGACGCCACTATGATTGTAGATATATCTTAACGTACGACGTATCGTAATGTTGCCATATCGCGGCAATCCTGTAAATCTACGCACCAGCCCTACCTCAAACCCCTCTGCCATCCCCACATCCCTCCACCGACCTCTCTACCTCCCTCTCACACGTCCATGCCTTTGAGCAGCCGCCACAGCCAGCACCTGTCAGTATCTATCCACTGCTGCATGAGTTCCAATCCATTCTGCACATAACTCGTGATCCTTGTATTTATCGCCATCTCCCCAGAGCAAGGTCCCTTGGTCTCACCCACCCAATCTGGATCGGCATTTAGTATTTATTGCCAATTAATTATTGATGCACCTCTTCCCAAAACATTTCAGCAACTGAACTCGCCACAGCTGTTCATTGAAGCCCTAAAGGAAAATGTAACCATGGTACATATGTTGAACTCCTTTCGCACCGTACGTAGCCAACCGTGCTAATCGGAGGTGCGAAAACAAAATCATACAGGCCCATTTTTTTATTGCGATGGTGTGTTGGAGGTCGTGCACAAGCAAACAAAACAAAACACTGCACACTCCGACAAATGGTCCTCTTTCAAAAGCAGAGAGAAGCTGTCCCGACGCTGTAGATAAGGAGCCATTGCCTGCAACGTTACTCAACTCTGTATATGTTTTAATTAAATATAGGGCAGTGCTTTTAAATAACTACGTTGTTGTTGTACCAAGACAGCATGTGCCGAGCAGTCTGGCACAGATCTGAAGAGTCATTGATGGGAAAAGTAAAGATTCAAGCAATCATCAGGTGCACTCGTGTGACATAATGGCAGTCACTTCTGAATACTCTTCATTTGACGGTCCTGCAATGATCACACCGACCTTCAATTTGGAGCCTTTGCCCCGGCCACCTCTGGCTGGCTCTGCAGGTGCGACTCGTCACGAGATATGATTGCTGCTTGGCGATAGAGCCACGCGCAGGTTCTATTACTCATGCTGCTTCCACGGATGTGGCTCATCACAAGGAATGGTTGCTGCTCATTGATAGAGCAATGGGTAGGATAAAAATGCTGGATTGCGGGCAGCTGGACGTACCCCTACCCATGATGAGGATTTGAAGGACTGACACAATTCAGAGCGGAACTGAAATTGCTCGAGGCTTTTAACGGTGCTGTCCCCATGTATCATACGGGGCCAGAAGATTCTGCGTCTCGAATGCTCGGAAAATGATCAAGAGCTTGCGTGCCCCTTTAATACGGCAAGTCGTGCTCCAGTGACCAAAGCTTCGAGGCAGCTCCATCAAACTTGAGCAATCAGTTTGGCAACCAAATCGTTATCACTATTGCCCCGCAACTGCTTTGTCCACTTTCTGAGTGAGTAGTTGCGCAGCAAGGATGTACGCCAAGGCATCTGGCAACGCCCTTTACAGCAGAGCCCCGCCCCTTATATGGTTAGCCCCGCCCCCCCCCCACCACCTTTCTCTCCGTCCTACCTATGTCGGGATTGTAACAATCAATCATAGTTCGCAAAACGTGTGTGCGATGAATGCAACGCATCGCTACAAGTCGCCGAGCGGGGGTCCCTCGGAAGTATAGAGTGGTCTAGATGTCCTGTGACCCCCCCCTCCCCCCCATTAATTGACCCCAAACATTTGTTTTTTTTCCTTTGCGTGTTAATTTATGTTTTAAATGAACCTTACTTAAAAAAAAACGTATTCAGTTTAAAAAAAAATTAAAGTGGCGTAGCAAGACATCTGGACCACCCTGTCGAGTCTTCCCTGCACTTGTAAGCAACCAGTCGCCCAGCTGCTCACGGCCGCTCGCAGAGACGTCGCCGACGACGTTGTCGACCCTGCAGGCGAAAGCGAGCGTCGTGACGGAGAGAGCGGCCGGAGGGCAGGGCCTTGGTTTCCCCCTCTGCCCTGGCGAGGAACCGCAGCGAGGTGGTCGGTGGTCGTGTTCGTCTCGGCTGCTCCGATTAGCACGGTTGGCTGCGTCTGGTGCGAAAGAAGTTCAGCACACGTATGTTGAAGTTATTCCGTGTGTGTGTGTGTGTGTGTTGAACTTCGTTCGCACCGTACGTAGCCAGCCGCGCTAATCGGAGGTGCGGGGGGAAGGACAACAAAACTAAATACAAAAATAACTTTTCAAGAAATGAGTTTTCAATTGAGATTTTAAAGGTGCATAGCTCCAGTGGCTTCCTAGTAGCGGGAGGAAGAGCGTTCCAGACGGTCGCAGAAGCAGCATCTGAAAACGAGCGATGCGGTGACGGTCTTTGTTCGACGGCTAGCCAACAGCCGCTGCGAGGATGACCGGAGTTTGCCCGATGGTTTGTGCTCCATGACGAGATCAGCAAGCAACTTATTGTGGTTCATTTGTGGCAAGCACTTTGAACATACATGCGTACGTCCTGTAGCGTGTTTGTAGTCTGTGACACGTGTGCTCCGTGCGTACTGCGTGCGTTTGATTGAGCGAGTGGACGAGTGGCCAGTCGCAGCGAGATTGATTTGGCGTGTCAGGTAACAGGTAATAGTGCGGAATGCTGCCCCTTTTTTAAGGTGACCACACGGCGGGTTGTGATTTATGACCGGTGTTCACGTTTTTGAGAGGTGCTTCGTCTCTTGCGTTTTTTGTGGGCGCTCTTTACGTAGCCGCGGTAATATTAGTTTATCGATCGAGGCACTGACAACAAACTCAAATAATGTGAGATAAAATTGGAAAAACTGTAGTCCAAACAACACGTAGCATTTAAAGTGCAAATGTAGTTTTTTTTTTACTTTTAACGGTGGGAACTGCACGTAAAAATGAATATAGGCCGAGATAAGAAAAAGTTCATGCACCTGCTGCTTATTTTTTATGGAACAAACTGAGTCTCTTCCAGTTGAGTTCATACTTTGGGGATGGGCTCCAGATTGTTGGACGTATCCGAAAATCAGGCCTCGAAAATATCGGAAAATTTGTAATTTCTGATTACTATTTGCGAAAAGAGAAACGACTTCACACACGTGACGTCACCCGCGCTGTTTCCCTCCCAACAGTGATGTCACTTTCGTGACCTGCAGGCAGATACATTTATCAAATTATTTAAACGATCCAAAAACTAAAAACACGAAATATATCCAAAAGCTTTCTTACATATCCAGATATACGTAAATTGTTGAATCCGAAACTCATCCCTGGAATATCTCCATCGCTATTCCTATAAATGTCTGAGCAGCGTAATTTAGTATGAAAATCGGTGAGGAACTACTTTCTGTCATCTACTCATTTTGTTAGAAACCCCATTTCCCCCCCGCATATTGGTTCCGCTTGGGCCATAAATAATTCAGAATATTGCTTCGCTCCGTTCGTTATTTTTCCCCCGCCGCCCGCGGAGCAATCGCTCGGGCCACCCCGCAGGTGGCCGCTGAGCTCCCCTCGGCGGCGATGTCATTAGCGGCGGCCTTCATCCGGGCGTCCTCGCGTTGTCCACCCCCGCGCCGCTGCCCCCACGGCACAGCCGCGGAGAAATCTGCGGCAATTCCGATGTGGACAGTTACCTTTTTTTTTGTTTAACCCTTCGCCCTGCCTGCCTGCTCGGGGTGCTACAACGCCGCCGGAAGATGGCAGTGCGGCGGTGGATCGAATCCACCTGTGTGGAACTAATGAGTGTTAAGCTCCCCCTTGCCCCCCCCTGTAATGTGTCCCAGGGTGAGGTTGGCGGGAGGGGATTTGTTAAGACACCCCCAAGGCAGGACGCTCTTGGAAAAGGGAATTGAGACTCAGCGAGGCATTGCTCTGTTTATAAAGGGTATTATTATTATCTCTTATTCTGTGCCCCTTTAAGGGATGCGTGATCATGTGGGCAGAGCCCTAGCATTGTGACGTACGCACAATGAGTCAAGGGTCATAGTGGGTGGCGTAACAGCAATCAGGGATTAATTTCACTGAAAAAAAACTTAATCGTGAATAATATTGGTCGCGCAAAAAGACTCAGCGTTACATTTTGTTCTACTTAAAACGAAATTTTATATGCTCGTTCTGTTGTTTTATGTTAATTATATACGGAGGTCTCTTATCCTTGGATGAAGGGCGCTCCACAGGTTCGAATTATTATCATCATTATTTCTTGATAATGATTGTTTTTGACTGAACTAGATTTACGAGTGGAGTAGAAATGCCAAGAAGAAAATTCAATATCTGGTCAAGGCCAGCGGCCACAATTTGACAAGAGGCATAATAATGATAACACAGTTCATATTACCCTATCCATGCTCGCGACACATGAATCCAGCAGATTAATGTTCATTTGTCCCTTCATGTGGGTGTTGGGGCCATGAACACGACATTCGCTCGTTGATATTGCTTCCATTTCTCGATGGCAGCAGACGGCCGTCGTAGCAACCGGCGCGCTGCGCACACCCGTGGCGCTGGCCAAATTGCCGCTAGGTTGACTCAGCCTGGAATGAACGCCCGGACTGAATGAACGCCCGATCGGGGGTGGCTTACCGATTAACTCTGCCTAATGTGAGCACCAAAGAATGGCAAAGCCGGATGATTCTCGAACTGCGACACGACCGAGCGGTAGCACGTGTGCCGCTTATTGTGGGAGGTTCATGGGTTCAAGCCCGGCGGCCGCCCTGGTTAATACCGCGGGTGTGTTAAACGAACAAGAGGCGCTGTCTTGCTTCACAGTGGGCGTCAAAGATGACGGGAAGCTGTTTGTAAAATAGTCTGCCAGTAGGGGTCGATGATTGCTGCTGTGTGTATAATCCCGATTGAGCCATTCGTAATTCGGCAAACGTCGACCCAGACATCGGCACACATCGGCATACCCTTGCAAACGATGTCAGGGGATCCCTATCGTCGCGCGTCATAGATGTAGCGGTAGCAGTGTCATCACGGTTAATTCACGCCACAGTGATAGTAACCAGGGCGGCCGCTGGATCCGAAACCGCGAACCTCTGGGCAACGAGCGGTGGACGAGCGCTGCCGCCGGGCCCGCGCGCGCCACCAGCGCTGGCTCTTATGCGACGGCGTTGGGGCGCGAGTGATTGACGCGTTTTTGCTCGGCGTGTCTCTGCAGGGCTCCGCGCGTGAGGGAGGCGCCCAGTGAAGGGCCACCACCCCCCCCCCACCCTCCACCTCCTGGAGAGTGAAAACGTCGGCCTCTTCATCGCCGTCGTGCCGCCGTGCCGTCGGCGGCGGCGGCCGTCCGTCTCCGTCGTCAAACACACGACACTGCAGTCGCTCGTGCCGGGAGAACGAGGCGAATGACGAATGTGTGTAATGTACGTGCACGTGTGTATGTTGATCTTCTTTCGCACCGTACATAGCCAAACCGTGCTCGTCGGAGGTGCGGGGGAAGGACAACAAACGAAACACAAAAACGCAGCTCGAAAGGAATGGGTTTTCAATCTGAATTTGAAAGTGCATAGCGAATTAATAAAATAACCTCTGTCTGATGGAGTGCTTGCCACACGCTCATACCCACGCCCTGCCCTGCGCCACAGTTCTGTCACCATTTAGAGATTGTAAAGTGAAATACTCCGTACAATGACGCACAGGGAGTGGAGTTTGGTCAGCCCCATCCTTGGACTTGTAACGTTAAAAAACGTGTTGTTTAATACTCAGAAGCTTTTCGATTTAAAGCTTTCGTGACTGCAAGGATTCATCTTCTTTGGTTCTTTCGGTAAAGTCACGTAGAATGAGAATAAAATAATAAAATAAAATAAGACAATAAAATTCTCACGACGTTTCGGCCACAACACAAGCGGCCTTCATCGCTGTCCTCCAGACAGTCTCGTCCCTTCACCTGATGAAGGCCGCTTGTGTTGTGACCGAAACGTCGTGAGAATATCATTGTGTTATTTTATTTTATCAATTTATTATTTTATTCTCATTCTACGTGACTTTACCGAAAGAACCAAGGAAGATGACTCAGAAGCTTGAGAATAAATACTGTGCATTGATTCCCAACAAAGCTGTACCAAACCGTGAGCGGTCTCCACCGTCAACTAATAGGCATGCTGCCCTGCCTGTATCCATACCCCTAACTCTCAACAAGCACACGCAAGGCTCTCTCAGCGCACTGTTGATTGACGCCACAAAGTCTGTCATCGGGCTAAATAGTAGTCTAGTAGTGATATAATGAATCATGGGGTCGTGATTCGATTCAAAAATCAATTGTTTAAACGTCGTGGTGATTGTGGCGGGTCCATTTAATGGGTCATATGACCAAAGACAAAGATTCCCCATATAGCCTTAACAGACTGTTGGGGCAAGTGCTGCTCGCGAGCACCTCTGAAGGCTGGCACGGCACACGAGGTCGTGGGTGACCAGCACCACGCGCCTTTGTCTCCGAAGTAGCGAATTTGTACCTCATTTATACCCCCCCCACCAACCCCCCCCCGCCCCGCTGTGCTATCGTCTCTCGCTTCGTCACGAGACTCAGGGCAGTGCGACGCTTCGTGTTGTTGGTGAAGCGGCCCACAGAAGCGGACACTGTAGAGCAACCTCCGAGATCCCCTTCAAATGACCCCTGGTCCACACACAGCAGACGGCAGCAGCATTGTCCCTCCCACCCACCCACCCCCTCTCACGTTGCGTAAGTAGAGTGAGGTTCGTCGCTCGCGTGGTATTCAAACCGATATTTGTTTTATTTGCTCAGAGCTGAAATTTTGCCAAACGGAAGTGCGGAACCAAATGTAATGTGAAGGGTTTTTTTTGTGGGGGGGGAGGGTGGGGGGGGGGTTTCGCCCTCGCGGTCTCTCTCAGTTGCCAAGGCGTCCTCCTTCGAGGCCGGATTGCGCGCCGAGCCTTGAGTGCGGCCAGGGCCCTCTTGGGAGCCGGGGCCCCGTCGTGCTAGCAACGCGGCCGGTGAATTATTTACAACTCGCGTTTTGTAATTTTGACGTTTTTGTTATTTCCTTTGCCGCTCTCCCGTTCCCGATACAAAACTAGCGGTGCCATCGTCGGCACCGCCACGACCATCGCCGTCACCATCTTTGTTGTCAAGAACAATTCAATTGAATATGGAAGAATATTTTGTTAATGGTCGGATGAACATAGCACGTGTCAAAAAGGTGTGTGTGTTTTTTTTTTATATATATACAAATCTTGGGTAATGTTATTCTCGTCATCATCATGTAAGTCACTATTGTATTGGGTGTGGAATTGCTTTCCATGTTTTGTCAATAAGAATCGCAAATCATTGAGTAAATCATACGCGGTCATTTGTCAGGCCGCTGCTGGATGAAGGCCCCCTCTGTACGCTTTGTCGTTGGAGTGTTTTGACCATACTTCACCACACTACTTAGTGACTGCAGTATGGCATAGGGGGGTGGGGGGGGCCTCAGAACCGGTTCATATATATGTCGCATGCCACTTATGTTGGCCGTAGCCAGGAATCTAAATCGGCACGACAAACTCTTAGCGCATGGCGCTGTCCACCGTGACACCGTTCCCCTGGATTTAAAGTTCGCGATGGTAGAAATGATGTTGGTGATTTGCCGGGGGAAAGGTTCGGATGATTTCCAAGGCGTCACAGGGAGATCATCTCACGGTGATGTTCATCCAAAAAGATTGTTTTAGTGTCCCGTCGACCTTGGGTAATAATGTAATATTGTGCATAATTACCGGATATAATAGCAGTTGATTTTTATCGGGCGTTTTCAATGGAGTTTATATGCTTGTTTGCACAATTGTATTTGTCGTTTGTTTCTCAGTCGGCTTGTCGAGGTGAGGGTCGCGGCGGCTGCGTGTTGAGTAGTGGCGGTCCACACATCCATTTCCCTGGAAACAGACTCGAGCACTACACTACTACACTATACACTACACACTATACACTACACTATACACTACTATACACTACACTATACACTACTACACTATACACTACACTATACACTACTACACACTATACTATACACTACACTATACACTACACTATACACTACTATACACCGTACACTACACTATACACTACACTATACACTACTACACACTATACACTACACTATACACTACTACACACTATACACTACACACTATACACTACACTATACACTACACTATACACTACTACACACTATACACTACACTATACACTACACTATACACTACTACACACTATACACTACACTGTACACTACTACACACTATACACTACACTATACACTACTACACACTATACACTACACTATACACTACTACACACTATACACTACACTATACACTACTACACACTATACACTACACTATACACTACTACACACTATACACTACACTATACACTACACTATACTATACACTACACTATACACTACACTATACACTACTACACACTATACACTACTACACTATACACTAATATACTATACACTACTACATTATACACTACTACACTATACACTACTACACTATACACTACTACACTATACACTACTATACTATACACCACTACACTATACACTACTACACTATACACTACTACACTAGACACTACACTATTACACTATACACTACTACACTATACACTACTACACTATACACTACTACACTATACACTACTACACTATACACTACTACACATTACCAGTTTCCCGAACCACCTCAATAATGAATCAATAATGGCATTTTAAGATATGAGAAAAAAATAAACTTGATTCCGAGTCGCCTTAAAAACCACGGACTATATATATATCACCTGCTATGACGTATGGCTCGAGAACCGTGGACAACGACGAAGAAATTTAAACAAAAGCCGAAAAAGAAAGCGTGGGGAGCTGCATGCTTGGCAATATGCTGAGAGGCAGAAATAATAACCGTAACCAAATCTAGAAATGATGATTAAAAAATGGACCCAACATTGCAGAGTAAACCCATCGCAACCCACCGGCCTGCAGTTCCATTCAGCCGTGATGGGATTATCTCGTCACAACAGATGTCACTGCTGTTGCTAATGGATGGGTCCCAGCGTGTGGTGGCGGGGACTCCACGTGCGTGGTGCCCAGAGGTGGATTTTGCGGCAGCGGGCATTGGTGGCTTTGTTGTGCTGATGAGTCGCGATGAGAACGAAACCGGTCCACAGTTGTCTTATCATTGCATCACTGCTGCTGCTGTCAGTAGCATCATGCAATGATGATAAAACAACATGCATTTACATTTGCTGAAATGCGTTTTGATGGTAATCTACGACAAGACATTCACTTCTTCAGGAAATACTTAAGTGTTTTTTTTGGTTTGGGCATATGCACAAATGGCCATGTGCTTTTTACGCATTTCTGCGTCTTGTTTGTATGTTACGTGCGTATGGTTGAAGGTATTACGCACGGTACGTAGCCAACCGTGCTAATCGGCGTGTTGTTTGAAAGAAAGTGGAGAGCGCGGCTTGGAGAACAATGCACAACGGAAGCATCGTTTTTTTTGTTTTCTTCAGAAAAGGTGAACGTACACTTGGGCACGGGCACCGCTCTTGACAGCCAAAGGACGGTCACATCCACCGTAGAGATGGAGTTGTGAAATCGGCTCGTGCGCAGCTACCAAGGTGGATCGCAAGGACTGTGAGGGAGTGCCATGGCTTGGGGAGGCCTTCATCCAGCAGCGGATTTGATCATCGCTGATGATGATTATGATAATGACGACGATAAGTGTCACCTGTTGAGCGCTTTCAAAAAAACGAACCTGAAAAAAAACGAGTGCACGATTTGCGGGGCCACAGTTTTTGCCGAGCAAAAACACAGAGACATTCGCGCGTAACCAAAGTTAATTAATCCGTGCAGATGTGTTTTTATTCTTTTATATTAGCATACATATTAGAATGGGGGCTGTACTCGTACGCATACAATTTTTTGGAGTGGAAGTAATTATAAAAAAACAGCTGCTTAAAAAATGTAATATGTGGGTGTTTAAAACACATACAGATTAAACAATTGGCGTGTTTCTTAAATGGGGCCCACTCCCACCGCCTCCGTACTCCCAGCAGTGTGTAAGTGTGTACACCAGAGTTGATCGACAATGATAAATATGCCGGGTGGTAACCGGCACGGGTGGCAACCCATCCACCGATGTTGTTGTAAGGTCCTCCACAATGTACGCATGTTAGTATGTGTGTTGAACTTCTTTCGCACCGTACCGTGCTAATCGGAGGTGCGGTCAAGTGTGGGCACGACCGCCTCTCCCAAGCTATCTGATCAGCGTGGAAGAATCGGCCCAATGTGCCTGCTGTAAGAGCTCTCTCGAGCTTCCTCTAAAGCTTCCTTGTTGCCCTTCCCCCGCACATCCGATGAGCGCGGCTGGCTACGTACGGTGCGAAAGAAGTTCAACGTACATACACATACGTAACCACGTTGGAGGTCCTTACACCAACAGCGGTGATAATCAGGACAGGTTGCCACCCGTCCTGATTATCACCCGGCACGGTCTGAGAATCGGCGTCTGTGTTCGTGTGCCAGGAATTGATTGATTGTTTGTTTTGCCCAGAAGTCTTTCCACAGTTTTGTGTTTAACTTCCTGAAAGTGAACTGCAGCGCAGTGCCGACAATCGACCCGGTGGCAACTGAGAAATGTGTCCGGGTTTGGTCTGCAGTGGAAAAAGAGGTCGTCCATAAATGACGTCACGCGATTTTGGACGATTTTTGACCCCCCCCCCCTCTCGTCACACGGCGTCACAAAAAGTCAGACCCCCCTCCATCAAATATGACGTCACAAAGCTCTGCCCCCCCCCCCCCCCAAAAAAAAACATATTTCCATTTTGAAAATAAAACATGCTTCAAATCGCTTTAAACTATTGTCATTGTAGTGCGTATTTAATGTGGCGCTGTACTCTGATGTTGTAGGAGTGTTGTTATAATAATTAGTGTTATAACAATTATATATTTATTTAAATTTGCGCAGTTTGATGTGACATCACACTTCTGAAACCCCTCCCCCCCCTCGTCACACATCGTCACAAATGTCTGACACCCCCCCCCCCCTCCTAGGTGCGTGACGTCATTTATGGACGGCCCCAAAGTGACAACCCTAGGTGGTGTAAGCAAGCAAATGGGCATGGCTGCACTTTTACCTTTTATGTTGTATAGCCAAAGACAAGGATCCCCCCTGTATAGCCTTAGCACACTTTTAGAGCAATTGCTGTTAGCGAGTAGCACCTATGAAGGTCAACATGGCGTGCGAACGAGGGGGCGTGTGGGCGGGCAGCACCACGCCCGGCTGCCTGCGTGTCTCTCTCTCTCTCTGGGGGCGGTGTTTGCACGGCGGCCCCAAGGTGCACATTTGAGGCCGAGTCGACCGATTTCCGACCTGTCTCTATTTTTTATAGGCGCACATGGATGCACACACAGGGCTACTTGCGTTGCTTGAGAGCACATTCAACCACTTGTTCTCCCAAACCTGGCCAGGGTTGCCTTCACGCATTCAACACCTAGGAAAGCTTCAGTCCTGATTTACGATTTTAAGAATATATATCATTTGAGATGCAATTTATCGTCGGTGTAATTGAATAATATAACGTGACCTTTAGTAAATTCACGATCCCCCTCCATTAAGTTAGTGTGTCACCGTATGTACCCAGTGGAAGAAATAACACGGTGACGTTAATTGCGGAATTTGAATGATTACAACCAAATACGTATGCTTTCTTGACTGTCGACCGATGCACATATTCACTGCGTGAAATGTATTCCGTGTCTGGTTTTGGAAGTGGGGTGGGAGGCACCATCTGAAACCCCTCTCTTGTTCGTAGATTTTATTTTTAATGAGAACCCCAAAATTCTGAAGGTTTTCCAAGACTCGCCGAGATTATTTTTACATTTAAGGAGACGGTAAGTTCACTGAATATAAAATGGCACGTTCCATTATGTAAGAATCTGGGCTTCGCGATGAAGTCCAATGCTGTGATAATATTGCACGGCTGTCTTTGGTGCGTCGGTCTGAAAATGTTCGATCGCTCGTTGTATTATTCACTTACGAGACAGTGTGCGCAA
The DNA here is from genome assembly GCF_048934315.1 of Petromyzon marinus. Lineage (NCBI taxonomy): Eukaryota > Metazoa > Chordata > Hyperoartia > Petromyzontiformes > Petromyzontidae > Petromyzon > Petromyzon marinus. The sequence continues at coordinate 5,221,235 of NC_133689.1, read as the reverse complement.
TTGTGATTTGTCCCAGCTCTTTGTCAGTCTAGTACTCAATGAAGCCCCCCCCCCCCATACCATTCTCCCATGCTGGTGGTTTGACCATACTTCACCATGCCGCTCATTGCGGGTTGGTGAAGGGGAGGGCTCAGGACCAGGTACCGGTTCAGGTATCACTCGCCACTGATGTTAGCCGTGGCCAGGAAATCGAATTCAGATTGCAGAGTTCACCACCGATGCAGCCCTACCTGATCCTTTTTATATATTTTATCCACAAGTAAAAACACACAATGCATGGTCCTGCCCACTTTGTTAGATGCCCAAGCCCTTGTTTCAGTCGTGTCTGGAATTATAGTAACATAATATACATAACTCAATATCATCATCGATTATTATTATTGTTATCGGCATGTAATTTTGTGTAGAACTAGGACCCCATATTGTAGGGGGAGTTCCTTGCCTGTAGCATCGGCAGTTCAGCAGCATTGATTCAAGCATGCCTGACTGCAGATGAGACACTGTATGTCAACATCTCTCCAGAGTTTGCTTGTATTGAATACATTCTGTTGAAAATTATTGCACGCCGAGCAGGCCATGTGACCGATGGGTTGTGTAATAAATAGCGTAATTTGTTTTGGGCGTGGAGAGACGGATATATGAAGGAAACATTTCATCTTGTTTTCTATAATTGTTATTCCTGGTTCTTTCGGTAAAGTCACGTAGAAGGGAAACAATAAAATAATAAAAATATAAAACAATAAAATTCTCACGACGTTTCGACTGCAACTTTATAAAGCAACGTTTCGACTGCAACACAAGCAATCATCACCTGATGATGATTTCTTGTGTTGCAGTCGAAACATCGTGAGAATGTTATTGTTTTACATTTGTATTATTTTATTGTTTCCCTTCTACGTGACTTTACCGAAAGAACCAAGAATATGAATCCCTGCAGTCACGAAAGCTTTAAATCAAAATTCTATAATTCTATGTTGTTATTTAATCTAATATAAAATGTATCTATTAAAATGGAGAGAGTGGTGGAACCACCGGCATGAACCTGGCAACTTGAGTGCCTTTCGCATCCTCGGTTAAGCATCAGTGGTGCCCGATATCTGAACCAGTCTTGGTCCATCACCCTTCCTGTCCCTTCGATCCACACAAACCAACGACCAACATACTTGGGGAGCTCTTCATCCAACTGTGGATTTGACAACGGGCTGAAATGTGTCTTTAATAATTTTATAAAGCAACGTTATTTATTCACGTTACTTTTTCTATGATTATGTTGAGATTTATTGAAAAGTCACAAAGGGACAATGTTCTTTTTCAAGTTATTGTGATTACTGTGGTTGTTGTGACTATTATTCAAATGAAGCAGAGCCCATCGATCTCTTTTATAACCTCGCTTCTAAATCGTCCGTCGGTGATTCGCCGTTTAATAAGTGTTGTTTATAGAACGTGTCACGAAACAAACAATGAAAAATATAACCGCCCTCGCGTCGTCCCGTCAAGCGAATGCCCGCATATTAACACTTCGTTGTTCAAAGTGAGCGCCGTACAATGGGTGATGGAATAGTCTGTAGCTTCACCAATGAATAAATAAATAAACCCCACCGGCTGACCATATTGTGCCCTTGAAGCACAATTGCACTTTGCCTGTTGATATCCTACAGCCTTAATCCCCGACCGTAAAGACCCCTTATATCTCGCTCCTTAAGCCGCTCCTTCATGGCGCACATCATCACCTCGTTGGGCATTGGCGTTGCCCAGCTGTGACACATTGGTCGCTTGTCGCAGAGGTTCGTGGTTCGAATCCGGCAGGCTGTCCCTGGTTATTACTGCGGCGCGTACATGACCATAAAATACTACACGCCGTCTGCTTTGCAGCGGACGTTAAAACATTTTTTTACGTTTTTTTTTATTTTACCAGGTACAGCCCGATGAGCTATATAGTTCTTTTTCAGCAACGACCTGGTAGCAAATGATAGCGCAACTAAGTGGCTTATCGTGTGGAAATCTATAGTAGCCAAATACTTTAAACGCATGTTTCTAAATGTGGAGGGGAAAAAATCGGAGAACGCGGAGAAAAATCCACGTGACCGCGGGGAGGGAGAGCATGCAAACTCAAAATGTGTAGGCATGAGGGTCGGGATCAAACCCACGACCTGTGTGCCAGGTGCAGGGACGGAGCCACAGGGGGGGCTGGCGGGGGGGCTGGCGGGGGGGCTGAAATTTTGGGAAAGTCGGTTATCGGGATAACCGGATATCCGGCTGCTGCAAAATGCTGCAGGCTGCCACCTTGTGCTGCCCTGCAGGCGCTACCTTGTGCTGCCCTGCAGGCTGCTTGAGCGGCAGCCTTTCGAACTTATCGAACTTATTAGCCACATCAGCGGCTCCGACCTATTAATAAACCCCGCGTTCAAATCCAATAAAATGTGTTTTATACATTTGTGGCGCCCATTGGAAAACATCCACTGCATATCTCAGAATATTGAAGTCAGCCTCCCCCAAAGTCAAAATCCTGGCTCCGCCCCTGGCCAGGTGAGATAGTTCACATCTCGCCACCACGCCAGCTTCATGATTCAAGGTTCCCCACGTCGCCACAGATGTCTTTAATTGCTCAATTGGGAATGCACATAGAAAATCATCGCCACCTAGTGGCAGACGAATGCCCACTTACAGACCTGAGTCACAATGTGCGGTACAGGGATAGCGATTTCAGGGCCCTTTAAGTTACTGAGGCATTGAGGCAAGCGCCATATAAATGCAAATATATTTTTTTTACTATAATTTTAACTTGCAAATAGCTTTCCCTAGCAAGTGATTTTCTAACTGTGGAGACATGTTGAAGTCACTGGGATCCAGGCCCGATGAGTACGAGGTTTCTCCAAAATTTTCTGGCGTTTTCAGGTCTCTGGTGTAACGGTGAGCACAGCAATCCAGAGGTCGCCGATTCGTTTCGTTCTCCCGGAGCAGGAGTTGAAACAACGGAGCCAATTCATCAATTCCCTCGACCCCCGCTTCTGTCCATTCAGCGGTGTAAATGGGTTCACCACAGTCGGCCGGAAGGTCGCGTGCGGTGTGGTAAAATGTGGGTACCCGTAACCTTTTTTTCAAGACGTCTGGCCCAGTGCAGAAGAGTGGGCCAGATATTTAGTTGAGTTCAGATTTTTGGTGAAATGTTTAGCACACTGGGGGCCCTCTATTGGAGGCCCTTCCACCAGCAGTGGCGTGAGCAAGCAACTGCAGGCCTGCGCCTTTACCCTTTTATTTTTAACCATGATTTAACCCGCAATTTTTTTCTTTATCATTGTTACCGCTTTGAAATTTGGTGACCCTCAAAGCTTTGAACTGAACATTCTCTCTTTGTAGAAGGCACCACTTCTGTACGAGTCCCTGGAGTTGATTGACAGTAGCTCTCATTACTTGGCAGAAGTCGGCGGATATCAAACGCCTCCGTGTGTGAGGGCCGCACAGTCGCGCGCGCCACGTGATTCAAGACGTGGCGGTCTGGGTGGGTGCCTGGTAATTTATATGCAAATTCTAAGGAACGTGTTTTGGGAAGAAAAAAAATTCAGTGTCATTGAACCTCGGGTCATTTTTACCACCTGCCCAACGTCAGTGGCGAGTGGTGTCAGTGGCATTACCGAGCCCCCTCCCTCCCAACTTCCACTGACCAACGTGGTAAAGTCTGGCCAAACAACCACCACGAATGACCCGGCATATGAAGGCCTTCATTCAGCAGCGGATTTATAAAGGGCAGTTCAATTATTTATTTAAGTTATCATCTATTTCCGTGGACTTGTTGACCAGACCGCATGCCTGTTTATGAGAGGCTTGGCAAGTATGTAATGTTGTTGGAAAGCATTAGCGTGCCACGTTAAGGTTAAAGTGCTAAATTTAGTGAACGAATTATGGTCTGTTAACCAACACCACATTTGGTAATGTAAGTGTGGTTGCGAAATATCAGGGTAGTTCATTGCTTATCGAGGTTAATTAACTGCAGGAAATTGAGTGTGATATTTACAGCCACAGTCAAATTACACATTATGTAATGGATATACATACATTTATGTTTCTTGAAATAATTTTGCACTGTACGTAGCCAACCGTGCTAATAGGTGATACCTTGATATGTAATTTGACTTTTACATACACATGATAAGCTGCACAACTTCACGAACATATCGTTATGTTGATTGATTTGAGATTTAAATAACCAGATGTGATTTAAAGCTTTCGTGACTGCAGTAATTCATATTCTACCCATACGGATGCTTATCTGAAACCGGATTCCCACCACCATCCATCACAGAACAATTCTCTCATCAAGACTCTGTACCATAGAGCCCAATGCATATCCGACCAGGAACACATAGGCAGTGAACTCAAGCACGTACACCAAGCTCTTAAGGCTAATGGTTACTCCGACTATACAATCCGCAAAGCTATCACTCAAACCATGAAGAAGGACCCTCTTGAGGAGCCTTTCAAAACCATCACTTTACCCTACATTGCGGGGATCACAAAAAAAATCTCCAAAATATTGAATAAACACAAGATCCAGGTCCGTTTCAACTCATTACATAAAATCCGTGATCTGGTTCCATCTGTAAAAGATGTGATTCCGGACATACAGTACCCTGGTGTCGACAAACTAAATTGCCTCTGTGGTAGTAGTTACATTGGAGAAACCAAACGCCATGTCTCGGACTGCATTCGTGAACACAAAGGAGACCTAAAACACTGTAGGACCAACACCTCGGCCATGACAGATCATTGTTATAATTCAGTAGGCTCACATGACATTGACTTCTCCAAGACAGAGGTTCTTTGTAAGCCATCTGGCTACCATGAGAGATTCGTTCATGAGGCTATCCACATATACAAGCACAGAGAGAATTTCAACCGAGAAGATGGATTCTGGCTTAGCAATCATTGGAAGGATTTGATAAACCATTTCAGGTCTTAATTGATTGTTCACGCTTACAGTGGCTTTCAGACAGCATACATTAATTTTTCGTCTCCCCCCTCCTCTTTTCAGAACATAGATGGACTCGTCCTTCTAAATAAACTGCCAAATCGCTGCCCGTGGTGCAAACGTTTTTTTTATAAATAAATAACGCCGTTTGGAAATAAATAAACAAATGCGGACCGCCACTTCTTTCAAATGTTTCTTGCCGTTGGTTTTTCACACCTGATGATGACTGTTTGCGTTATGGTCGAAACGTCGTGAGATTTTTTATTGTTTTATATATATTTTGTTATTTTATTGTTTCCCTTCAACGTGGCTCTACCGAAAGAGCTAAGAATATAACCAGATGTGTTTGGGTTTTTCTTTTTTCAGAACGATTTAGCCCACTGTGATTTTGATTCGATTGCAGAACGTGTCATGTGTTTTTTTTCACATTCCGTAGATTTCAGAAAACACGGCTGATGCGCCGATGGATTATTCAATTGTTCTCATGAGTACCGCAGGGTCTCAAATTTGATCTTCATGTGTCTATAAATCGTTTCAATGAAATCTCCTCATTCTCACTGATACGACGCTTGCTGCTCCTGTCGGCCTCATCTCTCCACTGTGTAGCTTCCTACCCTCCACCTACTCCTCTCACAATAACCGACCTTCTTTGAAACGTTCCCCGGGGTGCGCTGCCTCCCTGTTTGCCCAGTGTCCGGACGTGTGGTCACATGTCGACGCTGCAACACATCGACACTCTATTGTATCGTACATCAGACAACCACGCTTTAGCTATTAGCATGGAGACACCATCGAGGCCAAGGCCGTCGATTCCCCCACCACCGCACCTCATGCGGAACTACCCTCTTGCCAGATTTCCACAGCTGCTGCACATTAGAGATACGCAGAGACCTCCCAAGATCTGCCCTGCAAGTCCCCCACCATCTGCTCCTAAGGTCTCCTCTTCCCCTTGGTAGCCCGACTCGTTGAGACCACTCCGATGCCTGGGTCAGTAACCGGCCCCCATCCTGCACACGTGTCCCACCCAGCGCAACCGTGTTTCACTTTGGTAATGGCTAATGATAATTTCCCACGGGTGGATATTACCCCTTCCCATTCTGATGACGTATGTGTACGTAATTTAAACGGAGCAAAAGGCCATGCGGGAGGGCGTGTGACACAGTTTGGTGCCAGCTATCGTAGAGTGTGGTCGTGTCCCTGCAGTTCTCTGCGGTGAGTAGAATGTTTTTAAAAACAGCGTTCCGAGATTCGGCGGTGAACGGGACCCACCCAGCAACTTGCAGACTTCTTGGAACGGGAAAGGGTGAACAGGCCCAACCTTGGGGATGGGTGATCAGGATGGAGACACGGCATGCAAAGTTGAGAATGGACCAGGAAAAATGTACGTACAATTACAGGAGAAATTACACATTTAACCAACTTTACAGATGTGTAATGGGTAACACGAAACATCAATAAAATGATACATCGATTAAAATGGGATTCTTATGCTTGCAAAAAGTGTATTGAATCTAAGATTCAATTGTGAGCAATTTGAGATAATTTTACCTGTTCATTATTTGACAAGATAAATTAAGATTTAGGCTAATGTGGACAATAAAAATGCACTAACGAGATGATAAAATGAGACAAATATGAATCAGGTATCTTGCAAAGGATCGGTGAATAGCAGACCATGAGTCTGTAACCGACTTAACTAGAACATGGCTTCGGTTGATGTGCATCGGAGTTATTCTATAGAATGGTTGCATCCAATGAATGTTCGAAGTTTACAGCGATTCATTATTAACAGTGCTTCACTAATATGTGATCTCACACAGACCTATTGACTCACATAGAGACCTAAAGACTCACGTGGAATTCACAGTGGTTCACTCCTTTGTAGAGTCATGAAGAGACCTACAGACGTACAGGGAGATACATAGATTTTCAAAAATGCTCGTAGACTCACAAGCAATTTACATTGGTTCGCTACTGTGTGGTCTCACATTGAGACTCATAGATTTACCATAGAGACCCATGGACTCATTATAGTTCAGAGCGGTTCACTGTGAACTATGACCTGATTGGAGTTTCTGTGATCTCAGGCAGGCCTCTGAATTTCTTCTTTTGAAGGCAGTGTGGGGCTCTGCTGTGAAATGTGTGGATTCGATTTACCATGGATCATTGTTCTCGAAGTTAAGATTAAATCCCAGAGGTTCTTAAGTTGGATAGCAATTAGGTGCTTGTTTGCGATAATTTGGTGTTCACCCAGATCTGTCATCATTTCCCTGAGGTGCAAAAGCCTGAATTTACACGGTTTCCTGGCTGTGCTCAAGAACAATTGGCATGGTTTTGTAGATCTTCACGGATGGGCGGGTTTAGATTGGCCTGGATGCGGCTGTGTTCATGGAACGTTCTTTGCTGTGTGCGGATCTCAGCAGTCAGTGGGGATGGATGATGGTTGCTAGCACAGAGAGCCGGGGCAAAAAGTTGACTTTAGTGAGCCGGTGATCATTCTCGTTGTGGTGACCGCGATTGTGTCCAGTTTGTTTTGAGTGGCAAATCCCGACTCACTTGGGAGTACTCTACCGTGGAGTACACGAAGGCTCTTGAGACTCAGGGAGACTGGGTGTCAAAGTCTTGAGGCTGAGTTAGACTGGGTCTCAGGGTATTGAGACCCAGGGAAACTTCGTCACACGGTCTTTAGGCTCAAAAAGGCTGAGTCTCACGATCTTGAGACCGAGGCAGACTAGGTATCAGAGTCGTGAGCCCCAGGAGAGACTGGATCTCAGGGACTTGAGACTTAAGGTGTTCGGTTGTTTGGAGTGGGAACTCTCAGCGCACACGGGAGCGCAGTGCTCAGCTGTGGAGCGCACTCAGGCCGATGTAGCAGTGCAGTGAGTATGCGCATCACCTTCCCAACTCCTGCCAGTGAGTGTTCGGATGAGGATCAGCCTGGTCTTCTTCTTTGCACAGACCTTCCTCAAATGTTCTTCGTAGGGCAGGCTTTGGTCCAGAGTAATGTCGACTATGGCCCGTTCTGGGCTTCCCTGCCACAAGAAGCCACTTGAGATGTGGTACCGTTTGTCACATAGTTCCTCCCATTTGCGGTAATAGTGGCGACCAATATCGTGTATCCTATTATCCGCTGGGTTATCTATTATTTTACTCCACTTATCCATTGCCTAAATGTCTAATCGCAGAACGCGGGGAAGGATAATCCCACTGATCGATAAATATAATAGAAGTGTGTTCGTGGACCCCATGGCTCCTTTGAATATTAGGCAATATGGGTATTAGGGTAGCAGATAAGGGGAGTTATCCTGTAATTCCATTTTCTTACGATTAAAATGTGAAGAAAGTTTCGTATTAACATGGCTTATTTCATTTATTTCCCATCTCTGCTGACATTTCCGAGCCAATAGTGAACATTCCACATTTTCCTATAGCAGAGATAAACTCGTCCACAGGACAGTCAGTTGCAAGAGGATGTGAGTTTTTAAAATGTTAACTATTTAATCTCGTCTTAAGTGCGCAGTCCTTGTATGTACACACACACAGTTTGTTTAACGGCAGGGCGTGTGCGGTGCTGTACAATTGTGGGTCCTCCTACCTCTTCCAAGACGTCTGGCTATCGTGGAAGAGCAGGCCACAAATGCCCCCTTTATCCTCTCTACTGTCAGCAGTGGTATCAGCAGAGGGTTGCAGGGCTGCACCTTTGCCTGAGTATATTCCACTGAGTGGCAAAATTAATTACATATCCGTGTACGGCTTCTTCTTTGGAACTCAGCGATTCCAATATCTCCAACTGTGAATTGGATTTGCTGCCTTTGAAGAGCATCTATCAAATAGTAAAAAAAAAAATCCTTAACGTATGCCGTGAATAACGTGCACTGCTTCAGATGAATTTGCCTCAAATGTACAAGTTTGAGTTTTCTGTGTTTCAAGGCGCATCTCCCTAAATGTCTAAAGGAGTAAATGTGATGCAATGCTGCTCTTTAAGGAACCGCTTCTTGGCGTTTTTCATGAAGTACCACAGTCTCTGAGTCTCGTATTCACCACAATGCATTGCGACTCTTGAAATGGTGAGGTTTTTTTTATATATACACCGAATTCGCAGATTTTTTTTATCTTGTTATTTTGTTTGCCGAGCCCCTGGTAAATGCTTGTTCCTTGCAATTCCTTTATCTCAAATACGACCTGCACGACATTAATCGGTCAAACAAAGGAACACATTAATTACTCGTGATGATGCTGCTGCTGCTGCTACGTTAGCAGCGGTGCCCACAAGCAGAAATAACAATACAACTGAACGGATTCATCAATAACACTGTGGCTTTGAAAGTCAACGTTTCGTGGTAGGTCCCCTGGTCATATCGCACGGGGAAAAACGGAATAAATGAAAGCATTAAGGTGTGTCCAATACACTACCCATATCTCAAATGGAAACGTGTTTGTTATTCCGCAACGCATCTCTATACGTGAAATTCACAGCATGCAATGTCTATTTCTCCTTGCGTCAACGCCTATGATATCACCTCCTTACAGCCACGTATTTGAAATCAACACTCTCACGCACACTCTCTCTCTCCACTCAATCACATAGCACTCTCGCGCGCTCTCTCCGTCTTTCAAACCCCACGCCCACCCAGAGACAAAGACCCCCCGTATAGCCTGTAACACACTGTTGAGCCAATTGCTGTTAGCGAGCACCTATGAAGGCCGGAACGGCACACGAGTGGCCAGCACCACGCGCGACCGCCTTTGTCTTCCGAGTGTCGATGTTTACGCACCGCGCCAGGTGCTCATTTGAGGCCGAGTCGACCTAGAGGAGGCCCAAGACCGGTTCAGATAATCATCACCGGTGTTGGCCGTGAAGCGTGAATCGAACCCGGGTCTGGTCGCTAGGGTTCGTCGCGCAGCGCAGCGCACTAACCGTTGCGCCACCGCTCCTCCCCCTCCCACTCACTCTGGCAGGCACACCCACCCTCGCGCTCCCACATCCCCATCCACTGAACCTTACTATAACAGCGCCAAGCATACCCACCTCGGCAGCACACACACACAGAGAGAGAGGCTCCAACCACACTCAAGCGAGCACAAGGCAAAGACATCTCACACACCGCCCCAGCCTTGCTGCCCTGCCTCTGGTAAGTTTCTCCTAAGGCTGTGTGCAGCAGCGCCGATGCCAGCCCCCAGCCCTTTGAGCAATCTCGTATTTTTGCTAATGCTTAGGGAGTAGCGGTCATTGTATTATGCGCACACACACACATGCACAATCATTGCCTGCGCTCTGCGCTCGGCTGTGCGAGTCCTCTCGCATCCCTTCAAGATAACAGACGTGGCAGGGTGCAGTTTAACCCGTGCTTGTGTGCCAGCCGTATGTAAAGCATTAGCGCTACATAGATGTGTGCGTGGGTGCGTATATGTATATATGTGTGTGTATACGTTCATGTGCTTCGCGGTAGGGTAGTGGATTTTTCGTCGCTGCGCTACGAACCCGGCGAGCCGAGTTCGATTCCCGCTCCCCTGGTCCATGGAATGACAACGGTAGCTGAGTCGGCCCTGGACCTCCTCCCCGCCCCCCTAGGTCGACTCAGACGTTTATAAAGAAGCGAGTGCCTGGTGCTGTATGTAAAGATCGGCATTGGGGATACAAAGGCGGCTGGACACCCCCCACCCCACCCCCGTGTCCCGTGCCGGCCTTCATAGGTGCTCGCTAACAGCACTTGACCAGACAGTCTGTTAAGGCTACCTGGGGGGGGGAGGGGGGTCTTTGTCTTTTGTGTGTACGTGTGCTTTGTGCGGTATACGCGTGATGACCAGTGTGGTGAAGTATGGTGAACTCCCCACGACCCTCAGTTGGATTAACAAAAGGGCTCTAAACATGAATTGTATATGCCTGTGTGTGTACATAGCATCGCTGTACATGGATACATAGATGTGGATTAGGGCTGCATCATTCGTATGTAATCGTAATATTTTCGATTTATAGGGCATCCTTAAATAATATACATCAGAGCGCCATGCATCATACAAAGTGAGACAGTCACTGGGAAGGAAATGACTGAAGAGACAAGATGATGTGCCAATGTAAACTCTTGTACACACTATTCATATCTCACATGGATTTGCATGTGTGTGCGTGATTGCATATGCAAGTTGAACTCCAACCCGCATGGACTTTTGAGCTGACATATTCTGCCACTATATATACCATAGCTACAATCAATATGCGTATGACATTACCACCGGCAGTTTATACTTTCACGTGCCTCGTCCTAAGCGTGGGTGCGTCGCGGTGGTGAGATGTTAACTGCCTCGCCAGTGAACCAGGAGGGCGTGGGTTCAATCCCGACCCTGTTCGCCTGCTGCTGTATATTTGGAGTTTGCGTGCCCCTCTCCCCGTGGACGCGTGGATTTTTCTCCGGGTCCTTCGTTGAGCTATCGTTTGTGACCAAGTCGTTTCTGAAAATGCACTAAGTGGAACAGTGGGGCCTTGCCGAGTAAAATGTAAATGTTTCCGAATTTAACAGCGTAGTAATGTGACTACAGTGCACAGGTATGCGCGCGTGTGTGTATGCGTGTGTGTATGCGTGCGTGTGTTGAAGATCTATCGAAGCACTAGTGGAGGGGTTTATTGATCTATTTCCCACGTTGGCTAGCATCTTGGAAGAGGTGAGAGTATCCACACGTTACCGCACCACACGAAATCTTCCCACTAAGGAACCGTGGTTGTGTCCAGTCAAGCACAGTCCTGCTGGGTAGACAGAGATTGGGGGGGGGGTTTATAAACTTCGACCTTTGTTTCAACTACCGCGCTTGGAGAACGAATGGAACTGACCTATGCATTGCCATTCTGCTAACCACCACCAACATGCCTTTGTACAATGTGATTTGTGGACGGGGAGGGGGGTATAGCGGTTAGCGCACTGCGCTACGAATCCGCTGACTCGAGTTCGAACCGATCCTGGGCCTCCCCGAGGTCGACTCAGCATCGGATGAGTACCTTGTGCGGTGTGTAAATGTCGCCCCTGGGGAGACAAAGGCGGCCAGGCGTGGTGCTGGCCACACACCCCCTCGTGTGCCGTGCCAGCCGTAATAGGTGCTCGCTAACAGCACTTGCCCCTACAGCCTGTTAAACCCTACATTGGCATCTTTGTATATACCGTGCCATCCTCTGCTTGGTATGTCGGTATGTGAGCGTACATGTGCTCACGTGCGTGCGCATTATTATACATGCGTATTGGTGGTCCGGTAGATGCAAAGTGGCAATGTATGTATGTGTACGGTACAAGAGTACACGTGTCGCCTGCGATTTTGGCCACGAGTGCCAAGTTGGCTCATGGCCTACAACAGCTGTTTTGGGAGAAATATTAATAATAAAACACGGCCTGGCTTGGGGTGCCTGTATCGTGAGCGTTCTGTACATTCATGGAATGTATGCAGCACCGTGCGTTCATGTGCACATGTCTTGCCATCGCGTGTTTTATAACTGTAGAGAGACAAGGCTTGTAGCACTATGATAAGTCGTACGTATGCATGTTGAATTTATTTCGCACCGTATGTAGCCAGCCGTGCTCATCGGAGGTATCGTGGAGGAAGTTTGTCATTAACTTCGATTTAGCTTTTTCGTGATATCATGTTTAAACATGAGAATAAAAATGTTTTAAGCAAGGTCAATTTACAATGGAGTGCGTGGCACTTCGTTACGTATGGTGCGAAAGAAGTTCAGCATACATACATATACGTAGCGAAAGGAATTGGATGCACAAAAGGGGTACCGACCCCAAAACGAAAACATCAGACCTTGATCCAGCTCGGGACACATTTGGCGGTCATGTCTCTTCACTTACGCCGCTGCTCCGTAAGTCTGAGATACCGATGACTCTCTAGTCAATAACATTCCCAATTACTGCTGACGTTTGTATCCTGCTTTAAAGACGAAAGACATTCAGTCCACAAGGATGTGTTGTCATTGATCTGTATGCCGAGTTAATGCAATCAACACTAATTTCAACCAGAAACTATGATCACTGTATATACACGGTGGTGTACGACTGTGGAAAAAATATATGTGACCATCAGATTTGGAAATCGGTAATTAGGCATGACAAATATGTGAGGTTTGAAAGTTGAGAATATTACGTATAAAGCTTGAGCCCAACCCTTACTAATCTCTACGCGCGCATTAAGATTGATTCTAAGCAACAACATTCCGTCTCAATAAAGAATTAAAGCTTTCGTGACTGCATAAATTACTCATTGTTTTTTTCGGTAAAGTCACGTATGTAGAAATACCATAAAATTATATTAAAGAGGTGGGGAACGGCAGCGAAACGTCGTGATTGATTGATTTGATTTTAATATAATTTTATGGTATTTCTACATACGTGACTTTACCGAAAAAAAAACAATGAGTAACATTCCGTCTCGTTTGTAAAAAAATGTTTAAAAATTTTCAAATGCCATCTCCTCTCTTCCCTCCTGTCCGACCCCTCTACGGAGTCTACAAACTTCAGGCAGCGGCATCAATCAGCAGTCCTTCACCGCCGCCATCGCCATCATCACATCACATCCGTCGCTGCCGTTCCCCGCCTCTCTATAGAGCCTCTGCGTCCGCTCCTATCAGCCTGTCTTTTTTTCTCAGTCGCTCTCTGCCACTGCTTCCTTCCACCGAACATTGCTATTGCTTGACTCCTTACTTCCTATTCATATTATTGGTTCTTTCGGTAAAGTCACGTAGAAGGGAAACAATAAAATAATAAAAATATAAAACAATAAAAGTTATTTCTGTCCATTCGTCTCACACGATCACACCTTTGGGTAGCACCTACCACCTCCAATTAGCACGGTTGGCTACGTACGGTTCTAAATAAGTTCAACAACAACAACAACCGCCATTCGCCACTAAGTGGCGGTGACGTCACCACGACGCTTGTGCCAGGCTATGTGCACGTTGAGGCCACGTGAAGTGTCGAACACCCGCCGGCAGGAGGTCACGGGGCAGACCCAGGTGCCACGGGTCGACTGACTGAGATGACTGGCCAATGCACCACCTGTGCCCCCTACACACGCATACATACATGCCGCGCGGCAATCCGCCTTCTTCAATTCTATCAGTTGGCTTACAAACGGAATTGCATTGATTCTTACACCTCGCAATGCGATGCGTGTAAAACAAACCTAAAAAGAAATCCATCAATAGGTCATTGAATTGATTTCATCGTGACACCCGCCAAATGATCCCATGCGGTGGATCGTTAACGCGGGAGATTTGGAGTCGGAGCCCAATTGCAGCAGTGACGAAGATTGGCTGACACGCGCTTTATCTCACTCGCGACGCTTACGTTTCATTCCTCGGCACGTAAAGGTACTTTCATGCGCAATGGACGGAACATGTACACGCGTTGTTTACACCTGAAAGGAACCCGTGAAGATAACTGTCTTTCAATAAAGGATATAGTTTTTAAAATCTGTGAGTCCCTGTAATCCGCCTCAATGTTAAAAATAATGAATGTAATCATTTAGAGCCCAATGTCAAGCCATTGGTGGATGATGTGCCTCCGTATGCTGTTTCAGTCGTGTATGGGTTGTGTCAGCCATCCTTCACCGCGCTGGTCAGTGCAGGTTGGTCTAGGTGGGGACACGTGACCAACTGAGATGTCGTACGTGACTGATGTTAACCTTGACTGGGAATCAAACTTAGGTGACGAATTCGGAGCGTGGTGAAACTCGCCACTGGGTCACTTGGATCACATTAGAAGTCTGGCATCAGGTGCTAAAAATGCAGAGACACAAAATATTGCACTTCAGTATTTGGGTCAAACCCACGAGGTTTTACGTTAATTTTGTTGAACCAAGTGAGAACTCAACAGACTCGGAAAGAGTCTCATTTTCAAGAGTGACCAGAGATATTAGCCAGCATTGTTTTTGCGTTGGAGATGCATGCCGCTGTGCGTGCAATCTCAATCGAGCAATTTGCGACCCCCGGTTCATTTGGGAAGCTGACACCGGCACACAAATGGCCTGCTCTTGCGAACGACGTCAGGGGGATCTTTAACATCCGCTGTGAGTGAAGCAGACGGTGCGTAGCGGTATTATTGCGGTTATTACACCCGCGGTATTAATCGGGGCGGGCCGCTCGATTCGAACCGCGAACCTCTGCAACGTGCAGGAAAACCTTCTACCACGGGGCCAGGTCACCGTCCCATTGTATCATATTTATTCAGGGGTTACATAATTAATGAGTCACTCATTGTAAATCACTCAGTATTTTGCTCCGAGTGTAACTGTCTAGTTATTACAATAAGTTTTACCCGTTCTGGCAATGCAACAGTTGTGTTAAGACGTTAAAACACCAAACAGAACCCTTTTTTTTTCAAGAAATCCTGTTTCACTGGTGATTACAGCCAGCTTCATCAGGCGATTTGGCAGAAATGTGAAGAATTCCTCCTGCTTCGGTTTGTCTAATTGTAGCAAAATTGTGAAATGAAGCACGCGCTTTGCTTGTTGTACTGTTCTCCGCAAGCATATTTATATACGAAGCATGTTTCATGGTCAAAGTAAGTGAAAGTAATTTCCTGCTCAAATGGGCATGGATGGAGTGGCGTTTATCTCCTTTTCCCGTCCCCTTGAGTCAGTCGTGGCAAGTCCTGCATTGTTATGCTAAGCTCCCGCGAAGTGGTTGTGACTCGTGCATTGCACTGCACAGATAGTCCGTCGGGGAACCGACGACTGATTCATTGGAATGGGATGTAAGCCGAATGAAAGCACGTTCATTCTTTAGAACTGCTTTTTCTGTTGGGTTGTCCTTCCCACGCACCTCCGATTTGATTTGCACGGTTGGCTACGTACATACTCTTTGGTTCTTTCGGTAAAGTCACGTAGTTAGAAATAAAATAAAATAAATATATATTTTAAATAAAATTAAACAAATACAATATCTTTTTTCTACCTACGTGACTTTACCGAAAGAACCAAAGAGTATGGATTCCTGCAGTCACGAAAGCTAACAAATCCAGATTGGCTACGTACAGTGTGAGAGAAGTTCAACATACATACGCACGTGAATACGTTCATAGAGCCGTGCAGTACATTGTGTTTAAAATAAGACACAAATCTGTAAGAAGCGCACAGCCATTTGTGCATTTGCTAAACGCACTATTAGCATTTCCCGAAGAAATGCATTGCAGTCCTCTTGTCTTAGATCGCCATTAAAATAAATTTGGGCAAATGTGATCGACTGACAGCAGCAGTGATGCAGCGATAGACAACAGCGGACCGGTTTCATCGTAATTAGGACTCATCAGCGCAGTACAGTCACCAATATTCACTGCTGTAAAATGTGCCCCTGGGAACCCATGTACAATGTGGAGTCCCCTCGTACGCACTGTGGGGCTCTTTTAAATACCGAGTGTTGATCAAACTGAAGACCTTTGAACAAAGGAAAACATTGAGCTACAATTAAGCTGATAACGTCGCTTTTAAATGCTTTACATATTTGAAGTTTACAACAATATTTTTTTCGTCAACGCAGCTGGCCCTGAAAAAAAAGCTGTGCATGCAAGCCTGTGCATGCGTACGCTTATCATGGTGGTCTTAGCGGGAGGCTTGCCGACAGAACTCTCTGTCCAACAGTCAAACGAGCTCAGTGAGGGATCTTTGCCTTCGGTGTGTGAGTGTGCGGAGCGACGGTACAATGCACGACAAACCCCGTTTTCCCGAGTTCGATTCCCAGCCACGGTTAAGATCGGTACCTGAACCAGTCCGCCCGGGGATTCCTTCACATGCCTCGATGTTCTCGTCCCGCCACTGGAGCCACAAACTTCCCCGAGGTGGACGAAGCCTTCAATTATTATTACTATGGGACCTTTCCTGCCAGTATTCAAATAGAACAATAAGGTGTTGCCCTTTCTGGGAATTAAGCGGTTGTGTTAAGATGTTAATAACCAAACACACGTACTTGTGGTGGACATGCAAACAAAAACAAACATGCTCTGATAATATATGAAGCATTATACTCTTTGGTTCTTTCGGTAAAGGTCACGTAGGCATAAAATAAAATAAATAACGACGTTTCGGGCGCAACACAAGCGTCCGTCATCAGGTGGGAAAGCATGGTCTGCTGCTGAGGCAGACTGCTTCAAATCAAGATATGAGGCGTTGTCTTTGAAACTGATGGTCCGCACCAGAGACAGCTTTTTTGTGTATTATTTCAAAGTGTTAGACCAGAGGACGCCAAAAGGCGAACAGCGCAAAGACAATGCCACTATCAGGACATTTATAACTCGGGTTGAGCAGCTACACTATGGGACCTTTCCTTGAAAAACAGGATTCCTTGAAATAGGATTCTGTTTGGCGTTTTAACATCTTAACACAACTGTTGTATTGCCACGAAGGGTAAAACCTATTGTAATATCTTAGAATAGTACTTGGTGCTGTGTCTGCACATCAGCAGTCCTGGGGGTGGAAAGGCGATCGGCCATGGTGTTGGCCATGCACTAGGGCTGAGCGATTAATCGATTTCGAATCGAAATCGCTATTTGAAACAATGCGATTAGAAAATCGCAAAGGCTGCGATTTTTTGCGATTTGAAAAGTCCTATTATTTCTTATTGGAATTGTTATATTTTTTTATTATTCTAACTTTATTTATTTAACTTAACAATTGTTCTATGTTTGATTGTTCTATTTCAATTAAAACATTTTAATAAATACATGTTGGAAGCAATTCATATTTAAGTTCTCATCCTTGCATTAAAATATATAGAGCAGTTCATATTTGATGATGGTATCACGTGGTAATGCTCCATCACATGTTTTAAATCTATTACACAGTGAATATTGAACTGAAGCTTGACTTGTAAAAATTGAATCGCAAATCGCAATCGCAATATCTGTCAGAAAAATCGCAATCAGATATTTTCCCCAAATCGTTCAGCCCCTACCATGCACCGCCTCGCGTTGCGTGCCGTTCTTCAGAAGCGCTGCTCGCGAGCAGAATTTTTTTTATTTTACATTTCCGCGGGGATAGTTGTGTATTGCGTGTGCCTACCACCTCTTACGCACGGCATCGCAGATCCCCTAGTCCCAGGGTATTTTCATCGGTAATGGCTCAGCCACTCGAGTTAACAGTGCCTTTAGCTAGGCAGATTACTCTAGGCTCTACGGCTCAATTAAAGGCACACTTGTGCACGTGCCCGCTTTCAGCTGATCCGCCGTATCAAGGGGCAAAGTGCTTTGGCGATGCGGAATTTTAACACGATAGTTGCGATGTTATTGCAAGCATTGTATGGGCTTTAAGATAATTTTAATGAGTGGTGCTCACTATTCATATCATACGGGTTTTAAAAAATATATAATTCAGTTTACACTTGTATAACTGTACATCCAATAAGGCACGTATTAATTTATTATTTATTATAGCTTTACTTAAAGCTTTCGTGACTGCAGGAATTCATATTCAAAATAACAAAAACATGTTTTTGTTATTGTTTTTGTTATTTTCTTTCAACCTACCCACGTGACTTCACCGAAAGACCCAAGGATATTATAAGAGCTGTTCGAACATCGCTTTCCCTTTTCATACAATGCTAGAGATGTTCGTTTGCATTATTCTCTATATATGTATTGTATGGAGCGGTGGTGCGGTGGACAGAGGCTGTTAACCCGAGTTTGATCTCCAGGCACGGCTCTCTTCGGTGCTGAACGGAATCTGTCGTTCTTCCTGGACCCTCTCGTCACCAAGTTGCGCTCAACAGCGTAGTGAATAACGTTCAAACAACCACCACGATGACAGTGTTAAAGGGGGGTGGCTAATTCATCCAGCAGTGGATTGTCTAATGGCTGTAATAAAACATATTATGCTGATTATGTATACATCTTCTCAAAAATTGAATGGACCGAACATCACAATGCTGTTCAACCCTCGTTAAAAAAAAAATGTCCTAAGTCATATTTTTTAAAATAATAACAGAACATAATAATAAAATAACACATTCATGCTCATATATAATCCGATGTATACTATTTGTTGAAGGCTACTTCGTAGTACGAACATATTTAAAGTGAATTTCCCTATCGGCTGCGTGGGTTTTGCGCGTTCGCACCGCACGCAAAACCGACCGACTAGCGCGGTCGGCTACGCACGGTGCGGAAGAGCGCGGACACACGCGCACGCGTGTGTCCGCGTGTGCCCGTCACATTAATACCGTCCGCCGGAGCACAGGTCATTCAGATTTACTACGCTCGTCATGTAGCCTGTAATTATTAAACACACAAAGTATTATTGCGGCCGGGGAGTTTATGTGAAATCAATGGGCCTGTCTCGGCGATTCCCCGAGACGATGTACGGCGCTGGGGCAGGCGGCATTCCCGTTCGGTGGAGGGCAGCCAATGAAATTCGACGTCCGTTTGGTGCCATGTCCATCGCGCGAAGCCGAGATTATGGGAGCGGCTCGCGTCTGCCTGTGTGCACGTGCAAAAAAGCAGAGCCGTTCGTTTTCCCGTGAAATCACGTGCGCGGATTACGCGTGGAGGCAGGGAACGTCCGTCCGGTCAAGCCCGGCGGACGCGGCCCAAAGTCTGCCCACTTGGGTGTGAATCTGTGAATCACGCGCGCGAATGTCACGGTGACCGGGACCGCGACTGGTGGGGCTACACGATGGGAACAAACAAAACATACATCCTATCTGCAACGATGCGTGGGGGGGCAAAGCGTGATGTTGGCGCATCTTTTTTAAAAAATAATAACTCAACGCGAAACCCCGGTAGCAAAGTGCCAATCACAGAATGGAGGAGGGGGGTGGTGGGGGGGGGGGGCAAAATTTCCGTGAACAGAAACAGCAGCAGGCCGAGTTCGGCGCGGCGGGACTGAATGAAGTGGGAGGGGGGTGGGGGTGGAACTGGGTTCAATGCCCTACCCAGGTGGGGACCATTAGTGAGGGACATGAACGTTTATATGGGGAGAGGGGATGATTCTGGCACATTTTATTATCTGCCACCTACCCGCAAACAATGACTCCTGGTATCCAAAATGTTACCACAGACAACACACACAGCGGCCAATTGTCAACGGTTATGGTCCAGCAGCAGTGGTGGAAATTGTGCATTGCCTATGGCAGGTGACAATTATGTAACCAGTACCGTGTTCTCCATATTACAAGATGCTCCGAAAAGTAAAGACCACACCCCACGCTTGTGCCCGGTGTCAATAAAGTTATACAAATCTCGTCACACACAAACCAGAGTGTAAGACGCAAGCCACAACTTATGCTTTAAAACATATGAAATCAGGTGTCCTTTGCAATCCACAAAATACGGTAAATATCATGGTTAGCCTGGCATCATGGGTCATTCGATTCAGCGTCCAGGAAACTGCTGCTCTTCGACATTGCACGCTCCCTAGTGACAAGGGCAACGGGCATCGTTCTGGAATATTGACACCTCGGTCACATTCTCATTTGCGGTTTGTGGAGGCCTCTTGCTCATGATCTTGACCCACGCGAGGGCATGCGTCTGCTGTTACGTTCGCAGAGGGACGCTCGTTCATGGGCCCTGTGGGGAATCTGCGCCCTTTGAGTTTCAGCCAGGAGCAGAGACATCGTCCCTCCAACCTTCTCCAAACACCTCCTCGCTCCTCTGCTTCCCTCTTCCACCATCCTCCCTCTCCCAGTCTCCACCTCCTCCATCCTCTTTACCCTCCTCCAGTCTCCACACCCCTTCTCTCTCCTTGTTATTCATCCTCCATCTCTCAGTCTCTCTCTCTCTCTCTTATCCTCCTCCATTCTTCACCCTCCTCTGCCTCCCGTACCCCCTCCCTCCATCTCCCTCATCGCCCAACGTTGTTGCTTGATAATAACTGCAAGTGATGTAAAGTGAGGCAGAGAGGAGAAGCGTATTGATTAAAGTCGAGCTATGCCTTTGGGCATTGTGCTCTCGGTTCGTTGAGGCCGGCGGTGTTTTGCAGAGTTGGTGGGTGGGGGACAGGGGAGCAGGGAGGGGTGGTGGGGGACACCGAGAGGAATGAACGGAGCTCAAATGACACTTGGCCCGATGTTGGCTGGGAATCTCAGTGGGTGGGTAGTGAGCACGGGTGGGGAAGGAAACTGGGCTATTGATTTATCTCAATATTGATCGCGCCGCACACGATAAACGCAAGGTTTTAATGGCATCAACGGCGGGCGGCTGGGGATCGATGAGAAGTAATGGCGGGCTCGATGGCTCTCTCGACCGAGATAATTTTACGATGCTACGCGCGCGTGGCGCCTGTTGCTTTGCGGATTTTCCAAACAACAAACGCGGAAACGAAATAAAAAATTCGTCGGCACGACAGACCATACATAACGAGGCCTTCCTGTACCAATACATAACGGCGTGTTCTGCATGAACGGTACCATCCAGTTAACTTAAGGAATTATAATTGGACAGCGACATGTTGGCAACGTGTTCAGATTTTTTTATTTTTAAACGTACAGACGGGATTTTTTTCGTTGCTTTAATTGGAAGCTTCAGAGATGAACTGCATCTTAGGCGGGGGGGGGGGGGGGGGCTCTCTTCATGGGGGGGACACGTGGAGGTTGAGACTCTACAAACCGTACTGCAGTGTGTGTGTCTGTGCCATGTCTTACGTGGGGGGCCTTAGCGCAGTGATGAGCGCACCGCGTTACGAACCCGGCGACCCGAGTTCGGTTCCCGATAGCAATGGCGAATGTTTGAGCCGGCCACGCTCCTGGGCTTCCCCTAGGTTGACTGGGCCTTAAATAAGCACGTGGTGCTGTGTGTGTAAACATCGCGTGGTTGCTCGTCAACAACCCACCCAGTCGTGTGCCGTGCCAGCCTGCGAAGCTGCTCGCTAACGGCGCTTGATCCCAATAAGCATGTGAGAGGCTATATAGGGGAATCTTTGCAGTCTCATCGATCGAGCTGAAACAGCTGTATAATTCTAATGCCTTAATAATGGATGATGCCTGCATATACTGTGCATGTAAACACACAGCAGTGCGCATTCGTGTACGTGTGTGTGTGTGTTTCAGTGAACTGTTATAAAATCCAATTACCCCCGTAATTGAGCAGGGCGGAATTTTTTGAACATCCACCACAACAACTGTTTAACGTTTTTCATTTACCAGCGAGGAGATATTTGTTTCCAGTAGTGGGTTGGAGAAATGGCCTCGCAGCGAATTGCACAGCGCAGTACGGGATTGCGATCTGGACGGCATGGTTGTTAATATTTATCGGTAGCATAAGTGAGTATTTATGTATAATAATAATGATGATGAATTAATGTTAACTTGTAGCACGCCACCACTTACTCTCGACAAGAGAGAGAGAGGACAATGCAAGCAGCCACGATGGTGACCCCGGCACTACCGACAATCGCCCAAGCTTTGTAGTCCCCTATATGTTAAGATGTTTTTCATCCCATTAATGAGTTTTGTCATACACGTGAGAGCGAAGCGGAAAACCCCACGCATCCGAGGTGGGCAACACTCTTATCCCCCCCCCCTCCCCCAAACAGATGGAAACAGCTGGAGATTAGTCCACGTGGGGCTTTACCACATTGTCTTGGTGAGCAAGGGAATGTCCTCAGTCAGTTTTTACCGCTCCACAGTGATCAATGTGGATTTGTGAAAATGGGTTCTCAGATCCCATTTTATGACCGTCGGCTTCGAAGTGCAGTGCGCTAACGATTGTGTCACCGCCACACAAAGCCCTTCCATCACTAAATCCCACATGAAACACAACATTTCTCGTGTCTTGTTCCGTGAGTGCGTGCAAGTGTGTGGTTAGGGCAACTGCCACCTCCAATTTAGTGCGGTTGCCGACGTACGGTGCGAAAGAAGTCCAACGTAAACACATACTAACCCGGCAAACCGAATTCGATTGCCGCTCACGGCTAACGTCGGTGATGAATACCTGAACCGGTCCTGGGCCTCCCCTAGGTCGGCTCAGCCTTAAACAAAAGTACCTGGTGCGGTGTGTAAACATCAGCACTGGGGAGACCGATGCGGACACCCACTCACCCCTTTCGTGTTCCTTGTCGACCTTAATAGGTGCTCGCTAACAGCACTTGCCCCAACGGTCTGTTAAGGCTATGTGGGGGAGTCTTTGTCATATGTGTGTCCTTCTGATCGTGTTTTTTCCCCCCCAAACCAATCTCATCACCTGTCTTGCCCATCTACGTGCATGAATAACGTTAAAGCAAGGACTGAAAGCAAGCCTGCTGACCTGTACATCTCTCCTTTGCCAATGGCCTTTTTCTTGTTTGTTTTGAAATGAAATTAGACTGGCCCATGGATGAGCTGTATTCCCTAAACCGCGAGCCGCGCCGTGCTTCAAAAGGAGATTCGTTGAATGTCCTCCCCCTGTGTCCACGAGGATGATGGAAGCGTGGTCTCTCCCTTTGTAAATTCGCGCTTTCTCTCCCATGAGTGTGAGTACGGGAGGGATGGAGAGAGAATGAGTGTCAAAGGAAGACGCAGCGAGACGGAGAGAGAAAGGGTTCAGAGGAAACTGAATATTACAATGAAAGCTGCATAGGGATCATTTCCTTACAGCCCTGCATGGAGGGAGGGTGGGTTGTGGGTGGTTGGTGTGTGTGAGGAGCGGTAGTGTAGTGGTTAGCGCGCTGCACTACGAACCCGGCGACCCGGGTTCGATTCCGGTCCTGGGCTTCCCCTAGGTCCACTCAACCTCAAATGAGTACCTGGTGCGGTGTGCAAAAATCATCGCCACTCGGGCGACAAAAGGCGGTGGGCCGGGCGTGGTGCTGGCCACCCATCCCTCTCGTGTGCCGTGCCGGCCTTCGTAGGTGCTCGCTAACAGCACTTGCCCCAACAGTCTGTTACAGGCTATACTGGACCCCGTGCTCCGAGTTCGTCGCCGTCAGTGGAAAACATCCGAGTCAATCCCGTGCCTCCCCGAGGTCAACTCGGCCTAAAACGAGTGCCTTTTGGAGCGCGTAAACATCAGCGACGGGGAGACAAAGGCGGCCGGGCGTGGTGTTGATCACACCACCTCCCCTCGTGCACCGTGCTCGCTAACAGCACTGGCCCGATCAGCGTGTGTTGGCTCTACAGGGGGATACTCATATATGTCTAATATATGTCTAATATATGTCTAATATACTTGGACTATACTTATGTACAGTTCAGTCCTGTTGTGGATCCACCGCTTGAGGAACGCCTCCCCAGGCCGTGTCGGTCACGGGGGTTGTTTGACCATACTTCACCATGCTAGTCACTTTACGGATTGTCGAAGGTGGGAGGGGGAAAGGGGAATAATTGAGACACCGAGCGCCGGTCCAGACACCACTAAGCCGGCTGGCTTCAGCTGCGGGTGGGAAATCAAACGGAGGAGCGGTGGCCGCGTTCGTAGCGGCGTGCGCTCAACCACTGCGCTCACCGCTCCTTTTGCGAATAAAGTGAGAGGCCCTCTCTCGCCTTCCAGTCGTTGCTGACAAGAATGCCACCCCACCTCCTCCTCTTGGCTGGTGGTGACACGTGGTCACCAGCTCCGGTCTCCCTACGGGCCTCGTTCCCAACGTGTGCTCAAGGAATGAATGCATGAAATGTCAGCAGTCCGCAGTGATGTTCTTAATAACCTACGAGCACACCGGCGCAGGCTATGTTTTATTTATACGGACGCAGTGGTCGCAATGTAAATGTAGAAGCCCTCAATCCCCCCCCCCCCAGTATATAGGTTGTATATAAGCTGTTCGTCCTGCAGCCCACGTTTCACTGCCGCTACCTCCCCTCTGCGGGAAACATCGCAGCGTTGGAATAGGTCGCACGCGCGTCCGTTTTTTTTCCGTGTTGAGAAGTGCTCGTGTATGGGGCTTAACCGTCGAGTATATTGGCCAATTTCGAGCCTATATATTTAGATTTTAGTTCCAAAAGTATCTTGGTGACCAAACGTTTCGTGTGCATGCAGAAGGGGCGTGCATGGGAATTGACACCAGTCTGGACGCAATGCGAGACGCAATGATTATTACCAACGTTTTATCATTTTGAACCTGCCCGTCCGTGCGTTTCGTTCCACTCGACATCCCTGGTGTCCGCCTCCTTAACTCGGATAACCCTCGAGGGTAAGCACGGGGGTTTGGAGGGGAGGAGAATATATATTTTTGTCTACTTGTGAAATAACAAATTGGTAGCTGCTCGAGCTGCCCTTGTGATTGGTCACCGAGTCCACGCAGAAGACGCAGTGAAGAATATTTTGCGCGCGCTCCAGTTGCAGGCGGGCGGTGAGCTCCGCCTCGGGTTTTGTAATCGAAGGTGCAGGTGGTAGATTAATGGATTAATTGTAGTGCACCGAGAAAGCCGCGGCGATGTGCAATGCACCAGTGGGTGGGCTGCTGGGCCTTTGCCAGACCTGTCCTCGCGAGAGAGAGGCAGCGTGGATTTTATTTGGTTGGAAAAACCTGAGATGGAGCTCGCTGCCGAAATGCCCTGGAGCCCACCGCACGTCCCCGGTTTCTCTCTCTCTCTCTCTGGGACATGACAACCACAGGCAAGGCCGCACATCAAAATGTCTCCAAAATAAAGGCCGATGGCCCCTCGCGGCATTGTCGCGATTACTACTCTCGGCGTGTTTTTTCGAAGAATGCGCGTCGTGCCGGTCTCCCGGATGAGCGCGTTTCGCACGCGTGTGCTTTGGGCGAGGCTCAAGCTCTGCTGGTGCTGCTGCTGGCGGTGGTGCCGGTTGGTGGTCGCTGTGGATATTTTCGTCCGCGGCCGCTTGGCGGTCTATTTGCTCGCATCCCCTTGCGGCCGGAGGATTTGACTGCGCAAATCCCATGCAATTACACGGCGGTCGTACGTCTCCCCTGGAGATGGATGCAGTTCTGGAGACGTGCGGTTCTACTTGGCAACACCGGTGGTGGGGGCCCCGGACGGGGTGGGTGGGCGGGTTGGGTGAATGCTGTGGATGGGAGAACGGAGAGCTGACTGGATGGGTGGATAGCTGGAAGGGTGGGTGTATGGCTAGATTGATGAATGGTCGCATACCTAGATGGATAGCTGGATGGCTGTACAAATGGCTGGTAAACTTATCGTCCAGATGGATGGGTGGTTGGCTTCATGGAAGGTTGGCTTACTGGATGAATCAATGGCTGGCACAAAGGATAGTTCAATGTATGGCTGCATGGCTGGATGGCTCAATTTATGGCTATTTGTATTGATATCTGGATGAATAGATGACTGGTGGACAAGCTGGATGACTGGACGGATGAATGGCTGGCAAGCTGGCGGTATGGATGATTGCATGGCTAGCGCCTAGGTTGGGTGGCTGGATGATTGGATGGCTGGGTGAGTAAATGGTCTGGCTGGTTATCTGGATGGGTGGATGGATCGATGGCTGGTTGGCTTGATAGATGGTTGTCGATCTGGATGGATGGCTGAGTGGGGAGGGTGCGATGCTAGGAGAGGTGGCATTCTCCTGCCAAACATGCAGCCATTCTCAGACACGCCCGCACGGTTACCATATGCACAAATGCAGGACTCGTCAGAACAGATTATTCTCGGGGAGCATGTATCAGTCCACAGATGCACACATGAACGCATACTTGAACGCATACAATAAAGCATGTCAGCGATTTAAGATGCCGATTGCCAGTGTTGTGCATTGCAGGACAAGGGTTGCTTCTCTAACATACAAACACGGACAAAAACATATTCCTCGTACAGCCCGAACAGATTGTCCGTGCAAATGCTGTTAGCAAGTACCTAATTAAGGCTGGCACAGCACACGATGTGATGGGTGGCCAACCCTACGCCTTGCCGCTTTTGTTTCCCGAGTGGCGATGTTTACTCACCGCGCCAGGTATTCATTTGAGGATGAGTCGACCTAGGGGAGGCCCAGGACCGGTTCAGATAATCGTCACTAGTGTTGACCATGGGCGGTAATCAAGTTCGGGTCTGCCAGAGTTCGTAGCGCAACACGCTAACCGCGACACTACCGCTCCCACAAAGACGTGTGCCGACCCACATATGCACACAGGCTCAAAGCACTGCTTTTGCCTTGAAATGGCAGAAAGATTCTGACTTTGTGGCATTAAGGGCCCTGGTAATCCCATCACGGAACGCGGCTGAAAAGGAGCTAATTGGAGTCCACGGATGAAAGGGTGCAAATAAAAGAAAACAAAGAACCCAGGGGATTGGGATGCGGCAGAGAAAGAGATAGGGGGCGAAAAGCAAGCAGCTTGCCCATTGAGCCATTTGTCAGCTGGTGAAGAGTGGCCTTTATTAAGGCGAGTGACTGATTGGTCCTTTGTTTCACTCCGAGTCTGCTGATGCCAGCGCTCTTCCTCCCCACTCCTTATTCCGTGTTTGGAATTCACTGCATGCCCGCCCCCCCCCACCACGGAAATAGATGCAGTTCCCATCGTGCGCTCAGAGTGTGAAATAGTATATTATTAAAACATGTGAGAGGTTTTGTTCTCCCTCCGAGCTGGCTTCATCGGCCGCGGAAAAACAAAACGGCGCAGTTTTAGGACGCCATGGGGACGTTGCCGTTAATTTTGCCTTCTTAAAATATATATATACACACACACCGTAGCTGATGTTTAGATTCACGGTCAACACTCCGTATGGATGAATGACAGCCGGTATGTTTAGACTGAATTGGCAGTGAAAGAAACGTAGCGAGCGGCTTTTTGCGTCATCCGGCAGAGCTTGCGGAGTCATTTCCTGGCACGAACGGCGGTCTCGATGACCGAAGGCCTCGACAAGTCTGAGACGCGACGTTCCCTTCAGCCTCATGTTTCCGTCATTCCATTTGAAGCGGCTCTCGTGCGCTGTTTGAACAGCCTCGTCGCTGCCCACTGAGCCATTATGGCACGGTTTTACTAAGTTCGGTTCCCGAACCTATCCCGTAATGTTAGCGGGGGAAATCAGCGAAGCTCAAACTGACTGCTGCCCGAGTTTGAAGCGAAACGATGGGGTTGCCCCGATTCAATTTAAATTATATTACGATCGGTTTTTTTTGACGATGTTCCGATGACTTATTTTATTCCCCCAGTTGTATTGTGCGTGTCGGTGTATGCGCTCTGTTGTACGCACTCCAGTGTGGAAAGAAATGTCTTCAACGGCACTTCACTCACACGATGCCTGCCATAAGTGTTTCATATAAGTGAAACTTTACAATATATAATGTGTATAATGCACGTTGCTATCAGTAGACACAAGGAATAATTTAATATTCAAACAAACGAAAATTAATTATGATGTCATGTAACCAACCATCGGTGCCGCTAATTAGTCTGGAAAACATTCAGCAAAGCGTTTCAATGGGTAACAGCAATTTTTTTTTTAAAAAACTTCAATTCCCGTGCTTATTTCATACGTACTTTTTTTCAAGCAATGAAACACACCGTGTGGAAGAACATGCAATGAGCAACGCGAATCACGTTACAACGATCTTTTGCAAAATGCGTGATGTGTGTGTTGTAGACCCTGATATCGTACGAATGTTTCGTCGTCTAACTGCACCATGGCCAGCCTACTGAAACATCCAGTGACATCATTGTTGATAGTGCAACGTTCATAACTCGTTTATTTTACCGCAAATGCATTCTAAACAAAAAAAATGTTGCATTCTCTTCTTTACGGCACTGAGCAGGCCCCACTTTGGTTCTTGAAGTGCTCCGGCGTCATAACATCGTGCATCCCAGCCAACATTTGTTTACCAGGCCACACCCTGCTGATGAGACTCCTAAAGTCGAAGCCGGACACCGAACAAAGACGGTCACTTGCATCGCGCGCTTTCTGAAGCTCTTCTGCTACCATCAGGAACGCTCTTCCTTCCGATATTAGGAAGTCACTGGAGCTATGCACTTTTACATTTTGATTGACAACTGATTTCTTTAGAACCGCTTTTTGTGTGTAGTTTTTTTGTCCTTCCCCCACACCTCCGATTAGTGAGGTTGGCTACGTACGGTGGGAAAGAAATTAAACGTGCATGCAGACAGTCCCCGGGTTGCGGAAATCCGACCTTGTGGAAATGCTCCCATAAATCATGTAAAAAAAACATTAAATACGCGGACATTTTCGCGTTCGTTACGTAAGCTCTGGTGGTGCTGCACGGTGAGGTTGCAAATGAATGCCGTGGAGCGAGGCGTGAGGCAGGCAGCAGGTGGGCAGCCTTACGTCTCGCTCGAGCTTCAATAGGATTAAGGTAAAAGGAATTTATCTTGATTTTGGGAGAACATTGTTCAGTTTATCCGACATGCGTAAAAATTCGGGTTACGGATCATTCTCGGGAACCTAACCCTTCCGTACCCCGGGGACTGTCTGCACATACCAATGCTGCTGGAAAGCATTGGTCCAGGAATCCGGTAGCGAAATGCCGTTTTATATTTGGCATGTAACTATCGTTGAAACAACTAAATATGGAGCTGCTTTATTTGCCACAAATAAACGTTTAAGTAAATCCAATAATGAGCCTCCTGTGCCAGCAGCTTCCAGGAGGGTTCTGTTGAAGCAGCAAATCCTGGACTGGTTTAAATTCTTCTGAGTCTCATCAGCAGGATGTAGCCCGTTAAACGAATGCTGCTGGGTTGTCTGACGTGATAGCGCAAAAAAAGTGCCGTCGATATAACGCGCTGTGTCGGTGGACTCTGGGTAATCGGCTAGTGCTGTACACACACAATGACTTTGTGTATTTCCATAAGCCTCCGGGTCCTCTTTGCAAGAAGATGGAATAAACGTAAGTGGCTTGTCACGTGGATGAATGAGGAATATTGGTAGATTATCCGTACTCATCTGTACCCTTCGCTGTAGCGATCTCTTCAGCTGTCACAAACAAATAGTTACCCGTAACTGCCGTGCATTCCCTTGCTGTGCTCGATAGAGTTAAACAACAAGGGGGGACCTCTATGGAGTGTGTGTCTGCAGGTGTGTGAGTGTGTGCCCCAACAAAGGCTATATGGGGTATCTTTGTCTTTTTGTTAGTGGAGCGGGAGTGCAGTGGTTAGCGCACTGCGCTACGAACCCGGCGACTCGAGTTCAATTCCCGCTCGCGACCAACACCGCTGACGATGATCTGAACCAGTCCTGGGCATCCCGTAGGTCAACTCAGCCTGAAATAAATACCTGGTGTGGTGTATAAACGTCGCAGCAGGGGAGACAAAGGCGATCGGGCGTGGCGCTGGCCACCCACCCCCTCGTGCGCCGTGCCGGCCTTCATAGGTGCTCGCTAACAGCACTTGCCCCAACCGTCTGTTAAGGCTGTACTGGGGATCTTTGTCTTTGTGTGTCAGTCATCTCAGTCTGTCAACCCGTGGCACTTGGGTCTGTCCCGTGACCTCCTGCCAGCGAGACCTTCGACACTCGACGTGCCGTCGAAGTGAACACAGCCTGGCACAAGCGCCGTGGTGACGTCGCCGCCGCTGGGTGGCGAATGGCGGTCGTTGTTTGTTTGTTATTGTTTATGTGTGTGTGTGTATATACGCGTGTGCGTGTGTCCGAACTATATTTGAGCGTTCCGACGGCATCGGTGCGGCAATTCACGAGATTCCAATTCGCAGGGAGGAGGCTGCGCTCAATTTCCCACCCGTGCCGCCGATGCGAGTGGCCCCAAGCCCCACACTTCTCCGAATTATTTCTTTCACCGATTTCGTTCAGCGGTGATGGATCGATGCGGGTGCCACAGTGGGGGGGGGGGGGGGGGGGGGGGAGCGGTAGTGTAGCGGTTAGCGCTACGCTGCGCTACTGAACCCGGCGACCCGGGTTCGATTCCCGCTCACGGCCAGCAGCGGTGACGATTATCTGAACCGGTCCCGGGCTTCCCCTAGGACGACTCATCCTCAAATGAGTACCTGGTGCGATGTGTCGTGAACATCGCCGCTAGGGAGACAAAGGCGGCCGAGCGTGGTGTTGGCCGCCCACCCCCTTGTGTGTCGTGCGAGCCTTTATAGGTGCTCGCTAACAGCACTTGCCCCTACAGTCTGTTACAGGCTACACGGGGGATCCTTTGTTCTTTTGGGGGTGGGGGTAGGAAATGTGGGAGCGATTTCTTTTTTTTTTCCACACCCTGTTCGGTATTTGCTCCAATGAATGCATTTCTTTTAAAACGAAGCTATATAACTGTGTTTTATTTTTATTATTTTTACCAAGTAAGGCCCACTGAACTATACATATCTTTTTCAGAAGCGACCTGGCCACAAGTGATAGCTCAACGAAGTGGCTTATCGCGTGAAAATGTGTAGCAGCCAAATGCTCGAAACACATGTTGATTATAAATGTAGAGGGACGCACCGAGGAACCCGGAAAAAAATTCGACGTGACAACAGAGAGAACGCGCATTCCAAATATACAGCAGGCGTCAGGGTCGGGATCGAACCCACGACCTGTATAGCAGGCGAGGTAGTTAACATCTCACCCTCATTGTAAACACTCAACACATTCGTCAATAGCACTGTGTGGCCTTAAATAGGAAACATATATAACATAGCATGCGATGTTTGGAGCAGTGACACTTCTTTTCGCACTTATTCATCATTCACGTATATATTTTTTCCCAGTTTAAGGTCACAGTGCTATTGACGAATGTGTTTGAGTGTTTTTTTGTTTTACATATATATAAAATTGTGCAAGTACACCACTGCCAATGCAGCAGCAGCATCACCACCAACATAATTAGTTTCATTGTACACAGCGTAGCTTTCTTGCGCTTGTTTAGAATTCAAAACAGCAACGATGCGCGATCTATTTACCCCAGAAAGCTTCGCCAAGTCTTAAGATGGTTTTGCGTTCGGATCTTTGGCCAACACAAGATGTGGTTGGCTTCCAGGAGGAAACCAACGTATGTGGTGAAAAACCCACGAGTGTGTATGAGGAGTTTATAATCTTTGGTTCTTTCTGTAAAGTCACGTAGGTAAAAAAATAAAACAAAAATAAGAGATAAAAATAGAAATAAAAAAATAGAAATAAAAAATTATAAATAAAAGTAAATTAAATCACGACGTTTCTTCAAATTTCAAATCTAGAATGTGAGAAGTTTGGCACCGAAACCCTGCCAACTCCTGGCCACACCTCGCAGGCTCAGCCCTATAACACCTCACAGGCCTCGGAGTTAGCCCATCCAGGCACTAAACCAGGCTCAGCTTCGCTTAGCCCTCTGAGATCTGGCTTAGAGCGGGGGCGTTCGTGGCGATTCGGTTACAGGCGGCTTCATGGCCTATTGATTAACCGCACGGGGTCACACCGCTCCTAACACTTCAGCGAGTTTACGCTGTTGACACTTCAATTTCCGACACATCCGCTGGCTCGCTCCTGCAGGGAATAAACAGAGTGGCGCGTGGAATACCAAGGGTCATTCCACGGCATTGCGAGTGTTACAACGACCGGGCCATTCCTCCTGTTAATTTGAATGCGAATTGCCTGAATGTCCTCTTTTCCACCTATAAGCTATTCTTCCTGTTATCCGCACACCCGAACCTGTGTACACGAATTATCCGTGCACCAGAACCGTTCCGCCATGCGAGTCTTTCAAGGGATAAGAATCGTGACCCATGACTGGAAGAATATTTATCCAATTATCCGGATAAGAGCCACATAGACGTGGTCTCCTGGGCAGGCTAAATCCATCCCATTAACCGAGGCTTCGTGCGGATAAGAGTGATCAAGTAGTGGCAGAAAATGAATCCCTGTCGTCTGTGTTTATCCACAATATGAGGCACAGATAGAAGTGATGAACCGTGTGGATAAACGCTGAGCACTGACTTTGCCAGAGCGCAGAAGCTTGACCACCGTGTAGCCGTCGATGAGCTCGAGTACTGGATAGGGGTACTTAAACGAGTCGAGTACTCTGGCAAAACAAGACTTATTCCGATTTCAAGCTTCCGTGACTGCAGGGATTCATCTTCTGGGTTCTTTCGGTAAAGTCACGTAGAATGGGAATAAAATAATAAAAAATAATAATAACAGAATAAAATTCTCACGACGTTTCGGCCACAACACAAGTAGCCTTCCTCAGGTGGAAGAAACAGGACTGTCCGGAAGACAGCGCTTGAGTGAACACTGCCAAGCATGGACAGCGTCTTTTAAGCTGTGTGGGAGGAACAGAGCGCCTTGACAAAGGAGTTAACACATAAATTAGCATGTAACTGGGGGATTAGCATGATGTTGGTGTGAGGGATTAGCACCAAGGAGAGCGACGAGCTATGTTCAGACGGACGAGGGGAGGGGGGAGAGGAGTTTACATATAAATTAGCATGTAACTGGAGGAAAAGCATAATGTTGGTGTGAGGTATTAGCAGCAGTTTACATATCAACAGTAAATTAGCATGTAACTGGGGGATTAGCATGATGTTAGTATGAGGGATTAACACCACGGAGAACGACGAGCTTGTGTTCAGACGGACGAGTCCATTTATGTTCGGAACGGAGGGGGGGAGGAAACAGCCACGGTGCGCTGCTCTGTCCTGTGTTGCGTTATAACTATGCTATAAACTAGACTACTATACAATACAATATTATACCTTCCAATCTAAACTACATTGTATAATATCGTATCTATAGACAAACCCCACCTTTGAATTATACAATGCGTTACTATACACTACCCTATACTTTAGACTATAAAATATTAGACTTGTAGTATTACACTATGTATTATTCTATTAACCCTACTGCATACCACACTGCTTTATATTCACTATACAATTACGGTACTATATATTGCCTTATGAATTATGTTAAACATTACACTGTTATACTATTTATTATTATACAAATGCTATAAACTATACTATTGACCGTCGTGTGATAGGTACTAATAGGCAGTGCCAGCGAATGGACTGCGGTCTGAAAGTCACCGTAAAATACAATCAATCAAGAACCGAAATGGTTTATAACGTCTTTCCAATAGTTACTAAGTCAGAATCCATCTTCTCGGTTGAAATTGTCTCTGTGTTTGTATATGTGGATAGGCTAATGAACGAATCTCTCATGGGAGCCGGATGGCTTGCAGAGAACCTCCGTCTTAGAGAAGTCAATGTCATGTTGGCCCACTGAATTATAACAGTGATCTGCCATGGCTGAGGTGTTCGTCCTACCATGTTTCAAGTCTGCTCTATGTTCATGGATGCAGTCCGAGATATGTCGTTTGGTTTCTCCAATGTAGCTGCTACCACTGAGGCAACTTAGTTTGTAGATGCCCGGGTACTGTATGTCTGGAACCACATCTTTAACAGACGGAACCAGATAACGGATTTTATGTATTGTGTTGAATCGGACCTGGATCTTGTGTTTTTTCAGGATTTTGGAGATCTTTTTTGTGACCCCCGCAATGTAGGGTAAGGTGATGGTTTTGAATGGCTCCTCAAGAGGACCCTTCTTCATGGTTGGAGTGATAGCTTTGCGGATTGTGTAGTCGGAGTAACTATTAGCCTTGAGAGCTTGGTGTACGTGCTTGAGTTCACTAGCAATGTGTTCCTAGTCGGAAATGCACTGGGCTCTATGGTGCAGAGTCTTGATGAGGGAATTCTTCTGGGATGGATGATGGTGGGAATCCGGTTTTAAGTAAGCATCCGTATGGGTAGTTTTCCTGTAGACAGAGTGGCTCATTGAACCATCAGGTTTCATTTTAATTAGGACATCCAAAAAGGGTAGCTTGCCATCTTTTTCGACTTCCATGGTAAATCTGATGGCTGGGTGTATGGAATTGATGTGGTCGAGGAATTGGTCTTGAGCAGGCCGGCCATGTGGCCAGATGACAAAAGTGTCATCCACGTACCTCTTCCATAAGGTCGGGCGTAGAGTGGCAGTCTGGATGGCGTCAGTCTAAATTTTTTCCATGAAAACGTTGGCTACAACCGGCGATAGGGGGAAGCCCATTGGGGTGCCCTCAGTTTGTTTGTAGAAAGTTCTATTCCAGGTGAAGTATGTGTTAGTTAAGCAGTGTCTCACCAGGGGGGGGGGGGGGGGTACATCAGTATGCAGTCCTTGATGAACCAAGTCTTCAATGATTGCGATGGTGTCAGGTACAGGAACTTTGGTGAATAGGGAAACCACGTCAAAACTGACAAGCAGGTCGTCTGGGGACAGGGAAATACCCTTGATTGTCGAAACCAGGTGAGTAGAGTTTAGAACAGCAGAGGTGGTTTTTCCAGTAAAAGGCCGCAGGATTCAGACAGAAAACGAGCCAGTTTGTAGGTGGGGGATTTGATAGTAGGGACGATGGGACGAAGAGGTGTATCTTCCTTATGTATCTTTGGAAGGCCATATAATATTGGTGGCCTGGCCGCAGAAGGCAATATACAGTACCGTAATTGTATAGTGAATATACAGCAGTGTGGTATACAGTAGGGTTAATAGAATAATGGATAGTGTAATACTACAAGTCTAATATTTTATAGTCTAAAGTATAGGGTAGTGTATAGTAACGCATTGAATAATTCAAGGGTGGGATTTGTCTATGTATACGATATTATACAATGTAGTTTAGATTGGAAGGTATAAAATTGTAATGTATAGTAGTCTAGTTTATAGCATAGTTATAACGCAACACAGGACAGAGCAGCGCACCCTAACACCAACATTATGCTAGTCCTCCAGTTACATGCTAATTTATATGTAAACTCCTCTCCCCCCTCCCCTCGTCCGTCTGAACATAGCTCGTCGCTCTCCGTGGTGCTAATCCCTCACACCAACATCATGCTAATCCCCCAGTTACATGCTAATTTATATGTTAACTCCTTTGTCAAGGCGCTCTGTTCCTCCCACACAGATTAAAAGACGCTGTCCATGCTTGGCAGGGTTCACTCAAGCGCTGTCTTCCGGACAGTCCTGTTTCTTCGCCTGAGGAAGGCTACTTGTGTTGTGGCCGAAACGTCGTGAGAATTTTATTCTGTTATTATTATTTTTATTATTTTATTCCCATTCTACGTGACTTTTCCGACAGAACCCAGCAGAAGACTTGTTCCCTTCACCAAAGACAAAGGTCCCCTGTATAGCCTTGACAGACAGTGCTCTTATCGAGTAGCACCTATGAAGCCCAGGTGGGTGGCCAACACCACGCCCGGCCGTCTTTGTCTTCCCGGTGGTGATGTTTACACACCACACCAGGTACTCATTTGAGGCTGGGTCGACCTAGGGGAGGCCCAGGACCGGTTCAAATAATCGTCACTGGGTGTTGGCCGTGAGCGGGAATCGAACTCGGGTCGCCAATTTCGGAGCGCAGCGTAGCGCTAACCGCTACACCACCGCTCTCCAACCCTGCACTGACCGGCGCGATGAAGTATGGTAGCCCCCCCTCCCCCATCTCCTCGCGACCCACGCATCTAAACCATGGCCCCCCAGCAGCTCTGGATACACCATCGGTGGTGTCGGTTTGAATGGTGAGCGAGCAGGGAGTGCCAAGAATCAAGAAGGTGCATTGTTGTTGTTAAATGGCAGGATTGTGAGAGGTGGTGGGAGATTGGGGAGGCCTTCGTCCACCGGTGAATTGGCCACGGCTGATGATAAAGTCTGCACACTCGGTGGCTGCCACACCAAATCACATAAGTGGGGCTTTGCACCGCAATAAACAACTCTAAACTGCCATTTATGTTTAGTAAACAGAAAGCTCGACGAAAATGTGTATCTTGATACCAAGAGAGAGTTGCTAAAGCCTTGGGAGCATTTATCTTTAAATCTCTGTTCACCGAAACTAAATAAACCTCTTAATATATTCCGACATAAATATGGCAGCGTATACGAAGGTTCGGGGGGAGTGGTGTTTTCAAAAGGTTGAGTCGCACTTCTGTACTCCGTGTGGCGCGCAGAGTTGCGGTTGGGCTTTGGTGCCTTACACAAGGCTCTGTGTCGTCATGTTGCTGTCCTGTTCGCTTCTGCACTCTTTATTTTCATAACTTCGGTTCCGTACCCTGCACTCCAGCTACCCGCACACTGATCTGTGTGCGCTTTCTCAAAATATCACCGTATGCATAATTTGTCTCTCGCATGCACGCGCACGTGCGCGCGTGCACACGCGCGCAGGAAGCAGACACAATCGTTACATCCACGGCACGTGCACGGGCAGCGCTGGTAGACAATTAAAACGCAACACCCAAACAAGTGCGCCTCTGCGGTGCGATCTTTTCGAGCGCTCGGTGTGGTAAAAAATAATATATAGCACAGGGCTCCAAAGCCACGCAATGGAGCAGCCCACTCTCCTATCTCCCTCTCTCTCTCGCTCCACACCACACGCGAAGCATTCAAACGCCCCCTCGACCGCCTTCAGGAGGCGCAAGCTAAAGTCGCCACACTCGCTCAGCGGTGGAGAGATGTTAACTCCCTCCCCTAGTGTGCAGGAGGGCGTGGGTTCCGACCCCGACCCTGACGCCTGTATGTTTGACGTCTGCGTGTTCTCTCTCCCCTTGATCGCGTGCATTTTTCTCCGTTTTTTCGAGTAATTTGGCTGCTATAAATTTCCACGCGATTAGCCACTTCGTTGAGCTATATAGCTCAGTGGGCCTTGCCTGATACAATAAAAGAGTCTAGTTTTAGTTTTATTTCGCTGAGGCTGCCACACGAGGAACGATGAACTGATGCTCCGCACTACGGAGTTCGCCACTGATCTTCGATTCAGAAATTTCACGAAATCTTGTACACGTTGCAAATTGGTAAATCCTTCTCGGTATCGTAGATTAAAAGTTGTTGGGTAAAAAAAGAAGTACAAGTGTAATATCTAAATACAAATTACGTGACAAACACAGGTGGTGAGTTCTCATGTGTAGTCAATCGAATTCTCTCCGCCTGGTCTCAAATAACTGCACGCGAAAATGCCTCTTGTCAAAAAGTTTGTTTGCTCTTTATTCAGGCTGCGTATGTTGGACTTATTTCGCACCATACGTAGCCAACCATGCTAGTCCAACCATTGGGTAGATGGGTAGATGGGTAGGTAGATAGGATCACATGTCGTGAGGTAGGTTGAGAGGTTTTTTTTGTTTTATAGGTAGGCTGGTATGTTAGTAGGTAGATATGTAGATAGCTGGTAGATTCGTAGGTAAGCTGGTCGGTAGCTAGGTTGACAGGCAGACTGGTAGGTTATTAGACAAGCTGCAAGGTAGTCTGGTAATCTCGTGCCAATTCAATAGCAGTAATTTGAGTGCATTGAGGTTGTCAGAGGTGGCCCAGGGCTCAAAGACACTGAGCTGGCCCTAGCAGCTTGGATGCTGGGTTTGAATTCGAGCGTCAGCCACTGGTGCTTAATCAGAACCAGAATCTTTATTTAGACTGCAGGAAGAATCCGATGAGCTAGGAAGCTCTTTCTTTCACAGATATCCAGTAGGGGCGGGTCAGCAAATTTAAACGGCAAACAATACAGTAAAACGATAGGTGTGCAAAATCGAGAAAATTGTAAGCAGGTAACTAAATATAAACAAGTGATAAATACATTAATTATATAAGTCCGATTTATCACGGTTGGAAAAGGCAGCAAAAACAAAAAAACAGTCCCAGCCCACACCAAGAAAATACATAAAATGGCAAAATTTACTTTAATAACAATCATAATACAACATTAACATCAAAACAATGTCACATTAACATTAAACTAAACGAGCTTCCTGGGTGTGCGTCAAGTTGACAACATCAGCCCAGTCACCAATGACTGCCTAACAAAGCTATCGCATTTAATGAATCGGCTTATCACAGGTGTAAGAATGAACATCGGTGTTTTGAATGCCATATAATTAGCACAGCTTGCAGGACGTACACAGGGTGGGCCCTTGGTGAAGGGCGTGCCCTCAGTGAGGATGTGACTTCAGACAAACTTTCGCGATATCTCCTTGGCGCCAATCTCTGCAGGGACGAGGTGATTTCCGTCCAGCTGCAGAGCTCCGAGTGGCGAGATTTCTTCATCTTACAAAAGCGAAGCCAGTGTCGCAACCGAAATCCAGCTTGGAACAAAGAAAATTCCAGTGCCGCGCATTCACTCCCCAACTCTTTCTGGGAAATAAAGAGGATGAGAGATGGAATTGGGGCAGTGGCAGGGCATTGAATAGGCCATGCCTTGGGTGGTGGGGACAGAGAGGGAGGGGAATGTTTGGATGAAGAGGCTGGGGACACTTGGCCTAAATTATTGCCATTGCATGACGGCTCTAGCGGAGGATATGCCCCCCCCCTCCCCCTTTCTGTTTAGTGCACTCAGCCTTCTTCTCACCACCACCTTCGCTCGCTGCCCCCGCAAGCAAGGCGGCTGCGTCTTTCCCAGGGGCAGAGTGGAACGGAGGCACGCGATGGATGCGTGGTGCGAGACGCTTGGCGCTGGGCGCGTGCTTTGTGGCGGCTGCGAAAAGGGCCGGGCGGGGTGGCAAGGATCGTGTGTGTCTCGATTTGAAGTTGTGAAGATCGTGTGTGTATTCCACACTTTCCGCCACGTTTAGAATAATTATCGGCCGCGCTCATCGCCGCGGCGTCCCCAGAGGCTGCCCGTTTTGGCTCAATAATTTGACTTCGCGTTCAATTGTGAACGGTGTATGGAACCTCGAATAACAATATTACTAGTAATTGCATCGCATTGGTCGCACTGTGTTTTTCCATGTCACTGTTAGGCTGAAATATAAAGAGCTTGCGTGCACCTGAACCTCACTTTTCACGTGACACTTGAACTCGCGAGTGCTTTCTTTCACGACCGTTAAACACCTGGGCTGTTCTTGGGGATCCTGCTGTTCTCGTTTTTTTCTCTCTGCAATGTTGATGTTTTTAACTGGCTGCTGCTGTGCTCACGGCACCACGCATCTCCCGTGTATAACAGCCGGGGTATTTTGTTTTTGTGTGTGCCCCGCCTCTGCCGTCGTATGTAAGGTGCTTGGCGTGTAACGCCACAGTGCTTTCTTCGGTTGTCATGATTTGAATTCACGAATTGATTGAGACGTGTATATTTTTAAAATCTTTATTTTTATCGCCTCGTCAGTACTATCTTCGTTTCTGTCTCGATTGCACCATTTTTTATTATTTTCACCATTTGCCTAAATGCAAAGGGAGCTTCTCATTCGCAAATAATTTACACATGCCACGCGTCGTTTCTTTTGACGCAATTATGTACAATTCATTGCATGGACTGTATCGTCAGCAAAAACAACATCGACACTGATGCATCGTCACGCACCTACAAGGTCGCTCTGCGTTCTACGATGTAATGTGTTCTTTCTTGCACCGCTTCACCGTCGCGCAATTAATTTATTCAGCACCATTTTATCCTTTAATCGCACGCCGTGCTTAAATATGATGGCATGGGTACCCTCACCATGCATTAAATATAATATATAAGAGAATACCAGCGGCGTTTTCACCAAGTAAAACATAGAGAGGTCGCTCCGTGGATTTAAAAGTAGCCCACGATGGGTTTTTTTTGCAGCAGCAGCAGATACACCGAACCAGTCGTCACGTGGCAAATGAGAGCCCGCAACGTGCGCGGTCGTCCTCGTAAACAGGACGCGGTTTAATTTTTTTGCGGGGGGTTTGCGATTCTTTTATTTTATTTTCTTCTCCAAGCGGAGGGTCCCCGGGCGGATGCCGCAAAGACGCGAGAGGAGCTCCTAAAGCGTTGCCGTGCATCGCAAGCGGCGGCGCCGGACGCAGTCCCTGGAAACGTGGGTTCCGTGAAGCGGAGAACCACCCACCCTCCGAAAATTGTTCCGCAAATTAAAAAAATTGCTGCCGATCGAGCAAGCCTCTGGTTCACTTTGCAGCCACGATCGCAGGCTGCTGCGCGGCGCGCGTGGCGCGCAGCTTTGCTCGATGGCTTGTCGTCGGGCACTCTAAATATTCGATTTGTTTCGCTGACCCTCGGTGAAGGCAAACAAACGAGTCACTTCTCATCGAGCCCATGCAATCCCCGGAGGCCGGGCGCTTGTGCTGTCTGATCATATCAGCCGGCTCCAAGCGGAACGGGCGACCTGCAGTAGGAAATAGCAGGGCTCACCGCAATCCATTTCACAGCCTAAGAGACGCTGACAAGCCTCCGCTCGGGCTAATCTGAACAATTATACAAAAGCACGCTGACTAAGCCAGTCCATTGGTGTACCGTATTGACCTTTTTTTATTTTTTTTTTATGAGCTCTCCCAACCATCTCCCCGTGCCAGGGTTATTACAGTTGCAAAATTGGTATCCTGTCCTGAGATGAATGTGTTTCCAATTGCAGCTCTCTTCCTCAGCTAGCCGTGTACCACAAAGGGGCCTCTCGTTTCGACACGAGGGAAGCGACTTTTTTTTTTAATGCCCCCGTGAAGTGTGTTCATCGCGTCTCCGTTAATACCCGATTTTATCATTCATTTGCAGTGCAGTTGTTCAAGCGAATGCGGTGTAAGACCACATTAACTTGACTGGGGGGGGGGTTGGATAGGTGACGAGGCGGGGGGGGGGGGAGTTATAACATTATTGGTGAATAGGACCGAGACCATCAAGTGGCTACAAATTCAAGGCCTGGTTTTAATCACAGGTGGCTGCCTGAAATTGACCTCAATGCTGGCCTGAGTGCTCCGACAAGGGCACCCACAGCCACCTCCTGTAATATAATGGTAATTATAATGTGCAGCCCATTTGTCAATCCAATCCAGTGCCGGTCAGTGTGGGGTCTATAGCTCATATTTAGCATTTTCACTTCATCCCACAATTTATTTTAAAATAATACATTTATCTCCACCCCTCTCCGTTTTGCTGTACCGAGCTCACGTTGAGTTGCAATAAACATTTTTTAAAAATATGACAAATTTACACTCTTTATTAAATATTAGTGGGGGCGGGAGCAGGACTGCAGGTGGATACATATTTTTTGGAGCTCAGCCCTGGACAACGCCAGCTGAAATGATGCCCTCGTCATGGCGAATGTGGAAAACGTCTCACCAGGGTCTACCCAGGCAGCTTCAGGGAAAAATCAAGGGAGGGAGGGAGGTGTGAGTGACACACAGGGATGATGGCTTCAGTGATCCCACAGGCCGCTCGCGAGCTCAAAGACATGCTGTCGCCTAAGGTGGCCAGATGTCTGGGTTTTTTTTACCCAGATAGTCCAGGTATTGGTATCTGTGTCTGGGTAGCAGGAATGCATTTGTACCGAGATCTGGCGCCGATATTGCGTTGAACTTTACGACTGGGTGTAAACGCTGCAATGTTAGATGGCGGAAACTAAGTGCCGAATGACAAATACCTTCGGGTTTGCGTCTACAGCGGAAAAGGTGGCATCCCCAATGGGCGCCCCGAG
This sequence comes from Petromyzon marinus, assembly GCF_048934315.1. Lineage (NCBI taxonomy): Eukaryota > Metazoa > Chordata > Hyperoartia > Petromyzontiformes > Petromyzontidae > Petromyzon > Petromyzon marinus. The sequence continues at coordinate 5,179,099 of NC_133689.1, read as the reverse complement.
TGTAAACCGACCGTGGCCTGGGGCTCAATTAGTTCGGGGGGGGGGGGGGGGGTGGCAATGGGAAGCGTTCGCCAAGCCCTCTCGGGCATTGTGACCGCACAAAAACGCACTGTACCCCCCGTTTTTTTTACCGGGCAGCTCGCGTGCACTCGGATACCAAATAAATACGTAACGTTATCAGCCGCTCGCTATCTCAAACAAGCTCAAGCGAGCACGCATATATGTATTATTATATTTGTTTACGTTATGATAATTTTGTTTAATAAATAAACAGAGCGGTTAAAGAAAACCCGCTGGCAAAATTATACATCGAAACGAATAAGCGGATACTTGCAACCGAGTGCCTGTTAATGTTAAGCTAGCCATCGCTTTGGTTGCTGACTGCGTGAGTCACCATGCCGTCTCATTCCAGTCCAGTGGCTGTCAAACCACTTGCGTTTGCACCCTTCCCAGCGAGTCACAAAAGCCTTCGGGGGTGTGGGGGGGGGGTGTAGGCTGACGCGTGGATACCGTGCGGGACAAATTTCGAATGCGTCGCGGCGGACACATCCGCTCCACGTTGGGGTTGACGAAACACGCGTCCACCCCTGCTGTCTCGCGTTTAACTTTAGGCTGTGAATGAGCAGCTCCATGCTGGACGAATGAAGTACCCTGGATGGGGTGCAGGCTGCAATTAGGGGATTAGATAGGCCGGGGCAAGACCGTGCACCGCCAAATGCAATCTTACTTGGCATGTAACGACGCACGGATTCGTCGATTAAAGTCAAGATCATCATTGTCACAAATCACGTGCAACGAATCGTGAGTGTGTGGGTGTGTGTACGATTCGACGGGATTTGGGGGGGGGGGGTGGGGGTGAAATTATTTGTAGGCGATTGTCGACGTGATATTCGGACTCATCGAAGCGAACGGACCCGTTCAAACCTCGACAGAAAAAAATAACAATATAATTAATACCCCAAATATTTGTCCTTCCCCCGCACCTCCCATTAGCACGGTTGGCTACGTACTGTGCGAAGGGTGATCAACATCGATGCACACATACGAATCGCAACAGTTCACGTAAACTCCGAAGGGTGGAGGTGGAGAAGGGACAATAATGTTTCATACCTAGCCCTTACCAACCACCAACAGACACACGTATATATGTACAAAAAATGAGGGATACGATTCTAACAAATGTTTAATAACATTTTATTGACAATGGTCGTTCGTCATCATTTGCCGCTCGCGCGGCGCGCTGTGCGTGCGCGCTGCACAGCGTACGTCTCCTCCGCGTTGTCTCCGTAGTGGCTCCACGTCTCCTCCGCATTGTCTCCGCGGTATCTCCACTTTGTCTCCGCGGTGTCTCCGTGGTGGCTCCACGTCTCCTCCGCATTGTCTCCGCGTTGTCTCCACCTTTCTGCGTTGTCTCTGCTGTGTCTCCCAGTTGTCTCCGTGGTGTCTCCGCGTTGTCTCCGCGTTGTCTCCGCGGTGTCTCCGCGTTGTCTCCGTGGTGTCTCCGTGGTGTCTCCGCGGTGCCTCCGTGGTGTCCACGTCTCCGCATTGTCTCCGCGTTGGATCCGCCTTTCTGCGTTGTCTCCACTGTGTCTCCGTGGTGTCTCTGCATTGTCTCCGTGGTGTTTCCGCGGTGTCTCCACGGTGTCTCCACGGTGTCTCCACGGTGTCTCCGCGTTGTCTCTGCGTTGTCTCCGCATTGTCTCCACGGTGTCTCCACGGTGTCTCCGCGTTGTCTCCGCGGTATCTCCGTGGTGTCTCCACGGTGTCTCCACGTTGTCTCTGCATTGTCTCCGTGGTTTCTCCGCGTTGTCTCTACGTTGTCTCCACGGTGTCTCCGCGGTGTCTCCACGGTGACTCCACGTTGTCTCCGCGGTGTCTCCACGGTGACTCCACGGTGTCTCCGCGGTGTCTCCGCTCGAACGGCGTGTTCGGCGGAGTGAAAGCGTCCGTCCCCCGCGTCTTGTTGTTGTTCATTGCGTTTTGGAGCCAGCTGGCCAGGATTGAGCAAATCTTAGCCCACACTTCACCCAGGCAACTGGAGAGCACAGGCTGAGTGTTTCTAACCTCCCGTTAAAACTAACAATTACCCATTTAGGAATTCACAATTAAGAGACAAACAACATATATTAAAAATAACAATTAAAAACCCCCCTTTCCTTCCCCTCTCCCCCCCTCTTCTTTCTCCCGCTCCTTCTATTCTCTTATTTAAGTTATTGCTCCCCCCCATCTTCCCTTCCCCACACAAAAGTACAGATGCCCCGCTCACGGCCGCCATTCGAGTGGTGCAGTGAGACCAAATCGGCCCTCCCTCCTCTCGACCCCGGAACGCAGAGTTCTGGCACCATGGCCGCGTGGAGTTTCCGTATCGCCTCTTTGCGTCGCGGTTCATGCTCTGTACCGGGTTTTCATTGAAATGCAATAAAACAATATATAAGTGTGTTTATTTTCGTTGAATACATTTTTTAAAAACATTGATTTTGGCGCAAATGCCGCCGCCGCTCGCATGCGACGCGCGAGTATGCTCCCAGGCCTCGATGAGCGACACTTATGGATTTTTATTTGCCTCTCAGACCACCGGGTTAATTGAATCTCATGCACGCGCCGTCGTTACGTGCCACGCAGCTGCTTGTCATGTTCGTGACGGCTGGGCGCGCTCGTGAGTCCTCGGAAACGAGCACATTCGTGACTGGCCAGGTGGCCCAGCGACAGAGGGATTCCGAAATGTGACCGTTACGATTTGTCTCCTTCTTAAGCATGAAAGTCGACTGTTGGCTGGAATTCTCACCGTACGAATGCCAAGGTGCTTTCCTGCTCAAATGCGCATCGAGGTGGTGCTCGTATCCCGTTAACAGCCCCGAGCCAGTGGTGGAAATTCAGGAGCGAGTCTATCCATATGCCAAGCACTGGTACGAATTGTACGAACCCCCGGAGGTATGATGGGCTGAGTCAACCCCCATCCAGGATTTCACCTCGAAACCTTCTGATTGCGAGCCGCTGGCTCTACCGCAGGGGTCCCCAACCCCGGGCCGTGGCCTGTTAGGAACCGGGCCGCACAGCAGCAGGAGGTGAGAGCGGTGAGTCCGCACGTGGCCCACCCTCATTATTTTATTATTCACCGCTTCCGTCCGCGCCTCTTTCCCGCACTGCACACTTGTCTCAGTCACGTGGTGTTTGGTAAGCCCACAAGCTCTAACCCCTAGTAGCCACAATGAGTAAAAACACAAACGTCGCTGGAGAACTTCTTTGAAAAGGGGGAAAGACCCAATGATGAACACCCCCCCCCCCTCCCGTCCGTGAAAAAAATTGTCTTCCACGAAACCGGTCCCTGGTTTCGTGGAAGACCGCGCAGGCGCGCAAATACATAAATATGAATCCGAGCTTTGTTTATGTTGTTAAATTTGACACTTTATGTGGGACGCTGCTGTGGCAAATCTGTTGACTTCAGCGTGACACACTTGCCGCAGCAATTGGGCAATCTCTGGTGATCCAACATTGGGCCGTCGCAGAAGGGCTGGCGGGAGTGGGTTGGAGTGGGGAGTAGGGGGGTGGAAGTCGGTGGTGAGAGGGGGGGTCGAGGAGGGCTAGGGGGTGGGGGGGGGTACGGTTGCATCGCAGCCTCCGAGCAGTGGTAGCTTTGGGCAGGTCATTTGAACGAAGCGATGGGGCTCCTTCATCACGCCTGGAAAAACTCAGCGCGTCGTCGCGTTGTCTGTGATGAATGGGCTGGGCAATGCCGGGAGGCGCGGCCGTCCTGTTTGGGGAAAAAATATATATATATATTTATTTAAAAAATTCCACAGCTGAGTGTGATCAATCAGGCCCAGGTTGCCCCGCTAATAATGTGAACGAATGGATGTTAATTTTCTCTATTATTTTGTGGTGGTTTTTTTTACATTCAGGGTAATGACGCACATTCATCGTTAAGCCGAGGATCTCTGAAAAGGTAGTAAATGGTGCAGATTTTATATATATTTCTTTCCCAAGACTAAATTATCACGAATGTACCCGCCCCTGTTGGATCTCAGGATGCTGTGTATGTTCGTCGAACTTCTTTCGCACCGTACGTAGTCAACCGTGCTAATCGGAGGTGCCGGAAAAGTTAAGCATGGTCGAAGCCTGGTCAGTGCTGTGATCGGTGACCACCAGGGCAACCAAGGTGTTGTAGGCATGGAGTTGCGACGTGCTGTGTGTCACCTCCTTGTACGCATTGCTGTGTTTTCTCCGGGCTCTCTGGATTACTCCCAGGTTAAATGCAAACGCTCATTCGTGTGATTGGCCTAACATCCCAATGCAGGACTCTCCTGAACAATATTCGTGAGACTGGGCGAGGCTTTCCTGGGCTCATAACTTGCATTGTTTTCATTGCATATCATTGTGCGTGCGTGTAGAAGGGCGGTAGGCACAATGCACCACGAACACAGTGACCTGGGTTTGAATCCCGGATATGACTAACATCAGTGGCGAGTGATATTTGAACCTACCTTGAGCCTCCCTAGGTTAACTCAGCCTTAAACGAGCATCTGGTACGCTCTGCAAATATTAGTATTGAGGAGACAATGGCAGCCAGGCATGGTGATAGCCACACCACCAACGTGTGCTTTCTAGCATCACTTTGCACAATCGTTTATTTGGCTAAACAGAGGATATTTGTATGTGTGTGTGTGTGCGTGTGTTCTGACTGCGGTAGGGCAGCAGTAAGCGTCCTTCAGTACGAACCCGGCCACACGAGTACGTTTCCCGCTCGCGTCTGCCACCAGTGACGAATATCTGAAGAGGTCCAGAGCCTCCCCTAGATCGACTCAGCCTCAAATAAGTATCTGCTCCGATGTGTAAACATTACAACTAGGGAGACAAAGGCGGCCGGGCGTGGTGCCGACCACCCACACTCAATCGTGCGCCGTGCCGGCCTTCATAGGATGCCCGCAAACGTCACTTGCCCCGACATTCTGTTAAGGCTATACGGGGGTTCTTTGTGTTTGTGTGTGGGGAGCGGTATGGTAGTGGTTAGGAGCCGTCCATAAATGACGTCACGCACCTAGGGTGGGGGGGGGGGTCAGATATTTGTGACGATGCGTGACGAGGGGGGGGGGGGTGAGAAATGTGACGTCACATCAAAATGCGCAACTTTAAATAAATATAGACAACACGTTCTACTTAATTAAATTGACTTTTTAATAAATGTTTTCTCCTATAACATCAGAGTGCAGCGCCACATTAAATACGCACTACAATGACAATAGTTTAAAGCGATTTGAAGCATGTTTTATTTTGGGGGGGTGGGGGGGTAGAGCTTTGTGACGTCATATTTGAGGGGGGTTCTGACTTTTTGTGACGCCGTGTGACGATGGGGGGGGGGTCAAAAATTGTCCAAAATCGCGTGACGTCATTTATGGAGGGTCCCTTAGCTCCCCGACCCGAGTTCGATTCCCGCTCACGGCCAACGTCAGTGACGATTATTTGAATGGGTACTGGGCCTCCTCTAGATCGACTCAGCCTCAAATGAGTCCTCGGTGTGGTGTGTAAACATCGCTACTGGGGAGACAAAGGCGGCCGGGCGTGGTGCTGGCAACCCACCCACCCCCTCGTGTGCCGTGCCGGCCTTCATAGGTGCTACTCGCTAACAGCACTTGCCCCAACAGTCTGTTACAGGCTACACGGGGGGGGGGGGGGGGCGGGGTGTCTTTGTGTGTGTCGCCACGATAATTGTATTGTCGCGTGAAGACGCCTGCGATGCCACGGAACCCTCCCGGTTGCGCGTCGTGCTGATGCTGCTCCTCCTCCTCCTGCTGCTGCTGCTGTTGTTGTTGTCCTCGTGTTGGGGGTCATTTGACTTCGCCGCTCTCACAAACGTGGCAAGCCGGTGCGAGGGCACGCGCGCAGGTAACTGGACTCGGTGGCCTGAATCCCAAAAAGCCGCCACCGCTCTCTGCTCGAGTAAAATCCTCCTCCTCCTCCTCGTCGTCGTCGTCGTCGTGCTGCTCGGCGATTGTTAATTTGACTCTACACCTGGGTGGGATGAGGTTCGAGGGGTGGGTGGAGGGGGGTTTGTTATTCCTTCTTTCTTTCTTTCTCACCGCGCTGACGGTTCGATTGTTGCGCTGCATCAACGAACATCGCGGCAGGCCCACGCCATGCCGCGATGTTCGTTCGTCGATGGGAGGCTGTGCACGAGCCCTCCCCGCCCCCAAACCCCACACACAAAAAAAAAACAACGTCCAGTGGCCAGCGACAAACGGCGCCCGCCAAACGAGGGCCGGTCCAGGCGATGCCCCACGGGGCTTCTGACGACTTCTTTCAAATTGAGCCCGTGGGTCGACCCCGACGTTGAAGCTGCCCTAAAGGCGAAGGCGGGGGACACTCACCCCCCACCTCCCCCCCACCCCCCACCCCATATTCCTCCCCCCTCCCCTCCCGCCGAGCGGGCGGGCTACTTGAGGAAGCCCCCCCCCCCCACCACATCCATAGACAAAGATTCCCCGTATAGTCGAAAGAGTCTGTTGTAGCAAGTGCTGTTAGCGAGTAGCACCTGTGAAGGCCGGAAAGGCACACCAGGGGGTGGGTGGCAAGCACCACGCCCGGCCGCCTTTGCCCCCCCCCCCCCCCCCCCCCAGTGCCGATGCTTACTACACACCGCACCAGGTTACTCACTTAAGGCTGAGTCGACCTAGGGGAAGGCCAGGACCAGTTCGGATAATCAGCAACGAGACCCCGAAAATTGGTGTTTAATTTATATTTACCAGAGGCAATGGGTCGGGTATTTTTGTGATATGGAGTAGAGCCCGATCTAAGAAGCTTGAGATTTCAGGACCATCCCCCTTTCCGAGTCCATCGCTCCCCTGGAGTTACCTGATTCTCCTCCTTCGCCCTCCATGATCTAGGCCAGCTTCGGCAGTCACCAGGAATTGTGGAAAATGGCAGTCCCTCCCGAGGGAGAGACGGTCGGCTCAAGTGGTCAGGCACTGAATGATTTTCCACGTGGTGGGGGTGGGGGTTTGTTCCTCTCATCTCCTGCTCACTCAAAGGCTTTTTTAAATCCTGACTCCAGGGAAACTGGCGCTTCAAGGGCATGACCAAGGAACAAGGATTGCCGTTTCTACTTTTATGAACACACGGTCACGCTCAGTCAAGAAAAAACACACCAAAATATAATCCTGTTGTTGAGTTGCTTTCTAATGAAGCCAAAACTATAAATGATTCGCTTCTGCGGGTTAACTTGACGTCCATCGTTGATTTCTGCTCGTTTTGGATGCCCGTGTGTGAATGTAATATTATACAGGGTGTTTTAAAAAGATGAACCCAATTTAAAAGTTATAACGATTTCAAATCGGGTCCATATATTTAAAACACCCTGTATTGCGTATGCTTTTCTGAAGGCTGCTCCATCTTGTCTGAAATAGGCCAAGAGTTGTAACAAGAATGATTTACAGCGCTGAACTCACTCCCTCAGTGTGAGTGATTAATTAAAATTCACACCACCGTGTGTGTCTCTCGAAAAGCGGGGTATGATCTAATTAGAAATCAGAGGGCAACCACATTCATCCCGCACACTTCAGCACGTACTTATTATCGTGACGTTTGGTTGCAGTTTTCTGTCCCAGTTTTTCACCGTTATTACGATCAATCTTGATTTGAAGCTTTCGTGACTGCATGAAATCCATACTCTTTGGCTCTTTCGGTAAAGTCACGTGGCTATAAAACAAAATAAATCACGACGTTTCGATCGCAAACACAAGCGGTCGTCCTCAGGCGGATAAAAAAAAATATATAATCCAGCAGTGGAACTGCTGATCGTTAATATTGAATAATTATTCAAGAATCTTCGTGAAAATGGCAGCTGATGCTGCTGCTGCTGTGTGAGGACGAGTCACTGGCGTCAAGAACGTTTTTAGAACGATAAACGGGGGTTCGGCCGTCCAAGCTGCTGACGCAATTCCACATTGTTGCAATTTTTTTCCAATTCCCTATGACGTGCGTTTAATTATGGAGAGACTTCTGTTGTTGTAAATTACAGTCCTCTGCTGGATGAACGCCACCCCTGTAGCCGTGTAGGTCGAGGCGGTTACCGAACGATGCCAGGACGATGCGGGCTTGCTAAAGGACAGCCGGCACTCAGAACTTCAGAATCAGATTATGTATTTAGATTGGAGGAGCTATGAAGCTCTTTTTTTCAACAGACGTCCAGTAAAGATTGAGCCACGGTCAGGAATCCAACTCGGGTCACCGGTACACGTAGCGAGAAGAACAAAAAAAACACTCGTCAGGTCAATTGGGGTCCATAATGTGGTGCGCTAGCCACTATGCCACCGCTCCACGATAGTCGGATTTAATTGTTTCGCTGTTTTTTTTCCGCCTGCGTCTAATTATTTTTTTCCAACGATGCAGGGAATATCCCCCGCTGCCTTGTGCGGCGTCTTGAGATGCGGCTACGACGCGACGTCACGTAGAAACTGCTCCGCGTTGAAAGCATTTAGCACAACAAGGACAAAAAAGACATTTAGAAACCTCTTTCGGCTTCCCCTACGTCTCGAAACAATCAATCTCAAGGCTGCGTTTTTAATATGAATGCGATCTTGATGTTTATTCAGATCTGAGTTCGAGCTGATATTTGGTTAAAAAAAAAATCCATGATTCCGGTTGCCCTTTCATCCATTTGGGGCCTTAAACTTTTACTTGGTTTTCTTATGGCTAGCACCACCACTGCCTAGTGCCAATGGAGGTAGCGTTCATAGAAATGTTTAACAGAGGCCGCACACTCCACGTCCTCTTTGTCGTGTAGGTATGTAGAACTTATTTCGCACCGTGCTAATCGTAGGTTCGGGGGAAAGACTACAAACAAACCACAAAAAAGGCAGCTATCAAGATATTCGTTTTCAATCTAGAAGATTTAAAAGTGCATAGCTGCAGTGGCTTCCTAATGTCGGAAAGAAGAGCGTTCCAGACGGTCGCAGGAGCTCAATGAGCTGCAGCCGGCCCGTATAACAACACCTGTTTAAAAAACACTCCATAAAACCAACAGCACCTCAACGTGGGCAGCCATATGCGAGTTAATGGGTAGGGGTGTGGGGGTTTACTAAGGCATTCGATAATAAACAACAAAATTGCCCTATAAAGGAACTACATTACCACTAAAGTGAACCGATAAATTAAAGAGCGCTTTTATAAATGACGCGTGCACTGCGTGTCCCTGGCCAGCTCTTGGACCATAGAACCATGGAGAAAACACTGTGTACTGCGATGTCTCTATTCCGCCTGCAGAAACTAAAGCAACCTCTTCAACATGTTCTAACTACTGTTGGATGATGACCTCCCTCCCCCGACGCCCCCCCCCACCCCCACCGTGTCGTTACCATCCTTCATCAGCCTGCGATGCTGCGGTCCGCTCACTCGCACGCGTGGGCTAATCTCACCGCTCCACCTCCACAGTGGGCATCCTCGAGAGGGCAGTCCCTTCCTCTTGCTGCTATTCAGCCACCAGTCTCCGCACCTCCGACTAGCACGGTTGGCTACGTACGGTGCGAAAGAAGTTCAGCATACGTGCATACAGTCTCAACCATTGCCAAATACTTATTTCCAGCGACGTGTCTTGTCGAACCAAGCCCATTTGAGTTTCCTGACAGTCGAGACGATCTTTCTCATTTTCAATACGCTCTCCAATCCCCCGCGTTTCCCTTTCTGTCGCTGTCATCTCCAACGCGCATCTCTCTCCGTTGTCGTATCATGGCGAATACTTGGGGGATGTCTTCATCTAGCGGTGGAGAGTTCGCAGCTGATGACGAGGCATCATCTTGATGAATGCTTGCTGGTCCCGATCTACGTGTTGACAGAACGGCTGCATAGCTTTCGCTTGGTGATGGAAACATCGGGGCATTTTTGCCAATAATTCGATTAAAAATGACCATTCGTCAAAATGAAAAATTGGCCAAATGAGTTTGCTTATCATATTTCACCAGCAGATAAACCAGGTGAAATGTCAGAGCCAATTTCCACGACTTGCCAAATCATCGTTTCCTCGAATCCAGCCACCTCCATCACAGCCCAGTGTCCCCTCATCCTTTTAGATTCATGCGTATCCCTATTTGGTGACAATGTTCAATCCATTTTAATTAGCGGGTCTTAACCACCTTAATCCAGCTTGATCGACAAATATTTGCAATCGATTGTACGGTTTAGCATGCCAAAGCGAGATAAAAATGCTTCAACATTATATTAACAAAGTCCCGTTGAGCATTAACACCTCGCGTTTAAATTAGGAATCTACCGCCTTGTTGTGCGTTCGCGATTGCCCTAAGGATAGACGTTCCCCGCCCCGGGAAATGTGGAATTTACACCGCTGGCTTCGTGTCGCGAGCCAAGTGATTCCCACTGCGCCGGCCACTTTGACATTGACGCCTGCGATGTTTTGAATGCTCTGAAGGGGCAATTGTCGTCGCTAATGGAAATTGACGGCTGCGGTTATGCAGGCGGCTACAGCTTACTGCTGCCGGTCGCAGTGCGGATTGGAAACTCGCTCCGTGCGGAGGTGGGAGGGGGCTGCCCGTGTCCTCTTCACGGAACCCTCCCCACTCGCCACCGCGCTGATCCCCACGAACGCCGCTGAGATGCCGCTTTGTGGTGAGCGCGCGGCGTGAGAGGCGTCCAGACAGATGGGGTTGAGCGATGCCCCGGAAGGTGGTTTGTGCGCTGCGATTAGGGGGCTTAAGCCTCGCTCTCTTCACCCCCCACCCCCCAACTCTTTCTCTCTCGCCCTTCAGGCAAATTCTCCTTAGGGGATAGAAGTCTGCGTGCTTGCGGTGTCTGTCACGCGTCTCGTGTGCCGCGTGTGCGTGTGTGCGTGTGTGGCGTGTGTGCGTGTGTGTGGCCCTAAATATCTGCCACATGGTTGTTTGGTTGGGGCGTCGGTGGAAATTTGCTTTGCGCGCGCCGACAGTGTCGTCTGTGCGCGGTGGAAGAGTATGAAAAATAAAGAGAGGAATGGTGAGAATTGGTCGTGGCTGTGTCGCTCACGGTAATTGACCTCATGGGTGAGTGTAGTTGAAAAGCGATCGTCTCGTCAGTGGACCTTGTGTTTAGCTGTTCGTGGATATAATCGCGTCGATTAAAAAAACGGCCGAGAGTCGTGTTCTGGCGAGAAATTTATTTTTGCCGAGCGATACTTGTTTATGTTTACAATCATTTCGTTTGTTTGCTTGACTGAATCTTAATGAAATCAATCTTGAGCAAAGTCGTTCATCAATCTGCCCCGTCTTGGCGGCGTGGGTTGGTCGTCTTGCACGAGACGCAACTCCGAAAGAAACGGCGTAACTTCCAAGTGAACGATCGTAATTCTGATTTTGCGAATCGTTAAGTTACAATATCTGCATGTTCACTGAAATGTAATGCGTGTTTATAGAGGTGAAATATATTTGTTTTAAATCGAGAGCGATAATTACAATTTTAAATAGACGTCAAGAATAAAGTACCAATATCCATAATAGAGGTTTTTGGGCTCGATCGCGTAAATGTCCACTCGAGTTCACAGCCAGCAACGCACACAAATATAATGGCTCCTTCTTTAAATGAAAAACACGATATTCATCAGCATCATTGTGGGGGGTATAAGTAACAAAATTAATAAGCAGACACTATGCCTCCTTCACATATCTATCCCTGCACGTAAACATTGTTTTTTACACATCCCATCAGCCCTTACACAGCCTTCTGGGAGTGCATGACTTCAGGAATATTTGTTCAACACAAGCAAAAGACCTCTGGACCGGTTTTGACATGCAGTGTCTCACCAGCAGTCAGGCCTGCTTACACCAATGCTGGCGATCTGCCAAGATGTTCATGAGCAAGAACCCTCTCTGTTTGACACGGTCCCTAGTTCACATTACACAAAATAATCATTCGCGTGACTGTGGTGAATACAATTCTTGCAAAGAAGGAATCTGTGAAATGGAAAAGTCCAGATTTGTGAATTTATAAATTGGGATTGACTTAAATCTAACAGACAACCAATCACCAGATCACTGCTTTTCTTTGTCTAATGACATGACACGAATCGAGATGGAACGTTCTTAACACAACGCTCACGTTGTTCCGTACTTGCATGACCAATGGCTGGTCTTCATCAACGCGAGCTGTCCTGAGCATTTGGTGGAAAATCGACATTCCTATGGCAGGGAGAAAGTGACCTTTAAATTACTGTGAACGTATTACAAATCATAGACAGTGGTGCTCATTTTAACCACCCAGGAATAATTATGGTAATGACGATGATGGTGGTGGTGGTGATAATGATAGCATTAATAGGTGTGGATGCTAATGGTCGACGGATTATGTGTTTGCGACAGTGGGGAAAGAGGGGTGATGTGGAAGAGAGTTGACTTGTAAGTGGGTCTATATTAAGCAGAAAATTCATAGCTGGACTTTATTTCACGATGATGTACAGAACACGTGACATTCTCCATTAGAACGCCTCTTCTCCTCGGTGATACAAGGGACCAGTATCGCGGATCCCTCTTATCCGCAGGGTAAAACAAAATCGCAAATAACCCCGCGGATAATCGAAAGTTAGAGGGCTGTGGACAAGAGCAGTTTTTTTTTTGCAGACCCAACAGCTGCCGTGGAACTTACCGGGCAAATAGGGCAAAGGATGAGAGGAGTTCTCTCATTTATTTAAATCACGCACACCTGCCATTTGTGCACAGCAGGGATTATAGCCGTTTGCGCTTTAAATAATAGCTATTCACGAGAAATTAAATCCCGTCCATCAGATGAGGTTTTTTTTTGTTTTTCCACAGCTCGACACCTACCGTGCTTTCGACCCATTGAACTCCTCCCTTCAACTTACGAAGCAAATACCGATTTTTTTGGGGGGGGGGGGGAGGGGGTTTGCCACCGTCTCTCCTCCGCACTCTTGAGACGGGCCGAGGCTCGCGTTGGCTGTCGGAGGGCGTGCGGTGACGACGATTTACGGCCACGGCTTCGGCACGCGGAGATCACCGCGGCGACTGAAATTTGTGAATTTAAGTTGCGTGAAGGCGCAGGCCTGCGGCAGAGGGCAACTCCATAGAGCAATCTCCGTCGAGGGTCTTTTTGGCCTTCTCTTCCACGGTAGGAGTTGACTGAAAGCTTTCGTGACTGCAGGAGTTCATATTCTTTGGGTCTTTTTTGTTATTTTCTTTGAACCTATCTAAGTCACTTTACCGAAAGACCCAAAGAATAGAGGTGGGAGTACCCACGCTTTGCTCCCACCATATGCAACCTTCCGATCGACTCGCTGCGGGTGCACTCATTCATACTGTTGGGTGGACGGTGGGGTTCAGTTCAGTTCAGTTTATTTTGAAGTGCCCTCTGAGCCAAGAAGCTCTTAAATCGGGTTTCATCAACAACAAAAAACAATATCCATAATAGAGGTTTTTGGATTAGATCGCGTAAAAATATAAATGTGTCGTTAATACCCGCCACCACCCGACACAACCAACTAGTAAGGGTTGCCACGTGAACAGAACGTGCCAATTCGTCACTAGTACAGCACACCGGTGTTTTGGAGAGCCAAGCCACAGTTTGTAAATGTTGTGGCTTGGCTCTCCAACACACTGGCACGTTCTGTTTACGTGACAACCCTGGCTAGTTGGCTGTGTCGGGTGGTGGCGGGTTTAACGACACATTTATATATTTACGCAATCTAACCCAAAAAGCTCCAATGGATGGTATTGGTCGCGAAAGCCTACGTGTTAAAAAAACAACAACCAACGCTTCTCTGACAAACGCAACAAGTCATAAGTAAAATAAATCAATAAAAAATAACAAAAAGAGAAATTTTAAAAAAATTATAGAAAATCATATACACAATATTAAAAATATAATTCAAATAGTTTGAGTTAAATGTCGATTATATCAAATTCTACGCCATATCTCTCAAACATACTAATGTAAATCTTCCATTGTAATTATAATGTAGATACAGCCTCAAGCATGATGGCATAATAGTGAGAACTAAAAAACACACAAAATCCGTAAAAAACGTAGTTTAAACAACGCACATGAAGTGGTCGCTAGCAGGGGTCAACGTGCCCCGTTGTTTCAACTGCTAGGCCGGGAGGTTGGCATCAAACCGGTGACCTCTAGATTTCAAGTTCAGTGTGCTGACCGCTACACCACTACCCAGGCAGCACCAGCAGCAGCACCCCATGAATGTGCATAGAGTCTGAAATATTTCAGATGGCTTTAGACAGGCATTTGATTAGGTGAACAAAAATCCGGGTTTGCTCAGGGCTATTAAAATCAGAATATATTATTATTATTATATTGTTCCACCCCGCACCTCGGTCATGAATTTCAGCTGAAACATTTCCATGCCAAATTCGTAACCTTAATAATAATGATCACGTTGCCGTGGATTAGTTTGCTTTTAAATTCATTATGAAAATGTGTCCTGTTGCCACGCGCTTTAATGCATTAATGGATTTGTTAATGGATTCATGAATAATGCATAAAGTCTGTGGTGTGTGAGCATTGAGTTTTATTGTTTTGTATGGAAATTATGTGTTTTGTCTTTTTGTTTCAACTACCAATGTGACTTTGTGAGTGCCACTGGCATTTAATACACGGGATAGGTGACGCAGCCTAAATAAGTGATGCAACTATAACGCCATGAATGTGATATGCACACGTAGAGAGAAACACAAATGCAATGCATTGGTGTAATAAAATATGCTTAAATTAATGTTAGCCCGAGCATAACATTTTAGCTTGTTACTGAATAATTAAAATAAAATATGTATATATGCCCTGGTAAAATATAATTTATTATGGAAATACATTAATCAGAGAAGGGAATTAATTTGAATCCTGGAGAGATTTCTGTGGAATCATATTAGAGGTTATAATTCAATTATGCTAGGAGGAATTCTCGGCGGTTGGCATACTCTGTCGCAAAGCCAGTTTGCACGGAGGCTTGGGTTCAATTTCTGAAAAAAGCCAGATAATATCTGTGGGGAATTACAGAATTATAGCCTACCGTCTTCCTTTATTCTGTGGCTCAGTCTGCAAGAGTATGCACGATTTCTTTCCAACAGCATGAATCAGAAGCTGAGCAGCGAAATGTAAGCGAAAGCAGCCTAACATTGGCTCCCTTACTCAGAATGCTCACGTGTGCCCTTGCATAGGTGGCACGCGGCTCCGCTTGAGAGCTGAACATGTTTCGAGTAGATTAACGAGCCCCCAGTGAACGTCAACGCGGAACCCTTTTCTATGATGTAATGCGTACTGTGTACGTATCAGTTACATGCTTGCAATATATATACGCACGTATGGGCTTTCTTCCGAGTGCTCCGATTTCCTCCCACACGTATAAACACTTATTAATCGGCCTATAACATCTTAATATAAAGAGGCCTGCAGAGCTTTGGGGTGGGTGATTTTGGTTCTGGCTCAGCCGCCTGGCTGCTGGTCTGCAATACCCCTTCACCAACCCGCACTGACCAGCGTGGTGAAGTACGGTCAAGCAACCCCCATGCATATGAAGGCCCTCGTCCAGCAGTGAATTGAAAAAGCTCTCTAATTTTTTTTGTTAATTACATACGCAAGCATTCTTACATACCTGTGCGTGAATATTTTTTTTTAACAAATCAATGTTATTAACTTAAAAAGGCAAACCATGAAGTAATAATTATAATAACAACACAAATGATGTCGTTTATATGTCGAAAACCCCTCACACTGTTGTGGTGGTGGTAGATAGTTGTTGTGGATGGGTGTTAAGGGGTTGTCTGGACACGGTGAACGGATCACGAACCACCTTCGCTATCTTGTTTCCTTAAAGCCATGCGCTGCGACACAGAGGTTGGCCTTAATGGTTTAAGCGGATGTGGCCCAACCATTGGCACCATGTAATTGCGTACCGGGGTCATGCTTGTGTGTTTTCTCGTTCCAAGACAGAGGTCCCCATAAAGATTTTCACAGACGGTTTTGGAAATTGCTCTTCGCGAGCACCTGTTAAGGCCGACACGGTGCATATGTGGTGTGGTCAGAACTTTGCCCGACCGCCTTTGTCTTCCCACTGCTGATTTTTCACACTGCACAAGGTACTCATTGAAGTATTGTTGGCTTAGGGGGAGGCCCTGGACCAGCTCAAATATTCGCCACTGATGTTGGCGTCGGTGGTTAGCGCACTGCGCTGTGATCCCAGAGAGCTGAGTTTGGTTCCCAGCCATGGCTGACATGAGTGATATCCTGGACACCCCCCCCTTCAATAATCTGCCATGACCAGTACGGTGAAGTATGATTAAATTTCTCCCCACGACCAACACAGAATGGGGGGAGGCCTTCATCCATCATTGTCTTGACAACGGGGCGGTACATTGTTTTTGTTATGATTATGGCGTTTAATTTCAATTTATGTTGAATATTATCTAAGTTTATCATTCAAATTGTATCATATTACTTTCAAAATAACGTGTGCCACGTGCAAAATCCACAGAGAATACCACTTGTAGATATTCCCTTGAAATGTGATGCTAAACAAGGCCTAACGATGTTGAACGGTCGTAAATTAGTTGCTAATTTCCATCCGAGTTTATTAACGGTAAAGACAAGCAAAACTTACCGCAGGCTCCAATTCCGAGAAATTTACGTGCATCGTAAAGTTAATTATCTAGAAGTGAACTGGTAGCATTAAAATGCCGCGCGTAGCGGGTGACACAATAATGCAACAGTGTGCCCAATGTTGATAATACTTAGGCACGGTGTGGCTGTGAAAGAGATTCCGCATTTGCCTGTTACTATCTCAGAACTACTTATTGGGAAGATTGATTCACTTCAATCGCGCGAGCAGGCGTATTTCTGGCAGCAATTGTTTAAGGTGCGTTGCGTTTTGTTTTGCTGCGATGTGCTTTTATTAGATGGCAGTTTTTCCTCACGTCACTAACCAACGTATCCTTTTGAATTCCTTGCAGAGGAGTGCAACCGCCCAACATCCCAAAGGAAGCGGATATCAGAGAGCTACCTCGGAGATACGTTGAGGTAACGTCTGGTCCACACACAGAACAAACGGCATCAAGCAGCACTTGCTGCTCGCTCTGAAGATGTGAGTGAGGGTCATCCATCGCATAGCGGTCTCAACGGTATTTCACACCTGATGATGGTTTGCTTGTGTTGCAGTCGAAACGTCGTGAGAATTTTATTGTTTTATATTTGTGTTATTTTATTGCTCCCCTTGTACGTGACTTTACCGAAAGAACCAAGAATATGATATTTTAATTATCGGAGCTGGAAA
Source organism: Petromyzon marinus (assembly GCF_048934315.1). Taxonomy (NCBI): domain Eukaryota; kingdom Metazoa; phylum Chordata; class Hyperoartia; order Petromyzontiformes; family Petromyzontidae; genus Petromyzon; species Petromyzon marinus. The sequence goes on along the minus strand of NC_133689.1, from coordinate 5,161,839 downwards.
TTAGCCAAATTAAGTGCAGAACCAAAATGTAATTTGATTGGCGGATTTTTTTGGTTGTGCAGTCATTGGTGACCGGGCTGAAGCCATCAACTTACTACACTTGATGACCCAGTTTAATCACATGCGGCTGCTTGGCTTCGAACCCAGCCCCTCAGCTGTTCCGATTATGTAAAAATAAAATTAAGGCATCAATGCTGAGGTGACCGGGCAGATAGGATCTTAGCTTGTCTGGAATTCTGTTCCCCTTGAACTCAAGACTTTTGACACATTTATTTTCATGCACGAGGTTTCCCCTCCCCACGTCCCTGTAAAGTGTCTGCATCACGCGCTTTGAGATGTGCTTCTGCGGCCATCTGGAATACTCTACCTACCGATATGAGGAAGCCACTGGAGCTACGCACTTTTACATCGAGATTAAAAACTAATTTCTTCAGAACAGCTTTATGTGTTTCGTTTGTTGTCCTTCCCCCGCACCTCCGATTAGCACGCTTGCCTACATACGGTGCGAAAGACGTCCAACATACCTACATAGGCGGCTGTATAGATGTAAATTGTGCTGTGTCTGTGAGTTTGTAGCCTGTAACTGACACTGGCCACGTGTCTCACCGTGAGAGCGAGCGGCTCACAGAGGGGAGGTTGTGAGTTAAACTCCTTGGTTGGAGGTTGACTCACCCCATCATCCCTCCGCTGTCAATGAAATACATTCCACTTTGTGGGGAAGTCAGCGGTGGTTGCCCAACCGATGGAACTCGTGTGGAATTTCCAACAACTGGCTCAGGGCTGCAAAGGGGCAATGAGCACCGCTTCAGTGCTCACTTAAGCAGATAATCGCTCGGACGTGCAGAGCTCGGCAAAACCTACCCACCGCCTGCTCAGGAGAATGCCGTCCCAAAGTGTGAGTTCATGGAAGAGATCGGAACGGCCGATGTTCCCCGTAGCCATGCGGTACTCAAAGTCTACGATGAATTATCAGCCCGAATACATCAAACGCCCTGCATACAGAGGCATGCATTGCTGTTTACGCTATTCATTATCATTTATTTTAACCATAAATCGTTACCCAGTTTTTTTTTCGTCTTCTGCTTTTGCATTTTTTTTTTGAACGGGCTGATTATGAACGCTCTCAGAATTTTGCAGCGGTGTAATTGCGAAATAAATCACGCGCCCACAATGTAAACAGCTCTGCTGTTGCAATATAATGAATTGTCGCCTTCAAAAAATAAAGCATAATGAATTACCGTTGCCTGCGCTTAATTTTTCAATGTCTCGCACACCTCGCCCGAATTTGTGTGTCGATTTATGTGCACGACATTCATATGCAAACCTCCCCGTGCGTATATACGCACAGCATACTGTATTGCTGGTGTAAGATATTAAAGTTTTTTTTTATGAGCAAGAAACCACCTATATATAAATAAAATAGTTATCCTATCAGATGTAGTTTTGTTCGCTTTCAGATATACTAATGCTAAATGTGAAAAAAGTATAATACGGTCAATCCGTTGAAAAGGAGCTCCCCATACCGTATTGGTCCGTGGGGTTGTTTGACCATACTTCACCAGGCTGGTCAGTGTGGATTGGTGAAGGGAGGCTCAATATCATTTCAGTTATCACTCAGCTCTGATGTTGGCTGTGACCTGTAATCTCTGAGTTTATAGTGTAGTGCTCTAACCACTGAGCCACAACTCCACCTCTGTGCGACACACATTACAGAACAATTATAATAATATACAGCCACTTGTCAATCGAACTGCTTGATTACAATTATGTTTGTTTGGCCAGAAAATCTACCCGAGTCTCATGACTCCTTTTCAGGAGGGTCCTGCCAAGTTTTGTTTTGCATTCGGGTGCCGTGCTTGCTGTGTACCGTATATTCCAGTTGAGTAATTTGCGGTGTCATTTTTCCAATTTTGGAGCCTGGAGCCAACACACAATGGCCTGCTCTTGCAGATGGCGTCACGGGATCTATACACTTTACTGTGAAACATAAAGCACACTTTTTTGTTCTTTAGCAAAGTGTAATATTTGTATAGGTGGGGAGCAGTGGTTGGCGCACTGCACCCCGAAACTGCTGACCTGGACCTCGCCTATGTCGACTAAGCCTTACTTAAAGGCATACCTAATGCGGTGTGTTTACATTGATAGTGGGAAGACAAAGGCTGCCGGTGTGGTTCCGACTCCAGCACTTCTTCGTGTGCTGTGCTGGTCTTCACAGGGGCTACTCGCGAACAGCACTTGTCCCAACTGTCTGTTAAAGGCTACACCAGGGGGTGGAGGTCTTTGTATGACATTTATAATATATTTAACAATATGCCCAACTGGGCAAATTCCGTCCGCTGGTATTTTAAGCGTGTAACATTACACCTCCCTGCGAAGTAACGCCGGTGTATGCAGTGAAACGGTTCGATGCGATGGAGCATGCAATTCTTAAGGCGTTAGCGACGGAGGGGCCTTAGGTGTGGCGGCATTGAAGGCGGTGGGGTGAGAATTTTGGAGGGCAGCTTGTGCCAACCCCATTGTGCTTGCTTCTCTCTTCGATAAGCCGGGGGTGTCGGTGCGGGCAGGCGGGGGGGGGGTCTGAGTGCGTGCGAGAACCTGAAGTGAGCCAGCGAGAGCCAGCGTTGGTCCGACTGCCCACATCTGCTAAGGGCGCCCACTGTGAACATCGCGGTCTCCGCCGTAACGAGCACGGAGTAAGCCGGATAAGCCGTCAACGCAAATTGGTTTTCGCTTTTCTGGCCGAAATATTTGGCCAGCGGGGTATTGTATCGGAGTGCGTGGGGGGGCTGACGGGATGAGGGCACAGATCAGGGAAGGCGGGTGGGGGATGGTGGGAAAGAAACGTGTGGGCAGAATGGATGGGAATTAAGTGGCTTTGTCAAAACTTTGGGTGCGCGTGAGTGCATTCGTGTGCGAGCGTTTCTCAACAGACTGTCACAATATTCGGCACGTGTGTGTGCGTGTGTGCACATATAGTGGGGAGCGGTAGTGTAGTGGTTAGCGCACTGCGCAACGAACCCGGCGACCCGAGTTCGATTCCCGCTCACGGCCAACACTGGTGACGATTATTTGAATTGGTCCTGGTCCTCCCCTGATTACCTGGTGTGGTGTATAGACATCTCCGCTGGGGTGACAAAGGTGGCCGGACGTGGTGCTGTCCACCCAAACCCCTTCGCGTGCCGTGCCGGCCTTCATATGTGCTCGCTCACAGCACTTGCTATACAGGCGATATTTGTCTTTGTGTGTCATAGCAATCCGTGGTCTTGCAACCCATTGGTGCAAATTTGTACCCAGAACGTGGTCGCGATGTCGTGAAGTGCTCAACGCCATACGGCCTATTGTACAAAATTCATCACGGTAAGAATAAGTTACAGACCTTGCTTACCTGTTGCTGGATAAAAGCCTTGGCATAACGTGTTGGTTTCTAGGTGTTGTTTCGCGATACTTCGCCACGCAAGCCACCGTACGTTCGTGGACAGTGTTGGCCCAAGACTGGTTGAGATATCTCAGTAAAACTGATGTTGGACATGCCAGGGACTCGAACTCAAATAACCAGGATTATAATGCAGTGCGCTGGCCGCTCTGCCACCACTCCATCCTCTGCACCATGTTGGCTTGAATATCTCCATATACTGTATATAAAAGGCAAAGTTGTGAATATGTGTACCTGTTCAAAATGTTTAGCGTACTTCCCGACATGCAACAAACTTGAAATTTGCCATGTGGGTACATTCCAGACTGTACACCATGCAAAAATTATGAAAATACACTTTTTTTTGGTAGGGGGGGTGGAGCTCAATAATGCATATATTTTTACACGGCAAGTGAGCTGTGACGTCAAATCTATCATGTGACCCATGCATGTGGAAGGGTAACGCATTGCAGTGTAGTGGTTAGCGCGCTGCGCTACGAACCCGGTGACCCGAGTTCGATTCCCGCTCACGGCCACCACCGGTGACGATTATTTAACCGATCCTGGGCCTCCCCTAGGTCGACTCAGCCTCAAACGAGTAACTGCTGTGGTGTGTGAACATCGCCACTGGGGAGACAAAGGCGGCCGGGCGTGGTGGATCCAAGTCCCGGGCGACGCCAGGTAGTACAGCTAGTACTGGATAAAAGCAATTTCACCAACAGTCTACCAAGCTCTAAACAGCACCTCTGCCATATTGGTATGTTTGTTTTTGTAATGTTTATTTAAAAGAACACAATATTGTTTAATGCAGTCAACAAAAAAATAGAGCACTGCATTGGCAGTTGAGAGAGCAAATATAATAACCTCTCACCACATTCATCGTAAACACTGCCTCACGACAGAAAAAAAACATGCAGTCGGCCGACAATTTTTTAAAGCATAGTCCACAGTAGTTTTTTTTTACATCAACCGTAAATAAAGCCAAAATGTACATGTTTCGTGAACAAATTCGAATTAAAAGGAACACTTAGAATATTTTTTTTAATTGAGATAAGCCCCAACATTCAAGAGCAGTTATTACGTGGTAGTGGAAACGCAGCTTGCACGTGGTAATACAATAAACAATACGAACTTTTGTGGTGTGCAGCTTCACTGTTACCGTCAGCATCACCCGCTCCAGTAATGTCACGTGATTTAGACTACATTTGAATAGTGTGTGCGGCGCCAGAGGTGGATCTGAAAACAAAATTAAACTTTTTTTTTATCTTACCAGGCAAGGCCCACTATTTTTTTTTTCCAGAAGCGACCTGGCCCCCGAATGGCAACTCAACAAAGTGGCTTGTGGAGGGAAAAACCGGAGGACCCGGGGAAAAATCAACGCGACCACAGGGAGTGAGACATGCAAACTCCAAATATACAGCAGGCATTGTCAGGGTAGGGATGGAACCCACGCCCTCCTGTATACCAGGCGAGGTAGTTAACATCTCGCCACCGTGGCGTAACTTACATGCGGGGTCCTGGAATGACAGTGTCTCTAAGAGGGCACTACCGTACAGGATAGTCGAGATGTCTTGTGACCCGAAATTAAAAGACCGCTAACATGCTTTATTCTGTATTGCTTACATTACGATATACACCAATTGGTATATACAAATATTACGTTTTAGGGAGTTGAATTGGGGTCACAAGACATCTGGACCACGCTCTACATATCAATAATTTGGCAATGTTTTTGCTTCGGAGGGGTGGGGGGGTTACTCCCTTCACACTTGGCTTAGATCCACCACTGGTGTTAGTATAAGCAATGGGGAGCGGTGACACAGTGGTTAGTGCACGGAGCCTCCCCGATAGTCCCCGTGTCGTGCGATACCGACGGTCAGATCCAGCCAGAATGCTGTTCGTCCCCAGCGATTCTTAGCACCCTCTGCTCTCTCCGTATGCATATGCATGTTGCACTTCTTGTGCACGGTACGTAGCCAACCGTGCTAATCCCTTCAATTCAATCACCTCCCAAACAGGCCAGCTGGTGCATCCTAGAGCTGCTGGCGACTGGGGTTGAGGTGCCTTGGTCATGGGGGGTTGTATGATCATTCTTCACCAGGCATGTCAGTGCGGGATGGTGAAAGGAATACATTTTGTCTGGTTGAGTGTTGCCTCTGACTGCTATGGGTACTCCTACCCAGTACCGCTCTTCTAGTCCTGCAAGGTATTCAAGCCTCTGCTTTTCCCCCGCTTTCCCGGCCACGGTTAACGTTCGTGGCGGGCGATATCTGAATCAGTTGTGAGCCTCCTCTGGGTGAAATCGGCCTCAAATGAGTGCCGATTAGCACGCTTGGCTACGCACAGCGCGAAATAAGTTCAACATACATACAAACATCGGCAATGAGGATACACATGCGGTCGGGCATGGTGCTTAGCCGCATCACCCACTTATGTAGCGTGCTGGCTTTATTATTACTAACTGCACTTTCCCCACTTGTTTGTAAGGCTACAATGGGCGGATCTTTTACTTTTGTGCGCGTGTGCATAGCGTATGTTTTTTGTGTGTGTCCACGTGTGTGCACTCACTCTGCACATCAGCATCTGCCAGTCATCCCAGTCAGTTAACCCACAACACCTGTGTCTGTCCCATCACTTTCCCTGCCAGCAGCTCAGCCGTCCACACTTCACGCGATGGCCTCAAAATGCACCGAGCCTTGTGGGAGCGCCGTGATGGCGTCACTGTCACTTATTGGCGAATGGCGATTGTTGTTGTTTGTTGTTGTTTTGTTCCCTGCATCTCTGTGAAATAATAATTACACTTGTTAACCCAGGAAAGCCTCACCGAGTCTCATAACTCTTTTTTCAAGAGGTTCCTGCCAGTGTTTGCAGTTGGGGGGCCGATGATTGTGATCTATATTTCATTTCTTTTAGAGCCGTGTTTTTTGTTTAATTTGATGTCCTTCCCCGAAACTCCGATTAGCACAGTTGGCTACGTATGGTGCAAAAGAAGTTCAACAAATGTTCAAATTTGGACCGTGGCGTCGGCACAGATTGATGTCAGGGGATCTTTCATGTCCACTGTAAAGCAGACGGCGGTGTATATATATATTTATTACACCTACGGTAAATAACCAGGGTGGCCGATGGATTCGAACCATGAACCCTGCCGGCAACGAGCCGTGGACGTGCTACGGCGACATTTACCGTCGCGTTGCGGGGAAGTTCAGCGGTGGCCGTCGCACGGAGGAGACTCGCCGCCGTCACGGAATCGTGGAGTTTCCAACACCGCCTCCCGGGGGCTCGTACACGGGAGATGGCCAACGGCCCCAGTGCTTATTTTGAGCGGCAAAATCATTGCGACTTTAAACCCCTGACATTTATGTCCTCGTGAATTCAGAGCTCTTAGTGTGATTGTGCTTAACCGCCGCCAATTGCCCGACGCTCGACTTGCATCCCCTCCCCCCGGGGCTCAGCGGGCGTCTTCTCTCCGCGAGCGTTGCGAGCGATGGCGCTCACGGCATTTCGCGAGCGAAGCCCCGGATCCGCGGCCGATTTGCGGGCGCCACCGCGAGGGGCGCCGTCCGTCGCCGACAAACGTTGACGGCTGTGGCGGCGTCACGACGTGGTTCGTGATTAAACCGTGGTTTTCATCTTTCTAGACTTGTGACTCCCTTCATGTGTGTCCAGGTTTCACACAAAAAATACGCACAGTCGTTTTCAATACTTTATTTACTCTTTCCTTTCTTTGTCCGGTGCTGAGTTCATGCCCGGATCGATTATTTGGACCTGGCTTTCGATTGTCATTCATCCGCAGATCTGTGGCGGAGTGGTCAGCACATTGATCCAAAACAAAACAATTTGTTTGGATCAATCTGAAATTCCTTATCGAGGCTTGATTTTCCACGACATTTCAAATCACTCCAAATATTGTGAACAACTCCCAGTCTCTATCCAATTAATGAATGAATGGATGGATTCATCAGCGAGTTCGCGTGAGCCCCGTTTCTTGCAATGACTTTGCTTTGTCTCTGCCGGCATGTGTATTGGTATCTGCGTGCGGAACAGACAGACAGACAAGCGAACAGCCAGACGTGCAGACATAATTCCTGCCGGTTCAGCCGGAGCGATTCACATGCGGTGTGCATGGGAATGGCCCCTTGTGGCGTGTCATCTCACGACAGCGGAGCAGTCCGCGATCGTCCGTCACCCTGTGAGAGCGAGAAAGGTTATGCGAGAGTGGGTGGCTACGATTTGCAGCGTCGTTACCGAACAGCGTAGTCCGCAGAAAAATAAATCACGCAGTTTCGCTCTGCAACCGCCCACGCTCTCAGCAGTTCTGACTTGCGCCGTAGCATCGAGGGTCTCGCTGTCTCGTACAGATATCAATTGAGTAGCAACTATAAATCGATGTCTAAGTTGTAAATCCAGCTGATGGCTTCCAAGGACGACAAGCGTGAATCAATCATGTCCTCAGAGAACGCTCGCAGTGGACACGAGTTCACACCAAGACCCACCGACTCACACAGAGACCCATAGACTCACAGAGACCCATAGACTCACACAGTCACCCGTAGACTCACGCAGTCTCCATAGCCTCACACAGAGGACCCATAGACTCACAGAGACCCACAGAGACACAGAGATCCATAGCCTCACACAGAGGACCCATAGACTCACAGAGACCCACAGAGACACAGAGATCCACAGACTCACCCAGAGACCCGAAGACTCATGCAGAGACCCATAGTCTCAAACAGAGACCCTATAGACTCACACAGACCCACATAAACACAGAGATCCACAGACTCACAGAGACCCGAAGACTCACAGAGACCCACAGATCACACAGAGACCCGCAGACTCACAGAGACCCACAAAGACACACAGATACATAGACTCAAACAGAAACCCATAGACTCACACAGAGACCCACAGAGACACACAGAGATCCACAGACTCACACAGAGACTCGAAGACTCACACAGAGGCCCATAGTCTCAAACAGAGACCCCATAGACTCACAGAGACCCACAGAGAGATCCACAGACTCACACAGATGCCCATCGGCTCAGAGTGGACACGAGTTGATGAAGTGCTGCGCCGTTTGTTGCTGTGTGCCACAGCCGCATATGAATGATTGTGGTTGCACTGAGCCTCCTGATGGCTGAGTGGTGGTGGTGGCATCTGCGATGTGAGGGGATCATTTAGGACAATCCTTTTGTCGTTCTCACGATGAATTCTCCACGAATCTCCCGTGCGCACGCCCGGTGTGCAGCTGCGTCAGCCGTGCTTCAGAATTGCAAATCTGTACGTGTCTGCTTCATTATTATTGTGTTCTTTGAGCAGCGGCGTGTGGCGTGCTTGTTGCGCGTGCCTGCGTCGTACTGGGTCGTACGGGGCAGTGATAATTCATTTCAGAGTTGTCCACTGGCAGGCCGTTAATGAAACCATTACCGCCACAGCTGATTGCCGCGCATTTTGACGCAGCCAAGCGCGTGACGACGCTCCGATGTTTACGAACGCGTGTCAAGTCGGGCGTGGCAAAAAGCTGAATTGTTATCTTTACTCTGTCATCATCATCATCATCAGCCATGTTCAATCCACAGCTGGATCAAGGCCTCCCTAAGCGGACGCCATGATCCGCCTGGCAACTGCACGTGAACTGATTTCATCGCTCCGTCTTTTCATCCATCCCGGACGAGTTCCATTCCTTGACTGCCGCTCGGCTGTCCTGATTCTTGACCATCGGCCATTGTCCCTTCTAGCCGCGTGTCCCACCCAAACTCCAGTAGGAAGCCACTGGAGCTATGCACTTTTAAATCAAGATTGGAAACTAATTTCTTTAGAACTGATTTTTGTGTTTTAGTTTGGTGTCCTTCCCCCGCACTTCCGATTGACACAGTTGGCTACGTACGGCGTGAAAGAAGTTCCACATATATACGTATGCGCTGTATAGCTGTAAATCGTTTGTACATCGTATTGCAGCCGTGAGCTTGTAGCCTCTTACTGACACTGGTCACGTGGCTCAGCTATAGAGCAAAGCGGCGGTTGGCTACGTACCGTGCGAAAGAAGTTCAACATACATACATACCCCCAATAATTCCTCTTAACAGTTTTGAAGGATGCCATTAACCTGTTGCATGCACTCTCCAGTCCACGAGCTCCTCTCTATGCCCCCTCCCCAAACGTAACTCCAAGCGCGCTTCTCTCTCCCACCGCGCTTCTCTGCGCAACTTTTTTCGACGCTCTCCGTCTTCCGCGACACCGCATTTCATCGTTGCACGAACAGATCTACCCGCTCGTTTATTCCCACGCTCAGTTCGCGCACGTGAGAATTGCCCCACCCCCCCCCACCCCCACTTTGCTCCTCTGTACCGGGGGGCAGGGGGAGGGAGCGTTCCTCCGGATCGTCGCCACCATTTATTTAGCTTTACTTTGCCGTCAGCGTCACTCACCCGACCCGCTTGCTCCTCGTTAGGAATCGCAAACCTTTCGCCATTGCATCCGTCTTCGTTCCCGCTGTCTCTCGGCGCCTTCAATTACCGTCAGGGTCTTCGTCCCGCGGTGGCCATCATCGCCGTTTGTCACTCGTGGCCCGGTGCTCGTCGATTCCGGCATCAATTAGGGTCACCGCCCCGAGACGCGCAATTTTGGGGGGGTTTTTTTTCGTCCTTCAAGACGGATGATGCTGCCCTGCTGTGACGGTTTCCCGCACGCTGACTGGACTTGCTAATCCGAAGCTGGCCGGGGTTCGATTCCTATCTTTACGGGCGTGGGCGTTTAATGCAAAGGTGCACCTAGCGATATTAACGGGGAACACCACAGCCAGTCGATTGTGCATGTCGGAGGGCGTGGTGGGATAAAGCGTGGGGATCGCCACCTCTTCCAACACGTCTGGCGTCGTCTCACATGCAAAACTGTCATTGATGGAATTTGCAGCGCATCTCAATTCAGCATCCTCCTAAAGAGACCCCAGGCTTTTGTGGGCAATCGGAGGGCATTATTTTCTATTTTAGCACAGGTTGGCACCCTGCATGATGTTATACATTTTACATCGGCACTGTCTCCCCCCCCCCCCCAGTCCCATTAGCAGAACTAATGACCGATCACATAGCGATGATATCATCAGCACAAGCAATGATGTCTACAACAATAGATCCCCTTTGCTGGTGTTAACATATCTGCCGATGTGTCCATGACCCTGTTTTTCTCACTCTGCCCATTATCCGCGTGCTGCCACCTAATCAAGAAACAGAAAGTTGTGCAATTTGCAAACGTTTACTTATCAGAGGAGCGGTGCAGAAAATGCCCCCTATGTTCCGTGAATCAACCGGGAGTGATGTCATAAATTCATCCAATGCAATATTTTCTACTTTGCAGATAAGAGGAATCACAATGCGAATTATTCGTACTCTACAGAAATAACTGTGTGGATAATAGTCATAATCTTTCACGGATAGGCACAGAAAATAGAATACACCGATAGCGCCTCCACCTTGACAGAAACGGATGTGGTGTCCATATCAATGCGCTCAAGATCCAACCACGGTCGACCACACATAACTAGGCGTGATAGGCTGCCGTGGCGGGGCTCGACATCGTCATCAGAGGTCGGTGCAGCAAAAAAATCCATCCCTGTACCGTGCATCTGCACTTCCCATTCAATACTCGTGACCAGCGTGATGAAGTGCGGTCGAGCAACCCGCACGAGCCGCCGGGCACGGGGAGGCCCTCTCATGCAGCACATTGGAAGAACCCGCGCACGTACAACCGGCGGCCTGTCGTTACTCAACAGACACCGGGCAAGAGGGGACGTTTGACTACATTTTATTATTTGGAGGTTCTTACATTGCGAGGCACCACCCCAAAGCCAGCCTTCCTTCCAGTGGAGGCATCGCCCAGCACCTGAATAAACGAACCCCCTGTTCCATCGGCTGTGTCCCTGCGAAGGCATTTGAAAGACCGCACTTTCTTAACGCCCGAAGAATAATAATATAAAATAAACACGTGGTTCGTATCCAACGTTTAAAAGACCGTCCATCATTCCCACGTCGCTGGAAGAGATGATGGAACGATGGTCAACAATAATAAGAGTCATAATAAATGGAGTTGGTGGCCACGGAATGGAAAGCATCCGAGCGGAAAACTGCCGAAGGAGAAGGAGTGATGAAATACGAAATCGGTTCGTGCGCCGGTGCTGGGTAGATTGTTGCTTCGCAGGATCGTGAGACGTGGCGGCGGCTTAGGGAGGCCATTAATCCAGCAGTGGATTAACCAACGACTGACGATGATGATGACGACGACGATGATTAAACTACCCCCACGCGATGCCGTTAAGTGGTGGAACGAGTGACAGACTTCAGCTCCTCACCCGCCACTGCTTCCCAAACTCGCAGAGCCGAGGAAAATGAAAACGTCGACTTCAGCAGTTTCTATTCATTTGGTGGCGGCCGTAGGAAATGGGGGTAGGGGTTGGTGGGTGAGGGGGGGGGACACGCTGCGATGCAATACCCGATAGTCGAGAATTAAACACTTGGGCAGGTCGCCGTACTCTGAAAGCGAAGCAAACAAAATGAGGCAAGTCGGCTACGAGAGAAGCCCGGGGAAAGTTTACCCCGAGCGAAGCCAGGCATGCAGAAGTCTTTCAATCCCAACCAAACGCCGCTTTCCTTCAACACGCCTTAGTGCAATCAAGTGCTTGTCAAACACTGATCGTGCACTTTTTGATGGGGGTGGGGGGGGGCGACGGGGGTGGGGGGTTTGGAACATTTCATAAAGTAAAAGCATTTCTTTATTCATTCCTTTTCGCATCTCAGATGTTAAACCTCCAGCCACAGATGTTGCTGGCCGGCTAACCCGCAACAGCCGCTTGCCCACTCGTGTCCGTGCAGACGCCGTAAGCCACCGCCACCGCCACGTAGGATTTCTGCGGTTCTGATGTACATCGCCGTCGCCGCGTGCCGTTCGCCATGATGTCCGACGTTTCGCACCCGCCTGCTGAGCGGGCTTCTTCAGTTCCCCCCCCTCCCCCCAGCACGTGCAGCTAACGGGCCCCTGGAGCGGTATCCTTTAAACCCGAGTTTGGCACCTGGAGACACCGATGCAGTCAGTGCATGCACGTGTGTGTACATATACATGCACGTGTGTGTACATATACATGCACGTGTGTGTACATATACATGCACGTGTGTGTACATATACATGCACGTGTGTGTACATATGCATGCACGTGTGTGCTCATATACATGCACGTGTGTACATATATACACGTGTGTATACATATACATGCACGTGTATGTACATATGTATTCACGTGTGTATACATATACATGCACGTGTATGTACATATGTATTCACGTGTGTGTACATATACATGCACGTGTGTGTACATATGCATGCATGTGTGTGCTCATTTACATGCACGTGTGTACATATACATACACGTGTGTATACATATGCTTGCATGTGTTTACATATTCATTCACGTGTGTGTACATATACATACACGGTCATATTATTAATCCACTATTGGATGAGGGACTTCCATTGCCGTTGCGGCTCATGTGGCATTGTTAACCAAATTTCGCCATGCTGGTCAGTGCTGGTTGGTGAAGGCGGAGTGCATAGATAGATGTGGGAGCATAAACTGCCGTACAACAATGGACACTTTGCTGAACTGTACTACTCTCCGATACCCGCAACGTTGCCCCCGCAGCCTAGAACACCTGCCGTGCACGGATGTCGCTCATCCAAGCGCTGCCCAGGCTAAGTCGAGATCTGTGGCGCATTGCGGATGAGTCGGCCACTCGGTACGTCGTTAAAGCTAACGTAGGCCACATTGGAACATGCGTCTGCGAGTGTGAGCGCGTGCGTGGGTTTGTGCAAACGTGCGTTTATGTGCGGTGGTGTAGCGGTTAGTGCACCGCGCTAAGAACCCGGCGACCCGAGTTCGATGGCCAACACCAGTGACGATTATTTGAAACCGGTCCTGGGCCTCCCCCACGTCGACTCAGCCTCAAATGAGTACCTGGTGCGGCCGGGCGTGGTGCTGGCCACCCACCCCCTCGTGCACCGTGCAGGCTTTCAATAGATGTTCGCCAACAGCACTTGCCCCAACAGTATTTACAGGCTATATGGGGGATCTATGTCTTTTGTGCATGTATGAGGCACCCGTATAATTGTGGTTGTCAAGTGGTTACTTGTAGTTAATGTACCGTGTTATGACCCTGGAAATTGTTCTATATTAGGGATCTTTTCCTCTTTGTATGGGACCCACAGGAATGAATCACGAGTGTTCTTAAGGATAACTATTTGCATTTATAGGATGCTTAAATGCCTCACCAACTTAAAGTGCTTTACATTACACCTGGACGATTCCAGTGGCCTGATGAAGTCGAACCAAGAGGGCCTCCCAGTGGCAGCTGTTCCTGTGTGGCACATGGTATTCGAGTTGGCATCTGCCCCCCCAGCCCAAACCCAATGATAACTTATAAAAATGTGGCAAATTCGGACAGTGACGCCGACACACGCGGCCTACTCATTATCGAATGACGTCGCGGGGGTCTTGAACCATCCTATATTTATTTTACCAGGTCAGACCCACTGAGCTCTATATAGTTGTTTTTTTTCTGAAGCGACCTGGCTATCACAAATGATAGCTCAACAACAAAGTGGCTTATCGCGTGGCAATTTAAAGCAACCGAATACTCTGAACGCGCGTGCATGTATATGTACGGTTCTAGTGTTGCTCACGGTGGCAATGTGTTCTGGAGATACACGCCAGCGTCGAGGGCTGCTCGCCACGACGAGAGGGCTTCGAGAGAGAGAGAGATCGTGTCGATGTTGCCCTTCTTATTCCTCCTTTGCGCAGACCACAGCGGTTTACTACATTGTCCATGTCGCTTGGGTTGCATGGCCGAAATCGCTAACGCACCCGCGGCGTTCACCAGGGCGACTGCTCCTCTGGCGCCCACACAGCAATTTACTTCCGTGCATCAGGGTGGAAAATTCTGCCGGTGGCCTTTGCGCAGAAAGCTTTTTTGCCGATGAGGCTGGCGGAACCCGGCGGCTCTTGTTGAGGAGGAGGAACACGACACTGTTTCTGTCTAAGCAGCGCGCGCGATGACCACCACGACCACGTGTGACTTTTCTTTCATGTTGTGGGCGGTGCTTTTTAGCGCCACAGCGCGTGGATTTGTAACGTTTATTTTCATCTGTGTTGCTGGTGACTGTGTATTTCATATCGAAATCGCCTCCAGTGCTTTTGCTGCTGGCGGCAATAAAAGCTGTTTAAATAGTCAAAAAAAGGTCTGTCTAAGCAGACACTTCCCTGCTCAAACAGTCGGTGTAAATGCCCACTTTCACGGTCCGAGAAAGGGGAGCACTTTTCTGAAAACGCCTGTCCGGAAAGGCGCGCCCAGCTGAGCAAATGAGAACTTTAACGCTCGGACGGACACGCGTCGTGCCGAGCCTTGCATTACCCAGCCCTTCCTTTTCTCCGGCCGCAGAGGAGAAGAGAGAGAGGGTGAGAGAGCAAGAGAGAGAGAGTGTGAGCGCGTAGGAGTGAGAAATAGGGCAGCCAATAAAATGTAAACGTCCGCCAAAGAAAGTTAAATAGTCTGCGAATTTGAGCAAGAAAAATTGCCACGGGCGAACAATATTTATTAAAAACAGCAGGTGCGGCACTCGCTCAGCGGTGGAAGAGAAGACGGTGCGGGTCTGAATACTTTCGCCGTGTGTTGGTGAGGGTAGTTTTTTTTGCAGTTCCAGTATTTAGATTTCGGTTCCTCCCTTCCCTTTCCCGTCGCGTGAATCCCTGCCCACGCTGAATTGCTGCAACGTGCGATAAAATGAATCCCTGCCCACGCTGAGCTACTGCCCCGTGTGACGAAATGAATCCCTGCCCACTGAGCTGCTGCCCTGTGTGACGAAATGAATGCCTGCCCACGCTGAGCTACTGCCCCGTGTGACGAAATGAATCCCTGCCCACGCTGAGCTGCTGCCCTGTGTGACGAAATGAATGCCTGTCCACGCTCAGCTGCTGCCCCGTGTCATGAAGTGAGCTGAGAATGTATTTCCACGGATCCCTTCCCCCTTCGCTCCCTCCATCACTCCGCTCCCTCGCTCTCTGTGCGTGCGTCTGCGTCCGCCTGAAGTCCGCCGCAGGCGGTGTGAGACGATTGCTGTGCTTGCAAGGAAGCCCTCCCATTAGATTGGAAACTTATTTGCCTGGAGGGCCCGTGTGATCCTAGAGAGACCCTGTTTCTTTTTTTAAATGCCTGCTCTTTGTCTGTGTCGCATGACTTAATTATAGCCTGTCCACAGTGGTCCTTAAGCACATTCTTGTCGAAATTTAATTGATTTGCAATTTATTACTTTCATACAGATACGTAAAATGAATATCAAAAGAATGAAATATTAGCGGGAAGAACTTACTTCCTTCCGTAATCAACCGCACGATTTTTTTTAATGTATGATGAGATATTGCTTCCGAATATGTAGTGATCCCACTGTGCGGAAAATCACTTTGCTCTGCTCTTCGTATTTCTAACTCGTGTCGTTGTCCAACTTCAATGCTCTGCGAAGCGCTTCACGTTGTGCAGCTATTAAGGGTGACATTGTAGACATGCGAGTGAGTGTGGTTGCTGAAGGCACAGACAAACAACAACAATTACCATTTGTTTTAACAACGAAAGGCCTCCCACTAAGTATCAAGAGTCTTTTTTCTCGGAGGGTCCTTCTCCATCGGCATGTCGGGCCAATTGCATTAATGCATACCTGTCAAACTATGCGATTTACCCGTATTCTTGTACAGGGAAATTGAGTTTTCAGGTCCATACGGCGTACAGCCGTTTCAAATAGGGGCAAAAAAATTGTCTATTTGTTTGTGTTTCTCTCCCTTGTGATGGGACTATGTAGGATGAACGTTGAGATTTAAAAGGGGCACGGGGTGACCAATAAGGTCTGAATTGTTCTGTAATAAGGTAGGGGCACTGATAAGGGTTGACAGGTTTGTGTTAAGGATTGACATTGCAAACATGCGAGGGAGTGTCGTTTGCTGAAGGCACAGACAAACAATAATTACCCTTCATTTTAACAACAACAACAACAACAACAAAAGGCCCCCCACTAAATACATTGGGATGTCGGACCAACTTTATTAATGAGTGGTTTTGCATTGGCGGCGGTGGGGCGGGGTGGGGTGCTGGAAACCGGAGCACCGTAACCCCGGAATACCGTAATCCCGTGGAACAAAAAAGATACCCGCGCGTGTCAAAGGATAGCACTCAAATATCGTCACGGGCGGAATTAACGGTGCTGCCCTGTTCACGAGCATCTGGTTTTGAGGCCGGCCCAACGCGCAAGAGAGGCCCGAGCTAAAAACCGATGCAATCAATGGAGCGTGCAAAAAAGTGGCGTTTGCAGAATCGCATGGCGATGTTTCTACGCACGCAAACACAAATGTAATAGCCACACGACACGCACACACGTACACACAGGCACACGCATGAACACACAACGCAAAGACAAAGGTCCCGTGAGTAGCCTTTAAAACATGCATACCATTGGGGCAAGTGCTGTTAAGCCAGCACCTGTGAAGGCCGGCACGGCACATGAGTGGGTCACTCACTACGGTCCGGCAGCCATTCTCTCCCTAGTGCTGTTTTAACCCCCCCCCCCCCCCAGGTACTCATTTAAGGCCGAGTCGATCTAGGGGAGGCCCGGACCGGTTAATTGTCACTGGTGTTGGCCATGAGTGATGAATCGATCTCGGGTCGCCAAGTTCACGGTACACTAGGAACCACGACACTACCCCTCCCCACGCAACCACCATTCCCCACGGCGCTTGTGCCAGGCTCGGTGCACGTTGAGGCCACGTGAAGTGTGGAAGGCTCGCTGACAGATCACGGGTGAGAGACGCAGGTGCCATGGGTTGACTCGGAAGATTGTCAGATGCGCCGCCTGTGCTCCCCACGGTGCCAACGTGTTGCATTCTATCCGCCTGGCGCTCCGCTTGTCGCTCCGTTGTTAAAGGGCGACTGCCTCCAACTGCCCAGTGGCGTCCTTCACGAGCCTCCCCCACAGAGGCCGATCTTAACACCGCTGGTAACGGTGGTCATCTGCAAGCCCAAGCAGCTGCACATATTTCTGTACCATCTCTTCACTAGCCCAGGATGTGCCCATTGAGCCCCCTCTATCCGGCCAAACAGAGGCTGATTGGGAATGAGATGGCTGGGCATGCGATAGATGGGCATGTGGGATACATGACCCAGCCAACGCAGCCTCGCCAGCTCGAGGAGCTCACCGATGGGACCGTGTCCAGATCTTTCAAGGATCAGTGTGACTTGTTCACACAGTCCATCCTGGTTATACTCAGGAGTGATCGTGGGCATGCCAGATTGTATGTTTAAAACTGGCGCAGATATTCCTTTAAAGGCGCCGCACGTTTCGCATGCATAGCTGCGGCTGAGAAGGCCCAGAGCTTCGTAAACGCACACACTCCTACACGCACAGAGCCAGAATCTACAAACAAGTCATCCGCGGCACACTAAATCTCTAAAGTGCACCGGGTGTTCATTTGTTGTGTGGCGGGATTTCCCTTTTTCATTTGAAATATGTAAAATAAAGAGAGAGAGAGAGAAAAACATAACCTTTACGTTTTTGATATATATTTTTTCCCTCGTGGTACAATATAAATATATATAAGATGTAAAATTTTGATTGCGCCGTGTGGGCTGCAATCCTCGGTAAGACAGTGCGCGCTACGGAAGGGTCAAAGGTGAGCCGTTGTCATGGCGACAGATACTACTGTGGGATAAACTGCTCGTAAAACCGACGGTCATAATCCACGCACGTTTCCTCCGTGCGAAGCATCGCAAGGACGAGCCTTTGCTCCCCTTCGTCGTTCCGTTGCCAAACGAGCCGTTTCCATTGCAATGGAGCGTACCTACCTCAACCTCCCCTCAATGTAGTGAGGTTTTAATCGCAAGAGAGAGGGGAGGGGGAGAGCGAGGGGAGGTGAGGATGTCAAGATGATTGGGCCGGTACAGGTTGGCCTTAGCCCGGCAGGAAATCATGGAGAGGGACCAGTCCCACAGAGGGAATTCTTCCTTATTAAGCCAAGGCTTTGGGCAGCAGTTTAGTGTTTTGGACCGGGTTCTGAATTAAAGTCCATTGGTGAAAGACTCGCCTTGATAACGGCAGGCCTTACAAGCACCTCTCCACCGTCGCCATCACCACGGCCTGTAATGGAAACATTGTACGCAATTATAATTGTATTTATAGTGATGATGCCTTTCGTTTGCTCGGGAAAGCCTCGCTGAATCTCAAGACTATTTTTTAGGAGGGACCCGCTACATTGGGATGTTCGGCCAAATTCGATGAATGAGCGACATTCGGATTTGTGGGAGGAAACCGGAGAGTCTGGAGAAATTTGACGTAAAACTTTCGTGACTGCAGGAATTCATATTCTATGTTTTCTTTCGGTAAAGTCACATAGATAGAAAAAAATAATGATGACGACCGCTTGTGTTGTGATCGAAACGTGGTGATATTTTTATTCACTTTATTTTTTATTATTTTTTTCTATCTACGTGACTTCACCGAAAGAACCATAGAATATGAATTCCTGCAGTCACGAAAGTTTTAAGTCAAATTTCTCCAGACTCCCCGGTCTGGAGAAATTATGACGCCTGCATTAACGTGCTAATCTCTCACATTGCAATAGCCACCTCCGCGTCCTTGCCGTGGAAGTTGCCCCATTTACGACCCTTGGGCTACACCCATTTCAAACCTTTAAAACAGCCTGCATCAGCAGCTTTTTCCCCTCCTTTTCTTTCCTCCTGATGACGATTGCTTGTGTTGCGATCGAAACGTCGTAGTTTTTTTTGTTATTTTTTTTGTTCTACACGACTTTACCGAAAGATCTTCTTTGGTTCTTTCGGTAAAGTCACGTAGAATGAGAATAAAATAATAAATAAAATAAAATAACACAATAAAATTCTCACGACGTTTCGGCCACAACACAAGTGGCCTTCATCAGGTATTGTGTTATTTTATTTTATTAATTTATTATTTTATTCTCATTCTACGTGACTTTACCGAAAGAACCAAAGAAGATGAATCCTTGCAGTCACGAAAGCTTTAAATCGAAATTTACCGAAAGACCCAAAGAATATGAATTCATGCAGTCACGAAAGCTTTAAGTCAAGATTTTGGTTTGTTTTTGTCATTTTAATGACGCATGGTCGCCCCTGCAAATGAGCCTCTTCCTGGGTTCGGTCTTGAGTTCTCAACTGGTTGAACAACAAACGCTTCACTTGACTTTGGAGGCACAACGTCTTGGACACATCTTGCAGGGTATAGGACTTGTCTCAAAGCAGGGATGGCAGTTAAAATATTTCTACTCGTAGGGAAAAAAAATCAGCGTTGTAAAATGGTGGCACATGAAAAAGATTGGAGTTTGGTGACAGTCGGTGACGAATATTGTTCTGTCACAGGGAGACCAATTCCACTAAGGCCATTTGAGGTTCCTTTGTGAATACTGCAGTATGCAGATTACCCCTTTATGTGAATAGTTGAAAAGTGTATTGTTGCAGAATGTTGTAAATTGCATGCACACGTGCAACACAGACACATCAAGGCTGTCACTGACAACACCTCAATGCAACTCTTATCACTGTGCGTTAGGGATAATTTTCTTTTTCTACTTACGTCCGTTGAATGTGTGAATACTCAACGTGCGAAGAGATAACATTGGCCTATTTCATAACAGTATTGTGTACCAAACTTGTAGAATTACCCACGAACAACGAATGTATATCTTTAAAATGAACTGAACAGACCAATATACATTTTAAACATGAGCACTGTTTAGCTCAACAGAGCTTCAATATAGAGGTACCAGTGATATATTTATACAGTATGAGCATCCATTAGAACACACGCATGAGCAGTTTGGGGCAATGGTTAGCACACTACGTGAAGAACCCGACAAACGTTTATATCCAGCAGCAAGCGCCGTTTATAGCCTTGTAGACTGTTGGGGCGAGGCTGTCAGCGAGAGTCTTTTAAAAGGCCGATATTGTAAAAAGGGTTGAGTGGGGGCGAAGTGGTTAGCGCGCTCGATTGTAAACTCGCTTATCTGAGTTATTTCTCCCAGCCGTGGATAACATCTCTGACGAGTACTATCTGAACCAATTCTATCCCTCCGCCCTTACCCCCTCTCTCACCAACCAGTGCCGACCCACACGGTGAGGTATGGCCAAACAACCCAATACAACTATGCGGGAGAGGCCACTATGCAGCAGCACGTTGGCAAAGGGCTATAAATTATTGTTTTTATGATTATGGTATTAAAAACTGGGTGAGACTTATGGGTGCCTTCCCCCAGGACCGACTACCTACATAGCTCACAGCACCGTTGTTAATAATAAATCGTTCATTGGTACTGGCACATTTTAAATTATATACTCTGAGCCCCCTTTTCATCCCATCTCGTTACCTATCTCCAGCCCCAGACCACCGGCGTCGCCACTGAGGCTCCAGTCTCATACCACCCGAAAGCGCAAAGCCAGCTTCAAAAGGCCACGTAGAGATTTGGTCGTAAACATTTAGCCTTGAACGTGGTCATCAATGACAGTAGATCTTACGTCTGTGGCCTGCTCTGCGGAATAATTTATTGTTCTACATTTTATAGCCTCACTGCAGCATTTTTTGGAGCTCACAAAAAATGAACACTGTCTTGTTGAGATAAACATTTTTCTCATTTACTTTTTTTCCCCACGGTTTACTATCTAATTGATCCATTTGCTGTTTGTCAGTTGGTCGCCACAAACAAACATTTAATTTTTTAATCTATTTTTAATTGGGCGCTTGATTAATCTGATTTTATAAATACGAGGGATAGGCGCATCCCTGCAATTGCTTGCTCACACCGCTGGTGGCGAAAGGGCCTCCAATAAAGGGAGCTCCACAGAGCCCCTCTGGGAGGTGTTCTGACCTACTCTTCCATGCTGGCCAGATGTCATGTAAGAGGTGGGAGTATCCACACTCTACCCCACCACAAGTGACCTCACGATCACCCGATGGTAATAGACACGCTACGTTTCTTATCGACAGCGCAGTAACGCCGCTGACCGGTTTGGGTGGTGCGGTGGCGAGAACACTCCTCTCATTCAACAAGGTGATGAGTTCCAATCCAGGTCAGTTTGTTTGACCCTGCCCATCATTCCACCGGCGGTTGATAAAATAAGTGCCGACCTGTGGCACGTCTGCAGGCTGACTGGATGCGCGAACGGTGATTATCCTTCACGTTACTCGTTCCCTGCGGGATGAATGTAGAATGTCTCCCCCAACAAACTGGAGATGCGCACCGTTTACCATTGCTCGTCTGAGCAGAAATCCACTGAGCATGGCGGATGGTTGCATAAGCTGGATCATTAAAGGATTTCAGGTGAAGACCTCTGATGTCAAGCGTACGGCAGATACAACGTCAGAGTCTGAGTCGGGAAAATGAGAAACCCATTTCTGTTGTTGAATCCTGTAATTTGTTGTTTTGTCAGCTGACGAGCAAATGCTTTCAATGCGATGTAATTCGAATTCACGTCGCGTCAAAAGAATGTGACTGCATCTCGCGATGTTGGCCTGTCTCAAAGTTACAATCACGGTTCCAGCTGTCATTCTCATGTCTCCCTCCCCACGTGAGATATAGTAATTTCACGGCTTCATCCAAAGCCCCCCCCCCCCCCCCCCCCCCCCCCACTGGTACAGCGAGGCTGATCGTAATGAAATCTGCTTCGGTTTTCGTAACGACCCTATTGAAATACAATGCACGAGTCGATAATTTTGCATTATATGTCTTGGGTTGAAAGAACACTGACCCCCCCCCCCCCCATTTAAATCTACGTTGATACCAAAGTGACGGGAGCGAGGAGGCCGCTGGCAACAGTTACATTCCCGGCCTTCAAAGATTGTTTATTTCTTCACGTGAACGGGGTGGGGGAGAGTGGTGCGGAGGGATAACGGAGACGAGGTCTTTGAGTCAGTCGAGTCTGCGTGTCTCTCTCTCCCCGTGGTCGCGCTGATTTGTTTTTCTCTCCGAGTCCTCCGGTGTTTCTCTCCACATTGTCTAGATTATTTCGCTGCTATATAATTCCACGTGATAAGCCATTTTGTTGAGGTTATCATTTGCGGGCAGGTCGCTTTTGGAAAAAAATAAGCTAATAGCTCAGTGGGCTTTACCTGGTAAGGTTTTTAAAAAAATTGTTTAGATTTATTTGTATATATTTAAAAGTGATTTGTTTACCATTCCAATACGTTTCACTCCCATCGTGTTTTTTGCATTGTTGTTGTAACGTTCTGACCGGCCTCTACCGACGATCTGTGAAAACGAGCTTTATTGCTCATCGGATTCCTCCAGTATAAATAATGATTATGATTCTGAAATGAGCATCGTCTGTGGGCAGTATCTTAGCATGAGGCAACGCGACTTGCCTTCGTACTCCACTGCTGCCCTGATTACTCCCAACATTGCACCGAGCGCACTTTGTGCCAAGAGCGACAAGCATTTGGGCAATTGAAGGAATGCAATGATGACACTGAATTAATTAATGGCTGCGCACATAAATAATGAAGGGATCCTGCTGTTGCCAGTAGTAAGCAAGCACAAATCACAAAGACTCACCACCTTCGTCATTAACATTGCTTACAGGCAGAGGAAATTAAGGATTTGGTGAGATATATAGAAAACATTGCTAATAAAAGTAACGGAAACTTAGAGTCAATACATTTATGGATGCAGGCCTCTCCAGACTGTATCAGTCATGGGGGTTGTTTGGCCATACTTCACTACACGGGTTGGTGGAGGTGGGTTGGCCTGCGACCGGTGAAGATAATACTCGCTGCTAATGTCAGCTGGCTGCTAAATCAATCTCATGTTGTTGGGTTCAGAGTGCAGCGTGCTATCTATCCACCGCATCGCCACTCCGTCCGTCCCCCTTCTTTGATTTGTGAGCATCTACCGAGCGTCTCTTGATATCAACCAGACATTTGTGGAATTGTCCAAAAATCCCATATACAGGAACCTGCTAAAATTAAGCCCCGATGCTTTAGCGGATAAAGGGAACTGCGGTATTATTATGTGTCTCGGTTACCTTTTCGCAACAACAACAAAACCGAGCAGGATTCGCCAGATTGCCTCGTGAGCAGCGGGCACATTTTTTTAAAGAGAGAAAAATGACTGATTGCCGTGAAATAAAACCTTGACGAATCGAGGTGAGATTCTTTTGCAATACTTATATATTGCCGGAGACACTACCACACTTTTTGTTGTTGTTGTTGCAAATACGATTCAGTGGCCAGATAGCTGAGTGGTTCGGGCCCTCGTGGCCATTGTGCCAGCTTGCATGGGGATGAACGCTTTAATCTTGCAGCAGCCCCGGGTCTTTGTTGCCAGAAATTATTGTCTCGTGTGCAGTAACCGCTGTACTGCAGCATCTGCTGTAACCCTGATGATAAAAGGAACAAAGGCATTAATTAGTGATAGCGCAAGGTAGTATACTCTTGATATCACATTCCATTTCGCCCCCCAATAAGTACGTGCAAGTAATGGATATAATATTAACGATGGTGATGGTTAAAATTATATATTCCGGTCTTCACTGCAAAACAGATGTTTTGTTTACGCAAAAGAGTTTTCTCCTGGTTGAAATAAAGTTTGTGTAGAAACTGTATTGGGGGATCAATGGTCTAGTGATGAGCACACCACGCTTAGAAACCTGGAAACCTGAGTTTAGATTCCTGGCCACAGCAAACATCAGCGGGGAATGCGATCCGGTCTTGGGCCCCCGACTCTCATCAGCCCACAATGATTGGCGTGGTGAAGTATAGTAAAAACAAAGACCTATGACAGACAAGGGAATAAGTTGACTTAAATAGAAACGTGATGTTGTGCGCGTATATATTGTTCAGTGTATATTACCTTCTTTGACGTGTCTCAGAAAGATATATCTAGCCTGCGAAATATCTACTCTATGTGAAGGCCGGTTGCCTGGCCAGCTGGCTCAACAAACTCGATAAACAGAAACACGGGTCATTGACGGAGAAAATGGAACAACAGTGGAGAAGTGCAAAGAAGCATGGAGAGGTGCGTGTTTGTAATTACAATGAGAGACAGGAAGAGGAACGCATTGATTAGAGAGCATACACAAGTTAGACAGTATTTGAAACCGTTCAGAAAAGTAAGCTGGCTTTGGTTAGGGTCACTGTTAAAATCTCGGGGTGAAGTTTGAAGAAAACCTGGGGTGGCGTTTGACGAAAACATGGAGTTGGAGTTTGTCGATAACCTTGATGTGGAGTTTGACGAAAACCGGGGGGTGGAATTTGATGAAAACCTGGGGGTGGAATTTGACGAAAACATGAGGATGGAGTTTGACAAAAAGCTGGGGTTGGAGTTTGACGATAACCTTGGGGTGGAGTTTAACGGAAACCTGGGGGTGGAATTTGTCCCGATGGCAGGCGCTAAATATCAGAGGCGAGCCCCTCTGCTGCACTTTTGCCATGACCAGGGGAAAACCTCATCTCACTTTCTCGGCCTGGTGACATTCATTGCAAATTACTGGAACGCGAGGCATTTGGGAAATAAAAACCAGAATTAAGAGCCGGGTCGACAGCGGGAGAGGTGATTTCATTCAGCAAAGTCCTATGACCTCGCGCCGAACGACTCTGATTACGTTTGAAAATAAACGTACGAAATGCTATTTAACTGGATTCCCAAAAAAAAAGCGCTGACATTTATCCAGTTTTTCGGAATAAAGACATCGCCAATGCGTCAGTTAAATTAGAGCAAGAAAATAAATGGAACGCAAACGGGGGTGGCGCTTATCTCTGTTTTTGGACCTGAGCCAGGTGTGGAAATTCCACATTCCCATGGCAAGCATCAGCCTATCCATTGGATGAACACTGTTAATATCTTACCACAAACATGTACGACTGTACTAAATAACATAAAAACACCCAGGAGAATAAGAAAGATAATGCCATTTATTTTAATCAGGAAAGCGTCACTGAATCTCAAGACTCTTGTTCAGGATCGTCCCGATGGGGAATGTTTGGCCAGTTCAATGAATAATGGTTTGGAATGTGGAATAAAAAGTTGAGTATCCAGAGAAAACTCACATATATGAGAAGGGGGGGAACACTCAAAATTTCACGGAAATACATTCAAGAACCCACTTCTGCAATCTCCTGGCCACCTCGCAGCCCAAGCCTACAAAAAACGGCTAGTATTGTTTTCACAAATTATTTTGCCGATGCTGTGTTGGCGGTGGTGCACGAATAACTAAACATTCAACGCATTCGTCAATAAAATTCCCTTGAAAATAAAGGTACCTCGTCGGTGACGTTCCGGGCAATGGTCCTTCCTCATAGCACGGGGGCGCCACGATGGCGAGAAGTTAACTCACCTCGCTTGGTATGCACGAGGTTGTGGGTTCGATCCCGACCCTGACGCCTGTATATTTGGAGTTTACGTGTCTCTCTCTCTCTGTGGTCGCGTGGATTTTCTCTGGGTCCTGCGGTTTTTCCCTTCACATTTAGAATAAACGTGCGTTCACATTATTTGGCTGCTATAAATTTACACGCGATAAGCCACTTCGTTGAGCTATCATTTGTGGCCAGGTGGCTTCTGAAAAATAGCT
The DNA here is from genome assembly GCF_048934315.1 of Petromyzon marinus. Classification (NCBI taxonomy): domain Eukaryota; kingdom Metazoa; phylum Chordata; class Hyperoartia; order Petromyzontiformes; family Petromyzontidae; genus Petromyzon; species Petromyzon marinus. The sequence goes on along the minus strand of NC_133689.1, from coordinate 5,135,748 downwards.
ACATATCTAAGTGGTATTTAACTTGGAAATAAAAAAAATCGATTAAAAGGGCCATGAATGAAAGGTCACCTATTTTCACAGGCAGTCTCACTTTCAAGCACTCACCAGGCTCGACAAATGCTTAGCTTTAAAAATCGGATGAGACCAGGCACATTCTAGGAGATTACATACCACATATCATCATCATCTTCTGTGTGCCACATATTGTCTTGCAGAAGTTTGACCACAGGAATGCATCTCAACTCAGAAGAGAGATGTGAGGACGTGATGAGACAGAATCCGAATTAGAATCTTTATTTTGGACTGGAGGAATCTGATGACTTGTGAATCTCTTTTTCACAAACCTGACGCCTCCATCTTTCGAGGCGACAACCGTGTACAACAGAGCATCTGTTTTAATTTAAAACAAGTTAAAGTGACGACGTTTTCTGTTTGGACACATGTTTATGAGTTTTGTGTGTCCAGCATGAGTATTCACCAGCGGCAGTGCACATCAATAATAAATTCAATTTGTATCATACCGCACCGTATTTGCTCACCATCAAATAGAGAGAGTAAAAGTCAGAGGCGCGAGGAGCATCTGACTGGTGAGCCGGCACTACCAACAATTGCCCAAGCTCTGCAGTCCTGTCGAGGTGTTATCGGCCGATTTAATGAGCATTTGCTTGCGGGAGGAAACCGGAGCACCCGGAGAAAACCTATGCGTGCAAGGGGCAACGCTCTATCCCACACAGGTGGAACAGGTTACAGTCCACACTTTTGCTGGACCGCATTCTCCTGGCCAGCCAGGGGTATGGCTCCTCATCGACGACCCACGAAAAGGGAGTTCCACAACAATTTGTGCGATGCCACCAACACTCACATCCACGGTGCTGGAATTACAGGCGGTATACTGCTGCCGCCCAGCTAAATAAACTGTAAACTAAACTCAATAAATAAACTATGAACTAAACTCAATAAACTATTCACCCAATGAAGCGCCTTTGCTTGTTCCTACGGCGGTGGTAGATTTGAGGGCGGAACAGATTGAAAAATGTTGAATATTTTATGAAAGTCATTTTTATAAAGGAAGCTTGTAAATTGTATATTGGCATTTAGAACTCTTTGAAAAGGGTTATTCAAATGGTCTCTCGGTGTTAAATGTCAGAGTCAAAAGTAGAAGGGATTTCCTGCTCGTGAGCGTGGAGGTCTTGGTGCTTATTTACAGCCCTGAGCCAGTGGTGCAAATTCCACATTTTACCGACGGGGGCTAGTATATCCATTGAGTAACCACTGTTGACTTCCTCACAAAGTGGGACAGGTTTTATCGACCCCCAAAGAGATGATGGGCTTAGTCAACCCCCCATCCGGGCTTTGAACTCGCAAGCTTGTGTACGTGTGCTCTGTGATTCGCTCGATGAGGCGATGCGTGCGTAGGCTTTACGGCAATGTGGAAATACCCACGATGCCTCACGTCTCTTACGAGAGCAAATACAGTTCAGATGGTCAGCAGCCTGCTCTATCCGTCGGCTGGATGGAGTCAAGGGAGGTGGAACTTCAAATGTTTACACCCCGTTCAAGCAATTTCACCGCTCGCACTACAGGTCACAGCTTCTTACCTCGTAGCTCTCCACCTTGGAATTCCCTCCCATCGTTTCTTTTTACCGGGTTCTTGTAACCTTTGCTCGCTTCATGCAACGTGGTTGGTGGTAACTTTGATGTATTGAGCCGTTGGGTCTAAGTTCAGCGACTGTGATTGGAGGGGGGGGGGGGGACAAAAATTGCCACGCATTTCTGGTTTCACATTTATTAATGATCATCGGTGCAGTATTGTCCTGTTACATTAATGCCACCGTGGGTTGTTGGTAATAACGCTCATAAAGGGCGTGTATACAGTCATCGTGGAACTTTGGGCCAACGTTGGTGCAACGGTTCCACCCACGTGCCAACGTTGCTGGCAAAACGTTGCATATTTACCAGGTATTTAGTTTCGCATGCAATGCTATTTGTCAGCATGTCGAATGGTTCGTTCACCAGAAATATATTTAGACGCACAGATACGTTTGGGTGCTTATGAGTTACGCTTATATAGTACGTTACGTACTGTGTACTTGTAGCACGTGCGTTTGAGTCCTAGTCACGCTTCATAGCAGTGGAGAACGATAACTGGACCAGTCCTGGCCCACCAACCAGCCTTGACCAAGCCGCAGTGACCAGCGCGGTGAAGTATGGTCAAGCAACCCCCCCCCTTGACCTACGCAGTGCGGAGAGGTCTTCATCCAGCAGTGGATTGCCAAAATGGCTGTAAATTTCGGTAAAGTCACGTGGGTATAACATATATACCCACGTGACTTTACCGAAAGAACCAAAGAGCATGGATCCCTGCAGTCACGAAAACTTCAAATCTATACCGGCTTCAAATTATTATAATCGTTGGTCATCATTATCAGCCATGATCAATCCACTGCTGAGATTAAGGCCTCCTCAATCCATTGCCATCTGTCCCAGTAATGCAACAATCCATCAATGTTATTGCGTATATATATTTGTGTACAGACTGTAGTCCGGAAGGCACGCAGAATGTAAAATTGGAGCAGTGTTACATATTTAATTTTGATGCAACATTAAATGTCTGTTTGAAATATAGGTCACCTTTTGTCTGACGCACCGCAATAACGACCTCCTTGATCGCAAGCCAGACGGCATCCATCTACAATATTTACAGTAGGACGAGACATATTCATGAATATTGCATACATATTTTATGGAGAGAACACAATACGAATCCTTAAATGTCAAATACAGTGTATATATACACACTCGCACACACAAGCGTACTGTACATATGTTTAAACACACTATTTTTTATATGATGATGAATCTAGTTAAACATGGGATGAATCTACTACGACAGTAAATAGACCCATATGAACGTACATATTTCATGAACCGTGCTAAGGAATATATTTTTAAACATTTGTTTTTATCATCATGAGCCATGGGCAGACAACCTGTAAGGTAGAAAGCAGTCTCTGCAGTGGACCAATCAGTTTCAAAGACAATGCATATACTATCAGATCATGGTTTTTTTGCATGTTAACCACAAGCATGTGGTTAAATTTCGATTTAAAGCTTTCGTGACTGCAGGGATTCATATTCTTGGTTCTTTCGGTAAAGTCACGTAGAAGGGAAGTAATAAAATCTGTTGTTTTATTTTTATTATTTTCCTTCTACCTGGCTTTTACCGAAAGAACCAAGAATACAAATGTGGTTAATGCAGACAGGATCCCTTTGCAAAAGGTTTCAGTTTGGTCTTTTAACATCTTAACACAGACGTTGTATCGCCGGAAAGGGTAACACCTATTCTTATAACGTGTAAGGTGTCCGTTGCAGACGCTGTTATTTGTTTCCACTTTCCTCTCTGTCGTGCCCGTGCCAATCACGCTCAAGTAGAGGCCGCATCTTTCTGGCACCAATCACTGACGATGTCGTCGTCGTCAATTTACGTTTCTCCGTCAGGTCTTGCGCTCATTCAGGTTCCTTCCATTTTTTTAACAACGCACTTTTATTTTTTTTATTTTTCAAAGTTGTTGTTCAAAATTAAACATCGTTGGTCAGTCCGGGTTGCCGAAGGCCTTAGGGGTGGTGGGATGCATCATCACTCGCCACTGATTTCAGCCGTGGAATTCTCTAACTCAATTTATCCGGTCCGTGGCACATTGGGATAACTTATGCGCCTCTGTTCCCCGCAAACCCCCCCACCCCCACCCAGTTTAATTCATTTATGTGTGTGTATTGTAAGTTTTAATACGATTTTATACTTCGTGAATTCATGCCACCACTGCGTAGATTCGATATGCATCACAATGGAAGAAACGAAACAGAATAGATTTCTTTATCCAAATGATAATCGTGAACCTCTGCAACCAGCCGCAAATAGATATCGTGGGGAAATGTGGAATATTTGTTGAGGTGCTTCTTCGAGAGGAAGCCACAATCATGCATCTGGGGCAGGGAGCCAGAGGGACAGATGACTGGGGGGGAGAAGGGAGCTCGCATATCATAGGGTGCTCGTTGTAGACATTAGCATTCTGTGTGGGTTGACAAAAGAGGACAAGATGAAGCGTTGTTTTGTTACTTACTTTGGTTGATAATCTTTTGAAGGTTTTTGTTTTTCCCACGTTGTTTTGGTGCGGTGTACCGTACGCTCAGAACGTGTGCGCATATTGGAGACGTGCACAACCATTACGAATTGCGTCCGCGCGTCAGCGTCGGAACAGGCTCGTGAACGGCGGTGCGGCACACACCGTCGTCTGAACACAATACATTCCCGAACCGCAAGCGAACCGGAATGTGAACGTTAAAAATTAACGAGCGCTCGTTCGTTGATATTGCGATTCCCTAAACGAGCAACGGGCTCAAAAATTAGAGGCGTCAATTCGCATACCCGTGCAATGGCTTCCATCGTCTTCGCTTTCCGCGGTTAGCACATAACCAGTAAACACTGCAACTCTGGGCCAACGTTGGGCCAACGGTTCCAAAACACAGGCCAACGTTGGCCCGACGTTTACTGGGTACCTTGGCCACGGCTGTTGCAGTCGAAGATCATCTTATCTTATCGCGATTTATGTGTCCACATGATGATAAGCCACTTCGTTGAGCTATAATTTGTGGCCAGGTCGCTTTTATAATCGCTGTAAATCGCCAAGACGATTTACAGCGATTATAAAAAAAGAAAGTGTACGTAGCATGACGATGATTTGACATGAAGAATTGGGTCATTGTTAGTGGTGGTGCAGCTTTTGATGAGAGTAGAACGAGAGGGATGGGATAGGCCTTGTCATTCCTGGGGTGGGGGAGGCGGCGACAGAAAGCTGGGGGGCTGAGAAATAACGAGGCGTCATCGAATTGGGAAGACAAAGGGAGTCGGCAAGGGGCAGGAGCCAGGAGGAGTCCCCCCCCCAAGTACCGCCACTGGGCTCTGCTGCGGGAAGTTGGCCGAGATAAACGATCCGTCACCGTGTGCCTTGCTTACGAGCGCACTTTCCTCCTCGCAGTCGTTTGAACGACTGCGTGAGCGAGTCGGGTGAATTTTAAATTGATGCGCAGCGCTGGCGATGCATGGCAATGCAGTAAATCAGATATTGTTTTTTTTTTCAAAGCTTCAGAACCTATGTTTTATGACGTGACGTTTACACGCAATTCGTTAACTGTTGTTTAGTTCCATTGTAACAGACGTGTGCTACTTGCATTTCAATGTATGTCAGATACATCCCTAAGCCAGTAGAGTATGGCATTGTCGATTTAAAGCTTTCGTGACTGCAATGATTCATCTTCTTTGGTTCTTTCGGTAAAGTCACGTAGAATGAGAATAAAATAATAAATGTATTATTGTGTTATTTTATCAATTTATTATTTTATTCTCATTCTACGTGACTTTACCGAAAGAACCAAAGAAGAGGAGTATGGCATTGCTTTCTTAATGCGCGCCACGATCGCGAGATGTTGACATCCTCGCCTGGTATGCAGGAAGTCGTGGGTTCGATCCCGACCCTGACGCCTGCTGTATATTTTGGAGTTTGCGTGTCTCTCTCCCCGTTGTCACGTGGATTTTTCTCCGAGTCCTCCAGTTTTTCCCTCTGATTTGAGAAATATGCGTTTAGACTATATGGCTGGTATAAATGTCCACATGATGATAAGCCACTTCGTTGAGCTATTATTTGTGGCCAGGTCGCTTTTGAAAAATATCTATATAGCTCAGTGGCCTTACCTGGTAAAATATAATGAAAATAAAATAATAGTATTCTTTTTTATTTTTCCAAGACGAAGGTACTCTGCAAACCCACCGGCTATCAGCAAAGATACGTTTTTGAAGCCATCCAGATATATAAACACAAACACAATTTCAACGAAGAAGATGGATACAAACTGAGCAATTATTGTAAGGACGTTATTAACCAGATTAAGTTATAACTGGCTGTGATGTTTCCATCCTACCTGCCGATGTTAGCAGTTATTTTCGACTCTCTGAGTTACATTACCAGGTTAAATGGCTTTACATTAACAGGATAAATGTCTCACTAACACAGCCACCGTTGCTCGTTGGCCTCGATGTGGTGTTGGTTTTCGGTTTTCCTACATTGACATGCTAATCTCTCACAATACAATGGCCACCTCCACAGCTTCGTCATCGTGGAGGAGCTCAGCTCTCCGATCTTACATTTACATGCAAATTTCATCTCTAGCCCCGCCCACTTCGCTCATGACCCTTGGGCTATACCCATCTCAAACCTTTATAACATCCTGCCTCAGCAGCTCTCCCGCTATCGTTGTTTTCCTGCCTCAGTAGCTCTCCCGCTATTTTTTCACCTGATGACGATTGCTTGTGTTGCGATCGAAACGTCGTGATATTTTATTATTTTGTATTATTATTTTCTATCTACGTGGCTTTATCGAAAGACCCAAAGAATATGAATTCCTGCCGTCACAAAAGCTTTAAGTCAAGATTTAAAAATCATAGTATTTCGCAAGTTACCCGGCTATTTCGCAAGGGAGATCCGTGATGCATCACATCTGTGATATAGAGCTTCATAGCTCATCGGATTTCTCAAGGATAAATAAAGATTCTGAAATAAATATTCTGATTCTGAACAATAAAATCGAAGTATGACATACTGTGGAACAGGCAACATTGGGACTTGGTGCGTCAGAGGTGCAGGCAAAAATAGTGCTTAAAGAACAACAAAATAAACAACATACATATTACACCAACAACAAGGACGAGGTAATGAACGGTTGGAGAAAGATGTGACCGTGAGACAAAGTGAACACGAGCGAGCGAATGAAACACTCATCACGGGATAAAGTGTATTGTTTAATTAGGCCTGGGTTTTGGCTCGGCACATCTGTGCAAAGCTAGTCTGGAGTAAGTGCTAAAATACTGTCAGATGACACGTTATATTCTTAGCATTCACAAAGCGGACTTAATATGCGCCCAACCAGTAACCTGCATAAATATCCACAGGGCCTGCAAAAAATGAAACGGATGTGCGGGCATTAAATAAACATTTATATTTTTTCTCATCATAACAGTGGAAGTTAACAGATGTGTGTGTGTGTGAAGTTCGAATGGAGATTTACCATCAAATATCCGTCCATTCTACAAATCAAAAGATATTTCTCGCCAGCATTTCGTACGTACCACAGAATTCTACGTTTTCAGGAAATAACTACGGTCCCATAAGACCCCGAGTATTAAATTTGCACAGTAGTCTAGCATTGTATATGTTTTATTTCATCTGCCTTCCAAGTTACTTTCCGCTCAGCAGTACAAAGATTAATTTCCAATTTAAAAATTCTCAACATAACCTTTTGCTTGTGGTTAATTTTAAAAATGTAAATTTCATTTCGAGTGTTACGGAATTTTATTTTTATTTCCCTACAGGACCTGTGTTTTGTGCAATTACCACATTAATACGTGGGTGACACAATCGCTGTTGAAATAATTGCACTCTCTGTTCGGACCATCCAGACAAGGGGTCGGCAAAAACCAAAATAACAAGAAGAGACACTTTTTTGTTTGTTCTTCAATTCAGTAAAAAGCTCAATAATTCAAGAGCAGCAATGCGTGTACATACGAGACGGTGGTCCTGAATAAACAACACCACGAAGTAGTCTTTAAAGAGTCGCGTGCGGTTCCAGAGACGCAGGTTGCCAACCCCTGGTCCAGACCAACAAAGGCATAATTCATGAGACACTGCTTCTTCTTCGTCGCGTCTCCTGTCTTAAACTTTTGTAGTTTTTTTTTCTCCTCCAATATTCTGCACGGGCCACCGCTTCTGATGTTGGCATTGCCAAATCTTGAGGAGTGCATAGTGGTGCTGCGCAGGCATCTCAGGAGATGGCCCGTGGTTTGTTTCATGTTTTCCTGCACTGCTGGAAACATGTTTTGAAGCCCACTCGTTTGAATCACGATTAATACACGGTGCTCGCCAAAGAGAATTGGCTCAATTCTATCTCGCTGGTTTTTTTTTTGCAGCGCGTGTCCCAGTTGGTCTGCATTTTCAGTGTTATACAAATTAATGTTCGAAAAATTGCATGGGAAAAAAATATCTTGATGGAAAAACTGCTCGTGGTTTAAAAGTACGTAAGGAATATTTTATCAGAATCTTTTTTTTACCATTCCCAATATATTTCACAAGCGCTATGAGGGCCATGGCTTGAGACACCAAAATGTCCATTGTGAACTCTTGCAGTGGGGAGTGCACCACGCCGTGTTTAACAACTGGTGATTTCATAAAAATAAACTATTTCTGAGATCCCTGCAGGTGACATTTTGTCCACACTTAGACACACAACGAAAAATTCAACACATTCGTCAATAACACCGTGGCCTTAAAAGGAAAAAAATATACAATAGGTGACGTTTTGGGCAATGGTCCTTCTTCATGGCACAAAACTCGTCCACACAAAGGATTCTTGCACTTTCCCATATTCATCGCAAGGCAGTCATACCGATTATTTTCATGTTCTGAGCTGTATTCATTCTTTTTTTCTATTGCCGTTATTAGTAGTCTGCAGTCACTGTTGACCAGGTGACGACCATCAACTCCACACCTCCAATTAGCACAGTTGACTACGCACGGTTCAACACACATACAGTGAGGGAAAAAAAGTATTTGATCCCATGCTGATTTTGTACGTTTGCCCACTGACAAAGAAATTATAAGTCTATAATTTTAATGGTAGGTTTATTTTAACAGTGAGAGACAGAATAATAACAAAAAAATCCAGAAAAATGCATGTAATTTTTTTTATAAATTGAATTGCATTTTAATGAGGGAAATAGGTATTTGACCCCTCTGCAAAACATGACTTAGTACTTGGTGGCAAAACCCTTGTTGGCAATCACAGAGGTCAGACGTTTCTTGTAGTTGGCCACCGGGTTTGCACACATCTCAGGAAGGATTTTGTCCCACTCCTCTTTGCAGATCTTCTCCAAGTCATTAAGGTTTCGAGGCTGACGTTTGGAAACGCAAACCTTCAGCTCCCTCTACAGATTATATGGGATTAAGGTCTGGAGACTGGCTAGGCCACTCCAGGACCTTAATGTGCTTCTTCTTGAGCCACTCCTTTGTTGCCTTGGCCGTGTGTTTTGGGTCATTGTCATGCTGGAAAACCCATCCACGACCCATTTTCAATGCCCTGGCTGAGGGAAGGAGGTTCTCACCCAAGATTTGACGGTACATGGCCCCGTCCATCGTCCCTTTGATGCGCTGAAGTTGTCCTGTCCCCTTAGCAGAAAAACATCCCCAAAGCATAATCTTTCCACCTCCATGTGTGACGGTGGGGATGGTGTTCTTGGGGTCATAGGCAGCATTTCTCCACCTCCAAACTCGGCGAGTTGAGTTGATGCCAAAGAGCTCCATTTTGGTCTCATCTGACCACAACACTTTCACCCAGGTGTCCTCTGAATCATTCAGATGTTCATTGGCAAACTTCAGACGGGCATGTATATGTGCTTTCTTGAGCAGGGGGACCTTGCGGGCGCTGCAGGATTTGAGTCCTTCACGGTGTAGTGTGTTACCAATTGTTTTCTTGGTGACTATGGTCCCAGCTGCCTTGAGATCATTGACAAGATCCTCCCGTGTAGTTCTGGGCTGATTCCTCACCGTTCTCATGATCATTGCAACTCCACGAGGTGAGATATTGCATGGAGCCCCAGGCCGAGGAAGATTGACAGTTCTTTTGTGTTTCTTCCATTTGCGAATAATCGCATCAACTGTTGTCACATTCTCACCAAGCTGCTTGGCAATGGTCTTGTTGCCCATTCCAGCTTTGTGTAGGTCTACAATCTTCTCCCTGACATCCTTGGAGAGCTATTTGGTCTTGGCTATTGTGGAGAGTTTGGGATCTGATTGATTGATTGCTTCTGTGGACAGGTATCTTTTATATAGGTAACAAGCTGAGATTAGGAGCACTCCCTTTAAGAGTGTGCTCCTAATCTCAGCTCGTTACCTGTATAAAAGAGACCTGGGAACCAGAAATCTTTCTGATTGAGAGGGGGTCAAATACTTATTTCCCTCATTAAAATGCAAATCAATTTATAACTTTTTTGACATACGTTTTTCTGGATTTTGTTGTTGTTATTCTGTCTCTCACTGTTCAAATAAACCTACCTTTAAAATTATAGACTGATCATTTCTTTGGCAGTGGGCAAACGTACAAAATCAGCAGGGGACAAATACTTTTTTCCCTCACTGTACATACATACAAATCGCTACACTTGAAAACCCTGTTTGATCACAGGCGGCTGAAACCCAGATTTGAATCCAGCTTCACAGCATTTGGCAACTCACCATTAAATAATTATACATCAAACTAATTATACATCAAAGTAACAGGCGTTGTGTAGCACATGCAAGGCGCGTGCTGGGTATGGCTGTGTGTGTGTGGTGTGTGGGGAGCGGTAGAGTAACGGTCAGCGCACTACGCTACGAACCCGGTGGCCCCAGTTCGATTCCCGCTCACGGCCAACACCGGTGACGATTATCTTAACCGGTTCTGGGCCTCCCCTAGGTCGACTGAGCCTCAAATGAGTACCTGGTGCGGCGTGTAAACATCGTCACTGGCCACCCACCCCCACGTGTGCCGTGCCGGCCTTTAATAAGTGCTCGCTAACAGCACTTGCCCCAACAGTCTGTTTCAGGCTATACGGGGGATCTTTGTTTTTGCCTTTTGTGTCTGTCCGCTGTTCGCAGTCGACAGGTTGAGCCGACGTCGACCTTTGGCACCTCTGATTCATTGGAGACCCCAGCGATGTCTCGCCACGTGACTTTGAGTTAAGGGGGTGTGACGGTTTTTTTCGAAAGTTTTAATTCCCGTTCCGTGTTTGTGCGTTTCATAAGATTTTATATTCTACGATAAAGAATGGCCATTGTCCAAGATACCGCTTATTATATATTGTTTTGTTCATTTTTTTTTTGCGCCGCAGTGGTATTGGCCGATTTTTTTTTATTTTGTTCGGTTCGCTGCGCTTGTGCGCCACTGTTAACGCAGCATCACCAGACTTCGGGTTTGTCCATTGCCTTGTGGAGTTTCCTATCATCCGGAGAAAACAGAAGTTGTTGTTTTTTTTCCTGCGAGGTTAGGGTTAAGGTTACACGTCTAACGTCGAATGTAAATATCTTGCTGATATCAGATGACTGACGTCACGCTTTACTTACTCCAGCCTAATTAACGGATAATCAGATGCAAATTATGCTTGAGAGTGCACTTCTGGCTTTTTTGGTCAAATCCACTGAGCTTTGGATCACGATAGAATGTCAGACCTTAAAGGATTATTAAAAAGTATATATATTATGTATTTTTGTAAAGTGCTTCCTGAATGAAAACCTGAATCATATCTTTGTTCAATTACGGATTCCCCTCTCCTGTCTCTAATGAGCTTGATCATAAATAATGCAGCGTAATGAATTATTAATTACGTTTGGGTTGTGACTGCTTTTGCTTTAAGGGCTTTCTCTCCAAAGCCCTCATCTGAGCACCTCGAATTGGGTCATGGCGACAGCACTCCAGCGATCCAGCGCTTTGGAAAGCAAGTGTTGGTGGATCACAAAGAGATCTATGAAAATTGCGAATTCAAACCGTCGATTCAAGTTGTTTCCACGTTTTGGTCTTTTCGTGCCATTCCTGCAGCGCAAGGCTATGCCTCGGTAGTGTCACGGTAGGGGGGCAAAGTCGCTGTGTGGGTTTACAAAATTAAGTCATTTTCAAATGTAGAAAAAACTTGGACCGTGACGCCGCCATATGCGGCCCACCCCTTTTTTTATATGTATAGTAAAACCTTGGATTGCGAGTAACTTGGTCTGCGAGTGTTTTGCAAGACGAGCAAAAAATTGTAAATAAGTATTAATTTGATAAACGAGCGAGGTCTTGCAATACGAGCAGTACGTATACGCTTTGTACTGCCGAGCATCACGTGATCACAACTGATATACGAGTGCTTTGCTATACGAGTGCTTTGGATTACAAACACGTTTCCGGAACGAATTATGCTCGCAATCCAAGGTCTTACTGTACGTACATTTAATGTCACTGGATCTTCATGAAGCACACGGAAGACACGGTGACACGTCGCAAAGATAGCGGGTTCGCCGCTTGTTGCAGAGGTTCGAGGTTCGGGCCGCCCCTGATTAATGCCGCCGGTGTATTTCACATGAGTTACACGCCGTCTCTATTTAGAGTGGACATTAAAAGGCCGCGGTGACATCACTCGAGGGAGAGAAGGCCATTGTGTGTCGACGCCTCGGTTCAAATTTGTTACATTTAGAGTATCATCACTGTAGTACTCACAAATTCCTCAATTGAGAAACACGTAGCAATCATCGCCACTGTCTGCAAAAACCTTATACCCTCCTGAAAAATTGTTGAGACTCAGTACGGATTTTCTGGATAAGCAAGCCTAGTCACAATAATAAAAAGCATTTACCAGGGCAGCCACTGGGCTGTACCGTTCGGCCATGTCACCCACACGCTAACTGACCAGAGTTGACAAGGGCACCTCAAAATATGGAATGCTCCTCACCATCGCTGGCAGCTCATCGCACACAATGTTACTGATTTATGTAATATTACGATTTACATCATCATCTTTAGCCCACATCTATCCACTCCTGGGTGAAGGCCTGCCCATGTTCGTGGGCAGAGGAATATCGCACATTACAAGGAGAAGTGGGGGGAGTGGAGGTGCATTGTCTTGGGCGCTGGATTATTATTACGCGACTGACAACACAAACCGGGACTTTTAATGCGTGTCCTGGGAAGGCTTACTGCAATGAACCGAGGACAGCGAACAACCTCTTCAACACGGTCCCGTGACAATACATCGCGCCCCCGTTGGCACGTGAACGCAAACGCGCCGAGCATCTCGTCGGCACGCGCCTTTTAACAGTCGCCTCTTAAAAGGCAACTGACAAATACCAAAAAAACATCCTCCTCCGGCTGACGGACACCCGACGTTGTTAATTGTAGGGTTGCAGTCCTAGGGAAATCCTCGAAACAGAGAGAGAGAGAGGCTCGTTGTACCGGCGACTTTGCGCATTGCGAAACGAAGGCCCGCGACTGAACGAAGTTGAAAACTCATTTCTTTAGAGCTGCTTCTTTGTTGTTATAGTTTGTTGTCTCTCCACCCCCCCCTGCCCCGCATAATCTCCGATGAGCATGGTTGGTTGGCTCCGTATGGTGCGAAAGAAGTTTAACATAATACGTCAAAAAACGGACCAAATAAGGAAGGAACAAGTGAATGAACAAACGGACAGACGCGATTTTGTTGTCGCTTATTTAAAAACAGAGGGGAATTGACTACTATAATGAGCCAAGAATGTATGTTAGTTTGTAACGCGCGTGACGTCCCTCCACATGCCGCACCCCCGTCATTAATATTCATGAGCGCGTGGATTTTTACACTCACGCAGAATGTCGAGCGGAAATATTTTTTTTTCGAAAATTCGCTTTAAGTTTGACGTTTCTTTATTGAAAGTGAATCTATTAAATAATTCTACGCAGCAAAAAAGTGGATTTGGTGTCTTTATTTATTTCTTCAGCACTTGAGACAAGAGGTAAGTCTAATGTATGCTTCTACATTATGGTGAAAGAGACATTTCTCGGTGATTTCCCAGATATTGTATCGAATTCCAATTTATTTCAACCCCAGCGACCGAAAACGGAAGAGAATAAAGTTTCAGTGAATTTGAACAAATTGAAGGTCAGTTAAATACAGTGCCTCAGTGACATGAAGTGAGGTGTTTTATGACGTAGTTTTGTGCAAGAATCACTGCCAATAATACAGCGCTACAGTGAACTGCAGTGAAGTGTTTTAATGACGTACTTTCGTGCAAGATTCACTGCCATTAAATCTACGCGAGATGCAATTATGCCCGGCTCAACTTTTTCGTAAATATTACAGCTTCCGTCCTAGGAAGGTCAAACAGAGCCCGTTTTGCTGTTATAAGCGTTGGTTGTTGAGTTGGCGTGAGGGTGGATTGATGGGCGTGTTGGTTGGGTGCATCGGTGGCCTTTGAAGATGGGGAGGTGGGGAGGGGGCAGGACTTTCGGAAATAGGTTACTAAGGAGGCTCGGGACCTCACACTCTCGGTCTCACTCGAGCGGGAGGCTGCGGCAAGGAAGTCGTCTTTGCTTGGCACACATGTGCTACGGGAGGTGCGTGCGATCGTAAATTCCTGGACTCTGCCCTCCCCCCCGCCCGCCCGCAATGATTACGTCTGTAATTACGGGCGTGCGGTTTTGCAGGCTGGCCTGACCTGACCTCCTCCTGGCGCGTGCGGTGCGGCGTGTGCGCATGGATCGCGTTAAAGCCTCGGAATCTCCACCATCACCGCCATCATCACGGTCTGCGCGGTCAGTCGTGCGGAGAGGGCGAGCGAGAGAGAAAGAGAGATATTCATTCTCTCGCCTGCCCCGAGAAAATTCCATGGAGTTTTATATCGGCGGGCGGAGCTGCTGTTGATTTGCCCCACAGAGTGGGTACACTATTTTAGCGATCGCGGTGGGGATGATGGGCCGAGTCGGCTCCCCCTCCAAGACTGAGTCGCCATCGGCAGGACCCACCTCAAAAGGCTCGAGTCTCAGAAAGACTTTCCCGGGTGAGCGCTGGAATTTGAATGCTATACGATATCGCGTGATTATGCACCTAAATGTATTTCATAAACTGAACGTGTCAAATCGGACCGTTTCATCCGACTGATATCAAACGCGGCGCATTTTCTGAGCGGCGATTAAAAGCAACTTGCTGATTACGCTTGCGCTAATGGCATGCTGACGACAGACGCTCGCTGTAATTGACTCATCAGCAGTCTCGGGGATGGAGTGCGCACTTTATATGTATTTAAATATCTGGATCGGTTAACGATGGTGTTCGAGGCTACTGAACACCATTTGCCCTTTGATCATGTGCATCCGGAGAGCCTTATTGAGCATTCGCTTAACGATACTAATGATCGGGTTATGTAAATTGTTCGTTGATGCAGGGGCTCTGAGATGGGGTTCGCGGACCCCATTTGTGGATGGTCAAGTGACGGATTAAAAAGACGTCGTCTATTATTGATGCTTTTATAATTGGACGGCAATTTGAGCTTAGTTGATACAACTACAGTGACAAAGATCCCCCCGTGTTGCCTTTAACAGACCGTTGGGGCAAGTGCTGTTGGCGAGCAGCACCTATTAAGGCCAACGTGGCACACGTGGGTGTCGTTGGCGAGCATCCACGCCAGGCCGCCTTTGTCTTCCCAATGCTGATTGTTTGCACAGTACCAGATGCTGGATTAATGACGATTCGACCTAGGCGAGGCCCAGGACCGGTTGTTTGAATATTGGTTATCGATTTTGGCCGTGAGCAGAAAACGGCGCAACGCACTCACCACTACACTCCCACTGATAAGAAAAATAAGGATTCCCCGTATAGCCTTTAACAGACTGTTGTGGCAAGTGCTGTTTTGCAAGCGCTTATGATAGCCGGCACGGCGCACGGGGGTGGTGGGTGGTAGACACGACGCCCGGCCGCCTTTGTCACTCCGGTGCTGATGTTTTACACCCATTTAAGGCTGAGTCGCCCTGGGGGAAGCCACAGGACCGGTTCAAAAAAAATCACCGCTGTAATTGGCCGTGAGCGGGAGTCGGGACTCCCACTGATGACAAATCCAACTTGCACGCGCCCACGCCGCAGTACGGAAGTCTACCTCCGATGAGCGCGGTTGGATACGTGTGGTGCGAAAGGGGTTCAACGTGAGTACATACTTGGGACGGGTGGCGGTGCCGCGGTGGCTAGGAGATGTTAACTACCTCGCCTGGTGTACAGGAGGTTGTGGGTTCAATCCCGACCCTGACGGCTGCTGTGTATTTGGAGTTTGTGTGCTCCCTCTCACCCCGTGGTCGCGTGGATTTTTCTCCGGGCTCGGCCAGGTTCCTGCCCCCCCCTCACCCCTCCACATTTATAAACACGCGTTTAGAGTATTTGGCTGATATACATTTACACGTGTTGATAAGCTACTTCGTTGGGCCATCATTCGTGGCCGGGTCGCTTCTGAAAAAGAGCTACATAGCTCAGTGAGCCTTACCTGGTAAAATAAAAAGAAATTGTTTCGTTTATCGAGTGCCGTCGCTCGCAACTCTCCACGTATCGATCCCCCCCCCCCCCCCCCCCCGTGGCACTGGCGACGCGCCCAGGTGCCGTCGACAGCTGGGAGACAACCTCGGGGTGCGGTTCACCGAACTTCTCTACTGCTGCGGCTGCTTAGCACGCGACTGCTATCGAGGCGCTGTTGAAACATCACCCGAGGTTAATAATGCAGTTAAAAAAATGAATAAAAAACCAGCATAAACGGAACGCGCAGCCAACAATTCTCAGTTCAAACCGTTGTCCCATTATACGCACGCGAGCGATGTGAATTATCGTGCGAGTGATGGAGTTGTGAATGCTCCTGTACCATTGCTATCGGTTGGTTTCCATTGTTTTTTTTTTTAGACTGGGACTTTGCTCGTTCTGGCTTGTGCCTTGATGAGCGATTTTTTTTCTCTCTCTATCTGTCTCTCTGCATTCTCTCTCCCTCCTGGCCCTTGACCGCTGCGCCATGACCTCTTGTCAGGGCTGCCTTTGTCTCATTGCTAGAAGGGAAATACGCGTGGCCGAACGCGCGTCAACGGTGCCGAGAAGCAGTGAGCGCTGACAACGGTGGTCCGGACCTCGTTTTCCCCAAGACGAGGGGGTTCGTGTATTGAAAACTTTTCCAAATTTACTGAGGTCGGAAATGTTCGTGTCACTCGGCAATCTGTGCACCCCTTGCGAAAGATTGTTCCTTCCCAAGGGATTATCCAGGTAAAATACATCTCATGTTTTTTTAATATATTTTTTAGCTTGTGTATCAGTACCAAGGAGTGCCCAATGGGAGACGGCTTAAATGTTCAATAATTCATTGTCTTTGAAGACCAATCTTAAGAGGTTTAACCTTAAAGAACCAACCGTTGTGCATATATTTTCCTTTCGGATGAACAGGGGCAATTTAATTTGAATGCAAAATAGCATTCAGGCTTTCAACCAGCATGAGCAGGGATTGAACACAGCCTCCTGTACAGAGCTCAGTGTATTCGTCTATAACCAGTGTAATGGATGCCAATTTGTTTCATGTTCCAGTACCCATAATATAAATTACAAATAAATGATCATTAAGTTCGACTCATATTCGATCTAAGGCCCGTCAAAGGCCTCCCCACTATGTGTCAATTGTGGGCATGATTCGGCCATACTTCACCACGGTTGGTCAGCGCAGATTTGTGAAGTGGTACGGTGGAGGGCCCAGGGCCGGATATTTACGGGACTCATCCCTGCCATATGATTGTGGAGTTTCCAAACACTGGCTCGGCGCTGTAAACGGGAGATAAGCACCGCATCGACGCTCGCGTTTGAGCAGGAAATCACTTTGACTCGGAGTACGTACGTACGTGTATATGTTGAACTTATTTCGCACCGTACGTAGCCAACCGTGCTAATTAATCGGAGGTGAGGAAAGTGAGCAGAAAGGCGGGGGGGGGGGGGGTAAGGGAAATGAACTGGCTGAATGGGGTTTGTAGATCCGTATGCACCATAAGCCACGTGGTACACATGATAGAATGCCAGGGACAGTGTGGTTTCTTTTTGTCTGTGCTTGGAGAAATGGGATTTGAATTAAGAACAGAGGCTGCGGAAATGGTAGAGGCACAGGGGGACCGGGGAGGAGGTGATGAGATTCTCCATTGATGGGCGCGGAGGTTTGCAGTGAACCAGCGAATGCTCCATCACTCACAGCTCGCTTGAGTTTTCAAGTTAATTCAGTCAAGGTGCTGGCAAAAGGGGTCCATTGAATTGAATTGCTCGAGTCTGCCTAGGCACATGGTAAAATAACATCAGGGTGGACCAAAAGTCGGGACACGTAGGATTATTATATTTATTTTAACAAATCCCCCGGTGGTTATTTCATTTATTTTTTAACACATGATCAAACTAACTTCCATGAACATTAAAGCACGCATGAATTATGTTTTAAATTAATTTAGGACTGATCGTTTTAAGATGACAGCTGCCTTCTTTCGTGTACGTAAAAAAAAACTAATGGAACTCGTTTGTCTTTAGTCAATTGGCAAACCGAGTACGACGTTTCGCCTGATGATGCTAGTTGTAATTACTGGCGAAACGTCGTACCTCGATTGTAAATGTTGTGGATTTACTCTCCAACGAACCGGTGTGGTGTACAAGTGTCGTGGTGTTATTTCACACGGACAACTTATTTCATCCTGTGTCACTTTATTCGTACAGAACTCCTCGCGTTCAACGCCACGCGTCTCCGTCGCAACTTTTCCTCTTTCTACTGCTCGTCCGCTATGCTTCGCTCGCTCTCTCTCGCCCCGCTAGCCTGCTATGTTGCACTCTGCTAGCTTCTCCACTGCTAGCCACTTACTATACGCTCTGCTAGCTTCTCTACTGCTAGCCTTATCACACTCGCACTTAGGATTCCGCTAGCCTCTCTACTGCTAGCCTGTCTACCAACTTGCCCCGTGCCTCCAGCGGGCGATCAGCCAACACCGCTGGAGAGGACGAGGTGTCGAGAGCGGGGTCCCGGACTTCTCTCGTAATAATCTTCTGCCTTCACTGCAACCAGCTCAACTGCGTTGAGCTGTCGCCCACGCGGCTTATCGCCTCCATCTCCCGCCTGCGAGGCGCCTACACCGTGTTTGCATATGTAGCCAGCCAATCACCGCGATGCATCTTAATTGGTCGCCTCTCTCTGGTTGCTCACTCTCTGTGTCCCTCTCTGCACCTGTTCACCCTGACGTGACCTCACCGTCCGCAGGTCACGCATGTTGTTACTCCACTACACAACGAATGTGCACGTTCTCTTTACTTGACGGACCTTACTAATTGGCTGCGATCGGGTGGTGCCGGGTTTAACGACACATTTATATTAACGCGATGTAACCCAAAAAAAAAAACTACATTATGGAGGTGAAGCTGTTGGGCTTTCTGGCAAGCCAATTTTTGCGCAGCTGCAATAAGTTTTGTTTTACGGACCACCCCCCCCCCCCTTCCTGCGTGCGTGCGTTGCGGCGAGAAGCAGCAACACGCACACGAGGTCAGTGAACAGCAGTTGTCTCACTTTTACCCCAATTATCCTGTGACATCGGCCCAAAAAAATGAACACGTAGTTTACGCGTAACTTTTAAACGAATGCCTTGCGCGGATTGGTGGTAACAGTGAGCAGTGTTAACCGTATTCTCCGGAAAGTAAAATGCACCCAGAAAGTTTGCCTAGGCGCCAATAACATTGTACATTTATTGTCTAAGACAAAGACCCCCTCCATATAGCCTTAACAGACTGTTGGGGCAAGTGCTGTTAGAAAGCACC
Source organism: Petromyzon marinus (assembly GCF_048934315.1). NCBI lineage: Eukaryota > Metazoa > Chordata > Hyperoartia > Petromyzontiformes > Petromyzontidae > Petromyzon > Petromyzon marinus. The sequence goes on along the minus strand of NC_133689.1, from coordinate 5,116,319 downwards.
TATGAAGGCCGGCACGGCACACGATGTTTTCACGTCGCAGATGATCATCACTGGCCATGAGCGGGAATCGAACTCACGTGGCTAGTTTCGTAGTGCAGTGCACTGACCATTATACACTACCACTCGCCACATGGTCACAAAGACCCCCCCCTATAGCCTTAACAGAGTCTTAGGGCAAGTGCTGTTAGCGAACACCTATTTAGTCCAGCACGGCATAAGTGGATAGGGGTGGATGGCCAACGCTACGTCCGGCCGCCTTTGTCTCCCTAGTGCCGACATTTATACACCGCACCAAGTACTTATTTGAAGCTGGGTCGACCTAGGGGAGTCCCAGGACTGGTTTAGACAATATTCACTGGTGTTGGCCGTGAGTGGGAATCGAACTCAGGTTGCCGAGTTCGTAGCGCAGCGTGCTAACCACTACTCTACCGCTCCCCACATGGTCTTACACACTCACACGCGCACGCACACACATACCGGATATGAGAAGCACCCCTAACTGTTGCTTTGGAGTCGAGTGTGCCAACCATCACTTCCCGGCAGCATCCCTTCCCAAGAACCAATTTTTATCGAGAAGGCGCTGCAATATTTTCACCCCTTTCATATAAATCCCTGCGCCCTTTCTCGGTTGTATTTCACCTGCGTCGCGCATTAAAGAAGTCCTCAGCATGCTCAAGATGTGATCAATGGATGAGTGCTTTCGTAGAGAGCACACACAATTTATTCTCCACTAAACCGGGAGGATTACATCTGAAAGCTGAAATGATCACGATGCTCACTCGTGAAGCAAAAAGGATGGGTGGTTGGCTGGAAGGATTAGTGGGTAAATGGGTGGTCAATGATTGGAAGGGTGAATGGGTAGATGGATTGGTTAGCTGGTGGATGTTATGATTGAGTCGGCGGATTGATGGGTGGGTTATCGGATGGATGAAAGAGTGCATGGGTGGGTTGGTGGGTGAGTAATACGATTATGAATGACTAAGTGGGTCGGTGAGTGGGTAGATGGGGCGGTTGTTGGCATCATTGGAATATTTGAGTTAGGATTAACAACTTTATATCAAGTGAGCGGTTACACCGCTTCTTTGCTCATCAGCTCATTCGTTCCCACAAAAAGCTGATTCAAACTTGCTCACATGCATGTGGCAATGTATTTATGGGGAGCTGTGGTGCAATGGTTAGCGCATACTTCCGTGGACCCGGCGGTACAGGTTCGATTCCGGATCACGACCAATACAATTTATGAATATTGGAACAGCCCTGAGTCTCCTCTAGGTCGACTCAGCCTTGAATTAGTATCTGGTATGGGTCGGTAAAAACATCTGCACTTCGTGTGCCGTGCCGGCCTTCGTTAGATGCACGCTGACGGCACTTGCCCCAAAAATCTGTCGAAGGCTATACGGCGGATCTTCACCCTTGTGTGAGTGGGTGTGTGAGCGAGCAATGGTGTAAATGAACCGTGTGTATCGAGAGCAGGGAGGAAAGGAGGCAACATTCCGGGCGAGAGTCGATCTGTGATGAGCACAGACAGCTCGGTAGAGAGTGTCGCGTGTAGCTCTCTTCATTCAGCAAGCCCCGCCTCGCCAATGCCGGATTTTAGTTATCGTGTCCTCCGGATTATGAGACGCTGCGGAAAGTAAGATGCACCCCCTCCCAATATAGCCTCGACAAATTGTTGGGGCAAGTGCTTTTAGCGAGCCAAGCACCTATGAAGGCCGTCAAGGGGGTGAGTGGCCAGCACCACGCCCAGCTGCCTTTGTCTCCCCGGTGGCAATGTTTACACACCGCACCAGGTACTCATTTGAGGCTGAGTCGACCTAGGGGGAGGCCCAGGACCGTTTCAGATAATCATCACCGATGCTGGCCGCGAGCGGGAATCAAACTCGGAACACGCACACTACACACGTGTACACACAACTAACGGATTATGAGATGCGCCTCCAACTTTTACTTTAAAATACATAAGCTGCGGGCATGGGGGGGGAGTGTGTGTCTGATTATCTTATAATCTGGAGAGTACGGTAACCAACAGCATCTGGATCTGTCTCGTGACATGAAAGCAAGTACGTTTCTGTTATACCACATGGCTTCAAAGTGTACCTTGTCTGGCATAGAAAATGTGGTGGCATCAGCTGCGCTTAATGGCAAATGACAGCTGCTGCTGATTTGAGGGAGGAGATTGGTGCAGCCTTGCTCGAATTCTTTTTTTTTTAAACCCTCTACGACCCATGCACATAAATCACCCTAAACTCACGCTACATCCCTGCATCTCAAACGTTAACCAGGGATTCAACTTGGCCATGTGTTTGGTTAGACTGTCTAAGGATACCTGGTGTCATAAACTGGATTGCGAGGTGGCCAAGAGCCTGCAATAGAGTATGCATTTTAACACGTAGGCTTTCACGACCAATATTATTCATAATAAAGGTTTTTGGGTTAGATCGCGTTATTTATGAATGTGTCTTAACTCTCCACCACCCGACACGGACAGTCAGTAAAAAAAAAGTGTCACGTTGACAAAAAACAAATAGTTCACTACTTTAGCCCACCGTGCGGAGCGTTGTGAGCGCTGCCCACTCACACTTCTGGATTTTCTCTGAATGCTCCAATCTGCCAAACATTCCAATTGCAGGATTCTCCAAAAAAAGCTTTTGAGACTCAGTAAGGCTTTCCTTGAATATAAAAAATGGCATGCTTACTCATGATGATGATGATAATAATAAGAGCACGTGATAATTATTAGCAAGAGCGACTTAATTCAAAAAGAAACAATTTTCTGCATCTCCGTGTATATTATCATAACACTCAAATACAAAACACCACTCGTGCAAGTTTCACATCGAGCTTGTTTAATGTGGGTTCTACACACATCCCACCCCACCTCCTGCCCCCACCTCTCTCCCACACCGCGATACCACAACCAGGTATTGAAAACGAGCAAGGCTGTGATTTCATTTGAGCATGGGGACACTTGGAGCCAAATTTACGCCTTGGGAAAAGAAAAAAACCAATTGTCTCGGTCTCAGTTTTGGCAAAATAAGTGTTGACGTTTCCCTTACCAACTTTGGGCCGGCGGCGAATGTCCTAGCCATGCCGATGCACTTCTGCCATCTCACCAAGGCGTGGATGATGCCTGATGTAAAGACAATGATTGTACACTCTGCATAGGTATGTGTGTGTGGCACACACGCACGTGCGCACGCAAGCAATACATGCGAACAAAGATCCCCCTTATATACGAGATAGACTGCTGCAGCAAGAGCTATTAGCGAGATCTGATCAAGGCTGGCGCGGTGCACGAAGTGGGTCGGTGTGGCCATCGCCACGCCCGTCCACCTTTGTCTCCACTGTGCCGATGATTTTACGCATCGCACCGGGTACTCATTAAACACTGAGTCGACCTAGGAGAAGGCACCAGGTGCAGTTCATATAATCGCCAAATGGTGTTTTAGCCACGGCTGGGAATCGAACTGGGGTCGCTGGGTTCGTAGTGCAGTGCGCTAACCGCAACAATGCCACTTTTTTTCTGTGTTTTAGATTGTTGTCCTTACCCCGCACGTCCAATGGCTACGTTCGTTGCGAAAGTTCAACATACACTCATACATCAACACATTTTACACACATCTTACACACAAACACTTGCGCGCGCGGGATACGATTGCTCATTTTTCCAGCCGTGCCTGTGACGGCAATAGGGACCCTCGCGATCTCGCAACGCGGCCAACCAAGGCTACGGTAATTGGCTCTATTCGCCGTCGCTCGCTGCGGGCAGAACGGCAAGCTGCCTTGGCTCCCGCAAGTAAATTCATTGGGAAATGAGTGGTCAAGAATCTGCGTACGGGGAGGGAGGCAGGCGTGCGGGGTTTTTTTTGTTGGGGCTTCTCCACGCGGTGGTGTCGGCGGCGGCAGCAGCAATTCAGCCCCTCCCGGCACACAGCCCCCTATGTAACGCGAGACTGGAATTTTGGCTGCGAGACACGTGTTTTTTTTTACTTTTGTTGCTTTTTAACTTCGCTCCCCTCCCCGTATTTTTCCGAAGTGTGGGTGTTGTCGCGCGTGCATCTGAAAACCTCCGAGGCGTAGTAAACACGGCAGAAGTTGAGTGAAATCGAGTGTAGCTTTCCCACACTGCACCACCCCCACACCCGCCCCCAAGTCAAGGCTTAATTTCTAAACCCAATATTTTCCCAGAAATCTGCCAGGCTGGCTTGGATTATTGAGTATCGGCGAGCACAAGGTATACCTTACCCATCGTAATGCTCCTGTATCACTGCCTCGTATATTCCGATAAGCCTTTGAACAGGTTTAGGACAAACTAATGGTGAGATGGATGTTGAGTGTTAAAATAATTCCCAAAACAGCTGTTTCCTGCTCCCAGCTGAAATTAGGCACAGAGTATAGTCCACTTTAATGAATAGATAATTTTGGTAAATGGTCCATTGGGGGCTTTGTGCTTCATGGAGAGTGTTCTAGGCATGCACATGTCGCTTTGTAAAATTCAAAAATCTAGAAGTAATAATATAATAATAAACTTCCTTCATTTAAGCTTCACCCCCCCTCCACCCCCTTCCAATGCGATGAGACGTCAGAATTTGAGGCCACGATCCGATCGAACGATCAATTCCATTTCGCCCGTGGACCAGAACGGAACTGGTACCACCAACGGTAGCAAAAACCTCCGCATAACCAACGTCTTGTATGCCCAAACAGAGGGACTCATTTGACAAGCGATTCATTTCAAATGCTAAGCACGTAATTCACTGGTTTAGAAATTGTAATCGCTAAAAGTGATGCCCCCTAAGGATGTAACGAACGGTGCGATGTGGTCTGGGCTCGTGGACAAATTGTGGTGCGCATGGAATCTGTCATGACCGCTGGATTTACCTGCTGCGGGGACCCACGAGCATCACGCACGAATAGAACACAATCTAATTTTATACTGCACATATACATGTTCACGTTCCGGTATCGATTACACATTGAACACCAAATTCACCGTTTCACGAGTTTTACCTCTGTTATATAATCATATATAACAATAACCGCCATCCGCCACTAAGTGGCGGTGACATCACCACGGCGCCTGTGCCAGGCTGTGTGCACTTTAAGGGCCGCGTGAAATCATATATACACATTCTTTAAGCTTGAACTGAGCCTCAGATGTCGGTGCGATCATGCAGGGCCGCGTCACCAACTCATTGGCCGCTCCGTGACACATGACTCACTCGTGCTGCCACAGGGCTCACTAACGCACCATTACTTAAGTATGCTTTACATAGGCTACGTATGTATACTTGGTATGGCCTATGTATGTACTGTATATGCACGTGGTATCGTCTGTCTATGTATACTTGATATATGCCATGTATGAGTGGACTTGTTTAGGCTATGCATACCATAGGCTATGTATCTATCCTTGATATATGTTCTATACGAGGATACTTTGCACCTGGTCCTATGATGCCACAGTCCATCTCACTCCTGGACATGAACACTTCTCTCATCGTTACATCTCCACAGCGGTCACCCTCTCCGGAATGCTCCCTTCCTTTGCTTGCCATTCTGCCCCAGGCTCGCCCATCGGCCACCAGGCCTCATATACCATTGGGCCTTGCCCATGCCCACTTGATTTTCTCGATTATGGATAACCCAATCGGAAATGGATATCCATTGTTCATAGTTCATTTATTTGATATAGCCCTGTGAGCCATTCGGCTCTTGAATCGGGTGCAACCGCAACAAACAAAAAACAAAAACATGAACAAGAAAACATCTTAACGTGATTATGTGACTGTGCAAACAGAAAATCCAGGAAAAAAACATCAAAAATATTCCTGAAATAGCACCGTACACCAACGCTGTGTGCAAAAAAATCCCAGTGGGATGTAAGTCAAATAACAACAACAACCACAAGACAACTAAGATTAAGGACATCAGTCTAACTCCGTATACAATAAACAAAAACATGGCAAAAACAAAAAAAACGTTTTCGAAATCACCAAAATAAAAGCCATAAATGCAATGTAACAGTGATCATAGGGACTGTGACCGAATTTTTTACAATAAACTACTGTAATTTATACGAACACATTAACCCCCCCCCCGGCACCTGATTGGTTGGCTCACAAGTGACGGCATCACATTTAAACAGGAAGAGGATTTACCCGCAACTCTCGCTGTCGCCTGATGAGGCTGGTTGCAATTACCGGCGGAAACGTCACGGTGCTCAGATTATAATAATAGGTTTTTTTACCCTTTTTTCTGGCAACAAAACTTGACACCTTTTTTCAAGGAATCATGTTTACATTAACCACAATACCTGCGGTCAGAATGCAAACAAAAACAACTCTGATAATGTATGCATTGTCCTTGAAATTGATTGGTTCCACACCAGAGACAGCTTTGGTCTCTGGTGTGGACCAATCAAATAATTTGATAATTATTCGTCTCGACGCGGCCGTGGGTGATTCTGCTCGCGAGGATGCGACCTAGGGCCGCCTCTGACGCTCGCACAGCGGCGAGTCGCGTTGCAGCTCGCGCTACGACGAGCTAAGCCCAGCGCAGCTGCAAGACATTCCAAGGTCATTTCAGGCAACAGCCTCCCGCCTTCTCCTCTCCTTCCCCATGTGGGAGGGGATGTCTGTCTGACTGTCTTTCTGTCTGCCCACCTGTTCACTGCATTCCCGGTCTTCGTGCAGGGCCATCGACCAAGCTGCTCTACGCATCTCCTGCCTGACACTTTGCCTGTCCGTCACCGGCTTGTGCACCAGATCTTATTTATTCACGATGTGCTTACAAAAAAATCCGCAGACTACTTGCTGGATCTCCTCCTATGTTTCATAGAACAAATTTGACCTCAGGTCTTCGCTCATTTACCAGCTTCACATTCCCTATTGCCGTACAAAAACTGGAGGAAGGGCCTTTGCTATTGATGCCCCCAGGGTCTGGAATGCTATTGCCAATAAACTGCAACTTGAATCGCTACCAATGAGATCTTCTCTCAAAACTGCTCTAGAGGAGTTGTACACCCCTAGCTGCCACTGCTATTCATTGGCGTAAAATCAAATAAAATGTTTCGCTCCGGATGACGCTGCAAAGTATTATCTGTATTTTGATTTAGCGTGCTGATCTTAAAGGTGCATTGAAAAATTTGATACTCCGACTGATGCTTCTGTTGTTGTGGAGTAACTCTTGCAGCCATCTATGGCTCTAGGATTTGGTGTCACATGTTATTTATGTAGTTTCTTGTAAAAATTCAGTCACAGTCCCTGTGATCACTGTTACGTTGCGATTATGGCTTTATTTTTTTGTGATTTCAAAAAGTTTTTTGGTTTGGACATGTTTGTTTTGTTGTGGTACGGAGTTAGACTGATGGCCTTAATCTAAGTTGTCTTGTTGTTGTTGTTTGACTCGCATCCCACTGGAATTTTTTGCACACAGCGTTGGTGTACGGTGCTTTTTTTAGGAATATTTTGCTGTTTTTTTCATGGATTTTCTGTTTGCACAGTCACATAGTCACTTTAAGATGTTTTTCTTGTTCGTGTTTTTGTTTTTTTGTTTGTTGTGGTTGCACCCGATTCAAGAGCCGAATGGCTCACAGGGCTATACCAAAATAAATAAACTGAAAACTGTACATTTGACAATGTTTCTGATATTTTTGTCTGCTCGTCTGTCACTCTGTGTTCGCTTGTAATTTGTCCAACTGTCTGCGTGTGTCTGTCTGTGTGTCCATTTGTCAATCTTGTGTCTGGCAACCTGTCAGACGTTCTGTCTGTCTGTTCACTTGCCTGTTCATCTACTTGTCGATGTATCAATCAGTCTTTCTACATTCGTTAATTTGTCTGCATTTCTGTTTGTCTTTCCGTCTGTGTGTTCGGTTACGTGTCTATCTGCCATATATTAAAGACACGTCAAAGACGCAGGCTATAGCGCGCGCCACACAAGGGCATATCTTTATACGCTCCTCCTTAGTTGGATCTCGCCTGTGTGACTAATAAAAAGGCCTGCGGAAGGAGATTATTACAGAGCTACTTCCGAGCCATCGCTTTTATTCACACCCCCCCCCCGCCCCGTGCTACGGAGAAATTCCGCCGCGTCAAATGACGAACCAAACTTTTGTGATGGCGGTCGTTTGTGACAAGGCCGCGGCCCTCATCTCGCGTCGCCCGAGGACCCCACTCGATTTTCGGTGCTGGCTCGGCACTCTTGACGACTCCCGAGCCACCCGGCCACCGCAGAGTCCAAAGACAACTCCACCACGTGAACATTCTGACCACGGCGGGGCCTTCCCCTGTGGCTTTAAACTTCGCGATTACACCAAGTGGGGTGAGGTGGTGGGGCTCTAGCTGTGCCCAGGTCCAGTGCCGGGTTAAGCTAGTGCAGGGCCTGTAGCATATGTTATAAAGGGGCCCTAAATTACAAAAACACACAAATATGAAAACACAAATTTTTGACTTGCACGGTATAATAATTATATTTTTTCATTTGCTATACAGCCAGATGATACGACAAATCGCTACCCTTAAACGCCCAGTCGTTCATAAAAGTTTAAGGCAGTATAGTAATAGAGCAAGTGCAGAATCACTGAACGGGAATTGATAGTATGAAAGCATTTAGCGCGGAGCCCTTGAAAGTCCGGGGCCCGTAGCATATGTAGCTACTTTAGCTTCTAGGATAATCCGGCACTGCCCGGATCTGAAGGTGTACAGGACGATCTTTCTCTGTCCCTGAGGGGTGCCAGCCACTGGCATCTGGCACGGCGGAGCTGTTTGGGCTGGCGCTTCCTCGCACGGCGCACAGTCCGCTCGCTCACTCCCTGCTGCTGCTGCCTGTCGCTATCGGCCACAAAACCAAAAACCCACCACTGCGTTACAATAATTGCATTGATTCTTCCTCCGCGGAACGGTATTGACGTGGTATCACTTTGCAGCAAGGCAGCTCCATTTTAAAATTAACTCCAGCATGTGCTTCGGATTACACTCGCTTTGCCTTTCGCTTTAGTGCTAATTATAAAAATGCCTTCAATTTCCCCCCACCACCACCACCCCCCCTCGCTGCCCCTCCGCCCGCTCGCCCGTCCTATGTGAGCGAGCGAGTGTGGGTTTACAACACAAACACCGGCATCTCAAAAATAAACTTTCAAATTGGCATAAATGTGAGGTTTGTTTGTTCAACAAATATTTATAGTTTCGCCTATGCTTTTTTATGAATTTGCTTCACCAGTTCCCACCGCATGCAGCTTTCATGCTCATGTGTCGATAATTAAAAATATGTGATTAAATTGTACAGCCCCTGCTCAATCCACTGCTGGATGAAGGTCTCCTCTCACTGTGTTGGTCATGGGGACTGTTGGACCATACTTCACGCAGGTTGATGAAGAGAGGCGGCCAGGATAGGGTTCAGATATCACTCCCCACTGATGTTAGCCATGGACAGAAATTTGACTCAAATCACCGAGTTCACAGTGCAGTGTGAAAACCACGGTGTTTCTGTGCTCCATCTATGTAAAAAAAAACTGGTGTAAATATCATGTAATAAACTCATGTGCTGTTGTGGACTATTCTGGCTAATGAAATGAAAAACCTCAGTTCCATGTCTCCACGTGACAATAACACACCTTGGCCGTGACCTTCCAGTCTTATATTAGCCAGCAGCATTTGTTTCGAGCGAACAAATTCAAGACTGGTTTTGACATCTTGGCTCTTATCAGCAGAGTCAGGCTTGCTTTAAAAAATAAATCCGGATTCGCCAAATGTCATTGTTAAGATCCATCCATGTTAAGCTATTGGGGGCCATCGGCTGTGGCAGGAATTGAACCACTTCTCAGCCAGCAGACTCAGTGGTTACAGCACTGAACTGTCAAGTGACCGCTGAGCTGGCACCAGCGACGTCCTGGGTTTGAGTTCAGGTTTCAGCCACCCGTGATTAAACCGGGTTCTCAAATGGGGCCTCAGCCCATTCACCAATGCCAGCGCATATAAACCCATTGCAATGAAATGTATTCGTAATGTTCTTCTTTAAACATTCTAATAATTTAATTAAATATATTACGCAATTTGGCCACATTTTATTTCTGCGAAATTAAATGTGTGTACATTTTGAGTGGGGTGCTAAATAAAATATGTATGCATGTTGCAGTTATTTTGCACCGCGCGTAGCCAACCGTGCTAATCGGAGGTGCGTGGGAAGGACAACAAACCAAATGAATAGACATAAAACTTAATACTATGGATGCACATTTATTGTCAACACTCGTGGCCACCATTATTAGGAAAGCATAGACGTGCACCTGCTGTGAAATAGACTGAAGTTCTTGTTTAACAATGCTCGCCCATTGTGCGGTAATGCTGCGCGCCGTAGAGACCGCCGGTTTACACCCAAATGTTTCCCCACTCCCAGCTGCTTTCGTTGTTTTTTTTCTTTTTTTTTTCTGAGCACAAGAAAACGATTGTTAAAAAGCCCGCCGCTGATTGCAGCGTGACATCCCCCTGCACTGGCTGCGGTCACGAAAACACGAACCGTATTCTCGGTATATATGACGAACTTCATCTACAATTATTTTAAAGAGGTACTTTGGGGGTGCGCCTTATTATAATCCAGTGCGTAGGCCAAGGCCGTAGCAAATGAGTCAACATTGCGGGGGACCAAATCTTCCAGAGGTGTCTGGGGGTCCCAACCCAGAAAAATATCTACATTTGAAAACTCATTTCCTGCCTAAAATATACAAAAATTCACTAACACATGGGATATTTTTTACAATGTCTAATAGTGTAGTGTTTACTTTTTACAATTTCTTGTTTCATTGTATGTAATGGCATAGATTTGGGATTAATAAAGTACAACCATAACCACAATCATATAAACAGAAATCTATAAGTCCAGATATTGTGGCCAAGGTTTAGCAAATTGTTGTTTTTTTCTTATATAGCATAGCAATTTTTTGATAACAATATTTTGGGGGGGACATTTTGAGCATTTTTGAATATTGGGGGGGTGGGATGTGTCCCCCCCCCAATATGTATTATAATTACGGCCTTGGTGTGGGCCATAAACCGGAAACTGGACGTGCGAGTTACGATTTCGATCGGCGTCCAAACCACGTCACACTCAGGCCACGTGCCACTCAGTCTGCCTACCACTCAGGCCACGTGCTACTCAGTCTGCCTACCACTCAGGCCGTGTGCCACTCAGTCTACCTACCACTCAGGCCATGTGCCACTCTGTCTACCTGCCACTCAGGCCATGTGCTACTCAGTCTGCCTACCACTCAGGCCATGTGCCAGTCAGTCTGCCTACCACTCAGGCCATGTGCCACTCAGTCTACCTACCACTCAGGCCATGTGCTACGCAGTCTGCCTACCACTCAGGCCATGTGCCACTCTGTCTACCTACCACTCAGGCCATGTGCTACTCAGTCTGCCTACCACTCAGGCCATGTGCCACTCAGTCTACCTACCACTCAGGCCATGTGCTACTCAGTCTGCCTACCAATCAGGCCATGTGCCACTCAGTCTACCTACCACTCAGGCCATGTGCCACTCAGTCTACCTACCACTCAGGCCATGTGCCACTCAGTCTACCTACCACTAAGGCCATGTGCCACTCTGTCTACCTACCACTCAGGCCATGTGCCACTGTCTACCTACCACTCAGGCCATGTGTCACTCAGTCTACCTACCACTCAGGCCATGTGCTACTCAGTCTGCCTACCACTCAGGCCATGTGCCACTCAGTCTACCTACCACTCAGGCCATGTGCTATTCAGTCTGCCTACCACTCAGGCCATGTGCCACTCAGTCTACTTACCACTCAGGCCATGTGCCACTCAGCCTACCGACCACTCAGACCATGTGCCACTCAGTCTACCTACCACTCAGGCCATGTGCCACTCAGTCTACTTACCACTCAGGCCATGTGCCACTCAGCCTACCGACCACTCAGACCATGTGCCACTCAGTCTACCTACCACTCAGGCCATGTGCTACTCAGTCTGCCTACCACTCAGACCATGTGCCACTCAGCCTACCGACCACTCAGGCCATGTGCCACTCAGTCTACCTACCACTCAGACCATGTGCCACTCAGTCTACCTACCACTCAGGCCATGTGCTACTCAGTCTGCCTACCACTCAGGCCATGTGCCACTCAGCCTACCGACCACTCAGGCCATGTGCCACTCAGTCTGCATACCACTCAGGCCATGTGCTACTCAGTCTGCCTACCACTCAGGCCATGTGCCACTTAGCCTGCCTACCACTCAGGCCATGTGCCACCCAGTCTGCCTACCACTCAGACCATGTGCCACTCAGTCTACCTACCACTCAGGCCATGTGCTATTCAGTCTGCCTACCACTCAGGCCATGTGCCACTCAGTCTACTTACCACTCAGGCCATGTGCCACTCAGCCTACCGACCACTCAGACCATGTGCCACTCAGTCTACCTACCACTCAGGCCATGTGCTACTCAGTCTGCCTACCACTCAGGCCATGTGCCACTCAGCCTACCGACCACTCAGGCCATGTGCCAGTCAGTCTGCCTACCACTCAGGCCATGTGCCACTCAGCCTGCCTACCACTCAGGCCATGTGCCACTCAGCCTGCCTACCACTCAGGCCATGTGCCACCCAGTCTGCCTACCACTCAGGCCATGTGCCACCCAGCCTGCCTACCACTCAGGCCATGTGCCACCCAGTCTGCCTACCACTCAGGCCGTGTGCTACTCGCCAAACAGATCTTAGCAAACAATTGCAGAGAATGCATTTTAGGAGTGCTGTACGCAAACTCAACACAGATGCGTTATTTAGTTACACGTGGTGACACACACGGCACGGAGTTGAACTCACGTGCGCTGCGAGCGGCGCTGCAGCGGGCGTTGAGACGAGCGGCCGGCACGTACCGGGCACCGTGCTCCTTCTCGCCGTCCGTGTGACGCTAGCACACAGTCACACCCCTCTCGATCTTCTTTTTGTTGTTTTTCTAAATGGTGCAAAAGTTTGGAAGGCGCGTTTTGCTTTTACGTGATGCTTTTGAGCCAGGGAACACGATACATTAGAGCAGTACAAATCTTGACCTAAAGCTTTCGTGACTGCAGTAATTCATATTATTTGGGTCTTTTGGTAAAGTCACGTAGATAGGTTCATATTAATACAAATTTAAGTAAACGAAAATCACGATCGTCATCGGGAGGATGACGTTCGCTTGGATGACGATCGCTTGTAGTTGTGATCGAAAGGTCGTAGGTTTTTTGTTTATTTTATTTTTTATTAATTCGGACCTCTCTACGTGACTTTACCGAAAGACCCAAATAATACAATGGAGCAGTGTTCATTGGGAAGTTGGCGGGGGTCGGCGGGGGAGCGGAGGCAGAGTTGCTCCCGCGCTGCACTATGGGCCCGGTGACCTGAGTTCGATTTCCAGCCGCGGCTGAACATTTGCGGTGACCGATATCTAAACCGGCCCCGCGCCTCCTAATCCTCACCAGGCCGCGCTGACGAGCGTGGGGAAGCAGCGCGGGGAAGCATGATCAAACAACCTCCCACGATTTGACAGAGTGCGGGGAGGGCCTTCATCTCACAGATGATTTACAAAAAGGGCTGTACGGTAAATCATTATTATTTCGTCAGTACAAAAATTGCAAAGATCGTAAATAGTAAATGGCAGTTATCTAAACAAAAAATACTTGCATAGTAAATATAACGCATAATACCCATTTAAAGAAAAAAACCTTCTACTTCATAGTTGTATGCGTCTATATTTTTGTTACAGATAATTTGTTTCATGGTACGCCAATAGTTGTCGGTAACAGAACAAGGCGACATTTCATACGTAGGCTTTCACAACCAATATTACGATTGATAATGATTAGTTTCCTTTGGTTTGGACCGTCCTGTAGGTATGATGTAAATTTTGTTGAAAAGCAACGCGAAATGTTGGCCTGTTTTGTACGACGTTTCGCTGGAGATTGCATCCAGCATCAGGAGGAGTTAACGAAACACAACTAATTGCGAGTTGGAACACAGATACTGCACGTCTAGAGCAGGAGGTAGGCGACCTGCGCCTCGACAGCCACATGCGACCCTTTAAGTGACTGCTTCGTGACCGTTATCTATTAAAGACCCACAGTCTCGTATTCACATGCCATGCGGCTCTTGAAATATTGAGGGGTTTTTTTTTTACAGAATTCGAAAAAAATGGCCCTTCTTGTTGTTGTTCTGGTTGCCGGCCCCTGGTCTAGATACGTCTACCGGATATAGACTCGCGTGGACCAAAATATAGACTTCTCTGTCCGAGTGATGCGTGCTGGCGGCGATGTTAATTTTGCCGAACAAAAAAAATTGTCGACGAAAAATACTCGTCAACAAAGTGTTCGTGTTTGCCTTAGTCGACGTTGAACGTGAGTGAACGGAACGGGATCATCGAGCGTGACGGCGGCAACTACCTCGATGCGCCAAGCCAGACTTGATGGGTGCTCGCTAACTGCACGTGCCCGAACAGCATGAAAGAGGCCACACCTGGGGAACTTTGTCTTTGTATCTTCGTAGCTGCTCCGTAACATTACTTCCCCAGCAGCCTGTTAAAGGCTACACTGGGGGGGGGATCTTTGTCTGTGCGTGTATATTAATAAACGTACTCGTATATATAAATATATAAATTACAAATGCGGGCACTGCTCTTTCCCCGCTTGCATTTCTCCCGACACCGCCCAAGGCAAATGAGAACGAGTCGGCAAAGCCAGCGCCACTCCGGACCGAGCCCAGCGCCCCCGGGGGAACCCGGCGCCCGGGCGATCCTCCCGCGGGCCGCGGCAGGCCAGTGAACGATGGCGACGCCGCCGATGCGGCCGGCGCCCCCTCCCCGCCTTGGAGCCGCACCGCCGAGGCCCCGTCCTCCTCTGCCGCCACCCCCCCGCGGCTCCGCGCTGCGACTGCCGCCGCTCGTGCTGGCGGTGGCGGCGGCGGCGGCGGCGTCGTTGCTGTGCGGCCCGGGCCTCGCGGCTTCGGCCGCCGGCAGCGGCCGGGGCGGCCGCGAGCGGCTCCTACCGGACCCGGCCTCCTTGTCCGGCGGCCGTCCCCCGCGCGACCAAAGGCGGCCGAACATCATCCTCATCCTCACCGACGACCAGGACGTCGAGCTGGGTAAATCGAGCCCCCACTACCCCCCCGCCCCGCCCCGCGTCCGAGCGTCCCCTCGACCGCCCACCCGTCGGTGCTCGCGTGAGGCTGTGGTGGAAATGTCACATTCCTTGTGGCAGCGTTGTTGATGTGTCGCTGTCGTCTGCAGCAGCAGCAGCAGCAGTAGCCATGGGTAGTCCGCTGCTGCCTGAAAGCTTCCCCCGATATGTCGTGACCTCGCACAGTCCTGTGATGTAACAATCTGTCTAACGCCTGCTACCGAGCTGATGTCGTGACTCCCATCTCTGCGGTGGATGTCCTTTAAGGGCATGTCTTTCTCCCCTTTGGCTGCCACTCCATAATTCGTCTCGACTACTGGACGTCATCGCACCTCCGAGCGACGTGTCCCTCTATACGCAACAGATAATATGACGTCTCTAGTGTTGGAGGGATCTTATTAAGTATGGTTAGTACGGTAATTGAATGGGAGACTGCCAGGAGATGCCAGGTGTTGTAAGATTGGGCTGTGAGGTGGCCAGGAGATGCTGGTCCAGATGGTATGCTCATGAGTGGAGCTCTTGAGAGTTAACCCCCTTGTATGTTTGATGGATTTCCATCCAGTTTCCTTGTAAATTACAATCGCTCTCTTACAGAATTTGCCAAGCATTCAAATGCAAAATTGAGGCTTTTTCCTGGGTAAATAAACATCATCATCATCGTCAAGTAAATGATTTCCTATCTCCTTCTAGACAAAGGCCATCTCACGCTGTCCCCAATACCTCACGACCCTCGCAGTGCCGACAATCGTTCTTATATTTGGCTGTGCATATATTTGCAAGTTCGATTCGTGGATTCGGCAAAGCGCGGCATGAGTTTTGCTCGGTGCTGGCGGGTCGGTGGGATGGGGGTGGCGGGGTTGGGGGGGGGGTGTACCCTGGCAGTCGCCTACACAGCTGCTCGCATTTGCTAGGTTTCGCAATCATGAGCTAATCGAGCCGGGTTACTGTTGTTGAAGGTTGTCCGCGGTAAAAGGCACTCGAAATATTCCGGGAAATGAGAGTCACTTGACAAGTTGTGGAGAGAACAAATTATCTGTAA
Source organism: Petromyzon marinus (assembly GCF_048934315.1). Classification (NCBI taxonomy): domain Eukaryota; kingdom Metazoa; phylum Chordata; class Hyperoartia; order Petromyzontiformes; family Petromyzontidae; genus Petromyzon; species Petromyzon marinus. Next base: position 5,100,113 of record NC_133689.1, on the reverse strand, counting down.
ATTCCGGGCTTTTGGGAAAGAGCTCTCACTCTGGAGCATGCATGTGTGTAAGGCAACACTGTACGAATTTCCCGTTCCACGGGTGGGTCTCGGATTTAAACAATTTGCATTTACCATTTTCAGATTTTTTGTTTTTTTCAGGATTGCTTTGGATATTTTTTTGGATATTCGCGTCATTTGCATTGCGCGCTAACATTAGCGACGTCACATGATGTCACGTGACGCCGCTTTCGTGGCTGCCCGGTGCCCTGGGCTCGGTCCTGAGTGGCGTCGTAGGAGTGAACAAAATGGCAGTGCCGCACAAGCACAAAGTCACCGGCGCATCTAAGCTCGAGCATCGTCACAAACCTCGGCCTCATGACATTGTCTCTGACATACGGCACTGGACATATAAATGTGCTGATTATTATTCTTGATCAATAACACCGCCGTGGCCTTAATGGGAAAAAATATGTAGCACGCGGTGTTTCGGCAAATGGCCCTTCTTCACAGCAACATAAATAGAGGGGCCAGAGAGACAGAACGAGACTGCACTATGCGTACACCACGTCAGTGATACGGGTCACTTGTGGCTCTCAGCTGAATTCAATACAAACCAAAAATTTCTGGATCGTCTGAAATGTCACATCGAGGCCTTCCCATGGGGAATTAATGACCCAGATAAAATGGCTGGTGGCAGTTTCTCACCACATGTGCTAAACACAAATTTAGACCGGCGCACATCTCGCCATGTGAATTTGTTTGGGGACGTGCGGGAATTCCCACACATCGACACGCGCAACCCCCATCTGCTCGGCGACGCGGTTCACTGATTAATTTTTTGTTCTGCCTTCCCATTCACCGCCGTCGTTCGTCTCGTGCCAGGCTCGATGCTGGTGATGAACAAGACGCGGCAGCTGATGGAGCGCGGCGGCGCCCACTTCACCAACGCGTTCGTCACGACGCCCATGTGCTGCCCGTCGCGCTCCTCCATGCTCACGGGGAAATACTCGCACAACCACGACGTGTACACCAACAACGAGAACTGCTCCTCGCCCTCCTGGCAGGCGGCGCACGAGCCCCGCACATTCGCCGTGCACCTGAGCCGCGCCGGCTACCGCACAGGTGAGGCCAGGGTAGAGCTCCCGATGCAAACCACCCGAGGCCTGACCCATACAGGTGAGACAAGGATAGAGCTCGTGTCCTGAGCCTGGGCCATATACATACAGGTGAGACAGGGATAGAATAACTTATTTGAACCTGACTTTATCTCATACAGGTGAGACACCTGGTCTGTCTAAGCCTAGTCCATGCAGGTGAGAGATGGATACAGCAGCTACCCAGACATTGACCCGTACAGGTGAGGCAAGGCCTGCCCAGACACCATCTCCTAAACCCAATCCCTCGGACATGTTGATGAATCACACCTTTAGCGCCTGGGTCTAAGTGCCCGCAATAACAGCTGAGTGCCTCCCCAACCCTCAGTCATATGTCTAGTACTAGTGTGTGTACGTGTGGGTGCTAGTCGCTAGTGACCCGAGTTTGATTCCCGCTCACGGCCAACACCAGTGACGATTATCTGAACTGTTCCTGGGCCTCCCCTAGGTCGACTCAGCCTCAAATGGGTACTTGGTGTGGTGTGTAAATATCACCACTCGGGAAACAAAGGCGGCCGGGCGTGGTGCTGGTCACTCACCCTTCATAGGTGCTCGCTAACAGCACTTGCCCCTAGAGTCTGTTAAGGGTATACGGGAGATCTTTGTCTTTGTGTGCGTGCCCCGTGTGCAGGCTTCTTTGGCAAGTACCTGAACGAGTACAACGGGAGCTACGTGCCGCCCGGCTGGCGCGAGTGGCTCGGCCTCGTCAAGAACTCGCGCTTCTACAACTACACGCTGAACCGCAACGGTGCTCGCGAGAAGCACGGAGCCCACTATCCCTCGGTGTGTGTGTGGTCAAGTGTGTGAGTGTGTGGTCAAGTGTGTGAGTGTGTGTGTGGTCAAGTGTGTGAGTGTGGTCAAGTGTGTGAGTGTGTGTGTGGTCAAGTGTGTGAGTGTGTGTGTGTGGTCAAGTGTGTGTGTGTAGGGTCAAGTGTGTGAGTGTGTGTGTGTGGTCAAGTGAGTGTGTGTGTGTGATCAAGTGTGTGAGTGTGTGTGTGGTCAAGTGTGTGAGTGTGTGTGTGGTCAAGTGTGTGAGTGTGTGTGGTCAAGTGTGTGAGTGTGGTCAAGTGTGTGAGTGTGTGCGTGTGTGGTCAAGTGTGTGAGTGTGTGTGTGGTCAAGTGTGCGTGTGTGGTCAAGTGTGTGTGTGTGGTCAAGTGTGTGTGTGTGGGGTCAAGTGTGTGAGTGTGTGTGGGGTCAAGTGTGTGAGTGTGTGTGTGGTCAAGTGTGTGAGTGTGTGCGTGTGTGGTCAAGTGTGTGAGTGTGTGTGTGTGGTCAAGTGTGTGTCTACTGGTGTTGCATCGGGCCAGTTACCTCAGTCAACTCATGGCACCTGGGTCTGTCCCGTGACCTCCTGCCAGCGGGCGTTTGACACTTCACGTGACCTTATAGTGCACTTAGCCAGGCACAAGCGCCGTGGTGACGTCAACGCCACTTAATGGCGAATGGCGGTTGTTGTTGTCCATGTGTGCGTGTGTGGGGGAGTGGTGACGCAGTGGTTAGCGCATCCGGTGACCCTAATGCGATTTCCCCCCCACAACGAACACCAGTGACGGTTATCTTCTTTGGCCTGCCCTACGTCCACTCGGCCTCAAATGAGATGGTGCGTTGTATAAACATCGCAGCTAGGCAGACAAAGGCTGACGGGCGTGGTGCAGGCCACCCATCCCTTTGTGTGCCGTGCCGGCCTTCACACGTGCTCACTAACAGCACTTGCCCCAACAGTTTGTAAAGGTTTTATACGGGGGTATATGTGTGTCTTGTTTCGTTGAATGTGTATCAGTGTTTGTGCATGTTTGTGTGTGTATCTGCGTGATTGATACGGGTCTAACACAGATGCCAGGGTGTTGACTGCGCAACCATGAGATCCTGGGTTCGAATTTGGATTTCAGCCACTTGTGATACCTTCAGTTGTCAAGTGCAGTGAGTTGATGCTCTCAGTCCAGCTGGTCCACACATTTGGATATTCACTGAATTCCACATCCTCTAACAGAGGCAGTACACCGCGCACGTGCGCACATGGGTGCGCGTTTTAATATCCAATTCATTAGCATGAGAGAGTGCTCCCGTTAATGCAGTTGTCACGATTGCAGCCAGATTTCGCTCAGCGCATTACGACTCGGCCCATTGCCCCTGCGAACGGCACTCTGGATATGTTTTTGCCGTTTGCGACGTGCCCTCCCCCCCCCCCAGGACTACCTGACGGACCTCATCACGAACGAGAGCGTGAGCTTCTTCCGAGCGTCGCGGCGGACGTACCCGGGCCGCCCCGTGCTCATGGTGCTGAGCCACGCGGCCCCGCACGGCCCCGAGGACTCTGCCCCGCAGTACTCGGAACTCTTCCCCAACGCGTCCACGCACATGTACGCACGCCTCCTACACGCGCGACACGTACGCGACGCACGGGTGCATGCCAATACACCCATACCCGTCATTCGCCACTAAGTGACGGTGACGCGTCACTGTGGCGTCTGTGCCAGGCCAGGTGCAATTTGGAGCCACGTGAAGTGTCGAAGGCTTTGCTGACAGGAGGTCACGATACAGATCCTGGGGGCCATGGGATGACTGATTTAGATGACTGGCAGATGCACCACCTGTGCTCCTTGTTGTGCCAACTCGATGCATTTTAGCCGCCCAGTGTTCCACTGTTTGTTGTGAGCGTCGCTCCTCTGCCGTCCGTTGATGTTGGAGGGCGACTGCCTCCAACTGACCATTAGCGACCTTTACGAGCAAGCTTCATGAAGGCCGATCTTGACGCCGCTGGTACTAGTCTTCGGCAAGTCCGCTCAGCTCCACATCGTTCCGTACTGTGTATAAATACGGGCACACAAATTCACAGCCTGACAATACAGCAGTAAATTAGAGCCACGGGTACTCGGGTCTCATTCAGAACGCATCCACGCACGTGTACATGCATGAATTCTACATGCGTGAATTTTACATACATGTACACATGCGTTCTGCGTGCATGACTCATACATGATACGCATATATACACGCAAAGGCAAAGATCCCCAGTATAGCTTTAACAGGCTGTAGCAGCAAGTCGTGTTAGCCAGCACCAATAAAGGCCGGCACAGCACGTGAGGGGGTGGGTGGCCAACGCCACACCCGGCGGCCTTTGTCTCCCTAGCGGCGACGTTTACACACCTCACTAGGTACTCATTTGAAGCCGAGTCAATCTAGGGAAGGCCCAGGACCTGTGCAAATATTCGCCACCGTTGTTGGTCGTGAGCGGCGATGGAATGTAGGTCACTGGGCTCGTAGCGCAGCGCGCGAACCACCGCACTACTGACCCCCACACGTGGTCTGTGCAACCACTACTCACGCACGCACACCACACACGTGTAAATACGCGAGTGAGCGCCTATTAAACCTGGCGCGACTCGGCAGTGGTTGGTGGGGTGACTGCCAGGCGCACCTCACCACCACCGTCTCCCCTGCACCGCGGTTTTTATTTTCTGGCTGAGTCGACCTAAGGGGTGGGGGTGGAGGGGCGGCCGGGCGGGCGGTGGTAGACCTGCAAGCGAGCACAGGCGGCGGCTGCAGCTGTGGAGAAGAACGAGCTGCCGGCTAGGCACCGGGGCGCGCGGGACGAGCCGTTTCAAATATTAAACAAGCGTACAACATCGCGACGGCCCATCACATGCACGGGTCACATCCCTCTTTTATGAAGGCGTTTGGCAATTTTCCAAATATTTTTTTTGTCGTGGGGTTTTTTTTTCAGTCCTGACCCACATTATGCCGCCTCCATCCCGCGACGTCCTGTCCCAAATTCGCTGCTGCTGGTGGTTCACAGCGGCGAAAAAAAATAAAATCGGCAACCGTGACCCTTTAAGCGCACTCATAAAAGAGGACCTGACCCCTTAAAGCATTGCAGAGAAAGCGCCGGCGACCCTTTGCGAAGGGAACAATCGTTTGGAGGGCTCGGGGCAGGACGGTACACAATCTCTCAGTGTGCCGGCCCTTGAGTAGTGCGTTCCCACACGTGCACACTCGCACGCACGCACGCACATGTGCGCGTGCACGACGTGCGGAGGTGTGGGATGAGCAGCTCCGGGGGGTGGGGGGGGGGGTGTATACTTCCTTGTGCTCGCGCAACAGCTGTCACTTCCGATTACGACGAACGAGGTGGGCCGCGGCTCGCAAAGATTTCGAGTCAGGGATGCACGGACGGCCTGCGGTGGCCGTGCTGCACGTGGCCACATGTAACCCAGCGCCGTTGGAGGCAGCAGTGAGGGCTGGCGGGCCGCAGTAATGCTGTGAAAACTCCCCGATCCGTCGGCGTCGAGGCAGGTCTTGCGCGATGGTTTGCCAGGAGTACTCGTTGCAGGAAAGTGCGGACTAATATCGTCCGTTCCTTCTCAGCGGGATAGAGCGTTACTCCGTGGGACGCATGGGTTTTCTCTGGACGCTCCGGTTTGCCCACATCAGTACCCAACCGCCCCCCATCCCGGGCAAGCTCACGATGCGCCCAGCGGACCGAAGTCCGCGAGCCCCAACTCCACGACGAATCTCGGTCTCGCCACCACACTCATTAATCGGCCGATGACGCCTTCATATATAGAGGACCTCCGAGCTTGTGCGATTGCTGTAGCCAGCTCACCATTTGGCTGCCTCCTTCCAACCTGCCTGTGGTTCTTCGTGCCGAGTTGTCCACTCTCTCTCTCTCCGAGAGTTGAGCGCAGTACTGCGTGCCATGTTACAAGTTGGCATTATTCATTTGATTATTATGGCTCTCCTGCAGGTCCGTGTCATTTTTTTTCAACGTCATTGCCTTTGTAGGCACGAGTTGTTGTTTTTTTTTCATCTGGGCATTCCGGTTTCCTCCCACACACAGAACCGCGCCTTACAATGGCATTGGCCAAATATCCCAGTGCAGGACGCTCCAACCAAATAGATGTTGTTTTTCAACTGGTTGAGATATTCCAGGATAAATAAATAACAGCGTCAGTATAAAGTTTTGAGCAGTGTAACGCGCTATTTCAGAGGTAAATGTCTTCACTGCAGTGTGACCTTTTCAATCAAGACTCTGAATCACTAAGTAGTTGGCATTAAACGCTGCTGAGCCCAACTTCCAAACGACTAAAGTCTTAAGTAAAAACAAATAAAATCACGGTCCTCTGCTTTTCGCTGACAGAAAAGTAAGATGTTACAGCTGACATCTGGAAAAAAGAATGACATCGAGACACCACTGGTATTTGGTCATGCGGCCACCATATCAGCAATAGATGTATGGGTTTCATAGCCCAATAACACCACCCTCCCTACAGCTCTCACGCCACGACTAAGCAGTCTCACAGCAATTCCCATGGCAGTGACACCACCACACTCACCCCCAGCTCAATGCACATCCTTCTGCCACCGCTGCGTATCTCCCCGTGCGCCCACGACCCTGTTCACCCGCCGTGACCCCCCGTAACCCCACTCTGACCCTTCCGTGACCCCCCTGTGACCCTTCCGTGACCCCTACCCTTGTGCCCTCCCCCCCCCCCACCGTGCAGCACGCCGAGCTACAACCTGGCGCCCAACCCCGACAAGCACTGGATCCTGCGCTACACGGGGCCCATGATGCCCATCCACATGGAGTTCACCAACCTCCTGCAGCGGCGGCGCCTGCAGACGCTCATGTCCGTGGACGACTCCGTGCAGCGCGTGAGCGAGCGAGCCAGACGGAGTCACGCAGGCGCGGGCGGGGCGATCGTGCGACTGAGACCGAGTCGTGCATGTGGAGAGCGGTAGTGTAGCGGTTAGCGCACTTCGCTATTAACCCGGAGGCCCGAGTTCGATTCCTGGTCACGGCCAACGCCAGTGACCATTATCTGAACCTGTTATGGGCCTCCATTAGGCCGACTCAGTCTCAAAATGAGTACCTGGTACAATGTGCAAACATCACCACAAGGGAGACAAAGGCGGCCGGGCATAGTGCTGGCCACCCACCCTCTCGTACGCTGTGCCAGCCTTCATAAGTGCTCGCTAACAGCACTTCCCTCCAAAGTCTGTAAAGGACATATTAGGGATCTTTGTCTTTGCTAACTGCACTTGCCCCAACAGCTTGTGAAGGCTACACGGCGGGGTGGGTCTTCTTTGTTTTTGTGTGAGCAGATTCTGGACACGCTGGAGGAGAGCGGCGAGCTGGACAACACGTTCGTCATCTACACGTCCGACCACGGCTACCACCTGGGCCAGTTCGGCCTCGTCAAGGGCAAGTCCATGCCCTACGAGTTCGACATCCGCGTGCCCTTCTACGTGCGGGGGCCCGGCGTCGCTCCGGGGTCCACGTACGTGCACTCGGCTCCGGGTTCCTCTCCCTCTCTCTCCGACTCGCGCACGCTCAACTTGGTCGCCTTGCTCACTCGATAGAGATAATGAATTGTTTTTGAACGAGTCGTCCTCCTGTACGTTGGAGGGGGGTGGGGGATGGGTGGGGGGGGGATGAGAGGGTGCATCTCGGAGCGCTTAAAAAAATAGGGATATCACACCCACCGCAATAACCGGGGTGACCCGCCTGACTCGAACCGTGAACCCCTGCAACAAGCGGCGACTGCACCACCGCCAGGTCGTGTCACCTGGGTGTTCTGCCCTTTGCTTTGGAGGCAGCGTTATTGATGAACGTGTTGAGTTTGTTACTTGCGCACGTGCGGCACTGCCATTGCAGCATTACTTAACCTGGTAATTTGATCACCTGGTCAACTGACAATTAAATGGCCTGATGACCTGGCCATGAGCTAGCGTAGTTGGACCCTTTACTTTCCCAGGAATATCTTACTAATACTATTTTTTCCGGAGGTTCCTACATTGGGATGTTTTGGCCAGTACCACTAGTGAATGTCTGACGTGTGGGAGCAAATTATAGTAACCGGTGATAGCGTACGGCATGCAGCATCGGTTACACTCAAAGCTCCGCACAGATAGGTTTGGGAATCTATTGCTTTCATTCCGTCTTCCAAGCCCACCTCACAGCCTGGCCGAAAAAAAAATTCACCCGTTGCCTAATTAGCGCCAGTCGCTCTCTCCTCATTTCTTCTTCTCTCCCTCTCTCTCCCCTCCTTCGTGGGCGGGCACGGGCCGCGACGCAGTCGTGACGCTCAAAGCAACGACCTCCTGGGTTCGATTCCTGCCTCGGGCGCCCGCCCCCCATTCTGGATTGGTTTCCTCCGGGTTCTCCAGCCTCCTCCCAGAGTTTAAAAATAAAAAATAAAGTAACTGATGTTTTTTTATTTAAAGCTTTCGTGACTGCAGGGATTCATATTCTTGGTTCTTTCGGTAAAGTCACGTAGAAGGGAAACAATAAAATAATAAAAATATAAAAAAATATAAAAATATAAAACATTAAATTATATTCTTAGCTATTTCGGTAAAGTCACGTTGAAGGGAAACAATAAAATTATAAAATATACATAAAACAATAACAATTCTCACGACGTTTCGACTATAACGCAAACGGTCGTCATCAGGTGTGAAAACCAACGACAAGAAACATTTGAAAGAAGTCGCGGTTTGCATTTATTTATAAACGGTGTTTGTGTTTATAAAACGTGACTTTATCGAAAGAGCTAAGAATATGAATTACTGCAGTCACGAAAGCTTTAAAGCAAAACAATAAATTGTTTTATATATTTATTATTTTATTGCTTCCCTTCTACGTGACTTTACCGAAAGAAACAAGAATATGACTGATATTTGCCAAACGTCCCCCAATGTTACAAAACGACATGCATATTACTCTAAAACTTGGCAGAATCCGCACCTCCGATTTCCTGCACCTCCCATTAACACGGTGGGCTACGTGCGGTGCGAAAAAAGTTCAAAACACATACAGGTCCCTCCTGGAACAGAGTATTGAGGCTTGGAGAGACTTTCCTGGGCGAGAAAACAAGCGTGTTAATACAATTCTCTCTCTCTCTCTCTCCCGTTCCCTCTGCTGTTCTTTTCGGTCTCAGACCACAGCTCGGGGCTCCTTCGGTCCCACCCGATTACCCCGGCAGCCGCGACGATCCCGCGGGTCCCGGCTCTGTTTTTACATTCGCGTTGTTGAAAATATGAATACAATTTTTTTCTTTCAAAATCGCCGAGCTCACCAGTCACAAGCAATTACTCGCCGCGCAATCGCCTCCAGGAGGGCGCAGGCGTCCCAGCGGCGCGGGTCACCCGCGCGCTGGGACGCCGGATCTCTCCCTCCCTCTCTCCCTCTCTGTCTCTGTCTCTCGTACCGCGGGTGACCTTTGCGTCCCGAGTCATTAGCGAGCGGCGGCGGCGGCGGGAAAGCAATGCTCAACGCCGGCCTCCCGATAAATCCGCGTGCAAATCGATGCACGGGGGCCACAAATCTGGGCCGCGCGAGCGACTCCGGTAATGAAATCAGCTGATCGGTCGCGCGGGCCCGGGCGCTCGGTCTGCACCGGGCCCTGACAAACATCGTTCTCTTCTCTTTGCAACGAGGAAGCGGAGGGGGGGGGGGTGGGTGGGTGGGTGGGTGGCCCTGGTTTATTTTACACAGATTGAAAAATGTCTCTCTCCATCTTCCCAAGGTTAATCTCGCACACCCAAGGCTGTCTCATTTCCAGCGTGATATTGATTTTCTTATATTTTTGGGGGTGGAACAGTTTTTCAATTTTTATATTTTCATCTTTTGGTTTCCTTTGCTTTAATCGATTCCATTCTTTTGTTTGGAAGTTTTAATGAATATATTCGTAGCTTTTTTTGTGGTTAATTTGGATTCATTCATTTTCTATGAATGTTTTTTTTTTTATAGAACGTGGAATATATTTTTGTTATGATTGCATGTGCGATTTGGAGCAATTAATTCCCCCTGGCAATGCCGTTAATTGTTACGATTCTGCTTCGTGACTCAAATGAAATGTTTTACATCGCGGTGAATGGTAACGCCTCCAGTGGCAGCGAGATTCACCATGAACCCATAACGTACAACATATACAAATCTCAAAACGCACGCGGTGCACAAATAACAACAGCAAAACCTCAACGCGTCCGTCAATACTTAGACAAGGGGGATTGGCAAATGTGTTGGGTTTTTGTGTCATCAAAAATTAATGAAGGGATGCGATGTTAATACATCGTGGAACAAAAGACTTTTGTTTTGGCTTTGTGATGTCACCCGTTATCATCCGAGACCAAACAACGCAATCAAATGTGTGACTGAGAAGGCAGCAGAGAGAGAGAGAGACGACTGAGCGGCTTAATTGCTTCGTGTGCGTGAGGTTTTCTCCGAACTCTCCGAGGCCAGACACTCTGGGCCAAACATCCCAATCCAGGACTCTCCTGCAAAGAGTCTTGAGTCTCAGTGAGGCCTTCCTGGAGAAACCGTTCGCGTTACTTTTTACGATATGAACACTTTGGAATTTCATAACTTAATAGAAAAAAAAATACGCGAATTTATATGGCTGTGCTGGAATGATCAGCACACTGGGACCTGTGTACCAGAGGTCGCCGGCACGATGTCCACCCACAGTGAATCGGCAGGTCGCGTGCGGTGGAGTAAAGCGTGGGTACTCCCAACTCTTTCAAGATACCTGGCGGGCGTAAAAGAGGAGGCCAAAAATATCATCTACCGGGGCTCGCTGGGGCTCCCTCTAATGCCAGCAGTGACGTGAGCGAGCAATTTCACGGCTGCGCCTTGAGCTACCTAACACAAATTGTTTCTCATTTGTGGGACATAGTAACTTTCCACAGCACGAATGTATTTTCTTCATATCTTGTTATTTTGAACTTTTCACGTTACGATAATTATTGTTCATCATAATAAATAATTAACTCTTCTCAAGCGCCTTTTTCACCCGGAGATAACAAGGCACTGTGCAAACAAACATCTCCCTTGTTGCCTTAATAGACTGTTGGGGCAAGTGATGTTAACGAGCACTGATGAAGGCCAGAACGGCACACGAGGGGGTGAGTGGCCAGCACAACGCCCGGCCGCCTTTGTCTCTCTAGTAGCGAAGTTTACACACCGCACCAGGTACTCATTTGAGGCTGAGCCTACCTAGGGGAGGTTCAGGACCGGTTCAGATAATCATCACTGGTGTTGCCCGTGAGCGGGAATAGAACTCGGGTAGCCGGGTTCGTAGCGCGTCGAGCCAACCACAACACTACCTCTCCCCAAACACACACAAACGCATGCTCACACCACGACAATCCAACCAAAAATCAAATGTTTCAAGAAATAGAAAAGGCCTTTAGAAAGAAGTTGCGTCTCGAGGCGCGGATTTGAATAAAACGAGGGGGGAGTCGGCAGAGAGAGCATCCAGTGGCAGTGAAGTCCACAGCCTGGGGGCACACAGATATTTTTTGAAAACAACACCTTTTTCTTTCTCCTGCGACCACCACCACCGGGGCGGTAAACTCTTTACGTGAACAAAACGTGGTTCCAGTTGCCTCGACCTTTCGCTAAACGATGGCGCTGGCTAGACGATGGCGGTGGCTAAACGATGTCAGTGGCTAGACGATGTCAGTGGCTAGACAATGTCAGTGGCTAGACGATGTCAGTGGCTAGACGATGTCAGTGGCTAAACGATGTCAGTGGCTAGACAATGTCAGTGGCTAGACGATGTCAGTGGCTAGACGATGTCAGTGGCTAGACGATGTCAGTGGCTAGACGATGTCAGTGGCTAAACGATGTCAGTGGCTAGACGATGTCAGTGGCTAAACGATGTCAGTGGCTAGACGATGTCAATGGCTAGACGATGTCAGTGGCTAGACGATGTCAGTGGCTAGACGATGTCAGTGGCTAAACGATGTCAGTGGCTAAACGATGTCAGTGGCTAGACGTTTTCAGTGGCTAGACGATGTCAGTGGCTAACAATGTCAGTGGCTAGACGTTTTCAGTGGCTAGACGATGTCAGTGGCTAAACGATGTCAGTGGCTAGACGATGTTAGTGGCTAAACGATGTCAGTGGCTAAACGATGTCAGTGGCTAGACGATGTCAGTGGCTAAAGGATGTCAGTGGCTAGACGATGTCAGTGGCTAAACGATGTCAGTGGCTAGACGATGTCAGTGGCTAAAGGATGTCAGTGGCTAGACGATGTCAGTGGCTAAACGATGTCAGTGGCTAGACGATGTCAGTGGCTAAACGATGTCAGTGGCTAAACGATGTCAGTGGCTAGACGTTGTCAGTGGCTAGACGATGTCAGTGGCTAGACGATGTCAGTGGCTAAACGATGTCAGTGGCTAAACGATGTCAGTGGCTAGACGTTTTCAGTGGCTAGACGATGTCAGTGGCTAACAATGTCAGTGGCTAGACGTTTTCAGTGGCTAGACGATGTCAGTGGCTAAACGATGTCAGTGGCTAGACGATGTTAGTGGCTAAACGATGTCAGTGGCTAAACGATGTCAGTGGCTAAACGATGTCAGTGGCTAGACGATGTCAGTGGCTAAAGGATGTCAGTGGCTAGACGATGTCAGTGGCTAAACGATGTCAGTGGCTAGACGATGTCAGTGGCTAAAGGATGTCAGTGGCTAGACGATGTCAGTGGCTAAACGATGTCAGTGGCTAAACGATGTCAGTGGCTAGACGATGTCAGTGGCTAGACGATGTCAGTGGCTAGCCAATGGCGGTGTCTCAGCGGCGGCGCGGTGGGGATTTCCACTGACCTCGCCAGGTGACCCCAATTTGTCCGCGGGATATCGCGAGAGAAGGGGATAGGTGGGGCGGCTGGGATTTAGCCATGCATCTTCTACCCATTTCACTCTTATCTTAATGAAAACGCCGGCAACCACCGACCGCGGGAAAAATTGCCGCCTCAAAAGAAGGTTCCTGTGGGAAAAAAAGGGTCTAATCTGCAAACGAAACTCTATTGAAACACGTTTATACAGGAAAGACAGATGAAGGGCACTGCAAATCCTTAGACGAACAGGACATAGAAAATGTGTATTAGGTGAAGGTAAAGGCAATGTCTTGTTCATGCCACTGCTAGCTGAAAGGGCCTCCACTAGGGGAAGCTCTAGAGAACCAGTCGAAAGGGGTGAACGTTGGCCTCCTCTTCCACGTTGTCCAGCCGTCTTGGAAGAGGCGGGAGTACCGACACTTGACCCCAGCACTCGCGACCTGCCGATCGACAAGCTGCTGTGTAGCCTACGACTGCTGCTGGGTGGACGGACGTGGAGGGGGGTGGGGAGGATTTAAGAAACCTGCACCATTGTTTCAACCGCCACGCACGGGAGATTGAATCAAATCGGCGACCTTTGATTTGCAAGTTCAGCGTACTGACCGCTACGCCGCGGCAGCCTCCCTTGTATGTGTGATGATCGACGTTCAATTGGCGTTCCGACGACGCTCGACGTGGCTTTTCCACCTAGCAGGGTGGGCCGCGGGAAGGTGGCCATCGAAGCCGCGGACCTCCAGTGACTCGTCGTGCACCGCGTGCGTGTGAACTAAACGTGTGCCTGGTGCGGTAGTGCGGCGGCTAGCGCTATGCCGCGCTACGAACCCGGCGCCCCGAGTTCGATTCCCGCTCACGGCCAACACCGGTGACGATTATCCGAACCGGTTCTGGGCCTCGCCTGGTGCTGCGTGCAAAGGCGGCCGGGCGTGGTGCCTGGTCGCCTACCTGGCCGCCTACCTGCGCCGTGCCGGCCTTCACAAGCGCTACTCGCCTACAGTCCATTAAAGGCTACACGGGGTGGGGGGGGGAATCCTCGTCCTTGCGCGTGCGTGAGCAGCGTCCCCCAGATTGCGCTCAACATCGACCTAGCGCCGACGATGCTGGACATGGCCGGCCTGGACATCCCCGGCGACATGGACGGACGCTCGCTGCTCAAGCTGCTGCGGCGCAGCGACCGCCCAAGCAACAGGTGGGCGCGCGCTCACACAGCGCACCACGTCGATCGGCGTTCAAAGGTCAAGCGTGCATGAAGGCGGCAAAATAGTAAGGCTCGGGGATTTGTTAAAACAGTGCAGAGGTCAAAGGTGGCCAACGTAGGCATACATGCATCTCGGCGGAGGAGAACAATAAAGTGGCCTCGCCATGTCCCACGTTCACTAAGCAGCTTGGGCCAGTCAATCAATCAATCCTTTCACGGCAAAACTGAGGCATCGCTGATTGTCCTACTTTCACGGGGTTGTCCTCTGGAGGAGCGAGTGAGAGGGAGGGTGGGTTGGCGGGCGGGCGGGTGAGCGAGATAGTGAATAAGCGAGAGGGTGGGTGGGTGAACCAGATAGTGGGTGAGCGAGCGAGAAGGTGGGTGGGCGAGCGTGCGAGAAGGTGGGCGGGCAAGTGTTTTGCTAATTGTCGCTGTGTTTTCTTTCCAGGTTCCGTTCTGTTGGTGCGAAAAAGCCGATCGTTTGGAGAGACTCATTCCTCGTTGAAAGAGGGTAAGTTCTGTGGGCTCCTGCTGGACTGCCCATGGGTTCAGACGGATCTTACCCTTAGCCTCCTTCAAGTTGTGAGCTGGAATGAATAAAGCGCAGCCCTACAATCGCTTGCGCATGCCACCGCTGGCAGATGAGCCTCCTCTAGTTTGGCCCACTCTTCCAATGCCGTTCAGATTTCTTGTAAGGGGTGGGAATACCCACACTTTACCCCACCACACGCCACCCGCTGTTCGGCTAACTGCGCCGTACCAAAGTTACGCCGCTGGGTGGAAAAAAGGCGGGAGATCGAATCGAAACCGGCGCGACCTCCTAGATTTGACGGGCGACGTTTGATTCCACGCTGCAACATCACAGTGAAACGCGTTTGCGCTCGGCGGGCTCCCAGTTCACCGTCATGAGTGGTCCCGTGCGTGCGCGTGTGGTGCGTGTGTGGTGTGTGTGTGGTGTGTGTATGTGTGGTACGTGTGTGGTGTGCGTGCGCGTGTGGTGCGCGTGTGGCGCGTGTGTGGTGTGTGTGGTGTGTGTGTGGTGTGTGTATGTGTGCTACGTGTGTGGTGTGTGTGTGGTGTGTGTATGTGTGGTACGTGTATGGTGTGCGTGGCACGTGTGTGTTGCCTGTGCGGTATGTTCGCGGTGGGTGCGCGGCGCGTGTGTGGTGTGTGTTGGTGCGTGTGTGTGGTGCGCGTGTGGTGCGTGTGTGGTGTGTGGTGTGCGTGGCGCGTGTGTGGTGCATGTGTGGTGCATGTGTGTGTTTGTGCGTGTGTGGTGCGTGTGTGGTGCGTGTGTGGTGTGTGTTTGTGCGTGTGTGTTGCGTGTGCTGTGCTTGTGGTACGTGTGTGGTGTGCGTGGCGCGTGCGTGTTGCCTGTGCGGTATGTTCGCGGTGCGTGCGCGGCGCATGTGTGGTGCATGTGTGGTGCATGTGTGGTGCATGTGTGTGTGTGGTGCGTGTGTGGTGTGTGTGTGGTGCGTGTGTGGTGTGTGTTTGTGCGTGTGTGGTGCGTGTGTGGTGCGTGTGTGTGTGTGGTGCGTGTGTGGTGTGTGTTTGTGCGTGTGTGTGTGGTGCGTGTATGTGTGGTGCATGTGTGTATGTGGTGCGTGTGTGGTGCATGTGTGGTGCCTGCATCCTCTGCTCCCATGCCACTGCAGCAAGATGCTGCGTAAGAAGGAGGAGGGCACCTCGCCAGCGACCAACCAGCTGCCCAAGGTGGAGCGTCTCAAGGAGGTGTGCTCGCGCTCCGAGTATCAGACCGCCTGCCAGCAGCCAGGACAGGTGAGTGCGTGTACGTTGGTGTATTCGCACGCACTGGAGCGAGCGCTCTTAGCGTGCACTACCCTCTGGAAACCCGGCGGCCCGAGTTCGATTCCCGCTCACGGGCAACACCAGTGACGATTATCTGAACCGGTCTTGGGCCTCCCCTAGGTCGACTCAGCCTCAAATGAGTACCTGGTGCGGTGTGTAAACATCGCCACTGGGGAGACAAAGGCGGCCGGGCGTGGTGCTGGCCATACATCCCCTCGTGTGCCGTGTCGGCCTTCATAGGTGCTCGCGAACAGCACTTGCCCCAAGTCTGTTATGGCTATACGGGGAATCTTTGTCTTTGTGTGTGTATAAAGCTGATCTCATCAACGAACATAAACCATCACGTAACAACTCCCCCTCACAGCGGCTTTTGGCTCACCATCGAACAAAAACAGTCACTTGCGTCCCGTTTTCAAATGTGCTTCTGCGGCCACCTGGAATGCTATGCACCTATAAATCATCTAGATTGAAAACTAATTTCTGTAGAACTGCTTGTGGCGCCTAGTTTGTTTTGAGCATGGTTGGCTATGTATTATTCCAAAAGAAGTTCAACTTAAATACACACAAAGCTAGAAGTGAGGCTCTGTAGGGGATAGCTCTAACTTACCTTCCCATGCTATGCCGCCAATAGTATATGTTCAATAACAAGTTTTGCACAGACTATGCCAGGTGGTAGTGACTGTGTGGGCAGTGTTTATGTTATATCACGGTTCTGAACCAGTAGTGGAAATTCAACATTCCTATGGCTGGGGTGAGTCTCAGGATAGGAACACCACTGTTGACTTCCCGCTGTCCTGGTGATGACATTTTAATTATAGCTTAGCGGTACTGATTTTCTGAACCTCACTACCATTGTGAGTTGAGCTCACACGGTCTTCCAATGGCAAGCCACGCGCTCTAACCACTGCACCGCTCTGGCAGAGGAGATGTAATGAAGAGGTCATGTTGATGTTTGTCTCAAGCAGGAAGGGCGAGTGGAAATACAGAATATTTGTATTGGCTGCCAGAGCCCATTAGAATCGGAGCACGCTTCAAAGTTGAACGGTGGATAATGAGGTGATTTAATCGAAAACACATTGCAATTAGCGGAGTACGTTTTAAAACTCGATATTCAATTGGAGCGTGTGTGCGTGTGAACGGCACTCCGCCTAACCTCGGGCAGGCCCCCGTGTTGGCTGCGACGTCGACGAGCCGCCCCTTGTCGCGACGTACGAGGGCACGCACACGCGCGCACGCTGTACGACTCATCACCCCTCAAATTAAATCAAACGTCCCCGCGGCGCCGATAATCAAACGCCGCCCCCTCTTCTCCTACCGCTGCGGTCTCGTTGGATATAAGCGTCCATCTCGACCATCGTCGCATAATTTTTTAACCGTTCATTAAATCCTCCCCCCCTCCCCTTGCGAGGTCGATCGCGGTGTCCTTAGCGCCGGTCCCCCACGCGCTCGGGGGGGGTCATTTCGGACAGAAGCCAGAATTAAGTGACCCACATAGATTTGTAGCTGCCTCCATAATTACATCTGCTTGTCCTAGCGTGACTGCTGATGCCGCCCGGATCTATTCCAATCACGTGCCCTCGTCACCTTAGTTTGTCATTTTTTGACAAGCGCCTTTCCGCTCATTAACGCACTACAGCATTGCCCTCATGCCGTTAATGTGTCGCATATGTTGCCCCATGATGCATTGCCAATCATCGGTGGCGCATGCTTTCAATTTGTAATTTAGCGCCTTTGAGTTTGGCTTTTGTGGGTCATGAAGAGACGCCCGTCTGTCCACAGGGCAGTGAGCTGCCTACCAAAGCAGTGCAGCAAGTAGGTTGCTGACTTATCTGCGAGAAGTTTAAACACGTTCCCCCGTGCACCTGTGGATTTTTCCCGGGCGCTCTGGTTTCCTTCCACACGAAGCAACACAATTTAAAATAAATTGGTTAAATATCCGATGAAAAACCTTCCTGAAATTTGGTCTCAAGTCTTGCTGAAACCTTCCTGGGTAAATCCAGAAAATATGTTTTTTTTAAATCGCATCTCACATCTCCACTCTGGCGACAAATGAACTGGAAGACCACCCATCGCATCCACATAATAATTCTCACCGCATAAATAATTCGGTATCGGTCCAGCTTACATGGCCACATGAAAACAATGCCTTTTATTTACCCAGGGTTAGGCCAGGCAGGTCCTGCATTGGGATGTTTGGCTGTGGCCGGTGCTATTAATGAGCGCGTCACAAAGCGGGAGGAAACCGGAGTACCTGGAGAAAACCCACTCGTAAGAGAGGGGAAGACCCTCCGATTAGCACAGTTGGCTACGTACGGTGCGAAATAAGTTCAACATTCATACAACACCCAAAACTCCTGCACAGACAGATTCAATACACTGCTGGACTGCCACCTCCAAGCCACCTCACAGCCCAAACCTACACCAGCCGATATTCCTAGGCATTATATTCAAGTACGAACCAGGCTCGGTCCTGATTCATAAATTATTTTTGGGTCAGGCCATGTAATGATCTGGGACAAAATCTGTGTCAAAAGATCCCCCACCCCTTCACCACCACCGCCCGCTGACACGGCAAAACACATTTAATTGTCACGTGGTGTGCAAGCGTTTAATAAAACGCCGGTTACAGTATTATTGTTTCACCTCCCGGAAACCAGAAACGTCGTTATCTTAATTGCTACATTTTGTCGTGAGAATTACAGTCATAATCTGCCCGCCCTTTAACTGCCGGCCGCGTGTGACAACCTGATGTGTTCGAACTCTGTCGGGCGGTGGAGGGTCTTTGAACACAAATTTATCCAGGTCTTTACGTGTCCCGACCCAAAAGCGAATTAAGAATCCTGTCACTGTCTGCGACACAACCCCCACCACGCTTCGGCTCAGCGTCTGCGACATACGACGAGGTGAGGCGCAATGCGTCGAGATTTTTAGTGGCGGTGGCGAAAGCGGCCGTCTGGCTTCGCCGCGCCGCGCTCTCGTGCAACCCAGACGAGCCGAAACGAATGCAAACTCCGTTTGATGTGACAACGGAAGCCCCCCCCCCCCCCAACCTCTCAATGGGTGACTCGAGCAGCTTGGAAGGGTCACATTGGCACGAGCCCCGAATTTAGATTTCCACCAGCCCCGGCAAAATAATAGGGCCTGACGCGGTTAGCGCGTCCTAATGGGAGACGTGCCGACTCAGTGGCGGTAACAGCCGGCCGCATCTGCGCTCGTGTTTCGCCCTGCAAATCTTCACTGTCGCTCACGCGATTAACTTAACCGACTTCGGGGGAGTGCTTACGCGTTGTCTGTGTGTGTCTTTGCGGCTGCACCTTAACAGGATAGTGGATTTTAATAGTTGTGGATATTATGGAAATTACTCAAATCACCCCCTCCCCCCCGCCTCCACCCGCCACAGCGGATGCTTGCGAACTTACGATTTTGGATATTTTAAAATATATATTTTGTTGATAATATCATTGATCCAGAACTCGCTGTGAGGTAGCGGGAGGGTTAATTAGCACTCGTGCTTAGTTTAGCACCTAATGAGATTACTACCTTTATCGCTTTTGGCAGTCGAATAGCACTCGTTGTAATAAGGGATACGGAGCCAGAGCCAGGCCAGGTAGCTCTTTTGAGCTCACACCACGTCAGCACTCTGAACCGGCACCATTGAGCTGAAAACCTGGGTTTTAATCTGGGTTTCAGCAGCCCGAGATTAAACCGGTCGCATATTATGACTGCACACACGCAAAAACACGCATTGTCGTAAATTATGTTCGTAATTCTACGTAATTTATTCCAGCTTTGTGAATTCAAACTTTGGCTGCGATGTGATAGACATGCGACGAAACACTCCGTGCAAGGCTTCTAAAAGCTGCGTGTCTAAGTGTTGATGGATAAAAAAAAAGATCTATTGCAGGGGGAAGGAGATACACTGCTCGCTGTGGAAGTTCCCTAAACAGAAATGTCTCCTTCTGACAACACGATGCCGATAACACAATTTCAATATCTTAGAGAGAAATGTGTTGATAGCAAAGGTACAGGCGCTGCCCTGCAAATGCTTGCTCACTCCACTGTTGGCAGAAGCGCCTCCATCAGAGCCAGCTCTGGACGGCCCCTCTTGAGGGTGTTTGGGCATGCTCTCTGATGCTGGCCATACCTCGTGCAAAAGGTGGGAATCCCCCACATTTTAACCCCACCCACACACGACCTGCCAACCGTACGCGGTGAACCCATTTATACTTCTGGGTCGACAAAGGTGGCATGGGGAATTCCGTAAACCTGCCTATCGTTTCAACTGCCGCTCCGGGAGGTCGAACTGGCGACCTCTGGAATGCAAGTCCAGTGCCCTAGTGACCATTACAGCCATGTCAGCGGCCTCCAGTGACTGTTGCGGTGCACGTGAGTCCATTAAATGGGGCGTAAACGAATACGAAATAACACGCGCGTGATTCAATCCCCGTATCGTCGGCTTAAGAATCAACATCAATCGATGATTCGATCTGCCGCTTAAAGCCCGAACACGCTGTGCTCAACGAGCGGTTAACTGCTACACATACGCTCAAGTGGGGGGGGGGGGGGGACGGGCATAACGCGTGCATGAACGACCACATTGTCCGATGTTTGCCCACAGACGTTGTGAAATGGCCCGTGGAACGTCCCACGAGAGAAGGTCATTGTAGTGTCGTGGAGTGTCGACGGCCATCGCGTTCCTCTGCCAAACGTCTTCCCAACAAGGGTGTCTTCGTAAACCGCACATGGGAGCGAATACATCTGGTCGCCCTGGAAGTCTGATTTTGAAACTAGGGCGCAGCGAATATAAAATCAGAAGCACGCACGAAACATTTTAACTTTTTTTCCGCACACTCTCCGGAGAAACTATGTGGCATTTGCACGGGGCCTGGCGCCATGAATGTATGTATTCACCACGTTAGACATGAGTGCAGCTCACAGAGATTCTTTGTGCGGGACGGGGTTTTGCTTCATTCGTCGGCGTGGAAGGTCAGATTTGGTACGGGGATTCGTAAACAACTTTCTTTCCAAGAGCAGAGCGAAGACACGGTGCAGGTACAGCTGTGATGAACCTGTGGTCAAAGATAAACTCTAACCGGCCCATTACCCAGCATGTCGAGTGTCATTGCCCACCATGCCAAGCGCATGTATTTGAATGTACACTTTTAGTGATCGGTTGTGCAACCCAAAGCCTGATCGCTCTCAAGATCGCGAGACTTTAACATCGCCTGCGACTGCTTTGTCCACATCTTAGTGAGAAGTTACGCAGAAAGGGCGTGGCTAAATTGTGTGGCCACGCCCTTTACAGCAGAGCCCCCGCCTCCTATCTGGGTATCTCCACCCCACCCCCGACCTCCGACCCCTCGCCCCCACATCAGGATTCAAACAACCAATCATAACGAGCAAATGTGCACCTGATGAAATACATCGCTACAAATCACCAAGAAGATCGCTTGAAAGTCTCTTTCTACTGCGCCTCTGATTTACCCCCGATTAGCACGGCTGGCTACGTACGGTGCGAAAGAAGTTCAACATGCGCTCAACCGGTCGGCTGAACTGCTCGCCACCGGTTGCCGAGACATCCACGCTTAAGCAATCCTCCAGCACGCGACCGCGTTGCGGGCGTTGGGCAAACCCGTAAGCGTGCACCAAACTATCAGGGCGACCGTTCTCTTTGTGCGCACGTGGCCGGCAGGAGTGGCACTGCGCGGAGGACGCCGTGGGCCACCTGCGCCTCCACAAGTGCCGCAGCTCGTTCCCGGGCCCCGAGCTGCCCGGCGCTCGCCCCCCTCTCCCGCACGGAGCGCTGTCCTCCCGGCGGTCTCGCAAGCTGCCCCGGCACGCCGGCACGCTGCCGCAGCCGTGGTGCGTGTGCCCCGACGACGACGGCGACGGCGGCGACGACGGCGGCGGCGGCGGCGGCACGAGGGGCGCCGGCGGGGAGCCGGACGACGTCTTCGGTCGCGGAAACGCGGCGAGGTTCGGCAAAGCGCTCGGACGGAAGCACAAGAAGCGACATCCTCCTGCTGCTGTCCAGGGCGCGGGGAACTCTCTCCGTGAGTTGCCTCCCCCACCCCACCCCACCTCACCCACCCACCTCGACCTTCCCCAACCTGCATTGTGCGTCTGTGGCCCTGCTGAGTCAGGGAACGCTCGTAAGGGGGGTTGTTTGGTGACGCTGCGTCGTCGGCAGCGGTGCACGAGCACGGGTGACAAAAACGAATCGGCGACAACGCTGCCTTCGAAATAAAAAGTGAAAGCACATAACGGGCAGGGTTTCGGGCAATGGCCTTTCTTCACAGCGCACACAGAGAGGACCCTCTGTGTGTCTTCTGAAAAAGGGCCATTGTCCGAAACGTCGCCTATTATATACTTTATCTTCATAAGGGAGGGAGCGAGCACAGGTGATGAGCAGCCGGTCCGTTTGCTCGCTGCGATGTTGAATCCTTGCCTGCCAGCGTTGGCTGTTTTGCAAGGGCTCCATAAACTATCCGCTATCTCAACGTCTGCTCTGGCATCTGCTGGTCGCTCTCGGCAGTACATCATTTGGCACGCAGCCCGCTCGTTAGGCTTATCAGCGATTCACGAGCTCGGTGATGAATAACCGACACTCGCTGCTGACAAATTGTGCGTGTAAGCATTAATTATAATTTATTTTATCGATTAATATTCTTATTAGTTACATCTCATGAGAATGAGATGCTAATGTTGCCTTTAGGCTAATGGTACGAATATGACTGAACAAAGGAGACAATGAAGGAGACGACAATATGAGATGAGACGGGACGGAATTAAATTGATTCCTGGCACCAGATTGGGACAATGCATTGAATCGTGGGGTAGGTGAACTCTGACCTGGACATACTTACTAATTCATGAACCCGTCTCTGGTCCAGCATAGTCGTGCAATTAATCCCAGGTGGATTAAAACAAAAACGGTTAGGCCTATAACATGGCCGGGTGACTCAGAATTCAGAGTGCTGAGCTGGCACTGCTGATCCTAGATTTAAATCTGGCAGCCATGAGTCGATGGTATGATACCAGTATGAAAAAATAAACCATCGGAATTTGTTGTTTCAAATGTGTCTAAATGCCGCCTCTAAAAAAAATGTAATCTCGGTTTGACTATCGTGGGACAAACGTTACTCGCAGAGTGGGTGGGAAAGTGCTGCCCCCTAGTGCTGTCGCCTGATGAAGCTAGTTGTAATTACTGGCGAAACGTCGTACTCAGATTGTAAATGTTGTGGCGCTCTCCAACACACCGGCGTGCTGTATTAGTAATGAATTGGCATGTTCTGTTTACGTGACAGACTTTACTAATTGGCTGTGTTGGGTGGTGGCGGGTTTAACGAAACATTTTAAATTTCCGCGATTTAACCCAAAAACAAAAACTGTATTATGGATCTCAAGAGGTAGTTCTGTGATGGCTGCTTCCTCAGGCCATTCTCGCACATGAAGGATTCCGTTTCTTTGCGAGAGATCCCAATGGATTATTTTTCACGTGACGTGATGCTGATCGCGCAATCGGGATCCAAGTGGAATGAAATATTAGGCATCGTGAGCTGTACGGCCGTCGCACACACATACGCACAGAGGGCGTGAGCAGAGCCTTGTTGTGTGTGTGTGCGTTCCTTCCCCAGCAGACTGTTGGGGCAAGTGCTGCTAGCGAGTAGCACCTATGAGGACGGCATGGCGTACGAGGGGTTAGGTGGCCAGCACCATGCCCGGCCACCTTTGTCTCCCCCGTGGCGATGTTTATACACCGCACCGGGGTACTCATGTGAGGCTGAGTCGACCTAGCCGAGGCCCATGGCCAGTGCACTGGTGTTGCCCGTGAGCGGGAATCGAACTCGAGTCACCGGGTTCATAGCGCAGCGCGCTAACCGCTGCACCACCGCTCCCCCCGCCCTTCCCCACCCCCCCCTAGGGCTGAAGTCGCGGTTGAGCCGCGGCCGAGCCCTCCGCTCCGTCTCGCTGGACGTGGTGGCCCAAGCTGACGAGCCGGCCCCGGCGTTTCCCACCGGGGTCAACGCTACGGATTCCCCCACGGCCGCCCCCAGCACGGCCGCCCCCCTCGCGACCGTGGGCCCCCCCGCGGAGCCCAGCAGTCCCACGGCCACCGCCTCCAACCGTCCGGCCGCAAGCAGCTCAACGATGGAACGTCCCGTCCTGGATCATCGGTACAACGACCCCGAGGCGATGATGAGCGAGGGCGATGGCGAACGCGAGCAAGATGATCGCGACGATGGCGCTGGCGACGATGATGTTGTTGGTGACGAAGATGAAGAAGATCAAGGCAATGATGACATCTTCGACCTGATCTTCGAGGAGGATGCTAAGCGAGGTTGGTGACGTCGCACGGGCAACTTTCTAACGTACAAAAAAAAACCACCAGAACAATTGTGGTTTGCAAAACGATTGTGCTGAATTATTCAGGTACTGAAGTATGCGTGCATGCATCTGTGTAGGCGTGTGTGTGGGATGGGGAGAGGAAGTGTCGTTCTTAGCACACTGCACTATGAACCTGGCGATCCGCGTTTGAGTCTCGCTCACGCCCAATAACAGTCACTATTTTTTGAACCGCTCCTGAGCCTATCCTAGGTCGACTCATCCTCAAATGAGTACCTGGTGCGGTGCGTAAACATCGCCACTGGGGAGACAAAGGCGGCTTGGGCGTGGTTCTGGCCATCCCCGCTCTCGTGTGCCGCGCCGGCCTTCATTGGTGCTTGTGAACGGCACTTGCCCCAAACGTCTGCTAAGGCTATACGGGGGATATTTGTCTTTGTTGTAGGCGTGTGCGCGCGCGTCTATGGTCCATTGCCATGTAGGGACCAGTAATGTAGTGGTCGGGACACACTGCGCTACGAGCCTCACGACAAGAGTTCAAATCCCCCTTACGGCTCAAGTTAGCGACGACTATTTGCACTGGTCCTGGGCCTCACCTAGGTCAACTGAGCCTTAAATAAGTACTCAGTGCGATGCACACACATCAGCACCGGGGAGACAAATGCAAACAGGTGTGGTGCTGCCCACGTCACCCACTCCTGCACCATGCCGGCTTTAATAGGTGCCCGCTAACAGCACCTGCGCCAATTTATATCTGGAGAGGTTCGCTAACATTGATTTCCCCTACTGTCTTCATGACGACAATGGGGAAGTTTAATTTTGCTTGTGTGTGTGTGTTGTGGAGCGTCGGTGTCCTGGTGACGCGCTGCGCCGTGACCGCACGGTCCTGAGTTCGATTTGCGGCCGTGGATTTAGGGGCGACCCAGCACCCTGTGCTGGGTCTCCCCTAAGTCGACTTAGGGGTGTCAAGAGTAGCAATTGGGACTGTGTGGGAGACAATCACGGTGGGGGTAACATTGGCCAGGAGATGGCAACATGCAAACGCTCATTAATTGGCTGAAAACACCATAATAGTTAGAGGACCCACAGAGCTTTGGGGGGGGGGGGTGGGAATTAAGTGCCAGGTCACCACGTGACTGTTGCTGCCTTCCCCACTCGTCTGTAGTTCCTCCTCGTGCCTCTGAGTCATCCTCTGTCTCCCTTCGAGAGCGAGGGAACGCTGTGCGACGGTGCGTTACAAGTTAAAATGATATTGTCTTAACATAAACACAGCTAATGAGACAGCCGTATTTGCGCTGGTAGCTTTAACGGGTGCTCCCTGACAACCCTTGCCCACAGCAGCTGTTTATATCGATATAATTAAACATGTTTCTGTTCATCGTCATCACCGCCATCGTACTACGACGGTTGTTTTAAAATATGTTTGTCTGCCATTCCATTTTGAACTCAAGAACCCAAATTGTTCTTGGCGCGTGAGTTTGGCTGCTCGCGAGCGTTTTCCACGCTCCTCTGTCTCCCCCCCCCCCTCCTGCTTGTGTCGCAGCCCTGAGTGGAAACGAGATGGAGAAGGGCACCGAGGCCCTGTCACAAGGCACCAACGAAGGCGACCAACGACCACCTATCGCCACGGCAACACCCACTGCCCTGGCCCTGAGGCCCAACCTCACAAGGGTCACGCACAGGTTGCAGCCTCCGACCTTTCACCCCACGGTGGTCACCAGAAAGTCATGTCGTGACCTCTAATCTTTGCCGCTCATGATCGCCTCCCAGGGCTGTGGGTAGAGGATGTTTGGCTCATGAATTCCACCTTCTTCTTTGGTTCTTTCGGTAAAGTCACGTAGAATGAGAATAAAATAATAAATTGATAAAATAAAATAACAATAATATTCTCACGACGTTTCGGCCACAACACAAACGTGACTTTACCGAAAGAACCAAAGAAGATGAATCATTGCAGTCACGAAAGCTTTAAATCGAGAATTCCACCTTGGCAACGGGTCTCATTTTTAGCAACGCTTTGGATATCAAAGCCGCAGTTTTATTTTTCTTTAGCAGAACACGGTGGCTCTTTTTTAATGATAAAACAAATTTGTGTTTGTGCTTTTTTCGTCTGTAGTTTGTAATTGTATACGTGTTACATCAAAGCTATAAAAAAAAAAAATTTCACGTTTTGATTCACAAGATCAGAATCTATTTGTCGGGCAGACTTTCTACTGATCATGCAGCTCACAGATTATATATTTGTTTTAAACGCTCAACATGGTTACAAAATTAGACTGAGCACAAAGGTGTGACTTTAAAGTCCCTTACTGGACAGCTCGGGGCATCAACTGACAACACGGTGGGAACGTTTTCAATAGCGAACAATTTAAAACACACTTGACGAATATTTTCATCATAAAGTAAAACAAAATAAACCAACATCACGAAAATACACCCAACTGATCTCAGCACCCGGAGGTTAGATCCAGCCTGAAGTTCACAAATGTCACATCCTGAATAATTGATGCAAAGTGGCCACGTGTGGTATTTTATTTTAAAAGGTCTCTTCATGCCCTTTGAGGCAGGAGTCCGGGTTGTTCAGGAGGCAGCATCTAACGCAGTTCAAGGCCATTGATCCCCCCCCGAAAGGGTTCCCTGGTGGTCACCAGTTTGGAAATGTTGCAGATTTTAACAGACTACTCGCAACTATTCTATGCGCAGCAAACATCAAGTCCGCAATACGGGCATTGTATTTATTAATAGGTGCGTTCATTCATACCACATTTCAGTCGGCCTTCGGAAGGCTCTTTGATGGGGGAACAAATGGTTTGAGCACGAGGAAAATTAACCCACACTGCCTTTATCCAGCAAGGGATTGAGAACAATCTCCAAATAGTGACAAGCATTACTTCAATATATATTTATAATAGCTTTACTCGCCGGCTTCGCCCGGGACTTGGATTCACCACGCCCGGCCGCCTTTGTCACCCCAGTGGCGATGTTCACACACCACACGAGTTACTCGCTTGAGGCTGAGTCGACCTAGGGGAGGCCCAGGACCGGTTCAAATAATCGTCACCGGCGGTAGCCGTGAGCGGGAATCGAACTCGGGTTGCCGGGTTCGTAGCGCAGCGCGCTAACCACTACACTACCGGTCCCCCCACACACACACGCGCGTGCGCGTCCACAGGTACACATACACGCGCTTGCTGCAGACACACACAACTTCCAGGGTGCGTACGGCAGTAAACGACTGAAATAATAAAGCAATGCTGCTCGAAGAACGGTGTAGACCTGCAACACATTTGTATGGCAATACAAATGTGGGGGGGGGGGATGCGTGACGTCAGCAGTCATGGTGTACAGTCTGAAAAGTACCCACACGTCAAATTTAAAGTTTGTTGCATGTCGGGAAGTACGCTAAACATTTCGAACAGACACACACATTCACAAATTTCCCTTTTACATATATAGATAGACTACGAATATTAACGTTTGCATCTGCAAACTTTGCATAATCCTTGCCCAGCTCTGTGATTTTCATACGAGACTTAAAAACTGGACGCTCCGTCTCTCGACGTGACGCCGATAGCGCAGTCGGAGTGGACTTGCTTGAAGAGGCTTGCTTGAAGAGACGAAATTGACGAGACACTCTTGGTCGCGTAACGTCCGCCCGCCCACCCGCGTGCGTGCTAGTCACGTGTGCGTATGCTTGTGGGGAGCGGTAAGAGCATCGCGGTCAGCGCGCTGCGCTACGAACCTGGCAACTCGGGCCAGTCCTGGGCCTCCCCTAGGTCTTCTCAGCCTCAAATGAGTACCTGGTGCGATGTTTAAACATCGCCACTAGAGAGACAAAGGCGGCCGAGCGTGGTGCTTACCACCCAACTTCTCTTGTGTGCCATGCCGGCCTTTAGTCCGTTAAGGCTATATGGGGGAATCTTTGTTTTTTTTTTATGCCACCGTAGGTGCTTCTTTCTTCTCAACCGAACGGTTCACTGCGACGAGGAGGTGTACCAGTCTGTCCGCGCATGGAAGGACCACCGTCACTTTGTGGACCGGCAGGTGCGTGCCCCCCTCATCAGCTGCTCATTTTAGGTCTGAGTCGACCTCGGGAGAGGGCCCTGATAAGTTTCAGATTTTATTTCCACCCTCCCCCCCCCTCCAGAATATATTCCAGTTGTGCTCCAGGGGCGTCAAGTCCCATTGATACTCGGGCAGCTAGCAGTGCATCAACCCTGCATTGAGAGGCCTCTTTATCCCCAGCTAGGAGGCACACCTTTTAAATTCCCCCACGCATGTGGCCTCAGACTCACACTCAGACTTTATTGTCTGAGCATTACAGCGTGGGAATGTGCAAACTAACAAGAGCAACAACAACAACAAAGTTGTTTAGACCAGGGGTCCCCAACCCCTGGACCGCGGACCGGTACCGGTCCGTGGCCTGTTAGGAACCGGGCCGCACAGCAGCAGGAGGTGAGAGCGGTGGGCGAGCGAGCGAAGCTTCATCATCATCTGTATTGACAGATGAAGCTTCATCAGCATCTGTATTTACAGCCGCTCCCCATCGCTCGCATTACCGTCTGAGCTCTGCCTCCTGTCAGATCAGCGGCGGCGGCATTAGATTCTCATAGGAGCGCGAACCCTACTGTCAACTGCGTATGCGAGGGGTCTAGGGTTGCGCGCTCCTTATGAGAAGTCAGAATCCGACACTTATTTTAGTCCGCGCGTGGCCCGCCCATTATTTTATTTACCACTCCCGTCCGGGCTTGTTTCCCGCACTGCGCACTTGTCTCAGTCACAGTGTTGGTAAGCCCACAAGCTAACCCCGAGCCAAAATGAGTAAAAACACAAACGTCGCTGGAGAGCTTCTTTGAAAAGGGGGAAAGACCCAATGATGACCCCCCACCCCCCCCCTCCCCCCCCCCTCGGTCTGTGAAAAAATTGTCTTCCACAAAACCGGTCCCTGGTGCCAAAAATGCCGGCAGGACCTAGGTTTGAACCCAGAATATCAGTGGTGGCAGCTGAGTGCCCTCACCCCATGATCCACTCCACCAGCTGACGTGCACTGTATTGTAATAGCATGAAGAGTCATTGATGGAGATGGGTCTAACATCCCAATGCAGGACTACAGAGCTTGTGCAAATGTTCATAGCGACGGCTCCGGCTCCTTCCCCATTGTCCGTGGTGAAAACTGCACGCGTCACAAAATTTGGCTCATTTTGAGATTCGATTTGGGTGAACGACGCCGTGTAAAAATAATCATAATTATTAAATGTAAGTAATAATGTTTGGATGAGCAAATCCCTCTCTCTCTGCAGATTGAGTCCTTGCAGGATAAGATCAAGTTCCTGCGGGAGGTGAGAGGTCACCTGAAGAAGAAACGCCCGGACGTGTGCGACTGTGGGAAGAAAAGGTATCCCTTCACCTTTGTGCTCTGTCACGTCCTGAGTTACCACGGTATTCTGCGGGATTATAAGACCCTCCGGAAAGTAAGATGCTCCCCCGAACGTTGGGGTCATTTAAAAAAAAAATTCAGAAAATACGACGTCCCTGGAATGCGGGAAACAATATTGTAAAATATGAAGTTAAGAAATTGAGTGCACGTTAGGGTACGGTACCATTGAGATCCATCTTCCGAAAGATGATTACAATCGCGCTACTTTACATTGGGGAGAGATGTTTTCCCCGAAGATCATTCTGAACGGCTGGTGGTGACTTCTATCCCCTAGGTGGGTGGTCAGGTATCACTTATGGACAGCCGTCTTCTGGACAATGATTCTGAACAACTAGATTAAAACACGTCCGCAGGAAGACAATGCACTCTTCCAAATTTCCATATAAAATGCACCCCCCAACTTGTGACTTGAAATACAGAGGGAAAAAGTGCATCTTATTATCTGGAGAATACGGTATGACTAGTCCAGGCTCAAGGCCTTCCTATTCTGGGTGCCACGGTGGTGAGATGTTAACTACCTCGCTCGGTATGCAGGATGCCGTTAGAGTGTTTGGCTGCTATACATTCCACCTGATAAGCCACTTCATCGGGGAATCATTTGTGGCCAGGTCGCTTCTGAAAAAGAGCTTTAGAGCTCAGTGGGCCTCACTCTCATCTATCGAGTAATTTTATCGGCACTCCCTTTCGCCTCTGTGATGCGTATGTCCTAAACTTCGTATTGCATCTTAAGATGTAGTTGCTTATAGATGCTCCATGAATCTAAGTTGTATCATACATTGTTGTGATTTTCCGGGCCTGTGCACGCACACACAAACAAAACCACCACGATAACTTATTATTTTGTTACTTATTTATGAATTTGTCCAAGGAAAGCCTCATTGAGTATCTTAAGACTATATCCTTACGCAGGTTCTGCATTAATATGTTTGTTCAGTTCCTTTCATAAGGAGGTTATTTAGTGTGAGAGAAAACCTAACTATTGAGATAAAATTCCTACGTGTACGCAGAGATAATGTTCAAACATCCACAAATTTTGCCAAAAAAAGATACTTGCACGTTACTTAATTGGAAAAACCAACATCTACTCGCAGACTAATGCCCACTCTCAGGCCGGTGCTGTGTTCACCTTGCGCCGCACAGAGACAACTGCCCTAGGCTAAAATAAACCTGCGCCGCGAGACGTTTAGTTACATTTTTTGGGCGCGGTATAAATCCGAGTTGTTGTTGTTTACTGGCTCCCACGTGATTCTACTGCCATCTCCTGGCCACCTCGCAGCCCGGCGGGCGAGTTTGTGACTTCGAGCAAACCTACACGCGATCCACCAATCCTCTCTTTCTCTCTCTCCCGCTTGCGGCGGCAGCGGCAAGGGAGTGTGGAGCGCGGAGCAGCGCAAGAAGGCGCTGCGCGAGGAGCGGCGCCGGCAAAAGGAGGAGAAGCGCCTGCGAAAGAAGAAGCACCGCAAGGGAGAGGCGTGCAGCTTCCCGGGCCTCACCTGCTTCACCCACGACAACGACCACTGGCAGACGCCGCCGTACTGGACGCGTGCGTTCACGCGGCAGCACGCAACGCAACGCACCGCGCGCGCACGCACGCACGCACGCACGTGGCTCCCGATAATAAGCGCGAAACGCTCAGTCGCGCTCGCTCGGTCGCCTGTGTGTCACCTGACGACGATAACGATAGTGAGCTGTTTGTGATCGAGGTCGCACTCCTTGACGCGGGGTGGGGGGAAGCACCCCGGAGCGCGTTCCAAGAGATAAGCGAATCGAGTCGTCGCTATCTCAGCTCAACGTATTTTTAAAAAGTGGCACATTCCCCACCGCCTCCTAGCCCTCCAGTGGCAGCCGCCGGCTGCTGTCTGGCACAAGGTGACTTAGCACGTGACCGCCCGCAAGAGGGCATTTGTCTGCCGGTAAAGGGGCGACGAGCGTGTAATCCGGGCCGAGTGTGAGAATTTTATTGTTTTACATTTTCATTCTTTTATTGTTTCCCTTCTACGTGACTTTACCGAAAGAACCAAGAATATGAATCCCTGCAGTCACGAAAGCTTTAAATCAAAATTCGAGTGTGGGTAGTTTAGCGCCGTGATTTTAGCAGCGCGGAGGGTCACCGTGGTGACGGGAGTCGTGGAACGTTGACAAAAAGTTCCTTGAAATATTTTTTTGTTGTCACAATAATGCCTCGCGTAGTGCGCCGCGCAGTACAGTTTTTGCCTTATCGGTCAGATCGATGACGGCTCGGATGCGGCAAAATAATTCGGCGCAAACGCAAAACGCACCGATACCCAGCATGCGACGAATGCCTTCCTAACGAGAAGCATGGGACATGTGACATCTCTATAAGGCTGCCTTGATCACCTCGTGGGGGTGAAGAGATGGGGCCCAGAGGGGGATCGTAGTGGGGGGGTGGCGGGGGAGGAGGGCGTTGTAGGGACCGGTGGTCTGGTCGGCCACCCGCCCTCTCGCGCGCCATGCCGGCCTTCATAGGTGCCACTTGGTAACAGCACTCGCCCTTACAGTCTGTTAAGGCTATACGGGGGATCTTTGTATTTGTAGGGACCATTGGTATGGCTGGCCGCACAGCGCTATTAATTATTGACTTAAAGCTTTCACGACTGCAGGAATTCACGTAGATAGAATAAATGATAAAAATAATAACAATATCACGACGTTTCGATCGCAACACAAGCAATCGTCATCAGGTGAAAAATATAGCGGGAGAGCTACTGGGGCAGGAAAAAAGATATATTTTTTTCTTGTTCCATCTACGTGGCTTTACCGAAAGACCCAATGAATATAGCGCGATTAATGTTTATTTTTCTACCATCATTGGTCACCGGGGCTGAGGCAATCGCGTAAACTATTTAAACCCTGGGCTGGATCACTTTGGACATAATCTTTTTTTTTTAAATCCCACTCCGTGCTATGCACGTGAACGCAATGTATGTTCGTTGAACTTCTTTCGCACCGTACGTGTCCAGCCGTGCTAATCGGAGGTGCACGGCTACGTCGTTCGAGTCGTCCCGTTCGTCGCCAAACAAAACGAACGAACGAACAAAAACCAAACCCCCTCACACACCTTTTTTTTTTTAAATTTCTGCCAGCAGAAGGCACGTTCTGCGCGTGCACGAGCTCCAACAACAACACGTACTGGTGCGTGCGCACGCTCAACAGCAGCCACAACTCGCTCTTCTGCGAGTTCGCCACCGGCTTCATCGAGTACTTCGACCTCAACACCGACCCCTACCAGGTGACCTCCACATGCCTACCTACCTGCCTGCCTGCCTGCCTGCCCTCCGCCACCGCCCCGCCTGCGAGCCTCGCCTGCGCGTCACCTTGCCTCGATTGCCCCAGCCAGGGCTTACGGGCTGATCGGGCTGTGGCGCTTGGCGCCGTGCAGGAGAAACGTTGAACACGCCCGAGGAATTCCGCGGCACGGTGCTCCAATACACAATGTGAAACGAATGCCTTACGGGAAACACACCGATACAACAACTTGAAGTCAATGCCTCGGTGGTAAATATCTGTCCCGGTCCACGGCTACCCCAACTCAGACTTGAATGAGTACCTTGTGCGGAGTTGTAATCATCAGCACTGGGGAGACAAAGGCGGCGGGGCGTGGAGCTGGCGACCCACCCCCTCGTGTGCCGTGCCCACCTTCGTAGGTGCTCGCTAACAGCACTTTCATGGAAAACACCGCCTCCGTTTCCACGCAGATGCAGAACGCGGTCCACACGCTGGAGCGCGGCGCCCTCGGCGCCCTCCACGCTCAGCTCGCTGGGCTCCGTGCCTGCCGGGGACTCGGCCAGTGCGAGCCACCCCCCAGCAACACACACACAGGTAGTGGTCATCCCACACAGCGACCCCCCCCCCTCCCTACTCACTCACAACCCACTATACCCCCTCCCTACTCACTCACACTCATCACCCTGCAGCAGCACGCACACTCATGCACCTACCTCACTCACTCAGAGTCCATCATCTTATACTGATACAAATATCCCACTAACTTTACATCCATCATCTTATACTGATACACCTACCACACTCACGTTACATCCATCATCTTATACTGATCCACCTACCCCACTCACTTTACATCCATCATCTTATACTGATACAAATACCCCACTAACTTTACATCCATCATCTTATACTGATACACCTACCCCACTCACGTAACACCCATCATCTTATACTGATACACCTACCACACTCACTTTACATCCATCATCATATACTGATACACCTACCACACTCACTTTACATCCATCATCTTATACTGATCCACCTACCAAACTCACGTTACATCCATCATCTTATACTGATACACCTACCACACTCACTTTACACCCATCATCTTATACTGATCCACCTACCCCACTCACTTTACATCCATATTATATTTATAGTATCCACCTACCACACTCGATCAATGTCCATCATCTCGTATTTATCCACCGACCCCACTCACTTTACATCCATCATCTTATACTGATACAACGACCCCACTCTCTTTACATCCATCA
The DNA here is from genome assembly GCF_048934315.1 of Petromyzon marinus. Lineage (NCBI taxonomy): Eukaryota > Metazoa > Chordata > Hyperoartia > Petromyzontiformes > Petromyzontidae > Petromyzon > Petromyzon marinus. Next base: position 5,066,041 of record NC_133689.1, on the reverse strand, counting down.
TCTTATACTGATACACCGACCCCACTCACTTTACATTCATCATCTTATACTGATCCACCTACCCTACCCACTCCAGTTCTACGAGTATTCGTTGGTTGCGATGCATAATTGACACATCGACGTTGTGTTGTTCCGCGTCCACGAGTTTGCAGGAAAATGTGACCCATCGTGCCACACAGCTCTGATCTCGTAGATGCACACCTAGGCCGTGTGTCCACGATTGTCCAGCAACACTTTTAAACTACAACAAAGGGAGGAGAAATACAAATTTAAAAACGTCAAAAGTGATTTCATGCTCAAACGAGCATTGAGGCGGTACTTTTCTGCCACTTACAACACTAAGGTCATGATGGGAATTCCACATTCCTTTGGCAGGGGTGATTCCCTCCAGAGGACAACCACTGTTGATGTTTCCACAAAGTGGTACTCGTTGTATCGATGGTGGTGGTGATGATGATTGATGATGGGCTTGAGTTAACCCAAAACCGCGATTTGAACTGAGCCACCGCCCTGGCCGCTTCAAAAGAATCTGCAAAATTCAAGCGAGGTGGATGCGGAGTGCCATAGTAACTCCCAGAGGAGTGTCCCGGTCTGCGAATCACCTCACTGTTTGTGCGAAACACACAACACACGTAACAGCACGCGCCTCTGCAGATGAGTCTTAACGTGACAAGCTGGACAATGCGGGAAGGCGGAGCTGAAATCTTCTTAACGCCTCGCGAATTTAAACAACTCGGCGCACGCTTCACAACGCTCCACCGCGATCCACTTCGCATTTTTTTAATTGCGACGTCCGAAAATCTTCTCACAACTAAACCGTGCGAATGCCGCTTGTTAACGTCTGTGTTTCTCTTTGCAATCAGGTTTCAAAGGTGACAGCAGCTATGATAATTACAGGTACAAGGCTGTGTGGTCATAATCCACCTCCCATTCGCGTGCTGTCTCATTTCCAGCTCCATCGTCCATTCATCGCTGCAGCCAGCATGGCCATAACCAGCGTGTTGGTTGCTGTGATTTTCATTTTGCATGAGCTCGTTAAGGCCATTGGTTTTAAGTTGTTGTGATTTTTTTTCTGTTATTTTTCTTGCATTCCACGCGGTGCCACCGGCGAGAGTTCACCGTCGCGTCTCTTGTTCAACGTATCCCGAAATGCATTTCCCACTGTTGGTGCATTGTCCCGGAAGGTTTTTGACGTAATGTCCAAATCCATACACAGCATTAAGTTGCATCGAAAACGATTTTATTGATACGAGATTCATCGCTAAGGGATGAGCTTCAGATTATAATTTCTTATGATTTTGGAGTCGTTATAATTGTTTCAAACGGGTAGTTTACGTTTTGCGATAACATGTCTTCGTACTCGCAAAACGGATGTCACCCGGTGTCAAGTGACACCACTTTTGGCGGGAAAAAGAGTGGACATGATGTCATTGAACTGACGTCACTTACCTTGACATCATGAAGTCATTTTTTTCTAGATTTGAAGCTTTCGTGACTGCAAGGATTCATACTCTTTGTTTTTATTTTTTACCTACGTGACTTTACCGGAAAAAAAGAGTATCATGAAGTCATGTCTATACGGGCTCAATCGATAACACTGCCGCAGCCACTGCTTGTGTCAAGAGTGGTTCCTGGTGCCATCACGATACGCGTGTCGTCTGTTTGTTTTAAATAATCCACCGTGATTTGGCTGAAGCGCAAAAGCAAATGTTTGTCCTCCCATAAACAGAGAGATTTAAGGAGATAATTGGTTTTCTATTCGAGTCTTGTGCTTAAAAAATAAATCCCCCTGTGTTATTGGATTTTAACTGATTTTAAATTGAAACTCGCTGTTCCCTGATCGTGGGTGGTGCTTTGGGTGTTTACATATTTTAATTATACTTTAATTGTTTTATTCGTGTCAATGCACCGCTTCTGGGTGAGTCCGTATCCTGTGCAGCACCCCCAGAGGGTACGTGTTAAACAAACTTAATGCTTACACGAGTGGCTATTTCGTGTGGCCCAAACGCAGCTAATAACTATTCAAAGTGGTTGGATGAGGATACAGAATATTAAGGCCCTCGGGAATGCCAAACGCGTTCCCGGTGTCAATAAAGTTACAAAAGTCTGGTCACATCAAAACCGGTACCCGTCATTAGCCATCAAGTGACGGTGACACCACCACCGCGGCACCTGTGGCAGGCCAGGTGCACTTGGAGGCCACGCTGACAGGAGGTCGTGGGACAGACCCAGGGGCCATGCGTTGACCGACTGAGATGACTGGTCACGCCTACCAGATTATAATACAAATCCCCCATCGTTGCTTTTATAATGCAGGTTAAAGAGTGCATTTTATAACCCGGCGAACATGCTCTACATTTTCCCAAAAAGGAGTCTCAAGACCTCCCAAGCAAGAGGTTCCTGCTTAGTATGTTTGGCCAATTCTATAACAAGTTGTTGGGGGTTTTTTTGCACGTGGGAGAAACCCGAGTATCTGGAGAAGCCTCACGCATGCAGGAGGAGAATACTGAAACTCCACGCAAGTTGTCATTTCAATAACCTGCTTGCTGCACTGATGCTCTCATTTTAGAGGAGGTTTAAAATATCCCAGAATGATGCCACCTTAAGACTATTTTTCAGGAGAGTCTCGCAACATTGGATTATTTTGACCGATTCTATGAGTGAGAGTTTGGCTGCATGTGGGAACGAAAACCGGAGTGGCTGGAGAAAAGCCACCACGCATATGGCTCGGGAAACACTCAGAGTGCCTTCTCCTGACCACCACAAAGCCACACGTGAAATAACTAACCAGGCCCTGCCCTGCTTAGCTTCCAAGGAAAATGGTCACCAGCAGGGTTGGTACTTTCACCATTGGGGGGGGCGGGGGGGGGCTCTAAGCAGAAATAATTAGAGGCATACCTCTCTTTAAGCTTTCAAAAAATTGGCCCTGTCATAAAAACAACATGCACTGTATGTCATCTGGTAACATTCATTAATGCAATGCCTTTTTTTTCTAGTAAAAACTCGCCCTCACTGAAGAGTGCATCGCAATACTTTATGGTATAAATTAAACGAAGGTAGTCCTACCTTTAAAATCAAAACACATGTTTAAAAAAATGAGAGGACATACTCATGGATAAGCTAAAAGAGAAAAAAAAAGTCTTGCAGAGTTTCCTGAACTGTCTGGTGCTCGGAGCCATTCTGAGGACCGGCGGAAAAGAGTTCCACATCTTAGGCACCATACTCGAGAAGGCCCCTACTACTACCGCCGAGTGTAGAATGAAAAACTCTAGGTCGAGCTAGCAGGGCCTGGCCTGAGGAGCGCAAGGTATGTATCTACCAGACGTGTGAGGGGCCAGACGGGACTGCAGGTACTGAGGACCCCCTCCATCTACCCCCAGGCTTCGATCCGCCACTCATAATGGCTCTCTCGTGTGGTTAAATATAGGAGGTTATAGCTGAGAGATTGGCGGCACGTGGGAAGAACCCAGAGTTAAATATTATCAACAACATCAAGCTACAAAGCAATCGTTACGTTTGTGCTCGGGGACGGCCACCACTGGACGGCACTGTGACCCGGTTTGAATTGTCCTCGTAAAATACGGGCAGACCTCGCTTAGCGCTCAGGTTGCGTTCCTGGAGAAACGAGCGCTACAATCGAATCGGCGCTAGAAGGGCTCATTATGCCATCGCGCTGCATTGGTCGCTGCGATACTCAATATTGTACAAAAACCACACCAAGTCCAGTCGCTGCTGGGTCAACGAGGTCCTGGACGCCCGTTGGTTACACTGTTAGACGAGACTCGGTTTATGCGGAGACACAAAACATATTCACATATTAATTAATTTAATGATCGTACATAATAGTTGTACGTACTTGGAAGAGCCTCATGGTTCTGTTTTGGCCAAGTGTTGGATCTTTAGTCACTTCCGCTTTGAGCACTTGAAATGCCTGCTGATTTATGTTGTTACTTTACAGTACTCTACAAAACAACACTTAACAATTACATCACTTGTCGCCAAGCGAGAGCTGCCGAAAGAACCAAAGAGTGAGGAGCTGGGAATTTTTGTTTTCACAAGGAAGGCTCCTTGCCTTTAAAAACACACACACATCAGGAAGATCACCAGCATTGGGCTAAAGAATGTCAACTGCTGATGAGGCAAAGCATGTCGAAACCGGTCCAGAGTTGGCTTGTTTTCAAACAATATTGTTTCGAAGCCCATGTGGCTGATGGGATGTGTAACAAAAATACTTTTTGCTTCTAAAGTGGGGCTGCATTATCTGCTTAATTATATTGCCGAGTGCAGTGAACTTTTACGTTGTCATGAACATTTAACTGTTGCACGGTGAGCCGATTGTGAATTTGCGTTGGCGGGAATGCAGGTTGAATGCGTCACCCGCGCTGCTCAGCGCTACGTTTGCCATCGCTTTGCCGCTTCGACCGCCGAGCGCTATTTATTCATTTTGGTCCTTGAGACATTGGCCCACAAATTGATTATTGGTACCACCCAGTGGTGTGACGAATCCTCGCAATGTTTTTTTTTAAATTAGTATTAAAGCGGTGCGTCTCTTGATTACATATACGTGCGATAGCAAGGTTGTCGCGGTAGCTTCTGTTTAACGACGTGACGAGATGAATGCCCGTTGAAGCGTGTTTAATGGAGAGTATCGTTTTGGAGAAGAGAACGCATACTTGTGTGATGCGAAACATCTACAGGATTAGCGTTGATAACAAACGTGTCTATGAAACGGACGCTATGTACGGTAATATTTCTCCATAATATAGGGTTTTTTTTTTAAAGAAAGGTTTGTGACGTAAACAGAACATGCCAATTCGTTGAGAGTACCACACACCGATGTGTTGAGCAAATCCACAACATATACAATCTGGGTGCGACGTTTCGCCAGTAATTACAACCAGCTTCATCAGGCGACAACCAGATTTGTGGAGAAATCCTCCTGTTTCGTTCCTTAAATAAAGGGATAGATGTGATGATGTCACTTGTGAGCCCTTTCACGTGCCTGTGTCGGGTGGTGGCGGGTTTAACGGCACATTTATATTTACGTGATCTAACCAAAAAAAAACCCTATATTATGGATGATATTGGTCACGAAAGCCTACGTGGTAATATTTCTGTCCGCGGATGGGCACTGCCCATGAGTGGTGCATCCAGATTAAGATTAATTAATGGAGTACTGGCTAAGGTGGATCCTGCTACTCCAGGTGGGACCAACGACCCCCACTTAGGCTCATGAACTACTCCACTGTACTGTGTATAAAAATACGGAGCATACTCATGGGCTGAAATATACAAGAGGCTGCGTATGGAGGGAGCGGTCAAAATTTTTTAGAAAGCAAGGCAGTATTGAAATCGCATGCAGAGTTGCGATTATAACTTTACAATGCTTTATTTAATCAGTTCTCTCGCCAACACACCCTGTTGTTCGAGCCCAAATCGTGTTAATATTAATGGGGTATCCACAAATGATGAAGCAGCGCTTCGGCTGTGACAGTTTCTTCTTGCCTCATCACATTTATTTGACTGAGTACGCATCACAGTTTATTGACGGCAAGTAAAACTCGATTGCCAAAAACAGACACGTTAATATTTTTTTTTGCATCACATTTCACCGAATTAAAACAATCGGGGTTTGCAGTGCACCGTCTTTTTTGTTATTAAAATCTAACCCCAAAACTGCTGCCCTTTTAGTAGTGCTCGTACAAAACTCAACAAGTATTTGAGCTCCGCTCTTGTGTCCATGAAATGCCAATTGCTCATCCCACATCTCCCGACATCTAATTCTTGTATACATCTCCTCTCATTTCACATTCATGGCTCTTCGCTGTATCTCTCTTCTCTCATCTCATTGCGCCTCTTATCTGTTCACGTTAATCTCATCTCTGCCACCTCTCTATCTCACTCGGAGTTCATGCTTCGGGCCCCCGCCCCAATGGGCTAAAACCACCACCACTAAATTTTGATTTAAAGCTTTCGTGACTGCAGTAATTCATATTCTTAGCTCTTTCGGTAAAGTCACCACTGTGTACTGAGCTCTCGTGAAAAATGCCACATTGTCACAATTTTGCACCACGTAATTATTTTCTCTCGCAGTGCCACCAGCGACCTCGTCGTGTTATTAAATTATTTTGAAAGAAATCTGTCCGATGGGGTTTTTGTTGTTTTACATCGGCGACAGAAAACTCCCACACTTGCGATTGCCAACGCTTTGGGCTTGCGCCACATCTGTTCCCCACAGTGAGCGTAGGGGCCAGCCAGAGCTGCTCAAGTTCCCCCCCCCCCCTCCGCACCAGCCGACACAACGAACACAGACAGACGGCAATAACGGCTACGCTGTGCTGATGAGTCCTCGTGCAGGGATGACGAAGCCCTAGGTTGTTGCCTTGTCGTCCTGCCGTGGCCTTGCATTCAAAGGGGGGCGAAAACTTCCCCCCCCCCCCCCAGCTGAGTCAACACAAGGCTGCGTGTAGGGATATATGCGGTGGTGTCACCGTGACATGCACAGCATGCTGGGACTTATTGTTCTGCTTTTGCCGTGTTAAGTCACCGTTTTGTGGATATTAACACGAGTTTGTTTCAAGCCTGCATGCTTTTTTTTTTCTCTTCAATCACAGACATTTTTGTTTCCGAGTGTTTAAGGCACATACGGTCGCCAACCTGTAGGGGTGTAACGATTCTTTCGACTGCCATACATGCATTAATTCACCCATGCAAGTATATGTGTGTTTCATATATATTCATACCCTGTGTGTCGTGTGTCATTGGTTCACGCGACCCCTCCGGACATTAGAGGTCGCTACGTTAAGTAAAAATTTAATATTTTAATCGAATTGTGACAGATCGTTACACCCCTAGGCTAATTGTTTAGCTGCATGCAAAGTCACTTTGGTCATTTTTGTAAACCTTTTGTTGTTGTTGCGCAGGGAAAAAATCTGGGACGGATGGGAAGGGTAAGACTCCGGCAGGCCTGGACGAGGACGTGTGGCCGTGGAGTCACGGGGACCCGTCCTTCGGACACAACTCCATCCTGGGCCATCATCATCATCCTCATCACCACCATCATCACCTTCCCCATAACCATCATAATCATCCTCCACCACCTCCGCGCCGCTACCACGGCGACCCCCCGCACGCACTCGACTCGGCGGCCGCGGCCAGCAACAGCGACAGCGGCTGGGCTAATTTCTGGCTAGACGTGGACACTGTGGTGGAACTGCTTCGGGATTTGCACGGTAGCCGGGGCACGGAGATGAAACCGCACGCGGCCGCCGGCAACGCGGCCACCGATTTCGCCTCAGCTCCGTCCCCCGCCGCGGCCAAGCGTACAGCGCCGTTGGTCCCGGACGCCGAGGACGGATCTGGCGCGTCTCTGATGCTCGAGGTGGCTGAGAAGGAGGAGGAGACGGTGGATGATGAGGACGAGGAGAGGGAGGCGGCCGTGGATTCCAGCGGACTTGGTCCTTTGGACTTGGGGTGGCTCCAGGACAGGGCGAATGCAGTCGCGGGGAGTGCCGGCGTTAGCCGCGGCAGAATCGGCAAGAGCAGGAGAAAGGACGGCCGAGGCAGGGATGGCAAAGTCAGAACCCGCCACAGCAGCAGCAGCAGCATGAGTAGAAAGCACCGGCTGGGCACCGGCATCAGGAATCAGGATGGCAGCTACAACGGGAGCAGCAGCAGGAGCCAGAGCAGCAGTAGCAGCAGCCACTTGGCTGCGAACGACACAAACGGCAGCGTTCGTGAAGGGCTTTCCGATGCCGATGGCGGTTCCGGCGAAGAGGGCCATCAGGTGTACGCGTCGGGATCCAGTCGAGTCGTGAGCAAGATCAGCTTCATCCCAGAGTCCACGGCTGAGCCAGACTTCAGCGGAGAAGGATTCATCCCCATTCATGATCATCAGTGACACCGCGGCGTTCCTGCGTGTGAGTGTGTGCGGTAACAGGCGATGTGGGACCTTTGTGTGCTGTGATTAGCACACTGTGCCACAATCCTAGCCAACCGGAATTCGATTCCTTGCCGAGCACAGCACCAGTACCAATTGATATCTGAACCTGGCCTGAGCCTCTCCTAGGTCAACTCAGCCTAGAATAAGTACCCGGTGCGGTGTTGTGGTTTGAACCATGAAGCGCCGGTCAGACAGGAGGTGGCAACGCGTTCATGGTGCTGAACCAAATCTGCCACCTTCATAAGCACGTGCTGTGCTGGCCTTAACAGGTGCTCCCTTATATCATAATTTTGTCAACATTGTATTAGCAAGTGTGCTCTAGGTTTGTATAGAAATCGTCATTTCTTTAAGACAGGGTTAAGATAAATCCATTGGGCTGCAACACGGCACGGCTCACTTGCAAATTTGACCAAATCGGGGCTTAATGGGAACGTAAGAGAGAAAATGCGGTCTTCTCTCTCTCAAGAGAGAGGACAGCCAGGCACGTAAAAATGAACGGCGCTCATTTCGCGGTTGCCATGCCCTGAACGCTGAAGGTTATTTATCTGTGCGTGAAGTGCTTTTGTTATTCTTTGGCTGCGACTTCGTATGGGAAAAAACGCGACTGACTTGACCACGTGAAATTGTTTAAATGCTCCGCTTAGACGTCGCACACATACTAAATTAACAATAATATTACACAGTAAATGCGGGTGTTTAAAATACACCGCTCTTTTGGTACCTATTCATAAATGTCTACGGATGATAACGCGTGTACGTGTGTGTATATATATGCCTTCAATTGTACCTTATTTGACATCCTGTGGGTTATATGTTTAAAAACACAGTGCAAATAGGCGTACATTGATACATTTTATAGTGCACTTTAACATCCAAAACGTTTCAGAGCGTAAGTTCGGAGCATTACGATTGCAGTTCAAACGTCTGACATTACCCAATGGCTTGATTCCCTTGTTTGCTATGCCAGGTCTGACATTCGACGTGAGGTAAATTCTCTTTCATTATCTACACAGGTCAAAAAGTCTGCCTTTCGGCACTACGGCACATTCCACACGGTGCCTTTTCGTACTCCTCAACACACTAGAGGGCAAGCATTTTAGGCAGAATATCACACGTTTGGGTATCTCCATATTCTCCTATATTTGTCACGAGCAACACGCACGCACGATAAAAACAATGTCGTCATCAGTCAATGTATTGGGCCAGAGTTTTGACCAAAATGCTTTCTACGCTTTTCATGTCTAGTAAATCTGCCGTGTAGTCTATTGAAATCGTATACTGTACTGCCATTGACTTTCAACAGCTCCGACCGCTGATGAGAGAGATATATATACTTGACATTGTTATTTATTAAAGGTCAGACTGGGCCCGCCGTGGAAATGTGGAATTAACACCCACTGGCTCAAGACAAACAAATGGTTATGACCACCGCCCAGCGCTCGAATAAAGCATGGGGTAAAACATTTTGTTACGTATATAGTGCATAATACTTATGATAACATTTGTGTGAATTTAGTTGTGAAGTCTGCTTTGGAAGTAAATGTAGGTGGATTGTAAAAGTGGCTGTACTGTAAAATAAAATCCACATTTTAAAGGCGTTGGATATTTAATATTTTAGGCCACGTGTACGCACCGTGTAGCTGGCATTCTGTCCCAAAAAAACCTGGTTTGTTCGGTCGATGAAATGTCTCCGAAGGTTCTTGAGAAAATGTTAACCCCCTTGTCTGTTCCTGTGTCGTCGTTTCAGTATTAATTACACGAGTCATAATGCGGGGAGGTGAACTCCTTTTGTTAAAGAACAAATGACAAAAAACACACACACTGCTCTGCAGTGGTCTCGAAGGCCCCAAAGTATTTTTTTCTTCTCATGAACCGCAGAAATTCGACAAGAGCTATGTTGTTTTGTTACTTGAATTAAAGTGCATACCGTGGTTTACTTTGTCCCTTTACATTTTGTGATGTTTTTTTTCCCTTCGTTTTACAATATTTGTGTTTACAATATTTGTATGCTAATATTGACGAGTCAATGAACAGTGAAAATGCCTGCCTCGGCAATGGGGGAAGGCACCAGTTAGATGGTGGAGCACACTAGCCAGGCATAAATACTACCACTCTAGCCCTAACCCAAGTCACAATATCTAGCAAGACACTATCCCTAACCCTACCACCACACTAGCCGGCCAGATACTAGCCCTAACCATAACTACTACCACTGTAGCCCTAACCCAAGTGACAATATCCAGCAAGACACTATCCCTAACCCTACCACCACACTAGCCGGCCAGATACTTGCCCTAACCATAACTACTACCACTGTAGCCCTAACCCAAGTGACGATATCCAGCAAGACACTATCCCTAACCCTACCACCACACTAGCCGGCCAGATACTAGCCCTAACCATAACTACTACCACTCTAGCTCTAACCCAAGTCACAATATCTAGCAAGACACTATCCCTAACCCTACTAGCACACTATCCAGCCAGACACTATCCCTAACCCTACCACCACACTAGCCAGCCAGATAATAGTCTAGCGCTAACCACAATAGCCTTAATCCTAACCACACTAGGCCAAGCCCATCCACATTAACTTTAACGCCAACCATACTAGTTAGACACTAGTACTAACCCTAACCACACTACTAGTACTAACCCTAACCACACTGGCACTAACCCTAACCACACTAGCACTAACCCAAACCACACTAGTACTAACCCCAACGACAGCACTAACACTAACAACAACCACAGCCAGACACTAGCCCTAACTCCACCAATAATAGCTCGAACCCCAACGACATTAGCCAGCCAGACACGAGCCCCGAACCAAACTAGCTAGCCAGACACTAGCCCGAACCAAACTAGCTATCCAGACACTAGCCCGAACCACACTAGCTAGCCAGATATTAGCCCTTCACCACACTAGCTAGCCAGACACTAGCCCGAACCACACTAGCCAGATATCCCTTCACCACACTAGCTAGCCAGATACTAGCCCTTCACCCCACTCGCTAGCCAGACACTAGCCCCGAACCAAACCTAGCTCTACCCCCAACCACACTGGCCAGCCAGACAGCAACACAAACCTCCCATTCCATCTGATCCAATTTCCCCCCTCACCTCGCAACATTACACTCAGTACTTGGGGTTCTTGAGCCATGACCATTGAATGGGAGTCGAGGTGGCTTTTGCCTTGGCATCCCTTAGCGGCGTTTGTAATGTGAAACCATCATCGGATCCAGCGTAACGTCATACTCGGAACAAGGCAATTATCATGATGGCAAATCTCTGTGTGATCCACTCACGCTGACCATCCCACGCCTCGACATCACAGGCGTGCATCACGACCACCACCACCACCACGCCTGCACAAAGCAATTCAGGGTAAACCGGTAGGACCTGCTCAGGGGTGAGTCCAAGTTTCAACTCGAAGATGAAGACGAGTTGAGAGACCCACCAGGCCAGATTCAAAACTAATTTCTTCAGAAGTACTTGCGTTTAAGTTGTCCTTCCCCTGCACCTCCGATTTGCACGGTTGCCTACGTACGCTGCGAAAGAAATTCAACATACACATCCCCAGCCTCTGCGAGCCATCGTCCAGGTCTGCCCACACAAACCAGCAAGGGCCCAAGTTCTCGCTCGATATATTCCGATGTACGCCGTCGTCCGTGGACCGCCAACAATGCTCTGCCATCGCTATCGTGATCTTCCTCCGTCTCCACTGCCTTCCAATAAACGTGCCTCTGTGGGCATATCTCGACTGCCAAGTAAAACCTTTTTGCGCAGCCAGTGTTCGCGAAGTGGGCCCTCCCCGCTTGACGCGCGCGCACGCTCATGCCCACGCTTGCCACCAAATGTTAACTCGCAAATCTTCTTTGGTTCTTTCTGTAAAGTCACGTAGAATCAGAATAAAATAATAAATTGATAAAATAAAATAACAATAAAATTCTCACGACATTTCGGCCACAACACAAGCGGCCTTCATCAGGTGAAGGGACGAGACTGTCTGGAGGACAGCAATGTCCTCCAGACAGTCTCTGTCCTCCAGACAGCCTCTGTCCTCCAGACAGTCTCGTCCCTTCACCTGATGAAGGCCGCTTGTGTTGTGGCCGAAACGTGAGAATTTTATCGTGTTATTTTATCAATTTATTATTTTATTCTCATTCTACGTGACTTTACCAAAAGAACCAATTTAACTCGCAAATGTTTATTTTGTATTTCCGCTCGAAAAGTTTTTCATCTGAAAGCAAAAAAAGCCGACGTCTGAACAAAATAACATTCTTAAATTAGTTTGTTGTTGTTGTTGAGAGTTTGGTTCATTTCAGCAGTGAACCATCGAAATGTGTGGTTGACATGAGACAAGAGTGTCTTTGTGCCCGGTAGAAAATGTGTCCTAAGGTGGATTAAAGAGGACCTGAAAATGACGAAACATTTACTTAAGAAATAGTTCTCTGACGTCGTATTCCAGGGGCGATCGCGATGCGTCGTTCAATCCCTACCGAAGGACGCGGGTCTCTGTGAGCGTCTTACCTTCGTCGACTTGTGAACTTTTGAGATGGAAAAAAAATCGCACTGGCAAACTCAACAAATGCGGACAGATGACGCCTATCGCAGTGAGTACACAACAAGTGATGTAAAGTCACTCTTCCCACCCGGAGCTATTCTCTGACAGCGCGATACAAGAATTCCAAATGGGAATGTATAACGGTGATTGGTTAACGATTCACTCTCGACCCCCACAGCCATCCGTTGAATTGTCACGATTTTGATTTTTTTATTCGATTTGTTTCTTCACATTGCGTGAACCTCTCGCGTACAACACAAATAAACGTCGATTTAATAAATACGCATTACATCAATAAACATCGATTCACTTAATAAATAAATGATTGAATGATTAACTTAATAAACAAGCACAGAGAAACATCGATTCATACTCTTTGTTTTTTTCGGTAAAGTCAAGTAGGTAAAATAAATGAAAACAACTCAATTAAATCACGACGTTTCGGAGGCAACACCAAACTTCCGTCTTCAGGTGGAAACCGTGACAGCAAAATTGCTGCATCAAGTGTCGTGATTTAATTGAGTTGTTTTCATTTATTTTACCTACGTGACTTTACCGAAAAAAACCAAAGCGTTGGAATCCTTGCAGTCACGAAAGCTTCAAATCTAGAATTAAACATTGATCCGTGCACGTGTGGTCCGATGCACGGTATCGCCGTGAGCTTGGCAAAATAATGTTCATCGACGAAATCGACGCGTCGATCCACTTCCGACGAACGACCTCGTGGCTTTCTTTGAGCGTCTTGCAAATTGCAGACTTGTGAGGAACCCAGTCTTTATATACGTCTGCAGGAGAGAGAGCGAGTCTGCGAGTGTGGGGAGCGGTAGTGTAGCGGTTAGCGCTACGCTGCGTTGCGAACCGGGCGACCCGGGTTCGATTCTTACTCCCGGCCAACCACCGGTGACGGTTATCTGAACAGGTCCTGGGCCTCCCCTACGTCGACTCAGCCTCAAATGAGCACCCGGCGCGGTGTGTAGTAAACATCGCCACGAGGGAGACAAAGGCGGACGGACGTGGTGTTGGCCACCCACCCCTTTCGTGTTCCGCGCCGGCCCTCATAGGTCCTTGCTAATAGCACTTGCATCCAACAGTCTATCAAATTGTGCGTGCAGTATTGTGTGTGTAGATAAACACAGCATCGCAGTTAATTTCACCGTCTTAGTTGGCTAAGTTACGCCGCGAAAGAAGTTCAACATACATACGTACAACATACAACCACCAGCAGTGCTATCAATGGAATATATACCAAGTTGGCTCCGCTTAATTACGTATACCTGGCGAGGCTGTCAACCCATTCGGGTTACCCCGTATTCTTGTACCGGGAAGTTGAGTTTTCAGGTCCATACGGCATACAGCCGTTTCAATACGGGCACACACATTTTTTGTATCTATTTGTTTGTTTCTGCTATGTGATGGGACTTTGTAGGATGAACGTTGAGAATTATAAGGGGCACGGGGTGATCACTAATGTCTGAATTGGTCTGTAATAAGGTAGTGCACTGATAATGGGTTGACGGGTATCACTTGGTGTGCCATTCACATGAGTGCAGGACAGGTGGTATTAGCCACAACGTCATGTTCGTATGCTGCGCAGCCCCTAATAAGTGCTTGCCAACAGCGCTTGGTCCAATAAGCTACGCTGTCGGAGATGGGATGAATTGTTTTGTCAATTAGCTTGGGTCTTTGATTGAAACGTGTTGAATCCGTGGAGGGTAATGCGGTGTGCATCCTTGACGGCAACGTGCGGGGGGCACGGAGAGAGATCCTCAGGATGTTTAATGTTTCATCACGCGATGATGAAATTCACCAGTCAACATCGATCGTCACACATTCATCATCGGACCTCCTCCCCTGGGTCAAGGCCTTCAGTTGCTGGATCAGAGAGCCACGGGTAGGCGAGTGGTGTGACGAGAGGGCAGACGGTAGGCAGGGGCCAAGTCCATTGAGAATCGTGGTGAGGTTAGTGAAGGTGATCTTGGAGTTGACTTGGGAATGGATTTGGACAGCGGGATGGAAGTGAGGTTAATGGTCAGGGCCGTCTGTCTATAGGTGGGGGGTGTGCGGGGCAGCTCACAACACCGCGTGGGGCCGCCAACGCCCTCAAACTAAACCGGAAGTATTAAATCTGACACCGTGCCGACAAAGCGCGGAGCCCCCCCCCCCCCCCCCCAAAGTGCAGGGCTCGGGCCGGTCGCCCTAATTCGCCATAAAGGGACGGCTCTCATGATGGGTGATGTGTGCTCTGGTTTACGAGTGTGGGTGAGCGGTGTTGTGGTGATGTCATGGATTGGGAGCGAGTAGAGGGATGTGAGGATTATGGGTGATGTGTGCTCTGGTTTACGAGTGTGGGTGAGCGGTGTTGTGGTGATGTCATGGATTGGGAGCCAGTGGAGGGATGTGAGGATTATGGGTGATGTGTGCTCTGGTTTACGAGTGTGGGTGAGCGGTGTTGTGGTGATGTCATGGATTGGGAGCCAGTGGAGGGATGTGAGGATTATGGGTGATGTGAGCTCTAGTTTACGAGTGTGGGTGAGCGGTGTTGTGGTGATGTCATGGATTGGGAGCCAGTGGAGGGATGTGAGGATTATGGGTGATGTGAGCTCTGGTTTACGAGTGTGGGTGAGCGGTGTTGTGCTGATGCTAACCAGAGGTACTCACTTGTTGCGGCCTCAAAGGGCTCTCCCGAGGGCATCTGTAGCGCAGCAGTGCCCGAGTCAAGGCCCCCAATTATATCCTCCAGGTGTTTTACTGGATCCGACACTTGCGACTCACCCTGGTGTATATGTTAAATGTAGAAACAACATCGTACCGCTGATATTATGCACTCCCAGATAGACCTCCGTGCGACTGATAAGATGTGTAAAAAAAACACATTATATATACTGTTATTTATTCACGTGGAGGTGACAGAGCGGTGAAGGGGGGCGTACTTGTCCACACGCTTATTTTGCTGCGTTCTGCACGGCGGCGCTGCTGGTTATTGTGATTAATTCGCTCACGTGCCCTGCCACGGAGAGCGTCACATCCAGGTGGCGAACTTGAGTTCACGAACGCTGCGGTCACTTGGTTTGTCAAGAAGCCAGGTGCGCGCGTGCATCGCCTCTGCTCTGCCCGTTGTCGACGTCTCTTCTGTCGTGACTGGACCGAGTCTCGTGGCTGTATTTCCTGTTATCGTACACAGTGGTGCATCACTTACTACTGTAGTAGGGGTACATTTATTAATACGGCATAGATTTATGAAGCTCGCCGCAGTATACGCTCATGCAGAGTGTGGGGAATTCCACCTCTTTCAAGACGTTTGCACAGCCAGCGTGGAGGAGTAGGCCAACAACCTATTTACAAAAAAGGGATTATCTAGAGCTCCCTCGTGTGGTGGGTGGCCTCTATCCGCCAGCAGTGAGCAAGCAATTGCAGGGCTGCGCCTTTAGCCTTTTTATAACCGTGCCACCATGCATCGCGTGCATTTAAATGACGCGCTGCGCCGTTACATTGAGGCTTAACGGAGACAGACCCCAACCACGGACCATGTAATCATACAAGTGACAGGCATCACGCACACACACACACAGCGGCACGAGCCACATCCACGACAGCCTCCGTATGTCGCCTCCACGGACTCCCGGGACATCATCGCCTTACCTGGGGGAGCGGTGAGGATGTGAGTGATGCTGGGTGACGATGGGTGTGAGAAGAGGTGGCAGACAGCCAGAAGAAGTGGCGAAGGGGTGGAGGGCGTTGGAAGAGGTTGCCATCGCTGCCTGCGCTTCCGTCCGCAGAGACGAGGTGATGGTGGTCGTGATGTGATGATGATGATGCAAGTGATGGTGGTGGTTCTGATGTAATGATGCAGCGAAGATGAAGGTCGTGATGTAATCATGCGGTCATGCTGGTGACCGTGATGTGATGATGATGATGCAGCGAAGATGAAGGCGGTGACGTAATGATGCGGTGAGTGATGGTTGGGGGGGGTGGTGGTGGTTGGTGGTCGTGAGTATGGTGATGATGTGGTGATGCTGGCGATGCTGGTGATGCTGATGATGAGCTCACCCTCGCTTGTGATTGGATCCGCTACGCCTCTGACTTCGCTGCAGTGGGAGGAGACGGGAAGATTGTGTGGGCTGGGCAACAAACCAGCCAATCACGATCCAGTGTCTGCCGCACCAGAGAATCCTCGCCAGATGAGCCGTCAGATGGCTGACCGTATTTGCCGGATTATAAGACGCACCACAGATTGGTACCCGGTGCCAAAAGCGTTACGAATATATGGTCTAACATACACACACACGTGTCGGATTATAATACACGCCCTTATGTTTTGGGGGGGTTTGAAATACGGGGTTTAGGGGTGGGGGGGGGTGCGTCTTATAATCCGGCGATAACGGAAGTCCTATTTTACCCTGCGTAGGACGAGTGTTATTGGGGTCGCAGCTATATGGCGAGACGACAATGAATCGTATCATATTAGCCACGGTAATCGTATCGTCCGGTTTTGTTCTTATCGTCATATCGTGATGATCATTAACGCATGGCTGCTCGCTTTTTACTTGTGCTGCTTAATTATTTTAATTTGCTCCAAAAAAACACATTTACGTTCACGCAACTATATACAGTGAGGGAAAAAAGTATTTGATCCCCTGCTGATTTTGTACGTTTGCCCACTGACAAAGAAATGATCAGTCTATAATTTTAATGGTAGGTTTATTTGAACAGTGAGAGACAGAATAACAACAACAAAAATCCAGAAAAACGCATGTCAAAAATGTTATAAATTGATTTGCATTTTAATGAGGGAAATAAGTATTTGACCCCCTCTCAATCAGAAAGATTTCTGGCTCCCAGGTGTCTTTTATACAGGTAACGAGCTGAGATTAGGAGCACACTCTTAAAGGGAGTGCTCCTAATCTCAGCTTGTTACCTGTATAAAAGACACCTGTCCACAGAAGCAATCAATCAATCAGATTCCAAACTCTCCACCATGGCCAAGACCAAAGAGCTCTCCAAGGATGTCAGGGACAAGATTGTAGACCTACACAAGGCTGGAATGGGCTACAAGACCATTGCCAAGCAGCTTGGTGAGAAGGTGACAACAGTTGGTGCGATTATTCGCAAATGGAAGAAACACAAAAGAACTGTCAATCTCCCTCGGCCTGGGACTCCATGCAAGATCTCACCTCGTGGAGTTGCAATGATCATGGGAACGGTGAGGAATCAGCCCAGAACTACACTGGAGGTTCCTGTTAATGATCTCAAGGCAGCTGGGACCATAGTCACCAAGAAAACAATTGGTAACACACTATGTCGTGAAGGACTGAAATCCTGCAGCGCCCGCAAAGTCCCCCTGCTCAAGAAAGCACATATACATGCCCGTCTGAAGTTTGCCAATGAACATCTGATTGATTCAGAGGACAACTGGGTGAAAGTGTTGTGGTCAGATGAGACCAAAATGGAGCTCTTTGGCATCAACTCAAGAAGAAGCACATTAAGGTCCTGGAGTGGCCTAGCCAGTCTCCAGACCTTAATCCCATAGAAAATCTGTGGAGGGAGCTGAAGGTTCGAGTTGCCAAACGTCAGCCTCGAAACCTTAATGACTTGGAGAAGATCTGCAAAGAGGAGTGGTACAAAATCCCTCCTGAGATGTGTGCAAACCTGGTGGCTAACTAGAAGAAACGTCTGACCTCTGTGATTGCCAACAAGGGTGTTGCCACCAAGTAAGAAGTCATGTTTTGCAGAGGGGTCAAATACTTATTTCCCTCATTAAAATGCAAATCAATTTATAACATTTTTGACATGCGTTTTTCTGGATTTTTGTTGTTATTCTATCTCTCACTGTTCAAATAAACCTACCATTAAAATTATAGACTGATCATTTCTTTGTCAGTGGGCAAACGTACAAAATCAGCAGGGGATCAAATACTTTTTTCCCTCACTGTATATATGGCATAGCAAATGCCATGATCGCAGTCGCAATTGAATAGCAATCATCAATTTAATTCGTGATTTGCTAAACTAGTTTTGTTAGACATGATTCTCGGAGTTTATATTTGTTTCCGTTGAACAAAGGACATGCGTGCAGACCCATGCCAGTATCAAGAATTATAATCTGTATTTATCCTGAAGGAATCCGATGAGCTATAAAGCTCTTTTTCACAGATGTCCACTAAGGGCGGGTAGGAACGTTATAACAAGCAATATTAAAACACAATAGGAGTGCAAAGTCTAGGAAAGGTAAGCAAAATCATTTTTTTAAAAAATATATACAAATAAAACTAAACAATTTTCTATCTTATAAAGTAAAGTCCACTGAGCTGTTAGCTTATTTTTCATAAGCAACCTGGCCACAAATGACAGCTCAACAAAGTGGCTTATCACATGGGAATTGCTATCAGCAAAATAATCTAAATAAATTCGCGGGGAATTGCAGTTGGAGAATGTTTAAACAACCCGTATTTATACCAAACTCAACAATCAAAGCGTATGCTTTTTCGTTTGATCATCGACATTCTGGTTTGAGTTCGGAGTTGCATGTAATACACCTGTCAACCCCTTATCAGTCCCTACCTTATTATAGACCAATTCAGACATTATAAATCTCAACGTTCATCCTACAAAGTGCCATCACAAGGGAGAAACACAAACAAATAGACAAATTATTAGTTGTTTTGCTCATATTGAAACTTCTGTACGCCGTATGGACCTGAAAACTAAATTTCCATGCACAAGAA
This sequence comes from Petromyzon marinus, assembly GCF_048934315.1. Taxonomy (NCBI): domain Eukaryota; kingdom Metazoa; phylum Chordata; class Hyperoartia; order Petromyzontiformes; family Petromyzontidae; genus Petromyzon; species Petromyzon marinus. The sequence continues at coordinate 5,046,810 of NC_133689.1, read as the reverse complement.
TACGGGTAAAACGTATGGGTTGACAGGTATGATGTAACAGAGTACAAATCGGATCTCCGACTCACGCCTACCGGATTCTAAGACGCACCCCTTACCTGTGCCTTAGAATACGTTGCAGGGGGGAAAGTTGGGATTATAATCCGGAGAGCACGGTTTTAAAATTGGGTCTGCCTACAGCTCACTGGGTGGAGAAACAGCGCCCCAACACGTGGCAATACGAGTTCACATCCCAGCTCAGGTCTTCCCAAAGGCGTCAGCAGCATTGTCATCAGCAGCAGTAGGTAGCAGCATCGTTGCCATCAACATCGCTTATAATTGGGGTTCCCCCGGGTGGTCTTCAGTTTCCGCCCCACACGTTTAAACACTCGTGAATTGGCTGAGAGCATGTTAGAAATAGAGGACCGCAGAGCTTGGGCAATGGTGGGTAACGTCGGCTCATCAACGCTCGGTTGACTGCCTTCCAGCTTTGCGATTCCTCTGTAATTGTGACAGGTTCGATGCTGGTAAAACACGCAGATACGCCATTTATAAAACTACCCTTTTTTTTTGCTTATTATGACTCGTCATCATTGCTGGTCAATGCGGAATAGGGGGGGGGGGGATAATAATCATCGATGTATCAACTTTAGTGGAATTTAATCAGCCGGGTCCACACCTGATGGATTAGTTGAACGGCTTGGTCGCATGCAACTAAATCGCTTATTACGTGGACCTTTCATTCCGGTTGCTCACAGTCGAAAATTATAGACTCGACTTTCAAGCCATCCTCCCAGAGATTCGTAGCGACGTAATTCCATTCATCACGTGCTGCACATTGGCCAACAACTGTGAACTTGGTCGTTACGATCCTGAATGCGCTGCGCGAACTGGCTCGCTCACATGCGGACAAAGCAGTTCCGGGCGATTTGAGCTGCGCGATTTTCGAGAGCGATTTGTTCCGCGCGCAACTTGTCGCTTCAGGTTTGGCTTCAAGGTCACGGATACATCCATCATGGAGGTTTTGGGGTAGATCACGTGGGCATAAATGCGTCGTTAAACCCGCCACCACCCGACACAGCCAATCAGCAAGGTTTGTCACGTAAACAATAACGTGCCGATTCGTTACGTGTACAGAAACGCCGGTGTGTTGGAGAGTAATCACGCAACATTTACAATTCGAGTACGACGTTTCGCCGGTAATTACAACTGGCATCATCAGGCGTCAGTCCGATTTGTGGAGAAATCGCCGATGCAGCCGCTAGAGGCCGCTATATTCACCGCAATGAAACGGGGACCCTGATTCGCGACAATGTGTCGAGGAAGGGGAGTTAACTCATCCCCTGCTCACAATCATCATCGTCGATTCCCCACCCGTCAATCGTCACCGTCAACCGTCCAGCGTTGGTACAAGTGGGACCGCTTTGCGATGCTGAGTTATTTGGTGGCAAGTCAGCAGTCATTTTTGTTTTCATCCACAGCAATACGAGGACGTTCATAGTCTCGCGCATGTCACCAAACGAATCAACGTGTGTACAGAGGTTAAGGCGCAGCCCTGCAATGCCTCGCTCACGCTACTGCTGGCGATGGGTCGTACACTCGAGTGCGTTCAAGGGAGCCCGCCTAGAGTGGGAGATGATTTGACCGCATCTTCCACGCTGACCTACCGTCTTGACAGAGGTGAGGGTATCCACACTTTACCCCCACCACTTGCGACCTGCGTGCATATCGACTCAGTCTGATGTTACTTATTTATGAAATACGGTGTTTTTCTTTTTCTGGAAGACTTTGCCGTTTTTTTCCAGGATTTTTCTGTTGCGTGCAGTCACTTTAAGATGGTTTCTTGTTCGGGTTTTTGTTTTTGTTGCGGTTGCACCCGAGTCAAGAGCCGCATGGCTCGCAGGGTTGTAACTAAACAGTGAAACTGAAAACTGAAAATGTATGCTGATGGGTGGACAAAGACGTGGCGGGGCGGGGGTGGTGCGTGCGAAATCGAGGGGTGGATTTCAAAAACTTGCAAATGTATTTCAACGGTCGCGTCGAGAGATAATAAAATCATCGAGTCGAACAAACACGTCTGTAAATTGCAGGTCCTCTGCGCTCACCGGCAGGCATCCCAAATACTTTGGATACGCGGCCTTCTCGAGTAGACTGTCGGCTAAATGGCCAGCAGCAACATCTGCACGCATTGATATCGTGCGTGTAAGCGGGGATTGGGCGAAATTGCTACCAGATGAGATTTAGGCGCACTTCGTGCTGAGAGCGCAGCGTCGCGCCATCAATTTAAAGCCTCGGCAGTGTTTGTGCAACAAATGTGACGCAGCTCCGGCAATTTACTAAACGCCGGCTCCTCTGGCGTGAGCCGTGAGCTGCGTAATCCCTTCAGAAAGTGTTCCCATATTTATTTTTTGAAAATAAAATGAACGCTTTTAAACCAGGGGAAGGGAGAGAAAAAAAACCACCCGTGCACGCACATCTCTTAACGTTTTTTTTATTTTTTCAACGTGGCATTTATCCTCTGAAAGTTTGTCCAATGAACGAGTATTGTAGCGCACACGGGAAACTTGTTTTTTTTTTGTTTGTTTTGTTTTACCCCGCGACACACAGCACGGGAACGGGGCCGCAGAGTTCAGGAAATAATGAATGGAGAAAGATAAACGAACGGGAGAGGGAAGAGAGAAGCGAACGCGTGGAAGTTGAGAGGATAAGGAAGTATTGAAAAGGAACGGAGATACGGGAGCAAAGGGTCAGGGGAGATGAGGATCGGGAGGAAGAGGCTGCATCAGGACCTCGACGTTGCTGCTGCTGCTGCCGCACGGAGGAGCGGCGTCTAATTTCACAGGGTGGGGGTGGGGGGGCACACACAAGTCACGTGATTTACGGGAGGCTTGACCTGATTTGGATAAATAGATGAGACATGGATCTGAAGCGTGGGTAAATAAAAATGTAAGGAGTACACGAGGTGAACACAATCAGATTAATGACATCGTTAAAACTCAAGAAGAAGTGAGTGGGCCTGCTCAGGACACGCCGCTGCAAGTGATGGTGGCTAGTGGCCAAGGATAATGACGGAGCTGGCAGCAAAGGTTAGAGAGAGGGAATGCATCCGGGAAGACGACGTCCGCCGTGGAGATGGAGCCAAATAAAGCGACTCGAGTGCAGGCCCCGTGTGGATTGTTACATCGCAGGATCGTGAATAATGGGGGGGGGGGGGGGGGGGTGGGCTTTGGAATGCCTTCATCCAGCAGTGGATTGACCATCACTCAATAATCACGATGTTGCTTCTCTACACGACATGTATGTTGAGCACCGTACGTGCGGGGGAAGGACAGCAAAACTGCTAACCACAAAGGACAAACACTTGTGTACTCCTGGACGTTATACGTGAAAGTGGAAAGTGTATTACCTAGATAGGACTTACAGCTACGAAACAATGCGTTGCCTGTAAATATGGGGTGAGCAGACGGTTTCGAAAGTGGGTTGTTACGAACAGAAGAACGTATAGTTCTAGTGTTATCTCCTCTCTGGTGTCATACTCAAAGTACCTACATTCAAATGAAATGGATCTGCCATCCAAGAAGAGTTATCTTGCCAATACCATGTTGTAGACCTCCAGCGTTCCTTTTCATGAGCCTGACTGCTGGTAGAGTTATAATAACCGACACGTTACAAAAGAATAACGTGTCCATCACATCGTGACTTCAATGGGAAACCATATATACAAACATACCCTGTCATCCCATACATTTTACCTGGATTCTTGTACAGGGAAATTGAGTTTTCAGGTGCTAAAGGCGTATAGCCGTTTCAATACGGGCAAAAAATGTGTCTATTTGTTGGTGTTTATCTCCCTTGTGATGGGCCTTTATAGGATGAACGTTGAGAACTTATAAGGGCGTGGGGTGACCAATGAGGTTTGAATTGGTCTGTAATAAGGTAGGGCTCTGATAAGGGGTTGACAGATATAGATAATTCTTGGTTCTTTCGGTAAAGTCACGTAGAAGGGAAACAATAAAGTAATACAAATCGTATTTTTTATTTGATTGTTTCCCTTATATATGAATCCCTGCAGTCAGGAAAGTTTTAAATCAAGATATAGATAATTTTAACTTAAAACTTTCGTGACCGCAGGAATTCATATTCTTGGTTCTTTCGGTAAAGTCACGTAGATAGAAAATAAACATTGTTATTTTCTATGTAAAATAAAAAAATATTTTCTATCTACGTGACTTAACCGAAAGAACCAAAAACATAGATATATAACATGGGTGACGTTTCGCCCAATTACCCCTGTGTGCTATGAAAGGCCATTGCCCCCGAAGATAACAGAGCCATTGCCTGACACGTTGCCAATGATGTTTCCCTGAGCGTTGAGTAGTTATTTACGATTGTGCACCGTTGCCAACGCAGCAGCATCGCCAAACAATTTAATTAATGTTTGATGACACAATGGACACGATGAGATTCAGCTCTATAAATGATCAGTTGTTACACGATTGTTGTTTTATATCAAACTGGACGTTGATGTAACGTTTTAAATGATTAAACTCGACGTACAACGAATGTGATGGGTGGACAAATGGACAGAGCAACCCACACGGACACTCGCCCCAACGGTCTTATAGACTTTGGGGGCAAGTACTGTTAGCGAGCCCCTATTAAAGTGGCCAGGATGGAGCGTGAGGAGGAGAGGGTTAGGGCAGCACCACGCCGGGCCACCTTTATCTCCCCAATACTTATAAGTTTACACATCGCACCAGATTACTCGTTTAAGGCTGAGTCAACCTGGTTACACACTCTAACACACACACACACATGCATACGCGTGCGTTACGCATACTCTCCACACTTTCCTTCCCCACGCCCTGTCTGTTAGGGTGAATCCCGGGGGTTTCACTGCTATCTCCTCCTCCCACCATCACCATCACCGCTATGCATTACCCCCCCCCCCCCCAGCCAACCCCCCACGCTCACGACGCACCAATGGAATTGCCGGCAGCAACCACCGCGCTCCAACATTAGTAGCAGCAAGCAGCAGCAGTTTGCTGCTGATGCTGATGCGAGGAAGAGGAGGGTGGACGTTATAACGCAGAGCTGAAAGCGCTGCCTTGGGGGTCACAGGACGCACACGGAGCTACGGAGAGAGAGCTAAACACAGAGAGTGTGGAAGCGTGCAGGCGACAGATAGCGACGGAGAGAGCGAGAGAGCATGCGGAGAAAGGGAGACAGAGAGCGCTAAAGAGAGAGCTAGAGGAACGACGGTGGGGGGGGGGGGCTACAGAGAGAGAGAGAGAGCTCCAGAGGGAGCTTCACAGAGCAACAGCTAGAGAGAGAGAGAGTGCGGAGGAGAGGGGAGCGCAAGGATTCGACCAACGCAGAGCGAGACAGAGAGACGACACGGGCCGGTGGACGAGGGGGTAGGAGGTAGTTACAGAAGAGGAGGAGGAGGAACGCAAGAGTCTGAAGACATCGAGTACGAGTTGCAGACGTAAGGACGGGGACAGAGATCTCTCAAGTTTGTCCAGTGACAACCTTTAATGTGTCCAGTGGCAAGTTAGCGAGCACCTCTTAAGTCACGCGCGGAACTAGAAACGGTGACGAACGTCAATCGCCCTTGGCGCTTAGGCGTGTTAGCGAGCGCCTATTAGGTAGGACGCGCGTTAACAAACCCACGCGGCAAGTGCGTGACAAGGCACACCGCTGTAGAACACGTGTTAGCGAGCGCCTGTTGCGGTAAACGTATACCTCGAGACGCAAGACACACGCCGCGAGACACACAGACAGACGCAAACCTCGAGACAGCGACATCTCGAGACACAGACAGACAACGCACATACCTCGAGACAGCAAATCACATCTTGAGACACGGAAACAGACTTTGAGACAAACACAGACGGACAAAACGTATCTCAAGAGGCAGACGCAGAGTTCGAGACAAAGGCATCGCGAGACACAGGCACCTCGAGACGGACACAGCGATCTCGAGACACAAGATACACCTCGAAGCAGAGACGCACACGAACAGACCCCGCGAGTAGATACACACACGGAGAGACCTCGGTGGAGGTGTGTGTGTGTGTGGTGGGTGGGTGTGTGTGTGTGTTGGTGGGTGGGTGGGAGGGGTGGGTGGGCGCACTCGAAACACTTCGCCCAACACCGCATCCACCGCGACACAGCCAAGCCAAGCGAGCGAGCAAGCATGGCCCAGCCGAGCGTCGTGTACGACCTGCTGCTCACCACGCTGCGCGTCCTCGCCTCGCTGGGCGCCGCGTGCTGGCGTTGGGTCCGACCGCCGCGCGCCAAGAGCGTGGCGGGCGAGGTGTGCCTCGTGACGGGCGCCGGCGGGGGCCTCGGGCGCCTCTTCGCCCTGGAGCTGGCGTCGCGCGGCGCCACCCTCGTGCTGTGGGACGTGGACGAGGCGCGCAACGAGGCGACGGCGCGCCGGGTGCGCGCGGCCGGGGCGCGCGCGCACCCCTACACGTGCGACGTGAGCGCGCGGCACAGCGTGTACGCGGCGGCGGAGAGGGTGCGCGCCGAGGTGGGCGACGTGACGGTGCTCGTGAACAACGCCGGCGTGGTGTCGGGCAAGCCCCTTCTCGAGTGCCCCGACGAGCTGCTGGAGAGGACCATGGCCGTGAATTGCCACGCGCTCTTCTGGGTGAGTTTTGCTCTGGGACGGAATTTGATGGGCTTGGACGGGCTGGGCTTGGGTTTGGATGGGATAGGGTGCGTTGGGATGGGGGCTAGGCTGGTTTAGGATGGGATAAGCTGTGTTCTGATGGGCTAGGCTGGATTGGGATGGGCTAGACTGGTTTAGGATGGGCTGGGATGGGTTAGGGTGGGCTGGGATGTGTTAGGATGGGCTAGGCTGGGTTAGAATGGGCTAGGCTGGGTTAGAATGGGCTGGGATGCGTTAGGATAGGATGGGCTAGACTGGTGTAGGATGGGCTACGCTGGCTCATGGCTTGGTGTCTTCAATAAAAAAAAATTGAATCTATTAATTATCAGAATACCCATCATGACGTGAAAAGTTAAGTACAGGATATTATTTTGGTGGTTTTACTGCTACTGCATTGGCACAAGCACAAGCACAATCCCACTGTATTCGAAAAAAGTTTGACTGGCCAGCTGGATTGAGAAAGGGATGGACCGGGCGGACACGTTCAAATTATGGGTGGGCTGCTAGCAGTCATAAACACTCAACGCATTCGAAACTAACACCGCCATGAATAAACAAATATATAACAGGTGACGCTCCGGGTAATGACCCTTTATGTGCTATGAAGAAGACACAGTGCTGTTAACAAATGTTTTTTCTTCTTCAACCACTGTTGGGGTGTGTGTTAGCTTATCTGCTTTCTGTTCTCACTCTGGTCCCAGTGGGTTTACAGGGATCTTTAGTGTCCAGTTTCATCGCTTTCCTCTTGTACCATCAGACAGCGTCGTTTCTATTTAATTTTACACTCAACTTTCAGTGCACTTATTCATTGTAATGCTCGTTGCCTTCTTGTTTGTAGTGATTCACATCTCGTTCATCAGATTGCTTATCTAGAGGCTGTGAGTTTGATGCTTAGAATCAGTACATGTTTTTTGTTTGTGTTTAGTTTATTGTCCGTCCCCCGCACCTCCGATTAGCAGCGTTGGTTACGTACGGTGTAGGATCTAGGTTTGTAATTAATAATACCCTTCTTATTTTGACCTGTTAATAGTTGGTACCCTCTCTTTATTTTGCAATGTTTGCTTCGTAACTAGCATCTCAGCGACTTGCACGATCATCTGGTGTGTCAAAATCACAGAGGACATAAATCATTCGTCACATATTGGCGTTTCGTGCGTGAGATTAATGCGACTTCAATAACAAGAAAATTAAAAATCCCCCTTTTTGCCTCCGCCACTTCCACTTTTCGAAAGTAATTTTTACAACAACAAAAAAACTGGTTCCATTATCTCGGCGCGTCTGGTGGCTGTGGGGTTCTCTCCTCATCAATCCTCTCACAGATGCAACAGAATTATCAACCGTTCCTCTCATCTCTGTTCCTCTCGCCGCCGACCTTTGCTTTGAAGTCTCCTGCGCACCGTTACCGTGGTGGTGGTGGTAGTGCATGTCTGGCGCAAAGCGAGGTTTCTGGGGCGTGCCCTTGTACCACCAAATGTCCTTTGGGTACCACCAAAGAGACAGCACCACCCAAGTTCACCCTTCTGAGACAGATGAAAGTGAACAGTGCCACCAATGAGTGTCACCCCACGGAGATGAGCCGGAGAGAGGCCTGCAGCAGCGTTGTTTGCTTTCGTTTAGAAGTTGGCTCATCTCTTCACACATTTGGGATACTTCTGCACCGTCGTGGTTTCTTGTTTTGGGAAGGGGGGATATATCTGAATTACCTTTAACTTGTAGTGTATTTAGGGTCTTAATGTGTGTTTGGAAAACTTTGCTCGTGTGTGTGTGTGTAATTGTGTTGTTGTGTACGTGTGTTTGTGTGTGAATGGGTGTGTATTTTTTTTGTATGGAGAGCGGTAGTGTAGCGGTCAGCGCGCTGCACTACGAACTCGGCGACCCGAGTTCGATTCCCGCTCACGGCCAACACCCAGTGACGATTATCAGAACCGGTCCTGGGCCTCCCCCAGGTCGGCTCAGCCTTAAATGAGTACCTGGCGCGTTGTGTAAACATCAGTACGGAGGAGACAGACCCGATCGGGCATGGGTGGCTGGCCACCCACACTCCCTCGCCCGCTGTACCGGCCTTAATAGGCGCTCGCTAAGCAGCATTTGCCACCCAAATAAAACCCACGTGCTTCTACCACCAGCCCTTGCCTCCACCGGCGTGAATGTGGAATTTCACCCACTGGCTCGGCGCCACCGACGAAGATGAGTACCGGCCAAACGCAGGGGAACGCCGCTGCCTGCGTGTGGCGTCGTGTTACGCTCGAACAATTAGGATTATGTAACCCTAGAGCGTATATTAAGGCGATTGCCGTGACCTTTAGAAAGGAGAGGGAGTGGAAGACGTTTAGTACCCGACCTCGTCGGCTCGCTGAGCCGCCGTATAATGACAACGATTTGCAGAGAAGGGAAGAGACGGCGGGTTACTGTGAGGGATTATACACACCGCGAATTGGAACCGACTCAAACAGAGGCGACTTTCCCGACGGACATCCCCCGCAGCTAAACTCGGTTCGCTATATTCAAAGCACTTGATCACTCTCACAATTTTGCGAGTGATCCCATTCCCACATTCAACCTCGCTGAATATGAACGCGTGTCGTCGTCGCCAGCCATGATCGAGCCGCGTCGACCAACTCACGCGACGCAACGGATCCTCTCACGAGCCTGCGATGTTAACAATCCACCTCTATCGCCTGCACGCGAACCTGATTTCATCGCTCCATCTCCCTCGGTGTACGTACTCTCTCGATGCGCGTTCCATTACCTCGGCTGCTGCTCCGGGGATTATCCTTAATGCTATTGACCATCTTCTCTTGCTACCCATCCTGCCCCAGTTGAACATTGTGTAACAACGCAATTCGGTTTAACACGTCCCCGATTAGCACGGTTGGCTACGTGCGGTGCGGAAGAAGTTCAACATACAGTACGTAGTTCTTTCGCGACCGATACTATTCACTATAATGGCTTGTTGGGGTCGAGTCGCGTGAGTGTAAATGTGCCGCAGTTCTCAACTCCACCCCGACGCAGCGAATACGTTTGTCATGTGGAACAAAACGTGCCAATTAGTTACAACTTCAGCATCACCGGTTGCGTGTTAGAGAGCAAACTCACAAGAAAACTTACAATTTGAGTTAATGGCTGGTGATTGCCACAACCAGCATGATCAGGCGATAGCCAAAACAACTTGACTGGGAATATTTCGTGCAGTTCGCGTGTCTGTATACAGTACAGTACCTTGCTGCATGCAAGTCTGTCATTTGATCTCAAAGAGTTTCTTCGCTTGGATTTCTGAGAATCCATTAGCTTGATAAGCAAGAAAGCCGCCTTGGTGTGGTATTATGAACATCCACACCTGCCGATATTACTCTTGTTGCTCGCGAGATTACTCAAGAACAGGAACAGCGGATGAGGAGGGACTGGTGATTGGAGGTGTAGGCAGGCGGGGGCGGGATTTTAGATTGCTAAGAACAGACAGGTAACTTCAACATTTCAATAGAAACACAGAGACATTTACACACACGTGGGTCCTCTCGAACTCACTCCTCACATTCACACACAGAGACACACGCAGACACAAAGATCCCCCGTGTGGCCTGCACGGGCTGTTGGAGCAAGTGCTCTCAGCGAGCGCCTATTGGGGCCATCACGGCACCACGCCCGACTGCCTTTGTCTTCCCAGTGCCGATATGTTGACACGGGGGAGGCTCAGGACGAGCTCAGACACGTGTTTATCACTGATGTTGGCTGTGAGCGGGAATCGAACTCGGGTCGTCAGGTTCGTAGCGCAGCGCGCTTACTACCCATCCTACCAAATACAAAGACAAAGATTAGCCGTGTAGCCTGACCAGACTATTGGGGCAAGTGCTGCTAGCGAGCACCACCTATGAAGGCCGGCTCGGCACACGATGGGATGGGTGGCCAGCACCACGCCCGGCCGCCTTTGTCTCCCCAGTGGCGATGTTCACACACCGCACCAGGTACTCATTTGAGGCTGAGTTGACCTAGGGGAGGCCCAGGACTGGTTTAGATACTCGTCACTGGTGTTGGCCGTGAGCCAGAATCGAACCCGGGTCGCCAGGTTCGTGGCACGCTAACTACCATCCTATACGGCTCCCCATACACACACACAAAGACAAACAAATACAAAGATCCCCAGTATAGTCTTGACAGACTTTTGGGACAAGTGCTATTAGCAAGTAGCACCTATGAAGGTGTGAGAGCATGTGTGTTGAGATTGTGTACGGTAGTGAATGTGTGAAAGTGTGAGAGAGTGTGAGAGAGAGAGAGAATAGTGTGAGTGTATGTGAAAGGATTTGTCTTTGTTTTATTTTCACACTCACAGACATCCTCTCACATACATACACACACACACTCACACTTGCCTCTCTCACACTCGCACTCTCACACACACACACAGAGACAAAGATCCCCCGTATAGCCTTTACCAGACTGTTGGGGCAAGTGCTGTTAACGAGTACCTATGAAGGCCGGCACGGCACACGAGGGGGTGGGTGGTCAGCACCACGCTCGGCCGCATTTGTCTCCACAGTGGCGATGTTTACTACACAGCGCACCAGGTACTCTTTTGAGGCTGAGTCGATCTAGGGGAGTCCCAGGACCGTTTCAAATAATCGTCACTGGTGTTGACCGTGAGTGGGAATCAAACCCGGGTCACCAGGTTCGTAGTGCAGCGCGCTAACCGCTACACCACCGCTTTCTCTTTCTAAATCACACACCAGCACACTCTCTGTCCTCACTCACTGTCACTCACACTCTCTCACAAAGACGGGAGATCGCGCGTATAGCATTAACATTACTGTTGGGGCAAGTGCTGTTGGCGAGCACCTATGAAGGGCCGAACGACATACGAGGAGGGGTGGGGGGTTTGCCAACTCGCACTCACGCACGCACACAGACACCTTTTAAAGAGTCTGCTCACTCCGCTGCCCCCCTCATTAACAGCACAACGGTCTTAAAGGGGCGACGGGGTGTGAACGAGGTTCATTAGCGCGGAGGTGATAACAAGAAAGGCAGAACGCACTCCCCCCCATCCCCCCACAACGCTGTCCGTACAGCGCCCTCCACACCCCACCCCACCCGGCCGGATTTCCCTGGTCTGCTACAGGTAGTAGTAACAATAGCAATCATATTTTGATTTAATTAAAGCTTTCGTGACTGCAGGGATTCATATTCTTGGTTCTCTCGGTAAAGTCACGTAGAAGGGAAACAATAAAATAATAAAAATATAAAACAATTAAATTCTCACGACGTTTCGGCTGCAACACAAGCAATCATCATCAAGTGTCAAAACCACAGCAAATTTTATTGCAAATTTTCTTGCTGTGGTTTTCACACCTGATGATGATTGCTTGTATTGCAGTCGAAACGTCGTGATAATTTTATTTTTTATATTTTTATTATTTTATTGTTGCCCTTCTACGTGACTTTACCGAAAGAACCAAGAATATAATAGTAATAATAATTCATAATAATGTGAACTTGTAACAGCTGCGCCGCCGCCGCCGTCTTAGCATTCGCTCGCTGTCGTAGACACACAGAGAGAGAGAGAGAGGACGACTCAGGGAGACGCGGGGAAGAGCCGCAGACGAGCGGGAAGGGCAACAGCGGCGGCAGCAGCAGCAGCAGCGCTACCAACGATTGCCCAAGCTCTGTGACCCTCGGCATATTGCCGTGTCTACCGGCTAGCCAGTGGGTGGGGATTCATCGTGGAATTGGTGCACAGTCCGCTGGTTGCACGTTAGCTTCTCCCGGGGTGCAGGGTAGGGGGCGGGGGCAGGTTCTCAAGTTGGGGGGGGGGGCTGGGGAGGGGGGGGGCACGTGAGCCTTTGGGGCAGTCTGTGGAAGCGGAGGTTCCGAGGGGGGTGTTGTTGTGTTGGAGGAAAGCGTTGGCGGCGGGTGGAGGAAGAGATGGGACCTTGCACAGAGGGAATATCGCGACCAACGTCCCATCTCGCCACACATCGCCATCGCTGCCTCGGCTCACCGTCGTTTGCAAAATCAGAACATCCAAATTAACTTACCCCATCTCTCTCTTCATTACATTCCAAACGTCATGCATGCGTGGATTTACATTTAATGGCTTAGACGCTTCTCTGCCATTTGCTTTGACAAAGTCCAACTTTCTGGCCTGGTCAAAACCCGGCAGATCCTCCGGCCTCAGAGTTCGAATGCTGGCCTACGTGGTGACTTTACTGAAAGAACCAAAGAGTATGGATCCCTGCAGTCACGAAAACTTCAAATCTAGATTTTTCTCTCCACTCTTCCGAAGTAGTTCACGTAGCCCAGCGGATCCCCCATTCCGTGGGGGAAAGAAAAATAAACCTTTTCGTGGTGGGTGAGGGATGCAGCCTGCAGCATGGATACCGTGCAAGATCATTTTCGAATGCGAATGGCGAATGTACGCGTGCATGTTCAGTTGAACTTATTTCGCACCGCACGTAGCCAACCGCGCTAATCGGAGGTGAGGAATGTCGGCGTCGCGTTCCGGCGACAAAACGCACTCGTACCGCGCGACACGGCACGTGGACATGTGATCTCCGTTGTGTATTGTAGCCTTAGTAGCCTGGGGTGGGAGCGGAGGCGAATGAGGACTGTGATTAGGGGCAGTAAAAAAACCCAGTGGTCTTGATTGGGGGGACCGCCTTATCACGAGTCCATCACCATCAACCGCACCCACACACACACACAGCCGGCCCTCTTGCTAACGCACAAATGCGTCTCTTCTCGAGACTCGGTTCACGCAAGTTACCGCCGCCACCGCCGCCACCTAAATACACAAAGCCGTCGACTTCCTTCCTCGCACGTCTCTCACATTGACGCGGGGCTGTGGGGTGCGGCACGGGGCAGCCAGCCGAGGGGCAGCCCACCTCGTTGCACTGGCGTCGAATCGGGATGAACGCTCGCACGGACTCGAGAAGAGGCGCGCGTGCGCGTGTGTCGTGGTCGATGCGGTAGAGCGAAGTGGAGGAAACTGGTTGTGTGGCTAATGCTATCGTTGCACGGCTGAATGTGGCCATAACAGAGGTGGGAGGGTGGGGGGGGGAGTTGGGTTAGATCGTGTAAATATAAATGTGTCGTGAAGCCCGCCACCACCCGACACGGCCAATTAGTAAGGTTGGTCACGTAAACAGAACTGACAAACCTGACTACCGTAATTGGCTGTGTCGGGTGGTGGCGGGTTTAGCGACACATTTATAAATTTACGCGATCTAACCCCCAAAAGCTGGATAATATTGGTCGTGAAAGCCTTCGTGTTAAACGGATGTGTGTGTGTGTGTTGAGCTTCTTTCGCGCCGTCCGCAGCCAACCGTGCTAATCGGAGGTGGGAAGGACAACAAACGGAACACAAATAGCCAACTAGAAGTTTTTGTTAAAGTTATTCTTTTTTTTAACTATGTATTTGGTGATGCCTCTGGTGCGTTTGTAGTGGTGCACAAATAGCAACAAACCGCACACGTCCATCAATGACACTGTGCGTCCTTAAAAGGAATAATATATACATTTTGATTTAAAACTTTCGTGACTGCAGGGATTCATATTATTGGTTCTTTCGGTAAAGTCGCGTAGAAGGGAAACAATAAAATAATGTAAAAAAATTATATTTATATAATTTATATAATTTTTTTATTTTATTTTATTGTTTCCCTAAGAAAAATATCTAATTATATTTTTATTATTTTATTGTTTCCCTTCTACGTGACTTTACCAAAAGAACCAAGAAAATGAATAATATATACTGTATATATAATGTGCGACGTTTCGGGGTAATGGCCCTGCTTTGTAGCACATAGCGAGCGAGTGGTGCTGACCGACGTAGTGGCGTGGCCCTTTGTGCGCAATGAATAAGGGCCATTGCCCGAAACGTCACCTTTTTTAAGGCCACGATGTTACGTGACGAACGCGTTGACTTTTTTTTGTTCAAGTATTTTTTTTTTTATTTTAGGTGGTCAATATCAGTGGGGCCCGTTTTTGGTGGGTAACGGTTTCGCGGCCGCTTTCTGGGAGTTGGGTTTAGAAAATAAATGCTCGGCACACGAACGGCACGAACGGCGTGCTCGTACCAGGCAGCACGAACCTTAAACAGGTCGGCGCTCGCTAAACGCGAAGCAGCGAGGTGCATCGTGGGATTGAGTGGAGTGCACTCGCTTAGCCACCTTGGAAGTTCCGAGTCCGGACGACCGCGACATCCTCAGCGCACCCCAATATCGCCGTGTCTTGGAAGCGAAGCAGAGTTGAGCCTGCGACTGTTGAGCACAGTACAGTACTTGTGTGGGTGACCACCGATGCTTGCCAGGTGCTATAGGTGTGCTTCGGCTGGGCGGTTGCCAGGAGATGTTGATGCTTAGCGTCACCCCTCCCCTTCGTGATCGCGAATTTTCTCCAGGTACAGCAGCTCAGTTTTCCTTCAAGCATGAATCCAAACGTTAATGGCAACTTTGACGAAGCATTCAAATGCGGCAACTTTCTAGTGAATACTAGTAGATAGCAGCCGGGAGAGAGTACGGAGTACGTACACTCTCCAGGAGTTTAATAGGTCCAGCAGTAGTGCGTGCGCAAAATCTTGGGAGAAATACATTCTCACTGTGCAGCAGCTGACCTGGAAAACCACGCTTGCATCACAAGCGGTTTGCGACACACACACACACAAAGTCTCGACTCAGCAGTTTTTTTCCCCCATAGTAAATCATTTACATCATTAACGAAGATTGAAACTCGTTTCAGGTAGCATGGGACGCATATCGCCAGTCTAGGTGTGTGTGGTGTGCTGGTGTCTTATCTCAACCGGTCCTGCGCCCAGTAGCTGGAGCGGTGTGTAGTAAGCATCGCAACTGGGAAGACAAAGGCGTTCGCGCGTTGTGCTGGCCACCCAGCGCGTCGTGCATGCCGTGGCGGCCGCCTTCGTAGTGGTTTTGCTTCTCGCTAAGAGCACTTGCCCCAACAGCTTGTCGAAGCTACACGGGGGGGTCTTTGGCTTTGTCTTTGGCACCCATGGTGAAGAACGCCGCCCTGAAAGGGGCCAGCCCCGAGTGGCTTTGCGGTTAAGTGAGCGTCTCGCAATCAGAAGTTGTTGTTGTTTTGGGGGGGGGGGTAGAGAGGGTTATTTGTTTGACTTTTTCTGTACTTTGCACTACTGTCGTGTTGTTTGTATTGTTTGTTGTTGTTGTAACGTTCTTAACCGCCCCTACTGGACGTCTGTTTTTTTTAAAGAGCTTTATAGCTCATCGGATTCCTCCAGTATAAATACGGATTCTGATTGATTCTGAGAACGTCCATATAATGAGCACCACTTGACGGGGGGATAGACAACACTGTGCGTCCTATGGATATACTGGCCCCTGTCATAGGAACGTGGAATATTCACCGCTGCCTCGGGACCGTAAACGGGAGATGAGCACTTTTAAGAGGAACAAAAACAAATGTATATTAAGTGATGTTTCAGACAATGGACCTTATGTAGCTGCGAGAAGGTCGGGGACGGGGTGGTGGCGGCAGATCTTTGTCTACAAAAGATCTTTAATTTTCTCGGGGGCCCGCGAAAGATCGAGCCTGGGAGAATAAGAAAAGGGAGAAGGGGGGGGGGAGCATAGAAAGAGACGAGTCTTATTTGGGGGCCCCATGGAGTGAGTCCCTCTTCTCTCTCTCTTCCCACCCCCCACATCCCCTTGTGTAAGGGCAGTAATTAGACAGAGAAGGACAAAGGCACGGCTAACGTTATATATTGCGAGCGTGCTCCTTTACGCTTAATTAGAGTTCCATAAGCAGCGTAGGAGCTGTGGCCTGCAAACACTTAGGGCCCTCAGTGTTATTATTTTCTCGGTCACCCCCCTTTGTTCTTGTGCTTTGGTCTCACGGAGCATTGGACCCCTCGTCCCTCGAAAACGGACCACTCCTTTTAACCGTGGCCATTCATCGTCATTGTCACCTCTGAGTCATTGTCGTCGTCGTTTAACCGTTGGCGGCATCTTGTCACGAATGTTATCATCATCATCATCATTAAGATAAATCATCGTCATGTTCGTCACGTCATTGTCATCATTGCAGTGGTCATTCTAGTGGTCATCATTGCCATGGCGATCTCAGAATGATCGTCATGTCATTGCTTGCACCTTCATCAGTAATAGGTGACGTCTTGGGCAATGGGTCTTCTTGATGGCACATTCAAGATATATGCTGTGAAGAAGGTCCATTGCCTAAAACGTCATATTCATTTCGTATGAAGAAGGACCATTGCCTGAAACGACGGATACATTATATATTTGTTTCCTTGTAATGCCACACACACACACACGATGACAGCTAGCTTAGCTTAGCCGTGCGTGCCAGATAAAATGTAACTTTCCACTTGTGCAGGCAATCCGGCGTGCGTTAACTCAAACTCTCTTTTAGCCGAACCAACAGATGATGATGCTGTTACTTTGTTGGCAGTGTGTCGTGATCAGTGGCACATGTAAGGCAGCATAAAGGCAAGTGAAAGTTCGTTTAGTAAGCCAATATTAAGAATGGTCTTGTCAGAATCAATGCTGCTGTTTGCCTATGCAATACTCTCTAAACTGCCGTACACGTCTGTGGTTTGTGAACCGACGACCAACAACTCGCCTGTAGTTGGTCGTTTAATACCGTATTCTCTGGATTACAAGATTCCCCGGAAAATAAGACGCACCCAAAACTTGTGCCCGGTGTCAACACAGTTATACAGAGCTGGCCGAACACACGCATAAGCATCTAGTGGATTATAAGACGCACTTAGTTGACTATAAGATGCACCCCCAACTTTTGCTTTGAAGATACAAGGTTGGGAGGGAAGCGCGTCTCATCATTCAGAGAATACGGTAATGTGACTGTTGATATTTGCATAATTCCGTAATATGTTAAGCATGGTATGTGTGCTCGTATCTGAATGTGACTACTTAAATCAAAAGCAAGTCTTGGCGATTGTTTGACCATACTTCACCACGCTGGTCAGCATGGGTTGCTGAGGATAGAGGGCCCAGGACCGGTTCAGACATATATAAAACTCAACTACTGTTGTTAGCCGTGGCCTGAAATCTAACCCATGTTGTTGGGTTCACAGCGAAGTGCTCTAACCGCTGCGCCACCGCTCCCACTCACAGAATATACGAGCGTCGTCAAATGAATCGGCTTGCGAGTGAATACAAGCAGATTTTGTTTTGTTGCTGTTGTAAACACACGTGATGACGTGTGTATGTGTGTCCAAAGATTATTCTAAAGTCACCACAACCTAATGTCAAGCTCCTTTCTAAGCCCCGTCTCTAATTGTATGTGGGTTGGCAGAGACTCTTTACAGTGGCGCAGCCACGGCTCCTAATAAATCTTACGTGGGGAGAGCAGCACAGAGGGGGCGCGGGGAGAGAAGGGTCCCTTGTATGGGCCCGATCACCCCCTTGCATAAACAAGGCAGCCGTGCGGCACCGCATTGGTGGATCGCCGATCGCGCCGCAGTCGTCACCCCACGGGGGTCGACTCAGCCAGAGTCCCGTGTCGGTGCAGTGTTCTCCGGGTATTCGGACACTGCCCTTCTTCCCACGTCGAGGTGACGCGCTCTCATTATTGCGGGAGTTGGTTAAAACATATCAGTGCAAGAACCCTCCCGCAACAGTCTTGAGATTAGGCGGCATATGATGGGATGGGTGGCCAGCACCACACCCGACTGCCTTTGTCTCCCCCCGTGGCGGTGTTTACACACGGCACAGGGTACTCATTGAAGGCTGAGTCGACCTAGGGGAAGCCCAGGACCGGTTCATATAATCGTCACACACACAATTATTGTTATTATCCACATTTGTTGAGTAGCTGCCAGGAGGCCCCTTGAATATGCAGCCCGCAAATTCTGCCCACTGTCTGAGAGAGAAATGTAGAGAATTACGCTCAATTACCGCGCTAAATTGCTGGCCTGAGACTTGTCAGCAATGATGTATGGCCTAGGAAATGTGATCAGCGACAAATTAGGAGAGAGCCAACAACATGCACGCTGAAGACCAGGAACCGTGGATTGGGTGCGTGGCTTACAAAAACCGAAAAAACAAATGCCCGGATTGCATTGGGAGAGAGTGGGGGGGGGGTGTTAAAAACTAAGACTGGAAAAGTTATTCTGCTCAGCCGGATGAAAGATATAAAAAAGTGGTTTCATAATTAGAGTCATGGGAGTGGAATGAGGCCCATAAAGTGGAGATGGAACGGTGAAATTGATGCTCATAGGTTGAGATGGATTTTAGAAAGTGGATGGATTGTAGGGTTGAGATGGAGTGCACGTTGAGATGGATAGCAGTGGAGATGGATTGTAGGTTGAGATGAAGTGCACGTTGAGATGGAATCAAGGTTGAGATGCATTGCAACACACCAGGACCATAGCAAATATCAGCATCGGCAAACTTTCATTCAGCATTGAACTGAGAATGGCCACTGATCGTAACGGTTCGTGTTGGGTTATGCAGAACTCTGCACGTGTGCTGATGTTTACTCACCGTACCGGGTACTCATTTAAGGCTGAGTCAACCTCGGAGAGGCCCAGCACCACCAATTCAATTATTCGTCGCTGATGTTGGTCATGAGCGGCAAACCAACTCGGGTTTGTAGCGCAGTGCCACCGCTCCACTGACACACACAAAGACAATGGTCCCCTGAATAGCCTCTAGCAGGCTGTTGGGGTAAGTGCTGTTAGCGAGCATCTATTCAAGGCTGGAGCGGTACACGAGGGGGTGGGTAGCCAGCACCACGACCGCCTTTGTCTCCCCAGTGGCGATGTTTACACACCGAACCAGCTACTCATTTGAGGCTGAGTCGACCTAGGGGAGGCCCAGGACCGGTTTACATAATCGTCACCGGTGTTGGCCGTGAGCGGGAATCGAACCCGTGTCGCCGAGTTCATAACGCAGCGCGCTAACCGCTGCACCACCGCTCCCCACACACCGCTCCCCCGACACACACACACGCGCCAACACACTGACACGGCTATAGCGAAAATCTTGCGTGCAGCTGCTACCCGGGCATTGCCCAATGAAGAGGCAGCTGCCGTCGCTAGCAAGCACGACAGCGGCGGGAAGACGGGATCACCGGCGGGAGGGCTGATTCACGGTGGCCAGCGAGGAGTCCCTCCCTGTTGCACACTCTCTTTCTCCCGTTGCGCACTTCATTTCAACTCGTCGGTGCTGGGCATGAGCAAACTAGTCAACAAGCTCTGGGCTCCGAGTCATTGAGAAGGGCCCCACAGATTCACGAAAAACCCAAAAAAATGTGGGCCAACCGAATGTTGGAAGACTGAATCGAGAGCCTAATAAGCATAAGCCATTGAACATAAATAAGCTCAAATTTAGATTTAAAGCTTTCGTGACTGCAGGGATTCATATTCTTGGTTCTTTCGGTGAAGTCACGTAGAAGGGAAGCAATAAAATAATAAAAATGTAAAATTTCTTGCTGTGGTTTTCACACCTGATAATGGTTGCTTGTGTTGCAGTCGAAACGTCGTGAGAATTTTATTGTTTTATATTTTTTATTATTTTATTGTTTCCCTTCTACGTGACTTTACTGAAAGAACCAAGAACATAAATAAGCTCATTCATCTGTATCATCGCTACCTTGTCTACATCTCAAATTTTCTTATCTCACTGCCTCTAAATTTTGTCTACGCATCTCTCGCCCTTAGCGCTCGTGCCCTCTCACGAGGAGTTTATGCATCGAGATGGGACGGTCTCAAAATAATGTCTCCCTCGGGTCCGCTCGAGGCCCAGCGAGACGAGACACAAATGGGAAGTCACGTGAGAGATACAGGCAAGATGGGACTCGGGAGATTCCATTTTTTTATTCGATTTGAAATTTGGTATAAAAAAAAAATTGTCTCCATGATATCTGGGCCTCTTGGGCTGCTAGGGGCGATGAGTTTTGTTTTTAACTTATTTTGATTATACCTGGCACTGCCGCTAATCTTTATAAAGTAGCGTAGTCATGAGTGGACTGCGCCACGAACCCGGCCACCCAAGTTCGATTCCCGCTAGCAAACCAATAACAGTGGTGAGTATTAAATAACAGTTTTTTGAATGTTTAATTAATAACCGTCGTGAATTTTTAACCGGTCATGAGCATCCTCTAGATCGCCTTCAGCCTTAAATTAGTACCTGGCGCTATGCGTAAAACATCAGCACTGGGGAGACAAAGGCGGCCGGGCGTGGTGTTGGTCACCCAACCCCCTCGTGTGCCGTATCCGCCTTCATGGGTGCTCGCTAAAAGCACTTTCCCCAAAAGTCTATATGGTCTATATAGACTTTTGCAAGCGAGGATAGTTGACATGTACGTCCAGCATCGGTGTGTCCTGTGAGTTGCATGTATGTCAGCTGACGTTAGACAGATAATAGTCGCACAATAGGTGCCATAGGTACACTTTATGTTATTTTCATTTAGGAAGGCCTATCCTCTTTTGGGTGCATGCTTATGGACATTAAATCCATTTGAGCCGATGAGATCTGTCCTTTAGTGGAAGCGCTTACGGTGGGATCACGTTGTCCGCGTAAATCACGCAGCCACTTCATACGAAACACGTGGAACTTGGTGGAGACTGAAAGCAGAGAGAGAGAGACAGATAACTTGACGCGGCAGTGGAAACGTATATGACTTTGTAATGCGTGTTATTACTGCCACGCTTCAAGGGAAAGTGCGTTTTCATTTTCTTTGGGAGTGAAACGTGCAACGTGATACACAGAGAGAGAGCGAACGCGCTCTGGAGTTGTCTTGGCTCTGATTTACGTCCTAAGCCATGGAGCCCCCGGGAGGGGAGGGAGGAGGGGGGGGGGTGCGTGGGTGTGGGGGTGGTGGGAGCAGAGACACCAGCGGGGAGAGTGTGTGGCCGTGCGTGTGTGTGTGTATGTTTGAGCGTCTCTCTGAATGTGTGTTCAGACGCACGCGTGTGGGGAGCGGTGGTGCGGCGGTGAGCGCGCTACGCTACGCTGCGCTACGAACCCGGCGGCCCGAGTTCGAATCCCGCTCGCCGCCAACGCCAGTGGCGATTATGTGAACCGCTCCTGGGCCTCCCCCTAGATCGACTCAGCCTTAAATGAGTACCTGGTGCGGGTGTATAAACATCGCCGCTGGGGAGACAAAGGCGGCCGGGCGTGGCGTTGGCCACCCACCCCCTCGTGCGCTGTGCCTGCCTTTAGGGGTGCTCGCTAACAGCTCTTGCCCCAACACTCTGTTAATGCTATCGGGGGCACCTTTGTCTTTGTTACCCCAGTGTCTCTGTCTGGGTGGCATTTCGTTTGAAACTTGCTGAAACTTGCCTGGGTCTGCCCTAGGTCAGATCAGCCCTAAATTAGTCCCATTGAGTGGCCTTGTCAGCATCACGACTTGGGAGGAGACAAAAGTAGCCAGACATCCTGTGCGATGGCCAAACTACCTCGTGGACGCATCGCGTATAATGTGTTCTCGCTAACAGTGTTTACCCCACCAATGCATATAGTATGATTGCGAATATGAAGGGCCATATAGCTGGATGTGTATTTGTATGGCTGGGTCTGTTTCTATACGGCTGGGTGTGTTTCTGTACGGCTGAGTGTGTTTCTGTACGGCTGGGTTTGTATCTGTATAGCTGGGTGTGTCTGTATGGCTGTATGTATGTAAGTCTGTATGGCTGGGTGTGCATCTCTATGCCTGGGTGTGTATCTGTATGGCTGGGTGTGTGTCTGTATATCTGGGTGTGTGTTTGTATAGCTGGGTGTGTTTGTATATCTGGGTGTGTGTTTGTATAGCTGGGTGTGTGTTTGTATGGCTGGGTGTGTGTTTGTATGGCTGGGTGTGTGTCTGTATAGCTGGGTTTGTCTGTATATCTGGGTGTGTGTCCGTATGGCTGAATGTGTGTGGGTGAAAATTGATATAGAGTACGGAGCGGCTGCTTAGAATCAAATTACAGTTGAATTCCGTGCTTCTGAGATGTATATGTGGCTGCTGCTATAAATGTCCACGTGATGATAAGCCACTTC